>NC_052159.1:127633260-130435455 GCF_902713615.1 Scyliorhinus canicula | reverse complement strand
TCGGCCAATCGAGTCTGCACTGGAAAGAGCACCCACCTAAGCTCATACCTCCATCCCATCCCAGCAACCCAGTAACCCCAGTAAACCTTTTTGGACACTGAGGGCAATTTAGCATGGCCAATCCACCGAACCTGCACATCATTGGACTGTGGGGAGGAAACCGGAGCACCCGGGGGAAACCCAAGCAGACACAGGGGGAACATGCAGACCCCACAGACAGTGACCCAAGCCGGGAATCAAACCTAGGACCCTGGAGCTATGAAGCAAAGTGCTAACCACTGTGCAGCCATGCCGCCAACATTGCTAACATTGCATTTGCCTTCCTACTGCCAGATGAACCTGCACATTAGCCTTAAGAGAATCCTAAACAAAGGACTCCTATATTTGTATTCAATGATCCTTGTGTTATGATCAGAAGCCATTATGGAAAATGTGTATTTCTGCATCATCCCGGTTACTTTATAATAGTTTTTAATGTAAAGGTTTCTGGACTGATAAAATAGCCACCATTGACCACATGACAGTTGTTCTGAAGTTTCTGAGCAGTTACAAAATGGACAAAAGCCAACATATCAAACACCTGGCGGGCAATTCTCCAAAATGGAGACTGTCGCATTTCATGACGGCACGAAACGGGCACGGAAACAGCTGATTCTGTCCCCCACAGGGGGCCAGCACGGCGCTGGAGCGGTTCACACCGCTCCAGCCTCCTTTCCTGGTGCCAAATGGGCGCTGCGCCAACCCGCGCATGCGAGGGGGACTTCTTCAATGCTCTGGCCCTGACGCAACATGACGCGGCGGTTCTGGGGCCGGAAGTGGCAGAAAATAGGCCCGGGGGGGAGGGGGGAGAGACAGGTCCGCCGATCGGTGAGCCTTGATCGCGGGCCAGACCCCATCGGAGCCCCCCCCCTGCCCCCCCACCCCCCGTTGAAGGAACGCTTTTCTCCGCCCCACAGGCCGCCCCCGACCCTTTGCAGAGCTCCCGCCGGAAGCGAACAGGGGTGAATGGCGCCGGCGGGACTCTGCCGTTTCCGCTCAGCCGCTCGGCCCATTCGGGCCGGAGAATCGGCGGCCCCGCCAATTACAGTGGCCGGTGCCGCGCCAAACACGGCAGTGCAAATTACGCCGATTCTCCGCACCTCGGAGAATCGGGCGCCGGTGTCAGGACGGCGTGGTGCGGTTGCGGCGATTCTCCGGCCCGCGCGCATTTTGGAGAATTGCGCCCTTGGAACGTAACACTCCTTGTACTGCATAAAAATTCCAGCCAAGTCAACACAAAGAATAGTCGAGGAAGGCGTCTGCAACAGCCAGCTATGATAAAAGATAGAGCTATTTGCTGCTGCTCATCTCCAACACTGTGCCACAGTCACCTGCTCAAAACACAACAGGTTTTAACTAAGGACCTTGTTAGTTGGATAGCTGACCCAAAACCATTCTTTCACATGACTCGGACTTGAGCTGTTTGAATTATTTTAAGCACACAGCTTTTGGGATTTATGTTCAGTTGTGGGAAAACCCGGCACCAGGTTAGCAGCCTTCCTTTGACCTCTATATAAGCTCAAAGTCTGATCTCCAAAGGAACCCGGTATTTTGCCCACAGAATGAACTAATTTCCAGGATACCAGAATACTTTGCTGCATCTTCAATCAACTCAACCTTCATCTGAGTTCCCGTTATCAAGATGAGAAATGCTGCCAGAACAAAACACCTGAAAGAACCTTCATTGGAAGTTGACTTATTGGAGTGGACTCTGAAACTCATGTGAAACTCTTCACTCTTATTTTTAGCATGGTTACACATAATCCCTTCCTTTCCTTTATCCCTCTTTTATTGTATGAACGCAGAAAAGTGCGGATAATGCAGTACCCCTTCCAGCATTTTGTGTGTGTGTATTTCGCGTTGTCTTGAGGTTGCTGTGGGGTCATTAATGGAGGATTGGATCACTCCAGACTGAAGGGGGGGGAAATACACCACTACGTATAAATGGGGATATCAAAACACCTTTATGTTTACAGATGGGTGGTGAGAGGGGAAATCAAGGCTGTTTAAATTAAACCCTCTCCTGTCTGGAACAGAAATTGGAAGCTTTACATCCGGGATTGTTCCAATTTGAATTTGACCAGTGTTCAAGTTAAGGGACCAGACAAATTGGATGCAAATGAAACCAATTGGTAGCCAAAAGAAAAATTTCAATGGCCCAAATTATCTGCAAGACACATATTGCAGTAAACTCTTTGAATTTCACATTAGAGCAACACAATTATACTTTAAAGACGGGTATGGAATAGGAAGTAATAATGAGAAAATTTTGCTTGCCTAAATCAGGGACAATTAGGATTATAGCCCAGAAAATACAGGTTAAAAATTTCTCGAGGACAAAAAACCCAAGGTACATCAGATACTTCTGGAGAATTTAGATCTCAGTCCCTGTCCACAACAGATAGAAGAATCAGAACCAAACAATGATTGGAGACCTGTATTCAAGATAGCCACCCTGGCAACAAAATGGCTGGAAAGGAACCAGGAAAAGAACAGGTCACCAGCAAGAGATGCTGGAGATGAAATTAAAAGCTCAAGAGGCAGAAAGGGAATTGCAAAAAGAGATGGAAAGGCAACGGAGAGAATTAGCTACACTACAGGGAAATGACTTGGTGAGCTGCCAAGTACAGTGTCCCCAGAAGCCAGAATTGTCCAGAGAGGCTGAACAACACAAATGATTTCAGCAAAAATCTGCAGTGTGCCAGAGGTCTGAAAAACGTTCAGAGACCCTGCATGGCAATAGGCCACCACTCCTAAAGGAGGAAAAGAGAAATATCAAAAGTCAAAACCACCTTTCTGTTTACAGATGGTTGGTGGGAGGTAAAATCAGGGCTGTTTAAATTAACCCCATCTCCTGTCCATAACATTTGTACAAATCACCAACAGGGTCGCATCCAGAATAGTGTGTGCAGTTTCAATCCTACATCACACAGTAAGTGAGACAGAGACCCTGCAAATGAATCGGCAGAAGGCCACTAGATTGATAATCAGTTTAAAAGTGCTCAGCCAGAGGCATTGCCAGGATAATTTGATTGATTGATTGAGCGATTGATTGATTGATTTATGGTCACATGTACCGAAGTACAGTGAAAGAGATTTTTCTGTGGCCAAGGGAACGTACACAGTACGTACATAGTAGACAAAAAGAATAATCGACAGAATACATTGACAAATAGTTCATCGACAATAGTGATTGGTTACAATTTACCCTCATCGCCAGATGTAATGATGCGCTTTCAGAGATTTCATGAGTGAACAAAGGATTTCTTTATAAGGACCCTACAAAGCAGCAGCATTTCTGCAGCTAGTTTCAGAATGTCTCTGCCTCCCAGGATAATTGTCCACTCTGACTCCCGATGGGCCAGATGGCCTTTACGCTGCTGCGTTGCCCTTAAAGGACAGGCGGCACATAAAGTTACTTGAACTGGTTAGGCAGAATCAACGCGCATTAAAATGATGTGATTATAGAATTAGAATTGAAGTCAGAATGTATTCCCTTTTGGTGTAGATCTGTGACTTTTGGAACAGTTGCCAACTTGTGCAGAGAGTGGCCTTGCTGCAAGTGTGCAAAACCTAGCTGGACACCTTTTTGTCTGTGGTTGACACTGACAGAATATAAAAGTGGTGGGGCCTTCAGGGCAATATGTCTTCTGGTCATTGAGAGCTTCCAGAATTAGTTTTGATGTCCCCGATTATTTACCCTATTATTGGCCTGGAGATTCTTTTCCTTTTTAAAAAATCTCTCCCAGGTTCAATCTCCCAGGTTACATGGTGGATGTTACCTGAGAGAGGTTACTTCAAACTAATGGAACCATTGGTATTGCAAAGGTCGCAGTTATGTGACTTCATCCTCAGTATGAATTCTGCTTTACTATTTGTTTGCCAGCATGGTGGCATGGTGGTTAGCACTTCTGCCTCACAACGCCAAAGACTGGGTTTGATTCCGACCTCGGGTGACGGTCTGTGTGGAGTTTACTACGGGGTGCTCCGGTTTCCTATCACAGTCCAAAGCTGGGCACATTAGGTTAAGGGCTATTGGGATAGGATGGGTCTTTCAGAGAGTCTGTGCAGACTCAATGGCCTCCTTCTGCACTACAGGGATTCTATTATTCTATGCTGACCGGTTGGTCACTGTTGTACAATTAGGACTGCTGATATTGATTACTAACTCTTCATGTCTAGTTTGACATCTAATTTATAAACCACCTTCTGCCCAAAGTCTTTCGCTGCAGTGGCAAGGGTGAGTGTTATGCAATGGACCCGATACCAAATGCTAGCATATCATTCTCATCTACTAAGTTTTCCACTTATTCAAAGAATTCAAGGCATTTTCGGAAGGACCTGCGTATTATAAATCCCGATCGTTTGATATTAAGGTTTTTTATTCTCATGTAGTGTATCTGAACAACATTTGTCTTTTTTTTAATATTCTGTTATATTTTACCCCAAAGCTCAGAACCTTCTATATCACAGGTCAGGCTTCTGTCTTTTATGTGAAAAGAAGCTAAATTACATTTGCTGATTTTCAATCTTTGGTACTTTGCCCGTATTTAATGGGCTGTGAAAACTTCCAGGCCCAGCTCTCCCTACTTCTACCCTCATTTACGTAAGTACTCTTAGTTTCCATCTGGTCCTGCTGATTTATGAATATTCAGTTTTCTTCAATGACATTTTCTTTACTGATCTGTACACCATGATCTTTGATGCCCTCTGACACTCTCACACTGGAAAGGACACACCTTGTATTCCTATTCTGACAGCGTCAGGACATTTATAATAGTTCCACCATTTCTTAATTTTAAACTGCCCCATTGTCCTTTAGTGCCCTACATGTTGAAATAGAATTACATGTATATAAAATATATAAATTAAAAGATCTTGGCATTGCTATTTGATCTTCAAATTCTTCTTACCTCTTTGCCCTTTTCCGAGCACTTTTCAGCATGCACAGATACACAGATTTCATGGGGTTTTGTGACACTTAACATAGTAAGACAAAATATACTCTATTTTATAGTATTTTGAAGTATGATATATATCATCAGTGTTTGGCCGTGTTTTGTACTTGCATTCACTAAAAGTCACCAAGTCCAATAAATGTTTTGACAAAGACCATTACTCCAGTCAATTGATAGACACAACAAATCACATCTTTCTTAGGAAAAATGTCAAAAGAAACTACATACTTATGACTGCTACAAGACTGATTCTCTTGCACTGTATCACACGCAAAATAGTCTCCTCTACGTCAACAACTACAAATGTATAAGCATAGACTTTAACTGCTAATACTTATCCAATGGACCTGTAGGGACAGCATTACTTATTGCACTGGCCAAGCACAAGCGAGGATCAGACTCCATTCTTCAAGCTAGATACTTGAGGGTTCTTTCTTCTGTGATATTATTCACCCACGTAATGCTGATGAAATCTCTTTGTCTCTCCTTCTTATACAGATCTCGCTGACACTGATCCCATGCTCCCAGGCATGTACTCACAGGGCAACACTGATGAATCACTGCTGCTATGACACCCTGAGCAAGTGTGTGGTTAATTCCAGCTCCACTCATCGCGGGGTCACAACAAAGTGAATTAACCAATAATTCTTTTTTGTATAAACATTTTAATTGGGTTTTCGAACATAGTATATTTACACGTGTACATGAACAAAAAAGAAAAAAGGAGAAAAACAAAGTGAGAAGATTGTACATACAAGATAAAACTACAATGCCATATAGTTAGCAAAATCATGCAACTAGTGAGTAAAGAAAAAAATAAGGTGTGGAGGGGAGAAAAACCGGGAAGTATGTATACATTGTCACGTGAGAGTACCTTTAAAGAAATCGGTGTTTCAGAAATGTACCTTTAAGAAATTGCGCTGCTCACGTTACTGGAGTGATGTCAGAGGCGGGTGTATCTGCGCTTTACTTCTGCTTTTTAGTTTCAGTTTGAGAAAAAGCTTCGGTGTTCTGTATTTTTTCAGTGAGCTGCATCTGGAGTTAAAACAAAAGGGCTGTATGGTTGATATCTGCCATCCAAAGACTATCGGTGGATCATTTGGTGAACCCAGAATTGTAAAGGTCTCAGTATTGATGTAAATCATAATGAGCTCCTGTTTGAAAATGTGTTAAGTCTTTGGATGTTAAAAGGACAGGGTTACTTAGTGTTGTAGTCTTTGGGGTTGTATTTGATTAATGGTTGCTTCGTGTTCACTGTTAGTTTTAAAAAGGTTAACTAGTGTTTATCGATAAACATTGTTTTGTTTTTAAAAATACTTGTCCTTTTCTGCTGTACCACACCTGCAGAGTGGCCGTGTGCTCCCCACACCACCATCTATTAAGAACTCGTGAGGCAGCTGTGGCTAACCCCTAGGCCACGCGTGCTGCCCCTTGCCATAAAGTAAGGAGGCATGTGATAGGGGTACTTTGGCCAGTTGGATAATGAACTGGCTAACTGATAGAAGTCAGAGAGTGGGGTGTGGATGGCAAATATTCAGCCTAGAGCCCAGTTACCAGTGGCGTACCGCAGGGATCAGTTCTGGGTCCTCTGCGTGTTTGTGATTTTCATCAATGACTTGGATGAGGGGCGTTGAAGGGTGGGTCAGTAAATTTTGCAGACGATACGGAAGATTGGTGGAGTTGTGGGTCGTGAAGGAGGGCTGTTGTCAGCTGCAAAGAGACCAGAGATATGGATGCAGAGCTGGGCTGAGAAGTGGCAGATGGAGTTTAACCCTGAAAGTGTGGAGGTTGTCTATTTTGGAAGGATAAATATGAATGCGGAATACGGGTTAACGGTAGTGTTTCTTGCAATGGTGAGAGGACAGAGATAATCCGTTTTATATTCATAGATCTTTGAAAGTTGCCACTCAAGTAGATAGAGCTGTGAAGAAGGCCTATGGTGTGCTAGCATTCATTAGCAGAGGGATTAAATTTAAGAGCCGTGAGATGATGATGCTGCTGTACAAAACCTTGGTAAGGCCACATTTGGAGTACTGTGTGCAGTTCTGGTCACCTCATTTAGGAAGGATGTGGAAGCTTTGAGAAAAGGTGCAAAGGCAATTTATCAGGTTGTTGCCTGGAATGGAGAGTAGGTCTTACGATAAAAGGTTGAGGGTGCTAGACCTTTTCTCATTAGAATGGAGAAGGTAAGGGGCAACTTAATTGAAGGTTTACAAGATGAATCAGGGGAATAGATAGAGTAGACAGTCAGACCTTTTGCCCGGGTGGAACAAACCATTACAAGGGGACATAAATTTAATGTGAATGGTGAAAGGGATGTCAGAGGTAGGTTCTTTACCCAGAGAGTCGTGGGGGCATGGAATGCACTGTCTGTGGAAGTAGTTGAGTCGGAATCATTAGAGACCTTCAAGCGGCTATTGGATAGGTACATGGATTACTGTAGAATGATGGGGTGTCGATCAATTTGCTCTTAATCTGGGACAAAAGTTTGGCACAACATCGTGGGCCGAAGGGCCTGTTCTGTGCTGTATTTTCTATGTTCTATGTTCCAATTGGGGTAATCCTGAAATTACTTTGTTTGTTAACCAGTTGAAACGGGGCTGGGTCGTTTTTCATGTCAAAGGGCATAACTTTGAATTGGTACATACCATCTGGTGTCACAAAAGCTGAAATCACCTTCGCCCTTACGGATAAAGGCACCTGCCAGTAACCTTTAATAAATCCAGTTTGGAAATAAAAGCTGATTGTCCCACTTTGTCAAGGCAATCCTCCAATGTGGGATAGGATAAAAGTCTGTTCTTGTAACTGCATTAACATTTCTATAGTCCACACATAATCATTGGGTATTGTCTGGTTTCAGTACCATCACTATGGGTGAGCTCCATTAGCTGCAACCCACTTCAATTATGCCGTTTTTAAGCATACTTTCAATCTATTTTTTAACCTATGCCAATTTTAAAGGGTTAATCTATATGGACGTTGTTTGATTGGAACATCATTTCCCACATCTCCATCATGTATAGCCATTTTAGGTATATCCCAATTTATCTCTACAAAGTTGCCCACGTGAAGTCAATAACTCTTTTAGGTTAGTCCATTTTTTCCTCTGGAAGGTAACTCAACAATTTATTCCAACTTTTAAGAACATCCTCATTTTCCAATTTAATTTGAGTTATGTCAAATTCACAGTCATCTGGATTTGGTTCGTCCTTTGAGTTAGAATCAGTAAAACCTCCTCCTTTTTTCCTCTCCTTCCTTTCAAAGTACCTTTTAAGCATATTGACATGATACACTCGGTGAGTCTTCCTTCTATCTGGTGTTTTTACCACATAATTTACCTCACTTAATTTCCTTTCAATCTGAAAAGGTCCATAAAACCTTGCTTTTAAAGGTTCACCTACCAGTGGTAACAGCACTAAAACTCTATCTCCACTGGCAAAACTACGAACTTTGGATGTCTTTTCCCGCTACCTGTTTCATCACATTTTGTGAAACTTTTCAATGTTGTCCAGCCAATTCACCTGCTCTATTTAATCGTTTCCTAAATTTGACACTATTCCAATAATGTAAGTTCTGTTTTCCTCACTCACCAATTTTTCCTTGATCAATTTAAGTGGTCCTCTTACCTCATGACCAAAAATTAGTTCAAAGGACTGAATTTGGTTGACTCATTAGGTGCATCCCTCATTGCAAACAGTACGAATGGAATTCCTTTATCCCAAACCTCTGGATAATCTTGATAATAAACCCTCAACATAGAACATAGAACAGTACAGCACAGACAGGCCCTTCGCCCTCGATGTTGTGCCGAGCAATGATCACCCTACTCAACCCCCACGTATCCACCCTACACCCGTAACCCAACAACCCCCCTTAACCTTACTTTTAAGGACACTTTGGGCAATTTAGCATGGCCAATCCACCTAACCCGCACATCTTTGGGACTGTGGGAGGAAACCGGAGCACCCGGAGGAACCCACGCACACACGGGGAGGACGTGCAGACTCCGCACAGACAGTGACCCAGCCGGGAACCGAACCTGGGACCCTGGAGCTGTGAAGCATTTATGCTAACCACCATGCTACCGTGCTGCCCTCAACATTGTCTGTAATGTCTGATGCCGCCTTTCTAACGCTCCCTGTGATTCTGGATGGTACGCCGTTGATTTAAATTGTTTTATTCCGAAGATATCCATAACTTCTTTGAATAACCTTGAGGTAAAATTCAATCCTTGATCCAATAGTATTTCTGTGGGTAGTCCATATCTAGTAAAGAATTTAAGTAACTCCTCCACAATCTTTTTAGCTGTAATATTAGGTACTGGAATGGCCTCTGGAAACCTAGTAGAAACATCCATTATCATCAAAAGATATTGATTCCCACTTTTCATTTTAGAAAGCGGTCCTATGCATTCAATTAAGACCCTTGGAAAAGGTTCCTCTAATGCTGTAATGAATATTAAGGACATTGGTTTTATCAGTGCTTGAGGTTTCCCGATCACTTGACATGTGTGACATGATTGACAAAATTTAACTGCATCCTTATGTCGTCCAGGTCAATAAAAATGTTTCTGGATTTCAGCTTGAGTTTTCCTTATTCCCAACTGACCTCCCACTGGTACCTCAGGCGCAACTCGCCACACCTCCTTTCTATACCCTACCGGCAATACTACTTGATGAACTTCTGCCCACTTTTCATCCGCCTGCATATGTAAAGGTCTCCATTTTCTCATCAAGACATCACTTCTATGGTAATAACACTCTGGTATACATTCAGATACGCCTTCCGTATATGCTTTCTGATCCATCCATTTTATTTCTATGTCTTTCTGTTGTAACTCTGCCAATTTTCCTGAACTAAAAATATCCGCCTCATCCTCCAACTGTTATTGTCCTTTTTCAACCATCTGACCAAAAATTATTTTCTGATAATGGCACTTCAGCTTCATCTTCACTCTTTGATTGCTCCTCTTGTCTTCAGCTGTAACTTTGCGACCTTGTTACTACACAATCTGGAAAAATCCCAGGATATTCGTCCTTCAACACTTGAGTTGTCTGATTTTCCACTGGCCTATCAAACACAGTAGGCATCACTCCCACCTGCGATCCAGCAATATCATTACCCAAGATAAACTGTATTCCTGGACAAGATGGTTTCTCTATTACTCCTACTACCACTTCACCACTCTTCACTGGACTTTACAATCTTTCCTTTTATAATGGAACGCTACTCCTCTCACCCTGAATTCCACATATTACCACCTTTCCTGGCAACATTCTTCCCAAATTACTTAACTCCTCATCTCTTACCATTAAAGATTGACTAGCTCTCGTATCTCATTAAATTGTGACTTATTTTCCTGCTCCTCCTGATACACATGAGTAAACTTTACCCACAAAAGAAAATTCTTTAAAGAGATCTGGAACATGCTGTACAATCTTTTGCACCTCCTTCGCTTCACTTGGGCTTTCCTTTCCCACTTTAACAAACCCCACTGTCTTATCCTGTTTTACCACATCAGCCTTCCCAGTGCTTTTCTTCAACCACCAAAACTGTGACTTTATATGGCCGAGTTTATTACAGTGAAAACTTTTGAAACTTTTCATTTATTTTCCACCTTCCTGGATTTCTATTTTCGTCTGAGGTACACTCCCCTTATTATCTCCCATCAGATCACCTTTGCCTCTGTCACTTGAGTATTTCTCATATCCCCAGTTTCTATCCCCCACAGGCTGAAACTGATGGCTGAAACCAAGCTTTGATTTATGAACTAATTCATAATCATCTGCCATTTCTGCTGCTAATCTCACAGTTTTAACCCTCTGCTCTTCCACATGAGTTCTCACTACATCAGGAATTAAATTTTTAAACTCCTCCTAAAATATAATTTCACTGAGACCTTCATACTTTTGGTCTATTTTCAAAGCCCTTATCCACCGATCAAAATTACTCTGCTGAGCCTTTCAAACTCCATATATGTTTGACCAAATTCTATCCTTACATTTCTAAACCTTTGTCTGTAGGCTTCAGGCACTAGTTCATATGCACCAAAGGTGGATTTTTTCACCTCCTCATACATCCCAGATACCTCCTCCAGTCGTGATGCAAACACTTCACTAGCCCTACCTACCAGCTTGTTTGAATCAGTAATGCCCCCATGTCCTGTGACGATTTCATTTGTTTTGGTCCCTTCTCAAATTAAATGAAAAAGGCTTCCACCTACTTCTCGTCAAAACTTGGCAATGCTTGGACATATTTAAATAGATCCCCACCAAGCCTTTGTCTCTGACACTCTTTCTTACTATCCTCATCACTATCATCCAGCTGTACCTTTCCCTTTATGTCTGCCAATTTTAACTGTCATGTTTCATGACCATTTTCTGAAGTTCAAACTCTCTCTCTTTATCTTTTTCCCTGATCTGTATCTCCCTTTCTCTTTCTTCTTGTTCTTCTAGGGCTATTCTTTCTTTCCTACTTTCGTCTCTCTCCTTTTCTTTTTCCTCTCTCTCTCTCTTGTATTCAAGCTGCTTTAATTCTTTCTCATGTTCCACTTGTTTAATTTGGAACAGAATTTTTGCCATTTCCAATGAGTCAAACTGTATCTCAGGCAACTTTAAATGTTTATCCGCCATAATTACCTCATCTTTTTGCATTTTGTCAGGTAATGTTAACTGCAGTTTTTTGTCAAATCGAACAGTCTGCTTTTAGTCTCTGTCCATAAGGTATTGCGTGTGACCGTCTCCTCCCTCAAAAACGTCAGAGCCTCTGAAAGATCCATTCTCCACAACACACTCCCTGCTTAAACTGAAACACACCTGGAAAGCAACCACAATATGCTCACCCCTCACTGTCTTTAACTTTACTAAGCCAATCCAATATATAGACTTTATCCCGGACGAGCCGCCAGAGTTAGAGAACCCCAAAGTGTATCATGGGGTTCACCTGACCCACAACCTTTAATAGATTGTGGTATGGGGAGCACATGGCCCACTCTATAGGTGTGGTACAGCAGACATGGAAAAGTATTTTTCAAAGCAAATAATGGTTATTCTATGAACTCAAGTTAACTTTTTTAAAACATACAGTGAACATCTTAGCAACCATTAATGCAAATACCCCCCCAAAGAATACAACACTAAGTAATCCTTAATAACTTCCCAAACAACATCCATAAGACCAAAGCAACACCTTTTAACAGAAGCAAATTAGGTTTACATTCATTATTGAGAACATTTATAATTCTGAATTCACCAAATGATCAAGAGATAGTCTTTTCATGGCAGAGAGAACAACAGTACACCTGCTCTGTCTGGCTTCAGCTCCAAAACTGAAATGAAACCAAAAACAAACATGGACACATCCAAGCTTTTCTCAAAGTGAAACTAAAAAGCAGAGCCAGAGCTCAGCTCCACCTACACTCCTACATCACTGCAGTAACATGAACAGCAAAACATTTCTTAAAGTGGCATTCTCATGATACCTTCTTCCCTCTTCCTGTCTAGTTGATCGATTAGCATAAGTTCATTATCAGGGGCAGATGTTGCTTTTCAACCTACTAATATATCATGGTCAGCCTTTCCCTTCAAGACCCTCATTGTCCAATATCCTGCTGGCTCTTTATGGCCAGTCGTAAAATCAAAGTCATGTGTGATAAATCACAAAGGTCACTTCTTCTTTTTGCAGCTTGGGTAAATCACATACTCACAGCCTAAAGCTGCTGACCACAGATTCCTGAAATTAATATCTTTTCGTTAGCCAAATTTCCCATCAGGCCATTTTGCCTCAGACTGCAAATGGCCGACTGCAAAGGTATTTTCTAAATTAATTTGTACAACTTTATTAACTTTCCGATTTTAACGTGTTCAGTCTCGACTGACACTATCTGCCCAGTCTCCTAGTCTGTTTATGTACTCTTGGGGCCGTTATCAGTCCTCTTCAAGAAATAACTTTTCACACAAAGGACAAAGGGAATTTGCAATTCTCTCCTCCAAAAGGTTGTGTCTTCTGCCACAAAAGAAATTCCAGGATTCAGATTGATATATTTTTGCTTGGGAAGGGCAAGGATGTGGAGCGAATAGAGATAAATGCAGCTGAGGTACAAATTAGCCATGATCTAATTGAACAACAGAGCAGGCTCGTGAGACTAAATGACCTACTTCTGCTCCTAGATTTGCATTCCTATGTTCAAAGATAGCCATATGCTCTATTTGTATCAATTTCAAACTTGCATATTTTTCTCCGCATAGTTAATTTTGCATCTGATTTGGCCATAACCTCCGACTAGCGCCAGAAAGAGAAGGCCCACAGGAATTAGATTAATCTAATACGCCCTTTCCTGCTCTTGAAAACTGCGCTGAAACATCCTATAGCCGGAGTTGATTGGGGCCTGCATTGAAAGAATGTCTCCAGGTTCGAGATCTATTCCCCGGTGGATTAAAAGAGGCCAAACCCCCTTTTTTACAGCACTAGCTGCCATAAAGCAGGCAACTTTAAAGGGCGCAAAAGTGAAATTGACAGATCAGAGAGCAGGTAAATCTCTAAGTAAGGTAAGTGGATGAGATTTGTGTGGCTGGGGGACTTGGAAGTAAAGACTGGGGGGGTTGGAGTTCCAGGGAGGGTGTGGCCGGGGTTGGATGTCAGGGGGTGGGGGAAGGTTGCAGTTTAGGGGGGGTGTTTGGAGGTGTCCGTGGGTCGGGTGGAGGAGTTACGCTGAGTCAGGCCCACATGTCAGAACAAGTGGGTCGGATTGGGTCTGTGAGTCATGGGGAGAGGGGGGTGATCGGGTCGGGTCAGGTCCATGGGCCGGGCGAATCCTAGCTGGGGAGGGGGGTCTTTGAAAACCAAAGTGGGGAGTGGGAGTCTCCTGAGGGAGGCAGAGGTGTGGGGTTGGTCTCAATAGTTTACAATAGTTACTCATTGGTGTAATCCTAGCAGAACCATCCGAGGTTAGGGATTTCAATTACATTTCCGACAGTTCACAGCAGGGCAATTGGAAGAAGTTTATACATCTGGAAAATTGCTGTGCAAATCCTTACCTGTAAAGTTGAGAGGGGTTCCGCAGCACCTCTTTGGGATATGCCCCAAACCCGACGGTGGGGAGCTCAGATGTTACGGCCCAACTTTCTATCTAAACTGACATATTTCATGAAGCCCATATGATTTTAAATCGTCTGCCAAGACTAAGTAATGTGTGACTTAATATACCCCTGAGTGGCAGCGATTCTTCACAGCGGTAAATAAGCACACTAAAAAGTCAAACAGAGTACGATTTTTTGGGGGCCGTTGTTGGGTCTCTCAATAACTGAAAACATTTGGATAACCTTACAGTTTATGCATCACACATTGGTTATTCTAAAATTGTACAGAGCCCTACAACTAGGATCTTGATATTGAAAGTGAGCTCCTCCCTGTAATGGATGGATAGGCTGTCTTGCTGCAGTCGCTAAGGGAATTGATGGATGATGATTGGAGCAATACAGTCGGCTTTGAACTGTCAGTTTTGATCTCCGCAACCAAATTTCTGCCAGGCAAAGGCAGCTGAAGGCCGGGATTCTCCGAGCCCGCGGCGGGTTGGAGGATCGCAGGTCATGCTGGAAATTACCGCCACGCCCCTCCGACGCTGGGACGCGATTCTCCAGCAACCGGAGAATTGCCACCAGTCGACGTGTGGTCGACGCGGTTCCAACCTGGTACCACCCGGCGGCAGTTAAGACCTGAGGCCAGGGACGGGGGGATCAGATTCCGGGGGGGGGGGGCCTGCATGACGGCCAGGCCCGCGATCTGGGGCTACCGATCGGCAGGCGTGCGCGATCTCGACGGGACCCACCTCCTTCCAAGAGGGCCCGCTGTGTGGCTACGCCATGTTGTGTGGCGCCAGTGCGGAAATGACCACCATTCACATGTGCTGCCACATAAATGGCCACCATGCGCATGCCCAGACCCGCGCCGGCATTGCAGGGCCGCGTATCGGAGCAACACGCAGCACTCCGGCGCCGTGCTGGCCCCCTGTGGCCCACTGAATCACTGGGAGAAGAGGCCTGTTGACGCCGGTGTGCAACACTCCGGCGTTTGCGCCGGAGTCAACACTTGCCCGGGATTTGGAGACTCCCGGCCGAAATATCTCAAATCACATTTAACACTTTTTTTGGAATGGAGTTTGTTCTGCACATGTTTTTGGCTGTGGGGGCTGCAAATCGTTATATGCTAAACCCATGGCTGTGGCAAGACAACTCGGCAATTTCACGCTGGACCTTCATTGGAATAATTTTGGTGTGCACTGCAAACCTCAGGCACAACAAGAGATTGATTATCGTCTGAAAGGCTCGCCTATGTTCCAATCAGCCTTCAGCTCTGGAAGGCAGTCTGTCCCTCTTTACGGGGAGCACCACCAGATCAAGAAAGCTACTAGTGAATGCTATTAGGGCAGAGAGGGGACTTTCATGTTCATTAACGTAGCGCGGGGGGGGTTAGTTATGGAGATAGCCAGGAGAAAAACTTTGTTTCCATATGGGGCCAGGACACACCAGCCAGGCACAGTAAAGGATAGTTCATGTATCATCACACCAGACGGTGAGGTCGCAAATATCTTCTGTGACAAGGAACTCAGGTGAGAACTTTGATAGGATGGCATACAAGAGATCGCTCCACATGCGTTTCCAGAAGAATGGATGTGTTCCATGAAAATTAAGTTTTTAATAACTTTAGGGGAGCACGGTGGTGCAGTGGTTAGCACTGCTGCCTCACAGCGGTGAAACTCGGGTTCGATCTCGGCCCCGGGTCACTGTCCATGTGGAGTTTGCACATTCTCCCCGTGTCTGCGTGGGTCTCACCCTCACAACCCAAAAGATGTGCCTGGAATGTGGATTGGCCACGATAAGTTGCCCCTTAATTGGAAAAAATATATAATTGGATATTCTAAATTTATTTCTTCAAAACTGCAACACAGGCAGAAGCAACCAAACAGCAGTGTTTTCGAGGGAGCTCCTACAGAGATTCATGTTTGCTGGCATGCGGGATCAGACTGCTGTCATTATGCCTGCATCTCTCAGGCCTCAAAGGGCTGTACAGACTCGCACAGCAGCCCAGCAATTTTCTCTTGCAGATTTCTACGTCAATGGCGGTACTGCCTGTGGTGATGTGCATCACTGTGAATGCACGGGGAGTTGATGTGGACACACTGGGACACTGTCAATACACAAGGGGTTAATGTGAACACACTACACCTAGCTAGTCACTAGGGGGAACACCAAAGACATCATGACACACAGACAGTCAACCAATGGGTCGGTGGGATGGGGCACGACCAATGGGCATTCACGACACACACAGGGGTGACACTACCACAGGAGGGCATTATATCAACCCATATATAAGGACACAGCACACATGCTTAGTCTCTTTCCAGTGGAGACACTTAGTGAGTACACAGGGTTGATTGAAACACATCACACCAACCGCGTGGATTGTAGCAGACTGGTTAGATAGTCTGAGTAGCTATAGCAGGATTAACAGGAGAGTCGAATCCAAGTAGGAGAATTGTTAACAGTTTCATAAATGTGTTAAAGCTATCTCCAAGACTGAAACATGGAGCACAGACCTACCTCTCTATCATGCTGCCATCACTACATTTGCTGTTGCCTCTCAGCAGGGCTGCCCAGACTGCTGCCATGTTGGTGTAGTCTGAAGCCAGGCCCTCAGGATACAGAGCTGATGCACAGTGCCTGTTAGACCAGCTTCAGTCTGCACCAGTGAAAGTCAGCATCCTTCTACCAGCTGCGTCAATTGGGTAACACTGTGTAGGGGTACGAGGAGAGGCCGGTACACACACAAGACAGGCACCAATGGGGTTGCACAATGGTGAATAATTATTATTTGTTTCTATATTTAGATGTGTTGCTGGATAAAGATGCGAATGAGAAGGGTTTTTATTTGGGTGGCCTTTCCTACCAGATGGTGACCAAGGGGATGCTATGCTGCAGCCAGTTGTTTAAAACGGTCGGGAATGGGGGCTCCTGTTGGTCAGGAGAAATTGTTGAATTGAACACAGAATCTGGGAATGCAGTCTTTGACTACCATCTGGAGTGAAGGACTCAAAGATGCATTTTTTTCACTGGAAATTGTGGCACCGTTCAAAAAGGGCACCCCAGCCTCTGGAACAGCGATGTTGCCAGCTCTTGCAGGCTCTGCCCGCCAATGTTGTGCCGTGGACCATGCCTCCAGCATTTTTTTCTTCCATGTGCTGAACAATATGGCAAGAAGAACCAGCTCTGAAGCCATTTCTCGATACCAGGTTGGAAGCACTCTCACTCTGCTGGCTGTCACCATCTGCAACAAATGGCTGCCCTCCTCACCCGCAATCTCCATGCCTTGCTCCTCACATGGCATTAGAATTTTCAGGTCAAGCAGTCCTCCTCCAATCTAGGTCCACTCCCTGACATTGAAGATCTCCTTAGCCTGCATGACAACGTGGAGAGTTAGTGACATGTCAAGAGACACATAACTCTTTTGTCCTCATGCATCCCCAAGGCATATCCTGGCTGCACAATCTTACTGGTGCCCAGTCGCCTTATCATGCAGAACGGTCATATTGGTCTTGCCTCTCTAGCCATGTGGTACTGATGGTGAACATACATTTCCAGCCTGCTCTCTTTCTTCACTTGCAAAGTCCCGTTGCTCGATACCCTCATGAGAGGTCTTTTGATGCAACTCCATTTTGCCACTTACCCTGCATGATTGGATAAGGTTGTTTGCCCTTTTGTAGCATTTCAGGATTGCGTCTGAATTCCATGGCTGCTCACCTACTTTGCCATCTCCAACCAAGCTGCCATGACCAAGTAAGGGGGCGAGGGGGAACCTGCACTTCCCAACGTACTTAGACTGCCTGGAGGAGAATCAGCAGAGAGGCATCACTAAACCGTGGAGACGCTCCTTGTCCCTATCCAGACATGGCTGCACAAGGGTGAATGACGGGGTCCCATGAAAGTGATTTGAAAAAGGAGGTTGGAGAATCATAGAATCCCTACAATGATGGGGGTTAGTTCCTTAAGGCTGTCAAGGGAGATGGATGCTGTGAATCGCAAAAGACAATGTTCAAGGACCTGTAGGTGGAGGATATTGCTGCAAGCTTGGTGCCAGCGCACCTTCCCATGGAGACATGCGGAGATGGTTCCCTTACCTGGAACTAGTCAACTGATGGTGGGGTGGGGGGGGGGGGGTCACTTACTACCCAACCCCACTATGTAATTGAACAAGCAGAAGTGGGAAGTGGTGCCCACTTACAGATCCACCATCAGATACTGTAATCTTGGCCGGGATTCTCCCCTACCCGGCGGGGCGAAGGGTCCCGGAGTGATGGTGTGGTGTGAACCACTCCGGCGTCGGGCCGCCCCAAAGGTGCAGAAGTCGCTGCACCTTTAGGGGCCAAGCCATAACATTGAGGGGCTAGCCCACGCCGGAGTGATTGGCGCTCCACCGGCTGGCATGGAAGGCCTTTGGCGCCACGCCAGCTGGGGCCGAAGGGACTTCGCTGGCCGGCGTAAGTCCACGCATGCGCCTGGTGAACGCATGTGTCTGCTGCGTCCTGCCCAAAATATCCCAGCAGAGGGGCGATGTGCTGGAGGAGGATGAGGAGAAAGGCCAGGCCTCATCTGATGAGGCGGATGAAGGGGAGGAGGACAATGAGCGGCGCATGGGGGCTGGCCCGGCACGGGAGGCTGCACAACGCCATCGCCAGGGCCAGAGAGCACGGGACCCATTAGTCGACACACATTTCACCAATTAGGGAGGGGCAGGTGGCGGGGGGTTTGCTCAGCAGGGGCACGGACACCACAATACCACACCCCTTCACCACCGAACACCCTCACCTACCACACCACCGAACACCCTCACCTACCACACCACCGAACACCCTCACCTTCCACCACCGAACACGCACAGCTCCCACACCACCGAACCACCTCCATACACATCCCCCTCCGTTATATATACCTGTGGCACTACGAGCCGGGGCACTGGGTTGGCAGTGACAGCGGGTCTGGTCAATGGCATGGAGGATGATGACAGCCCATTCTGTGATGAGCTCCGTGCTCCACCTCTTATGACAACGTCTGACTCATGCCCACAGCAGCACGCCCCACCTGGGTGATCACCGCATCCGAGCTCGGCAGTCCAACGCATGGCCCAGTCGAATTACTGGGGACAGGGTGATGGGGATAATCAGGGCGGGGGGGGGGGGGGGCTGCACGGTCCACCCACTGGGTCTCAGTCGTCCACCAGCCCTCACCCCCAGTAGCCGTTACTGACCGTTCCAACCCTATACCCATCAGACAGAGCACAGAGGTAGGTTTTAACGGTGTTAACAGGTGTTTAATGTGAAGAGATCTATACAGTCACGTGCAAGCCCTGGGCTTCGCCATTTTGGGCCCCTGACTCCACGTGCGACCCCCGGGCGCCGCCATCTTGTTCACCCTCCACCACGTGCGGCCGACGAGCGGCGCCATCTTGGATCGGCACGGAGGACCCCGCAAGCGACTACTCAATAGTGGATGCGACTCTGAGTTCCTGCCACGACTCGTCGCAGTGACGCTGGATCAATCACAGCGACCTCACAGATCCTCCTCAATGGTCATGAGACGAGCTGCCTACTGGACTCCGGGAGCACAGATACATGGATCTCTGCTCTGAGTGTCGCAATGCTGAGATCTCAGCTCTGACTGGTTTGTTGTTCTTGACTGATTACCTCTGGGGTTTGGAAGCGATGATCTCTTCAGGAATTTTTGAGGACCCCACCATAATCGGCTCCAGCTGCAGGTATGGTCACAAAGCAGCATGTTGGTCCTTTCACTATTCTAGTTGTGCTTACTGGCAAGAGCATCTCAGCAGTCAGAGTTATTCCTGAGCAGACAGCCTCCATCTCTGCTGCAACTACAAAGTTCACACCACTGACAGCCCTGGAAAAGGAAAAGCTGTTCTCACCCATGCTGCATGGGATCAATGCCAAACCAAAAGTTAAATGTTAGCGAGTTGTCTACAGTTAAGTTTCACTGACAAATGTGCTGAACTGACTTACAGGTTCCCCATGCAATACTGAATCTCCTCTGCACCACGCACCCAGAACACCTCCATAATTCCCATTGTTCCATCATTATGACATTGCAGACATTTACTTCCCTTCCCTCCCAATTTTCATACGTTTTTGCCGGTCCCTGTTGTGTGGCTTTTGGCTGCTTGTGTTAATACTGCAATAGTGACTGTACCTCAAAAGCACTTTAATGGTCGTTATGGTTGCATGGCGACTTTTATGGATGATGCTTCGCTGCTGCAGCACAAGCACACAAACTCAGGGCTGGAGTGTGGCAGTTGGAGTACGAACCCCAGGGCTCGAAGCTGGCAGTTGGAGCCAGAGCTTTGTTAGATGTGGACCTGCACAGTACTGCTATTAAAACATTTTGTGTCCATATTTGTTCTTGGTCAATAAATCCTTTAGTTCATTATTTGCCACATTGAGTCGCCTTGAGCTATGACAGTGGTAATGCGATTTAGGACGTCCAGTGATTGTGAAAAGAGTTATGTCAATGTAATTTGTTTTCAACTCCTTGTTGCCACTTTCTTTGTTGTTCTCACCCACAATCTGACTTCAGTCAAAGCATTTCCTGTGAACCAGCTCAACATGGGGTCAAGAGAATGATGGTGATTTGCAAATTCACTTTGAGTATTCTCATTGTATTCAAGAAAGTTCCTGACTGATACCCAGCTTCCTGTCACACACATGTCAAGGTTGTTTGATTTCCGCCATTTTAAAGTATCACAATGGGTTAATCAAATTGCTTGCGACAGGGATAACTAACTTCCAAATATATTAACCTCAGCGGTTTAATACTCACCTCAGTACCTGAAGAAGTTAATTAAAGCCGCCTTTTCATCAGTAATTGAAATTAAATTTAAGATTGAAATTGAAATCGCAACACATTATCAGCATGAATAAGAATCATTACCACTTTGACTTGAATACACAGACTGAATAGTAAGTTGTGTGTTTGGAAGCTGGAAGTTTCAAAGAGACAGACAGATTGGCCTGGAATCACTGTTAGGTTGTCCTGGTATTTTTTTGCGCAATTCACCCGAAATTGACCAAACTGGAACAAAAGAGCAAGGAATTTCCTTACAAACTTTAAAGACAATACGTAGCTTAACCAGAAACCTGAGCGAAAAAAACCCAGTGTGATTTCAGCACAATTTGCACCCAGATTATCTAAAGTGGAAGCTCGATCCACTTGAGTAAATGGTTAAATAATGACAGATCGAGGTATAGTACAGATTTCCAAAAATTATACATGTGCATTAAGAGTTAAAACCTGAGGACAGATTGTATAAACTTAGTTTGAGATTAGGACATTAAGACATGATCTAATAAAGGGTGTAAAATGAAAAAGAGATTCAATGAGGTACATTGGAAAATTGAGAAGTGTAAGTATAACTTCCTCTCCGGTCAGCGACTTAAGTCGCTGGTGCGCCACTCATGCGCGGCGTGACGACTGGTAGACTGGGCATACAGATATGCATGCCGGACGTGCGTAGCGTTTAAACTCCCAGCTTTTTTTTACAGCTTGAAACCCTGCACTGCATAATAGCAGCTGAATGAAAAATCCAGCAAGAGCGCAAACTTGGGCCACTTAACCGAATTTCAGGTGCGTTTTACACAGAAACATAGAAACATAGAACATTACAGCGCAGTACAGGCCCTTCGGCCCTCGATGTTGCGCCGACCTGTGAAACCAATCTAAAGCCCATCTATACTATTCCATTATCATCCATATGTTTATCCAATGACCATTTAAATGCCCTTAATGTTGGCGAGTCCTCTACTGTTGCAGGCAGGGCATTCCACGCCCTTACTACTCTCTGAGTAAAGAATCTACCTCTGACATCTGTCCTGTATCTATCTCCACTCAATTTAAAGCTATGTCCCCTCGTGCTAGCCATCGCCATCCAAGGAAAAAGGCTCTCACTGTCACCCTATCTAATCCTCTGATCATCTTGTATGCCTCTATTAAGCCACCTCTTAACCTTCTTCTTTCTAACAAAAACAGCTTGACACCTTTTTATTTACACTAAATCATTTTCAGTCTTGCAGAGATAAGAGACATCGGGAGCCATTTTTTTGGTACGTTAACGTTTTATCTCATTCGTGTTTAGCGTTTATAAATATGTTCAAAAAGCAAACAAAATGAAAGGAAGATTTTTTTTTAAACTTTGGTTTGTCATGAGGCTGTTAATTCCATTAAAAGGGTACTTTACTGTATAAAGTGTGCTTGGAGTCACAGAAGGTGAAAGAATGAATTTTTTTTAAATTTTGGTTTGTCATGAGGATGTTATTTCCATTAAGGGAACCATAATGGATAAAAATCGGTGATCACTCACTAACGGATATGATTGTTCACCTAAAGATGCTCCAGGTTACTGGCCATGGGTTCTGTGGGGTCTTGCATGGTTGATGAGCCCGATCCTAGAGCCACATCTCCAATCAGGCACTTGGCAGGAGTTTCCTAATGGTGGGCTAGGTCCTTGGATGCTAAGTCGGGGTATTCCTTTCCTAGGCTCCTTTTCCGGGCCTTCTCTTGCCATCGAGTGTTCTCACAGAATTGTGAGCCTTCAATCAGGAGGTACCTGCAAGTCAGTCTCTGCTGAGCAAAGGTTTCCCAGGCATTGACGTCTGTGTTCCATTTCTTGTGGTAAGCCTTCAAGGTGTCTTTGAAGAGCTTCCTTTGACCTCCTCTTGTTTCAAAGTTATTTATTTATAAAATTATTTTTGTTAGTAGGTGTTTTATATTAAACATTACAAGCTTCTGCAATGTCTTACTGAAACATCAGAACACAGCATTTAATTGAGATAATTATAAATAAATAAGATAATTGAAGTAAACAAGGCAAAAACATATTTGACACAGTGGCACACTAGTTTGCACTGCTGCCTCACAATACCAGGGGCCCGTGTTCAGTTTGGAACTTGGGTGACTGTGTGGCATTTGTACCTTCTCCCATGTCTTCACGGGTTTCCTACAACCATGAAATAGAACCAAAGAATTCCTACAGTGCAAAAGGAAGCCATTCGGTCCATCAAGTCTGCAACGACTCTCTGAAAGTGTACCCTACCTAGGTCCACACCCCCACCCTATCCCCAGAACCTAACCTGTACATCCCTGGACACTAAGGAGGAACTTAGCATGACGCCCGGAGGGAACCCACGCAGACACAAGAAGAACATACAAATTCCATAAAGACAGTCACCTAAGGCCGGAATTGAACCTAGGTCCCTGGCGCTGTGAGGCAGCAGTGCTAGCCACTGTATCACCATGCCACCGATGTTTCCTCTGGGTACTTTGGTTTCCTCCCACAGTTCAAATATGTGCAAGTTAGGTGGATTTGCCTTGCTAAATTGCCCCTTAATATTCAAAGGTTCGGTGGGGTTATGGTGGTGGTGTGGGCCTGGTTACTGTGCTCTTCCAGAGTGTCAGTGTAGCCTTGATGGGCCAAATGGCTTTCTTCTGCATTGCAGTGATTCTATAAACACCAATCAAAAAAAATCGGGGGCGGGAGTCTCTGTCCCGTTTTCCGACACGGCGCCCTCCACCTCCCCCCCCCCCCCCCCCCCCCCCCCCCCCCCTCCCTGCCCGCCGGCAGCTGGATCCTCCTTTCCAGCCAGCCAATTAGGTTTCCCGCTGTGGCCATCCCATGCAGCCGGGGAATCCGTGGGTGTGGGTGCGTTGCCCGTGTAGTAGAGGATCCCGCCCACGGAGAATCCCGCAGCAGATGTTCCAAGGACAGTGACAGCAAAAAGCCCTGGGTTGCTTTTAATATCTCATGACCTGAATCTAAATTAAAACATATGAATATTTTTAAGCATGCCATACGTAAAGTGCAGATTTAAATAGTTTAACAGATTTAAAACAAATAATCCAGCCCATGTTCACTTATAAATAATCAGCTTCAATCATAAAAAAATGAAATTAAAAATTACTTTAAAAGAATCGACAATGATAGTAATGCCTGTTTAAAAGAAATAGCAAACATAACTGTTAAAAATAAAATGTACTTACTTTTAAAATGCTTGTGAAAAAAGTTGCCTGTTGGTTTCTGTCTCAATCTATTGTTTAAATGCCTGACCTCAATGAGAATTCACAACCTGACCTGTCCTCAGTGGGCATTTCCAATCTGGCCTGCCGTCAATGGGTGTCCCCAAGCTCTCTGCGTCATAAGGGAGCAGGGCTGCACTCCTCCTGCCAAACGCTGGAGCCTGCGCAGACCGAGAGGCTGGGGGCTCCAGGCTGCCAAAGAGAAAGGGAGGATCATTGGAGTGCAGGTAAGTGCGCATATTTCTCCTTTGAAATTGGTGGCCATTTGGCCCTTTGAGCCTGTTTGCCTGTTTGCCCATTCATTATGATCAGGGCTGATCATCCAGCTCAGTAATCAGTTCCTGCTTTCCCCTTTGATCCCTTGAGCCACAAGAGCTATATCCAACTCCTTCTTGAAAACACACATGTTTTGGCCTCAACTGCTTTCTGTGGTCGTGAGCGCCACAGGCTCAACACTCTCTGGGTGAAGAAATTTCTCCTCATGTCGTCCTAATGATGTATCCCACATCCTCAGACTGTGAGGAACCCCTGGTTCTGGGCTAGCCCCACAATTGGGAACATCGTAAGAAGTCTAGGTTAAACTCCAACAGGTTTATTTCAAATCGGGAACATCCTTCTTGCATCCACCCTGTCTAGTCCTGTTAGAATTGTTTAGGCTTTGGGCAGCACGGTGGCACAGAGGTTAGCACTGTTGCCTACGACGCTGAGGACCCAGATTCGAATCCCCGCCCTGGGTCACTGTCCGTGTGGAGTTTGCACATTCTCCCCGTGTCTGCGTGGGTTTCGCCCCCACAAGCCAAAAGATGTGCAGGAGAGGTGGATTGACCACGCTAAGTTGCCCCTTAATTGGAAAAAATAATTGGGTACTCTAAATTTATATATATATAAAAAAGAATTGTTTAGGATTCTATGGGATCTTCGAAGCTCCAGCGAATATAATTCTAACCGACTCAATCTCTCCTCTTATCTCAGTCCTGCCATCCCAGGAATCAGTCTGGTAAGCCTCTGTTGCACTTCCACCATAGCAAGAACATCCTTCTTCAGATAAGGAGACCAAAACGGCACACAATACTCCAGGTGTGGTCTCGCCAAGGTCTGGTATAACTACAGCAAGACATCACTGCTCCTGTGCTCAAATCCTCTCGCTATGAAGGCCAACATTTGCCTTCTTTACTGTCTGCTGCACCTGCATGCTTACTGATCAAAACTTTATCAGTCTCGCTCATGAAGAACCAAAGTGTAATAAGTTGAATTAGATAAATTTTTGCAAAAGTAAGATGAACTAAATGTGAAAAGCAAATACCAGAAATCTAAACTTAAAACAGGAAATGGTGGAAAGGTTCCACAGCTTCTGTGGAAAGATAATGCTGATATTTCATGTCAATGGCCTTTCATTGGGATCAAATAATTGAATATTGTTCCTTATTAATTCTCATGATTGGCAAGGTTGATATTTGTCATTCATTCCTAATTGCCTGGCTCAACTATGTAGCTTTCTACTTCACCAAAGAGGGCAGATAATAGTCGACAATATTGGTGTGAGACGGGAGTCACATATAGACCAGACCTGGTAAGAGCAGCAGTTTCTTTCCCTGAGGACATTAATGAATTATTAGGGTTTTTTAAATTAACCATCAACTTAATGGTCCATTTTACTGATGGCAGCATTATATTTTCAGGTTAGGTTTTAAATTGAGTTCAAATTCACAAGTTGCTGCTTTGTTATTTGAACTCACATCCTTCGATTATTAGTCCAGCACTGTCGATTAAATATCACTCTATTATCACTCTCTATTTAAATACAGACAAACGTGAATATTGCACAGTGGAAGAAAGTTGGGTGATGTATAGCTGATGGTAAAATTGAAACAAACCTAAAGATGCTGATAGGCATAGGGGGCTGGATTTTCTGCTGTCAGGTGAATCCTGACAGGATTTGCGCAGCAGTCCGGGGATTTCCCAATAGCATGGGGCTGCACACAATGGGAAACCCCATTGGTCGGCAGGCGAGATGGAGAATCCCGGAGGCGCACCGTGACAGAAATCTAGTGCGGCGGGACAGAGAATCCCGTCCAGGGTTTAATATGGCCAGTCATGGTGGACCAAGAATCAATCAAAAAGCTACAGAAAAATGACCTATATATGGAATAGAATCCCATACAGGTCTGCACAATGCATTGGTCAGACACGTCTAGCCCTTTGTCCAGTTTTCTTCACTGAAACATTCAAACTGTGGAGATGGTGCCAATTAAAATAGAGATTAATGCTTTTATTAAAATAGATATGGAGGACTGCCATTCGAATGTGCTGAACATCTACCCATTGGAATCACCAAGAGTACCCTGGTGGCATATATGAAATGGAACTCAGACAAGAACTCATGCTGTTATCCTTAAATTAGGTTTCTGCAGCTAGAGATGGCATTTTTGATCATTTCGTTCATTCATTAATCACAAACTTAAATATTGTGACTGGATTGTCCCAGGTACATGCGGAGAGGTTGTTTCATCTATGTTACAGGGCCCAGCGTCCACCACAGTAACCATGTTGTGAGTTGTTCGACCCTGATTTCTGCAGGGTATTTATTAAAATCAGGTACTGCTTATCTAAAACGACTCTTCAGGTCAACTCTCTATAATTTTACCTCGTCTGGATTATTCTACAGAAACACTTTGCATAAACTCTTCCTTCATTATTTTGAGGGCTGCAAATTTATGTTTTGTAAATGCCTTCCCTCAAAGGTTGTGCATAGATTTGTTGAGGACCTGCAAAGATGGCTTCTCAAAACTCACACTAAAGAGTTTCAAATTCAGCTTCCTGTCTTTTTTAAGTATAAACATGGCAGAAGTGCCTTTTAAAAAAAATGTTTTTTTACTTTGTGCTGCATACAACCCAACCTCATCTTCTAACCATCCAGTTATTTGAATAGTTTGTCAAACAGAGATGAAAGATCCCATGCTTGCTCACACCATACACTTACTTCCTGTTCTTGCCCTCCCAAGCAGCGCTCCATTGTAAGCAATCATTTTCTGTTTATACTTATTCTACTCCCATTGTGATGAAAAGCATGTGTTTCAAAAGCTTTCATTATCAGCAGTATTGACGGGAAAATATTTCCGAGGACACAATTTAAACAAGTGCTTTCCACGTTACATTTGTGTCTCAGTAAAACCAAAAAACACTGCAAAATACATGAATGCTCTAACAAAGGGAATCATGGTACAAAGTCAAGACTGAAGTTAGGAAGTTCTTCACAGCTCCAGGGTCCCAGGTTTGATTCCCGGCTTGGGTCACTGTCTACGCGGAGTCTGCACGTTCTCCCCATGTCTGCGTGGGTTTCCTCGGGGTGCTCCGGTTGCCTCCCACAGTCCAAAGATGTGCAGGTTAGGTGGAATGGCCAGGCTAAATTGCCCTTACTGTCCATAAAAAAAGATTAGATGGGGTTACTGTGTTACGGGGATAGGTTGGAGGTGTGGACTTAAATGAGGAGCTCATTCCAAGGGTCGGTGCAGACTCGATGGGCCAAATGGCTTCCTTCTGCACTGTAAATTCTATGATGATCTATGACTATGATTAAAACTATTCCTCTCAGTCAGCATTTACAAAACATAAATTTGCAGCCCTCAAAATAATGAAGGAAGAGTTTATGCAAAGTTTTTTGTAGCCAAACGTTATTAGGATATAGTGCACCCTTCCAGGGAGCAGAATCCATAATACTGTCTGAAAGAAAATTAGGTAAACAGTTGATAAGGAAGAAAAAAATAAATAGAACATTTTAGGCTTTCAATCAATATGGCTAACTTCATTGGCACATTCCTCTTTGTACCTTTGGTTAATAAAACACTATCAATCTTAGATTTAAAGTTAACAATTGAAATAGCATCGATTGTCATTTGCAGAAGGGAGATCCAAATTCCTATCACGTTTTGTGTGTCGAAGTCTTTCCTAATTTCACTGTTGTGAGGTATGGGACGCAATTCTCCCAATGGAAGACAAAGTGCCGACGCCGGAGTGAAAACCTGAGTGTTTCATTCCGGCATCGGCGGCCGCTCCTCGCCCCCTATTCTCCCACCCCTAGGGGGTTAGGAGCGGCGCAGCGTCAATTTCGCGCGCTGGGCCTAGTATCATCAAAGCGGCGGCGCATAAATGACGCGGCCGGCGGCGCTTAAACGACGTCACCCGCGCATGTGCAGTTTGGTCAGCGCCAACCCGCGCATGCGCGGTTGCCGTCCTCCCCGCAAGACTTGGAGGATTGATCCTGCGGAGCGGCGGAGGAGAAAGAGTGCGTCCTTTAGAGACGCCGGCCCACCAATCGGCGGGCACCGATCGCGGGTCAGACCCTTCCTGAGCACCCCCCTGGTGCTCGATCCTCCCTCCCCCCCCCCCCCACCCCCACAGGCCGCATACGCAGCGTTCGCGCGCTGTTAACGCTGGCAGCGACCAGGTGTGGTTGGCGCCGGCGTGAACCGGTCTGATTGGGCAGGCCGCTCGACCCATGCGAGACGGAAAATCGCCGCTCGACCGTTAGAAACGGCAAGCGGCGATTCTCCGAGCGGCCTGTCGTAAAATTCGGCATGCCGTTTTGGGGGGGGGGGGGGGGTGGGAGAATCGCGTGCGGGTGCCAGGGCAGCATGGCGGGAATCGCCCGGCACTCCCGCAATTCTCCCACCCGGCGTGGGGGTCGGAGAATCGCGCCCGTGGTCTTTGATTTCAAGACTACGCTTTCTAATCTTAGACTCCTCAACCCAATCTGTTTCCCTCATACCTTGACAATTTTGATCAAATTGCCCTTCCTTTCTAAATTCCAGAAAATACAGACTGAGTTTGTGCACTATCATCTTGTAATTTAACCCTAGTTTCATTCCGGTAATTGTGTAGTGCACAGTGCAGTGCGTACCATCCACCCGACGCACTGCAGCGACTTGCCAAGCTTTTTTCAATCACACCTTCCAAACCCGTGACTTCTACACCTGGAAGCCACACACCATTCTGACTTGGAACTATATTGATGATTCTGAACTGTCACTGGGTCTAAAACCTGCAACTGTCTTCCTATAAGTGTCACATATCTTCGTGCCATCAGCAAACTTGGATATCGAATTATTTACCGTCTGTTCCATGAGCTCCAATTTTGCTAACAGTCTCTAATGAAAGACTTTATTAAATTCCCGCATGAGGTCCATATAGAGAAAATCTATAAAAGAACAGCAGGAAAGTCAATTGGAACCACACAGATTGATCGTTGACAGAACTAGCTTAGATGCGGTGTGTGTTGTTTTGCGCTGTAAAATTCTATAATTCTATAACTCGGGAATTGTTTAGAAAGCAGTTAAATAAGCTGATTTGCCGAATGAATGCACTGGGGCTGAATGGAATTATCATCTGTATCCAGCTGATGATCTTTGACACCCAATGGGAGATGGAGGAACATAACAATCATGAGAACGAGGTTGGACAGAGCATAACAAATTCTTCTTTCGCTTTGCTCAATGAGACAAATTAGATGATTTGAATCATACCCATGCAACACTGCAAGAGACTATTTACTATTCTATTCTTTTTGTACCAACAACTTGCCTGCAAGTGAGACAAATACAATTCATGTGTGTATATGTAACCAACTGCGCCACATCACTGTGGACATTGGCAGGTGTTGCCTTCTGTAATTCCCTGAATACAAGATTGTTTTACTTTGATCTCATTAATTGAATGCTGCCTGGCCTGGGGTATTGATCCAGCACCAGATGACACGTCGTGTCAAAAGAGCTAGGCTCATTTCTTTAGCTTCTTTCAGCTGCATCCTTGAGATTATTCACCCCAGCTTTATTCGCTGCTCCCATGGCAATCTGGGAGCATCTGTTTTTCTCCAAAACTTTGTCAATCTTGGCCGCAGAATATTTCCTTGCCTGGAAGTAATTGCAGCTGTCACTAGAACTGGGATACTTAAAGAAATTAAATCATGAGCCTGATAAATAAGTCCTGAAAATGTATGAGGAACTCATTTCAAGTGTGGTCGCATGACACAACAGTCACAGTATTGGTTTATATAGGGCCCAAGGTAAAATTATTTTTTTAATATTTCCATAAGCATCACAAGTACTGGCATGCCTCTGATCTAGTAAATGTGCAATTAATTTAACTATGTGGAATTAATGTGAATGTTTAGTCACAGTGAATAGTCAACTCCCACTCTTTAACTGCACAAAAATCAGATTAAACTGCCCTGTGCAGTCCCTGTAGGTATCCCATATTTTCATCAGGAATACCAAAGCCAGCTTTTCTGAAGCAGGAAGAGTTGATAAGTGCTAATTAATACAATAAATGTCACCGACACATATTGGCCGTCAATACCTTCAGCCTGTAATCTCATCTATAACACCCTGGATTGCACGTATCAGTGCTTTTGGCATCCAGTGCTGGGTCCACCTGAGCATGCAGTTACCTCATCAGTGGGAATAAAGGCCTCGTTAGAGTACAGAAAGTTTGCACCATCTTTGTGTCATTTCCTTGCAAGGGTTGGGCAGAAGCTCAATTTCTAATAAGGCTTACTGGGTACTCTCAGGGAAGGAAGGGACTTGGCATATCCAGCTCCTGGCATATTCCCATATAATTTGGCAGGAATCCTTCAGAGCGGCCAGTTAAATTGAGTCTCACTTTTCTGCTGCTGAGAATTAAGTTCATCCAAGCTCAAATTTGAACACATCTGTTCCAATTGTTCGATGGACAACATATGATTTGCTCATGAATGCAGAAGTAAGTTTCTTTCAGATACTTTATCAGCCAATTATTCTTGAATATGAGAGGCAATTTAGCATTAAGAATCCTTTTTCAAATTGTCCCTGATTTCCCTTTATGTTTCAACATGTTTCTTTCTTTTGAACACCATCCTCACAGGAATTATTGCAATGATATTTAAGGGTCTCTTAGCAAAGCAATCATTTTATTCTTACCAGAACTTAAAATTGGACCTGTTTATCTGTTTGAAAAGCAAATATTTGCTCATATTCAGCAACATACTGCAATAAACATAGACTGCTGTAATCAATCCAATTTATTGAAAGTTAAAGATGCGGGAGTGATAAATGGCACAGATTATTGCAACAATAAAGCATTTTCATCTTCAGTGGAACACAAGGCTCTCAGGAATGGATTTTCCTCATTTCTCATGTCAGTTTTGGGGTTTTATGACATTGACACGTGGGGTTTTGGAAGAAAAATAAAGAGGGGACAATGTAATGAAAATGGCACAATTCAAAAGGGTGTATGAAGAGAAAGACCTGGGCCTGTATGTACACAAATCTTTACAGGTAGTTGGACAAATTGAAAAGGCTGTTAAATAAACATATGGGACCTAAACACAGGCATAGGCCAGAATTTCACGCTACCCCGTCCCGCAGCGGGTTTTTAGGCAGGGGTGGGCCAAGTGAAAATGAAAGAATGGGATTCCCTCCGGGTACCCACCTGCCCTGACTGTGCAGCGATTTTACAGTGGGACAGGCAAGGCCTCAGGTGGGAAGCCCAACTTTTCCCCAGTTGAGGCCCTTCAGTGCCAAATTTCAAGGGTGGTGTCCCACCCAGCCTCAAAGTTTCGGTGGAAGGCAGATTTACTTTGCATGGGAAGCCCAAAAATCAAACAGAGTTAGATCTCAGACAGGAAGGGGGTGTGCCTCCATCAGAAGCCCCCTTCTGACTGTGGACACCCTCCCCCCCCTTAATTAACATTGTCCTCTGGACCTCCCCTCCCAACCACTTTCCTAGCCCCTTCCCTGACACCTCGATCACCCCTTTCATGACCCATCCCAAATCTTCCCTACCACACCCACCCTGGGCCCTTGAAGTTATTTACTTTGGTGTCCGGTGGACAAACTTAGTCTCTTGCGTCCTCAGGCCATTCCTCTTCGGTCCACCTCAGCTCCTGTTGCTGCAGGGACTGGAGAGGTTGGCCAGGAGCTCGTTGAGGCAGGACTTCCTGACAATTGAGGGGTCAAAGTCACGCTTGCAGCCATTAAATGATCATTCAACCGTGAAATGGCGGCAGGGCAAAAGAACCAGAGATGAGGTGAGGAGAAATTATTTTCTACTTCATGTGATAATGATCTGGAATAAGACCAGTAGATCATAAGACCATAGGAGCAGAATTAGGCTACTCCGTCTATCGAGTCTGCTCCACCATTCAATCAGGGCTGATATTTTCCCATCCCCGTTCTCCTGTCTTCTCCCCATAACCTCTGATCCCCTTATTAATCAAAAACCTATCTATCTCTTGACTTAAAGACACTCAGTGATTTGGCCTCTACAGCCTTCTGCGGCAAAGAGTTCCACAGATTCACCATCCTCTGGCTGAAGAAATTCCTCCTCATCTCTGTTTTAAAGAATCATCCCTCAAGTCTGAGATGGTGTCCTCTGGTTCCAGTTTTTCCTGAAAGTGGAAACATCCTCTCCATGACCTCTCTATACAGGCCGAGCAGTATCCTGTAAGTTTCAATAAGATCCCCCCCTCAACCTTCTAAACTCCAACGAGTACAGACCCAGAGTCCTCAACCGTTCCTCATACGACAAGTTCTTCATTCGAGGGATCATTCTTGTGAATCTCCTCTGGACTCTTTCCAAGGCCAGCACTTCCTTCCTTAGATACAGGGCCCAAAACTGCTCACAATACTCCAAATAGGGTCTGACCAGAGCTTTATACATCCTCAGAAGTACCCCCCTGGTCTTGTAGTCTAGCCCTCTTGACATGAATGATAACATTGCATTTGCCTTCTTAACTGCTGACTGAACCTGCACGTTAACCTTAAGAGAATTGTGAACAAGGACTCCCAAGTCCCATTGTGCTTCTGATTTCTAAAGCATTTCCCCATTTGGAAAATAGTCTATGCCTAAATCCCTCCTTCCAAAGTGCATAACCTCGCACTTTTACACATTGTATTTTGTTTGCCACCTCACTGCCCACTCTCCTAGCTTGTCCAAATCCTTCTGCAGCCCCCTTGCTTCCTCAATACTACCTGTCCCTCTACAGATCTTTGTATCATCTGCAAACTGAGCAACAGTGCCTTCAGTTCCTTCTTCCAGATCATTAATGTATATTGTGAAAAGCTGTGGTCCCAGCACAGACCACTAGTCTGCCATCCTGAAAAAGACCCTTTCATCCCCACTTTCTGCCTTCTGCCAGTCAGCCAATCCTCTATCCCTGCCAGGATCTTACCCTTATCGTCATGGACTTTTAACAGTCTCCTCTACGGCACCTTGTCAAAGGCCTTCTGGAAATCTAAATAAATCACGTCCACTGGTTCTCCTTTGTCTATCTTCCTTGTTACCTCATCAAAGAACTCTAACAGATTTGTCAGACACGACCTCCCTTTGACAAAGCCGTGCTGACTCAGTCCTAATTTACCATGCACTTCCAAGTACTTCACGATCTCATCTTTAATAACAGACTCCAAAATCTTACCAATGACCGAAGTCAGGCTAACCGGCCTATAATTTCCCGGCTTCTGCCTCCCTCCCTTCTTAAACAGGGGTGTTACATGAGCCGCTTTCCAGCCTCTGGGACCCTTCCTTTCTCCAGTGATCCCTGAAAGATGAATGCACTGCCTGAAAGGATGGTAGGAGCAGATTCAACTGTAATGTTGAAATGGAATTGGATATTAACTTGACGTGAAAACATATTGCAGTGATAATGAGAAGTAGGAAAGTGTGACGACTTGGCCACTCTTTTTGGCAAAACCACGATTAACCAAATGTCAGCCTTCTGTGCTGTATCATTAAAATGATTTAATGGAATGTATAGGTCACAGTGGAACATAAAATGAGGATGTATCCTGCTGTAGCCACACAAAATGCAGCGCAGGAAAGCAAGGCAGAAGGAAGACGTATCTGCCCAAAAATTGGTAGGGGTGGAGGCTAATCAGACATAAGTTAGACTTTGCGATCTATGTTCTCACAATGATTTACTCAACGCCAATCGACATTGTTAGGTGGCAACATAAAGAAAGAAATTAGCTTGCTGAACTGTCTTACATCAAGCAGTTTTAATTATCTTAGCATTTACATGACCAATCTCCCATCAGAATCAGTTCAAGCAACAGATGCAACATATTCATCCTTCCTCCTCCAATTACCAAAGAATCAAACAACAAAGGCATGAATTACCAATTTTTAAATTAACATTGAAAGCATTGTGAGCAGCACTTAAAACTTGAATATTAAGCATATAAATAATTGATAAATATGACTAATTGACCAAATAAATAGCAGAGCTTACACAAGCATCGCAATTGTGTTGTTGTGTTCAACATCTATTGCTTGATGATTATAAATTTGTGATTGAGATCAGTGTTTGGGGTTAGCATGCATTGTTGAAAGTAATTTAGGATTGGGCTCTTTAGATAGTTACCCAGTTAGCAGCATTAGTTAACCAGTCTATTGAATTGGTTGAAATCTGTCTCATGTTGTTGGTTATGACTCCACTACATGCACAACATCATCTTTATGCACTGATGAGGAGGAATGTGTTGCTACACCTTCCTTTGGGAAGATACTCTGAGCTTTCGAAGGATATCTGAGTAACAATAGTTTGCTGGCTCCATAATTACACTTGAGAAGGCGGTGCTGAGTTGCCTTCCAGAAACACTGCAGTCTTCCTGGTTGATGTATATCCACTGTGCTGTTAGTGAGGGTGTTCCAGGATATTGACCCACCGGCAGTGAAGGAACAATGATATATTTCCGAGTCAAGGTGGTGTGTGGCTTGGAGGGAAACTTGTCAGTGGCTGTGTTCCTGAGCATCTGCTGCCCTTGGCCTTCTGGGTGGTAGAGATTAAGGTGTTTAGAAGGTGCTGTTAAAGGAGTCTTGGTAAGTCCCTGCAGTGCATCTTGTAGATTGTATATGTGTGACAGTGGTGGAGGGAAGATGGTGGCTGGGGTGCCAATCAAACGGATTGATTTTTCCTGGATAGTGTTGAGTTTCTTGAATGTTGGAGCTGCAAACATCCAGGCATGAAGTAAAAGGGTAATATAAAAATATTTACGGGGTCTATTGTAGAGTTTTGTAAAGCAGGATTGGGGGTGGGAGGGCAATGTATGTGTGTATGACAAATTTAATTAAGATGGGGATTGAGTTTCTACAAAGTTAAGGACATCATAGGGCCAAAGGATGAAAGCAGGTACTTGAAGTAAAGAATTGCCACATTTAATTTTCCACAAGTAAACTGATGATGGGTAAACATTTGCATTAGGAGATACGTGAGAAGCTGGATTTTTCACTATTGAATTTCAAAAGAAGGTAAGAAGGAGTTTACAAGTGTGAAAAGGTCTTAACTAAATAAGGCAATGATATAAAAGTGATGGCCATAAGGGAAACATGAAATATTTTTATATCCTGAGAAAGGTTATTTTCAAAGAAAGATATGGACAAAGGGAAAATATGAAAGAGTAGAAACATGTTTAAATTGAGCTCTGTTGGGACTGACCCTGTAAGACCTCCTGGAATGTGTTCGGTGCTGGGAGATTGAGTGCAAAGAAACAAAGTTAAGCAGTTTTTAGACAAGTCAGATAGTGTTGCTCTTTTCCCAGAAAGTAGAATTTTGTTGTAAATTCTCAAAATTCCGCAGTTCAGTTGAGAGAGAGAGAAGTCCTGTGACATCGTTTCCCAATAGCAATAGTAGGGTATGACTTCTGTTAATAATTGAAAACCTACAAAGATGTTACTGACATTTATGGTTCCTGACTTCTATTATGTACCAGGGTTTAGAGAACACCAAAGTATATCATGGAATTCACCTGACCTACAACGTTTAATAGATTTTGATTATGAGGAGCACAAGGGCCCACTTTACAGGTGTGGTGCAACAGAGATCTTAAGTATTTTAAAATAAAACAATGTTTATTCTATAAATCCAGTTAACATTTCATCCTATAAACTACCAACATCAAATTCCCCCCCCCCCAAAGATACAGTACTGTTGTATTCTATATTTTCCCCGCGTCTTGACTGTGATAGAGAAATTCAACCAGCATTCATTAGATAAGCAAAACTGAACTTTATTCATTAATTAGAACTGCTAGCAGAAATTGGCTGATACTTGGAAAGTCGGAAGGCAGTCAATTACAAACTGCGGAGTCCGTCCCAAGTCTGCGATAGTACAGAAAAGAAGGCGATTCTTATACATTATAGGATCAAGATAACATGAATACAGCTTGGTCAGGAATTTGATTGAAAGTAAAACATAAGTAATAATCGTTACAATGGCGTCACCTTCTGACCTTTAGGGGACTTGAGTTTCATATCATTATCTTGTCTTTGTTTTAAGAAAGGGAAGAAGTTGTTTACATACAGAAAGAGACAGTTGTTCAGCTTGTTATGTATAAAGGCTACTTCTAGCTCCAAGCCTTATCTAGACTCTCAGAGTCACCCAGTTCCCAAGACATGCTGACCTCGGCTGTCTCTGTATTCTGGGCCTTAGGTTATATGAAAATCAGTTTAAATTCACTTGTACCAAGAAGACTTGACTAGTTTTCCCATCATGCCATTATTTGCTTCACACAATACTACAGTACTCTATAGGTAGCCCTTAGCAACTTTCCTAATCACATCCAAATGCCAAACACCCTTGTTTTCTACAAAAACAGTAGGTTTGCATACCTTACAGAAACAGGTATTACTTTGAAATTATCAAGTGACCTGGAGACATTCTTTAGCAGGCAGGGAAAGAGAGACCAAAATACACCTTCTTGGTTTGGATGCAGCTCCCCAACTGAAAACCGAAAGTAAAACTCAGAGCCACAAACAGCTTCCAGCTCAAAACGAAAGTAAAAAGCAGAGCCAGAGCTCAGCTCCACCCACACAATGTCATCACTGCAGCCATTTCAGAACATAAACATTTATTAAAGTGACATTCTCATGACACTTCAGTGCACATATTTTCTCATAGTAAAATGCGAATAGAAAATAGTTGTGATAGTTTTCCAAGATTCCCTTTGGGATTTGGTTTGCATGGCACTTACTGTTTGCTGGATCACAACACGGTCAACTGGAAAGTATTCCACCTCTCTCCTGACTTGTCCCTTGTAGGTGGTGGACATGCTTTAGTGAGTCAGGAGGTGAATTACTCTCTGCAGAATGACAAGTTTCTGAATGGTTCTTGTGGCCACAGTATGTACATAGATGGCCAGTTTATTTTCTAGTCAATGGTACCCCCAGGAAGCTGATACTGGAGGATTCAGTAATGGTACTTGGGACAGCACTGTCATTGAAAGTTTATGGGGAGGTGGTTGGTTTCTCTCTTGTTGGAGCTGATTATTGCCTGGCAGTTATCTGGTGTGAATTTTACTTGCCACTTATCATAACATAATGTTGTCCAGGTCTTCGTCCATTTTGCCATAGACTGCTTCAGTGTCTGAGGAGTCACAAGTAGTGAACATTGTATTGTCATCACAGAATATCCCCTCTTGTGACGCTATGATGGGTGGAAGGCCAATGATGAAGCAGCTTCAAATGCTTTGGCCTATGTTATGTATCAGAGAATACATTCCTGCTGGTTTAGCACCATGTGACATCAGTTGTGTGTAGGCGCGAACTTTCCCTTTGCAACAACAAAGAAACATAACAGAACATAACACTGGCGATGAGGATTAAAGCAGGAAAAATAGCTTTAAAAATGTCACTGATTAAACAGTTGAGACAACACGAGGGACAACAGCAGGTTCTCGAAATCGGAGTTTCACACAGAAGGATCTGGAGAAACTGAAAGTTTGAAGGTGGACCAGATGGACTACACAGCAGGCTTATAAAGGAGATAACTGAGGAGATTGTGGAAGCATTGGTGGTGATCTTTCAGGAATCATTATGGCATAGATGGTCCCAAAGGATTGGAGAATGGCTAATATAACACCCCTGTTTAAGAAGGGAGTGAGGCAGAGGACATGAAATTATATGCTGGTTAGCCTGACCGGTCATTGATAAGATTTTAAAGCCAAGGGGTGGTCATGTTTGACAAATCTGTTAAAATTCTTTGCGGAGGTAACAAGGAAGTTAGACAAAGGAGAACCAGTGGATGTGATCTGTTTAGATTTCCAAAGAGCTTTGACAATGTGCCGTATAGGCGTCTGTTAAATAAGTTAAGAACCCATGGCATTAAAATAAAATATGGATAGAGGATTGACTGACTGACAGAAGGCAGAGTGGGGATAAAGAGATCTTTTTCAGGATGGCAGCCAGTAATTAGTGGTGTGCCTCAAGGGTCAGTTCTGGGACCTCAACCTTTCACAATATAAGTTAATGATCTGGGAGAAGGAACTAAGGGCACTTTTGCTAGGTTTGCAGTTAGAACAAAGATATGCAGAGGGACAGGTAATACTAAGGAAGCAGTGGAGGGCTGCAGAAGGACTTGAACACGCTGGGAGAGTAGGCAAATGAGTGGCAGATGGAATACAATGTGGAACAGTATGAGGTTATGCACTCCGTTAGGAAGAATGGAGGCAAAGACTATTTTCTAAATGGGAAAGACAAAGAAAATCAGAAGCACAAAGGGACTCAGGAGTCCTAGTTCAATATTCTGTTAAGGTCAACGAACAGGTTCAGTCAGCAGTTAGGAAGGCAAATGCAATGTTAGTATTCATGTTAAGATGGCTAGAATACAAGACCAGGGCAGTGCTTCTGAGGCTGTATAAAGCTCTGGTTAAACCCCATTTGGAGTATTGTGAGCAATTTTGGGCCCTGTATCTAAGGAAGGATGTGCTGGCCTTGGAAAGGGTCCAGAGGATGTTCACAAGAATTATCCCTGGAATGAAGAGCTTGTCATATGAGGAGCAGTTGAGGACTCTGGGTCTGTACTTATTGGTGTTTAGAGGTATGAGGGGGTGCCTGATTGAAACTTACAGGATACTGCGGGGCCTGGATAGAGTGGACATGGAGAGGGTGTTTCCAGGAAAAACTAGAACCCGATGGTGTAGTCTCAGACTGAAGGGACGATCCTTTAAAACTGAGATGAGGAGGAATTTCTTCGGCCAGAGGGTGGTGAATCTGTGGAACTCTTTGCCGCAGAAGGCTGTGGAGGCCAAATCACTGAGTGTTTTTAAGACAGAGACAGACAGGTTCTTGATTTTAAAAAGTAATAATTTAGAGTACCTAATTATTTTGTTTTCTAAATAAGCGGCAATTTATTGTGGCCAACCCACCTAATCCGCGGATGTTTGGGCTGTGCGGGTGAAACCCACGCAGACACATGGAGAATGTGCAAACTGCACACGGACAGTGACCTGGGGCAGGGATCGAGCCCGAGTCCAGAGCTCCGTAAGCAGCAGTGCAACCATTGGGCCACTGTGCCACCTGAGGCAGGTTTTTGATCAAGTGTTAAGGGGAAAAAGTAGGAGAATGGGGATGGGAAACATATCAGCCAGGATTGAATGGCGGTGCAGACTCTATCGGCCGAATGGCCGAATTCTGCTCCTATTTCTTATGGTGTTATGGTCTTATGGTCTTGTGCTTTTCTCAATTACCGGTACCAAGGTGGACGTTTAGTGTCCACCCAGTTTATTCTTAGTTGACTTTTCTGCAGTGGTATGATGTGACTGAGTGGCTTTCTCGGCCATATCAGAGGCTGTGCCACCCAAGTGTGCATGGATTGTGCATTGGATTCTTGGGTGTCAGTGTGATGAGTGGCCGATTGACTGTTTGAAATGAGGTTGTTGGGGTGGGGACATTGCTCAAGGTTTCTGAGGGAGTGGTCAGACAGCTGCATGTACAAATACTAGAGCAGAGCCTATATGGATGAGTACCTGTGGCCTGTGGCTGCAGCATTGATGCTGGTGGAATGCTCTTCCTCAGATGTCAGGCTACCAGGATTCACCAGGATGTTGCCTGCGATGGAGCATGTCATGAGAGGCTGGATCGGCTTGGGTTGTTTCCTCTAGATCAGAGAAGACTGAAGGTGGGAGGAAACAGATTGATGTGTATAAGATTATGAGGGGTACAGAAAAGATAGAGAGGAAGCAGCTGTTCCCCTTAAATGAAGGGTCAGGTGAGGGGTAGGAGGTTTAGAGGGAAATTGAAGAAACGTTTTTTCCCCCAGAGGTTTAGAGGGGCCTTGAGGAAAACCATTTTCACCAAGAGGGTGGTGGGAATCTAGAATGCAATGCCTGGAAGTAGAGGCGGGAAAACTCACAACGTGGATGCGCACTTGAAATGCCATAACATTCAGGGCAGTGGAATTAGTATAGATTTAGAACATAAGAACATAAGAACTAGGAGCAGGAGTAGGCCATCTGGCCCCTCGAGCCTGCTCCGCCATTCAATTAGATCATGGCTGATCTTTTGTGGACTCAGCTCCACTTTCCGGCCCGAACACCATAACCCTTAATCCCTTTATTCTTCAAAAAACTATCTATCTTTACCTTAAAAACATTTAATGAAGGAGCCTCAACTGCTTCACTGGGCAAGGAATTCCATAGATTCACAACCCTTTGGGTGAAGAAGTTCCTCCTAAACTCAGTCCTAAATCTACTTCCCCTTATTTTGAGGCTATGACCCCTAGTTCTGCTTTCACCCACCAGTGGAAACAACCTGCCCGCATCTATCCTATCTATTCCCTTCATAATTTTATATGTTTCTATAAGATCCCCCCTCATCCTTCTAAATTCCAACGAGTACAGTCCCAGTCTACTCAACCTCTCCTCGTAATCCAACCCCTTCAGCGCTGGGATTAAACTAGCGAATCTCCTCTGCACACCCTCCAGTGCCAGTACGTCCTTTCTCAAGTAAGGAGACCAAAACTGAACACAATACTCCAGGTGTGGCCTCACTAACACCTTATACAATTGCAGCATAACCTCCCTAGTCGTAAACTCCATCCCTCTAGCAATGAAGGACAAAATTCAATTTTCCTTCTTAATCACCTGTTGCACCTGTAAACCAACTTTCTGTGACTCATGCACTAGCACACCCAGGTCTCTCTGCACAGTAGCATGCTTTGATATTTTATCGTTTAAATAATAATCCCATTTGCTGTTATTCCTACCAAATGGATAACCTCACATTTGTCAACATTGTATTCCATCTGCCAGACCCGAGCCCATTCACTTAACCTATCCAAATCCCTCTGCAGACTTCCAGTATCCTCTGCACTTTTCGCTTTACCACTCATCTTAGTGTCATCTGCAAACTTGGACACATTGCCCTTGGTCCCAAACTCCAAATCATCTATGTAAATTGTGAACAATTGTGGGCCCAACACTGATCCCTGAAGGACACCACTAGCTACTGATTGCCAACCAGAGAAACACCCATTAATCCCCACTCTTTGCTTTCTATTAATTAACCAATCCTCCATCCATGCTACTACTTTACCCTTAATGCCATGCATCTTTATCTTATGCAGCAACCTTTTGTGTGGCACCTTGTCAAAGGCAAGATTTAGGGTGTGATTCTCTGGCCGTATGCACTGAGTGTCCGGTGAATCCCGCCCGAGGTCAATGGAATTCTCAATTGTCCGCCTCTTGCCCGTGACTTTCTTGCAGAGAGCGGGGGGAAGAATCCAGCCCTTAGAGTTGTTTCGTCAGTGCAAGCATGATGGGCCAAAGGGCTTCCTGTGTACTCTATGACTCCATGTTGCATAAACTGTTCCCATGGACTCAGTCAAGGGTGACATCAAGGAAATTGAGTTGCGGGTGAGTTTTATGCAAACCTCCTTAAGATAACTGTAGTAAATGGCAATTGCTGTGGAACAGGTGATTTCTGCTTGACAGATCAAATCCTGTAAGTAGCTGTCTTTCACCATGATGAACCACAGGCTCGCCGAGTTCAATGTTTCACCTCCCAGCTGATCAGTTTCAATAAGGAATCACACTCCTTGCTGGAGTCTCATCTCGAGCCTGGTGAGAAGGAGACAGCTCGGGGAATTTGTGCACCAACTGTTCAAGCCAGAATTCAGGATTAGAACAGAACTTTAATACCTTATATAATATTTAAATGATTTACCTGATCCAAAAATGGGCAGGAGAAAGTGAGTATCACCCCCCCCCCCCCCCCCCCCCCCCCACCCACCACCCCCACACCAATTTCACTTTTAGGGGTTGAAGGGGTTGGCGGCGTGTCAACTGGTGGCGAAGGGTCGCCGTGAGTTGGCGCATGCGCAGCACCACCGGCGGGGTTTCACGCATGCGCAGACCAGCCGGCGTGTTCTTGCGCATGCGCAGGGGGTTCTTCTCTGAGCCGTCCATGATGGAGCCCTACTGACCGCTCGGCCCATCGGGGCCTGGAGAATTGCGTGGGAGCTGCTCCAACGGCCACTAACTGGAGCAGGGTAAAACCCGCCCGAAAACTGGCTCCGGAGAATACGGCAGCCGGCGTCGGAGCGGTGGGGTGGGATTCACACTGCACCACGACGGAGATTCTCCGACCCGGCGGGATTTTCCGTTGACCGACGTCGATATCAATCGCTTCCAAATAGTGGGCGGTGCCGATTTGATGCCGGTTTTCAAGTCCCCGACCCCTGCAAAATGATGTCGTCGCATGCCGCACGCTGTTACAATGCCGTTAATGACTCATCGGAAGGCCCTCCCGCCATGCTCTGCTGCTGATGGGCCGTGTTCCCGACCGCGTGATTGACGTGTGGTCTGAGTAGTCAGGAACCTGGTGTGGCGGCTGCGGATTGTGTCCAGCGCTGCTACACTCAGCCGGGATCCGTGCCACTGACCGGTGCGGCTTCCCTGAGGGTCGGGAGGGACTGGTGGGGGGTGGCCAGGGGGTGGCCTGTGGGGTCGCATTTGGTGGGTCAGGTCTGCGCACGGCCAACACCATGTTGTATGCCTCGACCGCTGCAGGTCATCGGCGCGTGCATGCATGGCCACGGAGCCGGCCATTCTCCATCCGTTTTTGGTGTGGGAGACAGGGGTTACACCCGGAGTCGCTGCTAGCCCCTCATCGGTCCCGGAATCGGTGAGGGTTCGGCACCCAATCTGGTGCCGTAAAACACACGTGAATTCTCCGTTTCAGCTGGCACTAAACCACTGAAATGGAGAATCCAGCCTAATGCCACCTGCCGCGCCCAAAGGACATCCCATAAACTTTGCAGCAAACTAACTATTTTAGAGATTAAGTCATTGCTGCAATGCAGGAAACACAGCAGCCAATTTACATCCTTAAGACCTCATAAATGATGTAGTCATGCCCACATTATCTTTTTGAGTTATGTTGGTTGATGGAGTGCATGTTTCCAGTAGTAGGAAAAACTAGAACCCGAGGGCACAGCCTCAGACTGACAGAAGATCCTTTAAAACTAACATGAGGAGGAATTTCTTCAGCCAGAGGGTGGTGAATTTGTGGAACTCTTTGCCACAGAAGGCTGTGGAGGCCAAATCACTGTGTGTCTTTAAAACAGAGATAGATAGCGTCTTGATTATTCAGGGAAATAGGGGTCATGGGACAAAGCAGGAGAATGGGGATGAGAAACATATCAGACATGATTGAATGGCGGAGCAGACTCGATGGGCTGAATGACCTAATTCTGCTCCAATGTCTTATGGTCTTATGAATTACTATTGTTCAGAACTCTCTTTGGCAAACTAGTGCAGTTGGATCATTTACGCATGAAACAAACATTAGCTTAAATGTCAATTGAAAGACCCAAGAGTGTAGCCTCCCTCAGTGCTGAACCAATACATCAGTTGGATTATGTGTTTCAGTCCATGAAGTGAGACTTGGACCCCCAAACATCTGATGCAAAAGTGCAAGTGCTGAGGTTGAACTGATCCACAGGTCGTCGTTTACGCCTCCTATTGGGTGCAGTATTAAGAAAACAAGATTTACTGCAATGCCTGAGACCTCAAAGAGTTCAGACCACTTAAAAAGGCTGGTGCAGTTGAAGATCGTTGGGGAAGTCTGTCGAGGAAACATTTGCGTCTGAACAACGTTAAACGTAATAAAAGCCTACGCCAAACATCCCGGAACCTTTTTGAAAAGTCTTTTTTTTTTCCAGCAGCTGTCTCTTTTAAAATGAAAGTGTCAGGATGGAAGATTCCAGCAGGTGAATTTCTATAGTGCTATGGTTCAAAACAGCTTAATTTTTGTGAATAGTACTTAAAGATCCATGAATAATCTGCACTCGTGCAGAAATATTCTTATCATCAGCCTTCAACGTCCAGTGAATATTTTTCAGCAGGTAAATGATTCATATTAAAACATTTCTGGCAACCACAGAGAAAAACACAGGTTATGCACAGGTGGGAGAAATATCTGACATGAGAAGTTCCACATTCATAATTGCAGTCATAAATAACAAATTACTGACTCTACAATTCAAACCATTTCTGCTCTCGCATATTTTACTCGGAATAAGCAGTTCAAGATTGATTTGCCTAATTTGCGGAAATGTATCTCCAGTCGCCATTTTAAAAAGTGCAGCACCAGCATCAAATGATAACTTAGAATTATTGTAATAAATTTGTGAGTGTGATCCTGTTGACATGTGTTAGGGTAAACAGAAGCACAGATGCAATGTTTTTTGTATGTGATTCAAGGCTCTCATTGTTTCGAGTAAGATACTCTTTTGATGCAACTGATTTTGCAAACAAAGATTAAGGACAATGCAAAAGAAAATATATTGATCTTGAAAGTCGATTTGCGTGAGGTACATCCTGGCATTTATGCCCAGGTGCATCCACCTGGGACGTGACCCACTGGCTCCATCAATTTTCAGAAGATTCCCATGCCGACAATTATTTCTGAAATGATAATCCTTGTAATAGAAAATGTCATGCAGTGTGAGTTGTCATCGAATTACAATCCACTTTAAATTGTGTGAGTGATATTTTCTACCTTTGTACTAAAATATCCCACAGAATTAGAGAGATATAAAGAACAGGAAAGGAATAAGCTACAAAATAGTAAAAAGCATCAAAACAAAACGATATAATGGATGGCACAAACATTTTTTTACAAGAATTTTAAGAGAAAAGAAGGTGATTAAAGGTAATGTGGGACCATTCAAGACCGTTCAGGGCAGCATGGTAGCATTGTGGATAGCACAATTGCTTCATAGCTCCAGGGTCCCAGGTTCGATTCCGGCTTGGGTCACTGTCTGTGCGGAGTCTGCACATCCTCCCCGTGTGTGCGTGAGTTTCCTCCGGGTGCTCCGGTTTCCTTCCACAGTCCAAAGATGTGCAGATTAGGGGGATTGGCCATGCTAAATTGCCCTTAGTATCCAAATTGCCCTTAGTGTTGGGTGGGGTTACTGGGTTATGGGGATAAGGTGGAGGTGTTAACCTTGGGTAGGGTGCTCTTTCCAAGGGCCGGTGCAGACTCGATGGGCCGAATGGCCTCCTTCTGCACTGTAAATTCTATGACAAGATACCAGTGATATTGTAATTGCAAATAAGAGAATGGCAGACTTGCCAGATTGTTACTTTGCCTCAGTTTTCACAATAAAGCAAGAGATTACTCGAGGTACAAAGAAAATCAAAAATAAATGAAGGGGAGGGGTTTGCCAGATTCAATATATGCGAAACAGAAAATGGTAATGGAGAAAATAACAGGACTGAATATTGACAAATTTCCAGGATTCCACAGGAAATTAAAACAAACAGGTGAGAAAAAGTTAGAAACGTTAGTCATGATGGTTTGGATCAGAAATTGTCCCTTTGGATTGGAAAATTGCGAATCTAACTCCATTATTTAAAAAGTGTAAGTGCGAGAGTAACTGGAAAATTATTGACCTATTAGTGAAAGGAGAGATATGTTGCCAAAACTGTATTGTCCTGAGTTTATCGGAATGACAAATTTCAAACAATTCCAACTTACCTATAGGGACAAAAATACTGATATTTCCGCAAGTTAACTGTGATTCGCCAAAGTGTTGCTATGGAGAAAGCAATGGAGAGCTATAGGTTTTCCAATTAATTCAAAAAGGTGCAGGGCTTGAACATATCACTTTTGTTTGCAGACATTGGGTCGCTGTGTATGAATATCGATCGCTTTTTATGCCTTTTTTGAATTATATAGAAAATTGAAGTGGTAACTAACATGATAGGTCAGTGAATTTCTCTGAACATTATTGATATGGAGTTTCAAAATAGATTTGATAAGGTATGACAAGGCAGATTATGAGGAAAAATGAAAGCTTGTGGAATTGCAGGCAATGCAGTGACATGGATAGGGAATAATAATCTTTATCGTCACAAGTAGGCTTACATTAACACTGCAATGAAGTTACCTTGAAAAGCCCCGAGTCGCCACATTCCGACCCCTGTTCGGGTACAGGGAGGGAGAATTCAGGATGTCCAAATGACCTAACAGCACGTCTTTCGGGACTTGTGGGAGGAAACCGGAGCACCCGGAAGAAACCCACACAGACACGGGGAGAACGTGCAGACTCCGTACAGGCAGTGACCCAAGATGGGAATTGAATCTGGGACCCTGGCATTGTGAAGCAACATTGCTAACCACTGTGCTACCGTGCCGCCCTTATTGGCACGGAGGTAGAATGAACAATACCAGGACAGCACAGGAAGGCCAAGCTGAATGTTATCCTTCTGAGCTATAACAATTCTATAATTCTATCATAATGGGTGGAATTTACTGTTCCAGAGACTAAATGCAGTGATGGAAGCTTCCGCAAAAGAACGGGTCAGCTGAACATACCAGACCTTGTGCTGTTCAGGTCGCTGAATCTTGTCACCTCATTAGCTCCGCACTCCATATTTGAATGGTACCTGGACAGCCATTCACTCTTCCACTTGGCAACTTGACTCCTCACCCAGTCCTGGTTTAGTCTCACCCCTCACCTGTTTCTAGCATTGGTGCAGTATGTGTGACAGGTAGCTGATAGCTCACAGTGATGGTGTGAAAGGAAGGCAAAAGCAATACAAATTGACCTGTAAATCCAGGAAGAAGTCTACCTCGCTAGGTGCATGACACTTATGTAGACTCATGAATCAGAAAGCTCTAAATTCTTGCTTGCAAGGTGGAAAATCTTAAGTGGAAACAAAATTCCGATCTGTTGACCTTTGTGAGATACATAGATACATAGAAGATAGGAGCAGGAGGAGGCCTTTAGAATGCGCCATTCATCACGCCCATGGCTGATCATCCAACTCAATAGTCTAATCCTGCTTTCTCCCCTTTGATCCCATTCTGCTCAAGTGCTATATCCAGCCGCCTCTTGAATATATTCTACGTTTTAGAATCAAATACTTCCTGTGGTAATGAATTCCACAGGCAAATGGGGTTCCTGTTGCAGGTCAGTGGGGCACTTACATCTGCCTTTCACTTGCCACAAAGGTCGGGCAAATTAGATTCCAAACTATTTTCCCAACATTGGTAAACTGACTTGATGACCAATGCCAAATCTTGTGCCCTTGATCGTCACGAATCCCGCTGCTGGTGGGAGGGGAATATTCCGCCCAATGTGTTTATACTCCAACTGGCAGGATGTGACTAATGGCATCTGTTCCGGGAGCTCAGCTTTTCAATGTATTTATCAATGAATGAGATAAAGGACAAAATGGCTGCGTGCCCAAGTATTTTCGTGACGTTGGTGGCGCAGTAAATAATGTGATGGCTTCATAAACTTACAGAGGAACTTTGATAGATTAAGAGTGTGGCTTATATTGTAGCGGATGGAGTTCAACATGGGGGAAGTGAGTTCACCCATTTTGAGCCTTAAAGTTAGATCCGAGTACTTTTTAAATGATGATGAAATGGAAATCCTGGAGGAGCAGAGCGATCAAGGGGCTATGTAGAGAAATCATGAGAAAGTAAGTAGACAGGTGTAAAAGATTATGAGGGGCATGGACAGGGTGAATCGGGAGCAGCTGTTCTCCTTAGTTGAAGGGTCAGTTACGAGGGGGCACAAGTTCAAGGTGAAGAGCGGAAGGTTCAGGGGGGATTTGAGGAAACACTTTTTTTTACGCAAAGGGTGATGGCAGTATGGAAGCACTGCCTCGGAGGGTAGTAGAGGCGAGTTGCCTCACGTCCTTTAAAAGTATCTGAATGAGTACTTGGCACGTCTTGTGTGGGAGGCTATGGGCCAAGTGCTGGCAAATGGGATTAGGATAGGCAGATTAGGTGCCTTTCATGCGGCGGTGCAGAGTCGATGGGCTGAAGGGCCTTTTCTGCACTGTATTTTTCTATGATTCTGTGATCACCTCCTGGCCGGCTATGTGTTACTGCATTAGTCTTGGTTAAAATCAGGAATTGTGGGTGGACTTTCCCTATTTGCGACTCAATGTTGTGGCAGGGGTTCAGAGGTTTATATCTCGTGGGAATGATGGGAATGTGCACTTGATTCTACATTTGGAAGCTCACTGGTTATTCACAGGCGAGTAGCTCTCTGAATTACCTGGCTGCTTGGAACTCATTTGCCTACCCTGCTGTTATCTGCTGGGTATGAAGGTCCAGGCGCCATATTTATACACCACCCGAGGACACATATTCCACTCCCTCCAGCCCAGCTGCTTCCAGGACACCCACAGAGATGTCAGTGAACCAAAAGAAGAAAGCAACATTCTTCTCCGGCCACAATGCCCTCCAAACCTTGATAACAGCAGTGCAGGTGCAAAGGGATGTGATTTCCCTCAGAAAGCGCTCGAGAAAGCACAAGAGCCTCACACCTCCGGCTCAGGAGGCCATCACAGAGGATATCAGCATGGCTGATCATTGCATCCGTAACATCATCCAATGCAGGAGGAGGATGAATGATCCCTTCCGCTCCATCAGGGTAAGTCATAGAATCCCTACAATGCAGAAAGAGCCCATTCAGCCCATTGAGTCAGATCCCCACTCTATTCCCACAGCCCAATCTTTTGGACACTAAGGGGCAGGTTAGCTTGGCCAATCCACTTAACTTGCACATCTTTGGACTATGGGAGGACACCGGAGCACCTGAGAAACCCACACAAACACGGGGAGAAAGTGCAAACCCCACACAGTTAACCGAGGCCGGAGTTGAACCCGCGTCCCTGGCACTGTGAGGCAGCAGTGCTAACCACTGTGCCACCGTTTTAACTTCATCTTTCAACTCTCTCCAATATTGAACTCCTATCATGGCATCATGGCTGAGATTCTCTCCTACCCGGCGGGGCGGGGGGTCCCAGCGTACCAGAGTGGCACCAACCACTCCGGCGTCGGGCCTCCCCAAAGGTGCGGAATTCTCCGCACCTTTAGGGGCTAGGCCCGCGCCGGAGTGGTTTCCGCCACGCCGACTGGCGCCAAAACTGGCACAAACGGCCTTTGGCGCCCGTCGCCTGGCATCGGGGCTAGCCGAAAGGTCTTCGCCGGTCCGCGCATGCGCCGGTGCGCCAGCGGCCGCTGACGTCACCACCAGCGCATGTGCGGTGGGGGGGGTCACGTCCGCCTCCGCCATGGTGGAGGCCATGGCGGCGGCGGCGGAACAAAAAGAGTGCCCCCACGGCACTGGTCCGATCGCCCCGCGCCCCCCCAGGACCCCGGGGGCCCGCTCGCGCCACCAATCCCGCCGACACCAGAGGTGCACCAATTCCCGCCACCGGGAGAGGCCTGTCAGCGGCGGGACTTCAGCCCATCGTGGGCCGGAGAATTGCCGCGGGGGGCACGCCGATCGGCACAGGGGGGCACGCCGCTCCCGCCGATTCCCGGGTGGTGGAGAATTCCAGCCACGGCGGGGGCGGGATTTACGCCGGCCCCGGGCGATTCCCCGACCCTGCGGTGTTCAGAGAATTCCGCCCTATGTACTCAAAGGGCTACTCTCCTCAAGGATCTCACGCATCCATTAGCGGGACCAACATATCAGCACTGATTGTCTCATGCACACTTTCATATCATCACTTTTTCCTCAATCATGCTGTTCATACTCCATCCTTTCTGGGGAGGACTCACCACACAAACCAGGGACATACATGTTTCCCAACCTCTGCTCAATCCATTCTCATCACATTGCTGTCTATTGTCTTCATCCAGGACAAGCTGTCCCTGGACAAAAAGGAAAGAGCCCAGAGCGGGCAGGGATCGTCAACATTTTACCCTTATGGAACTTGAGGAGGGTGCCGCCAGGATCACTGGGGGGGACAGATATCATTGCTGATTGGAAGGGGAGTTCTGATTGTCTCAACAGCCTAGGATGGATGCTACCCCCATCAGTTTATACTGACCGTCACAGTACAAGCCATCTTGTAATCCACATGATCATCAACTAAAACTCTCTTTTCTTATAGACACCAGCAGATCAATGCCTACGTGGCTGTCTAAAGCTAAGTTCCAGTCCCCAGGCCATATTGGATGAGGAAGCTGAGGAAGAACTGACACTGTGCCCACCCATTGACCAGAAACTGCACTGGACTAGCCATACAAATACTGTGGCTGCAAGAGCAGGTCTGAGGCTAGGATTCCTGAGGCAAATAACTCACTTCCTGACTCCGCAAAGCCTGTGCACTGTCTGCAAAGCACAAGTGAGGAGTGTGATGGAATACTCTACACTTGCCTCCATGAGTGCAGCTCCAACAACACCCATGGAGCTCGAAACCATCCAGAACAAAGGTCCCCCTTCCACAAACATTCACTCCCTCCGCCACCGACGCACAGTGCAGTCACGTGTAGCATCTACTGCAGTAGCTCACCAAGGTTCCTTAGACAGCACCGTCCAAACCCACGACTATTACCATCCAGAAGATCAAGGTCAACAGATAGCTGTATATACCACTGAGAGGTTCCCCTCCAAGTCAATCACCATCCTGACTTGGAAATATGTCACCGGACCTTCACTGTTGTTGGGTCAAAATCCTGGAATTTCCTCCCTAACAGCACAGTGGGTGTACTTTCACCTCAGTGACTACAACGGTTCAAGAAGGCAGCTCACCACCACTTTCCGAAGGGCAACAATGGGTGGACAATAAATGCTGACCACATCCCACAAATGAACAACACAAACCTACACTCCTTCACTAGCATAGATACACACACTTCAGTGCAGACTAGGCTTGGGTTCACCGACTGGAGAACACCTCACTGACATCTGAAACATCCCTGGAGCAGTCAGAGGCAGCGACAGCTCAGTTCTCCTGCACATGGTGGGCGATTGGAAACCAGCCACTGGCTCAGTCTGAGTCAGGTGATGAGCCTATGAGAGCAGTTGACAAATCAATGCTGGAGATATAACAACAAGAGGCAGAACATCAGACAAGATTTGGCAGTCACTCAGCAGACTGGAGTGAATGATGGAGAGGTTTATGCACATTCTGTCTGATGTCATGGTTCCAACATGCAAGCACCTCAAGGTCATCATGGGATGGTTGGTGACTACCACGGAAACTTTGGTCCAGCAGGTTTGGACGGATTGTTCTCGCCCCGCACCCCTTGGACACATGCACCACTGGGTACCATCAATGTTCAGGTAAGAGGGGGAAAGAGGTGCCCTGACCTACCTCTAGGTACACCTTCTCCTCATGGAGTCAGCAAGAGGCCCTTGGGCACCCATAGGGAAGTTGAGCATCAGCTAAACTCCCCTCGAGCATCCACACAGGACGCTCCAAGTGTTTCGCTGTTCTGAATCCCCTCTGGCTATGGCCCCATCTACTCCAACTCCACAGGTTGAGAAGAGTGCATCTGCCCCTGAGCAGGAGACACTTAAGAAGCTGTTCATGTGAATGGCTTGGTCAACTGAAGGTGTTGTGATGATGTACATTTGAATCCTCTTCGTCATCATCCCACTCAGTGAGTGTCCCTCTGTGAGATTCAAATTCATGTGATCTCCACCTCATTGATGATAATTTTCTTCATGGATAGATGTCATGGAGATGTGTTCAAATCTGAACTGGAAGTGTGTTCTAAATCACTTGTACCCCTTTTTCCTCACGACACATCATTGTGTGAGGGCAGATCAGCAGTTTTTTGGGGATTATTGGCACCTTGTGTCACCTCAGCGATAATGACAGAAGACAAGATGGCATTCCCAACCATGTCCTCATCTCACTGGCTGCTGCAATTTCCTATTACATTGCAGCATTCCCACTGTTGAGTGGACTCTCACATCCCAGAATGAGAACACACAGGGGGAACCATTTACCCTTTTAGAGATCATGGCCTGGGGAACCATGAGGCTGAAAGATAAGACCATAAGACCATAAAACATATGAGCAGAATTAGGCCACTAGACCCATCAAGTCTGCTCCGCCATTCAATCATGGCTGATATTTTTCTCATCCCCATTCTCCTGACTTCTCCCCATAACCCCTGATCCTCTTATTAATAAAGAACCTATCTATCTCTGTCTTAAAGACACTCAGTGATTTGGTCTCCACAGCCTTCTGCGGCAAAGAGTTCCACAGATTCACCACCCTTTGGCTGAAGAAATTCCTCCTCATCTCTGTTTTAAAGGATCGTCCCCTTAATCGGAGATGGTGTCCTCTGCTTCTAATTTGTCCGACAAGAGGAAACATCCTCTCCACGTCTATTCTATCCAGGCCTCGCAGTATTCTGTAAGTTTCAATAAGATCCCCCCTCATCTTTCTAAACTCCAATGAGCACAGACCCAGAGTCTTCAGCCGTTCCTCATACGACAAGCTCTTAATTCCAGGGATCATTCTTGTGAACCTCCTCTGGACCCTTTCCAAGGCCAGCATATCCTTCCTTAGATACAGGGCCCAAAACTGCTCATAATACTCCAAATGGTGTCTCACCAGAGCCATATATAGCTTCAGAAATACATCTCTGAACTTGTATTTTAGCCCTCTCGACATGAATGCTAACACTGCATTAGCCTCCGTAACTGCCGACTGAACCTGCACGTTAACCCGAAGAGAATCGTGAACAAGGACTCCCAAGTGCCTTTGTGCTACTGATTTCCTCAGCATCTCTCCATTCAGAAAATAGTCATTGTCTCCATTTCTCCTTCCAAAGTGCATAACCTCACACTTTTCCACATTGCATTCCATCTGCCATTTCTTTGCCCACTATCCTAGCCTGTCCAAGTCCTTCTGCAGCCCACTTGCTTCCTCAATACCACCTGTCCCTCTATGATGTGAAGGTAGAGCTCCCTTTTGTTATTATCCAGCCTACCCCAGTAATACTGGATCTCAATGTTGTTATTGTCAACATTCCTCTCCTTCCCCCGAGCCCATCACTTGTGATGCACCTGTGCCCCATGTGGACTTCTATCCTCCCCATCGAGAGGTTAGTGTGCATGGTGACCAACAAAGGGAAACCTTCCAGGAAAACCTCACATACGTACAACTTTATTCTGTGTTCCCCATATAATAATAATAATCTTTGTTACAGGCTGCAGATGCCTTCCATAATCCATAATTACCAACCCATCTTCAGCCCAGTACAGAGATAGACAAGACCATTTGAAAACACCTTGCACACCAAGCTGTGCATTATTCTATTTGGGTAAAAAGCACTTGCCCCTCACTCAGCGGGAGTACAATATGGACATCATGTAAAGCACCGTACAATGGCTTTATACACCTCCATAACTGTCTCAACTCCTCGTACTCTTGACTGTGAGGTCCACAGAATCCCAGGACCATCTGTACTCTCTGATTCCTAATCGTAATCCTACATTCTGTTTTTACTGTCTGACTCTGACCTGCTTGGCCCCATATCTAGGACTTTTAAAATAATAAATTTTGAGTACCCAATTATTTTTTCTGGTGAAGGGACAGTTTAGCGCTGCAAATCCACCTAACCTCACATCTTTGGGTTGTGGGGGTGAGACCCACACAGACACGGGAGAATGTGCAAACTCCACACAGTGACCTGGGGCTGGGATTGAACCCAGGTCCTCAGTGCCGAAGGCAGCAGTGCTAATCGCTCTGCCACTATTATATCTGGGATGTTGACCTTCAATAACCCTTTTCCCCTGTGACTGAGGACTACATTTTTTTCCCTTGCCAACCATTGTGTCTCCATGTGACTCTGCCTTCTCGTGGCACACCCCCATTCCCTCTCCTATTCCAGAGCCTTTGTGCATTCCCTCCCATTCATACATGTGGTACCCCATGCACTCCTTTGCTTTTCAGCATTTTAATCTCCCTTCTTGGGCTTCAGCTTCCCAATCTTCAATCTCTACACTTCCTTCGATCCTGCCTCTCCCCCTCAACTCCTTGCAAAGTTTTCCTGCTCCTTCACTTCCCCCCCATGTGCTTGTTATTCCTCTCCCCATAAACCCCACCCCGGGTCACAACGCTGGTCTCTGATTGTTCAGCCCTGCCCTGCTGCACAGTTGTTTTCTTCAGGAGGACAGTGCCACCCAACTGGAGTGGACCAACCCTCCACCTCCCCCGATGGCAATACTGACCTCTCTCTGTCTGAATGTGGAGCCATGCCTGACTACTGCTGCACAGTGGTGTCCTTGTGACTTACGGAGGCAACCACCAATAGCAGCCCAGCTGCACCCCCTCATGAGTGTGGCATTCCACTGGCATCGCAAGTAGACCAGTGCAGCGCTGCAGCAGGTGGACTATGAATGTTGCACTCACCTCAAGGTCATGAAAAAAATGAGGTCGGACCTGTGCTCACCACCCTTTTTCAAATGAGATTCAGACCGACATGATTTACTGCGACATGACACAAGATGGGAGGGTGTTGCGTGATTCAGGCGCAAAACTAATTCAGTCAGCTTTCATGAGATGGGTATGAGAGCTTTCCCGCCACTAGTCAGTGGGATACCGACTGTCATTAATTCGTTATCGGGAAAATTGCAAACAATTTTTACACTGGCGCGTGTCCAATTGTTTAGTTCCTGTTAGATTTTCCATTTTTCTCCGCTATGAAACCCACCAAGGGCTCTGTTATTTGAATAGAAAAATAGATGATTATGGCTTGGATATTATCCTCCACCCAACAATCTACGAAGAGCAAAGAACAAAGAACATACAGCACAGGAACAGGCCCTTCGGCCCACCAAGCCTGCGCCAATCCAGATTCCTTATTTATACCTACCACTTATTGCCCAAGTGATCAGTGTCCCTCCATTCCCCACCCATTCATGTGTCTATCAAGATACATTTTAAACGTTGCTATCGTACTTGCCTCCACCACCTCCACTGGCAACACATTCCAGGCAGCCACCTCCCTCTGCTTGAAAAACTTTCCCGGCACATCTCCGCTAAACTTTCCCCCTCTCACTTTGAACCTGTGCCCCCTTGTAATTGAGTCTTCCACCTTGGGGAAAAGCCTGTGGCTATTTGCCCTGTCTATCACTCTCACAATTTTGTAGACCTCAATCAGGTCTCCCCTCACCCTCCGTTGTTCCAACTAAAACAATCTGAGTTTATTCCACCAAAGAGACAATGCTGGAAAATCTCAGCAGGTCTGGCAGCATCTGTAGGGAGAGAAAAGAGCTCATGGTTCAAGTGGGGGAGAAAATAGCTAATGTTTTCTCTCCCTACAAATGCTGCCAGACCTGCTGAGATTTTCCAGCATTTTCTCTTTGGTTCAGATTCCAGCATCCGCAGTAATTTGCTTTTCTCTTGAGTTTATTCAACCCCTTGTTCATCCATGCAGTGCAGGAGAGTGTAGGGGGACTGGTTAAAAATGTTAAAATGGAGATCATGCTGTGCATAAGCCTGGCACTATTTTTTATCATTGCAGCTAGCATATTGTGCAAGGAGGGACATTGTGATAACGTATTTAAATCAGGTTCCTGCCGTGCAATTGAAAACCTGTTTAACTCTCATTTGATGCAAAGGTTTCCCAGGCTTGGGAAACACAACAGTATAAGAACGGTGGGAGCTGTCAATTTGGCTGGCTCCTGTCCAGGGCACAGAATAAAATTGTTCATAATAAGGTCCTACCATTACATCTAACTGTACTGCCTCAGTCCTGGTCTTTCTGAGTTTTCCCTGCACGACCATACTCTATGCTTCTCCCATATGAGGGCCCGTATATCTGAATTATAGCAACACACATGAATCCACAAGAAACATAGCAGATTGCTTGGCTACTCAATATCAACTTCCAAGTTTGCACAACTCAAAATTTGATGCAGAACATAGGATTATAAAATACAGAAAGAGGCTGTTTAGCCCATCACATCTGTGCTACTTCGTTCCTTTAAATCTTATCTCTTCTTTTCCGATTGAACTATACGACACTGCATTTATCTAATCTTCCCTGAAAATATGCAGCAGTCGATACCTCAGCTATTAACGGTTGTGAAGTATGTCATAATCTAACAACTCCCTGGAGAGAATAAAATTCAAGTAAGCTTTCCTCACTCGTTGGCAATGTTAAATTATAATCCCCTGATTACATCGTTCCCAAACCAGAGGAAATAGTCTTTCTTTCTAATCACCATAATAAAACTGTTTATAATTTTCAAAACCTTGGATTTTTCAATTGAAGGAGGGTGGTGGGTGCTCATCAGCAGTAGATTTCCTTGCCCATGTTCGACCTGATGCTATGAAACCTCATGGGATCCAGACTCAATGTTGAGGACTCTCAGGGCAACCCCCTCCCGGCAGTATACCTCAGTGCCGCCATCTCTGCTGGGTCTGTTCTGCAGTCATGCCCAGGAATGATGAATGTGTATGTTATGTTATGCTGTTTGATTAACATAAGTTGCTACTGACCATAGACAATATTGAAAGACACTCCAGTCCTTGAAGTAAGTTGAAAGGATTTATTCAGTAATAACAACTAGATAAATGTGTTCGACACTCTCCTGATCTAGCTCTAGTAACTCAGTGATAATGACTAACTGTACAACTGGAATCTAGGCCACATGTGGTGACCCAGCCTGAGATCTAAACTATTCTGGTGCTAATCCTACAGTCCCTGCCAGGAGTGAGAGGGAGGGTCTAGTGTGTGTCTGGTTTTATAATGAGTTGTGTAATGCCTTCTAGTTGTTGTGCCACAGCCGGGTGTTCTGATTAACCGCTTAGTTTCATGTCAGTCTACATATCATTACAGTGTATAGCGCAGAAAGGCATTTTGAAATAAAATACGACACCAAGCCACATGAGGAGGCATTAGGGCAGAAACAAAAGCATTTAAGCAAAAGCTTGATCAAAGTGTTAAGAAGTGTCCTGGGAGGCAGGAAGTGTAATGGAGAGAGGTTTAGTGAGGGAATTCCGAAGCTTAGGGTTTAAGCGGCTGAAGGCATGCCACCAATGATAGAGTGATTAAAAACAGGAATTAGTGAAGTGCATTTATCTCAGAGCACAGAAGGGCTGGAGGGGAATACTGAGATAAGGAGGGGGACAGGTCATGGAGGGATTTGAAAACAAGAATGAGAATTTTAAAATCGAGATGTCAACTGGGAGCCTGTGTAGGTCAGCTGTGTAACGAAGAGGTGAGGTTTCAGCTATTGGCAAAGTGTTATCACCCCTCAGTCAGGTTTCTGGCCTGGCCATACACTCATCCCCAGTAACCGTGTGAATGGCAAGAGCTTTGATTGCGAGAGAACAGATGTTCTGGAGGGGGATGTTGAGGTGGTGACCGCTGAACCATCAGCTGTGTCCACAGGATTGGGATTCACAATGGTCAGTTGGGCAGGAAGGATGGAGATTGGCAAGACCACAACTCCAGCCAGAGCTCTCAGGGGGAAGGTCAGCGGGAGATTAGTGCCAGGGGGTGGGGGGGTGGGTGAGGGTGGGGAGCGGTCAGCTCATCTCAGTGGTAATCTGAGCAGGGATGGGCCTGGTAACGGGAGCAGCAATGTTGAGGAGCATTGAAAGATTGCTGTAGGTATCTGTCAGGGCAGAATACCCGGGTGGGGATAAGTGAAGGAAGTCAAGGGCTTAAATAGGCTGCTCTTTCCAAGGGACGATGCAGACTTGATGGGTCGAATGGCCTCCGTCTGCACTGTTGGAGTCTATGATTCTATGATGACAGTCGAAAAGGGTCAAGGAGTGGCAGAGATAAAATAATTAAGAAGAAGGAGGAAATGAATAAAGTGGAAATAGATACAATGAGATTGGCTCTGCAGTGGCAGCTAAAGTGTGCATGAAGTGACTATGCCTGCTATTTTTCCATATTATTTTGAAAAGTTTAATCCCATCACTAAAATCGCACACAGCCAAATACCATACCAATATTGTGGTTACTTAAGCTTATTAATTAAATAGCAAATGAAGATTTTTTTTCCCCTTTAACTAGAATTTTCACTAGTATTTGAAGTGATATGGGAATTAAGAAATGAATATGAGGCAAAATATAAATTTTTAGATAACCTCTTTTGCGACACAAGGATAATGGGGAACTTTGTTCCCATTCCTGTTCCATTTTAATACCTGAGCGAGGCCCAAAATTAAGCACTGCACCAGGCTGCATTAATACATTAGCTTTTAAGGCCTCGAGGGTAAGATCTTTAACTTGCCATTATGTGTGAACTTTTTAATTTTCTTCGACTCCAGTCATTTTAGCAGCGATATTTCTGAGAAGGTTCTATCATCTTTTGCACAAAGTGCTCTAGTTGTAGACGTCAATGTCACCTTTAAAAAAAGGAATCGTAATGAAGGTTTCCAAATTTTAACATTAGACCTGCTGAGCGTGGGAGAGAATTTTTTGGGGGATTGTCTTGCGAGCAGGGGTGCTGTAAACAGAAGCACTGCAAGTAGTCACCAAACATATATATAGACCAAGGACAGGAGGCTTTCAGCAGATAGTAGGTAGGAGAGAACCCATTGGCAGTGTTCTCAACTCGCCTGTCGAGGAAAGGGGACCCCCTTGACTGCTCCATTTCAAAGCTGTACTTCACTGGTCAATATACATGTTGGGACTCCTACAATTCAAAGCACTTTATGGTTGGCTTCATCAGCAAGGCCCAAGCCGGTGCTCATGGTTCAAGCTTGATGCCAAAATAAGCTGCATCAAAGCCATCCTGTGGGAGAATGGCTACCCTAATGGGCCCAAGGCCACCACCTTTAGCCCTGTAAAGTGCACAGTTCACCTCAAAATACCCTGGAAAGGCAATGTATCTCAAAGAATTTGAACAACAGGTGAAAATAGCCAATGCACGCTGTTAGTATGCAATAGGAGCATGAATGATGTTTTCCACAAACAGGATGCTGACTTTCAGTCACGAAGATGCCCTGCGTATCACACAAAGAATAATGTGGTATGTGAATTTCAGAGCTAGTGTGATGTTGGGTATTTCGGCCCTGGGCGGTATTCTCCGCTGGCGGGATTCTCCGTTTTGCCGGCGCCCAGGGATTCCTGACGGCGTGGGGCTGCCAAAAAATGGGAAACTCCATTGAACAGCGGGCGTAACGGAGAACCCCGCTGGTGGGTCGGGGCAGAAATATGGCGGGGCGGAGAATCCAGCCAATTATGTCCCAAAGACTGGCAGATTGTTTCAAACAGAACATTACTTTGGGTGTTCACAGCAGGCAAAGTAGTATCAAATCAGCCTCTACTTGAAAAATGCCAAACATTGAATGGAATTCCACAAAGGTCAAAAGCGGTTAGGAAATGGAGCATTGAAGCCGTCAGCATTCTCCGCCATATCGCCCCGGACTTAAAGGGACAGGATCCCACAGCGTAAGATTGGTGGGACAGGCTCAACTTTTAGTCTCTCGAAGATTGGGCGCCATTTTCAAAGTCCTCCTCAACACACCGGAGTTCACCAGGAAATGCCCACCCTCTCTCCCCCTCACACTGCCTTGGGGAAGCGCAAGGAGCCAGTGCATGGGAAGTTCTGGGAACAGTGCCAGGGAAAGAACAAGGGGACAGTGCCAGTTGGGCATGCCAGAGACCAGTGCCTGGGCAGTGCCAGGATAGTGCTCTGACATGACCCGCTCCCCCTGAGCAATGGACTCACCTGAGCTCCTCTGGAAAGCCTGCTCGCCGGGTACATTCCTTGGGATACCAGCTGGGTGTCTGGTCATTCTGCACTCACCCTGATGTGATTGGACTTTCTTATGGGAGGGGCAGTATGGGGGGAGGGTTGATTCAGGCATTGAGGTCTGAAAGTGAGATGATAATGTTGCCTTCAAGATGAGGTATCAACTGCCGTGACAGAGAAAGAAACACTTGCACAAGTATTTTGTACAACTGAATCTTTATTACTGTTGAAAACACTAGATAAAGACTGAACTGCTCTTCATTCTACTGGTTGAAGTACTGATTACTTATTGCAATGAAGTACAAGGCTCATGGCTTGGAATCAAATGCTACCCAAAATAAGTTAAGGTGACCAATCTCCCTTCTTAATTTGGACTGAACTTCTTCCTGTCTCTGTCCCAGAATCAGGGTGGTATTTTTATGTGATGGTTGGTCCCGTAAGTCTCGCTACTGAGGCTGCTAATTTCTCCCTTTTTATCCAGTTTCTTCCAGCATTGAGAAAGTTTTTTAGCCACATACATGGATGGCCTGTTGCCCATTTTTTTCATTGTTAGCTTGAAAAACAGTACACATCTGATGGCCTTGCTCTCTTTATCTGCCTTTGCTATATCATTCTTAGCAACCACAACAATTTCACATCGAGTACATCTTATCGCACTTGCTTGAAGAGACAATTGTGTTGTGTAAGGTTGGTTACTTTCCCCATCATGCTTTGCAGAAGTTTAGCTACAATAATGTTTTCAAATGAAGTTGAGTGCTTTGAATGTGCTCTGCTACTGACGGTGGGAGTGGACAATTGTGTTACCTGTTTACATTAGCACGAAATGTTATAGGGACTTGATGCAAAATCTTCCACTACCCTCACCGAACCTGCCCGACAAAAATAGGAGTGGATAATCTTGGCCATAGTGTCCAATGTAGCTCTGCGATTAGACAACATTTGCGAAACATGATTGTGCTAAGGATTGCACTGAAAACAAATTTAAGATTAGCAGTCGCCCTCACAGTCTTGCTCACTTGTGCATGCTTGAAGCCACACTTATTCACACACAGGACCCTGTCCTTTGCAGACAAAAGGAACATGTCAACATATTATGCCTTTTCCAACTGATCAAACGCTTTGGGGAACCCTGGTTCATTCTCCATGCCAACACCTTGACAAATCAGATGGTTTGAATTTGAATGGAAGCTTGGAAGTTAACTGTCTTCTCCTGCACTATCCATGGCCAATGCTTCTACCAATCAGAGTCTGCTTGCCAACCAATCAGTTCTCTCTTCTCATGCAAATTCTCATTTTAACCCGAAGCTAACAATGATAAATGGTTGTTCCCTTTACTGTTGGTTTATCTGGTGAGCTGACTGAATTGGCGCAAGACAAAAAAGCTATAGCGTGGCTCCTTTTTCAGCAATACTCACTTCTGTATTATCAAGCAAATGTACTAGTATGGCAAGTCTATCACTTGACACTGAACAACACAAGACTACATACTGTTTTGGTCTTGTTGCATGCAGAAGTGGACTGCCTCAGTAATTGAGGAGTAGCAAATGGAACTGAACATTACATAATAATCAGCAAACATTTCCACTTTGGAGGGAATATTGGAGGGATGGTCATGATGAATTAGCTAAAGATGGCTGGGCCTCGGAGACCTGGTATATATATATGGGTTATTGTAGTTCTGTGCATTGTCCCTTTAAGAATTGAGTCATGCGATTTATGTGATGTCATTAACTATACTGGAGTCCATGAAAGGAGTGCAAGTGTCCCTGAAGATTAAGGAAAATAGCCAACCAAAACGTTTCAAGGTTAGAGCTTACACTATGCAATAGGTCCGAAGGTTGAAAAAAACTTAGGGAAAAAGGAGTCTTAGAACCCATCACTACGAGTGACTGGGCAACCCCTATTGTACCTGTCATGAAACAGGATGTTACAATTCAAAGCTGCAGAGATTTGAAGACAACAATAAATCTGGTATTACGTATGGATCAATACCCGCTACCATTGATTGAAGACTTATTCGCAGGCCGAGAGGGAGGTCAGAAGTTCAGCAAGATTGGCCTATCTTGAGCCTACCTGCAAATTAATGTGGCAGCTGAATATCAACACCTGCTCACCATCATCACTCACTTAGGCCTATTCTGCGACAAGGGATTACCTTTTGGAATAAGTCAGCACTATCTTTATTTCCGCACTCAATTCTTAAACCGCACCGACCTCCTCAGAAGACAAACACGGGACACCACTGACAGAGTACCCTTCGTCGTCCAGTACTTTCCTGGGGCGGAGAAACTACGACATCTTCTTCGCAGCCTCCAACACATCATCAGCGAGGATGGACATCTTGCCAAGGTCATCCCCACACCCCCACTACTGGCCTTCAAACAACCGCGCAACCTCAAACAAACCATTGTTTGCAGCAAATTACCCAGCCTTCAGAACAGCAACCACAACACCACAAAACCCTGCCAGGGTAATCTCTGCAAGACATGCCAGATCATCGACATGGACACCACCATTACACGTGGAAACACCACCCACCAGGTACGCGGCGCATACTCGTGCGACTCGACCAATGTAGTCTACCTCATACGCTGCAGGAAAGGATGTCCCGAAGCGTGGTACATTGGCGAGACCATGCAGACACTGCGACAACGAATAAACGGGCATCGTGCGACTATCAACAGGCAGGACTGTTCCCTTCCAGTTTGGGAACACTTCAGCAGTCAAGGACATTCAGCCTCTGATCTCCGGGTCAGCATTCTACAAGGAGGCCTTCAGGAGACGCGACAACGCAAAATTGCTGAGCAAAAACTTATAGCTAAGTTCCGCACGCATGAATGCGGACTCAACCGGGATCTGGGATTCATGTCGCATTACATTCGGCCCCCACCAACAAGCCTGGACTTGCAGAGGCCTACCGACTGAACTGGCTTGGGACAATTCAAACCTCTTTAACCTGGAGTTACCTCTCTCTCTGCATCTTTGATGATTTGATTGCCTGCAGGTGCTCGCATTCCGGGGCATCTCTGACTGTGTCTATATAAACATTTCTGGAACAAACCTTTCCATTCACCTGAAGAAGGAGCCGTGCTCCGAAAGCTCATGTTTGAAACAAACCTGTTGGACTTTAACCTGGTGTTGTAAGACTTCTTACTATCTTTATTTCAACACTCAATGGACCAGATCCTTAGTGGCTTACAGGGGATACAGTGTTACCTCGATGATATTTTGATCATAAGGACAAACGAGAAAGAGTATTAACAACACCTGGAAGCTACAGTGAAACTACTTCAAATGCCTGGCTTTATGTCAAGAAAGATAAATGTGATTTCTTCCAGGCATCTATACAATATCTAGGGTTCGTAATTGGCAGTAAGGTTCTGCATTAAAAAATTGAAGCCATGAAGGGTTAATCAACTGCAATGAAAAATTCATCCAGAACCTGGCAACCCTATTGAAACCATTATATATGTTGTTGTGCACAAAATATACAATGGCAATGGACACCAAAAGGTGAAAGTGCAAATCAGGAAAAGAAACACTGAAAAAGCCGGAACTGATGATACATTTCAACCCAAAGTTACCATTACTACTTGTCTCTGGTGCTTCACTGTGCAGTGTTGGAGCAGTGGTGTCACATATACTACCTTTAGGAGAGGGAAGACTAATTGCATTTGCTCCTTGTATGTTAACAAATGCAGAATCTAACTACGCTCAGTTAGAGAAGGATAATCCGAATGTAATTTTTGGGGTACGGCAATTTCACCAATACCTGTACGTTCATAGTTCACACTGCTGACGGACCACACACCTTTAACTATTTTTGTACGGCACAAAGGTATCCCTTCATTGGCTTCAGGTAGGCTCCTAAAATGGCCGTTAATCCTATCGGCACATTCTTACAAAATCAAATACTGTCAATCAGTAAATTATACCAATGAGAATGCATTGTCAAGCTTACCTTTAACAGCTGGTCAAGTGCTTTTATCACCCTCTCACGTGACTTATGTAATGTCATCAGCTACATGGTGGGCTCTTGGGAAGTCTAGTGCCAAACCTTGCACAGTGGAAATCTAGTCAATAAATCTCTGTTAATCTTACTTCAACCCACCTTTTTCTGCAATCATATTTCTTTTGTACTGTTAGTTTAATGATAAAACAACACCATGCTGAAGATCTCATGTAGCCACTATCTCGGGCTGAGATGATTGAAATAATTGCAGAATAATTGTCACAGAAAAACTTGTTGTTTACCATGGTAACTAATGACTCAGGACTGCTGGGCTCCAAATTTATTTGGAAACTGCTGTGCATTGCTATTATGAGCCGGCTGAGATTGCATTTCAATGAAATGCTGCAAGGATGTTTCCCCTCATGGGGGAATCAAGAACCAGGCGGCACAGTTTTAAAATAAGACGTCTCCCATTAAAGATGGAAATGAGGAGGAATTTCTATTCTCAGAGGGTTTATAAAGCTTGGAATTCTCTTCCCCAGAAAGCAGTGTCGGCTGGATCTTCAAATACATTAAATGCTGATTTTGACGGATTTTTGAGGGGCACGATCTAGTGGCAGCGCCTTGCCCAACTCGCGAGATTTACGCGCCTCATCATGCCTCACAAGATCAAATGGGATCTCACAAGACGTCGTGATCTGGATGCCACCCACAATGGGTGGGACTCAGATTTGCATATTCAAGTGCGAAGTCAGGCTCACCCGACTCTTACTGGATTACCCAAGGTGCAGGGTCTAACCCCCGCAGCTCAGAGACACCAAATGAGCGCCGTATAGCACTGGTCTTCATCAACCTGGACCAAGCGGAACAGCACTTGGGGGCGGGGGCGGGGGATTCCCAGGTGGCACAGCGAGGCTGGTAGTGCCAATGCACCCAGGTGGCACTTTGCCCATGCTAGGGTTTGGACCTGGGGTGCCCTGCCTTAAGAGGTGGGGTGCGGGAGGTGGGGGGCTCGATAACCCCTCTAAGAGATGAGTTGGGGCATTGGGGGTTCTGAAGGCTGTGGTGGAGGGTTTATAGATTGTGTGCCATTTAAAAATGGTGCCCTGATCTCTTCCTGCACTGGTGAATGGAGCTTGTTAGTACAGAAAATGGGACTAGTAAATGGGAACAGAGCATTCCTCGCAGAGGTGCCGAAACAAAGAGTAGTCCCTTTTCATAGCCGGGTTGTTTTCAGTGCTGCCAGCGCCATCAAACACCTGACTAAACGTGGTCGACACGGGCCTCTGTTTCATTTTCGTTAAATCGTGCCCAAGGTTGTGAGAACAGGCAGAAAATTGAAGTTAAGGCCACATCAGTGTAACCATGATCTTATTGACTGGCAGAGCAGGCTGGAGGGGTCAAGTAGCCTATCCTTTATTCTGTTTTTTATTCTCTTATTCATATGGAAGAGGCTGGTACTTGAATATGCTGGATCTCAGTCTAGGACTTGAGTTGCAATATGGATTGTCTGAGACAGAATCTCTTTTCAGCACTTGTATGGGCACTGATGTTGGAGGAGAGGGGGCGATGGAGAAAGAATAAACCTGCTCTGAATTTTCTTGCCCCAGCCTCTTATCTGCTCTTGTGGTGGTTTTATCTATGTAATTGGTCTCGTTACATTTCGGTCAACCATTTTCCTTTGTTCTCAGGATGACTCCAGTGGAGAGTTTCTCTGTTTCCCACTCCACCTTGATTTCAATTAATTTAAAAGGGTGCCATTCAATTGGGCTGCTTTGTCCTGGATGGTGTTGAGCTTCTTAAGAAAATTCCATCGCACTCCTAACTTGTGCCTTGTCGCTGGCGGACAGCCTTTGACGTGTCAGGAGGTGATACACACCACAGGATTCCCAATCTTTGACCTTTTCTTATCACCACAGTATTTATATAGCTAGTCTCGATCAGTTTCTGGTCAATGGGAACCCCCGGGATGATGAATATTTGGGTTTCAGCAATAATAAAGCTGTTGAATATCATGGGGAGACGGTTAGATTCTCTCTTTTGGAGATAGTCATTGCCTGGCACTTTTGTGGTGTGAATGTTACTTGCCGCTTCTCTGCCCAAGCCTGAATGTTGTCCTGGTTGTGCTGCATATGGATAAAGGCTACTTCAGTATCTGGGGAGTCATGAATGTTGCTGGACAGTGCAACATCATCAAAAAACATCCCCATCGCTGGCATTAAGATGGACGGAAGATAATTGATGAAGTAGGTGAAGATGTTTGGGTGTAGGACATTATTTATTCTGATGTACTCCTGCAGTGAAGTTCTGGGACTGAGATGATTGACTTTCAATAACCACAACCATCTGCCTTTGTGTAAGGTATGACTCCAGCCAGTGGTTGATTTTCCCCCAAATTCTCATTGGCTCTATTTTTGCTGGAACACCTTGATGCCACACCTGGTCAAATGCTGTCTTTATGTCAACAGCAGTCACTCTCAACTCACACTTGCATTTATCTATTTTGTCCATATTTGAACCAAGGCTGTATTGAGGTCAGGTCAAGCGAACTTGGTGGAACACAAACTGAACATGAATGAGCAGGTTATTGCAGAATAAATGCCGCTTGATGACACTGTCAATGATCCTTTCCATCATTTTACTAATGATTGAGAGTAGAATGAGGGGGCAGCAATTGGCTGGGATGGATATGCCCTTCTTTCTTATGGACAGGACATACTTGAGAAAATTTCCACATTGCTCCATAGATGTGAATGTTGTAGCTGTACTGGAATAGCTTGGCTAGGAGTGCAGCTTGTTCTGGAGCACAAGTGATTTTACCTTGTACATGGCACCTTTTCAAATGCCTTCTGTAAATCCAGATACACTACATCTACAAGATCACCATTATCCATTTGACTTATTACATCTTCGAAGAATTCTAGCAAATTAGTCAAACATGATTTATCAGTCATAAAACCATGCTGACTCTGATGGATTGTGTTTTGATTTTCTAAATGTCCTGTTTGTCCCAACTTTAAAACCAAGTCGTTGTGGGGCCTGCCCCTTTAATCTTTTTTAGCTGTCTGCTCTCTGCTTTTCTTGCCTGGAATGGCACTGCAAAAGAAAAATATAATTCTACCCAATGACTTTGATCTACCCAATGTTTAGTTGGAGGAAATGTCTTCTCTTCCAGTATTGGATTTCGAATGAACAATTTAGCAACAGTGGGGGTGTCGATGTTTGTCATGCTGGGGGAGAGCTGGATGACATCAGTTCATGTGTGGAAACTGACATTGTATTTTCAGATGTTGTCACCCAGGGACAATATGTTGATGAGAAATAGGAGGGGACCCTAAGGATAGATCATTGCGGGGACACTAGAAGTAAAGAGAAGCCATTGCAGGTACTTCTCTGACTAAGATTAGAAACTTTGAACGGAATCAGAAGAAAGCATTAGAAGACAGCTGGGTTGCAGTGAAGAGGTATTGGAGGAGCAGAGTGTAATGTCAAGGCAGACAGCTTGAAAAGGATGAATAAGGAGAGTTTACATCTGTATCAGACCAATGGGATCATCATTGATGGTTTCAGCCCCGCCACTGGCCAAAGCCTCAGCACTGGACATCCCAATAATGTCCGGCACTGTATCCCCCATGGCAGCCAGAACATGCAGGTACACATGCCCCCTCCAATACTCTCCTGCTGCAAGTGCTTGGATGCCACCTTAACCAGCAAAAGAAGACATGTGTCAGTGAGTCTCGGTCAATCTTTTCGAGTGATGTCGTGGTTGAATATCTGGCAGTTTGTGCAAGTTGTGACACGTGACTTTGAAGCTTGCCATAATCCTAAGGCTATAAGTGTGAGGTTAATCACATGAATGTTGGGGATCAATCCTAATTGTTAGTCAGTGAGTGATTGAGGTGTGGTGAATTGAGCAGTGTCTGAGTTTAGCGATTCAGCTTGTAGGATATAACATTGGAAGATAAATTCACGTATGTTCGTTGGTCAAATGAGATCAGCATATTGTATCCATATTTTTGGGGCTTGACTCCTGGCATTAACCCCTACAATTATCTGCTTCCTTGTGTACATGTGTCTGGAAGGCATCCTGGCCCCTGTGGAAGCAAAACATCTCTCCTACTTCCACCTCCTTCACCAAGACCTCTAGTGCAGCATATTAAATTTTCAGAGCCCACTGTCCGATATTGTGGAATTTTTCACAATTCTCCAGATTAGATTCATTTCTTGCATGCCGGCATCACCTGTCCCATCCATCAGGCAATTCCTCTTCAAGTAGTGCAGACTAGCACCAAGTTCAATTGGTGCTAGCCAAAAACAATATTGGTCTCCTACTGATACGTGTGACAAATAAACAAATCAGTCAGAGCTCATTTCTGGGAGTAATCATTCAAATAAACGAAGAACAAAGACCAGTACAGCACAGGATCAGGCCCTTCAGCCCTCAAAGCCTGCGCCGATCATGATGCTGTCTATATTAAAGTCTTCTTAGCTTCCAGGGTCTACTCCCATCCTACTCACGTATTTGTCAAGATGCCTCTAAAACATCATTATCGTATCTGCTTCCACAACCTCCCCGACAGCGCTTCCCAAACACTCACCACCCTCTGTGTAAGAAAATGTGCCTCGTACATCTCCTCCAAACTTTCTCCCTTGCACCTTCAACCTATATTCCCTAGTAATTGACATTTCCATCCGCAGCGTTGACGAAGTCCCCCGCGCATTTGTGGGTTGGCACGGCCCAACTGCACATGCGCGGGTTGGCGTGGTGCCCATTTGGCGCCGGGAAGAGAGGCTGGAGCAGCGTGGACCACTCTAGCACCGTGCTGGCCAATTGGTTGTCCCTGCGCCCGTTTCGCGCCGTTGTGAAACCAGACGGCGTTCACGACGGCCCGAACACTTAGTTTCCATTTTGGATAATCGCACCCCAAATGTGACCTAACTAAGGTTCTGTATAGCTGCAGCATGACTTGTCAATTTGAATATTCATTGCCCTGACTGATGAAGGAAAGTATGCTGTATTCCTTCTTTTTTTTTCGAGTACCCAATAATTTCTTTCCTAATTAAGGGGCAATTTAGCATGGCCAATCCACCTAACCTGCACATCTTTGGGTTGTGGCGGTGAAACCCACGCAGACACGGGGAGAATGTGCAAACTCCATACAGACAGTGACCCAGCGCCAGGGGCGAACCCGGGTCCTCAGTGCCGTGAGGCAGGAGTGCTAACCACTGTGCCACCAGGCCACCCACCATATGCCTTCTTGACTACCTTCTCCACCTGCGTTACCACTGACAGTGCTCTGTGGACCTGTGTGACCAGACCTGCTCTGCCTGTCAATACTCCTAAGGATTCTGCCATTTATATTTTCCAACTGTATTGGACCATCCAAAATGCATTACCTCACATGTGTCCAAATTAAACTCCATCTTCCATTTTCCGCCCAAGTCACCAACCGATCTATATTCTGCTGTATCCTCTGACAATCTTCGTCACTATCCGCAACTCCACCAATCTTTGTGTCGTTCGGAAACTTACTAACCAGATCAGCTACATTATCCTCCAAATCATTTATATATACTATGAACAACAAAGGTCCCAGCACTGATCTCTGCGGCACATCACTAGTCACAGCCCTCCAAGCAGAAAAGCACCCTTCTACCTCTACATTCTGTCTACTATGACCGAGCCAGTTTTGTATACATCTTGCCAGCTCACCTCTGATCCCGTGTGACTTCACCTTTTGTACCAGCTTTCATAAAGATGTTGCATGACGTTGGCGTGCAGGTTACATAACTTTAAATGGGTAGTGGGTTAATTGTCCATCAACATCCCCAATGCTGGTTTTGGGGGGCTTCAGATTCAGCTGTAAAATATCTGCACGGTTATGAACTGGGATTCACTTCCACTTCAAAAAATTCTCAGTGTATGCAAAGAATTAATGGTTTGATATAAAGAGCCTCAAAGAAATGATCATTCTGTAATCATGCTTCATAAATGTGCAAATTAGATCATTTATATGTAGTGAAACTATTAGTAAATTAAGAGTCACTGAATAAAATCTGATTTATAAGTTCTGATATGGAAGTCAATATTATTCATAGTTTCTAATCTAGTCATATAAAATGAAATGGCAGTCAATCAGTTACGTTGTCTCGAAAGAAAAATTGTAAATACAATAACATTCCTGGCAGTCCTGTCCTTCACTACTTTAGAGATATGTGTTTCAATAATGAGCAGGAAGTGAAATGAATTAAGTTCATAAATCAGGACATTAGTGTTCAGGTTCTGTGTGAATGATTGCTAAATATGCTTAATTGCAAAGTAAAGCACAGCGAGAAAGTAGTGATAACTGGGGAATCTGTTGCAATGAAAAACTCTGACTTTCATTATCACCCTGCTGGGGATAATGATTGAAATGGAATTTTGATTTTAGCTGGGATGTGTTACAGTTTTTGAAAACCATCTTCATATGATAAACAAAATAATTTATGAAATGTACACCTTTTACATGCATTAATTAAAAAAAAGATCAGCATGAGAAAAATATTTTATTTGTTACAAGTTTACAAATCGCCAGTAATAGGTAATGGAATGCTCCAGTTCCAAAAAGGCTGGATCATGTTAGAAGTAACACATTAGTAAGTACTGAGAATTGTTTTGAGTTTGGGTCGGCAACTGGTGAAGCATCTTGGTCAGCTGCCCATTCCAATGGAGACTGCAAAACTTGCTGTATGTTCAATTTAATTTCCTCATATATTTTATTTGTCCTGTTTAATTTCCAACAAGTATTTTTTATTACTTCTTTTAACCTTTCTAACGCAACAAAGCCAGAAACAAATTGATCGTCGGAATGCAGAAAGCAGTTCTGTGGGTAAACATATTTCAGTGTATCCTTGAACTGGCATTCAGAAACAGGTACTCAATGGAAAAAGTTAATTTCACACAAGAAGAGTTGAGCAACAAATTAGAAAAATTCATTCCAAGGAAGCGTATTGTATACAATATGTATACTTGGGAAATGCTATTAAATTAAAGGCACTGCATATGATTGCTGTTGTCAAACATGTAAAAATTTCCGACTGATAAACTGGAATAGAAGCAATTACTGTGCATTAATAATTGACCACACAAATGAAGCTGTATACATTATAACTCATGCTGCACAGTAATTAGTAACATTTCTCTGTTATTTGTACTTTGCTCTGTGGCATCAATAATGTTCACAAATAATCAGAATAAGTACTTTAACTATCGGGATCTATTTTGTTTTGACAAACATTCTGTGTGAAGATCCACACAGGAGAGCACCATGTGTTAGTAAGGTAGCTAATATCGTACAGTGTTTCAAGGACTTAGAAGCTAAAATGGAAAATAAGGAATCTTATCACGATTATTTTCTATTTGGTCAGACACTGAGTGCGGTTAAGCAAAGATCTGGGAGTGGTTATTGATTGATCCTTGAAAACCTCAACAAGTTGTGTGACAGTGATCCCCATAAGGATGTTGAGATTCATCGATAAAAGCACTAAATACTAGTCAAAGGAATAGTATTGACTCTCTGTAAGTCCTTGATGAGATTCTGCACAGAATATTATATCACATTCTAGTCAGCGTACTTTAATAAGAACGCTAAGGTTGTAGAAAGCAAATCCACAAGAGTATTTGAAGAGCCTTTCTTTTTTAAAGGATAAATGGATGGAATTTACTCAGTGGCACACTATTCCTGATGGTGGAACCAGAAGAAGGTGCTGCTACTGCCTTTGTGTTGAGAGCCGGAGTCCATGTGACTCATATCAAAACTTAAAGAGCCATTGCGGGCAGGTGAAGTGCGCAAATGCATGATATAAGCAGGTTTCCATTGGAGGATCCTACCATCAGGTGACAGTTCAGCAGGTCTGGGCAGGATATAAAAGTGCCAGCTGTATAGGCAGCAGGGTAGCATTGTGGATAGCACAATTGCTTCACAGCTCCAGGGTCCCAGGTTTGATTCCGGCTTGGGTCACTGTCTGTGCGGAGTCTGCACATCTCCCCGCGTGTGTGCGTGGGTTTCCTCCGGGTGTTCCGGTTTCCTCCCACAAGTCCAAAGATGTGCAGGTTAGGTGGATTGGCCATGCTGTGGGAATGGCCTTAGTGTACAAAATTGCCCTTAGTGTTGGGTGGGGTTACTGGGTTATGGGGATAAGGTGGAGGTGTTGACCTTGGGTACGGTGCTCTTTCCAGGAGCTGGTGCAGACTCGATGGGCTGAATGGCCTCATTCTGCACTGTAAATTCTATGATAATCTATGAAGCAGGGAGAATCTACATCAAGATATAGAACATAGAACATAGAACAGTACAGCACAGAACAGGCCCTTCGGCCCTCGATGTTGTGCCGAGCAATGATCACCCTACTTAAACCCACGTAACCCAACAATCCCCCCATTAACCTTACACTACGGGCAATTTAGCATGGCCAATCCACCTAACCCGCACATCTTTGGACTGTGGGAGGAAACCGGAGCACCCGGAGGAAACCCACGCACACACGGGGAGGACGTGCAGACTCCACACAGACAGTGACCCAGCCGGGAATCGAACCTGGGACCCTGGAGCTGTGAAGCATTGATGCTAACCACCATGCTACCGTGAGGCCCCAAATAGGTTCCACATGCACCTCTGTTCATTCCGATGTTTGGTCTATTTCTTTTATCATCCCTTTATGACCATCAGCTTCCCTTAAACTAATCCTCCCATTACTAGCCCACTCATTAAAATGTATTGGCTTTGGAGCCTCCCCACACGATCATGTTCAAACCCTTCACCCTGAAATTCCAAACGTCAGAGAGAAGACAAGGGTCAGCAATGCCACCCTGCAAATTCTCCTCCAGGCTCTCAGAGAAGAGTGAGTGGTCCTCTTCCCAAGCGATAGCAACAAGAGAACCTCTCACCTGACACAGATGGCCTGGATGGAGATGGGAGAGGAGGCTAGCAACCATGCTCCACCCAAATCCCTGGGTCCATGGCAGGAAAAGGATAAATGACCTCATTCAATACAGTGGCTTGGGCTTGTCCCTCATCCATACCCAAGGCTACATGTTTCTGCAAATGTGAAGTGTACAGCTCGGTCCGGCAGGTGAATGAATGGTCAGTCTCAGAACTGCATGGCAATTGAATCTTCACCTTGTGACAAATTGGATACAGACCAATATTCCAGAATGTGTTATGGGAATGCTTGGAGACAAGCGGCCAGCTAGCATGTGCCAAATCACTAAATCGCGATGCTGTGTGGGACAATACTGTGTTGAGAGCGGATGTTGTGGCATTAACCCCGATGATGATATTAAAATATATTATGACATATGCAAAGTAGGCTTGCACCCTTCCTGGGCCTGAACCTGAGGAGGGGGGGGGGGGGGGGAACTGGGAAGCTCGTGTTTGGAAATCTCACTGCCGCAAATCCCGTTTTTGGCCTCTCGCGAGATTTAGTAGCCATTACGGGATTTGTATCCCTGTCTGGTACAGATGCTAACACACAACTGTTAGGTGAGCGGTGGAGGGGTGTGACAGTGGGGGGGGGGGGGGGGGGGGGGGGGAGAATGAGACAGCTGGACCATCCTCCAACATCTCTTCTCGGCGAAACAGGGAGATGCAATTATTTATTCAGATGGAAGCATGCATTAGCATCTCTCAAGCTACCTCGAGGGTAATCAACCTTTATCTTCTCTTTTGCCATTGATCCTCTTGACCCCAGCAGGCCTGGGCAAGGAGGTTGCCACGCATGCACCATGGCACTCTTCATGGGCCACAGACCTCCAGATGTCACCTGCCAAAACAATCTCCTATTGTCTACACCCAAGACTCCATACACCTACTTGGATCTGCAATCCTGACAGCTGTGAGTGACTTGAAAAATGAAATGAAAATGAAATGAAATGAAATGAAAATTGCTTATTGTCACAAGTAGGCTTCAATGAAGTTACCGTGAACATAGAACAGTACAGCACAGAACAGGCCCTTCGGCCCTTGATGTTGTGCTGAGCAATGATCACCCAATGATAGGTGAAAAGCACCTATTCGCCACATTCCGGCGCCTGTCCGGGAAGGCTGGTACGGGAATCGAACCGTGCTGCTGGCCTGCTTTAAAAGTCAGCGATTTAGCCCAGTGAGCTAAACCAGCCCCTTTTGGAAAATGGCCAATAACAGTGTGCAAGTGATTCTTATTTTTCAACCTGTGACTCTGCGCTCGTTCACTGTTACCTTTGACTAAGTCCTCAGCACCCGTTATCCTCCCAACAACACTGTACACCATCCCTCTGTAAACCTTGAACCTGCCCCCATCACCCTGCACTTTGCCATTGTGAAGGTGGACATCCCATCTCTCCCCTCTGATCCTACTAATATCCCCATCAGGATTCCCCCTCTGATCGCTAAATTCTTCACAGAATCTTCCTTGGAGTCTCCATTAGATTCCATGGCGCGCCATACAATATCTTTGAATATCATTTTTCCAGATTGTACCTCCCCCCCCCATACCTAATCAAATTCCTCCCTGTGAATCTGAATATTCCTTCAGCGACTGTGAATGTTCCGTTGGCCAGTAAGCACCTTGAGTCTGACCCACAGCTCTCACATATAGAAAATACTTATGTAGTAGCTATCCCTTTTGAGGGACATTCTCTGAGAGAGGAGTCATGTGACCAACTAGTCCAATCAAGAATAGGACTTGTAAATTTATTGGGATGTGGTGGGAGTTGTCCAACACAAGAGGACACAAGAGCTGGAAATGATATATAGATACATAGAAGACAGGAGCAGGAGGGGGTATTTTCGAGCCTGCTCCATCAATTATCATGATCATGGCTGATCATCCAACTCAATAGCCTGCTTTCTCCCCATAACCTTTGGTTCCATTCACCCCAAATGCTATATCCAGCCACCTCTTGAATATATTCAATGGATTAGCATCAGCTGCTTCCTGTGGCAATGAATTCCACGGGCTCACCACTCTTTGGGTGAAGAAATGTCTCCTCATCTTTGTCTGAAATGGGTTACCCTGAATCCTCAGACTGTGACCCCTGGTTCTGGACATGCCCACTATGGAAAGACCATTTTAAATCACTCTGCAAATAGTTGTTTATGGTTGTTGTAAATCATTGTTTCTCATAAGGAGACAATTGTTGAAGCTATTTTATTGGTGACAATAAAATCATCATGACAATAAAATCATCATGATTTTATTGACTCAGATTGCAAGAATTTGTGGAAAATGTCCAATTAAAATGCTTCTTCTTGGGAAACTAGAGCTGTTTGATCCTGCTACAGAAGATTGAGTACAGTATATGGAACACTTAAAATTATTTTTCTGTATGAATGAAATAGAGGGAGAGGAGAAGTGCAGAGTAATTTTGTTAACTGTGTGTGGGACACAGACACATTGTCTGATTCAATGCTTAATATCCCCAGATATCCCCAATATGAAAGCATTTGCAGAGATTGTAGGGTTACTCAAAGGCGCTGGAGATTAATCATGGAGAGCGTGGAGAAGGATACCAAGGAATCACAAAGTGCTCTGAGCAGTGCACTCCACCAGTTGGGATAGAAAACTGCAAGGCACAGGGCGCGAGGAGTGAAAGCACTGGTCCAAGTAAGGAAATGAACATGGAAACTGAAGAAGACAAAAGGTAAAGACGATTAAGCCAACAGCCTAGGATGGGCCCAGAGTGTTAGGCAGATGTATGCAGATTGAGGGAAGCTGCATTCTCAGGTGTGAAAAGAAAAGGACGCTGAGTTTCAGAAATCTATGACTTTTAACGGAATGAAACATATCAGAACGACACCTTACCATCCTTCGTCAATGGGCTTCCAAGAGAGCAGTGCAGATTTTCAAGACTGTCTTGAAGAAGCAACCACCCGTATCTTTAAGCACCAAGTTCACTAGGTTCCTGCTACGATCACCCCACATATGACTACCAGTGCAGGCTGAGCTGCTGATGAGTCATCGGTTGAGGACCAGGTTAAGCCTGATGTTCCCAAATTTAACAGAGCGGGTAGAGACGAGACTGAGAAACCAGAAGAGGAACCACAATTTGTTTAAAAATGTAACAGCATCTGAGATAAAGAATCCAATGGTTGTGAAGAATTTCTGTAACTGACCAAATTGGATTCAAGGTGTTGTGGCCAGAACAGCGCCGGCATCCTAGGAGGTTAAAGTACAGGACAAGATTTATAGAAGCATGTGGACCACCTGTGTGGGAGAGAGCTGTCCCAAGAGCCAGTGCTATGACTTGATCCAATTGTGCCAGTAGGAAATGTTGGGGGTTGCCTGTGGGGAGAACTGTCTGATCAGCGAGTGACAGGTCAGAGTGTTATCCCGCTGGAAACAGTGGAAGCAGAGGAAAGCAAAACTAGCACTGTTGCTTCACAGTACCAGGGTCCCAGGTTCGATTCCTGGCTTGGGTCATGGTCTGCACGGAGTCTGCACGTTCTCCCTGTGGGTTTCCTCCGGATGCTCCGGTTTCCTCCCACAAGTCGTGAAAGACGTGCTGTTAGGTCATTTGTACATTCTGAATTCTCCCTCCATGTACCTGAACAGGTACCAGAATGTGGCGACGAGGATTTTCTCACAATAACTTCATTGCAGTGTTAATGTAAGCTGGCTTGTGACAATAAATATTATTATTAAAAAAGAAGCGAGTCCTTGTGAGATAAGGCCAACAATAACTACCTCAATAGAAAAACTCAGTCACTGGTGCTGTGCCGCTCTTCGAGAAAGAAGAAATCACCGGACACACTGAGTTATTGATGGACCGGTGCAAAAGTGTTCATGTTCGTTACTGTTTTGGCAATTGTGTAAATTAATTATTCCTAGGTGTACAAAAGGTCTTAAAGGGAGAGGGATGAAATAGTTAGCCCCTAAGGGACAGCTTCTGAGGGAAGGATCACATGGCTCACTTGTCCAGTCAGGGACAGTAGATTGGAGTTCACTAGGATGTGTTGGGACTTGTCCCAGCAGTTGGACCCCACTGCTGAGCATGGTAACTCTACTTTAAAGCACTCTGTAAATAATTGTTTATCGTCGGAATAAATCTTTGTTCCTCATAAGTTAACTGATGGAGCCAATTCGTGAAACTGTCACAACTGACACCATCCTTGAGGTGTCTCACTTTTTAAAATCTTCACTGACTTCAGCTACCCAGCCCACCACACCCAACATGCCAAAACCTTCCAATGCTCACCCCCATCCTCCAACCCTACTCTCTGTCCTCCCTCACAGCCCTTTCCCACTCCTCCACATCCCCACCTGAAAGTTCCACCTCTGTCAGCCCGACTCACCCTTGTTGGTCTTGGCCCTCCATCCAAGCTGCCATTCTCATGCTCACCGCCCTTGTGCCGTAGAGTTCAACAAAGAAAACCACTCACCTCAGGCACCACTGCACCAAGCCCATCTTTAAATGAACTTGAACCAGATGCCGCAAGGTTTCCGTGTGCCGCTGGCTTGGTCTTGAAAGTAGAAATGAATTTCGAAAAGTGTTAATGTAATGAACATGCATGGCATGGAAATGTTGTTAAAATAGGAATCCATGAGGCATGAGGCCTGGCCCACCCCGCTGCCACGCGGTCAATTTAAACTTTCATTCTGAACCCCTGTCATGATTTCGACATTTCATCTCCCGCCTGATCAACTCATGCTGCCCACTGTTTCACGCTCCTACAATCATCATTAAATTCTGGCCCAAGTTTCCCTAAACAGTCTGGCATTTTTCGTACATCTTGATGCACGATCAATTGCACAAAGACGAGAGTTGAATACAGCTGAGGCTTTATTACACTCAGATGTGTGGCCTCCTACTGCAGCTGGCGAAATATAGGCTGTACGGGGAGCACGCATATTTATACTCCGCCTACTGGGTGGAGCCAACAGGCAGGGACTACCCCCATACCTGTAGAACAGGGCCTTACCACACCTCTCCTAATATATACAACAGTGGTGATTACCATATTCACCCCCTATTAAAATTGAGTCCGGCGGAGGTGGCGGAGAACTATATACAGAACAAGTTTTTATATACAGAGGCAAAAAACATTTTGGAGTCCAGTACATGGTGTTTTAACAGTCCCGAACGAATTACAGGTTTAGCCAGTCCGGGGCCTTGATCTGACGTTAGGAGGGATGCAGTGGTGGCGGCGATTCCAGTGTCGGTCTCGCCCTTGGTGATTCTGGGAGCGTGCTGAAATCCTCCTCATCCTTGGGCGTGGGCCGGGGGAGGACTGATGGTCCCGGGGGGAATGCTGCTGGGTGCGCCGGGGGAGGGAAGGGTGGCGCCGGGCTGGATGGGTGTGTGTGTGGGGAACCTGCTGGTGCCTGGTAAGCATACTGGGGGTTAGTGTGGAGTAACAGCACCCTTTCAACCAACGGCTCCGCCTTGTGGAGTCGTACGTGCTTACGGAGGAGTACGGGCTCTGGAGCTGCGAGCCAAGCCGGGAGTGACACCTCGGATGTGGACTTCCTAGGGAAGGCAAAGAGACGTTTATGGGGTGTGTCGTTAGTCGCAGTGCATGGGAGCGACCGAATCGAGTGCAGTGCATCTGGGAGGACCTCCTGCCAGCGGGAGGCCGGGAGATTTCAGGACCGTAGGGGCAGCTGGACGGCCCTCCAGACTGTCCCGTTCTCCCTCTCCACCTGTCAGTTTCCCTGGGGGTTATAGCTGGTCGTCCTGCTGGAGGCGATACCCCTGCTGAGCAGGAACTGACGCACCTCATCACTCATGAATGAGGATCCCTTGTCACTGTGGATGTAGGTGGGGAAGCCGAACAGAGCGAAGATGGTGTTGAGGGCTTTGATGAGGGTGGCAGACGTCATGTCGAGGCATGGGGATGGCGAAGAGGAATCTCGAGTACTCATCGACCACACTGAGGAAATATGTGTTATGGTCGGTGGAGGGGAGGGGCCCTTTGAAATCCACGCTGAGGTGTTCAAAGGGGTGGGAGGTCTTCACCAGGCGTGTGCAGTCCGGCTGGTAGAAGTGCGGTTTGCACTCCACACAGACCTGGCAGTCTCTGGTGATTGCCCGTGCTTCCTCAACTGAGTAGGGCAGATTGCGGGCCTTGATGAAGTCGTACAATCATGTGACTCCAGGGTGACAAAGGTTGTTGTGCAGAGTCCGGAGACAGTCCACCTGTGCGCTGGCGCATGTACCTCTGGATAGGGCATCGGGGGGCTTAGAACATAGAACATAGAACGATACAGCGCAGTACAGGCCCTTCGGCCCTCGATGTTGCACCGACATGGAAAAAAAAAACTAAAGGCCATCTAACCTACACTATGCCCTTATCATCCATATGCTTATCCAATAAATTTTTAAATGCCCTCAATGTTGGCGAGTTCACTACTGTTGCAGGTAGGGCATTCCACGGCCTCACCACTCTTTGCGTAAAAAACCCACCTCTGACCTCTGTCCTATACCTATTACCCCTCAATTTAAGGCTATGTCCCCTCGTGCTAGCCACCTCCATCCGCGGGAGAAGGCTCTCGCTGTCCACCCTATCTAACCCTCTGATCATTTTGTATGCCTCTATTAAGTCACCTCTTAACCTTCTTCTCTCTAACGAAAACAACCTCAAGTCCATCAGCCTTTCCTCATAAGATTTTCCCTCCATACCAGGCAACATCCTGGTAAATCTCCTCTGCACCCGTTCCAAAGCTTCCACGTCCTTCCTATAATGAGGCGACCAGAACTGTACGCAATACTCCAAATGCGGCCGTACCAGAGTTTGGTACAGCTGCATCATGACCTCATGGCTCCGGAACTCAATCCCTCTACCAATAAAGGCCAACACACCATAGGCCTTCTTCACAACCCTATCAACCTGGGTGGCAACTTTCAGGGATCTATGTACATGGACACCGAGATCCCTCTGCTCATCCACACTACCAAGAATTTTACCATTAGCCAAATATTCCGCATTCCTGTTATTCTTTCCAAAGTGAATCACCTCACACTTCTCCACATTAAACTCCATTTGCCACCTCTCAGCCCAGCTCTGCAGCTTATCTATGTCCCTCTGTAACCTGCAACATCCTTCCGCACTGTCTACAACTCCACCGACTTTAGTGTCGTCTGCAAATTTACTCACCCATCCTTCTGCGCCCTCCTCTAGGTCATTTATAAAAATGACAAACAGCAACGGCCCCAGAACAGATCCTTGTGGTACGCCACTCGTAACTGAACTCCATTCTGAACATTTCCCATCAACTACCACTCTCTGTCTTCTTTCAACTAGCCAATTTCTGATCCACATCTCTAAATCACCCTCAATCCCCAGCCTCCGTATTTTCTGCAATAGCCGACCGTGGGGAACCTTATCAAACGCTTTACTGAAATCCATATACACCACATCAACTGCTCTACCCTCGTCTACCTGTTCAGTCACCTTCTCAAAGAACTCGATAAGGTTTGTGAGGCATGACCTACCCTTCACAAAACCATGCTGACTATCCCTAATCATATTATTCCTATCTAGATGATTATAAATCGTATCTTTTATAATCCTCTCCAAGACTTTACCCACCACAGACGTTAGGCTCACCGGCCTATAGTTACCGGGGTTATCTCTACTCCCCTTCTTGAACAAAGGGACCACATTTGCTATCCTCCAGTCCTCTGGCACTATTCCTGTAGCCAATGATGACCTAAAAATCAAAGCCAAAGGCTCAGCAATCTCTTCCCTGGCTTCCCAGAGAATCCTAGGATAAATCCCATCCGGCCCCGGGGACTTATCTATTTTCACCTTGTCCAGAATTGCCAACACTTCTTCCCTACGCACCTCAATGCCATCTATTCTAATAGCCTGGGTCTCAGCATTCTCCTCCTCAATATTATCTTTTTCTTGAGTGAATACTGACGAAAAGTATTCATTTAGTATCTCGCTTATCTCCTCAGCCTCCACACACAACTTCCCACCACTGTCCTTGACTGGCCCTACTCTTACCCTAGTCATTCTTTTATTCCTGACATACCTATAGAAAGCTTTTGGGTTTTCCTTGATCCTACCTGCCAAAGACTTCTCATGTCCCCTCCTTGCTCGTCTCAGCTCTCTCTTTAGATCCTTCCTCGCTTCCTTGTAACTATCAAGCGCCCCAACTGAAACTTCACGCCTCATCTTCACATAGGCCTCCTTCTTCCTCTTAACAAGAGATTCCACTTCTTTGGTAAACCACGGTTCCCTCGCTCGACCCCTTCCTCCCTGCCTGACTGGTATGTACTTATCAAGAACATGCAATAGCTGTTCCTTGAACAAGCTCCACATATCCAGTGTGCCCAACCCTTGCAGCCTACTTCTCCAACCAACACATCCTAAGTCATGTCTAATGGCATCATAATTGCCCTTCCCCCAGCTATAACTCTTGCTCTGCGGGGTATACTTATCCCTTTCCATCACTAACGTAAAGGTCACCGAATTGTGGTCACTGTCTCCAAAGTGTTCACCTACCTCCAGATCTAACACCTGGCCTGGTTCATTACCCAAAACCAAATCCAAAGTGGCCTCACCTCTTGTTGGCCTGTCAACATATTGTGTCAGAAAACCCTCCTGCACACATTGTACAAAGAACGACCCATCCAATGTACTCGAACTATATCTTTTCCAGTCAATATTAGGAAAGTTAAAGTCTCCCATAACAACTACCCTGTTACTTTCGCTCTTTTCCAGAATCATCTTCGCCATCCTTTCCTCTACATCTCTAGAACTATTAGGTGGCCTATAGAAAACTCCCAACAGGGTGACCTCTCCTTTCCTGTTTCTAACCTCAGCCCATACTACCTCGGAAGAAGAGTCCCCATCTTGCATCCTTTCTACCACCGTAATACTGTCCTTGACTAGCAGCGCCACACCTCCCCCTCTTTTGCCCCCTTCTCTGACCTTACTAAAGCACCTAAACCCCGGAACCTGCAACAACCATTCCTGTCCCTGCTCTATCCATGTCTCCGAAATGGCCACAACATCGAAGTCCCAGGAACCAACCCATGCTGCCAGTTCCCCTACCTTATTTCGTATACTCCTGGCATTGAAATAGACACACTTCAAACCACAGACCTGAACACTGCCGCCCTCCTGCGAAGTCAAAACTGTGCTCCTGACCTCTCTACTCTCAATCTCTCGCACCCCAAAACTACAATCCAGGTTCCCATGCCCCTGCTGAATTAGTTTAAACCCCCCCAAAGAGTACTAACAAATCTCCCCCCCAGGATATTGGTGCCCCTCAGGTTCAGATGTAGACCATCCTGTCTAAAGAGGTCCCACCTTCCCCAGAAAGAGCCCCAGTTATCCAGAAATCTGAATCCCTCCCGCCTGCACCATCCCTGTAGCCACGTGTTTAATTGCTCTCTCTCCCTGTTCCTCATCTCACTATCACGTGGCACGGGCAACAACCCAGAGATAACAACTCTGTTTGTTCTCGCTCTGAGCTTCCATCCTAGCTCCCTAAAGGCCTGCCTGACATCCTTGTCCCCTTTCCTACCTATGTCGTTAGTGCCAATGTGGACTACGACTTGGGGCTGCTCCCCCTCCCCCTTAAGGACCCGGAAAACACTGTCACTTGCCAACAGCCCCTCCACAAACCACCTTCAACTTAGGCTGACCGCACTGCACGTATGCAAATTTCCCCAGAACAGCTGATCAGTAGCTCTGCTCTGCTGCCCTCTGCTGGTTGCTTGCCTTTACTCAAACTCCTTGGGTCTTCTTCGCAGGTTCACCTTCAACTTAGGCTGACCGCACTGCACGTATGCAAATTTCCCCAGAACAGCTGATCAGTAGCTCTGCTCTGCTGCCCTCTGCTGGTTGCTTGCCTTTACTCAAACTCCTTGGGTCTTCTTCGCAGGTTCACCTTCAACTTAGGCTGACCGCACTGCACGTATGCAAATTTCCCAATTTTGTATCGCCTCGGGAAGCTTGTTGAGCTTCCCGAGGCGATACAAAATCTCGTAGTTGTAGGTGGAGAGCTCGATCCTCCACCGCAAGATTTTATCGTTTTTGACCTTGCTCCGCTGTGTGTTGTTAAACATGAAGGCTACCGACCATTGGTCAGTGAGGAGAGTGAATCTCCTGCCAGCCAGGTAATGCCTCCAATGCCGCACAGCTTCAACAATGGCCTGGGCCTCTTCTGCGATGGAGGAGTGTTGAATTTTGGAGGCATGAAGTGTTCGTGAAAAGAATGCCATGGGCCTGCCTGCCTGGTTGAGGGTGGTGGCTAGAGTGACGTCTGATGCATTGCTCTCCACTTGAAAGGGTAACGTCTCATCGACTGCGTGCATCGCGGCCCAAGCGATGTCAGCCCTAATACGGTTGAAGGCCTGTTGAGCCTCGGCTGTCAGGGGGAAAAGAGTGGACTGGATGAGTGTGCAGGCCTTGTCTGCATTGTTTGGGACCGACTGGGCATAGTAAGAAAAGAACTCCAGGCAGCATTTAAGGGCCTGGGGACAGTGGGGAAGGGGGAGTTCCATGAGGGGGCGCATGCAGTTGGGGTCGGGCCCCAGAACTCCGTTCTGTACCGCAAAGCCGAGGATGACTAAGCGGTTTGTGCTGAATAAGCACTTCTCCTTGTTATAGGTGAGGTTTCGGAGAGTGCCGGATGTGGTCTGACCCTATCTCCATGACGAAAGCGTCCCGCGTGAGGAGGTTCGAATGTTCCGTGGCCTTGATGACCTGACAGTCACAGTCTCTGACCAGAGGAATTAAAGCACGCCACAAATCTTCTACGGACTCACCAGGGAGCTGACTACGAGTAGAGAGCATGTGTCTGGTGAAGAGCGTATTCGTCCACTGGGCGTAGTTCTCTTTCAGTAACGCCATGGCTTCATCGTAGGATGGCGCGTCCTGGATAAGCGGAAAAACGTTGGAGCTCAGCGGCGAGTAGAGGATCTGGATCTTCTGAGCTTCCGAAATTGGGTCTGGTGCAGACCTGATGTAAGCTTCGAAACAAGCTAGCCAATGTTCAAAATCCTTTTTGGCGTTGCTTGATTGCGGATCCAGCTGCAGGCGATCTGGCTTGACGAGGAGATCTATCTTCTGAAAACTTTAGTGTAATAAATTGATGCACGATCAATTGCACAAAGACGAGAGTTGAATACAACTGAGACTTTATTACACTAAGATGTGTGGCCTCCTATAGCAGCTGGCAAAATGGCTGCTGTACGGGGAGCACACATATTTATACTCTGCCTACTGGGCGGAGCCAGCAGGCAGGGACTACCCCCATACCTGTAGTACAGGGGCTTACCACACCTCTCCTAATATATACAACAGTGGTGGTTGCCACACATCTAAAGATCCTCGTGCTCATTGAGTGGCCTTTATATGCTGCAGTACCTAATTTCTTCAGGCACCCTGAGAACATTGAATTTGTGATTTAAGTAATTCTAATTACTGTGGCACTTTGTGGTGAGGTAATTACTTTGAAATACTATATTCTGTGTGTGAATAAGTTCAAATTAATTTCAGTAAGAAAGATAATCATGTAAACTGCACTCCCGCTCATTGATAACTTGGGTAATTGTAACATTTGTAATGGGTGTAAATACGTTCCACAGTCTCTCAAGCCCAGACATTTTTCTCATAGCCATACTTAAACAGTAGCAGGTAACCAATGAAACTATTGCATCAAATATTTTCACGATTCCAAGATTATAAAATCTATTCACAATCTATTAAATCAATTCCACCATAAATTCAGCTGATTGGTAACACTTATGCTTCTGAGTTAGAAGATCACAGGTTCAAATCCTATTTAGAATGGACGCTGATTAAATCGGTGAAGTCACTGAGGGTCGTTAAGACAGAGATAGGTAGGTCCTTGATTAATAAGGAGATCAGGGATTTGAGGGAGAATGAGGATGAGAAACATATCAGCCATGGATGGTGGAGCAGACTCAATGGGCCAAATGGCCTAATTCTGCTCTTATGGTCTTCTGGTCTTATTTTCAGGCTTTAATCAGTGAACATCGGGGAATGTAAGTTCATGAATCGCTAATGGAAATGGACTACGGCCCAACTCATTTTCAGTTCTTATTTCCAGACTGTTGGGATGAGATTTCTACATTTCTAATAGCTTGTCGGTTGGAGAGGGTTGCAAATCAGTGGCTGCCGGCAGATATTGTAAATTTTGCCATCAGAGCTGAATCACACTCAGAAGACTTCAGAGGTGAGACGTGCTGTGTCCCGTTTAGCAGTGTTCAAAGAGGAATTCCTCTGATCATGCTGGTTAACATCATTCATGTAATTCTGCCACCAAAGCAGCTGGGACCACCTCCCAGAAATGACCAAGTCTAGCTTTTCTGTGTCGCCAACTTGCATGGGGTACAGTAGGCCACAGCAATATAGGAAAATGCAAGCTGTGGCACCCTTACTGACGCACCCACAGAATGAGATGATCATATAAGACCCCAATGCTCCTCTTGATGGCTGCTCTTCAGGAATGCAAGAGCCTTGGTGTAGAGATCAACTGATGTTTGGACTGTTCTTCATGGGATTATTATGTATGAGGCCAGAGATCTGCTTTGCTACCCACAGCATATCTATTGACATGGTCACAAGTACGCTGACATTAACACTGCATTAAAGTTACTGTGAAAAGCCCCGAGTCGCTACATTCCGGTGCCTATTTGGGTACACAGAGGGAGAATTCAGAATGTCCAAATTACCTAACAGGATGTCTTTTGGGACTTGTGGGTGGAAATCGGGGCACACAGAGGAAACCCACGCGGACACGGGGAGAACGTGCAGACTCCACACAGACAGTGACCGAAGCTGGGAATCGAACCTGGGACCCTGGAGCTGTGAAGCAACAGTGCTACCCATTGTGCTACTCTGCTGTTCCAAATGAATTGTCGTCAAAGTCGATCTGATAAACAGAGCTTTGATAATAAATCAGTTCCAGCACGCTGAAGGGAAGGAATTCTTGAAAAGGTTGAAGGACTATGGAAAAAAGAGTTCATCAACATAATCGTGTAAGACAGCAAAGAAGAAGATATCACCATAGCAACAAAAATGATTCCAGTGTGTTTGCAGGTTGCTTGAACTCTTGCATGCTTGATTAGGTCATGGGCACAAAGAAAACAGAAGTTCCAATTACGGTTTGTATTTCAGGAGCCTGTTGTTGATGAGCCATAGAAAAGCGAAGCAACGGTTGGAGTGGAAATTACACCTCTGCAATGAATGATCCAACCTCCGCTTTTGCCATCTTGAAGTACCATCTCAGCTGGAATTTTTATGACTGGTCACTACGCCTTGCCCCTCAATGCTGGTTCACAGACTGCCTCTGAAGCAGATGATAGGGCTGCATGAGAAAACTATGTTGCACTAGAGTGATGTCCATGAAATTTCTTTGAACCTTCTTGAGAATCTCGATCTAAAAAAGTCTAAAGGTGCTAGATGGTAGATCAGGTCAAGGTGCTTTGGAAATGGTGTGGACAGGAAGGTGCAAATAGGTATTAGGTGGGAAAACTGGAAATAAGCTCAGTACGGCTCTCCATGCTATTTTACTTCCAGGTTTGGCAATAATTTCATGGCAACATGTATGATGAGGATGTGCATGAGGAGATCCCAACTCCAGTCAAAAAATAACTGTTACAAAGATGAGATTTTGAATTGACAGCAAGAAGATAACATTTGAGGACAGGTTCAGCATGCTCAAATGGTGTGCTCCTTTTCGTCTCCATTGATGTTCTCCATTGATCGTCTCCATTGATGTTCTGGGGGCAGTGAGGAGAGAAACACGCTTCCCCGGCAATGGGGAGAGTGCTGCTGTAACATAGAATGAGGTGGTCCAGGATGGCCCCAGGAGGGGTGCTGTTCCATGATCCTGGTTTCATAGAATCATAGAATTTACAGTGCAGAAGGAGGCCATTCGGCCCATCGAGTCTGCACCGGCTCTTGGAAAGAGCACCCTACCCAAGCCCACAACCCCCACCCTATCCCCATAAACCAGTAACCCCACCCAACACTGAGGGAAATTTTGGACTAAGGGCAATTTAGCATGGCACCTAACCTGCACATCTTTGGACTGTGGGAGGAAACCGGAGCACCCGGAGGAAACCCACGAACACACGGGGAGAACGTGCAGACTCCGCTCAGACAGTGACCCAAGCCGGGAATCGAACCTGGGACCCTGGAGCGGTGAAGCAATTGTGCTAACCACTATGCTCCCGTGCTGCCCCTAATCCCTTTAATAACCTAATCAGGTCAGAAGAATAATTTCACTTCGACCTGTACCCTCCTCTGCTCATCTGCTTATGGGGAGACGGTGGTATTGTCACTGGATTAGAACACCAGAGACCCAAAGTTATGCCCAGGGACCCAGGTTCAAATCCCGCCACTCCAGATGGTGAAATTTGAATTCAATGATACTCTGGAATTAAAAGCCTAATGGTGACCACAATTGGATTGTATGGATTGGATTTGTTTATTGTCATGTGCACCGGGGTACAGTGAAAAGTAATTTTCTGGAAGCAGCTCAACAGATCATTAAGTACATGAAAAGAAAAGGAAATAAAAGAAAATACATAATATGAAACCATTGTCGAATGTCATAAAAGCCCATCTTTACGGAAGGAAATCTGGTGTCCTTAGCTGGTCTTGTCTGCATGTAACTCCAGGTCCAAAGCAATGTGGTTGACTGTTAACTGCCCCTCAAGGGCAATTTGGGATGGACAATAAATGTTGACCCAGCCTGTGACACCCACGTCCCATGAATAATTTTTTCAAAACACCGCAAATTCACTCTGCCAGGTCAAACCAATCCAACACATCACATCTCATTCTTATCTTTCTTCTCCATTTTGACCTCCTTTTTTATCCAATAAAATGTTTTTGTTTCCCTGCCTCTCCTCCCCCCAACCACCCCCGTCTATCCCACTTGGCCAATTGTCATTTGTTCTTAAGTTTTGTTTCCAACGAGCATTGGCATTTGTTCTCCTATTAACATATTCTGCTATCACACCCTAATGCCACTATCAACACCTTCCATCGTCCTTCATACAGCCATTAACACTACCTCTGTCTTGTGCCCCACACATCTTTGTAGGAACCTCTAGGAGCTCCCACCCAATCTTCTACTTTGCCCCAGCTGTTCCACCCCCTCTTATCCAGGAGATAATCCACAAATTTCTTCCTCTCCTTAGCTTTGAAGAAGAGTCATACGGAACTGAAATGTTAACTTTCTCTCTCTCCACAGATGCTGTCCGACTTGCCGAATTTTCCAGCACTTTCTGTTTTTACATCACTCCCCATACCCACATATCTTCCAAGTGTACTCATCAATCTCTTCATTTCCTCACATCCCTATCTACCCCCATTGCCACTCATCCTTGTCATCATGCAATGAGGTGCCTCTCACTAATCGTCAGTAATAGAACTGCATCTATTAGGTGAACATATGCGATAGGTGAGTTCTTCTTCTCGTTGAGTGCACAGGACATGAGGGCGAGGGAGAGAACTGAAGGTGGCTTGCCGGAGATTTCTGAGCGACTACCTGTTGGAAGATACTGGAAATGAGTGACATTTTGACATCCCTGGGCCTTAGAGATGCGGATTCTAAATGTATTGCGAATGAGTCCTTTCTCGCCAGTCAGTAAGAAAGCAGCTTTGAGCACTGATTGTTTGTGGCAGGTTTTCTTTGAGTATCAATCGGCCTTTTCAATTGCTGTTGCTTTCTCATATTTCTTTCAACAGCAACTTTCAGAATGTGCCCCCCCCCCCCACCAGTTTTGTGCTTCACACAGAATACAAAGACAACAATGATCATAAAATGACTGTAGTGAACAGATGCATACAAGAAAACTGCCTGACGAAAAAGGCAATTGGGAAGGAAAAACCCGTGGCTGGGCAGTTAAACGCAAAGCAACTGAGATAATTCTCCAATTAAGCAATTACCATGTGTTAATTCACAACCTACCTCCCCTGAGCAGGTTGCTCATGACAAGCCTACTGCACTCGAGTTAAATGTGGAAGTCGATAGATTGGGACAGGTGGCTTGACGCATTTGCATTATAGCCTCATTCAACTATCTCCATTCCTCATTTAAATCGCTCCCCTCATCCACCACTGCTCTCCTCCCCACACCCAAACCTTCCTCTGGGCTAAATTTCTACACCTTGATTTCCTTAGTTTTGAGAATTGTGAAGGTGTTGTATCATTGGTAAAATGATTGTGTATAAACCTGGGTGGAATTCTCCGCTCCCGCGCGGCGGGAAGGCCGTCGTGAACTCGGCCGAGTTTCACGACGGCCTCGGAGGCCGCTCCTCGCACCCTATTCACCCCCCCGCCCAGGGGGCTAGGAGCGGCGCTCCGTAAATCACGGCCGCCGGGCCTTGACGCTTGCGTCAAGGCAGCGCGCCGAGAATGACGCGACGGTGGCGCGTAAGTGACGTCAGCCGCACATGTGCAGGTTGGCCGGCTCCAACCCGCGCATGCGCGGCTAACGTCACGATGGCCGCCGGCTCCAACCCGCGCATGCGCAGTTGCCGTCTTCCCCTCTGCTGCCCAGAGGGTGGCGGCTTGATCTTGCGGGGCGGCGGAGGGGAAAGAGTGCGTCTCTTGGAGACGCCAGCCCGACGATCGGTGGGCACCGATCGCGGGCCAATTCCCTCCCGAGGACGGCCGTGGTGTTCACTCCCCTCTCCGCCCCCCACAAGCCACAAACGAGCATTTGCCGCTATGTTCACGACGGCAGCGACCATGTGTGGTTGCCGCCGCCGTGAACCAATCGGTAACGTCAGGCCGCTTGGCCCATCCGGGCCGGAGAATTGCCAGTCGCCGTGAAAAACGGTGATTCTGCGAGCGGGGGAGGGGGGTGGGAGAATCGCGGGGGGTGCCAGGGCGGCGTGGCATGAGTCGCCCGGCCCTCCCGTGATTCTCCCACCCGGCGTGGGGAGCGGAGAATCGCGCCCAAGATATTTTTCAGGTGAATACAAATTTTCTATTTGTAATAACATTGATTTCTTTACCAAACCATGGTTTTTTACTGAAAAAGTGCACAATAGGTCAAACATAACAGTGAACCATTTGGTGATAAATATGTGTTTTCCCAAATTAAACTGAAAAATTAGTTTAAGCATCATTGCTTGTACAAATACATTATGAAGGTGTTCAGTAATTCTGGTGTTGACATGTAGGCCTGGATTTTCATCCATGTGTTGGGTGCACAGTCAGGGAAATAACTTCCCAATGGTCAGATTTTTGGTCTGGGGGGGATTTGTGGGGAAGGGGAATGGTAGGCAGCCTATGTTAGCAGCTGAGGTGAATGACCTTGGAAGTAGTGAGGAGGATGCTCGTGTGTAGCTGAACTGGCAGACGGCCTGCCTTGGGGCAAGATTTTATAAAAATGAATAAACATGAAGCATCCCACCAGCCTTCAATCCTCAACCCTACTCACCTACCACCCCCAAACATTCCCCATGTCCCATTCATGCCAACTGTTGCTCGTTCTGAGTAAGTGTGTTTAACACTCCTCCAGCAGAGGAAGTGTGCTTAACACTCGCTTGGCTCTGTTTCTCGTTTCTATGCTCTGGAGTCGCCAGGTGCCGTAAGAGACACCGTCACAAGTATCAAGGTCAAGTTCAAAGCAATAAAGCTATACACCAATTAGTAAGTCAAAACAGTTAGAGTTTATTATAACAATTATAATAAATACTCATGCATACGCTAAAGACTAACTTACTTCTACCATTAAACGACTAATACTTATCTAAGAAGGAACAAGCAAGGTCAGGGAACAAGGCCTTCGTTCCGTTCTGCTCTGCAACTTCTTGTTACTACTGGTCGGCACGGGTATAAGTAATGCCTGGGTCAAGGTAGCGATCGTCGTTTGGCACTTACTTATCGATGGCTGCTGCTCGACGGCTGGTGTAAAAGACAGGATTCTGGAGGCTGGAGTCGGAGGCCGGAGACAGGAGACCAAACCATGTGCGGGACCTTCTTTTATAGGTCCCAGGAGGTCCGTGCCCCTTGGGGCGGGCTTCCTCACCTGCTGGGGATCGATTGGGCCTTTTCCCAATTGATATGATTTGAACCCCCCTATCCTAGGGTCGTTCCTTAATGGCTGGGGCGGTTCTTAGGACTCATTGTCCTGGTTTCGCTGGCTCCATCGTGTCTGCTTCGCTTTTGAAAGTATCGACTGATACTTGAGTGTATCTATTGTGCCCGGGATTGTCCCGGTGTCACCTCATTAATATGTAAACTGTTTTCCCATTTACAGCGCTGCCTGAACTCTGCAGCTGTCGGGAAACCAGTTTTTGCAAGTGTCTCAATGCTGACTGCTTCTGCAAGCTGTTTGCTCTTTACTATGTCCGTTTTTCCCTGTATTCTTTGCAGTCTTCCATTTTGTGTTACTGGTGTCCATCTTAGATGGCTACACAACTCATGCCAAACTGTTTCCCTGAACTCATTCACATCCCCAATCACAAGTCAACTTGTGCCCCTGTACAAATCCCAATGATCTTATATAGCCCCCATGTCAACATAATGGCAACGCACATCAATCCATGCTCCATACACCACCATGCTAACAGACCTACTGTCCATGATGGGCAGACCTCAGGACCCATGCAGAGATGATATAAGATAATGTTCTGTGAAATAAATTTCAAAGTATCTATCACAGTCTTTGCTGTATTGAAAGAAAACTCTCATTCTTCAAAGTCCATACAAAGAGGCTTTTAACAACAACATTTTCATTCAGGTGCCCAATCCTTTCTCAAAACAAGCATTGGATTTTATCGACCCACTTCAAAGAGTCTCTAACCACTTGTAGCTGTCAATCGAACTGTGAAATGGCTGGCACACTACCGTGATAGTGGATGGTTATGAAATCAGGCATGCAGCAATTAACTAGCAATGGCAGCACACAGGCTTATTTCAACAGAGTGAAATGGCAAGCAAGAGTTTTTTTAATACTCCAGCCATTGTTTTCCAAAAACTTAAGAGATGAGTCTATTAAATTTCTTGACAATTCCGGTTGATTGGGTGCTTTTGACATTTCCTCTTGACAATGTTGACAGGTCCTTTTTTCAGGTGTTCTTGAAATTTTGGACAGTTCCTTTCGATGTTGCTTTTGACAGTTTTAGCAATTGATTTTGACAGGTCTGTAGACAGTTCCAATGATCTTGATAGCTAATGATTTAATGCAATTTTTACACAAATTCATGACAAAATTTCTCAATTATAATTCTCATTATAACAATATTAGGTAGGAACTGAAGAACATAGATTGGGGCGGATGTTTGAGGATAAATCAACATCTGACATGTGGGAGGCTTTCAAATGTCAGTTCAAAGGAATTCAGGACCGGCATGTTCCTGTGAGGAAGAAGGATAAATATGGCAAATTTCGGGAACCTTGGATAATGATAGATATTGTAGACCTTGTCAAAAAGAAAAAGGAGGCATTTGTCAGGGCTAGAAGGCTGGGAATAGACGAAGCATGTGTGGAATAAAAGGAAAGTAGGAAGGAACTAAAGCAAGGAGTCAGGAGGGCTAAAAGGGGTCATGAAAAGTAATTGCCAAATAGGGTTAAGGAAAATCCCAAGGCTTTTTACACGTACATAAACAACAAGAGGCTAGCCTGGGTTGGCCCACTGAAGGACAGGGGAGGGAATCTATGTGTGGAGCCACAGGAAATGAGCAAGGTGCTAAATGAATACTTTGCATCAGTATTCACAAAAGAGAAGGAAATGGTGGATGTTGAATCTGGTGAAGCGTGTGTAGGTAGACTGGGTCACATTGAAATCCCAAAAGACGAGGTGTTGGGCGTCTTGAAAAATATTAAGGTGGATAAGTCCCCAGGGCCTGATAGGATTTAACCCAGAATACTGAAGGAGGCAAGAGAGGAAATTGCTGAGGCCTTGACAGAAACCTTTGGATCCTCACTGTCTTCAGGTGATGTCACGGATGACTGGAGAATAGCCAATGGGCACGATTCTCCGCTCCCCAGGCCGGGTGGGAGAATCGCGGCAGGGCTGCTCTGGCACCCCCCGCGATTCTCCCGCCCCCCCAAAATGGCGTGTCGCATTTTGCGACACGCCCCTCGAAGAATCGGCGCTCGCCGTTTTTCCCGGCGACCGGCGATTCTCCGGCCCGGATGGGCCGAGCGACCTGATGGCCCCGACGGGTTCACGCCGGCGACAACCACACCTGGTCGCTGCCGGCGTGAACAGCGTGCGACAGGTAAGTGTGGGGCCTGTGGGGGGCGGAGAGGGGATCGAGCACCACGGCGTGCTCGGGAGGGGACTGGCCCGCGATCGGTGCCCACCGATCGTCGGGCCAGCGTCTCTAAGAGACACACTCTTTCTCCTCCGCCACCCTGCAAGATCAAGCCGCCACGTCTTGCGGGGCAGTGGAGGGGAAGATGGCAACAGCGCATGCGCGGGTTGGAGCCGGCCAACCTGCGCATACACGGCTGACGTCACTTAGGCGCCACCGGCCACGTCAAGGCCCGGCGGCTGAGTTTCTCCCAACAGCGCTCCTAGCCCCCCGGGGTGGGGGGGGGGGGGGGAGTAGAATAGGGGGCGAGGAGCGGCCTCCAACGTTGGAGTGAAACACTCCGGGTTTCACTCCGGCGTCGGCCGTTGCAGAGAATCGCGCCCAATGTTTTTCCTTTGTTTAAGAAGGGTAGCAAGGATAATCCAGGGAACTACAGGCCGGTGAGCCTTACGTCGAGACAGGATCTACTCCCATTTGGAAGCAAGTGGTCATATAGCGAGAGGCAGCACGGTTTTGTGAAAGGGAGGTTGTGTCTCACTAACTTGATAGTGTTTTTCGAGGAGGTCACAAAGATGATTGATGCAGGTAGGGCAGTGGATGTTGTTTATCTGGACTTCAGTAAGGCCTTTGACAAGGTCACTCATTGCAGACTGGTACAAAAGGTGAAGTCACACAGGATCAGAGGTGAGCTGGCAAGGTGGATACAGAACTGGCTAGGTCATAGAAGGCAGAGAGTAGCAATGGAAGGCTGCTTTTCTCATTGGAGGGCTGTGACTAGTGGTGTTCTGTAGGGATCAGTGCTGTGACCTTTGCTGTTCGTAGTATACATAAATGATTTGGAGGAAAATGTAACTGGTATGATTAGTAAGTTTGCGGATGATACAAAGTTTGGTGGAATTGTGGATAGCGCTGAGGACTGTATGAAGATGCAGCAGGATTTAGATCGTTTGGGGACTTCGGTGAGATGGCAGATGGAGTTTAATCCGGACAAATGTGAGGTCATGCATTTTGGAAGGTCTAATACAGGTTGGGAATATACAATGAATGTTGGAACCCTCAAGAGTACTGACAGTCAAAGAGATCTTGGTGTACAGGTCCACAGCTCCCTGAAAGGGGCAACACAGGTGGAGAAGGTAGTCAAGAAGGCATACGGCATGCTTGCCTTCATTGGCCGGGGCATTGAGTATGAAAATTGGCAAGTCATGTTGCAGCTGCATCGAACCATAGTTAGGCCACACTTGGAGTATAGTATTCAATTCTGGTCGCCACACTACCAGAAGAGTGTGGAGGCTTTAGAGAGGATGCTGAAGAGATTTACCAGGATGTTGCCTGGTATGGATGGCATTAACTATGAGGAGCGGTTGAATAAACTTGGTTTGTTCTCACTGGAACGCTGGAATGAAGCAGATTGAGCGGCGACCTGATAGAGGTCTACAGAATTATGAGGGGCATAGACAGAATGGATAGTCAGAGACCCAGGGTAGAGGGGTCAATTACATGGGGGCATAGATCTATGGTTCTATGGTGTGAGGGGCAACGTTTCGAGGAGATGTGCGAGGTACATTTTTTACACAGAGTGTCGTGGGTGCCTGGAAGTCGATGCCGGAGGAGGTGGTGGAAGCAGGGACAATAGTAACGCCTAAGGAGCATCTTGACAAATACATGAATAGGATGGGAATAGAGGGATACAGACCCCTGAAGTGTAGAAGATTTTAGTTTCAACGGGCAGCATGGTTGGCACAGGCTTGGAGGATCGAAGGGCCTGTTCATGTGCTGTATTTTTCTTTGTTCTTTGTTCTTTTAATTCCAATGGGCACCTTACCTCTCCCAAAGGGCACCTGCCCTCCATAAAGGTCACCTAGGACCATAGCCACAGTGGCACTTTACCTCTGGTACCCTCACTATCTAAAGAAATGTACAAAGTTCAGACTTGCTCTTACCAGGTTGCCTCTGCACACTTCAGGTGTCAAGCTCCTGGGCTACCTAAATCCAACTTCAATGATGGCTGCTGATGATTAACTTGCCAAATGGCTCTGTGCAATATGGATGCATGAAATGCAAACCTCCCACACTCTCCAAAGTGAAAGAATCCAGGCTGTAGAGTCATTTGTGTGTTGTCACACACACTCTGTACATCAGGGAATGGAAGCTCTTCCCATTGAAAAAGTTGAGGAGAATTACTTTTGGAGATTACAGTGCAATATGGGTACGTCTAATTGCATCCTAGACCTTAGTCTGGCAATACTTCTCAACCAATTCATATGGAAATGCGAGAATATTGAAACTTTGCAGTGGTGTAAGCAAGGAACACTCAGCTGAAATGGGGTTAAGACACACTATGAAGTTTGATGGTCTATTTCACTGCTGCCTTACTGTGAGACCAAAGGTGAGAATTTCACCAGCCCTCCTGTCAACTGTCCTCGCCTAAGTAATGCACACAATATAGCCTGGGTGATATTAGAGTAAACGTTCATAGCTATCTGAAATAATTTTGTGCCATAATGGTTGACTGTGGTTATCACCTACATAACCACAGAGAGAATGGTATAGTCAGTTGAATGCAGCTACAGGCCTTCATGCGTAAGTGGCAGTGTTCCCCTATTATTCTGATCAAACATAGTGGGCGAGATTCTCCGGACTCACGACGGGTCGGAGAATAGCGGGCGTCGGAAATTTTTACGGCGACGCTGTTCCGACGCCCTCCCGCTATTCTCCGAACCCCGCAAATTGTCGGAGTTGCGTTTCCCGACAAACGCCTCCTTCCCGCCCCTGACACGACCAGAATCGCCACTGAGAGCCCCCCCGCTATTCACCGGCCCGGATGGGCCGAAGTCCCGACGTCATGGCGCCCTGTTTGGACGTCGCGAAACACACCTGCTTTTTAAATTCGTCAACCAGTCATGCTGGCTGACGACTGCTTGGAGGAGGTCAGGGCACCACTCTGCGCACCGCTCAGCGCACCGTTCAGCGCACCGCTCGAGTCTGGCCACAACGGGGAAGGCATCCCTGGGAACGGGAGGGGGTCCAGAACGGGGGCAGTGGGGGGGAGACGGGGGAGGCAGTGGGGGAGACGGAGGGGGCAGTGGGGGAGACGGGGGAGGCAGTGGGGGAGACGGGGGAGGCAGTGGGGGAGACGGAGGGGGCAGTGGGGGAGACGGAGGGGGCAGTGGGGGAGACGGAGGGGGCAGTTGGGGAGACGGAGGGGGCAGTGGGGGAGACGGGGGAGGCAGTGGGGGAGACGGGGGAGGCAGTGGGGGAGACGGAGGTGGCAGTGGGGGAGACGGAGGGGGCAGTGGGGGAGACGGAGGGGGCAGTGGGGGAGACGGTGGGGGCAGTGGGGGAGACGGAGGGGGCAGTGGGGGAGACGGGGGAGGCAGTGGGGGAGACGGAGGGGGCAGTGGGGGAGACGGGGGAGGCAGTGGGGGAGACGGGGGAGGCAGTGGGGGAGACGGAGGGGGCAGTGGGGGAGACGGGGGAGGCAGTGGGGAGATGGGGAGGCAGTGGGGGAGACGGGGGAGGCAGTGGGGGAGACGGAGGGGGCAGTGGGGAGACGGGGAGGCAGTGGGGGAGACGGGGGAGGCAGTGGGGGAGACGGGGGAGGCCAGTGGGGGAGACGGGGGAGGCAGTGGGGGAGACGGAGGGGGCAGTGGGGGAGACGGGGGAGGCAGTGGGGGAGACGGGGAGGCAGTGGGGGAGGACGGAGGGGGCAGTGGGGGGCGACGGAGGGGGGGGGTTAGGTAGAGAGTGAGCCGTCCAACCCCGTAACAAAATGTCTGCCACCATGCCATGATGTGCAGGTGACGAGGACACGGCCGCTGGTTCCCCTGTGGCTTCCGGCCACAGGCCACTGACGCACCCGTGAGGAGGCCATAGTTTACTGGCCGTTGGATGCAGAAAGTGACCAGGGGTTAGGCTGACCGCGTGTCAGCAGCGCGACCAGGCCACCGGGACACACTGGTATCCCATGGCTGGCGGCTGCCGAGGTGTCGACTAACGTCCGTCTAACATGTCCCGTTTCTCTGCCTCCTACCACCCTTCTGTAGGTTAGCACGATGCATGGGAACAGAACGGCTATGTTCTGCGCAATGGTTGGGGCAGCTCTACTGGATTTGGAGATGCAGCAGCATCCACACCCACAACCCGCACTGGCTGCAGGGCCAGCTGCAGCAGCAGAGGGAAGGGCCGAGGAGTTGCCAGTCGTCGAGCAGCATGGGGAGGGGGGAGGAGGAGGAGGAGGAGGAGGAGGAGGAAGAGGAAGAGGAGAGAGTGAGGGTGCAGCCACGGCGTCAGAGGCGACGACCAAAGCCGAGGGTGTACCGTGTCCGGGTCACTTTCCTAACAATGCCGGACATCACCTGCAGGAGAAGACTCCGGCTGAGTAGGCAGACGGTGATACATATCTGCGAACTCATGTCGCACGTCGCCCCACGTGGAACGGGGGGAGGACATGCGATCCCGGTAGCCATCAAGGTGACGGTCGCTCTGAACTTCTATGCTACCGGCTCCTTCCAGTCTCCGAGCGGGGACGTCTCTGGGATCTCCCAGTCATCGGTGCACAGGTGCATCCGGGATGTGACCGACGCCCTCTATGCCATCGCCGATCGCTACATCACCTTTCCCGAGGACCGAGCAAGTCAAGACTCACGAGTCCGTGGATTTGCCAGTGTGGCCGGGATACCGAGGGTTCAGGGGTCAATCGACTGTGTTCACGTCCCCATGCGCCTGCCTGCTGTGGACAGGGACGTGTTCACAAACAGAAGGGGGACATACTCCATTAATGTCCAGGTGGTATGCGACCCCACATGAGGTTCATGAACGTCTGTGCAAGGTTCCCAGGGAGTGTGCATGACTCCTACATACTAGCGCAGTCGTTCATCCCTGCGATGTTTGAGGGACGTCCCCCCCGGCTGAGGGGCTGGTTGCTAGGTGACAGGGGTTATCCGCTGAGGTCTTGGCTGATGACGCCTATACGGAGGCCTCAGACCAATCCGGAAACACGATACAACGAGGCCCATGCAGCAACCAGGGGTGTGGTGGAGCGCTGCCTTGGCCTCCTGAAGATGAGATTCAGGTGCCTGGACCGCTCCGGAGGGGCCCTGCAGTACCAGGCCGACAGGGTCGCTCGCATTGTAGTGGTCTGCTGTGCGCTGCACAACATCGCGATGCAGAGGGGAGATGACCTGTTGCAGGAGGCGGAGGGAGAAGCTAGTGGCAGTGGTGCCAGCACAGAGGAGGAGGAGGAGGAGGAGGAGGAGGAGGAGGAGGAGGACGCTGGCGGAGTGGCGGGCGCAGCACGCAGACACGACCCAGGTGCTGGTGATGTCCAGGAGGCGGCACGACGGACCCGGCAAGGACGGCGGGCACGCAACGCCATGGTGGCAGCGCGGTTCACGCATCGCATGTGACGTCCCCGATGAACACCAAACCACCACCTGCATCGCTAGTCATGCAGAGGGTCACCACACAACTGCCACCACCACAACTCCCCCCCCCCCCCCCTCAGTGTACACTGCTCCACTTCGACATGACGCTTATCACTGGGTCCAGACCGAATGGCACAACATTGATGGCTGTGTCAGCGGGTGTGATCAGTGCCATGTGGAATGATGACAGCCCGCTCTGCGAAGAGCTGTGAGCTCAGAATCGTTAGAGAGAGTCTGACCCATGGCAATAGCTGAACCATCCACCTTGGTGGCCGCTGAGTTCGTCACTGACACTCCATCACGTGCCCGCGTGGGCTAGCTGTGGGAGGGGGGTAGGGGCAGGGACTGCACACCCGGCACCGAGGTTTCACCACCCGTCACCCCCAGCGACACTCGGTCACCATCACGATTCCTGTGGCTGTGGAACAATCACACGGTATTACAAGTAAGGTGGAACAGTGCGTTTAATATTAACAATTATTTACAGGTGCCCTAGCCCCTACAACTAAACTGTGCCCTTCACCCGTGCCAACTTACTCAGTGTCTATCTTAGTTGCCTTACGGGCCCTACCACTACGTCTAAGTGAATCCCCAGATGATACAGCAGGAGTGGAGGAGGATTGCTGCGAATCGCCCCCCTCGACTCGTTTCTCCTTGGCTATGCGTTTCCTGGGGCGACCCGGCCTTGATGGGCCAGGCTGCTCTGCGGGCGTCTCGGGTGACATTGTGCCACCCTGCTCTGCCTGCTGCCCACCCGATGCACCAGGGATGGGACGGGGGGAGGCGAGAATTCCGGGACGTCCCGTGATGGAGTTAATGGGACGGGCCCCGAAACCTCCTCCTCCCTCGGGGAGCCCGGTGGCCCCCGGGCCTCACTTTGGGACAGAGGTGCGAGCGGGGAGGTTCCCCGTCGCACCACCGACACCTGGCGCTGCCAGTCCTGGAGGCCTGCAACGGTATCCACCAGGATCCGAAGGTTTGCAGAGACGGAGTCCAGGGAGTTAGACATTCCCGCCAGGGACTGTGCGATCTCAACCTGTGTGTGCACGACGCCATCCAGCACATGTGTCAGGCGGTTGATGGTCTCCGCGACTGACAGCTGGGACTGTGCTATCGACAGCTGGGACTGTGCCATGGCATGCTGCGACTGGCCAATGACCTGCTGAGACTCGGCCATGGCCCGCAGGGCGCCGGCAATGTCGGTTTGGCTCTGGCACATTGCTGCCTGTGAGAGGGCAACCCTGTCCAGGGCCGAGGATGACGCGTGCACATTAACCCCAACGTCTTGCATAACCTGACCCATTGCCTCCACCGCGGATGCCACCCGTGCGGTGTCGGACTGGGTCTCTGCCATGAGCGGCACCACTCCCTGCTCTTGGACGCGGTTCGACTCCTCTAACAGCGTCTGCAGAGTCTGGAAGGAAGCCCTCATCCCGTCATTGTTTCCCTGGGTTTCCTGAGGCATCGGCTGTGCGGGTGGGTTGATAAACTCCAGGAACTCAGAAAACGTCTGGGAGCCAGCTGCATCCTGGGCCTGGTCTGGCCTCCGCGAGTCCGGGCCCTCTGTTGCTCCGACCTCCACCTGCTGTACCTGCTCATCTGTGATGTGCCAACCAGACTGTGCCCCAGGAGACTCATCACTAAATAGGCCCGCCGGGGTGTGTATCTCTGGGATGATGGATGTGGTGGGAGAAAGCAGTGCCGCAAGCCCGACGCTCTCAATGGTTAGGTCCTCGTCCATGGTGTGGGGCTGCTCAGCGACAGGAGGGTTGTCCCTGGCCATTTCTGGTGGTGGTGGTGGACTTCGAACCCTCTGTGCGTCCTGGTCCGCAGATTGGGTTGGGGCGGATAGGGCTGCCCGCTGATCGGGCACCCTCTGTTGCGAGGCCCCGGGTGAGGTGGCGGCAGATTCCTGTCTCCGTCTGCAGCCAGACGGCCCTGGTCATTCGGCATCACGTCCTAGGGAAGAGAATGAGACGGGTTATTTCGATTTGCTCGGCAGGCCGCTGGACGGTCCCAGTGGGCAGGGTGTGTGAAGGGACAGAGGATGGGGAGGTGTCCCAGTGGGCAGGGTGTGTGAAGGGACAGAGGATGGGGAGGTGTCCCAGTGGGCAGGGTGTGTGAAGGGACAGAGGATGGGGAGGTGTCCCAGTGGGCAGGGTGTGTGAAGGGACAGAGGATGGGGAGGTGTCCCAGTGGGCAGGGTGTGTGAAGGGACAGAGGATGGGGGGGGGGGGGGGGGGGGGTGTTTGTCAGGGAGGGTTGTCTCACTTGCTGCAGTTCCGCCAACCTCGCATTGCGCGATATCGCGGGTGGCAGACCCCCCAACAAGGTCCAGTGCCCTCTGTTCAAAGGTGCTGAGGGGGTGCATGTTGGGCGAACCCCCTCCAGTCTTGTGCCGCTCACGGTGGTTATGACCGGCCTTGGCCTGTTGGGGGAGGGAACATAGGTAGATCATTACAAAACGGTAGGTATCAGCAGTCCGTTCTGATACTGGCACAGTTTGGGGGGGGCAAGTTGTCATCAGATGATTGCATCTCTCCTCGGGGCCAGAGCGCTGGGTCTGTGACAACTTTGTGAACCACCCTCAAATAACTCTGCCCCAATCCCTCTCCCCCCCCCCCCCCGGGCAGTTAAGGGGGAGGGATGGTTGTGACTAGGGGGCACCCTCATGGCACTTACCCTGGCAGACCTGGTGAGGTCGTGTAGCTTCTTTCGGCACTGCTCTGCTGAGCGAGGGGTCTGCCCCACAGCACTGACGGCAGCAGCCACGTCACGCCAGGCCTGGCGTACCGTGCTGGCAGGTTGGCGATGCCCTCTCCGCGGGCGGATGATGCCCCTCCTCTGCTCCACGGCATCGAGCAGCGCCTCGACGTCTGCATCAATAAAGCGAGGAGCAGCTCGTCTAGGCTCCGACATCCTGCCCGACAGATTCTGTGGTCGCCCGCGCCTTTTTACGGCGTCGGGCGGCGTCACATGGGCGGGTTCGTGTCGTCGTCGCGTTCCGTCGTCATCACGCACGTAATTGACGCGGCCGCGCTGCTAGCCCATTTCCAGGAAGTGAATCGGTCGGGAAATGAAGCCTTCGCGACCGTCGTAAAACGATCCCGATTTTTACGACCGTTTGCCGACTTTCCGCGGGTGCGGAGAATTTTGCCCAGTGTTCCTATGTATATAGGCGGGCAGCATGGTAGCATTGTGGATAGTACAATCGCTTCACAGCTCCAGGGTCCCAGGTTCGATTCCGGCTTGGGTCACTGTCTGTGCGGATCCTGCACATCCTCCCCGTGTGTGCGTGGGTTTCCTCCGGGTGCTCCGGTTTCCTCCCACAGTCCAAAGATGTGCAGGTTAGGTGGATTGGCCATGCTAAATTGCCCTTAGTGTCCAAAATTGCCCTTAGTGTTGGGTGGGGTTACTGGGTTATGGGGATAGGGTGGAGGAGTTAACCTTGGGTAGGGTGCTCTTTCCAGGAGCCGGGACAGACTCGATGGGCCGAATGGCCTCCTTCTGCAATGTACATTCTATGTAAATTCTATCTATGTAAAAATCTCTTCCTGAGGATCCTTTTATTATCAAATCATAGAATCCCTACGGTGCAGAAAGAGGCTATTTGATCCATTGAGTCAGTACCAACTCTTTGAAAGAGCACCCTACCTCAGCCCAATGCGCCACCCTATCCCCATAACCCCAACTAATGTTTGGTCACTGAGGGGCAATCTAGTATGGCCAATCCACCCAACCTGTACAACTTTGTCTGTGGGAAGAAACTGGAGCACCAGGAGGAAACACACAGAGACATGGGGAGAACATGCAAACTTCACACAGACATTTACCGAGGGTCAGAATCGAACCTTGGTCCTTGACACTGTGAGGAATCAGTGCTAACCACTGTGCCACCGTTATCTTGGTTACTTGAAAAATTCCATGTGAAGTACAAAAATAATAGGGCTAATCTTCTTTAAATGTTACGTGTCTTTCATTTGATCCACTCTGCCCTGGTCTTCTTTTATCTTCTCCCTGATGATGGCATCCAAGGACATGCCCAAAGGGTATGTCATAACTGCTGCTGCAAATTTCACACTGAGGATGGGGGTGACAAATTTCTGGACCATAAAATAGTCAGGGTATAAACCAAAAGAACCAAAATTTACTGAATGATCCCCCAAGTGAAAAAATTAACGACACAATCTGGCTTTTCATAGTTTTTACTTTATCATAAATCAGAATCAATGCAAATTACTCGTTAATTAACATAAAATGTTTATTTCAAATATAAAAAGTTATCTTTAAGGAGCCAATATGACACAGATATGTTCCCCTAATGGTGTAGGTTGCAGAATTTACCTTAAACTGACCAACCAATAACAATCCCATTCATGGTTTGACCACCACTATGAAAATGACTCGCGCTTTAGAGTCTCTGAGTTATTAATACAGCTTTCCAGATTTTACACCTTTTAAGTCAGCTCACACAGTACCTGGAAGAGCTCCTGGCTCATTTACTGCCAATAGGAAAAATCTATTCACTTCTGAGAGTGATTTAGTTCTTCTCCACACAAAAATTATTTGTGTTCCTCTTTCTGCTTATGTTGCTGCTCTCTTTGGGCCTGCATCTGTGTACTGATTTCCTTCACCTTCCAGCTGCTCTGCTTATAACTCTCCTTTGTGTCTAGAGCTCTGCACTTCTTTTATAACTTCCTTCTTGTTGGAACTACTTTTGGATTAAGGGACGCCAGGTCATATAAATCAATATTTCTTATTATTCAATAAAACTACAATTAATCCATGTACAATTGATTCAAACTCTTAATAGTTGTTTTCAAACATTCTGAAAAGCAATTAGAGATTTCACAACCCTTTTAAAGATATATATGTTTTTGATTGTACTGACATTGGTCAAAGATCATCACAAATAGTTCAGTCCGGTTCCAGTTTTGATAGAGTCACATGCTCTCACTGATTGCTAAGAATACCAGACTTAACATTAACAAGAAGACTTCCTTTCTCATACATTCTTGTCAGTCACTGATCTCTAGGTGTGTTCCCACATTATTTTGTCAGGAGTGAAGGAACAATAAATGATCTCACTTTCTTACTCTGCTCGTGTGTGAACAGTTCTTAATCTTTCTTTGAATTGAGCTAAATGAACACCCATAATCTCTCTCTGTTGACAGCCAAACTAATGGCAATGTTTCTTTCTGTTTGCCTTATGAGAATGATGGCTTTCATTTGAGTGATAGCTTCCTCTGTCTACTCAGCTGTGCATGGGCAGACTGATAATATTCAGTTTCTTCTCTCTCAATACAAAGGATTTAAACTTACTTAACAGTGACAGGAAAAATGCAAAATTGTTGTCTAATAGAATATTAGTTTGGCCATACTTCTCAACCAATTCATATGGAAATGCTAGAATATTGAAACATTGCAGTGATGTAAGCAAGGATCACTCAGCTGAAATTGGGGTTAAGACACACTGTCAAAGCAACGTAAGGAATCTTTGTATTGAATTGGAAATATGTCACACCTGCCATTCTATGTCTTGACGCTGTCACGAGGTGTAAAGTACAAAAGTAAGTTCCAATTTTACCACAGTAACATTTCAGTTTGATAAGCATGTAAGCTTACCAAAGAAAGTTAGTAAATAATATTAAATTGAATTATGACACATGCCGTAACTGATTTACTCAGTCCAGGTATGAAAGTCACATTAATGTTTGAATAATATGCCAGATGCAATTAGGAAGCAAAATGGAATTTCAAGAAATTTCACTTTGTCTGTTGACATAAGCCCGAAGAATAAAGTTATCAGGCTTGTGCTGCATTACTTATTTCATAACCTATCATTATCACAGTATGATACCTGTTTGTTCACAGTTTGATTAACAAATCCAAGTGGTTATAAATTCTTTGCTGTAGGAAGAACAGCAGAGGTGGTGGCACAGTGGTATACAGTCAGGAGGGAGTTGCCCTGGGAATTCCCAACATTGATTCTGGACCACATAATGTCTCATGGCTTCGGGTTAAACACGGGCACGGAATCTCCCGCTGAATACCAAGTACTGGCCATCAGCAGCTATTGAATTAGTGCTCCTTCATGTTGAACACCACTTGGAGGAAACAGTGAGGGTGGAAAGGGTTCAGAACATACACTGCGTGGGAGACGTCAATGTCCATCACCAAAAGTGGCTCAGTAGTACCACCACAGATCGAGTTGGCAGGGACCATGACAATATCAGTAGAAATATCCACCGCACAGTCCTTGTGGAGATAAAGTCCCGTCTTCACATTGAGAATACCCTCCATCATGATTTGTGGCACACCCACTGAGCTAAATGGGATAAACTTCGAATATATCTAGCAACTCAAAACTGGGCATCCATGAGGCACTGTGGCCATTAGCAGCAGCAGAATTGTACTCAACCACAATCTGCAACCTCATGACTTGGCATATCCCCCACTCTACCATTTCCATGAAGCCAGGGGGCCAACCCTGGTTCCATCAAGAATGCATGAGAACATGCTCGGAGTAACACTTGGCGTACCAAAAAAATGAGGTGTTAACCTGGTGCATCTACAACCCAGGACTATTTGGGTGGCAAACAGAATAAGCAGCAAGTATTAGAATGAGCTAAGCAAATCCACAATGAACACATCAGATCTAAGCTCTAGAATCTTGCCACATCTCGTCGTGAATAGTTGTGGACAATTAAACAACTAACTGGAGCAGGAGGCTCCACAAATATCCTCACCCTCAATTATGGATGAGTCCAGCATCTATGTCCAAAAGACAAGGCTGAGGCATTCACAACAATCTTCAGCTAGAAGTGCCGAGTGTTCCGGAGGTGCCAGCATCACTGATGTCAGTCTTCAGCCAATATAATTCATCCCACATGACATCAAGAAACAGTTTAATGTACAGGATACTGCAAAGGCTATGGGCCCTGACAATGTTCCGACAATAGTACTGAAGACTTGTGCTCCAGAACTTGCCGCACTTCTAGCCAAGCTGTTCCACTATAGCCACTAAACTGGCATCTACCCGGCAATGTGGAAAATTGCCAAGGTGTGTCCTGTACACAAGAAACAGAACTAATCCAGTCCAGTCAATTACCCCCTGAGCAGTCTACTCTTCACCATCGGCAAAGTGATGGAAGGAGTCATCAATAATGCTATCACGCACCATTACTCAGCAATAACCTGCTCATAGACGATCAATTTGGCTTCCACCAGGGTCACCCAGCTCCTGACCTCATTACAGCCTTCGTTAAAATAAATATAAAAGATCTGAATGCCAGAGGTGAGATGAGAGTGGCAGCCCTTGACATCAAGGTAGCATTTGACCCAGTGCGGCAGCAAGGAGTCAATGGGAATCAGGGGAGAAACTCTCCAATAGGTGGAGTCATGCTTGGCACAAAGGAAGATGGTTGTGATGATGGAGGTTAATCATCGCAGCTCCAGGACAAGAGTTCCTCAGGGTAGTGTCCTACGCCCAACCATATTCAGCTAGGTAATTAATTACCTCTCTTCCATCATAAGATCTGAAGTGAGGATATTCGCAAATGACTGTACAACATTCAGCACCATTCGTGACTCCTCAGATAATGAATGAGTCCATGTGCAAATGACAATATGCAGGTTTGGGCTGACAAGTAGCAAGTTACATGTCTGCCACACAAGTACCAGGTAATGACTTTCTTTACCAAGATAAGACCGTTGGTAGCACCTTCCAAACGCATGACCACTACCATCTAGTGTTACAAGAGTAGCAGATACCTGGGAACCTGGAGGTTCCCCTCCAAGTCACTCACCACCCTGACTTGGAAATATATTGCCGCTCCTTCACTGTCGCTGGGGCAAAATCCTGGAAATTCCTCCCTCACAGCACAGTGGGTGTACCTACACCTCATGGACTGCAATAGTTCAGGAAGGCAACTCACCACCACTTTCTGAAGGGCAACTAGGGATGGGCAATAAATTCTGGCCTAACCAGCGAAGCCCACATGCTGTAAATGATTTTTTTTAAATTAATAAAAATGTTTCTTTTATAATGGCTCAGTACTTCAAATACATATTTGCTTTTATGATGGATTAAGTTGTTGAATGAAAAGTTTGTTTTCACAGAGAATAGACACTTGAATAAAATATTTGTCTTGAAATGAGTTTGAGCACTTGATTAAATGTTTGTTTTTATAAGGGATCATGTAATTGAAGGCATGGAACTAGCACTATAGAGGACCCTGGCGAGATCTAGCAGGTGTGACCTTGAGGTCTCAGGCACCAGGTGAATCCCACAAATGCATATTTAAATGAGCCTAATGGTTCATTTAAATATGCTGATCTGGATTACGTCAAGTGGGAGGTGAGATCCATATCGCGACGCCTTGCAAGACTTCATTAAATTTCAAGAGGCATTTTGAACATCATAATTCCCGCAAAATGCTTCTCGCGGGATTCAGCCATCTCAGCCTGATGCCAAGTCGGGCACAACGAGGTCATCAAATCGCACCCAAAGTAAATCCTTCTTTTACAATTGAGTATGCATTTTTAAAAAGAAAGTATACAATAGATACTTAGAATTTGATTTCATCTCACCATGGATCCTGATATCTGCCCATTATGGATACAATGTGAGTATCATGGAGGATGGTGTGTAGGAATCATGGATTGGAATAAGATTGAACTAATTCAGCATAGGGGATGTAAATGGTTGTTAGGGTGGTAATGGGGCATATGTTAGTTTAGAGGATATTAGGGGTCAGGATATCAGGAATAGATTGACATGGATGTCATGAGGAGTCAAGGGTTTGGGCGGTGGCACAGAGTGGCAAGGGTTGGGCATCTACTGGAGGCTGGGGCGGTGAGGGGGTGTGAAGGGTGAGGGCTCTTTTATTCCTTTTTTTTATATCTGGGACCAAGTCCTGGATCACGAAGGAGGTCCTTTCACACAGCCTGACAGCACACTTCCACAGCACCTGTGGCTGCCTCCAAACTATTTCTGGGACTGGTGGACCCAACTCCTGTCAACACCTGGTGAAAAAGAAAAATCCCACCTGTTGCACTTTCTCTCCAATTGTAATTGTGGTGTTGGAGATTTTCCTGACTTTGTGCTCCCGACTCAGAAGTGAAAATTCAGTCCTTAATCTCTCCTCCCTTCACCCTATCACAGAATTCACTTGTATTCTTCCCTGCCTGATTCCTCTAGCTCTTCAAATGGTCAAACCTCTGAAAATGCCGACATGTTTCAGTTCTGATGAAAGGTCACCAACCTGAAACCATTTTGTTTCCTTCTCCACTGTTGCCACCTGACTTCTTGTGTATTCCCAGCATTTTCTGATTTTATTTCAGTTTTAATCTGCCGCTGTTTGCTTTTTTATAACATATAAACCGCGTGTTAAAAGAAGATTTTAGTTTATTCAACCATCATGCTGTATTGCACCCATAGGATAACTGAAAATGATGAACGGCATCAAATTGAACTCAGGACACAAAGAAACGATACTAATTAAAGCAAATATGCATGCAAACAAAGAAAACATAAACTTTTACAGCAACGTTATATCTGTTACTCCCAACATTAACTTAAGTTACTAAAATGCAAATGAGTGCCAAGTCAACTGGGAAATAATGAGTTAATTTTATAAATCCTCGCCTTTTATTGAAGCATGACACCATATGCTCCAGACACTTCCTCCTCATGTTGTGCCGACATATGGCATCTTTAATATCCATCCCCAATCTCAAAAGACCATTTCGCCGTACTTCCAAAATCAAATTCCGTTTTGCTTCCTAATTGCATCTGACATATCATTGAAACATTAATGTAACTATGATATCAGAACAAAGTAAATTAGTTATGGCATATGTCACAGTGCAGTTTAAGATTACTTAACAACTTTCTTTTGCAAGCATACTTGCTATTGTGGTAAAATTGGAACTTACATTTTTACTTTACGCCTAGTGACAGCATCAAGTCATCGAATGGCATGTGTGGCATATTTCCAATTCAACACAGAGATTCCTTACGTTGCTTTGACAGTGTGTCTTAACCCCAATTTCAGTTGAGCACCCCTTGCTTACATCACTGCAATGTTTCAATATTCTAGCATTTCCATATGAATTGGTTGAGAAGTATCGCCAAACTAATATTCTATTTGACAACAAATTTGCATTCTTTTTGTCACTGTTAAGTAAGTTCATCTTCTTTGTAATGAGAGAGAAGAAAATGAATATTATCAGTCTGTCCATGCACAGCTGAATAGACAGAGGAAGCTATCAATCAAATGAAAGCCATCATTCTCATAAGGCAAACAGAGAGAAACATTGCCATTCTTTTGGCTGTCAGCAGAGAGAGATTACGGATGTTCATTTAGCACAATTCAAAGAAAAATTAAGAGCTCTTATCACTTTAGAATAAGAAAGTGAAATAATTTATTGTTCATTAACTGCTGGCAAAATAATGTTGGGACACACTTAGTGACCAGTGGCTGACAAGACTGTGTGAAAGCAGGAGTCCTCTTGTCAATGTGAAGTATGATATTCTTAACAGTGAGATCATGTGACTCTTTTGAACCTGGAATCAGACTGAAGTATTTGTGATGATCTTTGACGCGGAAGCACCACAGTCACAAACACTTATAATTTCTTCAAAAAGTTTGTGAAACCTGTCATTGTTTTCAGAGATGATTGAACAGGACACTTAAAGTTTGCATTAATTGCAAAGGGATTAATTGTAGTTTTATTGAATGGATCTATGTGACCTGCCGATCATTGACTGGAAAGAAAATCCAAAAGGAAGGAAGCTGCTAAAGGAGCCATATTGCTGGAAAGCACAACATAGAGGTGCAGACTCAAAGGAAAGATATAAGCAGAGCAGCTGGTGGATGAAGGAAATCAGTACTCAGAGATTTTTTTAAACTCAAGGTTTGTTTTACATTTAACAGTCAGGAGATTTAAATGCCTTGACAGCTTCAAAGTTCCAATAAATTTGAAGTGCCCATCGAATTTTCCACTTTTTACACCCATTTATGTCTTCTTTCAGCAATCCCAAAGGGCACTTGGCCTCTTCCACAAGCCGCCAGACGTCCAGAATCATATCACCGGCATCAATCTGGCTATGTCAGGGACCTTTTCTCCATTGTTATGTACGTTTAGGCTGAAGTGACAAAATAAATGATGGTGCAAGTCAAAATGTGACAGCTACGGGACAAGTAGATAAGAAAGCAAAAATAAGGACTGAATTTATAAAGCACTTCCATGACCACTAGATATCACAAAACTCTTCACAGCTAAGAAAGAAGCACAACAGTTATTTGGACTCAGCAAACTGCCATCAACGGCAAATTGACCATGAACAGATAATCTGTTTTTATGACATGGATTGCAGAATAAATTTCAACTGTGATACCTGGGATAATTCTCTGCCCCTTTTCAAATAGCCCTTCAGGATGCTTTGCATCCATCCAAACAGGCAGATGAGGCCCCAGTTTAATCTCAACAAAAAGATGTCCTCCTTTGTACAACGGTGTAATGCCAGCCTTGTGTTTGGTGCTCAAGGCCTGGATCAGGGCTTAATCTGGGAACTTTGTGATTCTGAGGTGAGTGCCTTACCAACTGAGCTACAAGTAGCTCAATGTTATAAATGACAATAGCAGGATCATTACCAAAGGCTGATGTCTGAAAAGATAGCAGCGGCGGTCATGATCGGAAATCGGTTATCAGGAACTCAACCGAAAGATGAGGTGCTATTCTTCAAGCTGTCAGTCTTCTTTATTAAAGCGTCAGAATCCAAGGAAAGCAAAGTCAAAAGAGGTACTGGGGTGAAGAATTCAAATGGCAAGTCACAAATGCAGGCTACACAGACACATGCAGCAAAACAATTACCCAGACTCTGTTTCGTCTGCTGCTATGAACCCTGTGGGGGAACCCGAGAACAAAATCACCAAATTAACTAAATGACACTCCCATCCCCATGAAGAAATTACCAACTGAATTGAAACCATTGTAAATTAAACATAAACGACCAGGTAAAGATATTTCAAATATAAAGGTAAATTTCACTTCAAATAGTTAACACAATAAAGATATGTCTCACACAACCACAAGCATCTCTATAACTCTCCTCACACCTTTGGCACCACATGGAGTTTCAAAGTTTTCTCATTTACCCTTGGTCCGTAGGGGCCATTACTTTCCCACTCAATCAATTTGGCTCTCCAGCCAGATTCACAGGCAGTTCTTTTCTATTGACGGTCCCCAGGGGCCGTTGCTTTTTCTAATTCATTCATGGGATGTAGGTGTTGCCGGTTAAGCCAGTATTTATTGCCCTTGGAAGGCAGGGGTGAGTTGCCTTCTTGAACCGCTGCACTCCATGCACCCACAATCTTGGAGACAGTTGTCACCCGCACGGCATACTCCTGCACAACCTCCTTGGTTGGGTTCATCTGTCATGTCCTGCAGACAGGCAGAAGTGAATGATGAGCTACAGATCACATGGTGACGTGATGGGTTTACAATGCCACCTAGTGGTCGGAGGTCGTGCATAACATTGTGTACAAATTTACATGGTGCATATCATCACATCGTCAGCCTTGATTGTACAGATTCCCAAGGACCTCTCCCATCAACCCCTTCAATGAACCATGTTAAACCGTCCAGTCAAGCACCGGCAAAAACTCAGCAGCAGTAAAATTGTGCAATACACAATCCCTTCTGTAAGTCTGTCTTCGGCTTTTCCCTCTATTATACACACAAAACCCATTGTAAATGTGTCTTCTCTACTCCCTCCTCTGTTGCAGGTCTCCTTTGTCTGCATCCCATTTTCTGTCTGCCAGCTTTTAGTCTGAACTCTGTTCTTGTTGGTGTTCTTTCCAGGTCAAGGGTTGCCAGATCGGTGGGCAGCACGGTAACACAGTGGTTAGCACAGTTCTTTCATAGCTCCAGGGTCCCAGGTTCAATTCCGGCTTGGGTCACTGTGTGTGTGGAGTTGGCACATTCTCCCCATGCCTGTGTGGGTTTCCTCTGGGTGCTCCGGTTTCCTCCCACAGTCCAAAGATTTGCAGGTTAGGTGAATTGGCCATGCTAAATTGCCCTTCGTGTCCAAAAAGGTTGGGTGGGGTAACTGGGTTACGGGGATAGGGTGGAGATTTAACTGGATAATAAAGAATACTGGTACATGCAATCATAGAATCATAGAATTTATAGTGCAAAAGAAGGCCATTCGGACCATTGAGTCTGCACCAGCCCTTGAAAAGAGCACCCCACTTAAACCCACAAAACGTCTTACAAATGTTGCTTTTATAATTGGTGCAAACTCTTAAAAGTCCTTTCAGACAGTCTTGAAAATAATTGCAGGAATAAAAATCTTAAACAAATCTGAAATAAAAACAAAAAGTGCTGGAAAATCACATCATGCCTCGCAGCATCTGTTGAGAGAGGAACAGACTTAACCTTTTCACGCCAAGGCCTGTGTTTTTAGGGTGGTGGGGACTCAGCCCGTGCCATCATAAGTTAGGGGGAACACATCCCTGTCGACTTTAGCAGCCCTGATGCTATATTACGCCCTAACAAGCGTTGGTTGGCATAAGACAGGACTTCCGGCCCTCACTCAGGAGGAAGGCCCTCCAGGCTTCATTGACTGGAAGAGGCACGGCAGAGAGATAACTGACACTAAAGTCCTGGGAACTAGAGGGCAAGGTGAGTGGCAGGGTTCCCAAGATGGGGGAATAGGCCTGGGGGGGCATGATGGTCTGGAGATTAACAGTGTCCCAAGTCAGAAGACTCCTTATTTATATGTTTTCTCCTCTGATGTCATCTGCCTGCCAACCCCAAATTTGAGGCTGGGCGGGAACGACCCTTAAGTGGCCATCAAGTGGGTACTTCAGGCCTTAATTACGGCAAGAGTGGGATTCCAATCTGAGGCCCTGCCCACCCCAATGTAAAATCGCTACCAGGTTGGTGCTGGTGGGATCCCAAAGGGGAATCTCACCCTTGCAACACCTGAGAACCCACCATCGGAGGAAGCATAGACCCAATATGAGTCTTCCTTGGAACTGGTTTCAAAAATTAAATTGGACCAAAGTGTCCTGAAAGGTACATCCCTTTGGAATGCCGAAATGGGGCGTGAAGTGTCTGGTTGTGTCTCTGCAAGGGAGGTGGCATAATTTATGGAGGATGATCCATCAAATATGGAGACTGATGGGGGTGTGGTGGTGGTGGGGGGGGGGGGGGGGGGGTTGCAGTGGAGTGAAGGTAAAACAAAGAAACTTGGGCGCAATTCTCCGCAAATGCGGCGAGTCGTAAAGGCTGCCGTGAAACTGGCCGTGTTTCACGGCAGCCTCCGCGCCCCTCCCGGGACCCGATTCTCCCCCCCGGGCAGGGCTAGCAGCGGGGCCCCGTGAAGCACCGCATCGCGGCTAGCAGCGGGGCCCCGTGAAGCACCGCATCGCGGCCTTAGCGACTGTTGCTAAGTCCGCGCGCCAAGCGTCACGCCGGCTGACGTGCGAGTTGACGTCAGCCGCGCATGCGCGGATTGGACGGCTCCAACCCGCGCATGCATGGGGCCGTCATCTCCTTCGGCCGCCCCGCGGACTGATCCTGCGGGGCGGCGGAGGGAGAAAGAGTGCGTCCGTTACGGACGCACTGCCCGCGATCGGTGCCCACCGATCGCGGGCCCATGCCCCCCTTGGCACGGCCGTGGTACTGCCGTGCCAATCGGGGCCCTGGAAGCCCAGAACGGGCATGTTGCGGCCGGTTTTACGACGGCAGCAAGCAGGTGTGTTTGCTGCCGTAAAAACGGCCATAAAGGCCTGGGAACTCGGCCCATCGGCCTGGGGCGAATCACTGTTCGCCGTAAACAACGACGAGCAGCGATTCGTGTCGTGGGGCGGCCGTGGGGGGGGGGGGGGGAGAATAGCGGGAGGGCGTGAAAAATGTCGGGGCGCCCTCCCGCTATTCTTTTTATTCTGGGAGGGAGGAAAAGGATGAGAGGAAAAGTGTGGGAAATAGGGCAAGAGCAATGAAGGGCCCTGTCACCAACAGGATGAGAATCCCGAGTTGAGGAATACAAATGACAGAAACCATAAGCACTGGTTTGGAAGGTGACATCGTCAGAACAGATTTGCCAGAGATGGAGGAACTGGGAGAATGAAATTTATTGGAAGCGGGGAGCGATTTAGTCTCTTCACGGTAAGAGTAAGTGGGCTTATTATAGATACTCTAGATCAATACCATCATATCTATTCCCAGGTATCAAGAGTTCTGCAGTTACACATCAACGCTATCAGTTGAAAAATCTGATAGAGTTGTCAGCTCTGTAAATTCCCTGCCTGTGAAATGAGCTCCTATGACTCTGAATCCTGAATACAAAAGTTATCCAGCACTTGCTCAGTTTGCAAACAGATATTGGAATTCTGTGAGGTGACCGTTGATATTCCTGTCATCTGATGCATTATTTGCAACTTCTTCTCGGGTTTTCTACCCAAATTCAGGTCCCTGCTGATTGTTCACTGAACCACAGAAATGTGCAATGATTTTTAGTTTGATTAAGGTGAGGGGGCAAATCCTGAATCTACCACAGCTCAAACGGAAATCAAACTCCGTGCTGTTGACACTATCCTGACCCACATGCTGGCCACAAGCCCCGATAGGAGCAACTATCAAATCGTTAATTGTGCGAGATCTCTGCTGGTAGCCGTTTTTAGAATTATTTTGCGATCTGAGTCCAAGTTGTAGGGTAGTAATCGCCACACATCACTTTCCTGCTGGGAAATAATTCAGTAGAGACATATTCTGTGTAGATTAGCCTCAAAACTGGAAACTCACTGAACTATATGTACACAAGCAGGTTGCCATGCCATATTGAAGGTACTGACATCTGTAACATCTAACATTGTGATGTGAACCAATTATCTCAGCCTATATTATACCGACATACCCACGAAGCCCTGTGAACTGAAGGAAAATCAGAAAAAACAGGTCTCCCTTGCCCTTGAAATTACCGTGACGCAGAGTGGAAAGAAACTTTTGGAAATTATATCATAGCCTGCATTTTTCAGGATTTGAGGTAATCGCTCCCACCCGTGATTGCAAGGTAAACACAATTTCATGCTGGCTGGTCATAAAATGGCTGGCCAGCATGAAATGCATGCTGACAGTGGGTTAGCGAAGGTGGGGGCGCGATAGTTGCAGGCTCCAATAGGGTCCCGGAAGGGCGGTAAAAATTGAGCAGGTTGGTCTCCGACGGCTGCCAACAGTTGGGGAGCAGCCTCAGGGATCTGTATGAATCTGGCTCCGAAGGCTTTAAAGGCTAGCCATTGGCAGCATCTGTAGCCTCAGGAGTCACTGCCAATGCTGTGCCTGAGGCTAATGCTTGTGGATACTCTGCGCATCGCATGTGATTCTGTTCATTAAGGGGCATTGCACACAACTACAAGACTCCACATATCTCACATCCCTCCCCCTATACTTCTAAATTTGAACAGAGCTATTAACTAGTATTTTAACATCGTCATTTACATCTATTTCCAAGTGCAGGCACCAAATTAGTACATTGTAATAACACAGTCAATAAGACAGACAATCAGGTGGCCGTCTATTTCTCGCTAATTTACTGCGCACTTCCAGGACGCTGTCATTCTCAACCTTAGATGATTTTTAGGTTCTCCAATAGGTGTCCCTACTCTGGAAGGCATTGAAGTCCCTTTTTCCGAGGTAGTAGTGCGAGCAGATGCAATCTCTTCTACTGCAAAACTAGCTCACGAGTAAAGCAATTTACGTCAATAGCGTACCATCCAGTATCAGTGGGAATGTTAGAAAGGTGGCATCAAATTTGAAAGACCATGTTGGGGGCCTATAGTCAGGATTATCCAGAGGAATGGGATAAAACAATTCCATTTGTATTATTTGCAATTGGGATGCACTTAATGAATCAACTAAATTCAATACGCTTGAATTGATTTTTGGTCATAAGGTAAGAGGACTATTTAAGCTGATGAAGAAGTCAGAGTTCTGAGACTACCTTGTTGGACTGTGTCAAACTTTAGGGAGATTAAATTTGGCTGATGAGTTGGCTAGAAAGCAGATAAAATTATCACAGCAAGTGATGAAAAAAGAGGCGCATTAGAAATCAAAAACTTGTAGTTTTGTTTGTGTGGACAAAGTATTAGTATTATTACCAGTGGTAGTTTTGTTTGTGGGGACGATGTATTAGTATTATTACCAGTGTTAGTTGAACTATTAAAAGCAAGATTTACTGGGCCTTATCGAATCAAAAGGAAATTGAGCGAGGTGGATTATTTGATAAGAATGCCAGAATGTGTCACGTTAATATGCTCAAAGGATATTTTGATGGGGAAGGAAAGAAGGAGGAAATGTTACTAGAAAGAAGAGACAAATCCAGATTATTCTGAATTTGACATTCCTCAAATTAGATTGGACAATGAAGAATTAATAAGACATTTGGATAAAATGATGAGCTACCGACAGGAGAAAAATCAAGGTGATCTGAAGGATCTATTGCAGTCACGTGAAGCTATATGTGGAAACAAAGTATGAAGGACAGTGGTGTTTTTACATGATGTAGAGGTAGGAAATTCTATTCCAATTAAACAAAATCCATATTGACTCAATCCACAAAAGTTGGAACAGATGCAAAAGGAGATTAAAAGCATGCTTAAAATATGATCGAATTGAAATGAGTTGCAACAATTGGGGATCACCTATTGTGATGGTACCAAAACCGTGTGGAACACACCAATTTTGAGTGAACTATAGGAAAGTCAAGGCAGTTACAAAGTCAGAATCATGTCCTATTCCTCATTTGGAAGACTTCAATGAAAAGGTGGGACAAAGAAACTTTACTATCAAAATTGACTTACTAAAAGGATACTGGCAAGTACGTTTATCAGAAAGGGCGAAGGACGTTTCGGCTTTTGCAACGCCAAATGATCTGTATAATTTTAAAGTTATGCTATTTGGAATGCTGAATGTGCCGGCAGAATTCCAAAGACTAACGAACGCTGTCATTTGTGGATTAAAGTATTGTGCGGTGTACACAGATGATCTGGTGGTGTTTCGTCAAATGGAAAGAGCATTGGGAACCTTTAAAGGAATTGTTTGATCAACTACAGGAGGCTGGCTTGGTGGTAAACTTGATCAAAAGTGAATTTGCAAAAGCTTAAGTCACATTCCTCTGCCATATTGTTTGACATGGTCAGTTAGCCCCATGGAATGTGAAAACGAAAGCTATTGCGGAGTTCCCAATACCATCAATGAGAAGAGACGTTCTGGGATTTCTGGGCATCAGAGGTTTTCCAGAAACTCTGGGCGCGATTCTCCGTACCCCACGCCGGGGTGGAGAATCGCGGGAGGGCCGGGCGAATGACGACATGCCGTCTTGGAACCCCCCGCGATTCTCCCACCCCCCCCCCCCAAAATGGCGTGTCACGATTTTAGACAGGCCACTCGGAGAATCGCCGCTCGCCGTTTCTCACGGCGACCGCCGATTCTCCAGCCCGGATGGGCCGAGCGGCCTGCTGAACCCGACCAGTTCACGCCGGCGCCAGCGTGAACAGCACGCGACCGGTGTTTGTGGGACCTGTGGGGGGGGGCGGAGGGAGGATCGAGCACCACGGGCCTGCTCAGGAGATGTCTGGCCCGCGATCGGTGCCCACCGATCGTCGGGCCGGCGTCTCTAAAAGACGCACTATTTTCCCTCCGCCGCCCCGCAAGATCAAGCCGCCATGTCTTGCGGGGCAGTGGAGGGGAATACGGCAACCGCGCATGCATGGGTTGGCACCAGCCAACCTGCGCCTGCGTGGCTGACGTCACTTAGACGCCGCCGGCCGCGTCATTCTCGATGTGCCGCTTCGACGCAAGCGTCAAGGCCCGGCGCCCGAGATTCACGCTCCGCCGCTCCTAGCCCCCCCCCCCCCCGGGGGCGAGGAGCAGCCTCCGACGCTGGAGTGAAACACTCCGGGTTTCACTCCGGCGTCGGCTGTTTGTCTCCCGATGGGAGAATTCCGCCGTCTGTGCCAAATACCAGCTGTGTGGTCGCTCCACTGACTGAACTTTTAAAAAAGAACTGGAAATTTTATTGGATGTCAGAATGTCAGGAAGAATTTGACAATCTGAAAATTGTATGAACCACCACGCAAGTTTGCCGTCACCAAATTGTGCCAAGCAATTTAAGGTGGCAATTGATGGAAGTGATATGGCCGTTGATGCTGTACAGATATGCTGTAAAGGTATAGAAAGACATTTTGGTTATTCTTCCAGAAAAATAAATACTCATCAAAAGAAGTATTCAACCATCGAGAAGGAGGCATTGAGTTTGGTATTGGCATTGCACCATTTTGACATTTAGGTTGTTAACAATTCATCAGAGACAATAGTTTATACAGACCATAATGTATTGATGTTTCTGGAGAAGTTTAATAATTGCTACAACCATTTAACTTTAAAATTATACATGTAGCAGGAAGAGAAAACATGTTTGCCAATGTTTTATCACAACTTTGAGATATAAGAAGTATGGAACATTCAAAGCTGGGAAAGAAAGACTGAAATGGACTATATTTATGTTTAAAAATGCATGCATAAATATGAAGCAATATGTATCATATAGTGGAATAGTAGTATTTTGTAATGAGTAGTGTTTAAAGTTGAAAAGGCTTTGGAAAATGAAGCCATAATTTCATATTGCTGGCTTATTTATTTTTATAGGGGGAGGTGTGATGCATGTAAGAAATTGATATATTTTGTATTCTGTTGCAGTAATGTTATTAAAAACCCTGGTTTAAAATACATACAGGCAGTGTGTCTGCTAAAGCTGTAATTAAGGTGTCTTAAAAGAGTGAGGTAATCATTCATTCCAACCACTTGTTTGCAGAAAAAGGGATAATGGAACATTATTTATATTTGGATGGTTCCCTGGAGTGCTGGTAAGTTATGAAGGATTTTATTTAGTCTTAGCTAAGCAGGCCATGGAACTTAGTAGGATACAGACAATGTAATTTATGAGAGGAGCCAGGTCTGTCTATTGTTTCTCATGATGTGGAGATGCCGGCGTTGGACTGGGGTGAGCACAGTAAGAAGTCTTACAACACCAGGTTAAAGTCCAACAGGTTTGTTTCAAACACGAGCTTTCGGAGCGCAGCTCCTTCCTCAGATTCACCTGAGGAAGGAGCAGCGCTCCGAAAGCATGTGTTTGAAACAAACCTGTTGGACTTTTTTATTTTTTATTTTATTTATTTATTTATTTTGAATAATTTTTATTAAGATTTTCACAGAATATAAACAACAAAACAATATTAACAAAACAACCATAGTAAAAACCAAAGAACAACAACCAACCACCCCCCCCCCCCCCCACCCAGCAACTACAAAAACAAAAAAAAGCATACAAGAAAAAGGAAAGAGATAACACCCGCCACATCCAACAAACCCATGGACACAATTCTCCCTCCCACCGAACCAAACCCCCCCCTACCCACCCACCCCCCTCCCCCCCCTCCGCCCCGGGTTGCTGCTGCTTCTGGCCTATTTCCCTACCGTTCCGCCAGGAAGTCCAGGAAAGGCTTTCTAGGGCCGGTGCAGACTTGATGGGCTGAATGGCCTCCTTCTGCACTGTAATTTCTATGATTAACAACAGTGCTACCTTGTCTAAGTTAATAATGCAAACATGTGTCTATTTAGATATTCTCCAACAAGTCTAAAGTTTAAAAGAAAAATCTGCTTTACTTTATGTTCTGCTCCTTCCAATCCCATTATTCCAGCTTGCTCAGTTCCTTGGCTCCTGATGACAGCCTGTTGCCCTGTTTCTCACAAATCTTTAGCCTTTATGTCTCCACTCCTCCAAGATAACCATCCAGAGATGGTGAGGAAGTCGACTCCGATGACATGATAACAGAAGAAAGTAATGATGGAGGAAATAAACTGTGGGAAATATAGGCTGGGATTTTCATTCCTTCCCACACGGTGGGTGTTCCAGCGGTGAGCCGCTGGCCGCATTTGGGATCCTCCAGTCCTGCCAAACTATATGGGATTTTGCTTGGCTTGCCCGCCCTGCTGTCAAGGTTCCCGCCACCGAGGAGTCGACTTTCAGCGGGACCGGAAGATCCCACCAGAGGGAAGGGCCGGAAAATCCCATGCTGCTGAGGGAATTGAAATGTGACTGAGAGAGCATATTTACCTGAGATATTCATTATGGTTGGAGGAGCCATCAGGAGTCCTCATACAGAGCAGTAGTAGGAGATGTTGGAATTGGTCTTAATGAGTCTAAAAACTGCAGGCACGGAAAAGCCAATGGATTGGAGCAGAACCACAGTTAGCAGTGAATGAGAAAGAGGGTTGGCTTCTTGCTTAGATTATACGGTTGGGTAAAGAAAAATCACATTAACAGGTAGAAACTATACAATTACGCACTCACTCACATGCAAACTGGGAAAATGCTTTCTGGTGTTACAGCAACAGCTGAGATAGTTAGGTAAAATATGGACATTAGGTAGAATTCATATCTAATTAGAACATTATACATTTTATTGAATAAGATAGCAAAATGGCTAAAGGCAACGATTTTCCCCGGACGCCTTTTTACATATATAGGAGCAGCTTTGAATTTAATTAAAGACCAACAACAATGGGTCATTACTTCCTCAGATTGGCAACGAGAGGCAAATATTTAAAATACTTATGTTGAAGTCAGAAATGCTATTATTTCTTTTAACTCTTTCAGAGTAACTATTAGCACATCACTGGCAGAGGCATCCGATGGAAGTTTGTCGGATAGTTCCCAACGCAGCGCAGCGCATTTATCCAGGAGAGGGGAGCTCCTCTGGACAATTGCCGGGTAACTCCTTACCTGGGAACTTCCCAGAGGGATTCCCCTTCGCATCATTGGGGTCCCCCAAATTCTGAGGAGCCAGGAAGTTACGGACCAATATCATGTCCCTTGATGATTACCTGCCTTGAGTGGAAAAGTGATTGACTTGCTCAGATCCAAAACAAGTACCTGATGGAAGTGGCTATTCTGAACTCAAGTGAGCGCGATTCTCGAGAGAGAGAGAACGAGAGAGAGTTCTCTTGACCTGGGATTGGCCCCAAAAAAGGGGTTTGGGTTATAATTCACTTACAGCAAAAGGATGAAAAGTGACCATCAATGCAACATTACTGATCTGAAGCCAGTTTAACAAGTAGATATGCAAGGCATTGCCAATCAGAAAATAAAGTCAGCTGATGACTATTGTTATATAAATTAAATGCGTAGATTGATACATATAAATGAAATGACTTATACTGTTATAGAGTGATGCTTGCAGAGAGTACAACAGGAGCAATTGTGAATTCACACCAATAAATAAAATTAATGGATAGAAAATCACAGACCGTGTGCCCTTCATTTCCCATGACATTATCCAACTGAGCACTGATCTACAGTGAAACTTCACAATCTGTCACGATATCTACAAGATACATTTAGATGATTTCAGTGGCAGCAAAAGCTCCAGACCCACTCGACCCAGAGTTGCAACAGAGGTGAAATTAGATTTAATTTAAAATACCCAACGTCCTTGGTTGAGCCCAAATAATTACATACACCGGGTTTGTAACCTTACAACACGAGTAACCTCTAATAATGAACAGCATTATAATAGACAGAAAATGTAACTTACTGTCTACTACCCCTTCCCAACACCCTCTTTCTAACTCAGCCCACTTTCTACTCACACAAACAGGCAAACAATACAGAGGGGAAGGAGTTGTAAAAGGGAAAGAAAATATAAATAAAAACAAAAGGCTAAGGATCTCTGATGCACTGGGATGACCTCCGGTCAATGTCTTTCAGACGTTCAGTTTTTTTTATTTTGGCACTTCTTCCTTCAAAGCCTGAGATGGTTTTCATTGGCAAGGTTATCTACTTTCTCTGCAGACTCAGCATAATTTCAGGTCCACAGCAAAGGATGTGTCAGGCACTCACTGTTTGCCGAAAAATAAATGAGTTATTTCACTTCAGCAAGCAGGAGAGGTAAAGAAAGAGGGAGGGCGAGAGAGAGAGAGAAAGAGCAAAAAATATTTTCACTTCCAAGGTCTCAACACTTTTGCTAAGTTCTCTCAGAAAGGATCCCACAAGAACCAATCACTGATCATTGTCAGGCAGAACACTATCCCTGGCCTACCCAGGGTTGGTAGCTAGTTACCCAATCAAAACCTCTCCTTCCATACCTGGCTCCTAAATCCACATGATGCCGAAGAGTCTGGCTTCCCTTTTCCAAAACATGAAGCCTGGTAACACAGTGTACTGGCAAGCAGTCTGTTTCAACTTTAAATTTTCCGCTTAAAGGCACATTCCGATTAAAGGAAATAAACAAGGGTGGTCAGTAGGACTTTAAACTTCTGAGTTGGGGGGAAGGGAAAGTGAAAGCGACAGGGAGCATGGAGTTAAATAGCAAGATACGCAGGAGGATAACATGTAGGCAGGTGGATTTAAGCTTGAGGCAGACTAGGAATTCAACAAAAAGGAAGGATAACTTTGGACATCTTAGGACTTCCAATACCTGTAATGATAAGAAAGTTAGCATTAAGGCACTTTACCTGAATGCTCGTAGCATTTGTACCAAAGTAGACGAACTAATGGCACAGATCATCGTGAATGATTATGATGTGGTAGGCATCACAGAGACATGGCTGCAGGGGGTTCAGGACTGGCAGTTAAACATCCAAGGATATACAACCTATCGAAAAGACAGGGAGGTGGGCCGAGGGGGTGGGGTTGCCTTGTTAGTTAAGAACAAAATTAAATCTATGGCACTAAACGACATAGGGTCGGATGATGTGGAGTCTGTGTGGGTAGAATTGAGGAACCACAAAGGCAAAAAAACCATAATGGGAGTTATGTACCGACCTCCTAACAGTGGTCAGGACCAGGGGCGCAACGTGTACCGGGAAATAGAAAAGGCATGTCAGAAAGGCAAGGTCACGGTGATCATGGGGGACTTCAATATGCAGGTGGATTGGGTAAATAACGTAGCCAGTGGATCCAAAGAAAAGGAATTCATGGAATGCTTACAAGATGGCTTTTTGGAACAGCTTGTCATGGAGCCCACAAGGGAGCAGGCTATTCTGGACCTAGTGCTATGTAATGAACCAGACTTTATAAAAGATCTTAAAGTAAGGGAACACTTAGGAAGCAGTGATCATAATATGGTTGAGTTCAGTCTGCAGTTTGAAAGAGAGAAGGCAAAATCGGATGTAATGGTGTTACAGTTAAATAAAGGTAATTACGAGGGCATGAGAGAGGAACTGGCGAAAATCGACTGGAAGCAGACCCTAGTGGGGAAGACAGTAGAGCAAAAATGGCAGGAGTTTGTATGCATAATTGAGGACACTGTACAGAGGTTCATCCCCAAGAAAAGAAACATTATCCGGGAAGGGATTAGACAGCCATGGCTGACAAAGGAGGTCAGGAAATGTATCAAAGAAAAAAAGAGATCCTATAAAGTGGCCAAAAGCACTGGGAAATCAGAAGATTGGGAAGGCTACAAAAACAAACAGAGGTTAACAAAGAGACAAATAAGGAAGGAGAGGATCAAATATGAAGGCAGGCTAGCCAGTAATATAAGAAATGATAGTAAAAGTTTCTTTCAATACATAAGAAACAAACGACAGGCCAAAGTAGACATTGGGCCAATTCAAACTGATTCCGGAAGGCTAGTGATGGGAGACGAGGAAATGGCTGGAGAACTTAATAAGTACTTTGCGTCTGTCTACACAGTGGAAGACATGAGTAATATCCCAAAAATTATAGAGGGTCAGGGGGCTGAGTTGAGTATGGTTGCCATTACAAAAGAGATGGTGCTAAAAAAGCTAAAAGGTCTTAAAATTGACAAATCTCCTGGCCCCGATGGGCTACACCCTAGAGTTCTGAGGGAGGTGGCTGAAGAAATAGCGGAAGCGTTGGTTGAGATCTTTCAAAAATCACTGGAGTCAGGGAAAGTCCTGAACGATTGGAAGATCGCTGTTGTAACCCCCTTGTTCAAGAAAGGATCAAGACAAAAGATGGAAAATTATAGGCCAATTAGCCTAACCTCGGTTGTTGGTAAAATTCTAGAATCGATCGTTAAGGATGAGATTTCTAAATTCTTGGAAGAGCAGGGTCGGATTAGAACAAGTCAACATGGATTTAGTAAGGGGAGGTCGTGCCTGACGAACCTGTTAGAATTCTTTGAGGAGGTGACAAGTAGGTTAGACCAGGGAAACCCAGTGGATGTGGTCTATCTGAATTTCCAAAAGGCCTTTGATAAGGTGCCACACAGGAGGCTGCTGAGTAAGGTGAGGGCCCATGGTGTTCGAGGTGAGCTACTGGCATGGGTTGAGGATTGGCTGTCTGACAGAAGGCAGAGAGTTGGGATAAAAGGTTCTTTTTCGGAATGGCAGCCGGTGACCAGCGGTGTCCCACAGGGTTCAGTGTTGGGGCCGCAGCTGTTCACCATATATATTAATGATCTGGATGAAGGGACTGGGGGCATTCTAGCGAAGTTTGCCGATGATACAAAGTTAGGTGGTCAGGCAGGTAGTGCTGAGGAAGTGGGGAGGCTGCAGAAGGATCTAGACAGTTTGGGAGAGTGGTGCAGGAAATGGCTGATGCAATTCAACGTGAGAAAATGTGAGGTCTTGCACTTTGGAAAAAAGAATCCAAGCATAGACTACTTTCTAAACGGTGAGAAAATTCATAATGCCAAAGTACAAAGGGATCTGGGAGTGCTAGTCGAGGATTCCCTAAAGGTAAACATGCAGGTTGAATCTGTGATTAAGAAAGCGAATGCAATGTTGTCATTTATCTCAAGAGGGTTGGAATATAAAAGCAGCGATGTGCTACTGAGCCTTTATAAGGCTCTGGTTAGGCCCCATTTGGAGTACTGTGTCCAGTTTTGGGCCCCACATCTCAGGAAGGACATACTGGCACTGGAGCGTGTTCAGCGGAGATTCACACGGATGATCCCTGGAATGGCAGGTCTAACATATGATGAACGGCTGAGGATCCTGGGATTGTATTCATTGGAGTTTAGAAGGTTAAGGGGAGATCTAATAGAAACTTACAAGATAATACATGGCTTAGAAAGGGTGGACGCAAAGAAACTGTTTCCGTTAGGCGAGGAGACGAGGACCCGTGGGCACAGCCTTAGAATTAGAGGGGGTAAATTCAGAACAGAAATGCGGAGACATTTCTTCAGCCAGAGAGTGGTGGGCCTGTGGAATTCATTGCCGCGGAGTGCAGTGGAGGCCGGGACGCTAAATGGCTTCAAGGCAGAGATAGATAAATTCTTGATGTCGCGAGGAATTAAGGGCTACGGGGAGAATGCTGGTAGGTGGAGTTGAAATGCCCATCAGCCATGATTGAATGGCGGAGTGGACTCGATGGGCCGAATGGCCTTACTTCCACTCCTATGTCTTATGGTCTTATGGTCTTAAGATCTCTTACAATACAACTGTCCTTTTTAAAAAAATGCTTGATTATTTTGTGCTCAAATTAATTCTTATTTTATCAATCATGGATCCCTATCATATGTTTTGAGAATTTTCTATTTTCTAGACTAATTGCTTAAGGCTATGGTGAAGCAAAGGCTATCATTGAATCATTGCATGTTTGCAGCATGGTAAAAGGCCATTTGACCGTTTGAGTCTGGCCAGACCTTTGCAAGAGCAGCTCTACTAGTTTTACTCTCACTGTTTTGCTGTAGTCCGGCGGATTATCTTGCTTCAGGTGTTATCCAATTCCTTTTGAAAGTCAGAACATCCACAACATCCTCAGACAGAGCATTCCTGATCCGAACCACTCACTGTGTAGAGACATTCTTCCTCACGCCATTGTTGTTACTTTAACCAATTACCGCCAATCAGTATCCTCTGCTTCTCGGTGCTTCTGCCAAAGGGGAAAGGTTTCTCCCTATCTACTCTATCTGCACCCTCTTGGTTTTGAAAACATTAATGAAATTTCTGTCAACCATCTCTTAGATCCATGAAGTGGCTATAGCACAGAAGGAGACCATTCAGTTCTTTGTCTCTCTCTGCAAGAACAACTCAGTTAGTCCTATTCTTTGCTCTTTCTGCGAAGTCCCACCAAGCATTTCTCCTCAAATTCTGAAAACCATGGTTGAAGCAGCCTCCACCACAATCTCAGGCTTTCTCAGGATTCTCCGACCCCCCCCCCCCCCCCCCTCCCCCCCCATGCCGCTGGGTTGGAGAATCGCCGGGGGGCGGCGTGAATCCCGCCCCGTCGCCACGACACCGGCTGCTGAATTCTCTGGCACCGGGGTTTTGGCGGGGCAGGAATTGCGCTGCGGCAGTCGGCGGACGCTGGCAGCGCCCCCCCCCCCCTCCCCCCGGCGATTCTCCAGCCCATGCTGGGCCGAGCGGCCACCCGCTTTCGGCTGGTCCCGCCGGCGTAAATCAAACCAGGTCCGTACCGGCGGGACCTGGCTCTACAGGCGGCCTGCAGAGTCCTCGGGGGGGCGCGTAGGGATCTGGTCCCAGGGGCCTGGCCCGCAATCGGGGCCCACTGATCCGCGGGCGGGCCTGTGTCGTGGGGACACTCTTTCCCTCCGGCTGGCTGCTGTCAACCTCCGCCATGGCCGGCGTGGAGAAGAACCGCCCTGCGCATGCGCTGGGATGACACCAGCACACGCTGGCACTCCTGCGCATGCATCAACTTGCCAAGGTCTTCCGCACCATCTGGCGCGGCGGCATCCCGCCGGTGCCGGCCTAGCCCCTGAAGGTGCAGAGGATTCCGCTCCTTCCGGGCGGCCCAATGCCAGAGGGTTCACGCCACTCCTCAGCGCCGGTAGGGCCAGCCCCGCCGGGTTGGGGAGAATCCTGGCCAGTGTCTTTCAGCATCTTGACCTTTCCCACAATGGAAGCACCTTCCCCCTACAAACCCTGTTCTGACCTCTCATGATTTTGAATACCTCTAACAAATCTCTTCTCAACCTTCTCTTCCCTGAGGAGATGGGCCCTAATTTCTTTGGACAACACTTCACAGCACCAGGGTCCCAGGTTCGAATCTCTGCTGGGTCACTGTCTGGAAGTGAGGGCTTAAGTGGGTCGGTGCAGACTCGATGGGCTGAATGGCCTCCTTCTGCACTGTATGTTCTATGTTCTCCAGCCTATCCCCATAACTGAAGTCCCTCACCCTGGAATGATTCCGACTGATATTCTCTGCACCCTCTCCAATGTCCTTTCATCCTTATTAAATTGTGGTGTATAGAATATTCCAGTAAAGGTTGAACCAGTGTTTTATAAAAGTTAATCATGACCTCTGAAGAAGTCATATGGACTCAAAGTATTAACTCGCTCTTTCTTCTCCACAGATGCTAATAGACCTGGTGAGTTTTTCCAGCATTTTCTGTTTCACTTCATCATGACATCCTTGCTGTTTCACCCTTTGGCTCTATTAAAAATCCCAGCACCTTGTATGTCTTAGTTACCATTTTCTCATTCTACTCTGCCACCTTCAGTGTGTGACCCCAAGTCACTCTGCTCCAGCACCTCATTTGGCATCGTACCTTTTATTTTACATTGCCTCTCCTTGTTTTCCTTATGTTACTTCATTCTCCTCTGCATTACGATTGATCTGCCATATACTCACCCACACCGGCAGCTTATTTGTATCCTCTTAACTTCTATCACCATCCTCCTTACAGTTCACACTGTTTTCAATGGTAGTGTCATCTGCAAATTTTGAAATTGTACCATGTACACCCAAGCCCTGGCCATTAATATAGATCAAAAAAAGTCATGGTCCTTGTACTAACATTTGGGCAACCCCAATTTATACCTTCCTCCAGTCTGAAAAGCAACCATTCATCGCAACTCTCTATTTCCTTTCACTCAGCAATACTATTGCTGTTCATTTTAGTCATCAGCTTTGACTTTGGTGACAAGAATTCAGCATTTTATAAAATTTACCTCAGTTCAAAAGTTCCATTGAGTACATGTTATCTGCTGTAAGAAACTATTTCAGTTTATACTGTGGTGCTTCCAAAATAACTGGCTCAGTAATATCCACTCATTTTGATTCAGTTCCATCTGCTCATTTATATCTGAGGGCCCATTTAACAAAAATGATTAACTATGTACGTTGATATCATAGATGTCTGGATAATGGAAAATCATGTTTGTGATTATGTCGGCATTGTGACAGATCCTCCACGCTATCCGTACAAATTGGCAATGCCAATAGGCAACATTGACTGGGACTCGGTGGCTGGCAGGACTGGCTGCAAAACTGTCAGATCCAAAATTGGTGGAACATACTGTGTGGTTTGCAGTTTATGTTCATGTTATTGTGGCAGTTTGAGTTGATAGATGTGCTTAAAAAGCCTAGTACCACAGTTTATCCTTTCTTCAATTTGCAACAGCATCAGATCGCTTGAACAGAACTAACACGGCCTTCGAAACGGCACACAGATGGAGTCAAATTCCTTGCAGCCTCTCAGCCTGACTCTGAGTATCCTGCCAAGTTTGCATAATGTGACAGACACAGATAAAAGAAAACTAAATTATTAAGTGAGAGACTAGCAGTCAATGCAGCTAATCGTTTTGAGTTCAGTGCTGAACAATTCTAAGCTGTCAATAAATCCATTGGCTGTTTTATTGGAAAATAACATCTGGACACAATTTTACATTCCTTTTACACTCATTTGCTTCGAATTAGGGTCAATTCATTTGTACCGAGCAGCCTGGATTTTCCCAGGGTTGTGGAGATGCCACACCCGGTCCAAAATGGTACCAGAACCTCAGATCCGGAAGCCCCTCCTTCATTTTCAACAGATCCTATTTTGGCCGTTGATTGGCGGTGGGGAAGGGCCCGTGATGGTTCACACATGGGGGGATCCTGAATTTTGAAGGGTCACTTGAACTCAGTGCTAAATTCAAACAGACATCATTTTTGCTCGAGCAAGGGCCATTTTTCACAGTTGAGTGGCTTACGATTCTTAAGAACAGGGGCGAAATTCTCCGACCCCACGCAGGGTCGGAGAATAGGCGGGAAGCGGCGTTATTTCCGCTCCCGCAGGTTTGGTAATTCTCCCGCCGGTCATAAACCGGCGTTGTGCAAATCCCGCCGGCAGCCTGTGAAAAAAGCTGGCGCCGGCGGGATTTCATTTGTTAAAAAACTTACCTCAAATCTCCGGCCCGGATGGGCCGAAGTCCCGCCGCTGGGAGGCCTTCTCCCGCCGCCGAGGTTTAAACCACCTCTGAAACGGCGGGCTCAGCAGCGCGAGCGGGCCCCCGGGGTCCTGGGGGAGCGGGGGGCGATCGGACCCGGGGGGGTGCCCCCACGGAGGCCTGGCCCGTGATCGGGGCCCCCCGCTCACTCCGCGGGGCAGTGCCGTGGGGGCACTCTTTCTCCTTCCGCTCCGCCACGGCCTCCGCCATGGCGGACGCGGAGGAGAACCCCGCATCGCGCATGCGCCGGCAGTGACGTCAGTGGCCAGCTGCCGCTGACGTCACTGCCGGCGCATGCGCCGACCGCCGAAAGCCTTTCGGCCAGCCCCGCTTCCGACGGCGCCGGGTGTTTGCGCCAGTCTTCTGGTGCAAACTGCTCCGGCGCGGGGCTGGCCCCCAAAGGTGGGGAGAATTCCCCACCTTTGGGGAGGCGCGACCCCTGAGTGGTTGGCGCCACTCCCCTACGCCGGCACCCTCCGTCACGCCGGGTAGGGGAGAATCCAGCCCCAGGTGCGAGTTTGCAAGAAGGTCAGTAAGGTCTGTGGAATTGTCAAGCTGTCAAATTATTTAATCACATGATCTTTAAAGTTTGAAGAAACCAAACAGCCTACCGTGTCTGCATTTTTAAAACATTGGTGCTTGCAATTTCATGAGCTGTTTGTTGACATAAGTCTCAGGGTTATCATTAGAGAATTACTAGTGCTTGACTGCCTACCCAACCTAGCATTACCACAGTGGTGAGCTGTAACTTCACATTTTGATTGACAGCTGCAAGAGGTTAGCTGTCTTTGATGTGGGGTTATGAAAACAAATGTTTGCTTTTACAGAAAATTAAGTACTTGAAAGGATTTATATGTATTAAATCAATTTTATTCATGGAAGTGTTGTTTTATATAGGAAAATCTGTAGCAGACATTTGGAACAATATTTTGTTTCATCTCAGCATTACTCCTGAGATTTTCCCATGGTGGTGAGCTAAGTTGGCATATAGGGCTACATAATATGGCGGTGGGTCAGGAGGCATGGGCTGGCATGATACATACATATATACATAGAACATAGTGCAAAAGGAGGCCATTCGGCCCATCGAGTCTGCACCGACCCACTTAAGCCCTCATTTCCACCCTATCCCCGTAACCCAGTAATCCCATCCAACATTTTTAGACACTAAAGGCAATTTAGCATGGCCAATCCACCTAACCTGCACGTCTTTGGACTGTGGGAGGAAACCGGAGCACCCGGAGGAAACCCACACAGACACGGGGAGAACGTGCAGACTCCGCATAGACAGTGACCCTGCGGGGAATCGAACCTGGGACCCTGGCGCTGTGAAGCCACAGTGCTAACCACTTGTGCTACCGTGTTGCAATTATTGAGTTGACAATAAGTTGGCACAGAGGTCGAAAGGAGCCAGGAGGGTGAATAGAGTGGCACCAGTTTGTGTGGCGGGTATGAGGGTCCATGGGGTGGGTGGGGTCATGAATACCACTTAATGACTATAGGTAATTAAAGTCTAAAACCCAATGCACAACAATTAATATCTCAGAAAGAAGTGAAATCAAAAGATTATCTCCCATGCTTATCTCTTTCAAAGCCGAGAGTTCAGAATATGGAGATTGTACAATGAACCAGCAAAAAGCTTGCTTCCGGTTTTAGAAACAGGAAGCATTTCAAAGATTTTTTAAAATCACACAGTAGGTTGATGCTCTGTATTTATTTTCAACATTGTTGTAAAATGTAGAAATAAAACAGGAGCAGAAAGTCCTAACATCAGGAATAGAAAACTCACAAGTCCATGCAGGAAAACATAATGAATTAACAATGAGTCATCTATAACCAAAGCAAAATTATTGTATTTCGCTATCAATGAATAAAATATCTGTGTGATCAATATTTGCAGATAGAAATAATTCACCATTCGCTGTCCAACCTGAGAGGTTTGGTTAATGAAGAAAGGCTTAAAAACTTTTTGCTCAGGCTGGAAAATAAAACTTTGAAGGAAGAGGCACATGCTCAACTTAAGCAGAAGATAACCTGAGGCGGAATGAATGGTGAATATACATGAGATCGAAGTCTAAAAGGGCACAATCTCAGAGGAGCTACGCCTCAATGGGGAAAAGAGCTCAGTGACTCGCACAAGTATCTAACCACTATCATTTTTAATTTACACCAAGAACTTGCATTCAGAACCTCATTCAAATTGAAGCTTAAAAGGAGCTGGGAAAATGATGTAAGCGGAATGAACAATGGTGAGTTAATTTTTTTATTGCGGAGCAGTGTGAAATGCAGCACATTTGGAAGGAAAACAATGAGCAGCAAAGTTCATGAAATGTGGCACAACAACTAAGGACAACTTTGAATTAGTTCTGAGAGAAGGAAAATGTAGCATTAGAATGTATTCTAGAACAACCTAATATAAAACTAAGAAACTCCACCATATTATTCATGTATTACTCCTTTGTTAAGTCTCATCTGCAAGGCTGTATCTCGTTTGGTGAAATATGTGAATGCTTTGAAAAAGTTTGAAATGCAGGCCACTAGATTGAGGCCGAGCTTAAAAGCTGCTAGATATTTTGGCAGACCTAGACATCCGGCCACTATACTCCAGAGGTTTACTCTTGGGTGTCAGCTGTGGCTCCATTGGTAGCTCTCTTGTATCTGAGTCACAGGTTCTAGGTCCAAGTCCTACTGCAGAACTTGAGCAGATAAATGGAGGATGACATTCCAATGTGGTACTGAGGGAGCGTTACACTGTAGGAGGTACCGCTATTTAAATGGCATCTCGAGCCAATGGCCCATCTTTCTGCTCGGGTGGATGCGCAAGATCCCACAGCACTCTTCTGAAGCAGAGCAGTGGAGTTATCCTTGGTGTCCAGGCTAATATTTATCGATCAATGAACATCACAGAAACAGATTATCTGATAATAATCTTTATGGGCTGTTTGTGGGAGTTTTGCTGTGTGCAAAATTGTCTGCTGTCCTCATACACTTCTAGAGTACAACACAGGTTGTAGTGTACGTTGTGACATCCGGTGGCCAGGGAAAGTGCTATAGAAAAGCAGCCTTCCTTTCTCTGTAGAGACGTTCAGACTTTGGAAAAATTTGTTTTGGGTTGTTAAAATAATGAAGGGATGAAATTGTAGTCCCTGTGAATAGACTATTCGAATTATATGTGTTAGGAACCATCAGAGGTCACGCCAACACGTCATATGAAAGGAGGTGTTGGGAGGTTCCTCTTTGCTCACCGAATTACGACTTGTGAAACATGGGGCAGGACTTTACCACTGGCTTCTGGATTCTGAAGACAGGAGCAATTAGGGGTCCTGAGCCCGCACTTGGTGGCAGTGAGGCTGGCTCAGCAACTTTATAGAAGGTGGATTCCCGATTGGCTACCTCAGAGTTAACCACTGGTGTAGATTCTGTTGGCCCAATCAGAGAACCAAAAGCCTTGAATCTTTGACAGCCTCAGCAAGAAAGGTGGACTACGTTGACGTGAATTGGGGACCGCGATGGTGTCTCCATTTTGAGGAACACTCAGACAGGAAAGTGAAAAATTAAAAGTCACTTGGGCAAAGTAGGCTCCCCCCCGCCACACCCTCTCAAAGCCTCCCCCACCCCCTCACCTTAAATGACTTACTGGGGAAATGGGGACAGTCTTCCCTGCCCACGGCTCCCTCTCTGAACCATGGAACATCTAGCTACAGTAGCCCTTTGGACGGATATAGGAAAAATGCAGCTGGTAGTCCCCCAAGGTGGTGGAGGGCCTCGGGCCTGAAAAAGCCCTGTTCACAGGGCCATTAATTATTTAAGCTGGCTACCCATTTCCGCATGGTGTGCAGCTGTTCCATGTTTGGTCCTACTGCCCAGCCCCATCTTAAGGCCAAGAAAATTCTGCCCAAGTTTCCAGCCCATACAAGTACAGATTTACTGGAAGAATTCAAAAGGGACTGCCGAGTACAATAGCTTGATGGGGTTTTCTGTGATGTGCGTCTTGAGTCACTGTGAATATCTGAAACCACATTCTAGCGGCAGCAAAGAAATTGCCAGATATATTTCCCCCTTGAATTAACCTATGGTCTTTCTTAGCCACTTCTTTCTTCCTTCCACATGACAATTAGTTGTTGGTGGACGTGTGTAATTGGGAATATTGATGCTCAAGTTGCAGCATGATTATATGGGACAGAATAAATGGATTGCTGCTCTTTCCATGTACATCATTTTCTCATGCTCATATGGGTCACATGTGGCTTGTTGATCCAATGCAAAACAGCACCCAACAAAGCCAATAGGTTGTTCCAAAACAGCAGAGGGGGGAGTCAAAAGAAGATACGCTCTAACTGCATTGTTCTCTGATCACATCACACCTTGAGTATAATGGCCATTGAGAAACCAAGAGAACAGAACCAGCTCTGAGCAGAGCCAAGAATCTCATTCTTATTGACAAAGGGATAGACTAAGAAGAAGGTCTGGACAAACCTGTGCACTTCAGCCTTGAAAGGAGCTGAGAGATTACTTTGTAGCGATATACAAACCTTGTAATCTAATTCTAAATTACACGGTGAGGAAAAGAACAAAGGTTCACCGATGTAAACTATTGAAAGCGACACTGGCACTGATGTCAAGAAGTTATGTTTCACAAATCGATTGTCACTGTACTAGTAATTTAAGAGGCCTAGATTAATACTCGGGGTGACATGGGTTCAACACCCACTGTGGCAATTGCTGGAATTTAAATTCATTTTATTAAAAACAAATCTAAAATTAGAAGCTAATCTCATTAATGGTAATCATGAAACTGTCATTGATTTGTCATAAAAACCCAACTAGTTAACAAAAGTTGTTTTGGGAAGTAAATTTGCCATCTTTACCTAGTCTGGCCAAATGGGACTCTTGCCACACAGCATTGAAGTTGACTGCGAACAGCTCTCAAAAGCAATTAGCGATGAGAAACAACATCTGGACTTACCAGCGACACTCATGTTCGAGGAGGGACTAACAAAAATTATGAAATGACTTCTGAATAAAATGTTGAACAAAAACCCTTCCTTTATCTGAACACATCTTGTAATCTGATTGAGATTTTCAAGATTATTCACGATTGTCATTGACCAAGTAATAGTGAACTTGTCATTTGGCAGTACAGAACTTGAATATTACTGAAAAAAGAGATGTACTGTCAAAGTTTTTCATCTTGCACTCATCAGACAAACGCATAATTACAAAATATCAAAGAGAGAAACTATTTATATGCATGAGAATATGCTGCTCATTGGTGAAGGTGGTGTCATAGAGAATTCACCAGGGAGCAGATAACTGCCAAGTTTTGTTTAAATTTAAATCAGGCAAGTAGACGCTGATTGGTCAATGTATAACAGATACCAGGCTTTATACCTAGATACTCTATTCACTCTATTCAAATCAGAGTAATGGTCTTCTTGGGTCAAAGTGAATCAAGAGGCTCGTGACTGTATGATTTTCTTAACATGTTTAATCCAGACAAATGTAAGATAAGGTCTAATTCATGTGGGAATTATACAGTAACTGGCAGAACCCTTAGGTATATTGACAGGCAGAGCGATCTGCGTGTACAGGTCCACAGATCACTGAAAATGGCAACACAGATGGAGAAGGTAGTCAAGAAGGCATATCAGTTGGTGCATTGAGTATGAAAATCTGCAAGTTCTCAGAACCTTAGTTAGGTCACATTTGGAGTATTGTGTACAATTCTGGTCGCCACACTACCAGAAAGATGTGGATGCTTTAGAAAAGCTACAGAAGATGTTGACGAGGATGCTGCCTGATCTGGAGGGTATCAACTATGAGGAGAGGTTGGATAAACTCAGATTGCTTTCACTGGAATGATGCAGGTTGAGGGCCGTACTGATAGAGGTTTACAAAATTATGAACGGCACGTACAGAGTGAATATTCAGAAGCTTTTTCTCAGGGTGGAAAAGGCAAAAACATAGATTTAAGGTGCAAGGGAGAAAGTTTTGAGTAGAGGTGTGAGGCAAGATTTTTTACACAGTGGGTGGTGAGTGCCTGGAATGCGCTGCCGGAGGAGCTGGTGGAAGCAGATACCTTTAAGAAACATCTTGACGGATACATGAATAGGATGGGAATGGAGGGATACGGATCCTGGAGTGCAGAATGTATTAGACTGGACAGGTTTCATGATTGGTGCTGGCTTGGAGGGCTGAAGGACCTGTTCCTGTGTTGTACTGTACTTTGAAACCAAAGAGAAAATGCTGGAAAATCTCAGCAGGTTTGGCAGCATCTGGAGGGAGAGAAAAGTGCTAACGTTTCAAGTCCAGATTGCCAAAGCTTTGACAAAGGGTCATCTGGACTCGAAATGGAAGCTCTTTTCTCTCCCTACAAATGCTGCCAGACCTGCTGAGATTTTCCAACATTTTCTCTTTGGCTTTAGATTCCAGCATCCACAGTAATTTGCTTTTATTTTGTACTGTACTGTGTTCTTTGTTTCACAATAATAAAGGACCACAAGCCCCTGCTGGGGCAACTTCATGAAGATAAACCAATGTATCCAATAGAGTTATGGGCCAGGGTTTAGAGAACCCCAAAGTGTATCATGGAGTTCACCTGACCCACAACTTTTAACAGATTGTGGTCTGGGGAGTACACAGCCCACTCTACAGGTGTGGTACGGCAGAAATGGAAAAGTAATTTTTAAAGCAAAACAATGTTTATTCTATGAACTCAAGTTAACCTTTTTAAAACATACAGTGAACATCTTCGCAACCATTAATTCAAATACAATCACCAAAGAATACCACACTAAGTAATCCTTAAGCTGTCCTTTTAACATCCATAAGACTTAAAAAATACCTTTAAACAGAAGCACATCGGGTTAAAGTCACCACTGAGAGTTATTAGTTTTAAATCACCAAAGGATCGATTTACAGTTTTCAGATTAGAGACTAATACCCCTTCTGGCTGTGACTGCAGCTATCCAGCTCTGAAAACAAAACTAAAACACACCCTGCAGCAAACAGCCTAAAACTGAAAGTAAAAAGATAGACAGCTCAGCTCCGCCCACACTCTGACATCACTGATAAACACCCATTTCTTAAAGGTACATTTCTTAAACACCCATTTCTTAAAGGTACACTCACATGACAATAGCCTCCCTGAGAATACAAAGGTGGTTCTTGTTGCTGGCAAACTATGACTACATCTTCCGGCAAAGGCCAAGCTCACAGATTTCCAGTTGACTCGGATTTCCAAAAGACCTGGCACTCCCCACCGATACCTCAAGAAATCATCTTGGAATTGAACATTTTGGACACCTTGCCAGTTCTGTCCGGTTACATAAAGAATTGGACACAGCGCGACCCAACCCTGTCCTAATGATCTGGGTGGCAGCATAATAAATCTGACCAATTAAGGTCTTACATCAGTCATAAAGACAAACTCAGTTGTGAGGATGCAACCCTTGCCAGAAAAAGCAGACACTGCTCCCTCCATCTGACCTCCATCCTTGTGAGTGGCCTGGTTGCTGATAACAGTATGATGCCACAGTGGTTAGCTCTGCTGCCTTACAGCGTATGGGTCCTGGATTCAATTCCGGCCTTGCGTGACTGTCTGTGTGGAGTTCACATGTTCTTGTGTCTGCGTGGGTTTCCTCCGGGTGCTCCAGTTTCCTCCGACAGTCCAAAGATGTGCAGGTTAGGTGGATTGGTCGTGCTGAAATTGCCCGTCATGTCCAAAGATATGCACATTGGATGTGGTTACAGGGATAGGGTGAATAAACATGCCTAGGTGGGGTGCTCTTGTGGTAGTCACCACTGATGTATATATTGTATATATAGGATGTATATATTGGTGCTTTACGGTAAGGCCCTGTACTACAGGTACGGGGGTAGATCCCTGCCTGCTGGCTCCGCCAAGTAGGCGGAGTATAAATATGTGTGCTTCCCGTACAGTAGCCATTTCGTCAGATGCTGTAGGAGGCCACACATCTCAGTGCAATAAAGCCTCGATTACATCCTACTCTCCTCTTTGCGTAATTGATAGTGCATCAATTTATTACACTGAGATTTTTCAGAGATGGACCTCAGCATCAAGCTGGATCACCTGTAGCTGTATCCTCAAGCACACAATGCCAAAAAGGACTTTGAATATTGGCTAGCCTGTTTCGAAGAGTACATTGGGTCTGCGCCAGACACAATTCCAGAAGCACAGAAGCTCCAGATCCTTTACACGCGGCTGAGCTCCAACGTCTTTCCACTCATCCATAACGCGCTGACCTATGCAGAGGCCATGGTTCTACTGAAGGAAAACTACGCTCAACGGACTAACAAAATCTATGCCAGGCACCTCCTCTCCACGCGGCGCCAACTTCCCGGTGAGTCGGTGGAAGATTTCTGGTGCGCCCTGCTCGCCCTAGGAAGAGACTGTGACTGCCAGGCCGTTTCGGCCATGGAACACTCGAATTTTCTAATGAGAGACGCATTTGTTACGGGCATAGGGTCTGACTACATCCGCCAGCGCCTCTTAGAAGGAGCCACATTCGACCTCGCGGCGACCAAAAAACTAGCGCACATGCAACATTCAGACCTATGCCCATGGCCGCATGGTGGACTCTGCAGATGGCCGTCCATCGTGGACCCCATCAGTGACCGCCCTCAGCCAACCCCACGCCTGTGCCGCGCGGCAGCCAACCAACTCTGGGGAGCCCAAATGCTACTTCTGTGGGCAGTCAAAACACCCCCGACAGTGATGCCCGGCGCAGAGCGCCCACTGCAAGGCCTGTGGCAAGAATGGACATTTCTCTGCAGTGTGCCAGGCCTGTTCAATCGCCGCTATTGTCCGGGCACCCCCCACGTGCGGCCAGTGGGCTCCGCCATCTTTCCCTGCTCGGACCACATGCAGCTAGTAGACGCCGCCATCTTGCTCGGCTCACAACACGTGCAGCCCCAGGGCGCCACCACCTTGCCTGCCCCACGACACGTGCGGCCCGTGGGCGCCGCCATCTTACCCAACTCAGGACCCCTGCCCGCCGAGCACCTCATCAGGCCATTTATCACCTGCAACCGCCGGCGACCAGCTGCGTCTCGCCTCGGTCATGATTGACCAAGCTCAACCACACAACCTCGCGACTATTTCAACTAAAGTGAAGGTGAACGGGCACGAGATCTCCTGCCTGCTGGATTCCGGGAGCACTGAGAGCTTCATTCACCCTGATACGATAAGGCGCTGCTCCCTCGCGGTACGCTAACCACAGAATCTCCCTGGCCACCGGATCCCACTCCGTGGCGATCGGGGTATACTGCATCGCCACCCTCACTGTCCAGTGTGTGGAGTTCAGCGGTTTCCGTCTCTACGTCCTCCTCAACCTCTGCGCTGCCTTGCTACTCAGCCTGGACTTCAAGGGCAACCTCCAGAGCCTAACCCTAAAATTTGGCGGGCCCCTACCACCCCTTACCGTGTGCGGCCCCACGACCCTTAAGGTCGACCCGCCTTCCCATTTTGCAAACCTAACCCCGGATTGCAAACCCATTCGCCACCAGGAACAGATGGTACAGAGCACAGGGCAGGACCTTCATCAGGTCGAAAGACCAGCGGCTGCTTCGGGAAGGCATCATCGAAGCCAGCAACAGCCCCTGGAGAGTCCAAGTGGTAGCGGTCAAAACTGGGGAGAAAAGCAGAATTGTCATTGACGACAGTCAGACCATCAATCGGTACACGCAGCTCGATGCGTACCCCCTCCCCAGGATATCCATCTCTGGGGTTTCGCTCCCGACATGGCTGGCAGCTCCAGGACCTGTTCTCCTCCGTAGACACGTTCAACTGTACAAGGTGGACCCATTGGTTTAGAGGGTACAGCTACTTCACGCCAACCCGCAGTACGCTTACGTAGCGTACCTCGACGGCAGCCAAGACACGGTCTCCCTCAGGGACCTGGCACCAGTTGGTTCCACACACACCCCTCCCCCCCTGCCCCGGCGCCATCCTCCCTTCCCCCGGCGCACCCCATCGCAGCCCCCGCTCCGGGACAATCTGTCCTCCTCTTGCTCACACCCGGGGATGAAGAGGATTTCGACATGCTCCCGGATTCACCGAAGACCAAGCAGCCACTTCGCCAGCTGCTGTCGGAGGCCACACATCTCAGTGTAATAAAGCCTCAATTACATCCTACTCTCATCTTTGTGTAAATGATAGTGCATCAGCTCTTTCTGACAGTCAGTGCAGACTAGATGAGCTGAATGGCTCATCTTTGGCACTGTAGGTATTCTATGGATGAGGGTAGCTGTGGGCTTTGCTGATCCTTTTGGTTGATGACCAATCAAGGTGGTTGGAAGTTCAAGAGATGGCAACAATGTCCTCAGCGGCCACATTGGAGGCCCTGAGGCGAGTTTTCGCTACCCGTACACAGTTCCCCCCCCACCCCCCTCTCTGAAGGAGTAGTGTCTGAGAACAGCACTCCTTTCACTGGTGAGAACCTCCTGCGCTTTGTCATTATGAATGGCATTCACCAGACCAGGACAGACCAGGACAGTCCCCTTTCACCCTGCCTCAAATGGGCTGTCCACGAGACCCTGGAAATCCCCCGATAGATTAACGGTGTGATAGACTCTTTCCTTTGTTTCCTCAGCCTTATTTAAATGTTTTTCTGTGCATAGATTATTTGAAAATATGTTATTGAGGGACTAAATGGGGGAGGGATGTGGTAGTACGGCCCTTTAGGGACGTGTCCTCACGGTCCATGTGACTGGTACGGGGCCTTCCATGCGGGAACGCATACACCCCGACTAATGAGGAAAAAACGCGGGGCCCGGGGAGCAGGGCTCTTGTCAGGGTGAACCCGGGAGCCAGGGTGTTAACACCTGTAGAGAGACTCTGTGCCTGTGTATCAAGTACCCGTGTTAATTGCGAATAAAGCCTCTGTTCTTCCTCACTGATATCTACCTGGCATTGCCTCAAGCCACCACAATTACTTCACAACGAGCCTCCTACACATCATCATTTTTAGAGGAGGCATAATGATCCCTCTCCTTCCCTCCCTCTCACCCACCCTGCGTCCCCCTCTGCAGAACAGGGTGTGCAGTACACAGATACATAATACATGAGACCCTCACAGTGGCATATTGAAGCATTTCACTGGATGTATCGAACTACCTTAATCACACCTTCAGGAGACCCATGACCTTCTCGATGGTGACTCGGGTTCCCCTGCAGAAGGCGCTGGACATGTCCTTTCTATCTGTGCATGGCATCACAGCAACCATGTTCTCAGTGGGTAGACCTAATCTCCTAATATCCGATCCTGAAGGTACACGGGGTGGGGTGAGGGCAAGCAAATGAATTGGGGCACCTGGGACTGCTGCTTTCCAACAGCTACTCACACATGTAGGACCTCTCTGCGGTGGTTACAGGCAAATTATACATTGAGTGAGTAGAAGTCCTTGCCGACCATATGGCTGCTGACCCGGCTGTGATCTCCGTCCAGGCTGGCTTTGTCTCGTTGTGAGGTCTCCTCTTCCTGTCTTCTGGCATGAAAGCCTCCCACCTATCACAGCCTCGTGGGGGGTGGGAGGTATCATCAAAACTTGTGGCTGTGCCGGGTCTGGACCCACAGCAGCTTGTAGCTCTATTCTCTATTGCCTCCTCCATTGGAGAGAGACAAAAAGAGAGATAAAGGTCTGAATTTGAGTCGTTTTCTTGGCACTTGGTATTCAAATGGGAAATGAATCAGCTGCATTCAAATGTCCTTTTCTCCCTGGCAGAGGTCCTGAATGATTCCCCCCCAGCACAAAAATCAGCACATATGTAAAACCAAGCTCTTGCCAACTTCAGTTCTTCAAAGAATTTCAATATCTATCCACAAAGCGTTTTGGACTCCAAAGTATAATTTGTGTTGCAGATGCCACAGTCCATGCGAGAAGTGCCTATAAATAGGTGATAATGGCCGACTTCCAGTTCATGGCCTGCTCCTCATGCTCCCCCCTCCTCCAGACATCTCACCTTGCATTACCAATGGCGTGCGCTACCCACCATTTCTCGCTGTTGTTGGCCGAATTGCTGCCGGGCACCTGCTAGTTCAAGCTAACTCCATCATCAGCGTCTTTCAAGGGGGGGGGGGGGAGGGGGGGGGGGGGGGGGGGAGGAGGCGCTGCTCCATCCAGTTCCAGGCCAGACTTGCATCCATCACCGATGTAGCCACCTGCTACATGGGAATTATGGCCAACCCAGGACTCAGACAGACTCAGATCATGTGTGTGTATTTGCAACCCAGATAGCTAGACACAATCGAAACCCCCACTCGTTTGCATTCTAATGGCCCATTTCCCCAGAACAAAAGAACTGTACTCAGGTAACCGATACAGATACAGACTATGCGGCAACACTCCCTTAACTCAGGGAGCCCAAACAGCGAAGGTTAATGACCATGTGGTGAACACCACTAGTGGTATATTATATGTGTTAAGGTACTGCCCGTATATTAGAGGTACAATGGTAAATCCCTGCCTGCTGGCTCCGCCCAGCAGGTGGCGTATAAATGTGTGTGCTCTCCTGTGCTGCAGCCATTCTGATTCCAGCTACAGGAGGCACAACATAGAACATAGAACATAGAACAGTACAGCACAGAACAGGCCCTTCGGCCCTCAATGTTGTGCCGAGCCATGATCACCCTACTCAAACCCACGTATCCACCCTATACCAGTAACCCAACAAACCCCCCCCCCCCCTTAACCTTACTTTTATTAGGACACTACGGGCAATTTAGCATAGCCAATCCACCTAACCCGCACATCTTTGGACTGTGGGAGGAAACCGGAGCACCCGGAGGAAACCCACGCACACAGGGGGAGGACGTGCAGACTCCACACAGACAGTGACCCAGCCGGGAATCGAACCTGGGACCCTGGAGCTGTGAAGCATTTATGCTAACCACCATACTACCCATCTTGTTGAATAAAGCGTCGATTGTTCCACCATTCTCGTCTCATGGTAATTGACGGTACATCAATTTCTTGAACAAGATTTTTAAATGATGGATCCCCTCATCAAGCCTGATTGCCTGCAGCTGAGCCCTCAAGCAGCCAATGCCACGTCCACCTTCAACCACTGGCTAGCCTGCTTCAAAGGCTACCTCAGAGCAGCCGCTGAAGAACCCTCGGACTCGCAGAAGCTCCAAGTCCTCTATTCACGGCTGAGCCCTGACATTTTTCCCCTCATCCGGGATGCGCCAACCTACTCCGAAGCGATGATGCTCCTGAAGGGATATTACGTTCAACCGGTGAATCAAGTGTATGCCAGGCACCTCCTGGCCACGAGACAGCAACTCCCCGGGGAGACTCTGGAAGTTTTCTTGCATGCCCTGCAGATCCTAGGTAGGAATTGTAACTGCCAGTGTTGGAAGTCCAGCACACCGAACTTTTAATTGCAGATGCTTACGTCACGGGCATGAAGTCTGCATACGTCCGCCAGCGGCTATTGGAAGAGGGTACGCTCGATCTTGCGGCGACTAGGCAGCTCGCTAATTCGTTAGACGTGGCCTCCCTTAACGTTCCGTCCTACGCCCCAGACCACGCGTCACCCTCGTGGGGCCCACCAGCTGCCGACTCCAGCTCACCGCAAGCCTGCGCTGCACGGCAGCCAGTCAACTCTGGGGGGCCCAAGTGTTATTTTTGCGGACAAAACACCCCAGGCAGCACTGCCCGGCACGGAGCGCGACCTGCAACGGGTGTGGGAAGAAAGGGCACTTTGTTTCTGTTTGCCAGGCCCGGTCGGTCGCCGCTGTTTCCAGGCCAGGCATTTCTACACCCCCCACGTACGACCCAGGGGTGCCGCCATCTTCTCCTCCCCAAGCCACGTGCGGCCTGTGGGTGCCGTCATCTTCTCCAATGCAAGCCACGTGTGGCCCATGGGCGCAGCCATCTTGGTGCCGCCCGCCAGGTGCGCCCCATGGGCGCCGCCATCTTCAGCACCATTTTGGACCACGCCTCAGGACCTCTGCTCGTCTGACCGTTCGTCGTCTACCGCTACCCCCGCCACCGCTGATCAGCCCGGGACCACCCAGCACCTTCCAGAGCTCGCCTCTATCACCCTGGATCAGTCTCGGCCCCACAACCTCGCGACGGCTACGACGACGGTGAAGGTCAATGGGCACGAGACGACTTGCCTCTTTGACTCTGACACCACAAAAAGCTTCATCCACCCCACTATGGTAAGGCGCAGCTCCCTCATTGGAGGCATTATCTGGCCGGCAGGAGATTCACTCTCCTCACTGACAAAAAGCCTTTATGTTTAATAATACACAGCGGGGCATTATCAATAATGACAAGATCTTGAGGTGGAGGATTGAGCTCTCGACCTATAATTATGAGATCTTGTATTGCCCGGGGAAGCTCAATGAGCCCCCTGATGCCCTATCCCGCGGTACATGTGCTAGCGCACAAGTGGACCGACTCTGGGCTCTCCACTATGACCTATGCCGTCATCCAGAAAATCCCCCTGGCCTCCGGATCCCATTCCGTTGAAATCCGGGGGTACGGCATTGTGACCCTCACCGTCCAGGGCGTAGAATTCAGTAATTTCCGGCTCCACGTCCTCCCCCACATCTGCGCTGCCCTGTTACTCGGCCCAGATTTCCAGTGCCATCTCCAAAGCCTGACTTTAAAATTCGGCGGACCCCTACCCCCCATCACCATCTGCGGCCTCACAACCCTTAAGGTCGATCCACCTTCCCTGTTTGCGAGCCTCACCCCGGACTGCAAACCCGTTGCCACTAGGAGCAGACGGTACAATGCCCAGGACTGGACCTTCATCAGGTTGGAGATCCAACAGTGTCTGCAGGAGGGGGTTATTGAGGCCAGCAAGAGCCCCTGGAGAGGTCAAGTAGTGGTAGTGAAGACTGGGGAGAAGCACAGGATGGTCATTGACTACAGTCAGACCATCAATCGGTACACGTAGTTCGACGCGTACTCCCTCCTACGCATATCTGACATGGTCAATCAGATTGCGGAGTTTCGAGTCTTTTCCACAGTAGACTTGAAGTCCGCCTACCACCAGCTCCCCATCCGCCCGGAGGACCGCCAATACACTGCGTTCGAAGCAGATGGCCGCCTCTATCACTTCCTTAGGGTTCCCTTCGGCGTCACTCATGGGGTCTCGGTCTTCCAGCGAGAGATGGACTGAACGGTTGATCGGTACGGTCTGTGGGCCACCTTCCCGTACCTAGATAACATCACCATCTACGGCCACGATCAGCAGGACCACGACGCAAACCTCCAAAAATTCCTCCATACCGCCAAACTCCTTAACCTCATACAATAAGGAGAAATGCGTGTTCCGCACCAATCGCTTCGCCATCCTTGGCTAAGTAGTGGAAAATGGAGTCCTAGGGCCCGACCCCGACCGCATGCGCCCCCTCCTGGAACTCCCTCTCCCCCACTGCCCCAAGGCCCATAAACGATGCCTGGGGTTTTTCTCTTATTACGCCCAGTGGGTCCCTAATTATGCCGACAAGGCCCGCCCACTCATTCAGTCCACAGTTTTTCCCCTGACGGGTGTGGCCCGCCAGGCCTTCAACCGCATCAAGGCGGACATCGCCAAGGCCACGATGCAAGTGGTCGAAGAGTCCCTCCCCTTTCAGGTGGAGAGCGATGCATCGGACGTAGCTCTGGCCGCCACCCTCAACCAAGCGGGCAGACCTGTGACCTTCTTCTCCCGCACCCTCCATGCCTCCAAAATTCGGCACTCCTCTGTCGAAAAGGCGGCCCAAGCCATTGTGGAAGATGTGCGACATTGGAGGCATTATCTGGCCGGCAGGAGATTCACTCTCCTCACTGACAAAAAGCCTTTATGTTTAATTATACACAGCGGGGCATTATCAAAAATGACAAGATTTTGAGGTGGAGGATCGAGCTCTCGACCTATAATTATGAGATCTTGTATTGCCCGGGGAAGCTCAATGAGCCCCCTGATGCCCTATCCCGCGGTACATGTGACAGCGCACAAGTGGACCGACTCTGGGCTCTCCACTATGACCTATGCCACCTAGGGGTCTCCCGTTTCATCCATTTTGTGAAGGCCCGCAACCTGCCCTACTCCATTGAGGAGGTCAGGACCGTCATAGGGACTGTCAAGTCTGCACAGAGTGCAAGCCACACTTCTATCGGCCAGATAGAGTGCACCTGGTGAAGGCCTCCTGCCCCTTTGTATGCCTCAGAGTGGACTTCAAAGTTCCCCTCCCCTCCACCGACCGCAACGCGTACTTCCTGAACGAGATTGACGAATACTCCCGGTTCCCTCTCGCCACCCCATGCCCCGATATGACTTCTGCCACGATAATCAAAGCGCTGCACAGCATCGTCACTCTGTTCCATTACCCGAACTATATCCACAGCGATCGGGGATCCTCTTTCATGAGCGATGAGCTGCATCAGTTCCTGCTCAGCAAGGGCATCGCCTCGAGCAGGACGACCAGCTACAACCCCCGGGGAAACGGGCAGGTGGAGAGGGAGAACGGGACGGTCTGGTAGGCCGTCCTGATGGCCCTGCAGTCTAAAAATCGCCCGGTCTCCCGCTGGCAGGAGGTCCTGCCCGATGCGCTCCACTCCATCCAATCGATCCTCTGCACTGCGACTAATGAGACCCCTCACGAACAGGTGTTTGCCTTCCCCAGGAAGTCTACCTCCTGGGTCTTGTTCTCACATGGCTGACAGTTCCTGAATCCGACCTCCTCCGGAACCATGTGCGGAGCCATAAATCGGACCCCTTGGTCGAAAAAGTCCACCTCCAACAAGCAAACTCGCAGTACGCCCACGTGGCACACCCCGACGGGCACCAAGACACAGTCGCCCTCCGGGACCAGGCACCCGCTTGGTCCCCACCCACAACCCTCAACCTGACAGCGCCCCCCCCCCCTCCCCCACCCGGTTGCCTCATTCACCCCTGCGCCACTCACCCTCCCTCCAGCGAACCTCACTGCAGCCCCCACCCCAGCAGGATCCGTCCTCCCACTGGATCCACTCAGGGGTGACGAAGGAGAGGACAACACACTCCCGGAGTCGCAGGTGACCAAATCGGCGCCCATATCACCACCAGGACTGAGGCGAACGCGGAGGAGGGTTAAGGCCCCCGACAGACTGAATTTGTAATGTTTCCACCACCCCCGCAGGACTCTTTTTTAACAGGGGGTGAATGTGGTGAACACCAATAGTGTATATTATATGTATTACGGCACTGCCCGTATATTAGAGGTACAATGGTAAATCCCTGCCTGCTGGCTCTGCCCAGCAGGCACCGTATAAAAGGGTGTGCTCTCCTGCGCTGCAGCCATTCTGGTTCCAGCTACAGGAGGCACAACATCTTGTTCAATAAATCCTCGATTGTTCCACCATTCTCGTCTCTGGTAATAGACGGTACATCAGACCGCTAAGTACACGCCCAACCATCAAGGCACCCGCCCCTTTATTGGCCAAAATCGAAGGCAGTGATCAAAGCCTGTTGAATTATTGAGTCCAAGTTAAGGATCGCCCCAAAGAGCACGAAATCCCAGAGGAATAAAAGGGACACAGGTATGTGCTCGGTCTCTCTTGGATCCGGCCTATGCCAACCCAAGTGCAGTATAACGACCAGACAGACAAGTTCAAGACCAACGATCGCTACCAAACGGATGAGCCCAGCAGAAACAGAGCAAATTTTTCCACCCAGCTACACAAGGTCTGGACTAAGGCCTTGTCCATTTGCATAGAGCCGGTTGCCCTGAAGTAAAGTATATGTTATTGTAGTTGTTAGGTGTAGATTAACTTGTCGTGTTTTGTGTTGCATGTCGAAGTAATCCTTATGTGTAAATAAACCATCTTTGAACTTGAACTGACTAACTGGTTGCATGGTCCTTTGATCGATACCCAGTAAAGCTTTGTGGTGGTATCATTTGATACCCCGCGACTCTAAAGAGCATCATCATTAAAAAGAGCAACACCAAGCTACGGAGAATTCACTCTATTATGTCTACCAGCTTCTGAAGTCAAAGAAATGCCTGAGATTTAACCAGTAAGCAACATGGGGCACAATGGTTAGCACTGCTACCTCACAGCGGCAGGGACCAGGGTTCAATTCTGACCCTAGGCCACTGTCTGTGTGGCGTTCGCACTTTCTCCCTGTGTCTGCTTTTTTTTTCCTCCGGATGCTCCGGTTTCCTCCTACAGTCCAATGATATGCAGGTTCGGGAGATTGGCCATGCTCATATTGCCCAAAAAGATTAGGTGCGATTTTGGGGATAGGGGCGTGGATTGGGCCTAGGGAAGGTGCTCTATCGGAGCAAGGGCCGATGCAGAATCGATGGGCTGAATGGCCTCCATCTGCACTGCAGAGATTCTATGATTCTCTGAAGCCACAATACAATTAAAAGAGTTCACTGTTTGGCACCTATGCTTAGGTATATATAAAGATAGATTGAGTCTCTTAGTCAGGAGTGATCTAAAATTTCAAACCGACAAAATATGTCTGGGAATATAAGTCTAAAAAGTAATTAAACAGTCAAACAAAATATGAAGAGAGATAACTCTAACAAAAACACTCCAGATTTGGAGAAGGAAGTAAAGGGCAGACTCAAACAGGAAATGGGAATATTCAAGAAGATGATAACGATCATTTCCTTGATGTGGAGATGCCGGCGTTGGACTGGGGTGAGCACAATAAGAAGTCTGACAACACCAGGTTAAAGTCCAACAGGTTTGTTTCAAACACATGCTTTCGGAGCACTGCTCCTTCCTCAGGTGAATCTGAGGAAGGAGTAGTGCTCCGAAAGCTCGTATTTGAAACAAACCTGTTGGACTTTAACCTGGTGTTGTAAGACTTCTTACTGTAATCATTTCTTTGCCAAGGGAGAAAGAGGATATCAAGCCAAAGCTTTCCTTCAATGGGACTAACTTCCACTTCTGATTGGTGTAAAGTAACCCATGGTATTTTGTCAGTGCCAGTGGAGTACGATTGCCTCTCCTGGCTTCCAAAGAAACTTTCCTGAGTGTTGCCAGCAGTAATCCCGATTGAAACCAATTATTTGGCTGCTTGACGTCGGTACACATTGGCAGATTGTGCATACGGCACCACTGTATCTCCAAAATTTGTAGTTGGAGTTTTAAGGGTGGCATGGTAGCACAGTGGTTGACACAGTTGTTTCACAGCTCCAGGGTCCCAGGTTCGATTCCCGGCTTGGGTCACTGTCTATGCGGCACCTGCACATTCTCCCCGTGTCTGCGTGGGTTTCCTCCGGATGCTCCAGTTTCCTCCCACAGTCCAAAGATGTGCAGGTTAGGTGGACTGGCCATGCTAAATTGCCATTAGGTTTGGTGGGGTTGCTGGGTTACGGATATGGGGTGGAGGTGTGGGCTTAAGTAGGGTGCTCTTTCCAAGAGCCGGTGCAGACTCGATGGGCCGAATGGCCTCGTTCTGCACTGTAAATTCTATGGAAGTCTAATATTATAGGAGCCCGGTTTGTCTGCACTGCATTGCAGAACTGAACTTTCATAGGGGTAATCTATCAAGGAATATTGAACTGAGATTCCACCTGCTCTCTCAGATGTGCAGAAGATGGCAGAATTTGAAGAAGAATGGTCCAGTTTCCTGCCAAACAGTTATCCATCAATCAAAACAACTGGATTAAATTATCTTGTCATGTACCTCTTTGCTGTTTATGGGTGCTTGCTGTGCACTGTATTTCCCTACGTTACAACTGACAACAGTGTCTACAACTCAAAAATAGACACTTGCTGTGGAACACTTTGGAATATTTTATGGCTTTAAAACATTGGGTGGGATTTTCTGACCCTCCCCACCTGCAGCATGTTTTACGATGATGGAGGGAGGTGACCTGTCATTGGCTGCCAGCGAGATCTGGTCCTGCCGCGGTCAATGGGGTTTCCTTTTGGTCACATCCTCCGCAGCAAGGCGAACGACCAGAAAATCCTAGGCAGTGTGTACAAAGTCATGTTTTCTCTCCATTTCATCACTCCTATCTATCTCATCTGCTTTTTATGAAAGATACTAAATGGAATCATTGTTTTTTTTGTATTTTCTGCATCTTCAGGAAACTTTGAATATAGCTGCAGGGGCATCTGTCAAATTAAGTCCATCATAACCTTTATTTGCAGTTTCATTATTCTAAAACTCAGCTTGAAGTTAGTTTGCTTGCTGTGATGTTTGGCACTTAACTCATTGTACATTAGTCACAGTAAATCAACCCTTAGGCTTATTGCAAGCAGAAACAAACTATGCGGCCTCGTCCTAAAAGATGTGCCATCCTGCAAAATCAATTTATTTTATTAATTCACGCTTGGGTTATGAGGGTGCTGCCAAGGGCAGCATTTATTGCCCATACCGAGTTACCTATTCAGAAGGTAGTGGTGAGTCACCTTCTTCGACCACTGCAGTCTGCGTGGTGAGGTAAGAAGAGAGTTTCAGGATCTGATGCTGTGACAGTGAAGGTATGGTGATATACATTCAGGTCTGGGTAATGTGTGCCGTAGGGAGGACAATGGGAAAAATTCTAGGTATAATATCCACCATGCACTTGTTGCTCTTGTCCTTCTATGTGCTAGAGGTGGCGAGTTTGAAAGGTGTGATTGTAGAAACCTGGGTGAATTATGAAATCTATTTTTCTTCAAATTCGTTCATGGGTTTGGTGTTACTGGTAAAGCCAACAAATTTTGACCATCCTTAATTACCTTTGAGAGTTGGTGGTGAACAAAATCTCAGAGGGTAATTAAGGCTTGTGGTTTTTCTGCAAACGTATGCTTTATTTTCATTCTGTGCAGGGGCCAAAGCTCCTCAGGGGCCTAATGATCATCTCTTCTCTCTTCTTTGGCGATCACTCTCTAACGAATTTGACTGTCCACCTACGAAACTGGTCACGGATCCTGTGCGTCCTTGCGTAGCTGATGAGCCAATTCAGCAATAACTTCGACAAGGATTTAAGAGTTGTTTATTTACTTCATGGTGTACGATTTGCACCTATTAAACCTAAATTTAAGCTTCAATGGAGTTGATTTCAACAACGTAATCAAACCGTGGATTTATAGAATTCCAAAAATGCAACTTCAGGTTACCAAGAAGTAAACATTTTCAAAAGGGCTGATTGCTAAGCAAAAGTTTGTCAAGGACATCTCTAAGTTGTATTTTTATAAAGTTTTAGTTTTAATCAGCTGGTGTAGGCAGTTTCCCTTATTCTGGGTATCAGTCACTTCACCCCATTGGTCCCAGAATTACTTTCAGAAATGCATCATTTCAAATATGTAGCTTGCAATAAGCAGTTAATGATCCTGGTACAAGGTTTTGATCATTTGCTTTGACCTCACCATGAATTACCACTGGCACATCATTTATATTTTGAAAAGTTGTAGCATGATAGGAACCAGTCATTCCATCATGCCCATATAAGCCCCAGTTCTTCAAATAAAATAAAATACAGCTCACCTGCTTCACCGCCTTTTCCTCTGTTCTTTTACATTTTCCATTTCTAAATTTGTATCCATTTAAATTTATTAATATTGTCACCTGTATATTCATGGCTATGCTTGTAAAAATGTTCTCACTCTATTAATCTTCCTTTATCTAGCAATGATGTGCATCCTTGTTACCAATTCACCAATTTGTAAAAATACAACATTTACTATTTACGCTCTATAAAATTATCAATATTTCAAAATCTTGATTAGTTCCTTCCTGAACATCCTCTAAGTTTTTCATTATATAGAAAACAGAAATATAGAAATAATAGGAGCAGGAAGGAGGAGGACATTCAGCCCTTCAAGCCTGCTCCCCGATTCATTTTGATCATTGCTGATCATCCAAATATATAGCCTAATCTCGCTTCGGATATCCCCACTGGGGTGCTTGAGTGGCAGTGCCAAGGTGCTAGGCTGGCAGTGTCAGGGTGCCCAGGTACCGGGGGAGTGTCAGGGTGTCATCCTGTCCTGTCGCCGACGACCCAGGAGCCTGTATCCCCCCAGAGAGACCCCACCCCCAAGTTGCCATCACAACTAGTTCACAAATTTGTTCACGCTTTCCTACTTCTAGGTGGGAGAACAAGGTGACTACATTGGGCAATGATTCTGCACTGCCTAGCTGGATAATCGGGGTTCAATGTGGGCCTCGCCCATATCTACGTCCACTTCATCTGCACTGCTCTCCTCCTAAGACCATAAGACACAGGAGCAGAATTAGGCCACTTGGCCCATCGAGTCTGCTCCGCCATTCAATCATGGCTGATATTTTTCTCATCCCCATTCTCCTGCCTTTCCCCCATAACCCCTGATCCCCTTATTAATTGAGAACCTATCTAACTCTGTCTTAAAGACACTCAGTGATTTGGCTTCCACAGCCTTCTGCGGCAAAGAGTTCCATAGATTCATCACCCTCTGGCTGAAGAAATTCCTACTCCCAACCGGTGAAAACATGACAGACCATTACTTACATTTCTCCTTCTTGGCTGTGATATTGCTTTATCATGATGACATGACACGTCCTTTGCTCTTTCTCCCCTGATCTGGGGTCTTGATTAGGTAGTTCACTGGGGAAAAGCTTCTGACTATTCACCCTGTCTATACCTCTTGTAATTTTGTAGATTTCGATCAGGTCTGTCTTTCCAACAAAAACAATCTGAGTTTATTCAACCCCTCCTCATATCTAATACACTCCAGACCAGGCAACATCCTGGTAAACCTTCTTTGCACTCAGCCATTTGTGCTCAGCCATCGGAATTTTGTTGGCTATCCGCAAGATTTCTCCATGGTACGTCAGCGGCACTACTACTTGGTAGATCATTGTCCACTCCTCACTTTCAGGTTTGTGGGCTGCTCTCCATTTCCACATCGGCACCTCATTTTTCATGTAGCAGGGACTGACTCTGCCTCGACTTCAGTGTGAGTAGTCTGAGCTTATGGTCGGGATTCTCCCCTACCCAGCGGGGGGGTGCGTCCCGGTGTAGCGGAGTGGCGCCAACCACTTCGGCGTCGGGCCTCCCTAAAGGTGCGGAATTCGCCGCACCTTTGGGGGCTAGGCCCGCGCCGGAGTGGTTGTCGCCACGCCGACTGGTGCCAAAACCGGCGCCAACGGCCTTTGACGCCCGCTGCCCGGCATCGGGGCAGGCCGAAAGGCCATAGCCGGTTCACCAGCTGCCGCTGACGTCACCACCAGCGCATGCGCGGTTGAGGGGGTCTCTTCCGCCTCCGCCATGGTGGAGGCTGTGGCGGCGGCGGAAGAAAAAGAGTGCCCCATGGCACAGGCCCGCCCGCCGATCGGTGTGCCCCGAACGCGGGCCAGGCCCCCGGGGACCCCCAGGACCCTGGGGGCCTGCTCGCGCCACCAATCCCGCCGGCACCACAGGTGCTCCAATTCCTGCCGGTGGTAGAGGCTTGTCAGTGGTGGGACTTTGGCCCATCACAGGCCGGAGAATCGCTGTGGGGGGCAAGCCGATCGGCGCGGCACGATGCCCGCTCCCGTCGATTCCCGGGTGGCAGCGAATTCCGCCCACGGCGGGGGCGGGTTTTACGCTGGCCCCGGGCGTTTCCCCGACCCTGCGGGGGGTCGGAGAATTACGCCCCATGTTTTTCACTGTGGGTTGCTTCTTGGCTGCTACCAAGGAAGATTTATTTATTACCAAAAAGAAATGATCAGAACATCTCAGCAGATCTAGCAGCATCTGTAGGGAGAGAAAAGACCTGACGTTTCGAGTCCAGGTGACCCTTTGTCAAAGCTAAAGACAGAGAAAGTGGGGAATATTTATACTGTGGAGTGAGAATGAAAGATGAGTCATAGCCACAGAAACCCAGGGAAATGGGGTGCTAATGGCCACAGAAACCAAGGGGAAAGAGTGTTAATGACAGTCCCCAGAGAGAACAAAAGATGTGGAAGGCCAAACTGCAAAAAAAAACTAACAGAGTAAACTGTGACAGATGTAGATGTGGGGGAGGGGAAGGGGGAAGCAAAGGGGAGAATGGGTAACAAAAGGTGGATAAGATGGGGGGGGATATCTATAAAGAAAGACAAGAGAGAAAAAGTGGTAAAAAAAACAGTTAAAATGAAATGGGATGAAAACAAATGGATTGAGGTGGGGTAGTGCTAATCATCTGAAGTTGTTGAATTTGATGTTGAGACTGGAAGGCTATAGCGTGTCTAACTGGAAGATGAGCTGTTGTTCCTCCAGTTTGCGTTGAGCTTCACTGGAACATTGTAGCAGGCCAAAGACAGACATGTGGGCATGGGAGCAGGGTCTTGTGTTAAAATGGCAAGCAACGGGAAGGTCAGCGTCCTGAATGCGCACAGACCGAAGGTGCTCAGCAAAGCGATCACCCAGTCTGCGTTTGGTCTCTCTGATATAGAGGAGACCACGTTGGGAGCAGCAAATGCAATAGACCAAATTGGAAGAGGTGCAAGTGAAATGCTGCTTAACCTGGAATGTGTGTTTTGGGCCTGGGATGTTAAGCATTGATTAAGCATGGTTAAGCATAAGATTTATTTATTACCTCCTTAGAGTCTTCTGGACTCCCAAAAAAACAAGATAGAGGGGTTTCTATCTGCAGTGACACTTCAGATTCCTCTGGAGATGCTTGTCTGACCAACGAATGGGTTGCCACACAGTCAGGAAAAATGCCAGGCACCTTCTCCTGCAATTGCTCAGTCTCCTTGACCTCAATGGGCTTTTCTGAGACTACTGGAGATGCTGTTACCCTTAATGCCACCAGATCAGTGCTGAGGAGCAGGTTGATCCATCCATAGGCAAACTGGAAATTACTCACAGTCATTGGCCCTGATATAAGGTCGCACTCCAGATGCACCCAGTGTAGGGGAATGGACATACACCCTCTTTCAATCGCCTTTTACCAACACGTTGACACTTATTGCACTCTCTGCTGGAAAGATCATACCATTTTCCAGCATTAGAGTCTGGTTAGTCCCTGTACCTCTCAGTATTTCTACAGGTTGACTCACCTCACCCTGGGGAAATAAGATCACCCTTCCTTTGGATACAAAATTGCAGTAACTCTTAGGGGGCTGTTTAATCTCATCCACACTTGAGGTTCCCCTGCAGGGACTTGCAGCTGCAATCGGAGCTATAGGACTCTGACTGACTCCCATTCTCTGCATGGGGCGTCTGGGGCCCGATAAATCCCACTGGTTTTATCGTAGCAACCAGCAGCATCAGCTCATAATTGTCAAACAGTGTGGCTGCCTGCCTGGCCGTTGAGACCCTCTGCTCCTCTAGCTGTGTTTTATTAGAAGGGATATGGAGTTTTTAAACTCCTCAGGGAGGAACTGTGAGAAGTGCGGACTTGTTTGCCTGTGGAGAGATGAATTTGAGGTTACCGGTTGCTCATTAGTAACCTAATTACACTTAGCCTAATATAACAGGGCTGCCTACGTTGAAGTCTTTTAAAAAAAAATTTAAATAAATTTACAGTAGCCAATTTTTAATTTTTGAAAATGTTCCAATTAAGGGACTCAATTGCATGGTCAATCCACCTAACCTGCACATCTTTGGATTGTGAGGGTGAAACCCACGCAGACATGGGGAGAATGTGCAAACTCCACAAGGTCAGTGACCCAGGGCCGGGATTCCAACCCGGGTCCTCAGCGCCGCAGTCCCAGTGCTAACCACTGCGCCACACACCGCACCCCCCACCCCCCCTATGTTGAAGCCATGCTTTGTCTTCCCCATCCTCCATTTTGGGAAAGCGCATCTAGGTTCCCCAGTTTAGGTAGAAACTACATCTTAAGTGGATAACCACAGTCTAACACCACGTCTGGAAACAATTTCATTTAGCATAATATTTTATTAGGTAAATAGCATTGCAAAACCAGCCAGGTAATTCTCTGTAGAATACTCAAACTGTAGCAAAACCTCCCAAAATGTTTATAATCACATCAGTAGCCAGGAGAAATAATCCAGCAGCTCACAGGTAATTATTTCATGATCCCTTTAAACAGAGATGACTGGGAATCATTCACTGAGTGTAATGTCATGTTCAGCTGTGTGGTGTTAAAACAAGGAATTGGCTAGATTTTTTAGAAAATGGCTGCAGTGGCTTCATATCAGCATTGTACACCGATCCGTATCATCAACTTAGATCCCCTGCAGCCCATCGAGTCTGCACCAACCCTCTGAAAGAGCAGCTTACCTGGGCCCACTCCCCCAACCTATCCCCGTAACCCCACCTAATCTTTGGATACTAAGGGGCAATTCAGCATGGCCAATCCACCTAACCAGCACAGCTTTGGACTGTGGGAGGAAACCAGAGCACCCGGAGAAAACCCACACCGACACAGGGAGAACGTGTAGAATCCACACAGTCGCCCAAGGCTGGAATTAAAGCTAGGTCCCTGGCGCTGTGAGGCAGCAGTGCAAACCACTATGCCACCATGCTGTTCTGGATGCTTCTGCAAGTTGTTAGGCATGTGAAAACGCCTTTAAAAATGGGGGTGCCTTGCGCACTTCCCAAGAGTGATCTGTGTGCTTGTCGGATCCCATTTTTAAGTCTCATTTGGCTGTGTTAAATAGGTCCCTATTTAACCCACTATTTATTTAACAACTCTCTCTATGCTTTCACCTCTGTAGGATGGAATCATGCAGTGAAAGGTTGACTGAACCTTGCGGCAAATTCATAATGTGTTTGGTTAATATATTCGGAAGATAGGAATACACCCTTCTGATGTTTTATGGCTCTAAGAAAATTGTATGATATGACCAATAGTGGAATTAATGAATATTAATAAAACCCCAGGAAAAGATTATTAGTGTTACTTACTGGGGGCAGAGGAATAATTAAGTGGGCATTTGAGCGAGAGGGAATTTAGCATAGTGAACCAACCTTAAAATCAGTTTAGAATCCTTAGTTAACTGGAATCAGTGGATTTGTCTTGTGCTTGTATAATTGCACTGTTAACTAAACACAGAAGTTTTGGGTCCTATTAGCAATATGTATACGCTATGATGAACCATTCTTGCTTGTAATTTGCTTCAAAAAGTTAGCTCGCCACTGTTTAAATTAGCAATGCCACAACAGTTCAAAAGGATCAAAGCTTTAAGAAGTGTGTTAGCTCATTAATGTGAGGAAAAACCTTTGACTCAGAAGCTAAGATCATAGAACATAGAACAGTACAGCACAGAACAGGCCCTTCGGCCCTCGATGTTGTGCCGAGCAATGATCACCCTACTCAAACCCACGTATCCACCCTATACCCGTAACCCAACAGCCCCCCCCCCTTAACCTTACTTTTAGGACACTACGGGCAATTTAGCATGGCCAATCCACCTAACCCGCACATCTTTGGGCTGTGGGAGGAAACCGGAGCACCCGGAGGAAACCCACACACACACGGGGAGGACGTGCAGACTCCGCACAGACAGTGACCCATCCGGGAATCGAACCTGGGACCCTGGAGCTGTGAAGCATTTATGCTAACCACCATGCTACCGTGCTGCCCTTGTGCACTTCCCAAGAGTGATCAAATCAAGTAACAAAAAGGGCAGCATGGTGGCTCAGTGGATCGCACTGCTGCCTCACGGCTCCGAGGTCCCAGGTTCGATCCCGGCTCTGGGTCACTGTCCGTGTGGAGTTTGCACATTCTCCCCGTGTTTGCGTGGGTTTCACCCCCACAACCCAAAGATGTACAGGTTAGGTGGATTGGCCAGGCTAAATTGCCCCTTAATTGGAAAAAAATTAATTGGGCACTCTAAATTTATTTTTTAAAAATCAAATAACAAAACTATATTTCTGCTCGTCATTAATAGGTTTTTAAAAATAATACTTTATCTGAAATGCAAAAAAATACACCTATTGGGGATTTTTTGAACAATTACTTCAACTGTTCTTCGTGCCATGACAATCTTAAGGAGAATGCTTTTAAATTGAATATAGCTAAGCACAGAGGTCTAGAACAAGAGTTTAAATGTCTAAGGAAGAGGATGAAATGTCATGTAATTACCCAGGAATGGGATATTCTGGCTCGATGATACAGGTGAGGGTCAGGTACATTACCAAGCTGTCAGTCGGACCAGAGCTGGGTTTAGCATTTGATGATTGATTAGTTTTCTTCTTGTAATCTGGTAAACTTAATCACAAAACACTTTCTAATCCATGAAATAATGGGTTTTTCTATTTTTTTTTACAAATACTGCAATTTTCTTTGACAACAGTGCTGAAATGGCTTGAAACCAAAAATTTAGGTTATTTGTAACAAAATGATTTGGAATAGGGCCGCAAAATGGAGTTTGGCAGATCAAGCCACCAGCAGAAAACAAAGGTTAATGTCAGCATTGCTGAAGGGAAAGAAGAGCAGAAGTCATACTGAAAACAGCCGGTAGCCAGTCAACATCTGTTGTGAGCACTGATGGGTTAATGTTTGAAGCGCTGACCTGTGCTTACCGAACAAGCAGTTTGGGGGCAGAGCCCACAATTAAAGTTAACTTTTCTGTTCTCTTTGCAGGTCCCCCACCAGCAGTTCAGCTAAGAGTGAATTATAGAATTTACAGTGCAGAAGGAAACCATTCGGCCCATCGAGTCTGCACCGGCTCTTGGAAAGAGTACCATACCCAAGCCCACACCCCCACCCCATCCAGAAACCCAGCAACCTCACCCAATCCCTTTGGGCACTGCGAGCAATTTAGCGTGGCCAATCCACCTAACCTGCACATCTTTGGACTGTGGGAGGAAACCGGAGCACCCGGCAGAAACCCACGCAGACATGGGGAGAAGGTGCAGACTCCACAAAGACTGTGACCCAAGCCGGGATTTAAAATTGGGACCCTGGAGCTGTGAAGTAATTGTGCTAACCACTGTGCTACCGTGCCCCCCATCTGGAGGGAGAAGTGTGTGTGTGTGTGGCACATTCTTGTTCTTTCACGAACGCAGAGCCTTCAACCTTACACTCATCTCATACTGTGCCGACCATTTTCAATGCTCACTGCTGGGGTTCTCTTTGAGTTATTCAGCAGAGCTTGCCTGCAGTGCCACCCCAGCACAGATTGAACTTGCATGCAGTACCTGTGCTATTCCAACAGCAGGCTCTGCTCACTTTCAATTTGAGAAACATAGTAGTCTTTAAGCTTTTGGTGAGCTCTCACCCCTCCTTTCCCCACCCCCAGTCACAATTTTCTTTACCCTATCATTATAGACATCCTGGCATCATCTTTCACCTCCCCAGTGTTATCCTCCTGCCTGAACCCTTCTCCTTCAGGGATGGCCAGGGATGCACATTCTCAACTTCCCTGAATATCTCACCACATCCACATTCAGCTCCCTGACCTCCTTCTTCCCACCCCAGTGTTTATACGGTTTGCCTCCGTGTCTCCTCCAACAATCCTCGGCGCTCCCTCTGCCCCTCTCACACTCACCCTCTGCCCCTCTCGCACTCACCATTCCATCTGCACATGCACCATGAGTTTGCTCCCCAGGAGATAGACATGACTCCACAGATTCCTTCCTGGCAATTTCGCCTGGACATTCCATCTCATCAAGAGTTATAGCTGGGGGAAGGGCAATTATGATGCCATTAGACATGACTTAAGATGTGTAGGTTGGAGAAGTAGGCTGCAAGGGTTGGGCACACTGGATATGTGGAGCTTGTTCAAGGAACAGCTATTGCATGTTCTTGATAAGTACGTACCAGTCAGGCAGGGAGGAAGGGGTCGAGCGAGGGAACCGTGGTTTACCTAAGAAGTGGAATCTCTTGTTAAGAGGAAGAAGGAGGCCTATGTGAAGATGAGGCGTGAAGTTTCAGTTGGGGCGCTTGATAGTTACAAGGAAGCGAGGAAGGATCTAAAGAGAGAGCTGAGACGAGCAAGGAGGGGACATGAGAAGTCTTTGGCAGGAAGGATCAAGGAAAACCCAAAAGCTTTCTATAGGTATGTCAGGAATAAAAGAATGACTAGGGTAAGAGTAGGGCCAGTCAAGGACAGTGGTGGGAAGTTGTGTGTGGAGGCTGAGGAGATAAGCGAGATACTAAATGAATACTTTTCATCAGTATTCACTCAAGAAAAAGATAATATTGTGGAGGAGAATGCTGAGACCCAGGCTATTAGAATAGAAGGCATTGAGGTGCGTAGGGAAGAAGTGTTGGCAATTCTGGACAAGGTGAAAATAGATAAGTCCCCGGGGCCTGATGGGATTTATCCTAGGATTCTCTGGGAAGCCAGGGAAGAGATTGCTGAGCCTTTGGCTTTGATTTTTAGGTCATCATTGGCTACAGGAATAGTGCCAGAGGACTGGAGGATAGCAAATGTGGTCCCTTTGTTCAAGAAGGGGAGTAGAGATAACCCCGGTAACTATAGGCCGGTGAGCCTAACATCTGTGGTGGGTAAAGTCTTGGAGAGGATTATAAAAGATACGATTTATAATCATCTAGATAGAAATAATATGATTAGGGATAGTCAGCATGGTTTTGTGAAGGGTAGGTCATGCCTCACAAACCTTATCGAGTTCTTTGAGAAGGTGACTGAACAGGTAGACGAGGGTAGAGCAGTTGATGTGGTGTATATGGATTTCAGTAAAGCGTTTGATAAGGTTCCCCACGGTCGGCTATTGCAGAAAATACGGAGGCTGGGGATTGAGGGTGATTTAGAGATGCAGATCAGAAATTGGCTAGTTGAAAGAAGACAGAGAGTGGCAGTTGATGGGAAATATTCAGAATGGAGTTCAGTTACGAGTGGCATACCACAAGGTTCTGTTCTGGGGCCGTTGCTGTTTGTCATTTTTCTAAATGACCTAGAGGAGGGCGCAGAAGAATGGGTGAGTAAATTTGCAGACAACACTAAAGTCGGTGGAGTTGTAGACAGTGCGGAAGGATGTTGCAGGTTACAGAGGGACATAGATAAGCTGCAGAGCTGGGCTGAGAGGTGGCAAATGGAGTTTAATGTGGAGAAGTGTGAGGTGATTCACTTTGGAAAGAATAACAGGAATGCGGAATATTTGGCTAATGGTAAAATTCTTGGTAGTGTGGATGAGCAGAGGGATCTCGGTGTCCATGTACATAGATCCCTGAAAGTTGCCATCCAGGTTGATAGGGTTGTGAAGAAGGCCTATGGTGTGTTGGCCTTTATTGGTAGAGGGATTGAGTTCCGGAGCCATGAGGTCATGTTGCAGTTGTACAAAACTCTAGTACGGCCGCATTTGGAGTATTGCGTACAGTTCTGGTTGCCTCATTATAGGAAGGACGTGGAAGCTTTGGAACAGGTGCAGAGGAGAATTACCAGGATGTTGCCTGGTATGGAGGGAAAATCTTATGAGGAAATTCTGATGGACTTGAGGTTGTTTTCGTTAGAGAGAAGAAGGTTAAGAGGTGACTTAATAGAGGAATACAAAATGATCAGACGGTTAGATAGGGTGGACAGGGAGAGCCTTCTCCCGCGGATGGAGGTGGCTAGCACGAGGGGACATAGCCTTAAATTGAGGGGTAATAGATATAGGACAGAGGTCAGAGGTGGGTTTTTAACGCAAAGAGTGGTGAGGTCGTGGAATGACCTACCTGCAACAGTAGTGAACTCGCCAACATTGAGGGCATTTAAAAGTTTATTGGATAAGCATATGGATGATAAGGGCATAGTGTAGGTTATATGGCCTTTAGTTTTTTTCCATGTCGGTGCAACATCGAGGGCCGAAGGGCCTGTACTGCGCTGTATCGTTCTATGTTCTATGTTCTAATCACCGCCCCTCTACCCCCTTACACCTTGAGATCCCTTACACCCCCCTCTCCCACCCCTCAGTACCATAGCATAGGACACAAAAACAACATCTAAAAACTGCTTCATGGCAACTTGCAAAATCCTTCTTAGTTAAGAAAACATTTCCGAATTATTTCACTCAAAGCTGATGTTTCGGACCAAGCATGTGCGCACTCAAAGCTTGTTAACTCAATCACTTTTAAGCCATGGAAATTACATGCCACTAATTTCTACAGGTTTAGCTAAAATAAGGAGTAACTCTGGTCTAAACAGTGGAAGTTCTACAATGGCAGCTTTTGCACTCATTACCATGTCATTTCCATAAAGCAGAATTTTGAAGTCGGTGGATCTGAGGCCACCAACAATTTAATTGAGCACTTTCTGAAATTAGTTCTAAGTATTTGGGTTTTATTGGCAAAACCAACATTCATTACACTCCCCTCATTGGTGTTGACTGGCTTGATCCGGAGCACAGATAAGTCAACCATATTGTTGCGGGACTGGAGTCACATATAAATCAGAGCAGGAAAGGATTATCCTTACAAAAGAGCTACAGGGTGCGGTGACAATCCAACAGTTTCATGGTCACTCATCAATATCAGCTTAAGTCAAATTTTCAAACTGCCACATACACGCTAATCTCAATGTTACTCAATCAAGGTCCCTCCAATTACCAGTCCAGTAACTTAATCACTGAGCTACCATATCCATGTGTTTTCAGATAGATGCAACTCTGTTGTATCTAATTTTCACCCTGAATCCAGTTTACATTACTAGATTTGCACTGTTTTAAAAAAAAAGAACTTGGTATTTTGGGGTCTATTTTACATAAATATACCTACTTGTCATTCTGTGGTTAGCACAGTTGCTTCACAGCTCCAGGGTCCCAGGTTCGATTCACGGCTTGGGTCAATATCTGTGCGGCGTCTGCACGTTCTCCCAGTGTCTGCGTGGGTTTCCGGTTTCCTAGTGCTCTGGTTTCCTCCAACAGTCCAAAGATGTGCAGCAGGGTAGCATGGTGGTTAGCATAAATGCTTCACAGCTCCAGGGTCCCAGGTTCGATTCCCGGCTGGGTCACTGTCTGTGTGGAGTCTGCACGTCCTCCCCCTGTGTGCGTGGGTTTCCTCCGGGTGCTCCGGTTTCCTCCCACAGTCCAACGATGTGCGGGTTAGGTGGATTGGCCATGCTAAATTGCCCGTAGTGTCCTAATAAAAGTAAGGTTAAGGGTTGTTGGGTTATGGGTATAGGGTGGATACGTGGGTTTGAGTAGGGTGATCATGGCTCGGCACAACATTGTGGGCCGAAGGGCCTGTACTGTTCTATGTGCAGGTTAGGTGGATTGGCCATGTTAAATTGTCCTTAGTGTCCAAAAAAGGTTAGGTGGGGTTACTGGGTTATGGGGATAGGGTGGAGGTGTGGGCTTAACTGGGGTGCCCTTTCCAAGGACCGGTGCTAACCCAATGGGCCGAATGGCCTTCTTCTGCACTGTAAATTCTATGATTCCTTTTCTCCTCTTCCTGGAGTCTGTTTGGGAAATCTTGCCTCAGAAGCCAATTCTCGGAGGTGAAAGAAAATAAGGTGAACCCAAGTTGAATAACCAATGTGGAAACTGGAGCCACTGGGATATTGGTACTAATGACATGCCTCTGAAGGTGTTGCGGTCAATGAATATTTGCGTGACGTCCCTTCGGCCAAAGTAGATATCAGATTGGGATAAATGCAACTAATTTTTACTGGATTTTGGAAGAATATTCAAATACAAAATAGATGTTTCATTTCATTGCACTGTTGATTTGTATTTAGTGTTGATTAATAAATGTATATGAGAAGGTATGCATCAGCTCGTATCTGAATTATTCGAAGTAATCATATCAAATGTAAGTCTTAATTTTCATCATTGTTTCATGGACTGTATGGGTATCTCATTTAATTTATTCTGCTCAATATTTTACAAAGGAACAGATATTTTGTTTTTTACAATGTCATTACGGAATTAGACCTTTGGTTGACATGAATTTTTAAGAAGATTTTTAAGAGGATGTGGGTGTCGCTGGCTGGGCCAGAATTTGTTGCCCATCTCTAATTGCCCTTGAACTGAGTGACATTTCAGGGGGCTGTTGAGAATCAACCACATCCTGTGGATATGGAGGCACATGTCGGCCAAACCAGGTAAGAATGGCAGATTTATTTTCCGACTTGACATCAGTGAACCAGATAGGTTTTTACGAAAATTAACAATGGTTTCGCCGTAATCATTTGAATTAAATTCATATTTCACCATCTGCCATGGTGGGATTCGAACCCCAGTCCTCAGCACATTACCCTGGGTTTGTGGTTATCAATCCATTACACCAACATGTCCTTGCATTCAATGAGGTGCCACAATTGCTCTAATTCATCCACTCAAGTGAATTTCCATGTACCGAAAATAGCACAACCTTCAATATTTTTCAATTGCATAATACCACTCAGCCTTGCAAACATAGATCTTTACAATATAAAAGTATTTTGAAAAGGTTAAAACAAATAACTAAAGATAAAGGCCCTGAAATTTTGCATAGTTTTCACTGGTCTGCTGTAAATGGCATTAGAAGAGAGAATTGGTCACTTAAACAATTTACCTGGTGCGTTCTGTGGGTGTCCTACTGTTGATACAGTGGGAGACCAGGGCTGGTATTTTCACCATGGCAGACAGGCTCACCATCATAATGTAAATCGCAGAAAAGGCCGAAAATTCTATGTCCTGACTTTGAACCCGGCATTTTTGGGGCGCAGGACTGGAGTCAGGTCAGGGTTGCGAATGCATGATTAATGAAAGCAGCTGGACATTTAGATTACCAACTATCTCCACTGAATGGAATTTTGAAAGAACTGGAGTGTGGAATCTGGAATGTGCAGATTCGAACAGGTAAGAGGAGGTCTGAGCTTGGTGGATTCATTCATCCCTTTACATAGGGTCCTGGGACACCTTGGGAGAGGCAAGGCACCCTTTAGGATTGTTAAAAGTGAACATGATTATGTAACTTTTGTGCACAAAATCATTGGTACTGTCAAGCAGTCAAGGAACTGTCCAGCTATCAAGGACCTATAAAAGAGTTGTCCAGATAACAAAGATGTCAAAGCTTTTCAAGAAGTGTCATAACTGCCAAGAAACTGTCCAAGGAAACTGGATACGTTGGCATGGGGGAGGGGGGGAGGGGGTCAGACCAAAGGCTGGAACTGAATTGGCATTGTGGTGGGTAATGGGGCACTAATTTGGTGTCGGGAGTATAGGGGCAATAGGGGTTGGATAGAGGGAAATCCATTGTCATAGGGGGCATGGTGGCCATGTGGGGATGGGTGAGCAGACATGGGCAAGCATTGCTTGGCATGGATGGACCATAGTGGGTGTGTGGGTGTGGGTGAGGGCATGGGCTGGAGAGATTTATTATTATTCCTTACCTATGCCCGAGCATAGAGGCAGGTCCTGCATCCAGCCCACCCGACAGCAAATTTGAATTGTGGGTGGCAATTTGTAATGGTCAGTTTCGCCGACCCAGGAAATCTTCCAAAACCCATGGGTGAAAACTGGAGCCCGGGATTCTCCTGCAAGATTTAAAGGCCAAACTGAGAACTATTTGGGTTTCACTCACACTGAAAATTAAAAAAACAGAGCTTTGACGATGATCCTCGTTAGTAGCTATGGGTGGGATTTTTGTGGGCTAGTTAGCTGCGGGCGAAAATTCTGTAATGGCTTCAAAATATCACGAGAGGCCAAAACAGGATTTGTGAGCGGCAAGATTTCAGAACGCAATCACCCCGGGCCCTCACCCAATGACGCCATCATACTCACTGCCAGGAAGGTGCAAACCTGATTAGCACCAATTTGAATGCGTAACAATGTATTCGCCAGATTAAAATCGAACCTTCATTGAATTTTCCCACCGATCAGGCATGATATCATGGGGTGAGAATTGCGACTGCTGTTTAAAAACGGGAACCAGGCGCCATGACTTCCGAGAGGGAGGAAGGAGGGGGAGCATCACTCTCTACCTAATACCAGGGAGTCCAAGGCGACAGAGCCCACTGGTCAGCGGTTTGGGGGCTATTGGGGTGGGGGTCATGGCTGGTGTGCGTGGTCCTGAAGCCTGCTGCCTCATAGAATCATAGAATTTGCAGTGCAGAAGGAGGCCATTCGGTCCATCGAGTCTGCACCGACCCTTGGGAAGAGCACCCTACTTAAGCCCACACCTCCAGCCTATCCCCGTAACCTAGTAACCCAGTGACCCCACCCAACCCTTTTTGACACTAAGGGGCAATTTAACATGGCCAACCCTCCTAACCTGGTCATCTTTGGACTGTGGGAGGAAACCGGACCACCCGGAGGAAACCCACGCAGACACGGGGAGAAAGTGAAAACTCCACCCAGACAGTGACCCGAGGCTGGAATTGAACCTGGGACTCTGGAACTGTGAGGCAGCAGCGCTAACCACTGGGGCACTGTGCCGCCCGACTGTGCCACCGTGCTGACCGACTGTCCCACCGTGCTGCCCGACTGCATGTGTTGTACCAAAGGTTCTTTGACCGCAGTGTCATTCTGCTGCCTGTGCTGTTTCAAAAGTTCTTAGAGCGCTGTGTTAGTCAGCTGCTTGTGGCATGGGGATATGGCACAGTTAATGGTGTGGGGCACATGAGGTGTGGGAAGGGTGTGATGAGAGTGAAGGAGGCAGGCCTAATGGGCTGGGTGGTTGAGATCCCGAAAGAGAAGAAAACACGGTCCCCAGTGTGGGAAAGGGGGTGGGCATTGCGTTGTGTCGGGGGAAAATGTGTAAAAGGTTAATGGAGTGGCTGTCCAGGAGCGTTAAGCATAAAGTCTTGACAGCAATCAGATATCGGGATGACTGAGGCTGAGTAGAATGTCTATTAGCCTTGCCTAACCCTGATGCAGGACGTCATTATGCCCTCTAACATTCCTGAGTCTCATGCTTGACAAAGTAATTGGCCCTCAAAAATAACCCTTAACAATGTCAGCAGCCCACTGTCTCAAAGTCCAGGATAGGGGTGAAAACTCAGGGTTCAAGGGTAAATGCTTGGGTACACAGGGTTGAGCGGGACTGGGAAAATCCCAACCGATATTTTGTTCTAATTAAGGTACTGTCAATTCAGATTCTTCTTAAATTATTCAGAATGAAAGTTGTAGGGTAAAAAAATGCAGAGATGTAATGAAGAAATCAACATGAACATAGATCCCATTTTTATCCTTTTAGTTTGGGGGCAATATTGTTGGGAGGAAAATCTTGGTTAGTTGAGGCGTAAAGAGAAGTTAGAAAATTAAATTTTGTTTGTGGACAATTTAACAAATATATTTACAATGCAAAAAACAATCTGGCTCAATTTAGGAGTGCCTACACAAATGTTTTGATTATTAATGGCCATGGCACGTAAATGTGTTTCAAATTTGAAGCAAAATTTCTGTTATGAAGAAGAGCTTAGATTTATTTACGTTGTTTACATTTCCAGCCCTTTTTGCCACATCTGTTGATCTCTCTGTATCACCTACTCCTCTTGACATTAGGCAATAGATTTCTGGTCTCAGTCAAACCACTGAATGATTAGCAGATTAAAAGTATACCAGAGGGAAATGATCCTCCCTTATCTATGTTTGGTGCTTCCGAGACAGGTATGGTTAATATCTATCACTCAGCATGAGGAGATCAGGAGGCAGGATGTAAAAAATTTTTTAAATGTTGTCAGGAATGCTATGATGCTTCAACTATACTGCACCATTACACCATTCTTATCTCAAAGCACTATGATTCGCAGCTGGAAATTGAAAATTAATTTGCATACTGAGGCTCGGATGGGAGCCTCGACGTCCATTAGTCTGTTGAAACAGCTGTGCTGAGGGAAAAACAGTGCTTGATTGACAACTCTTTCTCTTATAGCTATTTTCTTTCAATTGCATAATGTTTATTTGGACAAGATAAAGAGGTGCCAAGTGTTTATAGGTTCTACTGTTAATACTTTGAAGGTTTAGATAATTAACACTTTTATAGTGCTTTAGCAAAAGCAGGAAAGAAAGTTATGAATGACTTGTCCACACACACCATTGTTCGGAGTTCCTCAGGGTAGTGTCCTAGGCTTAACCATCTTCAACTGTTTCATCAATGACCATCCTTCCAGCATGAGGTCAGATCTGGGGATCTTCACTAATGATTGCATAATGTTCAGCACCATTCATGACTCTTGCGATACTGAAGCAGTCCATGTACGAATGCAACAAGACCGGGACAAATTTCAGATTGAACTGACAAGTGGCAAGTAGCATTCATGCCAAACTAGTGCCAGGTAATGACCATCTCCAACAAGAGAGAATCTAACACTGGATCCTTGTCATTCAATAGCATTACCACCACTGTGTCCCCCACTGTCAACACCCTAGGGGTTACTATTGACCAGAAACTGAGCTAAACTAGCAATATAAATACTGTGGCTACAAGTGCAGGTCAAAGGAATCTTGTGACATGTAACTCACCTCCTGACTCCCCAAAGCCTGTTCACCACCTGCAAGGCACAAGTCAGGAGCAGGATGATAGAACAAAGAACGAAGAAAAGTACAGCATAGGAACAGGCCCTTCGGCCCTCCAAGCATGCGCCGACCATGCTGCCCGTCTAAACTAAAATCTTCAACACTTCCGGGGTCCGTATCCCTCTATTCCCATCCTATTCATGTATTTGTCAAGAGGCCCCTTAAACGTCACAATCGTCCCTGCTTCCACCACCTCCTCCGGCAGCGCGTTCCAGGCACCCGCTACCCTCTGTTAAAAAACTTACCTCGTACATCCCCTCTAAACCTTGCCCCTCGCACCTTAAACCTATCCCTCCTATTAATTGACCCCTCTACCCTGGGAAAAAGTTTCTGACTATCCACACTGTCTACGTCCCTCATAATTTTGTAGACCTCTATCAGGTCGCCCCCTCAACCTCCTTCGTTCCAGTGAGAACAAACCAAGTTTATTCAACCTCTCCTCATAGCTAATGCCCTCCATACCAGCCAACATCCTGGTAAATCTCTTCTGCACCCTCTCAAAAACCTCCACATCCTTCTGGTAGTGCGGCGACCAGAGTTGAACACTATACTCCAAGTGTGGCCTAACTAAGGTTCTATACAGCTGCAACATGACTTGCCAATTTTTATACTGAATGCTCTCGCCAATGAAGGCAAGCATGCCGTATGCCTTCTTGACTACCTTCTCTACCTGTGTTGCCCCTTTCAGTGACCTGTGGACCTGTACATCAAGATCTCTCTGATTGTCAATACTCTTGAGGGTTCTACCATTCACTGTATATTCCCAAACTGTATTAGACCTTCCAAAATGCATTACCTACTGATGCACTGTCCACATGCCTGGATGAGCGCAGCTCAACCAACACTCAAAAAGCTTTACATCATCCAGGATAAAGCAGTCCACTTGATTGGCACCCTTTTAACAAACAGTAAATCCCTCAACCACCGATGCTAGTGGCAGCAGTGTGTGCAATGTACACGATGTATTGCAGGAACACATCAAGGCTCCTTAGATAGCACCTTCCAAACCCACGAGCACTACCACCTAAAAGGACAAGGTGAGCAGATACATGGGAACACCACCCCCTGGAGGTTCCCCTCCAAGTCACTCATCACTCTCATTTGGAAATATATTGTCCTTCCTTCACTGCAGCTGGGTCAAAATCCTGGAACACCCTCCCTAATAGTACTGTGGGCGTACCTACACCACACGGACTTCGGCAGTTCAAGGCAGCTCACTACGATCTTCTCAAAGCAATTAGGGAGGAACAATTAATGTTGGTCTTGCCAACAACGCCCACATCCCTTGAATGACTAAAAAAACTAGAGATTTTATTGGTTCTGTACAGAGTGTATACTAAGTGAATGGGAATGGAAGTGCCGTAGGTTGGCATGAGGGTTATGGAGGGCCATTGGAGTGCATGGAGGGGAACAGGTTGCCATGGACCATATGAGAGGCCATTGGGAGTGAATAGTGAGGCATGAGTTAGCATGGTTGTGACATGAGGAGTGTGCATTGGACGGGTGGGAGCAAGGTGAGAGGGTGTGAGGGGTGAGGGCTAGAGGGTTATTTTTTGTTTAAATCTTTACATTATAACGGTGACTAAATCTCAGAGCATCAAGGCAACCCTTTATCTGGTTGGCCTCGGCACCTGGCAGCCCTACTGACTGCCTCCACACTGCGTCGGGGGGGGGCAACAAGCCCGACTTCAGTTCGCACTTGCCCTCCAGAATGAAAATCCTACCTTTGTAGGCACATTCTCCCGCAGCGGTCAAACCAAGCAGGGAGATTTACCGATTCCTGCAATCCAACTTGAGGATTGAAATCCAGCTGGACAACTCTGTTTCTTTCTCCACAAATGTTGTATTTCTAATTTGTTTGCCCGATATATGGGAAAGTGTTCTGAAAAAAAAATAATACCAATACATAAACTGGTTATTTTTTAAAAACTCATCAATTGTTTTATTGATCAGTTTAATTTTTAAAATAGGTTTTATTCTAATATTAGACATATGATAAATAAATCAATAACAGTTTTTATCCAGGGTTTATAATAGGCAATAATTTATATCATTCAGCTGGACTCCAAACCAAATTATTTTCTCATGATATAACCTGAGGTGATTTGAAGACAATACTAGATTCCAGGTGACTTCCTCTAGGCACACAAATACAGGCAAATGGATTTTCCTCCAAATCTCTATTTGCTTTGGGGTGGATTTGGACTGATAATTAAGCAAAATGTGTTCTTAGTTGTTGCAGCCTTAAATTTGTCACACAAAATCTGTACTCAACAATCGTTTCAAAAGAAGTACTTGCCCATGTTTAATATCTGCTGGAATTCCTGTTTACTGCATACAAATTGATCGGCAACAGAATGTTGAATCACTCCTATCTATCTTCCCAACTCCAGCCCTAAACTCAACTCAGGTCATTATCCGCCTTTTGTAAGATAGATATCCTGGAGTCAGAAACCACATTCAGGGGAAGCAATTTTTGCATGATGTTACTTCAGAGTAGAATTCAGACAATGCCCGATTGTAAGTGCAATTCTCGTAGCACACATCAACAAAGTACAAGGATGAGGAAGTTCAACCTGAAATGGTAACTCTTCTCTCCATCCCCAATGGGATCTGAGGCATCATTGTAATTTTGGTAAGGTGTGGTTGCCAATAATGTGATTTTATCCACATGCCCGTTGTTATGACGACCACAAAGATCTCCCCGTGGGCTTTGTGGAGTACGAATTCACCTACTGATTGCCAAATACGAGATGCAGGGCGAGAGTTTAAAACCCACAGTTCCGGCGCGAACCGCCATCTCTGTCAGTCCACAGGCTGGGACGCAAGTGTTGTACAAGACTGCGGTCCTCCTTGTTACTTTACTCAAGCGAGTTATTGTTAGAAGACTGGCCTTTATCCAAGTTATTTCACCCATAAGCGACTAACCAATTTCAACTGGATGCAAAGTGCACTGGTAAATCCAAGAGTGAATGTTGATCAGAAGTGAAGATAGGTGTGGGCTGAGGGTTGATTACAGAACTTCCCCCAACTCTGCAAAAGAAAAAAGCAACTTTGGGCCATTTTTGGACTGGCCTCCAGTAGTCTCTTTGAGAACTGTTGGTTAAGCTGCTCCACCAAAGTGTCCTGCTTGAGCCGTTTCAAAATTTAGCAAGTGACCCAAATGCCTGTACAGGTCAATGTTGTTAAATTACATGTTGTTTTATCTCTTCTACTTCTGCAAAATTAGTGAAATGATGTTGTATCTATGCCACTTACCTTGCATCCAAATTTCATTGAATGTTCAGTCAAACCTTTTGCTGCTTCCTTCATTTGGCTCCTATCTTACCAATGGGGGCATAGATTTCCAATGGGAATTGCATTAGTCTTTTACTGTGCACAAAAGGAGGATGAGGACTGGATTCTCCGGCCCCCCAGCTACATATTTCTCAGCAGCGGGAGGGTGGTTCACCGTTCACTGGAGGTGGAAATCTCTGCTTCCACCACTGTCAATGGAAACCCGTGGGGTGGCGGGGTGCGCTGTCAACTGGGCCAGAGAATTCGGCCGCCTGTGAATGGCCAGAGAAATTCAACCGTCAATGAGGAAACGCTGGAGATTTTGATGTTGGGTTTCATTTTTCCTTATGCACTCATAAGCTATACCAACCTAAATGTCTTACTTATATGGCTGTTAGTATTTGTCATGATTGAATGGTAATTATGGTAGTCTACTCCAGTATTAGACATAACATGGTACACTCTGGCCTTCATGTGGTCACCTGACCTGAATTTCGCAGGTCATGTAAGTATAAGTTATAACCAAGCTGTACAGGTCTTGTAATTGTGTTCATGTTCTGTTAGTAACGCAGTTAGTTTACAGTCATGATATTGGTCATCCTGCAACATAAAAATAAGACAGTATTTCCGAAGGCTGTGCCTCCACAAGGATGGTATCAAGGAAATGGACCAGGTCTTCCTAAGTGCTCAGGAAAATCTGACCAGCGCACTTTCATGGCTCGTAAACTGCACAGCTGACCCATGTGTGAGTTCATGTGCCATTTTGTTTTAGCTTTTCATACCAGGGTCATGTGTGCAGTGCAGTTGGTAAGCACTGATGTGTTGGGCAGGCTGGGTCTATGTGGACTGCGCTTGATGCAGTGTAGCGAGAGACAGACTTCCAACACTTGATGAGATGCAACACGATTTTATTTAACATCTAACTATTTTACATGTTCAACTGTGGGTTGACACTATGCTGACTTGACTGGAGACCTGATGCTAGCCTGACCAGACTTACTGACTACCACATGGTGTTTGCACTGGCTATGCTCACGAGCTCTGACTGTCTCAGAGGCTGGATCCCGAGAGAGCGGGAAAATTAGTGCCCTCTGGCTTTATAGTGGTCGTGTCCTGTCTGGTGATTGGCTGCTGTGTTCTGTGTGCTTACTGGTCATCCTGTGTGTCAATCACTGCCTATCTGCACTCCATTATACACATGGATGTATATTATGACAAGCACTAGAGTGCATGAGTGAGGGCTGTGGATGCAGAGGTCGACCATTTAGAAGGTCCACCCCAGTTTTCCAGTTCAGTATCCCAACTCCCAACTGTGTTTAAAAAAATCAGGTAGATCCATTGAAAAATAATAGAAAAGTTGACAGCACAGCCTAACAGGACATTGTGACATAAACTTCACCTCCTTCATCCCTGTAACCACCCACATGCCAGACCATGCCCCCTCGGAGTGTCATTACGACTGCATGCCGTCTGTCTGGCCTCCATATATATCTGATGCCTCCATAGATCACCCATGCTGCTGCAGGTTATCTCTATGCCCCCATATATCCTTTACCCCTCCTAAAATAATCTATGCCGCCACAGGTAACCTCCACGGTACGGTGGCACATTGGTTAGCACTACTGCCTCACAGCGCCAGAGACCCGGGCTTGATTCCCAGCTTGGGCCACTGTGTGTTTGGAGTCTGTACGTTCTCCCCGTGTCTGCATCAGCTCCCTCTGGGTGCACCGGTTTCCTCCCACATGTCCTAAAATACGTGCTTTTAAGGTGAATAGGACTTCCTGAATTCTCCCTCAGTGTACCCAAACAGGCGCCACAATGTGACAATTAGGGGACTTTCACAGTAACTTCATTGCAGTATTAATTAATGCTAATAAATATTATTATTATTATGTATCCTCCATTGCCATTCACCCAGCATGCATTATGACAGTCCTCTGATCCATGCAATATCATTGGAAAATATTTTACATTACTTGACAAAGCAAATAAATGCATCATCACCTCATAAATAATAATACCACTGATTCTGAGAAAAAATGCATTCTGCATATGAAGAAAACTTGTAATACTTGTAATCCTATTGGTTTGTGTCAATAAACAGAAACCACATCAAAGGGATAATCTGATAATACAATTTCTTCAATTTGTCCTGTTCAATACCTCCTGTACTGAAATTCAGAAGCAATTGAAACTCAGTCAAGCATTGATAATGGCCACAGTTGTTCAAAGAATAGATTGATCCCCGGGGAGGAAAGCAACAAGGCTTTCAACTGCCATGTTAGAGCTGATGAGAGCTCTGTGTTGCCTCTTTTCAGGAATAACCGGTTCACCTTGTTCCACTTAGGCAGTTAACAAACCAACGTGAAGCCAATCAGAGAACCTCAGCTGAACTGATTGGCATTGCCACCTCGAAAGCAATGGCCACTGATGGCACAACACTCATCTGAGGCCTAGGATCATTGTTAGAACCAGACCAGAGTTGAATAATGCTGGGAGGGGTTTTCCGGGTTCGGATTTGATGGGGAGGGGTGTCAGGGGTTTCTCCAGTAAGGCCAGGTGATGGGACTCTGTAAGTTTTTCTTTTTGCTCCCTTCCTAATGCCTGGTCCCTTGATCAGGCATTGAGTGCCTTTGATCCAGGGACCCCACTCTGGGAGCATGCAAGCAGCCACACATGGTTTTGCTCATTGTGCATCCACATGGCAAGTAGCAGCCCATCGCTGGGTTAATACTAGTGGTGGCAGGATGAAGCAGTTCAGTGAGCATCAATTGACCACTTAAGGGCCCCAATTGCCAGGCGTCTCTGCCACCAATTAAGCAGGGTGAGCATATTGAGGAAAATTGGATTTCCTCCAAACACAGACAAAATGTCCATTAACACACCAATGAAGACCTGAAGTCCACTTGAACCATCAGAAGTGAATTATCTATTTCACTCCAAGTGGCCAGTGCCCTGAATTTATCTTCAGATGCTTGTCAGAAAAAGCCACTGCCCTTTGTCACTTAATTCAGGCAGCTACTTCGATTGAATAAATCAAGTCAAAGGTAACCTATTGAGGATTGCTGCACGCCCAGTTCAGTGGAAGAACACACACAAAGTGATACATTGGGCGGGATTCTCCATCCAAGGATTCTCAGAATGCGTTCCCCGATGGGTCGGAGAATTCAGCATCGGGGGAGCTGATCCGAATGCGATGATCTGTCCCCCCAGCTGTTGGCGAGAATGAGGTCCATGATGCATGCAAGGGTGTCTGTGTTTGGGAGGGGGGTGGGGGGAGGATGGCTATAAATAAATGCAAATGGATCTTAATGACTTATTTAGTGGGTCTGGCGCCCAATGCTCGGAGTTCCAGGATAGAACATAGAACATAGAACAGTACAGCACAGAACAGGCCCTTCGGCCCTTGATGTTGTGCCGAGCAATGATCACCCTACTCAAACCCACATATCCACCCTATACCCGTAACCCAACAACCCCCCCCCCCTTTAACCTTACCATTTAGGACATTACGGGCAATTTAGCATGGCCAATCCACCTAACCCGCACATCTTTGGACTGTGGGAGGAAACCGGAGCACCCGGAGGAAACTCACGCACACACGGGGAGGACGTGCAGACTCTACACAGACAGTGACCCAGCTGGGAATCGAACCTGGGACCCTGGAGCTGTGAAGCATTTATGCTAACCACCATGCTACCGTGCTGCCCCCATACTCCAATCCCCGTGGTCAGGAATCAAGTGGGTGCGGATCACTTGTGGTCTCTACCAGCATAGCCCACTGCAAGTTCCACCATGCCAGGGCCACACTGCTAGAGGCCATTCAAGCACATCTGAGGCCCCACCCCCCGCCCTGGCCAATTAACCTTTGATACCAGTGACGCCTCGCTGTGTCGAGCGTCGGGAAGCTTGCTGCAGTTCCCGCTCACTACCACACTTGCCAACGTCTCCATTAAATCACGCCCCATATCTATCCTTTGCACCAAATATCTCACACTTTTGTGTTCTTAATCTCCAACCTCAAGGAGGTGCCCACTGAATGAGATGCAATTGAGAGTTTCACGGCTAGGATGGGATGTTAGAGACTTTGAGGCCTCAGCTGATCCTCATTTCAGGGAAACAGCTGTCCCAGGGGGAAGATTTTCACTTTCAGTGATAAAGTTATCTAACCAATTTGGGGTGAGGAATGATATATCTAAATTTGCTCTAACTATCAAGGAGCTGGAAATTTCGGATGAGCAGAAAGGTTTTGGAGCCTTGGTATAGAAATCACTAAAATATTGTGGATAGGTACAAAAATAATTTTATAAGCTAATGGAGCATTGACTTTTATCTCAAGAGATTGGGAATACAAAGGGATGAAAATGAAAATGAAAATCGCTTATTGTCACAAGTAGGCTTCAATGAAGTTACTGTGAAAAGCCCCTAGTCGCCACATTCCGGCGCCTGTTCGGGGAGGCTGGTACGGGAAATTATGGGTGGGATTTTGCCCCAACTGCATCACCCTGCCAGGTTGTTTGGTGTTGGAGGAGGTGGCCCACCTTGGGTCGGTGGCGGGATCTTCTGTTTAATGCACCCCTCACCACCGGGAAATCCATAGCGGGAATGCATCATCAGCGGGGCTGGAAGATCCCGCCAGCGTGAACGGCTGGAAAATTCACCAGGAATATACCAGGATCAAAGGGTTAAATTATGAGGAACCAATTGTGCAGACATGGTATACGTCGGTTTAAGTTTAGAAAAATGGAAGATTAAAGGATTATTTGATTTAACAAAAAACTATTTTCACTGAGAGTGACCACTGTGTTGTGATGTTACTCGAGTAACATAAGCCGCTACTTGGTGTAGGTGCTGTTGAAGAACACTCCAGACCTCGAGGCAAGTTGAACGAATTTATTGAGAAATTAACAAAGCTCCGAAATGAGTTCTGCACTCTACTGATCTGAGTCTAGTCAACACTCTACTAACTGTATTACCTTACTCTAGAACACATGTGGTGGTGTGACAGTGCTGCTTACTACACATGTCTTGCTCTCTAGGTTTCTGCCAGTGGAAGGGGGAGTGGGCCTGGTATGTCTTGTCTTTTATAGTGGTCGTGTGATGCCCTCTTCTGGTGATGCCACCTCTGGGTGTTCTGATTACCCATTTGTTGTGTCTTGTTCTGATTACCCATTGGTTACATGTCTGCATATCATCACAACCACAACTTTGAAATTAGAACCATGGGTGGGATTCTCCCCTACCCGGCGGGGCGGGGGGTCCCGGCGTAGCGGAGTGGCACCAACCACTCCAGCGTCGAGCCTCCCCAAAGGTGCGGAATTCTCCGCACCTTTGGGGGCCAAGCCCTCACATTGAGGAGCTAGGCCCGCGCCGGAGCGGCTGGCACCACGCCGACTGGCGCCAAAACCGGCACCAGTGGCCTTTGACGCCCGCCGCCCGGCACCGGGGCTGGCCGAAAGGCCTTCGCCGATTCACGCATGCGCCGGTGGATTCTCTTCTGCGTCCGCCATGGTGGAGGCCATGATGGCGGCGGAAGGGAAAGAGTGCCCCCACGGCACTGGCCCGCCGGCCGATCAGTGGGCCCCGATCGCGGGCCTGGCCACCATGGGGGCACCACCCGGGGTCCGATCGCCCCGCGCCCCCCCAGGACCCTGGGGGCCCGCTCGCACCGCCGATCCCGCCGCCACCAGAGGTGGTTCAAACCTCGGTGGCGGAGAGGCCTCCCAGCGGTGGGACTTCGGCCCATCGCGGGCCGGAGAATCGCCGCAGGGGGCTCACTGCTCGGTGCGGCGCGTTTCCCGTCCCCGCCAATTCCCGGGTGGCGGAGAATTTCTGCCACGGCGGGGGCGGGATTTACGGTGGCCCTGGGCGATTCTCCGACCCTGCTGGGGGTCGGAGAATTTCGCCCCATATCGTTCAGGGGAGATGTTGGGGAGCATTTCTTCACACAACGATAGTTGAGATTCTGTTCCTCACAAAGTTGTTAAAAAAACTAGGTCAACTAGTGGGCAGCATGGTGGCACAGTGGTTAGCACTGTTGTCTCACAGCGCCAGGGACCCAGGTTCAATTCCGGCCTCGGGTGGCTATCTGTGTGGAGTTTGCACTCTCTCCCCGTGCCTGCATCAGTTTCCTCCCACAGTCCAAAGATGTGCAGGTTAGGGGAATTGGCCATGCTAAATTGCCTCTTCATGTCTAAAGGTTAGGTGGAGTTCTGGGGATAGGGCGGGGGATTGGACTGAGGTTGAGTGGTCTTTCAGAGGGCCGGTGCTTACTAGATGGGCAGAATGGTCTCCTTCGGCACTAGAGGGATTCTATGATTCTATGAACTGCAAATATCAGTCAAGGCAAAATGCAGATCCAGTGCCACTCTCTAGAGAGAAACAGTCATATCTGTGTCCGCTTCATGTAATCCATTAATACTGGAAGAAATCTTCAGGGAACTGCCGCTAAGTAATAATATAGATAAAAATGTCTCAAACAAGTCTTGGAAGTCCTGTGCAAGCATCAACTGAAACAGTGGGACCTCCACACTTTAATTCATTGATGTCTTCATGCTGCAGAAACCTCTATGGCTGTCCGAGACTCCAGGCTATTCTGCACTAGGCAGACAACTCCAGAATGTATTACAGTGCCATTGATCTTCATCCTCTCAAACACAAAACCAAAGTAACTAATCCTGCTGGTTCACAATACTAGAAATAATATTGTCAAGGATCAGGCATCTTCCCAATGAAAGTTTAAGCAGAATTGTTACTTTAATTGTGGCCATTGAAAGTAAGTACACATTTATTTCACACATAACCTGCCACTTGTCATGTCGATGGGAAATAATTACCAAAAATGAAAACTCATAAAGTGCGTTTACGTAATAGTAATTTAATTGCTGCTTCCAGACACTAGGTGAAATTCTCCCTTACCCGGTGGGGTGGGGGACCCGGCGTAGCGCAGTGGCACCAACCACTCCGGCGTTGGGCCTCCCCAAAGGTGCAGAATTCTCCGCACCTTTAGGGGCTAGGCCTGCACCGGAGTGTCTCCAGCTCCGCCGACTGCCTTTGGCGCCACGCCGCCCAGTGTCGGGGCTGGCAGAAAGGCCTTCGCCAGTTTGCGTGAGTTCGCGCATGCGCCGGAACTTCAGCGGCCTCTGACGTTACCACCGGCGCATGCGCGGTGGAGGGGGTCTCTTCCACCTCCGCCATGGTGGAGTCCGTGGCGGCGGCGGAAGAAAAAGAGTGCCCCCACCGCACAGGCCCGCCCACTGATCGGTGGGCCCGGATCGCGGGCCAGGCCACCGTGGGGGCACTCCCCGGGGTCCAATCGTGGAGGCCCCAGGACTCCGGGGGCCCAATCTCGCCGCCTGCTCCCGCCGGCACAGAGGTGGTTTAAACCACATCGGCGGGAGATGCCTGACAGGGACGGAACTTCGGCCCGCTGCGGGGGGGCCACGGGGGGCCCACCGATTGGCGGGGCGTGATTCCCGCTCCCGCCGATTCCCGGGTGGCGGAGAATTCCGGCCTCGGCGGGGGCGGGATTCACGCCGGCCCCGGGCAATTCCCCGACTCTGCGGGGGTCGGAGAATTCCGCCCACCATTTCTTTTCTGGATTCAAACAAAAGGACTAATTTGATTTGGATTTGATTTGATTTGATTTATTATCACATGTACTGAAGTACAGTGTAAAGTATTTTTCTGCGGCCAAGGGAATGTACACAGTACATACATAGTAGACAAAAAAAAGAATAATCGACAGAGTACATTGATAACTGGTACATCAACAAACAGTGATTGGTTACAGTGCAGAACAAGGAGCTAAACAAAGCAAATACATGAACAAGAGCAGCGTAGGATTTTGTGAATAGTATTCTTGGAGGGATCAGATCAGTCTGTGGGAGAGTCGTTGAGGAGTCTAGAAGCTGTGGGGAAGAAGCTCATCTGATGTCTGGATGTGTCAGTCTTCAGACTTCTGTACCTCCTGCCTGATGGAAGGGTTTGGAAGAAGGCAAAGCCGGGATGGGAGGGGTCACTGATAATGCTGTATGCATTCCTGAGGCAGTGTCGACAGAACCAATGTGCGGGTGACAAGCTTGTGTGATGCGTTGGGCTGAGTTCACCACACTCTGCAGTTTCTTGCGATCTTGCACCGAGCAGATGCCATTCCAAACTGTGGTGTAGATGGATAGGATGCTCTCTGTGGCACATCTGTAGAAGTTTGTGAGAGTCGATGCAGACATGCCAAATTTCTTAGTCTCCATAGGAAGTAGAGACGTTGTTGGGCTTTCTTGACTGTTGCATCAACGTGAGTGGACCAGGACAGACTACACGGTAGCGCAGTGGGTTAGCCCTGCTGCCTCACTGCGCCAAGGTCCCAGGTTCGATCCTGGCTCTGGGTCATTGTCCATGTGGAGTTTGCACATTCTCCCCGTGTTTGCGTGGGTTTCGCCCCCACAACCCAAAGATATGCAGTCTAGGTGGATTGGCCACGCTAAATTTGGAAAACAAAAATGAATTGGGTACTCTAATTTTTTTAAAAAAGGACAGACTGGTGGTGATGGTGACCCCCAGGAACCTAAAGCGATCGACCATCTCCACTTCGGACCCATTGATACAGACGGGGGTGTGTGTCGTGCTACGCTTCCTGAAGTCGATGATCAGTTCCCTGGTCTTTCCGACATTTAAGAGAGAGGTTGTTTTCGGTACACCATGCCACCAAGTGATTTATTTCCCTTCTGTAGTCTGATTCGTCGTTGTTTGAGATACGACCCACCACAGTCATATCATCCACAAATTTATAGATTGAGTTGGAGTTAAATCTTGCCACACAGTTGTGTGTGTATAGGGACTGAATTTGAATAATAAATTTCCTAACAGAACTGATAAACTACATGACATCTAGAATTCTATTCAGCATTTACTGTCAGTAAACATACTGCCAACACTCATTTGCGCAGTGATTTCAGATTACATTGTGAGCATAAGATTAAATTATGACTTGTACCAATATGTGATCTTCTTCATTTAACACCATTCCTTCCATTTCAGCAAATAAATGGGATAAAAAGCAATCTTCAGAAATTGTGCTATTAATCACTGTAATCCTAACAGGTATTGACTATATTTTGCTATCATGCTCCATTTGCTACACAGTGACTCGAGCAGATACAGTGTTAAAGTGGAGCATTTTTTCTCAATGCATCAATACAAATTGCTGAAAAGATTAATTTACCATTAGCAATGATATCCAATAACAAAAAGTTCAAATTGTGACACACATTTGTCTGGCATTGAGCGCAAATATAACATATTTTTCCCAATCCTTACTGTTATAGTAAAATGATAGCATGGATATAAAGTAGGGTTTTCTGCCACACTTCGTTTGAATGCGCTTCTTTTTAATGAGGCAGTTCAGGAAAGTAATTAAAATTATTTACACATAAATGCTAAAACTGTGGCAACGTAGGCACTGGGAGGATATCAAGCATTGTCTGCTCTTTCTAAGATATTTGACATGGGTTATATCCTTTTTTCTCTTCCACCTTCCCAGTTCAAATTCCCTTAGCTTCTTACAGATGTCCACACTTCGGAGTATCAGTGATTTATTAGCCTTGATTTCCTGATGCGAAGGAACTGCCTTAAAGTGTATCAGAAAATAGGTTAACTCAAAGAGTAAAATAGTGAACAATGTTTTCTTTCATTCCTGGGAATGAAAAAAAGGCCATTTTTCCCATTCCCAATTGTCCCAAATTGATAAAGCTTGTTAGTTCACTTCGGAACACAGATTAAACCAGATTGATGTGGGGCTGAGTTCACAGGCTGAGTAAAGGCAAAAAGAACATGATGAACCAGTTAGCTACTTCGAATAATCCAATAATTTAATTGGGTGGGATTTTCCAGCCGTACCCGCCAGTGGGATCATCCCGTCCCACAGAAGGCGTTCCCCTGTGCAGGGTATCCCAGATGTCTGCATTGTTTCATTCCTCTCGGCAGCAAAAATAGGAAGGCAGATTTTGATAGTAAAAATAGGAAGGCAGATTATTACTTGAATGGGTGTAAATTGAGAGAGGCGGATACTCAGCCAGACCTTGGTATCATAGATCATAGAATTTACAGTGCAGGAGGCCATTCGGCCCATCGAGTCTGCACCAGCCCTTACAAAGAGCACCCTACTCAAGCCCACGTATCTACCCTCTCCCCGTAACCCAGTACCCCCACTTAACCTTTCTGGACACTAAGGGCAATTTAGCATGGCCAATCCACCCAACCAGCACATCTTTGGACTGTGGGAGGAAACTGGAGCATCTGGACGGAACCCACGCAGTCAAGGGGAGAACGTGCAGACTCCGCACAGACAGTGACCCAGCCGGGAATCGAATTGTTGTTAATAAATGCTTTACATTAAACTTTACTAGCTTCCACAAAGGTCTCACGGAAACATCAAAACACATTTAATTATGAGATAATTATTAATGAATAAGATAATTGCAGTAAACAAGGCAGAAACATAATAACATGGGTAACATGGTGGCACACTGGTTAGTACTACTGCCTCACACCAGGGACCCATGTTGAATTCGGACCTTGAGTGACTATTTGGTGTTTGCACATTCTCCCGTGTCTGCATGGGATTCCTCTGGATGCTTTGGTTTCCTCCCACAGCCCAAAGCTGTGCAGGTTAGGTGGATAGGCCATGCTAGATTGCCCCAAAGTGTCCAAAGGTTAGGTGGGATTACGGGGATAGGGAGGATCATAGCCCTGGGTAGGGTGCTCTTTTGGAACAGGTTCAATGGGCTGAATGGTTTTCTCATGCACTGCACTGATTCTATAAACACAAATCATGTTGCAACGACAATGACAGCAAAAAGCCTGGGCGGGATTCTCTCAACCTGGGGTGGGCCGGAGAATACTGCGACCGGCATGAATTGCGCCACGCCGCCTCGACGCCGGCATGCGATTCCCTTGGCGCCGGCGTGGTTGGCGCGGCGCTGGTCGGGGGCCGCTCTACGCAGCCTGCCTGCCGATTCCCGGCCCGGGATGGGCTGAGCAGCCGTCGTAAAAACGCCAAGTACCGCCGGCGCTGTACACTAAGGGCGCAATTCTCCGCCCCCCACGACGGGTGGGAGAATAGCGGGAGGGCCTTCCCGACATTTTTGCCGCCCTCCCGCTATTCTCCCACCCCCCCGCCGAAGTCCCGACCCGAATCACTGCCGCCGTTTTTTTACGGCCGGCAGCGATTCTCAGCTGTTAGATGGGCCGAAGTCCCAGCCCTTTCCGCCGTTTTCACGAACGGCAAACACACCTGGTCTTGCCGTTCGTAAAAACGGCGTCACAAACTCGCTTTTTATAACCATGGCACTGATTGGCACGGCAGTACCACGGCCGTGCCAAGGATGCCATGGGCCCGCGATCGGTGGGCACCGATCGCGGGCAGCGGGCCCGATGCCCGCGCACTACTTGTCCTTCCGCCGCCCCGCAGTATCCATTCGCGGGGCGGCTGAGGGGCAACCCGGCCCGCGCATGCGCGGGTTTCGCGAAAAAACGCGATGACGTCACCCGCGCATGCGCGGGTTGGAGTCTTCCAAACTGCGCATGCGCGGCTGACGTCATATGACGCGTCAGCCGGCGCTAATTCCGGTAAGCGGGCTTAACGATTTTCGTTAAGCCCGTCTTGCCGGAACCTACGGCGTCGGGCTGCTAGCCCCGACCGGGGACCAGAATCGGTCCCCCGTCGAGAAGGGGCGCGCTGCCGTAAAACCCGCCCGGGTTTTACGGCAGCTTTACGATTTCTCCCGTTTTGGGAGAATCTCGCCCAAGGTTTCCCTGCAGCTGCTGGGCGGCACTCAGAGAAGGTGGGACAAGTAAGGGTGGGGGAGGCTTAGGGGATTTGAGGTTCCTGAGGTGGAAGCTCTAACTGATTGTCGGTTTCTCTCCTCCAATTCATTGCAGATATAATGATGTCTTCTGGAATCGATCCCGCAGAGGCTGCCCTCGCGTAGCTTCTGGGTGCGGATGCAGGCAGAAGCCTCATACGGCAGCAAGGCCAACACAGATTGAGGCAGTGAAACATGTACAGGGGACAACCGCATATCTTGAAGACATGGCCACCCATCAGAAGGAGAGGCGAGTGATGGCCCAAGGTGCTGCACCGTTGATCATTCAATGAGCTGATGGACAACGAGTGCCGCAGAAGACTGCGTTTCAGCAGAGAAACAGGGCGGCCCCTGTGCCACGTCCTCACGGACTTGGCACCCCCATGGTGGAAGAGGACACCCGCTCCCGGTGGACATGTGGGGCACTGCAGCCTTGAACTTTTGTGCAATCGAGTCATTCCAGGGCTTGGGCAAGGATCTGTGTTACATATCCCAATCTACCGCCAACAGGTGCATCTGGGAGGTGATGGATGCTCTGAATGCTGGGAGTGCCTTATGTCAACAGGAAGGGGTTCCACTCCCTGAATGTCCAGATCATGTGTGACCACTACCTCCAAATCATGCATCTGTGTGTCCGCTACCTGGGAGTGTGCATGACACTACATCCTGAGGCAATCGGAGATCCCTGGTGCCTTCGAGGTCCACCCCAGTATGACTGGTTGGCTCGTTGTGGACAAGGGATGCCCGCTGAGGCCACGGCTGATGACAGCGGTGCGGAGACCTGAGACAAAGTTGTCGGCCCGTTATCATGAGGCCCACACTGCCACCAGTGCTGTCATTCAGTGGCGCATCGGCCTGCGGCAAATGTGGTCCCAATGCCTCAACCTCTCTGGTGGTGCCTAGCAGTACATCCCCAGAGGGTCTCCAGCTTTGAGCTAGTCTGCTGTGCCCTCTAATATGGGGCAGCAGTGTGGAGGAGGAGGAGGAGCAAGAAGAGGAGGAGGGAAATGTAGCCTTGTCTGAGGAGGAGGAGGCGGTCCAGGACGGGCTGGAGGACGAGCCCAAGGAGGAGCCGGTGGATGGAGGGCAGGTGGTGGCTGGGGTGTGACATGCGAGGAGGACCAGGGAAGCCCTCATTATCTCCAGATTCTCCTTGGACGAAGCGGTGTCTGTTAACTCAACCCGCCCCCCCCATTTCTCTCCCACCCTCCCCTCTAATCCATTCTCCCCCATTTGCTTCTCTCGCCATTCCCAATTTCCATCCCTCCCCCAACACCCTCGCCCCGCCCCCCCCCCCCCACAACCCCACTTTCTCCATTTCTCTCTCTCCACCAATCCCCCTGCCTCCCCCACTCTATCACCCCCCCCATCACATCAACCCCTCCCCGACCACCCCTGTGCAACATCCCTCCAGGGTGATGGATTTGTGTCGGCACCGTCGACAGATCGCCATAGAAGGCAGGAGAGTGATAATAACTCACTGTGAGGAAAGCTGGGGTGTTCCTCGGTTTCTGCAAATGTCCGGCTCCTGTCGTTCTGATGACAGCGCGCTGACACCTATCCTCTGAACGGGGAAATGGGGTGGGAGGGGACTGAGTGAACATCGGGTGGGGTTGCAGGCCGGCTCACTGTGAAGATTAACGTGACAGAGGTTTCACATGTATCAGGTATGACGTGTTTTAATAGTGAACATTTTACTGTGACAGATTTCCATTCCACCTAGCTGCAGATAGTAACCGCGCCACCCCACCCCACCCCTCCCTCCCTCACGGGCCCATTCATTGTTCCTCTCTTTTCATCTTTCTTGGTCCAGTGCTACATCTAGATGGCCCCAGGATGCACATCAGAGGTGGAGGCAGCCTGCTGCCTGTTAAGGAATGGGTTAAGAAAGATTCCAATTGGATGTCTCATTGATTCAATAATTGGCACTGGTATGTAAAGAGGCTACAGGTGGCCTTTGGGGCATGTAATGTGATGGTAGATTTTGGTGCCGAGTGTGTTCAAAGAAAAATAAAGGTGTTTGGGAAAAGGAGCAGATCTCTTGACTCTTTACTCAACAACAACCATAGGCTAACATTGCTTTCTGTGTCCTGTGGTATCTGATGCCCTTGGCTGGTGTCCTCTGGAGAGCCTGGAGGAGGGAGTGTCACTGGCATCGTTGTGCCACCCTGTTTTGCCCATTGTCCTTGAGATGCGCCGGTGTCTGGAGGGGGGGGATTCAGAAGAACTGGAGACAGCTGACGTCTCCTTGGTGCAGGCCGCAGGTTGAAATCCAGCAATTCCTCCTCCATGATGATGCCCATAGGGGCTTGGGGACTCCATGGGACAGAGGGGCAGCTGCAAAGAGCTTTAGAGGCCTCTGAATCACCTGGTGCTGCCAGTCCGAGAGGCTCCACAGTGTCTGCACCATGGTGTCGCCATCCTTAGCGACGGTCCTCAGTGAATGGGCCATTCTCTGCAGTACCTCGCCAATGTCCACCTGCATCTGGATCACATTCATCAGTTACTGGAACATAATGTCGAGGCCCTCAGCCATGGCCGTCACAGACTGAGCCATGCCTTGGACACCAACACTGAAGTCGTGGAAGATGTGCTCCAGGTTTTCCACTGCGGTTGCCACTCAGCAGTGTTGACCTCAGTGCCACGCATTGTTGGCACATTCCTCTGCACATGCAGCCTCTGAGACTCCTCCAGTCAGTTTTGCAGTCACTGAAATGTCACTGACATCCTCTCATGGATGTCATGGCTGTGTCATGTCATCTGCGTCAGCTCTGGGAGAATCGTGTCCAGAGGCTGGGCCTCTGGCTGGGACCCAGTTGAGTCCTGGGATCTAGCAATCTCTGACTGCTGGCCTCCCTTGGATATTCCTGCCTCCACCTGATGTGCATCAGCAACTGTGTGGTGCTCACCTGATTGTGCCGCAGAAAGCTGTCCTCTAATGTTGCCCATGGAATTGTGTGTCCCTGCGCCGATAGAAGGTACGGGTGAGAGCTCTGATGTGTCGATGATGGTCTCCTCAGAGCTTTCCTCAGAGGGTGTCTCTTGTGTGGTGGAGGGAACGACTCTGGGTGGCCCTGCCTCATCAGATAGAGATCCTGCGAGATGATGGGTACGTGATTAGTGAGAGGGAAGGATCATTTGTCTGACGTGAACTATTCACTTGAGACAGGTCGTCTGGGTGAAGGGGCAGTGGATCCTCACCTCTCTGGCGCAGGCCAACCTCGCTGACAGTGACTGCTCTCTCCTCGTGCAACCCCACAATTTCCAGCGCCTATTCCTCAAGAGGGTTGAGGACTCGAATCTCTGGGACTTCGCCCCCTCAATGTGGCCATTTCCCTTTATTATGGGCCATCTTCCCCTGCGGGGACAAAGAGAGAGATTTCCGAGCCACACACATGATGGGTGAGGGCGGTCTATAGCAGGTGGCATGTGTGGGCACCACTCCTGAACATGAAGGCGTTGTGCTGGGTGTCAGGGATTCTGAGGAACAAGCATGCGGTTTGGTTGTGGGAAGGGTGCGAAGTGTCAGCCGGTGTACAGGTCCAAACGTCACTGTAAGTGGCAACACAGGTGGGGAAGATAGTCAAGAAGGCATATGGCATGCTTGCCTTCATTGGCCGGGATACTGAGTTTAAAAATTGGCAAGTCATGTTGCAGCTTTAATTCGGCCTTAATAACCTTAGTTCGGCCACACTTGGAATATAGTGTTTAAATGTGGTCGCCACACTACCGGAAGGATGTGGAGGCTTTTGAGAGGGTGCAGAAGAGATTTACCAGGATGTTGCCTGGTATGGAGGGCATGAGCTATGAGCAGAGGTTGGAGAAACTTGGTTTGTTCTCACTGGATCGATGGAGGTTGAGGGGAGACATGATGGAAGTCTGCAAAATAGCCGAACAAGAGGTTTGGAATGGTGGACCAAATGGAGCAATGCTCTTTACTTACATTATTGTTGTGATAATTTATACATGCCAATGTACCTTTAAGAAGCTGAATAGTGAGATCACTATAACATTACCGTGTATGAGGTTGGAGGATAAAAGCTGCAGCCAACACCTTAGATGTTCACTATTGCCTGTTATCCCTACTGGAAATGTTCACTACTGTCTGTGACTCTGTGTCAGGAAGAGACCATGGGCGGAATTCTCCGACCCCCCGCAGGGTCGGAGAATCGCCCAGGGCCTTCGTAAATCATCTGCGTCAGTGGCTGGCATTCTCCGCCACCCGGGAATCGGCGGGGGCAGGAATCACGGCGCGCCGGTCGGCGGGCCCCCTGCAGCAGTCGGCGGGCCCCCCGTGGCGATTCTCCAGCCCGCGATGGGCCGAAGTTCCACCGCTGTCAGGCCTCTCCCGCCGACGTGGTTTAAACCACCTCTGGTGCCGGCGGGAGCAGGCAGCGGGAGCAGGCCCCGGGGTCGGGGGGGGGGGGGGTGGGCGCGGGGCGCTCTGACCCTGGGGGTGCCCCCACGGTGGCCTGGCCCGCGATCGGGGTACACCGATCGGCGGGCGGGCCTGTGCCATGGGGGCACTCTTTTTCTTCCACCGCCGCCACGGCCTCCACCATGGCGGAGGCGGAAGGGACCCCCTCCACCGCACATGCGCCGAGGTGACGTCAGCATCTGCTGACGCTCCGGCGCATGCGCGGACTCACACCGACCGGCGAAGGCCTTTCAGCCAGCCCGACGTCGGTCGGCGGGGCGCCAAAGGCTGTTGGCGCCGGTCGGCGGAGCGTGAGCCACTCCGGCATGGACCTAGCCCCTAAACGTGCGAAGAATTCCGCACCTTTGGGGATGCCCGACGCCGGAGTGGTTCTCGCCACTCTGGTACGCCGGGATCCCCCACCCCGCAGGGTAGGGGAGAATACCGCCCCATATGATTCAGATTTATAGTCCAAGTAATAGACCCCTGCAATTGTTAGGATACAGACTAGACCAAGGTCTTTGTAGTGTTCATTGTTACTGGTAATAAACTTCATGTAATTGTGTTCAACCAGAACCCTCATCATTCCCAATATCTTCCTTAGCATAGAGACAGATCTCTTAAGATCTACAGCAAGGCCCTCAACATATATGGAGGCAGCAGACCATTAGAGACCATGACAGCTACTGCTAACTATTCATTATTTGAATGATATTCAAAATAGCGTTCGAGGTTCGGAATTTCCATGCGAGCTATCTGGTGTTAGAGTGGGAGAACCCTTGCATCATTCCCATTCCTCTTTAAACATCTGCTGAATTGACAGATGATTAAATTTTGTACTTAATTGTACACACAATGCTCTTCAAAAATTATAACTAGTTTGCACCTATCTACATATCCGGCTCGCTCAGTTGGCTAGATGGTTAGGGTATGATGCAGAATGACACCAACTGCTCAGGTTCAATCCCCATACAAGCTATGGCAGTTCATGGAGGCTCTTCCTCCTCAACTTGCCCCATACTTGCGGAGTGGTGACTCTCAAGCCATGAGCAGCCAAACTGTCTCCCTGATGCAGAGAGATGCCTGTGGTTCTTCGGGACTATGACTGAGTGCAATTTACACATGAGCTTTAAAACATTAAAAGTATTTTTCTTTAAGCGATAAAGGCATTAAAATATTGATTGTTTTGAAGATGTACTCAACTCAAGAATAGGGAAAATACTGAGAACATTATGATATATAGATGTGAGAAACAATTCCAATCGGACAGAGATGAAAATTAAAATTTGTTTTTCCACAATTGAACATTCTAAGCCTGTGCTTGAATCTCCACTGAGCTAGAGAATCTTTGCTCTTTGTGAAGAAATATGCTTTTAAGTATCAATCCAGATTCAGCACCCCGTTAAATAAGCTGTCTCATTCCTTATAATGGTCTGCAGATACTGTTTGTTTTGTTTTACTGCAGCGAAAATATCTTATTAAGATGCATTTGTACCTGACTGTACAAAGAAAATATCAGTAAATGGCTGTAGTGTGTTCTTGATCAATATTTTGTGGTTTAAGTCGACTACTTGTTTGCTGAGGTGTAGCCGGTGTAATCTATACGTGAATAAAAGCACCCCGTTCAGATTCCATTATTGCAAAGTCTACTCGGTGAATATTCTCAAAATTAGTTTATGGGTAAACCTGAAGGATGATTTGATTGGGTGAGGCGTTTATAAGACCCATGACAGACACTCAATCTCAGAACATTTTATTGTTCAAAGGTGCTGCTGTTAAATGAGCTGGAACACAAACAGTAGAAAACTCATTAAAAAAATGGAACCAATATAAACATGCCCAGATCCTAAAGGCAATGAAAAGTTTTATAATGTGCACTTGCATAGCTCAGTTCATGTTATAAATATCCCTGGTGTATAAAAGTTCTTGATTGAAATTGCATTGTGCAATAATAGTTTAATGTGAATTTTGCTTTCTAATATATTAAATAAAGGCATTAACTGTTTAAAACAAATGGGTTTACATCTTCAGTAGAACATAGCAAAGATATGCAAGTGTGTTAATGTGTTTGTGACTAATATTATATAACATGAGTTTACCACAACAGATCAAGCAGTCTTACCTCCTGTTATCGGGATTTACCTCCGGTGATTAGGATTTAAGAAAACAGCAAAGCATTTGGTTTGGCTTGAGGTCGAGTCTGTCTTGTCATTTCCATCATGGGAATTCTGGTATGACTGTTGCTTTTGGCTTTTAAAAGTACCAGACCCTGTTTCTTTGAAGAACACCAATTTGCGTTTATATAAGGTATGAATGTCGCTGCTGAATTTGCTCTATGACTGCACTTTCGCCCTGATGGTCTCTTACCCACACCTTTTCACCAGGTACTAACGTGGAGAGTGTTCTCGCTCCCGGTCGGCAATTATACCAGCTTGACTGTTTGCTCATGATACCTTACTTGTAAGGTGACGTTGGGTCTGAGTTCATCTTGCAATGAGGAGAGTTGATCTGGCAAAGCGCCATTACTCAATGGTGTCTCCCTGTAATTGAGTAAAGCTAACTCTCGATCATTGTTCTTTTTCATTTGATTTGATTTATTTTGTCATGTGTACTGACGTATAATGTAAAGCACTGTTCTGCATACAGTCCAGACAGATCGTTCCATACATGAAAAAGCATAGGACATACATAAATGCACAATGTAAATACATAGACACAGGCATCGGGCGAAGCATAAAGAGTGTTCAATTCTGGTCGCCAAACTACCAGAAGGATGTGGAGGCTTTAGAGAGGGTGCAGAAGAGATTTACCAGGATGTTGCCTGGTATGAAGGGCATTAGCTATGAGGAGAGGTTGAATAAACTTGGTTTGTTCTCACTGGAATGAAGGAGGATGAGGGGAGACCTGATAGTTTTCTACAAAATTATGAGGGGCATAAACAGAATGGATAGTCAGAAACTTTTTCCCAGGGTAGAGGGGTCAATTACTAGGGGGCCTAGGTTTAAGGTGCGAGGGGCAAGGTTTAGAGGAGATGTACGAGGCAAGCTTTTTACACAGAGGGTAGTGGGTGCCTGGAACTCGCTGCGTGAGGAGGTGGTGGAAGCAGGGACGATAGTGACGTTTAAGGGGCATCTTGACAAATACATGAATAGAATGGGAATAGAGAGATGTGGACCCCAGAAGTGTGGAAGATTTTAGTTTCGACAGGCAGCATGGTCGCCACAGGCTTGGAGGGCCGCAGGGCCTGTTCCTGTGCTGTACTTTTCTTTGTTCTTTGTTTGTTCTTTGAGTGCAGTACTCCTCAGTGGAGAAGATGTTTGAAGAGATCAGTTCGGTCCATAAGAGGGTCTTTCAGGAGTCTGGTAACTGTGGGAGAGAAGCTTTTTTTGAACCAGTTAGTGCGTGTTGTCAATCTTTTGTATTTCCTGCCCAATGGAAGAGGTTGGAAGAGAGACTAACCCAGATGGGAGGGGTCTTTGATTCTGCTGCCTGCTTTCCCCAGGCAGCGGGAGGTGTAGACAGAGTCAATGAATGGGAGACGGGTTTGTGTGATGGACTGGGCTGTGTTCACAACCCTCTGTAGTTTGATATGGTCTTGGGCCGAGCAGTTACCATACCAGGCTGTGATGCATCCAGATAGGATGCTTTCTATGGTGCATCTGTAAACGTTGGTAAGACTTAATGTGGACGTTGCAAATTTCCTTAGTTTCCATATTTTCATTTTTGGTGAATGTATTTTTGTATCACTCCGGATGACTAGACTGGTATTAAAGACGAGAAGGTCATCAATGATCATCAGATGTTTTTGTTGTTCATGGCAAATTCTGAGCATCTGATTGCTTGGGATATATTCAGTTCAAGGAGCTTGGCAGAATGTTCTGACCTGACTGTTCTGTGTCCTTCAACTAGTTTTTAATGTTCTCGAATGGGAACAGTTCCTCACTGTTTACCCTCTCTATACCTTTCACGATCTTGAATACATTTAGCAAGTCTCCTCAGCCTTCTTTCCTCCGAGGAAAATAATTCCAAACTCTTCAAACTATCCACATAGCTTTATTCCTGGAATCAGTCTTATGAACTCCTCTGTACTGATTCCAAAGCCTTCATATACTTCCTTAAGTACAGCGCCCAGAATTGAATGAGATGAGGCCTAACTAATGTCTTTTATAAGTTCAGCATGACATCTGTACTCTTGTACTCAATGTCCCTATTAATAATGCATAAGATATTACATGTTTTATCAACTTCTTTCCCAGCATGCTTATGTACATATACCCTGAGGATCCTCTGTTCCTAAGACTCCTTCAGAATTTCTTCCTTAAGTTTATCCTGTCCCTCCATGTTCTACCTTCCAAAATGAAATCACCTCACACTTCTCTGCATTGGACTGCATCTTCTACTTGACTTCCCAACCCACCAACATGTCCATGTCCTTTTCAAGTTCAAGACTATCAAAGTTGACAATGTTTCAATCTTCATATCATCTACAAATTTTAAAATCATGCTCTGGACACCATAGTCTAGGTCATTAATATATCAGGAATAGCATAGATCCCAAAACAGCATAAATTCCCCTGGTAAACTCCACAACAAACCTTCCTCCAATCTGAAAAAAACAGTTACTTATCACTACACTCTGTTTCCTGTCTTGTCACTCAGTCAATTTCTTATCCAAGTTCCTACTTTCCCTAAGATTCTATGAGTTACGATTTTGCTCACAAGTCTGTAATGTGCACTGTGGCAAATGTATTTTGAAACCTATATATACCACATCAACAGCATTGCCCTCATCAACAACCTTCTCTGCTGCACCCTCAAAAAAAAACCCAAATTAGTTGAACATGATTTTGCCTGAATTAATTCATGCTGGTTTTCCTTAATTCGCCTGCACTTGTCTAAGTGACTGGTGATTTTGTTCTGAAATATATTTTCCAGAAGTTTCCCTACTACTGAATGCAAACTGACCAGTTTGCAGTTCTCGGCTTCATCCTTGCACCATCCTTTTGGAACAAGAGTGTAACATCTGGAATTCTCCTGTCCTCTGGTCCCATCTCTTGTGTCTCAGGAAGACTGGAAGATTATCACTAATACCTCTGCAATTTCCACTCTCACTTCTGATGTGTTGGGCTGTGTAGACTTGTGAAGCTAACATATGCCACCAACACTGAAGAAGGTTCAACTTTATTTTATTAACTACTTATAAAATAATAGACATACGAGAACAGTGGGTTTAAGCGAGTTTAACTAGAGACCTGTGCCTGTCCGAACCAGTTGAATCACTCAGCACATGGTGAGAGTCTGTACTGTACTTGATGAGCTCTTGTGCTTCGGAGAGGCAGCATCCAGAATGAGCGGGAAAAGTGATGCCCTCTGCCTTTATAGTGCGTGTGTTCTAACTGGTAATTGGCTGCGGTGTTTGTGCATGTTGATTGGCCCTAGTGTATGTCCATCAGTATGTGTCTGCACCATGATATACTGGTGTACATTATGACAACTTCATTCAGATGCATCTCATCTGGTCTTGGGACATTATCTATTTTAAGTAAAGGTAGCCTTTCTAACCCCTCCTGCTTCTCAATTAGCCGGATGTATATTGGGTTCCTGATGGTCTCTGGCAGGAATATAACCCACCATGGCGGACAGGAGCTGCCATTTTATGCTGGCGGGAAACTGATTCTTGGACCTCCTGTTGCAATTCCCTGAGTCAATAAATGTGCCGCATGGGGCACAGGAAAATTCCGCACTACGTCTTATAAACACTTCCTTTTAACACCTGGTTATGATGAAAATGTGTTTATTTTGTTGAAATACAATGCAACTGCTTCAGCATCTCTCCATTGTTGCACACAATTTGCACTAACTTGCAATCAAGGCCTTGAAAACATTGGAAATATGACGAACAAACAATCAATGTTAATTTTTTCTAAGGTTAATGTAGTCTGCCTTTGTGTTCAAAGATCCCTGCTGCCTTATTGCTGGAAAGTCATCTGGGACTTTGACAACACTCATAATTTTTGTCAAGTATTGATTTGCACTTTTGATGCACATGGTTCACTTCCATCTTGATGAATCACAAGCATTTGAAACAACAATGCGAAATCAATGAATGTATAGCATCGTGAAGAGAACTGGAAATGCTCGGTCTAATTTGGGTAACCCCTGCAAAAAGGCACATTGATCATGATGAGTGACCCTTGTTCAATGTAATGCATGCAGGATGTACACTGGCCTTGTGTTGCCTACTCATTTTGAATGATTGCTGCACACAGGCATCACTAAAAAAATTGTTCATTCGTCTTGGTGTGTCAACAAGGGCTTAAAAATGGTAACTTCCCTACCCCCTTCAAAGTCAGCCTGCATCCCTTAAAGAGGAGGTGCATTATGGCTGCCTCAGGTGTTGGCTGTTCTGCAGCAAGCAAATGAAAAAAAAAAGAAAATCGCTTATTGTCATCAGTAGGCTTCAAATGAAGTTACTGTGAAAAGCCCCTAGTCGCCACATTCCAGCGCCTGTTCGGGGAGGCTTCTACGGGAATTGAACCGTGCAGCTGGCCTGCCTTGGTCTGCTTTCAAAGCCAGCGATTTAGCCCTGTGCTAAACAGCCTCTAAATCTGACCGAAGAAGGAATGAAGAAGTCACAATGTGGGAAAGCCGGCTCCAAAATTTTTGAACCTTGTTCTGGTGGATGGAAAAGGTACCCAAGGTGAGGCGTTGGCATAATAGTATTGTCACTGGACTAGTAATCCAGAGACCCTGCGTCTTGTTCTGGGGACCCGAGTACGAAATTTGAATTCAATGAAAATCTGAAATTACAAGTCTAATGATGACCATGAAACCATTGTTGTAAAAACCCATCTGGTTTACTAATGTCTTTTAGGGAAGGAAATCTGCCACCCTTAACTGGCCTGTCCCCCATGTGACTCCAACCCCACAGCAATGCAGCTGATTCTTCAATGCCCTCTGAAATGGCTGAGCAAACTAGATCTAGGGCAACAAATGTTGGCCTTTCTAGTAACGTCCAAACCACATGAAAGAACAAAGAAAATAAAACGTGACCAGACAGAGAAAAGACAAGATAATAGTGAAAATGAAGACATCAGCCTGAATTTGACCTTGCCAGAGCAATTATGCAGTGGTCCCGATTTTGTGTAAAATGGTGCGTGATGGTGTCAGGGAGGCGTCCAAACATCATTGTGCTATCTCAGACACAGGTGGACATTGCTGAGGCATTGATGACTCAGAGTCCTCTGGAGCTCACTCCAGCTGCCCCTTTGTCCCATCATGTCCCCCAGGGCCCTACCAGCATCATCAGGGAGGAGGTAGCTCTGGAAACAAAACTGGGGCCTGCCACCAAGGAGACAATGGCGGTCTCCATTTCTTCGAAATCACCCCCCCTCCCCCCGACACCGCTGCATCTCAATGGTAATGGGCAGAACAGGGTGGCACCGCCACGCCAGGAATATCAGTAAGTCAGCCAGGGCCCTTCCACTCCAGGTCCTCCAGAGGACGTCCGCCAATGGCTTCAAATGGCACATAGCACAGAAAGCAACAGACTGCCTCCACCCCTGTTGTGCATCTGGGGGCACACCTAGACACAGCGCTAGGCCACAGAAGATCAAGTACAGTGAGGAGCATTGAGTGGACACTGTGGGGAGTGGAGGGGCACTATCCATAGCTGGAGCAAATGGAAATCTGTCATCGTGAAATGCTTACTATTAAAACATGTCACACCCTCGTACATGTGGCGCCCCTGCCACGTTAACCTTCACAGCAGGCCTGCCGCACCACACTCCTACCTCCCCTGTTCAAGGTCAAAAGCCCCTGCTGCAGACCCCGTTCAGCCGATGGGTGCGGCCGCAGTCAGCAGACAGACAGGAGTCAGACTTCTGCAGAAACTGAGGAGCACCAGATCTTTCCTCTGAGTGAGTTATCATCACTCTCCTGCCTTGTATGGTGACACGCTGACAGTACTGACACAGGCCCATCACCCTGAAGAGATGTTACACAAATCCTGGAAGGGGAACAGGGCGGTCGCGGAGGAGATGCTGTAATTTAATCATGTAGTGAATGGGGGAGAGGGAGGTAAATTGGGGGGCGAGGATTGGAGGGAAATGGAGGCATGGGAAATGGGCGGCAGTTGTGCTGATGGACCGAGCCTCACCCTAGGAGAATCTGGAGGCAACGAGGGCCTCCCTGTTCCTCCGAGCATGTCAGATCTTGGCCACCGCCTGTCCTCCATCTTCTGTCTCCTCTGCAGTCTTGTCCTCCAGGCCACCTGGGTTGCCTCATTCTCCTACTCCTACAAGGCCACAAGTCCTATCTCCTTCTCCTCCTCTTTCTTCTCCTCCAGCATGTCACTCCGCTGTTGTACCTGATTGTGGAGGGCACAGCGACAACCACAAAATGGAAGACCCTCTGGTTGATGTACTGCAAGGTATCGCCAGAGCGGTCAAGGCACCAGAACTGCATTTTCAGCAGCTCACTACATCGCTGAATGGCAGCACGGCTGGCCTCAGCCTCAGCCACAGTCTCAGGCCTCCGCACTGGCTCGAGAATGTGCAAACTCCGCACAGACGGTGACCCGGGACCGGGATCAAACCTGGGTTCTCAGCTTCATAGGCAGCAGTACTAACCACTGCGCCACCACACTGCCCGCAAGCACCTTCATCCATGACCTCAGCAGGTATCCCTTGTCCCCCACAAGCCAACCCATCATCCTGGACTGGTCCTCAAAGACACCAGGTATCTGCGAGTGCCCCAGGATTTAGTTTTCATGCACGGTCCCAGGGTGGTGAGCACATACATGTCTGATTCTGAGGCTGTGGTCGCACACCGTCTGAACATTCAGGGAGTGGAACCCCTTCCTGTTAATACAGGGCACTCCTTGATGACCCGGTGCTTGCAGGGCGACATGTGTGCTATCGATCGTCCCCTGGACCTGAGGCATCCCAGCGATGGCAGAAAACCCTGCAGCCACAGCATCTATATGGGTGGACCTGGCCCAGCTTGAAGGTTAAAAAATCTGATGCACGGGCAAAGAGAGCATCGTTTGTCTCCCGGTTGCACCTGTGGGTGGAAGATTGGGATATTCCACACAGGTCCTCGCTCGAAACTCAGAATGATCCAGTGGCATGGACATTCAGGGCTCCTGTGACCTTCACATCCACTGGTAACGGGTGTCCTCCTCCTCTACAGGGTATCATGTTCGCAGTGATATGGCTCAGATACGGCTCTGTCTCCCTGCTGAGGCACAGTCTTCTGTGGCACATGCTGACCTTCCCTTCTGGGTGCCTTTTCAGCCTGATGGGCAGTCAGGTCTTCAGGGTGTGTGGCAGCCCACTGCACATGGGGTTCCGACTCTAGCCTGAGCTGTCGCTGCTGCCTTCAACGGCATCGGAGTGCCTCTGTTGCCACAGGCAATGTGAGGGAAGCTTCTGTGGGATCGACAACAGCAAGCATTGCTATATCAGCAAAGAATTGGAGAAGGAGAGATACCGACAATCGGTTTGGGTTTCAATGCTTGTGTGGCGGTGGCATAGTGGTATTGTAATTCCACTGGTAAGCCAGAGTGATGCACTGGGGATCCAGGATCAAATCCCGCCACTGCAGATGTTGAAATTTTAATTCAGTAAAAATCTGGACCATGAAACCATTGTCAATTGTCGTTAAAAAAAAACATCTTGTTCACTAATGTCCTTTAGGGAAAGGAATCTGCCATCCTTACCTGGTCTGGCCTACATGTGACTCCAGGTCCACAGCAACATGGTTGACTTTTAATTGCTCCCTCAAGGGTATTTAAGGTTGGGTAATAAATGCTGGCCCAGCCTGCGACACCCATGTCTCATGAACAAATAGAAAAAAACATCAAACCCCCAAGTCTCCCCTACCCTTAACATGACTCTCCTGCCTTCTCTCAGAGTGCCATCAGCGAGCCAGTTGCGCTGGCAAACCTTGTTCTGCACATTCACCCCGGCCTTATCAGGAGCCCCGAGACCCCAGACCTCTGCTGGAAACATTAGGGAGGCCATGCTCAGCTGCCTTCCATTTATCCCTTTGGTCACGAGAGGATCCTCAGTCTTGCTCTTTAGTGTTTGATTGTTGGCAGCTGCCTCTATGGTGCTGACACTGCTAGAGTTCAGCCACACTGTTCAGATATCAAAGTTTGTTGGACATGCAGTACACTAATCATCCTTGAGGCATGGTACGTGTGTCCTCGAGTAGGCACTTGAGAGTTGAGGAATGTGAAGTGTTCTCACAACTAACAAGCTAATTTCTAATTTGAAATAGCCTTCAGCTGTGATCCTAGAGGTTGCTCATAGTCAAAGGGAGTAAAATAGGTTTACAGGAGAGAAGCCACAGCAGGGACCTGTGCTGGAAGGGTTTGGTAGGACAGACAGGCAGAAGCTATGGTTTCCCTTGTTATGAGTCTCCACAATATGTAAAATCAGGCTCACAGACACAAAGCCTCTCACCTCCCGGACCATCCAAAAAACGCTCATCCGTCTGACCAAACTGAAATCCCTCTGACCAAGCTGGGGTTTCCCGCCACCCCCCACCCACTCCCGCTGAGCCCTGGGGCTGTAGCTCCGCTGCCCCTGAGCTGCATGCCGGATAATGGAAATGGCTGCTTCCCTCCTCACTTCACCTCAGTAGCCATTGTGCAAGGTTATCCTTTTTAAACAGGAGTGCCCTAGTGACTTCCCACTGGGGAGTCGCATAATTCCACGGAGGCCGCTGCATCCGACTTCAATCTCGTTAATAAGAAAATGAGGGTTAATTATATTCTCGCCATTTTTGGCCTTGATCTGGAAATCACCATCAGGAGTGGACCGATGAATCGCAAAATGGTCCACGCCTAACTCGAATCTCGATTTTGTCTTCTCCCGCTAATCACCCTGCGTGCCCCGACCACGCCGGGCGCAACCCGGTTGCTGAATTGCACGCATGGAATACTCTGGGTGGCACGGTATACAGTGGTAAGCACTGTTGCTTCACAGCGCCATGGTCCAGGTTTGATTCCCGGTTTGGGTCAATGTCTGCACATTCTCCCCGTGTCTGCGTGGGTTTCCTCTGGTTGCCCCGGTTTCCTCCCACAAGTCCCGAAAGACGTGCTGTTAGGTGAATTGGACATCTGAATTCCCCCTCTGTGTCCCCTAACAGGCGCTGGAATGTGGCGACTAGGGGCTTTTCACAATAACATCATTGCAGTGTTAATGTAAGCCTACTTGTGACAATAAAGATTTTTGTTATTATTATTATTATAAGGAAGGATTCCAATTATTTCTCATAGAAAATCAAACACCAGAGGACCTAAAGGGCACAACATTTCTCAGCTCAGTTGGGCATAAAACTTTTCTGCTGCTACAGAATCTTGTTCACCCAGTAAATCCAGGAGAAAAGTTCTACAGTGAATTAATGAAAATCTTAGAAGGACATTTCACTGCTTGACTGTATTGATTGCAGAAAGATTTTGGTTCCACCACTGTTGTCAGGAAAAAGATGAAAGCATTTTACAGGTCGTAGCCAACTGAAGTCGGTGAGCTAAATATTGTGAATTTGGTACAACACTTGATGACACTCTTCGATAGGCTGGTTTATGGACTCCACAGTGCAGCTATTCACAGGAAGCTGCTCACTGTAAGTGGTTTAGCCCTAAAGGCTGCTGTGAAAGTTGCCACGTCTGTGGGGCTAAAAACAAAAGAAACTTCACAGATAGGGGCTGGAGTGAAGATTCACAAAATGGATACCTCAAGAAACAGGGCAGCAAAGGTGCAATCATGTGACAGTTGTACACGGGCTGGACACTCAGTGGGGGAATGCTGAACTAAAATGGATACATGCAAGAACTGTGGCAAGAAGTGCCACATTGCCAAGATGTGTTGGGCTCAGGAAAGTCCTCCTAAACCAAAAAGGTGCAAAAAAAAGTATACAGCTAAATAATCTAGTTGTGTCTACCAATTAGCGGATGGAGCTCAAGATCACTCAAAAAGCAACATAACTGAGCTACAGTAAGAGTTAAGGCTCGGTGCTTTGTCAATGCAGGGCGATCAACAACATTTTTGGGCATAAACAAAACTCAGAGGTCATGAAATATAAATTAAAGTGGACAGAGGCACAGAGGTATTGCTGATACCCAATCAAAAGCTGAAGCATTTGCTTCAAATGTCAAATATGATCCTAAGGACGTTCTCTGAAGACGTTGTACAATTAAAATGATGGATTGCGGTGAAAGTGGAAGCAAATGGGCAGATGGCAAAGTTGATTCTTCGTGTTTTCCATGGAAATTTTCCTGCTCTACTTGGCAGAGCATGCTTGTCTCAGATTAGGTTTGACTGGGAAACAGTTAGTCAATTAGTGCATTCAAAAAGCAACTTCTGATGAAGTACGAGAAGGTGTTTGATGATTTGTTCGGCTCTATGACTAGTGTTGAGATACACCTAATAATCAAGCCAGACAGCACACCCAAATGTCTCAACCATACGCTATCAGGCCGAAAGTTGAAGAACGAGAAAGACTAATATGAACAAGAGTCATTGCGTCTGCAGCTACAAATGATTGGGCAACACCAACATTTCCTGTATTAAAATGGAATGGCTCAATGACAACTTGAGATGATTTTTAAACTATTATTAACCCAATATTGTGCACAAATCATTTTCCACCGCCACAGATTGAAGACGTGTTTGCTGGACTTTCTGGAGGGCAGAAATTGATCTTTCACAGGCATATCTGCAGATGAATATGACTGCAATCACAGTCACTACTCACCAGAGTGACACATCAATTTGTACATTTGTACAGAAGACTTTGTTTTGCAACAACATCTGCGCCTGCTCTTTTTCCAATGATCCATGGATCAAATTCTAAGTGTGTTGAATGGACTGCAATGTTACTTAGGTAACATACTCATCACCGCTTCAAGTGAAAAGGAACACAAGGAGAATTTGGAGGTACCCTGAAACACTTAAAGAGCCACAATCTGAATGTTAAGGAAGATTGTGGCTTTTTCCAAGTCATCCATAATTTGCATAGGTCATGCCGTCAACAAAGATGGCTTTCACAAAGAGCCGAAGAAAATGTCATCAATCTTATAAGCATCACGTCCTCAAAGTGTGCTTGGCATGGCACTGGTCAGAAGAATGTGAGCATGGGTGCAGTGTTAGCACTGGGACTGCGGCGCTGAGGACCCGGGTTCAAATCCCGGCCCTGGCTCACAGTCCATGTGGAGTTTGCACATTCTCCCCATGTCTGCGTGGGTCTCACCCCCAGAACTCAAAGGTGTGCAGGTTAGGTGGATTGGCCACGCTAAATTGCCCCTTAATTGGGAAAAAAAAATAATTGGGTACTCTAAAATAAAAATTTTTAAAAAAAGAATTACCATCATGTCGGTGCAACATCGAGGGCCGAAGGGCCTGTACTGCGCTGTATCGTTCTATGTTCTATGTTCTATCTACAGAAAGGAATGAAGGCACTTTTGAGGTCGCAGGTAGCTGAGTTCAAGAACTCTGAATTCTACCAAGAAGTAATAGACCTCCACCACAGAGACTGTCTGATTGAATTGGATATCTGTTGTATAAATATTAATTTCTGTTGTTGCACTGGTGAAGTCAAGGGGGAGAGGTATTATGTATCAGAGAACATATTCCTGCTGGTTTAGCATCACGTGATGTGTAGTAAATTCAGCAGAGTGTTTGCGTGGGCTCTGGGCAGATCATCATCTTTGATAGAATGAGCTTCAAGTGAAAAGGAACACAAGGAGAATTTGGAGGTACCCTGAAACACTTAAAGAGCCACAATCTGAATGTTAAGGTCATGCCGTCAATAAATCTCTCATTCTGATTTACAAGAGCCCAGAGAGTGGGCACCTCCATATATTTTCACTTTGCGACAACAAAGAAATAACACTTTATGATTCTGGTGACCGTCCACTCTCCGGCGGGTACAGTCTGGATGGGGGAGTCCAGTGTCATGGTGGGGTACTCCTCAGTCATTGCCTTCTCATCTGATGCTAGTGAAAATGAAATTAAATGAAAATTGTTTATTGTTTGGGGAGGCTGGTACGGGAATTGAACCTATGCTACTGGCCTGCTTTAAAAGCCAGCTAGCCCTGTGCTAAACCAGCCCCAAAACTAGTCACTGCTGGAAGGCGGAAGGTGCTGCTGCCATCAACCACATTGCTCTGAGAGGTGCCTGCAGATGTGAGCTACAGCTCACCCACCAACTGAGAGGGCAAGTGGGCAAGTGTTTAAACACCCCTGCTCACCAGGGATGGACAGGCACCTTGCAGGTTTAACATGACTTAAGAGGCTCGATGCATCCAACTTAGTGATAGGATGAATCTCGCGAGATTCGCGATGCTCAAAACATCTCACAAGGTTCAACGGATACTTGCGTGACGTCACGATACCCATATTGGCATATTTAAGTGAGTCATTCGCTTTATTTAAATATATCTGCACTGGAATCTCTTGGCACCCGGGACCCAATGGCCTTGCCTGGACACCGTTTAGCACTGGTTTCCACAAACGTGGACCAGGCATAATGGTTCCAGGGGGAATATCCCAGCCCATTAGAGAGCCCCTGGTAGTCGGACATTGGGCAGGGTTGTACCTTGAGACTCCAGCTGGCACCCTGGCATCTCCAGACTGGCACTTGGCATTGCCACCCAGGCACCCTGACAGTATTACCATGGCATTGGGTTCCTGGGTGGTACCACCAGGCTGGTAAGGTCACTGCCAGAATGCCTAGGTGCCCTGGGTCAAGCCCGGGTGACTTGCTGATGAGAGGTGGGGTGAGAAGGGGCCCGGAAGAGGATAGTTGGGTGCAGTGGGATGCAGCTTCAAAGTGGCGTTGCCCGCTGAGACAAAATAAAATTGCCATAGGCCATTGAATAGCAGGATAATTCTTGGTGTCGAAGGCACGAGAAACACCCCACTAATGTCCCCAAAGTGGGACACTCAGTCCCTGTCAGATCCTCAAGAGAGGGTGATGTGCCCTCATCCCTGTGCACTTTCATTTGATCCAATATGTTGACATGACTGTATCTGCACTGGTGCACTTCGAACAGAGATGACATGGGCGCATCTGTCCTTGGCTCCTCCTGGGGGATCCAAGGAGGGTCCTCACGGTCTGCAGCATGTTGTCAGTGTAAACAGCGCAAACATCATTGCAACGTCACTGTACATGCACTCCAGTTTCTTGTTACAATGAGCAATTACCTCACCGAGGCATTGGAAATGGACAAGCAATGGACACTATTTGATTAAACATCTCATTCCAAATCCCACTGCCCTACATCTCCTATATACTTCCCCTGGTCTCTTTCTTATCCACTGGATTCTTACCTTTCTCCAAGATCCTACCTCTGTGCAACTGTGGACCTGGTTCCATGCTCACATGCTAATTCAATGGCTTCCTTCTTGCCCTGCATTAGGAGCAGGAGGTTGGACACCCCACCACCCGTTCGTCCGCACTCCTGTGCAATATTACTGCTTTTGTCAGGACTTCTTTTGCCCACACTCTATATGCCAGATCGTGCCATCATGATTAAAACTAGAAATTAGTAACTCCTGCCAGGAACTGTCAGTGTCAGACATGTCCCCAAGGCTCCTGACCACCCAAACATCTTTTTGCAGCTTTCAAGGTGCCCATTTTAAATCCCCCCCCCCTCCCCCCCCCCCCAAAACACCATTGGACCCAGGGCGCACCCTGCTCCCGCCTCCGCTGGAAATGCTGAGCCAGTCTCAGTGCACCTTTCCGCCTGGTCAGCCGTGAATTGGGCAGCCAGCGTGAAATTGGAACTGTGATGCGATCGAAGGGTGGCAACAGATCTCCCATCCACTTTTGGGCCGGCTGATTACAGGCCCATGCTGAAGGTAAAATTCAGCCCATAGAAATGGGAATTGATTTGACATTCACAGCTACCAGCCCTGATATTATTTGCATCTTAGTGGATCTATTGGAGGAATGACTTGTGTGTTGTGAGACACTGGGTGTAAGTGGGCTATAGTCAGCGCAGGGGTCAAGAATAGCTTGCTGGAGGGTGAGTCCGGTTGCAAAGGACTCAGAATCGGATTTCACAGGACAATGTCTGGGACAAACTGATTTGTCCAGAAGCTCTGAAGTCAGCAAAACGATCCTTCAGGACATGCAACACCACTCCCTGTTGAATTTTACGAATTGAAACATCCAGGAAAAACACCAAAGACCTGTAGAATTGTAAGTCAACCAGCATCTAACCTGACTGATGATTCCTCGGTAATCGCATTTGGGAGTTAAATGTAAATAATCTTTATTGTCACAAGTAGGCTTACATTAACACATGCAATGATGTTACTTTGAAAAGCCCGAGTCGCCCCATTCCGGCGCCTGTTCGGGTACACAGAGGGAGATTTCAGAATTCTCAGCTGGTACGGGAATTGAACCCACGCTGATGGCCTTGTTCTACATCACTAATCAGCTGCCGAGTCCACTGAGCTGAACCATTGCAGGATTTTCCACTGCTGAATACATATTCAGCCGTGTGAGGTGAAGAGAGGGCATTAGCTGGAGTGTGCAGCTGCAAAACAGCACCGGTGACATCAAATCTCCATTGCACGCTACCCGCTCTGCACAGTGCGAGTGGACAATTCACAGCACACACGCTCGACATTCAGGGCAACTTGCCTCATAGGTGTGTGTGCACTGCAGTCACCATTTTGGAGCTTGAAGGGCATTCAGAGCACAAATAGGGCTTCGCTAATGAACTCAATTTCTCACCCGCTGTCTTTGGTACACAAATAGCTAGAGAGTAATCTATTGTCAATTAAGTAAAAGACTTGCCATTATGGAGACTGCTTTTATACTCGCGGAAACAGAAGTCATTTATGTAAAGTCACAGCTTTGCAAAACATGAAACTATTACCGCCGAGCTAATTTCACCCCATTTTGATCACAGTTTTACACATTGTATTAACACCGTCAATGTAAATTACAGTTGTGTCATCAAATGCTCATTGAATTTTTACAAATGGACGATTTTTGTTGGTCATTTGGTTCGATGGAAATTCCCTGGCATTGGTGACAAAAAATATGCAAATGTTTTGATCCAAAAAGTACCTGCATGCATATCAAACATAATAACAGTATTTTTCCTTGTAGTAAGGAATTGTAACCATGCTGTTGAAAAAAAATGGATTTATGCGCTGTTCAGGAATTGAACAACTGAACCAGTGAGATTGCCATTCACTTTTGAATGGCCACCAGTAGATTGTGCTCCAAATTGTTGCTGTTGAATAATTAAATAATTAACTATTTCCTTTCTTTTTCACTGTGTTAATATTTGGAGAGAAGAAGACGAAGAGGTGGTTTGATGGATATGTTGAAAAATCACGAGGCTGGACTGAGTAGATAGTGGGAAACTGTACCCGCTCATGGAAGTGTCGAGAACCAGAGGGCATCGATTTGAAGTGATTTGTAATAGAAGGAAACGTGAGGTGGGAAAAAAACGTTTTCACACATCGAGTGGTTCGAGTTTGCAATGCACTGTCCGGAAATGTGGTGGAGGCAGGTTTCATCGAGGCATTCAAGAGGGCATTAGATGATTTGAATAGAAACAAGGTGCAGGGCCACAGGGACAAGGCAGTGGAACGGGGCCAAAGCCATGATGCTCGTTTGGAGAGCCGGTGGGGACACGATAGGCCAAATGGCCTCCTTCTGCGTTGCAACAATTCTGGTAATCCTGTGACCTCTTGGACATTTAAACAGAATCAATTTATATTTTCATAGGTGCTTTCATAACATCCATACAATGTACGTAAACAAGTATATTCCAAAGATAACATTAATAGCTCGCAAAAATAAAAAATGTAATTTCATGAATTGAATCACCAGAAATCAAAGACCCAAATAATGTAATCTAGAGTACATGGGGAGCAACAGTCTCTTCTGACACACTGAGTAATGCCACAGCACAGTGTTTCCAGAACAAAAGCAACGGAACCCCGAGTGATAGAACAAAGAACAAAGAAAAGTACAGCACAGGAACAGGCCTCGGTCCTCCAAGCCTGCGCTGTGATTTTGGAGTGACCTGAAACGACTGGCTGCAGGACCGGTTAGCTTGCGGCATAAGTATTGACGCCAGACAGCACCGATTACAATCAGTAGTTGACAAACGAGGAATGGAGATTGCGCTGTCCATGGGAAGCATTGCAAACAGATTCACAGGGGCTACAGAGTGCACAAAACGGTGCCACGTGCAACTGGTGGGAAGGGACAAGAGGGAACCTGCAGCCAACCGCAGCGCCAAAACCACCGAAGCAGCCGCGAAGCGTGAAAGATCTCAAGTCACCCACAGAACAAAAAGATACAGCGGAGGCAATCAGACTGTAATTCTTAAGTTGAAAAGTTACTGATGTGGGGGTATCCATGCTCCAGAATTGTGTAGGTTTAAAGTGACTGAGTGTCGTTATTGTCACGACAGAGAACATTTGGTAAAACGGTGCAGAGCTAGATCAAGAATGCCAAGTGGTCAATGAGCCAAGATGCTGCAAGTGCGCAATGTGAAAGAGCCTGAGACTGTCCCTTCTGATATTTACTATTTTCTATCTTAAAGCCGTCCAGCCAGACCCTATTACTGTAACACTCCATCTCTACATATGGATTCGGGGGCATCAGCCACCCAGTTGAAGACATACATGGGAGAAGCAATAAAAGTAAAATATATCACAATAGTACCTGTGAGTTATGAGCAGCAGTCTGCCCACGTCCCAATCATAATAATGATGGGTGAAGGAGCAAGCCTTCTGAAATGAAGTTGTATTGGTCTGAGATTTGTGCAGACAGGGGGACTGTCAGAATTATTAAGAAAATACAACAATGTCTTCCGTGATGAATTCGGAAAAATCAAAGGCTTCCCAGATAAGATTTATATTGATCCAGAGGCATCTCCTCAATTCTTTAGGGCAAAACCAGTTCCACTTGCCTTATGAGAGAAAGCGGATACTGAATTAAACAGGTTGGAAGAACTGGTTATCATGCAGCCAGTTCCGGTTTTGGAATGGGCTACACCCATCGTCCCCATATTGAAACAGAATTTGACCATCCGTATTTGCGGTGATTATAAACAGGTCATCAGCCCCCGCCAAGCTGGACAAATATCCAATCCCGAGAATTGAAGACCTATGCAAAGCTTCCATAGTTTTCATAGAATCCCTACAATGCAGAAGGAGGCCATTTGGCCCATTAAGTCTGCACTGATCCTCCAAAACAGCACCCTACCTCGGCCCACTATCCCAGAACCCCACCTAACCTGCATATCTTTGGACACCAAGGGATAATTTAGCATGATCAATCCACCAAACCTGGGGGTATGTCAAATAAAAAGACACAAAGGCCCATTCCAGTATACATGCCTGCCTCTTGGTATGTCTTTGGCATGTGCAATATTTCAAAGGATGATGGAGAGTCTGCTAAAGGCCTCCCATGGGTTGTAATATTCCTTGACAATGTCCGTATTGTTAATTCCAATAATAGCACACGATGAAGGAATAAGGAAGACAAGGAAGCTTGTCTTTCACCTTAAGCAATAGTAACCTTCTGATATCCTACCCAAATGTTCCATGTGTGTCCATTTATACTCTTTTGGAGATTGAGCCAATGATCGTCTCCTGTCTTTAAAAATGAAATTAGCTGAACAATATAATTGCTAAAGGATACTTCTGACAGGATCCACAGAGGTCGAGCATTCAGCAAACTTAGAAGAGGTTAAATAGGTTGCAGGAGGTCAGAGACCAAATCAAGAAAGAGAAGTGCCGCTTTAAAGTCAAAGAGGACAAGGCTATTGTGCTGATAGCTTCAACAAGATTTCAGTGATGGGCATTAATTCTGTCCACCGATGAATATACTTTGAAACACTGACTTGCGATATAGAAGTGGCAAACGTGGATGCCTTTAGCAGCCTACCCTTGCGAGAAAATGTCACATATACACTTGTACCCCAATAAATGTTCTTGGTATTAAATTAGTTAGGCTGATTGCCAGTCCTTGTGAAGTAGATCAGGAACTGGACCAATCGAGATTCGCTTCAGTGCAAAGTCAGAGGGAAGATACTTACAGAATGAGTAAATGAGCCAGTCTCTGAGGAAATAAAACCATTCCTTACCCGGAAACGTGAATTGCGTTGTCCGGATAGCACTAGACTCTGGATAGCAAGAGTAGTTGTTCCTGTATCCGGCAGAGAGCTGCTCCTAATTGAATTACACAGTGCCCATTCGGGCATTTCTGAGATGAAGATTCTCACAGTGGGTTATATGTGGTGACCTGGCATTGATGCAGATATCGAAAAGTCAATCAAGTACTGTCAACAGTGCCAATTGCAACAATGTTTGCTTGTTACAGCCTCAATGAATCCTTAGGAATGGCATGTCCGGCCAAGGGTACAGGTTCCTATCGACTACCTTGGTCCATTCCTGGGCGCAATGTTTTTGCTTGTTATTGATAAACATTCTAAATGGATGAAGAATTTTGAAGTGAGCTCACCTATCGCATGTTACCATCAAAAGATTGCACCAATGCTTTTCAATTCACGGATTACCCAAAATCATTGTATCAGATCATGGAACAGTATACACAAGTGCTGAATTATAAAACTTTTCCTGTCTCAACGGAGATCACATCAGAACTGCACCTCACCACCCATCATGAAATGGACTAGCTGAGAAAGCCATCCAAACTTTCAGGTCTGGCTAAGAAACTGCCAGGAACAACCTAGGAGACCAAAACCTCACGATTCTTCATTCGCTATCCTTTCACATGCAACAAAGGGAGTTCCACCAGCAGGACTGCTAATGAAACATCGTCTCAGAATGAGACTGAGCCTCGTGTTTCCAAATTTGCCAAGGAGGCTAGAGACCTTTGATCGGGAAATACACAGGGCTCTATTCACTGTCGGCGGGATCCTCTGTTTCACCAGCAGCGCACTCACACCTGTGGATTTCCCAACGATGTGGGTTCCCACAAGACCGGCTGCCAGAATGGAGGATCCCAGAGAATGGGTGCGGCAGGATGGAGAATCCTGCCCATAATATTTCTGATGAATCAGGTCAAAGCATGCAATATCAGGGGAAAGTCTCATAACAGATAGCTAGTTAGCTACAAGGCAGAGTATTAGTATAAGGTAGCTCCTAAAATGCAAAAGTTGGGAAATGAGGTTCCAAAAGAATCATTGTTGGGACCATGATTAATAATTTACATCAACTTTGGAAATAAAAATAAGTTTACTGACTGACACTAAATTAGGAGGGGTAGTCAACATGGAGGAGTACAGTACAACATTGCAAGAAGTCAATGAAAGATGTAGGTAATCATTAAAATGACCAGACATCACAATGTATGTGTGGTGCCCACATTGCACTGAACCAAGGCTGCTTAATTGAATGTCATCATTCCAGTGCTTTGGTTTTGGGTCTAACCGATTTAAGCCACCTCCCTGCACCACCGTCTGCCCTTCCCCCATTCCCCACAGGGTGCTTATTTAGCAGCTCTACCATTCATGCACTCTTAACTCCAAGCTTTCTTCCTTCATGATCAGTGGGCCTAACCCTAACCTAACTATCCTCCGACTATCAACGTGCCTGCACAAAACCTTTTTAGAAATGGAAGCTGTATCAATTTTCCGGAAACTGATGCCAGTTCTTGGGTGAAATATTAGGGACCGGATTCTCTGATTTTCAGACTAAGGTTGCTGACGCCGGCGTGGGAACAGTGGCATTTTGCGCCAGAAAAAATGGCGCAACAGCTGCACCGATCCACTGGCCGGTGGGGGCTAGCAGCCACACAGCGTAAAGCCCCCGGCATTACCTGCGGATAGGACCAGAGAATTGTCGGGTCCGTGGCTGCACATGCGCACGGCAGCGGCCTGCGGGGGCCACGCCCTTAAACATGGCACTAGCCGCGCGTGGACTCGGCCTGCCACACCCTGACCCCCAGTAAACCCCCTCCCACCCCCGGACCACCCCCCACCAGGGGCTGGTTTAGCTCACTGAGCTAAATCACTGGCTTTTAAAGCAGACCAAGCAGGCCAGCAGCACGGTTCGATTCCTGTACCAACCTCCCCGGACAGGCGCCGGAATGTGGCGACTAGGGGCTTTTCACAGTAACTTCATTGAAGCCTACTCGTGACAATAAGCGATTTTCATTTTTTTCATTTTTCACCAGTCCCCAGCCCCTGCCAAAGCACTCCCTGCCCGCGGAACGCACGCCCCCCCCAAACTGTGGCGGTGGTTGACTCAGTCCGCAGCCGTCACGCGAGGTCCACGGAAAAAAATAGCATTTGTGACCCATGCCATCAGGAACTCGGCCCATCGGGGATGGAGCATCAGGGGAGGGCTTCAGGTGACGACCTGAGGCTGTCCATGCGGCGTGCGGTGTACTCCCTGAGTATGCTGTTTTTGAGGTGGCGGAGCATCGCAAAAGAGGCACCACCCCTGATTTCGGAGCAAACGGGGATTCTCCAGCCGATCGCCGAACACGATTTTGGCATCGGCAGCTGGAGAATCCCGCCCTAGTAATTGAATGAATGTATCATTGACTAGTAACATTCATCACAGAACAGGTATATTGTCATAAAACCTATGAGCAAAAATATAATGTTTTTGGTTTCTGTTCTTTTCATAGTCTGAGAATTGCATTGTGTTTGATGAACACAGAACATACAGTGCAGAAGGAGGCCATTCGGCCTATCAAGTCTGCACCGATCCATTTAAGCCCTCACTTCCATCCTATTCCCGTAACCCAATAACCCCATCTAACCTTTTTGGGCAATTTACCATGGTCAACCCACTTAACCTGTACGTCTTTGGACTGTGGGAGGAAACTGAAGCACCCGGAGGAAACCCACACAGACACGGGGAGTGCGTGCAGACTCTGCACAGACAGTGACCCAGTGGGGAATCCAACCTGGGACCCTGGCGCGGTGAAGCCACAGTGCTAGCCACTTGTGCTACCGTGCCGCCCACTAGTACACATATAGATTTTACAGGAGGAGCTTCAAAACTTTGGTATTAAATTTACCTTCTCAAGCAATTTAAATGCAAATATTTTGTAATGTGCAATTATTTAAAAAGACTGAAGGATAAATTAGTTTTGATGAACGGAAATGACAAAACAATTTTCAATGAATAAACTATTTTAATTATGCTGCTGAAATGTATGATAGTTTTCTCTTTACTAAACCACTATTTAGCTTTGATGAGAACTTAGTTTAATTAAATCATTTTAGATAGTTACATTTTACATTGGGTATTCACAAAGCATGCAAAGCACAAGTTAACTTTCCCATTCATGAGAACGCACATAATTTGAATATTATGGAATCTGCCCTCTTAGAGGGGACACTGACATGCTTCAATCGATTTGTGACCTTGAAATATTGCTTTCCATGTCAGGATGGATTATACTTGCAAAGTTGTTGTAAACACCCATGCTTATGAAACAAAAAATGGCTTAATTCAGCTGCTATATCTTACGGTCTATAAATGAGTCATTTATTAGGAAATTGTATCCAATTACCTTTAACCTTGCTGTAGTTTTCGATTTCTTTATGATGCGATACAGAAAAGATCAACAGAGCTTTACTGATGGACATGTAGACATTTTGTCGTAATGAAGAGGAGAATATATTTCTGAACATTGCTGGATGTGGAACAAAATTCTTTAGACATCGCTTTTAATATGTTCATCATCTGTCTCTATGCTTAAACAAGCATCCTATCTGGCTGCATCACAGCCTGCTATGGCAACTGCTTGGTCCAAGACTGTAAGAAACTACAGTCGCAAAAACCTTCCAGTCCATCACACAGACCCGCCTCCCATCCATTGACTCTGTCTGCACCTCCCGCTGCCTTGGGAAAGAGGTCAGCATAATCAAAGACCCCTCCCACCCAACTTACTCACTTTTCCAACTTCTTCCATCGGGCAGGAGATACAAAAGTCTGAGAACACGCACTAACAGATTCAAGAACAGCTTCTTCCCCGCTATTACCAGACACCTAAACGACCCTTTCATGGACTTATGGACTAATCTGATCTCTTCACACATCTTCACCTGATGCCTGTATCAATGTATTTACATTGTATATTTTATTTTGCCCTATTATGTGTTTTCTTTTCATGTACAAAATGAACTGTTTGAGCTGTATGCAGAGCAATACTTTTCACTGTATCTCGGTGCATGTGACAATAAACCAATCCAATCCAACCCAACGAGCACTGTCCTGCAGCCTCCAATAATTGAAGATTAATCTCCAGAAAACTGCTGAGACCTGGCAACTCTTCAGTCCCATCACCGGTAGACATGACCACAGCTGGTACTTCACCCAGCCAGGAGATGCAGCAATGGGCACATAGGGGAGAGAGCTGGTAGTAATGCGGGCGGGGTCTGGGGAGGTATGGAGATGTGCGTTGCCATGGAAGTGACCATTGCCATTGTGGACCCCACCCCCTTTGATTCGGATTAATAATACTGAAAATTGAAGTGGAAACGTTAATCGTTTGTGCTTCCCTTCATGGTCAGGTGATGTCAGAAGCCTGGGAAATAAATGGAAGCTTCAGGAAAGCATCCAACCAAAATTAGCAACACACATCAGTACTTTAAAATGGATACTTGGAGGAAATAAAAAATATACATGGAGGAAATATATGACTGTCAAAAGCATCAGACAAAGGGGCAGCACGGTGGCGCAGTGGGTTAGCCCTGTTGCCTCACGGCGCCGAGGTCCCAGGTTCGATCCCAGCTCTGGGTCACTGTCCGTGTGGAGTTTGCATATTCTCCCCATGTTTGCGTGGGTTTCGCCCCCACAACCCAAAGATGTGCAAAGGTAGGTGGATTGAACATGCTAAATTGCCCCCTAATTGGAAAAAAACATGAATTGGGTACACTAAATTTATTTTAAAAAAAGCATCAGACAACCTTCACATGAATATTGCATAAATCTGGATCTACAGGAAAAGGTGACATAAATCAGAATGAAGAACCCCAAAATAATTGCAACTTCACACAGGAGTCAAACAGCGTAGCCGAGGATCCTCCTTTCATAGACTAAATCAAATACTAAAATGGTTCTAATATTTAAATTTGTTGCATGCCATCCAATAGGTCAGCTGTAGGATTTGCAGTGATACTTCATATGGTTTGCATATTTAATAATAATAATAATAATAATAATCTTTATTGTCACAAGTCGGTTCACATTAACACTGCAATGAAGTTATTGTGAAAAGCCCCTAGTCGCCACATTCCGGCGCCTGTTTGGGTACACAGAGGGAGAATTCAGGATGTCCAAATTACCAAACAGCACATCTTTCAGGACTTGTGGGAGGAAACTGGAGCACCTGAAGGAAACCCTCGCCGACTGAGGGAGAACGTGCAGACGCCACACAGACAACGACCCAAGCGGGGAATAGAACCTAGGATGCTGGCACTGTGAAGCAACAGAGCTGACCACTGTGCGACCATGCACAAAGGCCATCCTTCTCAACCTTGCCCCTCGCCTGCGGTATGGTGAGCCTCAGGTTAAACCACCACTAGTCAGCTCTCTCCCTCAAAGGGGAAAACAACATATGGTCATCTGGGATTTAATATATTTGGGGTTAATTTATATTAAGATAATCCTACTAAATTAAATTAATAACATAGGTGATTAAATTCATAGTGTGTACAAGGACGGAGAGAGGGTCACATTACATTTTATCACCAAGTCATAGAATAGATAATAGCGAATCGGTCATTAGTTTTACACCCATCCTAATTTTCTCTCCCATAGCAGTCAATAGAAATCAAAGTCAGACAGGGTGTAGAATGGATCCCCGATTTACTGTTGGTCATTTTCTATGTCAATAGAAGTTAAAATTACCTACAAGCTGTCTGAAAAAGCTGAGGGCAGTTGAGGAATCTGTCAGAAAGGTGTTTCTTGCATATCAATCAGTTTGAGAAAATGGTTTGGATTTCCCTGCAGGGCAGTTCTGCTACCAGAAGGGGTTTGCACTGATTAAAAATGTAGGATGTGCTGCTGACAGTATCACTGCCACACAGAGGCAGCCACCACTGCATGCAGAAAAATACAACGGGGCTGCTCGCTACAGCTTTTGAATTAAGTGTAACTTTAAGTGCTGAGGAATTAAGTATTCAAAAGAAAAGTTTACAGTTACAACCCCTTCCAGACCAGACCTGTGGGTAGAAGAGAGAAATGAATGGTCAATACCCGACCTTTTGCCTCCAGCATGGCCCATAATGTACCACCACCCTTCTTCTATCAATAGCTGAGAGGGATAGCGCTTCAGTCTGGAGTCAGGTCATTTGTTTCGCAATCCTGACCTTTCCAACTCCATCTTAATTTCAGTGCATTAGGACAGACATAGGTTGGACAGTTCAATTCTCAGATGGGAGCAAGGGAGTAATTCCTGGCAGCAGTTTGAGAGGTAGGGGTCCAATGGTGGGGCTTCTTACCTATTCTCCTCCTTCACTCGCTCTACATGACCTGATATCGATGTGGCAAGATAAAATGGCTTTGGCTGTGGCTTTGCTCATGTTATGTATTGTAACCAATATCGCCTTGTCACGTGATACATGGGAAAATAACCAGAGGCCCTTGGGAGATTGCCCTCCCTTTCACATATGACTGTGAGCCAGCAGCACCTCTGTAAAAAACTCTGACAACTGGTTAAGTAACCTACGGTGTGGCATTAACTGTGAAGTAAAAGCAAAACCCCTTAAAACATAACATTAAAAGATAAAGCTGGTAACGAGAACGTTTTTCCAGTAAAATAGTCAAAAGAACTCAAACTTGGACATCGATTCAAGGATCGACCTTCAGGAGACCACTCAACCTTCGATTGAAGTGTGGTAAACCTGGGCATTAAATACTGACTTTTAGCCTTTGCAAAGGGTGTATATTAATTTTTAAATTAATAGAAGCACTCTGGACCATTCCTTCAGTTTTGTTTTGTCTTCAACAATGACCCAGGAGGGTTAGAGGTGGAAACATTTTTTTTCAGCGAGGGGGTCGGCGGAATACTCGTCATTTAAAACATCACAAAATCTCCCAGAAAATTAACAATGTAAAGAAACAAAGAGGTGAGCTGTAAAGGAATGAGTTGTTATTTCTAGCTGCATGCCTTCGCACGTGGCAGGCTGCAGCATCGGATCCTCGAATTCTGAGAGAGTGAGAGAGCTGCTTTTGGGAAAGAAAATTAATGTGATAGTAACCAAGATTAAACAGAATTACAGCTGAAATCTTCTGATTTTTAAACACATTGGCAAAAAAGAAATTCTGAAAGACACAGTCCAATGAAGAAATTAATGTTTTAAAGAAACAACAAAAGAAATATTACAAAGTAAAAGTAAATTGGAAGAGAAAGGCATTAGAGGGGAGGAAAGGTTATGGCAAGTATCACAACATAAGAACTGGTAATTGCGATGCTGGGAAAATGTGCCATGGTATCATTCAATGAGAAGGAAGATTCCAGTACTATAATGCTGCAAACAGGGCCGGGATTCTCCCATTCGGCGGCAGAGTGTCCACGACGTTGGAAACGCCAATGGCGCTGATTTCCGGCGTCGGGGTGGCGTGGCCAGGATCTGGAGATTCTCCGACCTGGTCCCGGGCTGGGAGAATCCCGCACAGGAGATGAAATTAAAGTAGCAATTTTCTTTAGTGTATTAGGGCAGAGAACCTTTACCCTATTACAAAGCCTGTTAAGGAAACTGACAAGAAATTAACAGAGACCCTTGAAGAACACTTCATGCCCAAACATTACTCGAAGCAGTTCTCCCGCAACTGGCCGAATGGCCCGATTCCAGCGCCAAGAGCGGCGCGAACCTGCTCTGCACTTCTGGGGGCTAGGCCGGCGCTGGAGGGGTTGGCGCCGCATCAACTGGCGCGTTCATGCACAAAACCGCTGGTGTGTTCCTGCGCATGCGCAGGGAGTTTCTTCTCCGCGCCGGCCATGGTGGAGGCCTACAGAGGCCGGCACGGAGGGAAAGAGGGCCGCCACGGCACAGGCCCGCCCGCAGATCGGTGGGCCCCGATCGCGGGACAGGCCACTGTGGGGGACCCCCCCAGGGCCGGATCCTCCCGGATCCTCCCCCCCCCCGAGGACTCTGGTAGAGGTCTACCAGCCTGGTCACACCGTGATGGACCATGTCCATTTCACGCCGGCGGGGCTGGCTGAGAACAGGTGGCCGCTCGGCCCATAGGGGTCCAGAAGATTGCCGGGGGGGGGGGGGGGCGCTGCCAACCGACCGGCATGGCGTAAACCCTGCCCCTGCCTGAAAACCGGCACTGGAGAATTGGGTAGCCGACATCGGAGCGGCGGGGCGGGATTCACGCTGCCCCCAAGTGATTCTCCGACCCAGCGGATGGGGTCGGACAACCCCACCCATAGATTCTAGAGTATCACAAGAGACAATGAAATTTCCCAGGAAGTCATGGGCCAGGATTCTCTGAAATGCCTGCCAAGTGTTGACGCCGGCTTCAAAACCAATGCGAGAAAGGCCTGCGTCAACGGGCCTCCAGGTCCAGTCATTCTCCCCTTCCTTGGGGACTTGAATGGCGCTGGAGTGTTTTGCGCTGGTCCGGCTGCGAAAGTCAGCCCAACATGGCCGGCACTGGTCCGCGCATGAGCGCCACAGCTGTCTCTGCATCGGTGCATGCGGGTGGGTTGCCATCTCCGCGCCAGCCCCCTGATCGCGGGCCTGGCCACTGTGGAGGCCTGCCCTGGAGTCGGATCCCCCCACCCCCAGCCAGGACGGCCCCCGCAACCAGTTCTTCGAGGTCACGCTGGGTGGGACCACACGTAACTCCGGTCACCGGAGAATCAGTGGCCCAGCGTCGGAGCGGCATGGTGCGATTCTCGCACCGCCGTCCCAAGGTGATTCTCTGACCTGGCGCGGGATCGGAGAATCCCGGCCATGATCTCTACGGAGATCAAAGAACAAAAACTTGTTGTATTACTGATGCGAGGTGATACATAAGAGATTTTGGGTCGATCTGAAACTAAATGGGAACAATATTAAAATGAAAATAGATACAGGAGCCGTTGTATCTCTTATCTCTGAAAACGTTATCAATAAAATCTCAAGAGCAAACCATTAAAACAGCCTGATAAAATTTTGAGAACTTACATGAAAGAGATGGTTCTAGTGAAGGGTTATAGAACATAGAACATAGAACAGTACAGCACAGAACAGGCCCTTCGGCCCTCGATGTTGTGCCGAGCAATGATCACCCTACTCAAACCCACGTATCCACCCTATACCCGTAACCCAACAACCCCCCCTCCCCCTTAACCTTACTTTTTTAGGACACTACGGGCAATTTAGCATGGCCAATCCACCTAACCCGCACATCTTTGGACTGTGGGAGGAAACTGGAGCACCCGGAGGAAACCCACGCACACGCGGGGAGGACATGCAGACTCCGTACAGACAGTGACCCAGCCGGGAACCGAACCTGGGACCCTGGAGCTGTGAAGCATTTATGCTAACCACCATGCTACTGTTATAGTTTGGGAAAAGTTAAAGAACAAAGAACAAAGAAAAGTACAGCACAGGAACAGGCCCTTTGGCCCTCCAAGCCCGTGCCGACCATGTTGCCCGTCTAAATTAAAATCTTCTACACTTCCTGGGTCCGTATCCCTCTATTCCCATCCTATTCATGTATTTGTCAAGATGCCCCTTAAATGTCACTATCGTCCCTGCTTCCACCACCTCCTCCAGCAGTAAGTTCCAGGCACCCACTACCCTCTGTGCAAAAGACTTGCCTCGTACATCTCCTCTAAACCTTGCCCCTCGCACCTTAAACCTATAGCCTCCTAGTAATTGACCCCTCTACCCTGGGGAAAAGCCTCTGATTATCCACTCTGTCTATGCCCCTCATAATTTTGTAGACCTCTATCAGGTCACCCCTGAACCTCCGTCATTCCAGTGAGAACAAACCAAATTTATTCAACTGCTCCTCAGAACTAATGCCCTCCAGACCAGGCAACATCCTGGTAAATCACTTCTGCACCCTCTCGAAAGCCTCCACATCCTTCTGGTAGTGTGGTGACCAGAATTGAACACTGTACTCCAAGTGTGGCCTAACTAAGGTTCTATACAGCTGCAACATGACTTGCCAATTCTTATATTCAATGCTCCGGCCAAAGAAGGCAAGCATGCCGTATGCCTTCTTGACTACCTTCTCCACCTGTGTTGCCCCTTTCAGTGACCTGTGGACCTGTACACCAAGATCTCTCTGACAGTCAATACTCTTGAGGGTTCGACCATTCTCTGTATATTTCCTACTTGCATTTGACCTTCCAAAATGCATTATCTTATATTTGTCCGGATTAAACTCCATCTGCCATCTCTCCGCCCAAGTCTCCAAATGATCTAAATCCTGCTGTATCCTCTGACGATCCTCATCGCTATCCGCAATTCCACCAACCTTTGTGTCGTCTGAAACATTGCCATTATATGTGGTAAAAGGAAATTGTGGTAAAAGGAATTTTTTGGAAGAGTATGTTTGAACAAGATCATGAATGTGTTGGGTTTGGAATGTGGAGTGGGTGAGGAGAGGTGGGTGAAAGGGTGGAGAGGAGAGCGTAGTTCCTAGAAAGGTGTTGTGAAGTTTGATTGACAGCTTAAATTGTTGATTCAATCATAAGAAATAGGAGCAGCGCCCACCCCAACCTTCAATAAGATCATAGCCGATCTGATTGTGGGTTTAACTCCACTTTCCTATCAAACCTTCATAACCCTTGATTCCCTTGTTGATCAAAATTCCATCCTCATCAGCCTTGAATATATTCAATAACTCAGCCTCCATTTTTCTTAGTGGAAGAGGATTACGAACACTAAATACCCCCTGAGAGAAGATCTTCCTCCTCACCCCATCTTGAATGGGAGACCCTTCACCCGCCTAGTTGGATTGGATTGGTTTAGATTTGTTTATTGTCACGTGTACCGAGGTACAGCGAAAAATATTTTTCTGCAAGCAGCTCAACAGATCATTCAGTACATGGGAAGAAAAGGGAATTAAACAAAATTCAAGAAAATACAAGAAAATACATCATAGGGCAACACAAGATATAAAATGTAACTGCATAAGCATTGGCATCGGATGAAGCATACAGGATGTAGTGTTAATGAGGTCAGTCCATAAGAGGGTCATTTTGGAGTCTGGTGACGGTGGAGAAGAAGCTGTTTTTGAGTCTGTTCATGCGTGTTCTCAAACTTCTGTATCTCCTGCCCGATGGAAGAAGTTGGAAAAGTGAGTAAGCCGGGTGGGAGGGATCCTTGATTATGCTGCCTGCTTTCCCCAGGCAGCGGGAGGTGTAGATGGAGTCCATGGATGGGAGGCAGGTTCGTGTGATGGACTGGGCGGTATTCATGGCTCTTTGAAGTTCCTTGCGGTCCTGGGCCGAGCAGTTGCCATACCAGGCTGTGATGCAGCCCGATAGGATGCTTTCCATGGTGCATCTGTAAAAGCTGGTAAGGGTTAATGTGGACATGCCGAATTTCCTTAGTTTCCTGAGGAAATATAGGCGCTGTTGTGCTTTCTTGGTGATAGCGTCGATGTTGAGTGGTCCAGGACAGATGTTTGGTGATGTGCACCCCTAGGAATTTGAAATTGCTAACCATCTCCACCCCAGCCCCGTTGATGCTGACAGGGGTGTGTACAGTACTTTGCTTCCTGAAGTCAATGACCAGCTCTTTAGTTTTGCTGGCATTGAAGGAGAGATTGTTGTCATTACACCACTCCACTAGGTTCTCTATCTCCCTCCTGTATTCTGACTCGTCGTTATTCGAGATCCGGCCCACTATGGACGTATCGTCAGCAAACTTGTAGATGGAGTTGGAACCAAGTTTTGCCACGCAGTCGTGTGTGTACAGGGAGTAGAATAGGGGGACTAAGTACGCAGCCTTGCAGGGCACCAGTATTGAGGACTATTGTGGAGGAGGTGTTGGTGTTCATTCTTACTGATTGTGATCTGTTGGTCAGAAAATCGCGGATCCAGTTGCAGAGTGGAGAGCCAAGTCCTAGGTTTTGGAGCTTTGATATGAGCTTGGCTGGGATTATGGTGTTGAAGGCGGAGCTGTAGTCAATAAATAGGAGTCTGATGTAGGAGTCCTTGTTTTCGAGATGCTCTAGGGATGAGTGTAGGGCCAGGGAAATGGCGTCTGATGTGGACCGGTTACGACAGTATGCGAATTGAAGTGGGTCAAGCCGTTCCGGGAGTATGGAGGTGATGCGCTTCATGATCAGCCTCTCGAAGCACTTCATTACAACTGAAGTCAGGGCCACTGGGCGGTAGCCATTGAGGCACGTTGACTGGTTCTTCTTTGGTACCGGTATGATGGTGGTCTTATTGAAGCAGGTCGGGACCTCGGAGTGGATTAAGGACAGGTTAAAGATGTCTGTGAATATCTCTGTCAGCTGGTCTGCGCAGGCTCTGAGTGCACGGCCAGGGATCCCGTCCGGGCCCGTCGCCTTCCGCGGGTTCACTCTCAGGAAGGCTGATCTGACTTTGGAAGCTGTGATGGTGGGTATGGGTGAATTATGGGTTGGTTACCTGCTCGAACCGAGCATAGAATGCATTAAGTTCATCGGGGAGGGGTGCGCTGCTGCCAGAGATACTGTTCGGCTTCGCTTTGTAGTCCGTTATGTTGTTTAGTCCTTGCCACAACCACCGAGAGTCTGTCTGTGGCTCTAGCTTAGTTTGATATTCTCTCTTGGTATCTCGGATGGCTTTGCGGAGGTTGTAGATTCCTGGAGTGAATATCCTCTCAACATCTAACCTACCAAACCCTCCAGAATCTCATTAGTTTCAATAAGACTGCCTCTCAATTTTCTAAACTCCAATGAGTATAGGCCCAATCTGCTCAATCTTTTCTCAGAAGACAACCCTTTTATGTTAGAGATCAACATTGCGACCTTTCTCTGAACTGCCTCCATTGCATGTATATCCCCCTTAAGTAAGAAGACCAAAACTGTACTCCAGGTATGGTCTCACCAATGTCCTGTCACAACTTCCCTGCTTTGTTATCCCATCCCTCATGCAACAAAGGTCAACATTCCATTTGCCTTCCTAATGACTTATCTAAAAAGATCATTCATCTCCAACCCTCCGAGCTCAATGTGAATGACAAGGCATGGGACTGAAATGCCTGTCAGCTGCTTCCATTAATCCACTCTAATTTTGTCAGAATGGCCATGGGAACACTGGAAAATGGGCCTACTGAGATGTCTGCATGGTACAGAGAATTGGAGGGTGGAGGATGGTTAGGACTGCACAAAAGCTAGTTGTCCGAGTGGAAGATAGGACAATTCGAATTAGTTTTAAATAATGAAGGCTTAATCTTAAAATATTGAAAGGCAATTTCCCCCGCACAACAGGTACTAACAACAACCTGCATTTATGCCGTCCCTTCAACACAATAAAATATCTCAAGATGCTTCGCAGTAGCATTATGAAGCAGAATTTGACACCGAGGAACACAAGTCAGTATTAGGGAAAATAGCTAAATGTTTGGGAGGTTTTAAAGAGTGCCCTAGAGGAGGAAAGCCAGAGAGAGAGAAAATTCCAAAGCTGAGGACCAAGGTAATTGAAGAGATGGCCCCCATTGACAGCATGTTTAAAATTGGTGTGCTCAAGAGTTGCTGGAGAGTTGTTGGACTGGAAGACTTTACAAAGACAGGGTGGGATGTGGCCATGAAAGGATGAAACAAAATTGCTGAGAATTTTAAAATTGAGGTGATGCTGCATCAGGAGCCAATGTAAGGGAGCAGAGTGGCGATGGGCTAATTAGATTTAGTAGTAGACTTTCAGATGGTCTTAGGTTGGAAGAAGGTAGAATGTGAGAGAAACAGAACATGCTGGAAAGACTCAGCAGATTTGGCCGCTTCTGTGGAGAAAGAATGAGAATTAAGGTTTTGAGTCCAGATGGGTTTCAGTCAGAGCTCTCAGACAAAGGAATTGAGATGCACTTTGGAATCCATCGCCTAAAGCATTGCTGATTGACAATTAATTTGGCTGCTCGCACTGATTAACAAGGCTGTATGCACTTTGGTGGCCAGTACATGAATCTCCTATCAGATCCTCTTCCAACAATGATTAGCTAAATTGGAGGAAGCTGGTTGTTGCTGAGAGTTTACTTAAACGTGATAGAAAACATCCACTCTTTATTTGCTGCTGGAGGTTCAAAGATACATTTTGACATACTTTCAAACACTTTGACAAAACTTCACCGGCACTCAAACAAAATTCATCCCAGAAATTTTACGAGCACTTCACCTAAAAACTGTAAGAGCTGAGCTACTCTACCTGATATGGGTAACCGCAGGAGAAAGACAGCTCACTACTCAACCCCCTTGGTCTTAATGAGCAATGGGTAGGAGGTGATGAAGACACGCAGAGCAGCAGCTGTTGTAGGATAGAGGAACAGGAGGGTGAGGCAAACTGCTTCCCTGCTGCTGGCACAGGACATCTCTCTTCTTCTGAACCTCCTCCGCCAAGATCTCCAATCCGTGTCTAAGAACCTCAGTGCCCTCTCGCTCAGTCCCTGACCTCTCCTCATGAGTGCCATTGTGTGTCCGACAGCACACTTCCAATCTTCAGTGGCAGTCTCTGTGAAAAGTACCTCCAATCAAAAATTAGGGGCATGCTTTCAAACAGGCTTCTTAGCGTTTAATCCGCTTAACCAAAATGACACTGCCTCCAGAGCATTTTCAATACGTACTGTGAAACAAAGGAGATACTGGTCACGACAAGAGCAAACAGTGAAAAGTGGGCATATTATTATTTTCAAATTAAATTCAGAATACCTTTAGGGCACGAGGGACAGTGGGAGGGAAAAAGTTGTGGATTACATTTGAAAAAAGATAGCTTTTTTAATAGGGCTGCTTGTTTGATACTTGTTGCCAAGCTCAAACCAGAGGTCATACATGCAAGGTGATATTCCTTTCAATTTAAAGACAAAACACAGCTTTAGGCCATTAGAGGCAGTGGGAGGTTTTTTACATTTCTGTATTACATCTTAAAAGTGATCACTCGTTCAAACACACTCAACATCTGTTCGAGGGGCTTGACATCGGAAAGAGGGAAGACAATGAGAGGCAAACCTTTGTCCTCGCTGCTGAACCTTCTTTGACCTCCCCCATCACCCCCACCCTGTAATGGCCCTGCCCACTGCACCCTTCCCCCCACCCTAAGAGTGTGCAAAAAACACCTTTGGAAAGATGGATTTAAGAAAAGCACACAGTTAAAAGTAAAATGCATCTAAAGAAAAAACAAGTTTCTAGTGAAGGTGCCACCGTCAACACAGGGACATCTTTCAGAGTCACAGAGAAAATCGACAATCTTGCCAGTGAAAACCCCCTCAACCCTCGAAGGATGGAGTATCGAAAGGAAAGGTGAACTTCAGGAAGACACGAAGGGGAAACCATTGCAGTTAATCCTTCTTCCTTCAATAAATATTTTATTTTCCTTTCCACCACTCTTTCCCCTCTGTACTGTTTGTTTGTGTGTGCAGAGAGTGGGGCAGTTAGGAAGGAAGGTTTGGAGGTTGGCAAAGGGGTATTAGATACTCAATAACATATTCTGTCGGTTTAATTCCAACACGATACATAATAAAACATTCCTTGCGTTAAAGTTACAAACCTGGTCACAGCAGTTTCTTGGGATCAACCAAGGACCTTGAGTTGAGTTGAATAAAATCTAATTTCACCTGTGTTGTGACTCCGGGTCGAGTGGGGCAGGAATGGACTGTGCAAGAGCCCAGGGTGTTGTAACACCAACACCACTTAAAGCTCACCTGTGCTACTCAGGGCCAATCTGCAACTATTGACTAATTGGAGTCTGCAGCAAATACCTGGCTGGGGAAAGGCACTGCCTGTCCTTGCCCCCAGGGCAGGGCAGTGCTGGCAATCGCCGGTGCAGCTATAACTGAGGCCTTGGCCTGAGGCAGGACTCAAACCACCAAGAACGGTGATATGTACTTCCCAACCTTCTTATCCACTTTCCACTCTCTGTTATGGTTCACAAGCTGCCGATGGTGTAAGATTGAACTTATTACTTTCCACTACTTCTCTCGTCCCAATTTGACCTTTGTGCAATTATGTTTTTATGAGTTTTCAGCAATGTAGGAGTTTGAAATCGTGAGAAACAAAAGACCAATGAAAAAGAAACACTTGGGTAGAAATCTTCCAGCTGTTCTCACTGGCGGGATCTTCTGGACCTGCCTTTGGTGCATCCCCGCACCGGGAAAGTGGATTCAAAGGGAAATCCCATTGATTGCAATGGGTCGCTGAGAAACAAGCATGGGGAGCGTGGAAAATTACCCCCCCCCCAGTGAGTCACTGGGTATGGGTGTGCCATAGCAAGGGCAGGGGGAATGGACAGTAGAGGTGCCAGCTCATTATAGGGTGAGATCACGTACGATTTCTGTACGAAATACGTGCAAATTGGAGTCTTATGAGGTGATTGCCCTTCATTGAGTCAGAATTCCAACCGCCGCCGCCGTAGTCAGTGAAAACTTGCGAGGGCTTGTTTTAACTCCCTCAAAACCCAGTCCGCGCAGTTAAAATCTGGAGCTGAATTCTCTATTTCGCAATCCCAAAAGCGCGTTTCGTGATTCTGCGGAGAATCACGTGCAATACAAAAACCGAGATTGATAACCAAATCCGATGCTGGCGCCATGTTCCGGTCCCTCCTTGACGCCAAAATCTAGGTTTCACCCCCTGCACCGACGGATCCATGCAAAACCATCATTTGCATGCATTTAAATCTACTCAGCGGGTTGGACACAGTCTGCTCAGTTCTTCTGCGATGCTCCGTCCCTCTCAGACAGAGGTCATGTGGCGTGATTTTGTGCAAGTATTTACAAACAGGGCCTGGCACCATGACTGCTGAGGGGGAGCGAGAAGGTAAGAACACTTTTAAAAACTCTCCAAAATTGTTAGGCTTGCTGAGGGGAAGCTGCCTGGACTGTGGGAGTAGCTGGAAGCGACTTGGTGACAAGTCAGTGGACTTGGAGTGTCCCCCTCGGGATCGGTGGTGGCCTGGCTAAGACTGCCATTGCTGCGGTCTGTGTTTTAAATACACCCCTTTGGTGCTACTTACAGGCCCCTGGCTGTTCACTCAACTGACTGCTCACTGTATCCTGTAAAAGTTAAGTGAGCCTCTGGTCATTTGGGGACCTGCCTGGGATCTCTTAGATATCCGCACTGTGAGGCATGTCCTATCTGCATGGGCATTGGACTAAATAAACTTCAGTCTGGACCAGACCTACCAGGATGTTCAGGCACCGGGATTTGCCAACATCACTGGCATGCCCCCTGTCCAGCAGGCGATCGAATGTCATGCATGTCCCCCAATGAGCACTGGTTCATCACGGGGTGCCCTTCATCAATTAGAAGGGGTTCTACTCCTTGAATTTCATTCGGTGTGTGACCACCAGCAGCACATCATACACATTGTGTCCAATACCCAGGCAGCGTGATGAACCTGTCGGTTCCCAGCACCATCACGGTTCTCACAATGGTGGGGGGTTGATTGGTGGGTGGCAAGGGTTAACCGATGAGGTCATGGTCAATGAAGCCTGTACAGAGGCCCCAGACCAACACCGAGATCCATTATAACAACACCCATGCAGCAACCAGGAGTGTCATTGAGCTGTACATCGGCGTGCTCAAGATGTGCTTTCGATGCCTGGACCGCTTTGATGGTTCTCGAAAGTCGTGCTGGCCTGCTGCATCCTGCACAACATCATGCAGCAGAGGAGGAATATGCTGGAGGAGGAGGAAGAGCCAAGGTCTCATCTAATCAACAGGATGAGGTGGATGCCCAGGAAGAACCGGGCGTGGTTCCTGGGCTGGCTACCCAACGCGTGCTCCAGGGCCACTGGACATAGGATAACCTCATTAACTCCCAATTTACTGACTAAGAGACCTGACCACTAGCTGCTCCACTGCCCTCTCCCACCTCTCCATTCCCCTGCCCCCACCTTTCTAAATGGTACCCTCTTCCCCACAGCCACTCACACCTTTCATGACCCACTCCACCTTCCTGTCCCTCCTCCCTTCACAGCACATTCCCTGTCCCTCCTCCCTTCACTCCACCTCCCCATCCCATTGCCCTTCACTCAATCCCACCACCCCAGCTCCCTCCCCCCTCCGCCCTCCAACAGCCCTCAAGTAGCATCAGCGAGTCTTGTCCACGAGATGGAGAATGATGATGACTCGCTGTGAGATGAGCTTGTGTACGCCTCAGCATTTGACAAAGTCTGATTCTTGTCTTTAGGATCACCTTCCACTGTCCGCCTGGGTGATCCCTGCATGTGTGCTGGTCAAACCATCTCATGGGCCCAAATATCCTTTAAGTGGGTGGGGTGTGGGCTGGAATCTGGAGATGATGAGCGTTGACAGGTAAGCTGTTCTACAAGGCGGGTAAGCTGTTCTACAAGGCGGCTTAACACTTTTGGCTCCGTTCACTGCTGTGGGTAACCACGGGCGTGAAGTTCAAGTGTCCTGGGAATCCTGCCCCATCCATCCTCCAACTGTCCCACACCTTCACACACCATACACCCAACACCCCTCCTCCAGCCTTTAAGCCCTTTACACCCAGCTTCAGCCCATCCTAACGCCCTCCAGATAAATGATAGAAGCAGGTTGGAATGTTTGTGGGGACGTGTTTACTGTTGACAATATACATTGTTTTGCCCTGAAACCCAACTATCACCTGTGGTGATATGCATCACCGTAAATACACAAGGGGTTAATGTAAATGCACTTAGACTAGATAGACACTAGAGGGAGCACCAGAGACATGCCACACAGACATTCAACCAATAGGCCAGTAAGATAGGACACGCCCAATGGGCATTCAAGATACACAAAGAGGTGACACTAGCACAGGAGGGCATTACACCAACCCATATAAAAGGACACAGCACACATGCTCAGTCTTTTTCCAGTGGAGACACTTAGTGAGTACAGACAGGGTTGATTTGAAACACATCACACCCACCACGTGGATTGTAGCAAACTGGTCAGATAATCTGAGTCTCTATGCAGGATTAACAGGAGAGTCGAATCCAAGCAGGAGAATCGTTAACAGTTTAATAAATGTGTTAAAGCTATCTCCAAGTCTGAACCTTCCTTTGTTTGAGTGCACATCAAGGAGGCAGCACAGTAGCATGGTGGTTAGCATCAATGCTTCACAGCTCCAGGGTCCCAGGTTCGATTCCCGTGCTGGGGCACTGTCTGTGCGGAGTCTGCATGTCCTCCCCGTGTGTGCGTGGGTTTTCTCCGGGTGCTCCGGTTTCCTCCCACGGTCCAAAGATGTGCGGGTTAGGTGGATTGGCCAGGCTAAATTGCCCTTAGTGTCCTACAAAGTAATGTTAATGGGGGTTGTTGGGTTACTGGTATATGGTGGATACGTGGGCTTGAGTAGGGTGATCATTGCTCGGCACAACATTGAGGGCCGAAGGGCCTGTTCTGTGCTGTACTGTTCTAAGGAAGCAGCTTATGCTACGTCAAGAGCATAACAAAACATTTGTGGGGAACTGTTTACTGTTGACTATATACATTGTCGTGCCCTGAAACCTATCACCTGTCTGCTACACCTGAGCCAACTTAAGTGGTGTCTACCTTTCTAACTTTCTGTGCTCCAACATTCTTTCTAGTTGTTACCTCAGAACCCAGATAGCATATCAGACATGGAGGTGGTCTGCTGCGTCTCTCGCCGTCTGACCTGAGATCACTTTGGTGTCTGTCTTTGGAGTCCCTGGACCTGGATGGGCGTAGACACACTGTTCTGCCTGCTGCCCATCATATTTGGCAGTATCAGGTGAGCAAGGTATTCGGAAGCCCTGAGGTGTTCTAGCACCTCCCCTGTCCGAGGCATCGGCTGGACCCTTTCACTTCCTCCTTCCACGGGATGCTTGATGGCCCCCGGAATACTCCGTGGGATGGAGGTGAGGCCTGAATGAGGTCCGGAGGCTGCACTGTCAACTGACACTGCCAGTCATGGAGGCCCGCTCTCGTCTGAGTCATATTCTCTCTGCCTTCAGCCATGGAGCATTGAGACTGGATATCATAAGACCATAAGACCAAAAGACATAGGAACAGAATTAGGCCACTTGGCCCATCGAGTCTGCTCCGCCATTCAATCATGGCTGATATTTTCTCATCCCCGTTCTCCTGTCTTCTTCCCATAACCCCTGATCCCCAGTAAACCCTGAAACCCTACATCCCTCAGTGAGTGTGAAATGTCCCCATTACCTCAGTCATGTCCCTCACTGCTTTGGTCATGTCCCTCTGGCATAGTGCAATGTCCCTCTGAGACTGTGCCATGTTTCTCTGCGTCTCTGACATATACCACTGTAACTGGCCAATGTCAGTCAGCGCCCGGCCAATGCTCCCAATGTCTCCAGCCATTGCCCTGTGTGACTAGACCGAGCACTGGAGCGCTGCAACAATGTCCATATGGGTCCGGTACATGTCTGCTTGTCACTAGGCTCCTCTGTCCTGTGCCTCAGCCATCGATTGCACAAATTGACCCAAGCCTTGGATGGCTTGACCCATGACTCTGATAAAACGGGTGGCGTCCATGGTGGAAGTCCAGGAGAAAATAGAACGTAGAACAGTACAGGGCCTGGGAGGAGGTGGCAGACGTCCTGTGCTGTACTGTTCTATGTTCTATCTTCTCCCGGCCTTCCACCATGGACGCCACCCGTTTAGTGTTGGCCTGGTTACCACACATTATCAGCACCATCTCCGACACCTAAAGACAGTTGGACTCCTCCAGCTGCACATGTCGACACTGAAAAAGACACTGACAACCCCTCCTTTTAATCCTGACTTGTGTTTACATCTGTACCAGTGATGGGATCAAACCTTCCAGAAGCACAACGCCTGTCTGGATTACACATGTTTCCTGGGATCGGGCAGTCCTCCGACCACTCATTCCCTCAGGAGTCCCTGCCTCCAGCTGATGTTCTGCAGCATGTGTGACGTGCGTACCAGAAGGTGACCCAGGAGCCTCTTCACTATATTTCCCATCGAGGTAATAGTATCTGCGATAGTGGAGGGTGCAGGTGACAGCAATGATGAAAATTTGGTGTCTTCCGCAGACTGGTGCTTCGGGGTTTACTGGGGATGTGGCTGGGGTCAGTCTGTTGGTGACTGTGCCTGATGAAAAACAAAGGACATGGTGAGATCTTGGGAAGGAGTGGTCTGTGGGAGAGGAATGACTCACTTGCTGTAGGGACATTATTTTGCATTGGGAGCTCATTTGATTGCTGCATGCAGACCTCGCTTGTGAGACACCCCTTTCTTTAGTCTTCACCTCCGCCGCCCTCTGCGCTGCCGGAGTCTGCACTCTTATGATGGCCCTGACAATTTTCTGCTGCTCCTGTCGATTATGGATTGTTTTGACCTAGGTTACACATAAAGGACATGGTGAAAGGCATGGAAACAAGTCCTATAGAGGGCGCGGGGGTGGGAGTGGTGGGGTGGGGAGGGTGTGGGGGGGGGGGGGGGGGGAGGTCTGTAGTTGGTGGCATGTGTGCGATGCACCTGGCCAAAGAGGACAATACAGTTGTTGGGGTATGGTGGAGAATTGGATGCAAGGGAGATGCAGGGAGGTGGGTTTTAGTTGACCTCCAGGGAAGTGGGTGGTAATATAACGAGCGAGGGTCGGGAGTGATGCCAGGAGCTCAGTGGTGGTGACTCACCCGAGCTGCCCGAAGGAGGTCATTCATCTTTTGGCATTGCGTCCCAGTCCTCCTGGTGAGGCAGGCAGCACTGACCACGTCTGCCACCTCCTCCCAGGCCCTGTTGACGATTGCTCCTGCCAACCTTAGGCAAAAGGGTGCCGCTGCATCCTCCATCATGTCAGCATTCTGTCCAGCTCACTCTCCATGAACCTTGGTGCAGGTCTTCGTGGAGTCATCGTCCTCGGAACATAGGAGCAGAAGTAGGCCATTCAGCCTTTCGAGCCTGCCTCGCCTATTCAACGGGATAGTGGCTGATCTCTGATTTAACTCCATACAACTGCCTTTGGCCCATATCCCTTAATATCTTTGCTTCACAGGCAGCATGGTGGCACAATGGCTAGCATTGCTGCCTATGGCGCTGAGGACCCAGGTTCGAATCCCAGCCCTGGGTCACTGTCCGTGTGGAGTTTGCACATTCTCCCCGTGTCTGCGTGGGCTTCACCCCCACAACCCAAAGATGTGCAGGATAGGTGGATTGGCCACGCTAAATTGCCCCTTAATTGGAAAAAATAATTGGGTTGTAGCCACCTGAGTTGGCCACTTCCCCACATAAAATGGAGAAACACAAAGACAGCAGGGAAAAATGGACAGTCTAACCAAACAAGCCGTGTTGCAGAGTTCCTGTGTATTCTGCCTGCAAAGAAAGCAGACAGCACTGAAACCAGCAGTTATACATATTGATGAGCGATCCCCGGGAACAATAGCTACAACAATTGGCTACATTTAAGACACTCAATAGCAAGTCAGACTCCTCGGCGCCAACGGGAGTCCGAAACAAAGGAGGCAAACAAGCCAGAAAGAACCGCCCCGCAATCGAGGGACAGCCTCAGTATTGGGGGGGGATTCATACCAATCGATTGGTATGAGATCCAATCGATTGACAGTAAGCTCGGGGTCCGCCCAAAAGGGCGCAAAGCCCCTGGGACCTATAAAAGACAGGTCCCAAGTTCAGTTCACTCTCTTAGCCGGCCCTCCCAGCAGAACATCTTAGCAGCTCTCAAAGAACTTGACCGTAAGAAGGAGAGGCCTGGCCAACTGCTGCACCATCAAGTAAGTGTTCAGTCAACGAACACTACAAGATAGATGCTCCTGACCCCTTTGCCCATACCAGCTGGAAGCCTGCAGACTCAGGATCGAGCAAGAGGCCAATGTTCCCTGACCCAGCGGGTTCCCTTATCCAGATAAGTATTGGCCTGTTAGTGGTAGGAATAGCCTAGTCTTTTATTATTGTATGCATGAGTAGCGATTAACTGTGTATTAATAAACGCGTCTTGATTTGAACCTTACTAATTGGTGTATTGAGTCATTGATCTGAACTTGAACTTGAACCTCGTGGTGGTATCATAAGGATACCTGGCGACTCTAGAGCTAAATAATAAAACAGAGCCAATTGAGTGCAAAGTGCACTCACCAGAACAAGCAACAGGGTACTCTAAATTTATATTTAAAAAAAAATCTTGGCTTCACAAAAATCTATCTATCTCAGATTTAAAATTAACAACTGTTCTGGCTTCAACTGTTTGTGGGAGAGAGCTTCAAACCTCTACCACCCTTTGAGTGAAGACGTTCTTCCAAACATCTCTCTTGAATAACTTTAGACTAATTTTGAGACTATGCCCTCGAGTTTTAGAATCTTCAACCAGTGGAGATAGTTTATCTTTATCTACCCAGGGGTCGTCTTTTCCTGTTAATATCTTGAGTGCCTCAATCAGATCACCCTTAAACCTTCCAAATTGTAGCAAAAACAAATTGTAACTCAAACCCTGTAATCCAGGTATCATTTCTGGAAACCTACGTTGCACTCCCTCCAAGGCCAAAATATCCTACCTAAGGTGTGGTGCCCAGAACTGCTCACACTATTCGCTAGTGGGGTCTAACCAGGATTTTGAATAGCTGCAGCATAACCCCTGAGTCTTTATATTCCAGTCCTCTAGATATAAAAGCGAGATTATGTTATGATTATATTTTGCACTTGATCCTGGCATTTTAAGGACCTATACACTTGATCCGCCAAGTCTCTTTGGCATCCATTTAAAAATTATTCTGCTCAATCCTTTTTTGGTACAAAATGGATAACCTTACACTTGCTTACATTAAATTCCCTCTGCCACAATTTTGCCTATTCACCTAGTCTGTCAATGTCTCCTTGCAATGTTCTGCTATTGTCCAAGCTGCCAAAAATGCCACCTAACTTTGTATCATCTACAAATTTGGATACATGATTTTCTATGCATCATCCAGTCATTAATGAATAGTATGCATAATTGAGGCCCCAAAACAGATCCCTGTGATACACCACTAGTCACACTCTGAGAATTAGGGTAATTACCCTTGATTTCCACTCTCTGCCAATTTCCTAACCACGTCAGTAATTTGCCCTCAACTCCATAGGCTTCCATTTTAGTTCCAGTATTTCATGTGGGACTTTTTCAAATGCCTTATAGACATTCCAATGTTTGCTACCTTCGTCACATCTTCAAAAAATTCAATAAGGTAAATCAGGGATTACTTTCCCTTGACAAATCCATGCTGGCTCTTCCTTATCGACCAACATCTTTTATGATGCTCAGTTACCCCATCCTTGATTATAAACTCCAGCAATTTCCCCACCACAGATGTTAGGCAACTGATTATAATGTGGAGATGCTGGCGTTGGACTGGGGTGAGCACAGTAAGAAGTCTTACAACACCAGGTTAAAGTCCAACAGGTTTGTTTCAAACACAAGCTTTCAGAGCACTGCTCCTTCCTCAGGTGAATTCACCTGAGGAAGGAGCAGTGCTCTGAAAGCTCGTGTTTGAAACAAACCTGTTGGACTTTAACCTGGTGTTGTAAGACTTCTTACTGGAAGATTATAGTTAGGGCACCCACATCCTTTGACACCCCTGGATGGAAACCATCAGGTCCTGGGGATTTGTCACTCTTTAGTTCCATTAATTTCCTAGTTAGTGATGCTGTATTTATGCTGAATTGTATGACATCCCTGCCCTCTATCCACTATTAACTTTTTCAGACTTCCGGCAAGTTATCCTCCTTTTCAACTGTAAATACCGAAACAAAATAATTGTTCAAAATATCTGCTATTTCCTCATTATCACTGACAATTTCTTCATTTTCAGCTTTCATTTCCTGTACCAGCCTCCCCGGACAGGCGCCGGAATGTGGCGACTAGGGGCTTTTCACAGTAACTTCATTGAAGCCTACTCGTGACAATAAACGATTTTCATTTTATTTTCATTTTAGTGGGTCTTCATCTGCATCTTGACCATCCCCTTTCCCTTGATATAACTATAATATTACTTCTTATTGATTTTGATGTCCCTTGCAGGTTTTCTTTGGCTGGAATGGGAGTAAGTGGGGTGTGGAGTGCTATAAGGAGCGGCAGCTTATCAGGCTCTCCAGCACTAGTTCTGGCCCCAACGAATCAGATGCCAGCGAGAATGGGAATAGTTCTAAGTTCACGTGGGCAGAATGCTGGCCTATTTGCATGTCCTGACTGATTCCGCAAACAGAGCCCACTAAGGGAATGTGAAGCACAAGTAATTCAGTCCTGGCGGCAAATAGTCTCCCAAACGGATATTTCCGACAGTGATCTCCCAATGCTCTAAAATAACCCATGGCATAAGGTGATGACATTAAGGGATGACACTAGTCCTCCCTGCTCTTCCTCCACCAACCCAAAAACCCACTCACAATTAACATCCCCCCCCCCCCCAATACAACATTATCAAAGCACAAAAGGTAATTTGTACAATATATTCCGATTTCAAATATATTTCCAATACATTTCTGAAGGTCTTTAACAAAACTGATGTTCAAGAGTTAATGAATTAAATTGTTTTACCAGCCATTAAAATAGCTACCAAAAGTTCCTTCTGATCTATAAATTGATGACTTTACATGTTTGAATTGCACAGCATCTCATAATAACAATATAATTACTCAGGGAGTTCAGTGATCATTAGCAAGTTGTTGACAAGAATGCATTAATCACACAGGGCAATCTTGTTCAAGACCAAATGTACTAGAGAGCTATCCATAATAGTGTGGGGTGCGTGACTCAAGGGATTGAGTTGGACAAAGTGTCCATCGTGCTCGCTTCAAATGATATGAGCTTGTGATCCAATCCTACAAGATCCCAACGGTGAATTTCTCTTCATTTTTGGCACGCTGGAAGGGACCAAATTGCCGCACTGGGTTTCCACATTGATCAGAATTATGCTTTGCCTTTGATGGCTTGGAATCTGGACAGGCCACCCAATATTATAGAGGACGAGAACTAGTGGGCTGCTCTGGTGGGTATGAGAACATGGTCCCCACTCGACTGGCCTAATACTGATGAAGACCAAGCATCCCAGAAGGACCACCGGCAGCAGGTCAGTCCATTTTCCAGATCAGCTGCTTGAACCCCATGTATCTAAACTAAACATGCTTTACATAAAACACAGTTAACTGGCACCTCAACAGTGCTAAATGTCAGGAGCAGAGAAAAAAAACTCTCCTGGTTTTACTAAGTTTTAGGTACAGTTTTTAGGTCCACCCCATTGATTAATATTGCAAGCATTTACATATTATGTTGTTAAAGTATCCCATTAGTCAGAATCATTTTACTGTTTTTCCAATGGAAAAAGACTAGATGTTACTATGAAGCTCATTAACTCTCTTAATGATTACATGACATTATAGAAATGACAAAAATCAATACCAGTTAAAGAAGAGAATGTTCACTATAATGCAGAGACTCCGAGGTCATTAATTGAACATTTATTAAAGAGAGCATTTCTTTGCTAAACTTGTGGCCAAGTTAGTGTCCCTTTTATTTTTTTCAATAATTCATCAGAAAACCTTGTATCTGACTGGCATAAATGGTGTATTTTATTGGTGTTTTTTTTTAGCTGCCGTTCAATCACTTCATTCACTGAAAGTCACAACATCCATCATGTGAACAAACGATTGAACCATGCATTGAAAACATTTAAGACAGGAAACGCAAAAAGAGCATCTTAGTGCACACAATGCTTCGCGTCTGATGGTGAGATGATAAGTGATGATCCAAGGCCCTCTTGCTTGCTTCTGTCACTGTGTCAGCTGCAGTATGACCCTGGGTTTATCAGGAGGCCCATTTAAAATGCAGTTGGAATTAACTATTGGGAATGTGTGCCTTTCACACAAGAACCAGATTGTGGCCTGGTCAAAAATATCCAAATGCAAAGTTCTTTTTACTTTTACATAAAATTTCTTCTCCCTCTACCAAGCCTCATCTAATACTGCCACATCTCTTTCTCTCATGTTAATCCAGCAATCTCTTAAATGCATCAATACCATTTGCCTCAACTAATCCCAAGTGGTAGCAAGTTCCAAATTCAAACCAAGCTCTGTGTGATAAGTTTCTGATTGATCACTAATGACTAAATTATATTTCTAGACCATAGTTTGGGATTCTCCTGCAATGTAATTATTGAATATGCCTGCCTTTTTCTTACTTTCCTTGACACTGTCACCATTACCAGTTTTCAAAGAGTCCACATTACTTCTGACCACTGTTTATTTCCTAATGAAATTGTAAAAGGTTTTGTGTTGATTTTGCAATCCCTTACATTTTTCTTTTCATGCTCCTTTTTTGTTACTTGATTTCTCACCTTTGCTGATGATGGTATTTTTCCCATTTTCCAGGATCTGTGTTTCATTTTTTTGCATTTTTTTGCTTCTGTTTCTTTTATTTTATCTTTCATGTTGCTTCTTATTTCTTTTGTTCATCATGGCTGTCTATTTGGCAGGTAAAGCTTTAATGCTTAAGGAGTCTAAAATGGTTCTGTGACACGTTAATTTCTTTTTTGATCCTGTTTCACTGATCTTCTGCTATTTTACCTCTTAAAAGTTTTGACCAATTTACTGTGGACAATCTTTGTATCTGCCATAACCCCCATGAGGATCAAGGGGAAACCATCATTGATCTCCCCATGGCACTCGTGGAGTATGAGCTCCCCAGGTAGAGGATGGTGGCCAATCACCTGGAGCTGGCTCTGAGCAATGGTTAAAAGCAGGCCCAAATTGGGGCCTGGTGAGATATGTCCTCCCAGTTAAGATTGAACTCAGAGTGAGATACTGCATTATGCAGATCATGGTAAATACTTGTAAATAAATTCACCTTACGTTTACCATCATCCTTCTTTGCGTCAAAGGGAGGTCAAAGAATCATAGAACCCCTACAGTGCAGAAGGAGGCCATTTGGCCCATCGAGTCTATACCAACCCATCGAAAGAGCACCCTACCTATGCCCAATCCCCCACCCCATGGCTCTAATGCAACCCAACCTTTGGCCACTAAGTGGCAATTTAGCATGGCCAATCCACCTAACCAGCTCATCTTTGGACAGTGGGACAAAATCGGAGCACCCAGAGGAAATCCACGCAGACACAGAACAAAGAACAAAGAAAATTACAGCACAGGAACAGGCCCTTCGGCCCTCCCAGCCTGCGCTGATCCAGATCCTTTATCTAAACCTGTTGCCTATTTTCCAAGGTCTACTTCTCTCTGTTCCCCACCTGTTCAGATATCTGTCCAGATGCATCTTAAATGATGCTATCGTACCCGCCTCTACCACCTCCGCTGGCAAAGCATTCCAGGCACCCACCACCCTCAGCGTAAAAAACTTTCCACGCACATCTCCCTTAAACTTTTCTCCCCTCACCTTGAAATCGTGACCCCTTGTAATTGACACCCCCACTCTTGGAAAAAGCTTGTTGCTATCTACCCTGTCCATACCTCTCATAATTTTGTAGACCTCAATCAGGTCTCCCCTCAACCTCCGTCTTTCCAATGAAAACAATCCTAATCTACTCAACCTTTCATCATAGCTAGCACCCTCCATACCAGGCAACATCCTGGTGAACCTCCTCTGCACCCTTTCTAAAGCATCCACATCCTTCTGGTAATGTGGTGACCAGAACTGCATGCAGTATTCCAAATGTGGCCTAACCAAAGTCCGATACAACTGTAACATGACCTGCCGACTCTTATACTCAATACCCTGCCCGATGAAGGCAAACATGCTGTATGCCTTCTTGACCACTCGATCGACCTGCGTTGCCACCTTCAGGGTACAATGGACCTGAACTCCCAGATCTCTCTGTACATCAATTTTCCCCAGGACTCTTCCATTGACCATATAGTCTGCTGTTGACAGAGAGAAAATGCAAACTCCACACAGATAGTCACCCAAGTCCAGAATCAAATCCAAGTCCCTGTTGCTGTGAGGCAGCATTGTTAACTACTGCACCACCGTGCTGCCTCATTAATAAAAATGCAACATATAAATGCAAGATAGAGTAATAAACATATTATTGTAGTTGCTGAGGTGGGGTCTTCTCCTTTCATGGATCCTACTTCTGAGAGTTTAGAAGATGTAACTTGACACAGGTCATTTTTGCTTTCAAGGTATCCTTGTAATAATGTGAATTTTCACGAACCTCGTGCTAATTAGAAATCCATCTGTTGTCCCAGATACTCTAGTAGGGCCAATGTGGAAAAGAACCAGCAGATGAAAAGCCACTATAAATGCTGGGATTAGGTGTTTGGAATTTTGGTCCCAAGGGACCTCTTTGAAAAGCAAGGTGTATTCAGCAAATTGGGAACAATGGGAAGATGCATTTTGTAGAAGTGAATAATTGGTGCAGAATTATTTGTTGGAATGATAATGATGAAAGTTTGAAAGAGAGAAATGAGAAAGTAAAATACATTTTAAAAGCCTATTGACGTAGACTCTTGGCGCTAACTAGATTCACCTGTCAGCCACAAGGTGACAAAATCCTGCAGATCACTAGTTTTCATACTTACCCTTCTGCATTGTCGACTGTATCACCATTTAAGTAATTATAGCTACTCTATTGGATCATTAAGTCTGTTTTTGACAATGTTATCTAAGAAAACAGGAAGTGAATTCGAAATGCCAATGGAAAAATCAATTTCGTACACTTCACAAAAATGTCAGACAATTTCTAATTGTGTGATTAATTGAGTCATTATTGTACCTCTAACAAGTACAAATAACTGAAGTGATAAAGTAATGAGCATATCACTGTGTGCAATTTGCATTTTATTTGCATGGATTTGATAACATTGTCACAAAAAATCATTTATTCGGTCGAGGGGGGGCATAAATCAACAAAATCATTAGGTAAACAGAGTACGTTATTGCAAAATAACAGAAATCTGTTCACAAGACCATCCGCCCGGTTTCTTATTTTTCCATGTTTGAATAACTTCTAAATATGGTTGACATGCTAAATTATCTAAAATAAATGCATTATCAGCTTGAAAACCTATTTGCAGAAGTTCAACTTGTACATGTATCAAGCATTTGCTGGATGTCCCAGTTGACTGCTCAGCAAACAGTCTTCATGTTAAATTATTAATCCTCCTTTGGAGCAAGTATAGGGTGGATTATCTCTTGCCAACAGGCACATATATCTGGTTAGCTGCTTAAAGCACGGCATTTCCTGACGGAAAAAAATTGGCATGATTTTCAAATTGCCCCATTGGATCAGACGACAAATTATGATGTGGGAAGAGTCGAATATGTTGGCAGCTGGAGTAATAAGTGAACGCTAACTACTTGTTGCAAACCTGTAATATTCAAATTGTTATCGCTGCTGCTTATGAATATTCTATAAACATTACACCTTGTTGAGCAGATGCTGATATACAGTAACGCTCTACAATGTAACAGTGAAGTACAAGTTCAGGAAAACAAATTTACAATGGGCGATGGAAGCAGAATAAACCAATCCAACCAGTGAGCGAGATTCTCCGCAAATGCGGAGAATCGTAAAGGCCGCCGTGGGACAGGTTGTGACCCACGGCAGCCTTCACGGCCACTTCCAGGGATGATTCTCCCCCCCTCCCCCGGGCAGGGCTAGGAGCGCGGCCCCATGCGTTACGGCAGCGCGGCCTTGACGACAGTCGTCAAGGCCGCACGCCAAGCGTCACGCCAGCTGACGCGGCCAATGACGTCAGCCGCGCATGCGCAGGTTGGATAATGCCAACCCGCACATTCGCAGTTGCTGTCTTTTCCCTCAGCCGCCCCGCAAGACATGGCGGTTTGATCAGAACGTCACTTGTGGGGTTCTTCCATGGGACTGGAGGCCCCAGGTGCTTGCCCACTGGGCAGACTGGCAGCCTGATGAGGCACCCTGGCACTACCAGCTTGGCATCCTGGCAGGCCACCGGGGTGCCAGTTTGACACTGCCCAGGTGCCTAGGTGGCTCTTCAAGCTGGCCGGTGCACTGCCAGGTGCCAGACTGGCACTGCCAAGGTGTCAAGCTCACATTTTTGACACAACGGGCATCGGGCCCGTGTGTACACTGCGCGGGGGTGCCGAGGAACCCCTTGAAGGTGAGTTGGGGCTTGGACTTGTTTCTGGAATCGCGTCAGGGAGGTGATAGATCAGGACGACATCAGCAGTTCCAGGGAGAGAATCTCCTCAATGCAGAAAACGGGACTCAGTGCGGCCTCAACCACACATTCCCCTCTGAGCCCCGATTCACCCAAATGGCTACTATATAGCATGGTGTTTCTCAGCGCTCCGAGCGTCGGGAAAGACCCAGCTAATCACGCGCTATGGGACTCTGCTCCCATTCGGATACAGCGCTCCCTCTATTTCTCTCTTCACAGGTGCTGCCGGTAATGCTGAGTTTTTACAGCACTTTCTGTTTTTAGTCAGTGAATCTCATTGTGCTTACTTTGTGTGCAGAAAAATGAATATAGAGATCTAATTTAAGCAGCCAACAACTATCCCTCCCACTCACCTGTCCCACGCCCACGCACAAACTTTGCCCCAAACACACTCAATTCCATATTGGTTCTGGTTCTGTAAAGGCATCTCATAAGGGCGAATAAATAAGCCATTAATTGACTTGATTACATTAGTGAGTGGCCAGGCACTTACATTCAGACACAAACCAGAAACTGGTCAGTACCCACTGAATACTGGTTTACCGGTCTACATGGGATTTAACTAGATTTATAAGGAACCATGGTGGCACCATCTAAAAGATAACTTTAAACAAATTATTGTAACAAAGTGTACATCTGTGAGAAGTAGGGGAGATGTCATAATATACATCCAGGTAGATGATGGTGTGCAGACAGGTAGTGATTGAAACACAGTATGACCAGTGAGCACACAGAACACAGCGGCCAATCACCAGACGGGACACGACCACTATAAAGCCAGAGGGCACTAGTTTTCCCGCTCTCTCGGGATCCAGCCTCTGAGACAGTCAGAGCTCGTGAGCAGCAATTAGAACAAACACCATGTCGTAGTAAGATAGTCTGGTCAGGTTAGCCTCAGGTCTCCAGTCAACTCAGCATAGTGTCAACCCACAGTCAAGCATGTATTATAGTTAGTTATTCAATAAAATCGTGTTGCATTTCTTCAAGTGTTGGAAGCCTGTCTCTCTCACTACTGCATCAAACACAGTCCACGTAGACCCAGCTTATCCAACACATCATAGCTCAAAAGACCAATGGCGGGATTTTCCTCGGCTGACGCCGGAATCAAGAAACATGATTGGGCGGAGACTCGTTCTGATGCCGAAAACGTGGCGGGTGCTGGTTTCATGCCAGATTGTAATTCTCTGTTGCCTCGACAGCGGTGTCAATGCGTTCCATTCCGCACGTACAGTAAACGCCATTTGCATATCATCCACTGGGGCGAATTCCCGACAACGAGGTTCACTTGTGCTTTCAAAAATTGTAAAACAGGCGCCGTGGCTGCTGAGGGGGAAAGAGGGAGCACGGAAGGTATCCAATATCGCCCAAAGTGTGCTCACAGTTATGACGCTGTCAGGGGACTTCTGCCAGGGCCGGGTGGAGTAGTGGGCGGTGGCCAGGAGGTGGGCCGTGGGGTCAGGGTGGACTGGCATGGAACACCGTTGCTTCAGCCTGCAAGGCTGCTGCGCACGCAGCTGACTGCCCACTGTGAACCTAGTGCCATGGGTTATATAGGTTTCGTCCCAGACCTCCCCATCTAGGTGCCCTCTATTCCCAGCCAACCCATTAACGGGGATGGGCGCTTTCCAGTGCAATCAGTGCCATCTTGTTGGCTGGGATGGTGTGTGTGGGGAGTGAAGTGTGTACATGCAGCTACAGCTTGTCAGCCTCCCAAGTGTCAATCACAAATCCAGCAAATCCCACACTGTTTCTCATTTGAATTGTGGCGCTGATGCTGGCCTCATAACGATCGCTGAATTACGGCAAAAGACATTCTGCCCACCATACAAATGAGTAATGTGTTATATTAATTTCAATGCCGCTGTGATGCCAGGGATGTCTGGCATACACTCCTTTGGCTGTTTGTAACAGGAAAAGTACTGACCTGTCTCAACTAGCCCGTGCTTCTGAAACTCAGAACATATTGTCCAACATTGTAGGCGATTTTGTGATTGGGCAACATTCACTAAACAATTCCAATTACACTGAATACCAATTTAAGATTATCAGTCAGGTTCGCTCACTTAACCATGCTAAAGGCTACGTGTATTCACATACAGGGCCCTGCCCTTTAAAAACAGAACAGGCGTGATCTAACGTGTACTTCACACCTGAAAAGCAGCGCACCGCAACGCAATGTGGTGGTAACTGCTGAGAGACCCTGGCCCCAGGACCCTGACCCCACAGCCCATCTCCTGGCCACCGCCCGCTACTCCACCTGGCCCTGGCAGAAGTCCCCCGGCAGTGTCATAACTGTCAGCTCCCCATGCTTCATGAGATCTAACATGATCTTGCGTGACATCACAATGCCAAATCTGCATAATCCAAGCAAGACAGCTAGTCTCACGCTAATATGCAGTTCCCTGAGGTAACCAAGGCTTTGGGATCTATCGCCTTCACCTTGGAGACCTTGGTTGTGCGCCGTTCAGCATTTGTCTCCACAAACGGGCACCAGACAGAATGTCGCTTGTGGGGGTCTCCCAGAGGCCCCCGGGTGCATGCCCTCTGGGCACGGTGGTATCCTGGCACTGTTAGTGCCACCTGGGACCCTTGGCACTGTCAGCCTAGCACCCTGACAGTGCCAGCTTGGTACCCTGGCAATGACACCTGGGTGCCAGTATGGCACTGCCAAGATACCCAGGTGGCACTGTCAGCTGGCATGTGCACTGCTAGGGTGTCAATCTGGCACTGCCAAGCTGCAAGACTGTGGGAGGAAACTGGAGCACCCAGAGGAAACCCATGCAGACATGGGGAGAATGTGCAGACTCCACCCAGTGACCCATCGGGGAATTGTACCTGGGTCCCTGGCACTGTGAAGCCACAGTGCTATCCACTTGTGCTACCATGCTGCCCAGTTAGATCTGCAAATAGAGACAAAAACAGGTTTCATCACTTCCAGAATTCCCCATCTGGGCGACAAAGTTTAAAGAATTCAACAAGATCCCTCAACCATGCCGATATTTTTGGCTGATCTTCGGATTTCCATTCTAATAAAATTCACCTTTGTCAATTAATGCGGCAAAGACCACCACGTCCGCTCTTTTCCCTTCTATTGGTCCTGGTATTTCCGAAACTCCAAAAATTGCTTCAGGAGGTCCAGGTATTATTTCCACCTCCACAATTTTTGATAATGTTTGAAACACCGAGGTCCAAAACCTCACTAACCTTGGACATGACCGGAACATGTGGATGTGGCTAGCTGGTCCTCCTTTTCACCTCGCACATTTATCTTCTACTTCTGTGAAGAATCTGTTCATTCTTTCTTGTGTCCTATGGGCCTGATGTACTATTTTGAATTGTATTAAGTTTATTCCAGCACTTGAAGAAGAAGCATTGACTCTGTGCATAATTTCACTCCATAATCCCCAATCCATTTCCATATCCCACTCTTTTTCCCACTTTTGTTTCATTTCTTTAATCGGTGTTATCTTTTTGTCCTTCGGCCATCTATAAACGTTGGTAATTTTTCCATCTCCCAAATCATCTCGTAAGGGCAATTGATCAAGGAGATTGTTATCTAGTAGTCGAGGGAAAGATGACAACTTCTTTTCACCAAATTTCTTTTTTGTTTTCTTTTTTTTTTAAATTTAGCGTACCCAATTCATTTTTTTCCAATTAAGGGGCAATTTAGCGTGGCCAATCCACCTAGAACATAGAACATAGAACATAGAACATAGAACAGTACAGCACAGAACAGGCCCTTCGGCCCTCAATGTTGTGCCGAGCCATGATCACCCTACTCAAACCCACGTATCCACCCTATACCCGTAACCCAACAACCTCCCCCTTAACCCTACTTTTATTAGGACACTACGGGCAATTTAGCATGGCCAATCCACCTAAGCCGCACATCTTTGGACTGTGGGAGGAAACCGGAGCACCCGGAGGAAACCCACGCACACAGGGGGAGGACGTGCAGACTCCACACAGACAGTGACCCAGCCGGGAATCGAACCTGGGACCCTGGAGCTGTGAAGCATTTATGCTAACCACCATGCTACCCTGCTGCCCCAAAGCTTACCTAGCTTGCACATTTTTTGGGTTGTGGGGGCGAAACCCACGCAAACATGGGGAGAATGTGCAAACTCCACACGGACAGTGACCCAGAGCCGGGATCGAACCTGGGACCTCGGCGCCGTGAGGCTGCAGTGCTAACCCACAGCGCCACCGTGCTGCCCCTCCCAAATTTCATAATTGAAGACATGCAAACTTCCCCTCCTTCTGCATTTTGTGCTTTTCACTCAATTCTTCAAACTTCCATAAATCTACCTTCTCAGAATAATGATTTTACTTGTCTGAATCCCTCTTTATGCTCCCGTTCAAATGTTAAATCGAATCTTCTCATGGTGAATCGGTGGTTTCAATATATAGGAGCTGGAACTCACTTTCTGGGTCAAGATTATTTTCCTCAAATCCACTTTATACCTCCTGCCTTTCATCTTAGAATTATGCCCCTTGTTACTGACCCTTGAAAGAATGGGAATAGCTGCTTTCTATCCACCCTGTCTATGCCCCTCATATTCTTAGAATCATAGACTTTACAGTGCTGAAGGAGGTATTCGGCCCATCAAGTCTGCACCAGCTCTTGGAAAGAGCACCCTACCCAAACCCACTCCTCCACACTATCCCCGCAACCCAGTACCCTCACCTCACCTTTTTGACCAATTTAGCATGGCTAATCATCTTTGGACTGTGGGAGGAAACTGGAGCACCCGGAGGAAACCTACGCAGACATGGGGAGAACATGCAGACTCCGCACAGACAGTGAACCAAGCCGGGAATCGAACCTGGGACCAAGGAGCAGTGAAGCAACTGTGCTAACCACTGCACTACCATGCTGCTCTCATACACCTCAATCAGGTCCCCTCTCAGCCTTTCCTGCTCTAATGAAAGCAACCTGAACTTATCCAGCCTCTGTTCATAGCTAAAATGCTCTATCCAGGCAACATCCCGGTGCAATCGCATCCTTCCTATAGTGAAGCGACCAGAACTGAACATAGTACTCCAGTTGTGGTCTAATTAAAGTCCCGTAAATCTCCAACATGACCTCCTTACTGTTCTCATCTATGCCACGATTGACAAAAGCAAGTGTCCCCTTTGGTTTCTTCATGACCTTATTAACCTGTCCTACCACCTTAACGAATCTGTGGAGAAGCATCCCCAGATCCTTCTGTCCCTCTGAGTTTCCTAGTGTTCTTACATTCATTGAGTACTCCCATGACATGTTACTCCTTCCAAAGTGTATCACCTCACAATTTTCAGGATTAATTTCCATATGCCACTGATCTGCCATTCTGACCAATCCGTCGACATCTTCTTGTAACCTTAAGACCTATTTCTTTAATGTCAACCACCCAATCAATCTTAGTGTGTTCTGCAAACTTACTTATCACCCCCATCCCCATTTTCTTATCTATCATTTATATATCTCACAAAAAATAGGGGACCCTGTGATACGCACTGGGCACTGGCTTCCTGTCACACACATAGTCTTCTACCACCACCTTCTGTCTCCTATCACTGAGCAAATTTTGGAGACAACTTGCCAGTTAACCTGGATCCCATGTGCTTTTACCTTCTTTATCAGTGTTCCATGTGGGACCTTGTCAAAGTCTTTGCTGAAATACATATAAACAACATTGTTGGAACCAACAATTCTATGGACACGTGCTTGTAGGATTAGAATAGCGGTTTTAATATACTCACAACAGAGCCAGCCGGTTAGCCATTGAACTTTCGGTGAACTAGCCGGCTGACCATGTGGCACTGATCTTTTATACAGCAGCTTCCAGGGGAGGAGTCCTGGGCAGAGCCAAGGGAGAAGCCCCATACAACTCGAGCATTCCCAGAGCTACTCCCCCTGCAGGACAGGTAGTGCAACTGCACTTACAATACAGACACATGTATATACAGATTATAATCCGATGTGAATCACATTCACCACAAACATCAACTGCATTACCCTCATCTGCACACCTGGTCACCTCCTCAGAAAGGACTTACCTGAATTATATTTAAACACCTTGGCAGTTAACTGTTCCCCGATGCTTTCTTTCTAATGTATTGTTCGTGAATAATACATACCAAAGAATGCATTGCATTATTATATTTCAGTATTTAACAAGCAAAACAAAATCATTTATAAACAACTCGCTGTGTTGGATGTAATTGTATCAAAATGGATGGTTATATCCAGTTGATTTCAAATGCATTCCAAAAGATTTTGTAAGATTTATTCCCAGGTCTATCTAGAATCCCGTAGGATTATAACTAGATATTGAAAACCTCATCCTTTCTTTACATTGAGCAAAATGAAGTTGAGAATTTGTGATGATGCCGCAAAAGCTGATTGACTTGAGACCTTGCCTCCAGCAATTTTCATGTAGCTTTTCAAATATCTTTTTGCTCTGGTTTGAATTGCCTTGGGCAATCCCGAGCAGCTATTGTACGGGTTATTTGAATCAATATCTATCCAACAACAATTTGTATTTATATAGTGCCTTTATAATTACGAGAATATCCCAAGGTACTTAATAGAGCATTCTTCAACACAATCTAATACTCAGCCATGTTAAGTAATGGGTTAAGAGACATTGCAATTAGTTGTCTCATTTATGTTGAATGTCCAATAATTGACACTGATATGTAAAGGGGCTTCAGATGGCCTCTGTGTTGGTGAAAAAGGAACAGAACTTTTGTCTCTTCATACCACAGCATCTAATACATCTAACAAGCCAAATGTGAGATCAGACGGCCAAAACCTTTGGTAAACAGGGGGAGGTTTTAAGGGGTAATTTGAAAGAGGAGTGAGAAGCAGATATGTTTATGGAGGGACTTCCATATCTGTACAACTGAAGGCCCACCAGTGGTATTGCAATGAAAATTGGGAATACTTGAGCAATCGTGAGCTAAACATAAAAGAATGTTAACATGATTTTGGAAATAAATAAGCAATTGTTTTGAACTCTTCTTCATATTTGGAAGAAATTCATCTTTTGAAGCTTGTGTTTTGAAATGGTTACACATTTTTACACAAATATATTCTGCAAAAGAATCACAACGCCACTCATGACTTATCACTGATCTTCTTTTATGTTTATCTTTGGGTAACTTGTACCCTAATCAGTATGAGGAAGGTTTCATTCTGTTCATGAGTGAGTTAGATCTGACTCAGATAGATTTTTCCAAACTGGCTTAATTTACACTGTACATATGGCTAGCTTCAAAGTGAGTACATCTCTCCTGTATGAAGTCTATTCCTTCCTCTCATCTGAGTCTCCAGTATATAACTACTGATGTTACTGTTACATCATGATACACATCAATATCTCATTACCATAACGTTCAATGCATTATACAACATTTCCTCCCAACATTAATCACAACTTTTTAAGAGCAATCTTAAGCTATTTCTTTCGACTATATACATCACATCACATTGTCAAACCTCTCTCGCCTCCTTTACTGTTACAGATAGGTTGAAGGTCCATAGGGCAAAGTTTAGAGGAGATGTGCGAGGCAGGTTTTTTACACAGAGGGTGGTGAGTGCCTAGAATGCGTCGCCAAGGGAGTTTGTGGAAGCAGATATATTAACGGCATTCAAAAGGAATCTTGACAAACACATGGACAGGATGGGTATCAAGGGATATGGAACATGGAAGGGCTGAGTTTTTTGGTAAAGGGTGGCATCATGACAGGTACAGACTTGGAGGGCTGAAGGGCCTGTTCCTGTGTTGTATTGTTCTTTGTTCTTGATTCTCTCGAAGGTCGTTGTGGATTAATATAGTCAATTGTCGCTTCCTTGAAAAGCAACAAAGTCGACGGAATAGGACAGTGGCTTTCCAGAACTGCTGGTAACTGGGGTGCGATCTCCCCAATGGCTGAGCTGAAAGGACCATGAAACCTTTTCAATGAAAGGCCGATCCAAGAGGGAAGACTGAAGGACACAGATAATCTCACTCTCCTGAACAGGAGGAGGGCAAACTAGTATTCACTCAGTGAACTGCCTCCCCCCTGACCTATGCACAATGGGCGCCGCCATCGTCATTCCGGACCACGCACGGCCAGTGGGCGCCGCCATCTTCACTTCCCTGGACCACGCGCAGCCAGTGGACGCCACCATCTTCATTTCCCGGGGCCCCGCGCGGCCAGTCGGCGCCGCCATCTTCCCCCCTCAGTCCACGTGCGGCCCATGGGCGCCGCCATCTTGTCCAGCCCCCGCAATGCGCGGCCCATGGGTGCCGCCATTTTGTCCCTCACAGGATCTTCAGGCACCGCCATCCTGTCTTCCCCAAGGGGCATGGACGGCGTCAGCATTCCATGACCTGGGCCCCCCACGCTCTCCATCTTCTGACGCCAGCGACGACCGACCGCAGTTCGCCTCAGTGACGATCGACCAGTCTCGTCCGCACAACCTGGCCACCGCTTCGACCAGTGTGAGAATCAACGGTCACGTGACCTCTTGCCTGCTGGACTACGGGAGCACCAAAAGCTTCATCCACCCGGATACGGTAAGGCGCTGCTCCCTTGCATTCCACCCCACCAATCAAAGAATCTCCCTGGCCTCCAGATCCCATTCCGTCATGATCCAGGGGTTCTGCACGGTCACTCTCACGGTCCAGGGCTTTGAATTCAGCGGCTTCCGCCTCTACGTCCTTCCTAATCTCTGCGCTGCACTACTACTAGGCCTGACTTCCAGTGCAATCTCCAGAGCCTTACCCTCAAATTCGGCGGGCCCCTACCACCCCTCACTGTGTGCGGCCTCGACCCACACAGGGTCGACCCACCCTCCTTCTTTGCCAATCTAACTCCGGATTGCAAACCCGTTGCCACCATGAGCAGACAGTGCAGCACCCAGGACAAGACCTTCATCTGGTCCGAGGTCCAGCGGTTGCTTCGGGAAGGCATCATCGAGGCCAGCAACAACCCCTGGAGAGCCCAAGTGGTAGTCGTTAAAACTGGGGAGAAACACAGAATGGTCGTGGACTACAGCCAGACCATCAATCGGGACACGCAGCTCGACACGTACCCCCTCCCACGCATATCTGATATGGTCAATCAGATTGCGCAGTACCGGGTCTTCTCAACGATAAACCTGAAATCCGCCTACCACCAGCTCCCCATTCGTAAATCGGACCGTCCATACACTGCTTTAGAGGTGGACGGTTGTCTCTGTCACTTCCTCAGGGTTCCCTTCGGCGTCACCAACGGGGTCTCGGTCTTCCAAAGGGAGATGGACCGAATGGTCGACCGGTATGGTTTGTGGGCCACCTTTCCGTACCTAGACAACGTCACCATCTGCGGCCACGATCAGCAGGACCATGACACCAACCTTGCCAAATTCCTCCACACCGCCACTCTCCTCAACCTCACCTACAACAAGGAGAAATGCATGTTCAGCACAACCCACTTAGCCATCCTCACCTATGTGATCCAGAACAGAGTTTTGGGGCCCGATCCTGACCGCATGTGCCCCTTCATGGAGCTTCCCCTTCCCCACTACTCCAAGGCCCTCATACGCTGCCTGGGGTTCTTCTACTACGCCCAGTGGGTCTCAAACTATGCAGACAAGGTCCGTCCACTCACTCAGTCCATCCACTTTCCGCTTACGGCCGAGACACAATAGGCCTTCGCCTGTATCAGAGCTGATATCGCCAAGGCCGGGATGCACGCAGTAGACGAGACACTGCCTACCAAGTAGAAAGCGACGCATCAGACGTTGCACTTGCCGCCACCCTCAATCAGGCAGGCAGACCCGTGGTATTCTTTTCCCGGACCCTCCATGCCTCAGAAATTCGGCACTCGTCCATCGAAAAAGAGGCCCAAGATATCATTGGTGGCATTAGCTGGCCGTCGGGAGATTTACTCTTCTCACTGACCAATGGTCGGTAGCTTTCATGTTTAACAACACGCAGCGGGACAAGATCAAAAACGATAAAATCTTGCGGTGGAGAATCGAGCTGTCCACCTATAATTACGACATTTTGTATCGCCCCGGCAAACTCAACGAGTTCCCAGATGCCCTATCCTGAGGTACATGTGCCAGCGCACAAGTAGATCGACTCCGGGCCCTACACGATAGCCTTTGTCACCCAGGGGTCACACGATTGTACCATCTTGTCAAGGTTCGCAATCTGTCCTACTCCGTCGAGGAAATACGGACAGTCACCAGGGCCTGCAGGTCTGTGCGGAGTGCAAGCCACACTTCTACTGGCCGGACCGTGCGCGCCTGGTGAAGGCCTCCCGCCCCTTTGAACGCCTCAGCGTGGATTTTAAAGGGCCCCTCCCCTCCACCGACCGAAACACGTATATTCTCAGCGTGGTCAATGAGTACTCCAGATTCCTCTTCGCCATCCCTTGCCCCGATATGACGTCTGCCACCCTCATCAAAGCCCTCAACACCATCTTCGCCCTGTTTGGTTTCCCCGCCTACATTCACAGTGACAGGGGATCCTCATTCATGAGTGATGAGCTGCGTCAGTTCCTGCTCAGCAGGGGTATCGCCTCCAGCAGGATGACCAGCTATAATCCCCAGGGAAACGGGCAGGTAGAGAGGGAGAACGGGACGGTATGGAGGGCCGTCCAACTGGCCCTACGGTCCAGAAACCTCCCAGCCTCTCGCTGGCAGCAGGTCCTCCCTGATGCACCAAACTTCATCCGCTCACTACTGTGTACCGCTATGAATAACACACCCCATGAACGTCTTTTGGTCTTCCACAGGAAGTCCAGATCCGGTGTGTCGCTCCCGACTTGGCTCGCAGCTCCAGGACCGGTCCTGCTCCATAGGCACGTCCGACTCCACAAGGTGGACCCGTTGGTGGATATGGTGCACTTGCTCCATGCCAACCCCCAGTATGCCTATGTGGCGTACCCTGACGGCTGCCAAGATACTGTCTCCCTCAGGGACCTGGCACCAGCAGGTTCCACCCATACACACTTCTCCGGCCCGGTGCCACCCTCCCTTCCCCCGGCACTCCCAACATTAACCCTACCAGGGCCATCCCTCCTTCCCCTGCCCACGCCAGAGGATGGAGAAGATTTCGACACACTCTCGGAGTCATCAAACATCAGCCCAGCATCGAGATCGGCAGCATCGACATCGCCGCCACCGCTACGTCGCTCCCAGAGGAGCATCAAGGCACCAGACCGGTTGAATCTCTAACTGGCACCGGACTTTCAGAGGACTTTTTTGTTATTTTCCCTGTTAAAACACTGTACATAAATTCACTGCTGTATATCGTTCTCCACCACCCCCGCCGGACTCATTTTTAACAGGGGGTGAATGTGATAAACCACTGTTAAACCTGTATTAGGTGATGTAAGGTCAGACTTGTACTACAGGTTCGCCGGTAGCCCATGCCTGCTGGCTCTGCCCAGTAGGAGGAGCATGTCCTCTATTCAGCAGCCATTTTACCAAGTGCTGTGGGAGGCCACACATCTTACTGCAATAATGCCACAGTTGTCTCCAACCTTAGCCTTTGTAAAATTGATCGTGCATCAGGCGAAAAGCCCCAAATCGTGGTAAAAAAGCAAAAGTGCACCGACCTGAGCATCCTGTGTACAGCACTATCTGTTGCCTGACGACAAGAACTGCACTGACCTGGAATTTTTAGGTGAAACACCATTTGGTGGTAAAAGGCCTTAACTGTGTCAACCTGAACCTCTCGAGTAAACCTGGGCTGGAATGTTTGCCGGCGTAATGCTCCGTTTTGCCGGCAGCCCGGGGGTTTCCCGACAGCGTGGGACTGCCCCACAATGGGAAGCCCCATTGACCAGCCAGCGAAATGGAGCACCCAGCCGGCGGGATGAATCAGAAAAGTGGCATTGCGGGGCCCTATTTCCCAGAGATGCCAGCCACAGAGTGAACACTCATCTTCGACGTACCCTTTAATCCTTCTTTACTTTTATTCCTCAGCGACCCTCACCTGGTGTTTGTCTTGTGTATGCCTGGGCAAAGGGTGGGACGGGATCTTGGATTAGGTATTCTGGGAGACGATTATCCTGTTATTTCCTTATTTGTTCACCTTTTCTCTTTGTTATTAATAAATAGTTTGTTCATGTTTTACTTATAAATCTGGGGCTGGATTCTCTGATTTTGAGGCTATGTCCCCAGGCCAGCCTGGGAACCGTGGTTTTGGAGTAAATTGGCCCCCGATCCTCCATTTGGCTAGGGGCTAGAAACTGAGCAGAGTAGAACACCCAATTCTAGCTGCCGATACTGCCCGGTGAATTGCCAGGTCCATGGCCGCACATCCACACGGCAGCGGCCTGCAGTGGCTCGCCATATCAAATGGCGCCGGCTGCCCGCGGACCCAGCCTGCAAATTTGTGCCCACCCTTTGACTGGCTAGTGAGCCCCGGACCACCCTCCAACAGTGCCCCCAGACCCTGACAAAGTCCCCCTGCCCCCTGTGCTGGACCGAGTCCGCAGCTACCACACCAAGTTCCCGACAGATGAGACCATGATATTCCCAGGCCGTCGGGAACTCGGCCGGTTGGGAACGGAGCATCGGGGGAGTGGGCCTCAGGCAACATCCTGAGGCCGTCAGTATGTCGCTTTGGAAGGGGTGGAGCATCACACGAAAGAGGCGCCGCCCCTGATTTTGTCGGAAACATGTATTCTCCAGCCAATCGCCAAACGCGATTTCGACGCGGGTGACTGGAGAATCCTGCCGCTGGTGTCTGTAATTCATTGGAGCAGTAAAGGGTTAAAGATCTTCGGAAATACAAATTGTTGGTTAATTCACTTATGTTGAGACTCCAGGGTCTGTGGGGCTCGAATTGACCACGCACTCACCCAGGGTGTTGTGACAGCATGTAAAACACCATCTTCAGCAATGGAATGTATTTACAGAACTAAATTGAGGATAGAAGTCTTGTGTAGGGCTCCTCAACCATAGAAACGTGTTTTTTGCCTCTGCGTCTGTGATGAGGGATAACTTTAATTGGAAGGATGATTTTCTGTTGCGATTGAAGTATGGATGTTCATTTACTTGTCCAAGCTAATATGCTGTGCCATTGTTCTGGCAGCGTGATTCACTGTAGAATCAAACATCTGGGGCGGGATTCTCCCATCTGAAGGCAGAATGTTGATGCCAGCGTAAAAACTGGAGAGTTTAACGACGGCATCATCGGACCGCTATTGTAGCGATCCTCTACCCTACAGGAGGCCAGCACGGCACTGGAGCGACCCACGCCACTCCAGCTGCAGATACCAGCATCAAATGGGCGCCTCAGGTCTGCGCATGCGCGCTGAGACCGGTGCGAATGCGCACATGTGTGGCAGCTGCCTTCTCCGCGCCGGCCCCGCGCAACATGTCATAGGGCTTCAGGGGCCGACGCAGAGCAAAAGAGGCCCCGCCATTAGAGGCTGGCCCCCCCCCACCGATCGGTAGGCCCCGATCGCGGGCCAGGCCACAGTGGAGCCCCTCCCCCCCCCTCCCCCCCCCCCCCCTCCCCCCCCCCCGCTTCCCCCCACCAGCCTGCCACCGACAGGCTGGATGCCGAGGTCCCGCCGAGTAAGACCAGACGTGAACGGTGCCGGCGGGACTTGGCCTTTTTTGTGTGGTCACTTGGCCCGTCCCTTGCAGAGAATCGTAGAGCGGCCCCCGACCAGCGCTGGGCCAACTGTGCCGGCACCAATAGCGTTGATTCTCCACTCAGCGGAGAATCGGCGGACCGAAGTCGGGGCAGCGGCGCGTGATTCGCAACCGGCCAGGCGATTCTCCGAGCCGGCGTGGGCTGAGAGAATCCCGGCCCCTGTTCCCCCCTGATAACTTACCATGGCCAGCCAGGGACATACAATAAATATCATTGATGGGTTCATTGAAACAATGTCAGCAGTTGACAGGAAATACAGCTGACTCCTGGGAAGAAAAAAAACAACAGAGACTTCATATGCTTCAGCTTTAGATTTGAAGAGCGCACCACTCTCCAGGACCATTTCTTCCAACCGATCACTCAATGTTACAAGAGCCTTTTTCTGATAACCTTCTTCAGGAAAGATCCAACCTAGATCTAGAAAGCATTCTTGCCTATGGTTACCGTCTGCTGCAGTCCCTAGTATTTCCACATCTTCGGGCCTATCTGCAAGAAGAATTGAGATATCTGCAAACTCCTCCTGGACATCAGGCAATGGTGATACTGCAATGGAAAATAATCCACCGCTCAATGACTAATCCTCACCAGCTGCTGTTGAATTTAAATCTATTGGTTCTGTGCCTGACTTTACAAATTCTTTCATGAAAGGTACTCAGTTTACTGTTGTTGGACTTTGACTGCTATTTCTAAAATGCCCTGAGGCATGCATGCATTTCAACTCAGATAGAGGGTCTTAATAATCTGTCACTCCTTATGATGAAGAGTGGTGGTTACCTGACCATTTACTTAAAGATCCCTATGTTGCCATTGAACGCATGATGGCTGGATATCTATTGCTTTGAGCCATTCCACATGATCAGCCAATATTGTAACACCAGTACTAGTATTGGGCAGCGCGGTAGCACATTGGTTAGCACAGTTGCTTACCAGCTCCAGGGTCCCAAGTTCAATTCCTGGATTAGGTCACTATCTATGTGGAGTCTGCACATTCTCCCCGTGTTTGCGTGGGTTTCCTCCGGGTGCTCCGGTTTCCTCCCACAGTCCAAAGATGTGCAGGTTAGATGGATTGGCCACGCTAAATTGCCCTGAGTGTCCAAAATAGGTTAGGTGGGGTTGCTGGGTTACAGGGATAGGGTGGAGGTCTGGGCTTGGGTAGGGTGCTCTTTCCAAGGGCTGTTGCAGACTCAATGGACCAAATGGCCTCCTTATGCACTGCCAATTCTATGAGTCTATGAGTATCAAGTCTGAAGTCAATGTTAGAGCTTTCAACTTCCAAAGTGACTGAGCAAAATTTTTTTTCTTGATTCTTTACTTCTCCAAGGAAATCTATAATATCATTGTTTCCCTTATTGCCAAATTCTTGAAATGCCCACATTTCATAGACAATCTCTTGCTTTGTACCTTTACTGAAATATCTGGATTTACAGAAGAACTTGAGGTGTCCTATTCTGCTGGGAAACGACGGGTTGGATTCTCCGCACCTTCGCACTGAAAGGGTGGCTGGCGCAGGGGCAAAGAATCGATATTCCCCAAAGAAATTGGGACCGGCGCCGGGTACGCCTGGGACCTACCTGGGGCCATTGCCAGAGGCCCGCTCAGCCATTCTCTACCCCCGACTGGTCGAAGTCCCGACGGCATGGAACTAATGTTGGCCAGCAGGTCGGAGTACTCGCATAGTGGCTGCAGACTCAGTAAACAGTCGACCTGGTCGGGGGCGGGCCGATTTGAGGGCAGGGGGGCCTTATAGGCGGCCGGGGCGTACATGATGCGGGGTTGAGTATCGGGCGCGTGGCCGATCGGGTGGGTCTCTTTTGTGAGTCGAGCTCTACGGTCCGAATCCGCCATGGAGCACGGCGCAGCCACTGGAGGCCGCTGCCCGTGCGCATGTGCGGCCTCTGATCCAGAAGTGTGGGGGCCTGTATCTGCAGCAAAGCTGCAAGATCTACTCTGGATCTCTGCTAGCCCCCTGCACAGCTTGGAATTTGTTTGCCTTTGCACCAAGTTTTCCTGGCGTAAACCTCTACCGTTTTGCCGCCGGCGTGGGGACGTAGTCCCAACAATGGAGAATCCAGTTCGATGCCTTCTGTGCTGCTTTTTAGCGCCGCGATGCATGCACCTCAAAATGGCTGCTATAGGGCTTCCCTCCCTTTTGCCTATTTTGGCAGTTGCCTGCTTCGGGCCTACCCAACTGATAAACCTGCCTGAAGCCTTGGTATTTAGATGGATTCCCTTGCTACGTTTGGCCTGCCCTAATTCATTGAACTCTTGATCGAGAGGTTGGTCACCTTTTGTCTTAAAAAAATCTGACAGCTTTTCGTCGCAGACTCTGATGACAATGCAGTCATGAACAAGTTCATCTTTCAATGCACGTCACCCACAACTACTGGCTAGCCGATACAGTTTGGTAAGTGACAATGGATACCACTGGCCTTTGAGATCCCTGATTGAATCAGGCTTGTTCGGGTATGAGGTTCTGTTTTGGGTTGAAATATGCATCAAATGCTTATGGGATGATTTCAATGTCTGTGAAGCTCTTTTCTCGCACCTATCTCAGGAGGATATCATTCGCAACAGGCTCTACTGCGAAGAGGAATTAATTCACCTGGTGCTTCTTCGCTTTGATATGCAAACCCAACATTGCTCAAGTGTTGTTTCTATAATTCCCAATGCTGGTCTCCCTGAGAACATTTGCGAGTGTTGAACATTTGTTGAAATGGTAGCAACTGCTTGAGTGATGCTGACATTGTTATTGATTCTCAATGTGCTTCTCACTGAGGTACGTCTTCGGATTCTTTCTTTGAAGATGTTGTTTGATACCTCCCCATGGGTGTTCTGTCAATCGAAGATTGTAGTGAAGCCTCGCAAACAAGAGTCTTTAGTAAGCCGCAGAACAGGGGCCCATCTTGCTTCAAAACCTTTATTGTTTCAGGAGTGATTGATGAAGACATTGAATGCGCACACGTTGACCAAATTTTGTATCCTGTCATTGCATCATCCCTTTTGTGTGACTGATGTCATGATAATATACATTCAAGACCTTCAGACAAAAACAGGATGCACCTGTATGTACCACTCCAATGCACGAACACTGCACGGACATGCAGAAAGTGTTCAATGGAACATTGCATGCAGAAACCTGTGGTAAGCCTCCATAGCACCTCCAGGAACAAAACAGAAACATGAATGAATTGCAAAGACAGATTGTGTCAATAAGCTGGAGAACATGGAGGCAATTATGTCACAGGAAGAAATAGTTTTAAATGTACTAATTGAAACTTGGTTGCAAGCTGCATGAGAATGAAGGGAGAAATGAGTTATCTCAGGTGACAGCAGAAGAGAAATTGGCATTCAAGATTGTACATCAACAACAAGATGTTTTTTCTTTAAAAGGTGATTGCTTAGTTGCTGAGTATCCATAGCAATAACATAGGAGGCTAAATCACATTCCAGAGTTCTGATAATAAATGAATAGTTTAGATTTCTGTGCCGATGTGATGCCAGGCAGAGAGGTTGTATGTTCGCAAAAGGCTGTACTCAACCAAACTCAAAACATAATGTCTCACAATAGATGTGATTCCACAATTGAACAGTACTTGCTGAACAATCCTGAGTGTGCTCAGAATTCTACTGGAAACCAATTAAAGATTATCAGTTTTTCTCACAATGTGGCTCACTTGAAATTGCTAGAAGTTACATATGTTCACATAAGCAGGAACCTATCCTCTGGAAGCAAAAGGAAGATGGCCAGCATTGTGTCTTTTTTGAATAATCAATAGCGTGAGGGACAATAGTTTCCTGGTGCATTCCCCATGCAAAGGTCTCGACCAATCAGAGATGGCTTGCTAACCAATCAGCACCGTTCGCCCAAGCAATAGAAATTATTCCCTCCTTTGCAATTTTATATTCTTATATCTGTTCTGATGAGTGCAAGATGAAAAGCTTTGGCAACATATCTCTTTTTTAGCAATACCCAGTTTATGTAGCTCCAAGCAACTAAATTATAAATAAGCTAAAATTGAGAAAGAAGGAATATTATGTTCCTTTTAAAAAGAAAGAATAATTTCCCAGTGACTGACGGAAAGAATCACACAACACCAGGTTTGATTCCGGCTTGGGTCACTGTCTGCACATCCGCCCCGTGTGTGCGTGGGTTTCCTCCGGGTGCTCCGGTTTCCTCCCACAGTCCAAAGATGTGCAGGTTAGGTGGATTGGCCATGATAAATTGCCCTTAGTGTCCAAAATTGCCCTTAGTGTTGGGTGGGGTTACTGGGTTATGGGGATAGGGTGGAGGTGTTGACCTTAGGTAGGGTGCACTTTCCAAGAGCTGATGCAGACTCGATGGGCCGAATGGCCTCCTTCTGCACTGTAAATTCTATGATAATACATTTCATGTTAAGACTATTACTGTAATAAACAAATTAAAAACAACATAGTCGAAACATTACTTGATAGGCAGCTGATATACCAAATTGCAAAAACTGTACTCCCCCATTAACCAATTAAGCAATCAACTTTAAAATCCATTTTCATGTTGCACCACATTCTCAGCAAATATGTAGCCTTATAGATTCAATTCCAAATGCCCTCCTGGCTTTTCTACAGGCTCCCTTCTTCCGACAACATCAGGATGAGCACTTCAGTGTCCTTTGAAAACCACTTTGTTGAGCCTTCTGAGTATCTCTGTACTGAATTTCAGCAGCAAGGCCCAATCCAGTGATTTGTGGATTTTTAAATCTCTGCAAGTCTCTGAACAGAAAATCAGTTGTCCTCAGAGTCCTGCTTGGTGGTGAACACAAAACAATCTTTTCCTCTCCTTCTCCTTCATGTGAGGGGACCATTAGAAATAGGAAAACCATTGGGTCATTTAGAATTAAGTATCAAGAACTCAGCTTCAGTATTGACTGAAAAAAATAATATTGAGGAGAAAGTAAATCCTGAATTGAATCATAGAATAGAATCCCTACAGTGTAGAAGGAGACCATTCGGCCCATCAGGACTACACAACCCTCTGAAAGAGCACACTCCTCGGCCCAAATCCCTCACTATCCCCATGTGCCCACCTAGGGCCAATTTAGCATACCCAATTCACCTGACCCACACATCTTTCGACTGTGGGAGGAAGCTGGAGCACCCGAAGGAAACACACAAAGACATGTGGAGAAAGTGCAAACTCCACACAGACAATCACCCAAGGTGGGAATCGAACCCAGGTCCCTGATGCTGTGAGGCAGCAGTACTAATCAATGTGCTACCGTGCTGCACCTAATTAATTAAATAAAAGATGGAAATTATTTTTTAAATAGGGAAATTTTCAAGACGTTAGTTCAGGTAAAATGGGACAAAATGTTGTGTCCTAATGGGATAAATCGAATCATTCCGAGGTAATTAAGGGAAGAAGTAACAGAGGGATGAATACTTAGATTTCAGGGTATACAAAGAAAAGTACAGCACAGGAATAGGCCCTATGGCCCTCCAAGTCTGCACCAAAAAAAGAGATTAATTCCACAAAAGTGCGTAATACACCAAATTGTTTTTTGGTTGAGGGGTCACAGCTAAACTTTGTATACGGGAGGCGGTGGCATAGTGGTATTGTCACTGGGCTTGTAAACCAGAGACCCAGAGTAATGCTCTGGGGACCCAGGTTCAAATCCCGTCACTGCAGATGGTGAAATTTGAATTCAATGAAAAAAATGTGGAATTAAAAGTCTAATGCTGACCATGAAACCATTGTCGATTGTCGTAAAAACCCATTTGGTTCATTAATGTCCTTCAGGGAAGGAAATCTGGTGTCCTTACCTGGTCTTGTCTGCATGTGACTCCAGGTCCAAAGCAATGTGGTTGAATCTTAACTCTCCCTCAAGGGCAATTAGGGATGGATAATAAATGCTGGCCCAGCCTGCGATGCCCACGTCCCATGAACAAATAAAAAAACAGGTGAATTGCAATAAGGGTTGCGTAGCTGAATTTCCAGCTGAATAACCTAGACAAGGTACTGCATATCAAACCATTGGACAAGATTAAGAGATGTGGAATATTTGGGAACCCAAGGAACCAGAATAGAAATGAAGTAGAAAGGGGGAAACAAAGAATCAGAGTTGAGGACAGTTTTCTTTTTCTTCAGATGCATGGAAATGGATAGAATGTGATGCGGAATTCTCTTCGGAGACTGCTTCTGCTTACTGTGAACATCAATAATTTGAATAAAGGACTCGAGGGATTGGTATCCAGATTTGCAAAAGAAAATACCACAACAGGTGGCATCAAAAATAATTCTGAGCAGCAAAGTAAACTGCCGTTGGGATGTGGATAGGTTAGTGATATGGGAAAATGGAATTCTGAGCTTGCAAATGTGGGATGTTTTCTTTAGTTTAAGAAAATAAAAGTAATAACTATTATGAATGGAGGAAAACTGGGTAATAAAGAAGAGCAGAGGGAGCTGCAGTTTCACATTTATAAAACATTAAGTCGTTGAAGCAATTGTAAAAATAGTGATGCACTAGGTAATGTAGCAAGAGATAGAATAGAAATATCCAGACGTAACGGTGCATTTCTATGAAACTTGAGTAAGATTGCAATTAAAGTTCCACGTCCACTTCAATCTTATGGATCAGAATGCAATAGCGAGGATAAAGTCCTGTTTCATTGGAATGTTAGCTGGTTTGAGGTGAGACAAATGCAAAGAAAGCTTGAAATTGTGACTATTTTCATTAATACAAGAACCTTAAGGGGGAATTTTATGAAGAAATAGAATTTAAAAAACAGGCCGTCCTCAGAGATTTAGCTATTTAGAATAAATGGCCACGGATATACAATCGCATTTGAGAACATAAGAATAAAAGTAGGTCATTAAGTCCCTCTAACCATTTCAGCTGTTCAATAAGATCAAGGTTGATTAATATCCCATCTGCTAGGTCTCCTGTTACAATACCCTGGGCTAGTGCGTGGTAAATTTCAGCCCCACTTGATCAAGAGTCACAACACAATTGAATTAACCAGTAATTCTGAGAAAACGTCCCAAAGTGTTTGGCTTTTGACTGTCTAATAATTACAGTCATCAGGTTTGTAAGTTTGAACACAATTACTGTTTATTTATAACCAAAACAATAAGACAATATGCAGCAAATTTAGCTGGTTAACAATTATTTAATTCCTAATTCCCCGCTTTAACTTTCCCCCATCTATATTACATTCACCACAACGGCACATGTCAATTAATCATCCGTGGTTCAAAAATGATAATGGCCAATTAAAAGAAATGGTAAATAAGGGAATACATAGGAAGGACCCTTAGACTCCTTGTTGCTGACGATCTATCAGTTAGATATTCTATCAATCTGAAAATTATGGCCTGAATTCTCCGACCGTTCGCTGATGGCAGGATTCTCCAGTGTTGCAAGCAGAGCACTCCTGCCTGTGGGTTTCCCTAGCGGCATGTGGTCGGTTCAATAGGAATTCCCATTGACTGTAGTGGGAACAGAGAATCCTGCCACCAGCAGGTGGCCCACCGCTTCCTGCCACTGGGAAACATGTGGCTAGTAAACTGGAGAATCCCGCAATTTATCACTGCTTTTTGTGAAAGAGAGTTTTATATTTCTGCCACATTTCTGTGAAGAAGTGCCTTCCACCTGGCCTTCTGAGCAGCCTGACTTTGAGTTCAGGTTTATGACCCCTTCACCTCAACTCTCAATGACTGTAAAAAGTTTCTATCGAACCTACAAATTTGCATTAAAACCCCCAAAAAGCAATCAGCTCACCTCTTAACCATCTAAATTACAGGGAATGCAATTCTAATTCATGTAATCTCTAATCATAATTTCAATCCTGGTGCCATTCTGGTGAATTGGTCTGCACTCATTCAAAGGCCAATATATCATTTTAAGGTGCAAAATGGACACAATACTCCAGATGTGGTTGAACCAGGGCTCTGCATAGTTGGAACGAAACTTACTTCCTTTTATATACTCGCCCCATAGATATAAAAGCCAATATTCAACATTAACAATTCCTTTTTGATTTGTTTTTTGTAATTGATGACTCAATTTTTGTGACATATTCAAGTGGATTGTTAAACCTCTTTGAATTTCCACTATTCCTAGCCTTTCACCATTTAATCTATTCTGTTTTTGGTCCAAAATGGAAAAACTCACAATTATCAACCTGCCATAGTTTTTCCCACTCACTTAATCTATCAATGTCTTTTTGTAACGTTGTGCTCTTATGCACATGACTTGCTGTGCAAGCAATCCTTTTGATCGAGGAGCGAGGGTGGGAAAAATGTTTTACACTGGGGAATATTAGGCGGTAGAATGTATTGGCAGAGTTATTAATTAAACCAGAGACCTAAGTCAATATTTAGAAAAGTGTTTGGAGGAAATGGTATTGAAGGGCACTGAGAATAAAGTGGGCGTACGGGATTAGGATTATTGATTATACAATGGGGATTTGTTGGTCCGAGTGACCTGTTTCTATTGGAATTTTAATATAATCCTGCATGACCCAAGAAAATGTCATTAACCCAGGACCTTAAAGGTTTATGACAAACAACAAATTATTACTCATGTTATTGTCCTTTATTGGCACAGTTTTATAATATGTAACCTATGAATTGTGTAATTATAAGATGTGAAAACCCAATAAAAACACTTTTCAGAAATTATTACTCATGAAGTCATAAAATTGATTTGCAACAAGGAAGAAAGTAATTGGCACATCATACCTGTACCAATTGACAAATAGCCATACAGCATAATCCCACTTTCTAGCACTTGGTCCATACCCTTGGAGGTTACAGCCAAGTATTTTTTAAATGTTCTGAGTGTATCTGTCTCCATCACCCTTTTCAACAGTAAGTTCCAGATCTCTACCACCCTTCGGGTGAAAACAAAATCTCTCTTTGCACTTAATAACTCTTATCCTATATCCATGCCCCTGGCGATGGACCCCTCTAACAAGGAGGATATGGCCGTCCTCGCCATTCTATTCAGATCTCTCATAATTTTATACACTTCAATTATGCCTTTCCAAAGTCATCTCTGTTCCAAAGAAAACACTCCTAGCCTATTTAATCTTTCCATGTAACAAAAATTCTCCAGCCCAAGCAACATCCTGGTAAATCTCTTCTGTACCCTCTCTCATGCACATAAATGTTTGTCTTTGGTATGGTGACAAGGGCACATGCAGTACTTCAGCTGTGGCCATATTAGCCTTTACTAGTGTTCTAGCATAACCACCCAGCTCTTGCATTCTATGCATTGTCTAATAATGGTGAGTATGTTTTTGTGATCTCCTTTTCTGCCTGTCTAGGCACCTGCAGGGATCTGTGGACATGGAGTACAAAATCCATCTATTCCTCTGTTATTCTCAGTATCTGATAGAATACAGATTTATTGACTGTCTAATTGCTTCATTGTTTTATTTGGCACCTTTAAGAATTGATGCAGTATATTTTTTTAATTCAGTACTTAGACAGAAAATGGAATATCCACAAAGCCAAAGTTAGGGTGCTAGATTCTCCGTTGGCCGGATGCTCTGTTTTGCCCATAGCCCGGGGGCTTCCCGACGCCACGGGGCTGCCCCACAATGGTAAACCACATTGACCAGCCGGTGCAATGGAGCATTCCGCCGGCATGCTGAAACAGAAACGTGGCGGGGCGGAGAATCCAGCCCATGGTTTAGATAGAAATATGCGAATTGCTGGTCAAAGTTAATATTGTTTTAAAAGACACTTTCATAAAGCCTTCGTAATGAATAGATAATTGTTCCACAATATGTTTAATAATAAAAATGTATCAAAAGCAATGTTAGTGCAAGCATCTAATCTGGGTTGAAATGGCATACATGAAAGATGCTCGTAGACATTTAATTAATTTGATGGACATTGGTGAATTTTAAGTAATGCCCAATGGTTGGATAACAAATCATGTTCTAAGTGACAGACAGTTGTTTGAATAACTCAGAAACCTCAGCTGAGAATTAGAGACGAAGTAAGGGGCTAAACCCTGATAAGGATTCCCTTAAGAATGTGATCTGTATGACTGATTAGAGAGAAGAATTTTCGCAATCAGAGATCCTTGAAGTATTCATGAAAATTACTTTTAAAAAGGCTTTTTGTTGAAATTACTTTTATTTTGTAAATCTGGAGTCACTATTATTTTGAAGTTTTTTTTGCTTTCACTCTTCAGTGTCTCAAGGACATTTCAATGTACTCACAGGGAGTTTGTCGATTTAATATTGTGCAAATGTACCAAACAAATTCTTAAAGAAATAAAGAGTGCTTTCTGCACCTATTCAACAGGACTGAGACATTATCCATGAGCGAGAGATGAGAGGAATCTTACAGTATCCTATCAACTTATTCTGTATTCCCTTGCTGTGTTTACCTACCCCAGATGCATTACTTCACACTTCTCTGGACTGAAATCTATTCGCCACTTTTCAACTCACCTTACTAGTTTATTGATATCTTCCTGCAGTCAACAGCTTGTATTTCATTATCAGCTACATGGCCACTTTTTGTATTGCCTGCAAACGTCCTAATGTTAGCCCCTATATGCAAGGCCAAATCATTGATATAAACCAAAACAGCAAAGGCCTAATACTGAGTCTAGTGGAACTTCACTGGTTACAACATTTCAGACACAAAAAACACCCATCTATCACTGTGCTTTTTGCCTCTGAGTCAATTTTGGATCCAACTTGCCAGTTTGCCTTGGATCCCGTGGGCTTTTACATTTGTGAAAAGTGTGCTATACAGGACTTTATCAAAAACCCGGCACAAATCCATATTGACAACAGTCAATGCACTTACCTTCATCCACCATCCTTTTTTGTTCCCCAAAACATTCAGTCATGTTAGTCAAACACAACCTTCTCTTATCAAATATATGCTGACTATATTTGGTTGTGTCTTTCTAAATTAAGATTTATCCTGTCTGTCCCTTAGAATTTTTTCCAATAATTATCCAATAATTATTGGCTGACTGGCCTATAATTACTCGGCCTATCCCTTTCTCACTCTGTAAACAATGATACAATGTTGGCTCACCTCCAATAAACTGGCACTGCACCAGCAAATAATGCTCAGGACCTCCGTTATTTTTCTTCTTTTGCTTCTTCTAACAGGGTCGGAGACCTTCCATCTGAACTTGGCTTTGATCCACTTTCAAAGATGTTAAACTGCTCAGTATTTCATAGAATTTACAGTGCAGAAGGAGGCCATTTGGCCCATCAAGTCTGCACTAGCACCTTGGAAAGAGCATCCCACTTAAGCACACACTTCCAACCTACCCCCCGTAACCCAGTAATCCCACCCAACCTTTTGGACACTAAGGGCAATTTAACATGGCAAATCCACCTAACCTGCAAATCTTTGGACTGTGGGAGGAAACCGGAGCACCCGGAGGAAACCCATGCAGACACGGGGAGAACGTGGAGACTCCACACAGACAGTGACCCAAGCCGGGAATCGAACCTGGGACCAAGAGCTGTGAAGCCACTAACCACTATGCGACCATGTTGCCCTTTATCTCCCACCATGTAAATTCCATCTTATATATCACAATCCACCTCCTTGATTACAGTGACTGCATTGGCCCTCTTTTGTGAGACAGATGTGAAGTATTCATTAATAACCATGCCAATGTGCTCCACCTCCACACACAGGTCATCCCCAAAGGACCGACTCTTTCTTCAGCAATCCTCTTTATTTATTTATTTATTTTTTTAATCATGTCTTTTTCCTTGATTTTACTTGTCAATATATCTTTTCATGCTTTTTTGGCACTCCAAAATTCTTTAACATTTCAGGCCAGCACTTTTTGTGCTCGAGTTTCTATTGATCTCTCGGTATCTGTCATAAACTTCCCCTTCTTTCTTTATCTTTTCCTTTAAGAAGCTTGACATTCAGAATGCTCTGCATTTATCATTCCAACCTTTTATTTGAAGAGAAAATACTTGCTCTGAACTTTCACTATCTGTCTCTTGAATGCCTCTCATTGGTCTGGCACTAATTTACCGTCAACTAGCTGTTTCCAATCCATTTGACTACATCATCCCTGTGCTTAATGATAAATGGCTTTACACAGTTTTATTCCTAGTCTATCTGTGTTCCTTTCCATAACCACCTTAAATCTAACTGAATGATGATTACTTCAATCAAAAATCTCCTCAATAATAATAATCTTCATTAGCGTCACAAGTAGGCTTGCATAAACACTGCAATGAAGTCATTGTGAAAATCCCCTAGTCGCCACACTCCAGCGCCTGCTTGGGTACACTGAGGGTGAATTCAGAATATCCAATTCAACTAACAAGCATGTTGTTCGGGACTTGTGGGAGGAAACCGGAGCACCCGGAGTAAATCTGTAGAGATAGTGACCCAAGCCGGGAATTGAACCTGGGACGTTGGCGCTGTGAAGCAACAGTGCTAAGAACTGTGCTAACCTTTGTCCCCCCCCCAACCCCTTACTGATCCACCTTCCTCTTTCTGACCTTCATTCTCAAACACCAAATCCAGAGCCGGCCCCTTTCCTGTTGGGCTTGTTCCACAATGGCTTTTAAAAGTTCTCACAAACGCATCTTAAGAATTCTGCACCCTCTGTGTTATTCACACTATTAATATCGCAGTTAACGTTAGGGTACCTGAATTCAAATCCCCCCCCCCCCCCACACCCGCACGCTCGCTACAACATTATGCACTGTAGTTTTTGCACTTCTCAGTGATTTGATGACACATTTACTTGTCTCTCTCACTCTAACATTTTTAAGTCCATAGTACCCTCACAGTCATGTTCTTTTCAGCTCGCCGGTTCAACTCATATGGCCTTATTGACCCTGATCCTGCCTGCTTTGTCTTCCTCGTCCTCGTCCTCGTCTTTCTCTACCTGCATATTTCTGAGCTGTGGGGGTTATGACATCCACAAAGATGCTCTCCACAAATCTCTCAGCCTCATGGATGCACTGCAGTAACTCCAGCTGTGGCTAGCTCCAAAACCTAGAGCTCGAGCTGCAATAACTTGGCAGACGTCTTGCACACCTGGTCAGCAAAGTTACAAGAAATATTGTTTCAGTGAGTTCCACTTTACTTTAGTATACTTTAGTGGCAAAATTATGTATCTTATAAATTATTTATGTTATGTAAGCAGTTCGTCTTGACAGATATATTGTGTAATAGGTATTTGGTATTAGTGCAGTAGAGTTAAAAGCCTGGGTTAGTGTGTGTATGACAGCAGCTGTAATGTTTTTAAAGGATCCTGGTTGAAAGGTTTTGGGAGCCAGAGGTGCAATTCAGGCATCGTAAATCTTGGGCTAATGGAATTTGGTTTGAATTAAGGGGGTTCTCTGTGGAGTTAATTAATACTTAGGGCAGGATTATCCATTGCCCGATGCCAAAATCGTGTTCGGCGATAGGGCCCCGACGCTGAAATTGGGGCCAGCGTCGGTTTGATGCGGGTCAGCTGTGCTCCCACCACTCTGAAATGGCATCATCAAGTCACATGCGCCATTTCAACAGCATTGGCATGGCATCGACTGGCCCTCCAGCTATTCTCTGCGGAATTCCCAATGGCGCGGGATACATGTGGTCTCAGCAGTGTGGGAACCCGGCGCGGTGGCTGCAGACTGTGTCTAGCGTTGCCACACTCGGCCGGGATCCATGCTGCTGGCCGGGGGTCTTCCGTGAGGGCTGGGGGGCCTGGTGGGGTATGACCAGGGGATGGTCCGGGTGTGGGCTATGGGGTCTGGAAGGTGGGTTGGGTCTGCGCATGGCCGGCGCCATGTTGTACGGCGCAACTGCTGCAGGACATCAGCTGTGCGACTAAGCAGCCCGGGATCCGCCCATTCTCCGGCCGTTTTCGGCGTGGGAGGCGGTACTTTCAGTAGGCGCCGGTGTTAGCCCTTCACCAGTGCCGGAATCGGTGAGGGTTGCACGCTGATTTTCCGGTCGTAAAAGACCACAAATGTTCTGCTGGCGCCGGCACTCAGCCGCTGAAACGGAGAATCCAGACCATTGTGTTTCAGCGGGGTAAGGTGATGTAATTAATAGGAGGATCTAAGAATTCAGGTAATTTGCAGAAAATAATTTTAGTTGTGTTCTCAATGTGGATGTGAGAGGAAGTGAAGCATCTGCTCCTCACTGTTGAAGATATGTCTTTCGACAGATTAGCAATTCCTTTCCAAGCAGTTCAGAATTGTATGGCTGCATGTGAGCTGAAACAAGCTGTAAACCAACTTATGAAGAAAAACAGCCAGTGTTCCTGAAAACTTCAGCTCCAGGTCCTGCATTGTTCTGACAGGGGCAGGTCACTTTCTTTAAAGCAGCTCAAAAGATCTTCCTCAAAGTAGAGTATCCAGACATCTCTGTATAGCAGGTATTCCTGAGTGCTAATTGTATTTGAAAGTGGATTGAGAGCTGTAATGATTTTGTTGTTTGAGTGAGAATAAATATCGCAGCTAAGGGTTATTGTGCCACTATATTGATTAGCATTGTAAGCTATTTTTCTTGTCCAATGTTGAAGATATTTTAATTCTGTGTTAGCAGCAAAGTTTGTTTTGATATACCATATGGGGTAGCATGGTAGCACAGTGGTTATCACAGTTGCTTCACAGCTCCAGGGTCCCAGGTTTGATTCCCGGCCTGGGTCACTGTCTGTGCGGAGTCTGCACATTCTCCCTGTGTGTGCGTGGGTTTCTTCTGGGTGTTCCAGTTTACTCCCACAGTCCAAAGATGTGCAGGTTAGGTGGATTGGCCATTCTAAATTGCTCTTCGTGACCAAAACGGTTAGGTGGGGTTGCTGGGTTACAGGGATACAGGGGATAGGGTGAAGGCATGGGGCTTAAATAGGGTGCTCTTTGCAATGGCGGGTGCAGGCTTGATGGGCTGAATGGCTTCTTTCTACACTGTAAATTCTATGTCTATGTCCTTATTCTCTCCTGGGGAAATCATGTCTGGAGTGAGTTATCCTTTCCTCACAGTCTTACAAAATTAAAATTAAATATTGAGGTGTCCATCCAGCATCCTCGTCACTTTTGGTTGACTGGTAGTGTATCAAATGTGTTACCTGAAAATAAAATGAATCTTCTCTGACTGGTAAATTTATGATTTCTCCCTCTTGTTCTCCCTTTCCTGATGGTGATGGCATACATTGTACCAGTCCGACACCTTGCTCCAAGACTGTCCACTGGTAAGCCATGAAGCTCATGCCAGGAAGGATTGATTTCAGATAACATTACAGTTGGCATAATTTGCAGCATACATTGAAACACATGAGCAGCTGGGTCATTGCAGAGTGACCAGAATCTCGAGCCTTTTGATTCCACCATTTCCATTATATTGACAGCAATTGTTAAACCATTTCTGCTGGTCTGGGGAGATAAGCCAACTCAGCTCAAGCAAGTGGTTAAACCTGCATGGTCTTGAATGATACATTTTTCAATACGTCATCAGGGAAACTCAGCAATCCTACAAATTTACGACCATACAGATAACATTATTCAGGTTCCTGCTTTTCACAAACTTCATTATTTTACTTACTATTTCTTTTTTTTTAATATAATTTTTATTGGAATTTTTTACAGAAAATATAAAACATAACGACAAACAATGAAATGCAACAAAATAACCCATAATAACTGTGACACCCCCAGACCGTATCGGCGCATGTATCACATCCCCCCACCCCCCCCCCCCCAACCCTAATGAACAACAAAAGAACTTAAAAAATATTAAAATTACATAAACAAACATAGTCATTGTCGGCCCCCCCCCTTTTCCCTCCCCTTTTCCCTCCCCTTTTCCCTCCCCGGGTTGCTGCTGCTGCTGTCCCCGTACCCTATCGTTGAGCCAGAAAGTCGAGAAAAGGCTGCCACCGCCGTAAATCATTATCACTGTGCCAAACATATATTAAACCATGCATAATTGTATATTCATACAATCATCTTCATATTATTAACAAATCGGAAATAGTCGGGCATATTTTTCTTCGCTGTTTTCTACATTCCATAAAATAATGATGGGTGGATGAGAGTGACAATGTAAATACCACTTGGTACAGTGAAAAGTATTGTTCTGCCTCCAGTCCAGACAGATTGTTCCATACATGAAAAACATGGGACAGATATAAATACGCAAAGAAAATACATAGATTTTGGGTGAAGCATACGGAGTGTAGTACTACTCAGTGGAGAAGATGTGTGAGGAGATCAGTTTGGTCCATAAGAGGGTCATTCAGGAGTCTGGTAAAAGCGGTTAAGAGGCTATTTTTGAATCTGTTATTGCGTTTTCTCAGACTTTTGATCTCTTGCCCGATGGATGAAGTTGAAAGAGAGACTGAGGTGGGAGGGGTCTTTGATTATGCTGCCCGCTTTCCCAAGGCAGCATGAGGTGTAGACAGAGTCAAAGGATGGGAGGCAGGTTTGTGTGATGGACTGGGCTGTATTCACGACTCTCTGTGGTTTCTTACGGTCTTTGGCCGAGCAGATGCAGCCAGATAGGATGCTTTCTAAGCTGCATCTGTACTATACATCAGGATTCAAACGGCAATAAATCACTCAAACTTTGTACTTTAAATTTATGGCCGCGTATGAACTTGCCAAGAAAAATATTTCCCTGTCATAACTAACACTTACATATTGAAAGAATTCTTTCTATTTTTTTTTACCATTAGTAACTATCAAACTCCAGTAAGAGAGAAGACACAGCTGAGAATAGCTGTGAACTCCTTGCATACCCCCACATGTCAACTTTGCAATTTTCAGTAGCCGTGACGACAGTGATCATTAGAAATGCAAATGGGGAACAAATAACATTGAGTACCATGTATAAGGGCAAATACGTATTTTCTGGGGGGTTTGGGATGAACATACTCTTGAATTAAAATAAACAAATAATTCATTTTCCTTCATTGGTTCTTTGCTGAACATTATTTTCACATTTTTGCAGAATTACATTTGAGAGATTTCATTTCAAATGTTTTATTTTGGTCAGGATAATTGTAGAGATACTAATATTTCATAAAACTTATTGGAGGATGTTCTTGATGAAATGTCCCCATCACAGCCTGTGAGTCAGTTGTAAGGTGCCTAATGAGAATATTTGAAGATTTTCAAATCAGTGCTTAACAAATCCACTTGGTGAATTGCCAAACCACATTTGAATTTACTTTTGAGTTTAGAAACATACAATACATCCTTGCAAAGATAGAAGCGAGATTAATATAGACCACCCTGGAAATAGACATGGGGTTGAATTTATTGCAGCCCATGGTGGTAGGAAACATGTTAACTGGTTCCACTTAATCATGGGAGCCCCATACCTGAGCAAAAACATCTTGTGATTAAGTGGGAGTGCAGAAAGGACAGGTGCAGGATTCACATCAACAGCAGGATGTCTGTTTGACTTAATAATGAGAAAATTGACATCCACTATCCCTGATCCCACTGCAATCCAATGGTAATCAGGGATTGAATGGCAGCTGCACAGCTTTCCAATTGGGTTTGCCAGAAGCATCCTGGTGGGAGGGGCTGGGGTGCAATGTTAGCATTCATGTCAAAGGGCTAGAATGCAAGAGCAGGGACCTACTGTTGAGGCTCTATAAGGCCCTGGTCAGACCCCATTTGGAATATTGTGAGCAGCATTGGGCCGCGTATCTAAGGAAGGATGTGCTGGCCTTGGAAGGGGTCCAGAGGAGGTTCACAAGAATGATCTCTTAAATGAAGGGCTTGTCAAGTGAGGAGCAGTTGAAGACTCTGGGTCTGTACTCAATGAAGATTAGAAGGATGAGGGGAGATCTCATTGAAACTTACAGAATACTGAGAAACCTAAATAGAGTGAATTGTGGAGAGGATGTTTCCACTAGTAGGAAAAACTAGAACCCAAGGCCACAGCTTCAGACTGAAGAGACGATCCTCTTAAACAGAGATAAGGAGGAATTATTTCAGCCAGAGAGTGGTGAATCTGTGGAACTTATTGCCACAGAATGCTGTGGAGGCCAAATCACTGAGTGACTTTAAGAGAGAGATAGATAGGTTCTTGATTGATAAGGGGAACAAGGGTTATGGGGTGATGGCAGTAGAATGGGGATGAGAAACACATCAGCCATGATTGAATGGCGGACCAGACTCGATGAATCAAATGGCCTAATTCTGCTCCTATGTTTTGTCGTCTCACAGTCAGATCTCTATGCCTGATCGAGTGACCTGGCATCGCGAAGGGGTTTGTTCCCTGAAAACGAACCCTCCTGGTCTTGCCTCTGAACTCCCACCCTGTATCCAGAAGGTGTACCTGAGCAAGACACCCTCCGTGTTCAAGTGAATGCAAGCATCCAGCAGAGGACAGCAGAGTGGAGCCGCTGATTGGCTGTTGCGGGGAAAAATGTGCACCAGTGCATTGCGGTCACTGTATCCAGAAGGTGGTTTATGGAGAAGCTGTTGTCAAGTGACAGTTAAACCCCAAACACTTCTTCAGTGTTTCCCTCCCTACCTCCTCCTCTAACCAAAAAATAACAATCACTGTAAGGATCCCAGCCGAGTAAAGATCAAGAGGGAGAATCGAGGGCAGGTAGAAGTAGAAAGAAGTTGAACCGTGACATCACAGCCAGCAGGTAAGTGATTGGCTGGTAACTGGTAAGTAGTTTTTCTTTTACCTGAGGTGTGTTGATAAGGTAAGGTTTTTCTATTTATTTTTAACCGTGTGATTGGCAACAAATCAAAAGGTTTTTCCTTTTTCATTTATCTATTATTTGATATTATAGTTGGACTGAGTTAAGCTTAAGATTAAAAATGGCAGGAGATCTCAGACCCGTGTAATGCTCCTCTTGCTCAATGTGGGAGCTCAGGGACGTGACTGATGTCCCTGACTCCTTCACGTGCGGGAAGTGTGTCCAGCTGCAGCTCCTGTTAGACCGCATGACGGCTCTGTAGCTGCGGATGGACTCACTTTGGAGCATCCATGTTGCTGAGGAGGTCGTGGATAGCACGTTTAGTGAATTGGTCACACCGCAAATTAGGATTGCTGAGGGAGAAAGGGAATGGGTGACCAAAAGGCAAAGAAAAAGCAGGAAGGCAGTGCAGGTGTCCCCTGAGGTCAACTCCCTCAAAAACAGTGATACCATTATGGATACTGTTGAGGGAGATGGCTCACCAGGGGAAGGCAGCAATAGCGAGGTTCAATGCACCATTGCTGGCTCTGCTGTACAGAAGGGTGGGAAAAATAATGGAAGGACTATAGTCATAGGGGATTCAATTGTACGGGGAGTAGACAGGCGGTCCTGTGGTCGAAAATGAGACTCCCAAATGGTATGTTGCCTCCCAGGTGCACGGGTCAGGGATGTCTCAGATCGGCTGCAGAACATTCTGAAGGAGGAGGGTGAACAGCCAGTTGTCGTGGTGCATATAGGCACCAATAATATAGGTAATAAACGGGATGAGGTCCTACAAGCAGAATTTAGGGAGTTAGGAGCCAAGTTAAAAAGTTGGACCTCAGAGGTAGTAATCTCAGGATTGCTGCCAGTGTCACGTAGTAGTCAGGGTAGAAATGAAAGAATAGGCAGGATGAATGGGTGGCTTGAGAGATGGTGCAGGAGGGAAGGGTTCAGATTTTTGGGACATTGGGACCGGTTCCGGGGGAGGTGGGACCACTACAAATTGGACGGTCTACACCTGGGCCGGACTGGAACCAATGTCCTTGGGGGTGCTTTTGCTAACGCTGTTGGGGAGGGTTTTAATTAATGCGGCATGGGGCTGGGAATCAAATGAAGAGGTTAGTGGACAGTCAGGAGGTAGTAACTAAAGCCTGTAAGGAAATAGATCATGAAGTCAGCGTGACTAAGGGGAAGTGTAGGTAGGGAGCAGATGATGAACGCAAAGGGACTAGTGGTCTGAGGTGCATTTTTTAAATGCAAGAAGGGCTTGGATTAGTACTTGGGAGTATGATATATTGCTATTAATGAGACTTGGTTGAGGGAAGGGCATGATTGGCAATTAAATATCCCAGGATATTGATGCTTCAGGTGGGATAGGGAGGGAGGTAAAAGGGGTGGAGGAGTTGCATTACTGGTCAGAGAGGATATCACAGCTGTGCTGAAAGAGGGCACTACGGAGGACTCAAGCAGTGAGGCGATGTGGGCAGAGCTCAGAAATAGGAAGGGTGCGGTAACAATGTTAGGGCTATACTACAGACCTCCCAACAGCGAGCGTGAGATAGAGGTACAAATATGTAAACAGATTATGGAAAGATGTAAGAGCAACAGGGTGGTGGTGATGGGAGATTTAAATTTTCCCAACGTTGACTGCGACACACTTCGTGTAAGAGGTCGAGATGGAGCAGAATTTGTAAGGGCCACCCAGGAGGGTTTTCTACAGCAGTATGTAAATAGTCCAACTCAGGAAGGGGCTATACTGGACCTGGTGTTGGGGAATGAGCACGGCCAGCTGGTTGAAATTTCAGTTGGGGATTATTTTGGGAATAGTGATCACAATTCCGTAAGTTTTAGAATACTCATGGCAAAGACGAGAGTGGTCCTAAAGGAAGAGTGCTAAATTGGGGGAAGGCCCACTATACCAAAATTCGGCAGGAGCTGCGGAATGTGGTTGGGAGCAATTGTTTGAAGGTAAATACACATTTGATATATGGGAGGCTTTTAAACAGAGGTCGATTAGAGTAAAGGACAGCCACGTCCCTGTGAACATGAAGGATAGAAATGGCAAGATTAGGGAACCGTGGATGACAGGTGAAATTGTGAGACTAACTAAGAGGAAAAAGGAAGCATACATAATGTCTAGGCGACACAAGACAGACAAAGCTTTGGAAGAATATCAGGAATGTAGGACCAATCTGAAACGAGGACTCAAGAGGGCTAAAAGGGGTCATGAAATATCTTTAGCAAACAGGGTTAAGGAAAATCCCAAAGCCTTTTATTCATATATAAGGAGCAAGAGGGTAACTAGAGAAAGGGTTGGCCCACTCAATGACAAAGGAGGAAAGTTATGCGTGGAGTCAGAGAAAATGGGTGAGATTCTTAATGAGTAATTTGCATCGGTATTCACCGAGGAGAGGGACATGACGGATGTTGAGGTTAGGGATAGATGTTTGATTACTCTAGGTCAAGTCGGCATAAGGAGGGAGGATGTGTTAGATATTCTAAAAGGCATTAAGGTGGACAAGTCCCCAGGTCCAGATGGGATCTATTCCAGGTGAATGAGGGAGGTGAGAGAGGAAATAGCTGGGGCCTGAACAGATATCTTTGCGGTATCCTTGAACACGGGTGAGGTACCGGAGGACTGGAGAATTGTTTATGTTGTCCCCTTGTTTAAGAAGGGTAGCAGGGATAATCAGGTAATTATAGACTGGTGAGCCTGACGTCAGTGGTAGGGAAGCTGCTGGAGAAGATACTGAGGGATAGGATCTATCCCCATTTGGAAGAAAATGGGCTTATCAGTGATAGGCAACATGGTTTTGTGCAGGGAAGGTCATGTCTTACCATCTTAATAGAATTCTTTGAGGAAGTGTAGGAATGGTGTAGGAGGGAGGGCTTCAGGTATTTGGATAATTGGAGCGCATTCTGGGGAAGGTGGGACCTGTACAAGCAGGACGGGTTGCATCTGAACCAGAGGGGCACCAATATCCTGGGGGGGAGGTTTTCTAGTACTCTTCGGGAGGGTTTAAACTAATTTGGCAGGGGAATGGGAACCGGATCTGTAGTCCAGCAACTAAGGTAGACGATAGTCAGGACGCCAAAGCACGTAGTGATGCAGTGGGGAAGGTAACAATGACAAAGGAGAGTACTTGCAGGCAAGGAGATGGGTTGAAGTGTGTATACTTTAATGCAAGAAGCATCAGGAATAAGGTGGGTGAACTTAATGCATGGATCGGTACTTGGGACTACGATGTGGTGGCCATCACGGAAACTTGGATAGAAGAGGGGCAGAAATGGTTGTTGGAGGTCCCTGGTTATAGATGTTTCAACAAGATTAGGGAGGATGGTAAAAGAGGTGGGGGGGGTGGCATTGTTAATTAGAGATAGTATAACAGCTGCAGAAAGGCAGTTCGAGGGGGATCTGCCTACTGAGGTAATATGGGTTGAAGTTAGAAATAGGAAAGGAGCAGTCACCTTGTTGGGAGTGTTCTATAGGCCCCCCAATAGCAGCAGAGATGTGGAGGAACAGATTGGGAAACAGATTCTGGAAAGGTGCAGAAGTCACAGGGTAGTAGTCATGGGCGACTTCAACTTCCCAAACATTGAGTGGAAACTCTTTAGATCAAATAGTTTGGATGGGGTAGTGTTTGTGCAGTGTGTCCAGGAAGCTTTTCTAACACAGTATGTAGATTGTCCGACCAGAGGGGAGGCCATATTGGATTTAGTACTTGGTAATGAACCAGGGCAGGTGATAGATTTGTTAGTGGGGGAGCATTTTGGAGGTAGTGACCACAATTCTGTGACTTTCACTTTAGTAATGGAGAGGGATAGGTGCGAGCAACAGGGCAAGGTTTATAATTGGGGGAAGGGTAAATACAATGCTGTCAGACAAGAATTGAAGTGCAGAAGTTGGGAACATAGGCTGTCAGGGAAGGACACAAGTGAAATGTGGAACTTGTTCAAGGATCAGGTACTGCGTGTCTTTGATATGTATGTCCCTGTCAGGCAGGGAAGAGATGGTCGAGTGAGGGAACCATGGTTGACAAGAGAGGTTGAATGTCTTGTTAAGAGGAAGAAGGAGACTTATGTAAGGCTGAAGAAACAAGGTTCAGACAGGGCGCTGGAGGGATACAAGATAGCCAGGAGGGAACTGAAGAAAGGGATTAGGAGAGCTAAGAGAGGGCATGAAAAATCTTTGGCGGGTAGGATCAAGGAAAACCCCAAGGCCTTTTACACATACGTGAGAAATATGAGAATGACTAGAGTGAGAGTAGGTCCGATTAAGGACAGTAGCGGGAGATTGTGTATTGAGTCTGAAGAGATAGGAGAGGTCTTGAACAAGTATTTTTCTTCAGTATTTACAAATGAGGGGGGCCATATTGTTGGAGAGGACAGCGTGAAGCAGACTGATAAGCTTGAGGAGATACTTGTCAGGAAGGAAGATGTGTTGCGCGTTTTGAAAAACTTGAGGATAGACAAGTCCCCCGGGCCTGACGGGATATATCCAAGGATTCTATGGGAAGCAAGAAATGAAATTGCAGAGCCGTTGGCAATGATCTTTTCGTCCTCGCTGTCAACAGGGGTGGTACCAGAGGATTGGAGAGTGGCGAATGTCGTGCCCCTGTTCAAAAAAGGGAATAGGGATAACCCTGGGAATTACAGGCCAGTTAGTCTTACTTCGGTGGTAGGCAAAGTAATGGAAAGGGTACTGAGGGATAGGATTTCTGAGCATCTGGAAAGGCATTGCTTGATTAGGGATAGTCAGCACGGATTTGTGAGGGGTAGGTCTTGCCTTACAAGTCTTATTGAATTCTTTGAGGAGGTGACCAAGCATGTGGATGAAGGTAAAGCAGTGGATGTAGTGTACATGGATTTTAGTAAGGCATTTGATAAGGTTCCCCATGGTAGGCTTATGCAGAAAGTAAGGAGGCATGGGATAGTGGGAAATTTGGCCAGTTGGATAACAAACTGGCTAACCGATAGAAGACAGAGAGTTGTGGTGGATGGCAAATATTCAGCCTGGAGCCCAGTTATCAGTGGCGTACCGCAGGGATCAGTTCTGGGTCCTCTGCTGTTTGTAATTTTCATTAACGACTTGGATGAGGGAGTTGAAGGGTGGGTCAGTAAATTTGCAGATGATACGAAGATTGGTGGAGTTGTGGACAGTGAGGAGGGCTGTTGTCGGCTTCAAAGAGACATAGATAGAATGCAGAGCTGGGCTGAGAAGTGGCAGATGGAGTTTAACCCTGACAAGTGTGAGGTTGTCCATTTTGGAAGGACAAATCTGAATGCGGAATACAGGGTTAATGGTAGGGTTCTTGGCAATGTGGAGGAGCAGAGAGATCTTGGGGTCTATGTTCATTGTTCTTTGAAAGTTGCCACTCAAGTGGATAGAGCTGTGAAGAAGGCCTATGGTGTGCTAGCGTTCATTAGCAGAGGGATTGAATTTAAGAGCCGTGAGGTGATGATGCAGCTGTACAAAACCTTGGTCAGGCCACATTTGGAGTACTGTGTGCAGTTCTGGTCACCTCATTTTAGGAAGGATGTGGAAGCTTTGGAAAAGGTGCAGAGGAGATTTACCAGGATGTTGCCTGGAATGGAGAGTAGGTCATACGAGGAAAGATTGAGGGTGCTGGGCCTTTTCTCATTGGAACGGAGAAGGATGAGGGGCGACTTGATAGAGGTTTATAAGATGATCAGGGGAATAGATAGAGTAGATAGTCAGAGACTTTTTCCCCGGGTGGAACACACCATTACAAGGGGACATAAATTTAAGATAAATGGTGGAAGATATAGAGGGGATGTCAGAGGTAGGTTCTTTACCCAGAGAGTAGTGGGGGCATGGAATGCACTGCCTGTGGTAGTAGTTGAGTCGGAAAATTTATGGACCTTCAAACGGCTATTGGATAGGTACTTGGATTAGGGTAGAATAAGGGAGTGTAGGTTAACTTCTTAAGGGCAGCACGGTAGCATTGTGGATAGCACAATTGCTTCACAGCTCCAGGGTCCCAAGTTCGATTTCGACTTGGGTCACTGTCTGTGTGGAGTCTGCACATCCTCCCCGTGACTGCGTGGGTTTCCTCCGGGTACTCCGGTTTCCTCCCACAGTCCAAAGATGTGCAGGTTGGGTGGATTGGCCATGACAAATTGTCCAAAATTCTATGATTAACCTAGGACAAAAGTTCGGCGCAACATCGTGGGCCGAAGGGCCTGTTCTGTGCTGTATTTCTCTATCTTCTTTCTCTATCTCTATCTAAGTGACAAAGTTGGTTGATGAAGGAAGGGCAGTAGATGTCACATACATGGATGTCAGTAAGGCATTTGATAAGGTTCCCCATGGAAGGCTGCTGGAGAAATTGAAGTCTCATGGGGTCCAGGGTGTACTAGCTAGATAAATAAAGAACTGGCTGGGTAACAGGAGACAGAGAGTAGTAGTGGAAGGGAGTTTCCCAAAATGGAGAACTGTGACCAGTGGTGTTAAACAGGGATTCGTGCTGGGACCACTGTTGTTTGTGATATACATAAATGATCTGGAGGAAAGTATAAGTGGTCTGATTAGCATGTTTGGAGATGAAACTAACATGAGTGGAGTAGCAGATAGTGAAAGGGACTGTCAGAGAATACAGCAGAGTATAGATAGCTTGGAGAGTTGGGCGGAGAAATGGCAGATGGAGTTCAATCCGGGCAAATATGAGGTGATGCATTTTGGAAGATCCAATTCAAGAGCGAACTATAAGGCAAATGAAAAAGCCCTGGGGAAAATTGATGTACAGAGAGATCTGGGTGTTCAGGTCCATTGTACCCTGAAGGTGGCTGCGCAGGTCGATAGAGTGGTCAAGAAGGCATGCGGCATGCTTTCCTTCATCGGAAGGGATATTGAGTACAAGAGTTGGCATGTCATGTTACAGCTGTATAAGACTTTCGTTCGGCCACATTTGGAATACTGCGTGCAGTTCTGGATGCCACATTACCAAAAGGATGTGGATGCTTTGTAGAAGGTGCAGAAGAGGTACACCAGGATGTTGCTTGGTATGGAGGGCGCTGGCTGTGAAAAAAGGTTGAGTTGATTAGGATTATTTTCATTAGAAAGACGGAGGTTGAGGGGGGGATCTCATTGAGGTCGACAAAATCATGAGAGGTATAGACAGGGTGGATAGCAAGAAGCTTTTTCCCAGAGTAGGGGACTCAATTACTAGTGGTCATGAGTTCACGGTGAGAGGGGAAAAGTTTAAGGGAGATATGTGTGGAAAGTTCTTTACGCAGAGGATGGTGGGTGCCTGGAACGCATTGTCGGTGGAGATGGTAGAGGCGGGCATGATAGTGTCATTTAAGATGCATCTAGGCAGATACATGAATGAGCAGGGAGCAGAGGGATACAGATTCTTAGAAAATAGGCGACAGTTTTAGATATCCAGGATCTGGATCGGCGGAGGCTTGGAGTGCCGAAGGGCCTATTCCTGTGCTGTAATTTTTCTTTGTTCCTTGTTCTTTGTACTAATCATATGACCTCCAACCCACCAAAACTCACCTTTGGTCTGAAGTCCCTTCAAATTCTAGGCCTCCTGTGGATGCAGTGCCATCAGCAGCCACCATTCTCATTCACCTTCACTCACCTGATGAAGGGGCTACGCTCCGAAAGCTCAAGATTCCAAATAGACCTGTTGGACTTTAACCTGGTGTTGTAAGATTTCTTACTGTGACCATTCTCATTGGCAATAGAGGTTTGTGTTCTGGTGGCTATTTGCCAAAAAAAGCCCAGTCATAAAATGGATTCCCAAGTTTGTAAAACTATCATCAGGATTGTGAGGCAGCTGTCAACAATTAGATTTTCATGGAACTCAATGGCACCTACCTGTGCAATGGCAAGAGGTCAACAGCCCGGTGGGATGAACCTCAATCATGGGGAAGGCTCACTGGTGGCTGCTTAAGTGCCTGAAGAGCACTTGATTCCATCGGGCCTCTGACATGGAATTGACAAGGGTTCCCTCTCGTTTCTCTGACCAGTGGGCGAGACCTCCGTTGGCCTGACAAAATCCTGACCATGGTTCCCAACATTGACATTGAATCAATCAAGTCTGACTGTTTGTCTGTCAGAAAATTAGATTATTGAGACCATAATTTCAATGTTAAGTTGTTGATTGTAACCCTATCCCCCTTGTGGATACTGAGCTGATGGGCAGGTAAAACTGAGTAATTTCTTAGTTGGAGCTCCTCCCACTCTTGCCACCTATCATAACAAGGCTGCTGAGTCACCCACCCACAAGTAGATGGAAGGCCCTTAAATTTATGCAAGTCAAAGTTGTAATACATCCAGAAGAAGGAAGTTTGTCAGCTGTTGGGAATAACGAAGAAGTGTTGCTTCAGACCCTGCAATCAATGTCACAAACTCCTCTACGCTAAATATTCCATCATCTACCTCACATGCCCCTTTGAAAGCATCCTTCTTGCCATTTACCCAGAGACTGGACTAGCCAAAGTAGCCAGCAGCTGAGCACGCAGTGTCTATTGGCATTTGAATGAGGCCTGGGCATCACAGCTGCCAAGGGCCTCCTGCTGCCACTGATGGTGGAGAAATTAACTTGTCATTTGGAACTCCATGCGGGGTAGAAATCTCTTCTTTTATTTCGGAACGTAAGGGTTTTATCCTCCAGTCATCCTTGCAAAAGATAATTGTTTATCAGTCTAAAATATGATGGTCTGCGTGTATGGATAACATCTGATGAATATTCATGCTTGGGTAAGGGTACCAGGCATCTTATTAATAGCAACAATTCCAGTAACTTGTATTTATATCACACCTTTTAGATAGCAAAATATCTCACTTATCTCAAAATATAAAGAGGGAGAGAAAATTTAACAACCAACAACATGAGCAGATATTAGGGCAAATGACTAAAAACTTGGTTAAAGAGGTAGGTGTAAGGAATGTCTTGAAGAAGAAGAGGGAGGTAGAGAGGTTTCAGAAAGGAAAACCAGGGCCAGAATTTTGAGGATGAAGGGTGCTCGAGAATATATCCCCGCGCTACCACTTCATGCTCTAATGAGCATTGGTTGGCAGTAGGTCGGACTCCTGTCCCCTCACTCAGGATGAGGTCTTGCCTTGGACAGCTGCTGGCCAATCCAGTCTCTCCAGGAACAGTGCCACATTGGCCGGAAGAGGCACTGCAGGATATTACCTCAGTCAAGGGAACTGGTGAAAAAGGTAAGTGTCAGGAGTCTAGGTGGGGAGAGAAAGGAGCCATGAGAGGAGCAAGCAGGGTCTCAGGGGATTAGCTGGATAGGGTGGTGGTACACAGATTATCAGGCCTTAGGTGGAGGGTGCCCCATGTCAGAACGGGGCTTTGAATAGGCGTATTCCCTATCCCATTCCTGCCCTGAGCAGTCACCTGTCTGCCAACCTAAAAAGTTTGGCTGGGCAGGAAAAGTCCCACATCTGACCACTTAAGGATCCCAATTGGGGCAAGAGCGGCAACCCCTTCAAGGCCCTGTCCTCTCCAGTGTAAACGTGCTACCAGGTTGGGGTGGGCAGGAACTCCGAGGGAATCCCCTCTGTGCAATTTCACGCTTCCATCCCCCCACCCCCCCCCCCCCCCCCTCCCCCCCATCTTCAGACCTCTCCAGGGGAATGGGCAGAATTATAATAACCCCCATGAGGCACACGGGGACATCCTGATTGTAATCTCCATGGGACTGTGGAATATGAACTTCCCTGGTAATGGGTGGATGCTCGCCCATCTGGGACTCATAAGGACTTAGTGTAATGTCTGGCCCTGCAGCGAACGGCATGCTGGTTACCCCAGCTGGACTTTACTCTGTGTGTATATTTACTGTCATAGGCAGACTTTTTGTGACCGTAATAAATCAGCTTCACCCTGCCCCTTAACTTCCCGAGTCTTAATCAACATGAGGTTCTGGCCCAGAGCTCAGGGCCTCGGCAATTGAAGGCTATCACTACCCTGGGATGTCCAAGTGCTGGGCGGAGGGCAGCTTCCTTTTTCATTGTAAATTCGATGATTCTATGGGCTCACTGACTCCCTGTTCAACAATGCCTTGATTTAAAAGTCACAGCAGTTTTCAAATCACCGCGTGGCCTCACCCCTCCCTATCTTTGTAATTTTAGGGATGGGCAATTAGTGCCCGTCTAGCCAGCAATGCCCACATCCAGTCAAGGAGTAAAAATAAACACTCCTCCAGCCACACAAACCCCGAGATATCTACGTCCCTTCCATTCCTGTTCATCCCTGGTATCCACCATTGGTAGTCACGTCTTCAGCTGCCAGAGTTTGGAAAAATGCCTTTTAATTGGGTCACAATTGAGTGCTCGATTTCTCCAAGAGTGTTTGACTTTTTGAAAGGCATTCCAATTATCTCTAACTCCAGCCACTCCAGTGACATGTCCTGCTAGACCACGGCTTCATCGATTTCTGAAGTGTGATTCCTTTTCACACCCTCAATATATGTGAAACTGTCCCAAATCGATCTGGATGCAGCCTTCATGAAAAATGGACAGAATCACAGAGTGTATTTTCCGAAAAACGAGCCCATTGTAATGGAATGGAATTTCATAATAGCTGTGACATTTAAACCAGCAGCACTGATATTCCAAACCTATGGCCCAGATTCCCATGAACAAAAAAATTTATCATTCAACCACCAATCAAACTTTAGTTCTTGAATCTTCTGGTACACAAGGAGTATGTTCATATTATCTTCTCGAATGGCACAGCAGGCTTGAGGAGCCTATTCTGGCCTATTCTTGCTCCTACGTCCTGCATGGAATGCACTGCCTGTGGAAGTAGTTGAGTCGGAAACGTTAGGGATCTTCAAGCGGCTATTGGATAGGTACATGGATTATGGAAGAAAAATGGAGTGTAGATTAATTTGTTCCTAAGGGCAGCACGGTAGCATTGTGGATAGCACAATTGCTTCACAGCTCCAGGGTCCCAGGTTCGATTTCGGCTTGGGTCACTGTCTGTGTGGAGTCTGCACATCCTCCCCGTATGTGCGTGGATTTCCTCCGGGTGCTCCGGTTGCCTCCCACAGTCTAAAGATGTGCAGGTTAGGTGGATTGGCCATGATAAATTGCCCTTAGTGTCCAAAATTCTATGACCTGTGATTAACCTAGGACAAAAGTTCGGCACAACATCGTGGGTCGAAGGGCCTGTTCTGTGCTGTATTTCTCTATGTTCTAAGGCAACAGGACATTAATTTTTAGATGTCCATCTGCCCAGTCAACACTGCTTGAAAAACATTTATCAAGTTGACATCTGAGTCGTTATTGAAGAAATAGTTCAAGGAAAGCTGTGGAGCAGAGACCACTGAGGGTGATTAGAGTTTAACTCTGGGTTGCTACAGCAATGGTCTTGAAGAGAGGTGTTACGAGGGTTTGAGGATGTTAGGCTTGATCTGACAGCAGTAATAGTTAAGCGGTCCTGTGTTCACTTTAAAAGCAACTCCATGAATATCTGTTGTTGGGAATTTATCTTAATGGATGCGCATGTATAGTGGCCATGTCAACTCAATAGCTCAAAGGTTAGAAAAAACAGTGATGCATTACATTGTGTGTCTGGAATAGCTCATTAACCCAGACACTTGAGGCAGATCACACCAATTGCATCTATTGATGAACTGGCTTCACCACAAATCTTACACAGAAGGAGAGAATGTTGCCAATCGGCACCGGAGACGCCAATAATGTTGCTCTTTTAACTGGATACTGATTTGACAGTTATTAATGATGATGTTGCTTTTCAGAGTTGCCAGGTATCAAATTATACCACCACAAGGTTTTACCAGATATCGATCAAAGTCCAAACATCCAGTTAGTTAGTTCAAGTTCAATGATAGTTTGTTTACACACAAGAATTACTTCGACATGCAACATAAAACACAAGCTAAATTACACCTAACACTACAACAACCTGTACTTAACTTCAGGCACCCGGCTTTATGCTGAGGAACAAAGTCTTTGTTCGGATCTTGCGTGGCTTGGTCTGGAGAGGTTACTCCATTTCTGCTGGGATCATCCATCTGGTAGCGATTATTGGTCTTGAACTTGTCTTTGGGTTGTGATGCTGCACTTGGTTTCAGGTGTAGGTCTGAGCCAAAAGAGACCGAGCGCCAGGGCCAAGAGAGTCTGAACACATGGCAGTGTCTCTCTTTATCCTTCTGGGGTTTCGTGCTCTTTTGGGCAGTCCTTAGCTTTAGACCCAATAATTCGTCAGGCTTCGATTACTGCCTTCGATTTTGGCCAATAAAAGTGCGGGTCCCTTGATGGTGGGGCATGTCCTGAGCAGTCATTGACCTTGGTTTTTTCGGCTCCCTGAGCAAAGGGAGTGGCACCGATGAGTCTATTTCTGTATTTGTTACCTGAGTACACGTCTTTTGTTCTGGGAACATGGGCTATTAGAATGCAAAGTAGCTGGCGGTTTCGATAGCGCCTAGTTATCTGAGTTGCCAATATACATAAGCTCTGAGCGTCTGAGTCCTGGGTTGACCATATTTCCCATGGTCCTTTGCATGTGGCCATATTTCCTGGGATCCTTTGTAAGTGGCCATCCCAGATTGCTACAAGGGCTGATAATGAGCGATGTAATTCTGTGTTTTTGCAGAATTTCCACGCCTTTTTCCCGTACCAGCCTCCCCGGACAGGCGGCGGAATGTGGCGACTAGGGGCTTTTCACAGTAACTTCATTAAAGCCTACTCGTGACAATAAGCGATTTTCATTTTTCATTTTCATTTTCTGCTGGAAGTTACACTGAGTGCACTGGAGAAAAAGCTATTGGATTTCCATCTTCTTGTGTTGTATAATTCTGTAAGAATTTGAGCCCTGTGAGTCCCGCCTGTGTGCTTTCATTTGCAAGAATTTTGTGGAAGCTATAAAGTGCTGATAAGAAGTACTATGGGTTGTCCTGACAATTTTATCTATTTTCCTACTTTTCCTTGACTCAAATTTCTCAAAATCAGCCTTCTAATAGAAAATGGCTTGCCTTCTCCTTGGAGGATTAGCCGCCTAATGAAAATTGTGAAGCCTGCTGCTTCATCGACTTTGCGATTGAAGTTCTTTTTTTTTGTTGTTGATGTCAGTCTTGAAATTGCAGAAAATGCATAAGAAGTCATTGGTAACGATCTTTGGTTAAAGGTTATGAGTTACAGCTCCAGGCATGGAGTCTCACTCAGCAGGAGGTCGGATTGGAAAATTGGCTCAGTGGCTGGTGTGCCTGATTCATGGCTCTCCTGATTTCTCTGGTCATTATAATTAACAAGAAGAAATTACAAGGGCTACAGGTCAGGCACACAGACCCCTGCTCCTGATTATTTGATCTGCCTGCCAACGCAACCCAGTACTTTGCCAATCTTTCAGTGTCAGTTCCACACTAGAAACTGCATTCATTGACTGCACATTCAGCACAGCTGCAGTGACATCAGAAGTGTTTGCTCACCGGAAGGCACGGTGGCGCAGTGATTAGCACTGCAGTCTCACGGCGCCGAGGTCCCAGGTTCGATTCCAGCACTGGGTCACTGTCTGTGTGGAGTTTGCCCATTCTCCCCGTGTTTGCGTGGGTTTCGCCCCCAGAACACAAAGATGTGCAAGGTAGTTGGATTGAACACGCTAAATTGCCGCTTAATTGGAAAAGATTAATTGGATGCTCTAAATTTAAACAAAAAAAAGTGTCTCCTTACCAAAATACAGGTACAGTTGGAGTTTAAATAAAGTAAAAGAAAGTAAAACATTTCCTCAGTTAAGTGCCACAAGTATTTCTGTGACATTCTCGATTGCGTGCAAACTTTTTCTCAGTTTCCTCTGGCCTTTGGTTGGGATCCGTGTGGCAACTTAAAGGATTGAAACAATGAAAGACTAACTGCAACTTATAAAAAAAGGAGCACAAATATATGTCACTTCAAGTTCTTTATAGGGAAAATCACACTGTGTTTGAGAAGAACAAATTTACACCACGACGGGAACAATTTGATTTCCACAAAACAGGAAAGTAAATAAGTGAAAGGGGAGATGTGCCATCTGTTTTCTTGTGATTTGCTTTCCTTCACAGGTGTTTTACTGATGTGCAAAACATCTGTTTAACATATTTGACTGATCGGCTGGTCTGGTGCATTTTAGGCACATTTAAATCACTGCACAATGCAGGCATTCTTAAACTGCAATTAACTTCATTGTTGATGGCCTTGGTCAAGACGCACCTTCCCCCGCAGCCCCCGATAATGGTCCGCCGGTTTCAGTTCCACATGGCCTCGGAGGCTCAAGGAGGATCAAATGGCAACATTTTGGCATGCTCCCTCGTGATGATGGATGCCCACTCGAAGTGGCTCAAGATTCACAAGGTGCAGACTGTGACCTCGAAGACAACAATAAATAGGCTGCGACTTACAGGCATTTAGAGCCAAAACATTAACTCTCTTCCTCACAACAAATGCGGCCAGACCTGCTGAGTTTATCCAGTGTTTTCTGTTTTTATTTATATTTTGACAAGTGTTTGTTGAAGTCAACATCAGAATCATTCCAATATTCAGACTTGAAGAGTGAATTAATAGATTTAGTAAAAGGTGGAATAGATCTAACAACCCTGCATAAAAACGTATGCTGGTCAAATGTTATAATGTTATAATTATAAATATTATAATATCTCAAGGTCCTAACATCAGCACAACTTAGATTTCTAGCTAGATTATAGATAAGCCTGTGGGTGAGGGTTTCATAATAAACCTACATAGGAAAGAACAGAATTTTTAAAAATGTTCTGTCTATAAATTAACAGTAGGCAGTCTGTATCTGTGACTTGGGAAAGAGAATGGTTTTAGAATGCTGTCCCTGTGAGTTTGCTACGTTAGAGAGCTGTGAGAGCTGTATCAGAGGAGGGTGCTCCTCCAGAGGTGTCTCCTTGGCGAGTTCCCCCCATACGTGAAACATGAATAAACTATTCTAACCTGCCTCCTGTTAGAAGAAGTCCACCACAACAAGACAAACAATTCTACTATGTCTCAAATGCTAAAGGCAAATAGTGCCGCAAACAAATCCCTGGAGATACTCTGCTTTGAAGAATATACAGACTCAAAACATTAACTCTCAGCTGGATTGACCATTCGGGAGACTGTGATCTCCCTCGGGAGCAGAATTACTTCTCTTGCTTGTTGGGGCTGGGAGCAGTACCTGGAAGCGAGTTTAGTGACCCTTGCCATCAAAAGTTATGCATGGCGGGGTCACAAGGGGTTCTTTTGTAAATCTCGCTACTGGACCGTCATTTTGAGTGGGCGGCCTGATAACGAGGTAGGGCAGCTGGCCCACTGCCCCTTGACAATGCAAATCCTTCCCCCTGGGAAGTGGAGGCATCCGTCCCCTTCCTCTACGGAAATTGCTGTGTCACCCCTCCCCCCCCATAGAACACACACATGAGTGTGACTGAATCCACCCCCCACCGACTCCCCAGTAGAGACTCCCATCAGATCACCCCACCCCCAGAGACCACCAACAGAAACCTTGACCAAAGACCTCCATAAGAGACCCCCTACCAGCGACCCCCATAACAGGGAACACCCCCCCATAGCAGAGAACCCCCCATATTAGGGAACCCCTCAAAAATCAGGGATCCCCACCCATATCAGAGAACCCTGCAAAACAAGACACCCTCCAGTGCAGACAACCTCCCCATAGCAGAGAACCACCACCCTCCCCATCAATCACTCCTGCTTAGAAGCTAAAGAGCAGTCCAGGCAGAAATTAAAAAAAAACACTGCTTATGCACCCACTTGTACCTTACACCTGCTGCCTGTTCTTGAAAATACAGAAAATGTGTCATTTGAAACATGGAAGTCTGGCAATATCTGGTTTGAGAGGGTACAGGGAAAGATCCCACAAAAGTTTCATAGCAGCTGCAAAGAGCAGGGTTATAAAATGCAGATTCTTGCTCACAAGCAGGCTAATCAAACACACCGGTCTCACGTGGTAAGCTAAAACAATGGCTCACACCTTCATGGAATGTAACTATCTCAGGAAGCATCTGAAAAAGCATGGATGAGAGTTTCAATTGCATTAAGTGACGAATGTTTAAAACAGGCAAGTCTTTCAAGTCATAACCAAGTTAAATTTTAGCATACAGCTAAAAGCAAAATTTCACACCTTAATTGAAATAAACTCTCTTAGTAAACAGCTGGAAAGGATGGAAGATACTCAGTCAAATTTGGTGTCAATTTTAAAGTGTAAAATTCTATGAACATCAGGACAATTAAAAGAAAATTGGAGACGACCTGTCTACGAGAAACATCATGTAAGTCAAAATCAAAGGCAAAGTTATGAGCTGGGGACAATTGGAAAATTAAACGATTCGAAATTACAGAAATAAAAGTTAACTATTGAAACCAAAGCATTGTTTAATCAGATCTGAGAGGAGACGATATGCCCAAAATGAATAATTAGTTGTAGTAAGATGTTTACATCAAAGATACTTTTAAACTATCAAAGTGAAACAAGCCCATTTACAATAAAGTCGTTAAAACTTAATAACTCTCAGAAAGAGAATATAAACCCAGGGAGCAGAGGACAGAGAACAGCACCAGCAACAGGAGAGAAGGGGAGGAGAACTCAGAGAGAGAGAGAGAGAGAGAGAGCTCGGTCATGGGAAAGACAAGGCAAGCAGCCGAGTTTAAACAGTTATACATCTAAGGAAGACTAGAATTTAAACAGGAGTCAGAGTCAGCTTAGAGATAGCTAGCAGAGCCAGCTCTCACAGCTCGGTGCATGGGAAGAACAGGACACAGCAACCGAGTTCACCAGCGAATACAACTCAAGAAGACCAGATTTTAAGAAGATCGATTGCCAAGGTGGGCCTGAAGCAACCAGCAGCAGCCAGAAGCAAGATCTTTTTTCCTTTCTGTAAAGAAAGTGTTTGCAGCTTTTAAAAGAAAAAATATAATAATAAAAATAACTTAACCTGAAAAAGTGGTTATTAGCTTACTTCACTTCCTTAATAACGCAGGACCCAGGACATCAATGCTATTAAGGGGTAAGTAGGTAAAATTCTTCGGTGGAGGTATGGGTTATACCGGGGGATAACTTGAAAAGATAGTTTGACCTGAATAGCACCCACAGAAGCCTGCACTGGAGTCAGGGAGTGAGAATCCCTGTTCACCATTTAGAATATCAACCTTTTTTTTTGTATAGGGGGAATTCTAAGAATAGTGGTGAGTTTTAACTTCATGCCTCAGACAGATTTCCCCTCAGATCCTTTGAATGAATGGCATGGCATGACACTGGGAAGTTCCATGGAACAAAGGAACCTTGGCCTGTTTTTCCATGGATCGCTAAAGGCAGAAGGGCAGCTTAATAGGATGGTGAAAATGGCATATGGGGCACTTGCCTTTATCAAACGAGGTATAGATTACAATAGCAGGGAGGTCATGTTGGAGTTGTATAGAGCTTTGGTGAGGCCACAGCTGGAGTACTGTGTGCAATTCTAGTCACCATATTATAGGAAGGATGTGATTGCACTTGAGGGAGTGCAGAGAAGATTCACTAGAATGTTGCCTGGGATAGAATTTTTAAGTTATAAAGAGAGGTTAGGTAGGCTTGGGTTGTTTTTGCAAGAGCAAGAAAATTGAGGGGCAACCTGATCGAGGTGCACAAGATTATGAAGGGCATGGACAGGGTGGATAGGGAGCTGCTGTTTCCCAAAGTTTAAGGGTCAGTTACACGGAGACACAAGCTCAAGGTCAGGGTCAACAGGTTAAGGGAGATTTGAGAAAAAATCTTTTTACCCAGAGGATGATGACAGTCTGGAATTCACTGCTTGGCAGCATGGTAGAGGCAGTTTGCCTCACATCCTTTAAAAAGTACCTAGTTGAGCACTTAGCACATCATAACATTTAAGACTATGGGCCAAGTGTTGGCAAATGGGATTAAGTAGGTCAAGTGTTTTTCATGTAGACTTGATGGGCCACAGGGCCTCTTCTGTGCTGTATTATTCTGTAATTCTGTGACTTGCAAAGCTTCTATTCAGTTCAAAGAGAAATAGCTTTTAGTAGCCTGTAATTGACCGTTCCAGACAGACAGATGTCCAGAGTGATTATTTTCAATTCCTTTTATGCTTCAATGGATCTCAGGTAGCCCACTGTGAAAGTAAACATCTACGATGACAGCTCGTGACCACATCAAAAGCAGTTCAGTACTTTCTGCTGAAAAAAAGAGGAAGTGAAAGCATTTAACTTCTAGATGTTTATAATGAGAGATGTAATTCTATGTTTTTGCAGACAAAATGAAAATGAGGTGAATGAGGTAAAAAAAAACACTGACTGACTGAATTGCTGGGTCTCTCATTGCCAGTGAATCACCAACCTACAATCTAGGTGTTTCTAAACATTGTGGTTAATTTCGCAGCAGGCTACTTGAAATCCATATAAATAGGAAAAACAAGGGAGCAAGGTACAATTCAATGTTAAAATAATTGAATCGTGTGTTTCTTTTATTTTTTATTGTTTGCCAAGTACAGATTCTAAACTCTAACCATGCGTTATCCTTTGTAAGTCCAGTATCTCTCAGCCTGAACTCATTCGTCCCCCCTCTGGCTGAACACTTTAACATCACGGTTTCCCCTTTAACTAGCATATGAGTGAATCCAGCACATGGCATCGCATAGCGGGCAGCAGATTACAATTTGGATTTATTGGGCTGAATGGCCTCCTCATGTGCCGTAATGGCAACTACTTTAAATAGGTGTTGTTTAATCACCATTTCATCATTATAAGCAATATGATTTTGTGATTAGATAATTGGACATGAAATATATATTTTTTCTGTTGCAACTATCTACCTATAGAAGACATGCTCAAAACAAAGAATTACATTTTGTACCCCTTGTTATGCTTACCTCAAGCGAGACAAGAAATTTATTTCACTTCTCAGATCACTGTATTTTCTGACCAATTGAGCATAGTTAATGTGACTTGATTATTAGAGTTTATAAATGCACTAAATCTTCACAAAGACACGTGGGCAACCAACGACTCTCATGTGAACTCATGCATAATGGTACTCATAGATGTTTCAGAAACTACAAAGTTTATGTTTTCTATGCTTACACAAAACAAACACACAGAAAAAGCCTTTGGTCGGGCCCACAAAGGCCCCAATTTTAGGCTGGTGATTCACTGGCAATGAGAGACCCAGCAATTCAGTCTGTCAGTGTTTTTCTTACTTCATTAACCTCATTTTCATTTTACTAGCGAGAAGAGAATCATTCAACGGCAGCAATGTACAATGTTCTAACAAGCCTTGAGCATAGACCCACCACGATTGGAGGGAGTTCACCTCAAGCATGAAGGAGGTATTATCGCAGGCCATGCATATAATTTATTCTTTCATGAATAGACTAGTTTGGACCATCATTCACTGCAAACAGATGAGACCTTGCACACCTTGAACACCACCTTGAAACTTGGCTACCAACATGTCAAAGGGCATCCCGGTAGCACAGTGGTTAGAACAGTTGCTTCACAGCTCCAGGGTCCCAGGTTCAATTCCCAGCTTGGATCACTGTCTGTGCGGAGTCTGCACGTTCTCTCTGTGTCTGCGTGGGTTTCCTCAGGGTGCTCCGGTTTCCTCCCACAGTTCAAAGATGTGCAGGTTAGGTGGATTGGCTATGCTAAATTGCCCTTAGTGTCCAAAAAAAACTAGGCGAGGTTACGGGGATAGGATGGAGGTGTGGGCTTGGGTGGGGTGCTCTTTCCAAAGGCTGGTGCAGACTCGATGGGCCGAATGGCCTCCTTCTGCACTGTAAACTCTATGATTCTATGTCTGTCATCTTAAATAGGATTATAGATACAGTAGCCTTGGAGGTGGGGGGCACACAGATCAGCACCAAAATGTCAGCCTCCAGTACCTCAGCAGCCAGAGCAGGGATCTCAGCAGCTGTCCGTACCACTTCGAAGGCCACTCACTTCTAGTGCCACAACTACAAATGTTGGTGCCTGTTTTAGCTCTACCACACACTTTCGAGCTATGATAATTGTAATAACTTGAGGGAGGAACAAGTTAGGTACAGATAAAGGCAAATTTTATTGAGAAATTCAGAGACAATAATCTCAGGCATCCCATGTATATGGAAAGAGTTACACAGCTTCTCAATAACTGCAGCTGAAGTTAGCATCTTTACCTTGTCGAAAAAAACACAGCTTGAATGTGTGTCAATGAGTAACAGGAAGAGGGTGCCTCGCAAAGGTGTGTTTAACCATGCCCTTGATGTCACCGTCTCGCTGTCTGGCTCTGACTACAAGACATAACTATGTGCTAACAGCTTCACCTTTGATGTGCTTGAGTATGCACCATGCAGCTCTGCCAAAAGTGACTCACTGCCCTGTGAAGGGACCACAACTCTGGAACCCCACAACAAGCTGTCATCCTAGGAACTCGGTTGAGTGCTTCAGGATTAAATGGGGCACAGGTTATCAGACACCATGGTACCTGCCCAGCCTTGTAAAACAAAGTCTTTCACTTTTTCTTCTGCTCGCCCAGTTCCTGGTCTATGGAGCGCATAGTGAAATGAAATGAAAAATGAAAATCACTTATTGTCACAAGTAGGCTTCAATGAAATTACTGTGAAAAGCCCCTAGTCGCCACATTCCGGCGCGGCAGGTGCGGGAATCGAACCGTGCTGCTGGCCTGCTTGGTCTGCTTTAAAAGCCAGTGATTTAGCCAAGTGAGCTAAACCAGCCCATGGTGATGAATCCAAGAAATTTAACAACAACATTAACTCTCCTGGGTGCGTTGGCAGGACTGCCCAGTAATGGAAGACAACTAAGTGAATCTACATTGGTCAAATGCCAGCCATGGTTGTACATGAATGTGTATTCATAACATGATAGCATTCGGGCCCAATGCTTGATTCTCGCTGAAGTTCATAGAATCCCTACAGTGCAGAAGGAGGTCATTCGGCCCATCGAGTCTGCATCGACCTTTCAAAAGAGCACTCTACCCATGTCCACTCACACATCCACCCTATGCTATCCCTGTAACCTCATAACCTAATATGTACATCTTTGGACACTAAGGGGCAATTAAGCATGGCCAATCCACCTAACCTGCACTTCTTTGGACTGTGGGAGGAAACCGCAGCATCTGGAGGAAGCACACGCAGACACAAGGAGAAAGTGCAAACTCCACATGGTCAGTTGCCCAAGGCCAGAATTAAAGTCATAAGTGGCATACCTCTGTCTTTGTTGAACAATCCTGTCAGACACAATTGCAAAATTTTGCCTGTGCAAGCATTGGTGACAGCCAAAACAATTGCCAGCTCATCTTTCTCCAGCAGGCAGTAGCACTTTTCAGCCTTAGACCGTGTTCTTGAAATGTAGCCAATGGGCTTTTCTGCCCTGTCCTCCATTCGATGTGACAGTACAGCTCCGATGCCCTCGGGAACAGCATCACACGTCAGCACCAGCTCTTTAGCTGGGTCATAATGTACCAAATTCAATGACTGAAGCAGTTCCTTCGCTGCTGAAAAGTTTTTTTTTGCTGTGAACCTCAGCGGTGATTCCTCCTCAGCAACAGGGGCGTGGTGTAAACACGGTGGACAGTTTAGTTAATAAATGGCTGTAAGTTTATCATCCCCAGGAATGATTTCAGCTTGGTTACATTACAGGATGATGGTGCATCTTTAATGATTTGAACCTTGCCTTCAAAAGGATGCAACCTTACAGCATCCACTCTGTGGTCCAGGTGGGTTATCCATGTCTGGAATGCTCATTTCTCTCACCTCAAATGCTCATCTGCTTCCATAAATTTATCGCAAATGTGTACCTTGTCAGCTGATGCATTGTAAGTAGGCTTCCTAACTTGTTTTCTGGCAGATAGGGAATTGTGCTGAATATCTGCTGTGCCACTCTCTGCATAATGTTCAGCAATAGGCTTCTGTCTAATGTGGTGCAGTGCTCCATTGTTCACATGCTACAGATCCTGAGAATCTCCCGCCGTGCTCTCCATAGCGAGAGAAAATTCCAGAGATGTTTGAAATGAATATCCGGTTCAGCGAGCAAACAGCACTGTCTGGCGTTGTTATTCACCCCGCACACCTGCCTGTCCCACAGCTGCCAAAAAGCTCACTCCACTTGTTCAACTGTTGTGAACACCGTTCATCGCCAAAGAGCGAGAAAACCATTTGCAAAGCGACGAGAGCAGTCTCATAAAGATTGTTGTGATGTGTCCAAACAATTCTCACACACCAAACAGAGAGTCCTGCTCCTGGCAAATAGTGCAAAGCTTGAGGAAAACCCAACTGCTTTGACTGTGTTTGTCATTCATCATCAGGTCAATTATGCAGGCCAATATCAACAGAGGATGCCCTATATTGTCCCACAGCAAGAAAGGATGGGAAAATGTCGACAGGTTAGAAGCAGGTGACTCTGAGCACACACGTGTGCTCTGTTTGAGATACAGCAACCAGCCACATGTGACAGTGACCATTGGCTGCTCAGACATAGATGCTATCATAGATAAAGGAGCATCTGTCAATGTCATGGGAGACAGAATATTCACAAAACTTCAAGATTACCCCAATCTCTGCAAACCAGGGCATACAAAACGATTCTCTGACAACAGTGACAAACCACTGAACGTACTCGGGACATTTGAAATGCCAAACTCATTCAAAGACACTAGGACAAAGGCTGTATTTTGTGTCATATTTGGAGAATGTGACATGCTCATCAGTTTCCCCACAACAACATGTCACACATGATTGTCATCATATCGGTGATTCCTACACATGATGGCTACTTTCTTGAACTTTATGTTGAGCACTTCACTGGTGTTATGTTTAAGTTTAATGTAGACACAAATGCCTCCTCAGCTGTGCATCAACAATGGAGAATACCATTTTGTGCCATGAGGCAGACACAGCGCCGGCCCTAGGGTTGCTGGCGCCCCGGGAAAGCTGAACTTCGGCGCCCTTGGGGGGGGGGGGGGGGGGGGGGGCGGGGCGGGGGGGGGGGGGGGGCGGACCGAGGGGGGGGCGGGGGGAGCGGACCGAGCGGGGGGGGGGCGGACCGGGGGGGGGCGGACCGAGCCGGGGGGGGGGCGCCCTGGGGGAGGGCGGCCACCGCGCATGCGCTGGTTGGCACCGGCCCAACTGCGCATGCGCGGGACCCGAGTCTCTGGCGCCCCCTAGCACATGGCGCCCCGGGCGACTGCCCGAGTTGCCGGTGCCTTGAGCCGGCCCTGGGCAGACAGCAAAGGAACTCTCTTCCTACCAGCACCATGGGTGTACTTTCACCAGACAGACTGCAGCAGTTCAGGAAGAAAGATTACCGTAACCTCCTCAAGGACAAATGGGACAGACAGAAAATGCTGGCCTTGCTTAATCATGCCCGAAATATGGAAGAATTAAAAAAAGAAAACATCCCTAGTTCCGACCTTATGTTGGAAACAGTGGAAGATGGTTAGGCTGAGGACATTACCTTGGGCAGCTCCTGCAGCAATGTCCTGGGACTGAGATGATTGTTGTCCGACAACCACAGCTATCTTCCTGAATGCTCGGGTGATTCAAGATACTGGGGAGTGTAGACTGAGTGGTCACGTGATACTATGATGACATTATTACAAAAGAGGCCGCACATTAGGGGCGGGATTCTCTGACCCCTCCCCGTCTGGTGGGGGAATCGCTGGGGGTCGGCGTGAATCCCGCCCCCGCTGTCCCCTTAAATCTCCTGCCCCCCAAAACCTGCCCAACGTGAGTCGCACCTCCCATCTCAGAGAATGGCGGGGTCCGGCGCGACTCAATGGGCGCCGGGGCTGCCCAAAATCCCTGGCCCGCGAACGGCCGAAGTCCCGCCCGTCTGATGATGGTCCCGCTGGCGTAAATTGGAGTAGGTCCCTTACCGGCGGGACCTGGCGGTGCAGGTGGGTTCCGGTTCTTTGGGGGGGGGGGGGCGCGGGGATATATATGGTCCCGGGAGGTGCCCCCACAGTGGCCTGACTCGCGATCAGGGCCCACCGATCCGCAGGTGGCATGTGCCGTGGGGGCACTCTATCCTTCTGCACCGGAGGCCGTGGTCCACTGCCATCCCCGGTGCGGAAGCGAATCCCTCTACGCATGCACTGGTGCTCCCGCACATGCGCCAACTCGCGCCGGCCATTGGAGGCCCTTCGGCTCCGGTTGCCGTGGCCCCAAGCCCCTTTCCCGCCGGCCAGCGGGGTGCCAACCACTCTGGGGAGGGCCTGGCCCCTGAAGGTGCGGAGGATTCCGTACCTTTGGGGCGGCCCAACGCCGGAGTAGTTCACGCCATTCCGTCCCGCCAGGATCCCCCACCCCGCCGGGTAGGGGTGAATCCCGCCCATCGAGTGCGGAATTCTCCCCGGGAATGCAGACAGAGTACAAGATGAAGTACCTGCTAGGTTTGTGAATAAAGTTGGTTACAAGTTCTTGTTGTCAGTGTTTTGGGAACCCAACACTTTTACATGGCGTTAGCAGTATAAAAGAACTGTCAACAGAACTGTCCAAAACTTTACTGGTGGCTGAAAGTAGATGGATGGGGCAGTTAATTGCAAGACTGGATTTGTCCTGCTTTTTATACGCAGGGTATATCTGGGCAAATTTCCACATTGTTGTGCAGATGTCTGTACTATCACTGTACTGGAAGAGCTTGACTAAGGATGCAGTTTGTTTGGGAGCACATGTCTTCAATACTACAGCAGGGGTCTTGTCAAGGGCTGATAACCTTTGCTGCATCCTGTGGCTTCAGCCATTTCTTGACATATCCAAGTGGCACTTCATCAGCAAGAACCTGTTAACCGAGGCTCAGTTTTGGTTCCATCAGGGCCATTTGGCTCCAAGTCTCATTAGAGCCTTGGTCCAAATGTGGACAACGGAGTTGAATTCTGAAAGTTGAGATGAGAGTGACTTAATCAAGACAGCATTTGACCAAGTCTGGAATCAAGAAGCCTGAGCAAAATTGGAGTATAAATAAATGAGGGGGAAAGCTCAATGCAAAATAAAGGGTAACATTTTTGCACGTTTATAAGCTGTGTTCCATCGTTGGACACAGCACTCAAAGGTATGCGATGGCTTGAACTTCAGCGCTTATCCATGTGCTCCACTAATGGTAGCAGAGAAAATTAACACTGGTGCAAAATAGGGTTAAGTGAATTTTAACTGGTGCAAAATAGGGTTAAGTGAATTTTAAATGGTTACTGGCAAATACCAAGAGCATAATTTACTGGCAGTTCACGCTGGGAGGATATTCCGATCCCACGATGGCGCACGGGTTTCCCAGCGACGAGGGGTGCAGTGAATGGGATGTCCCATTGATAATGTAAATCCCACTGGCGGGCCACCTCTGCCACCAAAATACACGTGGTTGGTTGGTTAGTACATCCCATCCCTTGAGCCACAATCTCTCACAAGTTAATTAGTGTTCTTTTTAAAATCTTTTTCTCTGTCTCTTTTAGCTCTCTTTTTCAATCACATCTGTGAATCTCAATCTTTCTTTTGATTTCTGTGCTGTTATGCATAAAGCGAGTTTGTTCATAAAGTTATGCAGGACCTCCGACCACTAGGTGACAGTGTACACTCACCACGTGACAACGTAGTCTGGGAGTTGGGAGTCAGTCGTGATGGAGGATAGACATATTTTGCAGTAGTTCTACAATAGTTAATTCGTGTTAGTAGTTTATTATTTTATTTTTCCTACTTATCTTATCATGCAGTTGTTCCATAATAAATTATGTAAACTAGATGTTCTGTAATTCATCATTCACTCTGGCCAGGCTGCAGAAGATGACAATTTCTTTGCATCATTTAAATATAATTTACAATTCCTGTCTTGTTCTTCCTGATTTAATCTCTGGTGTTTTAAATTAGACTTGTTAATGCCTATTTTCTGGGCATGAGGGCCCCTTCATATTCCAAACTAATATTCAAGATGTGCGGACAGATCTCTGATGCGAAGAATGTTTGATGATATATTAGAAAAGTGGGCACACTGAATATCCACCAGAAGTATGCAGTGCAGTACATTAATCAGAGTGCACAGTTGATTTTATACCAGTGTTGTCATTTTGGATGTCCTGATGCACAAACACACCTAGATTTTTTCAATTTATTCTTTCGTGTATCTGGTGGCTTGAGAACAAAGAACAAAGAACAAAGAAAATTACAGCACAGGAACAGGCCCTTCGGCCCTCCCAGCCTGCACCGATCCAGATCCTTTATCTAAACCTGTCTCCTATTTTCCAAGGTCTACTTCCCTCTATTCTCGCCCATTCATATACCTATCTAGATGCTTCTTAAATGATGCTATCGTGCCCGCCTCTACCACCTCTGCTGGTAAAGCGTTCCAGGCACCCACCACCCTCTGCGTAAAAAACTTTCCACGCATATCTCCCTTAAACTTTCCCCCTCTCACCTTGAAATCGTGACCCCTTGTAACTGACACCCCCACTCTTGGGAAAAGCTTGTTGCTATCCACCCTGTCCATACCTCTCATAATTTTGTAGACCTCAATCAGGTCCCCCCTCAACCTCCATCTTTCCAACGAAAACAATCCTAATCTACTCAACCTTTCTTCATAGCAGGTGGCACAGTGGTTAGCATTGCTGCCTACGGCGCTGAGGACCCGGGTTCGAATCCCGGCCCTGGGTCACTGTCCGTGTGGAGTTTGCACATTCTCCCCGTGTCTGCGTGGGTTTCGCCCCCACAACCCAAAGATGTGCAGGTTAGGTGAATTGGCCACGCTAAATTGCCCCTTAATTGGAAAAAATAATTGGGTACTCTAAATTTATAAAAAAAAAAACCTTTCTTCATAGCTAGCACCCTCCATACCAGGCAACATCCTGGTGAACCTCCTCTGCACCCTCTCCAAGGCAACCACATCCTTCTGGTAATGTGGCGACCAGAACTGCACGCAGTATTCCAAATGTGGCCGAACCAAAGTCCTATACAACTGTAACATGACCTGCCAACTCTTGTACTCAATACCCCATCTAATGAAGGCAAGCATGCTGTATGCCTTCTTGACATCTCTATCAACCTGCATTGCCACCTTCAGGGTACAATGGACCTGAACTCCCAGATCTCTCTGCACATCAATTTTCCCCAAGACCCTTCCATTAACCATATAGTCCCCTCTTGAATTTGATCTTCCAAAATGCATCACCTCGCATTTGCCTGGATTGAACTCCATCTGCCATTTCTCTGCCCAACTCTTCAATCTATCTATATTTTGTTGTATTCTCTGACAGTCCTCCTCGCTATCTGCAACTCCACCAATCTTAGTATCAACTGCAAACTTGCTAATCAGACCACCTATACCTTCCTCCAGGTCATTTATGTAGATCACAAACATCAGTGGTCTGAGCACGGATCCCTGTGGAACACCACTAGTCACCTTTCTCCATTTTGAGACACTCCCTTCCACTACTACTCTCTGTCTCCTGTTGCCCAGCCAGTTCTTTATCCATCCAGCTAGTACACCCTGAACCCCATACAACTTCACTTTTTCCATCAACCTGTCATGGGAAACCTTATCAAATGCCTTACCAAAGTCCATGTATACAACATCTACAGCCCTTCCCTCATCAATTAACTTTGTCACTTCCTGAAAGAATTCTATTAGGTTTGTAAGACATGACCTTCCCTGCACAAAACCATGCTGCCTATCACTGAGAAGTCTATTTTCTTCCAGATGTGAATAGATCCTATCCCTCAGTATCTTCTCCAACAGTTTGCCTACCACTGACGTCAAGCTCACAGGTCTATAATTCCCTGGATTATCCCTGCTACCCTTCTTAAACAAAGGGACAACATTAGCAATTCTCCAGTCCTCTGGGACCTCACCCGTGCTCAAGGATGCTGCAAAGATATCTGTTAAGGCCCCAGCTATTTCGACCCTCGCTTCCCTCAGTAACCTGGGATAGATCCCATCCAGCCCTGGGGACTTGTCCACCTTAATGTCTTTCAGAATACCCAAAACTTCCCCCTTCCGTATGACAACTTGACCGAGACTATTTAAACATCCATCCCTAGCCTCAACATCCATCTTGTCCCTCTCCTTTGTGAATACCGATGCAAAGTACTCTTTAAGAATCTCACCAATTTCCTATGAGTCCACGTATAAATTCCCTCTTTTGTCTTTAAGTGGGCCAATCCTTTCTCTAGTTACCCTCTTGCTCCTTACATACGAATAAAATGCTTTGGGATTTTCCTTAACCCTGTTAGCCAAAGATATTTCATGACCACTTTTGGCCCTCTTTATTGCGTGTTTGAGATTTGTCCTACTTTCCCGATATTCCTCCAAAGCTTCATCAGTTTTGAGCTGCCTCGATCCTATGTATGCTTCCTTTTTCATCTTAGCTAGTCTCACAATTTCACCCGTCATCCATGGTTCCCTAATCTTGTAATTTCTATCTTTCATTTTCACAGGAACATTTCTGTCCTGCACTCTAATCAACCTTTCCTTAAAAGACTTCCACATTTCAAATGTGGATTTACCCTTAAACAGCTGCTTCCAATCCACATTCCCTAGCTCCTGCCGAATTTTGTTATACTCTGCCTTTCCCCAATTTAGTACTCTTCCTTTCGGACCCCTCTTGTCCTTGTCCATGAGTATTCTAAAACTTACGGAATTGTGATCGCTATTCCCAAAGTAATCACCGACTGAAACATCAACCACCTGGCCGGGATCATTCCGCAATACCAGGTCCACTATGGCCCCTTCCCGAGTTGGACTATTTACATACTACTCTAAAAAACTCTCCTGGATGCTCCTTACAAACTCTGCTCCATCTACGCCTCCAACACTACATGAATCCCATTCAATGTTGGGGAAGTTAAAATCTCCCATCAAAACCACCCTATTGCTCCTACATTTTTATATAATCTGTCTGCATATTTGTACCTCTACTTCATGCTCGCTTTTGGGAGCCTGTAGTAAAGTCCCAACAATGTTACTGCACCCTTCCTATTTCTCAGCTCCACCCATATTGCCTCAGTGCTCGAATCCTTCATCGTGCCCTCCTTAATCACAGCTGTGATATCATCTCTGATGAGTAATGCAACTCCTCCACCCCTTCTACCTCCATCTCTATCCCTCCTGAAGTATCTATACCCTGGGATATTCAGTTGCCAGTCCTGCCCTTCCCTTAACCAAGTCTCAGTAATACCAATAACATCATATTCCCAGGTACTGATCCAAGCCCTAAGTTCATCTGCCTTACCTGCTACACTTCTTGCAATAAAACAAATGCACCTCAGACCACCTTTGCGTTCATCATCTCTTCCCTGTCTACTCTTCCCCTTAGTCACATTGAGTTTATTGTCTCGTACCTTACTGGTTTTAGTTGCTGCTTCTTTACTGACCTCTAACTTCCTAATCTGGTTCCCATCCCCCTGCCGCATTAGTTTAAAACCTCCCCAACAGTGTTATCAAAAGCACCCCCGAGGACATTGGTTCCAGTCCTGCCCAGGTGTAGACCATCCAGTTTGTAATGGTCCCACCGCCCCCAGAACCGGTTCCAATGTCCAAAAAATCTGAACCCCTCCCTCCTGCACCATCTCTAAAGCCACGTATTCATTCTGACTATTCTTGAATTTCTACTCTGTCTATCCCGTGGCACTGGTAGCAATCCTGAGATTACTACCTTTGAGGTCCTACTTTTTAACTTATCTCCTAACTCTCTAAATTCTGATTGTAGGACCTCATCCCTTTTTTTTACCTATATCGTTGGTGCCTATATGCACCATGACAACTGGCTGTTCACCCTCCTCCTTCAGTATGTCCTGCAGCCGATCGGAGACATCCCTGACCCGAGCACCCGGGAGGCAACATACCATTCGGGAGTCTCGTTTTCGACCACAGAAACGCCTGTCTACTCCCCTTACAATTGAATCCCCTATGACTATAGCCCTGCCAGTCTTTTTCCCCGCCCTTCTGTGCAGCAGAGCTAGCCACGGTGCCATGAGCCTGGCTACTACTGCCTTCCCCTGGTGAGTCATCTCCCCCAACAGTATCCAAAATGGTATACCTGTTTTGGAGGGAGATGACTGCAGGGGACACCTGCACTGCCTTCCTGCTCTTTCTCTGCTTTTTGGTCACCCATTTCCTGTCTCCGTCACCAATTCTAATCTTCGGTGTGACCAACTCACTGAACATGCTATCCACGACCTCCTCAGCATCGCAGATGCTCCAAAGTGAGTCCATCCGCAGCTCCAGAGCCGTCATGCGGTCTAACAGAAGCTGCAGCTGGACACACTTCCCGCACATGAAGAAGTCAGGGGCATCGGCCGCGTCCCTGAACTCCCACATTGCGCACGAGGAGCATAACACGGGTCTGGGATCTCCTGCCATTTTTACCCTTTACCTTAACTGATTACAAATATAGTATCAAATAATTATTAAGTGAAATGAATAAAGATTTTACTTGCCAATCACAATACTCACCAACACAAGAAGAGTGTAGAAGTACTCTGTATGCTTCCAGTAGTAGCAAAAGGATTTATTAATGAAAGGCAACGGCTGGTAATTATACAAGCACAGAATACAATAGGATGTGTCTTGTCTCTTCAGCTTTGTGATCCACACTGCCCAGGCCCCTGCTCCCAGGGCCCCGAACAAACTCGCTATTGGCTGAGGTTTGCGCGCTTCTGTGCAATTGGCCCCGTGCAGGTTACGTGGTCCACTTGGTCTGCCCTCTTAAAGTGACAACACTACCACAATGGGACCTAGGCATTATTGGCCGGCTTTTGCTGCCCATCGCTAATTTTCCTTGAACTGAATGGCTTGCTATGTCATTTCAGATGGCAGTTATGAGTCAACCACATTGCTGTGGGTCTAGAGTGAAATGTAGACAAGGTCAGAGCAGACCATGGCAGATTTCCTTCCCAAAAGAGCATTAGTGAACCAGATGGGTTTTTACAACAATCAGTGATGGTTTCATGGTCACAGTAAGAAGTCTTACAACACCAGGTTAAAGTCCAACATGTTTGCTACAAACACTAGCTTCCGGAGCACTGCACCTTCCTCAGGTGAATGAAGAGGTATGTTCCAGAATCATATATATATAGACAAATTCAAAGATGCCAGACAATGCTTAGAAGGCGAGCGTTTGCAGGTAATTAAGTCTTTACAGATCCAGAGATAGGGGTAACCCCAGGTTAAAGAGGTGTGAAGCCAGGACAGTTGGTAGGATTTTGCAAGCCCAGGCCAGATGGTGGGGGATGAATGTAATGCGACATGAATCCCAGGTCCCAGTTGAGGCCGTACTCATGTGTGCAGAACTTGGCTATAAGTTTCTGCTCGGCGATTCTGCATTGTCGCACGACCTGAAGGCCGCCTTGGAGAATGCTTACCCGGAGATCAGAGGCGAATGCCCTTGACTGCTGAAGTGTTCCCCAACTGGAAGGGAACATTAGTGGTGTTCTCACGTGTAATGGTGGTATCCATGTCGAGGATCTGGCACGTCTTGCAGAGATTGCCATGATAGGGTTGTGTGGTGTCATGGTTGCTATTCTGAAGGCTGGGTAGTTTTCTGCAAACAATGGTTTCTTTTGAGGTTGCGCGGTTGTTTGAAGGTTTCATGGTCACCATGCATCAGCTTGGATTTCAAGATTTTATTAATTGAATTTAAATTTCACCAACTGCCATAGTGCCGCTTGAAACCAAGGCTCTGAGGGTTAGCTTGGGTTTCTGGATTACGAGTCCAGTGACATTACCACTGCACCACCGTCTCCCACAGTTAGGCTTATGCAGCTCAACACAATGTTAAACAGCATGAAGGACCCAACATCAGCATTATTTAAAGGGGTATTCACCTATTTGGTTAATTACTGCCGACATTAGTGCAGGAGTACTCGTCCTCTCTCTCTCTTAGAACAGAGCATGGCTGGAAGAATGAGAAGAGACTACACAAGCCGTGACAAGAAGGACAAATAGAAAGGGGAAGAAAGGTTCTTAGTAGGTCACTGTAACTGTCCAGGATGTTGAGGGAGTAATTTACCCACCAGCACTTTAGCAACGATCAATGTTTGAGATGCCTACAGATCACTAAGGGGGTCAATGCTGCAGCACAACTCCAATATTACAGGAGGGTGAGGACTGCATTGTCAGTGGTTGTGAAGATGATTGTGCCAATGGACTTTTATGCATCTGGTTCCCTTCAAACTGTGTTGAGATACAAGCAGCAGATTTTGGTTTGCAGTACACTGCTGAAATAGGGAGGTCACTGAGGCTCTCTCAAGTACTTCAGGCTTCTCCATGTTGCAGTGTGTCATCGACCGCGGGCACACTGTGTTGCAGGCACAAGTCAAATTTGCAATGGGCGTGGGCAGAAACAAATTGGAATCCTTCAACGTATAACCATAGGCAACACACCTTGCAGTTCAATGCTGGCTGCAGTCACGATGGATTCACTCAGTAGCAATCGGCTGGCCACTTTTCAGCAAACACAAAACCAAAGAGTAGCCAGGAGGAGGCAAGTTTTATCCATTGATAATATGGCTCAAGAATCTAGTGTGAAAACTATGCACAGGTATGCAGCAAATATACAACGGGAACTATGCTGCCACAGAGTGGTGACAGAGCAGACTGTTGGTATCCTGAGTCAATTACTCTACTGCCATCCCAACAGTACATGGCTGCATGAGAGTAGTATTTGTCATCGCTTATCAGGAAGGAAGTTGAGGAGAGCAGGAGCGTGAGGAGGAGGTGGTGGAGAAGTAAAATGAGCATTAAGAAAAGGTGGAGATGGATGAGGAGGAAAAGGAAGGGAGGGTGGTTTCTAAAAATCCCTTTTCTGTCTACGTCACACTTGAAGAAATAATTCAAGTGTGATAGCAATAATCTCACTGCCAATTCCCCATTCACCAACAGTCGATAATTGTCATTTTCTCTCTGTCACTATCTATCACATCACCCTCAGCCACAATACAAAGATAAAAGCAAACAGAAAATGTATATTCCAAAGCAAATGCAATAATTAAATCAGGCTGCTTTGCACATACAATTAAACTTTTTACCGTTGAGTGTTCCATAGTGCTTGTCTTCTGTGTCCATTTACCTGGACCAGTGTTCTTACAAAGAGCCACACCAGTGCGTAAATAAAAAGAAATTACTGCGGATGCTGGAATCTGAAACAAAAACAGAAACAGAAAATACTGGACAATCTCAGCAGGTCAGACAGCATCTGTGGAAAGAGAAAGGAGTCAATGTTTTGGGCCTGGATGACCCTTTGTCAATACCAGTGCTTGTGGCTGGTGGGACGCTGCTAATTTAGAATGGGAGAGACTGAAGGCAACCTTGGAGGATGGCCTCGAACAGTTTGGCTGACAGTACTGTCATTCTGACAATGACCAGAAAGTTCCTGTTCCACTGTTACTTTCATGAGGTGGTGAAATACTAGTAGTGATCCAATTCAACCTCCTGAGAACTCTACCATCATGGATACCAGTGTTCACCCAATTCAATTCACTTCTATGCAACTTCTGGATTTTCATGTTCATATGATATAGAAGCAGAATTAGGCCATTTGTCCCATCGAGTCTTCTCCGTCATTCGATCACGGCTGATCTCATCCTGGCCTTAACTCCACCGTCCTGCCCATTCTACATAACCCTTCAATCCATTACCAATTAAAAATCTACCTAATTCCTCCTTAAATTCCCTCACTGTCACAGCAACCAGCGCACTCTGAGGTAGCGAATTTCACAGATTCATAACCCTTTGGGAGAAGTAGTTTCTCCTCAACTCCATTTTAAATTTGCTCCCTCTTATCCTAAGACCTCTTCTTCTAGAATACCCCACAAGCGGAGGCATCCGCTCCACGTCGCCTTTTACCATCTTGTCTACCTCTATTTGATCTCCCCTCATTCTTTTGAACTCTCGAGAATATAGGCCTAAACTATTCAATCTCTCCTCATACGGCAAACCCTTGGTCTCTGGAATCAATCCAGTGAACCTCCTCTGAACTGCTTCCAATCCCACTACATCGTTCTTCAAATAAGGGGACCAAAACTGTGACAGTACTCCAGCTGTGGTCTCACCAATGCCTTGTACAATTGCAACAACACTTCCTTACTTTTATACTCGATTCCTTTCGCTGTAAATACCAACATTTCATTCGCTTTCTTAATTACCTGCTGTTCCTGCATGCTAGTTTTCTGTGACCCATGCACGAGGACCCCGGAATCCCTCTGCAACGGAGCACCCCAAAGTCTCTCCCCTATTTAGATATTAAGTTGCCTTCCCATTTTACCAACCAAAATGCATGACCTCACACTTATCCATGTTAAACTCCCATTTTCACTGTGAACCACTTTTATGCAAATGACAAAAGGTTTGCCAGGTTTACTCCTAAATAATGGTAAATGCGGACAATCTATCTTATCATTACTATCTGCACAAAATCGAGGCTGTGATAGAGATTTTATGATCATGCTAATTGCTGGTAATCTATTGGAAGAGATAGATTCTGTAAAAAATGTAGTCAAAAAAGGAAAGAATAAGTTGTCACCTGTTCACACAATCTCCTTTGAGATAGCCATTCTCCCACAAAATTCAAGTTTCGGTACTGCTTGTACATTTTACTTAGATCCCTTTTTAGGTTTCTCTGAAAAGAATAAGTAATAATCTGAGACACACATCAAACCTAATTGTTACCTTCCCATATCCATTACTCACAGTTTCTTGAGATTTATCTTTATAATTGCAGCAACAACAAAAAAAATCTTATCAATATAACAAGGCATTCAGGATACCGCCAACCCTTTTTCATTTCAAATCAATGTGCAGGTAAAGCAATGACTCTGCTCAGCACTGCAGTGTTCTCATTATAACAGAAACTACTTCAGAGATATTATTGCTCTAAATTACATGGCAAGAAAATCTTGGTGCAGCGTGTTTGTGAAATTTATGGGTTGCAACAAATAGAGCAATCATGTTTGTGAAGCAATACAACACTCATCATAACTCACATCAATGTGCAAATGAGGTTGAATCCATAGGTTATGGCGATCATGTGCCAGATGGGCCTTGGTTTTAAAATGGAGCAGGTGCCTTAACTACACACGGCCTCAATCTGACAGACCATATTGTTAAACCAGCAGTGGCAAAGTCAACTGGACCAAACTGGCACCACTAGCTTGTACAGTTACAGCAAGACTTTCCTATTCTTCTCCTCCAATCCTTTTGAAATAAATATTCCATGGGATCCAGCAGACCTGCAAATTTCCGATTCCTGCCTCCACCTGATGTTTATCAGATGCTGTGGTGGTCACCAGAAAGTTACCTAGAAGCCTGCCTACTCAGATCACTCGCTGAGGTGTGTTGTGTGTGTCTCTGCGATGGTGGATGGCACGGGTGGTAGCGGTGATGCTTACTCTGTGTCCTCCTACGTGATCTCCTCTGAGGTGCCGTTGAGGGTGGGCGGTGGGACACTGCAGGTATTTGGGCCAGGTTCTTTGGTTGATGTTCCTGCAAGGCAAGGGACATGGTTTTAGTACCTGGCCTGGTTAAGGGTTTGGACTACACAGAACTCACTTTTGTCTAGTCATCTGGATGAAGACGCAGTGGCTCCTTAATTTTTTCTCACAGGCCTACCTTTCTCTCAGCGCAGACCTACTCCTGCTGCGACCGTGCAAGCTCCATGGCCCTCTCATCATATGGAGTCAGGACCCTCACCTGGAGCATCCCACCACCCATTCTCTCTCTCTCTCTCAGCGGTTGTGGGCGATCTGCAGGAACACAGATATGGATAATCTGACCTCGACGAGTGGCGGGTCAGAGGTCGGTGACAACAGACATGTGTGGGCACCGTATCTAAGCAGGAATGGGGCCTGATGAGGAGTGCCCTGGATGTTTAAGGATGCTGCTGGGAGGTCGGGTGCTGGGGACCTGAGAGGTGACGCATGTTGGGTTCTGGGGGACATTCCAGGTGGTGATGGAAGGGTGGAGTGCTCCGAAGAGAAGGAGAACATTTACCCTTGCTGAAGGGAGTAAATCACACATTTTTTTATAAATTGCATGCCTGTCCTCTTGGTCAGACTGCTGGCACTGACCACTGCTGCCACCGTCCCCCAGGTGGGATCCATGAGATTGCTGGAAGGCCTCCTACCAGCCCAAAGGTATATTGTAGCCTGCCTCTCCTCCCTGGCATCCAGCATACCTTTCATTGAAATGCTGAGATGACCCCCGGGTGGGCGAATCAGAGGTGTTTCTCATATGGGGGGGAAAAAACTTTCCTGAAAAAACGTGCCTGAAGATTGGGCTAGTTTAACTCACTCGGCTAAATCGCTGGCTTTTAAAGCAGACCAAGCAGGCCAGCAGCATGGTTCGAATCCCGTACCAGCCTCCCCGGAATGTGGCGACTTGGGGCTTTTCACAGTAACTTCATTGAAGCCTACTCGTGACAATAAGTGATTTTCATTTTCATTTCATTTCAAGATTGCGATCCGGATCACACTGCCGGTGTCAGCCGGTAATGTACCTTTTTCTTGAGGAAAATGGCACTTTGTCCTTTTTTCAGAACATTCCACCCCTGAATGTTAAATCTTACTATTAGGTGCACGACCTTCCGTGGGTTTCGCAGAGGCAGCCTGCCATTGGCCGGTGGCAGGATCTTCTGGTCCCATTATTGCCGACGGGGTTTCCCATTGAATGCACCCCTCGCCCCTGAGAAACCCACGGCAGGGGGTGCACCGTCGGTCGGACTGGAAGACCTCGACGCCGTGACTGGCCGGAATATAGACTGTAAAATACCTGAGATATTTCCGAAAGATAGCTTCAAATCCACTGTGCCAATGATTTGCTTCTTTCCCAAACTGGAAAATGAAGACACGAATTGCTTATCAAAGCAATAAGATCAAACCTTATTTTCTATTATCGAGTGTACGAAAACTGAAGACTTGCACCAATAAACTAAAGTTTTTGAAAGATGTGCTTTGAACACAATAAAAAAAATCTGCTGAGGATAAGTATTTGCATGTGCTCACAGAACTTCACCACTTATTGTTACAACATGTACTGATAACAGTCAAAACTGCCAAGTATGAAGTTGAACCTGTCAAATTATTTTACTTGCAGCTTTATTCAAATTTGATGTCTTGTTCTTCTGCTGATGGAACACTGATACGCGATGCAGAATTTTGTTGTGTCATTAATGATTGAGAATGATGGGGTTGACTCATTTTCAGAAGTTGCACCCTGCATTGTTTGAACCTCCCATTCCCACCCCTTCACCGTCCCCTATCTCATTTTTAGTGATTGAGGAACCAAATGTCAAAGTTAATATGCTGAGCTTTGTGCTGTACCGACTCATAATTCATGCATAATAGCAACGATACCTATCAGAGTAGTTTAGTTCACCACAGTTCATTATGCGAACATTTTATATAATTGGCATTATGTACATGGCACAGAGGAGAAAATACAACATTCTACACGTTATAAATGGCATCAGAATAGAACGAAGAACATGAGAAATGCCCTACTTTGAAAAGGATGTCAAGACCAGGGGAAAGCCACAGAAGAGATTAACTGAGATGCTACCAAAGATGTAAGGTATCAGTTATGAAGAGAAATACCAGATATGGGGGCTATTTTAATTTGAACACAGAGCAAAGAAATAAAAAATGTCAAACAGGTGGCCAAATTTATGCAGGGCCTTGAAAGACTACTTAGGAAGAAAATTGTAGTTTGATTCGAGAGATAGCAGTCAATAGATATTTTTTCAGGCCAGAGGAAGGTTTGTAGTGGGGTGATGGTTTTGGGACTCTTGTTTTTCCTTATATTTATTAATGATTTGGTGTGCAGGGGGCAATTTCAAAGTTTGTGGATGGTGCAAAACTTGGAAGTATTGTAAACTGTGAAGGGGCTAGTGTAGAACTTCAAAAGGGCATAGACAAGTTGGTCAAGTGGGCTGATAGGTGGCGGATGAAGTTCAATGTAGAGAAGTGTGACATGGAGAGACAATATAAAATAAAGAGTAAAATTCCTAAAGTGGTGCAGGTGCAGAGGGACCTGGGTGTATGTGTGCACAAATCTTTGAAGGTGGCAGGACAAGTGGAGAGCGCCGTTACTCAAACAGATTGTACCCTGGGCTTTATTAATAGGGACAAAGAGTACAAGAGAAGGAGACAATGCTGAATTTATACAAGAAACTAATTATACCTCAGCTGGAATATTGTGTTCAGTTCTGGGCACCACACTGTAGGAAGGATAGGAATGCATTGGAGATGGTGCATAAAAGTTTATAATAACAGAAATATATTGGAAAGGTTGGGACTATTCTCCTTGGAGAGACGAAGGAGATCTGATAGCGATGTACCAAATCATGAGGAGGTTGGACAGAGTATATAGACTCTGCACAGACAGTGACCCAGGCCGGGAATTGAACTTGGGACCCTGGCGCTGTGAAGCAACAGTGCTAGCCATTGTGCTACTGTGCCGCCCCTATTGCCGACAAACTGATTAATCTTCGTATACATAATTTATCCTGCAAAAGCAGTACCACCAGAAAAACAAATCTTACACTACCAGTTTTCAGCCTGGTGACCCACATGAAGAAACTCCTCATGGGACTTTCATTCTGGACTGTTGGACCACACATGAACCAATATATGTTCTCGGTGGTCTCTGAATTGTACAACCCTTTTTTATCTATCCCCCTCTGTACTGTGTGTGCATGGAGGGGGATGTTGAACAACGGGGTGTTTCTTGGTGAACCATCCTATTTGCGGTTTTGAAAAAGCTGTGTGGTTATTGTGCTGATCGGATTACACAGAAATTGAGGGGTTGGGGAATTTGCCCGCACTTATTAAAAAGGAAAAAAATCAAAACACATTTCTGTTCACGAATGGGTGGTGAGAGGAGAAATTAGCACTATTTGAACAGACTCTCCCTCCTGAACACAGCAAGAGAGCAAAATTCTCTCGCGCATTCTCCATGGCAATGCCTCGACCAATCAGAGTGAACATGCCAACCAATCAGCACCCTGTCCTCTTGCAGTATAAATTGTTACTTCTTTTGAAATTTGACATTTCTACGTTTGTCCCGAGGAAGAGGAAAAGCTTCTAAGCATACCTCTTTTTGCAGGAATACTCAAATTAGAGAAATGTTTTTGTGTAAATGGTTCTTAAGGCATGGAATGCCCAACAACCAACAGGGGCTGAAAGAGAATTCATAGCAAATTGTTAAACATGACGTGACAAATATTTGAAATTGAAACAGAAAATATCTGGGAATTGGACAGGGAATTGGAAAACCTAGGAGCAAAGGAAGAACATTTGGCTCTTCAAATGTGCTGCATCATTCCAACGGCTGGTTTTCTAGTTCAAGTCCACTTTCTCACACCCCTTAAACCAACTAGTGATCATAAATTGAACAATTTGCCTTGAATATACTCAAAGACAGAGTGTTCACAGTGTCCTGGAGTAGTGAATTCCAAAGATCCACCACGCAAAGAAATTCCTCCTCATCTCAGTCCTAAGTGGCTGGACCCTTCCTCTGAGACAGCGGTCCCTAGTTTAAGACAACCTAGCCAGGGGGAAATATCAACCCAGCATCTTCCCTAGGAAGCCCTTTACAAATATTGGGCACGATTCAGCGGATTTGAGTTAAAATCTGCTGAACGCTGCGTTTAGCGGGGTGTTTCTCATTGGCTGCAGTGTCGTGTAACACCCCGCTATTCAACACCACTTTGCTGTTTTATTTTGGCCTGGGGGAGTTTCTCTTCGCCTGAAGCTCGCCAGCAGGAAAGGTTCCTCGCAGATTGGGGCTCCATTTTATAAGCTGCCCCGATCTTCCCTCTCCACCTGCTTTCAAGCCCCCCCCCCCCCCCCCCCACCTATTTTTGTGACCCCCCCCCCCCCCCTTCCTCCCAACCTTGGGTAGGCCTCCGGAAACCCCTCTCTATTTGGCAAGGTCCCCCGGTCGAACTCCTGGCAGTACCAACCTGGCACCTGGGGCACCCTGGGACTGCTAGCCTAGCACGCCCGCAGCACCCCTGGTGCCCTGGCAGCAACACTCAGGTGTGTGACATTATGATGGTGGGCAGGAAGATCCAATGAGGTCTAAAGACTGTAACCTCGCTGATGATATTAAAACACATTAAAGTTCATTGAAAATCAGGTCCCCACCTTCCTGTGTGTGAACCTGATCGCATCATCAGGGAGGGCCCGGGAACATATTAAATCTTGCCGGCACAAATCCCGTTTTTGGCCTATCACAAGATTTTGTTTTCTAAATTAAGAGCCAATTTAGCCTGGCCAATCCATCTACCCTGCACATCTATGGTTTGTGGGGATGAGACCCACGCAGACACGGGGAGAATGTGCAAACTCCACACAGACAGTGACCCAGGGCCGGTCCCACAAGAGTTTGCAGCCATTCCAGGATATGTGCCCATGCCTAACGAACACACAGAATCACGTCCAAGCTGTCATTTTTGGCGAGATGCGTGCAATTCGCATTGGCCCCAGTGGTGCAATCCAGACCACAATTGCCAGGACCTTAGAAAAAAAAATTCTCCACATGAAAGTCGTGTGGCTGAGGCATGACGTGTCTGAATCACCTGCCCTGGGGGGCATTTGATTGCTTCAATGAAGGGTGTGCTGCATTTAAACGGCTCCACAGCTCTTACGCTCATTCAAACCAGGAAGATGGCAGCAGGGAAACCAGTTCCCAGATTGATTGAGGAGGCCCCCAACTTGTTGAATGTCATGGACATTACTGGGGTACTGCTGAGCATAGCCCAGTCACAGGAGCATCATTGAGGACGTCGAGATCATGGTGCAGCTAACGGGGAGGGAATCCACTTGAGAATATTTTTTCATTAAATGGTCAACAGTAAAAAAGGCTTGAAAATGAACTACATAACATTCCACATATCAAACCAACTAATAAACTACAGCGAAACATCACGACTCCATATTGGTACAAATACAAAATCATATCAGCTCTTTGTCACAAAAAAAACCAGGCACACGGTACCACCCCTCGCAGGTTCATCAATAGAAAAGGAGGAGAAACCTGAGAATGTGATATCATGTCCAGAACTTTGTCAGAGAAATTATCTGTCCATCAATGTATTACTTGTTCCACATATCAGTGCCACTCTCTGACCTGGAGCCATAGCTGTGCAAGCGCTCCCATATGGCCCGATCACACTGGAAACAAATCCTGCCATCCACATATTCCACTGTCACTCAAGGCGCAGTTGAACATCCTTGACGTCCAGTGTGTTTAACCCGCGGTGATGTGCCATTTACATGCAGCACTCTCATACCAGCAACACTCACAAATCATCAGCAATCGGCGAAAGAATTTCTTCAATGGTGTCATCAGGTAGCCCATTTGGATCAATGTCGTGAACCAGGTCCCGCAGCGTCTTCTTGCTGCAAACCGGATCGCCTTCTGGACTCATAGATCCCCCTAAACCAGAGTTGCAGGACCCAGGAATCTTAGAAAAATATTCTCCTTGTTTCCGACTACAGGAAAGAGAGGAAACAGCAACATCAGCCTCCAGGCATTTGCAACCACCAGCAGGAGCAAGCAGCAATCACAACCTGCAGCTGTGAAGTACTCTCCAGGCCAATTATTTATTAGCAATAGCCTTCAGCTATGCAGCAGCTAGATGCTGCTCACAGTCAAAGGGAATTTAAATGACCTCCAGCACATAATCCAAGAACAAAGCTCTGTCCTGGAAGATTTTGGCAGGACAGACAGGCAGGCAGTGGTTCTAATTGCCCCTGTTATGGATATCCATGATATCTAAAGATGACTTGAAGGCCTCATGGATGAAAAGTCCCTCACCCCCACCCTCCTGGCCCAGGGGTGACCCTGAGACCTGAAATGCATCAAGCCCCCGACCCAACCAACCTGCCTGAGGGGTGTTGTTGCCCCCCCCCCCCTCCCCCCCCCCCCCCCCCCCCCCCCCCCACCCCCACCACCGAATGCTGGGGCAGCAACTCCAGTGCCCTTGAGCTGCATTCCGGAAAATGGAAGTGGATACTCACCTCCTCAGATCCCCTCAGCAGCCACTGTGCCATCTTCACATTTTTACAAAGGAGTATTCAACGATGCCCACGTGATTTCTCGCTGAGCAGTCGTTTTATTGCCGGGAGGCTGTTACATTCAACTTCAATCTCATTAATGAGATAGAAATAAATGAAATTTTGGATTAATGATATGCGTGCCATATTTGGGCGTGCTCCATTGAATCATGGTATCACTACAGTGCAAAAGGAGGCCATTTGGTCCATTGAGTATACACTGACCCTCTGAAAAGATTCCCTACCTAGGGTCAGGGTCCCACTCTATCCGCTTAATCCAATAACTCCACCTAACCTTTGGATACTAAGGGACAATTGATCATGGTCAATCCACCCAACCTTTGGACTGTGGGAAGAAACCAGAGCACCCGGAGGAAACCCCATGCAGAGATGGGGAGAAAGTGCAAACTCCACACAGACAGTCACCCGAGGTCGTAATTGAACCCGGGTCCCTGGAGCTGTGAGGCAGCAATACTAACCACTGTGCAACCATGTGCCACCTTGGAACTCGCCATCGGGAGTGGGACGGTCAGATAACAAACTGATTCACGCCCGACGCAAATCTCGATGTTTGCCTTTTCGATCCACGCCGGGTGCAACAAGATGGTTAAATCGTGCCCTCAATCAAGTAAAATAAGCTCAATTTTCTTTTAACAAATCCACTCTGGTTTCCTTAATTGAACCACATTATTCCAAGTGGTGGTCAATTCGGCTGTAAATTTGGTCTTGGGTTATGAATTCTAAACGCTTTCCCACCACCAAGGTTAACCTGTCGGTACTGGGATAAACTTTGCAATTATCCCATCCTTCCGCAACCCCATTCTATGTAAAGAGGGTTGGAAGATTTTTTACCAGGGCTTCTGCAATTCCCTCTCTTACTTCCCTTGTATACTTAACTGCATCTGTTCCAGTTCTGGTGACCGCTCAATTTTAAGTACACCAAGCTTGTCTATTACCTTCTCTTTATCAATTTTTAGACCAGCCTGTCTCTCAACTGCCTCTTCTTTTATTATGGCATTGTCTGCATCTTCTTTCTTGGATGCCTCCTGTGGTGTTGAGCTTCAAGGTAAAGTGCTCATTCAGTACCTGTACTTAAATCCCCTGTTATCTTCTTTTACTACCCTTTCACTATTCCTATAGAAGGCATTTGTGTTTTATTTTGTACTGGCGGTGAGCTTTTCTCGATACTCTCTCTTTGCTTCCCTTTAACTTTTCCTGTGAACTTTCTCTATCCAGCCTGCCCCTCACTTGTTCTATCAACCTTGTTTGCTGCAGCTCAAGCATTCGCGCTCACTCACAGCTGATTTAGACCTTATTGCATTTTGTCTTACTCTGACCCCACCTAATACCTTACTAATCCTTGTTCTAGTGCTATCTGTCTCATCTAATCCCTCCTTGTTCTTCTTTTGAAACTGCATCCTGGTTCCCATCCTCCTGCCAAGTTATTTTCAACCCTCCCCAACAACAGTAACCAACTGCCCCACGAGGAAATTGGGCCTGGTCTTGTTACTCTTCTAGTCTACACACATCCCACCTCCTCTAGAACTGGTCCAACAACCCAAGACTCTATAGACCCCCTCTATATAGATATAACCATCTATATTCACCTGAGGAAGGAGCAGTGCTCCGAAAGCTAGTTTTTGAAACAAACATGTTGGACTTTAACCTGGTGTTGTAAGACTTCTTACTGTGCTCACCCCAGTCCAACGCCGGTATCTCCACATCATGACAATGATAGTGGTGGTGGCGGGTGCAGGTGGGGGCAGTTCGGTTTCCCCGAGGTCTGTGTGGTTGATTGAAAATTGAATTGTGGGGTGGAGGTAGCCCTTCTGTCTTCTAGGGTTGGGGTTCTGCCTGTTGTCTGCTGGGGTACTGATGCCTGTGGGCCATTGGAGGGGGACACATACTTCAAATTTAAGATCAGGGCGCCCTTGTAAAACAATGCACTGTTCTCTGTGGAGCCAGGCTTGCTGACTCCATCAGGCCCCACTCCGCCACAGTGACCATACAAAACATGTCCCCTGTTTTTTTTTTGACAAAGTGTCAGAAGATCTGGAGTGAAAATGTGCCTGGATTTCCTAGGAGAAGCATGTCGGTTTTCAGTCAGAACCTGACACTTTGCCATTTTTGTAGGAAAATACCAACCTATTCTCCCCGGCTGGGGGGCAGCAGGGTAGCATGGTGGTTAGCATCAATGCTTCACAGCTCCAGGGTCCCAGGTTCGATTCCCGGCTGGGTCACTGTCTGTGTGGAGTCTGCACGTCCTCCCCCTGTGTGCGTGGGTTTCCTCCGGATGCTCCGGTTTCCTCCCACAGTCCAAAGATGTGCGGGTTAGGTGGATTGGCCATGCTAAATTGCCCGTAGTGTCCTAATAAAAGTAAGGTTAAGGGGGGGGGGGTTGTTGGGTTACGGGTATAGGGTGGATACGTGGGTTTGAGTAGGGTGATCATGGCTCGGCACAACATTGAGGGCCGAAGGGCCTGTTCTGTGCTGTACTGTTCTATGTTCTATGTTCTATATCTACATTTTCTGAGGTGAAATCCTTTCTCCACCCTGTCTGTATCCCAAACTTTGTTATCAGAGCTACTGCACCAGCTCTCCTTTCTGATTATCCTTGTATCTCCTAAAAGTGAAAAATCCTTAAATATTTAGTGACTGAAGCCCAGCTGGCATACTATAGAACATAGAACATAGAACACTACAGCGCAGTACGGGCCCTTCGGCCCTCGATGTTGCGCCGACCTGTGAAACCATCTGATGCCTATCTGACCTACACTATTCCATTTTCATCCATATGTCTATCCAGTGACCACTTAAATGCCCTTAAAGTTGGCGAGTCAACTACTGTTGCAGGCAGGGCGTTCCACACCCCTACTACTCTCTGAGTAAAGAAACTGCCTCTGACATCTGTCCTATATCTCTCACCCCTCAATTTAAAGCTATGTCCCCTCGTGTTGGTCATCACCATCCGAGGAAAAAGACTCTCACTGTCCACCCTATCTAACCCTCTGACTATCTTATATGTCTCTATTAAGTCACCTCTCAGCCTTCTCCTCTCTAACGAAAACAACCTCAATTCCCTGAGCCTTTCCTCGTAAGACCTTCCCTCCATACCAGGCAACATCCTAGTAAATCTCCTCTGAACCCTTTCCAAAGCTTCCACACCCTTCCTATAATGTGGTGACCAGAACTGCACGCAGTACTCCAGGTGTGGCCGCACCAGAGTTATGTACAGCTGCAGCATGACCCTGTGGTTCCGAAACTCAATCCCCCTGCTTATAAAGGCTAGCACACCATATGCCTTCTTAACAGCCCTATTAACCTGGGTGGCAACTTTCAAGGATTTATGTACCTGGATGCCGAGATCTCTCTGTTCATCTACACTACCAAGAATCTTGCCATTAGCCCAGTACTCTGCATTCCTGTTACTCCTTCCAAAGTGAACCACCTCACACTTTTCCGCATTAAACTCCATCTGCCACCTCTCAGCCCAGCTCTGCAGCTTATCTATGTCCCTCTGTATCCTATAACATCCTTCAGCACTATCCACAACTCCACCGACCTTCGTGTCATCTGCAAATTTACTAACCCATCCTTCTACACCCTCTTCCAGGTCATTTATAAAAATGACAAACAGCAGTGGCCCCAAAACAGATCCTTGCGGTACACCACTAGTAACTGAACTCCAGGATGAACATTTGCCATCAACCACCACCCTCTGTCTTCTTTCAGCTAGCCAATTACTGATCCAAACCGCTAAATCACCTTCAATTCCATACTTCCTTATTTTCTGCAATAGCCTACCGTGGGGAACCTTATCAAACGCCTTACTGAAATCCATATACACCACATCAACAGCTTTACCCTGATCCACCTGTTTGGTCACCTTCTCAAAAAACTCAATAAGGTTTGTGAGACATGACCTACCCTTCACAAAACCGTGTTGAGTATCGCTAATCAACTTGTTCTTTTCAAGATGATTATAAACCCTATCTCTTATAACCTTTTCCAACATTTTACCCACAACCGAAGTAAGGCTCACAGGTCTATAATTACCAGGGTTGTCTCTACTCCCCTTCTTGAACAAGGGGACAACATTTGCTATCCTCCAGTCTTCCGGCACTATTCCTGTCGACAAAGACGACATAAATATCAAGGACATAGGCTCTGCAATCTCCTCCCTGGCTTCCCAGAGAATCCTAGGATAAATCCCATCTGGCCCAGGGGACTTATCTATTTTGACATTTTCTAAAATTGCTAACACCTCCTCCTTTTGAACCTCAATTCCATCTAGCCTGGTCGACTGAACCTGAGTGTTCTCCTCGACAACATTGTCTTTCTCCAGTGTAAACACTGACGAAAAATATCCATTTAATGCTTCCCCTATCTCCTCTGATTCCACACACAACTTTCCACTACTATCCTTGATTGGCCCTAATCTTACTCGAGTCATTCTTTTGTTCCTGATATACCTATAGAAAGCCTTAGGGTTTTCCTTGATCCTATCCGCCAACGACTTTTCGTGTCCTCTCCTCGCTCTTCTTAACTCTCCCTTTAGGTCCTTCCTGGCTAACTTGTAACTCTCAAGTGCCCTAACTGAGCCTTCATGTCTCATCCTAACATAAGCCTTCTTCTTCCTCTTGACAAGTGCTTCAACGTCCTTAGTAAACCACGGCTCCCTTGCTCGACAACTTCCTCCCTGCCTGACAGGTACATACTTATCAAGGACACGCAGTAGCTGTTCCTTGAAAAAGCTCCACATTTCGATTGTACCCATCCCCTGCAGTTTCCTTCCCCATCCTATACCTCCTAAATCTTGCCGAATAGCATCATAATTGCCTTTCCCCCAGCTATAATTCTTGCCTTGCGGTATATACCTATCCCTGCCCATTGCTAAAGTAAACATAACCGAGTTGTGATCACTATCACCAAAGTGCTCACCTACATCTAAATCTAACACCTGGCCGGGTTCATTACCCAGTACCAAATCCAATGTGGCCTCGCCCCTTGTTGGTCTGTCTACATACTGTGTCAGAAAACCCTCCTGCACACACTGCACAAAAACTGACCCATCTATAGTACTCGAACTATAGTATTTCCAGTCAATACTGAAGCATCCTGGTGACATGCGCTTGGAACCTTAAAGTTTAGATCATAGAATTTACAGTGTAGAAGGAGACCATTCTGCCCATCGAGTCTGCACCGGCTCTTGGAAAGAGCGCCCCACTTAAGCCCAAACAGCCCCATAGCCCAGCAACCCCACCAACCTAAGGGCAATTTATCATGGCCAATCCACCTAACCTGCACATCTTTGGACCGTGGGAGGAAACCGGAGCACCCGGAGGAAACCCACGCAGAGATGGGGAGAATGTGCAGACTCCGCACAGGCAGTGACCCAAGCCGGGAATCGAAGCTGGGACCCTGGAGTGGTGAAGCAATCGTGCTAACCACTGTGTGACCGTCCCTGCAATCCAACTGGCATGCTGACAATTACTGAAGCACCCTGGTGACATGTGCTTCGAACGTTAAAGTTGAGATGTTTCATAAAAAAGAAGCCATGAGGTGGAGATGCCGGCATTGGACTGGGGTGGGCGTAGTTGGAAGTCTTAAAACACCAGGTTGAAGTCCAACAGGTTTGTTTTGAATCACGAGCTTTCGGAGCGCAGATGAAGGAGCTGCCCTTCCGAAAGCGAGTGATTCGAAACAAACCTGTTGGACTTTAACCTGGTGTTGTTAGACTTCTTACTATAAAAAAAAGAGCACATTATCGAGTACATCGAACTGACATTCCAGTTTGAATGCCAAATAGAAGGTCAAAGGCAAGGCTGACCAGTTCCAAACTTTCAATGACTATTTTTCCGTCTTTACTGCTAACTTGCTCTGAAGGTCATTGAACACCATAAGAGAGGAAAAGGATTGCAAGCCTAGGAAATTTTCAGTTGACTAAGTAACAGACTAGTAAATAATATCAAGTGAATGTCCCCTGGAGCAAGTGGTAATTGCTGTTTTTATTGTCCATACATCTAAAATATAACAGCAGTAACCCTTGAGACAGTTAAGCACTATTGCTCTCTCGGAAGTTGGTCTTTATAATTTAAATGAATTGAACAGCATACGATTTTATTTTACAATATGAAGCTGCACTTTACAATATTTCATTGATCTGACTGGGTTACATTCCATTCTCTAGTTCCTATAGAAACAGTCATCAAATAGATGCTCACACTGAAACATGTAATCAATTAGCTCAAATATTAAAGACATTATTCCAAGAAATGACAAAATATATCACACAGGAATTAATCGAGAATGAAATAGAGGGGAAAGATATGTATGTATTTCTTTTTCTGGCTTTCTATTCTTCAGAGAACAACAGAGAACAATAACCTTCCATACAGTGCTACATCATTTAATACAACTAATATTCCAAGAAATCGCTTGCTCTAAAACACTCACTGAATTAACCTGGAACATTGAAATACTGATAAATAGCATTAACCAAGGGGAGTAGGGAACTTAGTTATCCTTAACGATTGTGGTAAGCATAAAAGTGCTCAAGCTTAGAAGAAGTGATTTCTGAGACTGTGGACTTTACCTCAGTCTGATTTTTGGAAGGGGAAGGTGTGGGGTTCCCTTATTCACCATGGATAATCATGGATGTAGTGCTCTCAGGATGATTCTGGATGTCGGGCTGAGTGAAAGTACTTCTTACATGTGATAAATTGAAAAAACATTTCAGATTAATTTCGAGTGCACACAGACTGAAATTGCCTAGATTGTTACAAATATCTAACTGAGAGAATATTGACTGGAAGCTAAATGAATCAGTGTGAATGGGTGTGAATGGGTTGTCCACAAATCTTTGTGCCCGAATACATCTTCACTCACAAAGCTGGTCCTGCATTAGATACTAACTGTGAGTGTGCTGCAGGAACACTTGGCCAGAGCACCTCCTCAAAATGCATCAAGCTTCTTTGGGATGGATGAAACAGCTGCAAATCATTGAAGCTGCTGAATCAAAGTCTGCTCTGCATTTAACATTGTACACTGGCATCGTAGAACTGATTTTAGATATTTTAAAAGTTAAATGTGTCTCTCTTGTTTGCTGCACCCTATTAAATACAGTGGAGGAGTTGGAAGAATGATAGGAAGGAAAGAGAATAGGAGTGCAAGGCACATCATTGGAGTCTCCATCCCATTTGCAGGTCCCTGTACTGGAGGTTCTACAGACCATTCAAAGCAATGTCTGAGGAACTGAACCAACAAGCATAAGACTTCACTGCCTTAATCATTAGAATGAAGGCCAACACAGACTTCAAATTCGAAGGGTCTGTGTACTTCCAGACATCTATGACATCTATGGTGGACTCTTGCAGGATTAGTCATGTGGCTGTCAGGGACTGCACCTGTCAAGTAAGACTTATTCTGTCGGGCTGAAGAGTCTTCAGATCTGTAAAAGCAGAAGGTATTAAATTCTATCAGTGTTACTAATGGAGCACGTGTGGTATTAAAGGCTTCTCTTTAGAACTCACATGGTTATGTGAACAGAAAGGTCTATGAACCCGTTAGTATCAAATTGGGTTATGCCACATGGCACTAGATGTTGCAAGCCTATTATGCTGCATTGACGGTTCACAACTTAATTATCACAAATGATTGGAAATGGAATTTAAGTGAGAGGAAGGACAAGTGGTTACAGGGTTTCCCCTCTGCTGCTATGGTGCACATCTTTTCGTGTCCCTTAGACTGCTTTGGAGGAGCGGTTCAGTGAGGTATATTTTTTCCTGAGACAGGTGATTAAGAAGACCATCAGAATGCTGAAGAGCCACTTCAGATCTTTGGACAGTTCAGGAAGTCCTCAAATGCTCACAAGAGAGATTGCTGAGGAAGGTTGCCATGCGCTGCGCCCTGCAAAACAGTGCCATGATGGAAGGTCTTAAGCTTGATGCAAAGATGCCAACTGAAGGAATGATTCTGGACTGTGGGACCCAAAGGACCTGATCTATCCACAGGGAGCCTCACTTTGAAAGGACACGGAATTCAGAGTTCAACACATGGAGCTGAATTTTACAGTTTAGTCGGTAAATCTTAACAACACCGAGGCTCATTAAATCCAATGGGCTGCCTGCCTGCTACTTACCTACCTGCCCCAGACCCCACCACAATTAGAAAAATGGTGGGAGTGGCATCGGATGACCTGCACAGTGGTGGGCAATTGAGGCCATTAATTGGACTAATAATTCCCATTTAAGGGCTACATCCCACTGCAGCTGGGCAATAACTGGGATTAAGAGATGCCTGTGACAACATGGCACCTGACAAGGCCTCCATTTACTTACCCACATCCTGTTCTAACTCGACAATGTCTCTGTTCTTTGGGCAGCACGGTAGCATGGTGGTTAGCATAAATGCTTCACAGCTCCAGGGTCCCAGGTTCGATTCCTGGCTGGGTCACTGTCTGTGCGGAGTCTGCACGTCCTCCCCGTGTGTGCGTGGGTTTCCTCCGGGTGCTCCGGTTTCCTCCCACAGTCCAAAGATGTGCGGGTTAGGTGGATTGGCCATGATAAATTGCCCGTAGTGTCCTAAAAAAAGTAAGGTTAAGGGGGGGGGGGGGGTTGTTGGGTTACGGGTATAGGGTAGATACGTGGGTTTGAGTAGGGTGATCATGGCTCGGCACAACATCGAGGGCCGAAGGGCCTGTTCTGTGCTGTACTGTTCTATGCTCTATGTTCCAAAGTGCTCCTGGGCTCTGATTGGCTTCCTGAAGGGTGGAAATCCCACCCTCAACCTATGAATTGCCATTAAATGACTATGGGGCAGCTGGTGTTTCCCTCTGCAGGAAACCACTGACCTTTTAGCCAGAGGTGAGGAGGAGGGAGGTGGGGGTGGGAATCTGGTGTCTCATATAATTCTGCCCATATGTAGGGCGTTCATCCCATGGGAACCAGAGCAGGGGTTGCAAACCAACAAATGGAGAGACACAGTTTTAAATTCAATGACATTGTCATTTATTACAAGATTCTTTTTCTTAAAATTAACTGCAAATTTCTAAAAGAAAAAATACATTTTGAAAATATTTTAAATTTACTTTGAACTTTCAGTAAATCATTGATATAACTCTGAGAAAAACATTTTAATATCAGTTTGATTAAAACTATAAGCTATCTTCAAAATTGTAAGGCCGATTTAAAATATGTAATGTTTAATGAACAAATAGAGTTTGGAAACAGTGCCAATCTGAGTTAATGCCATTCAACCAAAGTGCGGCAGCAGCCCAGCAGGTTCCTTACATTATTCTAATGGGAGGATGAGATTGCAGATGTTTGGGACCTCAATTCCCCCAGACTGTGGCCTTTCCCAGGCATTGTACACATGCTTGTCCGACTAAAATAAAAGCTGAGAGAAAGTAATCCTCGGTGCTCCAAATTAGTGACTTGACTACATCCTTCGGGATATTAGCCTGCAGGCCGTTGATCAGATGGTTCTGCTGGAGACTCATACATGGTGTTCACAGCAGTCAAATAAGAAAGAACAGTGCAGTGAGTGTCTTCCATTCCCTATTCTGCACAATTAATTTAATGTCTTGCCACAATGCTTTGCCATCCTGGGCGTGAATGATGTGATACAGAGTTTGTCTGCTGCAATAGTCCACACCCTCTTCCTTACTGAGCAGGAGGATTGGGATATCTGTGATGTAATTAGATAATTTGTCCTTGATTTAATTTATCCTGGAACAACCTGCAGGTCTTCATCACAAAGGTGCCTTTTCAGACATCAAATCTTCTCTACTGATTCATAACTTGGATGATTTCTTGTCCATAGAACATAGAACATTACAGTGCAGTACAGGCCTTTCAGCCCTCGATGTTGCGCCAACCAGTGAAACCACTCTAAAGCCCATCTACACTATTCCCTTATCATACATATGTTTATCCAATAACCATTTAAATGTCCTTAATGTTGGTGAGTCCACTACTATTGCAGGCAAGGCATTCCATGCACTTACTACTCTCTGAGTAAAGAACATACCTCTGACATCTGTCCTATATCTATCACGTCTCAATTTAAAGCTATGTCCCCTCATGCTAGCCATCACCATCCGAGGAAAAAGGCTCTCACTGTCCACCCTATCTCATCCTCTGATCATCTTGTATGCCTCAATTAAGTCACCTCGTAACCTTCTTCTCTCTAATGAAAACAGCCTTAAGTCCCTCAGCCTTTCCTCATAAGATCTTCCCTTCATACCAGGCAACATCCTGGTAAATCTCCTCTGCACCCTTTCCAATGCTTCCACATCCTTCCTATAATACGGTGACCAGAACATAGAACATAGAACAGTACAGCACAGAACAGGCCCTTCGGCCCTCGATGTTGTGCCGAGCAATGATCACCCTACTCAAACCCACGGTGGCCTGGCCCGCGATCGGGGCTCACCGATCGGCGGGCGGGCCTGTACCGTGGGGGCACTCTTTTTCTTCCGCCTCCGCCATGGCCTTCACCATGGCCGAGGCGGAAGAGACCCCCTGACAGCAGCCGCTTACGCTCCGGCGCATGCGCAGAATTATGCCGGCCGGCGAAGTCCTTTCGGCCCCGGCTGGCATGGCGCCAAAGGCCGTTCACGCCAGCCAGTGGAGTGGGAACCACTCCGGTGTGGGCCTAGCCCTTCAATGTGAGGGCTTGGCCCCTAAATGTGCGGAGAATTCCGCACCTTTGGGGCGGCCCGACGCCTGAGTGGTTCACGCCACTCTGACACGCCGGGACCCCCCGCCCCGCCAGGTAGGGGAGAATCCCGGCCCCTATCTCTTACAAACCTTTCCAAGATTCTGCACACAACAGAAGTAAGGCTCATGGGTCTATAGTTACCGGGTTTGTCTCTGCTCCCCTTCTTGAACAAGGGGACAACATTTGCTATCCTCCAGTCTTCTAGCACTATTCCTTTAGACAATGATGACATAAAGGTCAAAGCCAAAGGCTCAGCAATCTCCTCCCTAGCTTCCCAAAGAATCCTAGGATAAATCCCATCCGGCCCAGGGGCCTTATCTATTTTCACACTTTCCAGAATTGCTAACACCTCCTCCTTATGAACCTCAAGCCCTTCTAGTCTAGTAGCCTGTATCTCAGTATTCTCCTCAACAACATTGTCTTTTTCCTGCGTGAATACTGACGAAAAATATTCATTTAGCACCTCTCCTATCTCCTTGGACTCCACGCACAACTTCCCACTACTGTCCTTGACTGGCCCCAGTCATTCTTTTATTCCTGCCATCTTTGTGGCAAGAGAGCAGGACTTTTTTTATTTAGTCGGGGAATGTGACAAAACCAGAATTCATAATCTAATTGGCCTTGAGGAGGTAGTGGTGAGCTTGCATTCTTGAATTATTACAGTCCCTGTGATATGAAATGAAATGAAAATGAAAATCGCTTAATGTCACGAGTAGGCTTCAATTAAGTTACTGTGAAAAGCCCCTAGTCGCACATTCCGGCGCCTGTCCGGGGAGGCTGGTACAGGAATCGAACCGTGCTGCTGGCCTGCTTTAAAAGCCAGCGATTTAGCCCAATGAGCTAAACCGGCAGCGTTGTTCAGTGAGGAGATCCCAAATTTTGATCTTGTAACCATGAAGAAAGGGGGATGTATTTCCAAGTCAGGGTGGTGTTAGACTTGGAGGGGAATCTGTAGGTGGTAGTATTCTTATGTACCTGTTATCCTTGCTCATTTGGCAGCAGAGTTTACTGGTTAGGAAGGTGGTATTGAAAGTCCCTGGGCGATTTTCTCAGCGCATTGTGTATTAGAATTAGAATTAGAACAGTGCAGCACAGAACAGGCCCTTCGGCCCTCAATGTTGTGCCGAGCAATGATCACCCAACTCAAGCCCATGTATTCACCCTATGCCAGTAACCCAACAACCCCCATTAACATTATTTTTTAGGACACTAAGGGCAATTTAGCCTGGTCAATCCACCTAACCCGCACATCTTTGGACTGTGGGAGGAAACCCACGCACACACGGGGAGGACGTGCAGACTCCGCACAGACAGTGCCCCAGCCGGGAATCGAACCTTGGACCCTGGAGCTGTGAAGCATTGATGCTAACCACCATGCTACCATGCAGTAGATTAAACTAAATAGTGGGGGGAGGAGGTTTAAGTTCTAGGCGAAACTTGAAAACTCAATTTAAAGGAGGAGGTAAGAATAAAGGTTAACAATGTGGTGGATGGTACCAGAAGATAAAAGTGAGGGACAGAACAGGTAAATGTCTTTATGCACCAAGGAATTATAGAACAGGAGGGAAATCTAACATTAAAACAAATTAAAAAGCTTTGTATCTAAATGCAAGTAGCATTCGTAACAAACTTAATGAGCAAACGCCGCAAATAGAAGCAGAGGGTTATGACTAAACATAGAACATACAGTGCAGAAGGAGGCCATTCGACCCATCGAGTCTGCACCGACCCACCTAAACCCTCACTTCCACCCTATCTCAGTAAACCAATAATCCCTCCTAACCTTTTTTTGGTCACTCAGGGCAATTTATCATGGCCTATCCACCTAACCTGCACGTCTTTGGACTGTGGGAGGAAACCGGAGCACCCGGAGGAAACCCACGCAGACAGTTGGAGAACATGCAGACTCTACACAGACAGTGACCCAGCGGGGAATCGAACCTAGGACCCTGACGCTGTGAAGTCACAGTGCTAGCCACGGGTGCTACCATGCTGCCCAAAGCCCATGGTGTTAAGGGTAAGATTGTGGCATGGATAGAGGATTGGCTGATAGACAGGAGGCAGAGAGTGGGGACAAAGGGGTCTTTTTCAGGATAGCCGCTGGTAACTAGTGGTGTGCCTCTGGGGTCTGTGCTGGGCCCACAATTTTTCACGATATACATTAATGATCTGGAAGAAGGTACTGAAGGCACTGTTGCTAAGTTTGCAGATGATACAAAGATCTGTCGAGGGACAGGTAGTATTGAGGAAGCAAGGGGGCTGCAGAAGAACGTGGATAAGCTAGGAGAGTGGGCAATGAAGTGGCAAATGAAATACAACGTGGAAAAGTGTGAGGAAGGAGGAATTTAGGCACAGACTATTTTCTAATTGGGGAAATGCTTAGGAAATCAGAAGCACAAAGGGACTTGGGAGTCCTTGTTTATGATTCTCTTAAGGTTAATGTGCAGGTTCAGTTGGCAGTTAAGAAGGCAAATGCAATATTAGCATTCATGTCAAGAGGGCTGGAATACAAGACCAGGGATGTACTTCTGAGGTTATAAGGCTCTGGTTAGACCCCATTTGGAAAATTGTGAGCAGATTTAGGGCCCGTATCTAAGGAAGGATGTGCTGGCCTTGGAAAGGGTCCAGAGGAGATTCACAAGAATGATCCCTGGAATTAAGAACTTGTCGTATGAGAAATGTTTGAGGACTTTGGGTCTGCACTTGTAGGAAAAACTAGAACCAGAGGACACCATCTCAGACTAAATGGGCGATCCTTTAAAATAGAGATGAGGAGAAATTTCTTCAGCCAGAGAGTTGTGAATCTGTCGAAGTGTTTGCCGCAGAAGGCTGCGGAGGCCAAATCACTGAGTCTCTTTCAGACAGAGATAGATAGGTTCTTGATTAATAAGGGTATCAGGGGTTATGGGGAGAAGGCAGGAGAATGGGGATGAGAAAATATCAGCCATGATTGAATGGCGGAGCAGACCCGATGGGCCAAGTTGCCTAATTCTGCTCCTATGTCTTATGGTCTTGTGGTGGTTACAGAGAGACCAGGTCTGGGAATTGAATATCCAAGGGTACGCAGAGAGTGAAAGAAAAAGGCGGTGCGGTAGCCATGCTGGTGAGGAGAGGGATCAGTGCTATAATGAGAAATGACTAAAGCACTGGAGATCAAGATGTTGAATCATTCTAGGTCGAAATAAGAATGAACAAAGGGAAGAAGTCCTTGGTAGGAGTAATCAGTTGGTCCCCAAACAGCTGTTCTGCAGTGGGACACAATATAAACCAGGAAATACTGGGGGCTTTCAAGAAAGGTATGGCGATAATAATGGGTGATTTCAATGTGCACATAGACTGGAGGAATCAAATTGGCAAGGGTAGCCTGGAGGCAGAGTTCATTGAATGTATAAGAGATTGTTTCCTGGAAAAGTATGTTGGGGAGCGAACCATGGAGGAGGCAACTCTCGATTTGGTATTCTGTACTGAGGAACGTTTAATTAATAACCTCATAGTTAAGGGTTTACTCGGGAGTGACCTTAGTGTGGTAGAATTCAAGATTAGTGTAGGGCGAGAAAGTGGAGCCCCACATGAGTTCTGGAATTAAACAAAGAAAATTAAATGGGCTTGAGGACAGACTTGGCATATATAGGCTGGACAGGAGGGCTAAAAGGTAGGACTACTGATGAGCAGTGGCAGTTATTTAAGGAGATACTCAATTCCTCACAACTAAAATATATCCCAGTTAAGAAGAAAGATGGGAAGAGGGGTAAAAAACACCCATGGCTAAACAAGGAGGTCAAGGACACTATAAAGACAAAAACTAAGTGTTACCGTATAGCAAAGGCCAATGGCAGGCTGCAAGATTGGGAAACTTTCAAACATAAACAAAGGGATGCTAAAATTGGAATAAAAAGAGCTAAGGTAAATTACGAAAACAAACTAGCAGAGAATATCAAAAAGGATAGCAAAAGATTCTGCAAATATATAAAAGGGAAGAGAGTAGCTGAGGTGAATGTTTACCCCTTGGAAGATGAAACTGGTGAGTTAATAGTGGGGAACACAGAAATGCCAGAGATGTTAAAGTCTGGCCTGCATGTGAGTCCAGATCCATAGCATTGTGTTGACTTTTAAATGTACTCAGAGATGGGCAATAAATGCTTTCCCAGCCAGTGATGTCCACATCCCACAAACAAATCAGGAGAAATTGTAACCAAGGGTTATGGTGTGTCTGAATTACAAATAAGTAGCTTGTATCTAAAATTTGCATTATAAGATAAGTGGGGACCTGGCTTTTCAGATGTTGAATTTCAAATGGAAGATCCCAAGTGAACCTTTACAACATGCAAAGAATTGATAGACAAAGGTATATTAAATTATATTTACCAAAAGTAGGGGCAATAGGAAAGCACAAAGTATTTTTATATTTGGAGAAGTTGGATTCAAAGAGTTGTCTGAAGATGATAGAAACTGAGATGAAAGAGAATATATATATTTAAGGAAAGATTTTTAGCTGAATTGTGGTATCTGTGTGGAAAAATTTCCTGAAGATTAGGGCCATGATCTTGCGGGCCTTCCCACCAGCAGGACCTTCCACTGAATGAGATCCCCCACGGTGGGTTCCCCGGCAGGCGAGCAATACAAATGACCATTAACTTCGGCAGGACTGGAGGATGCAACCAGCAGCCAATAGTGAGCCTACTCAGTCACCAGGAAACCTTCTGTATCGGGCTAGAAAATCCCAGCATAGGTCTGTGTTTAACAGAACACAGGGCAGCATGGTAGCACAGTTCACAGCTCCAGGGTGCCAGGTTCGATTCCCTGCTGGGTCACTGTCTGTGCGGGGTCTGCACGTCCTCCCCGTGTCCGCATGGGTTTTCTCTGGGTGTTTCGCTTTCCTCCCACAAGTCCCGAAAGGCGTGCTGTTAGGCAATTTGGATATTCTGAATTCTTCTTCTCTATAACCAAACAGGTGCCGGAATATGGCGACTAGGGGCTTTTCATAGTAACTTCATTACCGTGTTAATGTAAGCCTACTTGTGACAATAAAGATTATTATTATTATAGAAAGCCTTAAAAGTCTTTGCATTCTGAAAGCAGTTTGTTTTTTAACTGAACCTTCTATTTGAGTTTCCACATCTAAGTGGAAGTGTTTGAGGAATTGTGTGGTATGCCTTTTTATTAATGTGACAATAGTACTTTGCTTTGGGTAATATTACTAGATTTTTATTGTTAGAATCTATAAGGAAGTTGTTGCCAAGTTGTTGTATATTTTTGACCAAATAGTTTTTTGGTGATTGTTCTGAAAGAACATTCTACAAGAATGTTGTAATTGTGTAACTTTAATCTTATGATCTTAAGTTTTGTCTCCTTTTTAATAGACATTAATTTTTAAAACAATTCAAAAGGTGTTACTGGAGTTCCATGCTTTTAGGGTCAGTAGCTCTTTGTCCTTGATTTCAAAACACAAAATAGAAGTTTATGATCAGTAAGACAGTCTTCCCTCTGGGGTCTGGCTTACGTAGCAAAAGCATCTACTCTGGCTGTAACACCTAGTTCTATTCTCCTGCCTTAATTCCCGAATCCCTGCATATTCTTTATTTTCAAATGACAGTCCAACTCTGTTTTGAACGCTTCAGTTGAACTGAAAATAATTGGGTCTTGGACACTATCCTGAGGAACACGTGTAGCAATATCCTGGACCTGAGATGGTTGGCCTCCAATGCATGACTCCATGAAGTGCAGTTTTCTTTCTGATTTCCCATTGAATTTAATTTTACCGGGGATGCTTGAGGCTACACTCGGTCAAATGCTGCCTTGCCCTCAGGGGAAGTCACTCTAATCTCACCTTTGGATCCTTTACCCATATTTAGACCAAGGCTGTAGGAAAGGTTGGCAGAATCCAAGCTGAGCATCACCAAGCGGGTTATTGGCAAAGTACTGCAACACCTTTCACCACTTTGCTAATGATTGTGAAAAGACTCATAACATGGGAATTGGCCAGATTGGATTTGTCTTGCATTTTGTGGACGGGACCTACTTGAGCAATTTTCCACGGCGATGGTTAGATGCCAGTGTTGAAGTCGCAATGGGTAGCTTGAACAAAGTCATGGCAAGTTCTGGAGTAGAAATCCTTCAGCACTACACCTGGGATATTGTCAGGACAGATAGCCTTTGCTGTATTCACCAGGGGCTGGTTTAGCTCACCAGGCTAAATCGCTGGCTTTTAAAGCAGACCAAGCAGGCCAGCAGCACGGTTCAATTCCCGTACCAGCCTCCCCGGACAGGCGCCGGAATGTGGCGACTAGGGGCTTTTCACAGTAACTTCATTGAAGCCGACTCGTGACAATAAGCGATTTTCATTTCATTTCATTCCAACCATTTCATGATATCACGTGGAGCGAATGGAATTAGCTGAATGCTGGCGGCTGTGATTTTTGGGACCGCAAAAAGAGGCCGCAATGGACAATCCATGCCGCATGTCTGGCTGAGGATGGTTGAAAATGCTTCAGCCATGCATTTTACAATCACATGCTGGACTTCCCAATCATTGAGCATGGTGATGTTCCTGCCGGCCCTCTGGTTAGTTGTTTAATTGTCCTTCACCATTCGCTGCAGGACTGCAGAAACTTAGCTGATTTGTTGGGTGTAGAGCTGCATAGCTGCATCTATAGCATGCTGCTTCCATTTTCTTTAGTGCCCAGTATTGTAACTTCACGTGGTTGGCACTTGATTTTTAGGCTTGCCTGGGGCTACTTCTAGCATGTTCTTTAACAGTTCTCACTGAATCAGTGTTGTTCCCTATCTTGATGTTTTGTTTTGTGCATCTTCACACCCACACTGTTTTTCTACCCTTTGAGGAATAATGGGGGTAAGTTGTGGAAAGATTCATAGAATCAGCATAGAAATTGCAGTGCAGAAGGAGGCCATTCAGCCCATCGAGTCTGCACTGGACCTGGGAAAGAGCACCCTACTTAAGCCCACACCACCACCTCTCCCCATAACCCAGTACCCCCACCTAGTCTTTTGGACACTAAGGGCAATTTAGTGTGGCCAATCCACCCAACCTGCACATCTTTGGACTGTGGGAAGGAAACAGGAACACCCGGAGGAAACCCACACAGACAATGGGAGAAAGCTGGAATTGAACCCAGGTCCCTGGAGCTGTGAGACAGTCGTGCTAACCACTGTGCCACCGTGGCGTCCCATTCCTGAGCTGATTGTCAGCCCATTGAACAGCGTTGAATTGCTCCTCCCATGAACAACACATCCTGGTGATGGACTCGAACCCGGAGCTTCTGCTCCAGACGTAATCACCAAAATTGATGGCCTCATTTTGCTTCCATCGTGAAAGTCTGCCATCTGTTATTAGAGGAACATTTGAGAAAATTGAGAATCTTTACAGAACGGTTAAAATAAATTGCTTTGGTATGAAAAGACAGAGCGATGCCTGCCGCTCACCTTGCATTCCCCAGCCTCACTCGAAGGGAGATATTTATAGCAACAGCCTTGTCTCTATGCCAATTATGTCCACATGATGCTGGATAATTCTACGGCCTCGCACCCATTTTACATATTCTGATTAGATTGGCTGGAAATTCTGGTGTGTTGTGAGGTTCAGATAATACCCATGCGATTCCCAGAGTGTGTCCCTGATGGAGATTCTAGTCATACACGTGTATTCAGGACTTTACAGATTGTTAAGGGTATGCTGTGTAAGGTACAATTTATGCACACTGCTGTCTATGTACTTCCATTGCGCTGAGGTTGCACAGGTATAAATGATGTATTTTCAATTTGCCAGGCATCTAGGACTTTAGGCATAAGGGCGCTCACCCCAATTTTTCAAATTAGCACTTTAAAACCTTTGCTGTCATGTTCTTCAGTTACATTAGGTTTTTTTTTGCTTGGCACTAAACCTCTACAATGTGCTCTGGACCTTTGTGCATTGAACTCAATCTTCTTGTCTTTTTTCCAATTCTTTTTGAAAGTTTTAATGTATTTTTTGTGGTTTGATGGCATTCAATAAATAGTTTAAATAAACAATAAAATGCTCTGCCAACTCATGGGATTGTGGCCATGAGTCTCTAAAGGTCTGCAAAATAATAATCGTAATATAGTGCCTGCCTTGGTACCATGAATCACGTATTTTGGTTTTAAATGCATTATTTACTACACCGGTTAAATGGCCTGTAAGTTCTTGCGGATACTTAAATGCCCTTTTGCTACCTTCTGATAAATGGACATACTCTAAGAAGATTAAACTTTGGAGATTAACAAGTTCTTATAGCTTTGACATTTGTCACGTTAACTGATCTCTCATGAATGTTTAATCTTTTATGTGTGCATTTCAAAAACAACAGTCACTGGTAGATTTTGGTCTCTTAGAACAACCTAGGTACTTAGGACTTCAGAACAGGAGGACATCATTTGGCTCTTTGAGCCTCTTCCACTATTCAATAAGATCATGGTCTCAGTTCCATTTTCCTATCTGCCACGCCACCCTGCCCTCACATAACGCTTGATTCCCTTGTCTAGCAAAAATGTATGTAACTCATCCTTGAATACATTTAAAGATCTAACCTGCTGCACCAATTTGGAAAGAAATGGTGACACTCTCATGGCCCCGTGGGAGAAGAAAATCCTCCTCATCTCTTTTTCGAACGCACCCCCCCCCCACCCCCCCACCCCCGCCTCCGGAGTTCAGTTTCAACCACAAGGGGAAACATCTCCCCAGAATGCACCTGATCCAGTCCCCTCAAGATCATCGTTCCACAAGATCACCTCTCATTCTTCTAAACTCAAATGGGTAAAGGCCTAACCTATTCAACTTTCTTCGTAAGATAAGCACTACCACCTTGGAATGAATCTTCTTTGAACGGCTTCTAAAGCAGTGATATATATAATCATCCAGGAAACCTGAGAAAGAAGGTTCACTGCAGTTTATTATAAAATGAAAGGTTAAGGTAACTGCTGCTGCGTACAACAGGGTTTCCAGATGGGGTCTCATGAGAGTGTCGGTCCCGGTTGGGTCAGTATTTAAAGAACTAAATAGGCAGCACGATGCTGAGGACCCAGGATTGATCCCAGCCCCGGGTTACTGTCTGTGTGGGGTTGGAACATTCTCCCCATGTTTGCGTGGGTCTCACTCCCACAACCCAAAGATGTGCAGGGTAGGTGGATTGGGCACGCTAAATTGCCCCTGAATTGGAAAAAATAATTGAGTGCTCTAAATTTAAAAGGAATGACTACGAAACAAGTCCCAGCTAGGTGGACCTCCGCCCACTAGCAGGGAATACCCATGGGGCCATCTATTAGTGTGTCCCCATAGATCATAGAATTTACAGTGCAGAAGGAGGCCATTCGGCCCATCGAGTCTGCACCGGCTCTTGGAAAGAGCGCCCTACCCAAGGTCAACACCTCCACCCCATCCCCATAACCCAGTAACCCCACCCAGCACTGAGGGCAATTTTGGACACTAAGGGCAATTTATCATGGCCAATCCACCTAACCTGCACATCTTTGGACTGTGGGAGGAAACCGGAGCACCCGGAGGAAACCCACACACACACAGGGAGGATGTGAAGACTCTGCACAGACAGTGACCCAAGCCGGAATCGAACCTGGGACCTTGGAGCTGTGAAGCGATTGTGCTATCCACAATGCTACCGTGCTGCCTCGTGAAGGTTAGCGCAATATATTTATTTTATATAAGGAGAACAGAGTACTCCAGGGTCTCACCAGGGCCTGTAGTAGTGAACATTAGAATACTCCATTGGTCCCTCTCTCTTTCCATTGAATCCCTGATTCAGGTTTCCTACTTATTATTTTCAGAGCATCCTTTCTCTTAATGGTTTGTGTAGTCTGAAGGATGAATGGAATAGCTATGCTAATGAGTGATGTATACCACAATGTATCATTGGCATCAGTAGTTGTGTGCTAGACCCGCAGGAAACAGGATTGAACATTTGGTCCTCAGAGAGACATGCCGACTCTGAAACCTATACCATGCAAAGTCTTAACAAAGCAGTTTAAAGCAAATTGGATTGAATTGGTTTATTGGCACGAGTACCGAGGTACAGTGAAAAGTATTGTTCTGCATGCAGCTCAAACAGATCATTCCGTACGTGTAAAGAAAATACATAATAGGGCAAACATAAAATACACATTGTAAATACATATAGGCACAGGCTTGAGGCGAAGCAGACAGGAGTACTACTCGATAGAGAATATGTGTGACGAGATCAGATCAGTCCAGAAGTCCATCAGTCCATGAGAGGGTCATTTAGGAGCCAGTGGGAGAGGTCTTTGATTATGTTGTCCATTTCCCCAAGGCAGCAGGAGGTGTAGACAGAGTCACTGGATGGGAAGCGGGTGTGTGTGATGGACTGGGCGGTGTTCATGACTCTATAGTTCCTTCCGGTCTTGGGCCGAGCAGTTGCCATATTATGCTGCGATGCAGGCAGATAGGATGCCTTCTGTGGTGCATCTGTAAAAATTGGTAACAGTCAATGCAGACATGCCAAATTTCCCTAGTTTTCTGAGGAAGTATAGGCGCAGTTGTGCTTTCTTGATTGTAGCATCGACGTGGGTCCAGGACAAATTATTTGTGATGTGCACCCCGAGGAATTGGAACCTCGGCCCTGTTAATGCAGACAGGGTGTGTGTGCAGTGCTTTAGTTCCTGAAGTCAATGACCAGCTCTTTAGTTTTGCTGACATTGAGGAGAGATTGTTATCATTACACCACTCCACTAGGTTCTCTATCTCCCTCCTGTATTCTGACTCATCGTTGTTTGAGTTCCGACCCACTATGGTCGTGTCATCGGGGAACTTGTAGGATACCAGAGTAAGACTACAGTCTCTCTAGTTATGATAAGTCACACACACCAAAAAACAGCAACCATGCCACCAGTACACAAAATATGATAGGAGCGGCAGCAACGCTAATCTAAAGAAGCATTGGCGCCATTGATGGAATGTCACAACAGCCTGGGCTAGTGTGCAGTCAATTCTAGCCCCACTTGACCCGGGGATGCAACACTGGGTGAAATTAAAGTTACTTAAGTATCCAATGTCTTTTGTTTCACCCTCATTAAGTCCGGCCACCAGGTTTGTAAATTTTAACCAAAATAAACTTTTAGTATTTAATAATTCTTAGTATTAAATAGGCAAGAATATGACTGGCTGACTACGATTGAATTCCTAATCCCCCTTTCTAAATCACCCAATTCTATACACATGCATCCACCCACAGATACAGACAACATAGAGGGAAATGGTAGTGGGGAGGGAAGAAAATTATACAAAAAAATATATGATGGACCTTTGACTTCAGATGGGATATCTTCCAGTTGGTTTATTTCTCTATTTTAGGCCTTTAGTTTGATATTATCATTTCCTTCAGATTATAATGGTCTCCACTGTAGACTTACAAAGACAGCAGGTAACCAGCAGCTGATAGGGAGAGAGGGAGAAAACAGTTCCTTACTTTAAAGGATCTTGTGTCTTTGGCTGGGTTCTCTCCAAAAAACCCACTTGGCAGGAACCAATCGCTGTCTGTTGCCAGGCAGAATATTGTCCCTAGCCAACCCATTAGCCACCAGCCAACCAATCGAATCAAATCCTCCTGATCTGCTCGGTGCCAGAAACTCTGGGATTTCCTTTCCCAAATACAAAACTTGAGGACACAGTGTTCCAGCTGTCAAGCTATTTGAAACTTTGAATTCTATACTCCCTCTGCTCGAAGTAAATGTATATCTCAATTAACAACCCCGGAGCAAAAAAATCAATCAAGATAAAATAAAATAAATGGAAACAAAGGGAAATCAAAAGAACTCTAATATGCCTACCAACTTGGAGGATTGAAACATCATTGTAAGGATGTTTCATCGCCAGGTTTGTAAAACAAATCACAACACATACATCTATTCGTCTTCTCATCCCATCATTCAAGCTCCCCAGTTGTTATAGTTATTCTTAAAACCAGCATTTAAATCTATGATAGTGCATCTGCAATAAGATTGTCCCTCTCGGGAACATGTGCAATTTTAACATCGAAAGGTTGCAGCAATAAACTCCAATGAAACTGATATTCAGATATCAATATACATGATCAATGTATGTAAATGTAGTACAGTCATTTCAACACTAGATGGCTCACACACAGATACTATAAGAACTGGTTTCCCACCTTTTCTCTGTTAGATGATGCAGATGATGATCTGATTCAGAACAGTGAACAAGCAAGACATAGAATGGGGAGAGTGAGAGAAGTTAGAACTAGTTTGTTATAATAGTGTATAGTTATATCGTTATCTGTATTGTACTTTAATTCTTTATTGTTAGTTCAGTATTGAGTAAAAGGACTCACAGTTTATTATTTTATTACTCATTAAATTGTTCATCTTTCAACAAGAAGACTACAGGTCATTTTATCATCCTGGTGGATTCAAGAGTAATATATATATTTTAGATAAGCCATTATTTAAAATATAACATGGTAGCAGCGAGTTATAAATCTTTTGAGAAAGACTAACAAAGATTTAGCATAGAAAAGAAGAAAGAAAAAAGAACAAACGGATTCAACTATTTGACGATAGCAACCATCGCAATATTGAAAATTTTGACGCAAATGACCTATCAATGGATCAAGTTCAAGCACCAAGACATCTAAAGACCACTGGTAATTTAAATTTAAATTGGAAGTTGTTCAAGCAGCAATTTCAACTTTACCTAGAAGCTAGTGATTTAAGTGCAGCACCAGAAGCTAGAAGGATTGCATTATTTCTGTCGCTGGCAGGACAGCAAGCAATCAAAATATTCAACTCATTTCATTTTAGTGCTGATGAAGAGAAACCAAATTTGATATTCAGATATCAATATACGTGATCAATGTATGTAAATGTATTACAGTCATTTCAACACTAGATGGCTCACAGTCAGATACTATAAGAACTAGTTTCCCTTCTTTTCTATGTTAGATGATCCAGATGATGATCTGATTCAGAACATTGAACAAGCAAGACATAGAATAGCGAGAGTGAGAGAAGTTAGAACTAGTTTGTTATAATTGTGTATAGTTATATAGTTATCTGTATTGTACTTTAATTCTTTATTGTTAGTTTAGTATTGAGTAAAAGGACTCAGTTTATTATTTTATTACTCATTAAATAGTTCATCTTTCAACAAGAAGACTATAGATCATTTTAACATCCTGGTTGATTCAAGAGTAATATATATATTTTAGGTAAGCCATTATTTAAAATATAACAGGAACAATCTTGCATTCCAAGTTTTAAATTATTCTACAAACGTGAACAGATTATGGTCAGTATAGACTAGGCTTTGTTAATTATCATGTTGGACATAAATGCTGAAGGTCTAGGAGCAATGCTAAGGTTTCCTTCTCAATCATGGAAGGTTTCCTTCTTCAATCTTTGGCACAGACATTCATTTAAAAAAAAAGTTTCCACCTGCCTTTGTATTCCTGCCTCATCAGTCTGCCGTAACACTGCTCCTAGCCCAGGTCGCTGGCATCCATGGCCCTTATTAAATGTTTGTAAAAATCAGGGATGGCCAGCGCTAGTTTGCTTACCAATATGACCCTCAATTCCTCAAACACTGTTTGGCATTGTGCAAACCATGTCATCTTTGCTTGTTTCTGTGGGTTCAGTCATTTTGGATGCTGTTTTATCGGGATGAAGAGACCAACGTCGACATTATGTTCAGTTAATAGACTGCATCCCGGTGTGTCCCAAACCTTCTTATGATTTTGCAGGATCCTTCCAGGATCTAGCTTTCATTGCCCTACTTCTAAATATGCAAACTCAGTCTTTATCTGTTTGAGTATTACCACATCTACTAGTGGTACCACCGGAGAGTCGCTCTGTGAACTGTTGATCTCTTCCCCTCTATACATCTCTGTCCTCTTCCATGATTTTCACTACCTGACACATTTGTCCCTTCCTATCTTCTTTCCTACGATAATATTTTTTCAACACCCTGCACATCCTCCGAACGACCTTATAGGAGCCACTGAATTTCACTTTCAGAGTTTCACCCTGCAAAGGCAACAATATCAGTCCCTCATCCACAGCATGGACTGGACTGGCCTGGCAAGTTTGTCTGCCCACATTTTCATTCTGGCTTCCAAAACCTTTAAATATGTTTGGACAACCTGGCAAGGACTTGTGAGTCTTTCCAGAAATGTGGACACATAATCCAATATTGAGGATTCATCTTTTTGATTTAGGAAGTTTGAGCAACTTCTCTAGTTATGCAGAGGATCGGGTAATGTTGAGGAAGCAGGGAATCTACAGAAGGGCATGGACAGTGGGCAAAGAAGTGGCAGATAGAATACGATGTGGAAAAGTATAAGGTAATGCATTTTGGTTGGAAGAATAGAGGCATAGACTATTTTCCAAATAGGAAAAGGCTTCAGAAATCAAAAGCACAAAGGGATGTAGGTGTCATAGTTCAGGGTTCTCTTCAGGTTAACATGCAGGTTCTTATAAAGTGAATATGGTCACATATCAGTGGAACCCATTTTGGTTTGTGGTAGAGCAGCTTGTTATCTGCAGGTGCTCCTAGTTGATCACTCCCTGGATCCGGGGCATCCTGTCGATGGCGGCGAACCATGCCTTGGCTTCCTGGTGGTCTTGGTCCACATTGAAGTGTAAGTATTGAGCTGCCTGGTAATCTAGGGCCTCTGTGACAGCATAGATGCACCTGTGTACCGAGGTCTGTGAGATCCTGCACAGGTCCCCACTCGGCACCTGGAAGGACCCCATGGCGTAAAGGTTCAGGGCAACTGTCACCTTAGAACATAGAACATAGAACATTACAGCGCAGTACAGGCCCTTCGGCCCACGATGTTGCGCCATCCTGTGAAACCCCTCTAAAGTCCCTCTACACTATTCCCTTATCGTCCATATGCCTATCCAATGACCATTTGAATGCGTTTAGTGTTGGCGAGTCCACTACTGTTGCAGGCAGGGCATTCCACGCCCTTACTACTCTCTGAGTAAAGAACCTACCTCTGACATCTGTCCTATATCTATCTCCCATCAATTTAAAGCTATGTCTCCTCGTGCTGGACATCACCATCCGAGGAAAAAGGCTCTCACTGTCCACCCTATCTAATCCACTGATCATCTTGTATGCCTCAATTAAGTCACCTCTTAACCTTCTTCTCTCTAACGAAAACAGCCTCAAGTCCTTCAGCCTTTCCTCATATGATCTTCCCTCCATACCAGGCAACATTCTTGTAAATGTCCTCTGTACCGTTTCCAATGCTTCCACATCCTTCCTATAATGTGGCGACCAGAACTGCACACAATACTCCAAATGCAGCCGCACCAGAGTTTTGTACAACTGCAATAAGACCTCATGGCTCCGAAACTCAATTCCTCTACCAATAAAAGCTAACACACCGTATGCCTTCTTAACAACCCTCTCAACCTGGGTGGCAACTTTCAGGGATCTATGGACATGGACATCGAGATCTCTCTGCTCGTCCACACTACCACAAATCTTACCATTAGCCCAGTACTCTGCCTTTCTGTTATTCCTTCCAAAATGAATCACCTCACACTTTTCTGCATTTAACTCCATTTGCCACCTGTCAGCCCAGCTCTGCAGCTTAACTATGTCCCTCTGTAACTTGTAACATACTTCTGCACTGTCCACAACTCCACCGACTTTAGTGTCATCTGCAAATTTACTCACCCATCATTCTACGCCCTCCTCCAGGTCATTTATAAAAATGACAAACAGCAACAGCCCCAAAACAGATCCTTGTGGCACACCACTAGTAACTGGACATCAGTCAGAGCATTTCCCATCAACCACCACTCTTTGTCTTCTATCAGCTAGCCAATTTCCGATCCAAACTGCTAAATCACCCTGAATCCCATGCCTCTGTATTTTCTGCAATAGCCTACCGTGGGGAACCTTATCAAACGCTTTACTGAAATCCATATACAGCACATCAACTGCTTTACCCTTATCCACCTGTTTGGTCGCGTTCTCGAAGAACTCAATGAGGTTTGTGAGGCACGACCTACCCTTCACAAAACCATGTTGACTATCTCTAATCAAATTATTCCTTTGCAGATGATTATACATCCTATCTCTTATAAACCTTTCCAAGACTTTTCCCACAACAGAAGTAAGGCTCACTGGCCTATAGATACCATGGTTATCTCTACTCCCCTTCTTGTACAAGGGGACAACATTTGCTATCCTCCAGTCCTCTGGCACTATTCCTGTAGACAAAGATGACTTAAAGATCAAAGCCAAAGGATCAGCAATCTCCTCCCTAGCTTCCCAGAGAATCCTAGGATAAATCCCATCCAGCCCAGGGGACTTATCTATTTTCACACTTTCCAGAATCGCTAACACCTCCTCCTTATGAACCTCAAGCCCTTCTGGTCTAGTAGCCTGTATCTCAGTATTCTCCTCGACAACTTTGTCTTTTTCCTGTGTGAATACTGACGAAAAATACTCATTTAGCACCTCTCCTATCTCTTCGGACTCTACGCACAACTTCCCACTACTGTCCTTGACTGGCCCTACTCTTACCTTAGTCATTATTTTATTCCTGACATACCTGTAGAAAGCTTTAGGGTTATCCTTGATCCTACCTGCCAAAGACTTCTCATGTCCTCGCTTGGCTCTTCTTAGCTCTCTCTTTAGAGCCTTCCTAGCTAACTTGTAACTCTCAAGCGACCCAACTGAACCATCACGCCTCATCTTCACATAAGCCTCCTTCTTCCTCTTGACAAGTGATTCAACTGCTTTAGTAACCCATGGTTCCCTCACTCGACCACTTCTTCCCTGCCTAACAGGTACATACTTATCAAGGATATGCAGTAGCTGTTCCTTGAACATGCTCCACATTTCCATTGTGTCCATCCCCTGCAGTTTTCCTCTCCAGGCGATGCATCCTAAGTCTTGCCTCATCGCATCATAATTGCCTTTCCACCAGCAATAACTCTTGCCCTGCGGTTTATACCTATCCCTTTCCATCACTAAAGTAAACGCAATCGAATTGTGGTCACTATCACCAAAATGCTCACCTACCTCCAAATCTAACACCTGTCCTGGTTCATTACCCAGTAGCAAATCCAATATGGCCTCGCCTCTTGTTGGCCTATCTACATACTGCATCAGGAAACCCTCCTGCACACATTGGACAAAAACGGATCCATCTAAAGTACTCGAACTATAGTGTTTCCAGTCAATATTTGGAAAGTTAAAGTCCCCCATAACAACTACCCTGTTATTTTCGCTCCTATCCAGAATCATCTTTGCAATCCTTTCCTCTACATCTCTGGAACTTTTCGGAGGCCTATAGAAAAGCCCTAACATGGTGACCTCTCCTTTCCTGTTTCTTAACTCAGCCCATACTACCTCAGTATTCGAGTCCTCATCAAATGTCCTCTCATCCACCGTAATACTGTCCTTGACTAACAATGCCACCCCTACCCCTCTCTTACCACCTTCCCTGAACTTACTGAAATATCTAAACTCCGGCACCTGCAACAACCATTCCTCGCCCTGCTCTATCCATGTCTCCGAAATGGCCACAACATCGAAGTCGCAGGTACTAACCCATGCCGCAAGCTCACCCACCTTATTCCGGATGCTCCTGGCATTGAAGTAGACGCACTTTAGACCACCTACCTTCCTGCCGGTACACTCCTGCAACTTTGAAACATAGAACATAGAACATAGAACATAGAACATAGAACAGTACAGCACAGAACAGGCCCTTCGGCCCTCGATGTTGTGCCGAGCAATGATCACCCTACTTAAACCCACGTAACCCGTATACCCGTAACCCAACAATCCCCCATTAACCTTACACTACGGGCAATTTAGCATGGCCAATCCACCTAACCCGCACATCTTTGGACTGTGGGAGGAAACCGGAGCACCCGGAGGAAACCCACGCACACACGGGGAGGACGTGCAGACTCCACACAGACAGTGACCCAGCCGGGAATCGAACCTGGGACCCTGGAGCTGTGAAGCATTGATGCTAACCACTATGCTACCGTGAGGCCCACCTTACTCATGACCTCACTACTCTCAACCTCTTGTGTACTGGAGCTACAATTCAGGTTCCCAATCCCCTGCTGAACTAGTTTAAACCCTCCCAAAGAGCATTAGCAAACCTCCCCCCCCCCCAGGATATTAGTACCCCTCTGGTCCAGGTGTAGACCATCCCGTTTTTAGAGGTCCCACCTACCCCAGAATGAACCCCAATTGTCCAGAAATCTGAAACCCTCCCCCCTGCACCATCCCTGCAGCCACGTGTTCAACTGCTCTCTCCCCCTATTCCTCGCCTCGCTAGTACGTGGCACGGGTAACAACCCAGAGATAATAACTGTTTGTTCTAGCTCTAAGTTTCCACCCTAGCTTCCTGAATTCCTGCCTTACATCCCTATCCCTTTTCCTACCTATGTCGTTGGTACCTATGTGGACCACGACTTGGGGCTGCATATTGATGGCCACCGGGAGCTGGTGCATTCCTCCATACCCCCTCTGAGCCAGGGGTGCCATCTAGCAGATATGTCGCACTGTGGGCGCGATTCTCCGCTCCCATGCCGGGTGGGAGAATCGCGGGAGGGCCACTCTGGCACACCCCCCCCCGTGATTCTCCACCCCCCCCAAAATGCCGTGTCACGTTTTGTGACACGCCGCTCAGAGAATTGCGGGCCGCCATTTTTCACAGCGACCCGCGATTCTCCGACCGAGATGGGCCGAGCGGCCTGCCGTTCCCGATCGGTTCACGCCAGCGGCAACCACACCTGGTTGCTGCCGGCGTGAACAGCGGCCAAAGGTGAGTATGGGGCTTGTGGGGGGTGGAGAGGGGAGTGAACACCACGACTGTGCTCGGGAGGGGACTGGCCCGCGATCGGTGCCCACCGATCGTCGGGCCGGCGTCTCAAAGGGACGCACTCTTTCCCCTCCGCCGCCCCGCAAGATGAGGCCGCCACGTCTTGTGGAGCAGCGGAGGAGAATACGTCAGCCGCGCATGCGCAGGTTGGAACCGGCCAACCTGCGCCTGCACGGCTGATGTCATTAGGCGCGCCAGCCGCGTCATTCACGGCGCGCCTGGCCTTGACGCCAGCAACAAGGCACCGCGGCCGAGATTTACAGCATGGCCCTCCTAGCCCCCCGGGGTGGGGGGGAGGGGGGGGGAGAATAGTGGCCAAGGAGCGGCCTCCAACGCCGTTGTGACCTCTCCGGGTTTCACGACGGCGTCAGGCCTTGCGGAGAATTCCACCCTGTATCTTTGCTCAGCCGGAGTCTTTGAAGGCATGCCTAGTCTGACAGTTCCTTGAATGACAGGCACTGCCAATATACACAAGGCCTCATGCCGCGCCTCCTTGGCTCCTCCTCCTCAGCTGATTCTCCAACCTTAGTGGCTGTCCCTCTGTGGCATGCTTCTCTGCTGCAGCTTCCTCTTCCTTCTCAAGCAGCGCCCGCTTTTACAGCCGTAAGGCATCCCCAGGATTGTGGCGACGAGCAGGAAGACCACCATTGCTGGTTGAATTCCAATATCCATCATCAACATGGGGTGAAAGGCCGACAAGTTAGCTTGGTGCATACCACCCTGCCCAACCAGGTCCAACGGGCTACATGGTGGCCCTGGTTGGCACTGTGCGCTCTGCCCCAACATGTCCCACCCCCGCTTTCTGGCTCCATTGGTGGCAGCACCGTGGGGACCTCAGACCATGGCATCCGTCCCTGATGCCAGGGGTGCCATCAGCTGGCACTGCCCTCACCAAGGGCATGCACCCCCTCCCCCACAGTAGCACCATCAGGGATGGGCTGTGGCACTATTCCCCTTTTAAACTCGTCCCACTTTCCATACACACACACACCCACACATAAAGGCACACACACAGACATCGTAGAGGTGACGGAAAGGAAATAAGCACAAAAAATAAAAGATAAGAGGTGGGATTCACCCCTACCCGGCGGGGCGGGGGTCCCGGCGGGATGGAGTAGCGTAAACCACTCCGGCGTCGGGCTGCCGCAAAAGTGCGGAATTCTCCACACCTTCAGGGGCTAGGCCCACCCCGGAGTGGTTTGCGCCCCGCCGGCCGGCGGGAAAGGGGTTTGGCGCCACACCAACCGGCGGCGAAGGGCCTCCGCTGGCCGACGCGAGTTGGCGCATGCACGGGAGCGCTAGCACGTGCTGGCATCATCCCCGTGCATGCACAGAGGGCTTCGCTTCTGCACCGGGAATGGCGAAGGACCATGGCTTCCGGTGCGGAAGGATAGAGTGCCCTCATGGCACAGGCCCGCTCGCGGATCGGTGGGCCCCAATCGCGGGCCAGGCCATGGTGGGGGCACCTCCCGGGGCCAGTTCCCCCCCCCGCGCCCCTCCCCCAAGAACCCCGGAGCCCGCCCGCGCTGCCAGATCCCGTCGGTAAGGGACCTACTTCAATTTACGCCGGCAGGACCGGCAACAGACGGGCGGGGCTTCGGTCCATTGCGGGCCGGAGATTTCGGGCAGCCCCAGTGTCCATTGACTCGCGCCAGATCCCGCCAATCTCCGAGGCAGGTGGCTCAACTCACGCCGGGCCGGTTTTTGGGGGGTGGGAGAATTGGAAGGACGGCGGGGGCAGGATTCACGCCGACGCCCGGCAATTCTCCCACCTGGTAGGGGGTCGGAGAATCCTGCCCAAGGATCCTTGACATCAGATGGATATCTTCCAGTTAGTTTCTTTCTCCAGTTTAGTCCTTCAGTTGGATGTTCGTGTTTCCTGCAGCTTGTAATGGTCTTCACTGTCGACTCACCGAGACAGCAGGCAGACAGCAGCTAATAGAAAGAGAGAGAGAAAAAACACATTTTCTTACTTTGAGGGTCTCATGTCTTCTGCTGAGTTCTCTAAAAATAACTCCACTTGGCAGGAACCAATCGCTGTCTGTTGCTAGGCAGAATACTGTCCCTGGCCAACCCATTGGCCGTGAGTCAACCAATCATACCAAATCCCTCCAATTTCTTGGTGCCAGAAAGTCTGGTATTTCCTTTCACAATTACAAAATTTGAGCATTTTGAATTCTGTACTTACTCCACTTGACTGAAAGGTATATCTCAATTGACGATGCCTGAACCAAAAATAAAAGATAAAATAAAATAAATGGGAACGAAGGAAAATCAATAGAAAGTACTCTAACAGGAGTCACAGAAAAAAAAGTGGTCGTTCGTCTTCTTCCGGCACTGCAGGCCGGTGCGCAGGGTGGAGCCCACGGCGCTCAACGCTTCCGCCACCTTCGCCGAGGCCCGGTTCACATCAGTGGGTGGTAGCCTCATGCCCACCCTGGGGAAGAAGGTGTCCCATTTCTCCCCCACAGCATCCACAATCGTCTCCAGCTCTGCATCGGTGAACCCCATGGCAGCTCTGAGTGGGGCCATCGTCCTGGCCTGGCAGGAGTGGGAGCATGTGGGGAGTGGAGTGCTTATTGCAGCTCCAGCTTGTCAGGCTCTCCAGTGCCAATTCCTACCCTAGCGAATCCGATGTTGGAGTTGTAATAGTTTCGCGTGGGCAGAGTGCTAGCTCATTAGCATGTCGGGAATGGATCCAGGACTGGCGCCCCCAACAGGAGAGGGGAACACTCACAATTCAGATCCAGCATCAACACTTTGGGCGCGATTCTCCCAAAACGGGAGAAATCGTAAGGCTGGCGTCAAACCCGGGCGGGTGTGACGCCAGCGCGCCCCTTCCCGACCGGGAACCGATTCTGGTCCCCGGTTGGGGCTAGCAGCCCGATGCCGCAAGCTCCGGCATCACGGGCTTAACGAATTTCGTTAAGCCCGCTTGCCGGAGTTAGCGCCGGCTGACGCGTCATATGACGTCAGCCGCGCATGCGCGGATTGGAAGACTCCAACCCGCGCATGCGCGGATGACGTCATCGCGTATTTGCGCGAAACCCGCGCATGCGCGGGCCGGGATGCCCCTCAGCCGCCCCGCTAATGGATACTGCGGGGCGGCTGAAGGACAAATAGTGCGCGGGCATCGGGCCCGCTGCCCGCGATCGGTGCCCACCGATCGCGGGCCCATGGCACCCTTGGCACGGCCGTGGTACTGCCATGCCAATCGGTGCCATGGTTATAAAAAGCGAGTTGTTCCCGCCGTTTTTACGAACGGCCAGACCAGGTCTGTTTGCCATTCGTAAAAACAGCGTAAAGGGCTGGGACTTCGGCCCATTGAACAGCTGTGAATCGCTGCCGGCCGTAAAAAAACGGCGGCAGCGATTCGTGTCGGGAGTTGGGCGGGGGGGGGGAGAATAGCGGGAGGGCGGGAAAAAGTCGGGAAGGCCCTCCCGCTATTCTCCGACCCGTCGTGGGGGTCGGAGAATTTCGCCCTTAGCCTCTGAAACGGAGAATCTTACCCATGGCTTCATACTGTTAATAAGAAGTTGACAGAATATTTTGGAAGGAGGTATAGTGTAATGGGTTAACAGAATAACTGTGATCATGATCGATCTAGACTATGATACATCAGTAACATCAACTGTTATGGGTTTGACTCTCGGGAGAGAGGATGGAATACTATGAACTCATGAGAAACATGCTGACTCTGTAACCCATCATATATATATGGTGTTAATAAACCAGTTTAAAGCAAGTTGGAGAGTAAGACAACAGTCTTTTAGATAGGATAGGTCATGCACACCAGAATCCAGCAACCAAGCCATGAGTACATGAAACAGTGGGTATTCCTGTTCCTATCCTAGCCCCACTGTACGCCTACTTCCCTCCTCCCGCCAAGACAACCAGATCACCCAATAACGTATTCACCAATCCCCTGAGAATAGAATATTTTGCCTTTACAGATTTTGGCTTTTTGCCTTGCTGCAGCAAGTAGAACTAATGCCCAAGGAGAAAGCAATGAATTAAGGAAGGAGTTCAAAGAAAGGGCAAGGAAGGACATTTTGATGGACAGTTGGGTGCACACAAAATCTGAAGCAAACATTTTCTGCATTGGGCCAAACATAGAAAGGGTGAGTGGACTCATAGAGACACAGAATGAGAAGGGTAATTTGAGAAGCATGGGCTGAGAAAGGAAACCTGACTATTTGGAACGATTGGAGGGAGCTGAGAGATGGCCAGGGAAAATGAAAGAATTGGTTCAGATGCCATACCTTATTCCCATAGCTGTGTCAAGAACTGGTGATAATTTTAACACTGACTAAAATATTCCTCCAAGGAAGCTGGCTAAGATTGCTTTCTATTAGGAATCTCATAGTAGTCTTATCTCTCTGCTCATGGAAGTGATATTTAAAGAGTTTATGGCTGGAAGTTTCTGACCCCACTATGGTGAGACCTGCCACAGAGGATACGGCATGTCAACCAAAAGCCCATTGCCTTTCGGTGGAACCAGAAGATCCCAGTAGCAGCCAGGGCTAGAAATTCCTGGCCTACATGTGGTAGAAGCAGAATGGGGTTCAGATGCAAGGGTCAGCTGTTTTGTTTACTGATCACATTATGATTCCCTGTTGTTCTTCTTAATTTGCCAACAGTGTCGATGATCTTCAGCCAAAGGTCAACAGCATTTGTCAATTATAAATGAATGCCCTTCCCATCACAAATTTCTATCCATTTTATTTGTACCTTCTTCCAAGATTATGAGTATAGTCAACTCTGCTAAACTTCTACTAGGCCACCATGAACAATGCTGTAACCCCAGAACAGTTATAACCAAGGCAGGGATTCATACAATTTTAGCGACAAAGGAAGGTATGGGATATAGGGATAATGTAGGAAAGTATGGTAAAGTAGAAGGTTAGCTATGATCATATTGAATGGTGGAACAGACTCAATGGGCCAAATAGTTTACTCCCACTCCTATTTTCTTTACAGCTATCCCCATAATTGAACATACTATGATATAAACAGAATCCTAATACACACTCTTTGGATATGTTTCCAAGGACTCTAGCAAATTATAAGCAGGACCTTTCATGAAGTTCTGGAGTAATATTTTTCTCAGTACTATTGTGTTTGGTGTGTCTGTGGAATCAATACCCTTGAGATCTATCACCAGAAGCCCAGTACTTTGCTGCAAACAAGTAATTTGAAGGAAGACGTGATGTATGGGTTCTCCTTCTTCAGCTGAATAGAATGTCTTTCTCTGGAGACCTGCAATGTGAGAAGGTTTTTCCTTGACTATGAGGCATGTTGATCCCTCGGAAAGACAATACACTGCAGGAGTTGTGTCTTCTGCAAAACATTCCTTTCCATTACTGGTCTAAACATGGACACCGATATGCTGCAACTTACCCCTGAACAGCTTGCATTTTAAAAATGTATTTCCGATACTGCCTTAGTATGAAAAAAAAATAATGCAGCCCCACAGTCAAATATACAAATTGAGCAATCAAAAGAACCTTCAAAGTAAAATCTATGGGTTAAAACTCCAAGTGTACAGTGACTCATTTTTGGGTGAGATGCTGGCATTGAGTAGTCCATTTTGATGTGTGATGTCCATGTTTCCAGCCTGTATGTCACTGTGACACAGTCTGCACTTATCGAGAGAATAGACCTAAAATGAGGCCCATTGCCAATGAAAAACGGGATGCTAATGCTTGTCTCAGGCATTTCTGAATGCAGCAGATCCCGTCCCCGTTTGGGGAAATGTACCATTTCAGGAGTGCTCCTCCTTGCCCCAAATCAAATCATTGCCAGCCCACTCACATTCTGTAATCGCAAGTGTAGTGTGACACCTCATATATTAAAAAATAAATCGGTGTTGCATTTTATGTAGTATCAAACTTGAACTGTTATGTAATGCGTCTTTACAAATTATATGAATAAAGTTTATTTTTTTGAAAAAATCACTGCTCCTGCCCAACTCCCCACCATTCCTTGATTGCCCCCACTTCCTGATTATCTAAACAACTCTCTGCAATCCCCGCATTGCCTCATCTCCCTTTCTCCCAATCCAATATCCATTGACTTCCATTTGCATCCCAGCTGTCAGATATCACTACCTCATGAACCGTGCGCTGTCTCTCGGGCTATCCCTGGAGCCAGCAGCTCACTGATAACATACGGATAATGCCAACGGACCACATTCCTGTGATCCTGCCAAAAGAATCCTTTCCTGGTAGCCGCATCGAATAATACTTGGGAGCGAACCGATTTCCAGGCCTAAAACATTTCAATTCGCTAGTTCAGAATGAGTTATTTCTTTGAAATTGAAAATTCTTTTATATGCTTTTAAATGTAATGGCACTTTTCCAAACATCTTGTTTGAAATTTATAAACAAAAGTTAAATTAGCCACTTAAAAAAAAAATCAACTCTTATTGAATTTAAAAATTATCGCCCACAGAATGATTTTAAGTAGTTGGGGCGAATGGGTCGCTTGTCTGCTTTTAATTTTAATGAGGTTCACATGATATTACAAGAATTATACCATCAGCAGTTTCTGACAAACAGACATTGCATATAATAAACATCAGTGGCATAGATCTCACAACACTTCCTCTGTTAATTATCTTGATGGTTTTTCAATCCAATGTTTAAAAATGAACTCTGGTTGAAATCTGGTCAATTATTACAATGAGTGAAAGCTGTGAATGGAAGCTGCCCATAACTGCCGCTCAATCCAGATAACTTCAAAGACCTCTTCAGAAGACCAAGTGAACAGGCAATTTCAAATACTAGAAAACTTGTCAGTTTGTAGTCCTCTCAAAACAAATTGCATTACTAAAATTGATCAGTTCCATCTCAGCCATAAGTTCCCCTCTCCTCCTTTATTACTTTTGCCGACTTCCTCTGAGGAATGGTCCCTAGACATTGCTGCATTGGGCAGCACGGTAGCATGGTGGTTAGCATAAATGCTTCACAGCTCCAGGGTCCCAGGTTCGATTCCCGGCTGGGTCACTGTCTGTGCGGAGTCTGCACGTCCTCCCCGTGTGTGCGTGGGTTTCCTCCGGGTGCTCCGGTTTCCTCCCACAGTCCAAAGATGTGCGGGTTAGGTGGATTGGCCATGCTAAATTGCCTGTAGTGTCCTAAAAAAGTAAGGTTAAGGGGGGGGGGGGGGGTTGTTGGGTTACGGGTATAGGGTGGATACGTAGGTTTGAGTAGGGCAAACTTTTCCGTGCAAGGGCCACATTCAGAAATTCACAATTTTAAAGGGCCGCATAGTATATTAATTAATAGTCCCGGTTCTAACCAATTAGCGTGCGGCATATACCTCAGCGCTTCCCCCGGCGGCATCCTGCCTTTAGCCCTCTTTTTCTCTACTTTTCAAAAATAGCGCTTCACCCGGTTATGATTCTGGGCGCTTCATATAGAACATAGAACATAGAACATAGAACAGTACAGCACAGAACAGGCCCTTCGGCCCTCGATGTTGTGCCGAGCAATGATCACCCTACTCAAGTCAACGTATCCACCCTATACCAGTAACCCAACAGCCCCCCCAATTAACCTTATTAAAAAAAAAAAATTTAAAAATTTTTTTTTTATGACTTGATCTTGGTGGGCCGCATAAAGACCTTTGGCGGGCCGCAGTTTGCCCACCCCTGGAGTAGGGTGATCATTGCTCGGCACAACATCGAGGGCCGAAGTGCCTGTTCTGTGCTGTACTGTTCTATGTTCTATGTACATCAATTGTGCTTCTGTACTTCCAGTAGCCCTGTGCGAATAGATAGGATTGACAGGCTACCTGACTTTGGTAGGCATCACAGTTGAGTTCCTCATCTGAAATATGCACTGGATACAAAACTGAAGCCTGAAAACTGAAAACTGTTTTGCCTTGATAATTAACAATGACCCTGTCAATCTTACTGCATTTGGTAGCTATTGAATGGGAGAGCATTTGGAATTTCATGGCATTGCAATCACTGGACCAATACATTAGGGAAGCCTTTTCTACTCATCACTTAAGCGAGTGAATCTTTGGAAGTTTTTCCAATGCTTGCCTGAAAAGATATGCTTTGCAATGGCAATCATTTTTAGAGAATGCCACGCAGTTCATGAATAAACACCTTCTACTCTTCAACTCTTCAATGAAATATGCCATTCACTCATCTCAAAATAAAGTGTAATGTCTTCTCCACGATGTTGGTTAAGTGCCTGAAATCAGATGATTCTAAGGGAGTCAAGCAGACCATTTACTATTAGACAGAAGAATGCAGCACAAGGCAATGATATTTAATTGGATTTTCCGAAAGCTTTTCAGAAGTTCCGCAATGACAATTAGAGCAAAGATAAGGAGACATTGAAAATGAAGGATTGTGCTGGATAAGAAAATCGGCTTAAATGTAGAAAATACCCTAAATCAGAGACTTGCACACAATATAGAGGTTATTTGCAGGATGCCTAGTCATGTTATTATTTAAGTCTTTATTTTATTATTTTAGCTTAGAAGGGGTTATTGTCAGCAAATTCTTAAAATGGTGGTAAAATAAGAGCCAGAAGTGCCTCCTCCTGAGGTCTCCCCGAACAGGCACTGGAATGTGGCGTCTAGGGGCTTTTCACGGCAACCTCATTTGAAGCCTACTTGTGACAATACGCTATTACTATTATTGCAAGGAACGTTGCCCCAGTATGTGCTGCCTTCAAAAAGGAGGACAAATCCAGACCGGCCAGTCACAGGCCCATCAGCCTACTCTCAGTCAGTAGCAATGTGATGGAAGGTATCATCAACAGTGCTATCAAGCGGCACTTACTCAGTAATAACTTTCTCCCTGATACTTTGTGTTTCCCAGGACCACTCAACTCCTGACCTCATTACCACCTTGTCCATACATGACCAAAGGAGAAAAGCAAATTGCTGCGGATGCTGGAAAAGCAGAAGATACTGGGCAATCTCAGCAGGTCCCTCGCCATCTGTGGAGAGAGAAGGGAACTTACATTTCAAGTCTGGATGACTCTTTGTCAAAGCTTTGAAAAAGGGTCTTCCAGACTGGAAATGTTTTCATAGAATTTACAGTGCAGAAAGAGGCCATTCGGCCCATCGAGTCTGCACCAGCTCTTGGAAAGAACACCCCACTTAAGGCCACACATCCACCCTATCCCAGTAAACCAATAACCCCACCTTAGCTAAGGGCAATTTTTCATGGGCAATCCACCTAACCTGCACATCTTTGGTCTATGGGAGGAAACGGGAGCACCCGGAAGAAACCCACGCAGACACGGGGAGAACGTGCAGACTCTACACAGACAGTAACCCAAGCCGGGAATAGAACCTGGGACCCCCCGAGCTGTGAAGGAACTGTGCTAATCACTATGCTACCGTGCTGCCCTTCTCTTGTGACCAAAAGAGCTGAAGTCAAGAGGTGAGATGAAAATGATATATAGCGCTTGACATCAAGGCAGCATTTGACGAAATGTGGCTTCAAGTAGTTCTAAAAAAACTGATGTTAATGGGAATCAGGTGAAAGACTCTCTACTGATTGGATTCATACTTGGCAGTTGTTGGATGCCAATCATCTCAGTCCCAGGACAATGTAGCAGGAGTTTCTTAAGGTTGTGTTCTATGCCCAACAATCTTCAGTTGCTTCATCAATTACCTTCTCACCATCATAAGGTCAGAAGTGGGGATATTCGCTGATAATTGCACAATGTTCAATATCACTCTGGACTCCTCGGATACTGAAGCTGTCTGTGGCCAAATGAAGCAAGACCTGGACAACATTATGCTGATAAGTGGCAAGTAACATTCATATCACAATAGTGTCAGGCGGGCAGCATGGTGGCACAGTGGTTAGCATTGCTGCCTCACGGCGCCGATATCCCAGATTCGATCCCGGCTCTGGGTCATTGTCCGTGTGGAGTTTGCACATTCTCCCCGTGTTTGAGTGGGTTTCACCCCACAACCCAAAGATATGCAAGATAAGTGGATTGGCCCCTTAATTGGAAAAAACGAATTGGGTATTCTAAATTCATAAAAAAAACCAAAAGTGTCAGGAAATGCCCATCACCAGCGTGAGGTAATCTAACCAACTGCCCGTCGACATTCAACGGCATTACTATTGCTGAAGCCCCCTTTATCAACATCCTAGAGGTTACCAGATCTGAACTGGAGCAGCCATGTAAACACTGTGGGTACAAGAGCAGATCAGAAGCGAGGAATTCTATGGTGAGTAACTGTCCAAAGGTGGAGTCTACCATTGTGAATGCATAATTCAGCAGTTTGATGGAATGCTATCTCCTTGCCTGAATGATTGCAGCCCCAACAAAAGTCAAGAATCTTAACACTATCCCACAAATCCTTTTGTTCAGGTCTATCAAACTATTCGGAAGGACAGAGTGGATGGTAAGGGAGGTGGTGTTGCTCTGTTATTTAAGGATGACATCCGGGCAATAGTAAGGGATGACATCGGTGCTATGGAGGATAAGGTTGAATCCATTTGGGTGGAAATCAGGAATAGTAAGGCGAAAAAAGTCACTGATAGGAGTAGTCTATCGGCCACCAAATAGTAACGAGATGGTGGGGCAGGCAATAAACAAAGAAATAACTGATGCATGTAGAAATGGTACAGCAGTTATCATGGGGGATTTTAATCTACATGTCGATTGGTTTAACCAGGTCGGTCAAGGCAACCGTGAGGAGGAGTTTATAGAATGTATCCGCGATAGTTTCCTAGAACAGTATGTAATGGAACCTACGAGGGAACAAGCGGTCCTAGATCTTGTCCTGTGTAATGAGACAGGATTGATTCATGATCTCATAGTTAGGGATCCTCTCGGAAGGAGCGATCACAATATGGTGGAATTTAAAATACAGATGGAGGGTGAGAAAGTAAAATCAAATACTAGTGTTTTGTGTTTAAACAAAGGAGATTACAAGGGGATGAGAGAAGAACTAGCTAAGGTAGACTAGGAGCTAAGACTTTATGGTGGAACAGTTGAGGAACAGTGGAGAATCTTCCAAGCGATTTTTCACAGTGCTCAGCAAAGGTTTATACCAACAAAAAGGAAGGACGGAAGAAAGAGGGAAAATCGACCGTGGATATCTAAGGAAATAAGGGAGAGTATCAAATTGAAGGAAAAAGCATATAAAGTGGCAAAGATTGCTGGGAGATTAGAGGACTGGGAAATCTTTAGGGGGCAACAGAAAGCTACTAAAAAAGCTATAAAGAAGAGTAAGATAGAGTATGAGAGTAAAATTGCTCAGAATATAAAAACAGACAGTAAAAGTTTTTACAAATATATAAGACAAAAAAGAGTGGCTAAGGTAAATATTGGTCCTTTAGAGGATGAGAAGGGAGTTTTAATAATGGGAAATGAGGAAATGGCTGAGGAACTGAACAGGTTTTTTGGGTCGGTCTTCACAGTGGAAGACACAAATAACATGCCAGCGACTGATAGAAATGAGGCTATGACAGGTGAGGACCTTGAGAGGATTGTTATCACTAAGGAGGGAGTGATGGGCAAGCTAATGGGGCTAAAGGTAGACAAGTCTCCTGGCCCTGATGGAATGCATCCCAGAGTGCTAAAAGAAATGGCTAGGGAAATTGCAAATGCACTAGTGATAATTTACCGAAATTCACTAGACTCTGGGGTGGTCCCGGTGGATTGGAAATTAGCAAACGTGACGCCACTGTTTAAAAAAGGAGGTAGGCAGAAAGCAGGAAATTATAGGCCAGTGAGTTTAACTTCGGTAATAGGGAAGATGCTGGAATCTATCATCAAGGAAGAAATTGCGAGGCATCTGGATAGAAATTGTCCCATTGGGCAGACGCAGCATGGGTTCGTTAAAGGCAGGTCATGCCTAACTAATTTAGTGGAATTTTTTGAGGACATTACCAGTGCAGTAGATAACGGGGAGCCGATGGATGTGGTATATCTGGATTTCCAGAAAGCCTTTGACAAGGTGCCACACAAAAGGTTGCTGCATAAGATAAAGATGCATGGCATTAAGGGTAAAGTAGTAGCATGGATAGAGGATTGGTTAATTAATAGAAAGCAAAGAGTTGGGATAAATGGGTGTTTCTCTGGTTGGCAATCAGTAGCTAGTGGTGTCCCTCAGGGATCCGTGTTGGGCCCACAATTGTTCACAATTTACATTGATGATTTGGAGTTGGGGACCAAGGGCAATGTGTCCAAGTTTGCAGATGACACTAAGATGAGTGGTAAAGCAAAAAGTGCAGAGGATACTGGAAGTCTGCAGAGGGATTTGGATAGGTTAAGTGAATGGGCTCGGGTCTGGCAGATGGAATACAATGTTGACAAATGTGAGGTTATCCATTTTGGTAGGAATAACAGCAAACGGGATTATTATTTAAACGATAAAATATTAAAGCATGCCGCTGTTCAGAGAGACTTGGGTGTGCTAGTGCATGAGTCACAGAAGGTTGGTTTACAAGTGCAACAGGTGATTAAGAAGGCAAATGGAATTTTGTCCTTCATTGCTAGAGGGATGGAGTTTAAGACTAGGGAGGTTATGTTGCAATTGTATAAGGTGTTAGTGCGGCCACACCTGGCGTATTGTGTTCAGTTTTGGTCTCCTTACTTGGGAAAGGACGTACTGGCGCTGGAGGGTGTGCAGAGGAGATTCACTAGGTTAATCCCAGAGCTGAAGGGGTTGGATTATGAGGAGAGGTTGAGTAGACTGGGACTGTACTCGTTGGAATTTAGGAGGATGAGGGGGGATCTTATAGAAACATTTAAAATTATGAAGGGAATAGATAGGATAGATGCGGGCAGGTTGTTTCCACTGGCGGGTGACAGCAGAACTAGGGGGCATAGCCTCAAAATAAGGGGAAGTAGATTTAGGACTGAGTTTAGGAGGAACTTCTTCACCCAAAGGGTTGTAAATCTATGGAATTCCTTGCCCAGTGAAGCAGTTGAAGCTCCTTCATTACATGTTTTTAAGGTAAAGATAGATAGTTTTTTGAAGAATAAAGGGATTAAGGGTTATGGTGTTCGGGCCGGAAAGTGGAGCTGAGTCCACAAAAGATCAGCCATGATCTAATTGAATGGCGGAGCAGGCTCGAGGGGCCAGATGGCCTACTCCTGCTCCTAGTTCTTATGTTCTTATGTTCTATCTGACCTAGCTCTGTTCTTGCCCCATTGAATTCAACTCTCCCCCAGTTGATTATTCTTTCTCTGGATTGCCTGTTTTTCTTTTCTATCATCATCCGAAACCTTATGGTACAAAGATCAATGTATCTTATGTAAGGGCCCTTCCTTTGGATCCCCTTAGTTCCTATTTAATTTATTTTGTCTTTATTGTTTTTGGTCCCTGGATTGTAAATGGAGACATATCTTTACGTCGAGCAGAGGAAGTAAGTAAGTGTCAAAATAGTTCACTTTGTTATAAAGTTTTGTAATTTGGGCAGAAGAATCTAGACTTTATGCAACCCAAGAGATTGGAGGAGTTCATTTCAATTGGTTGGCTGGTGGCCAATCGATTGGCCAGGGACAGTATTCTGCCCGGCAACTGACAGCAATTGATTTCTGTCAGGTGGAGTTTTTCAGAGAGAACCCAGGAAAAGCCACTGGACCCTCAAGGTGGAAGCTTCTCTCCCTGTTTTCTCTGCTGCCTGCTGTTTGAAGGCAAAATCTTCAAGACCTGTCACGCTCTCCCTCTCTGCATTTCTCTCTCTCTCTAATGCTGGCTGCCTGTTATTTCTGTGAATTCATAGTGAAAACCATTGAAAGCTGAAAGAAAAGATATCCATCTGGAAAACTTGACTGAAGAAAGGAAACTAACTGGAAGATGTCCATCTGAAACAAAGACTCTTATTCTTTTACTTTCATCGTTACTTTACACTCCTATTTCCCCGCTGTGTTTGTTTGCCTGTGTGTATAGAAGGTGGAGCAAGTTAAAGGGGGGGGGGGGGGGGGAGATTAGATAGTAGTTAACCAGTTGTATTTATTGCCTGTTTAATTTTAGCTACTGTTAATAATGAAAAGTTAATTGTGTTTACATTTACAAAGCTGGTGAATGCACCTATTGGGCAGTCGAAGACCTCGCGTATTTTAAAATAAAAGATCATTTGAAGCGTGTTGCAACTCCGGGTCAAGTGGGGCTGGAATTGACCATGCACTGGCCCAGGGTCTCGTGACACCTAAATGTTCCCTGACTGACACTTGATTTACTTGGCCCACTTCATTCCCAACAGCTAGATCCAGTGCATCATTTCTTGTTGGAATGGACACAGATTGCTGTAACCAATATTCCTGAAAACAATCTCAGAACATTCACCATTCTCCACACTTAACACTACCACTGTCCCAGTCCATATTTGGGTAATTAAAGTCCTCCATTACAACCACTCTAAAATGTTGACATTTGTCTGTAATTTCCCTGCAGATTTGTTCTTCTCCATCCTGCTCACCAGTTGGCAGTCTATATACGACACCAAGCTGTGTACTTGCACCGTTTTTGTCCCTTGGCTCCAGCCAAATTGATTCTGTCCTTGATCCCTCTGGGGCATCCTCTTTCTCCAGCACTGCAATGCTCTCCTCAACCAATACCATCACACCATCCTCCTTTCCTTCCTTTTTTATCTTTTCTGAACACTTTGTACCCACGAATATTTAACATCCAGTCCTGTCCTTTCTTGAGCTAGATCTCTGTTATCACCACAACATCATACTTCCCCATCACAATCTGCACCTGAAACTTACCTAATATTGTTTACTATGTTACGGACATCACATACACGCACAGTATCTCTTTTTAAACATCATTATTTTCCCCCTTACCACAAATTCACCTATGGACTTACTATTCTCTCGCTGGGCTAAATCGCTGGCTTTTAAAGCAGACCAAGCAGGCCAGCAGCCGGAATGTGGCGACTCGGGGCTTTTCACAGTAACTTCATTGAAGCCTACTCGTGACAATAAGCGATTTTCATTTCATTTCATTTGTGCCATATGCCCCCCCTAGTATCTTGTGCACCTAGGTATTCCTCTCTAATATTTTGTCTTCATTCCCAGACCTGTGCCAAGTTAGTTTAAAGCCCTCTTAATGGTGCTAGCTAAACGTTCCGCAGGGAACTCAGCCCCAGCTCTGTTCAGGTCCAACCTGATGTGTTAGGCAGGCTGGTTCGATGTGGACTGCACTTGATGCAGGGAAGCTAGAAGCAGACGTCTAACACTGGAGAAAATCCAACACTGTTTTATTCAACGATAGAACTGATAAACATATTCAGCTGTGAGTTGACACTATACTGAACTGACTGGAGACCTTGTATTAGCCTGACCAGACTTACTAGCTACCGCCTGGTGTTTGCACTGGCTAGCTCGTGGACTCTGACTGTCTCAGAGGCTGGGTCCAGAGAGAGCGGGAAACCTAGTGCCCTCTGGCTTTATATTGGTAGTGTCCTGTCTGGTGATTGGCTGCACTGTGTTGTGTGCTGATAGGTCGTCCTGTATGTCAATCACTGCCTATCTGCACCTCATTACATACATGAGTGGATATTATGACACAACCCAACCAACTTGTAAAGATGCCATCTTTCCCAGAGCCATTCCCAGTGTCACAGAGATCTGAAGCCTTCCCTGCTGCACCAACTTTCCAATGCGATCTTGTCGTCCTATTTGTTTACTCACTTGCAAATGGCACTGGGTGTAATCTCAAGATTGCGACATTGGAGGTCCTGCTTGATAATTTTCACCCAGCTCACTAAATTCTGAAAGCAGGACCCCACCCACTTTCTACCTAAGTGATTGGCACTGATGTGGACCACTGCCTACAGTTGTTCACCCAGAAGAATGTCTTGCAGCCACTGTCAGAAAAACAAAGGTAGTTCAAAGAGTATATTGTTAAATATTAGAAATAACGTATGGTGTTAAGTGGTTTTAGTTCAGTGTTGCTGTGTAAGGAAGGGTAAACCTAAAGTAAATTCATGTTGAATAAAAACTTTTGCATCTGGGGGTTTTTAGTTTCTGACATAAATGAGCTTCTATTTTTTCTTAGAGATGGTTACAACATGAAAAGTAAACAAACTGGGTAGAAGTAGACATCATCACTTAGCAACCAGGGACACCTTTAGGGTAGGAATGCTTTTTTAGTGTAGTATCAACTGAGTTAATTGGCTGTTGGCTATATAAGGCAAGAGAGGGAATATATCTTTCAGCATTGCTCGAAGAAAAGCCATACTATGGAGTAATCGTTCAGAAAACAAGTGTAAAGATCCGCCAGTTAAGACAACTAGAAAAATTCAGAAAAGTTTCCAAGCAGTCTGGAGTTAATGGAACAGAGGAAACTGGGATCAGGAAAAGAGCACATTCAGCAAAGTCACAGAGAGTGGAAACGGCATTGGATTGTGAGAGGCCAGAAAAATATCTGCAGCAGCGCTAATGTTTGTGAGAAATTGTGACTGTTTGTGAAACATTATTTGAAATAATTGCAGTGGTTGGATCTCGGAGTTCATGTAAAAGCATTTAAGACAATGGAAACCTGAAAGGAGTGGTGAAAAACCCGATGCTATATTCCTTGTTAAAAGTGGAGTGGACACAGCTGGAAAACCTGGAATGGATTCTCAATGGAAACAGTTGATGGAAAGCACCGTTTGAAAGAAGATTTTAAAGTGTGTCTTTTTGGGAACGGAGTTTGCAAATACTCATATAACAATCACCTGGGGGGGGGGGGGGGGGGGGATTTTAAGAGAAATCAGCAGAACATCAGTTGGGTGGTACTGGCCATTTGTTTCAACATGGGCTGTTATCTTTGAAAACTGTAAACATTTGTGAAGCTAAGGTGGGGGGAGTGAAGGAGTATTGTGCCAAAATCAAACTTTTCATGTTTAATAACTGCTTTTTTCAGGTTGAAACTGAGTAGCGGCACTGTGACTCTGTTCCTTCATCTGTGGGGCAAAATTCTCCCCTATCCAACGGGGTGGGGGGTCCCAGCGTTGCGGAGTGGCGCCAACCACTCCGGCATCAGGCCTCCCCAAAGGTGCGGAATTCTCTGCACCTTTAGGGGCCAGGCCCGCGCCGGAGTGGCTCCAGCTCCGCCGACTGGCGCCAATGGTCTTTGGCGCCATGCCGCCCGGCGTCGGGGCTGGCCGAAAGGCCTTCGCCGGTCGCCGTGAGTCTGCGCATGCGCCGGAGCATCAGCGGCCGCAGACGTCACCATCGGCGCATGCGCGGTGGAGGGGGTCTCTTCCGCCTCGCCCACGGTGGAGGCCGTGGTGGCAGCGGAAGAAAAAGAGTGCCCCCACGGCACAGGCCCGCCTGCAGATCGGTGGGCCCCGATCGCGGGCCAGGCCACTGTGTGGGCACCCCCCCGAGGATCCGATTGGCCCGCGCCCGCGCCCCCCCAGGACCCCGGGGCCCGCTCCCGCCACCTGCTCCCGCCGGCACAGAGGTGGTTTAAACCATGTCGGCGGGAGAGGCCTTACAGCCACAGGGGACCCGCCGACTGGCGCAGCGCGATTCCCGCCCCCGCCGACTGCCAGGTGGCGGAGAATTCCGGCCACGGCCCCTTTGTAGCTGTGTGGTGTCTTTATGTTTGTAATTCACAAAAATTCTTGCTGTGTTAACTAAGTTCTCAGATAAAGCTTGTTTTGATTAAAGTGTCTCGGGAGTCTGTTGAATCACACCTGAATGGGAGGCTCTTGTGCTCATCCAAGCCAAATGCAACATAAAGGTTGTACGTCAGGTGGACTTCATAATATACTTTGGAGTTTCTAAACCCTGACCCATAACAGTTATCTGAGGAAGGATGTTCTTTCTTTGAAGGGAGCATGTTAAAGGTTTGCCAGGCTGATTATTGGGATGGCAGGACTGTCATATGAGAAGAGACTAAGTCAGTTACGATTACATTAATTAGAGTTTAAAAGAATGAGAGAGGATCTCATAGAGTCTTGTAAAATTCTAACAGGATTAGACAGGGTATATTCAAAAAGCATGTTCCCGATGGTAGAGGCGTCCAGAACTAGTGGTCATAGTTTGAGGATAAGGGGTAAACCATTTAGGACTGAGGTGAGCAGAGATTTCTTCACCCAGAGAGTGGTAAATCTGCGGAATTCACTCCCACAGAAAGTAGTTGAGGCCAAAACATTGTCTAATTCCAAGAAGGAATTAGAAATAGCTCTTGGGGCTATAGGGATCAAGGGATATGGGGAAGGTGGGATCAGGGTATTGAACTCGATGACCAGCCATGATCATAATGAATGGCAGAGCAGGCTCGAAGGGCTAAATGGCCTCCTCTTGCTTCTACTTTCTATGTATGTTTCTCTGTAAGTCATGGAAGTTGGACTTATTTTCCTCACAGGAGAGAAAACCTTGGTTAGATTTGATTGAAGGTTATGAAAAGAGTTGACAAAATCGATTGAGGCAAATTCTGGATTTTGCTGAAGAAAGCAAAAGTAGGATCAAAAGCTAACAATCAGCAACGAAAAATACTTGCATCTATATTAATACCTTTCACCTTTCGGACATTCCAACATGATTCATAGCCTAAGAGTTGTTAGTCTTATGATGGAATGATTCAGCTCAAAAATAGAATATTCGGCCAATCATGTCTGTGCCAATTCTTTGGATCTTTTATTTGGATCCAATTAATCCCACTTTGTACTCTTTCCCCGTAGTCCTGGAAATCTTTTCCTTCAAGTGGTTATCAATCTTCTCTCACCACTCTTTCAGTCAGTGCATTACAGATCAGAAAAACTCACTGTGTAAAAGGATATTTCTTCATGTTGTCTCTGGTTCTTTTCGCAATCACCTTAAATCTATGCTTTGGTTACCAATCCTGCTGACACTGGAAATAGCTTCTGCTGATTTATTCTCAAATTGTTCCTGATTTAGATCACCTCTATTAAATCTCCTCTTAACCTCTGCTCAAACAAGATGAATCTTGACTCCATTATTTGTTTGTCCCAACGCAAACTACCCACACACCCCTCCCCAACAGGACCATCGGTCACTAGTTCTCTCACTAAGCATCGACTTTTGTTCCCTGTTAAAACAGTCTGCTATCTTACTTTTGTACTACTATAAGCACCTTCTTTAGTGTTCAATGCTAACATTAATACTCCCTTTGTCTTGTGTCCATGACATCTTGGTCAGTCTCTGCTTCGCTCCCACCTATCCCATACCTTCTATTGAACTACACTTTCTCCACTGCCCTCTCCAGCTCTATAATTAATCACATTTCTAACCCTCTTCAGCTCTGAAGTCGTCATATGGACTTTAAACATTAACTCTGTTTCTCTCTCCATCGATGCTGCCAGACCTGCTAAATTTCTCCAGCATTTTCTCTTTTTATTTCAGATTCCCAGAATAATAATCTTTATTAGTGTCACAGGTAGGCTTAAATGAACACTGCAATGAAGTGACTGTGAAAATCCCTTCGCCATAATGAATGGCAGAGCAGGCTCGAAGGGCTGAATGGCCTCCTCTTGCTTCTTTTTTCTATGTTTGTTTCCCTGTAAGTTGTGAAAGTTGGACTTATTTTCCTCATAGGAGAGCGCCTGTTCGGGTATACTGAGAGAGAATTTAGGATGTCCAATTCATCTAATAAGCACATCTTTTGGGACTTTATCCACAATATTTTGCTTTCAATAAGATATAATTTAGTTTCTCCAGTCTCTCCACTTAAGTTTCTCATCCCAGGCAGAATTCTGATCAAATTCTTTTCCACTCTGTCCAAGGCTTTGACATCCCTCTCCTCACACTTCCTACCACAATGTACAAATTTATACTTTTCTGTATTAAATTTAATTTGCCATATATCTTGACATTTCATTAGATTGTCTACATTACATGACTTTTGTAAGTATTTGCCTCATTCTTTCCATTTCCAAGTTTTGTATCATCTGCAAACTTTGAAATTGTGCCCAGTATAAGTAAAGACCCGGTGATTAGTATTGATGTCCTCATAATCTCCCTTTGAGAACACCATTGTATTCTTCCCTCTTTTATGAAAATCAACCATTCACCAATTCTCTGTGCTTTCTGTCCCTTAGTGAGTTTTGTATCCTTGCTACCATTGTCCCCTTTATTCCATGAGCTTTAATTCTTTTAACAGGTCTATCATGTCATACTTTATTCAATTCCCTTTGAAAGTCTATATATCAGCATCATTAGGATGAACCTCATCAGCCCTTTCTGTCACTTCATCAATTAAGTCTGTAAGGATCCTTTTGCAATTCCTGGTGTGACCTTGTTTTTCTTTTTAATTCCTGTCTTTTTGGCTGTGTTTTGCTTTTAATCTAGAGACTTCTGAAACTACCCCACTGCGAGCTGCTATTTGAACCGGCCCAAGGAGATTCCCCTCAGTGCAATGTGCTAGGTGGCTGGGTCCTGTGATGGCCATGTTGATGGACATGGCTAGCAACTAGTTGTCTCCTTTCAAATTCTGGGGCATATCCTGTTTTGATTGTGATTGGTAGAGCCTTACAAAAAATTCTGGAACAGAATGCAGATTCCATTTTTGGCTTTCAGTTTTCATTCTGAGCAGAAGCCTGTTAAATATCTCTCCCAGTAAGGCTGGAATTTCTTCCCGCTCTGATCCCTCAGCTGGAACGAGCAGTTCCTGACATTCTTCCTAGAAGTCCTGTGAAGGTTTAACTTCTGACTGAAAGAGTACAATCAATAATCAGGCCCGTGAAATTTCAAAGCGCTTTTTGGAAGGCTGGCAATTTAAAACACTCTTTCTATCAGCCAAGGCTGACAGTTAATATACTCTCCAGCCCGGCCTGTGAATGTTCCACTTCTGATTACAATTCTGCAGAACTGAATATAATTTATCTCAACTGATAGTCCATCGTTGAAAAACTTTCTCACTGTAGTCAGTTCAAACTGCTGGAGGATCCAGTCCAGTGCTACCTGCATGAAGAGGAGGTTGTTTTAAAACCTGTTTGAAATCCTCAGGAGAAGGATTCTAATATTATTTCGGTGAGTCTGAGAGCCAGTCTTCTGGAGGTCATTTAACTGAAAGTGACTCCCCAGAGACAATTCTACAGCCTGTATGTTCTAAATGAAGACAATCATTTGTAGATCTAAACCAACCAATAATTTCAACACTTCCTACTCTTGGACGATCTCCAACTACAAAGGCTACAGCCTCAGCAGCAAAGGCTCCTCTCCCATCCCCCCTTTAACCCATGATATTTTGAACATTTCCTCCCCCCTCACTTCTGCCTTGTGTATGTCCGGTGGAGGGTGGGTTCGGGGAATAATTAGATGAGCAGATCATTGTTCTATCTTTGCCATTACATGTGAATCTTTCTTTTGTTATGAATAAACAGTCTTTAAAATATTTTCCTTACAAATTTGTTGCCTGTAAATCATTGGAGCAGTCAAGGGTCTGGTCCCCAGAAAATACACAAATTATTGGCTAGTTTACTTATGTTGGTACTCTGGGGTCTGTGGGCCTGGAATTGACCGTGCATTGAATCATAGAATTAATAGTGCAGAAGGAGGCCATTCGGTCCATCAAGTCTGCACTGGTCATTGGAAAGAGCCCACTTAAGCCCACACCTGCACCCTATCCTCATAACCCAGAAACCCCATCTAATATTTTTTATTGGACATTAAGGGCAATTTAGCTTGGCCAATCCATGTAGCCTGAACATTTTTGGATTGTGGGAGCAAACCGGAGCACCCGGAGGAAACCCACGCAGACACGGAGAGAACGTGCAGACAGTGACCCAAGCCCGGTGCACTCACCCAATGTGCCATAACAAGCCAATCAAACACAATGTCCTTTCAACAAGTCCATGGTGACTTTCATTCCTGAGCTCATGTTCTTCTGAAAGATGAATCAAGGGCAGCACGGTGGCGCAGTGGGTTAGCCCTGCTGCCTCACGGGGCTGAGGTCCCAGTTTTGATCCCGGTGCTGGGTCACTGTCCTGTGTGGAGTTTGCATATTCTCCTTGTGTTTGTGTGGGTTTCGCCCCTTCAACCCAACAATGTGCAGGGCGGGTGGATTGACAACGCTAAGTTGCCCCTTAATTGGGAAAAAATAATTGGGCACTAAAATTATATTAAAAAAAGATGAATCAATTTGTCCTCAATTAACTTCTCTCATAGTTTCTTCACCCCTGAAATTAGGCTGACTTTTCTGTAGTCACTGGGACTTTTTGTCCCTTTTTATGATCATGAATATAATGCTTATAATCATCTAATCCTCTGACAAGATCTCAATAGGAGATTGTGGCCAGCTGCCCTGCTATTTCTATCTCACTGTCTCAGTGAGACAGATGTGACGCCCTTTGACCAAATATGAAGTGCAGTAAGGAGAATGTTGAATTTGAAAAATATATCTAGTGGATCTGATTGTTTTAAGAATTATTTGAAAAATATTTTTTAAGCATTTGCATCGATTGTAAAGGGAACAATTGACTTGGATAATCGGAACTATTGATCCATGTGATCTGAAAACCCTTGAGCTAGTCCCAAGATGCCAATGGTCTGTTATAAACATTGCTAACATAAGCATGACTTACATTATAGGTGCATTGTTCATGTGTTCAACTAGCTGAGATGAGTCATGATCCAGGTATAGAGGGGATAAGGTTTGTTGCCCAATCGTCAACCTCTGTTTGGTCATGGTCGCACAATGATGGTGGTTACGACTGAATAACACAGGATGGACAGATAACAACTGCTGTCACGGTGGAGACATTCAACTATAAGATAGTCTCAGCATAAGTTTTGAGGAAGATAACAGGTTAATGGAAGTAACCCTCGTTGTTGCGTAATATCCCCCCTGTTAATACTTGGGGCACATAGGCACATGTTCAGGTGACCATTAGGAACTTGACTAGCCTGGCAAAGCCAAACGATCACTCCTCCTGTTTCTCTCTGGTGAAAGAGATGTCTGTGAACTCCCCTCTCCCTCTAGACAGAGCCTCCGTCACTTCCCTGATGCAGTGATTCCTGACGAACTGCTAAATGTTGGAACAGTCACCTGCTCCTGCGTGGAAGGATCCACTAGCTTAGGAATTCAGGGATAACTGAATGAGGGATAACTGAATGAGGGCAGCACGGTAGCATGGTGGTTAGCATAAATGCTTCACAGCTCCAGGGTCCCAGGTTCGATTCCCGGCTGGGTCACTGTCTGTGTGGAGTCTGCACGTCCTCCCCGTGTGTGCGTGGGTTTCCTCCGGGTGCTCCGGTTTCCTCCCACAGTCCAAAGATGTGCGGGTTAGGTGGATTGGCCATGCTTAATTGCCCGTAGTGTCCTAATAGTAAGGTTAAGGGGGGTGAGTTGTTGAGTTACGGGTATAGGGTGGATACGTGGGTCTGAGTAGGGTGATCATTGCTCGGCACAACATCGAGGGCCGAAGGGCCTGTTCTGTGCTGTACTGTTCTATGTTCTATAACTCTATCTTTACAGCCGCTGACAGCGCTGTCATCACCCAGCTGTGCGGCTGCAAATCCGGTTGTGGTAGATGGCAAAGTCCAGTCACCATTCCTTTGTTGAAACATAACTGCCTCAAACTCTGCTTCTTTATGCATTGGAGGTAGGTGACGTGTTCCCTGACGTCCCTTGTAGGTACTTCCTTCGATGGAAAGATGTGTTCCTCCTTCCTATGAGCACAAATTACTCTCTCCGTTGCCTCTGCTCTATCTTCAATCCATGCTGCAACCCAAGGAGAACTGTAATGGTAGCCCACGCTACTGGAGCAGGCTCCTCCCTCCCAGGCCCTTCAACTTCACTGACCTCCTTGCGAAGGTTCAGCACCACTCTTGTGAATCAATTTCCCCCAATAGCACTAAACACAGTACACCCATTCATTCTGCAGCTGCAAGTTGAAGTCAAAAGAACCTCACCTTGATGTCTCATGGTACTCTTTTTAAATCATACACTTGGGGATGGTTGTGCCTGTTATGTTACTGAAGATATGTTCAGCTGGTAATGAATGAGAGAGTGTCAAAAGAAAATCCAGTTTGTGTGCTAAATCTGTGTTGAGCGAACTACCCACCCTGTATGCTTTTGGTGTGTGCGTATTGCACCAGTCATAGGTGAAATTAGTCTGGTGGACATTTTGAGCTTCACAGCACTGGCACCAACTGCTATGCAGAGCCAACATTTGCTGCCTGTACTGTTACCAGTATAAACTGGGTATATCAGGAGGGAGTGTGCTCCAGCAGCATAGACTACCATTGTAGTTACTCTTGGATTGCTGAATGGCTTGAAGATGGAGCAGAGGCAGCAGAGAGGGCACCATGTGTGCAAAGGAATGAGGAACGTGGCTTTCAAGGTCTGTCAGAGAGCACTTAACCTACCTCCAACACAGACGGAAGCGGGATCTGAGGTAGATATGTTTCAACAAAAACTGCAAGTTCATAAGCATGCTTACCCTGTGCCTTCAACATAACTGATGTCACTGGTTGGATTTTCACTGGTGTTGCTTGATCTTGCAGAGAAATTGGGTTTTAGTATTTCTAGCTCATTGAGGATGATGGAAGGATACATTTTCAACAAGTGCACAAATGAAGGAAAATTAGGGGCCAGACCCATGCAATTTTCTGTAATTTGCTCCCACTAGACAAGGCTCCATACCAGGAGTGCTGAAGCAAAAATTGAACCCTTCAATTGCTCTTTCAATGTAGGAGAAAGGCTTTAGCACTAAAATATACACTGTGCAGGCAGGAATCAGTCATGAAAGAAAATACAAATCCTAAACTTCTGGTGCATAACCGTGCACTAAACATCTTTGGAATCATTAGTGTAGTACAGATTCAAAAATTTCATTCAGTTGATTTTGACTTTCTTGCATCTCTTCTATTTTCTACAGTCAATAATAAAAACCGACAGTTTGACGTTAACCATCCGCCAAAATTCTACATCAGCTATTCATTCTTAGGACATGCACAGAAAATGTTTACCAAAGCAAGACACTTCCTCCCATTGGTTTTCTCTCTCTTTCAGAAGCCTACCACAGAATTAGCTCAATTTGATCCCTGACCTGTGGTAAATGTCAGTCAAGATCAGGAATTGAATTTCAGTATCTTATGTTGGAGTCAAATTGTCTAGCACTGCAGCTGCATTATAGTTCCACACATTTGATTTCACCTTCCCACAGTCTCCAGCTCTTATTTAATATATTATAATGGAGACATCAGATGCATTATTCGCATATGAGGCATTGAGCTTATTGTGGATCAGATTTACAATATTACATTCTAAAGTTTTGAGTCTGAAAGTGCCTCATTATAGGAAAATAAATGATTAGGTGGGATGTTGAAAAAAGGGACATGACTTACTGTAACTAGGGTTATGTTGTGATAACATTCAAATATATCTTGAACTGTCTCGAAATAAGCTACCATGATTAATCCTTGGGACAGTATTTGTCACCAGAAGACAGAATTGGAAAAGAACAGTGAATGTATCAAAACACAAAAGGTTTACCAATCTGTTTATTTTAACCATGTTCATTCAATATATTTTACTCATTCTGTTGAAATCTGACAATTGCAACATAGAAAATAGAACATACAGTGCAGAAGGGGGCCATTCGGCCCATCAAGTCTGCATCGCCCTCACTCCCACCCTATCCCCCTGACCCAATGACACTCCTAACCTTTTTTTGACACTAAGGGCAATGTAGCATGGCCAATCCGCCTAACCTGCACGTCTTTAGCCTGTGGGAGGAAGCCGGAGCACCCGGAGGAAACCCACGCAGAAACGGGGGAAAACGTGCAGACTCCGCACAGACAGTGACCCAAGCCGGGAATCGAACCTAGGACCTTGGCGCTGTGAAGCCACAGTGCTAACCACTATGCTACCGTGCTGCCCTCTTTTAAAGAGCTTCACATCTTTTAAACTTTACGACCTTCAAATTAATACTTTCTGAAAAATATTGTTCAAGGTTATCACAAAAGTGGCAACAGATTGCAACAGGGAGTTTTCATGGAGGTTACAGTGTTGCAGGGAAGTTGTGTAGGAATTATTGCTTCAAATATTGAATGAATGTTTTTGTATGGCATCCCTCTGCCCAGCCTTTCACCACAAGTGTGATCCCATTTCTTGGAAATGCATTCATGCTTTCATGAAAACAGTGGACCCAGGAAATGCCGTAAAGCACATCAAACATGATGGAATACTCAAATGATGGGTACAACCACGTTAAGAATCTCAACAGCATTCAGTGCTATGATATATTGCTCAATCAATGCTCTTGCTATTGGTCTTACAAGGTCTTACCTTGTGACTGACTTCTATTATGGGCCAGCGTTTAGAGAACCCCAAAGTGTATCATAGCGCTTACCTGATCCACAACTTTTAATAGATTGTGGTATGGGAAGCACAAGGCCCACTCTACAGAAGTGGTGCACTCTACAGAAATGGAAAAGTATTTTTTAAAGCAAAATAATGTTTATTCTATGAACTCAAGTTAAACTTTTCAAAACAGACAGTGAACATCTCAACAACCATCAATTCAAATATATCCCCAAAGAATACAACACTAAGTAATCCTTACTTCCCAAACAAAATCCAGAAGACAAAAGAAACACCTTTTAACAGAAGCACATCAGGTTTATATTCACTACTGAGAACTTTTATGATTCTGAATTGACCAAATGATCAAGAGGTAGTCTTTTCATGGCAGAGAGATCAGCAGTGCACCTGCTTTGTCTGGCTTCAGCTCCAACACTGAAAACGAAAACAAAAAGACACAGACACAGCCAAGCTTTTCTCAAAGTGGAACTAAAAAGAAGAGCCAGAGCTCAGCTCCACCCACACTCTGACATCACTGCAGTAACATGAGCAGCCAAACATTTCTTAAAGAGAGATTCTCATGACACCTCCCCCCAAAAATAGAATAAACCGTCAACTTCAAGATGGTTTCATTTTTCACCTTCTCACTATCCTTTAAGAAACGCACACAGTAAATATGCTTTTTCGTTTCAAAAAAACACCACCGCTAACAGGTATAATAATATAGTCCATTTCATTTTTCGTTCTTCTTCCTCCAACTGAAATCCTTCTCGATTGACAGTCTCTTTGAACAAGAAGGTCTCTGCACGATCGTCCATTTCTCTACGCCTCGGTATTTTGCTTGAAAGTCAGATACTTCAGTTCAATCTGATCACAGAGTCCCTTATAATTCTCCAACACAGGAGCATTGGTTATCACAGCTTTCAGGTAGTTAAATGCCTGTCGAAAGTCTGCTGTCCACTGCCATTTTTGACTGTTTCTTCAGCAAGTCCATCAGTGGAGCAACCACACTATAAAACCTTTGCACAAGTGTTCGATCAAATCCACTCATGCCAAGAAATCGCATTTTTTACATTTGTCTTGAGGGTATTGAAAACTACTCCATAACTATTGGTTTCACATCCCGTGTGACCTGTTCGATTGTATGGCCAAGGAAAGTGACTTGGGCATTTCTAAATTCACTTTTGGCTCGGTTTATCACCAAACCAGCCTCCTGAAGTCGACCGGATAACTCCATCTGATGTTTTAAATGTTCTCTCCATGTTTGGCTGAAAATTACCAGATCGTCAATGTATACCGCACAATTGGGTAATCCTTTTTTTTTCTAAATAAATTTAGAGTACCCAATTCATTTGTTTTCCAATTAAGGGGAAATTTAGCGTGGCCAATCCACCCTGCACATCTTTGGGTTGTGGGGGTGAAACCCACGCAGACACAGGGGGAATGTGCAAACTCCACACGGACAGAGCTGGGATATAACCTGGGACCTCGGCGCCGTGAGGCAGCAGTGCTAACCCACTGCGCCAGCGTGCTGCCCTCTCAATTGGTAATCCTGAAAGGACTTTGTTAGTTAACCGTTGAAATGTGGCAACTGAGTTTTACATGCCAAATGGCATAACTTTGAATTGATATATACCATCTGGAATCACAAAAGCTGAAATCTCCTTCGCCCTTTCGGATTCACTACCTTCTGTAACCTTTGAGCAAATCCAGTTTGGACATAAAAGAACAAAGAACAAAGAAAAGTACAGCACAGGAACAGGCCCTTCAGCCCTCTAAACCTGTGCCGACCATGCTGCCCATCAAAACTAAAATCTTCTACAATTCCTGGGTCCGTATCCCTCTATTCCCATCCTATTCATGCATTTGTCAAGATGCACCTTAAATGTCACTACCACCCCTGCTTCCACCACCTCCTCTGGCAGCGAATTCCAGACACCCACTACCTTCTGTGTAAAAAACTTGCCTCATACATCTCCTCTAAACCTTGCCCCTCGCACCTTAAACCTATGCCCTCTAGTAATTGACCCCTCTACCCTGGGAAAAAGCCTCTGACTATCCACTCTGTCTATGCCCCTCATAATTTTTTAGACCTCTATCAAGTCGCTCCTCAACCTCCTTCATTCCAGTGAGAACAAACCGAGTTTATTCAACCGCTCCTCATAGCTAATGCCCTCCATACCAGGCAACATCCTGGTAAATCTTGTCTGCACCCTCTCTAAAGCCTCCACATCCTTCTGGTAGTGTGGCGACCAGAATTGAACACTGTACTCCAAGTGTGGCCTAATTAAGGTTTTGTACAACTGCAACATGACTTGCCAATTCTTATACACGATGCCCCGGCCAATGAAGGCAAGCATGCTGTATGCCTTCTTGATTACCTTCTCCACCTGTGTTGCCCCTTTCAGTGACCTGTGGACCTGTACATCTAGATAAATCTGACTTTCAATAGTCTTGAGGTTTCTGCCATTCACTGTATATTCCCTACCTGCATTAGACCTTCCAAAATGCATGACCTCACATTTGTCCGGATTAAACTCCATCTGCCATCTCTCCGCCCATGTCTCCAAACGATCTAAATCCTGCTGTATCCTTTGGCAGTCCTCATCGCTATCTGCAATTCCACCAACCTTTGTGTCGTCTGCAAACTTACTAATCAGACCAGTTACATTTTCCTTAAAATCATTTAATATACTACGAACAGCCAAGGTCCCATCACTAATCCCTGCGGGACACCACTAGTCACAGCCCTCCAATTAGAAAAGCACCCTTCCATTGCTACTCTCTGCCTTCTCTGACGTAGCCAGTTCTGTATCCACTTGCCAGCTCCCCCCTGATCCCGTGTGACTTCACCTTTTGTACCAGTCTGCCATGAGAGACCTTGTCAAAAGTCATACTGAAGTCCATAAATACAACATCCACTGCCCTACCTGCATCAATCATCTTTGTGACCTCTTCGAAAAGCTCTATCCAGTTAGTGAGACATGACCTCCCCTTCACAAAACCACGCTGCCTCTCATTAATACGTCCATTTGCTTCCAAATGGGGGTAGGTCCTGTCTTGAACAATTCTCTCCAATAATTTCCCTACCACTGACGTAAGGCTCACCAGTCTGTAGTTCCCTGGATTATCCTTGCTACCCTTCTTAAACAAAGGAAAAACATGGGCTATTCTCCAGTCCTTCGGGACATCACCTGATGACGGTAAGGATCCAAAGATTTCTGTCAAGGCCTCAGAAATTTCCTCTCCAGACTCCTTCAGTATTCTGGGGTAGATCCCATCAGGCCCTGGGGACTTATCTGCCTTAATATTTTTCAAGATGCCCAACACCTCGTCTTTTTGGATCTCAATGTGACCCAGGATATCTACACACTGTTCTCCAGACTCAACATCTGCCAATTCCTTCTCTTTGATGAATACTGATGCAAAGTATTCATTTAGTACCTCACCCATTTCCTCTGGCTCCACACATAGATTCCCTTGCCTATCCTTCAGTGGGCCAACCCTTTCCCTGGCTACCCTCTTGCTTTTTGTCCCTGATTGTCCTGATTGTAACACTTTTTCAATGCAATCCTCTAAATGTGGGATAGGATGAGAGTCCATTCTTGCAACTGTATTAACCTTTCTATAGTCCACACACAACCGTTGGGTACCGCCTGGTTTAGGCACCATCACCATGGTGAGCTCCATTGTCTGCAACCCACTTCAATTGTGCCATGTTTAAGCATACTCTCAATCTCTTTGTTAAGCTGTACCAATTTTAAAGGGTTAAGTCCGTCTGGTTGTTGTTTGATTGGAACAGCATTACCCACATCTACATCATGTATAGCTATTTTAGTACAATGTATCACCACAAACCTAGTGATATCAATAACTCTTTCAGGTCTGTTCATGTTCCCTCTGGAAGGTAACTCAACAATTTATCCCAGTTTTTAAGAACATCCTCGTTTTCCAATATAACTTGAGGTATGTCAAATTCACAGTCATCTGTATTTGGTTTGTCACTTTGAATTAGAATCATTAAAACCTTCTCCTTTTTCTCTCCTTCCCTTCCAAAGTACCTTTTAAGCATATTCACACAAAACACTCGGTGAGCCTTCTATCTGGTATTTGTGCCACATAATTTACCTCACTTAATTTCCTTTCAATTTGATAAGGTTCACAAAACCTAGCTTTTAAAGGTTTACCTATCACTGGTAACAACACTAAAACTTTATCTCCAATGGCAAAACTACGAACTTTGGATTTCTTGTCCGCTACCCGTTTCATCACATTTTGTGCAACTTTTAAATGTTGTCTCACCAATTCACCTGCTCTATTTAATTGTTCCCTAAAATTTGACACGTAATCCAATAATGTAATTTCTGATTTCTCACTCACCAATTTTTTCCTTAATCAATTTAAGTGGTACTCTTACCTCATGACCAAAAATTAGTCCAAAGGGACTGAATTTAGTTGACTCATTAGGTTTAGCTCACTCAGCTAAATCGCTGGCTTTTAAAGCAGACCAAGCAGGCCAGCAGCACGGTTCGATTCCCGTACCAGCCTCCCCGGACAGGCGCCGGAATGTGGCGACTAGGGGCTTTTCACAGTAACTTCATTGAAGTCTACTCGTGACAATAAGCGATTTTCATTTCATTTCATTTTCATCTCTAATTGTAAACAGTACAAATGGAATTCCTTTATCCCAATCCTCTGGATAATCATGACAATAAGCCCTCAACATTGTCTTTAATGTCTGATGCCACATTTCTAATGATCCCTGCGATTCTGGATGGTACGCAGTTGATCTAAATTGTTTTATTCCTAAGCTATCCATAACTTCTTTGAATAACCTTGAGGTAAAATTTGATTCTTGATCCGATTATATTTCTGTGGGTAGTCCATATCTAGTAAAGAATTGAAGTAATTCCTCCACAATCTTTTTAGCTGTAATATTAAGTCCTGGGATGGCATCTGGAAACCTCGTAGACACATCCATTGCAGTCAAAAGATATTGATTCCGACTTTTTTGTTTTAGGAAGCGGTCCTACGCAATCAATTAGGACCTCAAATGCTGGAATGGGTATTAAGGGTAGTGGTTTTATCACTGCTTGAGGTTTCCCTATCACTTGATATATGTGACATGATTGACAATATTTTGGGCAGCACGGTGGCGCAGTGGTTAGCACTGCAGTCTCACGGCGCTGAGGTCCCAGGTTCGATCCTGGCTCTGGGTCACTGTCCGTGTGGAGTTTGCACATTCTCCCCGTGTTTGCGTGAGTTTCGCCCCCACAACCCAAAGATGTGCAAGGTAGGTGGATTGAACACGCTAAATTGCCCCTTAATTGGAAAACATTAATTGGGTACTCTAAATTTAAAAAAAAATGAATGACAATATTTAGCTAAATGTTTATGTAGTCCAGGCCAATAAAAATGTTTTTATATTTTATCTTGAGTTTTCCTTATTCCCAAATGACCTCCCGCTGGTACCTCATGTGCAACTCGCAACACCTCTTTTCTATACCCTACCGGCAATACCACTTGATGAACTTCTGCCCACTTTTCATCCGCCTGCATATGTAAAGGTCGCCATTTTCTCATCAAGACATCACTTTTATTGTAATGACACTCTGGTGTACATGCAGATTCCTGTTCCATGTTTGCATTCTGATAAATCCGGTTTATTTCTGCATATTTTTGTTGTAACTCCGCCAATTTTCCTGAACTTAAAATATCCGCCTCATCCTCCACCTGTTCTTGTTCTTTTTCAATCATCTGACCAAAAATCATTTGTGATGATTGCACTTCCACTTCATCTTCACTCTTTGATTTCTCCTCTAATCTTAACCTATGACTTTGTGACCTTGTCACGACAAAATCCAGAAAAATCCCAGGATATTCGTCCTTCAGCACTTCAGTTGTCTGATTTTCCACTGGCTTATCAACCACAGTAGGCATCACTCCAACCTGCAATCCAGCTATATCACTACCCAAGATAAAATGTATTCCTGGACAAAATAGTTTCTCTATTACACCTACTACCACTTCACCACTCTTCACTGGACTTTTCAACCTTACCTTATATAATGGAACACAACTCCACTCACCCTGAATTCCACATATTGCCACCTTTTCTGGCAACATTCTTCCCAAACTACAGAACTCCTCATCTCTTACCATTAAAGATTGACCAGCTCCGGTATCTCTTAAAACTGTGACTTCTTTACCTGCTTCTCCTGATACACATGAGTAAACTTTACCCACACAAGTAAATTATTTAAAGAGATCTGGCACCTTCTCAGCAATCACCTCTTGATCAGGCTGTTCAATCTTTTGCACCTCCTTCGCTTCACTTGGGCTTTCCTTTACCACTTTAACAAATCCCACTGTCTTATCCTGTTTTACCACATCAGCCTTCTCAGTGCTCTTCTTCAACTACCAACACTGTGACTTTTCATGGCCTAGTTTATTACAGTGAAAACATTTGAAACTTTTCATTTATTTTCCACGGTCCTGGATTTCTATTTTAGTCTGAGGTCCACGCTCCTTATTATCTCCCATCAGATCACCTTTACCTCTCCCACTTGAGTATTTCTCATGTCCCCAGTTTCTATCCCTCACAGGCTGAAACTGATGTCGGAAACCAAACTTTGATTTATGAACTAATTCATAATGATCTGCCATTTCTGCTGCTAATTTCGAAGTTTTAACCCTCTGCTCTTCCACATGAGTTCTCACTACATCAGGAATTCAATTTTTAAACTCCTCCAAAAGCATAATTTCTCTGAGAGCTTCATACTTTTGGTTTATTTTCAAAGCCCTTATCCACCTATCAAAATTACTCTGTTTGAGCCTTTCAAACTCCATGTATGTTTGACCAAATTCTTTCCTTAAATTTCGAAACCTTTGTCTGTAGGCTGCAGGCATTAGTTCATATGCACCTAAGATGGATTTCTTCACCTCCTCATATGACTCAGATATTTCCTCTGATAGTGATGCAGACACTTCACCAGCCCTATCTGCCAGCTTTATTTGAATCAGCAATACCCACATGTGCTGTGGCATTTCATTTGTATAGCTACCTTCTCAAATGAAAGGAAAAAGGCTTCTACCTCCTTCTCATCAAACCTTGGCAATGCTTGGACATATGTAAATAGATCCCCACCAAGCCTTCGACTATGATGCTCTTTCTCACTATCCTCATCACTATCATCCAACTTTACATCTACCAATTTTAGCTGACTGTCATGTTTCATGGCCATTTTCTGAAGTTCAAACAAGCTCTCTTCATCTTTTTTCCTGATCTGTATATCCCTTTCTCTTTCTTTTTCCTCTCTATCTCTTTCGTTTCCAAGCTGCTTTAATTCTTTCTCATGTTCCATTTGTTTAAATTGTAACTGAATTTTTGCCATTTCCAATTATTCAAACTGTATCTCAGGCAACTTTAAATGCTTAGCCACTGCCATAATTACCTCATCTTTTCGCATTTTGTCAGGTAATGTTAATTGCAGTGTTTTTGCCAAATCTAACAGTCTGCTTTTAGTCTCTGTCCGTAAGGTGCTGCGTGTGGCCGTCTCCTCCCCAAAAACTTCTGAGCCTCTGAAAGAGCCATTGTCCACAACACACTCCCTACTTAAACTAGAATACCACACCTGAAAAACAACCACAATATGCTCACCACTCACTAGTCTTTATGTTTACTAACCCAACTTACTAGATAGACTTTTATTCCCCTTGTTGTGGGCCAGGGTTAGAGAACCCCAATGTGTAGCATGGAGTTCACCTGACACACAACTTTTAATAGATTGTGGTATGGGGAGCACACGGCCCACTCTACAGAAGTGGTGCACTCTACAGAAATGGAAAAGTATTTTTTAAAGCAAAACAATGTTCATTCCATGAACTCAAGTTAACATTTTAAAAACATACAGTGAACATCTTAGCAACCATCAATTCAAATACAAACCCCAAAGAATACAACACTAAGTAATCCTTAATAACTTCCCAAGCAACATCCAGAAGACAAAAGAAACACCTTTTAACAGAAGCACATCAGGTTTACATTCACTGCTGAGAACATTTATAATTTTGAATTCACCAAATGATCAAGAAGCAGTCTTTTCATGGCAGAGAGAACAGCAGTACACCTGCTCTGTCTGGCTTCAGCTCCAACACTGAAAACGAAACCAAAAAGACACAGACACACCCAAGCTGTTCTGAAAGTGAAACTAAGAAACAGAGCCAGAGCTCAGCTCCCCCCACACTCTGACATCACTGCAGTAACATGAGCAGCCAAACATTTGTTAAAGTGACAATCTCATGACACTTCAGTGAGCATTCTCTGCAACAATGGTTCTCAATGTGGAGTCTGCGGATGTCTGGAGGTCCACAGAGACTTTCCAGCAGACCACATACCAGGTCCGCTCTTGTGCGTGGGCAGCATGAACAACTTCCCAGGGCACTGTTGTCAGGAGTAATTAAATGAGCAATGGCACAAAGAATGCTCTGCTCCCCTTACATTCCTGCTCTTGGCTTAAAGACTAGTGTGGGGCACTGGCTTCAGTACTCAAGAAATGCAGCTGGCTCCTCAAAATGTGCTCCTGCTGCCTCGGCAGGTCCATTGCGGTCCTTCAGTCCAGTCCCTAAAGGGTCTCCCGCATCGTGTTGGTCTGCGGTGCCTTACATAACCTGGCTCAGCAGTGGGACGGCAAACGTACTGATGAAGACCTGGAGGAATGTCACGTTTCAACGGATGAGGTGGGGTCCTGGAGAAAGTAGAGGAAGAGGCCAGTGAGGTGCTTGTGTTTGGAGGCCAGGCAGGGGCGCAGGTTCATATGGGCAGGAGAGCTAGGGGCACCCTTATCGCTTCCGGCTTCATGCTGTAGGACCAGCATGTTGTTCAACAGCTGAACAAGCCTCCCTCACCACCTCTCCACCAATAATCTATTGTGATCCATCCGCGACCATGAGAGGAGGTTTGCTGAAATCGTAGTTATCAGGGTGCTGGGGCTCGGGTGTCCGTGAGTTCCTGCTGACCAGTCTATGCAGGAAGATGATAATGGCTCAGAGAGAGGAATAGTCTGTGATGCTCCTCAGCTATTGCTGATGTCTGACTCCTGACTCTGATGCATAGCCAGCACACTGACTCTCTGCCTCATGTGCGAGAGAGGTTCGGCCCTAGGTTTCTTTGTCCTTCAGCACTAGAGGAGTATTTGGGGCAAGGTCTATAGTTCATGGATTCATGCCTGAGCCCATTCACAATTAATGAAATATTTGCTATGAGAGTGTCTCACGGTCTGCCTGACATTCAGGCCATGTGAGAAAATCTTTGTCCAGATAGGGAGTAACACCTTGCCACTGAGAGGAGGGTGAACAAATGTGTGGCCTTAAGTTTGTGAAGACCAATCTAATTTAATACTGCGCCTAACTTCACCCATTTCCCATGCTGTGACTCCACAATCTCTTAAACTTACAGTTACCCTCCCATTTCATCCAGCTGTATTCCCAGGATGCACATCAGAGGTGGAGATGACCTGCTGCCTTCCATGCCCAGTTGCCTAAGGTGCCCTTTGTGGGCATCCTCTAGAGGGCCAGGACCTGGAAGGCTATGACCTACATTTGGGTGACACTGGTGTCGCTGAATCACCCTGTTCTGCCCGCTGCACCTGACGTGTGCAGGTACCGGGAAGGAGGGATTCAGATCAGCTGGTCACTTCCAGGCTCTCTGGGGTGGAAGGCCCCAGGATGTGCTCCAGTGGATCCTCCTCACTCCAGGTGCTTGTGGACCCCTGGGTTACTCCAGGCGACAGGGGGGCAACTGGAGTGAGCTCCAGAAGCCTTAATGCCATCTGGACTGCCAGCCCTGGAGGCTCGCCATTATCTGGACCACGGTGTTGAATCCCTCAGCCATGGTCCTCAGAGATTGAGCCATGCTTTGTAGTTCTCCAGCAATGGATCTGACCTCTTGCCCGAGGCTTTCCATTGTGGACGCCACCCTTGCAGCGTTGGTCCAGGTGCCAGGCATAGCTGATACCTACGCTGGCAACGAAGGCTTTGGGACTCCTCCAATCAACCTTACAGTTGCTGCAGTGTCATTGACAATCCCTCCGGGTATTTTTGGCCTGGCCTTTGCATCTCTAGCAGCTGAGGGACAAATATGTCCAGAGGCTCAGTATCAGTGTGGGATACAGCTACATCCTGGGATCCAGCAGACCTCTGACTGTCAGATTCCTGGGGCGCTCGTGCCTCCACCTGATGTGCATCAGAAGCTGTGCGGTGCTCAAAGTGATCCAGAAGCCTGCCTGCTAAGTTCACCCACTGAGGCGTGTGTTTCTGCGATGGTGGATGGTGCAGGTGAAAGCCATGATGCTTTATCTGTGTCCTCCTCCAAGATTTCCTCTAAGATAGTGGGGAATGCGGCACTGCTGTTTGACGGGCCAAGCTCTTAGGTTGATGTTCCTACGAGGCAAAGGACATGTTTTTATTACATGACCAGGTCAAGGGTTTGGACTACAAAGAGCTGACTTGAGACTGGTCATCTGAATGAAGGTGCAGTGGCTCTTCACATTCCGTCGCAGGCCAACCTCACTCTCAGCACAGGCCCACTCCTGTTACTCCCCTGTGAGCTCCAGGGTTCTTCCCTTGTACAGAGTTAGGATCCTCAACTCGAGCATTCCACCACTCATTTTCTCTCGTTGTGGCCAGTTGTGGGCGATCTTCTCCTGCAGAAACCCAAATGTGGATTATTTGAGCAGGACATCTGGCAGATCAGAGGTGTGGGCACTGCGTCTAAGCAGGGAGGGTTTCTGATGAGGAGTGACAGGGAGGGGGGGGGGGGGTTGGGGGGGGTGTTTGAAGATGTCAGTGGAAGGCCTGTTTTTGGGACCCTGCGGTGCCATGTAGGGTCCAGGTGATTTTCTGGATGGTGACAGAAGGGCAGAGTGCAGTGAGGAGACCGTAAGCACTTACCCTTGCTGATCGCAGTATATCAATCATCTTTCCCCTACATTGCACACCTGTCCTCATGGTTATGCTGATGGCACTTACCGATGCTGCCATCATGGTCCAAGGGATTAGTCGCCCTGCTGGAGTGCCTCCTGCTTGCCCATTGGTATATTATGACCAGCTTCTCCACAACAGCATCCAGCTGAGGACTCCTTCCATAGATCTAGGAACTGGTTTCCTTGCTGCCATCCTCCTGGCTTGAGTGAGTCAAAGTCCTGAGGAACTGTTTAAATGCAATGCTCCTTTCATTGATGAGCTCAGATGATCCCTGGGGCAGGCAAATCAGATACTTCGCACCTCAAGTGTGACTTTTTCACGTGTGGAAATGTCTTTTTACAAAGTGCTGGGAAATTGTGGTCCGGATCGTGCTGCCGCGGGCAATGGGAATCGCCCGATTTTCTCGCTGAAAATTCCGATTTAGGAATAGCAAGAGACAGAAAATGCTGGCAGTAGTTTGTAGTCAGGATCTCAATTTGGATACATTTAGATGTCATTATCAGACCTTTACACCTCCAGCAGTGGATAGCTCCTTTAAACCACATACCAAGTCCTCAGTGATTTTACTAAAAGCCAGCCTTGGATTATAATCGCCCAGTTTGGAACTCAGTGTACCTCTCATCCACAAAGCATTCCACAACATTCACTCACCAATTGGAGAAGCATGTTGCCTGCATCCCGATCAGACAGATCCCAGTTAATGACGCATACTCATCAAGTCCATCTTTAAAGCTGCAAAGTAAGCATTCCAGGTGGGTTTTGTCCAATGTACATTCCTTGCGAATACCAAGAACTGCTAAAAGAATTAGAAGAATCTTGCAATCCAGATATTTCTGACCATCTCATGAAAACAAGAGACAATGTATGCTGCACTCACTGGCAAGCGATCACTCGCAACGTGGACTGCACTCATACCAGCTGGAAAGGTTGGAGCAGCATCTCAACCAGCAACTAGCTGCAACTTCCAACGGGAGCTGCATCTCATCAAGTGCAGTGGCCAGCTGCCTTGTCAAAGGTGGCAGAGTTCTCACCAGAGCGAGCCCTAGACGCAATATTGTTATGGGATGGAAATCCTTCAAAAGGGCAAAGAACTCAAGACCAGGCCAAACAGCCAAAGCCAGAAAAACAGATGTGGTCCAATCAACAATCAACAAACTAATGCTTAGCAATGTTGGGGTTGTGACCAAATCTACACCAAATTCCTTAAGCACCTTTGCCCCGTGGCAACAAAATGGTTCTCTCTACTCCTGACCAGGAGAAACTCGGAGAATCATCCATCTGCCAAAAATTTGCTGGAAAGATCATTGCAATCGCCAAACCTGGCAAGCACCTTAAGGAAGCTTCCAGAAGCAGATCAATTTATCTTCTATCCACATGTTATAGGCTGTTAGAGAGGAGCTGGTCTGGCCAATGAGTTCAGCTCATCAAAGATGAAAATAATTGTAAGTGTGGGCTTGACCGGGAGAGAAACTTCCCAGGTCCGAAAAAAGTGACTAGGTGTGGTTAAAATAGATCCATAGAATCCCAATAGTGCAGAAGGAGGCCATTTGGCCCATCACAAAATGTCGGCACCGACCCTCTGAAAGAGAACCCTGTCTTGGCCCACTCCTCCTACCGTCGCCCTGTATCACCATACATATCCAAGGCAGTGGAATATCAAAACAAGAGATTGAAAACCTGGAGATGGATCTTTAGTGAAACTATTCAAGAGAGAGCATTGTGCAGGAGGAGATTCCAAGTCAGGCGGGATTCTCCCGCAATCGGTGGGATGGCCCGATGCTGGCGCCAAGAACGGTGCGAACCACTCTGGCGTTGGGCCACCCGGAAGTTGCTGTATCCTCTGCACTTCCGGGGGCTAGGCCAGTGGCGGAGGGGTTGGCGCCGTAGCCAACCGGTGCCGACGGGCCACCATGGTCCCGCTCACGCGCAGAACCGTCGGCGTGTTCTGGCCCATGCGCAGAACTGCCGAAATGTTCTTGCGCATGCGCAGGGGGTTTCTTCTCTGCGCCAGCCATGGCGGAGCCCTCCAGAGGTCGGCGTGGAGGGAACGAGTGCCCCCATGGCACAGGCCCGCCCGCAGATCGGTGGACCCTGGTCGTGGGCCAGACCACCGTTGGGGGGGCCCCAGGGGCCGGATAGACCGAGGACTCCGGTAGACGGTCTACCAGCCAGGTCCCAATGTGATGGGCCATGTCCATTTCACGCCAGCGGGACTGGCCAAAAACGTGGCCCATCGGGCATGGAGAATTGCCGGGGGGCACTGCCAACGGCCCCCAACCGGCGCGGTTTGAACCCCGCCCCTTCACTAAAACCAGCACCGGAGAATTCGGCAGCTGGCGTCAGAGTGGCGGGGCGGGAGTCATGCTGCCCCCCCCCCCGGCGATTGTCCGACCCGGCGGGGGGTCGGAAAATCCCGACCCAAGTGTTCTTGTGAGTGGAGTTTGAAAGCCCTTAGTTGGAAGCCAGATTTCCAGTAAGACCAATTGGCTCACAGTATGACAGCATTTTGGGAGTTTTGTGTGTGTGGGGGGTGGGGGGAGGTTGGGGGGGGGGGGGGGGGGGGGGGGGGGGGGGCTGGTTATGGTGGAGTTGATGAGAAAACTGCAGAAGCTGGATTGAGTTTGTCACTAGTTTCAGAGTTTGATGTGTTTGACCACATGCTTCCTATTTTTTACATGGACTGTGTACTTAGTGTGATTGTTATAGTATCAGATAGATTTTGTAACTTATTATCCTGACAAATCTATATAACTTTGCAAATGAATAGTTGGGGTGTAGGTGCAACGTTTTATCGTTAATCCTTTCTTGTTTAATAAATGTTTCATTCCTTTGTTAAAAAATTCAACAGCAGTCCTGTGACACTGCTTATCAATGTATCTGAACAAAAAAATAAAAGTTATTCTCTCAAGCAAGGTTCCATCCTGGACTGACTTGTCCAGCAGTAGCATCAGCTGGGATATAACAAAAGGTTTTTGAGAAAAACACTTGCATGGTTCAGCTTGTTGCAATTTGGGCACTGCCTTCCCCACACTGGACAAGTTCCTTTTCTTTTGTGTCCACTGCAATAGCCATATCCAGAACTCTGGCCCTGATCATGCCACTAGTCTTTCTGTAAATTGTCATTCCTTTTCTCGATCGGCATGTGCTTGAAAGGCTCGGACTGCCTGTCAGCGTTTTGTGAAGCCTCTTCAGTTCTCGTATAAATGTTCTTTCGCTGATGATTAACCACCTGAGAGCTTCTGCACAAGTCAATAGTTTTTTGAGAGTACATTTCTTGTCTCTCAGCAGATATGTTCTCACAGCAGGAGACTGGTTCTGATGACAATTCCACCTCTGATCAGATCATCCTTCACTTGCCCAAACTTACAAGATGAAATTAGACATCTCTGTGCAGTCACACAATGATCACTACTTCCTCAGTTCTGACGCAACATACACAGTTGAATTCTCAGGATGGCGGTGACTCAGAAGGAGCATCCGAAGAATCGGCAGGGAACACAACCTTGCCAATTCCAGCAGCTCCGATGCCATATTATGCCCTTGTGCCCCTTTATGATTGGCATAAGGCAGGACCTCTGTCCCTTGCTCGGGAGGAAATCTCACCTTGCAGTGCTGCGAGCCATTCAGCTTGTCAGGCAGCTTCCCAGTCCCTTCTGTGGAAGAGGACTTCCTGTTGATTCTCTTATTTCTTATTTCTTTTATTTTGTCGTTATCTTTTTTGGTCCATGGATCTTTAATGGAGACATACTTTTAAAAAAATATATTTAGAGAACCCAATTCATTTTTCCAATTAAGGGGCAATTTAGCGTGGCAATCCACCTAACCTGCACATCTTTGGGTTGTGGGGGTGAAACCCATGCAAACACAAGGAGAAGGTGCAAACTCCACACAGACATCAGGTGCCATAAGGTTTTAGATTTTGAACATTCACACTTTATGGCACCTGAGAGATTGGAGAGACTTGGTTCGATTGGTTGGCTGATGGCCAATGGATTGGCTAGGGACAGTGTTCCACCAAGCAACAGACAGCGATTGGATCCTGCCTGCTGAGTTAGGTTTCAGGGTTAGAGTTAGAGGACCCAGCAGAAAGTTTCTGGACTCTGAAAGGGAAAGCGTTGGTCTCTCTCTCTCTCTCTCAAATATTGGCCGCTTGCTGTTGCTGGGAATTTACAGGGAAGTCACTGGACCCTTGTGCTGGGAGCAGCTCTCATTCTGTCTCTCCCTGTTCTGCTTCCTACTGCCGAAAGGCAGTAGTCTCTGGACCCTGATAAGTCTACAATGAAAGCCATTACAGACTGAAGGCAAAGTTATCATTGAACTGTAGGCCTAGACTGATGGAAGAAGCTAACTGGCAGGGGCGGCCCTCTGCCAGAGGAACAGGAGGCAGCCAGAGGATGGAGAGCTGGCCGCCCAAAAAGGCCGAGGAGGAGGAGGAGGAGGTTAGGCTGCCCTCCAATCGTCCGGCCCCTCGGGGTTCCTATCTCCACCTGCTATACCACGACACATGTGTGGTGCACAGCAGAAAGTGCCTCAGGAGCCTCTTCACTAAATTGCCCAACCGAGATGAGTGTCTCTGGGATGGGAGTGTGTGTCGTGCTACGCTTCCTGAAGTCGATGATCAGTTCCTTAATTGTTCCAACATTTCGAGAGAGGTTGTTTTCGGTACACCATGCAATCAATCTATCTTGACCTGTCTGAATACATTGACTCAGGAGGCTTACCTTTATGCTTCTATTTCCGAGCACTTTTCTGTACAGCAACACTCTGGCCTCATTCGAGGTGGAGGCAGGCCACCCAGATTCTTCCTCTGATTTATTTGCTGTCCTTGGTTAATATCCTCTATGCTTTAGGGCCAAGGTGGGTCCTGTCATAGACTACGCTACCTGCAGCTAAGCAGGGGAATGTACATCCATTGGGACACAAGGCAGCATGTTAATACTAAGGCGAGTATCAGGGCAGAGTGGGGGTAGGGGTGAAAAAAGGTGGGAAGTAGAATTGGTTCATGTAGAATTTTCCAAGTCTTGTGTTGGCGGGCTTGAAAGTATGTGGGGCTGGGAAATTAGTGGGGAGCAATGTTAGGTCAGCTTCCTGATGCATTCCTGCCCCTGGGAAAGTTTCCTCAGGGAAACCGAGGAAACACATTTGCAATTGAATGGAGCTGGGTAGCCCCCAGTTAAGGGGAACTTAGGCGTTTTCTGGCATTTTAGCAAAGGTTGCAGGGCCCTTTCCCCCTACATGTAGAGGCTGCCAAATCCATGAAGCAGCTTTCCTGCAGCAAAGTGGGGGCCGTCAGAGATGGAGGATCAATTCCCCAAAGAGGCGGCTTTCACCAGAAGCCTAAATGCTGTGAATCTTTTTCTCTGATGCCTGCTTGACCAGTCTGAGATTATTGGTTTAAATTTATGCCTTCGTTACACCTTCGGTTGTAGAGACCCTCATGTCCTCAGGCCTGCCTCAGCAGTGCCCACCTCTGTCAATGGTGCTACGAGGCTTCAGAGCTGCTGGACCTCCAATTGGGCTGGCAGCATCAGGGGTCTTCCCACCATGTTTAATTCGGTGGTAATTTCATTGGCAGCCAATTAGAGGGCTGCCGCCAGGAAAATAGCTCCATTGGTTTGGCTGCCGGCAAGCGCGGTTTAAGACCCTCTTGGGCCTGATGTCAGAGTGCCAAAGCCGTTTGAGTTAAGTTCCCCTTTCTATCTCCCCTTTCACTATCATCCTTTTCATGGCACAACTGCATTTTCTGTGGTCATGGATGGTCTCTTTACCTATTGATGGACGTATGATGGCCCCTATGGGAAATAAAAAATCATGAATGTGTCCTGTAAAATTAAATACATTTGAAAATGTTAATATGCACATGCAATTTTAGTCACTGTTGAATTGAGTCAACCTGGCTGAGTGCTGTACATCATGTAATTGCTTGATATTTAATTCTGTCATCTGTCCCTGACGGCCAGGAATTCTCAAGATCTAAAACTCTAATCTCTTATACCTCCTTCTCCTGTCGATGTCAATTGAGATTTATGTGGAGGTCTACCTCCCGTTTTGACCTGCCTTGGTGTTCCTTGCTTTCTTCTTCCGCAAGAAGGGAAAGAAAAAACCTCTGATTGAATTTAGAGGCAAGTGTTCACCCATGGATGGAGTGATGGACCTTTGGAAGCCAAAAGGATTCTGGTTTATAAGGCTGTTGTATTGACACCCTATTCTGCTGTAGCAAAACCTGGCCTGCCTGGCGATGCCACATTAAGATCTTTGAAAGGTTCTATCGGTGGTGTTTATGTTGAATCCTGGGGATCCGATAGGATGGCCGCCTGACCAACACTAGCATCCCTCATGAAGCTGCATCTACCAGCAGCTAAGACCTGCTCCGATGCAATCAACTCCGATGGAGGGGCCAGATACACGGAAACCACCTCGCTCGGCAGCTTCTCCTCCCAGCTCTCCCAACGCTTCAAGGGTAGACAAAGGAAAAGGTTGTGATGAATGTGGGAATTTCAGATATATTGTATTAATGGTATTTTGGCAGTAAGGGTTATAAGCCTTGGTTAGTGTGTGTGTGAGACTGCTGCTATCATGTTTTACAATAAATCCTGGTTTGAATAGTGTTGCTCGTTCTGGGTGAGTGTGCTTAACACTCAATTTGGCTCTGTTTCGTTACATAGCTTTGGAGTCGCCAGGTATCGTTAAGATACCACTACAAGTTTCAAGGTCAAGTTCAAAGCAATAAAACCATACACCAATTAGTAAGTTCAAACAAGACACGTTTATTATATTACAGTAATCTACTAATCATGCATATAAACTATAAGACTAGGCTAATCCTACCACTACTAGGCCAAATACTTATTTGGATAAGGGGACTGCCGGATCAGGGAACAACGGCTTCTAGCTTTGTCCTAGGTCCACAGGCTTCCAGTAGTTATGGTCTAAAGGGGTCAGAAGTGTCTATTCCCATAGCGCGCATTGTGACTTACTTGCTGGCGGCTTCTGTCCAGACCTCTCCTCCTTAAAGTTCTTCTGCTGCAACGGTGTTCTGCTGGGAGGGCTGGCTGGTCAAGGAGAGGCTGGCAGAGAGAGAGAGCTGGGGTCGGGGTTTCTGTCTTATACTCCTGTCAGGGTCTTGTGCCCACCTGGGCGGTCCCTCTATACACTCGCAATTGATTGGGTCTCTTCCCAATCGATTGATTTAAATTCCCCAATAATGGGGCAGTATCTCGATCACTGGGGCGGTTCTTGGGACATATTGTTTTGGGCTCCTTTGGCACCGAAAAGTCTGGCCTTCCATTGAATGTATCGATTAGTGTTAACTTGTTTCTATTGTGCCTGGGGATCGCCCGGTATCGCCTCATTAATATATTAACTTGTTTCTTTTCATAGTGCTGTCTGGTTTCGGCAACAGTCAAACTGGTTTCTGCAGTAGTTTGAATATACAAGCGCTTTGCAAGCTGCTTGCTTTTTACAACATGTCCATTTTCTCTACATTCCTTGCAATCTTCTATTTTGTGTTGGGCAGTGGTCACCCCAGGTGGCTACAATTTTGGGAGCCAGGGGTGCAATTAAACCATTGCAAAAGACTTGATCTAATGCAATTTTGTTTGTCTTAAGGGGATCCCCTGTGGAGCCTTTGTTTAATATATTTCAGCTTGGTCAAATGATGTTACTAGGTGGAGCTCGGTTATCAGATATTTTGAAGGAAAAACAGTTCAGTGGAGTTCTAGATGAAACTGTGAGCAAAAGTCAAGCAATTTGTACTCAGTTAAAAGATATGTCTGCAGGTAGAAGAGTGGTGGGCGGGATTCTCCGCCGGTGGGATGCTCCGTTTTTCCAGTGCCCGGGGGTTTCCTGACGTCGTGGGGATGCCCCACAATGGGAAACCCCATTGACTGGCCGGAGTAATGGAGAATCCCGCCATTGGGGCAGAAATGTTCTGCAACAGGGTGGAGAATCCATCCCAGTATGTTAGGAAAGATGAACAAACCAGCAGAAACAGCTTCTGAAGAATTACAGCCAGAGTTTCTGCATGGGTCTGACAGGAGTCAGATCTTTTCTTTGAAGTAGTGTTAAGAGATCGCTCTTTCTCAAAGAACATCTCTGTCAAACAAATATTACTGAGTGCCAACGGTATTTAATAGTGGATTGAGAGCTGAGATGGGTTTTTCTTGTTGTTTAAGTGGGAATAAAGAGAGCAGTTAAAGGTATTGAGTAGCATTGGTATTTGAGTAATTGTAAGATATTTTCTGGTGTGGTGTTTAACATATTTCACTACAGTGTTAGGAATAAAGTTTGTTTTTATGTACCATATTCCTATTTCTTTGTGAAATCACTCCTGGAGTGAGGTATCCTTTCCTCACAATCTTACAAAATTAAAATAAAATGTTGGGTTTTCTGTCCAGTATCCCAGCCACTGTTGGGGTCTGGTCTGGGATTGTAATGAGGTATAAGGATACTCCCATGGCCGCCCTAAAGCATGGAGGGATTAACACCACTGACTGCGAGGAGAAAGCTACAGATCGCTCAACATGGCACCATCTGGTCCATTGAGGTGCAAACAACTTTGAGGCTCAGAAATTAGACAAGGGCAGAACGGCAGTGGAAGAAGAAAAGATGGGTGCTAACCCAGGGCTGTAAATGCCACTCCCCCCACCCCTGTGCAACAACATACCCCCATTTGAGGACTCACCAAGCCTGATGGGAATCACCCTCGATTTTGAGGGATGGCCAGTGATGGAGGAAATTTGTTGCGAGTGACTGTGAGGGACTGGTATGGCATTGAATGGAGTGAGTGTCAATGGATGGATAGGTGGGGATATGAGAAAGCGTACAGGCAAACAGGGTGAACACAACTGCAAATTAGGTTTATGTAGAGGGCAATATGTCAGAGTAGGTTTGAGAAGGAGAGTCAGGGAGGTGGGCTGATATGTACAGCAGGATGTAGGACAACATGCCATGATTCTCACCATGCCTGTCACATTGAAGTTATTTAATCATTTCCTCCATTGGATTCAGGAGTATGGCATCATGCTTCTGCTAGGCAACCTACAATTATCCCTTCTTTGTGCTGATTGTGTTGGTAGGAAACACTCCCATGCCCACCGTCACCCCCCTCCCCACCCCACTACCATAATTACTGCCCTGGAACAAAACCAAGGAGGTGACTGTAAAACACAGGGCAGGATTCTCCATTCTCCGACGCCTATTTTGGAATCAGCGATCAGGTGGAGAATCCCTTTGTACCGGGGACGGTGCCTGTTTTCGGATGCTCCACCCCCTCCAAAATGGCGTCTTTGAGGAGCGGGCCGCACGCCGTTGGGACGTTACCTGAAGGCCCTCCCCCGATGCTCCATCTCTGTTGGGCCGAGTTCCTGGCCGTGCGGGGGACGTGTGATCTCAACGGTCGGGAACCTGGCGTGGTGGCTGCGGACTGTGTCCGGTACCACCAACAGTTGGGCGGGAGCCGTGCTGCTGGCTTGGGAGGCTTCGGCGAGGGTTGGGGGTCTGGCGGGGGTTGGCCTGGAGGTGGCGAGGGGGTGTCCAGGGGGGCATTATATGGCAGGTTGGTTACGCGCACAACTGGCACCATGTTGTACGGTGTGACCGCTGCAGGTCGTCAGCATGCACTCGCACAGCCACGGATCTGGCAATTCTACAGGCGTTTATATCGGGAAGGCCGTGGCTTCTAACCCCTCACCAGTTGGAGGATCGGTCCTGGGGTCGCACCGATTTTTCCCACGTAAAATGCCACGGATCCTCCGGACATAGCTTGGAATCGGGGAATCCAGCCCAGAGTCTTTGGTCATGGCAACTCCAACTGTTTCAACTTTTACCTTTACATTGTTCCGTTAAACACTGCAATTGAAATCTGGTGACGCGGATCATCATCAGGTCCGCAGCCATAGGCGGGAAACTCAAAAGTGAAATGATAATGAGGTTGCTAAGTTAAAAAGCCAGATGTGCTGCACTTTACTCTGGGTTTCCACAGCAATATCATTATTTATCACCATCCCATGAACTCCCTTGGTCCCAGCTTGTCTGCGAATTAAAATCCAAACCATTGTGTCAGTTTTTTTAAAAAGTCATCTACGGTGAATATGACACAATGCCTGAGTTACCATTCTAAAAATCAAATAAAATCATCCCCACAAAATGAGCTGTGTCTGGTTCCAGAATGTGACGGAGGCACAACGCACAATGGATGAAATAAAGCTTTACTGAAAAATCACTGGGAACCATATCCCAATATTTTGTCATGAATTCAGTAAAAAAATTTCAGCTCCCCTAATGTTGCATCCAATTTTAAGAGGAGTGTCTGGGAATGCCAGCTGCCGCTGTGCTTCTGCCAGCCCGATACCGTTAGCCGCATTTGTTTTCTGCTGTTTGTGTACCATATTGTGGGATTTTGGATATTGTCTGAGGCCCTGCTACATAATGTAACACCACCACTTCATAAAAGAGAAAGGAGCAATTAGCAGAACTAGCATGCCACAGAAATCACAATAAGTGGCAAACCCTACTGTGGTAAGAAACATGGTCTTAACTACATGCATGTTTGTGAAGAGACCGTGCCGCAATGTTTTCCCAACAATTCGCCAGTTCTAAAAACACAAAATTGTAAAGGGACAAACTGAAGAAATTTATACTCTTAAAGTGCATAAAATGAAGTGGTCCCTTGAAGTCAAAGTGCATTTCATTTATATCCTGCCTTTACAGATAAATGGGTCTAAACCTGGCAATGGCTTGATAGCTCATGGATTTGGACAGATGGTAGATACTGATATCGCCCCCAGCTCAGTCATTATACTCACTAGTACCCTCAGTAAGCCACAGCTTGACATCGGCAAGCGAAGTAGCTTGGACCTGCCTCTTCCCGCCAGTAATTTGACAATGGCTTTTGTATGATCAACAACGATCATCTTAACCTTTATCTATAACTATCACCCTGTCAAGGTTTTTGCTGCGTCTCAGCAGCCTTTTCTAAAACTCCCTGATCTCTGACTCTTCGAATCGAAAACTGAGGCTGTGACATTGTCTCCTGTCTGTGCAATTTTGTTTTTTGGCATTCAGCTGGACTTTGCCACGGCTATACCTGGATGTGATGTACTCACAACTCAGTGGTATCTGTTTTCAAGCAGATGAGCATCTCCAACAATGGAATCTCAACGTGACTCGTGGAAATATGGGCCAGAATTTTACGTTGATGCTAAGGGTGCGTGAAATCACTTGGGGACATGTCGGGCTGCATCATCGTGTTATTGTGCAATGTTACAGCCTGTGGGCATGTGTAGAGGTCAGAAGCATGCCTACTGGCAATTGAGCAGGCAATTAAGCGCATTAACAAGCCAATTGTGTGGAAATATACATTGCCTGTGCAATTGTGCGATCGGCGCATGAGCAAAATGCACAAGGGTCATCATGTTTTGATGGTTTTCCCATTCCAGGGCGGGATAGAAAGGCACCAGAGCATCAGCAAGGTGAGTAATTGTGTGTTTAAATGTTGTCATGATATTTTTTAGCTGATTCTTCTGGACGTTTGGCATTGCTGGCTTTCTTTGAGGGCGTATTTGTTCTTCAAACTTTCTTTCTTGCCAGTGCATGAGACAGCACCTTCTGCATCTCTGTTAATACGGATTGTATCCTCCCCCCCCCCCCCCCCCCCCCACTTCCTCTACTCCCCCTGGTGCTACTAGAGTAAGATTAGGGCCAATCAAGGATAGTAGTGGAAAGTTGTGTGTGGAATCAGAGGAGATAGGGGAAGCATTAAATGGATATTTTTTGTCAGTGTTTACACTGGAGAAAGACAATGTTGTCGAGGAGAACACTCAGGTTCGGTCGACCAGGCTAGATGGAATTGAGGTTCAAAAGGAGGAGGTGTTAGCAATTTTAGAAAATGTCAAAATAGACAAGTCCCCTGGGCCAGATGGGATTTATCCTAGGATTCTCTGGGAAGCCAGGGAGGAGATTGCTGACCCTTTGTCCTTGATCTTTATGTCGTCTTTGTCGACAGGAATAGTGCCGGAAGACTGGAGGATAGCAAATGTTGTCCCCTTGTTCAAGAAGGGGAGTAGAGACAACCCTGGTAATTATAGACCTGTGAGCCTTACTTCGGTTGTGGGTAAAATGTTGGAAAAGGTTATAAGAGATAGGGTTTATAATCATCTTGAAAAGTACAAGTTGATTAGCGATACTCAACACGGTTTTGTGAAGGGTAGGTCATGTCTCACAAACCTTATTGAGCTTTTTTGAGAAGGTGACCAAACAGGTGGATCAGGGTAAAGCTGTTGATGTGGTGTATATGGATTTCAGTAAGGCGTTTGATAAGGTTCCCCACGGTAGGCTATTGCAGAAAATAAGGAAGTATGGAATTGAAGGTGATTTAGCGGTTTGGATCAGTAATTGGCTCGCTGAAAGAAGACAGAGGGTGGTGGTTGATGGCAAATGTTCATCCTGGAGTTCAGTTACTAGTGGTGTACCGCAAGGATCTGTTTTGGGGCCACTGCTGTTTGTCATTTTTATAAATGACCTGGAAGAGGGTGTAGAAGGATGGGTTAGTAAATTTGCAGATGACACGAAGGTCGGTGGAGTTGTGGATAGTGCTGAAGGATGTTATAGGATACAGAGGGACATAGATAAGCTGCAGAGCTGGGCTGAGAGGTGGCAGATGGAGTTTAATGCGGAAAAGTGTGAGGTGGTTCACTTTGGAAGGAGTAACAGGAATGCAGAGTACTGGGCTAATGGCAAGATTCTTGGTAGTGTAGATGAACAGAGAGATCTCGGCATCCAGGTACATATAATCCCTTAAAGTTGCCACCCAGGTTAATAGGGCTGTTAAGAAGGCATATGGTGTGCTAGCCTTTATAAGCAGGGGGATTGAGTTTCGGAACCACAAGGTCATGCTGCAGCTGTACATAACTCTGGTGCGGCCACACCTGGAGTACTACGTGCAGTTCTGGTCACCACATTATAGGAAGGATGTGGAAGCTTTGGAAAGGGTTCAGAGGAGATTTACTAGGATGTTGCATGGTATGGAGGGAAGGTCTTACGAGGAAAGGCTCAGGGAATTGAGGTTGTTTTCGTTCGAGAGGAGAAGGCTGAGAGGTGACTTAATAGAGACATATAAGATAGTCAGAGGGTTAGATAGGGTGGACAGTGAGAGTCTTTTTCCTCGGATGGTGATGACCAACACGAGGGGACATAGCTTTAAATTGAGGGGTGATAGATATAGGACAGATGTCAGAGGCAGTTTCTTTACTCAGAGAGTAGTAGGGGTGTGGAACGCCCTGCCTGCAATAGTAGTAGACTCGCCAACTTTAAGGGCATTTAAGTGGTCACTGGATAGACATATGGATGAAAATGGAATAGTGTAGGTCAGATAGGCTTCAGATGGTTTCACAGGTCGGCGCAACATCGAGGGCCGAAGGGCCCGTACTGCGCTGTAGTGTTCTATGTTCTATGTTCTATGTTCTACCTCTGAATAAGAGAGGAACAGAGGCAAGAGTAGGTCAGGGGTCTGCAGGCAGTGTCCAAGGGAGCGGCCTGCGGGAGGAAAGGTGCAGGCACAGGTGGTGCAAGGCCAGCAGAGATTTCAAGGCTGAAGGGACTGTCGTGTTATTCACCCTGGGCTAACACAGACTGCAATAGGATGCAGATGAACAGTAAAGCATACACCAAACATAGGCGTTGGTTCAATACGATTTATTGAAAATCTGTAACAATGCACACAGCTGGCTGTGGGTTGACATTCCACTACTCTAAGTCTACTAACTCTAACTTACTAGACCAGGCTAGCTCTGATCCACGTGTAGAAGGTGCTGACTGATATATACACCCTGACTGTCACTGCAGTTGTCACCAGTGGAAAGAGGTGGAGTGCTGAAATATGGAGTGCTGATGCCTCGTATTTTATAGTTGGAAGCCCCCCCTCTGGTGTTCTGTCTGATGATTGGTTGTGTTCTGTCCTGTGTGTTGATTGGCTAACCTGGGTGTCTGTCACTGCCTGTTTTTACCTCATGATGTGCATGGGTGCATATTATGACATTCTCCCTTTTTTAAAAAAAATTGCCGGTTGCTTAGAGCATATTCGACATATTTACAGATATAACTATTTACAGCAAATGGTGAGTGAATGCATATGTGCATGTAAAATGACTAGCGTGCAGACACAGAGCAATATGTACAAAGGAAATATTTATAAGTCCAACCTCTGGGGCTGGCGTCAGATCCTTGTCGACATCCTGAGAGGTGGAGTTGGGGACGACAGGCGGGATTGCAGCCAGTTTGGTGGCCTCATGGAGCAAAGTGTCCGGAAAAGGCATAATGATAGCTGGGAACGTGAAATCTGGTGGTGGGCAGGCAAGTTTGCGTAGTGCCGTTCTGTTGCGCCTGACAATGGATCTGTCAGCCATGCGAACCACAAACGCCCTGGGAGCAGCCTGTCAAACAACAGCTGGAGCTGACCAGCCTCCACCAGGCAACTTGATGCGAACAGCCACTTCCGGAGAGAGCACAGGCAAATCAGTAGCATGAGCATCGTCTGTCAGATTTTGCCGGTTTCTGAGTTGCTGCACCTTTTGCAGCACTAGGAGGTGATCCAGGTCAGGTAAATGAATGGCCGGAGCAGTCGTCCGCAGGTCACGATTCATAAGGAGTTGTGCCGGAGACATACTGGTGGACAGAGGTTGCCCTGTACGGCAGGAGCGCAAGGTTAAAGTCAGAAGCTGAGTCTGCAGCCTTGCAGAGCAGTTGCTTCACGATATTCGACCTTCCTGTTAGATTGTGGGTAATGCAGGCTTGAGGTAATGTGATTGAACTGGTATAGCTTCGCGAAGTTGGACCACTCTTTGCTGGAGAAGCAGGGACTGTTGTCGCTCATGACCGTGAGTGGAATACCATGCTTGGCAAATGTCTCCTTGCAGGCCTTGATGACAGTCCTTGATGTGAGGTTGAACAGTTTCACCACTTCGGGGTACCTCAAAAAGTAGTCAATTATAAGCACGTAGTCATGCCCATTGGCGTGAAAAAGGTCGATTCCAACCTAAGACCACAGAGAGATCACAATGTCGTGCTGCTGGAGTGTTTCTTTGGGCTGAGCAGGCTGGAAATGCTGGCATGTCGCACAATTGAGGACCATGTTGTATATGTCATCGTTGATGCCAGGCCAATAGACAGCCTGCCCGGCCCTGCGTCTGCATTTCTCGATACCGAGCTCTGGAGGCTGCGAGGAATACCGATACGATCCAGGTTGAGGAGGATCCCCTCAACAACAGTTAGGTCATCCTTGACATTAAAGAACTGGGGGCATTGCCCTTTCTGCCAACCATTTGCAAGGTGATGTATGACCCACTGCAGAAGAGGGTCCTTGTCAGTTTCTTCTCGAGTGTTGACAACTCGTTTGTCTGAAGTCGGGAGGTTACTGGCACACAGTTACAACTGTGCCTCAATTTGGCGGATGAAGTCGACCTGTTCACAGGGCGAGGTGATGGCGCAAGACAGGGCATCCGCAATGCTTAGCTCCTTGCCCAGTGTGTAAACCAATTCAAAATTATACCTGTGCAGTCGAAGGAGAATGCGCTGAAGCCTGCGCGGCATGCCATTCACGTCCTTGTGAATGATATGGACTAGGGGTCTGTGGCCAGTCTCTACTGTGAAGGTTGGTAGAACGTAGACGTAATCATGGAACTTCACAATACCGGTGAGGAGGCCCAGCCACTCTTTCTCTATCTGAGCATACGCCTGCTCAGTAGGAGTCATGGGCCTTGACGCATAGGCCACTGGAGCCCAGGATGAGGAGTCATCCTTCCGGAGGAGCACCGCACCAATGCCGTCCTGGTTGGGGTCTGTGGAGATTTTTGTCTCCCACTCTGGGTCAAAAAACGCTAGTACCGGAGCAGTGGTGAGCTTTGCCTTTAACTCGAGCCACTCTGCTTGATGTGTGGGTAGCCACTGAAAGGCAGTGGACTTCGTCACCAGATGCCTGTAAGCCATGATGTGTAATGTGAGGTTGGGAATGAACTTTCCCAAGAAGTTAACCATACCCAGGAAGCGGAGGACCGCCTTTTTGTCTTCCGGGGTCTTCATGGTGTTGATGGCCATGACTTTGTCTGAGTCCGGCTGCATGCCCTGCTGGGATATTTGATCATCCAAAAACGTGATTGATGACATACCAAAGGAGCTTTTGGCCTTGTTCAACTTGAGGCTGTCGGCATTTATGCGTCTAAAGACTTGTTGGAGCCGAGATATGTGATCCTCTGGGGTCGTGGACACTATAATGACATCATCAACATAAACCCGCACACCCTCAATGCCCTCCAGCATCTGTTCTATGATCCTGTGAAAGATTTCAGAGGCTGAAACAATACCAAACACAAGCGGTTGGTATCTTCCGAAAGGTGTGTTAAACGTGCAGAGCTTCCTGCTGGACTCGTCCAGTTGTATCTGCCAGAAGCCACGCGATGCATCTAGCTTCGTGAGGAGTTTGGCATGTGCCATCTCATTGGTTAGTTCCTCCCGCTTCGGGATTGGGTAGTGTTCCCGCATTATATTTTGGTTAAGATCCTTGGGATCTACACATATGCACAGTTTTCCACAGGGCTTCTTCACACAGACCATCGAGCTGACCCAGTCAGTCAGTTCCGTCACTTTAGAGATTATGCCCTGGTCTTGGAGCTCCTGCAGCTGCGCCTTTAAACGGTCCTTCAGAGGAGCCGGCACCCGGCGTGGTGCATGGATCACAGGCGTGGCACCAGGCCTGAGTAAGATTTTGTAGCGGTACGGCAGCATGCCCATCCCACTGAACACATCCGGGTATTGTGACAGGGTTTTGTCAATGTCAGCCTGCAGATTCACATTGGCAGAGGACATGGCATGGACTCGCTGCACGAGATTGAGTAGCTTGCATACATGGGCACCAAGCAGGGAAGCCCTGTCAGGCTTGACGATTTCGAATCGCAGTGTGGCTTTGATGGCCTTGTTGGAGACATGCAGGCGACTAGACCCTCAGGCAGTAATGGCATTGCCATTATAATCAAACAGCTAGTAGGCCGGCGGAAGACCTTTTGGCTGCCTTTGGATGCGAGCAAGATCTGCTTGAGCTATGAGATTGGCTGAAGCACCAGTGTCCAGCTTGAACCGGATGCTGCATTGGTTGACTTGTACGCCATTCGTCTGCAGAATCTACGTTGAGGGTGGGTAGGCGTGTTGCTGAATTTGAGGAAGTCTTGTCATACGTGGTAATGCTGCCTACATGATATGGGGACTCCGGGCAGTCGTCCTTTGGATCCGTGGTGTTACTAGATTCCGAATCCAGCAGCTCTTGCTGCACACTTCAAACTTGTTTGCGTTGAAACTAGGATTGCTGGCCCCCAATCAGAGGTGCAGACCTGCATAAGGCTGCATAATGGCCAGGCTTCCCACAATTTAAACATCGCCTGCCTCTTGCAGGCCATTGCCGCTTTAAGTGGGCGGTGCCGCTGTTCGGGCACGTCATGATATTGACGTCGTAACGCTCCGTGCACATGCGCAGTGTGGTCAGCCGTCGCTCGCATCTGCGCAGTGTGGTCTTCGGCCGCTTTGTTCTCCCGTCCATGTTGCGCATGCGTGGGACCCCAGGAAAAGCGTGCAAAATGGCCTCCTTCATCGATGCTAAGGCGCAGCATTCAGGCGATGGCCTGTACACTCTCTGCCTCGTGGAAGGCAAGTTGGTCCTGTTCTGCCGATTTAAGGCGGGAATAGTGACTTTTTGTCTGTAAATGCACTTTGCACATTTCGCTGGCTCCTGGCATGGTCATGTTATTTATTTTTAGGAGCTGCTCCTGCCGGGCGTCAGAGTGGACCCCAAACACGATTTGATCCCTGATGATGGAATCAGCGGTGTCACCGTAGTTGCAGGATTGCGCTAATTGCAGAGATGAGTTCGAAAGGATTGGAAAGGCTCATCCTTACCCTGAAGGCGTACCTGGAAGACAGAGTGCTCAAAGCTCTCGTTCGTCTCGACTTCACAGTGACTGTCAAATTTGGCTAACACGGTCTGGAACTTGGTCTTGTCTTCGCCATCGGCAAAAGTGAGCGAATTGAAGATTTAGATGGCCTGGTCCCCCGCAGTTGATAGGAGCAGCACATGTTTTCTGGCATCGGGCGCATCCCTGAGGCCCGAGGCCTCAATGTATAGACTGAATTTCTGCTTGAAGACCCGCCAGTTGGTGCCGAGAGTTCCAGAGATCCGGAGCTGTGGAGGGTCCTAGATCTTCTCCATGTTACTGGAAGGCACTTGCTGGTCGTCACTGAATTATTCAAGGTAAATTACTTTGCTGAAGTAGACCCCTGGGATCATGTTGTGTTATTCACCCTGGGTTAACACGGACTGCAACAGGATGCAGATGAATGGTGAAGCATACACCAAACGTAGGCGTTGGTTCAATACGATTTATTGAACTTCTGTAACAATGCACACAGCTGGCTGTGGGTTGACATTCTACTACTCTAAGTCTACTAACTCTAACTTACTAGACCAAGCCAGCTCTGATCCACGTGGAGAAGGTGCTGACTGATATATACACCCTGACTGTCACGACAGTTGTCACCAGTGGAAAGAGGCAGAGTGATGATGCCTTGTGTGTTTTATAGTTGGAAGCCCCCCTCTGGTGTTCTGTCTGGTGATTGGTTGTGTGCTTTCTTGTATGTTGATTGGCTAACCTGAGTATCTGTCACTGTCTGTTTTTACCTCATGATGTGCATGCGTGCATATTATGACAGGGACCACAGGAGAGACCACTGTCATGCAGCCAGAGTGTAAGGACAACACTCCAACTACCTCATCATGTCTGAGGTCCACTGTTGAAAGAGGCTCCGCAACTTCCATGCACTAAATGATTGAGCTGGAGACCGCCTCCAACTGACCACCCTATGCTAGTGCCTCTGAAAGTAACAGTAGTCCTCAACATTTTTGCCTCTGGTTCCTTCCATGGGTTGGGAGTAAATCTGCGCGGTGTGTCCGAATCTGCTGCCGACAAGTGTTCTCTTCAAGAGGGTTAATAACTTCATTCATTTCCATACGGATGAAGCCAGCCAGGTGGAGTGAGCCAGTGACTTTGCAGCAACTGCTGAGTTCTCCCACATCCAGGGTGCCATCAACTGCGCTCATGTGGCCATCAAGGTGCCAATTTCGTGAGCCGGATGCCTTTGTGAAGAGAAAGGGTTTCAACTCTATGAATGTGCAGTTAGTTTGTAATTGCTAGGTACCCTGGCAGCCCCCATGATGCTCACATTCTGCAGCACTCCCAGATGCCAAGGATGTTCGTCGTGCCAGCTTGGTTGTATGGATGGGCCCTGGGTGATAAAAGCTATCCCTTGACAAGATGGCTCATGACGCCTTGCCAGAACCCAAGGACAGAGGGAGAGGGCAGGTAGAATGAGAGTCATGCCTCCACCAATCTGTGGCTGAGATGACTATTGGACTGTTGAAGATTAGGTTCAGATCCTTGGACCAATCAGGGCGAGCCCTGCAATATGCTCCAGAGCGCATGTTGCTTATAGTTGTTGTCTGCTGTGCTCTGTAAAATCTGGCTCTGTCACAGTGGGGACCCACAGAAGGATGAAGATAGTGAGGCAATTTCACGGGCCTTGGAGGATGACTCAAGTGATGAATGTAATGAGGAGCCCGGGGAGGCACAAGCTGAGGACACAGAGACAAGACGTCATGGAGGCATTGATTCTATGCATTTTTGGCTGGGCTGCCAAGGCACAGCTTTGATCTCATGTCAAGGATGCTGTCTCCTCGCCAGACATTTATGATGAGGCAATCCTACGACCCCATTGTCAAATCACAATCTCTGTAATAAAGTTTGCAGTCCCTGCTGTCTGTCACAATTTACTGTCGTGCCCTGCACCAATGAAAAACATGAAGGATGCTCAGACCATTGAAACAAAATCAATATTTATCTCCTTTTGCGAGGAACAGAAAAGGAACATGATATAATCCAGTGCTCACAGTCACACAAAAAATAATACAGAACACTGATGAAATGGAAGACCCTCACCTGTGAAGAACCCTCCTTGGGCTCACGATGCCTTCAACATCTGTTTGTGGGTGCTGAGTCTCAGTGCCCACCCCTCCCTGGCAGCAGCGTCTGAGGCAACATGATGACTCTGCTGTCCTGGCAATCATGGCAGTCATCTTATGGCCGGCGGTGTCTGAATGGGCACCACCAGGGACAGTGCATCCAGCACCATGGCTGGGCACTCCTAAGTTGCTGTGGGCTTATATAGATGCCATAGTCACTGGCAGAGGGGCAAAGGAGCTGCTGCCATTGTTCAGAGCACCCTGAGAGACGCCCACTGAGACAGCAAGCAGTTCCTTAGATAACGCAAGGTTGGTTTGGACCTTACTGCATTCAATACACAGGCACCCAGCAGAGAGACTAGATGCCTCATCCATCTCTCACACTGGCAATGGTCTCCTGAGGCCAATTAAACCTGCCTCCACCACACCTCCAGGCAGTGCATTCCACAACTGAACCACTCGCTCATTTTTGCTTCTTTTGAAAATCATTTTAAATCTGTGCCCTCTCGTCTTTGATCCTTTTATAAGCGGGAGCAATTTCTCCCTATCTACTCTGTCCAGCCCCCTCATGATTTTGAGCATCTCTATCAAATCTTAGTCTTCTTCTCTCCAAGGAAGAAGTCCCAAGCTCTCCAACCTATCCTCATTACTGAAGTTTCTCATCCCTGGAATTATTCTTGTAAACCTCTTCTGCGCTCACTCCAACGCGTTCACTTCCTTCCTATAGTGTGGCGCCCAGAACTGTGCACAATATTCCAGCAGAGGTCTAACTAGTGTCTTGTATAAGTTCAACATAACCTCCTTGCTCTTGTACTCTATTCCCCTACTCGTGAAACCCAGAATATTATATGCTGCACTCTCCAGCTGTCCTGTCACCTTCAATAACTGAAGCACATATACACCCAGATGTCTGCTCCATCATCCCATTAAGAAATTTACCACTTGTTTTATATTGTCACTCCATGTTCTTCCTGTAAAAATGCATCACCTCACACTTCTCTGCATTGAACTTCATCTGCCACCTATCTGCCCACTCCACCAACTTGTCTTTGTCCTTTTGAAGTTTTACACCATCCTCTTCACGGCTTACTGTATTTCCACGTTTTGCATCATCCGCAAAACTTTAAAATTGTCCACTGCACACCAAGATCTGGAATCATTAATATCTATCAGGCACATCAAGGGTCCCAATCCTGGGCAACATCACTACAAACCTTCCTCCAGCATTAAAAAGATCAATTTACCATTACTCTCTGCTTCCCATTATGAAGTCAATTATATATCCATGTTGCTATTGTCCCTTTTATCCCACAAGCTATAACTTTTCTCAAAATCCTGTTGTGTGGCACTATCTCAAATGACTTCTGAAAGTCCATCCATACCACATCAACAACATTACCCTCATCGACCCTGTCTGTGACCACCTCAGAAAATTCCATAAAGTTAGTTCAATAATTTCCCCTTTCGAAATCCAAGCTGGCTTTTCCAAGTCAGCCCGCATTCTTTTCATGTGACTCCTAATTTTATCCCAAATAATTGTTGATCGAAGCTTGCCCACCACTGATGTTAAACTGGCTGGCCTGTAATTTCTCGGGCTATCCTTCCAATCTTTTTTGAACAATGGTGCAATATTTGCAATTTTCCAGTCCTCCGGCTCCTCCCCTGAATTTTTTAAATAATCTTCATTAGTGTCACAAGTAGGCTTACATTAACACTGCAATGAGGTTCCTGTGCCACACTGCGGCGCCTGTTCAGGTACACAGAGGGAGAATTCAAAATGTCCAATTCACCTAACAGCACGTATTCCTGGACATGTGGGAGGAAACCGGAGCACCTGAAGTAAATCCATGCAGACGTGGGGAGAACGTACAGACTCCGCACAGACAGTGACCCAAGCCGGGAATCGAACCTGGGACCCTGGCGCTGTGAAGCAACAGTGCTAACCTCTGTGCTACCGTGCTGCCACTAGAGAAGGCTGGAAGGTTATGGCCAGGGTCCCTGCAATTTACATTCCCACTTCGTTCAAAATCCTTGGATGCATCTCATCTGGTCCCAGTGCCTTGGCAACTTTCAATCTCGACAATATATTCAATTCTTCCCTCTTATCAATTTTGAACCATTCTAGGGACAAACTTTCTTTGTCTGTCACCATGTCCTGGGTTGCATCTACATCTTTGGTAAAGGTGGATGCAAAGTTTTCATTCAATACCTCAGCAATGCTCCCAACTGCCATGTGTAAATTATTTTTAGGTCCCTAATCAGCCCTACTCCTTCCTTTACCACATTTCACTATTTATATGATGATGGAAGACTTTGGGATTCCTCTCTATCTTGGCTGCCAGTTTTTTCTCATAATCCCTCTTGACTTCTCTGATGTGCTCTTTCACCTCCCCTCTAAACTTTCTCTAATCCTCTTGATTCTCAAATATATTTTCTACCTGACAGCTGTCATAATCAAAATTTTTCTTCCTTATCTTAATTTCATCTCTTTTTTTCATCCAGGGAGGTCTGGATTTGCTTGCCTACCTTTCTCATTCAAGGAAATATACCTTGACTGTGCCTGGACCGTTTCTAATTTGAAGGTAGCCCATTGTTCAGCTACATTGTTTTCCCGCCAACCTTTTTAATTTCAGTCGAACACCTCAGCCTTCTTTGCATCCAAGACTAGCGGGCAGACCACCCATCCTTGGCTTGCACAGGTATATAAACCGCATAAAGAACGGCCAACCTTCAAGACATCGCCACAGAATACCACGCCAAAATCGCTAAACCTTTTGCAGCACTGGATCCATGTGCAGCGAACCACATTGTGTCCACTTGCCTGGGCTACCACCTCTTACCAAGCCTACTTTGTCTGACATAGTGGTTTCCTCTTGTTATCCCGTGACATTAGTATGTCCCGCCTGGTGCTCACTGCCTCCATGAGAGTGCGCAGGCACTTAGAATCATAGAATCGTAGAATTTACAGGGCAGAAGGGGGGCATTCTGCCCATCAAGTCTGCACCGGCCCTTGGAAAGAGCACCCTACTCAAGCCCACACCTCCACCCTATCCCCGTAACGCAGCAACCCCACCCAATGTTTTTGGACATGAAGGGCAATTTATCATAGCCAATCCACCTACCCTGCACATCTTTGTTCTGTGGTAGGAAACCGGAGCACCCGGAGGAAACCCACATGGACACGGGGAGAACGTGCAAACTCTGCACAGTGGCCCAAGCCGGGAATCAAACCTGGGTCACTGGAGCTATGAAGCAACAGTGCTAACGACTGTGCTACCGTGCCATCCCAAGAAGCGGGATGCAGAGTTTCCATTGGCATTCCTCTCATGCCCGGTGGCTGGTGAGGCCAGAACCACTGCCAAATTTTAGATTCTCTCCCGTACTGGGCCCTGACGCTCCTCACTAACCCCGGTCAGCCTTCAGGGAGCTGCTCCGGCTCTAATTAAAGACCCCATTGGACCAGATGCCTGACAAGCACCTGCGCCAACCCCCCACCCCCGCCCCTCCTCCCTGGCAGCACAGAGTCTATCTGAATGCCGCTATCTATTAATTGGCCAACCGGAATGAACCTGTGTGTTCAGTGCGGTCGCAGGCTGTAGCACAAATTGCAGTCGCTTCCAGACCCTTCAATCGAGCATAAGGTTTTGTGCAAAATTCAGGCCAGGTAGATGTTTTGAATTTGATTCTGATTTTTGATATTGACACAACTAAAGAGACATGAAAATGATCACAAACCGAGGAATGCAAAAAAAAACAATTTTGAGATAGTTAAAATCCCGTGATTTACTTTACTTTTATCCCAAATAGGAAAACCGGGGCTAGATTCTCCGATTCTGCCACTATGTCTGCAGGATCCGTTTGGTCTTCCGACCAGAAAGTCGGCACCGCCCCCACACGATCCTCTGTCTACTGGAGGGCTAGCTGCCGCTCAGTGTAAAGCCCCCTGCTTTACTTGCGGACACGGATGCAGAATGGCCGGGGCCATGGCCGCACATTCGCACAGCGGCCGCCTGCGGTTGCTGCACCGTAAAGCATGCCGCCGGTCACGCGTAGAACCAGCCTGTCAAAAACTGACCCCTGCAACCAGCCTCGCCACCCCTGGACCACCCTCCACTAGTCCCCCAGACCCCTCCAAAGCCTCCCCTGCCAGCGGAACGGCTCTCCCCCGATTGTAGCCGCGCTGGACTCATTCCGCAGGCGCCATGCGAGGTCCCGGAACGGTGTGAGCACACTTGTCCCACGCCATCAGGGACTCGGTCCATCGAGGCGGAGCATTGGGGGAGGGCCTCAGGTGACACCCTGAGTATGCCATTTCTGAGGGGGTGGAGCATCGTAAAAATGGCACTGCCCCCAATTCCAGCCGAAACGGGGATTCTCCAGCCCATCGCCAAAGGCGATTTCGACGTCGCCGATCGGAGAATCCAGCCGCAGGTTTTTCATGAATAATCTACATGCTCACATCACTCCAAACAGTTACATTTATTTGCCAGAAGTAGTGGAGGCAGATGTAGGCTTGTAAGAGGCTCATTTTGCAACAATCAAACAGGTTTCATTCTTTTGTTCTCCTCAATGAGAAATGTATAGTTCAGACTGGTGAAAGAGTGAGGGTGAAAAACCTGCTGTATTCAGAAATAAAAGCGAAGAAAAAAGTACTGGAAATATCCAGGAAGATATTCACCTCCGTCAAAGAGAAGGTAGGCAGTGGGAGATTCAGGAGCACTGGTTCCTGTCGTGAATTTGATTGGAGAATTGCACAAAAATGTCCACAACATGTCCGTTCCCAGAGCTTTTGTAGCTCCTGTTATATTACTTGGGAGTAATAGAAATGCCACTCATTTGTCATGCCGAGTTATACTCGGGGCTTTTCACAGTAACTTCATTGAAGCCTACTTGTGACAATAAGCGATTATTATTATTGTTATTATTATTATTTAACGTTGATGATAAACACTCAAAGCCTTCCAGTTGATGACAAATTATTTATTGAGTAACAAAATAAGATACTTGTGTGTTCTTTTCTTTAATACTTTGACTAGTAGTTGAATGAACTGATATTGAATTAAATTAACAATGAATATAATACTCTACACTCTGGTCACACTTCTATCCTCCAGCTACAACACAAGCTTGAGCTTGCTTATATACTCCCTGTTAGTGTTGCCCTCTAGTGATAATCTGATTGTACTGACTGCACATTAACCAATCATGTACTTACATATACAGACAGCTCCTACACTGCTACGATGACATGAGGGGCAATGTTGGACCGTGTCAACTTCTAGACTGAGTGAAGTCTGTTTGGAGTTTTTCATAAAGACTAAATGTTAGATTGGAGTTTGGTATTTTACAGTTTGCCAATTCAGCTTTGGAACATTTTAAAACATTTTTTTATTGGGATATGGGCGTCATTGGCTGGGCCAGCATTTGTTGTCTATTCCTAATTGCCCTTGAACTGAGTGGCTTGCTCGGCCATTCCAGTGGAGTTGGGAGGGGTGCAATTAAGAGTCAACCCACATCGCTGTGTGGGTCTTGGGTCACATGTGGGGCAGACTGCATAAGGACGGCAGATTTCCTTCCCTGAAGGAACCAGGTGGGTTTTTATGACAATCGGCAGTGGTTTCATAGTCCTCTTTGCACTGTAATTCCAGATTTTCTTTCTAATTAAATTCAAATTTAACCATCTGCCATGGTGGGATTCGAACGTGGGATTCCAGAGTATAACCCTGGGTTTCTGGATCACTAGTATAACGGTAATACCACCGCACCACCACCTCCCCATCGTGGAAAGGCAATTACAATGTTTTGGAAAATGGACCTTTGAGGGGGGAGATAGAGTAAATTCCACTTTCCATAGGCTGAAGGGACCTGAATGAATATTGGAAGCCTGACCAGACATTGGAAGTAGAGTTTGAAATCAATGGGAACAGCCAGTGCGAGTGATTGTACAACTATTTGATCCTATATTTAAGCATTCTAATGCAGGATATGGTTGAGGCTGTCATTTTCTCAGAGCAGAGAAACATGATTGAATCATTCATTTGCTGGGGATAAAATGACACAGCAGCTGTTTTTGAAATTATTTTTCTTTTCTCCTTTGCTCCTTTGTTAAATCGGTAATCAATTTCTGTAAGCGTTTTAATTTTCTATCATCGTTTCAAACCTGTGTCCGTGCTAAGAACGGTAATTGTGGGTATAAATGAGCTAACACCGTTCAGTGCAGTCAACTGTAGGGTGCTTCATCAATATGCCCTCTCGTAATCCATGAGTCAAAATGAGCTGGAAATTTGCGTGGGTGTTTTGGGCAGCACAGTAGCACACGTGGATAGCACTGTGGCTTCACAGCGCCAGGGTCCAGGTTTGATTTCCCCACTGGGTCACTCTCTGTGCAGAGTCTGCACATTCTCCCCGTGTCTGCGTGGGTTTCCTCCGGGTTCCAAGAAACATTGCGTTTCTTGATCCATCACAGCACACTATCCCCAATGATCTCTGCACTTCTGGCAACCACAATACACTGTCCTTTTAAGAGGTGCAGACAGGCTTTAAGTAGTGATAGGCACTCATATTACTGGGTCCCATGCTGATACATACACGGTGAACCCTGGTTGCACATAGAAATCATGATATCACTCAGGTAGCACAAAGTGGCATCTTGCCAGTATTTCAATCAATGGGCGCAGGTTAAATGCGCATTCTGATTCTTGCATCTATTTTCAGAGTTATTCAATTTAACTCTCACCATGTTTTTTAATCCTGAGGTAATATGCTTCCTGCAGCTTTTATGAAATTAGGCATCCGTTTGCCAGTTTAAAGCAAGCTTTTAGATAATGCTCTTGCCACTAATGCATTGCAAAACAAATGTTTTAATAATCCCCTAATAAGTTTCATCATTGTGAATAAAGAACAAAATCACCTACACTTTGTGATATTCTCAAGGAGAGTTGAATTTATTTCCATAGTTGAATTTGTTTCACATCTCAACATGTTACAAGGAAATTAAATTGTCAGCAACTTCTAAAGGAAAGGCAAGATCTGTGCAAACATGTGAAAATTCCAACAGAAGATTACCGTCAAGATTTTTCTGATGTGAGAATATTGGAAAAGGGATGTCCAGCAGAACTGAATAAAAATGTCAGAGATTACTGCTTCAATGTTTTTGCATCCCAGAACTCGAGCCCAAAGATGTAATGATGAATTGCAAAGGATTCTGTTAAGTATGCTCTCAGAATTCTCTTTGATTCTATTAGACATTTAGAAGATCAAGAATTGAAGGCAATTTTGAGCTAATTAAAGAGAATTAGAATAGATTTGTTTGACTAATCCAGCTGATTTTCTGAGGTAGTCATCATCATTGGGGACAGGCAATGTTGTATACATGGACATCCAAAGGGTATTTGCTAAGTTTGCACACAATAGATTATTAACGGTAAAGGCTTCCTATGATTTGAAGATAATCAGGTGCATGGGTTGGTGATTCTTTGGGAGGTAGGTAACAGACAGTAGGGGTTACGTGAGAGGTCTCTAATTGGTAAGATGTGACGAGGGTTGATCTGTATCGGGGCCTGATAATCTTGGATGAAAGAATAGGGAGCAAATTGGTTAACACAGTGGGTGGGATTCTCCTCTCTTGTCCATGGCGTGACCCGTTAAGAGCCACGACAGAAAATTTGGCGTTCCAGCCAAAACAGCATTCACTGTCAGTGGCACCGGAAAATCCCAGCAGCGAATGGGGATGGGAAATTTTGGCCAGCACTTGTGCGGATAGGAACAGGAAGCTACAAAATGACATGTGACAAACTTAATGGAGGAGAAAAAATATAGTTCTGTATGGGGAAATGTTAGGTTACCTAGGTTGGATCCAGAAAGGCATATCTGAATATGTTAATAGCAAAACACTAGGAGTTGTGGTGAAGCAGAGGGATTTTGATGTTGTTGCACGTTTTACTATGGGCGTAAAACGCGTTTATTGGAGTGTATTAACACGCCTCCGAGTTCGACGTGTGCTTAACACTGCTAGGCTCTGTTCTATGTAATTATTTAGCTCTGGAGTCGCCAGTTGCCGTATAGGCAACGTCACAAGTATTCCAAGGTCAAGTTCAAAGTAATAAAGACGATACACCGATTAGTAAAGTTCAAACGATCAATATTTATTATACAGTTATAATAAATACTCATGCACACACTAAGAGACTAAGCTATAACTAAACTTAAGCGAACAGAATACTTATCTAACAGGAACAGGCAAGGTCAGAGAACGAGGCCTTCGTCCTGGTCTGGCACTGCAGCCTTCAGCAAGCGTTCTGGTACTTGGGAGTCTAGTGGGCTTGGATCGCGTAGCGAGCGTTGAACTTACGGTTTCGGCGGCTGGTGCTCAACGGCTGGAGTCAGGATGCGAGATGTCAGTCAGAGCCGGAGCACGGGTTTAACAGACCGGGGCTCTGTGGGGGATTTGCTTTTATACCCCTCTCTCATGTCCTTGCCCCCTTCTAGGCGGGCTCTACCTTTCGGTACCGATTGGAACGTTTCCAAACGGCTACCTTCGAAATCCTCCAATGCGGGGCTTTCCTCGATGTTGGGGGGGGTGGTTTCGATATTTGTTACTCTGGTGCCATCCTGTCTACTCCACCAATTAACTGCTACATTGAGATGGAAATGTTGCCATTGTTTGTGTCTGGATCTGGGCTGCCTCATCAGGATGTTAAGCGTTTTGCCATTAACACCTTTGCTTGGAGATCTGCACCTGGCCAGAAAACTGGTTTGCTGTTTGCAAAATGCTAATTAGTTGAGAGCAGGCTGTCTGTTCTTACTAAACAGGCTTTCCCTGCTGCCTTCCATTTTAGTTTGGCTCAGTGTCCATTTTGCGTGGCCAGCATGGCTACAATGTCCATGTTTGCAGATTACTAAAACCTAGGTGTCAGGTATGAAAAGCAAGCAAAAGGGCAGCACGGTAGCATAGTGGTTAGCACAATTGCTTCAGAACTCCAGGGTCCCAGGTTCAATTCCCGGCTTGTCTCACTGTCTGTGCGGAGTCTGCACGTTCTCCCTGTGTCTGCGTGGATTTCCTCCGGGTGCTCCGTTTTCCTCCCACAGTCCAAAGATGTGCAGGTTAGGTGAATTGACCATGCTAAATTGCCCTTAGTGTTGGGTGGGGTTACTGGGTTATGGGGATAGGGTGGAGGTGTGGGCTTGGGTAGGGTGTTCTTTCCAAGAGCCGGTGCAGACTCGATGGGCTGAATGGCCTCCTTCTGTACTGTAAATTCTATGAAAAGTTTAATAAAATAAGGATGTCAGAATTTCAAAGTGAGAAGTGATTCTTCAATTGTTCAGAGTCTTGATCAAATCCCATCTGGACAAAAATGTTGCGCTTCAACTTCATGAGAGACACTGACTATGAAAATGTGTTCCATGGCACCGGCGCTGGCTACACAGCACTGGTGAAAATTACTGTAAGTCATTCTAAGATTAAAAATGTTCAAAAGCGCCCAAGAGGCAAAAGCCAATCACTTTCTACCTATTTAATTTCTTTCATTGTTTAAAACATCAGGTTACTTCCTGACTGTACCCCACCAAACCCATTCCATCCGAGAAGTAAAATTTCAAGTTGATTCAATATCTAATCAGAGGTAAATTACTTTATTGCTGACAACTTCTTCATTTTTTACAAAGACAGCATATCTTTCCAATGTTGTTGTGCCAAAAAATTAGAAACTGAGGGCTGACTTGCACTTTGTATAACTGCAATGGTTATACCCGTATGACCTTGTATAACTTTGCTTTTACATTCTGCACCTCATAATGAATTTGAACATCTCATTTGTCTTTGCCGCAGCAATTTGAACCTATAAAAACTTTTATTAACTTGTATCCTTAAGTTCTTTCATTGACCTACCTCGTCCAATGTTTCTCCATTCAAACTGCACTCCCTTTGGCTATGTTCCATTACATCTGCTATGACCTTCAACCACACTCTTAATTTATGTCCTCTGCAATTTTCTGCTCTCACTTCTTCGCAATTCACTGTGTTGTCCAGCTTAACATTATCTAAAAACCTGGACACACTGCACTCCACCTCAAATTCCAGGTCATTTATATATAAAGCAAGAAGTTGCAATTCCAACCCTTTTCCCGTGAGGGGAAATCACTTTTCACTGTTTGATATTAATGTAAGAAATTGGGATATATTGTATGATATGTATCTGGTGCAGTCATGTTTTTAAAAACCTTTGTTAGGGCGTGTATATATCTGCGAAAAACAGACATTATGGCTGCAAAAGAGTGCAATTAAGATATTGTAAAAATGAGATTGTCATTATATTCGAACCATGCTTATGTTTACAAGGACAAGCTAATGGGTTTTTGTTATGATTTCCGAGGAACAGATAATGAGAGAGGTTGGCTAGAATTCTCTGGTTAAGAGACTAAGTGCTGACTCTGGGTTTGAATCATGAGAGTTCTATAGCCACGAAAGTGGCACCGGTCCAGGAGCAATTCAGGACATCTATAGTGCCATGTGGAACTTGTGCAAGTGCAATGGATGCTGCTGTGTGATTCACCAGGGTTGGGTTTGGCATATGTGAGCCTGACAAGCTGCAGCTGCATATAAGTACTTCACTCCCCACAAACTCTCATTCCACCCAAGAAGATGCCACCCTGAAGAGTGGCACTGAGATTCACCAATGCTGGGCTGCCGACACTACTGTACACCATGGAGGGGAGGTGGGGCACCCTGTTCCCCAAGGCGGGAAGGCGGCTGCCACCCACAGAAGTCAACCGAGCCTAGACACAGGTGGCAGAGGCTTGAGCATTTCCATAGTGGGACCACCACCATGAGTGGCCAGCTGTGCAGGAAGAAGCTGCCCAACATCCCCAGGGTTCCCAGGGTTAGTCACCACCACCGCCGGGCACAAGGCACCACCCCCATCCCACACTCCCCGCACCCATCACCGCCGCCCCCTACCACCACCACCACCACCAAATGGCCCCCACCCAGGTGGCCTGATAGGCAGCATTGGGCGAAGATGGGCAACTCGCCAGACCAGCCAAAGTAGGTCACTACCACCACCACCACTGTACCCTGGCACCAACCCCCACCTCATGCACCTATAGCTCTCTGCCCCCCCGCCCCTCCCCACCTAGAGGGTGGCCGATCCACGGCCACTGGCAGGCCACTCACACCCACCCTGCACCACACAACCATAGGGAGAGAGAGGAGACCTGAGGTGACCAACAGACCTGTGGCCCCTCATTATCGCAGCACAGAGGGCATTGGCCCTCGTCGGTGGGGTCAGAGAGCGGCAGTTGCCAAGGCGGAGGTCAGCATCAGGGAACCAAGTGAGCCCACAATGAAAATCGAAGTCCCCATGGCATGTGTGGCACGCCCCGCCCCGCCCCTGCAAACCCCCAACCTCCCACCCTCCACCTCCACATGAGGTTTAACCATGAGCCTTGTCTTTTGTCTTTCAGGGTCACCCGGTGACGAGGCGTGTCCTTCCGGGTTCCTCCACACCCGGCTGCAACCTGAAACTGGACCTTCTGGTGACCTCATACACCTACAGTTCTAGGTGTGCCATGCTGCGACAGAAATGCTGAAGTTTCCCTGGCCAGCCAGAGACTTCGGTGATATGTGTGGTCTGGCAGGCTCTCAAATGACATGCGCTGCCAATACACAAGGAGCCTGATATGGCACCGCCTTCCCACCTCCTCCTTGGCCAGTTAGGAGGTCGACTCACCATCCTCACTGGCTGGCTCCTGGGGCAGGCTCTGTTGCTGTAGGATCCTTCCCATGTACAGCTCCTGCATGTTCAGCCACAGTGCACCCACCAGGTGGCCAGGCAGATACCAACCATGCCTGGTTGGACACCAAAATCCATTGTCTGCAGGAGATGAAAGGCAGACATGTTAGCACGGTGGGTACCCATGTGTCCAAACAGGTCTGGCGGGCCAAATGATGCCCCAGGCTCCATTGTTGCTCTACCTCCTTCATGTCTCCCTGCCCAGCCCATTGCCACCCATACCCCCGACCGTTCCCCTGCCATATTTCCCTCTGCACACCGCCCCTGACCCTGCTGGTGCCTGGCAAGGTGTTGGGGGGAGGCCTTTGGCCTCGGCACCAATCCCTGCGGGTAGGTTTACCGGTTCCTGCCGCAACCCATGCCAGTGGTATGCTCTGTGGCCCCATATCTTGCACCCTCCTGCGTCACGTACTGTGGGCTTCCTCCTTGTGTGGGTCACGTGAAGCCTGGTTGTGGGAAAAGTGAAAACAACCGGTGAATCTCTCCGCAACCATGGGCCATCGTCGGCGGTCAGTGGGTTGAGCAGCCAGGTGGCCGCCTTGCAGGCTGTAGCAATGGTGGTTCATGCCTGGACAGCCAGGACCAAGGGAAAACCCTGACCCAACAGCCCATCCCCAGGTCACCCTCACTACTCCTCCTGGCCCTAGCAGACTGACCCCCAGCCAATTACGCCTTTGGGAACATGTCTTACCTCCTCTCTCTCAGTCAGCAACCACAGCGCCTGTTTCCTTATTTTAAACAGCACAAGTGAACCTTGCCATCAGTAATACTCCCTAGCGGAGGTGGAGCATTGTGGGAGCCTGGAAATTGCCAGTTCAGGACCATTAATGATATTCCATCGGTGTTTATTGTACAATTTGCATGTCCACGCCAGTGTGCATTGCTGAAAACATTCACGTCGCTGTCAACGGAGCATGGAATTCCATTGGGCGCCGGCTTCACAATGCGCAATTCTCTGCCCAATTATGCTTTGCGATTGTTGGATTGAAAATTAAGTAATTGCATCATGGAATTAGAGTGGGATGAATATGATGTCATTAATGTCAGAGCCAGGTCTGTACTAAGTCTCTACCAGGTCTGTAGCAGGGTGACACATTTAGTTTGGAGTGAGTTTACTGATCGATGTGCAATAAACAGCTTCTGCAAAAGGCTGTCAGGTTGAGCATTAGTCTGACACAGAGAAGAATTGACAGGCTGTTTCCTGTCAGGATCTATCTCTCCAAGCAGTGTTTTACTGGATTTCTTTATCCAGAAGCTGTAAAGAATTTGCTCACTTTATTTAAAAGTAGATTTTGACTCTTGATGGGTTTTGTTTGATTGGAGATAAATAACGTAGCAGTTAGGAGTTAAAGTGTTTCATTTTATTGTTAAGCATTGCTGAACTGTTAATTGCAAGTTATATTTTTGTGCTTTTTTCTTACCATAAATTTAGAGTGCCCAATTCTTTTTTTTTCAATTAAGGGGCAATTTAGTGTGGCCAATCCACCTAACCTGCACATCTTTGAGTTGTGGGGGTAAGACCCACGCAGACATGGGGAGAATGTGCAAACTCCACACAGCCAGTGCCCTGGGGCGAGGATCAATATTTTTGTGTTTTTAAAGGTAGTTCGACACTGTGTTAATAAAGTTTACTGTAACAAACCAAGGTCACTGTCCGTGTGGAGTTTGCACATTCTGCCCCGTCTGCGTCGGTTTCACCCCCACAACCCAAAGATGTGCAGGGTAGGTGGATTGGCCATGCCAAATTGCCCCTTAATTAGGGAAAAAAAATTGGGTACTCTAAATTTATATATATATATATGTATAAAAAAATTTAACAAACTATGTTATTTGTCCATGAAATCACTCCTGGAGCAAAGTATCTTTTGCTCATCATTTGACTAATAAATAAATTAGAGATTGCGGTTCCTGTGTGGTATCCTAGCAACTGTTGGGGTCTGGTCTGGGATTGTAATAACTACCTGTTATCCTAACTTTCCCTCATGCAGATGTTCATAATTTTCCTGTCCATGCCACTTTAACTCCATGCAGCACAATTTTGGCCATTAATCTCCTTTATAGCTTGTCAGAGAGGCAACATAAAAAATCTTATTGTCCTGTTACACGATAATGCAGATGATTTTATGAAGATATTTGTGTTAAAGTGTGAAACTATCACATAAAACAACCGAACATATATTTTCTCATTATATAGAAGTCTAGTTGGCATGACAGACGCAATACTGATGGCATTGAGCCTGGCATTGAATCATGTGCCCACAAAGAAGTACGTCATGTTGCAGGTCGATGGGAAAATGAGTCTGCATTCTGCCTCCTTCATCCTTTCAAAATCATATCTGCAGCAGCAAAACAAAAATGTTCAATGTTTTATGATTATTTTTCATTGCAGTTGAAGTTAGACTCAACGGGGCGGAATTTTCCCCCAAAACAAAGAAGTATTATTTTGGGCGCGAAAATTGACGTTGGGCGCATTGGCGCGCAAACAGTGAGAGGCTTGGGGCCTAAATACGGCAACTGGTCAAATTCCTCAGGGATCGGGGCATCATTTAATCTCTGAATTACGCCACTGGACCACTCCCCCTCCACACCACCCATCGGCACCAAGCTCCCCCTTCTCACTGCCAATGCCCCCCCCCCCAACCTCCATCGCTGGCATCAGGCCCCTCCCCAGGGGAGCCAGGGGACAGTGCCAGTGCACAGTTCTGCCAGGTCTCCAACCACCTGAGGGCAATGACCTCTGAACCCTCTGGCGTGGTCATCAAGTCTGGCCTTTGTTTGATTTGCACTGGCTTCATGCTACTCCAGTGGGTGGGAGAATTGCAGGACCTGGGAGGATTGGCTTAAAATGGATACTGCATATCTAAATGAGAATATGAATATGCTAAACTGGTTCACGCCCACCAAGGTGTTAACCAGATTACATCTGTTGGGAGGACCTGGGAATATCTGGAACTGTTTGGCACCTGGCACAAATCCTGTTTCAGGACTCACCCGGTATTTTCCCAACATTGCGGGATTTGCACCGGGCGCAACATGGCTGGAAAATCACCCCCATTCTATCTGCCTGTGTGTTCTCTCTCTTCACATAGCTTTCCTGCTTTGGAGGTCTATGCATTACATGAGGTCAATATTCAACCCTCCAAATGGCACGAATGAGGGACTGGCTCATGAAAGTACGACAATGTATTGACCGCCTCTTCCCTGTCAGTGTCCGCACCTTTGCCATTTTGGTGAAAATCTTAAAATGGGCTCCCCGAGCGACTGCGAAAACTAAAGCAATCCCATCCAAATCAGGGCTCTATGACATTGAATCATAGAGTTTACAGTGCAGAAGGAGGCCATTCGGCCCATCACGTCTACACAGTCTCTTGGAAAGAGCACCCACTTAAGCCCACATCTCCACTCCATCCGCATAACCCAGTAACCCCACCTAACCTAAGGGCAATTTAGCATCGCCAATCCATCTAACCTGCACATCGTTGGACTGTAGGAGGAAACCGGAGCAACTGGAGGAAACCCACGCAGACACGGGGAGAACGTGCGGACTCCATACAGACAGTGAGCCAAACCAGGAATCGAACCTGGGACCCTGAAGCTGTGAAGCAACTATGCTAACCACTGTGCTATCGTGCCGCGGCATAAATATGACTCCAATACAATTCTGAGCTACCAGTAATTGTCGTATGGATGATGGACATCAATCCGAGCTTTACAGAATAATGTAGGAAAAGGATAAACAATTTAGCTCCTCATGCTTGTTCCTCCATTCAATGAGATCCTGACCGATCTGTAACCTAAATCCACTTTGCCCCAGTTCCTGTCATTCCTTTGTTTAGCAAAACTCTATCAATTTCAGATTTAAATTTAACAATTCACCTGAAACTCCATAGTTTATATTAGGGATTACCTCCCCTCTGACACCCCCTTCCCCCATCTCTATCCCCACTTCACTTCCCTGGGCAAGTAAGGGGCAGTGAAAGCATCATATTTCAAGCCACTTGGATTACAATCAAGACCAACTCATCAGAAGAATCCTATTGAGGACAGATTCCCTGGCGATGCAAGTGCTGATGTGAATATTGATCTCATATCTTCCACCTGTCTACGGCCATACAGCAGACCCTGACATTACACCTGTTAGTTCTATCGCCCTGTTCATTTGTAGCTGCCTCTTGATCTATTGCCTTCATCTTTTCCAGACTATAAGAGATCAGCTACTTCTGGAGTGTTTCTAATTTCAGTAACCAGATTAACGATCCTCTCATTAGTCATTCTTGTAGTATCACTAATTTACAGCATACAAAATGGCAGTTGCTGCAAATCTAAAATAAAAATTAAAAATCCTGGACATATTCAGCAGGCAGCAACATTGTGGAGAGGCAAACGTTACAGGTCAATTAACTTTCACCAGAATTTCCAGTAAAGGTTTTTAGCACCATAGTTCAAATTCCCTCCCGTATTATTTCAACGTTCAATTTCTAAATTGTACCTCTGCACCATCCATGCAGGTACTTGTACATAAAGCTACAAACATTTGATCTGCACATAAATCCTTTTGTGTTCTTAAATACTTTCCTAATTGCCATTCTCCATTTTTTTTCTCCAGTTACTTCAGCGATCTGATTAGACCATTGAAATCAATCATTTTAACTACTCTCTCTACTTCCAATTTCCTCATTCTTAGCTTAATGATTGGGAGGTCTTCCTGCTTTGTGATTTCCAGTGACTTTGTCTTCTTCCTGTGTTGTTTTCAATTTGTATTGAAAGCATGTCTAATTTATCTTCTCCGTATCTTGGTCATCTCTGTTTTCTGTTTGCAATCAGTACAGCATCATCAACCATATGTTGTTTGTAATCTTCCATTGATCTTGAGCCTGACTTCTAAATCATCCAAACTTCCCTTTATAAAGAATTCAAAAGATGAAGTGCGATAGCATGTTCTCGTCTCATTTCACATCAAATCTTTAGCAACACTTATTCTTGCTGTACACAGCAAGATTTCTAATACGTTTCAAGGACTTCACAGTTCAAATGTTTGCCGTACATTGATTGATCTGTTAAGCTTTACCCTTTCAAACGCCTAATCATAATCGAAGAAATATTTCCACAGTTCTATTTTAATTCAGATTTCCAGCTCACAATTCATTCTTGTGTCAAATATTTCTTCATGTTTCCTTTCCATCTTCTAAACCATAATGATTTTCAGCTTAATTTTCAATCTGTCTTCATTTTCATTCTTCCGACTATGATTTTTGGCAGCCCAGCATAGCTCATGGGACTGATGGTTCTATGTTCTCCACTTTTTCACGTCCTGTAGTTGTAAAGTTTTGGTGAATGTTATGAATAGCATAGTTGGCTATTTTCTGGACATCAGTCTCCTCATATTCCGGTGCACTGGTGTTGGTTAGGGTGGAGTCAGTACTGCTGCCTCACAGCGCCAGGGACCTGGGTTCCGTTCCGGCCTCGGTGACTGTGTGGAGTTTGCACGATCTCCCCGTATCTGCTGGTGCTCCGGTTTCCTCCCACAGTCCAAACATATGCAAGTTAGATGGATTGGCTATGCTACATTGCCCCTTACTGTCCAAAAGGTTAGGTGGGGATACTGGATTACGGGGACAGGGTGGAGGCGTGGGCTTAAGTAAGGTGCTCTTTCCAAGGCCCGGTGCAGACTCTATGGGCCAAATGGCCTCCTTCTGCACTGCAAATTCTATGAATCTATGATTCTATGAGCAGAGAAGCAAAAGCTCCCCGCTGTTAGTTAGGAACTTAACCAAAACAAATTTTGGAAGTCATTTGACTTGTTTTATTCTTTAAGTTAGTCTTTATTTTATTTGTCCTATGGTTCAGGTAAGAAATAGAATATGAACCGCATGTAACAGGATTTTTATTAATTTGTTACCGACACAGTAAAAAAGTGTGGTTTTCAAAAAATTGTATTCAAATATTAAAAATAAGTACCACAGGGATCCACAAATTTCATTATAAACTGAGTGCCTACATCACCTTGCAGAATATATCCCTGAATTCTACACAAATCTCACTTACAATCCATCAGGAAAATTGCTTTATTTCACATTTATAACATTGCTGGGTGGCATGTTGGGTTAGCACTGTTGCGTCACTATGCTGAGGTCCCGGGTTTGATCCGGGCCGTCGGGTCACTGTTGGTGTGGAGTTTGCACATTCTCCCTGTGCCTGCATGGGTCTCACCCCCACAACTCAAAGAGATGTGCAGGGTAGATAGATTTGCCAATCTGAATTGCCCCTGAATAGGAAAGTAATTTTTGCGTACTTTAAACTTAAAAAAATAATTTCTAACATTGCTTTCCAATACCTCTCCCTCAAATGTACCATAGATATCATCCTCATCCAGGCTTATCGCAGATTGGCTTGATTTTGTCAATCGATCCTGGTGAGATTCCCAAATTTTGTTTTACTTATGCTCCAGCATTCCAGAACTCTGCTGCATAATAACCAAACCCGTGCCTTTGTTAGTCCTGTCCTGCTGATTTTGTTCCCACACTTCACCCAACTTCAAAATACTGTCTCCGGCTTACTGTACATCCTGTTCCCATTTACAAACTAACAGTGTCAGAGCCATCTCCTATTATTGCCCTGCACACAGGAAACTCTAGCCCCAATTTTATGTTGAAGTGGAACTCAATCGAGGCAAGATGAGATGACTGCCAAAGCCCCATAAGCTCACTGAGCGATTGTAACATGCCTTACCTGCATGTTAATAATCACATTCTCATATGAAAAAAGTGTTAAACAGCAACTAGCCAACGGGCATAAAAATAATTTTGGTCAGCAGGAGGCCTCTAGTGACAGTCTTGGCTCAATTGGTTGCACATTTGCCTTTGAGTTAGAAGATTTTGGGATCAATACCCATTTCAGCGATTTCAGTACGTAATCCAGGTTGAAAACCCAGTGCAGTATTGAGGGGGTATGTACTATTGGAGATGGGATTGTCAGCTGAAATGTTGAAGGTGCAATGCCTGGACCTATTCTGTTTGCATATTTCCAGGTTATGACTATATGTAGCTTCTAATAGCTAGGACCAAGTGAACCACATTACGAGCCCGACTGATAACGTTAAATTGATTGTTAGTATAATACTTAGCATATTTGGAATTGTACAGTAAATTGGGATTGTACAGTAAGTGCTGCCCAATCATGAAATGGTATCATCGTTGGACACTATATTCTGGGTTTTGCTATCCTAGCAAGGGACATGTGGTTTGATACAATCCACCAGTCTTTGGGATATACTGCCCACCTATTTGGCATCACAACAGCACTGAAATTCATATGCCAGATTATTCATTTGTGTGGTTAGGCTGAATGCCTTTTTGCATCGAACCGCAGCATCCTATTAGTGGAGAATACCACTTACCTTTATTAATTGAACGAAAGCGCAATGGTTCCTGGTGCATTCCCCATAGTAAAGCCTCAACCAATCAGATTCAACATGTGTTTTTTGAATTCAAACAGAAGCTTGTGGGATAATTGTTCCCCAGTGCACTCCTCACTATAAACCAATCATAGTCCACTTGCAAACCAACCAACACTCTTTTCTTCAGCACGAACAATTGTTCCCTGGAAATTTGAAATTCTTGCATATGTCCAGATGAGTGCAAGCTGAAAATCTTCAATAGAATGTTTATTTTATCTTCAATATCCAATTCTGGACTACCAGGCAACTACTTCAGAAACAATTCATTGGCTACAAAGTGTTTTGGGAAGTTGCTGAGGTTGTAAAGGCACAACAAAAACTATTCTTCTTTGTTTCAAAGGAATGGTTACTGACTACAATTTTGGAGGGTTTTTATGAGTGTCAGAAGTTCCCAGGCTAGGCCTCAACTTTCCCCGGGGAAACTTTAGGAAGGCCTAAAGTTACCTTCAGCATCCGCACCTTTGGAGGCTAGGCCCGCGCCGGACTGGTTGGCGCCACGCTGACTGGAGCCAAAACCGGCGCCAGCGGCCTTTGACGCCGGCTGGCGCTGGGGCTGGCCGAAAGGGGGCTGCCGCTGACGTCACCATTGGCGCATGCGCGCTGGGGGATTCTCTTCCACCTCCGCCATGGTGGAGGTCATTGGCGGCGGCGGAAGAAAAAGAGTGCCCCCACGGCACTGGCCTGCCCGGCGACAGGTGGGCCCCGATCGCGGGCCTGGCCACCGTGGGGGCACCGCCCCGGGGTCCGATCGCCCCGCGACCCCCCCAGGACCCCGGGGGCCCGCTCGCGCCGCCAATCCTGCCGCCACCAGAGGTGATTGAAACCATGGCGGCGGGAGAGGCCTCTCAGCGCCCCCGCCAATTCCCGGGTGTCGGAGAATTTCTGCCACGGCGGGGGCGGGATTTTCGCCGGCCCCGGGCGAAGTGAGTGATTGAATTGAAGCTCAGCTGCGAGGCAGAGGTTGCATGGTGCAGCTTCTTCACATTTACATAATGAAAACATGGCTGTGAAGAAGATATTCAAGGCAAGGGGACAGAGTACAGGGGGAGAGAATGTCCTCATCTCTTAATTGCACAGTTTGTGCCTGTTAGTTACAAATTCTTGTCACTTGAAGAAAAGAAAATTCCAGAAACAAAGTTTAGGAACAGAAAAGGGCTTAGGATCTTTCAAAATGAGCCAGCAGCTACCAGGAGGGAAACAAAAAGTATTTAATCCCTTTGCTCAGACTCCAAGACCAAATTCAGATGAGATTGTGACACAATGTTTGTTGGCAAATTTAACAATTCAGAAGAAAACACGTGTCAAGGGAAATTATAGCAGCAGCCATCTTCCTGAAATCACACCATTTAAAATTGTGTGTTCCCACGAGCTCAAAGCAATGACAAACAGAAATAAAAACACTGCTTTCATACATTTTGCATATGTAAAGAGTAGTTTAATCCCCCACCACCATCCCAGCATAAATTCATTCAATTATAATATTGACTAGCATCTGGCTGGTTTATGATAGATGGATCAGAATATGCTCTACCAAATAGGAGCTTATTTGACAAATGCAATTGCAGTTAGAGATCTGAACACTTGAGTTATTTGATGGAATCACATCTACCGACAGACGAGTTATACGCTTGATCATGGCTTCACTGCTCAGAAAATAAACATTGCGACTCCAGATTTTTAAAAAATACTCTGTTTTCTGTTTTCTCTGAGTTGGTTTGCTGATTTATATCAAAATGTGGGTAATTTCATGATATGTGTTGTAATTAACAGGGAGACTGAAATCCTCCAAGGGCATTTACTTAATATGAACACAGCAAAAGAAAAAGTAGGTTTGAGTGCATATGTAAGGTTGGAGAATAACTTTAATTAACATTATTGAACTCCCAAGCTTCTATGAGTGATTTACTCAGCAGTCAGCCTCATGATCTGCCCTGGAGAAAAAGTGATTGACATCTCCCACAATGCAATCCATGAAGTAGGCAATCTCTGTGAAGCTCAGTCACTGAAATCCCTCATACATGCTTGTCTCTTAAAGGCACCAGGAATTTAAGGAAGCAAAAATAAAGCTTACTGGATTTTATTTCACTTAACTGAGGTCTTAAACTATCCCTCTCACATCATAACCAATTATTCAAAGCTATACCCACAAGGTAAAGGGATAATTTAACAGTGCCTTAATGTTCTGAAATGACTTTTCTCCTTGCGTATGTTTGTAACATTCTAAGGCAATGTATGCAGTCAGTAAATAAGGAAGAATAATTTGAACAGCTATATTTGCCATTTGTACCAATTCAAATCATACTGAAATATAATTGTGCAGGTTATGACAATGAAAACACCTTAATAAATTAATTGAAGTAGTTGCGTAATTTATAGGACAAGTTAAGTCATGACGCTACTGGAGAGCTATAAGATAAATAATTATTTATGGATCAAGATGCCAGAGCTGACAACTGTTCACATGCTGAGGGTGGAACAGAACCTTAGGCTAAAAGAACATATTGAGTACAAGCCTCAAAAATAAACCTGAATGTCATCATTCTATTTGGAAAAATATACATAACAGAATAATTTGAAAAATAGAAAATAAGCTAAAAACTTAAAAATTACTAACCTCATGAAATAAAATAGTCCTCACATTGACATTATGTCTTTCATTCTTTTCAGAATTTTCTCCTCTTCTCATTTTTCCCATGTAACAATTTCTCACATGGCAGCAGGTATCATATACTCCTGGAATAATAGAATCCAGAATGAGGCTATTCGGCCCTGAATCAGTGCAGAATGAGGCTATTCGGCCCATTGATTCTGCACTGACGCTCTGAAAGAGCACCCTATATCTCGGCCCACCTAAATTTTGACCACCAAGGGGTAATTTAGCATGGCCAAACTTTGGACAGTGGGAGGAAACCGGGGCACTCGGAAGAAACCCACGCAGACATGGAGAGAACGTGCAAACTCCACACAGTCACCTAATGTCGGAATTGAACTTGGGTCGACTGCACTGTGAGGCAGTAGTGCTAACCACTGTACCACCCAGAGAATCTGATCTGTCCTCACCTAAACCAGTGGACGTGATTTATTTAGATTTCCAGAAAGCCTTTGACAAGGTGCCACATAGGAGACTGTTGAATAAATTAAGAGCTCATGGTGTTCAGGGTAAGATCCTGGCATGGATAGAGGATTGGCTGACTGGCAGAAGGCAGAGAGTGGGGATAAAGGGGTCTTTTTCAGGATGGCACCCAGTGACCCGTGGTGTGACTCAGGGGTCTGTGCTGGGACCACAACTTTTTACAATATACATTGATCTGGAAGAAGGTACTGAAGGCACTGTTGCTAAGTTTGCAGATGATACAAAGATCTGTAGAGGGACAGGTAGTATTGAGGAAGCAAGGGGGCTGCTGAAGGACTTGGACAAGCTAGGAGAGTGGGCAAAGAAGTGGCAAATGAAATACAATGTGGAAAAGTGTGAGGTTATGCACTTCGGGAGGAGGAATTTAGGCATAGATTATTTTCTAAATGGGGAAATGCATTGGACAGCAGAAGCACAAAGAGTCCTTGTTCACGATTCTCTTAAGGTTAATGTGCAGGTTCAGTCGGCAGTTAAGAAGGCAAATGCAATGTTAGCTTTCATGTCGAGGACCAGAATACAAAACCAGGGATGTACTTCTGAGGCTGTATAAGGCTCTGGTCAGACCCCATTTGGAGTATTGTGAGCAGTTTTGGGCCCCGTATCTAAGGAAGGATGTGCTGGCCTTGGAAAGGGTCCAGAGGAGGTTCACAAGAATGATCCCTGGAATGAAGAACTTGTCGTATGAGGAACATTTGAGGACTCTGGGTCTGTATTCGTTGGAGTTAGAAGGATGAGAGGGGATCTTATTGAAACTTACAAGATACTGCGAGGCCTGGATAGAGTGAATGTGGAGAGAATGTTACCACTTGTAGGAAAAACTAGAACCAGAGGATACCATCTCAGACTAAAGGGACGATCCTTTAAAACAGAGATGAGGAGGAATTTCTTCAGCCGGAGGGTGGTGAATCTGTGGATCTCTTTGCCACAGAAGGCTGTGGAGGCTAATTCACTGAGTGTCTTTAAGACATGATAGATAGGTTCTTGATTAATAAGGGAATCAGGGGTTATGGGACGAAGGCAGGAGAATGGGGATGAGAAAATATCAGCCATGATTGAGGGGCGGAGCAGACTCGATGGGCCGAGTGACCTACTTCTGCTCCTATGTTTTATAGTCTTATGGTCTTATTTTATTGCGTATTTCGAGGAGAGGTTGTTCATTTACTGACCATGAGCAAGATCCCTGGCTATTTTGTTATCTGTGGAAAAAGGAGGAGGAGGAAGAGCTGGAGGAGGAAGTGGGGAGAAGCAAATGCTCCAGGCTTTCTGTGAACAGCAACTGAGATGCAATTTTACCTCAGTTTTCATCTCATCATCATTATTGTTCCAGAATTCTCCACCTTTCACTCCAGCTGCCATGTTCCATCAGTGTCCCTTTGGTCAAAATCCTGAAATAAAAGCTACCAACAAAAAAAACACCCAATAACAATGTTATCCAACAACACTTCCAATAATATATCCAAAATCGAACTGTTGACCCTTGTACAGTCCCTATCACTGGGATACCTTTAATTGTTCTGATGCTCCTACATTGTGCTACTCTCGTGGATGCACAACCATTCAAATGAGGTAGCAGCATAAAGTTTTCATGCTGACTACCTTGGCAGGATCAGGCACAAGTTAATCACGACTCATGACCCCTGACAACAGGAGCAATCAAATATTTTACCCCTGACATTTTTTGCTTTGGAATGATATAAAAACAATAGCAATACTCACAAGTAACCCAGTTAATGCAACTGCAATCATTATAGCAGCATCTCATTATTGGGATTTTCTATTGTCAATATTTTTTTTTTATTCACTTACCAGGGATTCTATTTAAAATTTACAAACCTTCATCCTTTTCTGACCTATTCTCTTATTTGCTGCATGTTTTGGGGATTAAGCACTGACAACAGTTTCGGAGCCTGTTTGCAGTAGGCCCTGAGGCTATTAGTTTGAGGGAGAATCGACAGCATGTCCAGTGGAAAATTAGACACTTGATAAAGCTTTATGAATCAGTATAAATTAACATTGGTGGAACAACACTTGGAGTGCTGTGCACAGTTCTGGTCTCAAAATTAGATAAATGATGATCGAGTCACTGAAGAGGGCTCCAAAAGTTGTTTATTCCTATCTGGCGCAGGAGTAGAAAAGGAACTGTGGTTAAACCAGGGTTCATAAGGGAACTTAGAGACAGTATGACATTCAAAGAAGAGGCATACAGATTAGCTAGTAAAAGCAATTGAGGCACCCTCAATTACAACGCGAGAGTGAGGTCGAGAATCAAAAGGCTTTAATCTACAGAGAACTGAACAGCATCCGAGAGAAGTGTGCTCACCACATGGAGCCTTATCCTATATACTGTTTCCTGGGGGCGTAACCAGAGGATGAGTCCCCCAGGGTTCCAAGCCTCTTAAAGGGGCAAGGTATTAAAGGACAGGTGCCGTTTGCGGCAGTTATTAATACCGTTCATCACATTTACCCCTGTTTAAAAAAAAACACATAGTCTGTCGGGGGTGAAGTGGAGTTATAAGTTCAGTCTTTGTGGTGGTCTGATCGTCCGTGCTGATTTTCGCTGCTCCGGTGGTGGCGCCGTGGATGCGGTCGGTTCCGATGGTGGTATATCCGGGAGCACGGTTGACTGAGCCTTTGCCCGCTTGGAGGGGTATCAGGGGTGATTAGGATGATCGGTGCCGGCGCCGGCTGGGGGGCGCTACGGGGGGGGGGGGGGCGCTGTCGGAGTTGGCGATCGGGGCGGGGAGCATCGGTAGAAGGGGGGGGGTCGGTGGGGAAAACGTCGGGGTCGGTGGGAGAGTTGGTGGGGTCGGTGGGAGAGCCAGCGGGTGCCAGGTTTTGCAGGGAGATGGTATCCCAGCTGCCGTCGGGGTGCTCGACGTAGGCGTATTGAGGGTTTCTGTGCAGCAGGTGGACCCTCTCGACTATTGGATCCGTTTTATGGCTTCTCACGTGTCTCCGGAGTAGGACTGGACCCGGAGTTGTCAGCCAGGGTGGAAGCGAGACTCCAGAGGTGGACTTCCTGGGGAAGACAAACAAACGATTGTGAGGGGTCTCGTTCGTGGCCGTACAGAGGAGCGACCTAATGGAGTGCAGGGCATCGGGTAGGGCCTGCTGCCAGCGGGCGATTGGGAGACTCCTTGACCGTAGGGCTAGGAGGACGGCCTTCCAAACTGTCGCGTTCTCCTTCTCCACCTGCCCGTTTCCCCGCGGGTTATAGCTCGTCGTTCTGCTCGAGGCGATGCCCTTGCTGAGCAGGTAGCGACGCAGCTCATCGCTCATGAACGATGTACCCCGGTCGCTGTGGATATAAGCGTGGAAACCAAACAGTGTGAAGATGCTGCGCAGTGCCTTGATCATGGAGGCCAAGGTCATATCGGGGCAGGGAACAGCAAAAGGGAAGCGGGAGAACTCATCGATGACGGTGAGGAAATAGATGTTGCGGTTGGTGGACGGGAGGGGCCCTTTGAAGTCCGCACTTAGTCGCTAATAGGGCCCAGAGGCCTTTATCAAACAGGCCTTGTCTGGTCGATAGAATTGCGGTTTGCATTCCACACAGATCTTGCATGCCTTAGTCATGGCCTTGACCTCCCCTGTGAAGTAGGGTAGGTTGCGGGACTTGATGAAGTGGGCAAGTCAGGTGACCCATGGGTGGCAGAGGTCATCGTGGATGGGTCTCAGGCGGTTCAATTGCGCATTGGCGCACGTGCTGTGGGACAGGGCATCCGGGGACTCGTTGAGCTTCCCCGGGCGATATTTAATATCGTACGTATAGGTGGAGAGCTCTATTCTCCACCTCAGAATTTTGTCATTCTTTATTTTGCCCCGTTGTGCATTATCGAACATAAAGGCGACCGACCGTTGGTCGGTGATGAGGGTGAACCTCCTACCAGCTAGGTAGTGCCTCCAGTGTCGCACGGCCTCCACTATGGCTTGTGCCTCCTTCTCGACTGCAGAGTGCTGGATTTCCGAGGCGTTGAGGATTCGGGAGAAGAACTCTACTGGTCTGCCTGCCTGGTTGAGGGTAGTAGCGAGGGCGACGTCTGATGCGTCGCTTTCTACTTGGAAGGGGATGACTTCATCCACCGCGTGCATGGCGGCCTTGATGATGTCAGCCTTCATACGGCTGAAAGCCGACTGGGCCTCAGCCGTCAGGCGAAAAAACGTGGTCTTAATGAGTGGTCGGGCTTTGTCCGCATATCTGCGGACCCACTGGGCGTAATAGGAGAAAAGCCCCAAGCACCGTTTGAGTGCCTAGAGGCTACGGGGAAGGGGAAGTTCCTTAAGGGGACGCATGCGGTCGGAGTCTGGGCCTAGGACCCCATTGTCCATGACGTAGCAGAGGATGGCTAGCCGGGATGTGTGAAACACACATTTCTCTATGTTGTACGTGAGGTTGAGGGCCCGGGCAGTTTGGAGGAACCTCCTCAGGTTTGCGTTGTGGTCCTGCTGATCATGGCCGTAGATGGTGACGTTGTCCAAGTACAGGGAGGTTGCCTGTAAGCCGTACTGGTCCACCATATGATCCATTGCCCTCTGGAAAACGGAGACTCCGTTTGTGACACCAAAAGGGACCCTGAGGAAGTGAAACAGTCGACCGACTGCTTCGAAAGCCGTGTAGGGGCGGTCCTCTGGGCGGATAGGGAGTTGATGATAGGCCGATTTAAGGTCGACCGTGGAGAATACCCGATACTGGGCGATTTGGGTCATCATTTCTGCTATGCGGGGAAGTGGATACGCATCGAGTTGCGTAAAGCGGTTTATGGTCTGGCTATAATCCACGACCATTCGCTGCTTTTCCCCGGAGCGGATTACCAATACTTGAGCCCTCCAAGGGCTGTTGCTGGCCTCTATGACCCCCTCTTTTAGTAGCCGCTGAACCTCTGACTTGATGAAGCTCATGTCTTGGGTACTGTACCGGCGACTCCTGGTAGCGACGGGCTTACAGTCGGGAGTGAGGTTCGCGAAGAGGGAGGGTGGCGCAACTTTGAGTGTCGCCAGGCTGCAGACCGTGAGTGGGGGCAGGTGCCCGCCGAACTTCAGTGTCAGGCTCCGGTGGCTGCACTGAAAGTCCAGACCGAGCAGCAGGGGGGCGCAGAGGCGAGGGAGGATGAAGAGTTTAAAATCGGGTGTATTCAGCGCCTTGAATTGCGAGGTCAGCGACACAAAACCCCGTGAATTGTACCAACTGGGACCCCGAAGCGAGGGCGATAGTTTGGGGTGGGTGCGCAGGGAGCAGCGCCTTACCGTGTCTGGATGGATGAAGCTCTCCGTGCTCCCGGAGTCGAATAGGCAGGGAGTGTCGTGGTCGTTGACTTGAACCCGCATGATCGAGTTCCGCAGGTGCTTTGGCCGCGATTGATCGAGTGTGATCGCTCCTAGTTGCGGGCCGTCAGAGTTGAACTCACAAAATGTCCACCTGGAGTCACAAGATGGCCGCCGCCGCCGGTCGGACATGTCGGGTTTCGAAGATGGCCGCCGCTAAGATGGCCGCTCCCATGACTCGCACAAGGTCGATGACGCGTCAGAAGTGGGTGTGCCCGGCCACAGCGCAGCCGCGTTGCGGGGTCTGTGAGACCGGTAGCTTAATTTCTGGGCCTGGTGCGGGTTTCATTTGTGGCCTTTGGGCCCAGCCAGGCAGACTTTAGCGAAGTGCCTTTTCTTCCCGCAGTCGTTGCAGATCGCGGAGCGGGCCAGGCAACGCTGACATGGGTGCTGGCCTTGCCCACAGAAATAGCATGGGGAACCCCCGGAGTGAGCGGATCGCCGCGCGGCACAGGCCTGAAGCGTGGCCGAGTCTGGAGGGGATCGAGAGGGATTCGCAAGGTCCGCGGAGTACGTACGGAGGTTACGGTGGGCCGTTTCAAGAGAAGAGGCGAGCGTTACCGTGCCCTGGAGATCCTTTGCCCCGTCTTCTAGGAGCCGCTGCCGGATGTACGAGGACCTGATACCAGACACAAGGGCGTCGCGAATATGCAAGTTTCCGTGGTCTTCTGCCGTCACTGCTTTGTGGTTGCAGTTCCTCGCGAGTGCAGTGAGTCTTTCCACGAACTCATCTAGCGTTTCCCCGGAATGCTGGCTGCAGGTTGAGAGCAAATGTCTGGCGTGTACCTCGTTAGTAGGTTTTATGAAGCGTTTCTTCAGTATTTTGACCGCCGCCTCATAGGTCGTAGCGGTTTCGATCACGGCGGAGAGTTGGTGGCCCACCCGGCCATGTAGTAAACGCAGCTTGCGAGTGCTGTCGACATCAGTCGTTGAGGAGTCCAGATAGTCCTCAAAACACCGGAGCCAATATTAAAAAATTTCCGGGGCTTCTGGCGACCTGGCGTCCAGGTTGAGTTTCTCCGGTTTTAGAGCACTGTCCATCTTGATGTGTCTGTAGATTAAATTGAGGCACTCTCAATTACGACGCAAGAGCAAGGTCGGTAATCTAAAGGCTTTAATCTACAGAGAACTGAACAGCATCCGAGAGAAATGTGCTCACCACATGGAGCCTTATCCTATATACCGTTTCCTGGGGGCGTAGCCAGAGGTGGAGTCCCCCAGGGTTCCAAGCCTCTTAAAGGGGCAAGGTATTAAAGGTCAGGTACCGTTTACGGCAGTTATTAATACCGTTCATCACAGCAATAGTCCTGAGGATTGGGAAAAGTTTAAAATTCAACAAAGGTGCAACAAGGAATTGATTAAAAAGTGGAAAATATGATATGAAGGTAAGTCAGCAGAGAACATAAAAACTTACTGTAAAAGTATATTAGAAAAAACAAATGTAGATCAGTCAGAAATGGAGGAATTCATAACAGGGAACAAAGAAATGGCTGAGGAACTAAATTCATACTTTGCTTCTGTCTTCTCAAAGGAAGACATGAATAATGTACCGGATGTTTTGAGTAACCCAAGTTTTAGTGAGGAGCTGAAGGAATTTAGTATTAATAGATAAATTGTTTTGGGAAATTTAATGGGATTGAAGGTGGTTAAATCTCCAGGGTCTGTTAATCTTCATTCCAGAGTACTTAAGAGTTTGGCCCTCAAAATAGTATGTGGTCATTTTCCAGAATTCTTTGGACTCTGGAATGGTTCCTACAGATTGGAGGGGAGTGAATATTTTTTTTATAAATGTTTTTTATTGGGTTTTTGAACAAAGTATATTTACCGTTACGTACACAGGATAAGAAACATATATATATACATACACACATATAGAAGAGAAGGGCACACCCAAACATACCAAAGAAAAGAAAATAGTAAATAATAAAAAAAATACAATAAAAAATAAAATAGAATAACTGGTAGGGTATTGTGCACCAGCTCAACAGCAGCAACTCTGTACACCTGGCAAAATTATTTACAACACATAAGTAAGAGACTGTTTGCGGGGGGGAAGGGGGAGGTGGAGACTGGGGAGGTAAATATAAATTTGGGTGCCGGAGAAACAATTACAGTGGGCAATACTCATATGGGTTTAGTGTTGTTGTCGCTTGCTTCTCCCGGACGGATCTCGCTGCCGTCTCGCGCTCACCTCCGCTTCTACCGCTCCTCGCGTCTTTTGTCTATTCTCCTCGTTCCCTGCTCCTGGAGATGCCATGTTCGTTATTGTATCCCGTGCCTTCCTTTTGGCTCTCATTTCCCTGCCTCTCCCCCATTCCCCCCCTCCTGTGGTTCACCTTTCTTTCCTCTTAGGTTTAACTGTCCTCCCCCCCCCCCCCGCCCCCCCCCGCAGTCCCGGTCTATCTCTCCCTCTCATGCTTTGGCTACTTCCCCTGATTCTTTGCTACCTGGCTGCTCTTCCGCTTGTTCGTTGGCCACAAACAGGTCCCTGAACAATTCCGTGAATGGCTCCCATGTTCTGTGGAAGCCGTCGTCTGACCCTCGGATGGCGAATTTGATTTTCTCCATTTGGAGCGATTCTGAGAGGTTGGACAGCCAGTCTGCAGCTTTAGGTGGTGCTGCTGACCGCCAGCCAAACAGGATTCTACTGCACGCGATCAGGGAGGCAAAGGCAAGGGCGGCCGCCCCCCTCCCCAGCAATAGATCTTTCTGGTCCGAAACCCTGAAGACCGCCACTTTTGGGCATGGCTCAACCCTCATCCCCACCACTTTGGACATTGCCTCGAAGAAGGCTGTCCAGTACTCTCCTAGTCTGGGGCAAGACCAGAACATGTGGGCGTGGTTGGCCGGACCTCCTTGGCACTGTTCACATCTATCCTCCACCTCCGGGAAGAACCTACTCGTTAAGTGGGCTCTATGTACCGCTTTTAGCTGCGTCAGGCTGAGCCTTGCGCACGTGGAGGTGGAGTTGACCCTATGCAGTGCTTCGCTCCAGGGTCCCCACCCTATCTCAATCCCCAGGTCCTCCTCCCATTTCTTTCTTGTTGCGTCCAGTACGGTGTCGGTCCTTTCTATCAGTCGGTCATACATGTCACTACAGTTTCCTTTGTCTAGTATGCTTGCGTCCAGTAGTTCTTCCAGTAGTGTCTGTTGCGGCGGTTGTTGGTAGGTCCTTGTCTCCTTTCGTAGGAAGTTTTGGAGCTGTAGATACCTTAGCTCGTTCCTCCTGGCTAGCTGGAATTTCTTTATCAGTTCGTCCAGTGTTTCGATCCTGCCGTCCGTGTATAGGTCCCTTACTTTCAGTGTCCCTCTGTCCTGCCTCCACCTATTGAAGGTGGCATCAGTCAGTGCTGGTGTGAACCTGTGGTTGTTGCAGATGGGAGCTTTGTTCAACATTTTGGTCAGGCCAAATTGCTGCCGTAGTTGATTCCAGGATTGAAGGGTGGCTATCACCTCCGGGCTGCTGGAGTGTTTTTTGGGTGGGGATGGGAGTGCTGCCATGGCGAGGGCCCAGAGAGAGGTCCCCATGCAGGAGGCCTCCTCCACACGCACCCACTCGGCTTCTGGCTCCTTGATCCATCCCCTTATTTGCTCAGCCGACCCCGCCCAGTGGTAGAATTGTAGGTTTGGGAGGGCTAGCCCCCCCCTGGATTTTGTTTTTTGTAGGACCTTCTTTGGGATCCTTGCATTCCCCCCCCCCCCCCCACCCCCCATACGAACGCCATAATTAGTTTGTCCAGCGCTTTGAAAAAGGCCTTGGGGATGTAGATCGGAATGGATCTAAGTAGGAAGAGGTACCTGGGCAGTACGTTCATTTTGATCGTCTGGACTCTCCCAGTCATGGACTATTTGGATCCCCGGGTAGCGGAATTTGTGTCGGGCTAGTTTAAATGGCAGTCCCGTTAGTGCTGCCCCCCCCCCCCCCCCCCCCCCCCCCCCCCGCTACTTGTGGGTGTACTGGGAAGATCGCGCTTTTGCTCATGTTGAGTTTGTAGCCCGAGAAGGTGCCAAACTCTTTCAGGAGCGCGATGATTCCGTCCATGCTGCTCTGTGGGTCCGAAATGTAGAGGAACAGGTCATCTGCATAGAGTGAGACTCTGTGCTCACTGCCTCCCCGTCGGATCCCCCTCCAGCTTTTTGCTGCTCTGAGTGCGATTGTTAGTGGTTCGATCGCTAGAGCGAACAGCAGTGGGGACAGTGGGCATCATTGTCTGGTGCCCCTGTGCAGCTGGAAGTATCAGGAGTTGGTACTGTTGGTCCGTACGCTCGCCATGGGAGCATTGTATAGGAGCTTTACCCAAGAGGTGAACCCTGTTCCAAGCCCGAACCGCTCCAGTACCTCGATGAGGTATTTGCATTCGACTCTGTCGAAGGCCTTTTCTGCATCTAGGGAGACGATCACCTCTTGTGTTCTCTCCCCGGAGGGGGTCATTATCACGTTCAGCAGGCACCTGATTTTCGAGGTAAGCTGTCTACCTTTGACGAAGCCCGTCTGATCCTCTGCGATCACCTCAGGTACACAGTCTTCTTGCCTTTTGGCTAGGATTTTGGCCAGTATTTTGGCATCCGCGTTCAGCAGTGAGATGGGTCTGTTCGACCCACATTCCGTTGGGTCTTTGTCTTTCTTCGGTATCAGTGAGATTGAGGCCTGTGCTAATGTGGGTGGCAGTGTGCCCCTAGCTAGGGAGTCTGTGAACATCTCCCGCAGGTGCGGGGCTGTGCTGTCGCAAAGTTTTTGTAGAAGTCCGCCGGGAACCCCTCTGGTCCCGGCACCTTCCCCGCCTGCATGGAGCTAATGCTGTCCATGATCTCTCCCAGTGCTAGTGGTGCTTCCAGGTCCCGTTTCCTGCCCTCTCCCATGACTGGTATGTCCAGTCCATCAAGGAACAGTTTCATCCCGGACTCCCCCATTGGGGGCTCTGAGGTGTACAGCTCTTGGTAGAAGGCCTTGAAGGTTTGTTGATCCTTTCTGGTTCTGTTTCTAACGTGTCTCTGGTATCCCTGATTTGTGCATTTTCTCTTGGCTGCCTGCTTTCTCAGCTGGTCTGCCAACAGGCGGCTGGCTTTGTCTCCGTGTTCATATATGGTCCCACATGCCTGGCGGAGTTGGTGCACTGCTATCCTGCTAGAGAGCAGGTCAAAGTTCCTTTGTAGCTCTTTCCTCTGCGCCAGGAGCTCTAAGGTCAGGGCCTCGGAGTATTTATGGTCTACCTCCAGTATGGAGTCATCCAGCTGCTGCCTAGCCGCCCTTTCCTCCCTATCTCTTCACGCTTTGATAGTGATGATTTCCTCTCTTAGTACAGCCTTCAGCGCTTCCCAGAACGTGGAGGATGAGACCTCCCCGTTCTGGTTGTTCTCTGTGTACTCTGCTATGGCCCGTGATATCTTTTCGTTGAAGGCCTTGTCAACTCATAGGGCAACATCCAACCTCCATGTGGGGCGTTGGGCCCTGCCCATCTCCAGCCTCACGTCCATGTAGTGTGGGGCGTGGTCTGATATCACAATTGCGGAGTATTCCACTTTGTCTATCCCCGGAAGCACCGTTTTCCCCACCACAAAGAAGTCAATTCTGGTGTATACGTTGTGTACTAGGGAGAAGAAGGAGAATTCCTTCTCCCCCGGGTGAGCGAACCTTCCAGGGGTCCACCGCTCCTACCTGCTTCATAAATTGACTGAGTTCCCTTGCCATGCTTGAGGTTTTCCCCGTTTTGGAGTTTGATCTGTCTGTTTTTGGATGCTGTACACAGTTGAAGTACCCCCCCCCCCATGATTAGTCGATGTGTCGTTGTTGCAGGGATTTATTCCATGGTCTTCTTGATGAAGCTCGTGTCGTCCAGTTGGGTGGCTGCACATTAACTGGTACTACCAGTGCCCTATTCAGGGAGGGGAGGCAATATAACCTTGCCATTCAAAAAGGGAGGTAGAGAGAAAACAGGGAACTATAGACCGGTGAGCCTAATGTTGGTATTAGGAAAGTTGCTGGAGTCCATTATCAAAGATTTCACAGCACAGCATTTGGAAAGCATTGGTATAATCAGACAAAGTCAACATGGATTTACATGAGGAAAATCATGCTTGACAAATCTACAAGAAGTCTTTGAAGATGTAACTAGGAGAGTTGATCAAGGAGAGCCGGTGGATGTGGTTTATTTAGACTTTCAGAAGGCTTTCGACAAGGTCTCACATCGCAGATTAATATGTAAATTTAAAGTGCATGGGATTACAGGTAGTGTCTTGAGATGTATGGAAAGTTAGTTTGCAGATAGGAGGAAAAAAACGTGGTATAAATGGGCCATTTCCCGATTGGCAGGCAGTGACTAGTGAGACATTGGTGTCCTTGTGCATCTGTCAGTGAAAGTAAGCACACAAGTACAGCAGGCAGTAAAGACGGCAAATGGGATATTGCCTTCATAGCAAGAGGATTTAAGTATAGGAATAGAAATGTCTTACTGCAATTGTATAGGGAGTTGGTGAGGCCACTCCTGGAATAGTGTGTGCAGTTTTGCTGTCCTTATCTGAGGAAGGATGTTCTTGCTATGGAAGCAGTGCAGCAAAGCTTTACCAGGTTGATTCTTGGGATGGCAAGACTGTCATGTGGCAAGTGACTGAATTGGTTAGGATTATATTCACTGGAGTTCAGAAGAGTGAGAGAGGATCTCAAAGAAAGTCATAAAATTCTAACAGGATTTGGCAGGGTAGATTCAGAATGTTCCCAATGGTGGGGGGATTCCAGAACTAGGGATCATCTTTTTAGGATAAGGGGTAAATCTTTTAGGACTGAGGTGAAGAGAAATTTCTTCACCCAGAGTGGTAAATCTGGGAATTCATTCCAACCAAAAATTGTTGAGGCCAAAATATAGCTGTTTGGGCTAAAGGGATATGGGGGAAGGCTGGATAAAGGGTGATGAACTTGATGATCATCCATGATCATAATGAATATGGAGCAGGCTCGAAGGGCCCAATGGCCTCCTCTTTCTTCAATTTTGCATGTATCTATGTAAGCCGCTAAAAAGATTTACGACGATGATCCTTCATCTAAGAAGATATAAAAGTCAGGAAAGACTGAAAAAGTCGGGATTCCTTTCATCAGAAATGAGAAGGCTGAGTGGTGACCTCAAAAATGGTTGTAAAATTATGAAAAGTAGGGCAGCACGGTAGCGCAGTGGTTAGCATTGCTGTCTCACGAGCTGAGGTCCCAGGTTCGACCCCGGCTCTGATTCACTGTCCGTGTGGAGTTTGCACATTCTCCCTGTGTTTGCGTGGGTTTCACCCCCACAACCCAAAGATGTGCAGGGCAGGTGGATTGGCCACACTAAATTGCCCCTTAATTCGAAAAAATGAAATGGGTACACTAAATTTTTTTTAAAAATCATGAGAAGTTTCAAAAGGGTAAGTGCAGATATGTTTCCACGAGAGAGGGTACTGTCTAAAACTAGAGCGAATAGCTCTAAAATATTCATTAATTCAATAGAACATTCAGGAGAAATTTCTTTACAGAGAAAGTGGCAAAAATGCGGGAACTTGCTATCATATGGAATCGTTCCAGTGAACAGCAGAGATGCATTGAAGGGAAAGCTAAGTATGGAGGGAGACAGCAATAGAAGAACACATTACATTGGTGACTGATACAAGATGGATTAGGCCTGTATGGTGAATAAACACTGGCATAAACCTATTGGGCAAAATCACCTGTTGTGATGTGTTATGGGCCAGAGTTTAGAAAATTCCAAAGTACATTATGGAGTTCACCTGACCTATAACTGTTTGTTGAATTTGACTGGTATGAGCACAAGAACCTGCCTTTCAGGTTTTATTCAACGGACTTCTGAAGCGCTTTTAATAAAAAAAAAAGCTTTATTCGAAGAATTTAGTTAATATTTGTATAAACACACACAGCAAGAACTTTTATCAATTACAAACATAAAGACCCCACACAGCTACAGCAATCTATGTATATCACGGTAGCATAGTGATTAGCACTGTAGCTTCACAGCACCAGGGTCCTACAGCGCCAGGGTCCCAGGTTCGATTCCCGGGTGGGTCACTGTCTGTGCGGAGTCTGTACATTCTCCCCGTGTCTGCGTGGGTTTCTTCCGGGTGCTCTGGTTTCCTCCCACTAGTCCCAAAAGACGTGCTGTTAGGTAATTTGGACATTCTGAATTCTCCCTCTGTGTACCCAAACAGACGCCAGAATATGGTGACGGGGGCTTTTCACAGTAACTTCATTCCAATGTAAGCCCACTTGTGACAATAAAGATTATTATTGTATTATCCATAATGAATTCCCCTTAACTGTTCCAATTCAATAACAAAATCCAAGCAAGGCCAGAAACCCTTTTTCAAAGGTGTGGCCCAGCACACGGCATTGTCACTGGTATAAGTCTTGTTATTGATACTCTGTTCCCCTTTTCAAATAGCAGATTTGAATTCCTTCCAGAAAGCAATTATCTCTTTTAAGTTACCAAGCAGTCAGGAAGCATCTTTTAAAATGAAGATAGAGAAACACTTTTTTCAGCCTGGACAATTCAAACCAGTCCAAAACTTAAAGCAAAAGTAAAAACTCTCAGAGCCACAGCCAAGCTCCACCCACAAAAATTACATCACTGAAGCCATGTGAGAAGACAAAAACCTTTCTTGAAGGGACACTCCCATGATAGATGATGCACTTGCAGAGACTCTGTGCGCGATCTAACAGCCACGTTGTGCTTGAGCGAGACCATGGCATGGCTGTTAGATCATAGAAGAGGCCAAAACGGGAACCCCCACCCCCCTCCCACTGGTGGGGAACAGCCTTGGTTGGGGGTTGGGGAGTTCCATTGGTGGGTCGGGGGGAGGGTTGGGGATGGGGGAGCAGCCCCTGGTTTGTGGGGAGGGGTCGAAAAAGCCTCATGCTCAGAATGGGTCAAGGTTGGAATCATGCCTAGGTCAAAAATGAGTCCTGGTCGGAAACATGCCATGATCTGAAACTTATCATGGTGGAAAACGCGTCATGGCTGGAAACACATCATGGTTGGAAACGTGTCATGGTCACAAATGTGTACTGGTCGGAAACATGTCATGAATGGAAATGCCTCATGCTCAGTCTGCATTATGGTCGGAATCGTGTCGGGGTCGGAAACCCGTCATGGTCTGAAATGCGTCCTGGCTCTGAAACATGTCATGATAGAAAATTTGTCACGGTAGTAAATGTGTCATGGTAGAAAACACATCATGACTGGGAACATGTCATGGTTCGAAACGCGACATGATCGGAAATGCAACATAATCAGAAACGCCTCATAGTCGGAAACGCATCAAGGTCGGAAATGTGTCATGCGTCTGGCACATGTCATGGTAGAAAATTTGCCATGCTAGAAAATGTATCACAGTAGAAAACATGCCATGGTTGGAAATGTGACATGATCTGAAACATGACATGGTCAGAAATGCCTCAGGGTATGAAATGCTTCATGGTCGAAAATGCATCATGGTCTGAAACTAGTCATGGTAGAAAACGTATTGTGGTAGACAACACGTCATGGCCAGAAAGGCATCATGGTCGGAGACATGTCATGGTCAGAAACGCAACATGGTCAGAAATGTCTCATGGTTGGAAATTCATCACATTCAAAAACGCGTCGTGGTTGGAAACACGTCATGATCTAAAATGTGAAACAGTCAAAAATGTTTCATGCTTAGAATGCATCATGGTTGGATAGTTTCATGGTTGGAAACGTGTGATGGTCTGAAATGGGTCATGGTCTGAAAGGTGCCATGGTCTGAAATGAGTCATGGTTTGAAAGGCGACAGAATTGGAAACCCGGTAAGGTTGGTAATTTGACATGGTCTACATGTGTAGATGTCCAAATGCATCGGGGTCAGAAACATGTCATTGTGAGAAACGCATCATGGGTGAAAATGCATCATGTAAGAAATGCATCATGGTGGAATACGCATCATGGTTGGAAACTCAATACAGTGGAAAACGCGGTATGGCCGGAAATGAGTCCTGGTCAAAAACTGGTCATGGTCAGAAACATCTCATGGTCGGCAATGCCTCATGGTCGGATATGCATCATGGATCGGAAACAGGTCATGGTAGTACACTGGTCATGGTGGAAAACGTGTTATGGTTAAAAAACAGGTCATGGCCGGAAACGCGTCATGTTCGGAAATGCTACATCGTCAGAAACGCTTCATGGTCGGAAATTCACCATGAGTCTGAAACTCGGCATGGTAGAAAACACATCATGGCCAGACACGTGTCACGGCTGGAAATGTGTCATGGTCAGAAACAGGTCATGGTCAGAAATATGACATTGTTAGAAATGCTTCATGGTCAGAAACGTGACAGGGTTAGAAATGCGTCAAAGTTGAAAATGTGTCATGGTCGGAAAGGCGATATGGTCGTAAACGCTTCATGGTCAGAAATGTGTCACTGTCTGAAAAGCGACATGATTGGAAAGCTGTCAAGATCAGTAAAGCGACAAGGTCGGAAATGCGTTATAGTCGGAAATTCGTCGGGGTCAAAAACATGTCATGGTCTGAAATTCGTCATGGTGGAAAACACGTCATGGCTGGAAACGTGTCAAGGTCGGAAACGCAAAATGATCGGAAACACGACATGGTCGGAAATGTGTTGTGGTAGGAAATGCGATATGGTTGGAAATGCATCAAGGTCGGAAATGCAACATGGTCAGAAATGCAACATAGTCGGAAATGTGTCATGATCTGGACCTCATCACGGTTGAAAACACGTCATGGTAGAAAACGCGTCATGGCTGGAAACAGGTCACGGTCAGAAATATGGCATGGTTAAAATCTGGTAATGGTCGGAAACATGATTGGAAGTGCAGCATGTTCAGAAATGAGTCGGGGTCAGAAATACTTCATGGGCAGAAATGTATCATGGTCGGAAACCCGTTATAGTCAGAAATGTGTCATGGTCGGAAACGCAACATGGTCAGAAATGCTGTTTGGTTGGAAATGCGTCATGTTCTGAAATGCGTCATGTTCTGAAATGCGTCATGTTCTGAAATGCGTCATGTTCTGAAATGCGTCATGTTCTGAAATGCGTCATGAGTCTGAAACTCATGTTAGAAAACAGATCATGATAGAAAACATGTTGTGGTAGTCACCACTAGCTGTATTATATGTATTACGGTAAGACACATACTAGAGGTACATGGGTAAATCCCTGCCTTCTGGCACCGCCCAGTAGGCGGCGTATAAATGTGTGTGCTCGCCGGTGCTGCAGCCATTCTGGTGGCAGCTACAGGAGGCACAACATCTTTGCACTGGGCTAAATTGCTGGCTTTGAAAGCAGACAAAGGTAAGCCAGCAGCACGGTTCGATTCCCGTAACAGCCTCCCCAAACAGGCGCCGGAATGTGGCAACTAGGGGCTTTTCACAGTAACTTCATTTGAAGCCTACTCGTGACAATAAGCAATTTTCATTTCATTTTTCAGTAAAGCCTCGATTTTTCCACTATTCTCGTCTTTTTGGTAATTGATAGGGCATCACACGTCATGGCTGGAAACGTGACCTGGTGAGGAATGCGACATAGTTGGAAACGCGACATGGTTGGAAACGCCTCAGGGTGGGAAATTCCTCATGGTCGGAAATGCGTCATGGTGGAAAAAACGTCATGGTAGAAAATGCGCCATAGTAGAAAATGCGTCATGGTCTAAATACATCATGGTTAGAAAGGCGATGTGGTTGAAAATATGTCAATGTTGGAAATACAACATGTTCGTTAATGCATCAGGTGTTGCCCAGCCCCCCCCCCCACTCCCCCCCCCTGCCCCCAGTCCTCACTTCCCCCAGTCCTTCTTCCTCCCTTCTGCGCTCCCTGTCTTCCACACCCCCTCCTCAAGTGCCTTCCCAGTGATCTTCGACCTGCTGACGTCCACCAGGATGTCCACCGCGTTTACCACCCTAGAAGTGTTGGCCTCAGCGCCATGCATTGCTGCTGAGATCTCTTGCATCCAGAGCCTTTAGGACTGCTCCAATCAGCTATGGACCAGCTGTAGTGTCGCTGACATCCCCATCTGAATTCCATGGCCGCATCCTATCGACTGCATCAACTGTGGGTCAACCTGGTCCAGAGGCTGAGCATCTGACTGACCCAGTAGGGTCCTGGAATCCAACAGACAGTCGAATGCTGTCTTGCCTGGACGTTACTGCCTTCACCTGAAGGCAGCAACTGTGTGGTGCTCACCAGAATGTACCCCAGAAGCCTGTCAATGACTTTCACCCACCAAGGTATGTGTATCTGCGTTGGTGGAGGGTGGGGTAGACAACTGTGATGCATCTATGGTAATCTCCTCTGGGGCTGCCCTCCAGGGTATTCTCTTGGGAGGTGAGATGGGGAGAACACTCCTGAGCAGCAGGCAACATCGGATGGAGATCATGTGGGGGGTATAGGCATATGATCAGTGGGAGGGAAGGATCATTCTTCCTGTCATTAACAACTCACATGTAACAGATCATCCGGATGGAGGCCAGTGGATCCTGACCTCTGCCCAAGCGGCAGCCTTTACTTCGATGACTGATCTGTTTTGGCAACCTCCACGATCTCCAAGAGCCGCTCCTCGTAGGGGTGATGGCTCTGATATCGCACCGCCCCTTTGGGCCCTCTCCCTTCTCCACGGTCACGGTGAAGGCATTGTGAGCTGCACGTTTCATGCAACACAGGTGGGGTGGGACTTGGGGGTGAGGGCAGGTGTGGGCAGCATTGTTAGGCATGGGATATGGATGGGCTGGTACGGTATGGTACTGAGCAGGGGCAGTGCAATGCATGATCATCGGGGGGCAGGAGTGGCAAGTGGGACCAGTGCCAGGGGGCTGGTGCCAACTCACCTATGCGGCCTGGTGGAGGCCATTGATCTTCTTGCGGCACTGTGTGCGAGTCCTCCTGGTGATGGCCACTGCCACTTCCTCCCAGGTGACACTGGCTCCCCTGTGGCTGACCCTCTGAGCCCTTATTGAGAACAGGGCATCCCGTCTGAACTGGGCCACGTCCAAAACTCTGGTCAGGTCGGCATCCCCGAATTGTGAGGCTGGTCTCCTTGGTGGCATGGCTACACGCTGTGTGGATTTTTCCCTGCGGGATCGGTTAAAGAGCCTGACAGCTGGAGCAGTTTGTAAGCGTTCCACTTACCTCACACTCACACTCATTGCAGCTTCAAAGATGCTCTGCCCCCGCCCCCGCGAAGTGGACCCACTGCTCGATGCTAATCAGAAGAGGAGGGACACGCACAATTGAGGGTGGGCCACAGACTCAAGCCTGCCGCCTGAACGGCGTATGGAAGAAGATAGCAGAGGCAGCCATGAGGAGACAGCTCATGATCCTGAAGGATGGGGGTCACTGGTGAGGCCTCTGCCCTAAGTGGGGAAGAGAACCAGCAAGGGTTCCAAAGACCACAGTGCAGGTGTCCTTGTTTGGGGTAAGCTCTGCTGATTCCCTGCTTCCCCTGTAGTAGGGCAGTGCACCTGAGGGCTGCCAACACCTGGTGGGCCATTGACTGAGTTTGGCCACACCCAACCCCACTGGGGTATCAGGGTTTCCAGAGGGGCAGCTTGGGTGGGCACCCTCATCACCAGAGGCTTTCTGAACATTTACAGGACACAGTGCGCAGTCAACAGTGTGAGCAGCCAGGAGCCTGTACGTAGCACCAGAAGGGTGTGTTTAAATCCAGAGAGTGCAGCAATGGTGGCCTGAACTAGGCCACCCAGATCCCGAGGGGAATACCCTGAGTCGATGCACCTGGCACCAAGTTGCTCTCCACTACTGCCCTGGTCTGGGCAGTCATCCCCTAGCAAGCCTGACAATTTTTGAAAGTTTTTGAGACTTTTTATCGCCTTCAACTATTATCCGCCCAATCACTATTCCCACTGCCGGCATCGCAAAGTGAAGAGTTCAAGTCGAAAGTCTTTCTCCGATTCTTCTTTATGTTAAATAATTCTGAGTTTCTTATGAAATCTTTAATTTCTGCATTTCTTCTGAGGTAAATACATCATTGTCTTACTAGACTAATATTTTTCTCAAATGGAACCCTCATTCCATGTCTTAACTTGAGCCAAACCCATTTGGCTTCAATGTTGGTCAGGTCTGTCTCTGATGCCGTGTTGACATGTTTCCATTCTATAATTCTCTCTTTGCCCTTCTTGTGGGGTCTTGGGTTGCCCACCTCCTGGGATCTTTCATTGCCATTATGGGTTTTTGCATGTGCTGCTTCTGAAGTCATTCATTGCTCTCTTTCTGGGGTCTTTGTTACCTCCTCTTTAATGTCTTTTCCGCCTATGGATCTTTTATGAGAGTGGCGCTCCATTGCTTCCAATCTGAGGTCTTCTATTGGCTGCTTTCTGAGGTCTTCATTGCCTCCTCTGGGTTCTTCTGTTGCCTCGTATTTGAGGTCTTCTCTAATTTTCCTGCCCCTAGCCTTCTTGCTGTTTTAAATGCATTGCCACTTTAAATGTATTACCTCTTTAAGAGTATTGCGGCTTCATGACTGTGTAGCAATCTTTTTCCCACACATGAGCTGTAGTTGCTCGGACACAGGTGACTTCCCTTTGCAGGTATATTTTGCAATCAATATTATCAATGTAGGTACAGGGTGTCTCGATTGTATGTTTTTACTCTGAAAGTTGCTGCACTGTTTGCAAGTGTCAGCCATGTTTTTAAAAATCTTTTGATCTATTTTTAACTGCAGTAATTTTTTGTCTTCCATCCAAACTCCTTCTTAAATTCTTCTTGCTGCCAGCTCCTCTTGGCCTCCATTTCTTGTTTTTTTTTTCATTCTGGTTTGCTTTTCTATGTCTGTCTTTAAGTTTCTTTAATGCACTGAGCATTTTGTAACTTTCCATCTTTTCTGATTCTACATTATTCAGGATCTGGCAATACCTCAAATGAATCGATTCGTCCAAAGAGAGGCATTCAGGTGAGTACTTCTTCTTTTGGACTTCAATTCAAACAAGATACTCACAGGTGTCGGGCCAGAGGCGGTGGCATGATAATTATATCCTCGTCGCCAAATGTACTTATGCACTTTGAGAGACTCATGAGCAAAAACAAAAAGCATTTATGAAAGAGAATTGTTCGGCAGATGACAGTAGCTACATGGCTGCACCTAACTCCCAAAATACCTCCCGCCTAAGGCACCCCCTCAGGTGATTACCCACTCAAAGTCCCAATTCATCTCCCAAGCCATGTGGCCCTTATTCTGCTGTGTTGCCCTTAAAGGCACAATCACCACAAATCACATCTGTTGCTGTAGCTTAAATAATAAGTAATGATTGTAATCAGTAATGCAATAAGTAATAACTGCATGTGTTAATTGAGCACCCTGGGGAATCCAACATTTAGCATATCCTCTTCGCAAGCTTTGCTGATGAAACTTACCAATTGAAGAAAACATGTTGAAGTCTAAAGAAATGGCGAAAATCTTCATAAATAGACTTTGTAACTGTCTGATTCTTCGTTATTCAATACTATCTTTGAGAATCCCTCCTTCTTAATCAAAATATTACTGTATTTCTGAATATTTTTCCAGTATAAATTATGAATAACAAATCATTTAAAATAATGAGAAGTAATAGATTTCCATTTATAATTACTCTTCAAATTCAGATCCTCAGCGGGAATCTCCACTGGCGGGATTCTCCATTGTGCTGCAAGCTCACCCATGCCAGTGGGTTTCCCAGAGATGTGAGGTTGCCACAATCGGTAATTCCATTGGCAAGTTCGTGGGAATGGAGAATCCCACTACCTGCGAGGGGCACACCGCCCAGGATTCGCAGCTGGAAGACCAGAGAATCCCGCCACCTGTGTCTCAGATTTCACAATACAATACGCGACTCCACCTTTTCTCAATGTATTGCTTCCCTTCGCACTACCTGGCTGAATTTCAACTTTATTCATCGAACCATTGCACCATCGCATTGAACTACGAGTATAAAACTGACAACTTAACTTTGACCACAAAATGTAATGGGCAAAATTAAGTTCTGAGCTTTAATAAGAAATAAATTAGCTGCTAGAAATTAGTAGGAGTGAGGGGGTGAGATTAGCTATGAAAATGGAAAATTATCGGAGGAGATACTTATTAATGATGGTCCACTCAACCAATCACCAAGGAATCATCCCCCAAGACAGTTGCAATAGCATGCGTTAATTTGGAAACTGCTGCTGCATTGGAATTATCCTATTAATATCAGCTATTTTGTTGAATTATACGATCAATACATGTTACTTAATTCTCTGCAATTCAGCAGTAAGACCATTAAATTACAGTATGATGATGGGTTAAGGAGAACACTTAAGCAATGATGAACAATCACAATTATAGTGGATTGCAATTAAAGACAAAATGGTAAATTGATGGCTATGACCTTTTCCTTTTTAGATTGCCTAAACGTTATATGGCATGATTCAGTTACACAATTGTCTGTATGGTTTCTACAGAATCCCCCTTCACTGCTGAACATTGGTTAAGCAGATGAGTACAAAGAAAAGCAGTTTTTATTTGATGTGGGTTATGCTGCCAACAAAGCAAAACTGAAGTGCTTGGGCTCCTTAGGAAAATAAACATACTCCAGTCTGGCACATTGGTAATGTGTTATGATACCTGTAATGATTCACAGGAGGCAGGAGTCCCGTCACCACACCAATATTTATTGCCAATAACTAGATACAAGAGCAGGTCCAAACAATCAACTTAAGACTGCTTACAAAGCCTACACAGGTGCTTATATGGGCCCCCTCAATGAGCTATCATTGAGGGAGCTCACACTCCAATTGGCCAAACAATAATACTAATTGGAGGCCATTACACCCCCCCCCTCCAAGGTCAGAGGAATTCCTGCCAGCTGGCATTCCTCTGAGCTTCTTCCTGCTCCTCACGTCCGGGTCTGTCACCTCTGTTGTCCGCCGGATCGTTCTCCAACGTGGGCGGGGTGTACCTTATAGGTGCCTGTCTTTTTCTTGACGACCTCCTTGGAAGTTGTTCTTCCTCCTCCTTGGGGAGAGGTGTCGCGGCGGCCTCGTCGAACATGTCCATCTCCGACTCTGACGACTAGATGATGGGGTCTGGAGAAATTGCTCGGGGCTGGAATGTGGGTATCTTTTCCGTCTGGGCTATCCCAGCTTGAGGCGGTCCTGTTTCGCCTGCCTCCAGGTGTGGTTCAGCTGTCCTTATTTGGTCTAGGTGTTTCTTCAGCACCTTACCTCCTATTGAAACCTCATCGGATATGGGCCCTGTTTGGGACTCTACTGTGCCTTTGACCAACGTTGGTCCATTCCCATAATTCTTGACCCAAACCGGTGCCCCCACCTGGAAATGTCTCTGCTGCCGACTATTATCATGCCCCCTGTGTTGGGCCTCCTGTTGTTTCTCCACTTTCCCCGTTAAATTTGGGAAAAGGAGACTCAGCCTCATTCGCAGCCGCTTTCCCATTAAGAGTTCAGCAGGCGTTATGCCCGTTGTGTAATGCGGTGTGGTCCTGTAATCAAACAGCCAGCGGGAGAGCTTTGTGTCCATTGACGCTGCCGGCTGCTTCTTGAGTCCCGCTTTTAGTGTCTGGACCGCTCTCTATGCCAGGCTGTTGGATGCTGGATGGTAAGGGGCCATCTTGATGTGGCGGACTCCGTTTTCTTTTAGGAATTTTCCAAATTCCCCACTTGTGAATGCCGTTCTGTTGTCCGACATCAATACCTCCGGCAGTCCATGTGTTGCAAACGAGGCCCTGAGCTTTTCGATTGTCAATGCTGTGCTTGCCGCGTTTACCCGGTGGACGTCCAACCACTTGGAGTGGGCGTCCACTATTACCAAAAACATTGAGCCCATGAAACGGCCAGTGTGGTCAATATGCAGGCGGGTCCAAGGTCTGCCTGGCCATTCCCACGGGTGCAATGGCGCAGCTGGTGGCACTCCTGGTACTGACGTACCAAGGCTGCTATGTCTGTGTCCAATCCTGGCCACCAAACGTAGCTTTGAGCTAGCATCTTCATTTTAGACACCCCTGGGTGTCCGTGATGTAACTCGGTTAAGATTGCCCGAGGGCCCTGAGCTGGGACGATTACCCAGGCTCCCCATAATAGGTGATGAACCATCAATTGAACGCGAGACGAGTTGCTGTACAAAAGTTAGGCTTTAATAAGCTAGATGTTAGCCCTGCGGTCAACTACAGTAAATGGATGACCGCCGGGAATTCTGGGTATTTAGACCTCGCCCTGGAGGCAGGGTTAACTCAGCCTCTCGACCAATCAGGGAGCCGTCACATGACTGGTCTCAACCAATCGGTCGAGAGGCACATGACTGACCAGGGCCAATGGTAAGCCGGCGTTCTGCACCGATGGCAGGCAGCTATGTTAATCATACCACCACATTCACCCCTTGCAGAGAAAGAAGCCGGGGGGGGGGGATCAACGAGAGCCGGGGGGGGGGGAACTGGTGGTATGAGTAGTAGCCAGAGAAGGGAGAAAAAAAAAAGGTTTGGCTTCCCACTGGCCCAGACATTTAACAATAGTACATATTGTCCATACAAGGTCCATGGTGCTGTTGAAAATTAAATAGACTCGATCAGCCTTTTTGTTGCCCGTGACGTCCTGGCAGACCGCCGCAGTGGAGTTGGTGACGTTGGTTCAGCCAAGGTCGTGGTTCCGCTGATGTCCTGGAGTCCGGGAGCGATGGTCCTTGAACAGTCTCCGTCACCCGGGCTGGTGGTGGAGACGCCATGGATGGGGAAGAGGCGGCCTGGGTGTGGCGCTGGGGGAAAAATAACAGGGGGGGGGATCTGTGGTGAAGGGGGGAAGGCCGCACGCCGGCGGGTGCCAGGTCCCGGAGGGAGACCGTGTCCTGCCGACTGTCGGGGTCGCGGAACCCATTGGGCGTAGTATGCGAAGAACCCCAGGCAGCGTTTGAGGGATTTGGGGGTATTGGGGAGAGGGAGTTCCATCGGGGGGCGCATGCGTTCGGGGTCGGGGCCTATCACTCCGTTACGCACTACGTAGCCGAGGATGGCTAGACGGTCGGTGCTAAACACGCACTTATCCTTACTGTAAGTGAGGTTAAGGAGTTTTGCGGTTTGGAGAAATTTCCGGAGGTTGGTGTCATGGTCCTGCTGGTCGTGGCCGCAGATGGTGACATTATCGAGATACGGGAAGGTAGCCCGTAATCCGTACTTGTCGACCATTCAGTCCATCTCCCGTTGGAAGACCGAGACCCCATTTGTGACACCAGATTGAACCCTAAGGAAGTGGTAGAGGCGCCCATCTGCCTCGAACGCGGTGTACTTGCGGTCACTCACGCGGATGGGGAGCTGGTGATAGGCGGACTTAAGGTCCACAGTGGAGAAGACTTTGTATTTCGCGATATCGTTTACCATGGCGGAAATACGGGAGAGAGGATACGCATCCAGTTGCGTAAACCGGTTGATGGTCTGGCTATAGTCGATGACCATCCGGTTTTTCTCCCCAGTCCGGACCACCAGCACTTGGGCTCGCCAGGGACTGTTGCTGCCCTCGATGACCCCTTCCTTCAGCAACCTCTGGACCTCGGACCTGATGAAGGTCCTGTCCTGGGCGCTGTACCGTCTGCTCCGGGTCTGCAATCGGGGGTGAGATTAGCAAACAAGGAGGGGGGGTCCACTTTGAGGGACGTGAGACTGCAGACAGTGAGGCGGGGTATAGGGCCGCCGAATTGGAAGGTCAAGCTCTGCAGGTTGCACTGGAAGTCCAGTCTTAGGAGTGCCGGTGCGCAAAGGTCAGGGAGGACAAGGAGTTTGTAATTTTTAAAAACCTTCCCTTGGACTGTGAGGTCCTCTATGCAGCAGCCGGTGATACGGACGGAGTGCGAACATGAGGCTAACCCGATTTTGTGTTTTACAGGATGGACAGGGAGCGCGCTGCGTCTTACCGTGGTAGGGTGAACGAAGCTTTCCGTGCTCCCGGAGTCCAGCAGGCAGCCCGTCTCGTGGCCGTTGAGGTGGATCAGCGTCGTTGTTTTGGCGACCGTGCGTGGCCGTGACTGGTCGAGTTGAATGGCCACGAGCCGTGGAGAAAATCCATATTCGTTGTCGTCATCCGAGTAGATGCTGGAAGAACCTTGCGTGCCAGTCCAGGATGGTGGTGCCCAGGATCCGCACGTGGAGTCGGGGCCCCAAGATGGCGGCGACCAGGACCCGCACGTGGAGTCGGGGCCCCAAGATGGTGGACGCCCAGGACCCGCACGTGGCGTCCGGGGCCCAAGATGGCGGCGCCCGTGGGGCCCTCATGGTTGCTGGGGGCGGGGTTAGCGGTGCCGGCGGGCCAATCGGGGCGGCTGAGAGCGGGGGCAGAGAGGCGCGCAGGCCGGGCGCAGGGGCCCGGGGGCGGCGAGGAGAGATTTGCACGGTGCGTTGGAAGGGCCCGGAGGAGAGGGGGAGGCACACATGCCGGGCGCAGGGGCCCGGGGGCGGGGGGGGGGGAGATTGGCGCGGTGTACTGGAAGGGCCCGCATCGAAAAGTGTCCCTTCTTCCCGCAGCTCTTACAGAGGGCGGAGCGGGCCTTGTAGCGCGGGCGCGGGTGTTTAGCAAACCCACAGAAATAGCAGCGGGGCCCCGCGACTTGTCGGGGCATCCCGCGGCGCAGGCCTAAGGGTGGTCGGGAGCGGCGGATGGCGGTGGGGAAGTGTGCCAGGAGGCCCAGGGTGCTGCAGCGCGGCTGGGGACATAGGCGCGGGCGTTTAAATCGGCAACCTCCAGGGAGGTGGAAGAGTCCATGCCTCAGTTAGGCTGAGGTCGTCTTTCTCCAGCATCCGCTGGCAGATAGCGGCACCTGCATCCCAGCCACGTAAGCATCTCTAATCAGAAGCCCCATGTGCTCCGTGGCTGAAACCTGGAAGCAGGAGCAATTCCTCCCCAGGACAGCGAGGGCCTGGTAAAAATTGTCTAATGACTCAGCGGGGAGCTGTTGTCTGGTAGCCAGCAGATGTCGGGCGAATACGTTTAAGAAACTGTCCATTCAGCTTAACCATGGCCGCGTCGTAATCTTTTTCCTCCACAATCATCGCGTAGGCCGCCATGCCCACGCTGGAGTGGAGGATATGAAGCTTCTGTGCCATGGTGGGGAGGCTGTTTGCGGACGCCAGGTAACCATTGAAACATGCCAGCCAATGTTTAAATATTTCTGAAGCGTTCTGAGCTTGCGGGCTGATGCGGAGGCATTCGGGCTTGATCCGGAGCTCCATCTTCAAAATTCTACCTTATTAAATTGATGAACCATCAATTAAACGCGAGACGAGTTGCTGTACAAAAGTTAGGCTTTAATATGCTAGATGTTAGCCCTGCGCTCGACTACAGTAAATGGACGACCGCCGGGCGTTCTGGGTATTATACCTCGCCCTGGAGGTGGGGTTAACTCAGCCTCTCGACCAATCGGGGAGCCATCACATGACAGGTCTCAACCAATCGGTCGAGAGGCACATGACCGACCAGGGCCAATGGTGAGCCGGTGTTCTGCACCAATTCCAGGCAGCTATGTTAATCATACCACCACAATAGGATGCCGTCTTCAACGGTTATTTGATCCCTTCTGCTCCAGTATGGGTGCATCTGGGGCTCCACTGGTCTTTCCAGTTCTCCTGTTAGCAGTAAATGCTTCATCTTAGCTAAAACTGGGTCTTTTTGCGTCCACAACCGAATATGTTGCGCGTCCACTGGTAGGGTGTCCAAAAAATTTGGAGTCATTACTGTCTCCTCTACTTTTAGTATTAGCGGCGGGGTGTCCGGGAGGGGAAGTCTGCTCAAAGCATCTGCATTTGCTACTCGCGTTCCCGGCCTGTGCTTCAGAACGTATCTATACGCCGCCAGTAGCAACGCCTAGCGTTGGATTCTAGCTGATGCGATCGGGGGTATTGACTTGTCTTCTTTTAATAACCCTAATAACAGCTTATGGTCCGTCACTATGGTGAATTTCCGCCCGTACAGATACTGGTGAAATTTTTTTACTGCAAATATCACCGCCAGTCCTTCCTTCTCGATTTGGGCGTACTTCCTCTCAGCCATCGCCAAGGTCCTCGAAGCATAGGCTATTGGCCGTTCTTCCCCATTCCTTCCTCTATGGGCTAAGGTGGCTCCTACCCCGTAAGGGGATGCATCACAAGTGACCACCAATTCCTTCCTTGGATCATAATGCTCTAGGACATTTTCGGATGGCAGCTGTTCCTTAATGTCCCTAAATGCTCGGTTTTGGCGGGCGGACCATTTCCATTCTTGCCCCTTTTTTAGTAGCTGGTGGAGGGGTTCTAGGATGGACGCCCTATTTTCAATAAATTTGTCATAATAGGTTACCAACCCTAGAAATGATCGTAGCTCCTGGACCGTGGTGGGAGCTGGGGCTTCTTTTATTGCCCTTACTCTGTCTTCCAATGGGTGTAAGCCCAACTCATCTACTTTATATCCCAGGTACGTCACTTGTGGAGCAAGAAAAACACATTTTTCTCTTTTAAGCTGTACGCCTGCCTTTGCAAAACACCTGAGCACTTCCTCCAGGTCCCTTAAGTGTTCCCTGTTCATCCTATCCGTGATTAAGACATCGTCCAAATAAATCGCCACCTGCGGTAGTCCCTGCAGAATATTTTCCATCATACGCTGGAATATAGTGCAGGCTGATGACACTCCGAAAGGTAGCCTAGTATAACGAAAAAGGCCCTTCAGGGTGTTGATCGTAGCGAACTTCTGGGAGTAATTGTCCAGTTTTAACTGCAGGTAGGCGTGGCTCATGTCCAGTTTCGTGAACAAAAGCCCACCTGCCAATTTGGCATATAGGTCGTCTATTTTCAAACGTCTGTTTGAAATCTCCACAGAGACGTATCGAGCCGTCTGGCTTCAAAATTGGTACCACTGACGCTGCCCATTCCGAGAACCGTACTGGTCTGATAATGCCGTCGCGCTGTAACCTTTCTATTTCAACCTCTACTTTCTTCCTGAACGTGAAAGGTACCGCCCTGGCCTTACAAAATTTTGGAAGGGTTTCTGGGTCCACGAGCAAAGTTGCTTTGGCGCCAATGATTTCCCCCAAACCTTCTTGGAAGTCCTCCGGGTATTTTTGGAGTACTCCGCTCAATTGCCCGCTTCCACTCTGGAAAATTTTCATCCAATCTAATTTTAGGTCTTTCAGCCAGTTCCGACCAATTAAGCTCGGTCAGGTGCCCTCTACAATCGTCAATGGTAATCTGAGCAATTGTTTCTCATATTCCACGGGTACATGAGTCGTGCCTAGAACTTGCAGGGGTTCCCCCATGTAGGTTTTAAGTTTCGTCGATGTTTTTGTTCGGGTTAGTGGCTGGAGTCCATCTTTGATTTTTTAAAATGCTGCCACTCCCATTACTGATACGGCCGCCTCCGTGTCTATTTCCATTATTGTCGGCCGACCGTTCACCCGTGGGGTAATCTTAATAGGTTCTGCTTTCTTCATCGCAATATTATATAATTGTTCCCCTTCGGAGGAGGATGGGGCATCTAGGTTGTATACTTCCCTGTGTCCTCACCTGCTATTCCTCTTTTGCCACCTCCATCTAGGGTTCTGTCGCTGTTACCCCATCTGTCCGGTGCCAAAAACGGTCCTTCTCTGGTGGAGGAGCCTCAGCCGGTACTTCCCTCTGTCTCCAGTTAGTCCTAGCAGACTTGGGGGCAGTTCTGGGGTTTTCCTTTGGCTCTCTATTCCTCAGGCTTTTCCTGAGAGCGGCTATCTGGTAGCTGGACCTGTTGTAGTAGTCCCTCTCACAGGTATCTACCTCCATTAGCGTTCCCTGTCGTTCCTGCGCCCCACTTGCTGCCTTTTCTAGGGACAGTGCAAGCTGTAACACCTGCCTGCAGTCTAGCTGCATTTCCGCCAACAGGCGCTTCTGTATTGTGAGGTTGTTTATGCCACACACTAACCAGTCCCGAAGCATTTCATTTAGCGTTGGGCCGAACTCACATTTTTCCGCCAGCCTTCTCAGGCGGGTCAAGAAATTCGTGACTGACTCCCTGTCTTCCCGCTTCACTGTGTAGAATCTGTACCTACGCAAAATGAGGGGTGGTTTTGGGTCGTAGTGCTCTTTCACCAATTCCGTTAATTCTTGGAAAGAATTTGTGTCCGCACGCCGACAGCAGGATAATCCGTCTCCTTTCGTCCGTAATTATATCATTGGCCCGGAAGAAGTAACACATTCTCTCCACATACTGGGACCAGTCCTCAATAGTCGGGTCGAATGCATCTAACCTCCCAAAAAACGCCATTTTTGAAATAGCAAGGCTTACCCTCCGAGTGCGGCAGCTGGTCTCCGCAAAGTTCTTTGTTTACCTCGTCACCACTGTAATAATTCACAGGAGGCAGGAGTCCCATCACCACACCAATATTTATTGCCAATAACTAGATACAAGAGCAGCTCCAAACAGTGCTGCTAGCATTCCAGTCAACTTAAGACTGCTCACAAAGCCTACACAGGTGCTTATGTGGGCTCCCTCAATGAGCTATCATTGAGGGACCTCATACTCCAATTGGCCAACCAATAATGCTAATTGGAGGTCATTACAATACTCAAAGAAATTGATCCTAATTTATTGCACGCTCACAATTTGCGAATCACCTCCACAGTCTTTGAAAGGTGAGCCTTGGTTAGCCCGATTGACATCTTCCCTTTAACGTTCAGATTGGGTAAAATCTCAAACTTGGCTCAAGGTTTGCTGTGGCTCACTTTTCTGAAAAAGAGTTCCAGAAACTCTCTTTGTAATTAGTAATGAGATTGAAGGTTAAAACTCAAAATGGATGCATTACAGGAATGATCAGACCAAACATGCAGGTTTTCTTTGTATTCCCCACAAGTCATGCAACAAGGTTATTTATTGATTGGCTCGGAAAGTGGGCAAACTTAATCAAGTTACTTTCTTGGGACCACGCCAAAGTTCTAAGTCCTCTTCATCCATTTTCATTTATTGCTTTGTCAAGATATTACATCTCATGCAGGTCAATCCTACACTAATAACAGTAAGATTCAATAACAACTTCCATCTATCAGGTGCCTTTGACAATGGCATTTCACAAAGACAAAGGAAAAGACTGGCTGAGCAAAGAGGAGATTCAGAGGATGTTGGAGTAAGATAGCAATGGAAAGTTCAGGGAGGGTCATCAGGTTGCAGCAGATGACAAAGACAGAGGTGAGGCCACTGAGGAGTTTTGAAAATAAGGATGAAAATTTTATACGTGAGACATTAAGGGAACAAGTGTGAAAATCTGACAGGATGGATGTAATTGGCCGGTTTGACTTGTTATGTGGTAGGATGTGATCGGCTGAGGTTTACAAATGGTAAGGAATGAGACACTGGCCAGATGAGCATTGGGGTAATTGTGTTTGCAATTGGTAAAAGCATGAATGAAAACTTCAGTGTCTCATGGGATGGGTGAGTGATGGTGCAAGTAACGTCGCCATAGTCCCAGTTGACTAGAGGCTGCTTTCCACTTTGAGGGGAAGAGCTGAGGATTTAACCTGAGGATTGCCACACTTCAGGTGAGAGGCAATGTTGAGAAGGCAGGGCCTTCATGATTAACCTCAGCCAGCACGGGAACTGAGCCCCTGCTGTTGGCCTTGCTCTGCATCACAAACCAGCTGTCAAACCAACTGAGTTAAACACATGGAAAATGAGCCTTCTTGGATTGAAGATTAAATTCCCATGGCCACAGTGGAAATGAAAGTCAAAGATTCACAAATAACTTTCATCACTGATACAGCTTCAGCCATGTCATTTATCTCTGTCAGAGAGTACAAAATGTCTCCAAGTTACATTCCCTTCGACAAAACTGGTTTGAAACTCACGAGTTATTCCAATCACCGTACTTCAGTGCTCAGTCAAGTTCATGTTCAGGTGGGATCTGATGAAAGATCTTATTACTTGTGATGGTGGTAGAATGAGGGAATGAAATTTCCCTGGCTTAAGAAGGAATGTTTAAACCTGGCCGAGTTATTGACAGTAGGGGATCAGTCAGTGTATTTCTGGGGAAGCGCTATGAGAGCACAAGGTGGACTTTGAGCAAGGTTGACCAAATTTTAAAAGTAAGCCTGCAAGGCTGAAGTCACGGTAAAAGGCAATGTACAGTCTTCATTTTGCAAGCTTGATGAGTGCCTAATGCATAGTTAGAAGCAGTAAGTTAAGAGATGAATAGGTTAGAAAGAATGTCAAGTGCAGTGAAGGGGCCCCACCCATGGTCGAGTACTGGATCGACTTAAAGAGTATGGCATCAAAGCAACAAAGCCCAATTGCTACTTAATGGTGTCAAGTGTAATATGCCAGTATCACAAAATGGATGGTGAAGGTATCCACTCAAAGTAGAAGTGTGAAGGGATTTTCAAAGGAAAGAGACCAGAGACCAGAGAACAAAAAATAATTTAAATCTTCCAGAGGGATTGTTGTGTATTATTTGACGTTCATTTCCAATTTAGCTAACACAGTCGTTCCATTGTATCAACTGCTCAAAGATGGAATAGATCAGGAATGATCTTTGGGCTGTTAGAAAGCTGTTGAAGGGACTTCCGGTGGCAGCTATGAAGGAGTAAGTTACACATTTGGTGGCTCCCGCTCGGGTCGGATGTTTGGACCTTTTCCTCCGATTTTCTATTGGACTTGAACTGTAAAACTGAAGACAGAGGCAAATGTGTACTGAATTCCCACATCGGTGCATGGAGAGAAGGACTAGAAGTGCTTGTAAAGGCAGAAACAGAAAGTCAGAGAAGGCTTGGGCTGAAGCTTCAGCGGGAGACAGCATGGTGGAGGACCGGACCTCTGGTTTATCGAACCAGCGGTCAACGGAGCAGCTGATGCAAGTTATTCAGGAAAGCTTTGCTAAGCAGAAACGGGACTGCTTGGACCCGACTGCGGGTCTACCAAGACCTGAGTGTGGAGGTGGCCAGGAGAAGAGCAGGCTTCAACCAGATTAGGTCGATCCTTTTCAAGAAAAAGGTAAAGTTCGGACTGTTGTAACCGGGCCGTCTCTGGGTCACGTACGAGGAACAGCACTTTTATTTCGAGTCACCTGAGGACGTGCTGGACTTTGTGAACAGGAAAGGACTGGTGGTGGACTGAGATCATTTGAACTTTGCTGCAACGTCCATGGTACTTTTTTCTTTTTATTTCTCTGTTCATTAAAATAGGTTTCTTGTTTTTCGTTTTGTGGAAGCTGTTTGCAATGCCTTCTGTATTGATTTGGGACCAGTGGCAGAGCTGAGTGAGTTAAGGTTTTCATTTGCACAGTTGGGGGATGGAGGTGTGCTTGTTTAGATTTTGGTGTTTTTCTGTTGGGCAATTGTGTGGGGGTTGTTTGATGTTCGAGCATGTTTCTATGAGCGGGCGGAAGGAACAATAGGTGGGAGACAATCCGGTGCCAGAGATGAGGGCCACCAAGCTAGCTGGGCAGGCTAGCTCACAGAAGCGCCGTGCGGGGTGTGCATATGTTCAGTTTATCAAAGGAGTTGGGTTACAGATTGTTGTTACTGGGGGGGGGGGGGGGAATGTACTGCTGACGAGGGAGGGACTTGGACCAAGGAACGGAGAGGAGGTTGGGGCGGAGGATGCCTGGGGGCGGGCCAGTGGAGGCGAGGGAAGGCCAGCAGAATGCTTGCACAGCAGCTTAGAAAGAGAGAGGCAGCCAGGGAGATAGGGAAAGTAAATGATGATGAGAACTTGGTTGGAGATTCAGCAGGGGTGAATAAGGCGTTTAGGGATTTCTACAGTATTGTATAGATCGCAACCCCCTACGGGGCCGGAGGGGATGAGGCACTTCTTGGGGGGGCTGAATTTCCCAAAGGTGGACAGGGAGCTGGTAGAAGGGCTGGGGGCCCCAATCGGGTTAGAGGAGATAGTGGAGGTCTGAAGGCCATGCAGGCGGGTAAAGCCCCGGGGCCGGATGGGTACCCAGTGGAGTTATTGGGGCCGGTGTTGATGAGGATGTTCAATGAGGCAAGGGAAAGAGAGGTGCTGCCCCCGATGATGTCACAGGCCACGATTTCACTGATTCTGAAGCGGGACAAGAACCCGGAGCTGTGTGGGTCCCACAGGCCGATATCCCTGTTGAATGTGGACACCAAACTGCTGGCCTAATTTTGTGTTCCAGGATTGAGGATTGTGTACCGGATGTTATTGGGGAGGATCAGACACGGTTTGTTAAGGAGAGGCAGTTGTTGGCCAATGTAAGATGGTTGTGAAATGTGATCATGATGCCCCCGGAAGGTAGGGAGGTGGAGATAGTGATCGCAATGGATGCAGAAAAGGCTTTTGATTGAGTAGAATGGGATTATCAGTGGGAGGTAGTGGGACGGTTTGGATTTGAGCGGGGCTCTATTGACTGGGTCAGGTTGCTGTATCAGGCTCTTGTGGCAAGTGTACGGATGAATAGAACAACATCGGACTATTTTAGGCTGTACCGGGGGACGAGACAGGGATGCCCCCTGTCCCCACTGCTGTTTGCGTTCGCTATAGAGCCATTGGCAATTGCTCTGGGAGCCTCAAGGGGCTGGAAGAGGCTGGTCCGGGGGTGGGGGGGGGGGGGGGGGGGGGGGTGGGGGTGGAGCACAGAGTCTTGCTCTATGCAGACGACCTGCTCCTGTATGTATCGGTCCCATGTGGATTCTTGGGGAATTTGGCCGGTTTTCGGGGTATGAGCTAAATATTGGGAAAAGTCAGTTGTTTGCAGTCCAGGCAAGGGGAGGACAGGAGAGGCATTGGGGGAGCTGCTATTTAGATTAGTAGGGGGAAGCTTTCGGTACCTAGGCACTCAAGTGGTGCGGGAATGGAACCGGCTGCATAAATTGAATCTGGCCTGGCTAGTAGACCAGATGAAGGACGATTTTCGGAGATGGGATGCGCTCCTGTTGTCATTAACTGGGAGGGTGCAGACGGTGAAGGTGACGGTCCTCCCGAGATTCCTGTTCGTGTTTCAATGTCTCCCCATCTTTATTCCGCAGTCCTTTTTTAAACGGGTCAACAAAGTGATCTCTGGCTTTGTTTGGGCGGGAAAGAGCCCACAGGGAAGGAAGGTAATGCTTGAGCGGAGCCGGGGAGAGGACGAGCTGGTGAAGCCAAATTTTAGTAACAATTACTGGGCGGCGAATATAGCCATGATCAGGAAGTGGGTGGCGGGGGAGGGGTCGGCCTGGGAGCGTATGGAGCCGGCTTCATGCAAAGGCACCAGTTTGGGGGTGTTGATAACTGTGCCTCTGCCGTTCCCGCCGGCACGGTACTCCATCAGCCCCATGGTGGTGGCGGCCCCGAGAGTCTGGGGGCAATGGAGGAAGCACGTGGGAGCAGAGGGAGCATCGGTTTGGTCCCCAAACTGTAATAATCACCGATTTGCCCTGGGAAGTATGGATGGGTGGTTCCGGATATAGCAGCGAGCAGGGATTGAGAGGATGGGGGATATGTTTATAGAGGGGAGCTTTCCTAGTATGAGGGTGCTGGAGGAGAAGTTTGGGTTGGTGATGGGAATTAATTCAGGTATCTGCACATGCGGAACTTCCCACATAAACAGGTGTCAACCTTCCCGCTCCTACCGCTAAGGGGGATTCAGGACAATGTAGTTTCCAGACAGTGGGTAAGAGAAGGGAGCATCTCGGACATTTATAAGGAACTTATACGGTCAGAGGAGACGCAGACCGAGGAGCTGAAGCGCAAGTGGGAGGAGGACCTGGGAGGAGAGATAGAGGATGGTCTATGGGGGACGTGTTGAGTAGAATCAACGCATCCGCAACATGTGCCAGGCTCAGCCTGATACAATTTAAGGTCGTTCACCGGGCTCACATGATAGTGGCCCAGATGAGCAGATTCTTTGGGGTGGAAGACAGGTATGCAAAATGTGAGGGAGGACCAGCGAACCATGTTCTGGGTATGTCCGAAGCTTTGGGGATTTTGGCAGGGGTTTGCAGATGTTATGTCCATGGTGTTAAAAACAAGGGGGGCGCTGAGTCCAGAGGTGGCGATTTTCGGGGTGTCGGAAGACCCGGGAATCCAGGAGAACGAGGCAGACATTCTGGCCTTTGCTTCCCTGGTAGCCCGGAGACGGATACTATTAGCTTGGAGGGACTCAAAGCCCCTGAATTCAGAGACCTGGCTATCGGACATGGCTAGCTTTCTCTGTTTGGAGAAAGTTAAGTTCACCCTGAGAGAGTCATTGCTAGGGTCCGCCCGGAGGTGGTAACTGTTCGTCGACTTCTTCGTGAAAAATTAATCGTCAGCAGAAGGGGGGGGGGGGGGGGGGGGGGGGGGGTGTCAGTTTAGCTTAGAGTAGGGGGTTAATAAAGATGGGATCTGTAAGGGCGGGAGATGGCTTTTGCACTATGTTTATAGTTTCATGTACATTGTTTATTGTGTTATTCTAATACCAAAAAATACCTCAATAAAATGTTTATTAACAAAAAGAAAGCTGGGCAACACGGTGGCACAGTGGTTAGCATTGCTGCATACGGCGCTGAGGTCCCAGGTTCGAATCCCGGCCCTGGGTCACTGTCCGTGTGGAGTTTGCACATTCTCCCCATGTCTGCGTGGGTTTCACCCCCACAACCCAAAGATGTGCAGAGTAGGTGGATTGGCCATGCTAAATTGCCCCTTAATTGGAAAAAAGTAATTGGCGACTCTAAATTAATTTTTAAAAAAAGAAAGCTATTGAAGAAGTGAGGAAAGTACTGATGAGTAATGTTCTTTTGATCCCAAGAAACAATTGATTTTATTGTGTGATTTTGCGTCAAAGGGGTTATATATGGGGCTACCTCACAAAAAGGAAGATGGTGTGGTCAAGCCTGGAGAAGAAGCTTAATGTACTTCAACAAAGTCAGAGAAAAATTACCCACAAGTTGGGAAAGAGGCATGAGTGATCTTGGGATGTATTCTCCGCAGCCCGACGGCATAATCGTGGCCAGCGCCGGGGCGGAGAATCCAGTTTAATGCCTTGATCAGGCTTGCCACAAGTCCGGCAAATCTCTGGGCACTGAAAATCGGCGACACAGCGGAGTACGCCGTGCAGCCGGCGGCCCATTGCCAGAGGCCCACCCAACAAACCTCCGCTCCCGACCGACCAAGTTCCCGACAGCGTGGAACTAACCACCTATTGCCGGTCAGGATGCTCGCGTGGTGGTTGTGGACTCAGTCCGCGGGCACCCTGGTCGAGAGCGGGTGGATCGGAGACTGGGGAGGGGGGGGGGGGGGGGGGAGGGGGGGTGGTGGGGGGGTGCCTTATAGGCACCCGGGGATTAAATGTCCAGGGGTTGAGACTCGGGTGCGCAGCCAATTGGGGGGGTTTATTTTTTATGTCTGGCGCCGCAGTCCGAGTCCGCCATGGAGCACGGCACAACCGCTGGAGGTCGCCGCTGTGCGCATGCGCGGCCTCTGTCCCTGATGTGCGGGGATGTGCAGCAAAAACTGTGAGAGTCACTCTGGGTCCCTGCTACCCCCCTGCAGGGCTATGAATTTGTTGAATTTCTTTCAAGGAATTTCGGGGGTAAAACTCTACCGTTTTACGCCGGATTGGGGACATAGGGTGGGATCCTCCAATAATGGGGCTATGTCCCCACGCCGGCGTGAAAAGCGGCGCCAACCACGCCGGCATCAAAAGCCCCTGATAATGTAGAATGCTCCCCTTCCTAGAGGGCTAGGTTGGCACCAGAGTGGTCCCCCCAGCTCCAGTCGACGCGGAACGGCCCGTGCGAGTTCGCGCATGTGTGGGACAGTCGGCGTATTTCCGCACATGCGCGCTACGGCTGCCATATTGTCACGCATGCGCGAGTGTTCCCTTCTCTGCGCCAGCCCCCGGGCAATATGGCGGTGCCCTCCAGAGGCCCGGAACGGAGTAATATAGACCCCCATGGAACCAGCCTGCCTGCCAATCGGTAGGCCCTGATCGTGGGCCAGGCCGCCGTGGCCCCCCACCCTCCCCCCCCGGAGTCGGAGCCCACTAACGCCCCTCCAGGATGGCCCCCGCAGACTCACCTTCCAGGTCCTGCCGTGTGGGGTCTGAGTAACCCACGGCGGCAGGACTCGACCACATTCGTCGGCCACTCGGCCCATCGGGGCCCGGAGAATCACTTGGGGGGGGGGGGGGGGGGCGCTGTCAACTGCCCCCGACCACCACGCCGTGAATCCCGTGGGCGCCCGAGAACCAGCGCCGGAGAATGGGGAAGCCGCCGTCGAGGCGGCGGGGCACGATTCTCGCGTCCCCCCAGGGATTCTCCGACCCAGCACCGGGTCGGAGAATCCCGACCATAGTCTCATTTTGGGAGGATCCAGTCCCTTGTCTGGTGCTGTTAAGTTCCACAAATACATGTATGGCAGGAAGCACATTTTGTCAACTGACTACCGAACCATTGCAATCATATTTGATTCAAAGAAGAGAGTACAATCTCTGGTAGCAGCATGGCTAGAGAGGTCAGTGCTGATCTTGATGCGCAGTCAGTGTGAGATTAAATATCATACATCAGGAGATCATACAAATGTGGGCATCCTTTTGAGATTTCCTTTGCCGACTGATTCATTTTTAACTACTGGGTTAACTGGGAAATAGTTTGCTTACTGAAATGAAATTGCCACAGCACCCTGGGCTAGTGCGCAGTCAATTCCAGCCCCACTTGACCCAGAGACACTACACAAGGTAAAGTGGATGTCATTTTTAAATACCTGACGACCTTGGCTGAGCCCAATAAACTGCAATCACCAGGTTTCTAAATTCATTTTCTTATTTAACAAGTAAGAGAATTAAATTGACAAAAATGTAACTGACCACCGAATACCCTTTCCCAACACTCCCCACCATCCACTCGTCCCGCTCTACATACGTTCACACACAACACACACAAACAAACACACACAACATGGAGGGAAGAATCACTGATGATCAAGTAAAATGGATAAAAGATCTCTGATGCACTAAGTTTAAAGTTAAACTCTTTCAGAAGTTTAGATTTTGCTGCGATGCTTCTTCCTTCTAAGTTTCAGAGGGTTTTCTCTGACAAAGCTCTCTACTTTATTTGTCGAGTCAAGGTCATTTGAACTATATAGAAAAGATGTGCCACGCATGCACTGGATTGAGATCAATAAAACAGTCCTTTGCTTCAGCAGAGAGAGAGGGAGAGGGAGAAAGAAAGTTCCTCCTTCATTCAAGGTCAAATCACTTCTGGCCAGCTCTTTGAGAAGCATCCCATAGGATCCAATCACTGACTGTTGTCAGGCAGAACACTGCCCCTGGGCAACCCACAAATTTGCCAGCCAGCAAATTGAACCAACTTCCTCCAAAGTTGGTTCTTAAGCTTCCTTTGGCGCTATGAGTCTGCATTCTACTTTCCAAAAACAATTCTGGAAAACACTCACCTGAGTAGCAGGCTGCCTCAATTTAAATCCACTGCTTAAAGGCGCATTCTGATGATGCGGCCACAGACCAAAAACAATAAAACATAAGAAATAGGAACAAAGGGAAATTAAAAGGATTGATTCCAACACTATGCCAATGTCTGCTGGAGAAAATAGTAACACAATTCAAAAGCTTGTGGTGCTAAGTATTGAATTATGTGATGTATGGCTGGTTTCAAGAATGTGATGATGAGAAATTGCAACAGTAGTTCACACACGGGAATGAACTGAGTGTTGACGATCAAGGCTATCTCCTATGGATTTTAAGAGTCATTATTCCATCAAGGTTCAGACAGAGATTGTTGTCGAAACTTCAAAAGAACACAGGGATAGTCATTTTCTTGAAATCAATTGCAAGAAGCTATTTTTGACAACCAGATATAAATAGAGGTAGTAAAGATTTGGTGAAAAGTTGTGAAGTGTGTCTCAGCGTGAGGAACGATCCAACCTAGGTTCCTTTCATTCCATGGTCAAACGCAAGCAGCCCACGGGAATGAACGCAAGTTCATTTCTTTGTAGTGGCAGGGAAAGGGTACTTTGTTTTGTTTAATGATGAGAGCAAATGGATGAATGTTGAGTCTATGCCCAGTACCAAAAGTATTATTGAAGTTTTGAAAGGTTGCTTTGCAATTTACAGGTTGCCAGAGGTTTTGCTTTCAGATTTGCTTTCCACCGGGTGGTCCCGGTGGATTGGAAATTAGCAAACGTGACGCCACTGTTTAAAAAAGGAGGTAGGCAGAAAGCAGGAAATTATAGGCCAGTGAGCTTAACTTCGGTAGTAGGGAAGATGCTGGAATCTATCATCAAGGAAGAAATTGCGAGGCATCTGGATAGAAATTGTCCCATTGGGCAGACGCAGCATGGGTTTGTAAAGGGCAGGTCATTCCTAACTAATTTAGTGGAATTTTTTGAGGACATTACCAGTGCAGTAGATAACGGGGAGCCGATGGATGTGGTATATCTGGATTTCCAGAAAGCCTTTGACAAGGTGCCACACAAAAGGTTGCTGCATAAGATAAAGATGCATGGCATTAAGGGTAAAGTAGTAGCATGGATAGAGGATTGGTTAATTAATAGAAAGCAAAGAGTTGGGATAAATGGGTGTTTCTCTGGTTGGCAATCAGTAGCTAGTGGTGTCCCTCAGGGATCCGTGTTGGGCCCACAATTGTTCACAATTTACATAGATGATTTGGAGTTGGGGACCAAGGGCAATGTGTCCAAGTTTGCGGATGACACTAAGATGAGTGGTAAAGCGAAAAGTGCAGAGGATACTAGAAGTCTGCAGAGGGATTTGGATAGGTTAAGTGAATGGGCTAGGGTCTGGCAGATGGAATACAATGTTGACAAATGTGAGGTTATCCATTTTGGTAGGAATAACAGCAAACGGGATTATTATTTAAACGATAAAATATTAAAGCATGCCGCTGTTCAGAGAGACTTGGGTGTGCTAGTGCATGAGTCACAGAAGGTTGGTTTACAAGTGCAACAGGTGATTAAGAAGGCAAATGGAATTTTGCCCTTCATTGCTAGAGGGATGGAGTTTAAGACTAGGGAGGTTATGTTGCAATTGTATAAGGTGTTAGTGCAGCCACACCTGGAGTATTGTGTTCAGTTTTGGTCTCCTTACTTGAGAAAGGACGTACTGGCGCTGGAGGGTGTGCAGAGGAGATTCACTAGGTTAATCCCAGAGCTGAAGGGGTTGGATTATGATGGGAGGTTGAGTAGACTGGGACTGTACTCGTTGGAATATAGAAACATTAAAAATTATGAAGGGAATAGATAGGATAGATGCGGGCAGGTTGTTTCCACTGGCGGGTGACAGCAGAACTAGGGGACACAGCCTCAAGATAAGGGGAAGTAGATTTAGGACTGAGTTTAGGAGGAACTTCTTCACCCAAAGGGTTGTGAATCTATGGAATTCCTTGCCCAGTGAAGCAGTTGAGGCTCCTTCATTACATGTTTTTAAGGTAAAGATAAATAGTTTTTTGAAGAATAAAGGGATTAAGGGTTATGGTGTTCGGGCCGGAAAGTGGAGCTGAGTCCACAAAAGATCAGCCATGATCTAATTGAATGGCGGAGCAGGCTCGAGGGGCCAGATGGCGTACTCCTGCTCCTAGTTCTTATGTTCTTATGTTCTTGTAATGGTCCACAGTTTATGACCGAAGAATTTGAAACATTCCTGAGTAAGAATGGAGTCAAACAGCCTCTAACATCAACACGGTAGCATTGTGGATAGCACATCTGCTTCACAGCTCCAGGGTCCCAGGTTCGATTCCGGCTTGGGTCGCTGTCTGTGCGGAGTCTGCACATCCTCCCCGTGTGTGCGTGGGTTTCCTCCCACAGTCCAAAGATATGCAGGTTAGGTGGATTGGCCATGCTAAATTAGTGTTGGGTGGGGTTACTGGGTTATGGGGATAGGGTGGCGGTGTTGACCTTGGGTAGGGTGCTGTTTCCAAGAGCCGGTGCAGACTCGATGGGCCGAATGGCCTCCTTTTGCACTGTAAATTCTATGACAAATCTATATCATTTAGCATCGGATGGTACTACAGGGAGAAGTGTGCAGATTGTGAAGAAGTTTGTACAGAAGTGTTTGCCAGGTGATAGGCCAGGCAGTAATTTCTCTTCGACACAAGATGGACGATTTTCTATTCTCTTAGAGATTAACCCAATAGTCGACAACAAATTTTTCACCTGATGAGTTAGTATTTAAACTGGTGCTTGGGCCAAACCTGAGATCAGGGGAAAAGTAAGGAGAAAGCAAGACAAAGTGAAGATGAGTCATGATATTCTTGATAGGGCAGGGCAGTGGCACTGTGGTTAGCACTGCTGCCTCACAGCACCAGGGACCCGGGTTCAATTCCAGCCTGGGTCACTGTCTGTGTGGAGTTCGTAAACTCTCCCCTTGTCTGCATGGGTTTCCTCCAGTTTCCTCCCACAGTCCAAATGTGTACAGGGTAGGTGAATTGGCCATGGTAAATTGCCCCTTAGTGTCCAGGGATGTGCAGGTTAGATTATGGGGTTACGAGGATAGAAAGAGGTGGACGGGGGAGTGGACATGGGTAGAGAGCTCATTCGAAGGGTTAGTGCAGACACAATGGGCTGAATGGCCTCCTTCTGCACTGTATATTCAAGGAATTGAATTTCGAGAGTTCAATGCTGGTGAGAGTGTCATGTTAAAAAAAAAATCACCTTGGTAATGAGGACAAGGATGAGATTGGCATTGTAAAGGGATGAGGTGCATTCACATATCCCGCAAACATTCGAGAGAGACACCATCATTGTCATGTAGATCATTTGCTTGAAAGAGGAAATCTTTCAAAGGGAAATCATTAGAGCTCCTGGTAATCCAAGTTCCTCCTAAAATCCAAAGTGCAAGTTCAGAATGAAAGGGAAAATCAGAAAGAAACTGAACACTTGCCAGTGTCATGGAACCGACAAGCAGGACAAAGTGAATCAGGGTCTTTGATTAAGACAAGTCAATGCATGTGACAATCTCAACCACTCAGTGGAGTTGGTCATCTGAGTCAAAGTTTCGAGGTGTTAAGAGAGCAAATTCAAGCTCATGGAAATGAAAGGAGATCGGCAGATAGAAATGTCACGATTTTGCAGCAGCGTTCACCGCAAGCGCAAACGGTGAAACAGGGCACAATCTTGTGTGATTCGTAAAACATGGATCTTACCAGCGAGATCCCGTTTTCCGATTCTTCAGCCTCCCACTGGTGATATAATCAGGTTATTTGGAAAGTCAAACGCTATCCATCTGTCAGCATGAGATTACGTGGCATTAGGGGTAATTTATTAGCTTGGATAGAAGACAGGCTGATGGACAGAAGACAGAGAGTCGGGATAAATGGGTCCTTTTCTGGATGACAAGATGTAACGAGTGGGGTGCCACAGGGTCCAGTCCTTGGGTACCAGCTATTGTAAATCTATGTTAACGACTTGGATACAGGGATAGAAGGTTCTATCTGCAGACAACATGAAAATAGGTGGGACAGTAAGTTGCAATGAGGATCACGAACCTCACAAATGGATACAGATAGATAAGGAGAGTGGGTCAAAATATGGCAGATGGAGTTTAACGTGGATAAGTGTGAGGTCATGCATTTTGGTCGGAAAAATGGGAAGGCAACTTATTATCTCAATGGGGAGAGACTTTGGGGTTCTCCGTTGCAGAGGGGTCTGGGGGCCCTCGTTCATGAGTTACAAAAAACTAGCATGCAGGTACAGCAGATAATAAAGAAAGCGGATGGAATGTTGGCATTTAGAGGTAAAGGGACTGAGTATAAAAGTAAGGAAGTGCTGTTGTAACTATACACGGCATTGATGATACCCCACCTGGAGTACTGTGAACAGTTTTGGTCCCCTTGCTTGAGGAAAGATGTAATGGCATTGGAGGCAGGTCAGAGGAGGTTCATTCGGTTGATTCAAGAGATGAGGGGTTTGAAGTATGAAGAGAGACTAAACAATTTAGGCCTATACTCTGGAGTTTAGAAGAATGAGGGGTGGCACGATGGCACGGTGATTAGCACTGCTGCCTCACAGCTCCATGTTCAATTCCGGCCTGGGGTGGAGTTTGCACTTTCTCCCTGTATCTGCGTGGGTTTCCTCCGATTGCTCCAGTTTCCTCCCACAGACGAAGATGTGCAGATTAGGTGGATTGGCTATGCTAAAGTATCCAAAAAGGTTAGCTGGGGTTACTGGGTTATGGGGAGAGGGTGGAGGTATGGGCTTAAGTAACGTGCTCAATCCAAGGGCCAGTGAAGACTTAATGGGCTAAATAGCCTCCTTCTGCACTGTAAATTCTATGATTTTATGATCAATTTGAGGTATACAAGATGATAGAAGGTATGGATAAAGTAGACATGGAACGGATGAGGTATACAAGACGATAGAAGGTATGGATAAAGTAGATATGGAGCGGATGAGGTATACAAAACGATAGAAGGTATGGATAAAGTAGACATGGAGCGGATGTTTCCTCTTGTGGGCATTCTAGAACGAGAGGTCATAGTCTTCGGATAAGAGGGAGCAGATTTAAAACGGAGTTGAGGAGAAACTACTTCTCACAAAGGATTGCGACTCTGTGGAATTCGCTACCCCAGAATCTGATGAATGCTGGGAGAGTGAATGAATTTTAGGAGGAATCAGACAGCTTTTTAATTGGTGAAAGGTGATGGAGAATGGGCAAGGCAGTGGAGTTAAGGCAGGATGAGATCAGCCATGATCAAATGGCGGAGCAGACTCCAGGGGCCTAATGGCCTGATTCTGCTCCTGTATCTTATACACTTCAAACTTAGAAAGTTTGAACTTATGTTCCTGCCCATGAACGTTAAAACTCATTTCAATAAATGAAATGTCCCTGGATGGAGAGTGACATAGCTGGGCAGTACAAGGGGGCAGTGCGAGCTTTCCTGGGGAGCTCCACTGGGATTTTGGGAGGAGTTCCCCTTACCCTTGGGGGGAAGGGGTTTGCCCTTATGCTGTGGGGCATTTTATTTTAATCACAGATAAGAGATCCCTTTATAAAGTCATGCGGGTATGCCAATAGTGTAAAGGGGAGCTCAGGTTTATCCACGTTGTGAGGGAATCTGTGTTTTTAAATTCAATTTGTAGCTTTTGAAGCAGAATCTAACTAAAACAGGAACTGAACTGTAAAGGCAAATGGATGGCTAAATAATAAGTAAACACAGAACTAAAACTGAATCTCCCATTTCTGAGAAAACACAAACAATAAAGGTTTGGAATCCAAAATGTCTGGCAAGCTGAAGCTTTTCAAAAGGTATAAAAGGACACAGGTTAGTCCAGTAACTGGGCAGTAACAGGTTAATGTGTCCATTGGTACAGTACAAGCATGCTGAAGAAGGCTGAAGGCAAGTGTCCAGATTCAGAAACTGAGACCAGGCTGCTGAAGTTATTGCTGTTCCTTGAAAATAACATTAGTGGTTGTGCACCATTCAGACAGGGTTGAGCTGGTTGTACTGCCGTGTGTCATTTATGATGAAGGCCGTGCCCGTGGAACGCAAGTTGGTTGTGTGCTGCTGTCAGCTGGGGAGCTGGTGAGCTCCTTGAAGGATGGGGGCTAAAATACCTCACGAGGAAGGTAGAGTTGCTTTTTTAAAAATATTTTTATTGGTGTTTTCCAGGCTTTACAGAGTAACAGCTCATGTGTATCTGGTATTTACAAACAATTTTGTGTCTTATTTACATTTTTTGCATGAGGTATTCCCCTTCCCTTCCCTTGTTGGTAGTTTAGTTCCCCTTTTAGTGTTGCCGTCTGCCCTTGGCACCCCGTATTGTGCTCCGCTTCTTTCTGCTGGGGCTTTTAGTTTTTATGGTTAGGGTGGGGGGGCGGGGGGGGGGGCCCTCTGCATGGTCCTCCTCCTCCGCCCCTGTATCTCCGTGCTTCATTTAGTTTCAAGGAGTATGTGACTCGGTGAAATCATCAAAGTCTGAGTGGACTGCCGAGCAATTCACAAAATCTCACTTAATTTTTGTTACATTTCGTTGATGGCACAAAGAGAAAAGGTATGAAAGTGACCACACTCTGGATTCTTGTGATGAGGGGTTTATTAAGGGTGATGCTCAATACAGTTAGGCTAGTGGTCTCACCAAAACCCATGCAAACACTCTGCTCATGTCACTCTACATCAGCTGACACACACCAGAAAGATTATATTAGCACGGGCAGCACGGTAGCATTGTGGGAGCAGCACGGTAGCATTGTGGATAGCACAATTTCTTCACAGCTCCAGGGTCCCAGGTTCGATTCCGGCTTGGGTCACTGTCTGTGCGGAGTCTACACATCGTCCCCGTGTGTGCGTGGGTTTCCTCCGGGTGCTCCGGTTTCCTCCCACAGTCCAAAGATGTGCAGGTTAGGTGGATTGGCCATGATAAATTGCCCTTAGTGTCAAAAATTGCCCTTAGTGTTGGGTGGGGTTACTGGGTTATTGGGGATAGGGTGGAGGTGTTGACCTTGGATAGGGTTTCTCTTTCCAAGAGCCAGTGCAGACTCGATGGGCCAAATGGCCTCCTTCTGCACTCTAAATTCTTTGATAATCTATGATTCTATGATATTCCCAGATATATATAACCCCTCTCCGTCTTTACTTCATTGATGCAATGGCAACAATTCACATTTATACAACAGTTGCCACGATAACCTTATTATATATACAATTCATTAAGACAGTCTCTGTGGTGGGCGTCTATTCCTTTTTGGTAGAATTTGGTGTTCTTGAACTCAGCAACTTGCGACCTCAGATGTGTCCTCATTCGTTTCTGTAGATGGTACTTCTTGAGTAGTTATTTCGGTATCTATCACTACAGTCTTTGAAAATTTATCAGAAACAGAATCTGAACTCATCATTGTTTCTGGCTTCCATTCCAAAGTATAGCTCTCCAGATGTTCCAAATGTAGAACCTCTTGAGAAGTTTCTGCAAGCTCACTTCATGCGTTAAGTAACTGATCAGCATGGCATCACAGAACATTTTCATCATCCGTCTGCACAATGCATGATATTGGACCTGTCCTTGCTAGGATCACAGCTGGTACCCATTTCTCATTGGTAGTGTAACTCTCTCTCCTTGGTTAAATACTCATTTTTTAGAGATTTTCTTCCTCCAAGTAATTTGCACTTGTTGTTATCGTTTGACAATCTCTGAGGTATCATGGAGTTAACAAATCAAACTGTCTTCTTAGTTTCCTCTTGAACAACAACATTGCCGGTGAACTTTGTGTGGTAGAATGTATGGTGTTCCGATAAGATATTAGAAATTTGTTTACTCTTCTTGAGAATATCACCTGGTTCTTCGATGTTTTGATAGAATGTTTTAATGCTTGCACAAAATGATCAGCCAATCCATTCATTGCTGGATGTGATTGTGCTGATTGATATGGTGCATACCGTTCCCTTTCAAGTCGTCCTCAAACTCCTTCGAAGTAAACTGTGTACCGTTATCACAGACAATCTGCTCTGGTGTCACAAATCTTGGAAACATTTTGTCCAGTTTTTCACTGGTTTGGTCAGTCATTATCGCAACGTCTGGAAATTTTGACTTCGTGTCCATAATTACTAAGCACAAGTGTCCCTCCAGTGGACTACCATAATCGATGTGTGTTCTCTGTTATGGCTGAGTCAGCCAATCCCACGGATGTAATGTTGTAATTAGTTTTGCACAAGATTAGCATTGCCCAACTATCTATTCAATTTGAGCATCTAATCCTGGCTAAACTTTCACATTGGCAGCAGTGCTTCACCCAATGGCTTTGTGTGTGTGAGTCCGATCCTGAGAATCTTCCATTGCTCCCGATGCTGTCCCATAGTTAGTCAAAGAAAATCTTCTTTCCAGCGGTTTATCTCCCTCAACGCCAATTTACTCTCTGTTGTGTTTCTATGTTGCCGCAAAGAGAAAAAATATGGAGGTGCTCATGCTCTGGATTCTTATAAAACACAAGGTTCATTATGGATGTTGCTCAATACAATCAAAATGATGATTTCGCCAAAGCCTCTGCGTACACTCTGCTCAACTCGCTGCACATCACGTGACGCATAAACAGCAAGAATTTATCCCCAGACCATAGGCCGGGATTCTCCCTTCTGGGGTCTAACTCCCCACGCCGGCGGGAAAACCAACAGCAACCACCCCGGCATCAACAGCTGCAGAATTCTCCGTATTTTAGGGGACTAGGTAGACGCCAGAGGGGTTGGCGCTACTCCAGCCGGCACCGAAGGGACGGCGTGAGTTCACGTAAACGCCAAAGGGCCGGCATGATCTCGCGCATGCACGGAGCCACTGCCGTGATTCTGCACATGTGCAGACCGGCCAGCATATTTTGGCGCATGTGCTCTTCTCTTCTCCACACCTGCCATGGCGGAGCCCTGCAGGGGCCGATGCGGAAAAAAGAAGGGCCCCCATGGGACAAGCCCTCCCCGCAGATCGGTAGGCCCCGATCGCCGGCCAGGCCACCGTGGGGGTCCCCTCAGGGTCGGATCCCCCCGCACCCTCACAAGGATGGCCCACGCATACTCACCATTCAGGTCCCACCGTGTGGGACCATGCGTAACTCATGCCAGTGGGGCTGGCCAAAAATGGACGGCTGCTCGGCCCATCAGGGCCCGGAGAATCGCCGCGGGGGGAGGTGGCGCTGCCAATGGCCCCCGACCGGTGTGGTGGGAATCACGCCCCCGCCCGAAAAACAGCGTTGGGCGGCCGGGCGACGGGGCGGGATTCGCGCTGCCCCCGGGGATTCTCCGACCCGGTGGGGGGGGGGGGGGGGGGGGGGGTCGGAGAATCCCACCCAGTGTTGAATCTACCATTTTGTGGACAATTTATAGGCAGAATACTCCAGCCGAAAGTGCTGATGAGATTCTCTGGTCTCGCTGGCAGTGCACCTCCATCTTGGTTTTCCCTGCGGCGTGGGTGTCTTCAGTGGGAATTCCCATTGACAGTGGCAGGACCAGAGCATCCCACCACCAGCGAATGGCACTCCGCTTCCGTCTGCCGAGAAAACCTGGTCGGGAAGCTGTTGAATCACAAACTTAGTTTATATTCAACCGCAATTATCCTGTTAATTCATGTTTATCTCTTGTTAATTCTGGATGTTAGAATGTAAGATGGATAGATTGCTTTGCTGACTCTCTTATGGAAAAAAGATTCCTCCGCCTTAATCTGTGCATTCTTATGGCTTTGCTTCTTTTAATGAATAATTGGGATTTCAAGTTTCATCCACTTTCAAAGATATATCACTGGTCTCCAACTAAGGCTGCGATTTAATGGCTGCATTCACTGTACGCGAGATTCCCTGAATGGCCACAAAATCAGAGCAAACTCAGAAACGCAAATCGCAATGACGAGATTTGAGTTCCTGAGGTCCCCCCTCCCAACCACCCTCCGGTGACCTGATCAGATGCAAACTCAGAAAGGGTGCTAACCCAATATAAATATTTTAAAGTAAATTTTCATATCATTAAAGGGCTTGATGCCGCACACAATGCACCTCCTCCCTCCTGCATCACAGCGTGCCAACACGCCAGGGCGAATCGCGACTGGTTGTCGAAAATGAAAACCAGTCATGATAAACAGGCAGGTGTGCCTAGAGGTTGGGTGCTATGGCCAGGAATTGGCACCAATACCCTGGCAATGACAAGGAGCACTGCCAGGGGGCCTCATTGGTGGAGTAACCATCTCCCATTTGGGTGGGGTTCAGCTTCTCCCTTGGTGGGGTTCCCCTTATCCAGGGAGGTGGGAGTTTTCCTTCTGATTGTGGGGGGGGGGGCATTTTCCTTATCTATCGGGAGGGATCCGATATCTGTGCGGGTCTTTCAATTAAACTTTGAGACTGGGGTACCGTTTTGACATAGGATTCCTGCCTCTGCCGGCTTTTTTAGGCCCCGTTCCACTAGCTGGTTAAGTGAACTGAGCCAGTCAGTTGAAGTTGAACAGCGGGCCATTCGATCTCCTGAGAAAAAACGGCTGTGAAACCTGCGAGGCTCTCACAGGTTTTCTCATCCAATCCATCACTCTGCCAATTTTTGGGAAGTTTGCTCACTAAGACCTTAACGTAAAGTTTTCGATCATCTCTCGTGACGCGCAGTGATTGTTTAATAATAAGCAAAAAGCCTGTCAGCAAAGTAAATCTTGAAGCACCCCTTACAGAAAGCCAGGGAATAGAAGTGCAACATTCCTGCTATGATCATTCAGAACTCTCATGTTGAGCATTCAGGCTTTGCCTGATCAGAAGCAATTACCATTTGCACCAGATAAATGTCAGGCAGTGTCTGGATCTTCCAAGAGAGAATTCAACCTTTTCCTCCTGGAGTTCAGTGGCATTATCATTACTGAATCCCCCACAGTCAAAATCCTGGAGGTTATTGTTCACCACAATCTTAGCTGCACCAGATACTGGAGACACAAGAGCAGGTCAAAGAGGTCTCCTGTCAGTAAAAGTTCTCCTGATTCCCCAAAGTCTGTCCACCATCTAATAATATTAATACTCATTATTAATGTCACAAGTATGCTTACATTAACACTGTAATGAAGTTACTATGAAAATCCCCTAGTTGCCACACTCCGGCGCCTGTTTGCTACATGAACGGAGAATTCAGAATGCCCAATTCACCTAATAGCACGTCTTTTGACCAGTTATGACCCAGAATCTGATAGAATACTCCCAATTTTCCTGGATGAGTTGCAGCTCCAACAATACTCAAGAAGTTTGACATCATCCAAGAAATTCTAGCCTGTTAGAACAGCATCCCACCCAACCCACTAAGCCACCTTTGACAGCACCTTCCAAACCCAAAGGGCTGGATTCTCCACTCGCCGGAGTTGAATTGCACCGGTGTTGTGATCCTCTTGCGGTCGTAAAGCGGGATGCGATTCATTGTTCCACGTCATGCAAATTTCTGCATTAGGCCACTGAATCATGAAGGGATATGAATGGATCAAAGCTGCAGATGGTTTTTAAGAGCTGTCAATCAAAAGCTATGAATAGCCTGCAGTTAGTGGATCTGTGGGCACCAGATGCAGGCACACCTGCTCTCCTTTGAGGAATGGACATGTGAACCAGCAAGGTAGATGTTACAGTTATAATGCATCCCACTGCCCCTGTCTAGACTGCTCCCCAGCTTCCTGACAGAGACCTCTTTCCTGGGAGGGGGGTCTGCCTGTGGGGGTCAGAGGGTCTGTGTGTAGTGGGGGTAAATTGAGGGGGTTCCTTTAAGCATGTGGTACCTGTGGGGGGGTCTCCCTGTCACAGGGGACCTCCAATGGAGCGATGGTCGCTCCATTACACTGGCCCCTGTAAGATGCGCTTGGGTGGTTACTACCACCTGGCATTGTGGACTTCGAGGTGGGCTATGGGGAAAACCCCTTCTAGATCCGCCATGCCTGGGCCACGATAGAAGTGACCACAAGTGATCCATCCCCATATCCCATGTGATTCCTGTAGGGGGGGGGAATCACCAGTTGACGGGGCAAAGGGTGCTGGGCCCACTAAATAGATGCAAATAAATCATTACGACCCATTTGCATTTATTTACCTGTTCCCGCTAGCATGTGGTGTGGAACCCGTTCATGCCACCAGTAGGGGTTGGAGTATGATGTTCAAGACGGCGCCTGGCACCAATCCCGATTATGTCCCATGACGGCAGAATCCAGCCTATGATCTTTACCACCTGGAAGAACAAGAGCTGGAGATATAAGCAAACACCACCACCTACAATCTTCCACACCATCTGATTTGGAACTATGTTATATTCCCTTCATTATTGCTCTGTCAAAATCCTGGGATTCGGCCCTGGCAGGCACTCCGGCTGTACCTGTACCACAAGGACTAAACCAACTACTTCTCTGGGCAATAAATGCGGGGCCCATTAGCAAGGCTCACATCCCATGACAAAGGGCTTGATTCTCCGGTCCCCCAGCCGCTTGCTTCTCAGCCACTTGCTGTTCACTGGCAGCAGGGTTCTCTATTCTCGACGCTTGTCAATAGGATTTCCATTGAAGCCACCGCACACCGTCGGGAAACTTATGGGCGAGGGTGTGCTGCAGCCGGCTGGAAGTTTCTGGCCTAAATTTTAAAAGAAACACACAAAAACGCACAGGAGACAAAATCCATAGTGTTAATCTTCTCAGTGATTTACTCGATGTACTTGTAGCATTTCCAAGACTGAGTGTTTGACAAACTGAGATAGAGAAGGGATCAAAATAGGTGGACGAGATTGGATAGCTAAAACTGAAACCAAACAAGAAATCGAGGATGGAATTAGACAACAAACGAGAGATGTTACAGAATGATTGTGAAATTGATTGTATCAAAGGCTTTTTGGCAAGAAGGACAAGGAAGGTTAACATGTGCGGGTCACAGAGAATGGAACTTGAGATAAAACAGGAATTACTAGAAATGCGCAACAGGTCTGACATCTGTGGAGAGAGAAATAGAATGAACACACCAAATTTTATTCTGACACTGAAGATGGACAAAGGGACAGAGGGCCCATTTAACTGGGTGGGAAGGTACAGCATGGAGACCCTGTCACCTTCCCAGTTCCTCTCGACTAACTCCAGGGTGGGAGGACCTGATGTCGTCTTTCTGGCACAGAAGACAGTTGAGGCCCTTAAGTGGCTACTTAAGGGCCTCATCCCACTGCCGCTGGTGGTCAGCCAGTGGTGAGAGATGGACATGCCATGTGGGTAACCCGCCAACTATACCCTGGTGTGTATGCCTGCAGCGTGGTCCCATCTCATGGGCGACCCGTGCCGAACAGAGTTAACCACCAGCAGCATGGGCCACCCATGGGTGAAGATCCCTCTCCAGCTGGCTGGGGCCTCCCTGACTGACCCCGTGAGCAAGCCTCACTTAACCTCACTCTGAGCTCCAATGGTGAACCAGGCAGTCTGGGCCTCCTGCAGTACTGGTGGTACCCACTCTTCTGAAGATGTTGCTAGTGCTGGAGATCTGTCAGCCTCAGAATAGCCAGCGGCTCAGTGGGAATGGTGGGAAATACACCCTGAGGGCCACGAGGGTCTTTGACTCCAAACAGATAATTGACAATAAATTGGGTTGGGGGCATGGAACGGCCACAACAGGGTTATCACTGTTTCCTCAGCAATAGACAGGCCCAGCATCATAGGTAATTCATATAATTGACAGTGCAGAAAGAGACCATTCGGCCCATCGAGTCTACACCGGCCCCAGAAAAAGCACCCTACCTAAGCCCACATCTCCACCCTATCCCCGCAACCCAGCACCCACCTGAGGTTTGGACCCTATGGGGCAATTTAGCGTGACCAATCCACCAAACACGCACATCTTTGGAGGAAACCGGAGCACCCGGAGGAAACCCACTCAGACACGGGGAGAGCATGCAGACTCCGCACGGACAATGACCCAAGCTGGGAATCGAACCTGGTGCTGTGAAGCAACAGTTCTAACTACTACCGTGCTACCGTGCTGCCCCAGGAGCCCCCTAAGACTCACCCTTTTGTGATTTACCCATGGGCCCATGGTGCCTTCATCCGTCTCTTCCACCTTTCAATTCTGGAACCATGGTATCTCACGTAATTATCTTTCTCTTTCCTTCCAATTTCTAAAAGGACTTCCTTATATTTTTGACTTTGAGCAACCGCATCTTTGAAGGCAATTTAATGAACTCTCTATAATAAAAGCAAATAAAAACGGAAAATGCTGGTTAAACTCAACAGTTCAGCAGCGTCTATGGAAAGAGAAACAGAGTTAATGGTTGGAATCCCTCACCAGTGGGATTCCCCATTCCGCTGGCAACGCATCCCCGCCCGTGCTTTTCCCAGTGGAGCAGGGTGCCTACAATGGGTAATCTCATTGGCCAATGGCGGGAATGGAGAATCCTACTGCTAGCCGCGCCGCCAAGAAACTAGCATTTGGGAGTTGGAGAATTCACCTCAATGTTTCAAGTCCAATATGACTCAGGAAAGTGAATCACAGCTCTTTAATCCCTTGGCCCATCTCCATCACAATTGTGGAGGAGAAGTACATGCCTGTCTCTGCATTGGAGTCAGCCAGATCGGGAGCACCGAGTACAACTTTCGATAGGAACTAGTTCGCATCCTCAAAAGGCACTCCCGAAAATCGGACCACCCAGGAAATTAGGTCGGGAATCCCAGATTCAGAACCCACTTTTAACAGGAGCATAAAATCTTTCCTGATGTGTCAAGTCAATAACCTTACACCACAACTCTGACTGACATGAAATGTTAATTGTTTTCCTTTTCAAAGATGCATCATGACCTGCTATATCATCTTTAATCTCACCCTCTCCTGTAAAAGCTTTCTCAAAATCAGGTATGCAATCTGATTTGCCTATCCAAATCAAGAAGGCAGAAGCCAATTATAACACCACAACCATTGTAGTTGCTGGAGTTCTCCAAGACAGCATCTTGGACTGCAAAACCTCAGAACTTCCAGATCTCTATAGATGCATGTTAACATTTGCCAACAAAAGAGAAAATGCTGGAAAATCTCAGCATGTCTGGCAGCATCTGTAGGGAGAGAAAAGAGCTAACGTTTTGAGTCTGATGACTCTTTGTCATCGGACTCGAAACGTCAGCTCTTTTCTCCCCCTACAGATGCTGCCAGACCTGCTGAGATTTTCCAGCATTTTCTCTTTTGTTTCAGATTCCAGCATCCGCTGTAATTTGCTTTCAACATTTGCCAAGCTCTTGACGGAATATCAGGATTCATTTACCCAAGTTGCAGTCTAAACTATTAGATCTTGGACATGGTTTTAGGGAGCAAGAACAGATCTGTTCCTTCTACTGCTGAAGCATGAGAACAGTGACTTTAGAAAGATATACTCCTGTAAACCTCAATTCTAGGTTGATAGAGGCCATTCCATCTCTTTCCAGTCACCAATCTCACTTTGCCAGAGTAACCACACCAATGTGCCATGATGTGGAGATGCCGGCGTTGGACTGGGGTGAGCACAGTAAGAAGTCTTACAACACCAGGTTAAAGTCCAACAGGTTTGTTTCAAACACGAGCTTTCGGAGCACGGCTCCTTCTTCAGGTGAATGGAAAGGCTTGTTCCAGAAATGTTTATATAGACACAGTCAGAGATGCCCCGGAATGCGAGCACCTGCAGGCAATCAAATCATCAAAGATGCAGAGAGAGAGGTAACTCCAGGTTAAAGAGGTGTGAATTGTCCCAAGCCAGTTCAGTCGGTAGGCCTCTGCAAGTCCAGGCTTGTTGGTGGGGGCCGAATGTAATGCGACATGAATCCCAGATCCCGGTTGAGTCCGCATTCATGCGTGCGGAACTTAGCTATAAGTTTTTGCTCAGCAATTTTGCGTTGTCGCGTCTCCCAGGTACACCCAGCTTCTGTCGCGACACGACGCACTTCCTACAGACAAGGTACACCCAGCTTCTGTCGCGACACGACGCACTTCCTACAGACAAGGTACACCCAGCTTCTGTCGCGACACGACGCACTTCCTACAGACAAGGTACACCCAGCTTCTGTCGCGACACGACGCACTTCCTACAGACACATCGAGGGCATCTTGAAACCCATCGTACAAGGTACACCCAGCTTCTGTCGCGACACGACGCACTTCCTACAGAAACTCAGCACCCATGGACCAGTTGAACCAGGAACATTCCTCGTCACAATGGATGTCTCGGCACTCTACACCAGCATCCCCCATGACGACGGCATTGCTGCAACAGCCTCAGTCCTCAACACCGACAACTGCCAATCTCCAGACGCAATTCTGCAACTCATCCGTTTCATTCTAGACCACAACGTCTTCACCTTCGACAACAAATTCTTCATCCAGACGCACGGAACAGCCATGGGGACCAAATTTGCACCTCAATATGCCAACATCTTCATGCACAAGTTTGAACAGGACTTCCTCACCACACAGGACTTTCAACCGATGCTATACACCAGATACATCGATGACATTTTTTTCCTTTGGACCCACGGCGAGACATCACTGAAACGACTACACGATGACATCAATAAGTTCCATCCCACCATCAAACTCACCATGGACTATTCTCCAAATTCAGTTCCATTCTTGGACACACTCGTCTCCATCAAGGACGGTCACCTCAGCACCTCGCTTTACCGCAAGCCCACAGACAATCTCACGATGCTCCACTTCTCCAGCTTTCACCCGAAACACATTAAAGAAGCCATCCCCTATGGACAAGCCCTCCGTATACACAGGATCTGCTCAGACAAGGAGGAGCGCAACAGACACCTACAGATGCTGAAAGATGCCCTCGTACGAACGGGATATGGCGCTCGACTCATTGATCGACAGTTCCACCGCGCCACAGCAAAAAACCGCACCGACCTCCTCAGAAGACAAACACGGGACACCACTGACAGAGTACCCTTCGTCGTCCAGTACTTTCCTGGGGCGGAGAAACTACGACATCTTCTTCGCAGCCTCCAACACATCATCAGCGAGGATGGACATCTTGCCAAGGTCATCCCCACACCCCCACTACTGGCCTTCAAACAACCGCGCAACCTCAAACAAACCATTGTTTGCAGCAAATTACCCAGCCTTCAGAACAGCAACCACAACACCACAAAACCCTGCCAGGGTAATCTCTGCAAGACATGCCAGATCATCGACATGGACACCACCATTACACGTGGAAACACCACCCACCAGGTACGCGGCGCATACTCGTGCGACTCGACCAATGTAGTCTACCTCATACGCTGCAGGAAAGGATGTCCCGAAGCGTGGTACATTGGCGAGACCATGCAGACACTGCGACAACGAATAAACGGGCATCGTGCGACTATCAACAGGCAGGACTGTTCCCTTCCAGTTGGGGAACACTTCAGCAGTCAAGGACATTCAGCCTCTGATCTCCGGGTCAGCATTCTACAAGGAGGCCTTCAGGAGACGCGACAACGCAAAATTGCTGAGCAAAAACTTATAGCTAAGTTCCGCACGCATGAATGCGGACTCAACCGGGATCTGGGATTCATGTCGCATTACATTCGGCCCCCACCAACAAGCCTGGACTTGCAGAGGCCTACCGACTGAACTGGCTTGGGACAATTCACACCTCTTTAACCTGGAGTTACCTCTCTCTCTGCATCTTTGATGATTTGATTGCCTGCAGGTGCTCGCATTCCGGGGCATCTCTGACTGTGTCTATATAAACATTTCTGGAACAAGCCTTTCCATTCACCTGAAGAAGGAGCCGTGCTCCGAAAGCTCGTGTTTGAAACAAACCTGTTGGACTTTAACCTGGTGTTGTAAGACTTCTTACTGTGCACACCAATGTGCAGCTTGAGACCAGGCTGTTTGCATTACAGGGAAATTAAATTCACCAATATCGAAACAAATTCAATTTGTCCTTTCGTGAACTTCTCAGCGGTCTGTGAATGCATTCATCTCAGTTAATAATGAACACTTGCTTTGTTGGCTCAGCCTTTCCTTGGCCTTTGTAAATACATAGAACATTCAGCTTGCAATGTAGAAACTCATAATTGCAGAATAAAGGGAATATTTCTTCGAATTAATACACTTCTGATAATTTTCAGCTCACTATTTTGTCATGGTGGTTATGACGTAGCCCATTAATCAATCTACTATTCTCAATTAAAATCTGTTGCCTTGTCAGACATCTATGCTGCTGTTCATAGAACTTCTGTGGATCTTGATGATTTTAATATACAAGTGATCTTCTTTGAGAGATGTTATGCATCACATTACTGCCTATTTTCAGTCTTTGCCACCGCATGTGGAAAAGAGCTATATGATTTGAAAGTAAATTGATGTCATTAACATCGTTGTTTTTCCATTGGCTGTGATGTGCGTTGAAAGGCAAGTTCTGTTGCACTGATTTCTGTGAAAATCTCTGAAGTTGGTTTGTTTGAGGGATAGTTAAAGTGAAATTTCAACTGTTAGTAATTTGGCAACACTTGTAGTTTCCCTGGCTCATTACCAAAGTTGAATTAAAGTGTTTGTGCATCAAAAGCAAATAGAACTGTGCTGTAATATCTATATGGTACATCTGATATTTTTTTTTAATGCATTTGCAAGGCCATAGTGCAATAAGACTCAACCTTCTGTGATTTACCCATGGGCTCATGGTGCCTTCATCCGTCTCTTCCAATGCCGAGATTGCCATGTGGTAGCTAGTAAGTCTGGTCGAGCCAGTAAGAGGTCGTCAGTAGGATTAGTAGAGTGTCAACCCACAGCTGAACATGCACAGCCGTTCATAGTTCACATAAAACCGTGTTGGATCATCTCCGGTGTTAGATGTTTGTTTCTAGCTTCTCTGCATTCAGTTGCAGTCAACGTCAAACCAACCTGTCTGACACATCATGGTACCAGAGTGCTATTAATCCTGCCAAACCTACCGCGAGTAAATCTGCAGCGACCAGAAAGCGGCCATCCAGCGACATGGACAATATCCAGTCTCCTCGGTAGCCCCGCATCTCCGGCAACCTCGCTGCTAATTGGAAGATCTTCAAGCAATAGTTCCTCCTCTATTTCGAGGCCTCCAACCTCGAGGCAGCATCGGATGCAAGGAAGATCGCGTTATTTATCTCGACCGCGGGGGATCACATATATACAACTCGCTTATGTTTGCCAATAGCGATGACAAGACGAAGTTTAAAACGGTCCTGCTAAAATTCGACAACCACTGCCACATTGAAGTGAATGAGAGCTTTGAATGGTACATCTTCCAACAGAGACTTCAGGGTAAGGATGAACCTTTTCAGTCCTTCCTGACCCAGCTCCGCACCCTGGCGCGGTCATGTAATTACGGCTCGGTGGCTGATTCCATGATCCAGGATCAGATCGTTTTCAGGGTCCACTCCAATTCCCTGCGGTAGCAGCTCTTCAAAATAAAACAGTTAACTCTCTCCGTCGCTATTGAGACGTGCGTAGTCCTTGAGCATGCCAAGAATCGTTACTCCCACATCAGTGAGGCGGAAACTGCAAAACTGGCCTCCCACGAGGCAGAACGGGTGCAGGTCATTGAAACAATGCAAGGCCTGAGTATCGAGGAGAGTGGCCATTTTGCGCGCTTTTCCCGGGTCCCGACGTATGCGTGCCACAGCTGGGTGGACGACGAGGCCGAGAACCTTAATGCGCAGGTGCGTACATCGGCCAACCGCACTGCGCATGCGCGTTGGCACACGGAACGCGCTGACGTCAGCATTATGACATGTCCGAATTGTGGCTCCGCCCATTTAAAGCGGCTATGTCCAGCCAAAGGAAGGTGATGCCTACAGTGCGGGAAGCCTGGTCATTAAGCGGCCTGCTGCAGGTCCGTTCCACCGATTATCAGCCAGCGGTCCCAGATACGGCGCAGAAGTCTCCGCTCGGTACAAGACATGCAGGATGCTGATCCCGACAGCCCAACGGATCCCGATGCTGATTGCCTCAAATCTCCATGTCTGGTGGGCATCATAACCACACGCGACCTGGTCCCCACTGCATCTCCAACCAGCCTTTCGATCCTCAGTGTGGATCCCGACGACGAGTGGTATGCTTTCCTAACAGTCAACCAGGCTCGCATCCGATTTAAACTGGACACCGGCGCGTCTGCGAACCTCATATCACAGTCAGATCTCGACAGCGTCCGTGACCAGCATAGCATTCTTCCACCAGCATGCCAACTCCTCGACTATAAGGCAACTTTACGATTCAAGATTGTTCAGCCTGACAGGGCGTCCCTGCTCGGTGCTTGCGCTTTAAAAGCCAGTGATTTAGCCCAGTGAGCTAAACCAGCCCACCATCAAGTCTCTTTGTTACCCCATCAAACATTCAATTCAATAAGTTAAATACAGTTTGCATTTCATAAGTATGTGTTGTCTTTCCTAAATTAATGCACACTTATCCAAAGTCAGTGTTAATTTTGTCCAAAATTATCATTTCTAAAAACATTCCCACCATTGAGGTTAAACTGATGGCCTGGAGTTTCTGGGTTTATTTTTTGACCAAGGATGTAACATGGGCAATTCTCCAGACATCTAGCACTACCGCTGCATTGAAGAGGATTGGAAGTTTATGGCTCATACCGCCGTCATTTTCACTATTGCTTCCTTCAGCATCCTCAAATGTATCCTATCTGGTTCTCGTGGCTTATCATCTTTAAATACAGAAAGCCATTATAATACCCCTTCTTTCTAATTTCCTCAAATAATTTTTTAGCCCATCCAGTACCTCGACTGAATCGTCTGTCACTATAACTTTGGCCGCATCATCTTCTTTGTAAAGACAGGTGCAGCAGCTTCATTTATTACCTCAGCCGAGTTCTCTGCCTCAATGACTGCATTTTCTTTTGTCCTTAATTCAACCCAGATCTCCTTTTCCTACACTTATTTCGACAATTCGAATAGCTTTCCTTTAATATTCCTTTTTCATTTTCCTTTAATATTAGCTGCCTGTCCCTTTTCACACTTTTTTCTTTTCCAATTTCCCTCTGAACATTCTCACTTTTATTATCAATCTGAAATCAGTCACACATGCCCTTTTCTGTTTTCTCTTAATCTCTCCTTTATCGTCCAGGGAACTCTGGCTTTAGTTGCCCTGCCTTTCCTCCTCATGGTAAGGTACGGTGACTGTAATGGAACCATCTCCTTTTTAAATTGTTCCATTATAATTTTGCCTATTAATCTTTGACTCCAAGTTAGCCGGGGCAGATTTATTCTCACCCGACTAAACTCGGCTCGCCTCCAATTAAGTATTTTTTGTTCTTGATTGCTCCTTGTCTTTTCCCATGGTTGATCTGAAATTTGTGGTACTTTTGTCACAGTTTCCTAAAACCTCCCCGCGCTGCAGTTGATTCACTTGACCCACTTCATTCCCCAGAACCTGATCCAGCAATGCCTCATTCTTTGTTGAGCCAGAAACATGCTGATCAATGACATTCTCTTGAATATACTTCAGAAACACATTCCCCTCGCTTTCATTTACACTACTATCATCTCAGCCTATCTTGGAATAATGAAAGGCCCCTGTTTCACTACTCCATAGTTTTTGCATTGAACAAAAAACAGTACAGCACAGGAACAGACCCTTGGGCCCTCCAAGCCTGTGCCGACCATACTGCCGTATAACCTAAAACCTTTTACAATTCTGTGGTCTGTATCTCTCTATTCCCATCCTATTCATGCATTTGTCAAGACACCCTTTAAATGTCACTATTCATCATCTCCGGCAGTGAGTTCCAGGCATTCACTACCCTCTGTGTAAAAATGGCCCACGCACATATCCTCTAAATCTGCCCCTTGAACCTTATACCTATGACCCTCGCAAGTGACTCTTCCACCTGGGAAAAAGTTCCTGAGTATCCACTCGGTCCATGCCCCTCATAATTTTGTCAAATGCTATCAGATCGCTCCTCAATCTCCGTTGTTCCAGTGAGAACAAACGAGTTTATTCAACCTCTCCTCATAGCTAATGCCCTCCATACCAGGCAACACCCTGGTAAATGTCTTCTGCAGCCTCTCCAAAGCCTTCTCATCCTTCTGGTAGTGTGGCAACCAGAATTGAAGGTCTAATACAGGTGGAAATACTCCAAATGTGGTCTAACTAAGGCTCCACACAGCTGCAGCATGACTTGCCAATTGTTATGCTCAGTGCCCCATCTGATGAAGGCAAGCATGCCGTATGCCTTGTTGACCACCTTCTCCACCTGGGTTGCCACTTTCAGTGACCTGTGGAGCTGTACATCCAGATCTCTCTGACTGTCAGTATTCTTAAGGGTTCCGCCATTTAATGTATATTTCCACTGTATTAGACCTTCCAAAATGCATTACCTCACATTTTCTGGATTAAGCTCCATCTGCCATCTCTCCACCAAAGTCTCCAATCGATTTATATCCTGCTGTATCCTCTGACAATCCTCATCTCTATCTGCAATTCCAGCAACCTTTGTGACATCCACAAACTTACTAATCAATTGATCTGTAATTTCCCTGCAAATTTCCCCTTCTATATCTTTCCCATTAGTTGGTGAGCGATAGTAAACATCCAGTCATGTAATTGTACCTTTGTTGTTTTTGTGCATAATTCAGCGGCCTCTTGACGCCCGACTTGGTGTCGGGACTGGGCCAATGAATCACGCGAGAGGCCGCTAGCGCGATTTGCAATGCTCGAAATGCCTTGTGAGATTTTATTTTATTTTTTTATAAATTTAGTGTATCCAATTATTTTTTTCCAATTAAGGGGCAATTCAGCGTGGCCAATCCACCTATCCTGCACATCTTTGGGTTGTGGGGGTGAAACCCACGCAGGCATGGGGAGAACGGGCAAACTCCACACGGATAGTGACCCAGGGCCGGGATTCGAACCCGGGTCCTCAGCGCCGTAGGCAGCAATGCTAACCACTGTGCCACCGCGCTGCCCGAGCCGTGTGAGATTTAACGGAATCTCGCAAGATGTTGCAATCTGGATCTTGCCCTCACGGGGCATGATTCAGACCTATATATTTAATTGAACCATTAGGATCATTCAAATATGCCTTCACCGGATTCTCCTGGCACCCCGGACCTAATGACTGAGAATGAAGGGGAGAGCCAAGCACATTGCCAAATGTGTGGTCAGGGGATCCATGAGGGTCAGAGCTGCCAGTTTTGGTGCAGAGAATGCCATTTAGTACTGGTCCACACAAACATGGACCAGTCATAACGGCACCTGGGGGTATCTTCCAGTTCATTACAGACCACTGCGTGGTTGGGGACAGGTCAGGGTGGCACTCCCTCTGGCACCTGGACATATTGGCACAGCAAGCCTGGCACCCTGGCATTGCCAGCCCACCATGCTGGCAAGTGCACTAATAGGGTGCTATGGTGGCTGTGTCAGGATGCCTTGGTGCCATGTTGGCACTTCCAGGGATCTGGGCCGGGGGGGGGGGGTGCTTATCAGGGGAGTATTATAACCCCCATGAGGCCATGGAGAAACCATTGTTGATCCCCCCGTAGGCCTCGTGGAGTACGAGCTTCCCAGATAGGGGGCGGAGACCACCCAGTTGGAACTCATTACAAATAAACATAAAAGCAGGCCCAAAGTAGGGCCTGGTATGGTTCGCTATCCCAACAAGAACAGGGAGCGAGTTGCTGAGCAGAATACTGTAAATAGATTAAGAATCTTACCGTTGGCTTCCTCAAGGGCAGCACGGTAGCATTGTGGATAGCATAATTGCTTCACAGCTTCAGGGTCCCAGGTTCGATTCCGGCTTGGGTCACTGTCTGTGTGGAGTCTGCACATCCTCCCCGTGTGATGTACCATCAATTGTACGCGAGGCGAGTGATTTACCAAAGTCTGGCTTTAATTGACTAGAACACAGCTCTGCGATCGTCTACAGTGGAAAGGGACGATCGTCAGGCGTCTGAGCATTTATACCTCGTTAATAGAGGTGTGGTTAACTCAGCCTCTTGGCCAATCGGCCGAGAGGCACATGACCGACCAGGGCCAATGGTAAGCCGACGTTCTGGCCCAATGGCAGATGAGTATGCAGATCATATCACCACACCGTGTCTGTGTGGGTTTCCTCCGGGTGCTCCGGTTTCCTCCCACAGTCCAAAGATGTGCAGGTTAGGTGGATTGGCCATGATAAATTGCCCTTAGTGTTTAAAATTGCCGTTAGTGTGAGGTGGGGTTACTCGGTTATGGGGATAAGGTGGAGGTGTTGACCTCGGGTAGGGTGCTCTTTCCAAGAGCCGGTGCAGACTCGATGGGCCGAGTGGCCTCCTTCTGCACTGTAAATTCTATGATAATCAAGTTACTAAACTGGTGATGAGGGAAAAAGAAATCTCTGGATTCGCTCGTGAAATCGTCTTGCTGCCTGGAAATCCATTGCCCCTGGAACATAGCGATGTAACTGCTCAGGATGCCAATATTCAGGAAATTGTAAGTCTTTGATGCAGGCCTGCAAAACTGGAACCAGTATGCGGAATGCACAAGGTATTTTTTCCAGGCAAACGGGATTTTTGGATTTGTTTATTGTCGCGTGTACCGAACGTGTATCGTGGTGCAAGCAGCTCAAAAATACTTTTCGGGTAAGACCGTCAGAATGTCATCCTCCTGAATGTCTGCGGGGCCCCGACCTTTGGGATCATAAAAAGTTTAACTTCCGCAGCTGCACTGGCCTCCCAATTATTTGATGAGCTGGTCACTTTGGCTTCTGAACACGATGGCCCCGAAGCCTTCCGTAATTATGCAGCGCTATCATTTTAATATGGTGGCCCTGTTTCCCAAGGGATCTGGTCACTCATGTCTTTACCCGCTTAACATGTCGATCTGAGCATTGCCGTCCCGCTCCGAAATATTGAGGGGTAGACTAGTATGTGGCATAAACAACATGACCACTCAAAGGATGTGATTGGCAGAGCCCATCTTGGATTTTGAATGGGACAACGAGCTTTTCCTGCCCCAATAGCACACGAAGAAATGAGTGCAGGAGCTGCAGGGATCCATGGACTATGGCGTTCATAGTTTGGCCCTTCCTTCATTTTGAACTCCCACTGCATCATGGGACCATACAGTTCTGGCCAGACCTCCTCTTAAAGGGCAGCTCGAGAGGCATTCCTGCAGCCAGGTCAGGCTCACTGGAGCTACCGTTGAATGGTGGGATATCTCCCCCAAGAATGAAGTGGGGAGGCAGGCACATTGCCAATTGTGTGGTCAGAGAACTCGTGAAGGTCAGAACCGCTACTTTTGGTACAGAGCTGCCAAGATAACCGCAAACCAGGGCCTTACACGTGAGCCATCGCAATTAGGAGGACAATTTAATGCAGCTGAATTGCATCATGGACCGAAAGGTGACACTGATCCAGGTCACTGGACAGGTCAATGGTCACCCCGTGATAGTGCAAATGGGCCTTCTCCATCGTGGACCATTGAACATTTTGACGACTCTGCGCAGTGATCATGTCATTGACATGACCAAAGCGAGGTTGGCGAACTATATCAGCGAGCCTTTGAATATCGTGGGAACCACCGTCACTCCAGTAACACAGAGGCAGCAGTCGGTCCGTCTTCCTTTGGTTGTGGGGCAGGGACTGGGGCCCAGTTTGCTGGGACAAGACAGGTTGTGGTTCCTCCATTTCAACTGGCGGGTGTCGATAATGAAGCCAGAAAAATCTGTCCAACTCTGTGGAGATTTTAAGCTCACAGTGAACAGAGCTTCACGCATGGACCAGTACCTGGTGTCCAGAGTGGAGGATTTGTACACAAGACTGGCTGGAGGGTGTTCCTTCACGAAGCTTGACATGAGTCGTGCTTATTTACAGGTAGAACTAAATCCAGAATCCAGGATATTTGCAACCATAAACACCATCAGGCGTTATTTGAACACACCGGCCTCCCGTTTGGGGTTTCATTGGACTCAACGATTTTCTAATGTGTAATGGAGAATATCTTGCAGGGTCTGATGAAGGTGGCCATCTATCTAGATGGCGTGCTCATCACAGGCACCACGGCGAAGGGGCATATGGACAGGAAGTGCTCCGGCGGTTTTCCCAAGTCGGCACCTGGCTAAAGAGGAGCAAGTGGATGTCAAAGCTAGAACGATGACCCATTTAGGTTACAGGGTGGACACGAATGGTCTACCCAGTGGAAGATAAGGTTCGGGCTATAAAAGTGGCCCAGACCCCAAAGAACACCACTAAGCTCTGCTCAGTCCAAGGCCTGGTGAACTATTATGGGAAGTTCATTGCAAACCTGGCCACTTTATTAGCTCCACTCCACATATTGTTGAGGAAGGACCAGGAATCGTTCTTGGGTGCTTCAAATGACAAAGCATCCGTCAGAGTGAAAAAGCGTCAGGTGTCTACGCAGCTCCTCACGTACTGTGATCTGGCTTGGCCACTAATCTTGACATGCCTCTACCTGCAGCGTTTGCTTTCGCTTCAATGAAACTGGCGGGCGGAGAGCAAAATTACACTCAAATCGAGAAGCAGGGTTTGGGGGTAATATTTTGTGTCAAGAAATTCCACTGGTATATTTATGAACAGAATTCCTCCATTGTGACAGACTGCAAGCCACTGGTCGGCCTTTTTATGCAGGATAACTGAATCCCACCCATCGTATTGGCTATAGTTCAGTGTTGGGCGCTTCTGTTTACTGCGGATGAATATTCATCTTGACACCACTCGAGTACTCAGATTTCCCATGTCGACACCCTTAGCCATCTACCATTGCCCGTGCATGCCCCATTCCGACCATTGGTGGATAAAGTGGTTCAAAAGGGGCATGAAAAAAAATCCACGGGATCCATGGACACGTGGTTCCTTTTAAACTACCACACAAAGCCAAATGTGACGACGGAAATCGTCCCCGCCGCAGGATGGTTGACGGGCCGACGACTTAGAACCAGATTGAGTCTCACATTTCCGAGCCTCAGCTGAAAAGTGGAGGTGAAAAAGACGCACCACAACTTTAGAACGCCAGGGTGGCAATTTCACTCAGGGGATGCAGTCTATGCCCGTGCTTTGGCTCCCAAGTGTCGTGCTAGAGAGAACGGGTCTGGTCTCGTACAAAGTCGAGGTTCAGGGGAAAGTTCAGCTAAAGCGCTTGAACAACCTGAAGAACGGAGAGCTCGCACATTGCGACGTCTAACTGGCAGTATAGATGTCTCCTCCGTGCCAGGCACAGCACCTCAGCCTGCAGACCCATCCACCTAGATGACAGCGCCTGGTCCAGCAGGGGGAGAGTGACTCCAGGTCAGGGATGAAAACAGAAGTGTTTGTATCTGCAGACGGCGTTGTGTTTGGGACCGAGGTCCCAGCGATAACTCTTCGGGGTCAGCTAGGAAACGGCGATAGACAGATATACTTGGTCTGAACCAGCGTCGCCACAGTTAGAAGAAAGCCTTGGGTAAAGAGGTGCAGAACGCCCCCGCTGAGGGGAACTTTTAGACTTTCAGGGGGAGGCGTGTTTTAACCCCCATGAGGACCATGGGGAAACTGTTGTTGATCTCCCTGTAGGAGTCATAGAGTACGAGCCTTCTTGAACCGAAACTCACCAGCGTCTTCTGAAGGGCAACTAGAGATGGGCAATAAATGCTGGCCTAACCAGAGATGCCCACAGGCAGTAAACGAATAAAATCTATATATATATATATCCCTGTTTCTTCACTGTTGCTAACAGCACTGTGCGTGCACTTAGACCACATGGACTGCAGCAGTTCAAAAATGCAGCTCACCACCATCTTCTCAAGGGCAATTAGAGATGGGCAACACATGCTGGCGATGCCAAAATCTCATGAATGAATTTTTTAAAAGTCAGACTGTGAGGAAATACAATATGATCTGAATAAGATTTACATTATATTTCCTTTTTGTTTTAAATGTATTTTATTACAAACATGTATCAAAACAGGTTACAGCGAATAAATGTCCCAGGAAACATCCTTCCCAGCAATCAACTTTACAGTCTGTACAGATTTTTCCCCTTTTTCACCCTCCCCCCTCCTCCCCCCCTCCCGCCCCCGCAAAGAACAGCCCCTCAAACACGATCACAAACATCGCCCACCTATCCTCAAACCCCCCCTGAAGAGCTCCTTAACTCATACTTTATCTTTACTAACCGCAGGAAGTCATACAGGTCACCCAACCAAACCGCTACCCTTGCCACTCCAGCAAAATTCGCCGCCGTGCACTCAGAGAGGCGAAGGCCACGACATCGGCCTTCCTCCTCTCCATGAGCTCCGGTTTCTCTGAATCCCCAAATATCGCCACCAAAGGGTCCGGGTCCACCTCCTCCTCCACTATCCTGGCTAAGACCGCAAAGACTCCCACCCAGCATCTTCCAGATTTTTCGCAACCCCAAATCATGTGTGCGTGATTCTTTGGCCTCCACCCACACCTCTCACACTCATCTGCTCCCCTCTGAAAGAACCCAGTAATTCTTGCCCGAGTCATATGCACCCTGTGCACTTAATTATGTTGTGTGGCTTGGAGGGAATTTTCCGGTGATGGTTTTCCCATGTATCTGCTGACCTTGTCCATTTATAGGGTGGAGGTCATGGGAGTGGAAGGTGCTGTTGGAGCTGCCTTGGTGAGCTCTTGCAGTTCATCTTATGGGTGGTATGCACTGCTGTTACCATGAGTCATGCTGGAGGGAGTGGATGTTTGTCGATAAGGTGCCTTGTGGATTGTGGACAGGCTTTGGGGAGTCAGGAGTGGATATACTTGTCTCGGGATTCCTCACGTCTGACCTGCTTTTGTAGCTGCAGCATTGATATGGTTGGTTCAGTTCAGTTTCTGGTCAATGGTAACCCCTACGATATTGACAGTGGGGGTTTCAGTGATAGTAATGCCATGGAATGCTAAGAGATGATGGTGAGATTCTTTCTGTTAAAGATGGTCATTGCCTGGCACTTGTGTGGCGTGAATGTAACTCCACCTTACCATTTCTTACTCTTATGCTATCTGCTTCTCCCAATACTTTATGCACCTTGTTTCTCTTATCTAATGATACATCCTGGTTCTCATTGAACCAATAAAAACCAAACCAAGCTTTTGTCACGGCTCTGTTGAGATATCAATTGGTCCCACCTTCCAATATCCCACAAATCTAATATCCTTCTTCCAACACCATCTCTCCAGCCACACATTCATCTGCTATATCCTTCTATTTCTATACTTATAAGCACATGACAGCGAGAGTATTCTAGAGATTACTACCTTTGAGATCTGTTTGTTAGTCCCTTTGCAAACTAAGTCTGAGGAGCTTCATCCCTCTTTCAACCTCTGTCATTCATACCGATACGCACCATGACGTCTGACTCTTCCCCTCTTCCCTCTCAGGGTACTCTGCAGCTGCATAGTGACATAGGGCAGGACAGTGACACAGTAGTTAGCACTGCTGCCTCACAACACCAGGGATTCGGTTTTGATTCTGACCTCGGGTGACTGTAGAGTTTGTACGTTCTCTCCGTGTCTGAGTACATTTCCTCCGGGGGCTCCGGTTTCCTCCCACAGACCAAAGCTGTGCAGGTTAGGTGAGATGGCCATGCTAAATTGCCCCTTAGGGTGAGGTTACAGGGTAATGGATTGGGCCGAGGCAGAGTGGTCTTTCGAAGTATCATAAGACATAGGAGTGGAAGTAAGGCCATTCGGCCCATCGAGTCCACTCCACAAAGTGATACACTCCACTGTATCAGTGCAGACCTGATGGGCCGAAAGCCGTTTTAATTTCATTTCATTTTTCTTCCCTGCAGAAATTCTATGGCATCCTTGAACCTGACCCAAGAGCCGAAATATGCCAAACTGGAACCCTGGTCTGTGACCACAGAAACGCCTTAACTATGGAATTCCTGATGTACCATCGATTGTACGCGAGGCGAGTGATTTACCAAAGTCTGGCTTTAATTGACTAGAACACAGCTCTGCGATCGTCTACAGTGGAAAGGGACGATCGTCAGGCGTCTGAGCATTTATACCTCGTTAATAGAGGCGTGCTTAACTCAGCCTCCCGGCCAATCGGTCGAGAGGCACATGACCGACCAGGGCCAATGGTAAGCCGACGTTCTGGCCCAATGGCAGACGAGTATGCAGATCATATCACCACAATTCCCAATTGTTATTATTAATCAATCGCCCTGCTCTGCACAACTTGGAAGCTGCGTTGTTATGAATATCCATCTGGCTGCCCTCCCAGTAGAACTGTTACCCCCACCAGTACTTTGAACTAAGTACTGTTTGGAGAGTGAAATATACTCAGGCGAATCCTGGACCACCTATTTCATCCTCCTTGGCTGTCTGCTGCTAGCCTATTTCTTCTAATTTCCTTTCAGCATAATTTAATCTTTGAAAAAGTTCAGACAAAGTTTGGGTTATTTCAAGCATTGCAATGTTTCCTATGGAATAACAACGGCCGAAATCTTACAAAAACTGGCAAAGCATCAGATCCAGTGAGAAAAGCGGTGCCATCAACACGATTTCTCAAGGGATTTTGGACCTGTTAAAGAAAAGTTTATTTTCCCCATGTGTATCATGCGGCGCTCTTTGCAACCTCCCCCTGATTTGCTCACCACAGGGTGAGCAATCACTACATGTAAACGCCTCCCCAGCACTTGTTCCAGGTCCATGAGAGGAGATGGCTGCCATGAAGCCCACGCCGCTTTTCTTGGAGGGAGCCCAGACCAGACTCCTCAATGGTGTGACCCAGAGGTGCGATGTCCTGTACCCACACTCCAGGAAGCGGTCCACCAGCAAGGTGCCCATTCCCGCCTGGAAGGACATAACAGGTTTAGTTAGTGCCAGCTCCCTGCAGAAAAGGACAGGATAGCTGTGCCCCAAAAAATGAATGAACTTCGCACAACCAGGGTAAGTCTGCCATCTGTAGTCTCTCAATGCAGCTCCTCACCCAACCGGCTCACTTCCAAGGTGATCATTCACCCATACGGGTTTCCCACCTGTCATGAGGCCGTCTTCCATCCCCTTCAACCAGCTTGGTGATTCCAGTGCCTGGACTGGTGGGGGTGGGGATGCCCAGAATGCCATGGTGAACTCCATGGTCAGCCCATCCAGCCCCAAGGTCTTGTCTCTGCTCAGCTCCTCAGATTGATGGGGGCATCAAACTTTCCGATGCCCACTGGCCGACCTGTGGCAGGTCTTCCCACAAACCCCTGGAAGCATCATGGCTGGAGCAATCTGGAGAGAAGAGCGCAGCAGAGAAGTTGCAGGCGCAGCACCGATGTCCTCCACATCCCAGATGATGGATCCATCATCGGTCAGCAGCATATTGAGCTCCTCTGACCCCCACTGTAACTAAAAGGGTTTCCATTATTCCACAACAGGCTGGTATTGGGTGTCACAGATAACTGTGGGTGTCTCTCTCCTGCAGGTGTTAAAACCACGACCCGGAAGTGTCGCACTGGGACAGCTTCGCAAGAGAGAGGGGGCAAGTCTCACTGTTTATACCTAACCAGTGAGGTTGTCCTTATGCCACACCAGTTACCTTGACTGCCACCTGCGCCTGTGTGAGTCTCTCTCCCGTGATGGTGAAATGTCACCCGGAAGTGCCCCACTAGTGCAACTTCACAAGAGAGAGAGAGAGAGGGACCACTGTTTATTCCTGACCAGTAGCCTCTCTTGAGTGAGCGTGTTCGAAGTGCTCAGATTCCCTTTTCTGGCCTTGACTACAGGACGATGTCCTGGCAATTATTGTGACTTGACCAGTGCGGACAGTGAAAGGAAGGTGAGAACCACAATATTGGTAGTTTTAAAATAATTGGTTTATTCAAGAGAAATTAAGTCTTCTGCAACTCAGATTAAACCCCCCCCCCCCCCCCCCCCCCCCCCCACACACACACACACACACACACACACACCGATTATGAAATACTATGTGTAAAACAAGAGACTAAATGGCACATCGAAAATTCTTACAGTTTACACAGATTTACTTTAGCGACGCAAACACAGATACATTCACTCACCCACCCCAAAACTTCAACAAGCCATACTAATTGGGAGTTTTCTGTGAGCTGGAGGAATATACTCACCGCTCCAGGGACAGGGTAGTTTAAAAAAACGTTGACACAGATTTCTTTAGATCTTCTTCCAAGCTGTCTGGTCCTTGCGGCAGTTGCTCCTTCAGTTCTCGTGGTCGGTGTTCAGCCAGGCGAAGCGTGTGTCAGGCAAGAGAGTAGAGCTTCTTGCAGGAGAGCAGAGTTCTTGCAGGAGGGCAGAGTTCTTGCAGGAGGGCAGAGTTCCTTTTTTTCCTTTTTCACAGTTCCTCAGACTTGACGTTTTAAGGGCCAAAACCCTGAATGGGTCGAACACTGACCCTCACACCTGTGAGTTCCAGGACAAAGGAAACCTTTCTGATTATTGACAGAATGGAAGTGAGCAAGTTCCCCAATCACAAGGTGTCATAATATAATCAGTACCCTTACGAAAAACTTGCAATGTCTCTGGTTTCTGCTGGTCTCTTGACAATGGTCGCTGGAGCCAGGTTCGTTATCTCATTAAGGTATTGTGCTTCCGTCTGGCCAGGACAATAAGTGATTTGCATTTCAACTTCCCCTGGTCTCTTGATGAGATTGGGCTGTTTCATGACTCATGGCCTGTTTGTCCTGATTCCGTTGTCTGCCTGATCTGCTCAAATCAACTGGAATTTTGGTCTTTTGATGAGTTTGCTACAACGTACACCACCTCCCATGAAGGAACCCCTTGGCACCCTTGTGGCAATTGTTGGGAGGGGGCTTGCCACCTTACCACCCTTCAGACTGCATGGTGCAAAACACTGCAAAAGGGTGGAACCTGAATGTGGGGAATGAGGGGGTGATGAAAGGGGAGCTGAATGGAGGTTCTGGTAGGTGGGGGAAGGGTCTTGCCAACGATTAGGGTTGTGTGGTGCCCTGCCTACTATCCAGGAAGTGGGAGAAAGAGGTGGAGGCTGCAGCAGCTAATGGAGATTGGAGCAACTATTAAATATGGCGCTCCAATTTCAGAAGTGCTGGACCTGTCCGACTAAATATGTTTCGCCCCTCTCAGTTTCAGTGCAGATCATAGCGTGCCACAAAATGGCATGGAAAACTCGATTTGGAAAAAAAACAATTCCAAGTGCCATGTTGGGGGCACTCGTGTCAGCGGCGACCAGCCCTGATTCTTCGCTGTGGGTGTACAAATTCCAGAATGGAGCATCCTGGCCAATGTTTCTGGATGATACAGATCAATGTTGATATGTGCATGTTCTGTAGATTTCTGAATGCCTGAAATTCTGCAGAGATCAACTGTGTTCCATTTACCAGTGAGTTGTCAAAATATAGCTTAAACTTTCCCAATGACAGGATGAGTTTGTTCCCCAATCTAACAGTTACACTACTTCAGGAAATCTGAAAAATAATCTATCTGCAAAGTACTTGTGTGCTCGGAGCTCACACATCTACTGCAATCCTCTGTCAGGGTCACTCTTGTAATTATGTTGTCATCAAAGACTCTTTCTTTTGAATTGATTTATTAACTTTGAAAAACTCACATGAAGACATTTTTTATAATATCCTTGTTGGTGCCTGACTAACACATAGATATGTTTGCCCTTTCTGGCTGTTCATTAATGTTTGATTTCCCTCCTGAATTCTGTCAAGAAACTTATTCATGGTGGCAGGGATTACAATCTTGTTCCACTACAGTAGCAAGTCATACTTTGCTGACAATTCCCCTGGTACAGTTTAATACTTCTGACGCTCATCAAGGCACTTTTCTTCTACATAAGCCATACTCCCTCAGTAAGCTCAATGGTTGCTTGATATTTTCTGTTTGCTCTTTGTGATTTTTTCATAATGAACATCTTGAGTTTGATATTGGTTTATTAACCATAAACGCTCCAAAGGAAGTTTACCTCACTCTTGGTGTTTGTCCCAGCTGCATCTTAATCAGGGGCAGTATTCTCCCCTACCCGGCAGGGCGGGGGGTCCGCACCTTTAGGGGCTAGACCCGCGCCGGAGTGGCTCCCGCTCCGCCGACTGGTGCCAACGGCCTTTGGCGCTACACCGGCCGGCGTCGGGGCGGGCCGAAAGGCCTTCACCGGTCAGCCTGAGTCCGCACATGCGCCGGAGCGTCAGAGGCTGCTGACGTCCGCCCCGGCGCATGTGCGGTGGAGGGGGTCTCTTCTGCCTCCGCCATGATGGAGGCCCCCAGAAGAAAAAGAGTGCCCCCAGGACCCCAGAGCCCACTCACGCCGCCTTCTCCCGGCGGCACAGAGGTGGTTTAAACCACGTCGGCGGGAAAGGCCTGACAGCAGCGGGACTTCGGCCCATCGCGGGCCGGAGAATCGCCGCAGGGACCCCGCCAACCGGCAGGGCGCTATTCCCGCCCCCGCCGATTCCCGGGTGGCGGAGAATTCCGGCCATGGCGGGGGCGGGATTTACGAAGGCCCCGGACGATTCCCCGACCCTGCGGGGGGTCGGAGAATTCTGCCCCAGGTTCCTGCAGAGAGTCAAAGCACAGCAGCACAGTGGTTAGCACGGTGGCTTCACAACGCCAGGGTCCCAGGCTCAATTCCCAGCTGGGTCACTGTCTGTGTGGAGTCTGCACGTTCTCCCCATATCTGTGCGGGTTTGCTCCGTATTTCCTTCCACTAGTCCTGAAAGATGTGCTGTTAGGTAATTTGGACATTCTGAATTCTCCATCTGTGTACCCGAACAGGCACCCGAATGTGGCGACTGGGGGCTTTTCACAGTAACTTCATTGCAATGTAAGCCTACTTGTGACAATAAAGATTACTAATATTACAAGTTATTGCTTGTTCTTGTCTCAGAACATGCTTCCCTTTTATGACTCGTTCCTCGGGTTCAAGCAATCCATAAGTGTCCCAAGCATTTCCTCTGGGGTAGGGGAGGTGGATCAATGGAATAAACACAGACTAGGGGCACAGTAAATAAAGCTCAAGGAGTGAGGCCGACAGCTCTTCAGATTGAGAGTTGGAGAAATCCAGGAGTACCCTGAGTATGAAAGTAAAAATAAACAGCGACGTCACAGGAAAGTTGTAAGTTGATTAGCTGGGGAGTGTTCCTGCTTATGTATCTAAACAATCTAAACAACTGGGAGAGTGACAAACATAAAAACATTAGCTATAATAAAGTGGCTTTACTATAATCCTTGAACTGAGATCGATAGGTTTATAGCAGCACGGGGCAGCACGGTAGCATTGTGGATAGCACGAATGCTTCACAGCTCCAGGGTCCCAGGTTCGATTCCGGCTTGGGTCACTCTCTGTGCGGAGTCTGCACATCCTCCCCGTGTGTGCGTGGGTTTCCTCCGGGTGCTCCGGTTTCCTCCCACAGTCCAAAGGTTAAGTAGATTGGCCATGATAAATGAAATGAAATGAAAATCGCTTATTGTCACGAGTAGACTTCAATGAAGTTACTGTGAAAAGCCCCTAGTCGCCACATTCCGGCGCTTGTTTGGGGAGGCTGCTACGGGAATCGAACCGTGCTGCTGGCCTGCTTGGTCTGCTTTCAAAGCCAGCGATTTAGCCCAGTGTGCTAAACAGTTGCCCTTAGTGTCCAAAATTGCCCTTAGTGTTGGGTGGGGTTACTGGGTTATGGGAATAGGGTGGTGTTGACCTTGGGTAGGGTGCTCTTTCCAAGAGCCGTTGCAGACTCGATGGGCTGAATAGCCTCCTTCTGCACTGTAAATTCAATGAAATTCTATAAAAAAAACTTAGAGTACCCAATTATTTTTTTTCCCAATGAAGGGGAAATTTAGTGTGGCCAATTCACCTACCCTGCACATCTTTTTGGGTTGTGGGGGTAAGACACAGGGGGAATGTGCAAACTCCACACGAGCAGTCACCCGGGCTGGGATCGAACCCAGGTTCTCAGAGCCGTGAGCAGCAGTGCTAACCACTGCGCCACCATGCCACCCTCAGATCGTTAGGTTTTTAATCAGTCGGAGAATCAACGGTTATGGAGTGAGGTCATGAAAGTGGATTTGGTGAGTGACAGATCAGCCATGATCTTATTAAATGGCAGAGCAGGCTTGAAGGCCTGTATGGCCTACTCCTAGTCCTATTTCTTATGGTCTTTGAAATAACAAGTAACAAGTGAGTAGCCGGTGAATCTTATCTGTTACTCACAGCCAGAGGTTACGGTAGAAGAATCAATCCAGTCTGGTGATTTACATTCAAGCTTGGTTGATTGTGAGATGTGTCCATAGCTATTACCTCACAATAAACTCTCACAACAAAGTGCTCCAATTATATTGCATTAAACAATTAAATTAGATCAAATTAACTGAGGGAGAAACTAAGGGGGGGCAGCCCCTTAAAGCTCTTTAAACAAAAACAAATTAATCTTAAAATATCAAAATAAAATGTGATTAAAAAAGTCAATAAAGTACCCCCATTCCTCAGGGGCCCAGTGGGCATTGTAGGCTTCAATGGTACTTTCATGGACACCCCATGCTCCCTCTCCAAGACGCCCGGCCGTGAATGTAGCCCGGTAGAGGGGCTGACAGTCTGGCTGTTTTGCCCCCTTGGTCGCCCGCGGTCTGGACCTGTTTAGGGAACGTTTGGGCCTCCCTTCCTGTCCCTCTCCGCACCGCGTGCCACAAGGTGTTGCAGCTGTCTGTATTTGTACAATTATCAATGTCACATGTTTAACTAGAAATTCCCTTCGCAAGGCAACAGTGATTAGTAGATTGACATGGCGAGGGATTGGAGAATCCCGCCTGATGTCAATGGACTTCTCTATTGTTCTCGGCTCGCCCATCGCGTTCTTGTGGTGGGAGGGACGGAAGAATCCAGCCCATTATCTTCTATTTTTAAATAAGGTTTTTTACCACGAGCAATGTCTCTTGAGTATTAGTAGCGTTTATCGGTATTAATAAGGTTGATTATATTGGTAAAGATTTATTAAGATTGGTAAGGTTTATTACCAATGGTAAGGTTTATTAGCAATTATTCACTCATGCAGAGTTAAAAGAGGCTTCAGGTCTCTTTTATCACTTCTCGACCATGTGCTAGACCCTTCTTTAATCATGGTTCTGGACTCTGGAACTTTTATCCTAAATCCTTTCTCCTTGCCCCATCTCTTCTTAACCTAGAACATAGAACATAGAACAGTACAGCACAGAACAGGCCCTTCGGCCCTCGATGTTGTGCCGAGCAATTATCACCCTACTCAAGTCAACGTATCCGCACTATACCAGTAACCCAACAACCCCACCCCCCCCCCCCCTCCTCAAAATCATTCTTTTTGGCACTGTTTCAACCTCCTCCCTTTGACTGTCCAGACTGGATTGGACTCTTTTCTTAAGCATTTTGAGATTTTCTGCTACATTACAGATTAACCATTCTGTTCAGCGATATTGAGCCTGCAATAGCCATCAGCGCAAACAGCAACGCGGACCCAGAATCTTGTGAGAGTTGGGAAATGAGATCCTCACCAGCAAGATCACCTGATTTTTCACGACCCTCACTCATAATGTCATGAGGTTCCCGCCACCTCAATAAATTACAGTACATTTCTATAGCATTATAGGTCTTCCCTGAGTGATGGCGGAAACCAAGTCTTCAAATTCTCTGAACACAGAGCGCCAGAGAATACGGAGAGAAAATTCAATTGTGCGACTGGAGAGCTACACGGTAGTTTTCTCACTGTGTAACTGACACTCTGACAAATTATGCAGAAGTTTCTGTCGATTGTGTGAGTTTCTTATTATTATTTTATTTATCACATAAATGTCACAGCATAAGAAAAGTTTGGCTCGGGCAGCTAACGGTATTTCAACCGATTCAAATTCTTATTGAAAGTACCATTGGATAATGTTTAGTAAGGGAAAACTAAAAATAAAACAAAATTCTTTACTATATGTAACTTCTTAATGGTTCTCCTTCAATGTGTGCTCTGTTGCTTTATTTAAATTCAAAAACTTCTGTCTTCGAAATTAATAGGTATGCTTCTTTTCTGTGATCATGGTTCTGGACTCTGGAACTTTCTTCCTAAATCCTTTCTCCTTGCCCCATCTCTCCTTAACCTCAAAATCATTCTTTTTGTCACTGTTTCAACCTCCTCCCTTTGACTGTCCATTAAATTAAATGAGTTGACAGTGACTGCCCTTGACATCAAGGTGACATTTGACCCAGTGTGGTATCGAGGAGCCTTGGAAAATCTGGAGTCAATGGGAATCAGGGCGGGGGGGAAATCTGGATTGGTTGGAGTCATACCCAGCACAAAGGAAGATTGTTGTAGTTGTTGGAGGTCAGGCATCTCAGTCCTGGAACATTACTGTAGAGTTACTCAAGGTAGTATCCTTGGCCCAACCACCTTCGGTTGTTTCATCAATTACCTTCCTTCCAACATAAAGTTAGAAATGGGAATGTTCACTGATAACTCCAGTCTTCAGCACCATTTGCATCTCTTCCGTTACTGAAACAGTTCATACCCAAATGTAGCAAGACCTGAACAATACCAAGTTTTGGTTGACAATGACAAGTAGCATTGTGCCACACAAGAGCCAGACAATCACCATCTCCAACAAGAGATGATCTAACCATCAGCCCTTGACATTTAAAGGCATTACCACAGCTGAATCCCCCATTTTAAAAATCATGGCGGTTACCATTGACCAGAAATTGAACTGGACTTGAGTTGAACTACAGTGGCAACAAGAGCAGGTCAGAAGTTCCGAATCCTGTGGAGAGTAAATCATCTCCTGACTTCCCAAAGCTTGTCCATCATCTACAGATTGCTAGTCAGGAGTGTGATGGAATACTCTCCAATTGCCTGGATAAGTGCAGCTCCAATAATACTCAAGAAGCTCAATAACATCCAGGTCAAAACAGTCTGCTTGATTGGCACCCCATCTACAAACATCCAGTCCCTCCACCATCGATGCACAGTAGCAGCAGTGTGTACTATCTACAAGATGAACTGCTGTAACTCACCAAGGTTCCTTAGACAGCACCTCCCAAACCCACAAACATCTGAAAGGGACAAGGGTAGCAGATGCATGGAACACCATCACCTGGACGTTCGCATGTAAGTCACTGACCATACTGACTTGGAAATATATCCCCGTTCCTTCACTGTCACTGGGTCAAAATCTTGGAAGTCCCGACCTCACAGTACTGAGTGTAGCTATACCACAGTATCAGTTGAAGAAGGCAGATCACCACCACATTCTCAAGGACACTTTTGGATGGGCAATAAATGCTGGCCTAGCCAGCAGAGCCTAAATCCCATGAATTAATGATAAGAAAAATAATTTTGAAAGAAATTGCCAAATTCTGAGTTCTGTTTGTTTTGATGTGTTGTGTATGTACGTCTCAGGATTGGTCTCAAAAATTGCTGTCCATCACACAGCACCACGAGACGGTTATGGGGATAGGGTGGAGGCGTGGGCTTAAGTAGGGTGCTCTTTCCAACAGCCGGTGCAGACTCGATAGGCCGAATGGCCTCCTTCTGTACTGTAAATTCTATGATTCTATGATCCTATGACAGGATTTGATGCCTAATCCCGTGACTCTGTTGATAGAATTAAGATGTGGCGATGCCGGCGTTGGACTGGGGTTAGCACAGTAAGAAGTCTTTCAATATCAGGTTAAAGTCCAACATGTTTGTTTTAAACACTAGCTTTCGGAGCACTGCTCCTTCCTCAGGTGAATTCACCTGAGGATGGAGCAGTGCTCCGAAAGCAAGAGTTTGAAACAAACATGTTGGACTTTAACCTGGTGTAGATAGAATTAAGCAAAGTCTTTCAAGTCAGACATGTTTACATAACTTCCCAGTGAATACTGCATGTATATGTGCCATCTTTAAATAAAGAACTCACATTATTGCTTTACCAGCAGTGTATGGGTGGTTTGCTTGCAAAAAAAAGAACAAAATACTGCTGCGTTGTTTTTTTTTTGAAACAAGGCCTACAATATTAGTTCAGTGAACCAGCAAAGCACAGCAAGAATAGATAAAAGAACTTTGTGCAAACTAGGCTAAAAGGACCAGCAAGTCAATGTGGATAGAATCGATTTGGCAAAGAAACACCGCTAAATTTAGCAACATATATTCACAACAAAAAAATGAAGTGAGCGAGTTAGAAATTACTGTCAAAGGAATTGCAAGGCCAATAAAACTCAATTATTTATGAGGAAATAGTACAGCAACTTCAGGTGAGGAGCATTACTAAATATGAATGCCCAAAAGCTTGTTTTCACTAAATTTAGCACAAAATATTGAGTCAAGTTACCACAAGCATGAGTATCTTTTAAATTATGTGATGTGTTCATTACTGGCAAACAACCTTTCGGAGGTCAAAGCTTATCTTTTAAACGTGTCCAGTCTCATTCCTTCATGTTTTGAATCTTTTTCGAGAAAGTTTCAAAAATGACAAATGTTACTTTATTTCTTGTGTTTACTTTCTGCCTCTTTTGTTTTCTCTCTCTTAATCAAACATTTACTTCCCTCACCATGGGTGGCATTTTCAGGTCCTGCCCACCCGAAGAGGGGAAATGCCCGACTGGGGTGAACGGACTTTTCAAAAGTCCGGCATATTTTATGTCCTGCCTGTGACGAGTCCCTTGGCGGGCCACACCAGAAATTTTATCCCCATGTCTTTCTACACCTGGCCCGGATTCTTCCCTACTCGGCGGGGTGGGGGGTCCCGGCATAGCGGAGTGGCGGCAACCACTCCGGCATCGGGCCTGCCTAAAGGTGCCGAATTCTCTGCACCTTTAGGCGCTAGGCCCGCGCCGGAGTGGATGGCGGCACGCCGACTGGTGTCAAAACCGGCGCCAATGGCCTTTGACGCCCACCGCCCGGCGCCGGGGCTGGCCGAAAGGCCTTCACCAGTTTGCGCATGCGCCGGTGCATCAGCGACCGCTGACGTCACCACTGGCGCATGCGCGGTAGGGAGGTTTCTTGCGCCTCCGCCATGGTGGAGGCCATGGCGGCGTCAGAAGAAAAAGAGTGCCCCCCACGGCACTGGCCCACCCGCCGATCGGTGGGCTCCGATCGCGGGCCAGGTCACCAATGGGGCACCCCCCCGGGGTTTGATCACCCCACGCCCCCCCCAGGACCCTGGGGGCCCACTCGCACCGCCATTCCCGCCGGAGCCAGAGGTGCTCCAATTCCCGCCGGCGGGAGAGGCCTGTCAGCGGTGAGACTTCGGCCCATCGCGGGCCGGAGAATCGCTGCAGGGGGCACGCCGATCGAGGCGGCGCAATTCCTGCCCCCGCCGATTCCCGGGTGGCGGAGAATTCCGGCCATGGCGGGGGCGGGATTTACGCCGGCCCCGGGCGATTCCCCGACCCTGCGGGGGGTCGGAGAATTCCGTCCCTGATTTGTCATTAAATTCACACTCCTTAGTCACCCCTGTTTATTTTCCTGTATTTAAAATTAATTGATTAAGGAGGCGATTAACCAACCCTGTTGGCTGCTATGATCAGTCAAATTCCAGTTATATATCCCTCGCTGCACATTTGAGGGCAACATTTTTGTAAACGAAAGGACCATGTCGATGAATGAATGAACTTTGGGGTCATTAATAAAAACAACAATTGTATCAACATTTTCAAAATAAAAAGTTTTGTCAGGTACAGGAATCAGGAGCAAGAACCCAACTTGAGATTCACATTTGGATCACTACATGTTCTTAAGATATTTTTATGTTTCCAATACAACTCAATTACTCAACTGTTCCAGAAATTAAATGACATAGAATCAGAATGACTGAAAACTCTGAGCTTTCAAAAGCCAAATTATGCTGATATTAAAATATATATATGTGGTTACAATATAACCTAGGCCATGATAGTTGTGTTATAGTCCAATTATTTTCCACATAAATTAACAATGTTGATATCACAACATGTGAAAGAATAAGTAACTTATGTCTGATCAATTCACTAAAAATTAAACCTGTAGAATTGTTCAGCTCATACTCAATTGAAGTTTATTCATGTTGCCAAACGGGCTCGGTAGATGGAACTGTTGAAAGTTTGTGCAAGGATTATTTCCCAGACAAGGGCTGGAATTCAACCGGGAAGTGTAAAGCCCCAATATTGGGATGAAATCTATCCCGAACCTGTACCGGTAGGCAACAGGTCTGCAGAGGGTATTTTACCAAAGGAACCCAATTAAGAAGCTGTTTCTTTTGACTGCTGCCCGATCCAGAATGGTAGTCTGCCTTTTTAATTAGTGGGCCAAGCCTGGGCAACACTATTGAGGGTGTTGGCTGCTGCTGAGACTGGAGGGCGAATGAGAGGGAACCTCTACCCTGCAGTGGACTCAAAGGGAAGGTCAGAAGGTTTTTTAGTTGTGCTGTAGCCAGGCAACAGATCCCTGTGATTGGATAACTCAAACCTCATGCGATGGCATGGGACAGCGGAGCTTGCCATCTCCACCAGGCACACCATCTGTTGGGCATGAAGTAGCCAGAAAGAAAGGCAGCTCCTTGCCCACACCCTCTGGGAAGCTGCAGCAAGGTTGCTTCAATGCACTTGATAGAGGACTGTTCCTGCACTGGTAAAATGGAGGTAGGGTGCAAAGTGGCCATTGATCACCAATTAATGCCCTATTAATGAATAGGCCTCCGGTAGACTGAGCCTCTACTACCCCCCCCCCCCCCCCCCCCCCCATACACAATATCCCATGCTGATCGGAAGATCAGTATTACCTCTTGCCAACCTTCACCAGCCCAGCCATCTCCCAATCCATCTCCAGAGGACTGGTAAAATCCTGGCCATGGTTTCAAGCTAACTAAGGTTGGGAAATAAATATTGCCGTATAGATAATACTTTCAATAAAACTGGTAGAATGGAAAAGGTGGTTGAGAAGATATAATGGTAAAGGGTAAAGGTATCAGGAAAAATGAATCTTATCTCAGAAGATCAAGAAGACAAATCAGTATGGCTGGATATTAGCAATAATGAAGGTCAGGGAATGCTGGTGTGAGTAGTTTATGGATTTATGGACCCCGAGCAATAGTTATATAATCGGACAGAGTGTTAAGCAAGAAATAATTGGATTTTGTAACAGAGCCAATGTAATGATTATGTGGGTCTTTAATCTTCAATTGGCTGAACCAATCAAAATGGCAAATGTAGGCTGAAGTTGACTGTGTGGGATGGTATTGTGTCAGTTTTTTGGTACAATGTGATGTGGAACCTATTTGGGATAAAGCTATCTTAGATCTGGTATTGTTAATGAGACAGATTTAATCAGCAATCTCACAGTAAACATAATCATGATTGTTAAGGCATAGTTGCTGGTAAGAGCCGAGTTGTTCAAACACCAGAAGCGAAACTTGACAACCTTCAACTGTGTTTACAATTTGCATAGTCACAGGAGTGGTTCGAAATCCAGAAAAATGTTGCCCCCAACTCTTTGTGATGACTTTAGTAAAGTAAATATTTATCACAAAATAGAAGGGGAAAAAAGTGAAATCGAAGCAGGCTTAACGACGACAGTGGGCGGAATTCAACTATAAAAATTCTTTGGGGCTCTTTTCAAATAAATGGGAACAAAGTCACATAGCGAGAGAGTTTAGACGAATGTTTCTCTTTTCTCAGAGTGCCAGGCTATACAACGCGACTCACATTTTATACGTGGCTATGTGCGGGAAACGCTTGGCCAAGGCCGCACATAGCCCCATATTGTACAGTGAGGAGCTCCGCTTGACGGAACTTCCCAGTGTAGCGAGAGACATGGCATAAGTCCTGTGCTCAATGGTCACAAGCATGGAGCCCCTCATCATGATGGGAGTGGGGCAAAAGACTGGCAGCGCCAAGTTATGGTGGAGCCCCCTGAGTAGCCCTTGAGCCGTCGGACAGCCTGAGGGAGAAGGATGTGATGGGACCCTGTCAGGACTCCCACAGCGGAGGTGCCAGAAGAACGCTGCACCTCTGAGTCCCTCCACCTGTCCCTGGTGCATCCGATGGGCAGCGAGCAGAACAAGGTGGCACCTTGGAAACGGCGTGGCCATCCAAGCCTGGTCGCTCCAAAGGGGATCTAAGTCACAGGCCGGCATACATAGCAGGCCTCCTCCACATCTGATGTATCGCCTGGGGGACCACGTAGGAGAAGCGTTACGGCACTAGTATTAGAAAGTTAGATACCAGTTAAGTTGACAATACATAGGACAGCGTTAGGGCTAGGGCACAGTTATTGTAAATAGCACTGTCACAAACAAACACCTATTCACTGAAGTTCCAAACTGCCTCAGCCCTTCATCCGCAGGGTGTGAGAGATAGACTGGGATGGACGTGGAGGGTGTGCAGAGAGGGCGTGTGTGGGCATGGTGGAGGGTGTATGGGGGGGGGGGGGCGGTGATGTGGCGTACAGGTGTTGGAGGATGGCAAGGGCCAGGGCCCACAGATCAGTTGGAAATACCCCCTTTGGCCACTCTTTGAGATGGCCGGCGCCTGGGTCAGAAATGAGGGGGTATACCACATGACAGGGCCTACCCGGTTCATGGCCCATTCACCAGATCCCAACTCCACCACCAGAAGGACTGTGGGCCTGTATTATTAGCTCATATGCAGGGATTGCCCTGGCGGTCAGTGGAATGTGACACCGGGGTGGGAGTCAGACTCCGTCAAACGTTACAGAGCACCAGAGCTCATCACAGAGCTAGATGTTATCATCCTCTGCCCCTTGGACCAGACCGGCTGGTGCTGCCGACCCAGGGTCAACACCCTATGCTGCAAACGGTGGGGTTGTTGGGGTGTGGGGAATGGGGTGTGGGAGTGAGGTGCGTGGCGGGTTCTGGGGGTGAGACAGGATGGTTGAGCTGTCGGTGGCCAAGCTCACTACGAGCCTGGAGACGATCAAGCTGCTCATGCATGGTGGCCTAGGCGCACATATCGTGCGGCCGCCTTTGCCTGCCCGGGCCCCATGAGCTGCCCATCTTGGCCCTGCTCCGCATCTCCCTTGATGGATGAGGCATGGCTTTCCTCCACCTGCTCCTCCTCCAGCAGTCCCCTCTCTGCAGTGCGATGTTTGTGAAGGACGAGGTAGGTCACCACGATGTGGGAGACTCTTTCAGGGCTGTACTGGAGGGTCCGGCCAGAGCGGTCAAGGCACCTGAACAGCACCTTCAGCATGTCAAAGCACTGTCGTTATAATGGTTCTTTACCTCGGTCTGAGGCCTTCGGATAGGTGTCATCAGCCACGACCACAACGGATAACCCTGTTGCCTAAATGCTAACCCCTCACCCAGGGGAATACCTCAAAGGTGTCAGATACTGTCGAATGTGCTAGGACAAAGGTGTCATGCACGATGACTAGATACCAGATGCAGATGTGTATTTGGTGGCCACACACCAGCTGCACATTGAGATAGTGTAACCCCTTCCTGTTGATGAAGGGTCCCCACCACATGCACAGGTACCTGAAAGGAGATATGTGTCCCATCGATCATCCCCTGGCCCTGGGGCTTGCCGATGATTTTGGTGAATCCCGCTGCCCGGGTAACTTGGTGGACTAGATCCACGTCGAAGGCAATGTAGCGTGGTGCTCGATGTAATGGGCGGGATTCTCCCGTACCCGGCGGGGCGGGAGGTCCCGGCGGGACAGAGTTGAGTGAACCACTCCGGCGTCGGGCCGCCACAAAGGTGCAGAATCCTCCGCACCTTCAGGGGCTAGGCTGGCGCCGGAGTGGTTGGGTCCTGCCGGCTGGCTGGCAGGATAGGGGCTTGGCGCCACGCCAACCGGCACTGAAGGGCCTCCGCCGGCGCGGGTTGGCACGTGCGCAGGAGCGCCAGGCATGATAACACAATGGGCGGCACAGTGGTATTGTGTTCTCTGATATAACTGTTGTAATGATGGACACAGAACATATGGTTGTTTAACTATAAAGATGATTTATTACACGTGGAAAAGATAACTGACAAACTATATTACAGACGATGGCTACTAAATGAATTCAGTGAATTTTCCGAGAGCTACTCCAAGTGCGACTATCTTATTGTACAACTTACTACCAACTGGCGGGTGACTCGAGTCACGTGATAGATTGCTATCAACACCGGCTGGTCAGAGGTCATACCGCTAACTATGTGCACTGATAGACAACTAAGTGCATTGAAAAGTACATGCATATTATCACAGGTAGCACTGTGGTTAGCATTGCTGCCTCACAGCTCCAGGGACCCAGGTTTAATTCTGACCTTGGTGATTGTCTATGTAGAGTTTGCATGTCCTCCCAATGTCTGCATGGGGTTCCTCCGGGTGCCTCAGTTTCCTCTCACAGTCCAAAGATGTGCAAATTGGGGGATTGGTCATGATAAAATATTTCCCCTTAGTGTCCATGGATTTACAGTTTTAGTTGGGTTGCGGGGATCGGGTGATGGTGTGGTCCTAGGTAGAATGCTCCTTATGAGGTTCATGTGACAAAGGAATGGTCTGAAACAGTGCAGGGCCTTGCCGGTTTATGATTCTTACACAAGCAATGCAAGAAGCACTGGGGATTAATGGGGTATGCGACATTGCAAGATTGGAAATTAATTGTCAACATCTCTGCTGAGCAAGATGACTATTTCTCACTTAGATACATGATCATTCATCTCAAGAAATTTCACCATTCTGCCATCTTCAAGGCCTCAACCCCCGGCCTTTCATGAGCTCTTCACCCACTTCTCATTGTCATCCTAATTCTAGGGGCTGGTTTAGCACACTGGGCTAAATCTCTGGCTTTTAAAGCAGACCAAGGCAGGCCAGCAGCACGGTTCAATTCCTGTACCAGCCTCCCTGAACAGGCGCCGGAATGTGGCGACTCAGGGCTTTTCACAGTAACTTCATTGAAGCCCACTTGTGACAATAAGCAAATTTCATTTAATTTCTACTCTTTCTTCTTTATTTTGGGGAAAATAGTGCCATCGTGGTAACGTCACTGAACTAATAACCTACAGACACAGGCTAATGTTCTGGGGAAAAGGGTTTAAATGCCACCAAGGCAGCTGGTGAAATTTAAATTCAGTAATGGTGTCTACGAGTCTATTGCCGATTGCTGTAAAAATCCACCTGGTCCATTAATGATCTTCAGGGAAAGAAATCTGCCATTCTTATCTGGTCTGGCCTACACGTGACTCCAGGGACTTAGCTGCCCAATGAAATGACCTGGCAAATCACTTGGTTCCAGGCTATTTAGAGATGGGCAACAAACAAATGCTGGTCTTGGAAGCGATGCCCACATCCCAAGAAAGAATAAAGGGCTGGATTCTCCAATTTTGAGGCTATGTGTGGAGGAAGTATCTAGTTTTACGATGAAAAAGTCGGCTCCGCCCCCACACCGATGCTCCGCCTGGTGGGGGGCTTGCAGCCGCGCCACATATCCCGCGGAGTTCCTGACAGAAATGGGCGGGGTATTGCAGGGCCCGTGGCCGCACGTGCGCACTGTTACGACCTGCAGCGGTCCAGTCATACAACATGGCTCCGGCCGTGCGTGGACTCAGCCTGCCTGATAGTGCCCCCCCCGTAACCGCGCTCGCCACCCCAGGACCACCCCCAACCAGTCCCCCCAGCCCCTGCCAAGGCCCCCCTGCCAGCGGAACAGATCCCCTGCCCCCTTCGCGGCTGAGGGGGCGCTGGACATAGTTCGCAGCCGCCATGCGAGGTTGATGAACACTCAGAGGACACGTGTCCCACGGCATCGGGACGTTGGCCCATCAGGGGCGGAGAATCGGGGGAGGGCCTTCAGGTTTCGTCTTGAGGCTGTCCCAATGGTGTGCAGCATACGCACCTGTGCCACTGTTTTAGAGGGGGCAGAGCATCCTAAAGCATCCTAAATCAGTCGCCGTTCCCGATTTGGGCCAAAACGGATTCTCCACCCGATCGCCGAATATGATTTTGGTGTCAGTAAGCGGAGAATCCCGCACAAAGTATTTAAATCTTTTTCGTTGTTGCAAGCTCTTCACAACTCCTGCCTCATGGTAGAAGGAAACTTGTAGAAGGCCATCCACCCTGAAGATCTGACATTATTCATTAAACCCACCTGAGGCAGAGATTAACATTCCATGTCGGGTTGATAGCAAGGTGGAGAGACCTGCACCTATTTCACCACGTAATACATGTGAGTGCGGATAGACAATGGTGACAGGGACAAAGCAGGGGATGACCTGATGGGAGTAACTTCATCCTCCTGGTCTGCTCAGTCAGGCACAGATGTGGAACTCTAGGGCCTACCCATGGAAAAGAAAAGGCTTGTGGCACTCCAGAAAATGTATGAGGGATGAGCAGACCTGTCAAACACTTTGGAATGCTGGATTCTGTTGGCAGAAAAAGCAAATCTCAAAGTGCCTTGAATGGTGCAGCCACCTCGAGAGTATTTGCAGCTGGGGCCTCTAAATAGGAGCCTGTATCATCAGCATTTGTTGCTTTTGCTAAAGGACTCTGAGTGATATGATGTTCATAATTTCACGTGTCGGCAGCAACAGACATGTTCCTGGTGAAATTCACCACCATTAAAATGCCGCCAAATGAAGGAACTTGGGGCCCTATGATTTGTCTATTTTAATTCCTTGTCTGCTCCTTTTCCAGTCCACAATGTGGTGGGGGAGTTAAAAATCAGGCTCATGGCCATGATTCTAAGTGCCCACCATGGTGTGTCTCCCCTCCCCCTGGCGGATGTGGCAGGCCGTTTTAATTTCCATTCAATTCGACAGGATAGCAACATCCCGGCAGGTTGGGATGGGCTCTAAAATCCTGGCCCATGGAATTGGAGTAAAAGAGCCTTCGACAGGAGATAGCTCAGGTCTCTCAAATGGGGGAAGAAACCGAGGAGCCGATGAGTTAACATTAAGGGCAATAACAGAACAAGATGACAGGAATAACACATTAATAAAGCTCAGGGAAGGCCTCGAGTTTAGAAAAACAAAGTGGAGGAGTAGATGCACAGAATTGACTTCTGGTGAAAGGAATTAATTCTCTTGATGAGCCAATCAGCTTGATGATAAATATTTGGTTCAGAAATGGGCTGCGATTTGTAAGGATAGGAACAGATAGAGATGATGAAATGATCTTTTAAAGCTTCTTAAACTGATATGAATGTGGAAATGGCATGTCAAGAAAGGCAATTGATCTGCACTGAATAATGGCAGAATGTGAAGGTAGACAGATGTTCTGTAGCTTTGTTCAATTTATCTCTGGGGGCACAGAGAGAAGTGTTCTGAACGTATTCTCCACAGATTAAATAGATTGAATAGAGTCCATGATATAACTCATTAATAATTATGCAAAAAAGTCATGGGCTTAATGGACTCAAAGGGATAAATGGCTTTTTCTAATTATTTTTATATTCTTATCTACTTAATGCTATACATTTTCAGCTATCTGGAGGCTAAAACTGAAATGTTGACATTTATTATGAAGGCGATTAATATGTCCCTTCCCACCCATTTTGCGACAAGAAATAGGGTGGCAGCGAGACCAAACTGTGAGTAGAATCGAAGCACTGACTGACTGCAATTGTCCGCTGGATTTGATTTTTAGCCAGCCCTTGAAATAGCCAACCACAGCCCCAGAGAAGAACAATCTGTGACCTGATAAGTTGCAGTCAAGTTGCATAGTTACAACACAATTTCCATTTAAAAAACAAATATTATTTCTATTGGGACGTGCGCATCTCTGGTCACCCCTAATTGGCCTGACAAGGAAGTGGTGATCTGCCTTCTTGAACCGTTGTTGTCCATGTGGGGCAGGTAACCCAGCAGCTCTGTTAGAAAAGGAGTTCCAGCATCAATGGTGGAATGGCAATACAGTTGCAAGTCAGAATGGTGTGTGGTTTGGAGGGGAACTTGTCTGCACTGCTGCCAGCAGTTCCTAATCTTACTCACAAATCCAGACGGAAGGTGGCCATATTTTTAGTGACATTTAAAACTCACCCTCAGCAGCTCTTGGTTAATCACCAAATATTGGAACATAAAAACATAAGAACTAGGAGCAGGAGTAGGCGCTTGAGCCTCTCGGGCCCACTCTGCCATTCATTACGATCATGGCTGAGCTCCTCTAGGCCTCAACCTGAGTTTCCTGGGCGGCACGGTGGCGCAGTTGTTAGCACTGCTACCTCACGGCGCCGAGGACCTGGGTTCAATCCCGGCCCTGAGTCACTGTCCGTGTGGAGTTTGTACATTCTCCCCATGTCTGCTTGGATCTCACCCCCACAATGCAAAGATATGCAAGGTAGGTGAATTGGCCATGCTAAATTGCCCCTTAATTGGAACGTTACAAAATAATAATAATTTTAAAGACTCCACTTTCCTGCCCGTTCTCTATAACCCTTCAACCCATTGCTAATTAAAAACCTGTCTGTCTCCTCCTTAAATTTACTCAAAGTCCTGGCACCCATTGTACTCTGGTGTAGTGAATGCCACAGATCCATGACCCTTTGAGAGAAGTCATTTCTCCTCATCTCTGTTTTAAATCTGCTACCCTTTATCCTAAAACTATGACCTCTTCTTCAAGAGGAAGTATCTGCTCCATGTCTGTGGTAAACCACTGTTGCACCTAAACGAGGTGATGTATGGTAGGACCTGTACTACAGGCACGTCGGTAGTCCCTGCCTGCTGGCTCCGCCCAGTAGGCAGAGTATAAATGTGTGTGTCCTCCATGCAGCAGCCATTTCTCCAGATGCTGTGGGAGTCCACACATCTTAGAGCAATAAAGCCTCAGTTGTATCCAACTCTCGACTTTGTGCAATTGATCGTGCATCAATTTATTGCTCTAAGATTTTCAAAAGATGGACCTCCGTATCAAGCCGGATCGCCTGCAGCTGGATCCGCAATCAAGCGACGCCAAAAGGGACTTTCAGCACTGGCTAGCTTGTTTCGAGGCGTACATCAACTCGGCGCCAAGCCCTGTCTCAGAGGCTCAGAAAATACAGATACTGTACTTCAGATTCCCCTTCGCCATCCCATGCCCTGACAAGATGTCTGCCACCATCATCAAAGCCCTCAACACAATCTTTGCTCTGTTCGGCTTCCCTGCCTACATCCACAGTGACAGGGGATCCTCATTCATGAGTGATGAGCTGCGTCAGTTCCTGCTCAGCAGGAGTATCGCCTCCAGCAGGACGACAAGCTATAACCCCCGGGGAAACAGGCAGGTAGAGAGGGAGAACGGGACGGTATGGAGGGCCGTCCAACTGGCCCTACGGTCCAGGAACCTCCTGGCCTCCCGCTGGCAGGAGGTCCTCCCTGATGCACTACACTCCATTTGGTCACTATTGTGCACCGCCACTAACAACACACCCCATGAACGTCTCTTTGCCTTCCCCAGGAAATCCACATCCGGGGTGTCGCTCCCGACTTGGCTCGCAGCTCCAGGACCCGTCCTGCTCCGTAGGCACGTCCGACTCCACAAGGTGGACCCGTTGGTGGAGAGGGTGCAATTGCTCCATGCAAAACCCCAGTATGCCTACGTAGCGTACCCCGGCGGCTGCCAGGATACTGTCTCCCTCAGGGACCTGGCACCAGAAGGTTCCACACACACACACCCCTCCGGCCCGGTGCCACCCTCCCCTTCCCCGCCACTCCCAACAGCAACCCCCCCAGGACCATCCGTCCTCCCCCTGCCCACGCCCGAGGATGAAGAGGATTTTGGCATGCTCCCGGAGTCACCGAAGGTCAGGCCACCATCAGCATCGCCGCCACCAGTGCGTCGCTCCCAGCGGCCCATCAAGGTACCGGACCAGTTAAACCTCTAACTGGTCCACTGGACTTCAAAAGACATTTTTTTTCTCTCCAATATTGTAAATGTATAACTCACTTGTTGTATATAGTTCTCCACCACCCCCGCCGGACTCAATTTTAACAGGGGGTGAATGTGGTAAACCGCTTTTGCACCTATACGAGGTGATGTATGGTAGGACTTGTACTACAGGTACGTTGGTAGTCCCTGCCTGCTGGCTCCACCCAGTAGGTGGAGTATAAATGTGTGTGTCCTCCATGCAGCAGCCATTTCTCCAGCTGCTGTGGGAGGCCACACATCTTAGAGCAATAAAGCCTCAGTTGTATCCAACTCTCGTCTTTGTACAATTGATCGTGCATCAATGTCTATCTTGTCAATACCTTTATCAACTTATATACCTAAACTAGATTTCCTCTCATTCTTCTAAACTCGAGAGAGGATAGACTTAAACTGTTCAATCTCTCTTCATAAGAAAATCCCCTCATCTCTGGAATAAATCCACTGAACATCCTCAGAACTGGCTCTGATGCAACTATATCCCTCCTCAATTAAGGGGGCCAAGACTGTACACAGTACTTCAGATGTGGTCTCGCCAATGCCTTGTACAGTTGCAGCAGCACTTACTACTTTTATATTCTATCCCTTTAGTTATAAATGTCAAAATTCCATTTGCCTTCCTCATTACCTGTTGTACCTGAGTAATAGTTTTCTGTGATTCATACACAAGGATTTCCAGATCCCTCTGCAGTGTCTCTCCATTTAGATAATAATGCCTTTCCATTTTTGCGACCCAAATGGATAAAATGACATTTATCCACATTAAACTCCATCTGCCAAATTTTGGTCCACTTACCGAACCAACCTAAATCAATTTATAAATTTCTTACTATCCCACTTATTATCATGTTATCTGCAAATTTGGCTCTAGTATTTTCTATCCCTGTATGGGGCTCGAGAACCGAACTCTGGCGCACTTCACTAGTTACATCTTGCCCACCAGAAAAAGAAGCTCTGGCTTTTGTCGGTAACCCAGTCTTCTACCCAAGCTAATAAATCACCCCAACCCCATAGAATCCTAGAATGTCTGCAGTGCAGAAGGAGGGCCATTTGGCCCATTGAGTCCGCACCGACCCTTCGAATGACTATTCTACCCCTGTAACCCACAACCTAACCTGCTTGGACACTAGGGAAATTTAGCATGGTCAATCCACCTGGCCTGAACATCTTTGGACTGTGGTTGGAAACTGGAGCACCCAGAGGAAACTACGTAGACACAGGAAGGACATACAAACTCCACACCGACATTGATCAAAGGCCAGAATTGAATCCCCTGGCGCTGTCAGCTAGCACTGCTAACCACTGTGCCACCATGCCATCCTTCTGATCTTACCCATCTATTAACCTTTTGTGCGGCACCTTGTCAAATGCATTCTGGAAGTCCATATATACTGCAGCTACATTATCCACTTGGCTTTTTACATCTTCAAAAAATTCTCGCAAATTATTCAAATGCGATATATCCTTCATAAAACAATGCTCACTCTGGCGGATTGTGTTTTCATTTTTCACAGTTCCTGTTGTTACTTCTTCAGCAATTACTATGAATCCAGACCAGAATCCAACAATGGTTAGGATACAGGACAGAAATTCCGATATTTTATTTTAATTTTGTAAGCCTGTGAGGAAAGGATGCTTCGCTCCAGGAGTGATTACACAAAGATATAGGCATGTGGGATATTAAAACAGAACTTTATTACTAACAGTATTAAAATATCTTCAACATCACACCAGAAAATAGCTTACAATTACCCCTGAGACAATACTGCTCAATGCAGTGAGTATAATGCCATCAACTGCTATCTTTATTCATAGAATTTATAGAATTTACAGTGCAGAAGGAGGCCATTCGGCCCATTGAGTCTGCACCGGCTCTTGGAAAGAGCACCCTACCCAAGCCCATACCTCCACCCTATTCCCATAACCCAGTAACCCCACCTAACACTAAGGGCAATTTGGACCCTGAGAGCAATTTAGCCTGGCCAATTCACCTAACCTGCACATCTTTGGACTGTGGGAGGGAACCGGAGCACCCGGAGGAAACCCACGCACACACGGGGAGAACGTGAAGACTCCACAGACAGTGACCCAAGCCGGGATTTGAACCTGGGTCCCTGGAGCTGTGAAGCATTTGTGCTAACCACTATGCTACCGTGTTGCACACTTAGGCAACAAGAAACAAAGACATCTCAGCTCTCAATCCACTTCAGCTACGAATGGCACATCGGAAAACCTGCTTTACAGAGATGTTCTTTGAAAAAGAGCAATCTCTTCAAACTGCTTTAAAGAAATGATACACCCCCTGTCAGACCAATGCCAAAAACTTTGGCTGTATTTCTTTGGAAGATGCTTCTCAGTTAGTTTCATCTCCCCCTTGTTCTCAGACAAGTTTGCTTTGCTTTAAAGACTGTTAATTTCTTTGAACTGCACTGCAGTGAGAGCAAAAGAGTTTCACTTCTGGACACAGCTTCATTCAGCTCAGAACAGAACTGACCTGCTTTCTGCAAAATGGCTGATGCCTAAGCTCCACCCAGCAATGACCCAGCCTTGTGTCTACGTTGAGAGGATGAAACAACAAGTGTAACCAAGAGAGGCAAGCAGTTGTGTGTTGAGTTGTGTGAGCGTAAACACAGTGAAGTATTTGATCCTGCTTTGAGGAACAGTGTGGGAGGAAGGGGAAGGAAAGTTTGATAGTACTCAGGATAGACTATGCTGGTGGACAGCTGGGTAGAGAGTAAGCCAGATGTTTGCCTCACATCTTCGCACACTTTTTTTTTCCCTTCGTGAAATAATAAGGAGATGTTGGCAGGATGAGCAGGCTGATTATCATGCTATTGGACCACATCATGACCGCTCTTTCCATAACTAACATGTCCTGAAGTGGGACTTGAACCCAAAGCCGACTCACAGGAAGGGGCGCAAATGACCGAGCCACGAGACGTCCACCATAGAATGCCTACAGTGCAAAAGGAGCCCATTCAACCCATAGAGCCTGCACCAACCTTCTGAAAGAGCACCCTGTCTAGACACAAGACCCCTCCCGCACCCCGACCATATCCTAATAACCCAGCAATCCCGCCAACCTTTTGGACACAAAGAAACAATTGAACAAGGCCAATCCACCTAACGTGCGCATCTCTAGATTGTGGGAGGAAACCGGAGCCCCTGGAGGAAACCAATGCAAACACAGGGAGTATGTACAAACGCAGTCACCCAGGCTGGAATTGAACCTGGGTCTGTTGCTCGTTCTACTGTTAGTGTGATTAACACGCCTCCATTTAAAGGACATGTGCTTAACACTGGTTTGGCTCTGTATCTGTATCTATGCTCAGGAGTCACCAGGTGCCGTAACAGACACCGTCACAAGTTATCAAGGTCAAGTTCAAAGCAATAAGTCTAAACACCGATCAGTAAGTCTAAACAATTAGTGTTTATTATAACAGATATAATAAATACTCATGCACACGCTAAAAGACTAATACATTTCTACTATTAAACGACTAAATACTTATCTAAGTAGGAACCAGCAAGGTCAGGGGACAAGGCCTTTGTTCCTTTCTGGTCTGCACCTTCTGTTCACTAATAGTCGGCAAGAGTATAAGCAATGCCTGGGTCATGTAGCGATCATTGTTTTGGCACTTACTGAAAGATGGCTGATGCTCAACGGCCGGTGATGAAAGACAGGATCTGGAGCTGGGGTCGGAGTCAGGATGCAACAGCCTAGGCCGGAGTCAGGAAGCAACAGACCGAATCATGTGCTTGACCTTCTTTTTATAGGTCCCAGGAGGTTCAGTCCCCCTTGGGGTGGTTCCCTCATCGATTGGGTCTTTCCCGATCGATACGTTTTGAACTCCCCTATCCTGGAGTTGTTTCTCGATGGTTGGGGCGGTCCCTAGGGCTCATTGTCCTGGTTTCTCTGGCGCCATTCTGGCTGGGTAGCTATAGAAAGTATCAATTGATACTTAAAATGTTTCTATTGTATCTGGGACTGGGCCGGTATCATCTCATTAGTATGCAGATCGCTTTCCTATTTGCACCTTTGGCTGGGTCTCTGCACCTGCCTTGAAACCGGTTTTGTACGTGCTAAATGCTTCTGCAAGCTGTGTGTCCTTACTATGGCTGTTTTTCCCTGCAGTCTTAGCAGTTCTCCATTTTGTAGACTGGTGTCCATTTTAGAGGGCTACAGGTCCCTGGTGCTGTGAGGCAGCAGTGCTGGCCACTATGTCACCATGCCATCCAGGCAGGTGTGAAGGGGAGACTTTTTTTTCTGCATTGCAGCCAGGTTTTCAGGACATTCCTTGTGACAATAACTTACACAGCCACCTCCCACATTGCGTGCTGAATACTTTACCCTAAATACCATTGAAGAGGAATTCAACTCTGACCTTCTGTTGAGTTGGTCGAGGAGCACTCTGTCATTGCATCTGGGAATCTGGGGCTCCTTCAGAAATGACAATAAATGGTGTTGCACAATATCACGGCATGGCCGCACAGTGGTTAGCACTGTTGCTTCAAAGCAGCAGGGATCGGGCTTGGGTCACTGTCTGTGCTAAGTCTGCACGTTCTCCCCGTGCCTGCGTAGGTTTTTTCTGGGTGCTCCGGTTTCCTCCCACAAGTCCTAAAAGACGTGCTTGTTAGGTGAATTGGACATTCTGAATTCTCCCTTAGTGTACCTGAACAGGCGCTGGAGTGTGGTGACTGGGGGATTTTCACAGTAACATTTTTGCAGTGTTAATGTAAGCCTACTTGTGACACTAATAAAGATTACTATTATTATCAGTAGCTTCAGTAGTCTTCCCATCAAGGTGCTGCATCCTTAATTGTCAACCATGCTGCTAGATTTTGCCCCCTCCCAGTTGGCAAGGTACCGATACGTTTCTGTGCTGGTAGCTTCCAGATTTAATCTAATCATGAGAAGGCACAGGCCACATGTCATTTTTCCAGATCAAACTGAGTGCACATTCCACTTACTGACTGCCCAGAATGCCGTATGTGGAAATCACTCCCATGGTGTTAAGTTTTGACCCAGAACCCGGGGTTACAGTTTTCATGTGATTCCTCCATTTTGAACAGCAACTCCGGCTGACCATCCTGACAATCCGCCACCATAATCGCCGTGGGGAATTGAGAGGACCCGACAGAAATGACTATTCTCTGTGTCAGCTTCCATCTCAGAACATATAGCACTGCAGTTTCAGAATATCTAAAATTCGAGTTAGACTGTAGCTGAGACGTACGCATTGTGCAATGAAATTGTACATCTTGGAGAATATTCATTATCGTGCTCCTAACTGAGGCGGTTATGGAGGAAAATTAAGGAAAAATAAAACCTCGTCAATAACTTGAATATTTTGATAATCTCTTATTTTTACAGCAGGCTAAGGGTCATAAACGTATGAAAGGCTATCACTGATGAAAAGTAAATCAAGTTCGACTGCTAATGATAAGCATTCAAACTCGTCTACTTGCTACACATATTGTTCTCAGTTTCTTCCACTTGATTTTTTTTTACCATATGTTGCATTTTCAGTGTTGACAGGATCATGGCAGCTTTTAAAAATGAACCTTGCCCAGTTTTAACTTGTTTTTTTGACTGCTGCAGACTGAAGTACTGGAACAAGTAAGTGTTCAGAGACTCAGCCTGTGACAAATAACCTAAAAACAAACACAGACATTTACGAACTGGAACACTGATGGATGTTAGCTGCTAAGATGCAAAGGGTATATTATCGCAGGAAAACCAAGGGCAATTTGAAGTGATTCAAGTCTTATAAATTCCAAGGGCCAAGCAAGATCAAAGGTAGTAATGGATAGGCATCATTGAGATGGCTTTTATACAGACTGTGTAACTACTTCACTTAACTGTGTCAGCTTTGGATTGCTGACTGAGAAAGTAGCCATTTTAATCCAATGTAGTAATGAGCTTGGAGAAAAATCATGTTTGAACACAGTTGTCATGAAGCAGGTGCAATTCTTTTTCAAAATATTTTCAAAAGGAGCATTTGTTCTGTAATCATCTTTTCTGAGCCAAGGCAGATGGAAATATTGGTTTGAATTGCTGTATAACTAAATTATAGAAGCATAGAATCCCGACAGTACAGAGAGAGGCCACTCGGCCCATTGAGTCTGCACTGGCCCCCTCGAAAGACTACCACACCTGCTGTAATTTATAAGATTATTCCCTACCCTGTGACCTCACCCGAAGGGAGCATGTCCAATCCACCTCACCTGCACATTTTTGGACTGTGGGAGGAAACCGAAGCAGCCGGAGGAAACCCATGCAGACACGGGGAGAAATTGCAAACTCCACACAGCCAGTTACCTGAGGTGGGAATTGTACCTGGGTCCCTGGTGCTGCGAGGCAGCAGTGCTAACCATTGTGCCACCGTGCCCCAATAAATAAGCAATTCACACATGAGAATCAGCCATTGAACTGCTTTCAGGATAAATGCTGATAGTTGGAGGGGAATGAATAAAATTAAAGCAAAAAATCTAATATTTTAATACTTTCACCAGGCTGACATTTGATTCTGAAGCTTTACCAACAAACTCTCTTTTGGAGCAGGCTGGGTGGGCCTTATGCTTGACTCAGGCTTCTATTTCCCATGTTCTTATGTTCCAAAGTAAAGAAATGTTTCACCTTTAAAGCCTTATTTCCTTGGTCCAATAACCACATAGGTAATTGGACAATTTCCTGCCCTCAGTACGAATCTTGCTCACCAGTCGCACATATCAGATTAAATTGCACATAATGCACCACTCTGCGTCAAGCATGCTGACAAGGAGTCTCCACCATTCTTACCGCCTGCCAGGGGCATATGTTGGAAGGATTATACAGGTTGATACTCAAGCTTGGCCACATTATAAATCACGTCCTGGTGTGGGGTGGGGCTTGAACCTGGAGCTTCTGGCTCAAAGACAGAGGTGCTACCCACATCGCCACTAGGTTTCCATACAGATTAGGTGCTGGGATTTATTTAAATTGGTAAAATTAATTTTGGATTGAAATACTTAGATAGCAAAGTAGTTAGTACCATGAGGAGGTCAAACTGTTGACGAGATCAAAATTTATACACTTGCAGTTCTCCTTATGTTTAGGATTTAGGCAATCTCAGACTTATCAATGGGCGTGGATGAATTACATGTTTAGGCTTCCTGTACAAGGATATAATTTTTTTTTTTAGAATTTACAGTGCAGAAGGAGGCCATTCAGCCCATCGAGTCTGCACCGGCTCCTGGAAAGAGCAGCCTACCCAAGGTTAACACCTCCACCCTATCCCCATAACCCAGTAACCCCACCCAACACTAAGGGCAATTTTTGACACTAAGGGCAATTTATCATGGCCAATCCACCTAACCTGCACATCTTTGGACTGTGGGAGGAAACCGGAGCACCCGGAGGAAACCCACGCACACACAGGGAGGATGTGCAGACTCCGCACAGACAGTGACCCAAGCCGGAATTGGCCCTGGGACCCTGGAGCTGTGAAGCAATTGTGCTATCCACAATGCTACCGTGCTGCCCCGCAGTGCAAGAGACAAGAAGGGCCTTTGTATGTGAAAGTCCTATTCATTCCATCTGTGGAAGGGAAATTAATACATCTTTCGGAGGACAATTTTATAATAAGACCGAAACCAGAATATTTCAGCAGTATTTCATTTATGTTAATTTCCCTTCCACACCATCTGAATCATGAATGTCTGGATAACATCGCCTTGAGTACAGGCAGCTTTATCTTCAATCAAGCTGTCTTCAATCTTGCCTTCCTTGATCTCAGCAAAATTGGACATTTGAGTGACACTGTTATATCTGGCTGCTATAGCTGTACAATCTTAACTTTTGAAAACTTTCTGTCTCTCAATCAGTGACGTGCTTTCTGATTTCACAGAGGCAGCTTTCTACAGTTCATAGACAAAAACGCTGACTCCCTCTCCTATAATCACCACTACAATAATCATTAAAATAACTAGAATTGAATTAAGAACTAAGTGTGAGATTCTCCGTTTCCCAATGCCGATTTCACAACGAGAGATCGGCAGAGAATCCCTTTGTTTTGTGCAGGGAAGGTCACGTCTTACCAACTAGATAGAGTTTTTTGAGGAGGTGACAAAATTAATTGGTGAGGAAAAGGCTGTGGATGTTGTCTACATGGATTTTGGTAAGGCGTTTGACCACCAGGTCTCTCATGGCAGACCTTGTACAAAAGGTAAAGTGACGTGGGATTTGGGGTGTGCTGGTTAGATGGAGAAAGAACTGGCTTGGCAACTCTTGGAGATTGAGAGTAATAGTGGAAGGGAGTTTTCAGAATGGACATCTGTAACTACTGGTGTTCCACAGGGATCAGTGCAGGGACCACTGTTGTTTGTAATATATATAAATGATCTGGAGGAAGATATAGATGGTCTGATTAGCAAGTTTGTAAATGATGCAAAGATGTGCGGGTTAGGTGGATTGGCCATGCTAAATTGCCCGTAGTGTAAGGTTAATGGGGGGATTGTTGGGTTACGGGTATATGGGTTACGTGGGTTTAAGTAGGGTGATCATTGCTCGGCACAACATCGAGGGCCGAAGGGCCTGTTCTGTGCTGTACTGTTCTATGTTCTAATAGGTGGAGTTGCCGTTAATGAAGGAGACTGTCAGAGAAGACAACAGAATATAGATAAATTGGAGAGTTGGGAGGAGAAATGGCAGATGGAGTTCAATCCGGAAAAATGAGAGGTAATGCATTTTGGAAGATCAAATTCAGGTGTGAATTATACAAGTACATGGCAGAACCCTTCGGAGCATTGACATACAGAGGGATCTGGGTGTTCTGGTCCACAGCTCCATGAAAGTGGCAATGAAGGTGGATAAGACGGTCATGAAGGCATACGGCATGCTTGCTTTCATCGGCCAGGGCATTGAGTACAAAAGTTGGCAGGTCATGTTACAGTTTTATAAAACTTTAGTCAGGCATCATTATGTGCAGTCCTGGTCAACAGATGACCAGAAGGACGTGGATGCTTTGGAGAGAGTGTAAAGAAGTTTTGCCAGGATGTTGCCTGGTCTGGATGGTGTTAGCTAAGAGGAGAAATTGAATATACTGGGATAGTTTTCATTGGAAAGACAAGGCTGTGGGGAGAACTGGGGTTCCATTTCACCCAAAGGGAGTGTTTCACTCCGGCGTCGGAGGCCGCTCCTCACCCCCCATTCTCCCCCCCCCTCCCCCACTCTGGGGGGCTAGGAGCGGCGGCGCGTGAACACCGAGCGCCCGGCCTTGACGCTTGTGTCAAAGCAGTGCACCGGGAATGACGCGGCCGGCGGCGCCGAAGTGACGTCAGCCGCGCATGCGTGGTTGCCGTCTTTCCCTCTGCTGCCCTGCAAGACATGGCGGCTTGATCTTGCGGGGCGGCGGAGGGAAATGAGTGCGTCTTTTAGAGATGCCGGCCAGACGATCAGTGGGCACCGATCGTGGGCCAGACATCTGCTGAGCACGCCCGTGGTGCTCGGTCCTCCCTCCGCCCCCCCACAGGCCCCACACTTACCGGTCACGTGCTGTTCATGCCGGCAGCAACCAGGTGTGGTTGGCGCCAGCGTGAACCGGTCGGATTCGGCAGGCCGCTTGGCCCATCCGGGCCGGAGAATCGCCGGTCGCTATGAGAAACGGCGAGAGGCATTTCTCCGAGCGGTCTGTCGCAAAATGACACGCCATTTTGGAGGGGGTGGGAGAATTGCGGGGGATGCCAGGGCGGCGTGGCGTGATTCGCCCGGCCCTTCCGCGATTCTCCCACCCGGCGTGGGGTGCGGAGAATCGCGCCCCTGGTATAGACAGGGTGAATAGTTAGAAGCTTTTCCAAGGATGGAAGACTCAATTACAAAGGGGCACAGGCTCAAGGTGAGAGCGGGAAAGTTTAGGGGAGATGGGTGGGGAAAGCGTTTCACGCAGAGGGTATCCCTGACTTCAGGAGAAGCAGAAGGGGGAGGAGATGCTTTGCTGCTGCCATGAATGTTCTTGATTCAGACTTTGCGAGTCAAAACAAAAAGTCAATTTTTAGAAAACTTCTGTCCATTCTATTTATGCTCATTCAACACCTGGAACACGTTACCAGTGGAGGTGGTGGAGGCAGGCATGATAGCAACGTTTAAGATGTATCTTGTTAGACACACGAGCAGGCGGAGAATGGAGGGATACAGATTATTTGAGTAGTAAATAGTCGTTCTAAATAAGGAATCTGGATTGGCGCAGGCTGGGTGTGTCGAGGAGCCTATTCCTGTGCTGTAATGTTCTTTATTCTTTGTTCAATCCTGATGGTTTGAAAGGAAAAACTTGCCAATAGTTGGTGACGGAAGTGACCTTAAATCACATGGCTGTGCACTGTGGTCACCCAAAGGATTCAGTGTGGCACGCAGCCGGCTTCACGTTCAGTTGTTATTATTGTGCAGCCAGTTGAAAATACGATCCCAATAGGCAATGCTCTGATTTGGAGACTGGGGCGGATTTTCCGCGTACCCTCACATCATGCTTCTCGTGGCGGGAGGCGGCCCCGTCATTGACCAGCAGCGAGATCATCTGGTCCCGCCACTGTCAATGGGAATTCCTATAGAGATCCCCCCCCCCCCCCCCCCCCCCGCCGTGGGTTTGCCGTTGGCAAGCAGTCAGAAATCTACAATGCAGTTGCTCATCGAGGATCTTCAGGAGCAGCTTAAAGGGGTGCCGCAGTTTTCATTAAGAGCGGACAATAGCAACAATTTGGAATATTAGGCAACGTGAGTTGAAAATTCATTAAAATAATCATGTTCATTTTTCAAGCTGTTAACGATGCAGACTCACAAGCAAATACCAGAAACTGTCTCCAAAAGTATTGCCCACATCACAGCAATTGAACATATCCTTAAATATTGTTGGGAATGACCCAATCCTGGTAGTCATTGCCAATGATTGGTGGTTGGGAGAGGGAGTAGGGGTAATAAGGTGACAGTGGAGAGTAATGGCACTGTGGTATCAATTCACCTCCATCGCTGAGGAATGTTTCAGAAGGCACTTTGGTGGCAAAGGTCCACACCCACCCAAACGTTGGTACAGGCACCAGTGCAGCATGGACTTACTAGTCCATGTGACTAGCTGTTGCTTAGAATTGGCCTCACTATCTCATGTTTTTAAAATCAAACAAGTTGACAGCAAGATAACAATTATTTGCAGGGCAGTGGGGAAAGAGTAGGTGAGTGGGGCAGCACAGTGGCTTAGTGGTAAGCTCTGCTACCTCACAGCGCCGAACCTCCAGGTTCATTCCCAGCTCTGGGTCACTGCCCATGTGGCGTTTGCACATTCTTCCCATGTTTGCGTGGGTTTTGCCCCACGACCCAAAGATTATCAGGGCAGGTGGATTGGCCATGCTAAATTGCCCCCTACTTGGAAAAACTTAAATGGAGGCCTAAGATGACTAATTTTAGCAACACCATCATAACATAGCATCAGATTTGTCAGTATTGAGTTGAAGGACATACTCATCGGGGATTTGATGTTGGTTAAGCAGTTAGAGAATGCAAGTGCAGTCAAGATATCAATCTTGGCATTAAACAAGTATGCTACTACTTTCTCCAGAAATCCTCTCAATCATCTGTTGTAATTTTGGTCACAAGAACGGCAAAAACCTGGGTAAGGAATAATTTACACCATTTTTACATAGAATTTACAGTGCAGAAGGAGGCCATTCAGCCCATCGAGTCTGCACCGGCTCCTGGAAAGAGCAGCCTACCCAAGGTTAACACCTCCACCCTATCCCCATAACCCAGTAACCCCACCCAACACTAAGGGAAATTTTGGACACTAAGGGCAATTTATCATGGCCAATCCACCTAACCTGCACATCTTTGGACTGTGGGAGGAAACCGGAGCACCCGGAGGAAACCCACGCACACACGGGGAGGATGTGCAGACTCCGCACAGACAGTGACCCAAGCCGGAATCAAACCTGGGACCCTGGAGCTGTGAAGCAATTGTACTATCCACAATGCTACCGTGCTGCCCCGTGACACGGTCTGTCATCTGTCTGTCATTTTGTCTGTCATCAAAATGGGGTCAGCAATCCGTCTGAATGCTAGCAAAGTACTAATGCCAAGTACTAATAAACCACAAGTGATTCCATAAACAAAATGTTCCTCATGAGGACTAGAAAATAAGACCAAAGACTCACAGAGTTCTTGTTAAGGGATGTAAAAATGTACTACTTGGGCTATTGTCCAACCTCTTTGTCTGCAAAATACTGAGAAGCTGAGGAATAGACCTGGTATGACTCAGTGCTGATGCTTCAGCGATATTGAGCTAATCAAGAGGACCAAGAGAAATTGATTTTCACTTGAAGGTTAAACTCTTCTAATATGTGTCTCCCTAAGTTAACTTAAGAGATTGGAAGAGTTTTCTTCAGGAATGAAGGATCAATAAAATTATATTCTTGACAGTTGGACCCAGATTTTCTCCCTTGAGGTAAGGATATTAAGTCGAGCCATTTCCAATGTTGCAATACCATCTCCTGCCTGGCAGTGGCCTTCCAGCTGTGTTCATGTTTGAGTAATGGTGGCAGGGTGGAATCAGGGCTGCCACCTCCCAAAACAAGCCCGAGGTGGGAACGGAGATGAGTGGCAGACAGGTTAGAAGACCTGCCTCTGCTCCCTGCCAGCCCTCTTCAATGTGAAGAATTTCACATTGGCCACAATTCTGCAGCCTATCAAAGGGATGACAGTGACTGGGGTTTCACCAGCAAAAAAACATGTCATAAAGGTGAGGCGTTGGGTATGGGAGGGATGAACTAGGTGGCAGGAGGGATGGAATGTGGAAACTGACGGGTTGTGAAGTTGGTCCCTCCACAACTTACATTCCCGCTCCATGATTCCCATGCACCCTCAGATCCCCCTACACTCCTTCAATACCCCATACCCTCTCCAAGCCCCTTGCCCAACCATCAAGTATTCACTATGGACATAACTAATGAGTTCTGTAAAACATTGGGAAGTCTTTGAAAAGCTCTTTAAATTGTCGAAGTAACAAAAATACAGGCATTTAAAAACCACGAAAAAACAGTAAATTCCATTAACTCTTCATAAAACTGTAAATCAAATGGACAGCTATTCAAATGTCAGTTGCAAAAGTGAATCCTCTTACATGCTCATAAAACTGCCAAAATGAACAAATAGGCATTCATAATCTCTTCAAAAAACCTTAAGACAATGAACTGCTCAAGAAAACTGTGAATCAAAACAAAACTCAGTCTCACTGACAGTTCTATTATAAACTATGTTGAGCTAAATCTATAAGTGGGATTTCAAGCTCAGCTAAGCATTCATAATCAGATTTAGTTTCACAGTTGCGACAACAAAACTTCCAGAGTTGAATGTATAAAAGTCTTCTGAAGTATCCTGAACAGAAGACAGTCTGGATCACTGCTTCAGTGGATTAACCAGTGGCTGTACTGTCGATCAGAGAAAAGATTAAATCACAAGGGAAAATTTACATATTAAAATCTGAATCCCAATCCGCTGGATAAAGAATTCCGATGCATCGGAACACTTTCCATTTTGAATCATTATTTATTTTTTTCTCAACAAAACCCTCTATCTTTGATCATTGTATTAAAAACATTTAATTTATCATTTATCATTAATTTATCATCATGGCATGTGAAGTTGACACCACGCTTCAACTTAACCTGCCAAAAGGTTCTCAACTCCAGACTTGGCTTCCTCCATGGTTCACGCTTTATCTGAGTTGCCATGGATCCCATCTCCCACCAAAACCGGCCCAGGTCCACAGAAAAACAAAGGGTCTAACTGGAGTAGCAAAGTGTGCAATTGCTGAAACTGGGGTCACTACTTGCATCTTTATCCCAGGGCTATAAACATTTTGCACAATGGGATAACGGGGAATCCTTGAAGTGGACTTTGTCATCATTTTTAAATTCCATCAACCTCCGACCCGACACAGGCAGAAACATGAAATCTTAGTCTGGAGCACTCCATTTTAGGGTCAGATTCTCCAATTCTAACGCAAAGTGTGGAGGATCTGCGGTGTTTTACATGGAATCAAATCAGTGGCAGCCCTTCACCGATGCAGCAATTGCTGAAGGATTAGCAGCGCATCATGTAAAATGCCTGGCCTCCACAAAACAAATGGCTGGAGAATTGCCGGGTGCGTGGCTGCGCATGCGCATGGCAACGGTTTCTCCGTACAACATGGTGCCGGCCGTGCCCGGCTCCAAACTGCCAGATAGTGCCCCCCTGACATCCCCTCGCCACACCTTGCCCACCCCCACCAGTTGCCCTTGCCCTCGTGGAAGACCCCCCAGCCAGAGGCACTGCTCCCACCCAACTGTGGGGATGCTGGACACAGTCTACAGCCGCCACGCGGGTCCCAGCACGGTTGGAACCACACGTCCCCCACCCCATCGTGAACTCACCCCACCAGGGGCAGAGCAATGGGGGAGAGCATTCAGGTGATGTCCTGAGGCCATCCCTACGCCGCGTGCCGCAATGACGCCTTTTCAGAAGGGGCGGGGCATGCAAACTGGGTAAAAGCGCCACCTCCAATTTGTCCAGATTGAACTCCATCTGCCATTTCTCTGCCCAACTCTCCAATGTATCTATATTCTACTGATTCTACTATATTCTGGCAGCAGCGCACCCCTCCCCGATGAACTTAATGCATTCTATGCTCGGTTTGAGCAGGTAACCAACAATCCGCTGTCGAGTGCCCCAGCAGCCCATAATTCACCCACACCCACCATCACAGTTTCCGAAGTCAGATCGGCCTTCCTGAAAGTGAACCCACGGAAGGCGATGGGCCTGGACGGGATCCCTGGTTGTGCACTCAGAGCCTGCACATACCAGCTGACAGAGGTATTCACAGACATCTTTAACCTATCCCTACTCCACTCCGAGGTCCCCACCTGCTTCAAGAAGACCACCATCATACCGGTACCAAAGAAGAACCAGGCAACATGCCTCAATGACTACCGCCCGGTGGCCCTGACGTCAGTTGTAATGAAGTGCTTCGAGAAGCTGATCATGAAGCGCATCATCTCCATACTCCCGGAATGCCTTGAGCCACTTCAATTCGCATACCGTCGCAACCGGTCCACATCAGACGCCATTTCCCTGGCCCTACACTCTTCCCTAGAGCATCTCGAAAACAAGGACTCCTACATCAGACTCCTATTTATTGACTACAGCTCCGCCTTCAACTCCATAATCCCAGCCAAGCTTGTATCAAAGCTCCAAAACCTAGGACTTGGCTCTCCACTCTGCAACTGGATCCTTGACTTTCTGACCAACAGACCACAGTCAGTAAGAATGAACACCAACACCTCCTCCACTACAGTCCTCAATACCGGTTCCCCGCAAGGCTGTGTACTTAGCCCCCTACTCTACTCCCTGTACACACATGACTGCGTGGCAAAACTTGGTTCCAACTCCATCTACAAGTTTGCTGACGATACGACCATAGTGGTCCGGATCTCGAATAACGACAAGTCCGAATACAGGAGGGAGATAGAGAACCTAGTGGAGTGGTGTAACGACAACAATCTCTCCCTCAATGCCAGCAAAACTAAAGAGCTGGTCATCGACTTCAGGAAGCAAAGAACTGGACACACCCCTGTCAGCATCAACGGAGCCGAAGTGGAGATGGTTAGTAGTTTCAAATTCCTAGGGGTGCACATCACCAAAAATCTATCCTGGTCCACTCACGTCGACGCTATCACCAAGAAAGCACAACAGCGCCTATACTTCCTCAGGAAACTAAGGAAATTCGGCATGTCCACATTAACCCTTATCAACTTTTACAGATGCACTATAGAAAGCATCCTATTGGGCTGCATCACAGCCTGGTATGTCAACTGCTCGGCCCAGGACCGCAAGGAACTTCAGAGAGTCGTGAATACCGCCCAGTCCATCACACAAACCTGTCTCCCATCCATTGATTCCATCTATATCTCCCACTGCCGGGGGAAAGCGGGCAGCATAATCAAGGATCCCTCCCACCCGGCTTACTCACTTTTCCAACTACTTCCATCGGGCAGGAGATTCAGAAGTCTGAGAACACGCACGAACAGACTCAAAAACAACTTCTTCCCCACTGTCACCAGACTCCTAAATGACCCTCTTATTGACTGACCTCATTAACACTACACCCTGTATGCTTCAACCGATGCCAATGCTTATGTAGTTACATTGTATATCTTGTGTTGCCCTATGTATTCTCATATATTTTCTTGAATTTTGTTTAATTCCCTTTTCTTCCATGTACTGAATGATCTGTTGAGCTGCTTGCAGAAAAATACTTTTCACTGTACCTCGGTACACGTGACAATAAACAAATCCAATCCAATCCAATATTCTGACAGTCCCCTTCACTATCTGTAACTCCACCTATCTTAGTATTCCCTACAAACTTGCTAATCAGACCATCTACATTTTCCCCCAGATCATTTATATATATTACAAACAACAGTGATCCCAGCACTGATCCCTGTGGAACACCACTAGTTACAGATTTCCATTCTGAAAAACTCCTTTGCACTCTGTCTCCTGTTGCCAAATCAGTTCTTTATCCAACTAGCTAGCACACTCCACACCCCATGTGGCTTTATCTTTTGTACAAGTCTGCCATGAGGGATCTTGTCAAACGCCTTACTAAAGTCCATGTAGACAACATCCACAGCCTTTCCCTCATCAATTAATTTTTTCATCCGCTCAAAAGACTCTATCAAGTTGGTGAGGAGTGACCTTCCCTGCGCAAAATAATGTTGCCTATAACTAACAAATCCATTTGTCGCACATTTGGTTGCTCCCCCTCTGGTCGGACTTTTGGACCTTTCCCCCGGTTTTAAATGACAAATTTGAAGGCTGAGGCAATTGGGCACTGTTTCCACTTATCGGTGTATGGAGAAAAGGACCAGAAGTGCGCGAAAGGGCAGAAACAAGAAGTCAGTAACGAGCTGTGTTGAAGCTGCAATGCGAGACAGTATGTCTGAGGGCCGGACTCCTGGGGTGGAAGCACAGCGACCAACGGACCCAGTGATGCAGGCCATTCAGGATGGCTTTGACAGGCAGAAGCGGGAATGCTTGGACCCGATCAAAGTATCAATTGATCGGCTAGAGAGCAAACTGGACACCCAGGACCGGGCAATTCAGAAGGTGGAGAAGGCGCTGCTAGAACAAGAGAAGCATCAAACAGCAGTGGAGCTGGAGGTAGGGATGCTTCAGGAACAGCAGAAAAGGCTCCTGGAGAAGGTGGAGGACCTTGAGAACCGGTCCCGCCGACGGAACCGAAGAATTGTCGGGCTCCCGGAGGGAGCTGAGGGAGCAGATGCTGGGGCATACGTGGCGGGTATGTTCGAAAAGTTGCTGGGAAAGGGGGCATTCCCCCGACCGTTGTAGGTGGACAGGGCGTACCGGGCGCTTGCTAGGAAGCCGCGGGCGGGGGACCCTCTGAGGGCAATGGTGGTGAGATTCCACAGGTTCCTGGACAAGGAATGCATTCTTCGGTGGGCCAAGCACACGCGGAGTTGCAAGTGGGACAACACCGTCCTGCGGGTGTACCAGGACCTGAGCGTGGAGGTGGCGAGGAAGAGGGCAGGTTTTAACCAAGTCATGATTATTTTCTTTAAGAAGCAGGTGAAGTTCGGTCTGTTGTATCCGGCACGTCGTTGGGTCATGCATGACGACCAACATCACTATTTTGAGTCGCCCGATAAGGCACTGGACTTTGAGAAAAGAGAAGGGCTGGTGGGAGTCTGAGAACTCTCGGACTTAGAGACAATTTCTGTTTTTCAGTGGGTTTTTTTCTGTTCTCCCCCTTGGTTTTTGGTGGGTTTTGTTTTCCTGTTTTTAAATTGGTTATGCCTTCTCGTATTGTTTTTTGTCTGTTTTGTGGAGCTCTGCTGAGGGAAAACGGGGGGGGGGGGGAGTCGATTTTTCTTTTTTTTTGGTTCTTTTTCTCGGTAGATGCTGGCCATGTCCCTTTTGTGTTTTACCTTGTGTGTTTTTATTGATGTGCACTTTTGTGGGATGGAGACGGGCCTGTATGAGTTTCGGTGGCTGGGGCTTTTATTTTTGTGTTTTCTTTCTGCGGGGTGTTTGTTTGGGGATTGTTCGATGAGAGAATTTGTTTACATGGATGGGGGGAGGGTAGCGAGGGAACAATAGGTGGGAGACTTCTTGGCGCCGGGGGCGGGGGCCACCAAGTTAGCTGGGTGAGCTAGCTCACCGAAGCACAGTGGGGGGTGTGTATATGCTTAGGTCATTAGATGGGTTGGGTTTTAGACTAGTGTCCCAGGGGGGAGGGGGGATGGGTTCTGCTGACGTGGGAGGGACTTCGATGGAAGGTCACTGAGGGGGGCAGGGGTGGGGGCCGCCGTGGGGCGAGCTGGGGGAGGCACGTCGCATGGGCTGGAGGCGGGCCCAAGAAAGGGGATGGCTGACCGGCGGGTGTGGGGGCACTTTGGCCCCCAACTAGGCTGGTCACCTGGAATGTCCGGGTGCCGGTAAAGAGGGAATGTGTGTTTTGCCACCTGAGGAGACTGAAGGCGGACGTAGTAATGCTGCAGGAGACACACCTTAAAGTAGTGGATCAGGTCAGGTTGATGAAAGGCTGGATTAGTCAGGTTTTCCACTCGGGGATGGATACAAAGACGAGAGGGGTTGCGATTCTGATTAACATGCGGCTGGTATTTGAGGAGGGGAGAATCATCACGGATGTGGGAGGTCGATATATCATGGTTAGTGGCAAGTTGCAGCGGGTGAAGGTAGTGCTGGTCAATGTATATGCGCCAAATTGGGATGTTGGGGATTTTATAAAGAGGGTGCTGGGGAAGATTCTAGATCTGGATTCACACAGGCTGATTATGGGACGGGATTTTAATACGGTTATTGATCCAGGCCTGGATCGGTCATGCTTGAGAACGGGCAAGGTGCCCGCAATGGCAAAGGAGCTAAAAGGATTCATGGAACACACGGGGGGGTGGATCCATGGAGATTTAGGCAGCCGAGGGCCAAGGAATTTTCTTTTTACTCCCACGTACACAAGGTCTATTCCCGGATAGATTTCTTTGTCGTGGGTAGGGCCCTATTGGTGGGGGTGGAGGACATGGGGTATTCGGCGATTATAATCTCGGACCATGCTCCTCACTGGGTGGACCTGCAGGTTAGTATGGATAGCAAGCAGCGCCCGTTGGATGTAGGGCTATTGGTGGACGAAGCTGTATGCGAGAGGCTGAGGAAGTGCATACTGAACTACCTGCAGGTAAACAATATGGGGGAGGTCTCAGCAGCGGTGGTCTGGGAAACGCTGAAGGCACTGGTGAGAGGAGAGCTGATCTCGATCCGGGCTCACAGGGACAGGACGGATAGGGCAGAGACGGACCGACTGGTAAAAGAGATTCTACGAGTGGATAGGAGAGATATGCGGAGGCTCCAGAGGCAGGGCTTTTAAGGGAACGCTGGAGGCTACAGGCGGAATTTGGTTTATTAACCACCGGGAGGGCAGTGGAACAGCTCCCCAAGCACGGGGAGAAGGTCAGCAGAATGCTTGCACAGCAGCTCAGAAAAAGGGAGGCAGCTTAGAGAAATAGGGAAAGTTATTGATAGGGGTGGGAGCTTAGTTGGGGACTCGGCATGGGTGAGCAAGACCTTTCGGGATTTTTATAGCAGGTTGTACAAGTCGGAGCCCCCTGCGGCGCCGGAGGGGATGAGGCACCTTTTGGACAGACCGACTTTCTTGAAGGTGGATGGGGAGTTGGTAGTAGGGCTGGGGGCCCCGATCGGGCTGGAAGAGATAGTGGAGGGTCTGAATGCCATGCAGTCAGGCAAGGCCCCAGGACCGGATGGGTACCCAGCCAAGTTCTATAAAAAGTTCCCTGGAATATCGAGGCCGGTGCTGATTAAGGTCTTTAACGAGGTTAAGAAAGAGGGGCTCTGCCTCAGACGATGTCACAGGCCATGATCTCGCTCATTCTGAAAAGGGACAAGGACCCGGAGCTATGTGGGTCTTACAGGCTGATTTCCTTGCTGAACGTAGATGCCAAACCTTTGGCCAAAATGTTATCTTCCAGGATTGAGGACTGTGTACTGGATGTTATAGTGGAGGATCATACTGGGTTCGTTAAGGGCCTGCAGCTGATGGTCAATGTAAGAAAGCTGCTAAACGTGATCATGATGCCCCCGGAAGGTCGGGAAGTTGAGGTGGTGGTCGCAATGGACATGGAAAAAGCGTTTGAGCGTGTCGAGTGGGATTACTTGTGGGAGGTGCTGGAGCGGTTCAGGTTTGGAAGGGGCTTGGTTGACTGGGTTAGGTTGCTGTACCAGGCTCTGGTTGCAAGTGTACGGACAAACAGGATGACTTCGGACACTTTCAGGCTGCACCAGGGGACGAGACAGGTATGCCCCCTCTCCCCACTGCTGTTTGCACTGGCGATAATAATAATACGGGACTTTTTGCGGAAGCAGGTACCAACCTTCCCAATCCCGCCGCTAAGGGGGATTAAGGGTGGTTTCTAGAGGATGGAGAGGAGATGGGAGCCTTTCGGACATATAGAAAGAGCTTATGGGTTTGGAGGAGTCGCAGACCGAGGAGCTGAAGCACAAGTGGGAGGAGGAGTTGGGGGGAGAGATAGAGGACAGCCTTTGAGCGGACGCATTGGGTAGGGTCAACGCGACCGCAAAGTGTGCCAGGCTCAGCCTGAACCAATTTAATGTTGTTCACCGGGCTCACATGACAATAGCCTGGATGAGCAGATTCTTTGGGGTGTACGGACAAACAGGATGACTTTGGACACTTTCAGGCTGCACCGGGGTCGAGACAGGGATGCCCCCTCTCCCCACTGCTGTTTGCGCTGGCGATAATAATAATAATTGTTTATTGTCACAAGTCGGCTTCAATTAAGTTACTGTGAAAAAACCCTAGTCACCACATTCTGGAGCCTGTTCGGGGAGGCCGGTACAGGAATTGAACCCGCGCTGCTGGCCTTGTTCTGTATTACAAGCCAGCTGTTTAGCCCACTGTGCTAAACCATACGATAGAGCCGCTGGAAATTGCTCTGAGGGTCTCAAGGGGCTGGAAGGGGTTGGTCCGTGGGTGGGGGGGGGGGGGGGGGGGGGGGATGGTGCACAGAGTCTCGCTGTATGCGGATGACCTACTGCTGCATGTCTCAGACCCAATGGAGGGGATGGAAGAAATTATGGGAATTTGAGGGGAATTCGGCCGGTTTTCGGGGTGTAAGCTCAATACGGGGAAGAGCGAGATGTTTGTGGTCCAGGCGAGAGGTCAGGAGAGGCGACTGGGGGAACTGCCATTCAGAGTGACAGGGGACAGTTTCAGGTACCTGGGTATCCAAGTGGCGAGGGACTGGGACAGGCTACATAAATTGAACTGGGCCTGGTTGGTGGATCAGATGAAGGAGGATTTCTGGAGATGGGATGCGCTCCCGTTTTCTCTGGTGGGCAGAGTTCAGTCGGTAAAATGACGGTCCTCCCGAGATTCCTATTCGTCTTCCAATGCCTTCCCATCTTCATCCCACGGTCCTTTTTTAAGCGGATCAATAAGATTATTGCGGGCTTTGTGTGGGGGGGGCAAGACTCCGCGTGTGAAGAGCGCAATGCTCGAGCAGAGTCGGGGGATGGAGGGCTGGAGCTGCCGAATTTCAGCAATTACTGGGCGGCTAACATAGCCATGGTGGCGAGATGGCTTGTGGGGGGGGTGAGCCAGCGTGGGTGTGCATGGAGGCGGCTTCTTGCAAGGGTACAAATCTGGGGGCGTTGGTAACGGCGCCTCTGCCATTCCCACCAGCGCGGTACTCCACCAGTCCAATGATGGTGGTGGCCCTGAGGGTCTGGGGACAGTGGAGGAGACAAGTGGGAGCAGAGGGGGTGTTGGTGTGGTCCCCAATCTGCGATAACCACCGGTTTGCCCCGGGGAGGATGGATGGGGGTTCCGAATTTGGTGGAGAGCGGGGATTGAGAGGATGGGGGACTTGTTCGGAGAAGGAACCTTCCTGAGTATGAGGGCGCTGGAGGAGAAGTTTGCACTGGCGGGGGGAAACAAATTCCGATATTTAAAGGTACGGGACTTTTTGAGGAAGCAGGTACCAACCTTCCCAATCCTGCCGCTAAAGGGGATTCAGGATAGGGTGGTTTCTAGAGGATGGATAGGAGAGGGGAGCCTTTCGGCCATATAGAAAGAGCTTATGGGTTCGGAGGAGTCGCAGACCGAGGAGCTGAAGCAAAAGTGGGAGGAGGAGTTGTGGGGAGAGATAGAGGACGGCCTTTGAGCGGACGCATTGGGTAGGGTCAACGTGACCGCAACGTGTGCCAGGCTCAGCCTGAACCAATTTAATGTTGTTCACCGGGCTCACATGACAATAGGCTGGATGAGCAGATTCTTTGGGCTGGAGGACAGATGTACGAAGTGTGCGGGAGGGGGCCAGCGAACCATGTCCATATGTTCTGGGTATGTCCAAAGCTGAGCGGGTTTTGGCAGGGGTTTGCCGACGCCATGTCCACGGTATTAAATATGAGGGTGGCAACGAGTCCAGAGGCAGCGATTTTTGGGATATCGCAGGATCCGGGAATCCAGGAGGAGAAAGAGGCAGACGTTGTGGCCTTTGCTTCCCCGGTAGCCCGGAGGGGCATATTACTAGCATGGATGGACTGAAAGCCCCCAAAATCGGAGACCTGGCTATCAGACATGGCTGGCTTCCTCTGCCTGGAGAAAATTAAGTTCGCCATGAGAGGGTCTCTGTTAGGGTTCACCCGGAGGTGGCAACCATTCATTGACTTCCTCGCAGAGAATTAATCGTCAGCAGAAAGGGAAGGAGAGGGTTAGGTTAGTATAAATTAGGGGGTAAGCAATGGTAGGACCTGTGGGAGAGGGAGGCGGTATTTGCACTATGTTTATATTTTCCTTGTTATGCACATTGTTGATTATGTTGCTGTTACAATGCCAAAGAAATACCTCAATAAAATGTTTATTTTAAAAAAAGGATCACACCCACTTCCTCTGACTCCACGCATAACTTCCCTCTTTTGTCCTTGAGTGGGCCTACTCTTTCCATAGCTACCTCTTGCTCCTTATATATTTATAAAAGGCCTTAGGACTTTCCTTGACCCTGCTTGCCAATGACATTTCATGGCATCTTTTAGCCCTCCTAACTCCCCATTTGAGTTTGTTCCTTCTTTCCCTATATTCTTCAAAAGTTTTGTCTATTTTTAGTTGCCGGGACCTTATGCACACTTCCTTTTTATGTTTGACTAATCTCACAATTTCCCCTGTCATCCATGGTTCCCTAATCCTGCCATTTCTGTCCTTCATTTTCACAGGGACATGCCTGTGATGCACTCTAATCAACTGGTCATTAAAAGACTCCGACATGTCAAATGTGGTTTTACCCTCAAACAGCTGCTCCCAATCCACATTCTCCAGCTCTTACCGAATTCTGTTCTTGTTAGCTTTCCCCTAATTTAATACCGTCACTCGAGGACCAGTCTTCTACTTTTCCATGTAGAAAACTATTTGAAAACTTAGTGAATTCTGATCACTATTCCCAAAACGTTCCCCTACTGAAACTTTGGTCACCTAGCTGGGCTCATTCCTCAGTATTAGGTCCAGTAAGGCTCCTTCCCTGGTTGGACTATCAACATACTGTTTCAAATACCCTCTTGGACACACCTAACATATTGCTTTTATCCGAACCTCTAGCACTATGGGAGTCCCAGACAATATGGGGCAAATAAAAGCACTCACCACAACAACCTTTCTATTTCACATCTTTTCAGAATCTCACTGCATATCAGTTCCTCTGTATCCCGCTGACTATTGGGAGGCCTATATTGGGAGTACAACCCCAACATTGTGATTGCACCCTTCCTAATCGCGAGCTCTACCCATCATGCCTCACTGCAGGATTCCTCCAAGATATCCTCCCTTATGACATCTATGATATGTTTCCGAACCAGAAATGCAACTCCCCCGCCCTTTCTTCTGCCCCCTTTGTCTCCTCAAAAGCGTCGATATCCCGGAATGTTAAGCTGCCAGTTGGGTCCCTCCTTTAACCATATCTCTGTTATAGCAACAATATTATAATTTCCCACATTAATCCAAGCTCTATATTCATCCATCTAACGCGTTGTACTTCTTGCATTGAAGCAAATGCACTACAGACCTCCAGACCCACTGAGGTCAGCGGCTTCCCTCTTCCTGCTCCCTTTCTTTGCTACATTTGTCTTAGTCTCAAGCTCTTCCCCAGTCTTTATACTTGCTGCACGGGCGCAGCAGGACAGAGAATACTACCCGTTATTTCTCTTCTTTATTTGAACCTTGGAAGAATTTTAGTTGAATTCCATTTGTTTACTCAACACACTATTGGTGTATTATTTTTCAATGCATTCAATTCCATTCTTCAATTAGGAATGCTGTATACAGAAATGACTCACCAATAAAATTAGTTTTATATGTAAAAAGGGCAACTTAATTAAGCTTGATCGCAACATTCCATGTCAGAAGCTGTAAAAGGTTTTTTGCACATGTCAAGACATTGACAAATTAATTACTGTTTGATATTAATGTTCAGCACACCATAGAATAGTTTTGGATGAAAAAGATTCTCATCCCTGCCGAATGGAGTCCCACCATCTTTCAGCAGAATCTTAAGTAGGCAAGGTCAGGAGCACGATTATGGTGAACAGCATCTTCTCAAGTATGAATTAGGCGAGAATGTTCCAGGTGATTTCTGAGTAAAGATCAATTCACCGTCTTAGAAAGTTCAGGGGTAATGATAGTAGAGCGGTAGTTGAAAAGGGTAAGCGATCATAATTCTTAGACATTGAATGAACAAGTAGATTTCCAAACTTTAGATAGTTAAGGCTGAGCATTTTTCCTCCAACTTGTTCACAACGTTTTTCCACTTTTGGTACAATTGATTTCAGGGTGGTCTAAACTGCAGGTTGCAACCCGGGGGTGGGTCGCGGAGCGGTTGGCCGCGGTGTTCCTGATTGCGGGAGACCCATCCAACAGGCACGACCGGCTTTCAAATTGAGAATGTCGGCTGCAATTGCCTTTTAATTGAACGATGCAGTCGTCCAACCAGAAGTGGCAGCAGAGAGCCGGTCACCCGCCCAGCACCTACACTGCCATCATCTGGCCTGTACATCTGCACTTTTGGCTCCTTGGCAACAAGACTGTGAAGAACTCAAGATGGATTGTTTTAAACAAGGGAAAAACTGAAATCGGGAACAAAATAGTATAAAGATGATTCATATAGGTATGGCTTTGTTAATTGTGCCAATGCAAATCAGGATACAAAGCCCATGTGTGTTATATGCAGGGACGAACTGGCAAATGAGAGTTAAAACCCACAAAAAGTCAAAGGCATTTTTATAATAATAATAATCTTTATTATCACAAGTAGGCTTACATTAACACTGCAATGAAGTTACTGTGAAAAGCCCCGAATCGCCTCATTCCTGCGCCTGTTCGGATACAGAGAGGGAGAATTCAGAATCCCTAAATTATCTAACAGCTCGTATTTTGGAACTTGTGGGAGGAAACCGGAGCACCCGGAGGAATCCCACACAGACACAGGGAGAATGTACAGATCCCAAGTGACCCAAGCCGGGAATTGAACCTGGGACCCTAGCGCTGTTAAGCAACAGTGCTGACTACTGTGCTACTGTCATTTGAAGACTCAGCATGGTGTGTTTGAGAACAAACCTCTTGAGATTTTTCAAAGGATGCCATGAGGACTTAAATCATCAGCTTAGCAGAAATGTAACATTTTAGTAACAAAGCAAGTGACATCGTGAGGACCTGTCACATTAAAGGTAAGCTAAAATGGTGTGTAGCAAAGGTCGACCGGCGTGGGTCCCGAAGGTCGACTGGTTGGTAAAAGTGGGTCCCGGGAATTTTTTTTTAAAAACACTGGTCTAAAACAAACTGACAAAGTACCATTAACCAAACTGTAATGACTGCAGTAAGGCTTGGCTATCATTCGGACAAGTATTTGTCTTTAAGGGATTTCACCATTTTTGCCCTGCTCTGTACTCTCAAAAAATCTAGTCAATATGATGGGGATGGACTGCCATTTAATTTTCTAATGTGCATGCTGATTTAATCGGTTGTATATATCTCAGATCATCTCAAATCAGAGGAATTAAAAGTTGTCAAGAAGCAAGTTCTTGAAAGGTGCTAATTGCCCCATAAAAGCATGTCAGAATAATTAGTTTGGTCTTTCTTCTTTATCCCACAGTTTTTGGAGTGTCAAAGAAGATGAAAAGTGAAATATGACTGGAGAGATTCACTTAGCTGTAGGTAGTCTGTTCAAATCCACCATTATCCTTTAAGTCCTGCTTACGAGCCAGTTACAGTAACAAGAAATGGCAGATTTGTACCACTTGCTGCGATCTGTTGATCTGCGATCTCTGATCTGACAGTCCCAATCATAGTAACCGTATTGTCAGTGGAAGGCCACTAGCACCCTCAATTTGTAAGTGTTTGGGCCCTTGCAAGCTCCCAACGAGAAATCAGCAACATGAGTTAAGCAGGAGCACAGAGATGTAGCAAGTGTGTCACTGATGCTTTAACCATCATGGCACACTTCTAAAACAATTTTACCCAGGATTACAATTCTTCCAATATTAACAGGTTTCTCCAACGACTATGTCATAATCAATGGCACTTATTTGAATATCAACCTCCCAGAGTACAGCTCAAATATAAGTACGTTCATTCCAAATGCATAAATCACTAAAAGTACAGATGCATACTGATGAGACCATAAGAAAATGTGGATTTTCATTCTGCAGGGGTTGTGCGTACTGGAGACAGCCCTGGAAAAAGTGTAGAGGCAGCCATATGGGCTGCTGAGTGCCGACTCAGCTATTTAAAAGACCACCTTGGTGTTCTTGGACTTTGTTCCAGTTGATCAATTAAAAGTAGTTAGACCCTTTGGCCCTCAGCCCTCATACACCCTCACCTTCCCACAAACACACCATATCCCATTTAAAACAAATCTCCCTCATATGCTCCATGCCAATCATGCCCTTCTGCCAATCCTCCATGGCTCATTCCAGCCCCAAGATCTATTTAGTGCCAACTCATGCCATTCCATGCCCACCCCATCCAATCCTCCTGACCACTGATAGCCCCACTTGCAACTTATGCCAACCAATGCTCCACATCCAACAACTTTTGCTCTTTCACCCTCCATGCAAACTCACTCAATATCCACCATGGGATTCTGAGAGCATCCCGAGATTAAATAAAATAACCTTCTCGGTATCTATTACAGATTTGAAAATGAAAATCGCTTTATTGTCACGAGTAGGCTTCAATGAAGTTACTGTGAAAAGCCCCTAGTCGCCACATTCCGGCGCCTGTCCGGGGATCAAACCGTGCTGCTGGCCTGCTTGGTCTGCTTTAAAAGCCAGTGATTTAGCCCACGGAGCTAAACCAGCCCCTATTTCACTATATACATAAAAAGCATGATCATTGATAAAAGTCTATTCAATACATTTAAATTCCTTTCAATTACTGGTTGTTTATTATTTAATAGGACATAGGTATCACTGGCTAAACCATGAGACCATAAGACATAGGAGCAGAATTAGGCCACTCGGCCCATTGAGTCTGCTCCGCCATTCCATCATGGCTGATATTTTCTCATCCCCATTCTCCTGCCTGCTCCCCAAAACCCCTGATCCCCTTATTAATCAAGAACCTATCTATCTTTGTCTTAAAGACACTCAGTGATTTGGCCTCCACAGCCTTCTGCGGCAAAGAATTCCACAGATTCACCACCCTCTGGTTGAAGAAATTCCTCCTCATCTCTGTTTCAAAGGATTGTTTCTTTAGTCTGAGATGATCTCCTCTGGTTCCAGTTTTTCCTACAAGTGGAAACATCCTCTCCACGTCCACTCTATCCACATCTCGCAGTATCCTGTAAGTTTCAATAAGATCCCCCCTCATCCTTCTCAACTCCAACGAATACAGACCCAGAGTCCTCAACCGTTCCTCATGCAACAATCTGTTCATTCCAGGGATAATTCTTGTGAACCTCCTCTGGACCCACTCCAAGGCCAGCACATTCTTCCTTAGGTATGGACCCAAAACCGCTCCCAATACTCCAAATGGGGGTCTGCATTTTTATTGTCCATCCCTTGAGAAGGTGGTGGTGAGCTGCCCCATTAAACCGCTGTAGATCATGTTGTGTAGGCACACCCACAGGAGGGAGTCCCAGGATTTTGATCCAATGACAGTGAAGGAACAGCGATATAGTTCTGTATCAAGATGCTTTTGGTTTGGGGTGTAACTTGCAGGTGGTGGTGCTCCCAACTATCTACCGCCTTTGTCCTTCAAGGTGGTCGTAGATGCGGGTTTGTAATGTGCTATTGAAGGAGCTATGGGAATGTCCTGCAGAGCATCCTATAGATGGTACACACTGCTGCTATTGTGCATTGGTGGTGGAAGGAATAGATTTGGAAATGGTGGATGGGTGTCAATCAAGTGGGACGCTTTGCCCTGGATTGTGTTAAGCTTCTTGAGTGTCGATTAAACTGCAGTCATCCAGGCAAATGGAGAGTATTCCATTACATTCCTGACTTGTACCTTGCGGTTGATGGACTGCCTTTGGGGAGTCAAAAGGTGAGTTATCATCTAGAATTCTCAACATCTGATCTGCTCTTGTAGTCCCGATATTCAGAGCCGCAGAACTAGTCCAGTTCAATTTCAGAGCATTAGTCATCCCTAGGATGTTGATAGTGGGGTTTCAAAGATGACAATATCATTCTTTCTTTCTTCTTTCTTCTTGGAGATACCCATTTCCTGTCAATCGTATCAAACAGCATGTCCCAGCAGCTGTTCAGTCACAATCAATAATTCTTTTTTAATGGCAACAGCTGTACCAATCAGAGTCTAGAAGGTAGCACAGTGATTAGCACTGTTGCTTCATGGGGCCAGGGTCCCAGGTTCAATTCCTGGCTTGGGTTTCTATCTGTGTGGAGTCTGCACATTCTCCTCGTGTCTGCATGGGTTTCCTCTGGGTGCTCTGGTTTCCTCCCACATGTCCCAAAAGACATGCTGTTAGGTAATTTGGACATTCTGAATTCTCCCATTTCCTGTACCCAAACAGGCACTGAAATGTGGTGACTCAAGGCTTTTCACAGTAACTTCACTACAGTGTTTTTTTTAAATAAAATTAGAGTACCCAATTCAATTTTTTCCAATTAAGGGGCAATTTAGAGTGACCTATTCACCTAGCCTGCACATCTTTGGATTGTGGGGGGAAAACCCACGCAAACACGGGGAGAATGTGCAAACTCCACACGGACAGTGACCCAGAGCCGGGATCTAACCTGGGACCTCGGTGCCGTGAGGCAACAGGGCTAACCCACTGCGCCACTATGCTGCCACACTTCATTGCAGTGTTAATGTAAGCCTACTTGTGACAATAATGATTATGACAAAAAATTACTGGGTGGCACAGTGGCACAGTGGTTAGCACTTCTGCCTCACAGCGCCAGGGATCCAGGTTCAACTCTGACCTTGGGTGACTGTCTGTGTGGGCATGATGTGGAGATACCGGCATTGGACTGGGTGAACACAGTAAGAAATCTTATAACACCAGGTTAAAGTCCAACAGGTTTGTTTCACATCACATTACATCAACTTTCAGAGCACTGCTCCTTCCTCAGGTGAATCTCAGGCACCATCGACATGGGTATCACCATTCCACGTGAGAACACCAACCACCAGGTATGTGACACATACTTGTGCGACTCGACTAACATTGTCTACCTCATACGCTGCAGGAAAGAATGTCCCGAAGTGTGACACATTGGCGAGACCATGCAGACGCTGCGTCAACAGATGAACGGACACCGTGCGTCAATTACCAGGCAGGAATGTACCCTTCCAGTCGGGGAACTCTTCGGCAGTCGAGGGCAATTCAGCCTCTGATCTTTGAGTAAGCATTCTCCAAGGCGGCCTTCAGGACGCGCGACAATGCAGCATCGCGGGCAGAAACGTATAGCCAAGTTCCGCACACATGAGTACGGCCTCAACCGGGACCTTGGATTCATGTCGTATTACATTCAGCCTCTACCATCTGGCCTGGGCTTTCAAATCCTACCAATTGTCCTGGCTTGAGAAAATTCGCACCTCTTTAACCAGTGATTATCTCTCTCTCCAGTTGCTCCGTTTGGACCTGGAAAGACTTAATTACCTGTAAAGACTCACATTCAAAGTATCTTATTGCAACTTTGACTTTGTCTATATATATGTTTCTGGAACCTATCTCATCATTCACCTGAGGAAGGAGCAGTGCTCCGAAAGCTCGTGCTTCGAAACATACCTGTTGGATTTTAACCTGGTGTTGTAAGGCTTCTTACTGTCTGTGTGGAGTTTGCGCTTTCTCCACATGTGTGCATGCATTTCCTCTGGGTGCTTTGGTTTCCTATCACAGTCCAAAGAAGAGCAAGCTGGGTGGATTGGCCATGCTAAATTGCCCCTTAGTGTTCAAAATTCAATGGAGTTAAAGGGAAACAGTAGGAGAATAGGCCTAGGTAGGATGCTTTTTCAAAAGGTCAGTGCAGACTGAACGGGCTGAATGACCTCCTTCCTCACTGGAAGAATTCTATGATTCACTATGTATTTGACATTGTGCTAGCACTGAAATTCATACACCATGTAGCTCTGTTTTATGGCAGGAAGAACAATCTTTTGGACTGATAGCAGCATCATGTTCATGGAAAATGATGGCTTTTTTGTTAATCCCCAAACAGAATGCTGGTGAGGAAGAAACACATTTTTAAGGAAACAAGGAGTGGAATTCTACAGCCACGCCATCCCCCTCTGTTTTCTCCAACCCCCATCTCCCCCCCCCCCCCCCCCCCCCACCCCACCCCCGCCCCTCACATCCAACAGAAGATTTTCCCACAGCAAGACCATTCACCATTGGCCGCAAGTGGGATCTTCCAGTCTCGCTGAAGTTATTGAGGATTTACATTCCTCGCTTGTGCTGCCGTCGGGGAATCCATGGTGAGGATCGACTTTGATGGGACAGAAATTTTCTGCTGGCGGAAAGGGAGAGAGAATTCCAGCCAAGGATTGTGAAGAGATAAAACCAACAGAATCATCCAAGAGTACCTTGCAATGGGAACTCTATTTGGTTATGTCTAAAGGCTTGAGTGAAAATAATTTTTTAAAAAAGGACACATGAAGATTCACCCTGGTGAGCACAGAGACGAGATCCTCGTTGGGTCAGAAGGAGCTTTGGACTTTAAACACAAGGAATACATGCCGATTGAGAGGAAGGCCTAATGTATAAATGCTGTGTGGGACTGTTGGCTGTGGTGAAAAGTAGCTAGGGAATTACATTTCTATCATTTAGTGCATTAGTTACCAGATCCGTGATGTTTAGTCTATTAATTTTAGTATGTTTGCTACAGTGAAAGTCTTCAGTGTGATAAATAATCCTGAGTCGATCACTGGGGAATTCATTCTCACTTTTCAAAAATTATCAGGATCATAACAGTGTCCCTAGCAAAAAGAAAATAAAGATTCACTTTTTTTTACATAGAACTATAACTGCTGAGTGGTTAGAACCGGAACATCTGATTATTTGCTGTGCATTCACTATCTGAAGTTCCGGCAGTAGGTTTTGCTGAATTCACCTGATACTTTTTAGTTTCCAACAATAGTTTTTTGATTTTTTAACACTACGTAATTCATAGTGGGTGCACAATTCTAAGGGCGCGATTCAGCAGACTTGATTTAAATTCTGTTGAATGGCACATTTATTGGTGCTGTTTCCCGGCGCTGCAGCACTTAGAGGGACTTAGAGGGATTTCCTGCAAGCAAGTTAAGGCTTGCCAGCAGAAAATGCTCCTCACAGATCGAGGCATCACGTTGGAAGGATGCTTTGATACACCACCGCCCCTTTCAGGCCCCTCCCCGTTGTTGATCCTTTCTCACCCACCAACCTTGGGGAGGCCCTCAGGAATCCCCCTCACCCACCCACTACCTGGCAAGGAACCCCGGGCATGATCACTGGCAGTGCTGACATGGTACCTGGGCACCCTGGCACTGCCAGCATGGCACCCTGGCAATACACCTGGCACCCTGCCAGGGTGGCATTGCCATGGTGCATAGGTGGCACAGTCAGGATGCCAGGCTGTTGTTCCAAGGTGCCTGGGTGCCGGAGGGAGAGCTAGGATGGCACCCTGCTTATCCCTGAGCATCTCTAATGGCCTGGCAGACCCTTCCAGGTATCATTAAGACTGGTCTACGTTTGTGTGGACCAGTACTAAACGGTGCCCTAATGGCTCATAAGCTGATCCAAATCACACCCAGTGAGGGCAAGACCTAGATCGTAACATTTCACAAGATTCCTTTGAATCTCGTGAGATGTTTCAAGTGTCATGAACCTCACAAGAAGCCACTCTATTGTGATCCCAGGCCAGACTCCAATAGTGGCTAGGATACGAGACAGAAACCCTAATATTTTATTTTCATTTTGTAAGACTATGAGGGCAGAATACCTCGTTCCAGGAGTAATTAGACAAAGAAAAAGAGGCATGGTCTAGTAAAACAAACTTTATTACTAAAAAAGTATTAAAACATCTTTAACATCACACGAGAAAATAACTTACAATTATTCCTTTAACAATGCTACTCAGTACAGTGAATACAATACCTTTAACTGCTGTCTTTATTCCGACTTAAATAACGATTTTAAAAATTGCAGCTGTCAACCCACTTTAACTACCAACAGCACATAGTATACCTGCTTTATCGAGCTGTTCTTTGAGAAAGAGCAAACTTTTGACGCTGTTTTAAAGAAAAGGTCTGAGCCCGCTGTCAGATCCGTGCAGAAACTCTGGTTGTATTCAGAAACTGTTTCAGCTTCTTTCAGCTCCCACTTGTCCTCAGACAAGTCTGCACTATTTTATCGACTGTTGATCTCTTTTAACTGAACTGGAGTGAGAGCAAAACTGCTTCACCTCTGGTCACTGCTTCATTCGGATCAGAACTGACCTGCTTTCTGCAAAAAACATGCCTGGTGCCTTAGTTCCACCCATAAACAACATCATCTTACCAAGATGAAATCTAATTAACTCCACAAGGAGTCCCCTTAATCAAAGCAAAATTCCATGAGCCCAAGCTTTTTACAATGCTTTAATTGCTCCTCCGGCACCCAAGCTTTCAAACCAAGATTCTTTCAAAACGTGACTGCAGCAGTCACACGCACAATAACCCAGACTTTTAACCCTTACTATACCAAATATCTATAATACAATACATCTGAAATATCCATGACACTCTCGCAAGATTCAACGTCCTGACACCAAGTCAGGCGCAACGAGGCCATTGAATCACGCTTTGAAGATTAATTGTGGGAAATTAAGTTGAAAAAAACCCCCAAAATGATGGAGTGGATTTTTAATTTGCTAACCAGGCATCAACCTAAATTTCAGATCAACATCTGCTGCTGCAGGCATCCAACCTTCAATTCCATTCAAACATAGGAAGCAGAAAATATGAAAGCAATTATTCAATAATGAACAAGCAGTAGAACACACCAAGAAGAATAGGGAGCAGGGTGATTATCAAACTACACGAAATAATTTCTGAAAATCCTTCCAGCACAACTTTTATTTTCTCCCTGACTGAAAAACATAAGATTGAAATTTTTACTCTTGTTGTGGAATTTGAGAGGAGAGGAGACTTTTGAACAGAACATGGTTACACCACATTCTGACCCCAAGACAAATTTTTGACATCAAAAGGCGCACATCCTTCCAGTCAACTGCTCCTGCCTCCATAATAGCATCACTTTAGGATGCGGCCTAATTAGAATACCATTTCTTGCCTGTTCCAAGTAGAATACAGACAAGTTGCATGATACAGGCACAATTGCCATAAAGCAGGCGTAAGTGGGCTGGCAGCAGAAGCAGGGAAACAATAACAATACCAATTGATCTCTGAGGGACTAATTGCAATTAGAATAGCAACAGTTAAATTAAAGTGTATTTTAGTAGCAAATACTGTTCTCAGGCTGTTCAGGAAAGCGCTAATCCAATGTTCTGGACATCCTGTGGAAAGGAAAAGCTCGGGAAGCACCATCAAGGGTGTATGTACCAATCTCTTTCATGCAATAGCCTCATCCCTGGGATCAGGAATGAGGGGTATGGACAGGGTGGTTAGGGAGCAGTTGTACCCCTTTGTTGTAGTGTCAGTTGCAAGAGGACACAAGTTCAAAGTAAGGGGTGGGAGGTTTAGGGGGAATTTGAGGAAAAACGTGTTTACCCAGAGAGTGGTGACGGTCTCGAAGGCACTGCCTGGAAGGGTGATAGAGGCGGGATGCCTCACATCCATTAAAAAGTACCTGGATGAGTACATGGTGTATCATAACATTCAGGGCCATAGGCCAAGTGCTGGCAAGTGGGGTTAGGCGGGCAGGTTAGAGTCTTTTGAATGAAATGAAATGAAATGAAAAATGCTTATTGTCACGAGTAGGCTTCAATTAAGTTACTGTGAAAAGCCCCTAGTCGCCACATTCCGGTGCCTGTCCGGGGAGGCTGGTACGGGAATCGAACCATGCTGCTGGCCTGCTTGGTCTGCTTTAAAAGCCAGCGATTTAGCCTGGTGAGCTAAACCAGCCCCAGCATCAGTGCAAACCCGATGGGCCAAAGGGCCTCTTCTACACTGTAGCATTCTGTGATTCTGGGTCAGAGCTGAGGGCGACAGATGGGCAGATATTCTTTCCCACCAAGCTGCCAGCGGGCAAGCCGTTCATGAAAAATGTCCCGCTCAAGTTTTATCAGACAATAAAGAAAGCAAACATTAATTAACATTAATATGAGTAAGACTTAACAATCATTGTCTTTTTTTGGCTTTGGGCATTTCATAAATATTTTATTCAAAGGCCTCACGAGCTCGGAAAGTGCACTGATATTCTTTCAAAGCTATTGCTTTTAAGTTTGAAATCTAACAGCAACTCCCAGAATGCTGCCATCCTTCAAATTCACAGCATGGACTGAACATAAGTTTGATGGAAATCTCTCCGAGTTCCATTGTCTGCAGCAAACGTTCGTGACTTGAATTTTGCCTATTTTCTGTCTATAATACGAACTATAATTTCTAAATAACTATTTAGGCTAAAACATGTTCTTCAGAACTTTACTGAGGTACATTTGAATAGAAAAGCTATTTTCAAGTGATTCATTTTACTTCAGTGTGCAGGAAAGAGGTTATGGAAGATCTAGGCAGAAAGAAAATGGTCAATGCAGGTAGAGAGAGATTGGGCACAATTTGAACTAATTTTCTGGTGCAAGATTCAAGGAATCAGGTGGAACACTGATTTTATAGCCATATATTGACTTCAATAGAAAGTAATATCAATCAGGGTATAAAACCAACATAGTAACTGATCCCGTGGGTTCGTCACCCAGTGAGTTAGGCTAAAATTGTCATGATTGTACGAATGAGCATGGAAGGAAGATTAATGATGCTTTAAATGTCAGTGGGTTTGTAACAGGAGTCTGTTAGGTTTCCACCAATCCACAAAAGCATGAAGCCACAGTGATATCATCCACCACACCAGGCCTCAATAACATATCACCCACCACACCAAGTACATTCATCATGTCAAAGCATACGCATTTTCTGAGGCCACATGTAGCCAATTTTCCAAAACATGATTTCAATGATGATTTCAGACGTGTTCTGACCTTTGATGGATTAATGGATTTTTATTCAATTCTCATGTTTCTTGTTTGTGTGCATTAAATTAAAAGTAAAATTATTTGCTGGTTCAGAATCGCTTTTTAAAAATGTTACGCTTTGAAGAAAGAAAGCAAAGGCTGTGCTGTATTATGCGTCTATTCATCCTCTGTACACAATTATTGATTGCAGTTGAGGACTTCAATGGTGATTCACGGTCCTGAGAATTTCATCAGTGAACAGGACTGAAGTTATTACTGAGCAGTCCAAGGCAGATCTGTAAACTAAAGGGCGCTAACTTTCCATCTTGCTTGGAGGGAAGTGGATGTGATTTGTAGAAATATGGGGGAACAAGAGTTGCCCACTGGAACTCATAGGAGTGCTGGGACTGAGGTTCAGGGGCGTCTTGTGGCAATGAATGGGTGGAGTCTGGAATGGGGAAGATGGGAGGATGGGTTCTCCATTTAATGCCGCTCCAATCAAAAAATCCGGAGAATGAAGCGTTGAGGGGTTGTTTATTTATCTTTACCTTCACCCTTGAATATATCCCATGTACCCTCCATTATGCTGACCTCAATGTTTACAAACACTCTGGGCGGGATTCTCCGACCCCCGCCGGGTCGGAGAATCGGCGGGGGTCGGCGTGAATCCCGCCCCCGCCGGCCGCCGAATTCTCCGGCCCTCCAAAAGTCGGCGAGGCGTGAGTCACGCTGCCCGCCCTGGAGAATGGCGGGGACCGGCGCGACTCAATGGGCCCTGGGGCTGCCTGAAGTCTCCGGCCCGTGATAGGCCGAAGTCCCGCTGGTTTTTTGCCGGTCCATCCGGCGTGGATCAGACTAGGTCCCTTACCGGCGGGACCTGGCAGCATGGGCGGGCTCTGGGGTCCTGGGGGGGCGCGGGGCTATCTGGCCCTGGGGGGTGCCCCCATGGTGGCCTGGCCCGCGATCGGGGCCCACCGATCAGCGGGCGGGCCTGCACCGTGGGGGCACTCTTTTACTACGCGCCGGCCGTGTCAGCCTCCGCGATGGCTGATGAGTAGGTGACCCCCACCCTGCGCATGCGCGGGGATGACATCAGCAGTCGCTGATGCACCCGCGCATTTGCTGACTCTCTCCAGCCGGCGGAGTCCCTTCGGCCCTGGCTGGTGTGGCGCCAATGGCCTTCCACGCCGGCCGGCGGGGCGCAAACCACTCCGGCTCCGGCCTAGCCCATGAAGGTGCGGAGGATTCTGCACTTTTGGGGCGGGCCGACGCCGGAGTGGTTCACGCCACTCCGTCCCGCCGGGACCCCCCCACCCCACTGGGTACGGGAGAATCCCGCGCTCTTGCTATGATTGACAACAAAATGAACTAAGTACTTTCTGCTGAGAAAAATAGGAAGAGCAAGAATGCTTATGAACTTCGTGGTTAGCATCAAAGCAGGTAACTAGAGATGGATTCAAGCATAATGGGAAAGATGAATAAACAAACACCCTGAGTAGCTGTATCTAGACAAATACAACTGTCAATCACTGGCTAGTGAAATATAAGTGTGTGAAATTGAATGGCAGATTTGCATTTCAAAGTCTTTCAAGGGATTTGAAGCCCTTTCAAATGTACTTGCTTTCGAGAAAGCCTCCGACACTTATAACAGCTGCTGGTTTAAATGCTTTTGTCTGAGGCAGATGATGTTCATGAAGGGTAATGCGGTGATTTTTCACTCAACTATCTGGAGTGCTATTCAGCTTTCAGTCAAGGGAGACTGATGAGGATTACTGATGGAAGAATCTGTTCGGGGTTCTGATGGTGGGGTCTCTGATGGGCTCTCCTTATTCGGTCTCTGCTGGAGGTTTCTACTGGGGGTTTTGATGGGGGGATCTGATGGGGTGGAGTCTGATGGGGCTTTCTGCTGCAGATCTCTGTTGGGAGACTCTGATGGGGGTCTCTGTTGGGAGTCTCTGTTGGGGAGTCGGATGGGGGTCTTATGGCCTTATGGGGAACCTGATGGTGGGTTCTGATAGGGGGGATCCAGTGGGGTGCCTGATGAGGGGGGCTTATGGGGGGTCTAATGGGTGGGGCAGATCACCCTCATGCTTCAGTGGTGTGGGAGGAGTCACCCTTTTTCTCGTGGTGAGGGGAGAAAGCCACGACACCCAGTGGGGAACAGGGGCAGGATTAGCACTGTGTGGGGAAGGGCAGTCCGCCGCCAGACCTTTGAGCGTGCGGCCAGATACCTGGATTCTGATGGAATCCAGCGAGCTCTCCCCCATGCATAAATTAGAATGGTAAAGGAGAGAGAATCGCATACCGCCCTTCACTTCAAACTCCACTGGAGACAAGTGGCGATTCCACTCTGGCGGGAGCATGTATGCTCTAGAACGGAGAATCCGGGCCACACCTTTCCTTTTCAGGCCTGGAAGGGCATACCTGCCCCTCCTGGCATCTCAAAGGCAAGAAAGATCCTGACCTTAAGTTGTTTCTTTTGCTTATGATCTTCTTTCAGTTTGAATTCAGCAATTAGGTTGGAGTTAAAACAACTTCCCGGGCCAAATTAAATCAGCAGGTTCATGTCTGCATACTTAAAGAAGGATGTAAACAGCTTCAGGCTTGTTTCGTTGGCACCTGTATAAAGAATCGAAATGGTGATTTCTATTTGGCACATCAGCAGTTGTCATCTTCCAGGCAGCAAAGCTAAGTTGATTTAATGGTCTGAGCCAGACAAAGTGCTGAATTTGAACTGCAGAGGGGAGGCAGGGTTGGGTGTGGAGTTAAATGTCTGAAAAGTCAGGTCAGGAACCCAACATCGTTCCGGCCACTTCTCGGTTTGGCTGTGTAGGTGCAAGTTACAGGCCAGATACAGTTTGACTCATCAATATGTTGAGCAGTAATAAATCTAATAGCCCTAGACATTACTGTCACTATTGTCACCTTAAAAAACTTACATTACTCCTCTATCCGCTGCTTGAAAAAAATGTCTTATATTCATTGATTAAAAACAGAGGTGATAATACTTTTGAAATGTCGGCCCAACCTGATCAGCCTTTCCTCGTAAGACTGCACGTTCATCCCAGGAATCAGCCTGAAATGAAATGAAAATCGCTTATTGTCACAAGTAGGCTTCAAATTAAGTTACTGTGAAAAGCCCCTAGTCGCCACATTCCGGCACCTGTTCAGGGAGGCTGGTACAGGAATTGAACCGTGCTGCTGGTCTGCCTCGGTCTGCTTTAAAAGCCAGCGATTTAGCCCAATGTGCTAAACCAGCCCCAGACTGAACCTCCTCTAAACAGCTTCCAAAGCAAGTCTGCCCCTCCTTAACTAAGGAGACTAAAATTGTACACAAATCTCTAGGTGTGGCCTCACTAATGTCCTCACAGTTGTAGAAGGACTTCCCAACCATTATATTTCATCACCCTTAAACAAAAGCCAACATTCTGTTTGCCTTCCAAATTATTTGTTGTCCCTGCTAACTAACCTATTGTGACTCATGCACAAGGACACCCAAAACCTTCTCTACTGCAACATTTTGCAGTCTTGTTCCATTTCAAAAACCATTCTGCTTCTCTGTTCCCCCTGACAAACTGGGAAACTTCACATGTTCCCACATTATACTCCATCACTCAATTGTTTTGCCCACTCATTTGACTTTTGCACGTTCCTTTGCAAAACTTTGACCGGAATTCTGCACAGGCAGAAAGGTGCTGCACCTTTGCGAAAATGGATCCGTAGGGCAGGCTCTGGGAGGTCCAGTATTCAACCCCCCCCCCCCCCCCCCACAGAAATTGGGGCAACCCAAAACGTGGACATCAGTGGTTCACTGAGGCAGCTGCGCATGTTAAAGGGCCCTGGGGCGCGATTCTCCGCTCCCACGCCGGGTGGGAGAATAGCGGGAGGGCCTCCCGACATTTTTCACGCCCTCCCGGTATTCGCCCCCCCCCCCCCCCCACGGCCGACCCACGCCTCAAATCGTTTGGGGCATCTGGGGGCCCGATTGGCACGGCAGTACCACGGCCGTGCCAAGGGGGGCATAGGCCCGCGATCGGTGAGGGAAAAGACGGCAACTGGGCATGCGCGGTTTGGCGTTGTCCAACCTGCGCATGCGCGGCCGACGTCATCAGCTATGTCAGCCGGCGTGACTCTTGACGTGCGGCCTTGACGACCATCGTCAAGGCCACGCCGCCGTGATGCACGGGGCCGCGCTCCTAGCCCTGCCCGGGGGGGGGGGGGGAGAGAATCGGCCCCGGAAGTGGGCGTGAAGGCTGCCGTGGGTCACGGCCTGTCCCACAGCAGCCTATACGATTCTCCGCATTTGCGGAGAATCTCGCCCCCTGACTTTGATTTGACTTTTGCAAGGAGAAAATAGGAAACACCACGGGCTGGATTCTCCGCCCCCCTTGCACCAGATTTCTCGGTCAGCCGGCACGATGCTCCATTTCGCCGGCTAGTCAATGGGGTTTCTCATTGTGGGGCAGTCCCACGCTGTCACAAAACCCCCGGGGCTGCCGGAAAAACAGAGCATTCCGACGGCGGAGAATCCAGCCCCATGTTTACACATTAGATTTGGCAGGGGAAGGTCCAAACTTGGTGAATTTCTTCAGAGAGGTCCACTGCCCTTTTGAAGAGGGAAGGTATGCTTTTCGATATGCTCCCGACACAACTTTTGGAAAAGCTAAGGTATCCTTTGGAAGAGGAAAGGTGTCCTTTGGAAGAGGTTAATTGTCCGTTGGAAATGAAGGTGAATGCGCTTAAAACATAGATAAAATGACAAACTCGAACTATCAAAGCGAGCTGTCACAGGGAGTTGTGAATTTGCATTTAAACCTCCTTCCTGACTCCTTGCTTCCCATTATTACATTAACCATTATCTTCCTTTTCATATATTTGGAGAAGCTTTTACTGCCTGTTTTAATAATTCTTGCTAATTTGCCCTCCTACTCTAATTTCTCTCAATTCATTGTTTTTCTTAGTAACCCTTTGCTGCCTTCTCAAATCTTCTGGTCCACCAGTAGCATTGCACACTTTCACATTCAGTTTTATTCCACCCATAACATCACCACAGATGGTGGATCCTTATTATAGATTGAACAGTTTACCCTCATTTACTTATTAAAACACCTCATAATATTGGGGACAGTATTTAAATACATGTACGTTCACAGCAGCGTGTGTATTTTTTATTTATATTTTGTATCTCGAAATGACCACTTCTTCAAACTTACAATTTCATGTAATGCAGTTGAAATATCCTGAGGGATAAAGTGGTGAGAAAATGGTGGTGCGGTCCTTTCAAACCCTGGAGAAGGGGAGGAAGGAAAGATTCAATATGATTTGGTGGGGATGTAAGGGGGAGGGGGGAGAGAGAGAGAGAGAGAGAGAGAGTGCAGAACAGGGACACAAAGCTGATTCTTTGCTCATCCATGTCATATAGTTCAATACATTTTTCCATGTTTGGGACTATTTTCGTGCACTAATGGTCATACGTATGTTCCAGGCTCCCAGTGAAAGACGCAGTCGTCTTTTAGTGTCCTTATTCAAATTTCATTCCTCAATCAGCACATATTTTAGATTGATCAGCAATGTTTGTCAGTTCAGAACAATTTGTCCTGGTAGTTGGGGGAATGAATAAAAGGAAGACATTTGCTCGACTATCCAAAACTGAGACACTTGAGAAATTCTGGATGGTGCACACAATTTTGATGAAACAATAATGTTTAATAAAGCAGACAGAACACAACACAAGAATGCAAGAATTAGAAGCAGGAGTAGCCCAGTACACCCTTCGAGCCTGCCCCACCATTCGATAGGGTCAAGGCTGATCAATGCCGGCCTCAATTCCATTTCTGGGCTATTTCCCCATAGCCCTCTATTCCTCAATCTATCAAATATTTATCCTCCTCCACTTTAAATACTTGTAATGATCCAGCCTCCACCACCCTCCAGGGCAGAGAATTCCAGAGATTCACCACTCTCTGCGAGAAGAAATCTCTGCAAATCTCAGTTTTACATGACCGGCCCTTTCTCTTGTAGCTATGTCCCCTTGTTTGAGGCTCTTCCACAAGTAAAAACATCTCGCCATCTATCCCGTCAAGCCCCATTCTGATCTTATATATTTAAATAAGGTCACCCCTCACTCTTCTAAATCCCAAGGAATATAGTCCCAGACTATTTAGTCTCGCTTGATAGGACAACCCTCTCATCCCAGGAATTAGCCTGGTGAACCTCTTTTGGATTGCCTCCAATGTTACAAAATCCTTTTTTGGGAAGGGGACCAAAACTATGCAGAGTATTCCAGCTGAGACCTCACCAACACCCTGCACAAGTGTATCATTCTCCAGTTTGTGAAAAGTTCTCAAATTTAATAGATGTACAGCATGATTTAACTAAACAATATAGAGTCCATTCTGGTGGGAATGACCCCGCTATCGAACGGCACTCTGTTTTTCTTCAGCCCACAGTAGGGAACACCACACCAATTCAATACTCATCCGCATTGAGCCATATATCCTGCACTGAGGAACTCCAATGAGTGGAGCTCCTCAGTACAGGAAGAGATGAGGCCGCAATTTTCAAAAGGCATGCCAATATCTCGGCCCCTCTGAGGTGACTGCCGGACCCACCCAATACCACAACTCACCCATTGTAGGGGGTCCTCGTGACTCCATGAACCCCACCACATACCAGCAGGATACCCCCGCACCCAATCCTCGGCGCAGAGAAAATGCCAGCTTGGCACCTTAGACATCCTGGCACATTGCCCATGCCCATGCCACTCTGGACACAATGGCAGTGTCAGGCTGGCTAAAGGATGACACTTCCAGGATGCCCAAGTGACACTGCACTGCACTGGTGTTGCCAAGGTGCCATGGTGGTACCAGCAGTGTCAGGGTCCCAGCCTGGCCAGAGGCTGACCACCTGGGGCCTCCGATCAGCTAGCAGACTCCCCCAAGTGCCAGTCCACCTGGTCCCCAATTGTGGGCACCAGTGCTAATCAGTGCTTGATTGGGGTCGCCTCAGCGAGGCCGAGAGATGCCAGGTGATCGTTCGCTCCAGTGTCAGGAAGGCTAAGTGGGTTTTTAAACTCAATTAGTCGTGCAAGACTGGGTTCCATCCATTGTGGGCGGGATCCAAATCGCGGCACCTCACGAGATCTCGTAAGATCATGTGGGCGGCTTGGTGACACAGTAGTTGGCACAGCTGCCTCACAGCGCCAGGAACCTGGGTTCGATTCAAACCTCGGGTAACTATAAGACCATAAGACATAGGAGTGGAAGTAAGGCCATTCGGCCCATCGAGTCCACTCCGCCATTCAATCATGGCTGATGGGCATTTCAACTCCACCTACCAGCATTCTCCCCGTAGCCCTTAATTCCTCGCGACATCAAGAATTTATCTATCTCTGCCTTGAAGCCATTTAGCGTCCCGGCCTCCACTGCACTCCGCGGCAATGAATTCCACAGGCCCACCACTCTCTGGCTGAAGAAATGTCTCCGCATTTCTGTTCTGAATTTACCCCCTCTAATTCTAAGGCTGTGCCCACGGGTCCTCGTCTCCTCGCCTAACGGAAACAGTTTCTTTGCGTCCACCCTTTCTAATCCATGTATTATCTTGTAAGTTTCTATTAGATCTCCCCTTAACCTTCTAAACTCCAATGAATACAATCCCAGGATCCTCAGCCATTCATCATATGTTAGACCCTTGTGTAACTGTATGTGTTGAGTTTGTGTAACTGTATGTGTTGAGTTTGTACATTTTCCTTGTGTCTGCGTGGGTTTCCTTCAGGTGCTCTAGTTTCCCTACAGTCCAAAGATGTGCAGGGTAGGTGGACTGGCCATACTAAATTGCCCTGTAGGGTGGGGTTGCAGGAATAGAATGGGGGTTTGGGCCCAGGTAAGGTGGTCTTTCGAAGGGTGGGTGCAGACTCGATGGGCCAAATGGCCTCCTTCTGCACTGTGGGGATTCTATGATTCTCAATTCTGCAAAGCGTAACGGCCATCAGGAATCCCGGGAGGTCTCTCGCAGGACCTACAGAGCACGTCCCATCCCAATTCCAGCAGAATGTGGCCCGTAAATCGTGCCCGTAATTTTATGCCAAATGCAATTTGACCAGAAAAATATCCTGGTCCATTGAGTCCAACATTCTTCGGAGATTGATGCACACACAAAATCTCATCCACTTTGCAGGTTAGAATGGGATCACAGAATCTGTGAAACCTCTGAGTAGATTATCGGCTCTTTACAAAATCTATTTTGTGCCAGTACAATTCCTTATATATAGTCAGCACTACTTTCATGAGAATAATTTCACCTGTCCAGAAGGAAGATGGATCTATATGCCCAGAATTTAACATGTTTCATAACTTTCTTTCAGCTTGACACTTTTCAAAACAAAGCAGCTGTGAACCAACAACAACTTATATTTATACAGCAACTTTCTATATCATGAAATGTCCCAAGACCTATAAAAGGAATATAAGTATTTCACATATACTGTATTATATGTATATGGTGCAGTCAAGGTTAAAGGCCTGGGTGAGTGTGTGTATGACTATTGCCATCATATATTTTTTAAATATTTTATTTTTGAAGGTTTTTATTTTTCCAACTTAGGGGCAATTTGGCATGGCCAATCCACCTACCCTGCAGACTTTGGGTTGTAGGGGTCATGCAAACACTCGGGGAATGTGGAAACTCCATGCGGACAGTGCCCCGGGGCAGGGATCGAACCTGGGTCTTCGGTGCCGTGAGGCAACAGTGCTAACCATGGCACAAACGTGCCACCCCATGTGCAACCATGTTTCAAGAGAAATCCTAGTTGAAAGGTTGGGAGCCCGGGGGGCAATTAAAGCATTGTAAAAAGCTTGGGCTAATGTTGTTTTGATTAGGGGGATTCCCTGTGGAGTTAATTAGATTTCAGCTTGGTAAGATAATGCCATTGCTGGGTGGAGCTAGGTTATCAGGAATTTTGCAGAGAATACAGATCAGTAGAGTTCTGGCTGAAGCTGTGACACCAAGTCAAGCAGTTTGCTCTCCGCAGTTCATTCAAATTATATGTATTCAGACTGAATAGCAATATGGATGGAAAGGTGAATTAATCAGCTGAAACAGCTTCTGAAGAATTACAGCCAGAATTTCTGCATGGATCTGACAGGAGTCAGAACGTTTCTTTAAAGCAGTGTTAATATAGAACACAGAACGTACAGTGCAGAAGGAGGCCATTTGGCCAATTGAGTCTGCACCGGCCCACTTAAGCTCTCACTTCCACCCTATCCCCGTAACCCAATAACCCCTCCTAACCTTTTTGGTCACTAAGATGAATTTTATCATGGCCAATCCACCTGACCTGCCTTTGGACTGTTTTTCCCCAAATATCCCCCAAACTTCCTGCCCCTCACTTTGAACTTGTGTCCTCTGGTAACCGACCCTTCAACTAAGGGGAACAGCTGCTCCCTATCCACCCTGTCCATGCTCTTCATGATCTTCTACACCTCGATCAGGTCGCCCCTTAATCTTCTTTGCACCAGCAAAAACAACTCAAGTCGATTCTTTCTCTCTTCACAACTTAAATGTTCAATCTCAGGCAACATCCTGGTGAATTGCCTCTGCACCCCCTCCAGTGCAATCACATCCTTCCTATAATGTGATGACCAGAACTGCACATTGTACTCCAGCAGTGTCCTCACCAAAGCTCGATACAACTCCAACATGACCTCCCTGCTTATGTAACCTATGCCACGATTAATAAAGGCAACTATCCCATATGCCTTTTTCACCAGCTTATTCACCTGCCCTTCTACAATCAGAGATCTATGGACAAACACGCCAAGGTGCCTTTGTTCCTTGGGAACTTCCCAGTGCCATGCCATTCATTGAATAATTGGGGAAAGCCAGTATGGAATTCTTAAGAGAAAATAATGCTTGACTAATTTGCCGGAGTTTTTTGAGGAGGTAACAGAGAGGGTTAATGAGACCAATGCTGTTGATGTAGTGTATGGATTTACAAAAGACATTTGATACATTGCCACATAACAAACCTTTGAACAAAGTTATCGCTCACGGAAGAAAAGAGAATTGGCTGATTGAGAGAAAACAGAGTTGTTGTTTTTCATGCAAGAGAAAGGTTTGAAGTGAACCAGACATTAGTATTGGGAGGTATATTAATGACCTAGGCCTTTGTGTAGAGAGCACAATTTCAAAATTTAGTTAAAACAAAACTTGGAAGCATTCTGAACACTGAGGAAAATAGTGTAGATTTTCAAAGCGACATAAACAAGTTAGTGAAATGGACAGAAAGTTGGCGGGTGAAATTCAATGCAGAGAAGTGTGTAGTAATTAATTTTGTTAGGAAGAGGATCATAGAGAGAGACCATAAAATGAAGGGTACATTTCTATAGGCGGTGAAAGAGCAGAAGGACCTCATAAGGTTTAGGACTGCTTGAGAAAGCCGAGGCCAGCCCACCCATCCTTTCAACAATTGAATCCCTTAAGTGGCTAATTATTAACCATTTGTGGGCTGTTTCCAACCAGCCTCAATTTTCAGGCTGATGGAAAGAGTTCGAAGGCAGGGGGAAAGCCCAAAAATAAACCAGGTTCAGATCTTGAATGGAAAGAGGGGAGCGCCCCCTTTGAACATTGTGCACCCTCCACCATAAGGCCTGGTTCCTGCAGGTCCTCTCTCCCCACCCCGATCTCTCCACTGACACCCCAATCCCTCTTTATCCATTCTCCTTGGGCCTCACCTACCCTCCCCACTCTAAAACCCCTCAAAATGTATCTTGTGCTGGACTTCCAGGTCTAAGACTCACGGGATTGCTTGCAGTCAAAGTTCTGTCCCCTGTAGCTTCTGGCACTGCAGGGACTAGAGAGGTGCAATCAAATTGGCTGGAAGCTCTGTGAGGTGAAACTTCCTTCCAAGTGAGGGGCAGACGTCCTGTCTCAAGCCACTTAATACTCATTAGATGTGTTTCCCACCCATTCGGGAAGGAAATGGCAGCAAGGAAAGCCCTGACATCTTAAAAATTCTGGCCTTAACGTCTCTTCCAAGACAGTGACAAGTTTCAATGGATCTTCGAATTACTGGAAATGCCTCTCTCTTCACACTCCCCTGAGGGCATCTTGTTTGCTTTAACACCTTCACCCTGGAAGGTGACCTTGCATTTTTAAGTGGTTTACTCGGTTTCATTGCAATTTGAAGTAAGTTAAAAGTTGAAAAATCATGTTTTCAAAAATAAGGCACTATGGCCTCGTGGCATTCCCTCAACATCCTTGGGTGATCTTATCCAACCTAGGTGATTTATCAACTTCAAGCATAGCCAGCCTATCCAATTGATTGGATTGTCAGAAGGGGACAATTTTCAGCTCGCATTTGCCAATAGAGAGAACGGCAACGTGGGCGGAAAATCCAGAGGGAATTGGGAATCACATGTTCCGATTCTCCCTGCCCCCTTGTCAGTGACATGAAATGAAAATCGCTTATTGTCACGAGTAGGCTTCAATGAAGTTACTGTGAAAAGCCCCTAGTCGCCACATTCCGGCGCCTGTCCGGGGAGGCTGGTACGGGACATTACGAGGTTCACAACCACAAAGGGTGAGAACCATATTTTAATGGATTTTAATACATTTTAATATAATTAGCGAAACCCCCACGCTATAATCCCCCTCCACTGAATATTCATATCTCGCCAATGTGAGATCACATTGGATAGGTTTACAGCAGCTTTTTTAAAATGGGATTCAGTCATGGCAGCACGGTGGCGCAGTGGTTAGCACTGCTGCATCACGGCGCCGAGGTCCCAGGTTCGACCGCGGCTTTGGGTCACTGTCCGTGTGGAGTTTGCACATTCTCCCCGTGTTTGCGTGGGTTTCGCCCCCACAACCCAAAGATGTGCAGGGTAGGTGGATTGGCCACGCTAAATTGTCCCTTAATTGGAAAAAATGAATTGTGCACTCTAAAAGAAAAGAAAATGGGTTCAGTCGAGTGGATCCCTCTTGGAGCGCAAAGGTAAGCACAGCTCCAGGGGAGAGAAGTTCATGCCGGACAGTTAGCAGCACTGACTTTTTCCAAAAATAACTGTAAGCCTCAGAAGGTTCCGAACCTTTTTAGTAGCCCTATAATGTTTCCAATCATAAGTATCGGGTCAGATATATATAAAAGTAAATCATTGGATTATAATGATAAACTGGAAGCGCAATCCAACGGCCACGCTGCACCAGAAAAGCTTGTCACAGCGAAGCGTGGCTGATAAAAGACGGGAGACCCCACCACTGAGGTCTAACCAGCTCGCAACACTTCGCGAGATCCAACCAGATGCGCGGAATTATGTTTTGGCAAATATGCCTATTAAAGCGAGACAGTTAGTCTCACTCTAATGTGCAGATTCCCCAGGTATTGGAGGCTTTGGGATTCATCCCCTTTGCCTTGGGCGAGTGCCATTCAGCACTCGTCTCCACGAACAGAGACCAGATGGACGGCACTCATGGGGGTCTCCTTGGGGAGCGGAGATCCTCAGCTACATGCCCTGTGGGCAGGGTGGTGCCCTGGCACTGCTTGTGCCACCTTGGCAGTGCCACCTGGGTTCATTACTGGCTCTGCCCAAGTGGCACTTCCAGCTGGAAGGGGCACTGCCAGGGTGTCAGGTTGGCACTGCCAAGCTGGAATATTTTGCATGCATGTGATTGGGCTGGGGATGCCCTGTGTGGTTGTTGGGGGGGTTCAGGGACCCTGCCATTGTGCGTTCAAGCTGAGGGGAAAATCGGGGCTCGTTTTGGGGGTCTCGGAGATTGGTACGTCAATTAAACATGACATCACGATCTCTCACTACAGTGGAGCGCCTAAGTGTACCAAATGAAGCTATGGCGGCCTCGGCCGCATGTTCTTCGCTAAGACCCCTTACACAACGTGAGTTGCTTTGAACAGCCATGTGTTTCCTGGTGCTGCGAGCGCTTATAAACACACGGCTAAATGCGCTCGTTGTGGGTCTTTGTTCCCAGTTGGCTGAATCAAACCCCCTGTGTTCCACTGACCCCCCTCCCCATTATCCCCTTCCATTTATTTGAGGTCCTCAGCGCAATGGCCAAGGGTGCTATCGCTAAAGTAAATAGTAGAGGGAACAAGGGACACCCCTGTATCATTCCCCTCTGTAGCCGAAAGTACTCCAAACTCATTTCATTCGTTCGTCCATACACTTCCCCTTTGGATCTGCATACAATAATTTGACGCAGCTGCGAACTTAAGCCGAATTCCAAACGGTTCCAACATCGCAAATAAATACTTCTGTTCAACTCTATCGATCGCCGTCTCTGCATTTAATGCAAGTATCACCTTCTGCTCCTTCCCATCTGCCAGTGTCAAAACCACGTTTAACAGGCATTGTACATTTGAAGATAACCGTCTCCCCTTTATGAATCCCATCTAGTCTTCCCCTACTATCCACGCCAGGCACTTCTCTAATCTAAGAGCCAATACCTTTGTCAATATCTTAACATCCACATTTAGTAATGATATTAGTCGATATGACCCATACTCCATTGGATCTTCATCTTTTTTCAACAACAGTGAAATTGAAGCTTGCCTCATTGTCTCTTGGAGCATCCTCCCTGCAGTGTTTTATTTTTATTTGTGTCATTGAAGCTGGTATAGAATAATAGGATTATAGATCTACAGGATTAATTATTGGCTTCAGTTCTTCTGGTGCAAAGGTTCACACATTGGTAGCGCATATCTTGCGTTTCTGTTGAGCGCCCCATGGCTTTTCCATCCATTAGTTTGAATCGACAGGAAATCTTTGGCTTAAAGTTTGAATTACCCCCCTTGCATATCCTGCACGTGAAAAATGGTTTGGGGGCATTGAGGACAAGAATTTAGAAGAATGTGGAAATATGAAAGGTGATAGTGTCACAGAAAAGAGTGACGAATATTAAAGAAAACTAGAAGTGGAGAGAAAGGAAATTAATTTCAACTAAATTTCAGTGTCTAACTACAACAAGCCAAGAGAGGAATTCCACTACCAGACTGGAAGAGAATTGAAGCAATTCACTGACAAGGGATCCAGGGTGAAATCATCACTGTCATAGAATGCTGCACATTTTAATCAGAAAATTCATTTGGAAAATGTTGGTGAACAAACATCCAATAAGGTTGATTTTCTGAAAATGTTTCCTGGGGCAAAATTCTCCCCTACCCGGCGGGGCTGGGGGTCCCGGCGTAGCGGAGTGGCGCCAACCACTCCGGTGTCGAGCCTCCCCAAAGGTGCGGAATTCTCCGCACCTTTAGGTGCTAGGCCCGCGCCGGAGTGGCTACCGCTCCGCCGGCCGGCGCGAACGGCCTTTGGCGCCACGCCGATCGGCGTCGGGGCTGGCCCTAAGGCCTTCACCAGTCGGCGTGGGTCCGCGCATGCGCCAGAGCGTCAGCGGCCGCTGACATCACCACCGGCGCATGCGCGGTGGAGGGGGTCTCTTCCGCCTCCGCCATGGTGGAGGCCGTGGCGGCACCGGAAGAAAAAGAGTGCCCCCACGGCACAGGCCCGCCAGCCGATCGGTGGGCCCTGATCGCGGGCCAGGCAACTGTGGGGGCTCCCCCCCGGGTTCCGATCGCCCCGCGCCACCCCCCAGGACCCCGGGGGCCTGCTCGCGCCGTCTGCTCCCGGCGGCACAGAGGTGGTTTAAACCACATCGGCGGGAGAGGCCTGACAGCGGCGGGACTTCGGCCCAGCGCGGGCCGGAGGATCGCCGTGGGGGGCACGCCGATCGGCGGGGTGTGATTCCTGCCCCCGCCGATTCCCGTGTGGTGGAGAATTCCGGCCACGGCGGGGGCGGGATTTACTCTGGCCCCCGGCGATTCCCCGACCCTGCAGGGGGTCGGAGAATTCCGCCCCTGGTGTATGGATTTGATGGCTCTGAGTACTATTTTGAATATTACACACCCATAAACATATATATGGGCGGCATGGTGGCACAGTGGTTAGCATTGTTGCCTCACAGCTCCAGTCTCGGATGACTGTCTGTGTGGAGTTTGCACTTTCTTCTTGTGTCTGTGTGGGTTTCCTCCGGGTGCTCTGGTTTCCTCCCACACTCCAAAGATGTGCAGGTGCAGGGCCGGCAAAAGGCACCGGCAACTCGGGCAGTCGCCCGGGGCGCCATGTGCTAGGGGGCGCCAGAGACTCGGGTCCCGCGCATGCGCAGTTGGGCTGGTGCCAACCAGCGCATGCGCGGTGACCGCCCTCCCCCAGGGCGGCCCCCCCCGGTCCGCCCCCCCCCACTCGGTCCGCTCCCCCCGCCCCCCCCCTCGGTCCCCCCCCGCCCCCCCTCGGGTCCGCCCCCCCCTCGGGTCCGCCCGCCGGTCCCCCCTCGGTCCCCCTCGGGTCCGCCCCCCCCTCGGGTCCGCCCCCCGCCCCCCCCCCCTCGGGTCCGCCCCCCCTCGGGTCCGCCCCCCCCTCGGGTCCGCCCCCCCCTCAGGTCCGCCCCCCCCGCCCCCCCCCCTCGCCCCCCCCCCTCGGCCCCGCCCCCCCCCCCTCGGCCCCGCCCCCCCAGGGCACCGAAGTTCAGCTTGCCCAGGGCGCCAGCAACCCTAGGGCCGGCGCTGTGCAGGTGAGGTGGATTGGCATTGCTAAATTGCTCCTCATGTTCAAAAGGTGAGGTGTGGTTACTGGGCTACGGGAATAGGGTGGAGACATGGGTTTAAACAGGGTGCTCTGTCCAAGGGCCGTGCAGACCTAATGGACTGAATGGCCTCTTTCTGCACTGTAAATTCTATGATTCTACATGCCACAATTTTCTGGTTATCAACAGATATATATTTGCATTATCCAGTGTGTGGTTACAGTGGACAGGTCCCTGTGCCTGGAACAATCACTCATAACATGTCCATATACCATTCCACTGTTCGTTATTTTAACTTACAAATGGGCGGCATGGTGGCACAGCCGTTAGCACAGGGTCCCAGGTCCGATTCCCGGCTTGTGTCACTGAATGTGTGGAGTCTCCCCGTGTCTGCGTAGATTTCCTCCGAGTGCTCCGGTTTCCTCCCACAGTCCAAAGATGTGCAGGTTAGGTGGATTGGCCATGCTAAATTGCCCTTACTGTCCAAAAAGGTTAGGTGGGGGTTACTGGATTACAGGGATAGGGTGGAGTTGTGGGCTTCGGTAGGGTGCTCCTTCCAAGGGCCATTGCAGACTCGATGGGCCAAATGGCCTCCTTCTGCAAATTCGATGATCTATGAAAAATATTAATAGCTCCATTAAAATCACGGAGAGAAAAATATGTCAAAGTGTCCATCTGTTAACATTTCCAACAGTAAATTCAAAGCTTTTGAGATTGAATTCCCACTCGAAAAATGAAGTGATTAACATCTTATTCTCAACCAAAATGAGTTTTGCAGTATTTCCAGTGGCACTATAATTATGAATGTAATATGCTGTGTTGAATTGAATCTAAGGAGTGCAAAGCTGCGAGGATCTTGAGTTGACCTGTTGTTTTGTTGTAATGATTACATGAATAGTGATATGACCTTGCTAGCAGTTGCTAAATGAAAATGCACTGCTTTAATATGCCGTCGTGTCTCTGTAGCTGTTCATAACTCACACAGTAGCTTTACTTTAAGCTATGTCCCTGTTTGTCACTGAGTTGAGTTTGATATTTTAACCTGATAAGAATTTTTGCTGAACGACTCAGACTTAATCTAAATTTACCCGTCAAATATGGCAGCCCATGTAAAACACTCAATAATATGAATGCTTTCCTTTCTCCAATCAAATTGGTATGAGCACAGAACCGTGGCCATCTGTGCCAAGTGCCTGACTCCTTTTCTCATGATTGGTTCTTGGAATTGTGACCTGAAGGTCTTCAAAACAGAGGTAGAAAGTGTGTACCGGAGATGCTCCAATGTGCTACAATGTGTTAATCTGCACCATCATTCAATGCAAATTTAAAAACAGGGAGGTTATGTTGCAGCTGTGACGGGTGCTGCCGATGCCACACCTGGAGTACTTTGTACAGTTTTGATCTCCTTACTTGAGAAAGGATGTACTGGCACTGGAGGGGGTTCAGAGGATGATTAGGTTGATTCCGGAGTTGAGAAGATTGATTTATGAGGAGAGACTGAGTAGACTGGGACTGTACTCATTGGAATTTAGAAGAATGAGGGGGGATCTTAAGGAATCATATAAAATTATGAAGGGAATAATTAAGATAGAAGCAGGGAGGTTGTTTACTGGTGGGTGAAACTCGAAGTAGGAGTATAGCCTCAAAATAAGCAGGAGCAAATTAAGGACTGAGCTAAGGAGGAACTTCTTCGCCCAAAGGGTTGTAAATCTGTGGAATTCCCTGCCCAGTGAAGCAGCTGAGGCGACATCGTTGAATGTTTTTAAGGGAAAGATAGACAGATTTTTGAACAGGAAAGAAATTAAGGGTTATGGTGAGCGGGCGGGTAAGTGGAGCTGAGTCCACAAAAATATCAGCCATTATCTTATTGAATGGCGGAGCAGGCTCGAGGGGCCAGATAGCCTACTCCTGCTCCGAGTCCTTATGTTATTATGAATATTCCAATGCTGGAGGCCTTGTTTGAGGAGATGCAGGGGAGGAGGGAAGCTACCTATTCATAGGGTTCTTAGAGGTCCTCCAGACTCTCAGGAGGCAGTGGGAGCAGATTGTTGCAGCGGTCAATATCAGGCTTGGAGTCCCAAGGAACCCAAGTGCCGCAAAAAAGTTAAATGACCTCACAAGAGTGTTCAAGGTCAGCAAATACATCTTCAAATGCCATACCCCACCAGCTGCTCCACTAACCTCCAACACTGCTCATAACACCACAGCCCTTTGACACTTCTACCAGCTTTGAAGTATATGAGAATGAGGTAAGGCATATATGTATGTCAGGTTTGAGTAGCGATTGCCAGTGATTATACTGTTCTATATAATCACTGGCAATCGCTACTCAAACCTGACGTACGTATATGCCTTACCTCATTCTCATATACTTCAAAGCTGCTGCCGGCCTCACTCCCACAACTCTCAGCATGCATACAATGGCAGCTATTCAACCATGACAGCATGTACACAATGCCAGCTATTCAACCATGACAGCCATCTAACACAAATAGACTGCATCATACTCAATAACATATTTCCTATCTCTCGCAGGACAAGATGATGTATACCCACACAAACTAACTGGTAGGGATAAGACATCCACACTCATATCTTTGCACCCATGGAAGAGACTGGAACAGGCAGAGGTTCAGCTGAAGGCAGTATTTCCAGTGGCACTTTGATTGTGAATGTAATGTGCCATTTTGAATTGAATTGAGGGACTGTAATGCTGTTGCAATCTTGAGTTGAACTGTTGTTTTGTTGTAATGATTACATGAATAGTGAAATGACCTTGATGGTCGTTGTTCAATGAAAATGCACTGTTTTAATGCGCCGTCATGTATCTCCAGCTGCTCATAACCCACACAGTAGCTTTATTTCAAAACATGGTCCTGTTTATCACTGAATGCAGTTTGATATTTTAACCTGATGAGAAATGTTGTCGAATGACTCAGACTGAACCTGTATTCTGAACCTGGCAGCCCATGTAAATCACCAGATAAATATGAATATTTTTTTACCAATCTCATTTGTATGAGTACGAACTGTGGGCATGTGTGCCAAATGTCTGAATCTTTGTCTTATAATTACCTGTAACTACTCTTCGAGCAAGTTGAAGCTGGTCATGGTTGATTCTCGGAACTTTGACCTGAAAGTCTTCAAAGGTTTTCAAATTAAAATGCACTGCTTTAAATATGCCATCATGTCTGTGCTGCTGTTCATAACTCACACAGCAATTTTGTTCATTAGCACTTCAAGAGTATTGGCTCGTATTGAGTCATTAGAAGTGTTTGATGGCTTGTATTTGCTATTTAAAGATGCTAATATCTGCAGAAAATAGTGTGGCATGTGCTAAGGGACATGGTTCTGACCCCAAGTGTTCTGCACAAACCAGTTACTCTCAGGCATGGGTATGCATCAGTGATGGGCAACTTGGGCTCGCGAGAGGGCTGCATGAGTGTTCCTTCTTCATCGCTTTCTGTGAGATTGAAATCGGGCATGTTCTCTGACATGACCCCATGAATAAGATCAAATTTATTTAATACATGCCAGATATTTCATAATGAGTTATAGAAAATGCTTAATCATTCACATATTAATAAAACTGCCATCAACGTTAAGTGCTTAAAAACCAAATAAATATTTGCACTTGATTGGACACAGAGGGAGTGCACGGCACTCACAGTTAATGTTGTGAGCAATCAGCATCCACCTCACTTCACTTGACCTTGCTTTACATATATATCACTTCAGTCATATCGGTAGGAGAAAAAGCTATGCGGATGGAAATTGTTGTGTATCATTAGCTGGTGTAATGTCATATGTTACACGATGACACGCTCAGAGCTCACCATTGTACCTGTTTGAATAGCATCTTGTAAATAAACCCTGTGCACTGTGTTGTACCAACCCGACTTGTACCACCTCTGATTCTTTCTCTTTACAACCAGAGCAAAGAATATAACAGAAACCAGCAGAATATGGCAACTCTGTGTGTGGGCAACAGTCAACAAAATGTTTCATGGGCTGCACTCAGAACCATGCTGGGTCACAAACCCTTTGGACTGTAAGCTGTCCACCACTGGTGCAAGTGTTATGATTCCCTTGGCCTACGGCATAAACAACAGAATGTGCAGATGTGACTGAGCAGAGGACATCCTGCTTGAAGAGAAAAGTGGAGGAGGGGAAAAGGGGTTTCCATAGGAGGCCATATATCCACCCAAACTTTTCTGGGAACAATTCTCCTGTATTAAACCCAGCAATGGAAAGTGTATTAGCCACTTTAGCTTCACTGAGGATGTGCTCACTAGAATCTGACACTTGCTGAATCCTGAATGGCTACCTCAGGACCATGTGGATGGCACACTGGCACAGAGGGTGGGCAGTACAGTGACACAGTGGTTAGCAGTGCTGCCTCACAGCGCCAGGGATCTAAGTTCAATTCCAGCCTTGTGTGACTGTGGAGTTTGCATTTTCTCCTCGTGTCTGCGTGGGTTTCCTCTGGGTGCTCTGGTTTCTCCCTCAGCCCAAAGATGTGCAGGTTGGGTAGATTGGCCATGATAAATTGCCCCTTAGAGTCCAAAATCAATGGCTGGTTTAGCTCACTGGGCTAAATTGCTGGCTTTTAAAGCAGACCAAGCAAGCCAGCAGCAAGGTTCAATTCCCGTACCAGCCTCCCCGAACAGGCGCCGGAATGTGGCGACTAGGGGCTTTTCACAGTAACTTCATTGAAGCCTACTCGTGACAATAAAGCGATTTTCATTTTTTTTCATTTTTCAAAATGTTAGGTGCGCTTACTGGGTTATGGGGATAGGGTGGGGCATGTGTCTACTTAGGGTGCTCTTTCAGAGGGTCTGTGTAGTCTCCATGGGTCAAATGGCCTCATTTTGCACTGCATGGATTCTATAATTCTATGTGGCCATTGGCTGTAGAGGTGACTGTTAATTGTACTTTACTGCTTTTGATCAAGCGATATTTGCAACCTCACCCAGTATTCACCAAATACACTCTGACACATTTGAGAGTGCTTTCACATTTAATTAAAAAATAGTGCTTCCCAGGGCAGCGGCACCTTCAATAAATATTATATAAAGAACATGTATTTTTAAAAGCACAATATAAATCGTACCCCAATATATAATTATAGCTAGCAAATGTTTGCGAGGCATCATGGGACCTAGCAAACTAATTTGACCACATTCCTTGTAAGGGCTGTCTCACACAGATTCACACAGGAAAGGCACATTTAGAAGGATGTCCCTAATCAGCAGCCCCTGGGCAGATGCCCTTAGGGAATGTTGACAATGGCACCTGTTTGTAACAAAGTTATACATAAAGCCCAAGGACGGTCATTAAGGGTGTCATAATATACACCAGTATATCATGGTGCAGACACACACACTGATGGACATACACTAGGACCAATCAACATGCACAAACACCGCAGCCAATCACCAGTTAGAACACATTCACTATAACGACAGAGGGCATCACTTTTCCCGCTCAGTCGGGATGCAGCCTCTCAGAAGCACAAGAGCTTATCAGTTACAGCACAGACTCTCACCACGTGCTGAGTGATTCGACTGGTTAGGACAGGCACAGGTCTCTAGTTAATCTAGCATCGTGTAACCCACAGTAATGGTATGTTTAGCAGTTTATAATTTAATAAAATAGTGTTGTACTATTTTAAGTGTTGGTGGCCTGTATGTGTTTCACGGATCCAGCACCCAACACATCAAAGGGGGTCTGGAAGACCTCATGAGTAACTTCCTAATGGTCCGTGAGATGATTAAACGGTTCCCTGCTGCCTTGTAACCAGTTTAATTGGTTTTAAAAATCAACGTATGTAACCTATAACCATTATGCTTGGATCGTATCCAGCCGAGGTGGAACAATTAACTATTTGTAATTGTATAAATGATGATGATTTTCCTTTGTTCAGTGGAGAGGTACCTGGTTTTACCCAGAGACTTACTCCCCACCGGTGTAACAGCAATGAACTGTTGGAGCAGTGACTGGAGCAGACCCGAGTGTTGAGCAATTCTTTGGATTCATTCCTGCTTTAACAGTCGTGATATGTACAATGTGAAGAGTATAACCACAGTGAACCCATTAGTGCTCGAGGTTCGATGGGCGCCCTGTGCACATGCACATTGCTGTTGCGCTCTGTGTGACCACATGGCTGCTGCTGTGTTTACATTTGGGTTCGGTTTTGTGCTGTCGAAAGGGAGTCATGAGCCAACTCCTTAAATGACAACCATTTTATGAAGAGTTATGGGGTCAGCTCATTAGCAATAACTCCCAAATTGTAAGTCACACAAGGCTGCATAAGACTTAACTATCCAGCAAGAATGAACACTTTAAATGGTGAATTCAGGGAGTTTATTACCCATTAAAGAGAAACAAGTCAGAAAGATAAAAAAAACAAAGTGTCAATTAACAGTAATTAGTAGTAATTGACTGTAATTAACAGGAAGAGGAGAATGCTTATCTTTAAAATTGAACAGACTTCGCACCACTGATTAGTTGATCAGGCCAAGTTGCGAAGCGAAAACGTGTTTCACATGTTCTCAAGAGCATTATTTTATATGGCAAAGACGTTGTAAGCCCCCTTAGCCAAGTTGTTGGAAATAACCAATTGGTCTATAATTTATCAATAATTTGGCTGAGAGGATTACGGGCTGAGAGATGAATCCAAAGGGATTCTTTAAGTATATTAAAGGATAAAGAATAACTAGAGAGAGAATAGGACCCCTGAAGGACCAGAGTGGACACATATGTGTGGAACCGCAGGAGATTGGTGAGGTTCTCAATGAATAATTTTTCCTCTGTGTTGAGAAAGATATGAAGACTTGGGAACCTGGGAAGGCTAGTGGCGATATAATGGAGACATAATGGACGTATCAAAATTTATGAAGGTGGATAAATCTCCTGGCCCTGACCAGGTATATCCAAGAACACTGTGTAAGGCTGGAGAAGAAATTATGGGAGTCCCAGCAGAGATATTTGCATCGTCTTTAGTCACTGGTAAAGTACTGGAAGACTGGAGGGTAGCAAATGTTGTGCCCTTATTTAAGAAGGGCTGCAAAGAAAAATCTGAGAATTATAGACCGGTAAACCTAACACCTGGGGGTGGGGGTTGTTACTAGAGAGGATTCTGATGGATAAGGTGCACAGGCATTTAGAAAGACAGGGTTTGATTAGGAGTCGTCAGCATGGCTTTGTGCATGGGAGATCATGCCTTACAAATTTGTTAGAGTTCTTTGATGAAGTAACCAGGAAGATTGATGAAAGCAGGGCGGTAGACGTAGTCTATATGGTCGTCGGTAAGAGGCCTTACAACACCAGGTTAAAGTCCAACATCTTTGTTTCAAACACTAGCTTTCGGAGCACTGCTCCTTCCTCAGGTGAATATATAGACTTCAGTAAGGTCTTTGATAAAGTTCCACATGGTGGGCTGCTCTGGAAGGTTAGATCACATGGAAGCCAGGAAGAGTTGGCGAATTTGATATACAATTGACTTGATGATAGGAAGCAGAGGATAATGGTGGAAGGTTGCTTGTCGGACTGGAGGCCTGTGACTAGTGGTGTGCCTCAGAGGTCAGTGCCGGGTGCATTGCTCTTTGTTATCTATATCAACAATTTGGATGAGAATGTACAAGGCATGATCAATAAGTTTGCAGATGACACTAAAATAGGTGGTATTGTAGACAGTAAGGAAGGTTATCAAAAATTGCAGCAGAATCTTGATCAACTGGAGACGTGGGCTGAGAAATGGCAAATGCAGTTCAATACAGATTAGGGGCGGGATTCTCCAGGAATCGGCGGCACAGGCAGAAACGGCGCAGTGGAGTGACGGGAACCACTCCGGCGTCGGGCAGCCCCAAATGTGCGGAATCCTCCGCACCTTCAGGGGCTAGGCCGGCGCCGGAGTGGTTTGCGCCCCGCCGGCCGGCGTGGAAGGCCTTTGGCGCCGCGTCAGCCGAGGCCGAAATGACACCACTCGCTGGCGCGGGTCCGCGCAAGCGAGGGAGCGTCAGCGTGTGCTGACGTCATCCCCATACATGCGCAGGGCGGGGAGTTCACCTTCGCGCCAGCCATCGCGAAGGCTTACACGACCGGCGCATAGGAATAGAGTGCCCCCATGGCACAGGCCCGCCCACGGATCGGTTGGCCCCGATCACGGGCCAGGCCACAGTGGGGGCACCCCCCGGGGCCAGATCGGCCCGCCTCTCCCACAGGACCCCGGTGCCCGTCCGCGCCACCAGGTCCCGCCAGTAGGGGGACCTACTCCAATCTACGTCGGCGGGAGCTGCATAGAGCGGCGGGACCTCGGCCCATCGCGAGCCGGAGAATTGCCAGGGGGGTCACTGTGAGCGGCCGCCAACCGGCGCGCCATGATTCCCACCCCCGCCATATCTCCGGCGCCGGAGAATTCGGCAGCCGGCGGGGGCGGGATTCACGCCACCCCCCGGCGATTCTCCGACCCGGCGGGGGGTCGGAGAATCCCGCCCAAGGTGTTGCATTTTGGAAAGTCAAATCACAGTAGAACTTTCACGGTGAAGACCTTAGGGAGTATCATGGAACAGAGGGACCTTGGGTTCAGGTACACAGTTCTCTGAAGGTGGAGTCACAGATAGAAAGGGCAGTGAAGAAAGCTTTTGGCATGCTGGCCTTCAGCAGTCAGGGCATTGAGTATAGAAATTGGGAAGTTATATTACAAGTGTGCAGGACATTGGTGTTCAGTTTTGGCTGCCTTACTATAGGAAATATGTTACTAAACTGGAGAGAGTGCAGCAGAGACTTACAAGGATATTGCTAGAACTCAAGGGACTGAGTTACAGGGAGAAATTGGACAGACTATTTTCTATGGAGCATAGGAGATTGAGGGCTAATCTTATAGAGCTATATAGGATCATTAGAGGCTTGGATATGGTGAATGCACTCAGTATTTTTCTCAGGGTTGGGGAATCGAGAGTTAACAGGCATAGGTTTTTTTTATAAATTGAGAGTACTCCATTTTTTTTTCAAATTAAGGGGCAATTTAGCGTGGCCAATCCACCTAACCTGCACATCTTTGGGATGTGGGGGTGAAACCCACACAGACATGGGGTGAATGAGCAAACTCCACACGGACAGTGACCCAGGGCCGGGATTTGAACCCGGGTCCTCAGCGCCGCAGTCTCAGTGCTATCCACTGCGCCACATGCTGCCCTTAGTGGGCATAGGTTAAAGTTAAGAGGGGAAAGAATGAATGGGAAACTGAGGAACAATGTTTTTACACAGAGGGTGGTATGCTGAATAAGCTGCCAAAGGAAATGGTTGAGGCAGGGACATCGATAACATTTAAAAGGCATTTGGACAGATACATGGATAGGAAAGGTTTTGTGGGATAGGGGCTAAATGCAGGTAAATGGGGTTAGCTTAGACGGGCTTTTTGATTTGCATGGCCCAGTTTGGGCTGAAGGGCCTATCTTCGTGCCGTATATTCTATGATTCTATGAATAAAGGAAGAAGCCTCACAACACCAGGTTAAAGTCCAGCAGGTTTGTTTCAAATCACTAGCTTTCAGAGTGCCGCTCCTTCCTCAGGTGAATGTTGTCAGACTTCTTACTGTGCTCACCCCAGTCCAACGCCGGCATCTCCACATCTATGAATAAAGGAAAAGCTAGTGCATTGGTGTTGTCTATTACATATGTTGTCTTAACCATGACACAATGGCTTCTCTTGAGTGATGTTTTTTTTTTATCTTGAGTTAGTTTAAATATTGAACAATAATTGGTTAACTTAAATGCCTATTAATTTTAAACTGAGACAGCCAAAATAAAACCCCATGTATTCATTCGGTCAAGGACAACAGAGGTCACAAAGTTATTTTTCCAGAGTGCTGGGAGGAGAGCATTTTAAAAATATCATAATTTATGACTAGTGTAATTAAAATCAAGTGTTAATTATGTATAATTATGAAACATTATAATCTTTATTTGCAGGTTACATTATCAGTCTTATTAATACATCTATTGATCAATTACTTATTCTTTAGTTGTCTCACAATTAAGGCTTTTTATTTTACTGATCTGGTTGGTTTCCAATAATGCGGACTGTCCATGTCAAGTTTATTATAATAAATACGTATGTTGAATCAGATTACAAAATGATTGTCACACTAAAATGATTGATTTTGAAGCTACCAAAAAGCTACCATGGTTCTCTCCAGTTGGATAATAAAGTTAAAGGAGTTGGGAACTCTCCAGTTGGAAGGAGTTAACTGGAAATCTTGTACATAATTGAAGTAAAATCTTACTGTGATGATCATACTAACTGGACATTGAGGGAGTGGAAAGACATTTGTTGACAAAAGTGCCCAGTCGCTGGTTTGCAGCTCTATGGTGATGTGACTGCAATCAATCACGCCTTGCACCTTACGGATGCCATGAAAAAACCATGACCATCTGTGTCTGAGATGCCAAATCAACAGGGAAATTAACTTGCTCCCACAGATGAGCAAACGTGGCATCAGCTTTTGTCTTGATGTAATTGTGTGCAGCTGACTGAGATATTCCAGTTAAATCTCCTGCTGAGCTCTGGAATTAACGTGATGCTGAAAAATTTAGAACAACCATTCTCCTTTACAGCCACTGGGAGGACATGGGATTGACAGACCTGTGGTTTGGAATGTTGCTGCAGGGTGTTGCCGAAATCTTGTGTACTGATACCATCGCTCTGGCCTCAGATTGGTCATGTTCACCTTCTTCTATGATGCCAATATGTGAAGCTGCCATCACCATGTTGTTTCTTATTTGGCACAATGTGCAAATCTCCCTTCATCGGCACACTCGTTCCAGTCACCAGGATGCCCAGGTTAGGATGCCATGCCAATTGCCATTGCCCTATCCTCCTACTCCATTAGGTTAAAGCAAAACATTTGTAAGCTATTTTATTCACTTTCTGTGGGTTTTGCAGCAATGTTTCTGCATTTTCCATAGTGGTCCCTGTTCCTCGCCAACAGGGTTTAGGGTTTCCTACCTATCCAAGCAACTCATCAAATTTCAGATCTGTTCCTACCTGGTCCAGTCTGCCCAAGTCACACTTTCCACTTCGAACTGATGAAAATCAGACCTGAATGGAGTTAAGACCATAAGATCATAAGACATAGGAGCAGAATTAGGCCATTCGGCCCATCGAGTCTCCGCCGCCATTCAATCATGGCTGGTATTTTTCTCATCCCCATTCTCCTGTCTTCTTCCCATAACCCTGATCCTCTTATTAATCAAAAACCTATCTGTCTCTGTCTGAAAGGCACTCAGTGATTTGGCTTCCACAGCCTTCTGCGGCAAAGAAAACCATAGATTCACCAACCTCTGGTTGATGAAATTCTTCCTCCTCTGTTTTGAAGGATTGTCCCTTTAGTCTGAGATGGTGTCCTCTGATTCTACATTTTCCTACAAGTGGTAATATCCTCTCCATGTCCACTCTATCCAGGCCTCACAGTATCCTGAAAGTTTCAATAAGACCCCCCCCCCCCCCCCGCCTCATCAGTCCAACGAGTCATCAGTCCAAACTCCAACGAGTAGACCCAGAGTCTTCAACCATTCCTCATACAACAAATTCTTCATTCCAGGGATCATTCTTGTGAACCTCTTCTGGACCCTTTCCAAGTCCAGTACATCCTTCCTTAGATACGGGCCCAAAACCACTCCGAGTACACCAAATGGGGTCTGAACAGAGCCTTATACAGCCGCAGAAGTACATTCCTGCTCTTGTATTCTAGCCCTCTCAATATGAATGCGAACATCGCATTTGAGTTCCTAACTGCCGACTGAACCTGCACGTTAGCCTTAAGAAAATATTGAACAAGGACTCCCAGGTCCCTTTGTGCTTCTGATGTCTTAAGCATTTCCTCATTTAGAAAATAGTCTATACCTCCATTTCTCCTTCGAAACCTCACACTTTTCCACATTGTATTCCATCTGCTACTTCTTTACCCACTCTCTAGCCTGTCGAAATCCTTATGCACCCCCCTTACTTCCTCAATACTGCCTGTCCCTCTACATATCTTTGTATCATCTGCAATCATAGCAACAGTGCCTTCAGTTCCTTCTTCCAGATTGTTAATGTATATTGTGAAAAGTTGTCACCCCAGCACCGATCCCGGCTGCCATCCTGAAAAAGTCACCAGCTGCCATCCTGAAAAAGACCTCTGCATCCCCACTCTATGCCTTCTGCCAATCCTCTATCCATGCCCGTATCTTACCCATAATACCATTGGCTCTTAACTTATTTAACAGTCTCCTATGTGGCACCTTATCAAAGACATTATGGAAATCTAAATAAATCACATCCATTGGTTCTCCTTTGTCTAACATCTTTGTTACCTCCTCAAAGAACTCAAAGAATTTTCTCAGACATGACCTCCCCTTGACGAAGCCGTGTTGACTCTTTGTTTTTCAAATTTAGAGTACTCAATTAATTCTTTCCAAGTAAGAGGCAATTTAGCGTGGTCAATCCACCTACCCTGCACATTTTTGGTTTGTGGGGGTGAAACCCACGCAAACACGGGAGAATGTGCAATCTCCACACGGACAGTGATCCAGAGCCGGGATTGAACCTAGGACCTTGGCGCCGTCAGGAAGCAATGCTTACCATTGAGCCACCGTGTTGCTCTGCTGTGCTGACTCAGTCGTATTTTATCATGCACTTCCAAGTACTCCGCGATCTCAACTTTAATAATGGACTCTAAAATCTTACCAATGACCAACGTCAGGCTAACTCGCCTATAATTTCCAAAATTGTGCCTCCCTCCCTTCTTAAACAGTAGTGTTACATTAGCCACTTTCCAGTTCTTTGGGACCCTCCCTGCCTCCAGTGATTCATGAAAGACCACGACCAATGCCTCCACAATCTCTTCAGCTGTCTCGTTTAGAACCCTGGGGTGTAGTCCATCTGGTCCAGATTGTTTCTCCACATTTATACCTTTCAGTTTCCCCAGAATCGTCTCCTTAGTGATGGCCACTACACTTATCTGTACCCCCTGATTCTCCTGGAGCTGTGTCATCCCACTGGTGTCTTCCACCGTGAAGACTGATGTAAAGTAACTCTTCAGTTCCTCTGCCATTTCTTTGTTTCCTAGTATTACTTTTTGAGCCACATTTTTCAGTGTCCAGTGCTCTTTTTGCCTGGTTCTTGCATTTTATACATTGAAAAAACTCTTCCTTATAATATTAGCTTGCATTCTTTTTTCATCTTCCCTCTTATTGTTTTTTTTAGTTGTCCTCTGCTCACTTTAAAAAGCTTCCCAATCCTCTGGCTTGCCAATAATTCTCGCCACTTTGTAAACTTTTTCTTTTCCTTTTATGCTATCCCTTTTTTCCCTCATCAGCCATGGATCGTCCTCCCCTTAGCATGTTTTCTCTTCCTTGGGATGAATTTCTGTTGGACCTCCTGAATAACCCCCCAAAAATCTTTGCCAATGCTGTTCCACTGTCTTCTCTGATGGGCTCCAATCAACTTATATTGTAGCCACCTAAGATGGACACTGGGCTAACAAAATGGAGAACTGCTAAGACTGTAGGGAGAAAACAAATTTAGCCAGGACAAGCAGTCTGCAAAGGCTAATTAGCATTCTGCACGTAACGAAACTAGTTTATGGCCAGGTGAAAGATCTCAACCAAAGGTGTAAATAGCAAAACGCTTTGCATAGTAATGAGGCAATCCAGATCTGGGCACACACAATAGCAACATTTGGGTTTGAATGGATACTTTGAGTGGACGCCCAGATGAAACGGCACCAGAAGTATCAATCACAAAAGACCCTAGAGACCGCCCCACCCATCGAGAAGAGACCCTCAGATTGGGGGATTTGTAAGACATCGATTGGGAAATGACCCAATCGATACATGGCAGGTAAAGGCCCGCCCCGAAAAGGCACGGACATTGGGGGCCCTATAAAGATAGACCCCGCACATGGTTCTGTCTGTTTTGCTCCGGCTCCGCTGTTGACTCCGGCCCAGATCTGCTGTTGTATCCTGACTCCGACTCCAGCCGTTGATCCTGTCTCCCATCACCAGCCGTTGAGCACCAGCCATCGTTCAGTAAGTGCCAAAACGACGCTCGCTACGTGAACCCGGCATTACTTATACATTATTCGACTATTAGTGAACAGAAGGTGCAGCCCAGAAAGGAACAAAGGCCTTGTCCCCTGACCTTGCTGGTTCCTACTTAGATAAGTATTTAGTCGTTTAATAGTAGTAATAAGTATTAGTCTTTAGCATATGCATGTGTATTTATTATATTTGTATAATAAATATTAATCGTTTGATCTTACTAATCGGTGTATAGTTTTATTACTTTGAACCTGACATTGAAATACTTGTGAGGTGTCTAGATACGGCACCTGGCGACTCCGAGCTGAAAATACATACACAGAGCTGTAGCAGTGTTAAGCACACGGCCTTTAAACGGAGGCGTGTTAATACACTCCAATAAACGAGTAATACACTCAAGTAAAACGTGCAACATTTAGTGGCGACATCCTGACGGGACACGGTTACAAGTGGCACCTCCACTCCGTCAAGGACCCTGAAATTTGAATTAGAAATCCAAGTAAAGAAAAAGGAAAGAAATCACAAGTATTCAAGGTGTTCAAATGAATAAACGTAATTCGGAAGTGTGTTTTGTGCATGCGTACTAACAGAGTTGTAAGGAAAACCTGAAAGCATTTTTGTTGCGACAAACTTTCGGGAGTTTTGTGAACGGAACATAGCGTAAGCCTTACCCGTTTCGTGAGACATAACCTCAACACCCCCTGTTCCAAATTAAAGTGAGTCAGAGAAAATGGCCATGCAGGCAATGGAACGCCTCATGAATCCAGAACGGTTTGTGGTCGCAGCGACCAGCAGTAGCCGAGTAGGTCAGTGTCCCGTGTGGGAGCTGGAACTCCGCAAGTATCTGCAAGGAAAGGGATGGCCCCTTTGGAAAGAGTTCTGTATGAATGAGGAGACAGGTCCCGGAAGTATAGGACATACTTGGTGGGAGAACCTCTCTCAAATTCATAAGAAAACCCTTAGTAAAGCACGCAAGCCGATGGCAATCGTGTCCTGTTTGGCACAATTGCGAGGCACAGAGGAGGTCGTTCAGACGCTCCGGGCAGAATTAGAGGAGAGAAATCGAATGAGTAAAGTGGATGTCAGGGACATCGAGAAGGAAAATATGGATCTTAGAGGGAAGCTGGCAGAGAAAGGTAGAGAGGTGGATGATGCCAAGAGGGCACATCAGTCTTGTCTAGCCCATCTCAGCAGTTCCCAGACCCAGTACGAAAAGGCCTATCAGGACGTGCAACGTGCCGTCCTGATAAGAGAAGAATCAGAGAAGCAGGTAGAGGCTTTCCAGAGGCAATGCTCTGACCTAAAGGCAGCTTTAAGAGCACTCCATGCTGCCACCACAGAACAAAGACAGAGTACAGTAGACTGCAATTGCTGCTTTCAGTGCAAAATGGGTTCCAAAGCACCTTTGGAACGCAGTTAGATGAGGAGAATGCCCCAGACTGGAAGGAATTAAGCGAAACAGCGCAGTGTTATGTTCAGGGAACATGTGCGCCAGCAGCGCAGCAGAAAAGACATGCACCCCAACCCCCCACAGATCAGATAGTTACCGCACCAATTAATCCAGTCACCACCCAAAGGAAAGCGACCACAGAAGGCGCACCCGATATTACCTACACCACCCCCTTAACTGTAACCCAACTCAGGGACGCGTGTGAGAAGATCACTCCGTTTCTCCCCACCGCAGACCCCCACCAATTTTTCGCAAAAGTAAAGCAACAGGCAACCATGTACGGCCTGGACGAGAGAGAGCAGGTTAAGCTCACGGTTCTGGGTTTAGACCAATCGGTAGTAGCAGCCCTCCCCGACCCACAGAACGTTGGCGGAGGCACCCTAGAGGAAATGCACACCTCCATTTTAGATGCCATAGGGTATAACCGAGGTGACCCAGTCGAAGGACTTAACAAGTGCCGACAAAAGAAAACCGAGCACCCCACAGCATTCGCAGGAAGGCTGTGGATCCATTTTAACGCAGTTTTCGGCGATTTAAATAGAGCCCATTTGAACCGTGAAAATATGGTTAAATGGACGCGCACCATAATTTCCCATGCCACAGATGCAGGACAGAGTGCTTGCAACAGCTATGACCCCTCAGAAGAGGCCCATAATGAGAAGTGGGTCCTGAAAAGATTGTCCCGCGCTTGGGAGCAATCAGTTCAGGGCAGAGGCAAAGTGAAATCCCCAGAAGAAGCTCAGGCTGCAGCGGACATTCAGGCAGTGGGAGCGCACCAAAACCCCGCGTGGGTAAATGAAGGAAAGAACAGCCCTCCACAGAAGTCGCAGGAATGCTACAACTGTGGCCAGTTAGGACATTGGGCTAAGGAATGTAATGCACCCCAAAGATCACAGAGAGGCCAGCAGACAGGCACTCTGAATAGGAATAAAGCCAAACCAATCCATAGTATAGGGATACAGTCAGGACAGACCAATGTGGACGGGACGGACTGACGGTGTTCGGGCTCCCACACTTGGGTCTGTGACACTCTTTGGGATCAATCCGGAAGACCGATAGTCACAGCTAAGGTTAGAGGGAAGCCCACAGAGTTACTTTGGGACACAGGAAGCACCACGATTAATTCCACCACCACGGCACAGGCAGACACGTGGCCGACCACCTCCACCATCATACTTAGCGGTTTCACAGGACACTCGCAGCAGGGACACATTACAGCACCCGTAGCAATCCAGCTAGGGAACATTTCCACCAAACACCCCGTCGTTCTAGTAAATCTTCCCCGGACAGCAGAACACATCCTGGGGATAGATTTTATGAATGCCCATAGCCTGTCGTTCGACCCAGTTAACCAGTGTGTCTGGCGAATGGCGAGATCGGACAGAGCACCCGCTACTCTCACAGTAGGAGAGTACGCTAATAGGATTAGCGCAGTAGGAGACTACTCATTTGACCTGACTACACTAAACACGGACAGACAAGTAAAGGCAGTATTACACAAACACAGGACAGCATTTGCCAGTCACCGGCACAACTGCGGCAGAATGACTGGACAAATTCACGTTACCGGACCTGACCCCAGACCACAGAAGCAGTACAGATTTCCCCTAGAAGCAGAGGGAGAAATAGAGAAGGTGATAGGTAGCTTATTGGAGCAAGGTGTACATAGAACAGTAGCCTCGACCAATAATGCCCCTATTTGGCCAGTGAGAAAGCCCGACGGATCATGGCGTCTGACCATCGATTATCGGGAGCTCAATAAAGTAACCCCAGCAGTAGCCCCCACGGTAGCAACAAGTCCCGAGACCATGCTCAAACAGGGACTCAACTCCAAATATTTCACGGTATTGGACATTAGCAACGGCTTCTGGTCAATCCCATTGGCAAAGGCGTGCCAGTACAAATTTGCCTTCACTTTCAAAGCACAACAGTATACGTGGACATGCCTTCCACAAGGATTCCACAATTCACCCTCCATTTTCCACCGACAGCTGGTGAATGGTTTAGAGAAATTTTCCCACCCCGAATGTCTGGTACAGTATGTAGACGACCTACTACTGCAGACAGACACAAAGGCAGAGCACATTACGCTTCTGGCCGAGCTCCTGGAACTTTTAACCTCAATTGGATGTAAAGTTAACCCAAGAAAGGCCCAGATTTTGGAAAATAAAGTGATGTATTTGGGTACAGTCATCACACACGGCAAACGCGAGATTGAATTCAAAAGAATTGATTCGATTGTCAAATTGCCCCTTCCCCAGAATGTTTCAGCCCTCCGGTCGTTCTTAGGACTGGTTGGTTATTGTCGGAACCACATCGACGGATTCGCGACAAAGGCAGCCCCACTCTCAGACCTCCTTAAGAAAGGAGCCCCCTGGGAATGGCTTCCGCAGCACACAGAGGCTGTGGAGGAGTTAAAGAGAGCCCTTAGCGCAGCACCCGCGCTGCAAGTCCCAGACCACCTTTCCCCCTATGCAATAGAGGTAGCGAGCACAGATCTGACCCTCTCGGCCGCGTTACTTCAGGAACGGCACGAGCAGCTAAGACCAGTGGCTTATGCCTCCCGACTTTTAGACCCAGTGGAACAAGGATTTTCAGCCTGCGAGAGGCACCTCCTAGCAGTTTTCTGGGCAGTTCAGTACTTCTCGTACATTACCGGACTCAACCCCATCACTATTTTGACCGAGCACACCCCCACACAGTTACTCCTAGACGGTCGACTGAAGGACGGTTCAGTTAGCCAGATTAGGGCAGCTAGGTGGACACTACTCTTACAAGGACGCGACATTACGGTTAAACGGACCCGCACACACACATTTTTAGCCGACAACCTCCAATACCCAGGACAGCCCCATGAATGTGAAATTGTAGCACCCCTACACAACACAGGACCCTTCATAGCGAAGACACCCCCCAGGAAGATAGGGAACCCAAGACAAAGCCCCCAACACACAGACACGTGTGGACCACTACGGATATACGTGGACGGTTCATCCACGGTTTTAGAAGGTGAGCGTATCACGGGATGCGGCATCTATGTCGAGGACGCGCAGGGTCGCGCTCTCGAAGAAATAGCGTTAAAATTGCCAGGTCACTTAGGCGCGCAGGCAGCAGAGCTCGCCGCCATAGCGTACATAGTGGACCACCCCGATTCTTTCCCCAGCCCGGCGGACATATATTCGGACAGTCTATATGTCTGCAACAGTTTGACAGATTTTCTACCCCTGTGGAGGACACGAGGTTTTGTCTCCGCAGACGGGAAACCCCTTCCATCAGCCCCTTTACTCCGACACATTTGAGATAAAGTGAAGGACAGAACCTTCGGCATCATAAAAGTTAGAAGCCACCATAGGTCATCCCCCCCATGGAATGTAAAAGCCGACACACTGGCTAAGGCAGGTTCCAGGCGAGGACACTTGTGGACACCCCCAGCTAGCGCACCAGCTAGCGCCCCTGTGAGCGCAGTTCAAGTCTCACAGACCGATATCAAGGATTTAACTGAAGCACAGAAGCAGGATGAGGATCTCAGGGAGATATTTAAAGGCAACTTTGTGCCTCAGTTTGACAAGTTTAGACACGCACTGACCACACATGAGGGTGTGATCATCAAGGACCAGCTTTATGTGGTCCCGCAGCAGGACAGGAATCAAATGATTGCTTTGTTCCATGACGGGCATGGACATCAAGGAATCGACACGACCACGAGGCACCTCAGGCAGCTCTGTTGGTGGCCTAACCTAAGGACAGATGTAACTCACTACATCGAGAATTGCCTTATTTGCGCCCAGAATAACCCGGAGAGGTATTCTAAAAAGGCACAGCTTCGGCACACTCGACCAGTTAATGGCCCCTGGACAAACCTCCAGATCGACTTTATAGGACCATTGCCCCCTTGCAGGAATGGCTATAAATAAGTTCTGGTGGTAATCGATACCTTTACCAAATGGGTAGAGGCATTCCCCTCTAGAACGAATACAGCTAAGACAGCTGCAAAGATCCTGACCCACCACATCTTCACGAGATGGGGTTTACCCAGAAGTATAGATTCGGACCAGGGATCTCACTTCACAGGACGTGTCATGAAGAACGTCCTGACCATATTCGGCATCAAACAAAACTTTCATATTGCGTATCACCCACAGTCCAGCGGGATTGTAGAGCGCATGAATCGGACCCTAAAATCCACACTTAGAAAAATGGTTCAACAGAACAACTCAACATGGTAAACTCATGTTTATCAGAAATACAGTTTCAACTTCCACAGGATACACACCACACACACTCATGACCGGACGCCCTATGAAAGGTACAGAATTCCTTTTAGGACTGGACATGACTAGCCCCGAAGTGACGGCCCTCACACATGAAAAGGCAGTTAAAGACCTGGTTGAGACTGTGAGGTCTGCACAGATCGCAGCCGCAGTTCAACTAGGGAAACGGCGTAGACAAAGCACAGCATGCTTTAATAAGACCGTACACCCCACAGAATTCCAGGTTGGGCAACAGGTAATGCTATCTGTATATAACCCCAGCAGTTTTTTGGCACCAAAATATTCCGGCCCATATTCAATTTCGGATAAAATTAGCCCCTCAGTTTACAGGATAAAATACCCCAACGGAAAGACAGCGTGGTTCCATATTAACCAGCTAAAGGCATATGGAACACAGTCCAACCATGCACACCATGTCCTGCTAGACGCAGCAGAACACCTCACCCCGCCCACTAGAGACACGTTTTCACCATCCCCCTCACAGACCAGTTCTTCATCGGACTCGCCCACGACTCCGCCCACTGACCACAACAGACCACGCCCCGGAATGCCCACAAGCTGCCGCAGCAGAGACAGCGATACAGACACTGACTCTGAGGACAGCCACAGCACACGACACTACAGCCCACACTGCAGCGACTATGACCCCAACTCCAGTGACCCCATGGAAGTCACTTATATTAAAAACCCAGACCCACCTCCCGACCCCGACTACCCCGACAATACCCATTCACTTTTAGACCCAATACTCTGGCACAGGGACAATTCGTACAGACTTGTCCGCAACGACGAAAGTGACCCCCGGTCACATAATTCAAAAATTTCATGCCTGATCCACACAAGGGTGTGGGATCCGGGAGAGCAGGATGACACGGTGTCTGAATCCCGATACGGCAACCCCTTTGTGACCCTGTTCACAGAGACAGAGGAAAAGTGAGGTGTCCAGATGATGTAAAATAAGAACCGCTTGAGGGAAGCGATGTCCTTTCTGATGGAACCTGCACGTATGTTTTGTTTGTCAGTTTATGTTTGTTTGTATTTAATGTTATTGGTTCAGTTGGAGGCTGGACACCTTCTTTTCAGCTGAAAAGATTGTGACCACCTCGCACGCACTTTAATTTGTCCGCCGATACCTTTGAGAACTTCGGTTCCCAACCCAATGGTTTGATTGGAAATCTTTTCAGCTGTAAGGCTTGTGATCGCCTTACACGCACACTAAGTTTGTCCGCAGATACCTCTGAGAACTTCAGTTGTATCCTCTGGTGAACCGACACGGTTCACGACTTGTTCCCTGTTTTTAGATGAAGGAGCATCTTGGCTCCTCCCTTGTTTTTAGGTGCCCCTTTATTCGGTGAATAGAGGCTGCAAATCCACGGTAAACACATTCTTGCCCGTTTAATCCAGGTTATTCAGGCAGTGGACAAACGGCACTGAGGACCCGCCCTGTCTGAGAACCCACTTTGTTCAGCCAAGCTCGGGTATGGCACAGCACGCCTTACCCGGGGATCCCATTCAAATCGTACCCGCAGCGGCCCATACGCAACCCATTCGACCTTTTGTTTCCAATTTGTTTTCATTTTTTGTTAGGCAGCCCTTAGGCCGCCATCCCACATGCTATTTACATCCAGGAACATTCGGATGGTAAATTAGCAAAGCCTGCGAGACGGCTCGCAGGAGGAAAGTTGTTAGGTGTATTCTGTTCATTAAAATTCGCTTTTGAAAAAAAAAAAATGAGGGGAGTCACAGGGTGTGACTTGGCCAGTCATTTTAATGGGTCAATTGGAATTAGAGGACAGATACACTAACAAGTACGGATATTAAACTGTGTATTGACAGATACTGTGCTTGATCCCATAGCTTTCAAAGGACGAAAGAGGGTTCACAGCAAGGATCGGCCATACAGGAGGAAGAGAAAGAGAACGAAGAGAAGACCATGATGGAAGCCTACCTATTACTGTTAAATGTTATATTTGTATGTGTGGAAGCGAGTCACGTTTCCCCCACAACCCCCGCCGTCAATGTTTCCCTCACACCAACTTCCCCGTGCTCAGCTCTGATCAGTGAAGTTCTGACCTGGTGCACAAAATTTATGACATGGTACTCCATGTCATATGTGATTGAATCACTGCTAGTGATCGCAATCCTCTGCATAATCGTACAGACCCTCAGGTTGAGGAAATGGAAAAGGAGAGCCTCCCGTTCCTGCCCCTCAACCGTCTATGGAGTTCGATCCCCTATTTTTCGGTTTCATCAATCCCCCTTGCCCCTTGATGAATAAAGCACTATGTGAATAAAAGATACCCATGTATTATATTGTCCTGGACTCGACTGCCGAGTCAGGAAATGTTATGTAATGTGGTATGAATGAATAAGGTTTAGACTGTAATAAAATGTTTAAGGTAAGATAAGGATAGTTGTGATAGGTAGAGGTTCCCGGTTTTGGTAATGCATGTCCCCTTTGACATAGCGCCAAGTAGAGATGTCAGGTAAAAAAATTTTCTTCCCATAGTCAAGGACAGAATAGACGCCCAGGAACTTGCCGAGGTCAGGGAACACAAAGAAGGCACACAGAAGCACTCGAAGCAACGTGCATAGGTGATCCTTCACAATTTTTATTGTAAGGATCACAAGGAGGGAATGTAGCCACCTAAGATGGACACTGGGCTAACAAAATGGAGAACTGCTAAGACTGTAGGGAGAAAACAAATTTAGCCAGGACAAGCAGTCTGCAAAGGCTAATTAGCATTCTGCACGTAACGAAACTAGTTTATGGCCAGGTGAAAGATCTCAACCAAAGGTGTAAATAGCAAAACGCTTTGCATAGTAATGAGGCAATCCAGATCTGGGCACACACAATAGCAACATTTGGGTTTGAATGGATACTTTGAGTGGACGCCCAGATGAAACGGCACCAGAAGTATCCATCACAAAAGACCCTAGAGACCGCCCCACCCATCGAGAAGAGACCCTCAGATTGGGGGATTTGTAAGACATCGATTGGGAAATGACCCAATCGATACATGGCAGGTAAAGGCCCGCCCCGAAAAGGCACGGACATTGGGGGCCCTATAAAGATAGACCCCGCACATGGTTCTGTCTGTTTTGCTCCGGCTCCGCTGTTGACTCCGGCCCAGATCTGCTGTTGTATCCTGACTCCGACTCCAGCCGTTGATCCTGTCTCCCATCACCAGCCGTTGAGCACCAGCCATCGTTCAGTAAGTGCTAAAACGACGCTCGCTACGTGAACCCGGCATTACTTATACATTATTCGACTATTAGTGAACAGAAGGTGCAGCCCAGAAAGGAACAAAGGCCTTGTCCCCTGACCTTGCTGGTTCCTACTTAGATAAGTATTTAGTCGTTTAATAGTAGTAATAAGTATTAGTCTTTAGCATATGCATGTGTATTTATTATATTTGTATAATAAATATTAATCGTTTGATCTTACTAATCGGTGTATAGTTTTATTACTTTGAACCTGACATTGAAATACTTGTGAGGTGTCTAGATACGGCACCTGGCGACTCCGAGCTGAAAATACATACACAGAGCTGTAGCAGTGTTAAGCACACGGCCTTTAAACGGAGGCGTGTTAATACACTCCAATAAACGCGTAATACACTCAAGTAAAACGTGCAACATTTAGTGGCGACATCCTGACGGGACACGGTTACAAGTGGCACCTCCACTCCGTCAAGGACCCTGAAATTTAATACACTCCAATAAACGCATAATACACTCAAGTAAAATGTGCAACAATATGGGGCAGCTGCTTCTACAAATCCAAATCTCAATTGCCCCCATCAACACCAACCACCACCACCCACCACCACACACCAAGATCCTCTCCCCACTGCAAAGAATATCGAGGGCCGGGTTCAGGGGGCAAGACTCTGCATTTGGACCTCCAGCACTGTAGTGATATTCAGATATCAATATACATGATCAATGTATGTAAACGTTGTACAATCATTTCAACACTAGATGGCTCATGGTCAGACACTATAAGAACTGGTTTCCCGCCTTTTCTGAGTCAGATGATGCAGATAATTCAGAACAGCGAACAAGCAAAACATAGAATAGCTAGAGTGAGAGAAGTTAGAACTAGTTTGTTATAATAGTGTATAGTTATATAGTTATCTGTATTGTACTTTATTTCTTTATTGTTAGTTTAGTATTGAGTAAAAAGCTCACAGTTTATTATTTTATTACTCATTACATAGTTCATCTTTCAACAAGAAGACTATTGGTCATTTTATTGACCCGGTGAAATCAAAGGTAATATATATATTTTAGATAAGTCATTATTTAAAATATAACAAGCACCATTTTCATTTTGTGACACAGTCTCTCTGCATGAAATTTCAGGACTTTGACTTTCATATTGTTCTGGTCAGCTGCTTGTGAGGTGTTAACATACATTGTTGCAAGTATGTCCTAATTAATTGACAGTTTTTCATTTGTGTGAATGAAATCCGATTTTTGGGAATTGCACGTTTCTAATCTACACCTCCCCAGTGATTATGTTATGAGGAAAGTCAGATATTACTTGCATTTTGCCAAGAGAAAATCTTGGACCTCAAATGTTGCTGATACAATCCCAAATAGCTCTCCAGCATAATGCAAAGATGAAAACATGCTAAGCTATTTCTTGAAGCAAAACGATATAAGATTAACTATACTGACACACTTTCTGTTTCTTAATAAACTGCCACAGAGCCCATAATGCAGTGTGTGCTGTTGTGGACACTGCGCTGTTCTACGGTCAATCACTGGTCTGATCACAGGTTCATTAGTTAATGACCATTGGATAAAATTGGCCATGTTTTTATCGTGCCACAATCAATAAGCAGTTTCCTGAAGAAAAATCAATCTGTCTGGTAAAACAGTATTATATTCTTCATGAGAATTACCATGTTAGGTAGATCCTTACTAAGAGCAACCCAAACAAATTCAAAATTTCAGAAAGAGGCAAGCAACATTGGGCTCTGGTTTTTAATTTTTATTAATTTTAATGCAAGTTGCTTTTATTTTCCAGAGAGGACGTTTGTTCAGCCAGATTTTTACTATTCTTGCTGTAAGAAACATAACTAATCATGAGTGACATGCACTCATGCACATTTTGCATTTCTCAACTAATGTAAAAGTCACTTAACTTGTCAAGTGGCGGCTAGGAAGATTAATGCAGGTCTGGAAAGGTAATAACGTTAAAAAAAAATAAGCAAAGCAACAATTCCACACAAGCGAGGTTAATGGCACAAACGTTTTCAGATTGTGATGGACTGAATCATACATCCGAGAGGAACCGAAAGTAAAGCAATTACTCCCGTCTAATAAATCTCTACATTTGAAAACTAGAAACAATTAATTAACTGAATTAAATTCAAACTCAAGTTTAAAAAATAATCACTAATTTCAAATGAAACATTTACTTAAATTAACTTCTTAATTATTTTTGGCATTGTTTTGCGTTCACCATGATTTATTTAATCAAGAAAAAAGCCCTGGTATTTTCAACCTCACTTGAGACAGAATAAAACACACAGCATGTCAACGCATGGCAGATAAAGTGAGCAGGCAAGGGGGATTTTTTAATTGCTTACAGCTCATCTGTTTAAAGTATCTGTGTGTATCTGAGCCTGGTTTCCTTGAGGACCTTCTTATTCCTGGCCAACCCTAATTTACTAATGTATGTAATGAACCAGCAATGCAATAATCAGACCAAAAAGCAGATCCCCCCTTCACATAGTCTAGCTGATTGCTTGTTTAAATGCAAATGAACTCTGTGTGCCCTGGTCACTTACATAACCAGGAACAGAAAAGGGAACATGTTTCTATCACCCTTAATGGTGATAACAAGCTGAGGCAGATTTCTCAATGAAACAATGAAGGATGCGATTGCACTGGAAGGGTTGCAGAGGTGCTTCACCAGGGTGTTTCCTGGGATGGAACGTTTAAGTTATGGAGAGGTTGTATAGGCTTGGGTTGTTTTCGCTGCAGCAGAGAAGACGGAGGGGCGACCTGATCAAGGTGTCCACGATTATGAGGGACATGAACAGGGTGGATAGGGAGCAGCTGTTCCTCGTAGTTGAAGGGTCAGTTGCGAGGGGTCACAAGTTCAAGGTGAGGGGCAGGAAGTTATGGGGATATTTGAGAAAAAAACTTTTTATCCAGAGGGTGGTGACAGCCTGGAGTGGACTGCCACAGAGCTTTGACAAAGGGTCATCTGGACTCGAAACGCTCGCTCTTTTATGTCCCTACAGATGCTGCCAGACTTGCTGAGATTTTCCAGCATTTTCTTTTTGATAACATTCAAGGTTATGGGCCAAGTGCTCGAAAATTGAATTAGGTCGGCATGTCAGGTGTTTTTCATGGTTCGGTGCGGACCCGATTGGCCGAAGTGCCTCTTCTGCACAGTATTAGTATGTGATTCTGTGAGACTCTTTGGACAATCAGAATGAGTAGTTTCATAACCTGAGCACGGTGAGGCAAGCAACTCATTGCCTTCAAATATAGAAACTGACTGTCGAAAAACAAGAGGCTCATGCAAAATATTGTTCATGTGGCTTGAGGATTCTTATGCACCCAAGAAGAGACGATAACAAATTTCCATCCCCTGATTAAATGACAATTTTAATTGCTGGTATATTTCTTTCTCCAGGTCAGAAGAAGCTGTTCTGAAATTTTTGGACTTTTTTTTCATGTGCAAGGTTGTTTTTCAGATGCAATAAAATGTGAGCTTGGAAAGTGACGGAGATAAACTAGACAAAATATTTCTTCATAAAACTAGCAGCTGACCTGTTGAGTTGGAGGTACACTGCTAGTAGGCAGGGCAGCTGGGGTGGCAAGATGCTGCATGCTTCTGTTTAAAGTGCCACATCGAGATGGGCCAAATAGCCTAATTCTGCTCCTGTATCTTATGTGAAAGACAAAAATATATATATATTCATCAGCTGGACTACTTTATGCAGCATGGTAACATTGTGGATAGCACAATTGCTTCACAGCTCCAGGGTCCCAGGTTCGATTCCGGCTTGGGTCACTGTCTGTGCGGAGTCTGCACATCCTCCCCGTGTGTGCGTGGGTTTCCTCCGGGTGCTCCGGTTTCCTCCCACAGTCCAAAGATGTGCAGGTAAGGTGGATTGGCCATGATAAATTGCCCTTATTGTCCAAAATTGCCCTTAGTGTTGGGTGGGGTTACTGGGTTATGGGGATGGGGTGGAGGTGTTGACCATGGGTAGGGTGCCCTTTCAAAGAGCCGGTGCAGACTCGATGGGCCGAATGGCCTCCTTCTGCACTGTAAATTCTATGAATCTATGCAGTCATTGTTTTCTGTGCTGTTAAAAATGGAAATTTGCTTAGCTCACAAAATGTCTCCAGCTGGTCACCTGATGCTTTGCAGAAATTCCAAATTAACAATGGCCATAGTATGGGGAACATGGTCCATCGAACACCTGACAAAGAAAAACATTTCCAGCTCATAATCTCCCATGATGGTGCTTGTCATAATATACACACAAGTATATGATTGTGCATAGACAGACACTGACTAACACACTGAACAACCAATTAGCACACAGAACACTAGCCAATCACCAGACAGGACACGGCCACTATAAAGCCAGAGGGCACTAGTTTTCCCGTTCATTCGGGATGCAGCCTCTGAGACAGCCAGAGCCCGTGATCGGCAACACAAACATCCACCATGTGCCGGTAGTATAGTCTGGTCAGGTTAGCCTCAGGTCTCCAGTCAACCTAACATACTGTCAACCCACAGTGCAAGTATTTTTAACAGCTCATAGTTAAATAAAATAGAGTTGTACTTCTACAAGTGTTGGTAGCCTGTCTCTCTCACTGCTCTGGTAAACGCAGTCATCGCAGACCCAGCATACCCAACACATCAGTGCTTATGGCCAAAGCATTAGTATTCCTAACACAATGGTTTAAACAAAGAGAGCATCAGTTAGTTAACCCAACACTTGTGTCCCCAAAAACAAAATGAATCCTGACTCTCATTAAACCTCACCAGTCCAGTCATCCTGTTTCAAATATAGAGGCGGTATGTCACATGACCCCCACCCCCCCTCCACCACCACCTGCATTGTGATATTATTTTTTGGAACTGAATGGCAGTAATTACTAATCACTGGACAAGTAATGCAGAGACCCAGAGTCATGCTCTGGGGACCTGGGTTCGAATCCCACCATGGCAGATGGTGACATTTGAATTCAATAAAAGTCTGGAACTAAAAGGTCTAGTGATGGCCATGAAACCGATGTTAATTGTCGCAAAAATCCATCTGGTTCACCAATATCCTTTAGGGGAGGAAATCTGCTGACCTTAGCTGATCTGGCCTGGCCTATATGTGACTCCAAATCCACAGCAATACAGTTGACTCTTTACTGCCCCATCAGAAATGTCCTAACGAGCCATTTCCTGTCAATTTGGTTCAAGGGCAATTTGGGATGGGAAATAAATGCAGGCAACAACCACATCCCTTGAATAAATAAAGAAAATGTTGAATGTGAACCGAACTTGAGGCAACAGCTTGTGTTGATTACCATCAAACCAGTGGCAGCAGAAAGAACTCATCTCATCAACACCGCCAACTGCTGGAGTCCGTGATGGATACAGAACATATAGGTCATAGAAGGCAGAGAGTAGCAATGGAAGGGTGCTTTTCTGATTGGAGGGCTGTGACTACTGGTGTTCCACAACGATCAGTGCTGGGACCTTTGCTGTTCATAGTATATATAAATGATTTGGAGGAAAATGTAACCGGTCTGATCAGTAGAGTTTGTAGACGACACAAAGGTTGATGGAATTGTGGATAGCAATCAGGATTGTCAGAGGATACTGCAGGATTTAGATCGTTTAGAGACTTGGGCGGCGAGATGGCAGATGGAGTTTAATCCGGACAAATACATTTTGGAAGGCCAAATACAAGTAGGGAATACACAGTGAATGGTAGAACCCTCAAGAGTATTGGCAGTCAGAGAGATCGAGGTGTACAGGTCCAGAGGTCACTGAAAGGGGTAACACAAGTGGAAAAGGTAGTCATGTAGGCATACAGCATGCTTTCTTTCATTGGCCGGGACATTGAGTATAAAAATTGGCAAGTTATGTTGCAGCTGCATAGAATCTTAGTTAGGCCACACTTGGAGTATAGTGTTCATTTCTGGTCGCCACACTGCCAGAAGGATGTTGAGACAGAGTGGATAGTCAGAGACTTTTTCCAGGGTAGAGGGGTCAGACCATACTTGGGGGCATAGGTTTAAGATGTGAGGGGCAAAGTTCAGAGGAGATGTACGAGCTAGGTTTTTCACACAGAGGGTAGTGGGTGCCTGGAACTCGCTGCCGGAGGAGGTGGTCGAAGCAGGGACGATAATGACGTTTAAGGGGCGTCTTGACAAATACTTGAATAGGATGGGAATAGAGGGATACTGACCCCGGAAGTGTAGAAGATTTTAGTTCAGACGGGCAGCATGGTCGGCGCAGGCTTGGAAGGCCGGAGGTCCTGTTCCTGTGCTGTACTTTTCTTTGTTCTTCATTCAAAATTAACTCATTTTACCTGACTTCGGTGCCATGGTGGCACAGTGGTCACTGCTGCCTCACAGCGCCAGGGACCCGGTTCAAATCCAGCCTTGGATGACTGTCGGTGTCGAGTTTGCACTTTCTCCCTGTGTCTGCGTGGGCTTCCTCCGGCTGCTCCAGTTTCCTCTCACAGCCAAAGATGTGCAGGTTAGGTGGGTTGGCCATGAAATGGTCGGTACATTTGATGGGCCGAATGATCTCCTTTTACACAGAATTCTATGGTTCTTTTCTCCCAATATGGGAATCTCGCTCTCGAAAGACAGACCATTCTGCAACTAGTCAACCTCCCCTTGGAAGGAACAAACCAGTTGACTTCTGATTCTGGTCCCTGGACACATGTAGAAACCACACTTGTATTTTATTGTGCTCATGCCCTGAACCCTCTTCCTTCTTCTTTACCCCTATTTGGTGTGAGTGTAAAAGGGATGGACATTGTAAAATCCCGTGTGTGTGTGTCAGTGTATGTGTGTGTGAGTGTGTACGTGTATGTGCGTAAAAATAAACCAACTCTTTCAATTTCATCTTGCTTTGAGTTTGCAGGGCAAGTCATTAATAGAAGGTAGATCATTTCCAACTTCAAGGGTCGGGTCGGAGCACGAGCGGAGTGCAGCTAAGTTTCATAAACTCCCAAGGTCGGATTCCTGTTCTCATTGACTTCACAGTCAGTGCCATAGTGAAGCAGTCGTGTGTTTAAAAAAACATTTTTCTTTGGAGGAAAGTATGAACTGAGAAACAACACAAATAAGTGAAAGCCAGTATCATTATAATAAAATCATATAAGTAAACAAAGTAGGGTAAGGGAAGTAATGTTAGCGTAAGGGAGGTAAGCAAATAGTATTCTTATATAGTATATTTTTGTGGTGGGCCGAGGGAGAGTTATGGCTGACCGGCGCAGAGGGAGGGGGAAGAGCCCCCCGATTCGGCTGGTCACATGGAATGTAAGGGGGCTGAATGGGCCGGTCAAGCGGGCCCGGGTGATGGCGCACTTGAAGGGGCTAGGGGCGGATGTGGCTTTGCTCCAGGAAACGCACCTTCGGGTGGCGGATCAGGTTAGGCTGAGAAGAGGGTGTGTTGGACAAGTGTTCCATTTGGGTTTAGATCTGAGGAACCGGGGTGTGGTGATTTTGGTGGGAAAGAGCTTGTCGTTTGTTGCGTCGAGCGTGGTGGCGGATAGCTGTGGCAGATACATAATGGTGAGCGGTAGACTCCAAGGGGAGCGGGTGGTGCTGGTTAATGTGTACGCCCCAAATTGGGACGTTGCAGGCTTCATGTGGCGCATGCTGAGCCGGATTCCAAACCTTGAGACGGGGGGCTTGATATTGGGAGGGGACTTTAATACAGTGCTGGACCCATCCCTGGATCGTTCTAGATCCAGGACCGGTAAGAGGCCGGCGGCGGCCACAGTGCTGAGGGGGTTCATGGACCAGATGGGAGGGGTGGACCCTTGGAGGTTTATGAGGCCGCGAGGTAGGGAGTTCTCGTTTTTCTCCCATGTCCATAAGGCTTACTCCTGGATCGACTTTTTTGTCTTCATCAGGGCGCTGATTCCGAGGGTGGTAGGGGCAGAGTATTCGGCGATAGCCATATCTGACCACGCTCCGCATTGGGTGGACCTGGAACTGGGGGAGGAGAAGGATCAGCGCCCGCTGTGGAGGTTAGAGGTGGGGCTGCTGTCGGATGAGGAGGTATGTGGGTGGTTCCGGAGGTGTATAGTGGGGTATTTGGAAACTAATGACAATGGGGAGGTGCAGGTGGGGGTGGTCTGGGAGGCGTTGAAGGCGGTGGTTAGAGGGGAGCTGATTTCTATTAGGGCACACAGGGAGAGGGGGGGAGAAAAAGGAGAGGGAGAGGTTGGTGGAAGAAATGGTAAAGGTGGACAGGAGGTACGCGGAGGTCCCGCAATCGAGTTTGAGGAGCTGATCAAGGCGATGGGAAGTATGCAGTCAGGGAAGGCACCGGGGCCTGACCCCGGTGGAATTTTACAAGAAGTTTTCAGACCTGTTGGGCCCGCTGCTAGTGAGGGCCCTGAATGAGGCAAGGGAGGTGGGGGGGCCTTGCCCCCGATGATGTCCAGAGCATTAATTTCATTGATTTTGAAGGGGGATAAGGAACCCCTCCAGCGCGAATCTTACAGGCCAATCTCGCTCCTCCATGTGGACGCGAAGCTGCTGGCCAAGATACTGGCCAGGAGGGTGGAGGATGTGGTCCCGCAGGTTATTCACGAGGACCAAACGGGTTTTGTGAAGGGGAGGCAGCTGATTGTCAATGTGAGGCGGCTTCTTATTGTCATCATGATGTCGGCGGTGGACGGGGAGGCGGAGATAGTGGCATCGATAGATGCGGAGAAAGCTTTTGACAGGGTGGAGTGGAGCTACCTGTGGGAGGTGTTGAGGAGATTTGGGTTTAGTGAGGGATTCATTAGGTGGGTGAGGCGGTTGTATAGTGCTCCGGTGGCGAGCGTGGTGACGAATGGGAGGAGGTCGGAGGACTTTCGGTTATCCCGGGGGACGAGGCAGGGTGCCCCTGTGTGCACTCCCTGTGTGCCCTTGTCTCCCCTGCTCCCTGCTGTTCGCGTTGGCGATCGAACCCCTGGCCATGGCAATGAGGGAATCGAGGAACTGGAGGGGGATTGTGCGGAGGGGGTGGTGGTGGGGGTGGTGGGGGGGGGGGGGGGGGAGGAGCAACGGATGTCGCTGTACGCGGACGATTTACTGCTGAACATTGCAGATCCGGCGGGGGGGATGTCAGAGGTGATGAGGATCCTGGGGGAGTTTGGAGACTTTTCTGGCGGTGGTGCATTGTGGTGCATATGGGGGACCAGGAGAAAGAGATAGGGGAGCTACGGCTGGAAAGGGCAGAGAGGAGCTTCAGATACCTGGGAGTCCAGATAGCCAGGAGCTGGGGGGCCCTGCATAGGTTAAACTTCACGAGGCTGGTGGAGCAGATGGAGGAGGAGTTCAGGAGCGGGCAGGGTCCAGTCAGTTCAGATGACGGTGCTCCCGAGGTTTTTGGTTCTCTTCCAGTGTTTACCCATTATGATTCCGAAGGCTTTCTTTAGGAGGGTTAACAGGAGCATTACGGGGTTTGTGTGGGCGCGGAAGACCCCGAGGGTGAGGAGGGTATTCTTGGAGAGAGGCAGGGAGGTGGGTGGATTGGCGCTGCCCAACCTGTGTGGGTATTACTGGGCTGCGAACGTGGCAATGATTCGTAGGTGGGTGATGGAGGGAGAGGGAGCCGCATGGAAGAGGATGGAGGCGGCGTCCTGTGTGGGCATGGGTTTAGAGGCGCTGGTGACGGCCCCGTTGCCGCAAGGTAATCTTTGAATCCAGTAGTGGTGGCTACCCTCAAAATCTGGGGGCAGTGGAGGCGGCATAGGGGGGAAGTGAAGGCCTTGGTTTGGTCCCCGATGCAGGGGAACCACCGATTTGTACCAGGGAGGATAGATGGAGGGTTTCTGAGTTGGCACAGGGCAAGTATCATGCGGATGTGGGACCTCTTCCTAGATGGGAAGTTTGCGACCTTTGAGTAGTTGGAGGGGAAGTGGGGTCTACCCCCAGGGAATTCCTTTCGGTACATGCAGATTAGGGCGTTTATTAGGCAGCAGGTAGCGGAGTTTCCGTTCAGGATAGGGTGCTCTCGGGGACGTGGGTCGGCGAGGGTAGGATCTCTGCAATTTATCATGTGATGCAGGAGGGGGAGGAGGCCTCGGTGGAGAAGCTGAGAGCGAAGTGGGAGGAGGAGTTGGGGGAGGAGATTGAGGAGGGGATGTGGGTGGATGCCCTGGGGAGGGTGAATTCCTCCTCTTCTTGCGCACGGCTTTGTCTAATCCAGCTAAGGATGCTGCATAGCGTGCATATGACTGGGACCAGGCTGAGCCGGTTCTTTGGGGGTGAGGACAGGTGTAGCAGGTGTTCGGGGAGCCCAGCGAATCACACCCGCATGTTCTGGGTGTGTCCAGTGTTGGAGGGTTCCTGAAAGGGGGTGGCGGGGACCTTGTGTGGAACCGGGCTGGTTCCAGTGTGGAGCCGGGCTGGGGGCTCGCTATTTTTGGGGTTGCATCGGAGCCGGGAGTGCAGGAGGCGAGAGAGGCCGGTATTCTGGCCTTGGCGTCCCTAGTAGCCTGGCGAAGGATCCTTTTGCAGTGGAGGGACGCAAAGCCCCCGAGCCCGGAATCCTGGGTCAACAACATGGCCGGGTTCATTAAACTGGAGAGGGTCAAGTTTGCCCTGAGGGGGGGTCGGTGCAAGGGTTCTTCCGGCGGTGGCAGCCTTTTCTTGATTTCCTGGCGGAGCATTAGAGGGTGGTCAACTTCAGCAGCAACCGCGGTGGGGGGGGGGGGGGGGGGGGGGTGGATTGGGGGGGGTTTGTGCTTATGGTTCTACGCTTATTACTCTTTCTTGTTGTTAATTTATTGTTTTTATTTTGGGGGAGGGGTTATTGTTTTTCTCTTTTCTTTGTTGGGATAAAATTTGTTGTTGGAAAATATGAATCAAAATTATTTTTTTTTTAAATGCAATGCTCACCACTGTGCCACGGTGCTGCCCAAGAGTCGGAAGCTTTCAAAGTGGATATAAGATAAATACTACTTTAAATGTTGATGGATAGTGAGAAATCCGCATATGATTGGACAAGCAGGAAACTGGGGAAAGTAAGTTTCCAAAGTATGTTAACGGGTCAGATTGAGAGCGAGAGGTAGAGTGGACTTCGGAGCAAGAGGATAAATGGGCCATGGACTGAGGGATAAAGAGAGAGCGCCAGAGGAGGAGGGCTGGCAGACCTCAGGGTAAGAGGTTGAATGGACTTCTGAGCAAAAGTGGGAGCTGGTCTTGGAGTGGGACTGAGATGAAGACAGGGCTCTGGAGCAGGAGGGATAGGGGAGATGCCTCATAGTAGCAAGAAGAGAAGGGCAATGAGGAGAATGGGGTGAGGTGGGAGAATAGACCCCACCATTATGTGAGAGAGAGAGAGAGAAGAGTGTGTATCTGTGTATGTACGTGTGAGAGAGAGAAAGGGGTTAACCTGAATGTGTGTTTCTGAGAGAGAGAGGAGAGTGTGTGTAAGAGAGAGGGTAGTGTGTGTGCATGAGAGGGAAGGGAGTGTATATTTCTGTGTGTGTGACAAATAGAGAGGGGAGTGTGTATGTGTGTGTGAGAGACAGAGAGAGGAGGAGTGTATGTGAAAGAGAGAGGGGTAGTGTATGAGAGAGACGGTGAGGGAGAGGGGGAGAGGAGATTGTCAGTGAGAGAGGGGAGTGTGTATGAGAGAAAGGGGAGCGTATATGTGAAAGGGTGATGTGTATGTGTGAGAGAGGGGGGATTGTGTGTCTGTATGTGTGTGAGAGAGAGAGAAAGGGAGTGTATGTGTGAGAGAGAGAGAGAGCGTGAGGGGGCAGTGTGTGTGTGACAGAGAGGGGACTGTGTGTGTGAAAGAGAGAGGGGTGTGTATGAGAGAGAGTGAGGGAGGGGGATTGTGAGTGAGAGAGGGGAGCGTGTATGATGGGAGTGTATGTGAAAGGGTGGTGTGTGTGTGAGAGGGAGGGGATTGAATGTCTGTGTGTAAGAGAGAAGGGCCAGTATGTGTGTGACAGAGAGGCGACTGTGGGTGTGTGACAGAGAGGGGACTGTGGGTGTGTGACAGAGAGGGGACTGTGGGTGTGAAAGAGAGAGGGGACTGTGGGTGTGTGACAGAGAGGGGACTGTGGGTGTGTGACAGAGAGTGGGCAGTATGTGTGTGACAGAGAGTGGGCAGTATGTGTGTGACAGAGAGGGGACTGTGGGTGTGTGACAGAGAGGGGACTGTGGGTGTGTGACAGAGAGGGGACTGTGGGTGTGTGACAGAGAGGGGACTGTGGGTGTGAAAGAGAGCGGGGACTGTGGGTGTGTGACAGAGAAGAGACTGTGGGTGTGTGACAGAGAAGGGACTGTGGGTGTGTGACAGAGAGGGGACTGTGGGTGTGTGGCAGAGAAGGGACTGTGGGTGTGTGACAGAGAGGGGACTGTGGGTGTGTGATAGAGAGGGGACTGTGGGTGTGTGACAGAGAGGGGACTGTGGGTGTGAAAGAGAGAGGGGACTGTGGGTGTGTGACAGAGAGTGGCCAGTATGTGTGTGACAGAGAGGGGACTGTGGGTGTGAAAGAGAGTGGGGACTGTGGGTGTGTGACAGAGAAGAGACTGTGGGTGTGTGACAGAGAAGGGACTGTGGGTGTGTGACAGAGAGGGGACTGTGGGTGTGTGACAGAGAAGGGACTGTGGGTGTGTGACAGAGAGGGGACTGTGGACCAAAGTGGGCATCGCCTTGGACCAAAGTGGGCATCGATTTGTTCCATGCATTGGGCAGGGACTACGCCATCATCATCGACTACTTCTCCAGTTACCCGGAGGTCATCAGGCTGCACGATCTCACATCCCCGGCTGTGATCAGGGCTTGTAAGGAGACATTTGCCTGACATGGCATTCCGCTGACGGTTATGTAGGACAATGGCCCCTGTTTTGCGAGCCAGGAATGGGCCAGCTTCACCCAACACTACAACTTTGAGCATGTTACGTCCAGTCCCCTATATCCCCAATCCTGCCCCTGACAGTGCTGCAGCCCTCCCGCCTCCTGAGGCGCCAGCCATTGCCCCACCCTTGAGGCGGTCATCCAGAGTTCGTCGCCCACCTCAGAGACTGAACTTATGAACTCTGTACACATGTGGACTCTCTGAAATATTTTTTTGTTCTATATCCTTCATTGTTGCATTCGTTATCCAGTGATTTGTAAATAGATTCGTTGGTTGTTCCAGTTCATGGTAGTCATCTGCACCAGGCACCTTCCTCTGTAAATAGTCTTGTTCCCTGTATATAGCTTTGTACATATGTCTTCACACCTCACACGTAGCTAGGTACATTCTCCACACACCCACACTATTTATTCTCACATGCCTATGTCAACATTTTTTATAAAAGGGGGGGATGTCATAATATACACCAGTATATCATGGTGCGGACACACACTGATGGACACACACAGGCACCAATCAACATGTACAAACACCGCAGCCAATCACCAGTTAGAATACACACACTATAAAGGCAGAGGGCACCACGGTTCCCGTTCATTCTGGGTGCTGCCTCTCAGTGTAACAAGAACTCATCCAGCCCAGCACAGACTCACACCACGTGCTGAGAGAATCAACTGGTTCGGACAAGGCTTAGGTCTCTAGTTTAAGTTTGCATTATTTAGACCCACAGTCATCGTGTGTTAGTTAGTTAGAAGTAGTTAATAAAATTGAGTTGAACCTTCATCAGTGTTGGAAATGTCTGTTCATCTCTCAAGTCTACACTAGCCAACACTTCACCCCCCCCCCCCCCCCCTCCCCCCCACCCCGGCTGGCCAACCACCATCTCCCATGGCGACACTCCCTGCAACACCACCCTCCCCTGCAAACCCTTCCATGATTTCTATCTGCCTCACTATGGGGTGCGGGCCCTGGGTTGGTGGTAATAGCGGGTCTGGTCCATGGGATGGAGGATGACGATGACCCGGTCTGTGATGATCTCTGGTGCTCTGTGTCATTTGACAATGTCTAACCCCTGCCCACGGTAGCACTTTCCACCATCCACCTGGGTGGTCCCTGCATGCGAAGTGGCCATTCCATCACACTGTCCCACCGAACCATTGTAGTGGAGGAGGTGGGGATGGGGTGAGAGGGGTGCTTGGGATTGAGAGGGAGGGGGAAGGGGTGGAATACCGTGGCGATGTGCGGTGTCCGTACTTGGGGCCCCGGGGTGTCTCAGGCTGGTGTTTGGGGCTCTCTTCACTTTCATTTACCGACTCCTGTGTGGTGATGTGGGGTAGGTGGGGTGGTGGTGTGGGGCTGGTGCTGGTGGGTGGTGAGGGGGTGGTGAGAGCATAGTGAGGGGGGGGTGGGGTGGTGAGAGTGTGGGGATCGTGCCATGTGAAATGAAAATGAAACTCACTTATTGTCCCAAGTAGGCTTCGAATGAAGTTACTGTGAAAAGCCCCTAGTTGCCACATTCCAGCGCCTGTTCGGGGAGACCAGTACGAGAATTGAACCCACACTGCTGGCCTCGTTCTGCTTTACAAGCCAACTGTTTAGCCCACTGTGCTATCGGGATACCGCAATTCAATGGGTGCTCACTTGGTTACCCAATGCTGACCTCCACCTCAGTGACTGCCCTCTCTCCGGGCCCACCAATCAGGTCCAGTGCCTGCTGCTCCACCATGGTGTGGGGCTGTAGATCAAGCGGTCCCCCTTCAGTTTTCACTCTATCTCTGTGGTTTTGCACCGCCTGACCTGGGGATGGGGCCGGGAGATGGAAAGCACAGTTATTCAGTTGGATGCGTGCAGTACAGGGGTGGGCAGCTGGTTGGCCTTTGTGGCCAGGGCACCTAGCCATGGCAGGCGGTATGTGTGCTGGCAGGTGGTGCAGGGTGGGGAGCGCGCACGATGCCTGTCCTCCACAGCATCTAGCAGGGTCTCAAGCTCTGTGTCCGCACACTGGGGTGTTGTCCTCCATGCTGCCCAACTTGTTGGCTGAGTTGAGCGTGTGACGATGGTAGCCCATTAACGGCTCATGGACCGGCGCCAATTTAGTTGTCGTAGAAGTCCACAAATTCAGTCTCGGTGTCAACATTTAGGGCTGGATTGCCGACGCCAAAATCGCATTGAGTGATTGGCCGGAGAATCCGTTTTGACGCCTAAATCGAGGGCAGTGTTGTTTTTCAGATGCTCCGTCCCCTCCAAAGCGGCGTCATCGATGAGTACCTCGCACGCTGTTCGGACGGCCTCAGGACGTCACCTGAAGGCCCTCCCCCAATTCTCCGTGCCCGATGGGCGAACTCCCTGACAGCATGGAGCACATGTGCTCTGAGTTTCGCCAACCTCGTGCAGTGGCTGCCGACTGTGTTCAGCGTCACCACAGTCGGAGGAGGGCAGCCGTTCTGCTGGCCGGGGGGGCTTTGGCTGGGGGATTGGTGGGGAGGTGGCCCTGGGGTGGCGAGGGAAGTTACAGGGGGGCACTATCTGCCAGGCTGGGTCCGCGCGCCGCTGGTGCTATGTTGTACGGCGCAACCGCTGCAGGTTGCAACCGTGCACATGAGCGGCCACGAAACCTGCAATTCTCTGTCCGTATCTGCAGGTAAAGCTGGGGGCTTTATGTGGCGTGGCTGCTAGCCCCACCACCTGGCAGAGCATCGGTACGGGGGTGGTGTCAACGTTTTGGTCGGAAGACTAGACACATGCTCCGGACATAGATAGCCTCAAAATCAGAGAATCCAGCCCTTAGTTTCTGAAACGGTGAATTGTGCCCAATGTTCCTGCTTGAAAGCAACACTTCACTGCAATTGTGCCTGTCACAACCACAAGCCCTTTGCCAACATTGACCAGTGCTGGCATCTTAAATCAGAATGAATTGTATTAATGCAGCTTTTGTAAACATTTATGTAAAAGTTGTCTGAAAGGTTTGCGTGTGATCGAAAATGAAATATAGCAGCACGTAAAGCAATGAATTTGAAATGTTTGGATGTCACAATGAATCTGAAATGTGCATTGAATAAAGGCACATTATGCACATTATTTGTTTTTGCTGTATTGTAATTATTGATGAATATATGCTCTATCTGAATGCTTTCGATAGGATACTGGATGAAACATAAGAGGACAGTAAACAGAGTTGAGCTGATCTTACATTTGCAAATGAAATTTTATTGTTGTACATAAAAATTAGTAATTTCTTGAACTGGGCAAGTTTTCCAATGCCCATTTGTGAACTGGGCAAGCTTTCCAATGCCCATTTGTGAACTAGGTGGTCAAACTGCCTGTTCATTAACTGCAGTTTCAGGAGATTACAGGAATGAACTTGCAAAAAAGCGAAATGCTGCAAATGCCGGTAAGCCAAAATAAAACAGAAAGTCCTGGAAACACTCAGCAGATCAAACCACAATTGTGTAAAAAAAGGGGTTAACGTTTCCCGGATTCTTTGTCATCTCTGCCTGTTTGGAAATCCAGAACTCAGAGAACCATAGAATCCCTACAGTGCGGAAGGAAGCCAGCTGGCCAACAGGTCTGCACCAACCCTCTGAAAGAGCACCCCATCTGGGCCCACCTCCCCACTCTATCCTCGTAATCCCGCAACTCCACCTAACCTGCACATCGCTAGACACTAAGGGACAATTTAGCAAGGCTAATCCACCTAACCCGCACACCTTTGGACTCTGGGAAGAAACTGGAGCACCTGGAGGAAACCCAGGTAGACACGGGGAGAACAGTAAACTCTGACATTGAACCTGGGTCCCTGGCGCTGTGAGGCAGCAGTGCTAACCACTGTGCCGCCCTTACTTTGGGTCAGGAGATTTTGGATGGTGGGGTTTCCCATTCACCATGCAAAGCGTTGGCAGGGAACACATCCCCACTGCACTGCCTGTCCCGCAGCCATTCCAAGCTCCAACAAGCATCAATTGGTTGCAAGCACCAGCTCCTCCACTCCTGGGGAGGATGTCCCACCTTCGAGAGCTGCCAGGCAATCAGATAAGTTCCTGGTTACTCAGACGCTGTAATGGACAGAAACAGAACTTTATGAAGTTGGCAGACTGAAGTCCCAAGGCTGGACAGAAAGGTTAATTTTCGAGGTCTCAGAGATGGGAGGGTAGGAAAGGCCTGGGGGGGGGGGGGGGGGGGGGGTGGTGTGGATGTTGTGGGATTGGGGTGTTGGGGAAGAGGCCGAGGTTGGAACAGAGGTCCAGCAGCCACTGGGCTATGAGGGAGGGGGGGACCCCAAAGTTAAAAGAGGACTTGAGATGGATGCGCCACCCCTCCGTCCCACCAGAGGGATAAAGCCAGTCGTTTGCAGGCTTCTCCCACACCGGGGAAATCCCATTGCTGGCCTCATAATTGTGGCTGGTTGGGAAACCAGGTCTAGATCAACAGGTGAACAATGGGGGTCAGCCAATCCCAGGCCTAGCCCACCCCAACGTAAAATAGCTGACAGGTCGCAGCGGGTGGCAACCCAGCAGGAAGCCCATTCATCCCATTTCACTCCCCCACCCACCCGCCCCTGCCCAAAACCCCGAAATGCAGGCCTTGGAGGATGGAGCACCCGCAAGAAATAATTACCACTGCGATCGCTGCAAGCCACAGAGCTAAATAATTACAAAGCATTGAACTAGCAGCGGTAACTCTAACTCAGCCAACATTACCTTTACTTTCCAGTTGACTTACTGCTTTCAGTCACAATTACTTCAGTCACAATATCCAGCTCATGTTCTGAATATTTATATTTCTGTTTCCAGCTCTCTGAAGCATGATATTTAAAAACAATTTACGTCCTGCTACACCAGGGAGGAAAAAGTTAATTGCATAGTTTTGTATTTTCTTTTACATTGATTACTCTTCGGTTTTCATATTGTACTGCACAGGCTTAGAGCAGTAATTTGTTCATTTTTACTGACATGAGTAATTTATTCTAATTTTTATGACAGTTTGTTTCTGGAGAGTCCCCTCTTCTTTTTTTCTGAAGACATTAATTTCCAGCTGGGATGGTTTGGATAGCATCGGCAGATCTCCACCACCTCGCCCAAGTAACCATTGTTCAGCTCGGACCTGTGACAGTGTGAGGGCCGCAAAGCTATAGCGAGACAGTTCATTCATGGGACTGAGCTAAATCTACATTCAGCGGACAACCGCACGCAGAGGGTTTGAGCATCGAGTGTTTGATTGCCAACAAGAGCAGAGACATTCCCCAATGGAGTGCTGAGGCTAATTAAATCATCACCACTGCCAACTCCACTAACTAGCTGCCTCAGCACGGATTGAGGTTTAAACATGAGCACGTCCCAGTGCATGTGACGGAGGTACCCATTGAGTAAATCTGACAAAGAGGCTCGAAAAAAAACAGAAAAGGAAGCTTACAGTTTTCCAATATTGTTACAACAAAGGATAGAAATTCTCTTCAGCGAGGATAACACTACATTATCGGTACACAGAGCTGAATGTAGTGTCGGCAAAATGAGAAAAGCAAGACCTCAGAATAGGGTCTATAAATCGTGGAGCACTACAACCTCAAGCTGTAATGATAATGATATCAGTTGAAGAGGTTCAATTGATTAGGTTGTTAAAACACTAATGCAAACCGGTTCCACATTAGAAAGAAAGTCAATTTGCTTCTGTATAGAGTAGGCAGTCACTGTCCCATAAAAATTTAAAACATGTCTTCCTGATTCTGTGATGTTTCTCATCCAGGGCACTTTAATGTAAACCTTAGTTTCATTGGCATAGAACATATACGGTGCAGAAGGAGGCCATTTGGCCCATCGGGTCTGCACCGACGCACTTAAGCCCTCACTTCCACCCTATCCCCATAACCCAATAACCCCTCCGAACCTTTTGGACGCTGAGGGCAATTTATCATGGCCAATCCACCTAACCTACATGTCTTTGGATTTTGGGAGGAAACCGGAGGACCCAGAGGAAACCCACGCAGACACGGGGAGAATGTGCAGACTCCGCACAGACAGTCATCCAGCAGGGAATCAAACCTGGGACCCTGGCGCTGTGAAGCCACAGTGCTAGCCACTTGTGCTACCATGCTGGCCCTGCCAATTGTGAACAGCTGGCACTAGTAAGATCCTCTTCTCCAAATAACCCCACGTCACTTGAGGAGAAATCCTTATTGATGGCTTTGAGTAGTTGGATCGTTAATAATAACCAGAAAAACTGGGATTAATCATAGAATCCCTACAGTGCAGAAGGAGGCCATTTGGCCCATTGAGTCTGCACTGACCCTTCGAAAGAGCACCCTACTTAAGCCCAATTCCCCACCTTATCCCTTCTGTACCTGTAGACTTAATTACCTGCAAAGACACGAATTCAAATTATCGTATTGCATCTTTGACTTTGTCCATATAAATGTTTCTGGAACCCACCTCTTCATTCACCTGAGGAAGGAGCAGTGCTCCGAAAGCTCGTGAACAAACCTGTTGGACTTTAACCTCGTGTTTTAAGACTTCTTACTGTGCTCACCCCAGTCCAACGCCGGCGTCTCCACATCATCGTTGGACTGTGAGAGGAAACTGGAAAACCCAGAGGAAACCAACACAGACATGGGGAGAAAGTGAAAACACCACACAGACAGTCACCCAATGCCAGAATTGAACCTAGACCCTGCCGCTGTGAGGCAGCAGTGCTAACCACTGTGCCGCCGTGCCACCCCAGATGGGATGACAATATAACTGACAAATGACTTCAACAAGCCGGCAGCTTGTAAATCGCAAGCAAAATATTGAAAGGAAAAACTAAGAGGCCATTTTTGGCCTCATGTTTAGAAATTTCTGAATGCGGGGATGGGGAGGAAGGCATTGCCAAGTAGACAAAAAGAATAATCAACAGAGAACATTAACAAATGGTACATCGACAAACAGTGATTGGTTGCAGTGTGGAACAAGGTGCCAAACAAAACAAATACATGAGCAAAAGCAGTATAGGGCATCATGAATAGTGTTCTTACAGGGAACTGATCAGTAAAGGCAAGGGGCAGGGAAACCTCAACCTCAGAACAGCGAACCCGCCTGCGGCCCAGACACAGACCATGGCTGCCCCCATGGAATTACCAGCTACGGCCCAGGCGATGATGGGAAAACTGACGGAGTTCATCACAACTGAGCTCCAGACAGCGAAACAATGAAGGAGGACCTCTTGGTACAGTGGGGTCAGCAGTAGGGACTGTGATAGACCCCATAAAGGAGGCAATGAGCAGAGTGGAACAGAGGCTGGAGGCCCAAGAGGCAATGGTGCAGGACTTAGAAACATCTGCCACGGCCCAAGGATACCAGGTCACTGCACTCTGAGCCAAGGTGACAAGGCTGGTCAAGACCCACAAGGTACTAAAAGAAATAGACAACCAAGAAAGCAGATCCCGCTGGCAGAACTTGTGGATTTTGGGATTGTGGACGGCACAGAGGGGAAGAACCCCACAAAGAACATAACGGCGATGCTCAGAAAGCTGGTCGGGGTGGAAGGCTTTGCCAAGCCCCCAGAGGTGGACCGTGCCCACAGGTTCTCCGGCAGCGGGCTAAGGCAGGGGGACCACCGCGGGTGATGATAGTGAGGCTCCAAGACAAAGAACGGATCCTGAGGTGGGCAGAAAACATGAAGCGGTGCAAATGGGAAGGACACACAATCCACTTCCACCCAGACATTGGAGGAGACCTGACCAAACACCAGGCAGAATTTAAGGGCACCAAGTCTGCACTGTTCAAGAGCAAGAGGCGGTTTGTGGTATGCTTTCCCCAGCCAGACTATGGGTCACTTACCAGGGCAAGGAATATTACTTCGACTCCCTGGAGGAGGCCAACAAGTTCGTTCGGAAGAACAAACTCAAGAAGCATCATGAAAGGATAGTGGTCTAAACACAGACATTAGTGAATCAGAGGGGATGGGGCAACCGGAGATGAGGTCTTGGGAAGGGGAGAACCAGACGGGGTTGTAAGAATGGGAATGGGATCATTGGGGGAGGCACTACACTAGCAAACAAGCTGGTATATGGAAGTAAAAAGAAGGGAGAAGCCATGACATGTCTCCCGGGAGGGAGGGAGTGCCTGGCAGGAGGTGGGGGCTGGGGGAGCAACAATCTGTGGGGATACAGGACGATACGTGAGGGAACGGGGTGAACAGGGAGGGGAAGGAGAGAAAGGAAGAATGGGAAAGGGGAGGGGGATCACACCAGCAAAGGAATTCAGGGGGAGGGTCGGGGGATAAGTGGAGGGAGGGTAGAGAGCTGCTTGCAACCGGTCACATGTGGAAATGGTCGATAAGAGGAAGGAGATGGCAGCCATCGTAAATGGCCCAAGAACAAGGGCACGCAAGGGCAAGCAATGTTATTCCCACAGGATGAATGTGACTGACCCCACGGTGGAGGGGTGGGGAGTGGGGTGGAGGGGAGGGGGGGGGGGACACAGAACCACCCCATCAGGATCATCATCTGGAACATGAGGGCCATTGAAAATATCCAGAATCTTCGCCCATCTCAAAAGCCTGAGGGGGAGCCTTCCAACAAGAGATGCATCTGAGAGAGAGGGACCGAATGAGGGTAAGGAAATGATGGGTGGGGTAAACATTTTAGGCATGCTTTGACACAAGGGCAAGGGGTGTGGCTTTGCTATTTAACAAAAAAGTAATTTTCACAGCAATGAAGACGGTAACGGACCGAGCGGGACAATTCGTAATTGTCAGCGGGACCCTGGAATGGGCCCTGGTAGTTCTGGTGAAAAATGCGCCTAAACTGGGACATTGTGTAGTCGTTTCAGTGATTCTTTGTTTCGTTTTCATCGATGGTATGTTGAAGGCTATGAAGAAGACAACTACACAATGACATCAATAAGTTCCATCCCACCATCAGACTCACCATGGACTACTCTCCAAAATCGGTTACAGTCTTGGACACACTCAACTCCATCAAGGATGGTCACCTCAGCACTTCGCTTTACCGCAAGCCCATGGATAACCTCACGATGTTCCAATTCTCCAGCTTCCACTCCAAACACATTAAAGAAGCCATCCTCTATGGACAAGCCCTCCGTAAACACAGGATCTGCTCAGGCAAGGAGAAACATAACAGACATCTACAGACGCTGAAAGATGCCCTTGTACGAAGGGGATATGGCGCTTGACTCATTGCTCGACAGTTCCAACGCACCACAGCAACGCACCGACCTCCTCAGAAGACAAACACAGGACATGACCGACAGAGTACCTTTCGTCGTCCAGTACATCCCCGGAGCGGAGTAACTACGGCATCTTCTTCGCAAATTCCATAATGGCCACTACATCTTGCGAGTGGCCAAAAATAGGTTTGAGATCTTCCCCGTTCCTGCAGGTGATGTAATGAGGTTCACACCCAGAAAGAGCGCAAACCTGATTTCCATAAATTTCAGTCATTTAACAAACACATACTGGGGTTGACGCCATAACGTCTGCCCAGGACGTGTCCTCCCACCCAGCCTGTGTGAAGTCACACCGGCGCAAATCACTACGCACTTTCAAAAATGATAACTAATCGTGATGACAACGCCAGGGGTGCAGAGGTAAGTATAGCCTACGGGTAGTGAGTGATATGGCCAGTCAGTGTTCGGGCACTACCCCCTGGCAGTACAATTATGGATGGCAGTGCAAATCCAGCAGTCTTGGTACTGACAGGGTCAGACCCTGTGGGGAGTCACGTTAAGGGGGTTTGTTCCCCTTATGTGTGTGTGTGTGTGTGTGTGTGTGTGTGTGTGTGTAGGCGAGGGGGTGATGTGAGAGCCCCGATGGTTGGAAAATTGGTGATGCCTGTGAGGGGGGGGGGGGTGGAATGCCCTGATGTTTGAGGGGGATTTTGATCATCTCGATGGTTGCGTGATGGGGCGCCGAAATTTGTGTCGTGGGAGTTGGGGGGGGGGGGGGGGTGGGGGCTCCGATGTTTGTGTTGTTGGGAGGGGTTTTTTCCTAATGTTTACCTTGTGGGGTCAGGGGAGAATACTAGTTGTTGGCAGGGGTGTGGTGCTTTCTGTTTAAGTTGGCGATTGAGGCGCCCTTGCAAAACAGCATCCCGAACTCGGAAGTCCAGGCCTTGCCAGCTTTTTTGGGCCCCACCTTCCAGCTGACTGTCTAATTCTTGCTTCCCCTTCTAAAATGACAAGAAATGTTGGCCTTGAAGCATGTGAGCTTCACACCAGTTTTCTCACCTGAGCCAACGCTGTACATTTTATTGAAGATTCTGGGACAAATTTCCTGAGGAGAAATTTCCTGAGGTGGTGGAGACAAGTTCGATCAAGGAATTCAAAAGGAAATTAGGTTGCTGTCTGAAAAGAAAAAATGTGCAAGGTTACAAGATAATAGTAACCTTTATTATTGTCACAAGTAGGCTTAAATTAACACTGCAATTAAGTTAATGTGAAAATCCCCGAGTCCGCACACTCTGGCGCCCATTCGGGTACATTGAGAGACGATTCAGAATGTCCACTTCACCTAATGGCACGTCTTTCGGGACTGGTGGGAGGAAACCGGAGCACCCGGAGGAATCCCACACAGCCACGGGGAGTACATGCAGACTCCACACAGACAGTGACCCAAGCCAGGAATTGAACCCGGGACCCTGGAGCTGTGATTCAACAGTGCTAACCACTGTGCTTCTGTGCCACCCATAATAAGGCAGGTGAGTAGGATTAGATAGAATGCACTTTCAGAAAGCCGGTGCAGCCCCGATGGGCCGAATGGCCTCCATCTGCATTGTAAACGTCCAACTCTGTCCTAACCATGCAGTTACCCGAGCACTGTCTCTCCCCACCCCATCATTGCCTCTCCTTTAAGACAGTGCTAAATCGTAACTCCTTGACCAAGAGTTTTCTCACCTGTTCTAACATCATCCTCTTTGGCTCTGCACCAATCGAGGTCTCATTTTTTTTTGAGTATTTCATTTTAGTCATCGGAATCACCTTGAAATGCTTCACCATATTAAAGGCACAACATAAATCCAAGGTGAATAAAAATGGTCTGTTGGCTTAATTAAATGTTTTGGTACAAAAAGTCTTAATTTTTGTCCAACTGTGACCAGGTTTAAATTGGAGGATGTTTTCCATTTTTTATTCCTGAGCTGATTGATAGAAAAGATAGAAAAAAAAACTTACATGGCACCTTTCAGGACCTCACATGTCCCAAAGTGCTTTCCACCCAATTAAGTGCATATGAATTGTAATCATTGCTGTAAAGGAGAAAATGTAACAGCCAATTTGTATACAGCAATTTCCCACCATCTGCAATGAAATAACAACCAGATGAGTCGTTTTAATAGCATCGACTGAGTGATAATTGTTAGCCAGGACACCTGGAGAGCTCTCCTGCTCTTCCTAAAATAGTGCCATGAGATTCATTATTGCCACTGAAGAGGGTCGCTGATTTAACATCTCTTGTGAAAGATTGTATTCGGAACATCTTTGTGAATTGCCGAGGCTGTGTACTGAGATGCAGAGAGATAGATACATTTGATACTCTGAATTATACGGGATTTTCAAGTGCGAGTAATTTCTTAGACTGAGGGAGGGGGAGAATGCTAGTGTGTGGGGGAGAATGCTGGTGTGTAAGTGATTTCAATCACCCTTTATCTACTTCGTACTAATTACTAATGTGTGAAGCCTTTTTGAAACGGTTGCTCATGTTATGGCCAGACAGAGGCTTGATCTTGGAGAAAGGATGAAAGAGAGAAAACTACAGGCGCCGGAATGTGCCGACTACGGGCTTTTCACAGTGACTTCATTGAAGCCTACTTGTGACAACAAGCAATATTATTATTATTATTATTTAAAGAGGTTGGGTTACGGGGATAAAGGAGATAGGGTAGAGACGTGGGGGCCTGAATCGGGTGCCCTTTCTAAGGATCGGTGCAGACTCGATGGGCTGAATGGCCTCCTGCATTATAAATGTGCTGGTTTAGCACAATGGGCTAAATAGCTGGTTTGCAATGCAGAACAATGCCAGCAGCGTGGGTTCAATTCTCGTACTGGCCTCCCCGAACAGGCGCCGGAATGTGGCGACTGGTGTTTTTTTCACAGTAACTTCATTGAAGCCTACTTGTGACAATAAGCAATTATAATTATTATTAAATTCTATGATTCTACGAACGCAAAACAAAATTCTTGATTCAATAAAAATTCTGCTACTGATGATCAGCTGGATTATATAAGGAGGATGAGCTCCCTGATGTAAACATCTGCCCGGTTTAATTTCTCAGGTAATGGTTCTTTAATTAGTGAAGTGGGACTTCGATCCCCCTCATGTTCTGCCTCACAAAGCTGCCAACTAATTTGAGGCCAGCAGCCTTGTGCCCTACTACTGCTGATACTGCAGGAGGAAGAGGCACATTGGATGTTCCAATGAGGTAGAAGGTCGCGGGCGGGGGGGGGGGGGGGGGGGGGGCGGGGGCGGGGGGGATAATGCTCTGGTGAGGATGTCTTTGAATGGAAAAGGGTGTCTGGCAAGGTGACACCACTCCCTTTCCCTGGCAAGTAGCCTACAGGGTTAAACATACTGGACAACATTTTGGGTGCAGGCCTTTCATGGAGCAACAGTGGGATGAGGCCATTAATTGCCCTGCCTGTGGGTGGCTGTAAGAAAAGTTTCACAGTCTCCCAACTTCACTTTGTGTCGAAGAGGACTAAGAAGGATTCATTTGCAAGTCATCCTGGGTGCGATTCTCCGATCACGGGACAGAGTGTCCGCGCCGTCGTGAACGTCGTCGCGTTTCACGATGGCGCAAAATGGGCACGGGCACTAGCGATTCTGGCCCACACAGGGGGCCAGCATAGCGCTGGAGCAGTTCACGCCGCTCCAGCCTCACTTCCTGGCAAGCACTGGGGGCGGCGCCAACCCACGCATGCGCAGTGGCGATGCGCCAACCCGCGCATGCCGGTGGTTTTACGGAATGTGCCGGCCCCGGCGCAACATGGCGCGGGGTTTCTGGTGCCGGATGCGCAACATAGTAGGCCCGTGGGTGGGAGGGGGGGCGGGTGAGGCCGGCCCGCCACTCGGTGGGCCCCGATCTCGGACCAGATCCAATCGGAGGTCCTCCCCGGGGACGGAGCCGCCCCTCCCCCCACCCCCACAGGCCGCCCCCCGCCGCTTCACGCAGAGTTCCCGTCGGCAGCGACCAGATGTGGACGGCGCCGGTGGGACTCTGCTTCTTCTGTGCGGCCGCTTGGCCCATCCGGGCCAGAGAATCTGCGGCCCGGCCTCGTACAGCGGCCTGCTACTGGCACTGCACCAAACGCACTGGCACAAATGGCGCCGATTCTCCGCACCTCGGTGAATCGCCCGCCGGCATCGGGGCGGCCTGGCGCGGTTGCGCCGATTCTCCGGCCCGGTGCACGAGTGGGAGAATCGTGCCCACTAACTGCTCATTCAGGGTGTTATCCAAATGGCTGCACTTGTTGCCATGGCTGAAAGGATATTGGTGTGAGCTTGATGAAGAGAGATTTGACTGAGCCTGTCAAGTGGAGCAGTGGAATTTGGTGAACAGTGGATGAATTGCACACATTGTGCGCTGTTATCAAGCTGAAATTTGATCAAGATCCATTAAATGAATTTAACTTTCGAACTGCATGTCAGTGGCAGTTAAAAACTAATCAGCGGGCAGCACGGTGGTGCAGTGGGTTAGCCCTGCTGCCTCACCGCGCCGAGATCCTAGGTTCGATTCTGGCTCTGGGTCACTGTCCGTGTGGAGTTTGCACATTCTCCCCATGTTTGCGTGGGTTTTTCCTCCACAACACAAAAATGTGCAAGGTAGGTGGATTGGCCACGCTAAATTGCCCCTTAATTGGAAAAAAAATGAATTGGATACTCTAAATTAAAAAAAAACTAATCAGCCATAGGTGCACCCTGACTAAGTGTGAATTAACAGTACTAGCAGTAAACTGATCAAACTATAACTGTTGTACCTCTTAAAAAGTATGTAAAGTCGCCATAGTCCCAGCTGACCATCGGCTGCTTTCTCCTTTTGAGGGGGACAGCTGACTGGTGGCGATTTAACCTGAGGATCTCCACACTTCAGGGGAGGGGCAAGTTTGAGAAGGTGGAGTTTTCATACATAGCCTCAACTGGTACAGGAATTGAGCCTGCTGTTGGGTTTGCTCTACATCACAAGCTAGCTATTCAGCCAACTGAGCGAAACCGTCCCCCTAAAAAGTATACATTAGATGGATGCCTGCTGAAACATAGTCCTATGTGCAAGGTTAGATCATTCCTATTCTATCTCTTCCTGCTTGACAGATGAAACAAAAGCCAAAAGGAGGTTGCAAAAAGGGTCAAAAAAGGGTAATTTTCCTCTATTTTTCTTTTACACATGAGGGACTAAATACTTGCACTGTTATCTTTTATACAATTTGTAAAAATATGCTCATGGACAGTTCTAACTTTAAAAAATACACTGAACAAAGACCTTTAATAGGCTGAAGCTTTGTATGTCTGTGACCCCAGAACAAAAGAAACCACTTGGTCGTTTGAGGAACACTCACACTCTGAGGAGCCGCTAACTATGGCCGTCAAAATTCTAAGAGAGCTATACCAAAGGTCATGTATTTTTAATCAGCCAGGACGGCCAAAAGCAGGTGGAACAGGTCGCGCCAACGTTCCTTTCAATTCCTAATGGCTGAGACATTTAACAATCATTGGAATCCAGATACTTTTATTAATTTATGGGATGTGGACGTCACTGACTAGACGAGCATTTATTGCCTGTCCTTAGCTGTTCTTGAGAAGGTGGTGGTGAGTGGCCTTCTTGAACCGTTGCAGTCCCTGAGGTGTAGGTACACCTACTGTGCTGTTAAGGTGGGAGTTCCAGGATTTTGACAAAGTAACACTGAAAGAACGACAATTATATTTCTAAGTCAGGGTGGTGAGTGACTTGGATGGGAACTTCCAGGTGTTTGTGTTCCCAGGTATCCTCCGCTCTTGTCCTTCTAAATACTAGTGGTTGTGGGTTTGGAGGGTGCTGCTGAGGGAACCTTGATGAGTTCCTGCAGTGCACCTTGCAGATGGTACTCAGTGCTGCCCCTGTTCATCAGTGGTGGAGGGAGTGAATGTTTGTGGAAGGGTACCAACCAAGCAGACTGTTTTTCCTGGATGGTATTGGGTTTCTTGAGTGTTGTTGGAGCTGCACTTATCTAGGCAAGTATTCAATTACACTCCTGACATGTGCTTTGTGGGTGGCTTTGGAGAGTCAGGAGGTGAGTTACTCGCCACATGATTCCTCGCTTCTGACTTGCTCTTGCAGCCACAGTATTTATATGGCTGGTCCAATTCAGTTTTTGGTCAATGGTAATCCTCAAGATGTTGATAGTGGGGAATTCAGCGATAGTAATGCCTTTGGATGTCAAGGAGCGATGTTTAGATTCTATCTCATTGGAGATGATAATTGGGTGGCATGAATGTTACTTGCTACTTGTCAGTCCAAGCCTGGATGTGTCCAGGTCTTGCTGCATTTGGACATCTAATCATAAAATATAAACTTAGAACCCCTACAGTGCAGAAGGAGGCAATTTGTTTCATCATCTGAGGAGGCGTGAATGGTGCTGAACATTGTGCAGTCATCTGTGAGCATCCCAACTTCTGACATTATGACCGAAGGCAGGTCATGAAGCAGCTGGAGATGGTTAGGCCTAGGACACTACCCTGAGGAACTCTTGCAGTTATGTCCTGGAGCTGAGATGATTGATCTCCAAGCACTACAAGCATCTTCCTATGTGCCAGGTATGACTCCAACCAGTGGAGGGTTTTCCCCCTGATTCTTATTGACTCCAATTTAGCTAGGGCTCCTTGATGCCATACTCGGTCAAATGCTGCCTTGATGTCAAGGGCACTCACTCTCACCTCACCTCTGGCATTTAACTCTTTTGTCCATGATTGAACCAAAGTTGTAATGAGGTCAGGAGCTGAGTGACCCTGGCGGAACCTATACTAAGTGTCAGTGAGCAGGTTATTATGAAGCAAATGCCTGTTTTGTGACACCTTCCATCACGTTATTGATGAGCAAGAGTAGGCTGCTGAGGTAGTAATTGGTAGTAATTGGTCAAGTTGGATTTGTCCTGTTTCTTGTGTTCAGGATACACCTGGGCAATTTTCCACGGGTAGATGCCAGTGTTGTAGCTGTACTGGAGCAGCTTGGCTAGGAGGCGGCAAGTTCTGGGAGGGGTTGGGGTGGAGTCATGTGACATGTGCCTATGGCTTGTGGAACTAACAATATTACCTTGCTAAACTGTGTAGCTTAGTATAGCGTTTAGCATCTACCTAGCAGCCTCACAGACAAGGAGCTCTACCAGGTGGAATACCGCACCCCTATCTACCCTGCTTCTGTACCATCACCTGGGAAACTGATTTGCCACTGAATGCTGCTGCTTGGTATGGTGATAAGTGCTTGACAGCAGCTAATAAAATGGATCAACTTTCTCTTCCTACCTAATACCAGACAGGAACTTGGGAAAATATGATTTTTTTAAGATTAAATCCACCAAACTGACATCAAGAAATTTCTATGTGTGTGAAATAAGTATAACACTGACCAGTTTTCAGTGCAATAGCCTATCTCCAATCTGTGCAGCCTTCCATTCATTGCTGTATTTAATGTTCGACCTTTCGGCAGACAAACAAAACCAACATTTGTTTGTTACTTAGGGATTGAACACCTAGAACAAAGAAAAGTACAGCACGGGAACAGGTCCTTCGGCCCTCTAAGCCCGTGCCAACCATTCTGCCCGTCTAAACTAAAATCTTCTACACTTCCGGGGTCCAAATGCCTCTATTCCCATCTTATTCATGTATTTGTCCAGATGCCCCTTAATCGTCACTATTGTCCCTGCTTCCACCACCTCCTCTGGCAGCGAGTTCCAGGCACCCACTAACATCTGTGTAAAAAACTTGCCTCGTACATCTCCTCTAAACCTTGCGCCTCGCACCTTAAACCTATACACCCTAGTAATTGACCACTCTACCCTGGGAAAAAGCCTCTGACTATCTACTCTGTCTATGCCCCTCATAATTTTGTAGACCTCTATCAGGTCGTCCCTCAACCTCCGTCGTTCCAGTGAGAACAAACCAAGTTTATTCAACCTCTCCTCATAGCTAATGCCCTCCATACTAGTGAACATCTTGGTAAATCTCTTCTGCACCCTCTCTAAAGTCTCCACATCCTTCTGGTAGTGTGGTGACCAGAATTGAACACTATGCTCCAAGTGTGGCCCAACTAAGGTTCTATACAGCTGCAACATGACTTGCCAATTTTTATACTCAATGCCCCGACCAATGAAGGTAAGCATGCCGTATGCCTTCTTTTCTACCTTCTCTACCTATGTTGCCCCTTTCAGTGGCCTGTTGATCTGTACACCAGGATCTCTCTGACTGTCAATACTCTTGAGGGTTCTACCATTCACTGTATATTTCCTACCTGCATTAGATATTCAAAAATGCATTACCTCACATTTTTCTGGATTAAACTCCATCTGCCATCTCTCCCAAGTCTCCAAAAGATCTAAATCCTGCTGTATCCTCTGACAGTCCTCATCGCTATCCGCAATTCCACCAAACCTTGTGTCGTCTGCAAATTTACTAATCAGACCAGTTAAATTTTACTCCAAGTCATTTATATATACTACGAACAGCAAATGTCCCAGCACTGATCCCTGCGGAACACCATTAGTCACAGCCCACCAATCAGAAAAGCACCCTTCCATTGCTTCGCTCTGCCTTCTATGACCTAGCCAGTTCTGTATCCATCTTGCCAGCTCACCCCTGATCTCGTCTGACTTCACCTTTTGTACCAGTCTGCCATGAGGAACCTTGTCAAAGGCTTTACTAAAGTCCATATAGACAACATCCACTGCCCTACCTACATCAATCATCTTTGTGACCTCAAAAAACTCTAATCAAGTTAGTGAGACACAACCTCCCTTTCACAAAACCGTGCTGCCTCTCGCTAATACGTCCATTTGCTTCCAAATGGGAGTAGATCCTGCCTCGAAGAATTCTCTCCAGTAATTTCCCTACCACTGATGTAAGGCTCACTGGCCTGTAGTTTCCTGGATTATCCTTGCTACCCTTCTTAAACAAAGGAACAACATTGGCTATTCTCCAGTCCTCCGGGACATCAACTGAAGACAGTGAGGATCCAAAGATTTCTGTCGAGGCCTCAGCAATTTCCTCTCTCGCCTCCTTCAGTATTCTGGGGGAGATCCCATCAGGCCCTGGGGACTTATCTACCTTAATATTTTTCAAGACTCCCAACACCTCGTCTTTTGGGATCTCAATGTGACCCAGGCTATCTACACACCCTTCTCCAGACTCAACATCCACCAATTCCTTCTCTTTTGTGAACACAGATGCAAAGTATTCATTTAGTACCTCGCCCATTTCCTCTGGCTCCACACATAGATTCTCTCGCCTGTCCTTCAGTGAGCCAATCCGTTCCCTGGCTACCCTCTTGCTTTTTGTGTACGTGTAAAAAGCTTTGAGATTTTCCTAACCCCATTGCCAATGACTTTTCATGGCCCCTTTTAGCCCTCCTGACTCCTTGCTTAAGTTCCTTCCTACTTTCCTTATATTCCACACAGGCTTTGTCTGTTCCCAGCCTTCTAGCCCTGGCAAATGCCTCCTTTTTCCTTTTGATGAGGCCTAATCTCTCGTTATCCAAGGTTCCCAAAATTTGCCGTATTTATCCTTCTTCCGCACAGGAACATGCCGGTCCTGAATTCCTTTCAACTGACATTTGAAAGCCTCCCACATGTCAGATGTTGATTTACCCTCAAACATCCGCCCCAAATTCAGGTTCTTCTGTTCCTGCCTAATATTGTTAATTATTAGCCTTCCCCCAGTTTAGCACATTCACCCGAGGACCACTCTTATCCTTGTCTACCGGCACTTTAAAACTTACTGAATTTTGGTCACTGTTTCCAAAATGAAACTTCTAACACCTGGACGGGCTCATTCCCCAATACCAGGTCAAATACCCTTCCCTCATTGCACTATCTACATATTGTTTTAAGAATCCCTCCTGGATACTCCTTACAAACTCTGCCCCATCCAAGACGCTTGCACAAAGTGAGACCCAGTGAATATTAGGGAAGTTAAAGTCGCCCATCACAACAACCCTGTTGCTTTTGCTTCTTTCCAATATCTGTCTACCCATCTGCTCCTCTATCTCCCGCTGGCTGCTGGGTGGCTTGTAGTAGACCCCCAACATTGTGACTGCGCTATTCTTTTTCCTGATCCCTACCCATATAGCCTCGCTGCCCTCTGAGTGTCCTCCCGCAGTATAGCTGTTCTATTCTCTCTCACCAGTAGCGCAACTCCTCCACCCCTTTTACATCCCCCTTTATCCCGCCCGAAACATCTAAATCCTGGAATGTTTAGCTGCCAATCCTGTCCTTCCCTCAACCAGTTCTCTGTAATGGCAACAACATCATAGTTCCAAGTACTAATCCAAGCTCTAAGTTCATCTGCTTTACCTGTTATACTTCTTGCATTAAAACACATGCACTTCAGGCCACCAGTCCCGCTGTTTTCAGCAACATCTCCCTGTCTGCTCTTCCTCAGAGCCATACTGGCCCTATTCCCTAGTTCTCCCACAATTTTTCACCTTCTGACCTATTGCTCTGGGATCCACCCACCTGCCATACTAGTTTAAACCCTCCCATGTGACACTAGCAAACCTCGCGGCCAGGATATTTATGCCTCTCCAGTTTCGATGCAACCCGTCCTTCTATTACAGGTCACACCTGCCCCGGAAGAGCTCCCAGTGGTCCAGATAACGGAAACACTCCGTCCTACACCAGCTGTTTAGCCACATGTTTAGCTGCTCTATCTTCCTATTTCTCGCCTCACTAGCACGTGGCACAGGGCATAATTCCAAGATTACAAGCCTAGAGGTCCTGTCTTTTAACTTTTTGCCTCGCTCCCTGAACTCCTGCTGCAGGATCACGCTAAATTGCCCATCCATTGGACATCTTAAAAAAAATATTTGGAATTAATGTTGGCCAATGGCAGCAACAACAATGCCGTGAATGGGAGTCTGCATTGTTTAAAACTGGACCAGGAACAAGGACCGGAGAGGAGGAGAAAAATAGCAGCATGGTAAATCATGAAAGAAAATCCCCCCCCCCCCCCCCAAAAAAAAGGGTCACTCAGCAGTTAAAAGTACCTTTATCAATTCACAAAACTGCCTTGAAACTCGATCCCAGTGACACCTTTAGCATCTCAAACAGCCTCCCTGATCAATAAATGAAAGGGCTTCTTTTTATGGTACGTTATATCATTTAATCCATTCTATTTGTTATCTTCTCTGGCTCACAGGACAGGCGGAAGCTAGTAATCAAATAAAATATTGGAACCAGTTGTTCCTGCTGCTTGGAGTACCACAGGGAGCAGAGAGTGTGACCTACTACCTTTACCCAGGCAGCTGTGACTCGACTTGTGTAATTAGACTTGGTGAACTGATTTAGAGTAAAGACATCACCCAGAGGCGTTTGAAAGGTGTTAGCAGCATGGAAGGCAAATGATGTTGCCACTTTCACAGCTACTGGCAAAGAGCTGCTTACTGATGTCTCATTTTCTGACTCTGCCTGCAGTTACTGTCACAGACCTCGCTAACAAACATTCTCACGCATCTCAAATTCAGATTTGGGAGCACTGAAGATTCCGATCTTCTAAAATTGTTTTTTAATTTAATATGCTTTGGGCGGCACGGTAGCACAGTGGTTAGCCTTGCTGCCTCACAACTCCAGAGACCCAGGTTCGATTCCCGGCTTGGGTCACTGTCTGTGCGAAGTCTGCACGTTCTCCCCGATTCTGCGTGGTTTCATCCGGGTGCTTCAGTTTCCTCCCACAGTCCAAAGATGTGCGCGTTAGGTGGATTGGCCATGCTAAATTGCCCATAGTATCCAAAAAAGGTCGGAGGGGTTACTGGGTTACGGGGACAGGGTGGAGGTATGGGTTAAACAGGGTGCTCTTTCCAAGGGCTGGTGTAGACTCAATGGGCTGAATGGCCTCCTTCTGCAATGTAAATTCTAATTCTATGATTCAATGCATTGAGCAGAAAATAATTTAAGCAAGAAAGCAGCAGTAAGTCAGAAATCCAATGGGATGAATGTGAAAATGTTAGTTTGGGACAGAAAAGTTGCATTGTGGTAATGATGAGCCAGTGTAATGCCCAGTTTCTACAGTGCGTATCTAATCACTTTTCATTGGCCCACAATTCATGCCGGAGTTGGTTTCTTGGAAATTCAGCCCATTAAACAAACTTTAGCATAATTGACCTGCTCCATTGTTTACCATTGCAGCTCTAACCAAATTTGATCATGCCTTTGAATGCAATTTCCAGCAGAAATATCGACATTTTATGAAAAAAAAATTGAAAAACTGCCCGCTGCCCACGACGGGTCAGAGAATAGCGGGAGGGCCTTCCCGACATTTTTCCCGACCTCCCGCTATTCTCCCCCCCACGGCCGCCCCACGATACGAATCGCTGCTCGCCGTTTTTTACGGCGAACAGCGATTCTCCCCTGGCCGATGGGCCGAGTTCCCAGGCCTTTACGGCCGTTATCACAAACGCAAACACACCTGCTCGCACCGTTTGTGAAAACGGCCGCAAAGTGCCGTTCCGGACAACCATGGCACCGATTGGCACGGCCGCACCACGGCCGTGCCAAGGGTGGCATGGGCCCGCGATCGGTGGGCACTGATCGCGGGCAGCGGGACAGTACCCGCGCACTCTTTGTTCCTCCGCCACCCCGCAGGATCAGTCCACGGAGCGGTTGAGGGGCACGACGGCCCGCGCATGCGCGGGTTTGACGCATATGCGTGATGACGTCATCCGCGCATGCGCGGGTTGGAGCCGTCCAATCCGCACATGCGCGGCTGACATCATCGTGCGCGTCAGCCGCCGTGACGCTTGGCGCGCGGGCTTAGCAACGGTTGCTAAGCCCGCGATGCTGTGCTTCGCGGGGCCGCGCTGCTAGCCCCGCCCGGGGGGGAGAATCGGGTCCCGGGAGGGGGCGCGGAGGCTGCCGTGAAACACAGCCAGTTTCACGGCAGCCTTTACGACTCCCCGCATTTGTGGAGAATCGCGCCCAAAGTGTTCTTTGTGCTTCCAAGTTATGCTGTCTGGTATATCTATCAGACATTGGTAAGCAATTTTGAATTTGAGTGGAATTTACATTGTTAGGATATTTCCACGAGTTAAATATTTAAGAAAAAGCTGAAGGATTCCCCAATGTGTCAAAATCTGCCCAATGAACATTTTCGACAGTGGGTATCGAATCACTTTTCAAGACCTTGTGATCACCAGCTACATATAATTAAGATCTCGTACAATCTGAGGTACCTTTTTAAAAATGCATTGTTATAGTTACAACATAAATCATGTATCTCCAATGGGGAAAATAAATTATAAAAACTGTATTAAAACTCATACTTTGCCAACACTGAAATTTGGTGTTATATAGTTCTTTGTTAAAATGGATCTTCCGCGCAAAAGTATTTTTGTTGTGAAAATTGATGGTTATGGCAAATAATTTAATAATAATCTTTATTATTGTCACAGGTAGGCTTGCATTACACTACAATGAAGTTACTGTGAAAATCCCCCAGTCACCACGCTCCGGCCCCTGTTCGAGTACACAGGGAGAATTCAGAATGTCCAATTCACCTCACAAGCACGTCTTTCGGGATTTGTGGGAGGAAACCGGAGCAACCGGAGGAATACCACGCAGACACTGGGAGAATGTGCAGACTCCGTACAGACAGTGACCCAAGCGGGGATCGAATCTGTGACCCCGGCGCTGTGAAGCAACAGTGCTAATCACTGTGCTTCCGTGTATGTATGAAATGGTCCAATTCAAATTAGGTAGAAAAGGGAACCAGCTAGCTCAAATTATTCAGGATCATTTTAATGCCCTGTATCAGGTTGCACTGACAATGTTGGGGCTTGTGTGGAATGTTCAATGTAATATAGGGGTCGGTAATGTTCAGACTTTGCAATAATAATATAATTTTGGTTGTTCTCCTTGAGGCAGGGAAGATTCAGGGGAAATTTAAGGGGCAATCTGTTCGAGCGTGTTTCAATTGGTAATGGGTTGAACCTACAAAGACTCTATGTGTAACACCATCACTAATTAACTGTGAATTGGAAACAGTACCTGAGGAGGCTATGATTCACAAAATAGGTTTTCACAAAGTGTTGACCTCCTTTAGAGTGTAATGGGCCAGGGTTTAGAAAACTTCAAAGTATATGATGGAGTTCACCTTATGTATAACTGTTTGTTGAATTTGGCTGGGATGAGCACAAGAACCTGCCTTTCAGGTGTTATTAAACTGACATCTGAGGTGCTTTTCACAAAAAAAACAAGCTTTATTCTGAGAATTTAGTTAACAGTTGTACAAACACACACAGCAAGGACTTTAATCAATTACAAATAAAAAGACCCCACACAGCTCTTGTAATCTATTTATAACCCTTAATGAATCCCCCCTTAACTGTTCCAATTCAATAACAAAATCTAAGTAAAACCAGAAATCCCTTTTCAAAAATCTGGCCGAGCACACGGAATTCTCACTGGAATCAAACGGGTTATTGATACTCTGTTCCCCTTTTCAAACAGCAGATTTGAATTCCTTCCAGAAAGCAATTATCTATTTTAAATTACCAAGCAGTCTGGAAACAGCTTTTAAATTGAAGATAGAGAAAAACATTTATTTCAACCTGTGCAGTTCAAACCAGTCCAAAACTCAAAGTGAAAGTAAAAGCTCACAGAGCCACAACCCAGCTCCCCCCGCACAATGACATCACTGAAGCCATGTGATAAGATAAAAACATTCTTAAAGGGACACACCCATGCCAAGAGTCTCAAAGTAAGATAAGTATGGCTCACCTACTGGTAGTAAAGGTCATTGTCATCCTAATAGTCTATGCCACTGGATCTTTCTTGGCCTGACCAGGTGACATCAGTAGCAAATTGCATTTTGCGATGCATAGGTAGGGAATGAATGCACTGTGCTTGGGGAGGGGGGACTCTTTGAGGAAAGAAAACGAGGATGAAAGGACACACGGAATCACTGGGATAGCAGGCATCCTGATGGCACAGGACTCTGCTGACTTCCACACATGTGACTCTGTAGGCTGCACATACCAACAGGAAGCAATACTGGAAATGCAAACACTACCAGTCCTTGAACATGTAGCTGGTGGGCACATCACCAAGAGTTCATTCTGGTGAATGTCTGCTATCCTCGAAGCACCCATGGTGCTTTTATCCTGCGCCAATCCGAAATCTCTTTGGCTATCCTAGACGGATCATAGAGTTGCTGCAGGATAGCGAGTTGCCCCTCTACAGCTACATAATGACTCAATTTCCCAACCCCACCACATGAGATCAGAGAGTCCTTAGTGAGAGCCATTGAGCCGACTGCAACATCATGGAACAAGTCACTTTCCTCCTTGAGCATCAGTTTTGCAGATTAGACTGTTTGGGTAGATCTCTGCAGTATGCGCCCCAGAGGATATCCATCTGTTTGTGATGGTATGTTGCATGCACCAAAATTTCCATTCTGCGGATTTAGCCACTAGTTCTTAGAGCCAGAGGTTACCTCAGGAAGGGGAGGTGACAGAGGACAGAGTCGTGTGAAGCACCCTGGAGAGGGAAATGAGGAAGGCAAGAGAAATTAAGTGATCAGGAGCCAAAATGTCAGCCTTGGCAAGATGAAAGTTGGTTATTAAGTTGACGGCGGAGCGAGCTTTTGAAATGCAAGTGTGTGGAATCTCTTCGTAATATATTAACTCATCATGGATTTTATTAAGATAAACGTTGCCAGATGAAATTGTACCTTTTGGCCATATGTATACAGCAATCAGAAAGACACCTTTAGATTGGCAAATAGTTAGAGGAGTGCAACAAGCAAGGCAGTCTTCCACGTGGATTTAGACTGACTCATTTTCTTGTACAGAGAGGGTTTTTTTACCAGGGAGAGGAAGCAAGGATGATCGAGATCAGATGGTGGCGGCGAAAGGGCAAATGGACATGGGTGATCAAGTGAGGGAAGGATCTAGAAGTCCACTGAGGAGTGGAAGAAGCAGCGCTATGGAGAGAAGGTCAATGTCTGCAGATGCAGACCAAGGATGATTGTTGGGAGATCAAAGGTTATATAGAACAGGTAAATGGTGAGTTCCTGAGAGTTGAGGATAACAGATGGCAGGCCAAGGCATGAGAGGTGACAAGTTGAGGAGAACAGAGGCAGTTCCAGTGTGACGGTTTGACAAGAGTGATGGGGGGATGTGGGTTATGGTTCACTGAGAAAGCAGGGAAAGGATGATAGAGTATTTATGAGCGACATGATAGCACAGTAGTTAGCATTGTTGCTTTACAGCGGCAGGGACCCGGTTCGATTCCCGGCTTGGATCACAGTCTGTGCGGAGTCTGCATGGTCTCCCCATGTCTGCGTGGGTTTCCTCCAGGTGCTCTGGTTTCCTCCCACAAGTCCCGAAAGATGTGCTTGGGTGAATTGGACATTCTGAATTCTCCCTCAGTGCATCTGAACAGGTGCCGGAGTGTGGCAATTAGGGGATTTTTACAGTAACCTCATTGCAGTGTTAATGTAAGCCTACTTGTGGCAATAAGAAAGATAATTATTATTAAGAACAACTCTGATTTTAAATACGAGTATCCCAAAACCCAGAGTGATAACTGGGAACATTGGTTCTTAGTTAGATATATTATAATGTGAGAAAAGTATGTGAACCAGGGAGGAATAGTCCAGTCATTGTGTGAACAATTAAAAAGTATATTTATTAGCTAAAAAGAAAGAAAAACACATGATAAGAAGGTGTCCTACACAACAACACTTAGTATACTGCTGGCTATGCACACGCTACATGAGATGAAATTACCCTTGGGTTTCCAACTACCTACGTTTCCTGAACTCTGAGATGCCCCTTTGTCCCCAAAGAGTATCCGATATTATAGAATTCTGAGCTAAATCCAGAAAATGATTACAAAGCACAAGTTTTGGCCACATTTGGAAAAACTGACTTCCGTTTCAGCAAATGCAAAATTGAGTTTTGCTTTTAACCAACTTGTTTTCGAGAGACTGTCTCTGCAGCTGGGTGTGGCTGACGGTAGCGATGTCTCTGTTTGTCTCTCATTTCCCCCAGTCACTGTGCTGTGGATACACCATTCTTTCCCTTTGATGTTATCTACCCTGTGGAGTCGTGTTTTGTCATTTACGTGTCACTTTCCTTATCTCTCCACTCTGAAGTTACCTTTCCTGCACCCCTATTGCTTTCCCTTCATCACTGAGGTAAACACTGGTTTTTATCACAGATTGAATTCCTATCATAACATCTCTTCAGACATCCGCCATTTTTATTTCCAATTTTATTTCTTTAATCTTAATTTTCCCTAATTCTTAACACGTTCTATGTTTTTTAACCTTAATTTGAACGACTATTTTGCTTCTCAACTATCAGATCTATCTTATCCTTATTGAACATTACAAAGATTTAAAAACATTCATTGGCACAAAATATATCCTAAAGTATTCACATTCAAGGGGCGCGATTCACCCAAAAGTTGCAATCACATCATTTAAACGTGCCTCAGCACTCACTCCCAGGCAAACCAGGAGGATGGCAGCATAACTGCTCTTCGATTTGTGGATGCCAACCTGGCAAAGCTTCTGGACACCGTGTAGGAGAGGCAGGGTACTGTATACCCCTGAAAGTGGTAGGCGACCCAGCAACATGGTTACAAATGCCGCCTGGGAGGCAGTGGCAGTGCAGTTAGTGCCAGCAGCATAATCAGGAGGACCCGCTGTCCAATGTAGGGAGAAGGTGAATGACCTCCTGCATGCTGCAAACGATAAGTTCCCACCTCTCCCCTCCTGGCATCAGCCCTACCTGCCACCTCCAAAATTCACTGGCTGACACCTCCCACCCTCCCAATATCTGACTTCCCAGATTGTTCCTGAGAATCCTGCACTCAGCACTACATGTATCTCTTGCTCCAGACACTTTGACCCAACGAGGGTGTCGCTCACAATGTCCTCTTTGTCCCTGCAGGAGAGAAAGATGATAATCAAAAGGGAAGGGAGAATAGGGGGTCTGGGGCAGAATTCCATAGATCCGAGTCTTAGCACTTATGAAGAAAGATTGAGGGGTTGCCTGAGGAGAGAGCAGTGACTGACAGCGATGTTGGCCTATGCCTGAGAAGTTAAAATCCACTGCCCCTTCATCCAGGTGACCTGTCTCAAGTAAGTTGTTGATGCCCCCGACAATTATCTTTCCTTTTCAATGAACCCATGTCCATTGTCTTGCAGGATCTCTATCTAATGAGGTCAGGCCAGCCGGAGTTGCTATCCTGCCTGCCATCCAAGAGGAGAACTCCGTAGAGAACACCGGTAATGAAGCACAGCTATCACCTGCCGCTTCCGCCAATGCAGAGACACACACCTTGGTGGGTGATATTAGTACACATCTCCTAGGTCACTATCTGGTGAGGACCATACAGTAACCAGTGCACATTAGGTGGAGGCAGGGAGACAGCAGTGGGAGGTTTGCTGGATCCCAGGACTCAGCTGGACCACAGCCAGCCGCCAAGCCTCTGAACAAAGAAATCCTTGAGTTCCAGGAGATGTTAAGCCTGATCCGTGAGATTCAGGAGGGTGTGTCAGAGGCATTCCTGTGACTGCAAGGCCAATTGGAGGAGTCCCAAAGTCTTCAGGTGCAGGACATGGTACCGGCATTACGTGGCACCCAGGCCAACACTGCTAGGGCAGTGACCACAGTGCAAAACCTGGAAAACGACGCCCTAGCCATGAGTAGTGCTGTCCAAGGCATGGCTCAGTCTCTATGGCTGAGGGCCTCGGCATGTCCCTTCGCTGAGGAATATGTCACAGACACAGGTGGACATTGCCGAGGCACACCAGAGCTTGGCCCAGTCGTAGCACACCATCACTGAGGGCTTTAATACCATGGTTCAAACAATGGGGGTCCTCCAGGACTGGCAGAACCAGATGTCTCAGGCTTCTGGAGCTCACTCCAGCTGCCTCTCCATTCCATGGAGTCACCCAGGGCCCTACGGGCATTCTCAGGGAGCGGAAAGCACTTAGGTCCATCCCAGGGCCTTCCACCAAGGAAACTCCATTGTTCGTCAGTGCTCCTGAATCTTCAGTTCTCACAGCAACGCATCTGAAGGGCATTGGCAGAATAGGATGGAATGGTGACACCGGTAAGTCAGCAGGGGGCACATCGGCTCTACGCCCTCCATAGTACAACCTCCAAGGGCATCAAAGGCCAAAGAGTGAGGAAGGCAGCAGGCTGCCTCCACCTTTGATGTGCATCCTGGGGACACACCTCGATGTAGTATTACATCACGGAGGATCAAGAAATTTTAAGAGAACTGGGTGGGCACTGGTGAGATCAGTATTGGTAATTAATATAATTACCAATTGGTAATTGTCACATTAGAATATTCACCAGTCAAACAGTGTACACCTCAAACATGTAACACCTCTGTCATTTTAATCCTCACAACAGGGTGGGCCTACCTCCCCATCTGGAGTCACTTCTTGCTACAGGCCCTCCAAGAAACAGCACCGGTGAGAGCATAGGAAACCCAGTGCAACGGACAACCTGAACGACAAACCCCATCATTCACTGGATACAGACATCCCCCACCCACCACAGTGGACCAAAATAAATAGACCCCAATGCACAGTCTGTCGTGAGGATGGGTGCGAGGGTGCTGTCAACAGAAAGACAGGAATGAGACGTCATCAGAACCTGAGGAACATCACCGCTTTCTTCCACAGGGCATAGTCATTACCCAACTGCTTTGAATAGCGACCCGTTAATAGTGCCAACACAGGTTCATCACACTTGTGTCATGTACAGTAGACCCTTGTAGGGGTGGGGTGAAAGGGGATATGAAAAGGGGATATGAGGAGGTGAAGCCAGGAGATTGGTGAGGGGGGGTGTTGAGCTGACAGACACACAATATTGTTTCATGTGAATCTGGAGACTGAGGACCTGCCTGTCCTTCATCCTCTGAGTCCTCCTTGGGCTGTGCCCCCACTCTCTCCTGATCCTCCTCTGCCCCCTCCTTCTCTGACAAGGCTGTTGGTCGTTCTGGTGAAGTTGAAGACCAGCAAGAATTATACAGGCCTGAGACTGTTCCTTTGAATGAAGGCCCAGGTTGATAAAAGTTAAAGTGCCTCTCTAGAGGAAATCCTATTATCTGGGAGTACTGACTGAATAAAACTGCCAGAAGACCATCTCGAACACTACAGCAGCGGTTTTGATCCCTGGCATCCTAGGAAAACAGCCTGCCGCAACAACTTCAATATCGGAATCAAGGACACTCACCTTTAATTTCATGTCAATCTACTCATTATTTTTATCCCCAAGTGTGTGCCTGTCTTGTGTGTGTTTGGGTAGATGATCGGATGGTAAAAGGGGGAAGTAGTAGATGAGGTGGCCATTATTCCATTATAATTACTGCCTATTTCAACTTTGTTTCTGACAATAAACAGTTACTGTGTTCAGCATATAAATCTGGTCGCTATAATTTATTCAGCAGTCAACAGGTCAAGTAGTCTGCAAACTGTATACAAATTATTAGTTAATTCAGTTTTGTTGGGACTCTGGGATCTGTGAAGCTGGAATCGACCACACACTATCCAGGATGTGGTAACATCTCAGACAGGCCAGCTGTTCTTTCGAGAAGGCATTTGAGACTTCGGGGACTTTGAAGTGCTATCACAACTAACAAGGCTGATCCCTCCTTTTGAGATAGCATTTAGATGTCAAGCCAGAGGCTGGTCACAGTCAAAGGGGTGTGAAATGGGATGTGAACACCCAAGTACAATGGTAGAAAAGAAGGCATACTGCAACATTGAAACCACAGAGCCTCTTGGAACCTCAAGGGGGGTGGGTGAAATGGATTTTCATAAGACAAGTTGCAGCTAGCTCTGTCTTGTGATAGTTTGGTAGAACAGACAGACTGCAGCTGTGGTTTCCCATGTTAGAAGGTTGTTTGAACACCTAACATGGGCAACCCCCCCCCCCCCCCCCCCCCACCCAACCACCCTCCCACAGCACTGGGGAGTGATGGTAAATAGAGAGGGATACTCACTTCCTCGTTCCCCCTCGGTATCCATGGTGCCAGGTATTACAACATACTGGGCTACCTTGGTTAATAAGGGGATCAGGGGTTATGGGGAGAAGTCAGGAGAATAAGGATGAGGAAAATATCAGCCCTGATTGAATGGCGGAGCAGACCTAATTCTGTTCCTGTGTCTTATTTTCTTAAAATTCTCTTTTTTCATAAATTTAGAGTACCCAATTCATTTTTTCCAATTAAGGAGCAATTTAGCATGGCCAATCCACCTAGCTTGCACATTTTTGGGTTGTGGGGTGAAATCCACGCAAATATGGGGATAATGTGCAAACTCCACACGGACAGTGACCCAGGGCCGGGATCGAACCTGGAACCTCGGCGCCGTGAGGCCACAGTACTAACCCACTGTGCCATCGTGCTGACCCGCTCCTATGGCTTATGATCTTATAGTGCGCAGTCAATTCCAGCCCCACAGACCCCAGAGTTCCAATCTAAGTGAATTAACCAATACTTTGTATGTTTACCCGAGATATTTGACCCTTGACTGTGCCAATGACTTACAGGCACCAAATTTATAAGTGAAACATTTTTAAAAATTGTCGGTTTATAATACAACAAGAAATAAACATGTAATAATAATAATATCTATTGTCACAAGCAGGCTTACATTAACACTACAATGAACTGACTGTGAAAAGCCCCTGGTCGCCACATTCCAGCGCTGTTCAGGTACACAGAGGGAGAATTCAGAATGTCCAACTCACCTGATAAGCACGTCTTTCGGGAGTCATGGGAGGAAACCGGAGCACCTTGAGGAAACCCATGCAGACACGGGGAGAACGTGTAGACTCCACACAGTGACCCAAGCTGGGAATCGAACCTGGGACCCTGGCGCTGTGAAGCAGCAGGGCTAACCACTGTGCAATCGAAACAATAGAACAATGGTCGACTAGTCTAACTATTTCCCAAACCCTGTCCCACCCTCCACCCAGACACACACAAGACAGACACATGGTGGATAGGGTAGGAAAGGTTAAAGCATTACAGGGATCAAAAGGACTGAGATTAATCTATGCTGCTGAGGTAGGCTTTGTAGTTGGCCATCTTGAAATCATTGGTTTATTGGATCTTTTATAATCTGCCTTCAATTAGACCTCACGGGCTGTAGGAATCACTCTGGAGATCACCTTCACTAGTGGAGGCCTCCACCACATTAACTCTCAGATCGGACTAGAAATCAAGAATTAAACGTTCATAGGTCTGAAAGAGTGCCCAGACCTACTCATTCCAGTCAAGATTTTAGGGAAAGAAGTTCCAGCCTTTCTGGGAGAGTTATTTCACAGGCTTCTTCCCAGCTCCTTTTCAGAACGAAACTTGAAAGCAAAAATAGAACCTGACTTCTGCTCCAGAACCTTCTGATATTCTCTCCAAAAATCTGAATCAAAAACAGAAAATGTACTGGAATTTCAAAAGAGGGGATTGGGTGCGACCCATGTCTATCAAAATTACATTATGAAAGAACACTGCATCAAGGGGTATGCTGGGTCAGATCAAATAGCAGCTTGCAGTGCGGGGGAGGGGTGGTTCAATTCAAAACCAAAAGTCTGTCATTTTAAAGAGAGCCAGCAGGACAACTATTAAATGGAAACCAGGCTCAGACAAGGACTTTAAAGAGGTTCTTTACACTGGTCCCCACTTTTGTAGTGGAGTACTGTGATGATCGGAATACCTTGCCCCTTTAAGAGGCTTGTGATGATCGGAATACATTGCCCCTTTAAGAGGCTTGGAACCCTGGGGGACTCCGCCTCTGGCTACGCCCCCTGGGAAACAGTACTTAAGATGAGACTCCATTTTGCGAGCACACTTCTCATGGAGGCTGCCATTGTTCACTGCTTATTAAAGCCTTTGATTACTGACCTAACTTTCGTGTCGTAATTGAGAGTGCCTCAAGTACTAAACAACGCCTGTAGCATTCGACTTTAACCCCGCAAAATGGGATTGAAATGAATGCCAATCAGATGTGATCAGGTTCTCACCCTTTCCTGATCGCACCATCAGGAGCAGGCCAGAAGAACAGCAAACTGTTTGGCCCCCAACGCAAATCCCGTTTTTGGCCTCTCCCACTATTCACCCAGTGTATCGGGATCGGCACCGGATACAGAGCGATGTAAAAAAAATCCCGTCCAGTGTTCCCAATAGTCTCTTTTACATTCATGATAAGGCAACCTAGCCACATGGATGATTTTCAAATTAAATGGTTGCAGTAATCAACTCCATCTCAATAACCTGGTCATCCAATTTCAAAATCTCTCCAGCAATTTTCGGGGATTATGGTCTGTATATGTGATTTTCTTCTGTTGAATTACTGGCAGCATAAATTTCAAAATGTTGTAATGCCAATACTTAACTGAAAGGCTCTTTTTTAATTGTAGAATATGTCTGTTGATGATTTAGTTTCCTTGAGAATTACCCCACAGGTTTCTCATCCAAGTTAATCTTCCTGTAAAAATACAGCTCCGACATCAATGTCATTAGTATCCACAGACAGTTGAAGCTGTTTGTCACAGTTTTTAAATAACAGTTTTTAAATAAGACCATAGGACATAGGAGCAGAATTAGGCCATTTGGCCCATCGAGTCTACTCTGCCATTTGATCATGGCTGATATGCGTCACATCCCCATTCTCCTGTCTTCACCCCAAAAGTACCTGATCCCCTTGTCAATCAAGATATATTTGTTTTAATTTTAAAGTGCTTTGCTGTAATTCTATCAATCCCTTTGAGCTGAACACATCTGTTTCTTTGCCCTCATCTTTTCCATTTTTATTCAGCTTACTAAATGTCTTATCAGCTAACCTTATCTTACTTTTTTCACCCTGTGCTCTCAACTCCTTCTCTTCTCTCATCTTATGTCCCTGTGGTCTCATTATCACACAATCAGGAAACACCCAATGATCGTCTGTTTGCAATTTTTCTGCAGATTGATTTTCCAACAGCTGTTCAACCACAATAGGCGTTACTACTATCTGTGATCCAGCTGTATCATTCCCTGGAATGAATTGAATCCTTGCAATGGGCAATTCTTCCACCGCTCCTACAACTATCTCTTCAAACGCCAGCCATTTTTATTTTCTTTTATCCCAATTTCATTGTAATTTGACACAATTCTTAACAAAAGTGATGTGCCAGGCATGCCGATGAGTCCTCACCGCATGCAGATTCCAGCAGAATGAGACCCCAGCAAGATTTTTTGACCGACTCATGAAAATGTCTATGCGTAAGTGCCTGCAAATCCAAAAATTGAAACAGCTAGACCAGGGGTGGGCAAACTTTTCCGTGCAAGGGCCACATTCAGAAATTCACAATTTTAAAGGGCCGCATAGTAGATTAAGTAAAATAATGAATATTTTAAATAGCCAAAATAAAAGGTCTTTAAAGAATAAAAAGCACATTTATTTGAAAAACAAAGTAACTCAGTAAGTAACAGAACAATGTCAATGAGAATGATGCATCTGACTGCAGTCATTTATCAGTTTGTTGAAATCAGGTGTCAAGTTGCTTGTGCTGATCCTTAACACTGACAGAAGCACAGCCTGGCCGAGTCAACGATAAAAACGCGCGTAGTGGGGTGGATGAGTGGGGCTGCCTTATTGGTCGGTTTAGTTGGGTGTGCGACCAATAGGAGTCCAGGTTACAAACAATAATAAGGCTTATTGTTTGTAACCTGGACTCCTATTGGTCGCACACCCAACTAAACCGACCAATGAGACAGCCCCACTCATCCACCCCACTACGCGCGTTTTTATGCGGCCCGCCAATGAGGTGCCCGGAATCATAACCGGCATTTTTGAAAAGCCGCCGGGAAAAAGCCGCTGAAATAAATGCGCTTATTGAATAAGCGCATTTACTTCAGCGGCTTTTCCCCGGCGGCTTTTCAAAAATGCCGGTTATGATTCCGGGCACCTCATTGGCGGGCCGCATAAAAACCTTTGTCGGGCCGCATGCGGCCCGTGGGCCGTAGTTTGCCCACCCCTGAGCTAGACTGATGCTACTGGATAAAAGTGAATGGGTGCCATTCAAATGTGGTGCCCAAACCTTTGATCTCCCCCTGATGATTGGCCGAGGCCCTCACCTCAGCAGGCCTAATTGGCTGGTTGCTACATGATTGCACGCGGCATTGTTCTGCCTTGGGTGGGAAGGGTTGTGCACGCCCAGTCCTGCTGTCAACCACTTTGTCTGCCTGCCGGGTGGGTGATTTTGCCTTTGCTGATAAAAGATGAACTTGGGCACAGCCAATAAGTTAAGGTTTATCCAAATGGATGAAGGAGACGTGTTCAATCAGAGGGAATGCTGGAGCATACAGACGTCAATGGAAAAATAGCTTGGCTGCAAAGTGTTAAAAGATTAGGATAGTTTTAGCATGATCTCTTTCTCTTCCTTCTTTCCTTTTGTTTCTCTCTCTTGAGGCAATTATTAACTCTGTGACCTGCAAGGCTGGTCCCTTTTTGAAATAAATTTAATGTACCCTATTCTTTATTTTCCAATTAAAGGGCAATTTAGCATGGCCAATACACCTACCCTGCACATCTTTGGGTTGTGGGAGTGAGACCCACGCAGACATGGGGGAATGTGCAAACTCCACATGGACGTTGACCCAGGGCCACGATCGAGCCTTGGCCCTCGGCACAGTAAGGCATCAGTATTAACCACTGCGCCACCGTGCTGCCCCAAATCATGGCCGGGATTCTCCGAGCCAGCGCCGTCGGGGAATCAGCGGGGGGGGAGGGGGGAGCGAGAATCCCGCCTCACCGCTTAACCGGCGGCCGGTAATCGCCACCAATCGCACCCACATGGTTGCCGCGACGCCAGTCGGGGGCTGCTGAAATAGTCCGTGGCCGACGGGCTGAACTCCTGCCGAGTTCCGCCGGCATGTTTCAAACCTGGTACCACCCGGCGTGAGCCCAGACCCGTGGCCGATGTGGTCGTCCTGGTGGGGGGGGGGGGGGGGGGGGGGGGGAGATCTGACCGGGGGGGGGGGGGGGGCCTCCACGGAGTCAAGGCTCACGATCGGAGGCTTCCGATCGGCGGGCGGCCGCGATCTGGAGGTGTTCTAGCTCTTTCCGGGCGGCCCGCTGTTCGGTCGCTGAAATATTGCTCTGCGCCGGCACATAAACGGCAACCACGCACATGCGCCAGCATGGAGACGGCCATTGCGCGCGTGTGTGGAATCGCGCCAGCCTTTAACACGCATGCGTACACCCTCACCGGCCATGCACAGCACTCCGGCGCCGTTCTAGCCCCCTGAAATCCGGAGAATAACTGGGCCAGGAGACCCGTTGATGCCGGTGTACACCACTCCGGTGTTTACGCCGACATCAACACTTGGCCGGGATTTCGGAGAATCCCAGCCCATGTTTCTTGAATAAATGATGCTAGATAATAACCTTCCCCTCTAATGAATTCTGGTGAATACTTTTAACTATGCCATTCATTACTGTGACTCTTTTTCATTGATATCTAGTTTTGATGCACATTTTACAGCACATTTACTACTAATAATTCAAGTTTGACTTGAAGTAAAATTATACACTGGATAAAGGCCAAAAGTTACTTTACAATTGAATGTTCTTCATTTTAAACGGTAGATCCTTGCTTTTAGACTCACAAATGTATGTGTGCCTGAGCACAAAAGTAATAATAAATATATATCCAATTAAATTTATGCAATTTTTGTACTGCAAGATATGTCTACTGAAATACTCATATAAAATAAATGTTGAGGAACCAATTTACAAGCCTAATGGGGATTGCATGAAATTCAGATTTTTTCACATTATGTATCTCTCTATCCTCTCCTATGTCTTAACCCAAATATTCACGTTGGAAATGTATGTTCCTGAGGCAAAGGTTAAACCAGAATGCTGGCTGAATGCAGAAACTCAAAAAGTGAAAGCAGGAAATCATGTTTCCACTGGAAAGGTTAATCCTACCCTCTAACAGGGCAGCACGGTGGCCTAGTGGTTAGCACAACTGCCTCACGGCGCTGAGGTCCCAGGTTCGATCCCGGCTCTGGGTCACTGTCCGTGTGGAGTTTGCACATTCTCCCCGTGTCTGCGTGGGTTTCGCCCCCACAACCCAAAAATGTGCAGAGTAGGTGGATTGGCCACCCTAAATTGCCCCTTAATTGGAAAAAATAATTGGGTAATCTAAATTTAAAAAAAAAAAAATCCTACCCTCTAACAACTATAAACTTTAAATTATGCTGTGCAATATTGTACAAACATTTGGCACGTTCATATGAGATGTCACCTGATATTAACAGAGATATCACAGAATTGTTACAGTGACGAAGGAGGCCATTTGGCCCATCTTGTCTGCACCAGCTCTCCAAATGAGCAACATGACTTAGCGCCATTCTCCTGCCTTTTCCCCACACCGGCGCACAATGTTTCTATTCAAGTAATCATCTCATGGCCTCTTGAATGCCTCAATTGAACATGCCTCCACCACACTTCCAGGCGGTGCATTCCAGACTGAATCACTCGGTGTGTGAAAAGATTTTTTCTCACATCATATTTGCTTCTTTTGCAAATCACTTTAAATCTGTGCCCTCTCTTTCTTGATCATTTAAAAAACGGGAACAGTCGCTCCCTATATATTGGGCGCGATTCTCCGAGGCCGCGCCGCATCGAGGTAGCCGTCGTGAACTCTGTCGAGTTTAACGACGGCGCAAAACGGCCCCGATCATGACCTATTCTGGCCCCGGGAATGGGCTAGCATCGGGGCCGCGTGGAACACGGGGGCAGTGCCGTAGAATGCCCGTCATCAGCGCGCGACGCCCGAATGATACCGCTCAGCGTCCTAAAAGGGCGCGATCCACGGAAACAAACGACGCCGGGAAATGTCGGAGCCACGGAGGGCCGCACCGAGGTGATACGGACCTGGAGACCCTCCTCGATGAGGTGGAGCATCGCAGGGGCATCCTCTGCCCAAGACGAGGGCATTGCCACCCATCCAGCGCCGTGCAACGGGCCTGGCGTGAGGTGGGCACGGCCGTCAGTGCTGTGGGGCAGATCCCTCGATCCGGGGAGCAGTGTCGAAAGAAGCTCCACAACCTCACCAGGGCTGCCAGGGTGAGTGCCACGAGAGTGCCCCCGGGTCACAACCATACACCCCCATGTCCCTCATCACCCCCCCCCCCCCCCCAGCCCCCACCCCCTCCCCGGCCGCTGCGTTCTCGGGGAAGCCTTCCCCAGTCTGCGGAGACTCCGGGACGGTCCGCTCACCTCCTTACTGCTCAGCGTCAGCAAGCACGACTGGCTGACGACTATAAAAAGCAGGTGTGGCCGGCGACGGCGTGAACTGGGGTCACGCCGTCAGGACTTCGGCCCATCCAGGCCGGAGAATAGCGGGGGCTCAGGAGAATCGCTATTTTGGGTGTCTCAGGCGATTCTCCGGGTTTTGCCGCGCGGAACACGACGGAACGGATTTCACCGTTTGGGAGAATCGCGGGAGCGCGTTGGACTGGCGTCGCGTGAAAAACTGGCGCGGCCCGCTATTCTCCCAACCGGCGTGACATCGGAGAATCGCGCCCATTCTCTCCAACACCTTTGTGATGTTGAACATCTCTATCGAATATCCTATCAGCCTTCTTCTCTCCAAGGTGAACAGTTCTAACCTCTCCAATCTATCCTCATAAATGACGTTTTTCATCCTTGGAACCATTAGAACATAGAACATAGAACAGTACAGCACAGAACAGGCCCTTCGGCCCTCGATGTTGTGCCGAGCCATGATCACCCTACTCAAACCCACATATCCACCCTATACCCGTAACCCAACAACCCCCCCTTAACCTTACTTTTTAGGACGCTACGGGCAATTTAGCATGGCCAATCCACCTAACCCGCACATCTTTGGACATTCTTGTAAACCTCATCTGCATTCTCTCCAATGCTTTCATATCCTTCCTCGAGTGTGGTGCCTTGAACTGCCTTGAGCAAAATATTCCAGCTGAGGCCTAAATAGTGCCTTGTAGAAGTTCAGTTCGCCTCCTTTCTCTTGTACTCTATGCTCCCATTAATAAAGCTCAGAATATGGGCGCGATTCTCCGAGGCCGCGCCAGTTGGGAGAATCGCCGGCCATGCCAGTTTTCCACGCGATGCCGGTCCAACGCACTCCCGCGATTCTCCCAAGGGGCGAAATCGGTCCCGTCGGGTTCCGCGCGGCGCAAGCTGGAGAATCGCCCGAGGCACCCAAAATGGCGATTTTCCGGTATTCCCCCTATTCTCCGGCCCGGATGGGCCAAAGTCCCGACAGCGTGACCCCAGTTCATGCCGTCGCCGTTCACACCTGCTATATACAGTCGTCAGCCAGTCGTGCTGGCTAACGCTGAGCACCGAGGAGGTGAGAGGACCGTCCCGGAGTCTCCGCAGATTGGGGAAGGTTTCCCCGAGAACGCAGCGGCCAACGGGGGTGGGGTGTGAGGGGGGAGTGAGTGAGTGAGTGGAGGTGTGAGGGGAGAGTGAGTGAGTGAGTGGAGGTGGGAGGGGAGAGGGAGTGAGTGAGTGGTTGTGGGAGGGGGAGAGGGAGGGAGTGAGTGGAGGTGGGAGGGGGAGAGGGAGGGAGTGAGTGGAGGTGGGGGGGAGAGGGATGGAGTGAGTGGAGGTGGGAGGGGGGAGAGGGAGGGAGTGGATGGGGCCGTGCATCCGTGGATGTCACATGTCAGCCACCCTGCCATGGCAGGACGGTGACGAGGACACGCCCGCAGGTTGTCGTGTGGCTGATGGGCAGAGCCGACTGGCGCACTGGTGAGGAGGACGTGTCAGCAGTGCGACCAGGCCACCGGGGCACACAGGTATCCCATGGCAGCCGGCTGCCGAGGTGTCGAAGAACCTCCGTGTAACATGTCGTTTATCTGCCCACCACCACCCTTCTGTAGGTCACCATGTATGCCAACCATACAGCGATGTTCAGCGCAGTGGTTGGAGCCGCTGCAGTTGGCCAGCCAGTGGTTGCAGATGGAGATGTCAACAGCAACAGCCCACAGTGGATGCAGATGCAGGGGCTGCTGCTGCAGCAGATGGGATGGCCGCGGAGTGGCTCGTTGTCGCCGCGCAGGCCGCAGGCGCTCATGGCCGGTATGTTCAGGGGGATGCCGAGGGGAACATTGACACCCAAACGGTGAGGAAGGCCCAGGATGCAGTCACTGATATCAAAATGCATTGGGAGGTGGGGGAGGAGGAGGAGGAGGAGGAACCACTGATGGTGGAGCCAAGGTGCCACAGGCGGCCATCAAAGCCTAGGGTATACCGTGAGCGAATGTCGTTCGAGGTCCTACCGGACATCAAATTCAGGAGCAGACTACGATTCAGCAGGGAGATGGTGTCATAATATACACCAGTATATCATGGTGCAGACAGATACTGATGGACATACACTAGGACCAATCAACATGCACAAACACTGCAGCCAATCTCCAGTTAGAACACACGCACTATAAAGACAGAGGGCATCACTTTTCCCGCTCATTCTGGATGCAGCCTCAGAAGCACAAGAGCTCATTAAGTACAGTACAAACTCACACCCCGTGCTGAGAGATTCAACTGGTTTGGACAGGCACAGGTCTCTAGCTGCCATCTTGTGGCAAACCTCGCACCACGTGGAATGGGAGGAGGACACGCAATACCGGTATCCGTCAAGATATCCGAGCGGGGACCTATCTGGGATCTCACAGGCATCAGTCCACAGGTGCATCCGGGACGTGACCGATGCCTTGTTCGCCATTGCGGACCATTGCATTACATTCCCCGAGGACCGAGCACATCAGGAAGCATGAGCCCGTGGGTTCGCCAAGGTGGCCGGGATACTGATGGCCAGGGAGTGATCGGTGGTGTTCATGTCCCCATGCGCCCTCCAGGGAAGTGTTCACTAACAGGAAGGGCACATACTCCATGAACATCCAGGTGGTCTGCGACCCCCACATGAGGATTATGCACATGTGCGCAAGGTTCCTCGGGAGTGTGCATGACGCCTACATTCTTGCGCAGTCGTTCATCCCCGCAATGTTCGAGGGACGCCCCACCCCGGCTGAGGGGCTGGTGGCTGGGCGACAGGGGTTATCCGTTGAGGTCATGGCTGATGACGCCGATACGGAGGCCTCAGACCAATGCGGAGAGCCCATACGACGAGGCCTATGTCGCAACCAGGGGTGTGGTGGAGCGGTGCTTCGGCTTGCTGAAGATGAGATTCAGATGCGTGGACCGCTCCGGAGGGGCCCTGAAGTACCAGTCCGACAGGGTCGGTCGCATATTTATGGTATGCTGTGCGCTGCACAACATTGCTATGCAGAGAGGAGATGCCCTGGTGGAGGAGTTGGAGGGAGAGGCCGATGGCACCGGTGCTAACGCTAACGAAGAGGAGGAGGAGGATGAGGAGGAGGAGGTGGAGGAGGTGGAGGAGGATGGCATGCAGCAGGGTGGGGTGTGGGGCACAGGGCACAGACAAGACCCGGGTGCTGGTAATGTCCAGGAGGCTGCACGACGGCACCGTCGAGGACAGTGGGCACGTGACGCGTTGGTGGCCGCAAGGTTCACGCACCGCATGGGAGGGGCTCACTGAACACTACCACTTGCATCGCCAGTCATGCACACGGGCACCACACAGCCCCCACCACCCCCCCACCGAAACTCCGCTCCGCGTACACGGCACCAATTCCATATCACCTTACCACTGCAGCACTACGGTATGACTGTGTAAGCGGGTGTGATCAGTGCCATGTTGAATGATGACAGCCCGATCTGCGGTGAGCTGTGAGCTCAGATTTGTTAGACGTCTGACTCATGGCAATAGCTGAACCATCCATCTCGGTGATCACTGCGTTCATCACGGACACTCCATCACGTGCCCATGTGGGGTAGCTGGCGTCGGAGTGCTGAGGACTACGGTGTCCGACTGTGGGAGTGGGGAGGGGGGGAAACGGACTGCACACCCGGCACCGACGTTTCACCGCTCGTCAAACCCAGCGACATTCGGTCACCATCAGGAGCCCCATGGCACCAGACATAGCACAGAGTCTTACAAGTTAGGTGCAACAGTGAGTTTAATAGTGAAAGGTACATACAGATGCCCTAGCCCCTACAACTAAACTGTGCCCTGCACCCGTGCCAACTTACTATGTGTGCAACTTCCTTGCCTTACGGGCCCTACCACTACGTCTAGGTGGTATCCCCAGATGGTACAGCGGGAGTGGAGACGGACTGCTGAGAATCACGCCCTGCAACATGGCTCCCCTTCGGCATGCGTTTCCTGGGGTGACCTGGCCTCGATGGGCCAGGTTGCTCGGCTGGTGTGCTGGATGACGTGGTGCCACCCTGATCTGCCCGCTGCCCACCAGATGCGCCAGGGACGGAACTGGGGGAGGCCGAGTGTTCAGGGACGCACCGTGATGGAGTTAATGGGATGGGCTCCAGAACCTCCTCCTCCCTCGGGGAGTCCGGTGGCCCCCAGGCCTCACTGTGGGACGGAGATGTGCCCCGTCGCCCCACCGACACCTGGCGCTGCCAGTCCTGGAGGCCTGCAATGGTATCGACTAGGGTCCGACTGTTCGCAGAGACGGAGCCCAGGGAGTGCGACATTCCTGCCAGGGACTGTGCGACCTCAACCTGTGAGAGCTTGACGCCATCCAGCACGTGCATCAGGCGGTTGATGCTTGGACTGTGCCATGGCCCGGTGAGACTTGGCCAGGGCCCGGAGTGCGGCGGCAATGTCGTTTTGGTTCTGGCGCATGTCTGCCTGTGAGAGGGCAGCCCTCTCCTGGGCCATGGATGACGCGTGCACGTGAAGCCTGATGCCTTGCAGAACCTGACCCATGGCCAAAACCGTTTCACCCATTGCCTCGACCGCAGACGCGACCCGTGCGGTGTCGGCCTGTGCGGCTGCATTGAGCGGCGCCACTCCCTGCTCCTGGATGCGGATGGACTCCTCCAACTGCATCTGCAGCTGCTGGAAGGTGGCCCTCATCCCCTTATTGTGTCCCTGGGTTTCCACATGCATCGGCTGTCCACGTGGGTCGAGTAAATCCAGGAACCCGGGAACCGTCTGGGCGGGCAGCTGGATGCTGGGCCTGGGCTGCCCTCCAACCGTCCAGCCCCTCGGCTGCTCCGAAGACCACCTGCTGTACCGGCTCGGCTGTGTGGTGCACACTAGACCCTGACCCAGGAGCCTCATCACTTATTTGCCCAACTGAGGTGAGTGTCTCTGGGATGGCGGATGGTGTGGGAGACAGCAGTGCCGCAAGCTCTAGGTCTTCGCCCGTTAGGAAGTCCGGTGAGTGCTGGTCCCACTCATGGCCCGGCGCAGGGTGCACGCGGCCCATGTAATGTTCCGCACCGGGTGACTCCGTCGACTGCGTGGCTATCCTCTGTGCGTCTATGTCCACTGTCCACGTCCTGTCCCCGTCACTGTCGTGGCTCATGGCCCAACCTTCGGGCAACGCACAGCCACGACTATCGTCACTGTCCGTCCTATGGGCAGCAGTATCGTCTCTGTCCGTCCTCTGTGCGTCCCCCTCCAATGTCCTGGAATGAGAGTATGGCCCTCCTGGCCGACCACCTGCAACCCTCTGGCGTGCGAGCCTGGGTGCGGGTGACGTTGCAGATGGTCGGCGCTGTGTTGGCCGAGGCGGCCCTGGACGTTCGGCGGCTGGCCCTGGGGAACAGACTGATACGGGGTTAGTTAGGCACACTCGGCCGGTGTACTGTGGTCCAGTGGGCAGAGTGTGAGGGGAGAGAGGATGGGTGGTCCAGTGGGCAGTGTGTGAGGGGGGAGAGGATGGGTGGTCCAGTGGGCAGTGTGTGAGGGGGGAGAGGATGGGTGGTCCAGTGGGCAGTGTGTGAGGGGGGAGAGGATGGGTGGTCCAGTGGGCAGTGTGTGAGGGGAGAGAGGATGGGTGGTCCAATGGGCAGAGTGTGAGGGGAGAGAGGATGGGTGGTCCAGTGGGCAGTGTGTGAGGGGGGAGAGGATGGGTGATCCAGCGGGCAGAGTGTGAGGGGGGAGAAGATGGGTGGTCCAGTGGGCAGAGTGTGAGGGGAGAGAGGATAGGTGGTCCAGTGGGCAGAGTGTGAGGGGAGAGCGGATGGGTGGTCCAGTGGGCAGAGTGTGAGAGGAGAGAGGATGGGTGGTCCAGTGGGCAGTGTGTGAGGGGAGAGAGGATGGGTGGTCCAGTGGGCAGAGTGTGAGGGGGAGAGGATGGGTGGTCCAGTGGGCAGTGTGTGAGGGGAGAGATGATGGGTGGTCCAGTGGGCAGTGTGTGAGGGGAGAGAGGATGGGTGGTCCAGTGGGCAGAGTGTGAGGGGGAGAGGATGGGTGGTCCAGTGGGCAGAGTGTGAGAGGAGAGAGGATGGGTGGTCCAGTGGGCAGTGTGTGAGGGGAGAGAGGATGGGTGGTCCAGTGGGCAGAGTGTGAGGGGGAGAGGAAGGGTGGTCCAGTGGGCAGTGTGTGAGGGGAGAGATGATGGGTGGTCCAGTGGGCAGTGTGTGAGGGGAGAGAGGATGGGTGGTCCAGTGGGCAGAGTGTGAGGGGGAGAGGATGGGTGGTCCAGTGGGCAGAGTGTGAGAGGAGAGAGGATGGGTGGTCCAGTGGGCAGAGTGTGAGAGGAGAGAGGATGGGTGATCCAGCGGGCAGAGTGTGAGGGGAGAGAGGATAGGCTGGGGGGGGGGGGGGGGGGGGGGGCATGCAGGGTTGCCTCACTTGCTTATTCGCCTCCAACCTTGCATTGCACGACCTCCCCGGTGGCGGATCCCCCAGCGAGGTCCAGTGCCCTCTGTTCATAAACTTTTAGAATGCAAGCAGAGGCGAACCCCCTCCGGTTCTCATGCGCTTCTTGTTGTTGTGCGCTGTCTTGTCCTATTGGGGGGGGGGGGGGGGGGGGGGGGAGACATGGATAGAGCATCAAAATTAGGCGGGTATCATCAGGGCATTCAGATATAGGCTACATTAATGCTGGGTGGGGGGAAAGTTGGAGCCACACCATGGCATCTCTCCAGGGGATCGCGAATGATAACCCTGTATCATTCTGTTCCCCAGGGCCAGCCTCCGAACATCCAGGGCCGTCTCGGCCAACACAACGCCGACCATCCGCAACGTCACCCGCACCCAGGCTCGCACGCCAGAGGGTTGCAGGATGTCGGCCAGGAGGACCATCCTCTCATTCCGGGACTCTGGAGGGGGACGCATCCAATTGTGATGCTCATGTGGGTCGGGTACAACGTTGTTCACCCCCTTCCACTCTCCCTCGCCCCCCCCCCCCCCTCGTGCCCGGGAAGGGTGGGTTCATGAGGTACATGGGGGGGGGGAGGAGGTTGGTTGTGACCCGGGGGCACCCTCGTGGCACTAACCCTGGCAGCCCTGGTGAGGTTGTGGAGCTTCTTCCTGCACTGCTCCCCGGACCGAGGGGTGTGCCCCACAGCACTCACTGCGGTGCTCACCTCACGCCAGGCGCATCTCACTGTGCTGGACGGCTGGCGATGCCCACGTCTTGGGCAGAGGATGGCCCTACGTAGCTCCACCTCATCGAGGAGGGTGTCCAGGTCCGTGTCCCGAAACCTCGGGGCGACTCTTCGGGGCTCGGCCATCTCTCCTCCTTCTTCTGCTCCTGGGTCCTTCCGTGCACGGATCGCGCCCTTTAAGACGCGACGCGGCGTCATTCGGGCGTCGCGCGCTGATGACGCGGCCCCGATACTAGCCCATTTCCAGGGCAAGAACCGATCGCGATCGGGGCCGTTTCGCGCCGTCGTGAAACTCGACGGAGTTCACGACGGCGAGGTTGCTCCGGTGCGGCCTCGGAGAATAACACCCTATATGCTTTATCAGCTGCTCTCTCCACCTGTTCTGCCACCTTCAATGATCTGTGTATATATGCCTGTGCACAAGTCTCTGTGTTGCTTTTAAGAATTTTACCCCTTATTTAATGTTGGCTGGATGCTGCTGTTGGCTCGGGATCAGGTGAAACCCTCAAGGAATTTATCCCTTATTTTATATTGTCTCTCCGTGTTCTTTACACCAAGGTGCATCACCTCACACTTCTCTGCACTGAACTTCACCTATCCATTCCATTAACTTGCTTATGTCCTTTTGAACATGACTTAATTATTTATGTTGTGCCTTGTTTAATAATGGAATGTAATGCAAATATGATTAGTGTATGTATCATATTGCAGAGTGTATTTTTTGGGATTGTAACTCCATTTATTTTGTATTTGTTGACATACCTCTGGAATTATTGAATGGTACAATCATGCTCTGTCTGTATCAATGGTACTGAGATGGTTAACAGCTTCAAATTCCTAGGTGTAAACATCACCAACAATCTGTTCTGGTCCACCCACTTCGATGCTCCGACCAAAAAGCACAATAGCACCTATACTTCCTCAGGAAATTAAGGAAATGTGGCATGCCCATAATGACTCTTACAAATTTTTATAGATGTACCATAGAAAGCATCCCATCTGGCTGAATCACAGCTTGGTATAACAACTGCTCGACACAAGACTGTAAGAAATTGCAGAGTCATGAACGTTGCCCCGTCCATAATGCGAGCCCGCCTCCCATCCACTGACTGCCTACACCTCCCGCTGCCTTGGGAAAACAGGCAGCATAATCAAAGACCCCTCCCACTTGGTTTATTCTCCCTTCCAAACGCTTCCATCGGGAAGAAGATACAGACGTTTGAGAACAAGCACCAATAGATTCAAAAACAGCTCCTTCCCCGCTGTTATCAGGCTTCTAAATGAACCTCGAAGGAACTGAACTGATTTCTCCACATATCTTCGCTTGCTGCATGTTGAACAGTAACACCTTTTACCTGGGATAGAGATGGACAGAAGTGGAAGGGGAGCTTGGCAAAAGAGGCCAATGAGCGGATCTATTTCATCACCATATGCCACTGAGGAGCTCCAAACACATAATAGTGAATAGTGAGGGCCCCAATTTTAATATTTTGTGTTCCAAATGAATTGTGTGTACAAGCACCAAGAGCTGTATATTTTGACGAGCTTTTAAAAAATATATTATTTCATGGTATCTGCACATGGCTGGCAAGGCTACCTTCTGCTGCCATCCCTAATTGCCCTTGAACTGAGTGACTTGTTATATCTTTGAGTTTGTCGCAAAGAGAAAAGGTATAGAGGTGCCGACACTCTGGATACTTGCAAACACGATGAGAGGTTGCATTGGGGATGTTGTTCATACGATCTAAGATGGGGAACTGAAGCCCACGCAAACACTTACTGCTGACGTCACTACAGATCATGTGATGCTTCACCAGTGGGGATGTATTCTCTGATACATAACTGTGGTGGTATGATTAGCATAGCTGCCTGCCATTGGTGCTTACCATTGGCCCTGGTCGGTCATGTGCCTCTCGACCGGTTGGTTGAGACCAGTCATGTGACGGCTCCCCGATTGGTCGAAAGGCTGAGTTAACCCCGCCTCCAGGGTGGGGTATAAATACCCAGTACTCCCGGCGGTCGTCCTTATACTGTAATCGACAGCACGGCTAACATCTAGCTGATTAAAGCCATACTTTTGTCCAGCAACTCGTCTCGTGTTCAATTGATGGTACATCAATAACACCCCTCCTTCTTTAGTTCATTAGTGCAACGACCACTGCTTAACATTTTTACAACAGATCCATTTGCGGATTATCTCCATACACATATTTACAACTCAACAAGACAGAATCTCAGGTTGACTTCTATCCCTTTCAGGTTATATTTGACGTTCTGGAACCTGGCTAATCGAGACCTTGGAAGTGTCCTCTTTTTTCTTCAGTAGGTGGTACTTACTCCAGCGTCCACCTTTAGTGGTAAAATCTTACCACAAAATGTCAAATTATCAGTCTCGGTGAGAGAAACGGACTGAATGCCGCTGATCTGGCAGTGCCACACTCTGCATCTGGCCTCTGTTCCAAAGTATCGCTGTCTCCATTGTCCAAGGGAAATACGTCTTGAGAAGTTTCCACGATATCACTTTGTGAATCTTGCAGCTGGAGTGTCATCAAGTGTTGCACCATGCTCTCAGTGTTTTGATAACTTTCTTAAAGTCACCATTAATTTATTGAGACTAGGTTTTCAATTCTAGATAACAGAATCCAGATTATGTTGTGGTGGGATTTGAACCCCTGACCCCAGAGAATGAGCCTGGGTTCTAGGTTATTAGTCCAGTAGCATTGCCACTACATCACCATCTTCCCCACCTTGCCATGCTAAGAGCTTCCAAACCTAATAATGCTGCACTGCTCTTATATTATTGCCCCATAGAAGAAAGAACTTGCTTATCTGTAGCTTATTTTATGACTTTAGTTTGTCCTCACTCTGCATCAGATTTGCAACCCATTCTCGATAATTTCAGTTCTAAATGTAGAAAACTCAACATGTCCTTGAAGGTTGCCAGAACAAATGATCAACTCATACCTGGTCAGCCTAATATTCTAACTCCCATGTATGTTGAAGGAGAGACTCTGGAATATGGGGTTGGATTCTCCCCTATCCGGCGGGGCGGGGGCTCCCGGCGGGATGGAGTGTCGTGAACCACTCCGGCGTGAGCCGCCCCAAAGGTGGGAATCCTCTGAACCTTTAGAGGCCAAGCCCTCACCTTTAGTGGCTAGGCCCGCGCTGGAGTGGTTGGCGTGCCGCTAGCCGGCGGGAAAGGCCTTTGGCGCCACGCCAGCCGAGGCCGAACGGACTCCGCCGGCCGGCGGAAGTCATTGCTTGCGCGGGAGCGTCAGCGGCCGCTGACGTCATCCCCGCGCATGCGCAGGGTGGGGGGGTGGGTCACCTCCGTGTCAGCCATCATGGAGGCTGATGCCCGACGTGGAAGGAAAAGAGTGCCCCCACGGCACAGGCCTGCCCGTGGATTGGTGGGCCCCGATCGCGGGCCAGGCCACCCGTGGGGGCACCCCCCGGGGCCAGATCACCCCGCACCACCCCCCCGGACACCGGAGCCCGCCCGCGCTGCCTGGTCCCGCCAGTAAATACCTTGTTTAATTCACACCGGCGGGACAGGCATACCAGCAGCGGGACTTTGGCCCATCATGGGCCAGAGAATCGCCGAGGGGGGGCCCGCCGACAGGCGCGGTGCGATTCCCGCCCCCGCTGAATATCCGGTGCCGGAGAATTCGGCGGCCGGTGGGGGCGGGATTCACACCGGCCCCCGGCGATTCTCCGACCCGACGGGGGGTCGGAGAATCCAGCCCATGGTTAGCACTTTCTACCAGTCCGTAAAGTGCATTATTGATGAGGGGATTCAACACCAAATCAATTGTGCCATCTCAACCTCTAAAACCACAGCATTAAGCATTTGATGACAAGTCAAAAAAAAGCCATGGTGTACAGAGAGTTGTCATCACCACATTCCTGTTCTTCAGTGAGACCTGGAGTGTGCATTCGACACACACAAGAGCGTTAGAGGTATCTCATCGGCAATGCTTCAACTGGATCCTTTTGATTCAGTCGGAGGATGGTTGAACAAACACTAGTTCCCTTCTTGAAGTCAGCTCTACAAAACATTCAGGCTCTTGAAAATCAACTTCACTGGGCTGGAAACTGTGTCTTGATGCCCATAAAGCATCTCCCCCACTGTGAGGTCCTGTTTTCTCTGGAATGGGGAGGACAAATAAAATGTTTCAAAGATGCTCTGAATCTCTCCTTGGACTGCGGCCAGCATTGAGACGAATGACTGGGAGGTGCTTGCCATGAACCGTTCAAGATGGCATTAACCTGCCCATTAAACCGCATCACGCTTTGAGGCACAACATCTTAATGATGTGGCAGAAACGGAAAGAAAAGCTCGATAATCTTGCACCACGATTCCACTGCTTCATGAAACATCCTGACCCTTACACCAAAATATCTGTAGGTCGACCGTCGGCCTGCTCAATCACATGAAGTCCAATGGCAGACTTAACCCGAAGCAGACATCATCCTCAAATCGAGGGACATCTGACAAAATCCGAAAGTCCTTGCTAGCCAATTAAGTACATTTAAAATGTAGTCACTCTCTTACAATGCATAGAAATGTGGCAGAAGTTTGCACATGGCTAGGTTCTATCGTAGCAATGGGAGTAATGCCCAGTTTCTGCTTTTAGTAATTTTGTTTGAAAGATAAATATTGACCTGAATGCTGAAAAAGAAACCTCCTCTGCCCTTCTTCCCAGATTGCTGTTGGATATTTTCACTTTAAAGCTGACACTGTAATGATACGATTGTCTTATTACTGCTAATTAGTCTGACCAGTCGTCTGAAAGGGCAGAGAAACTGAACATCAAATTAGATCAGCTAAACGATTCCATATTTTGGAGGGAGATATTGGATTTATGGTCTTCACTCTTGTTCACAGTTAATTAAGCATTAAACAGGCAACACATTGCCCCACTGCGTTCAAAGATCAGAAGGGTATCGAGCAATATTATTGATCTCTCTTTTATATTGTCCTCAAAGAAATGTTAGGCTTGTTGCTATTTTATTCTTTTTTAAGAGTATTTAAAGTGCAGATTTAAAGATAAAATGCAATTGATTAAAGTCATTGAACTGGCTTTGTTAAGTTAGACCTGACTTAAGATGATGATGATGTCAAAAATTCATGCAAATGTTGTTGAAAAATTACACTGAGATGTGTTATTTACAAAGTAATAATAATAATCTTTATTAGTGTTACAAGTAGGCTTACATTGCAATGAGATTACAGTGAAAATCCCCGAGTCGCCACACTCCGGCGCCTGTTCGGGTACATTGAAGGAGAATTCAGAATATCCAAGCACATCTTTCGGGACTTGTGGGAGGAAACAGGAGCACCCGGAGGAAACCCACGCAGACACGCGGAGAACATGCGGACTCAGCACAGACAGTGACCCAAGCCGGGAATCAAACCCAGGTCCCTGGTGCTGTGAAGCAACAGTGCTAACCACTGTGCTACCTTGCCGCCTGTTGAGTAAATATATATTGGATGCAAATCCTGTAACAGTGTGTTGGCCTAAATCTATTTTAATTGGATCCACCGATCGTGCCTGCCTATTTTGTTTTTTCTCCACCTCAGCTGGGATTGACAACTGATAAAAATGCAAAGTTACATCAGCCCTATTTTTATTGTTGGAGCTGCATTCATCCAGAATGCTGAGCAATGATCTTGATTATAAATGCAGGCTTATTCAATGATTAATAAAGCAATTCTGAAGAGATTTCCAGTCAGTACTTAGTTACCCTGTTTACAACCTCATCAAATTTGTTTCACAGAAACTGCAAAACTGGCTGTGAGATTTCGATATTCCTGGCTGGCTTCAGTACCGGATTCGATCAATAGTTGGTCCTATGTTTGACATTCTCTCCCCACCATTTCTTAATACAAATCATGAATTATACTTCAGTGACTTTCCCGTGGTTGGACTTCCTGCAGATTTATCCAAAGCCTTTTTTCATAGAATTTACAGTGCTGAAGGAGGCCATTCGGCCCGTCGAGTTTGCACCGGCTCTTGGAAAGAGCACCCTACCCAAGCCCACACCTCCACCCTATAACCCCATAACCCAGTAACCCCACCCAACACTAAGGGCAATTTTGGACACTGAGGGCAATTTAGCAAGGCCAATCCACCTAACCTGCACATCTTTAGAGTGTGGCAGGAAACCCACGCACACACGGGGAGAATGTGCAGACTCCGCGCAGACAGTGACCCAAGCCGGAATCGAACCTGGGACCCTGGAGCTGTGAAGCAATTGTGTTATCCACAATGCTACCGTGCTGCAATGGAGTTTCCTGGTCTTCCATCCATAGAATGAAATCTTATGATCAGCAGCAAATATTCCGTGCAATCTGCCAATTAACTACCCAAAAAGTCAACATTTATCCCAATAACCTTCCAGTTTCTAATGCTTCTCGTTTTATTGCTGCTGTTGGCTCTGTCTTGTTCTTCTGAATGTTCACGAGAAAGTATATGGGCGATTTTGTTTTTAAGAGCTTGACAGCCCAGTGTTTGTCTAATATCTAGTTGTCCTCATCAGTCAAGCCTTGAAACAAAAAGGAAATCAACTGATGATTGTAATTTTATAGACCTGCATCATTTCACTTAAAATAGTTATCAATTACTGGTCTATGTTGGCTCCAGTTGAAATTGGGTAGTATTTACTCTTGACAAGAAAATTTAGGCCATCATTCATAATAGGAAATCTATCCAAGTGTGTTTCTGCTTTTTGTACTGCATTCAAAGGCTTCACGTAATCTCACGTTGGATTCTAAACCGATTTTCCTTTGGTTATGGAATTTGAACTTCCTGCCCGGCGCAAAAAAGTACATTTAAGTAACTTACATTTCGAAAAATCAAACAAAATGACAGGAAGTTGATCCCTAATGTGTTGCACTTGGCCACTTATTTATCTCATCCGCTTTATTCTCTCTGACTTCTGAACTTTTTTCACTTTGTCTTTTTTCTCTTCTTTTATACGGGAAAGGATAATTGGTGGGGTAGGATGGGGCGTGGTGGATGAGGTTTGGTGGGGTTAGGAGCAATAGTTGGTTGGAAGTTAAATCTGGGAGGAATTTCCAAGGAAATTGTTACCCTCTGCAACTCTCTTACATTGCTTCATCTCTTGATTAACGCTTTTAGCATCCGCCTGCTTTCAATCACATTCTCAACTCAATCATCTTCATGCTACTGCTATATTAACACCCCTTAACTGCGAATACCCACCCAAACCTTTTTCCATTTGAATTGCCTGCTCAAACCTTTCACTCACTCCTTCTGGTCATATGTCTCAATGTGAGGCAGCAGGGTAGCATGGTGATTAGCATAAATGCTTCACAGCTCCAGGGTCCCAGGTTCGATTCCCGGCTGGGTCACTGTCTGTGTGGAGTCTGCACGTCCTCCCCCTGTGTGTGTGGGTTTCCTCCGGGCGCTCCGGTTTCCTCCCACAGTCCAAAGATGTGCGGGTTAGGTGGATTGGCCATGCTAAATTGCCCGTAGTGTCCTAATAAAAAAAGTAAGGTTAAGGGGGGGGTTGTTGGATTACGGGTATAGGGTGGATACGTGGGTTTGAGTAGGGTGATCATGGCTCGGCACAACATTGAGGGCCGAAGGGCCTGTTCTGTGCTGTACTGTTCTATGTCTATGTCTATGTGAGCCTTCTATCCGCTCACCACACTCTCATTCAGTTCCTAAACGAGTGGTTAGAGACAGGATCCTTTACACTCACTTCACATTACTGCTTTCCCTTCTATGTTTCTTTCAAAGTCAGTCGGCAGAACCGTCCAACCCTGAGACCAAGTGTTGACGCCGGGGCAGGATTCGCTGGGCAGGATTCGCAGAGTTTTATGACGGCAAAACTGGCGCCGCACCTGGATCAATTCAACGACCGTTAATGGGCACGCACTGGCACCAAGTGGAACACAAGTGATTCCAATGAGAAACGGTGCAGGATTCGCCAGATTCGCGATTGACACTCAGGATCCGACAAGCTGCAGCCGCATGTACACACCTCACTCCCCACACACACCATCCCAACCAATAAAATGGCACTCATTTTACAGACACTGAGCTTGAGACCGTGCTAGACACAGTGGAAAAGAAGCGCCCAACCCTGCACCGCGTCCCGGGAAGGGAGCTGCCAGCTGCCGCTGTTCCCGGTCACAGGTGACAGAGGCTATGAGTGCCGTAAGAAATAGCATGAACTCCTCAGGGCAGCCAGGGTGGGTAGGAAGCACCAACCTCCGTTCCAAGCCCCTGTAACCCTTACCCCCCCCCCCCCACACACACACGGAGGACATCCAAACTCCATCCTGCACCACATGCCAGCATCAATACCGACCGCCATGGCCGGGTGCCCTGGCTACTGAAGCCACCAGCTACCCACCCCCTATGCTGCATGCATGGACTGTCTAACACCGTGCGTTTTCTGTTTCACCACCTGCCCCAGGAGAAAGCTGTCCATAACCGCCGGGAGAGGGATCAGACGGGAGGGGGACCGCTGGACCTGCAGACACTCACTGCGGCACAGCAACGGGCCCTGGATGTGGTTGGCAGCCCAAGGAAAGGGCAGTCGCTGTGGTGGAGGTCGGTGTCAGATGAGGAAGTGAGAGCCCACTGATTTGCGGCTCCCTGTGACACGTGTGTCAACCCACCCCCTCAGCACCACCCCCACACCACCCTCATCCCAACACCGCCCTCACCCCCATACCACCCCCACATCAACCCCACCCCATCCTCACCGCCACTCCACCTTTATCCCCACACCACCCTCACCCCCACACCACCCTCACCCCCAATCACTCCTACACCCTCACTCCCCCACCACCACCCTTATTCCCCCCTTTCAAGCATACACCCTCTACAAAACATCCCATCACCCCCCACTCCCCCCTGGCCCTTGGTTTAATCACTAGTCTTGTTTTGTGTCTTGCAGGGCCTGCTGGTTTTAGGGCGGGCCCTTCTGGTGTCCCCCGTTCCCAGCCACAGCCAGAGCGCCATCGACAATGACGGGAGCCATAGACCTGAGTCCCAGAACACCCCAGAACGCGAGTCCAGGGATGACACAGATTTCCAATGTCGCAGCTGTCTCCAATATCCTCCACCATCCCAGAGACACTCACCTGGGCTGGGCACTTTAGTGAAGAGGCTCCTGGGACACTATCTGGTGCGGACCACACACATGCTCCGGTACAGCAGGTGGAAGTAGGAACCCCTGAGGGGTTGGATGGTCAGATGGCGGGCCGACCCCAGGGGCTAGCTGTCGTCCAGACGGGTTTCAGGCTTGTGGAACGGACAGTCCCATTGATCATGGAGATGCATTCACAGAGCCAGGAACTGCACGAGGGGTTGTCGCCGAGCATCCAGCACCTGCCGGTGCAGGTGGAGGAGTCCAACCACGTGCAGGAGCAGGAGATGGTGCCAGCCATGTGTGTCACCCAGGCCAAACTGCACGGGTGGCATCCCCGTTGGAGGCCTTGGGGGAAGAGGGTGTCGGCTATGGATCAGCATGTCCAAGGCCTGGGGCAATCTATGCAGGCGGTGACTGGTGCCCAGGACAGGTCTGCCCTGTCACCGTCAGCCATGTGTCAGAGCCACCTGGACATTGCAATGTGGCCCAGTCACAACGGGCCATGGCTGAGAGTGTCGGCGGGATTGCCCAGGTGCTGGTTGATGTGGCACAGACAGAGGAAGGTGGCCCAGTCCCAGGGAGAGATGGCACAGTCACGGGCTGATGTGGCTCAGACCCAGAAGGTGATGGCAAAGTTGTGGCATGGTGTGGCGTAGTCCCCGATGGAGGTGGTCCACTCCCTGTGCTCCATGGCAGCGAGAATGCAGACCCTGGTCGAGACCGGAGCGGGCCTCCAGGAATGGCAGCGCCAGGTAGTGGGCGAGCCTTGGTGGATGGCTCCATTCGCACCCCCTGTCCCATGGAGTAGCCCCGGGGCAATCGGGCATCCCAAAGGAGGAGGAGGAGATGGGGCCCATGCCAGTGACTTCCGCAGTGGAATTGCCAGAACACGGCAGCATCTTGGACTCCCCCCCCCCCCCCCTTCCTGTCCCTGTCACATCTGCTGGGCAATGGACAGAACAGGGTGGTACCATGCGATCTTGGACACCCGAGCAGCAGTCAGACCCATCTAGGCCCGTTTGCCCCAGAAGGCACCTGCCAACGCGGACCGAGGTCGCAGGCCATCTACAATTCTGCCATACCGTCTGGGGATCCACTTAGACGTAGCGTTCAGGCCCGTAAGGCCAGAAAGTTAGACACAAGTTAAGTTGGCACGATGCAGGGCAGAGTTTAGTGATAGGTTCCAGGGCATGTACCAGTATATATGTTTTCACATTAAACACCTGTGCACTTTGTTAAAACCTGCCTTGGTGCTCTGTCAGATGGGTGTGAGGGGCGAGCTGGTCTTGGTTGGCTGCAGAGGGGACGCGGGGTTGGAGGGAATGGGTCGACGTTGGGGATGGGCTTGGCGTGGGGACCGCGGACTTCAAAATTCAAAGGAATTAGTTTTGGAAGATTAGATAATGAGATTCCGGATCAAATGTTGCACCTTTGTGAAGGGCACATCTCGAGCTCTGTTCCTGGGCATTAGACTTTCCTCTGTGGATGGAACGCTAAGACATTTCATATTGAGGCTTTGAGCAGTTCCACAGCTAGCCCAGTACGCTTCCGCATTGTACTGGGCTACATTAGGCTGATTGCAAGCAACCCTTTGCGAGGACAATAAGAGACAGGCAAAAGAAGGCCGCTGATGCATACATCCTGTGAATTAATTTAAAACTCTCAAGGGAGGCAAGTTGCCAATTAGCACGTGGAATAACTCATTTGGAGCAATATTGATACCCACTTTTGAGCTTGCTGTCAGGTCCATGGGTTTCGAGGACTTTCAGAATCTCACCAGTGAAAGCAAGACCATTGAGGGAGTCGAAGCAATCTCAGGGAAATATGCCAATGAATATTCAATATTACGCCTGGTTTCTTATCTGTTGCTGGGAAAGTGGCTGTTCACAAGACGTTTGCTGAGAGTTTGCATTCTTCAATTTGGAGGTTAGTTTCCACGCTTTGGAGGTTTGCTCTTGCACATCAGAATGCCTCTGATTGAACCTCAAATGAGGACCAAAATGAGCAGCAACAGCAGCCTGCTGCTCACAGACCTCCACAGGAGGGAGAGGAGCAATAGAGTGGTGCAGCTCACAGGAGGCACTGTCTCGAAAACAATGTTTATTCGCAAAGGCTCAGCTGCCTTGATATATCTGAACATCAGTGTCTCAGGATGTCACATTAGGTGGTTGAAGACATTGGTGGTCTCACAGAAGAAGACATGTCACCTGTTGAACCAAAGGCCCGGTGTTGCCAGTAGCTGGCAAAATTACCGCTGCCTTCAACTGTTGCTTCCAAATCCTTCTGGGGCTCTGCCAAAGACACATCCAGAATCTACAAATCAGGCTGCCCATGATTGCAATAGTCGGACATTGACGAATGGTTTGCCAGAATTGGCAATTGTGCCAACTTTGCCAGTGATTGTGCCAGTCAGAATAAGTGGGCACTCAGCTTTATGGATCTGGTCAGCATTCAATAGACTGCACAGACATGGCAGACCAGGCATACCCCCAAGAAAAACAGGTAGATTTGACAACCATAAAGGCTTCCACTACAGCAACATGCTTCTGATGTGCAACAACAAAATGATGTCAAGGCAGGTGTCAGCGTGATTTGATTGCGTGTTCATCCTGGTGTCTAAATTAACTAGGAACTTGACTGGACCAGCTATTTAATACTGTGGCTACAAGAGCAGGTCAGAGGCTGAGAATTCTGTGGCAAGTAACTCAATTCCTGGTTGCCCACATCTTGTTGACCAGCTACAAGGCAAAAGTATGATGGGACATGCTCCACTTGCCAAGGTGAGTGCAGCTCCAGCAACACTCATGCTCAACACCATCAGGGACAAAATATCCTTCCTTGGAACCCCTCTGATGTACAGTGGCAGCGGTGTATACCATCTACAAAATGCATTGTCGCACCTCCTTAGACAGCACCTTCCGAACTCAAGACGTCTATTGCTTAGGAGGACAAGGGCAAAAGATACATGGAACACCACAACCTGCAAGTTCCCCTCCAAGCCACACACCATTCTGACTTGGAACCGTATTGCCGTTTCTTTACTGTCACTGGGTCAATATCATGGAACTCCTTTTCTAACATCACTGTGGGTGCACTTACACCACATGCACTTCAGAAGTTCATGAAGAGGGCCCAATGCCACTTTGTCAAGGGCAATTAGTGATGGGCAACAAATTCTCACCTGGCCAGCAACATCCATATCCCATGAATGAATAAATAAAACATGTTCACAGGATTTCTAAGCTGTTGCCACGATGCTTTCAACTATTTTGTGCAAAACAATTGAACTAAATTACATCAACTGTGGGACAAATTGAAAGGGGTACCTGGGTGCTGTTGCTGGTAATCACAGATCTTGCTGAGTTGAACTATATAGATTCAACAGGCACTACTGTTACCAAGTTGTGTTATGTACTCTGGGATAACACAGGCTGCAACTCGATGCAGCTTTGATCAAAAGATGTTCCAGACGTTGAAGTAAGTTCCATGTGATTTATTGAATCATTAGCACAGTTCTCTATGAGTTCGACTCTCCTGCTAAGCTTGCTATAGTAACTCAGTCTAACTAACCAGTCTGCTTTAAGCCACATGGTGGGTGTGATGCTTCTGATCTGCCCCTGTCCTACTCTCTAAGTGTCGCCTGTGGAAATAGACAGAGCATGTGTGCCCTGTCCTTATATATGGGTTGTGTAATGCCCCCTTGTGGTAGTGTCACCTCTGGGTGTCTTGACTGCCCGTTGGTTGGGCCCTATTCTATGTGTTCATTAGCTGTATGTCTGCATGTCATGACATTCACGGTGCTCCCTCTAGTGTTTACTTAGTTGTAGTGTATTTACATTAACCCCTTGTGTATATACAGTGATGCATATCACCACAAATACATCAAAAGAAGAAGCAGAAGTCCCTCCTCTTTTATCCCTGTCTCCACTATCTGTCCTTGCTTATTTGTGAAGTGTGACGCATCAGGTGATGCTAGATGCTGTCTTCCTGAGATAACATTAAATTGAGGCCTCACCTGCCTTCTCAGTGGGATGCAAAAGATCCATGGTACTATATTGTAGAAGAGTAATGGATTGCTCCTCAATGTCCAGATTATTCTTCATTCATCAGATGGGCAGTATTGTGTCACAGTGGTTAATACTGCTGACTCACAGCACCAGGGTCATGGGTTCAATTTTGGCCTTATGAGACTGTGTGGCATTTGTATTTTCTCCCTGTATCTGTGTGGGTTTCCTCTCATCATTCAAAGAAGTGCAGGTTAGGTGGATTGGCCATGCTAAATTGCCCCTTAGTGTCAAAAGGTTAGATGGGGCTATGTGGATTGGGCCAAGGTGGGGTGCTCTTTTGGAGGGTCAGTGTAGGCTTGATGGGTCAAATGACCTCCTTCTACACTGTAGGGATTCTCTGCTAGCAACTGATTTTCTAGTTATCTCATTTATGTTTGTTGGACCTTGATGTGTCCAAATTAGCTGCTCCATCTCTTACAACAGCCATTACATTTCCAAAAGTACAAAGGAGATGTGTTAGTGCTCTTTGGGGGGGTTTAAACTAATTCAGCAGGGGCATAGGAACCTGGATTGTAGTTTTGGGGTAAGGGAGATTGAGAGTATAGAGGTCAGGAGCACAGATTTAACTTCACAGGAGGGTGCCAGTGTTCAGGTAGATGGTTTGAAGTGTGTCTACTTCAATGCCAGGAGTATACGAAATAAGGTAGGGGAACTGGCAGCATGGGTTGGTACCTGGGACTTCGATGTTGTGGCCATTTCAGAGACATGGATAGAGCAGGGACAGGAATGGTTAGATAGATAGAACAGTACAGCACATAACAGGCCCTTTAGCCCTCGATGTTGTGCCGAGCAATGATCACCCTACTTAAACCCACGTAACCCATATCCCAACAATCCCCCCATTAACCTTACACTACGGGCAATTTAGCATGGCCAATCCACCTAACCCGCACATCTTTGGACTGTGGGAGGAAACCGGAGCACCCGGAGGAAACCCACGCACACACAGGGAGGACGTGCAGACTCCACACAGACAGTGACCCAGCCGAGAATCGAACCTGGGACCCTGGAGCTGTGAAGCATTGATGCTAACCACCATGCTACCGTGAGGCCCTATTGTTGCAAGTTCCGGGGTTCAGGTGTTTTAGTAAGGTCAGAGAAGGGGGCAAAAGAGGGGGAGGTGTGGCGCTGCTAGTCAAGGACAGTATTACGGTGGCAGAAAGGATGCAAGATGGGGACTCTTCTTCCGAGGTAGTATAGGCTGAGGTTAGAAACAGGAAAGCAGAGGTCACCCTGCTGGGAGTTTTCTATAGGCCACCTAATAGTTCTAGAGATGTAGAGGAAAGGATGGCGAAGATGATTCTGGAAAAGAGCGAAAGTAACAGGGTAGTTGTTATGGGAGACTTTAACTTTCCAAATATTGACTGGAAAATATATAGTTCGAGTACATTAGATGGGTCGTTCTTTGTACAATGTGTGCAAGAGGGCTTCCTGACACAATATGTTGACAGGCCAACAAGAGGTGAGGCCACATTGGATTTGATTTTGGGTAATGAACCAGACCAGGTGTTAGATCTGGAGGTAGGTGAACACTTTGGAGACAGTGACCACAAATCGGTGACCTTTACATTAGTGATGGAAAGGGATAAGTATACCCTGCAGGGCAAGAGTTATAGCTGGGGGAAGGGCAATTATGATGCCATTAGACATGACTTAGAAATGAAATGAAAATCGCTTATTGTCACGAGTAGGCTTCAATGAAGTTACTGTGAAAAGCCCCTAGTCGCCACATTCCGGCGCCTGTCCGGGGAGGCTGGTACGGGAATTGAACCGTGCTGCTGGCCTGCTTGGTCTGCTTTAAAAGCCAGCGATTTAGCCGAGTGAGCTAAACCAGCCCCTAGGATGTGTAGGTTGGAGAAGTAGCCTACAAGGGTTGGGCACACTGGATACGTGGAGCTTGTTCAAGGAACAGCTATTGCGTGTTCTTGATCAGTACGTACCAGTCAGGCAGGGAGGAAGGGGTCGAGCGAGGAAACCGTGGTTTACCAAAGAAGTGGAATCTCTTGTTAAGAGGAAAAAGGAGGCCTATGTGAAGATGAAGCGTGAAGTTTCAGTTGGGGCGCTTGATAGTTACAGGGAAGCGAGAAAGGATCTAAAGAGAGAGCTAAGATGAGCAAGGAGGGGACCATAAGACCATAAGACCATAAGACATAGGAGTGGAAGTAAGGCCATTCGGCCCATCGAGTCCACTCCGCCATTCAATCATGGCTGATGGGCATTTCAACTCCACCTCCCAGCATTCTCCCCATAGCCCTTAATTCCTCGCGACATCAAGAATTTATCTATCTCTGCCTTGAAGCCATTTAGCGTCCCGGCCTCCACTGCACTCTGCGGCAATGAATTCCACAGGCCCACCACTCTCTGGCTGAAGAAATGTCTCCGCATTTCTGTTTTGAATTTACCCCCTCTAATTCTAAGGCTGTGCCCACGGGTCCTCGACTCCTCGCCTAACGGAAACAGTTTCTTTGCGTCCATCCTTTCTAAGCCATGTATAATCTTGTAAGTTTCTATTAGATCTCCCCTTAACCTTCTGAACTCCAATGAATACAATCCCAGGAACGCCAGCCGTTCCTCATATGCTAGACCCACCATTCCAGGGATCATCCGTGTGAATCTCCGCTGGACACGCTCCAGTGCCAGTATGTCCTTCCTGAGATGTGGGGCCCAAAACTGGACACAGTACTCCAAATGGGGCCTAACCAGAGCCTTATAAAGGCTCAGTAGCACATCGCTGCTTTTATATTCCAACCCTCTTGAGATAAATGACAACATAGCATTCGCTTTCTTAATCACGGATTCAACCTGCATGTTTACCTTTAGGGAATCCTCGACTAGCACTCCCAGATCCCTTTGTACTTTGGCATTATGAATTTTCTCACCGTTTAGAAAGTAGTCTATGCTTGGATTCTTTTTTCCAAAGTGCAAGACTTCACATTTTCTCACGTTGAAATGCATCAGCCATTTCCTGCACCACTCTCCCAAACTGTCTAGATCCTTCTGCAGCCTCCCCACTTCCTCAGCACTACCTGCCTGACCACCTAACTTCGTATCATCAGCAAACTTCGCTAGAATGCCCCCAGTCCCTTCATCCAGATCATTAATATATATGGTGAACAGCTGCGGCCCCAACACTGAACCCTGTGGGACACCGCTGGTCACCGGCTGCCATTCCGAAAAAGAACCTTTTATCCCAACTCTCTGCCTTCTGTCAGACAGCCAATCCTCAACCCATGCCAGTAGCTCACCATGGGCCCTCACCTTACTCAGCAGCCTCCTGTGTGGCACCTTATCAAAGGCCTTTTGGAAATCCAGATAGACCACATCCACTGGGTTTCCCTGGTCTAACCTACTTGTCACCTCCTCAAAGAATTCTAACAGGTTCGTCAGGCACGACCTCCCCTTACTAAATCCATGTTGACTTGTTCTAATCCGACCCTGCTCTTCCAAGAAATTAGAAATCTCATCCTTAACGATCGATTCTAGAATTTTACCAACAACCGAGGTTAGGCTAATTGGCCTATAATTTTCCATCTTTTGTCTTGATCCTTTCTTGAACAAGGGGGTTACAACAGCGATCTTCCAATCGTCCGGGACTTTCCCTGACTCCAGTGACATGAGAAGTCTTTGGCAGGTAGGATAAAGGAAAACCCAAAAGCTTTCTAAAGGTATGTCAGGAATAAAAGAATGACTAGGGTAAGAGTAGGGCCAGTCAAGGACAGTGGTGGGAAGTTGTGTGTGGAGGCGGAGGAGATAAGCGAGATACTGAATGAATACTTTTCGTCAGTATTCACTCAGGAAAAAGATAATGTTGTGGAGGAGAATGCTGAGACCCAGGCTATTAGAATAGATGGCATTGAGATGCGTAGGGAAGAAGTGTTGGCAATTCTGGACAAGGTGAAAATAGATAGGTCCCCGGGGCCTGATGGGATTTATCCTAGGATTCTCTGGGAAGCCAGGGAAGAAATTGCTGAGCCTTTGGCTTTGATTTTTATGTCATCATTGACTACAGGAATAGTGCCAGAGGACTGGAGGATAGCAAATGTGGTCCCTTTGTTCAAGAAGGGGAGTAGAGATAACCCCGGTAACTATGGGCGAAATTCTCCGCCCCCCACGACGGGTGGGAGAATAGCGGGAGGGCCTTCCCGACTTTTTTGACGACCTCCCGCTATTCTCCCACCCTCCCCGCCGAAATCCCGACACGAATCGCTGCCGCCGTATTTTTACGGCCGGCAGCGATTCACAGCTGTTAGAAGGGCCGAAGTCCCAGCCCTTTACGACCTTTTTACGAACGGCAAACACACCTGGTCCTGCCGTTCGTAAAAACGTCGTGACTACCTGGAAAAAAATAACCATGGCACCGATTGGCACGGCAGTACCACGGCCGTGCCAACGGTGCCATGGGCCCGCGATCGGTGCCCACCGATCGCGGGCAGCGGGCCCGATGCCCGCGCACTATTTGTCCTTCCGCCGCCCCGCAGTATCAATACGTGGGGCGGCTGAGGGGCAACCCGGACCGCGCATGCGCGGGTTTCGCGCAAAAACGCGATGACGTCACCCGCGCATGCGCGGGTGGAGTCTTCCCACCTGCGCATGCGCGGCTGACGTCATATGACGCGTCAGCCGGCGCGTAGCCCGACTTGTCGGAGCCTCCGACGTCGGGCTGCTAGCCCCGACGGGGGACCAGAATCGGTCCCCCGTCGGGAAGGGGCGCGATGCCGTAAAACCCGCCCGGGTTTTACGGCAGTTTGACGATTTCTCCCGTTTTGGGAGAATTTCGCCCTATAGGCCTAACGTCTGTTGTGGGTAAAGTCTTGGAGAGGATTATAAAAGATACGATTTATAATCATCTAGATAGGAATAATATGATTAGGGATCGTCAACATGGTTTTGTGAAGGGTAGGTCATGCCTCACAAACCTTATTGAGTTCTTTGAGAAGGTGACTGAACAGGTAGACGAGGGTAGAGCAGTTGATGTGGTGTATATGGATTTCAGTAAAGCATTTGATAAGGTTCCCCACGGTCAGCTATTGCAGAGAATACGGAGGCTGGGGATTGAGGGTGATTTAGAGATGTGGATCAGAAATTGGCTAGTTGAAAGAAGACAGAGGGTGGTGGTTGATGGGAAATGTTCAGAATGGAGGTCAGTTACGAGTGGCGTACCACAAGGATCTGTTCTGGGGCCGTTGCTGTTTGTCATTTTTATAAATGACCTAGAGGAGGGTGCAGAAGGATGGGTGAGTAAATTTGCAGACAACACTAAAGCCGGTGGAGTTGTAGACAGTGCGGAAAGATGTAGCAGGTTACAGAGGGACATAGATAAGCTGCAGAGCTGGGCTGAGAGGTGGCAAATGGAGTTTAATGTGGAGAAGTGTGAGGTGATTCACTTTGGAAAGAATAACAGGAATGCGGAATATTTGGCTAATGGTAAAATTCTTGGTAGTGTGGATGAGCAGAGGGATCTCGGTGTCCATGTACATAGATCCCTGAAAGTTGCCACCCAGGTTGAAAGGGTTTTGAAAAAGGCCTATGGTGTGTTGGCCTTTATTGGTAGAGGGATTGAGTTCCGGAGCCATGAGGTCATGTTGCAGTTGTACAAAACTCTTGTACGGCCGCATTTGGAGTATTGCGTACAGTTCTGGTCGCCTCATTATAGGAAGGACGTGGAAGCTTTGGAATGGGTGCAGAGGAGATTTACCAGGATGTTGCCTGGCATGGAGGGAAAATCTTATGAGGAAAGGCTGATGGACGTGAGGTTGTTTTCGTTAGAGAGAAGAAGGTTAAGAGGTGACTTAATAGAGGCATACAAAATGATCAGAGGGTTAGATAGGGTGGACAGTGAGAACCTTCTCCCGCGGATGGAGGTGGCTAGCACCAGGGGACATAGCCTTAAATTGAGGGGTAATAGATATATGACAGAGGTCAGAGGTGGGTTTTTTACGCAAAGTGTGGTGAGGCCGTGGAATGCCCTACCTGCAACAGTAGTGAACTCGCCAACATTGAGGGCATTTAAAAGTTTATTGGATAAGCATATGGATGATAATGGGATAGTGTAGGTTAGGTGGCCTTTAGTTTTTGGACTTCCCATGTCGGTGCAACATCGAGGGCCGAAGGGCCTGTTCTGCGCTGTATTGTTCTATGTTCTATGTACTTCATTAGCTGTAAAGTGTTTTGTGACATGGGATCATGAATGACGTTCTATGAATTCAAATCATTCCCTCACCTAATGCATGCTCTGCTTCACTACGGGTTGCTATAGTTTACAGTTGAGCCCCTTTTCCGGGTTGAAAATTGGCCATTCAGACTTCATAGAATTTCACAGAATCCTTACAGTTCCTTCAATAGACATTGAATTTACAGTGCAGAAGGAGACCATTTGCCCATCACGTCTGCACCAGCCCTTGGAAAGAGTACCCACTTAAGCGCACACACTCCAACCCATACCCAGAACCCAGCAACCCCACCCAACCCCTTTGGACACAAAGGGCAATTTAGCATGGACAATCCACCTAACCTGCACGTCTTTGGACTGCGGGAGGAAACCGTACTCCCGGAGGAATCCCACGCAGTCACAAGGAGAATGTGCAGATTTCGCACAGACAGTGACTTGAGCCGGGAACCGAACCTGGGACCCTGGAGCTGTGACGTAACAGTGCTAACCAATGTGCAGCCGTGCCAAAGGAGGCCATTCGGCTCATCAAGTCTGCACCAGCCCTCTGAAATCATCCTGCCTAGGCCCAATCCTCCATCTCGTAACCCCACTTCGTCAATCCACCCAACCTGTACATCTTTGGACTGTGGGAGGAAAGCAGAGCACCCGGAGCAAACCCACGCAGACACGGGGGAGAATGTGCAAACTCCGTACAGTCACCGGAGGCCGGAGTTGAACCCGGGTCCCTGGTGCTGTGAGGCAGCAGTACTGATCACTGTGCTGCCTGTTTTTCTTTCCTCCACAGGCATCTTTCCTAAAATAGAATGGTGAAGATAAAAGGACAAAAAGTAAATTTTACCCAAATGGATCGATGCCAGCTCAAACTTTAATTCAAAACAAAACATTGGAAGTGAAGAACGTGGGAGAGATGCTGATGCTGCAACTGTTGCTTTTTGGAGTGTATTGTCTGCGGGAGTCAGAAGCTGCAGACGCTTCTGCAGAAGGTCAATGCGATCTCCACCCTTGTCAGTTCTTGTTTTCTGTTTTATTAATAATGAAAAAGTAAATTTAAGTCCAAGGATGCAATAAAATAAATATTGACTAAAGTTCTCCAAGCTACAAGGCAAACTATTGTCCTTTGGTTTACAGATGTGCCTTGGACTGCTCAGTAATAACATCAGGCTTCAGGTTTGAACAATACAATACAGTCCTGCTCATTGCTGAAATTCTCTGGACGGTAAATTACCACTGAAGCTCTCAACTGCAATCAATAATTGTGTACGGAGGATGGATAGATGCATAATACAGCACAGCTTCTGCTTTCTCTCTTCAAAGCACATTTTTAAAAAGCTATTCTAAACCAGCAAATAATTTTACTTTTAAATTAATGCACACGAAGAAGGAACATGAGAATTGAGTAAAAACCCATTAGTCCCTCCGAGGTCAGGTCAAGCCAAAATCATCATTGAAATCATGTTTTGGAAAATTGGCTACATGTGGCCTTAAAAACTGTGTACGCTTTGACATGATGAATGTGGCTCACTGGCTTGAAAAGAAAAGTCAAAAAATTGTAGCAATTATGGAAAGAAGAACTTGCACTGCCACAATACTGAAATGGTTGCTGATCCAATTAATCTCATGACAAATTAATCATCAGACTTCCATATTTGCCTTGTGCAATCCAAGATGCGTGTACCATCCCTACACTATGTATTCAGGGCTTTGTCAGTACAGTTGTGACTGAATTTAATGTATGGCTGGAACGGTTAATGGGGGAAATGCTACTGACCTTCCTCTTATCGGGCTGGATCATCCGATTTCCCCAGCCCCCTGGTTGAAAAAATGAAATGAATGAAAAGAAATGAAAATCGGTTATTGTCACGAGTAGACTTCAATGAAGTTACTGTGAAAAGCCCCTAGTCGCCACATTCCGGCGCCTGTGCGGGGAGGCTGGTACGGGAATCGAACCGTGCTGCTGGCCTGCTTGGTCTCCTTTAAAAGCCAGCGATTTAGCCTTGTGAGCTAAACCAGCCCCTTCTTGGCGGCGTGCCGTTCGCTGGCCGCGGGAAGCTATCATCTCACCGCTTGCCAATGGATTTCCCATTGAAGCCAGTTCACGCCGCTGGGAAACCCACAGGCATGGGCACACTGCCACTGGGATCAGAGAATCCGAATGGCCCAGAATGTTCCGCCCATAATCGTTTCCAAACTTGTATCTTCCCCAGACAGTTCCCTGGACTCTCATCACGCTATGCGGCAGGCAGCAGTTGCATGCTGAGTAATTAAAACATCTCATTATTCAGGGAAATTGTTCACATTAAACTCATTGAACTCGGATTCTTATACCTCACCCCTGCACTGTGTCCCTCTTCAATCATCACTGCTGACTCTGGATTAACCAGTGCCACAGATTTAAAACTATTGCACAGTTCCTCCTTAGTAAAGTGGTTAGTATTCTTGCCTGTCACGCGAGAGACCGGGGTTCAATTCCCTGAATGGGAGCTTTGCCATTGTCCAGAAGTTCCACTGGCAGTTTTCTGGGAGGCACAGTGGTTAGCACTGCTGCCTCATGGTGTTGAGGACCCGGGTTCGAAATCAGTCCTGAGTCACTGTCTGGATGGAGTTTGCACATTTTCCCCGTGTTTGCGTGGTTTCACCCCCACAACCCAAAGATGTGCAGGGTAGGTGGATCGGCCACACTAAACTGCTCCTTAAAAAATAGATTTAAAACTATAATTTTTATGTTTAGACCCATTATGGACCATGTAAGTCTCTCTTGAGAGATCTTGACCTCCCTGGCAAGAATATCAGCTGTACCACCGTGCAGTGGAACTGAACATGATTGCAGCATTTACTGCTGGGCCGGGAGACAGCAACATAACAGCAATGTTATTGGATTCACAATTCAGAGGCCTGAGCTAATGCTCTGGAGACATGAGCTCAAACCCCAGCAAGGCAACTGGTGGAATATAAATTGAACTTGCTGCAAACATTTAGTTCACGTTAACATTGCAGAGGTAATGTTTAGTTCTGGGAAGATTAATGTTCTGAAGACAAGATAATTAAAATGCTGGGGTTTAGAAATTGCAAAAGACCTGAAAGAAAATGACAGTTCAGAAGTTTACTCCAATAGGGTCAGAATGAAAGAGCCATGAAAGAGCAAGTGGGCTTACTTGGCTGGAGAACTCGAGATGTGATGTCTACAGTGCTCGCAAATAAGTGCAACCAGAGAGATGTTTTGCCTAGAGAGTTGGAGCTAAGTTGGTTCAATAACCATCAGTAAACTCTGAAAGGCTACATTGTCATGGAAATGGGTAGAGGGTAAGAAGATTCTCTAGTTTCAATTTGTCTATGCATTTGTCACGAGGGGGGTTTGGTTGAAGTTTGGACCTCACATGGTTTACCACTCACAGAGAAGCCCTGAAATTATTTAGTGGGATTAAGGCTCAGAAGAAGTCTTGGGACGTTAAGAAAATGATGGAAGGTGGCTGGTTCAATGCTGGAGACAGTTGCTCAGAGGAAGCCCTACATTTATTGCTTGGTGCAACGGGAGATTGGAATTTGAAGACATCTATGTATGGTGTCAGATTAGTGAAGCTAATGTCTTGTGAACGAGTTGAAACTGAGCTGGTGCTTGTAGGCAACAGTGCAGCTGTGGGATACCTTTCCTCACAGAGTAATGAAGTCTGGATCATTGAGTGGTTGGAATGTTTAATTCAGGGTCAAAACCTCTGTCTTCAAACAAAATAAACAGGACAGGACTTTGATGGAGCATCCAAGAGAACTCAGTCAGTGCAGGAACCATCAGCGAGATAAGAGCATAGAAATTGTGCATAAACAACAACCCATTTTTACACCACCTGCTGCTATATTCTGGTAAGAGTTTAAATGTCTCAAAGCTTCTTTGAAAAGTAAAGGAGAGAAGGCAAGTTTGTAAAGGGGGTAGGGTGGATGATGGGATAGGATAAGTGAGTAAAGGGGTATGGTGAGCAACGAATGTAAGTAAGGGGTCTGTTGGGTGAGAAGGGTAGGAGGGCATGAGGGATAGGGTGGGTGAGGGGGCAAGGGAGTAGGATGGAGAAGGGATAGGATGGTAATTAGGATGGGTAGAATTGGGGAGGCGGAGGGTCAGATGGTTGAGGCTAATCAGGTCATGCCGAGGGGTTGGGGGAGTCAGGAGGATATTGAAGAGTAATAGGGCAGTCTGGGGGTTGGGGTAAGTTGGAAGGCCATGAGAGAAGTCAGGGAGTCAGTATGAGAAATTGTGGGTCAATTCTCTAGTCACCCAGATGTTGAACTAGGTTTTAACGTGGCTAAAATTTCCTGAGTAAGCATTCAGGTTTAGTAAACCAGGACTGACAAAGTCTCCGATTTGAATTATGGACCTTTTCAGAGAATCCCGGGGACCAAGGGAATTGTCCATCAGAAGTGCATACTTCCAATGGAGTCATTGCATTGGGAATTCCAAGGGATTCCACAGTGCACCTTGGGGATTATTCCAGTCTTCAACTATCTGGAAGATCTGGGCCAATAGATTCAAAACTGAGATAAGTGAATTTCTTTTAAAAATATTTTTACATTTTCACATTGTCATCTACATTTACACCCACCAACAAGCAATCAATGGTCACAAATGGTCACAGGGGCTGATTTAGCTCACTGGGCTAAATCGCTGGCTTTTAAAGCAGACCAAGCAGGCCAGCAGCACGGTTCGATTCCCGTATCAGCCTCCCCGGACAGGCGCCGGAATGTGGCGACTAGGGGCTTTTCACAGTAACTTCATTGAAGCCTACTCGTGACAATAAGCGATTTTCATTTTCATTTCATTTCAAATATAATTTCAATCCCCTGGCCAACATTTCACCCCTCCCACCAACCCCCAAACAACCCTCAACATTCTAAATACAAACAACAAAGAAAAGGATTCAGGAATCCACCATCTACTTATAAATAGTCACCAACAATATATGCCGTCCAACCAACCAACCAATATATGCCCCCCCTTCCCCCCCACCCCACCCCACCCCAACTTCACCCCCCTCCAATGTTCGATGTTGTCCAATTCTTGAAAGTACACAATAAACAAAGCCCATGAATTGTAGTACCCTTCCACCATGCCCCTCAACTCACCTTCTCGAGTGTTAAAAACTCCAACAGATCCCCCCACCATGCAAACGAATGTTTGCAATCAAGCTGTTCCTATCAAACTGGTCAAGTGGCCAAAGCTTGTTTATATTTTTGTTGAGCAAGTGAGAGATAGTTCAATGGAAAGTCAGCAAAAACTGTTTCTATTTGTAGGGCACGTTTCACATAATGAAAATTCAAAGGTGCTTCACAAAGATGAACATCCGAATTAGGAGCAGGAGTAGGCCACTCGGCCCCTCAAACCTGCTCCGCCATTCAATCGGATTATGGCTGATCTGATTGTAACCTCAACCCCACATTCTTGTCTGCCCCCGATAATCTTTCATCCCCTTGTCAATCAAGAAGTTTAGCACTGAGCCACATGAGGAGGTATTAGGTCAGATGACCGCAAGCGTGGTCAGAGAGGCAGGTTTTTAAAGGAGTGATTCAAAGGACTCAGGATAAGTGTAGGTGAAAGAATGTGTGAACAATTTCCGTGCAAGCAGACAGCTTGTGTTTGCAGTGTTATGTCTACAAGGCAGTTCTTGTTAAATAAATCAGTACTTCTTGTAATGCTTGGCCTGAGCAAACAGTTTGCCGCAGAATGTTAGGTAATTTTCTTCAATGCACACACATATCAGATCTTGCACTTCTTCCTCACTGATTACCTTCCTTTCTAAGGTCACCTGAGAAATCACAAATTCATTGGATGATACAGTATAGAAGGAGGCAACACAGCTTATTGTGCCTCTCGATTTTTCAGAGAGAAATCCAATTAGATCAAGAGGTCACAGATATAGGTTGAGAGGCGGTAGATTTAGAACTGATATGAGAAAGAACTACTTCTCACAGAGGGTGGTGATTTTCTGGAACTCGCTATCCCATAGTGCAGTGGAATCTGAGCCATTAAATGCTTTCAAGAAGGAGATAGATATATTTCCGATTTTAAAATATGGGTTACAGGCATATGGGTGTGATGATACATGAATTCTCATTTGTGTATATAATATAATAACCGAATGGTATATACACATCAGTGCCTGTCTTTATAGATTAATATTCTGGCATCTCTGGCATCCGACCACAGGTGGCATGACGACAGGAGAATGTTCCTGGAATACAGTCACATGTGAGGCAGAATGTATTCTAGCTTCTGACCACAGGTGGCGTGATGACAGGAGACTGCTACTGGAAGACAGCCACATGTAAGACAGGATTCGAGCATCAGGCCACAGGTGGCATGGTGACAGGTGAATGTCACTCGAAGACATCCACATGGGAGACAGAACCTGGACAGCAGCCACAGAGTCTAGTCGCATATCGAGCAGCTCCTGAGTCAACAGTAATCAATACTAGTTAATTATAGTTATTGCATTTAGCTGTCATATCCAACTGTATTCGTAGCCAACATCATAGAAACCGTTTAGTGTTTTAGTTAATTAATAAACAGTTTTGTTCATTTACAATTTTATGTTGTGATCACTTCAACAACAAAGCCATCACAATCCGTGCATACAGAGAACATTACAATGGGGAACAGGTAGATAAGCGGATTTGAAACAAGGAAGAGATCAGCCACGATCTGATTGAATGGTGGAGCAGGCTCGAGAGGCTGAATTGCCTACTTCTGCTCCGAATTCCTATGTTCCTATGTAATACCACTCTTCCTGCGCCATCCCTATAGATCCACAGTTTTAAGTATTTATTCGATTCCATTTTTAAAGTTATTTCTTGACTCTGCTTCCACCAGACTTTCACACAATGCAGGACAGATCATAACAAATCGCTGCAAACTTTCTTTTCTTCATGTTGCCTTTGGTCCTTTCGTCAATCACATTAGAGCTGCGATCTCTAGTTACTTTCACTTTTGCAAACATTTCCCCCTTTATTTGCTTTGTCAAAGCTTCTCAAGGTTTTGAACACATCTATTAAATCTTTGCTTCACCTTCTCTGACCTAATGAGAGCAACCACATGTTTCTCTGGCCTCTCCACAAGACAGAAACATTTATCATTGGCACCATTCTAGTAAATCCTCTCTGCAACCTCTCTTGAGACCTTGACATCCTTGGTAAAGTGTGGTACCTCTATTTAACCAAAATACCGGGGCCTAACCAATATTATGTAAAATAATTAGCACAACATTCTTGGATACCATGCCTCTATTTATAAAGCCACTGACTTCACATGCTTTTGAACAGCCTTACCAACTTCTTCTGCCACCTGCAAAGAATTATGATGATACGCCCTAACTCTATTTGCACTTCCTTTAAAAGTGTACTATCCAGCTTATATTGAATTCTCGTGTTCTTCCAAAATGTTTTATTTCATGTCTGCTTGTGTTAAATTTCATAAATATCATAGAATTTGCAGTGCAGAAGAAGGCCATTCGGCCCATCGAGTCTGCACCGGCTCTTGGAAAGAGCACCCTACCCAAGGTCAACACCTCCACCATAACCCAGTAACCCCACCCAACACTAAGGGCAATTTTGGACACTAAGGGCAATTTAGCATGGCCAATCCACTTAACCTGCACATCTTTGGACTGTGGGAGGAAACCGGAGCACCCGGAGGAAACCCACGCACACACGGGGAGGATGTGCAGACTCCACGCAGACAGTGATCCAAGCCGGAATCGCACCTGGGACCCTGGAGCTATGAAGCAATTGTGCTATCCACAAGGCTACCGTGCTGCCATATATCCAGCTATTTCATCAAATTGGCCACAGCCTGATGTCTGTTAGTATCCTCCTCACCGTTTACTACATTTCTGAGTTTGCGTCAAATCATTAATAAAAGTCAAAGAAAATAATACTGTTATTTTCCGATGCAAGTCTCGGAGGACATCACCATACACCTACCTCCAGCCTGCAACACAATCATACATTACTAATCACTGCTTTCTATCCCATAGTCAATTTTGTATTGATGTAGTTACTGCCCTTTAATCCGAACAAGGCTATTATGTGACATTTTATCAAACACTTTTGGAAATTCAGTGTCAACCACATAATCCAAGCCCTTCCATTACATCATCAAAAAACAGAATCAAATTCGTCAAATACAATTTTCTTTTTGTAAATCCATTCGTCTTCCATTTATTGACCTATATCATTGGAAGTTCTAATGCAGTAACTCCTTGGGAATTGCCCAGGATGTTTGAACGTCCGATGGACAATTCCCTTTCTCCACTGGGCCATCCAAAAAAGTATCCCCACCTTAAATTAAAATGGAAGCTTCACTGAGCCTTAGCCTGCAGCTGAGAGGCAGCCTTCATGGACCTATTGGGCTTCACCCACCATCTGGGGCTCTTTCACAATTGGTAAGATCCCAGAAATGACCCCAATCAGGCCCAAGTGTCCAGATTGTTGCGTTATTGTGCCTACATGCAACTGTAATGTGAAGATGCTTGGCATTGCAATGGTTAATGTGGGACTGGGGAGGGCAGCACGGTGGCGCAGTGGGTTAGCCCTGCTGCCTCACGGCGCCGAGGTCCCAGGTTCAATCCCGGCTTTGGGTCACTGTGTGGAGTTTGCACATTCTCCCCGTGTTTGCGTGGGTTTCGCCCCCACAACCCAAAGATGTGCAGGGTAGGTGGATTGGCCATGCTAAGTTGCCCCTTAATTGGAAAAAAATGAATTGAGTACTCTAAATTTATAGAAACAAAATGTGGGACTGGGGAATACAACAATGGTTTTTTGTAGCGAGTCACATGGTAATAGACTCTGAGATAGCAATACTATTCATGACATAAACAGGGATCGGTAAAAGTTTAAGTCTAACATTAAAAAGTTGAAGTTTAAAATGCAAATCTCACAATCTCATCATTGAGACATTTCAATAACTCATGTCAAAAATGGAAGGCAGTGGTGGGATCGTCTGAAGGGTCAGAAGAAAAGATGGAATTTAACTGACAAACCCAGAATAGCATATCAATATGTGAAAAACCAAAAAGCAGCTGGCGCCAACCCAGAGGGATGCGCGCCTAAAAACAAATCAGACAAATTGAAGAATCAATTGAGGAAACATCACTGCACTAGACAGTGTCCATTATGAGACCCCCGAGTGATGCAAAGTTTTAAAAACCTGGTCACGTCACAACGCTTGTAATTGTCAAGACCCCTGAGTGACACAAGCAAAAGACTGATCACGAGACTGGTGAGCAACACCACACAAAATGTGAGATCCCTGAGTGACATTGATTTAAGCCATTTTATTAGAGCACAAGATGGTGAACACCACTGAAAGAAACTGCATGATCCTGAATAATGCGGAGTCAAAGAATCCAATCCACCCCCAACGCGGTGAGCAGAAATACAAAAAGAAGTTGTACTTACTTCGTAGAACAGGCAATAGTCCCAGAGACCCAGCAAATTGCAAGATGCTGAAACACAGCTGCAACTAGAAAAAGTTTTTTGCAAACCTGCAGAAAAAATGCCTGCCAGAGTTGAACAGAGAAAACTACAGAAAACATCAAATAAAAATGAAAAAAAGATTACAGAGTTAAAAAAAAAACACCTTTGTTTCAGTGTTGACAGCTTGGAAGTTTTAAAAATGCATGATTGCCAAAGGTCTCAAAGTGTAAAACTTAAAGAGAACTGCAAAGTTTCAAAAAAAGAAAGAATTGCCTCGAAAATAAATGCTGCAGTCTTTTCTTTAAGAGGGTTTAAAGAAAAGGTTGTGTAGAAGGCCCATGATCACGGCTCCTGACAGCCCTCTAAGAGTGCACTATGGCAGCATGGTGGTTATTGTATACCTGCTATGAACATCTGCACGGGCTTTGACTGGTATTGTGAGTGTCACATTGATTACTCTTGTGGCAGAGTAACCGCCATTTAGTCTCCATGTTGATTTAAACAAGGGCTGCTGCAGAGTGAAAGAATCGTAACTGCTACCAGGGTAACAGGTATTGCCCCGGATGAGGCACTGTCAATGGCCAGATACTAGTTGCATTTTTGAAAATGTGGAATCTCCTTTCGTTCATGAAAATATAAAGTTCAGATGAGGAGAAGGCAACGTATGTTTAATAAGGACACAGGGAGTCAACACCGAGTAAAATAAGAAACAAAGTTTTATTTACACAAACAATATGTACACTACCTGGTAGATCCCTACTGGGTTGCTTCGGAGGTCGGTGCCTTACTGGTCGACCTTATATACATGGATTAATTGAGCTAACCCACCAAAAGCAGGGAATACTCCGCAAGGAGCACGCGGAAGACCAGCATTCCCACCCCATATATTCCATCCAGGGTATTACAGTATGTACAGCCAATCGCGTGCTGCACCATGGGGAAACCTGCAATCTGTGCAAATTCTCAGGCTCACTCTTCTCGCTTGTCTCTGGCTAAATGTGTTGCCAATAATGTTGGTATTTTTCGGTCCCACCCAGCAGCGTTGCCAATACTGTGAGTATTTCTATTTATCTTAGCGAACCACAAGCCTTCCCTTATATCAATCAAATGACCACACAATCAGTTAGTTAGTTCAAAAGATGGTTTATTTATATACGCAAGAGTTATCTCAACATGCAAACACAATATCTACTGCAAGTTAAATGACACCTATCAGCTACAATAACCTATACTTAACATCAGGGCGACTGGCACTATGCAAATGAATAAGGCCTTTATCTGGATTTCACTTCACTGGTTTGAAGAAAGTGGCTCTGTCTCTGCTGGGCTCATCCGTCAGGTAGCAATCATTGGTCTTGAACTTGGCTGGCTGTTCCTGCTACAATTGGATTGGCACAGACCAGATCCAAAAGAGTCAGAACACATGGCTGTTCTCTCTTTTATCCCTCTGGGATTTTGCGCTCTTTGGGGTGGTGCTTAACCTTGGACCCGATAGTTCGACAGGGCTCTGATCACTGTCTTCGATTTCGGCCAATAAAGGGGCAGGTGTCTTGGTGGCAGGGCGGGTCCTTAGCGATCATTGATCGATCTTGGCAGTTGGGCTTTCTGAGTAAGGGGAGTGGCGCCGATCAGTCTGTGGCTGTACCGGTTGCTTGATTGGAGTTCTAAAGTCCTGGGAAAAATGAGCCATTAAAATGCAAACGAGCAGGGGTTTCGATCAGGCATAGTTATCTGTGTTTCAGATACAGATAGGCTCTGCATCTGTCTGAGTCCTGGGTTAGCCATAATTCCCATGGTCCTTTGCAGGTGGCCATCTTAGATGGTTACAAATGGAATGTGATGAATGTTCTTCTCTTTGTACAGAGAGGCTTAATGACCGATCTTACAGCAATGCACTGCAAACTGTGAGATTTTGTTCCTGTTTCATAGAATCATAGAATTTCCAGTGCAGTAGGAGACTATTCAGTTCATTGGGTCTGCACCGGCCCCTAGAAAGAGCCCATGCCTCCACCTATCCCCATTTCCCAGTAACCCCAACTAATCTTTTGGACACTAAAGGGCAATTTTTGGAGTGAGAGCGCTTATTTGGTAGCTCCCGCTCGTGGTGGACTGTTGGGACCTTTTCCCCTGATTTATGGGGGATTTGACTGGTAAAATTGGACTCTGGTGAAACAGAGGAGAAGAATCCCCCACCAGTTTATGGAGCCATGGTTAAGAAGTGGTCAGCAAAGAAGAGATTGTTGGGCAAAGAAGAGAGTGGAGCCTGCAGGAAAACATGGTGGAGGTTGAGGCGCTGAGATTGCCGGCCCAGTGGTCAATGGAGCAGCTGGTGAAATTCCTCCAAGCAAAGTCTGGAGTACCTAGACCCAATTAAGCCGGGGATTGGTCAGCTGGAGCAAAGGTTGGAAGCCCATGGACTGGCGATCCAGAAGGTGGAAGAGAAGGTGGCTGAGCATGAGAACCAGCTTACCATGATGGCAACAGAGATGGACCTGATGAGGGACCATCAGAAAAGGCTGCAGGAGAAGGTGGAAGATTTGGAGAACAGGTCGCGCAGGCAGAATTTGAGGATCGTTGGCCTCCCCGAGGGCATTGAGGGCCGGATGCAGGGTCATACGTGGCGCGTATGTTTGTGAAGCTGCTTGGCGAAGGTGCGTTTGCTCGACCCCTGGAAGTGGACAGGGCGCATAGAGCGCTTGTGAGGAAGCCACGGATGAATGAGCCGCCGAGGGTGATGGTGGTGCGAATGCACAGGTTCCTGGATAAGGAACAGATATTGAGGTGTGCCAGCCAGACAAGGAGCTGCAAATGGGAAGACAGCGAGCTGCGCATTTACCAGGATTTGGTTGCGGAACTGGCCAAAAGAAGAGTGAGCTTGAACAAGGTTAAATCGACCCTCTTCATTTACTCCTCAAGTACCAATACAATGATTCCTAAAAATAGTAGATTATAATTTTGTCTCTTTCTGCTGGTTCTTTTAAATCTTTTGATTACTTTTCCTTCTTGATCCTTTTGCATTCCCTCATAATCCACTCTCTTTCCCCCTCTTCATTTCTACCCTAATCATATTCGCCATATTTCCTTGCCCTTTGTTGCATGTTGTCTGCAGATTTTCTATCATTTTCTTCGACTAGTTGAGGCGATAGTCAATTGAGCATGACACTCATGAGATCACTGATGTGATATTGGCATCGCTGTGGTGTTATCACTTTGGCATTCCAGTTATTTGCATCGCAAACATAGTGCCATGTGACTGGTATGGTTAAAAAGTCTAATTAACATAATTGCAGTAATTTATTTCTTCACACATGTTGGCTCAGTTATTATTCACAGAGTATTATCCTGATAATTCCTTGCAACGACTTAATTGCTTTTAACAAGGTAGAGATGATGATAAATTGGTCTTCAATTCAAAAATGTTGATTAATGTAAACCATTGCGATCTTTGTGGAGATACATGGATACCTCTGAAATTTAGTTGGACAACTTAAGTTTACAGGCTTCATCAATCTCCACGGGATCTGTAAATTATTAATCGGATCTCACGGTATGATTTCACCTCCTGGGTCTAAATATTCACAAAGACGGAAGGGCTCTGCACTTTAGCTAAAATGTCACTGGAACCCCCCAGGGGGTGGGGGGGGGGGGGGGGGGGGGGGGGAAACAAAATTGTAAATGGTATTTCATTTGTGTGGATTTGTTTATTTTGTGTTTTATAAAATGAAAACTTGAATAAAAATACTTTTTTTAGATGATATGTGCCTGCATGGAGGGTGCTTGGCAGAGCAAGGGACAACGTGAGACTGGAGAGTGGTATCGCCCACAGAGTGACGTATGTTGTCACATGGTCAGAGAACAGTCGAGGATAGAACTCGGTATGCAGCAAGCTTGTATGGAAGAGTTCCATACTCTTCCATACATCTCACGGAACAGAATTGTACTGCTCCACAAGAAGCAGGGGGGTGGTGGGGAGGGGGGGGGGGGGGGGTTGATTGTGAGCAGCTGTGAGCCTGTTGGCCTCTGTACAGGTTTTCCTTGTCAACAAACACCCTTTGTGTTCCTGACAAAGTCTGTTAGTGTGCAATTGTAATTAACTTTACATTCCAGCAAGCATTCCTTCATCAGCGTGTTTGAGATGGAAGAGTTAATACTGCTTTGAAGAATGGCGATCTGCTTACTTCAGACCTATTTTATGACACTTATTCCTCTTGGTCAGATAAACAATGACCTAGGAAGTGCTAATTTCCATCTCAACCCAGTAGTCTTTATCATTTGTGAAAAGGCAGCCTCACGTGTTTAGCAGGATGCTTTATTTTTGTTTTAGCCTTGCAAAGCATGTTGTTAAAGATTGGTTAATAGCAGTAGCGCATCATGGGTGATAGCGAATCAGCAGCCTGCTTTATATTCTGTCTGATTTTCTTTTCAAAGGAAAATTGGTTAAGCAGCAAACTGGGCAGCTGTTACTCTGCCGTTCAATTTGCACTTTCACCAAAGACTGATTTCTTTTCCAAACATTTCGGAATTGCCGGCATTGGGCTGTTTAGCAATCAAGTCATCATATCAACAAATCCTGAGAGGAATCCTTGCGGATAAGTTATGAAATGTCCCTGGTAAAGATTTATCGGAAGAGTATTTTGTTGATCTGATAAAAAAGCAATCCATGAAGCAGCTTTGTTCCACCGTAGCATTTTAATCCCCGAGTTGGAAGATCATGGATTCAAATCTCACTCTGCAAATTTAGCACATAATCCGCACCAGTGCTTGGTCCAATCTGGAGAGTGTGCTTTCTTTTTGGAGCTTCCATCCTTCAGATAAGGCAGCGATGGAAAAACTCAACTTTGTTTCAATCATTCCTTGAGCATTAAAGTAAGGTGAGGCAGCCGTTTTCAAGGTCATGGGGCTGGATTCTCCGTTTCAGCGGCTAAGTGCCGGCTCGAATGGAGAATTCGCGGGAGGTTTATGACCAAGAAAGCAGCGGCACTGGGTGAAACTCCCGGCTCCTGCGCCAAAAGCAGCTGGTGAATGGCCGGGTCCTTGGCCGCGCACGCGCATGGCTGACGACCTGCAGCAGTCGTACAACATGATGCCTGCTGTGCGCGGATCTGACCCGCCATCCATGACATCACAGGTCACTCCTTGGCCACCCGTTACCAGTCACCCCAGCCCTCGTGGAAGCTCACCGGTCAGCGGCACAGATCCCGACCAAGTGTGATAATGCTGGACACAGTCCGCAGTTGTCACGCCAGTTTTCTGACCGCTGAGACCTCATCTGTGTCTCGCCATCGGGAACTTGGCCCATCGGGAGCGGAGCATCAGGGGAGGGCCTGCTGATGATGCACCAACCTGTTGCAATGGTGCGCAGCGTGCAACGTTATTATGCCATTTCTGAGGGGCTTGGAGCATGGCTGACCGGCGTCAAACCGCCGCCGGCCCCGATTTGGGCACCGGAGTCGATTCTCCACCCGATCGCCGATTATGCTATTGCCGTTGGGGGCAACGGAGAATCCAGCCCATGATTTCTCATGCACCATCTTCACCAGAGGTAAGCCACTATCGCATTCAAATCAGGTAACATATGGAGGGTGCCTGACTGAAACCAGAGATAAGGATCCTATATTTGCAATTTGGGGCTCTAATCCCAATTTGGGAAGTTGGTGTACCCAGAATGAAATCAATATACAAATGCACTGAGGTGCAACAGGCTGACCAACAGTCCATAAAGCAACTGGTGGACCCACTCCAAAATAAGCCAGTAAACATTTTGCATTTTGAGATTGCATTATTGTTTGTATGGCTGGGGGAAGCAGTTATAATTCAATGTTGAGGTTAACAAATGGCTCCACCTGAGGTAGTTTCAATGAGTTGTGATGGCACCAGAAGCTGATCTCCTCAGACAGAGGTTCAGTATACGAGTGATGATCTGACTTGGATGGCCACAGTCACAATTTGAGCTGTTCCGCATGTTCTACTTGCAGAGCAGCACGGTACCATAGTGGTTAGCACTGTGGCTTCACAGCGCCAGAGTCCCAGGTTCGATTCCCCGCTGGGGCACTGTCTGTGCGGAGTCTGCATGTTCTCCCTGTGTCTGCGTGGGTTTCCTCCGAGTGCTCAGGTTTCCTCCCACAGTCCAAAGATGTACAGGTTAGCTGGATTGGCCATGCTAAATTGCCCTTAATGTCCAAAATGGTTAGGAGGGGTTATTGGGTTAGGGGGATAGGGTGGAAGTGAGGGCTTAAGTGGGTTGGTGCAGGTCCGATGGGCCGAATGTACTGTATGTTCTATGTTCGAAGCAAGTGGCCACTTTTTCTCTGTCCCATCTTCAAGTGTTTGAGGCTGTTGCGTTAATATAATGATATTAAATAACCAACATAGGGATTTGGAAAAGGTACAGGTGAAGTTGCCATGGTCCCAGTTGACCATAGGCTCCTTTCCCCTTTCAAGAGGAGAGCTGACTGGTGGTGATTTAACCTGAGGACCACCACACGTCAGGTGAGGGGCAAGGTTAAAAAGGCAGGGACTTCATGAATAACCTCAGCCAGTACGGGAATTGAACCCGCGCTGCAGACCTTGCTCTGTATCATGAACCATAATGATTTGGTAAAGACATTGTGGGTTCAATTATTTAAACTAGGCACATCAGAGCTGTATGCTCTGCACCTCTCAAAGCAAAAGTGGAAGTAAGACAAGATTACATCACATACCTCCTTACTATTGATTTCATGATGATGTCCCCTAAAGGGATATTACAGCAAAGGGTTGTCCAGATTTCTCATGGGAGATTGAAGTCCAGGATTTTACCACTCCGATCAGTTACCATGTTGTGTTTGGTGATGTTTTCAATCAACCAGGAGATACAGCATTGAGTAGCGGGGAGTGAGACAGGAACCCTTCTATTAATGTAAGCTTTCCAAGTAGAAAACCAGCAAACTAACATTGTCACAAAGCCAACTGAACTCCAATCACTGCGTTCCCAGTTCCAGCAGTAAATACCCACTGGGAAATGGGTTCCTGAAATTGCAAAATATGTTACATAAATCTTAATAAATAAAGTTTCTGTTCTGTTTTAAATTTTGACAAGGTTTGAGCAGCAATGAGGGTGAGGTAGGGAAGGACGGTTGAGGTTTCTGAGATAGAAGTAGGCAGTCTTCACAATGGATTGGAGATGAAATTTGAAGTTCAGTTCAGCCTGCGGCAGAACACCATTGTCTACTAATGGGCAAAGCTTCAGCAGACCATCCTGACAGAAAAATAGCATTGAGAGCTTTTGACAGGCACGAAGCTGAATAGGTTGGCTTTAGTCTTGCCTTGATTGAGGTGCAGAAAAAAGTGATTCAATGATAAATTGATGGCATGCAAACAACACAGCACAATCGTGGAATTATGGGTGCTAGTTGTCAGATAAAGCTGGTTGTCATTAACATACACAAAGGGTGGGAGCAGGAGTGTCTGATAAAGGAAGGAATAACGTGCATCTATACAGCACTTCTCACAACCAGTGGACATCTCAAAGCTCTTTACAGCCAATGCAGCACTTTTGAAGTCGGGTCACTGTTGTTATGCAGTAAAAATTACAACAAACTCCCACATACAGCAAAATTGACCAGATAATCTGGTATTTCTTTTTGCAACATTGACTGATGGAGAAATATTGGCTTGAACACCAGGGATAAGCCGACTGCCTTTCTTCAAAATTGTGCTTTGGGATCTTTTATACCCATTTAAACAGGCAGATGTGGGTGCTGGTTTAACATCTCATTCAAAGGTTGGCACCTCCAATACTGCATCACACCCTGAGTACTGCATAGGAGTGTCAGCGTTGATATTTGTGTTCAAACCATGGAGTGGGGCTTAAACCCAGAACTTTGTGGACCAGAGGCAAATGTACTCAAAACTGAGCCATGGCTGACACTCCAATGATAAAGGGTGTAGAAGCCAGAGGTTTCTGCAGTGCACATGTCAATGACCTTCTAACCCAGCCACCTCACCAGCATCAGTATCTAAGTTCTTGGTTTCCTGACTAATTAAGCTGAGTAGATTGTGCAGGCATTGGTGGTGATCTTTCAGGAATCACTGCAGGCAGGCTGGGTCCCAGAGGACTGGAAAGTAGATGATGTAACACCACTGTTTAAGAAGGGAGGGAGGGAGACAGAATACAGGGAATTATGGGCTGGTTAGCCTGACTCATTGGGAAAATTTTAGAGTCCATTAATAAAGATGATATCACAGAGTACTTGGAAGTGCATGTTAAAATAGTACTGAGTCAGCACGGCTTCGTTCAGGGGAGGTTACGTCTGACAAATCTGTTGGGAGTTCTTTGAGGAGGTAACAAGGAGGTTAGACAAAGGAGAACCAGTGGACATCATAGAATCATAGAATTTACAGTGCAGAAGGAGGCCATTCAGCCCATCGAGTTTGCACAGCCCTTGGAAAGAGCACCCCACTTACGGCCACGCCTCCACCCTATCCCCGTAACCCCGTAACCCAGTAACCCCACCCAACCTTTTTGGACACTAAGGATAATTTATCATGGCCAGTTCACCTAACCTGCACATCTTTGGACTGTGGGAGGAAACCGGAGCACCCGGAGCAAACCCACACAGACACGGGAAAAACGTGCAGACTCCGCACAGACAGTGACCCAAGCAGGGAATCGAACCTGAGGCCCTGGAGCTGTGAAGCAACTGTGATAACCACTGTGCTACCATGCTGCCCTAAGGAAAAATTTGGAGTCACACCTGTGCTTCCTTATTATGTACAATGTGGGCAGAATTCTCCATCAGTGGGATCCTCCGCTTCGACAGCGGCGCACTCACGCCCGTGGATTTCACAACGGCGTGCGGGTGGCCACAATGGGAAACCACATTGGACATCCGCCGGGAATGAGGATCCCACTGCAGGCAGAGGGAGTGGGGAGGAGGAGGCGGTGGTGGGGGGGGGGGGGGGGCGCGCAGGGGGGTTGCTGCGCCAGAAAATGGGTCTGGCGGGTCAGAGAATTCCGCCCTGAATCCCAGGACTGTTGTTTTGTTTGCCAGCTCACGATGAATTGAAGTAGGTCTTGTGGTGCACTGAATAGCATCCCTATCTCTGTGCCAGAAGTTCCGGTTTCAAGTCCCACTCCAGGATTCGATAGTCAAGGATGATGCATTCATAACTCAGCCAAAAAGGTTAAATGTCAACATGCAAATTCTTTCAACATGACAGTGGTCAGCCCTCAAGCTGAAGACCTGTGTTCTGGGATTTACTAGCTATGGAAACAGATGAAAGCCTGCCTTTGAGCATCACTTTGTGCAGCAAGAGAGTTGGATTTATGAATTGAGGAGCCTGCCTGTGCCTTAATGCTGGTTTCTCCAATCTTTGGGAAGTTGAAATGAGATTATGTCATAAATTATTAATCAAGCTGCTTTGTTTCAGAGACAGCAAGCAAGAATACAGCGTCCAGTTAAAGCAATATTACACTTATTCAATCGCACTCCTCCCATCGAAAACACAAGTCGTTCTCATTGACTCATTTACTTTTCAAGTTATTTTGCTTCCAGTCTACATTGAAATGCAAAAGCCAATATTACCATAAGACCATAAGACATAGGAGTGGAAGTAAGGCCATTCGGCCCATCGAGTCCACTCCGCCATTCAATCATGGCTGATGGGCATTTCAACTCCACCTCCCAGCATTCTCCCCATAGCCCTTAATTCCTCGCGACATCAAGAATTTATCTATCTCTGCCTTGAAGCCATTTAGCGTCCCGGCCTCCACTGCACTCTGCGGCAATGAATTCCACAGGCCCACCACTCTCTGGCTGAAGAAATGTCTCCGCATTTCTGTTTTGAATTTACCCCCTCTAATTCTAAGGCTGTGCCCACGGGTCCTCGACTCCTCGCCTAACGGAAACAGTTTCTTTGCGTCCATCCTTTCTAAGCCATGTATTATCTTGTAAGTTTCTATTAGATCTCCCCTTAACCTTCTGAACTCCAATGAATACAATCCCAGGAACGCCAGCCGTTCCTCATATGCTAGACCCCGCCATTCCAGGGATCATCCGTGTGAATCTCCGCTGGACACGCTCCAGTGCCAGTATGTCCTTCCTGAGATGTGGGGCCCAAAACTGGACACAGTACTCCAAATGGGGCCTAACCAGAGCCTTATAAAGGCTCAGTAGCACATCGCTGCTTTTATATTCCAACCCTCTTGAGATAAATGACAACATAGCATTCGCTTTCTTAATCACGGATTCAACCTGCATGTTTACCTTTAGGGAATCCTCGACTAGCACTCCCAGATCCCTTTGTACTTTGGCATTATGAATTTTCTCACCGTTTAGAAAGTAGTCTATGCTTGGATTCTTTTTTCCAAAGTGCAAGACCTCACATTTTCTCACGTTGAAATGCATCAGCCATTTCCTGCACCACTCTCCCAAACTGTCTAGATCCTTCTGCAGCCTCCCCACTTCCTCAGCACTACCTGCCTGACCACCTAACTTCGTATCATCAGCAAACTTCGCTAGAATGCCCCCAGTCCCTTCATCCAGATCATTAATATATATGGTGAACAGCTGCGGCCCCAACACTGAACCCTGTGGGACACCGCTGGTCACCGGCTGCCATTCCGAAAAAGAACCTTTTATCCCAACTCTCTGCCTTCTGTCAGACAGCCAATCCTCAACCCATGCCAGTAGCTCACCTCGAACACCATGGGCCCTCACCTTACTCAGCAGCCTCCTGTGTGGCACCTTATCAAAGGCCTTTTGGAAATCCAGATAGACCACATCCACTGGGTTTCCCTGGTCTAACCTACTTGTCACCTCCTCAAAGAATTCTAACAGGTTCGTCAGGCACGACCTCCCCTTACTAAATCCATGTTGACTTGTTCTAATCCGACCCTGCTCTTCCAAGAAATTAGAAATCTCATCCTTAACGATCGATTCTAGAATTTTACCAACAACCGAGGTTAGGCTAATTGGCCTATAATTTTCCATCTTTTGTCTTGATCCTTTCTTGAACAAGGGGGTTACAACAGCGATCTTCCAATCGTCCGGGACTTTCCCTGACTCCAGTGATTTTTGAAAGATCTCAACCAACGCTTCCGCTATTTCTTCAGCCACCTCCCTCAGAACTCTAGGATGTAGGCCATCGGGGCCAGGAGATTTGTCAATTTTAAGACCTTTTAGCTTTTTTAGCACCATCTCTTTTGTAATGGCAACCATATTCAACTCAGCCCCCTGACCCTTTATAATTTTTGGGATATTACTAACGTCTTCCACTGTGAAGACAGACGCAAAGTACTTATTAAGTTCTCCAGCCATTTCCTCATCTCCCATCACTAGCCTTCCAGAATCAGTTTGAATTGGCCCAATGTCTACTTTGGCCTGACGTTTGTTTCTTATGTATTGAAAGAAACTTTTACTATCATTTCTTATATTACTGGCTAGCCTGCCTTCATATTTGATCCTCTCCTTCCTTATTTGTCTCTTTGTTAACCTCTGTTTGTTTTTGTAGCCTTCCCAATCTTCTGATTTCCCGGTGCTTTTGGCCACTTTATAGGATCTCTCTTTTTCTTTGATACATTTCCTGACCTCCTTTGTCAGCCATGGCTGTCTAATCCCTCCCTGGATAATCTTCTTTTCTTGGGGATGAACCTCTGTACAGTGTCCTCAATTATGCATACAAACTCCTGCCATTTTTGCTCTACTGTCTTCCCTGCTAGGGTCTGCTTCCAGTTGATTTTCACCAGTTCCTCTCTCATGCCCTCGTAATTACCTTTATTTAACTGTAACACCATTACATCCGATTTTGCCTTCTCTCTTTCAAACTGCAGACTGAACTCAACCATATTATGATCGCTGCTTCCTAAGTGTTCCCTTACTTTAAGATCTTTAATAAAGTCTGGTTCATTACATAGCACTAGGTCCAGAATAGCCTGCTCCCTTGTGGGCTCCATGACAAGCTGTTCCAAAAAGCCATCTTGTAAGCATTCCATGAATTCCTTTTCTTTGGATCCACTGGCTACATTATTTACCCAATCCACCTGCATATTGAAGTCCCCCATGATCACTGTGACCTTGCCTTTCTGACATGCCTTTTCTATTTCCCGGTACATGTTGCGCCCCTGGTCCTGACCACTGTTAGGCGGTCTGTACATAACTCCCATTATGGTTTTTTTGCCTTTGTGGTTCCTCAATTCTACCCACACAGACTCCACATCATCCGACCCTATGTCGTTTAGTGCCATAGATTTAATTTTGTTCTTAACTAACAAGGCAACCCCACCCCCTCGGCCCACCTCCCTGTCTTTTCGATAGGTTGTATATCCTTGGATGTTTAACTGCCAGTCCTGAACCCCCTGCAGCCATGTCTCTGTGATGCCTACCACATCATAATCATTCACGATGATCTGTGCCATTAGTTCATCTACTTTGTTACAAATGCTACGAGCATTCAGGTAAAGTGCCTTAATGTTAACTTTCTTATCAGTACAGATATTGGAAGTCCTAAGATGTCCAAAGTTATCCTTCCTTTTTGTTGCATTCCTAGTCTGCCTCAAGCTTAAATCCACCTGCCTACATGTTATCCTCCTGCATATCTTGCCATTTAACTCCATGCTCCCTGTCGCTTTCACTTTCCCTTCCCCCCAACTCAGAAGTTTAAAGTCCTACTGACCACCCTATTTATCCTCTTCGCTAGAACACTGGTTCCAGATCGGTTCAGGTGGAGACCGTCCCAATGGTACAGATCCCCCCGGTTCCAAAACTGATGCCAATGTCCCATGAAGTGGAATCCCTCTTTCCCACACCAATCCCTTAGCCACGTGTTTACTTCCCTAATTTTCCTATCCCTATGCCAATTGGCACGTGGCTCGGGCAGTAATCCAGAGATTATGACCCTTGAGGACCTGTACTTCAATTTTCTTCCTAGTGCTTGATAGTCCCCGAACAGGTCCTCCACCCTAGCTTTACCTATGTTGTTAGTCCCAACGTGGACCACAACAACTGGATCCTCCCCCTCCCGCTCCAGTATCCTTTCAAGCCGGTCAGAGATGTCCCGCACCCTGGCACCGGGCAGGCAACACACCATGCGAGACTCCCGATCCGGCTTGCATAGGATACTATCTGTCCCCCTAATTATAGAATCCCCTATAACAACTACTTGTCTTTTTACTCCCCCCTCTTGAATGGCCTTCTGCACCATGGTACCGTGGTCAGTTGGCTCATCCTGTCCAGAGCCCCTTTCCTCATCCATACAGGGAGCAAGAGTCTCATACCTGTTGGACAAGGTCAAGGGCTGAGGCTCCTGCACTCCTGAACTCAGGTTCCCTCTGCCTGCCTCACTTACAGTCACACTCTGATGTCCCTGATCAGTTACTGAATGTGAATTACTTAATCTCCCAGGTGTGACTGCCTCCTGAAACAAAGTGTCCAGGTAACTCTCCCCCTCCCGGATGTGCCGCAGTGTTTGAAGCTCAGACTCCAGATCATCAATTCTGAGCCGGAGATCTTCCAGCAACCAACACTTGCTGCAGATGTGGTCATTGCCATTCACAAGGGGAACAGCCAGCTCCCACATCATACAGCTACAGCACATCACCTGCCCAGCCATCTCTGATTAGTTAATTAATTTATTACTTTGTATAAATTTCAGTTAAAAAAACTTGGAGACCTCTGCTATAGTCTTTTCCAACCTAGTTCTGGTTAACAAATAAGAAAAAGAGAAATAATAATGTAATAAGGCACTCACCTGCTCACCCCAATGGGTCTTATTATTAGGTTAGAGGAGGAGGGCGTGTGGGAGACACTACACGTGTAGTGTCTCGGGTTTCCTCTCCACCAGAATTTATTAACTAGGGAGGGGTAAACCTTCCCAGAAGTCCACGGGACAAACTTCCTGTTCCCTGCAAAGGTAAGTAATTTAAACTTACCACTCACCTCCCGATAGGCTCAGCCCCTGCCGGTATCCAATGGCTGGCTGCTGCAATTGAAATTGACAAATCTACTCACCAGCTGAAGTATCCCAGCTCCCGCCGAAATCCAACTGACTGCAACCCCTGCAAAGGTAAGTAATTTAAACTTACCACTCACCTCCCGATAGGCTCAGCCCCTGCCGGTATCCAATGGCTGGCTGCTGCAATTGAAATTGACAAATCTACTCACCAGCTGAAGTATCCCAGCTCCCGCCGAAATCCAACTGACTGCAACCCCTGCAAAGGTAAGTAATTTAAACTTACCACTCACCTCCCGATAGGCTCAGCCCCTGCCGGTATCCAATGGCTGGCTGCTGCAATTGAAATTGACAAATCTACTCACCAGCTGAAGTATCCCAGCTCCCGCCGAAATCCAACTGACTGCAACCCCTGCAAAGGTAAGTAATTTAAACTTACCACTCACCTCCCGATAGGCTCAGCCCCTGCCGGTATCCAATGGCTGGCTGCTGCAATTGAAATTGACAAATCTACTCACCAGCTGAAGTATCCCAGCTCCCGCCGAAATCCAACTGACTGCAACCCCTGCAAAGGTAAGTAATTTAAACTTACCACTCACCTCCCGATAGGCTCAGCCCCTGCCGGTATCCAATGGCTGGCTGCTTTCCCATATTCTGCATGTTTGGCTTCCCGATTCAGGCCAGTCTGAAAGCAACAGTTCAAAATGTGACTACTCACATGTTTGCGCCTTTTATCCAAGAACTAGAGACCTGTCACCAGGTCTATCAACCAAATTACCTGCCCATTTTTCCAAGGGTACATTACAAGCAAGTGCCATGCTCACGAACAAAAGCATTCTCATCAAAATGTGTGTGAATACCTGTTTGGCTGCTTGAGATTAGAATGCAAATTGCTTCATGTCCTTAGTCATCCTAACTAATGGACCCAAAATGAGTTAATAGATCCTTGTTTATTTGTTCGCAAAGTGATGCGAGTTGTGATGTTCGAAATCTGGCTCGTCTGGTACTGATTCAGGCAATGCCAGAGAAACTTCCTTAGAAAATGCGTTTTAGAAAACAAACATATTTACACAGTTGGGGGCGAAAGGGAGCTGAGCAAACCTAAGAGGATAAGACCCAGGGCCCGATTTGCAGGCCCTGAAACTGACAGGCCTCGTCGTGGGTGGGGCTGGAAAGTTTAGAGAGCCGTTAGACTGCTTCTCCACAGCTAGTGTTAAAATAAATAGGACGTGGCTCCCTTTCCCAAGACTCCGCTGCACTCGACTGAAGGCCTCAGGGAACCCGCTGCATTGCACTTGTCAAACTCAACCAGACTGCAGTTTGTGGTAAACCACTGTTACACATGTATTAGGTGATGTAAGGTAGGACCTGTACTACAGGTTCGCCGGTAGTCCCTGCCTGCTGGCTCCGCCCAGTAGGCGGATTATAAATATGCGTGTCCTCATTCAGCAGCCATTTCGCCAGCTGCTGTGGGAGGCCACATATCTTAGAGCAATAAAGCCTCAGTTGTATCCAACTCTAGTCTTTGTACAATTGATCATGCATCAATTTATTGCTCTAAGATTTTCGAAAAGATGGACCTCCGAATCAAACCGGATCGCTTGCAGCGGGATCCACAATCAAGCGACGCCAAAAAGGACTTTAATCACTGGCTAGCTTGCTTCGAGGCGTATATCAACTCAGCGACCACCCCTCTTCCGGAGGCTCAGAAGATACAGATCCTGTACTCAAGGTTGAGCTCCAACGTGTTTCTGCTGATCCAGGACGCCCCGAACTACGCCAAAGCCATGGCACTCCTCAAAGAGAACTACGCACAGAAAATGAACACGCTCTTCGCCAGGCACATACTCGCCACTCGCTCTCAACTCCCTGGTGAGTCCATAGAAAACTTCTGACGGGCCCTAATCCCACTCGTCTGGGACTGTGACTGTCAGGCCGTTATGGCCACCGAACATTCCAACCTTCTTATGCGGGTCGCGTTCGGAACGGGGATTAGGTCGGACCTCATACGCCAAAGACTGTTAGAAGGGGCCATGCTCGACCTAGCTGAAACAAAGAAGCTAGCGCTCTCCATGACGGTCGCCTCACGTAACATCCAGGCCTACCCCACCAGCCACGCGGCCCACCCCTCCTACTCCTCGTGGACCCCACAGATGGCCGCCCCAGCGGGGCCTTACCCAGCCAGTACGCCTGCACCACACGCCAGCCCGCGCACACCGGGGGAACCCGGTGTTACTTCTGCGTCCAGCGGAAGCACCCTCGCCAACGCTGCCAGGCCCGCGCTGCCCTTTGCAAGGCCTGCGGCAAAAACGGGTACTTCGCTGCAGTGTGCCAGGTCCACGCAGTCGCCGCTATTGCCCCCACCCCTCTCGTCTACACACAGTGAGAGCCACCATCTTCATCTCCCCGGACCACGTGCGGCCAGTGGGTGCTGCCATCTTCACCTCCCGGGGCCACGCGTGGCCAGTGGGTGCCGCCATCTTCTCCCCCCAGGCCACGTGCGGCTGATGTGCGCCGCCATCTTGTCCAACCCCCGCAACATGCAGCCCATGGGCGCTGCCATTTTGTTCCCTGCAGGAACTTCAGGCGCCGCCATCTTGTTTCCCCCAGGGACATGGACACCGACAGCATTTGAGGACCTGGGCCCCCCAGGCTCCCCATCATCCGCCGTCAGCACGACCGACCACAACTCACCTCAGTGACGATCGACCAGTCTCGTCCGCACAACCTGGCCACTGCATCGACCAGTTTGAAAATCAACAGCCACATGACCTCTTGCCTGCTGGACTCCGGGAGCACTGAAAGCTTCATACACCTGGATACGGTAAGGCACTGCTCCCTCGCGGTCCACCCCGCCAACCAAAGAACTTCCCTGGCCTCCGGATCCCATTCTGTCACGATACGGGGGTTCTGCACAGTCACACTCACGGTCCAGGGCGTAGAATTCAGCGGCCTCCGCCTCTACATCCTCCCTAACCTCTGCGCTGCCCTACTCCTAGGCCTGGACCTCCAGTGCAATCTCCAGAGATTAATCCTCAAATTCGGCGGGCCCCTGCCACCCCTCACTGTTTGCGGCCTCGCGACCCTAAAGGTTGATCCGCCTTTCTTCTTCACCAATCTAATCCTGGATTTCAAATCCGTCGCCACCAGGAGCAGACAGCACAGCACCCAGGACAGGGCCTCATCAGGTCAGAGGTCCAGCTGCTGCTTCGGGAGGGCAGTATCGAGGCCCGCAACAGCCCCTGGAGAGCCCAAGTGGTAGTCATTAAAACTGGGGAGAAACACAGAATGGTCGTGGACTACAGCCAGACCATCAATCGGTATACGCAGCTCGACACGTACCCCCTCCCATGCATATCTGATATGGTCAATCAGATTGCATAGTACCGGGTCTTCTCAAATCCGCCTACCACCAGCTCCCCATTCGTAAATCGGACCGTCCTTGATTCAACAGCCATTTCGCCAGCTGCTGTTGGAGGCCACACATCTTAGAGCAATAAAGCCTCAGTTGTATCCAACTCTAGTCTTTGTACAATTGATCGTGCATCACAGTTTTATTCTCCTGTAAGTGAAAAGGAGCAGAGTGGAATCCCAACTTTGCTGGCTATTCCTCGGAAGTTCTGGCCCATATTACCTTTGCTGTAGAAAAGAAGAAACTAAATGAGGTAGAACAGCAGAGCGATCTATTGATACGGATGATAAAATCATTGAAAGTAGTAAGTCAAATAAATTGCAAACAAAGTATTGGATTTTTTCGATGCATACAGAATTCAAAAGTAGTGAAGTTACATGTTGAGAGAGCTTGAACATAAGAGCAAGGATGTACTGTTGAGCCTGTATAAGTCAGACCCAATTTTGAATATTGTGAGGAGTTTTGGGCCCGTATCTAAAAAAAGGATGTGTTGACCTTGGAAAAGGTCCAGAGGAAGTTCACAAGAATAATCCCAGGGATGAAGGATTGGTCATATGAGGAGCGGTTGAAGACTCTGGGCCTGTAGTCAATGGAGTTCAGAAGGATATCGGGGGATCTTATTGAAACTTACAGAATACTGCGAGGCCCAGATAGAGTGGACGTGAAGAGAATGTAAGCAAAACTAGAATCCGAGGGCACAGCCTCAGACTGAAAGGATGATCCTTTTATACTGAAATGAGGAGGAATTTCATCAACCAGAGGGTGGTGAATCTGTGGAACTCTTTGCCGCAGAAGGCTGTGGAGGCCAAGTCACTGAGTGCCCTGAAGATAAAGATATCTTGGCCCTGGATTAATAAAGGGATCACGGGTTCTGGGAAGAAGGCAGGAGAAAGCGGATTGAATAGCGGAGCAGACTCGATGGGCCGAATGACTTAATTCTGCTCCTGTATCTTATAGTCTTATATTCGCTCGCAGAGGATCCGGATCAGGCCGCACTGACTATTGTGAACAATTCAAGTCGGTGGGCTGGAGAAAAGGACATGGATGCGCCAGCAATAGTGCAAAAAAGCTATCCAAGGATGGTTCCAGATCTGAGAGGTTACAGTTGCCAGGAAAAATTGAGGGTGACCTGTTTAATGAATTATAAAGAAGATTTAGAGGTGAGATGGTATTTAAAATTATGAGTGAGTTGGAATGGATACATGCAAAGCACGTTTTTACTATAATTTAATTGCAAAATTAGCCAAAATTGATTGTACAATCCACTGCAATTGTGAGTTTTACGATGTTGCTGTGGTTTGGGACAGTGTTATTAATTTAGTGTAAAAATTAAAACGGGTCATTTGACCTGTTTATGCTTAGAGACAATGGCAGTAGCCTTCGTGCTAATGGCATATAGACTATGAGTCTCCATAGACCCCGACAAATATTGAAAGTGTTGGGTTGTGAACAATTGTGCTTTGAAATTCTCTACCCCAAAGGACTGAGGAAGTTCAATCATTCAGCATGTTCAAAACAGATATTGATGGACGGAATGGTAGCACAGTGGTTCGCATTGTTTCTTCACAGCACCAGGCTCCCAGGTTTGATTCTTGGCTTGGGTCACTGTCTGTGCGGAGTCTGTCTGCACATTCTCCCTGTGTTTGCGTGGGTTTCCGCTAGGTGCTGCGGTTTCCTCCCCAAGTCCTGAAAGACGTGCTGTTAGGTGAATTGGACACTCTGAATTCTCCCTCAGTGTACCCCAACAGGTGCCTTCAGTGTGGCGACTTGGGCTTTTCACAGTAAATTCATTGCAGTGTTAATGTAAGCCTACTTGTGACAATAAACATTATTATTATTGGGCAGCATGGTAGCACAAGTGATTAGCACTGTGGCTTCACAGCGCCAGGGTCCCAGGTTTGATTCCCGGCTGGGTCACTGCCTGTGAGGAGTCTGCATGTTCTCCCCGTGTCTGCGTGGGTTTCCTGTTGGTGCTCCGGTTTCCTCCCACAGTCCAAAGACGCACAGGTTAGGTGGATTGGCCATGATATATTGCCCTTAGTGACCAAAAAGGTTCGGAGGGGTTATTGGGTTATGGGGATAGGATGGAAGTGAGGGCTTAAGTGGGTCGGTGCAGACCCGATGGGCCGAATGGCCACCTTCTGCACTGTATGGTCTATGTTCTATGATCTATGATGGATTTCTAAAAACTAATGGCATCATGGGATGTGGGAATAGTGGGGAAAATGGCATCATGATCAGCCATGATCTGTTTGAATGACTTTGAATGGCTTGATGGCCCAAATGACCTCCTGCTGCTCCTATGCTCTAATGTTCCTAAGTTGGTCATTCAATTCCAGGATGAAAGATATTTGGGTTATCAAGGATGGGTAATCAGTGTTTCTACCTGGTTACCAGACCAATGTGATTCATGCTGCTATGAGGATTGGTGCAGAGTCATGTAAAAACAGGGATATAGGCTTTCCTAAAATATCACAGAAACACCAGAGACAAGGGCGTCTGGAAATGAGAGATCACAACTATGGACTGAAAGCCTCTATGGTTCAACATGCCAGAATGTAGGCAGAACCCTGTGCTTGAATTGAAAAGACCAAATTGATGAGGAGTCAAAACAAACCCTCCTGCGCTAGAGGGAGAAGCCCCGATAATACTCATACCACGAAGGTCAGTTCCAGAGTTAGCTGTTACTGGGCTGATAAAGAAAAACAACAGATGTAAACAGGGGCTGGTTTAGCTCACTGGGCTAAATCGCTGGCTTTTAAAGCAGACCAAGGCAGGCCAGCAGCACGGTTCAATTCCCGTACCAGCCTCCCCGGACAGGCGCCGGAATGTGGCGACTAGGGGCTTTTCACAGTAACTTCATTGAAGCCTACTCGTGACAATAAGCGATTTTCATTTATTTTTCATTTTGGCGGTAAGAATTATTTTGGCTTGATTCTGGAAGAATTGAATGTCAACTTAAAAGGAGAGTATAAAATATATCTGTGAAGTGTTTTGATGATATTAGAAGTAAAAATTAAAAGTTTCTGTTCGGTGGTTAAAAGTATGAATTATCTACAAAGATTGTGTTTCGTCAAATGTGTTTAATTCTGGTATTAAAGTAGAAGTTTTAAAATGTGAAAACTTGTCATTATTTCGACTATTAACCGGAAGTTCAAATTTATTTTTAAATTATACATCACGATCACGATCATAAAAAATTAGTTGTACTGTCAGTCATTCTGGCCCTTCATTATTCCTGGCATTCCACCCTCAATGAAATTCATAACAATTAATACAATTGTCCCCAATACAGACAACAGAAATCCTTGTAATGAAATTAAAATGATCCTATTGAAAGAACCCTCCTCTCTCTTAAACTGGAGTTAATTCAATGTTGGAGGAGTTAACTTTTTTTTTGCAAAGGAGCTGCGTGCGGTAGCTTATCGCACTGTTACTACATTAGCCCCTTCAATCGAAGAATGGAAGGTGAAGGAGAGGAGCACAGAGGTAGCAGCAGAATTTAAAAAAAAAAAAATTTAGTGTGCCCAATTCATGTTTTCCAATTCAGGGGCAATTTGGCATGGTCAATCCACCTACCCTACACACCTTTGGGTTGTGGGGGCGAAACCCACTCAAACACAGGGAGAACGTGCAAACTCTGCACAGACAGTGACCCAGAGCCGGGATCGAACCTGGGACCTCAGCGCCGTGAGGCAACAGGGCTAACCCACTGCGCCACCGTGCTGCCCTATAGCAGTGGAAAATTAAGCAGGCAGCTCACCACCTGCCCTTTGACCTTTTAAAAGTGTTCCCTCATTGGGATCATCAGCACGTTTAGCAATTGAAGAGTGTTCCGTCCGTGGGCGGTTTAAACAGATGCTGTTGAGCTTTATATTTCGCTCTTGCTCGGAGGAAATTGTAACTCTCAAAGCCACAAGTGTTTAAATAACTCATTACACTACAAAGTAGTCCATAACTAATCAAGAAATGAATTTAAACGCAAGGCTGAGTTTGAAAATCCTGCACGCCCAGCATGAAGCTATGCTGACAGGCAGCAGGGGGTTGGAGAATTGGCACCACAGTGTTACAGTCCGCTTTCCAGCCCAAGCTTTCTTGGAAGTCTGCTCCCTGCTGAGACCATTTGCTCAGTCGATTTACCCTATATTGTTCAACACGAACACACAAGCAGGCAGTGCATACAATTCTTAAAAGATGAATTATACTTTAATTTTTCTGTTTCATTTCAAAACCCAGAGGCTGATTACACACATAAAAGGAAATACTTTGGTTTGCAGATGTCACAGATCTACATATTAGTATTTCAGAATTGTCAGTGAATCAGACTACATAGATTTGTTGCTCTTCTTAAGTTCTAATAGCTTTCTGCCTCGTTGAGCTGGATTAAGCTCTTTGACAGTTCCTTAACAGTTAAGTCGCTGTTAAGCCACTTGAGAAGAGCATAATAAGCTTTACTGAAGGCCTGATTGACCAGATTTCTGTCAGTAGGGCTAGTGAAATCCAGAATAATAAACTGACTGGCCTAAATCTTTCACTGAAGTTATGGGAGTGGGAAATATTTCAGAAGCCTCCTTATGGCTCACAGTATGGTCCCACTTTTTTCCAGAAGCCATGTTCGCCACACAGTTCATCCCCTCTCATTTGGGTGGGAGTAAAATTATTTCACTTGATATATTTCCTGGCATTACTGCCCTCGCAATGGTGCATTCTAATCTCCTTGCTTGCTGCAGCGGTGAGATGAGATTGATCAATTAAAGTACCACATAGTTCTTTCCATGTGTTAAAGCAGTTTGTTTTGGAAACACAATACTGGCTGTGACATTATGTAGAATGTCTAGTATATAAAGGGTTAATGTAATATCACTTTTGACCACTAGTTGGAGCTAGAAGCAGAACTATAGAAAGCACTGACTCTCAGGCTTTTGGGAGCGGGCTGGAGAAAGTGCAAAAGAGAGGCCTAGAGAGTGCAGAGTACAGTTATAGATAGAGCGTAGCAACTAGCGTTAGTAGAGTGTATATTACTAGATCATTGCTTGCTACAGGAGTAAGTGGTCTCGCTTTAATAAGTTGTGTCACAAATGTTAGCTTTGTTATTGAACTTAGCTTCTGTGGTCTTTGTGAACACTACGACATCCATCCTGATAATAAGAATCACAAAGAACAACAACCACACTGCCGAGCATTTTACACAAGGAGAAGGCCGAGATTTAGCGAGCCACAGAGGATCAATCGACAAATCGGGGTATTGCATCCGGACAGGATCAACGAGGTAGGCTGGGGTGGGAGTGTGGTGTGTGCTGGGTCAATGACAGCCCATGTGAAGTTTAAAGATGGGTGCCCAACACTGCTGAAGACATAGGAGGAGACAGAGGGAGGCCTGTATCATAGGAGCAGCAGCACGGGGAAGACACTCCAGGTGGGAGGGCACATCATATCAGCCAGAAGCCCTCAGATTCCTGGATGATTGTCTGTGTGCCCTAGTGAAGGACACATAGTGAAGGGGCAGCACGGTAGCATGGTGGTTAGCATAAATGCTTCACAGCTCCAGGGTCCCAGGTTCGATTCCCGGCTGGGTCACTGTCTGTGTGGAGTCTGCGCGTCCTCACCGTGTGTGCGTGGGTTTCCTCCGGGTGCTCCGGTTTCCTCCCACAGTCCAAAGATGTGCGGGTTAGGTGGATTGGCCATGCTAAATTGCCCGTAGTGTCCTAAAAAGTAAGGTTAATTGGGGGATTGTTGGGTTACGGGTATAGGGTGGATACGTGGGTTTGAGTAGGGTGATCATTGCTCGGCACAACATCGAGGGCTGAAGGGCCTGTTCTGTGCTGCACTGTTCTATGTTCTATGTTCTAGGTGCCTGCCAGGAGGGACATCCGGATGCCATGCAATGGAAGGTGGAGGCACTCCACCTCACCTATGTAGGGATTCTCCGAATACAACTCTGTGCTTGCAAGTTAAGGCTGGAGAGAAGATCTGAAGCACTGGGTCCATAAGACAATAAGACCATAAGACATAGGAGCAGAATTAGGCCACTTGGCTCATCAAGTCTGCTCCGCCAATCAATCATGGCTGATATTTTCTCATCCCCATTCTCCTGCCTTCTCCCCATAACCCCTGATCCCCTTATTAATCAAGAACCTATCCATCTCTGTCCTAAAGACACTCAGCGATTTGGCCTCCACGGCCTTCTGTGGCAAAGAGTTCCACAGATTCACCACCCTCTGGCTGAAAAAATTCCTGCCCATCTCTGTTTTAAAGGAGACAGAGGGAGGCCTGTATCAGAGATGGTGTCCTCTGGTTCAGGTTTTTCCTACAAGTGGAAACATCCTCTCCATGTCCACTCTATCCAGGCCTCACAGTATCTTGTACGTTTCAATAAGATCCCCTCTCATCCTTCTAAACTCCAACGAGTACAGACCCAGAGTCCTCAAACATTCCTCATACGACAAGATCTTCATTCTAGGGATCATTCTTGTGAACCTCCTCTGGACACTTTCCTTCCTTAGATATGGGGCCCAAAACTGCTCACAATACTCCAAATGGGATCTGACCAGAGCCTTATAAAGACTCAGAAGTACATCCGTAGGACGGGATTCTCCGACCTCCCGCCGGGTCGGAGAACCACCCAGGGCCGGCGTCAAGCCCGCCCCGGCCGTGTCCCGAATTCTCCGCCCCCCCGAGATTCGGCGGGGGAGGGAATCGCGCCGCGCCAGTCTCAGGCCCCACGCGCCGGTCGGTGGACCCCCCGCAGCGATTCTCCAGACCGCGATGGGCTGAAGTTCCGCTGCTGACTAGCCTCTCTTACCGGCAGGATTGACGGCACGGGTGGGCGCCGGGGGGCGATCTGACCCCAGGGTCTGCCCCCACGGTGGCCTGGCCCACGATCGGGGCCCACCAATTGGTGGGCGGGCCTGTGCCGTGGGGGCACTGTTTTTCTTCCACCTTCGCCATGGTCTCCACCATGGCGGAGGCGGAAGAGACCCCCTCGCCTAAGCCGGTATGACGTCAGCAGCCGCTGACGCTCCGCCGCATGCGCGGACTTACGCCGGCCGGCGAAGTCCTTTTGGCCCCGGCTGACGTGGCGCCTAAGGCCGTTCACGCCAGCCGGCAGAGTGGGAACCACTCCGGCTTGGTCCTAGCCAGTCAATGTGAGGGCTTGGCCCCTAAAGTTGCAGAGACTGCCGCACCTTTGGGGCGGCTCGACGCCGGAGTGGTTCACGCCACTTCAACATGCCGGGACCCCCCGCCCCGCCGGCTAGGGGAGAATCCCGGCCCTGGTCTTGTATTCTAGCCCTCTTTTTTTTTATAAATTTAGATTACCCAGTTATTTTTTCCAATTAAGGGGCAATTTAACATGGCCAATCCACCTACTCTGCACATTTTTGGGTTGTGGGGGTGAAACCCACGCAGACATGGGGAGAATGTGCAAACTCCACACGGACAGTGACCCAGAGCCGGGATCGAACCTGGGACCTCAGCACCGTGAGGCGGTTGTGCTAACCACTAGGCCACCGTGCTGCCCATATTCTAGCCCTCTTGATATGATTGCTAACATTGCATTTTCCTTCTTAACTGCCGACTGAACCTGCACATTAACCTTAAGAGAATCGTGAACAAGGACTCCCAAGTCCATTTGTGCTTCTGCTTTCCGAAGCATTTCCCCATTTAGAAAATAATCTATGCCTAGATACCTTCTTCCAAAGTGCACTTTTCCACATTGTATTTCATTTGCTACTTCATTGCCCACTCTCCTACCTTGTCCAAGTCCTTCTGCAGCCTTCTTGCTTCCTCAATACTACCTGTCCCTCCACAGATATTTGTATAATCTGCAAATTTAGCAACAATGCCTTCAGGGGCTGGTTTAGCACAGGGCTAAATCGCTAGCTTTGAAAGCAGACCAAGGCAGGCTAGCAGTACGGTTCAATTCCCGTATCAGCCTCTCTGAACAGGTGCCGGAATGGGGCGACTAGAGGCTTTTCACAGTAACTTTATTTGAAGCCTACTTGTGACAATAAGCAATTTTCATTTCATTTCATTTCATTTCTTTCTTCCAGATCATTAATGTACATTGTAAAAAATGTTGGTCCCAACACAGACCCCTGAGGCACACCACTAGTCACCGGCTGCCATCCTGTAAAAGACCCCTTTATCCCCACTCTTTGCCTTCTGCCAGTCAGCCAATCCTCTATCCATGGTAGGATCGTACCCTTAACACCATGGGCATTTAACTTATTTAACAGTCTCCTATGCGGCACTTTATCAAAGGCCTTCTGGAAATCTAAATAAATCACGTCCATTGATTCTCCTTTGTTGAACTTGCTTTTTACCTCATGAAAAAACTCTAACAGATTTATCAGAAACGACCTCCCTTTGACAAAGCCATGCTGACTCAATCCTATTTTACCATACACTTCCAAGTGCGTTGCGATCTCATCTTTAATACAGACTCTAAAATCTTACCAATGACCGAAGTCAGACGAACTGGCCTATAATTTCACGTCTTCTGCCTCCCTCCCTTCTTAAACAGTGGTATTACATTAGCCACCTTCCAGTCCTCTGGGACCCTTCCTGCCTCCAGTGATTCCTGAAAGATCATCACCATGCCTCTGCAACCTCCTCAGCTATCTCTTTTAGGACTCTGGGTGTAGTCCATCCGGTCCAGGTGACTTATCCACCTTCAGACCTTTCAGTTTCCCAAGAACCTTCTCCTTAGTAATGGTCACTGCACTCACCTCTGCCCCCTGGTTCTCCTGGAGCTCTGGCATCCCACTGGTGTCTTCCACCGTGAAGACTGATGCATGATAACTATTCAGCTCATCTGCCATTTCTTTGTTTCCTATTATTGCTTCTCCAGCCACACTTTCTAGTGGTCCAATGTCTATTTTTGACTCTCTGTCCATCAAAGGGTCAGTTGTGCAAAGTGGTTGGGAACATTTGTATGCTCCGCAGAGGTAAAGTGGTTGGGGGCATAGAATGGTATGGTTCTGGAGGAGGAGGGTTGATTATTGATGGAGCAAACTTAGCCATAACATTGCTGAGGGATCTGCCACTGGTGGTGGGCTAAAGAACCTGGAAATCCTTACCCGCCATGAGCTGGGAACCCTGGGACTTGAGTGCGAGTGAGAAGGAAGATCCTCAGGTCACAGAGAGGCTGAAATCTTTGAGGAAGGAAAGAGCCCAGTGGGCAGAAGTGAGATAGGCAGAGAGAGAAAATAATGTTGGGTCGCCTCAAGCCTCACAAAGGCTTCTGAGAAACAATATCCAGCGATGTAGCAGGCACTGTGGTGCCATCGATATCACCCGGACCCGGCCGCATAGCATGGACAATTGGTTTCCTCTCACAGATGAGCCATCCTCCAAAGCCAGCCAGGAAATTGATGACTCTCCATTGACACCACAGCAGACGATGGTGGCAGATGCACCTGCAGCACACCCTCTCTCAGTACCAAGCACCAGCTCAGATTCTGGCATATCAATGCGCAATGGCCCATAGGCTCAGTTGGAATTACGCAATGGTGAGGGTATTTTATGTTTGCTTGAGCAGATAGTGGAGGTAGAGGGTGCCCAGTGCACCGGACATCAGAGGACCGCTGGAGACCAGGACCATGCTGAGTGTAAGGCAGATGATGAGCGGCTGGAGTTGTCAATCAGGAGGCTAATGCTGGATGACCAGCAGTATATGTGGGAGATCTACCATTGTCTCTGTCATGGGGGAATCCATACGGAGCATGAGTGCTACACTGCCCCCAAGCTACTAGTACACATTGAGAGAGTGGGAACTCTCATTGAGAGGCAGCTCCAGGGAGAGAATCAGGGTATCCTGGGGTTGCTTTCGGACCTGCAAGCACTCACACAGGCAATGACCTCAGGAGGTGGATGAGTCACCCACACTCTCAGCTAGTTGCCCATCCATCAACGCTGAGCAGGGAGCTCCAGATATATCGTTCAATTGCAGACCAACTGGCTGTCATCTCTGTGGGCTCCCCTCACAGTGCCCTGGTCAAGAGCATCAGCTCCTCCATCTCTCTACCAGTCACCGTGCCATTGCGATGATTTAGTAGTGCCCAGCCATGTCGCTGAGCGCACCCACCCAGCTGGTGCCTGCTCAAGGTTGGGTGGTTCAACAAGACAGCACAGTCTTCAATCTGCCACTGCCAGTGAGAGGGGCGGTCGGTGCACCAAGACGGAGCAACCACAGAAGTAAGCTTAAGGTGCAGTGAGCAAAGCAATAGTTTTGCACTGGCGGCTTATGTTTTTGTTGTAAATATCACATATGTGTGAATCCGGATTGGATGTTTTCTGTTTGTATCAATTAAAATTCACAAAGAAAAATGAATGATTTGCTCAGAAGCTCGGATTATCCTGTGTACTCGATGGGTGTTTGCCTCATCAGTGCTTGGTGAAAGACATTTGGGTAACAACTTTATTACTGAGGCAGTGATGTGACATTGGGCTCAGTGACATGGTTTTGTGTGAAATGTGTGGGGAGGGGTGGTCACTTTGGTCTCAAACAAAAGGCAAACTTGGCAGCCTATGTTTAAAAATGGTGTCCTGTTCTCTTGCTGCACACAGGAGCTCCGACGAGCAGAAAATCTCAGTGCAGAAACAAGATTAAGTGCGGCCTCGCTAGGGGAGATCCCGGCTCAGCCCCATGATCCACCTGGATGGGCGTAAGATAGTGGGGTTTTTATTGGCGTTCTACTCTCACGCTGTGGGACCCTGTTCCCATTTGGGTAGATCGCGCCCCCCTGTATTCACAACTGTGTTTGTCTTTCCTCAGTTGGTAGGGTCTCAGCTTCTCCGAGTTATAGTGCCAGCCACATAAAACCATCCTCTTAACTTGAGATCGGACTGTGTCCCTTTGAGCCCAGTTCCTGACGTGAGTCACTGACATGGGCAAAAATATCCAAAAACTTTAAAGCCAGGACAATTTCCTAGGGTACCAGTGGCAGAGCCACACTCTGACGGAGCGGGATCGACTCAGAGCATCAACATTGGAAATCTGAGTCCCCGGTCGATAGGCAGTTCAAACCCGAGCCCACTGCTGCACAGTAGCTGAAGCAATGGGTGGAACGGGCTGATCCTCGCGGATTTAAACCTAGTAACGGTCTGGGATCGGTTATGATGGTAAAATATATTGATGAAACTTCTTTACGCCATGCCACTGCCAGGCCCTCTTTCACAATCTATGAATATCTATGAATATTTTTTTCATTGATTAATGTCCGGGTCGATCGGTGCCATCTTCCATTCTGTGTAATAGGACGGCCTCTATCCCAAAGGGTGAAGCATTAAAAGATGATCTATTTGACTGGGTCAAAGTGAACTAGTAAGTTGGACGATTGTGAAGCCAGCTGGACCTGTTTGTGGACTTGTTGTTGTAGGCCTTTCCTGTGCCAATGCTGATATTCTTTCAGGAGGTGGTGCAACATCACTAACGTTGTTTCCGGATGTGGGACCGTAGTCATTGACCATGATAAAAATGACTTTATTTCTGTGACATTTTATGGTGCAGAATCCTCTCTGAAAGTTTTTAAAGGGTGAAGGCCCTTTGCAACAACTTTAAACCCCAAATACGTAACTTCACTGACTTGAATGGTGCATTTTTCCTTTTTACATCTTATGCTTGCCTCTCTAAACCTCTTTAGGACTTCCTGGAAATTTCCCATCACTAAGGCATCGTCTCAGTACACCATGGAATACCCTGTGGCAGGTTCTCCAGTGTCCGTTGAAAATTTGCACATGTGAACGTTATGACGAGAGGCTGGAAAAATCCTCTGCCTGTGTTGATAAGAGGTATATTTCCTGGAGTCTTCGTCTACTTCAAGTTATAGATAAACATGACTTAAGTTGAACTTGTATATGTGAGGTTCCTACATCGGCTTTGAGTAAAGATATTCCATCTGAGGAATTGGATACTTGTCGATTTGGGTCGTTTGGGTGATGGTGAGTTTGCAATTGTCCTGACGGTGCAGCCAAGTTTTAGGACAGGAACAATAGGGCCAGCCAACTCGGCAAACTGTGCCGGTCTAATGATCTCTAATTCTTTCAAACGTGTCAATTCGGACTCGACTTTCTGATATAAAACATATGGGATGAGCCAAACTCTGAAGAATTTTGGTGTGGCAACAGTTTTTTAACAGATTTTAGCCTTGGCGCTCTTGTATTAAGCCCAGCTCATTTTGAAAAACATCTTTGTACTTGCACAGCATCTCTTGAAAAGTATCATCCGTTATTTTAAACATTTCTAGCCAATGTAGCTTTATCTGTTGTAGCAAGTCCTGCCCCTTGAAGCCTGGCACCAGACCTTCCAGAACAATCATGGGTAATTGAGCAGATTAGTGTTGATACAATACCGCTGCAGTCTTGGTATCGAATAGCTTTCGGGTTTCCCCCGAATCAGTTGCTCACCCAGCTGCCGTATTGCTTTGTCTCAGAGGTTAGACTTCTACCCGCAGGGAAATGTAGGTTTGTTCACCCACCACCAAGGCCAGAGAGCCTGTGACGACCTCCATACTCAGTGGCCGCCCATTAACCATAAGTACAATCATGACGGGGGCCATCTTGCTCACTTTAACCATGTCCAACTTATAAACATTGGATTCTTCCTCAGGACGTTTCTCTGCTTTGTGCATCAGAGTCAAGATGTGTGTTTGTTTTCAAACTGGCTGCGCCCTGCCTGTCTCGGCCATGTGCTTGAATGTGCTCCTTCCTGTTATAACTGAAGCAAACAAAAGATTTGCAATGGTGCATATCTTGAGGGTGGTCTCCCCCACATCTGTACCACTCATCATGATGAAGCCTGGCTACAAATGCAGAAATTGCCCCTCTGTGTCCTTGATGACCGAATTAAATTTATACCCTTGCAGCACCTGACGTGACTAACTGATCCAACGACTTGGTATCTGGTGCCTTTGGAATGTTAAATTTCTCATGACGTTATAGGTCTGGGGTCTGTACACCGTCAACAACATGATGGTTACCTTCTCCAGTAATCACATCAGCAGTGGAAAAGCACAGAAGCCTCTCAATGTACTGGTCCCATCCTGGTCAAAATAAGCAAGTTTTCCCATTAGTGGTATTGTTTCTCACTCGCTGTTCCTGTAGAGACCACTTCTCTTTCCTTTTCTGGAAGTTTACAATGGCACCCCTGTCGTAATTTTGAAGCCTGCAGCCATTGTCTGATTTATTATCGTCGCCAATGTAATAGCATGTGGCTGCACAAATCGCAAAGTGGTTTATTAGGTCAAATAGCAAGGTTAAACCCTGTGCAGGAACAACAGTGGGAATGCAGAATGTAGACAAGAGAATCCTTGTCTCTCTGATCCACATTCCCTGGACCCCTGCTCCACTTTCTGGCCCGAACACCATAACCCTTAATCACTTTATTCTTCAATAAGCCTTTGCCAAACACTCAGTAACTTGCGCAAACTCAGCTTGCCTTTGCTCAAACGGCAAAAACCTTGAGAGCCACGGGCATTTTGGTGTCCATCCACACTGTTGGAGGCAACCTCTGGCCGAATCATCTGGAAAATGGATGTGAAGGCTTCCCTTGAAAGCCAGAGCCTCCTGTGGCAATGAAACTCTGTCATGTCGAGGTAGTTAGTTCGCTGTCTGTACACCCTAGCACCTGGGTAGTGGCGTCTTCTGCGGTAATGTCCCCGTTGCCCACACTGATGGCCCTGAACGCTCTGTTGCCTGCACCTCTCCTGAGGTAATGCCTGCAACCACCTGACCTCCTCTCCCTTTGATCTTTGTCTTCCTCCTCAGAGGAGATGCTCTCTTCTGAATAGACAAGACCCATCAGCAGCGATGCAAATGTTGCTGAGGGTGCGAAAGGGTTGGAAAGGCCAGGGAGAGGTCACAAGCCTGAAAAGCCCTGAAAGCTCTAAATAAGACGAGAGCAGTGAAAACATTCACAATAGTTTAAGCCTTTGCCAAACTCTCAGTAACTTTTGCCAACTCAGCTTGCCTTGGCTCAAACGGCAAAAACGGTTTGACCACCTGCCCGTGTTGCCTGCGTGCCAACCTATAAATCGTACGGGCAACGTAAAATCCAGGTCAACTGGAGGTTTGATCCAGTCAGCGAGCTTCCCATTTGTTGACGGATGCCCATCTGAATCCCACTCGTTTGCGCCGACCGAAATATTACGCAAGTGCATGACCACGCCGGGATGCGAGCCAGCTATCTTCTCGCTCAATTTCACATGTCTTCTGAGTCAGACCCACCAAGAAGCACAAAATTCTGCCCACTATTTCTGCCCAGTCCAAAATTAGTCATTGGTCACACCATGCGGGGTTGGGGGGTGTTGCTGCAGCTGTATTCTGAATAATCCTGCTACTGGGCAGACACTGGAAAAACTTACACAAAATATGCCAAACAACCTGGCACGATAATGTTTGCCAAGCTCAAGTCTGGAAGCTGGGGGTGGGGGGGGGGGGGGGGGGGGGGGGGTTGCTGAGACACAAAATGTGCCCATTGGGATTTTTCTAAACCTAAAAAAAAGACCTAGCTCCCCCAGAGGAAAAGCTAAATAATTAACATTTCTGATAGTTTTCATTAAAGTAATAACAATAACATCAAATTAAATTAACATGCTGGTTTCCTAAAGTGGAAAACATTCTCCTTAGAATTGGGATTTGAAACAGATTGTGTTACTTTTATTACTCAATCTAAATTACACACACAGCTTGCCATTTGCTAATCTGAATTAAAATTTCTCTGCATCTCACAAATGTAATTTGTTGATTTCCCAGAACCGTGTCATAAAGTGATTAGCTTTACTTAGCAGTCCAGGGAGATTACGGAGTTGAAATTGCACAGTACCAACCTGCCAGCAAAAGCTGAGATCCCTCTCCAAGAGCAGATGGACCCAAGACACAGTCAGATATAGACCTTGGCCCCCCCATTGAGATTAGACATGTGAAGTATGGATGCCTGGCTTGCATTCCCCGCCAAGTCGCCTGTGAAATGGACATCAATGTTGGGCAGCCGTGGCATTGGCAGTGCCTCTCGGGTAAGTCCCAGAGGTGGGTAGGAGAGGGTTACAGGGGAGATGGGGGAACTCAATATTCCTGATGCTGACCCAGCACTCCTGCTTCTCCTGTCCCCCCCCCCCCCCCCCCCCAGCAATGGAGCAGAATCCTGACATCTGTTCTGCTTGTTGCTGATGAATTTGCAAGTTATGATGTGGAACAGGTGTTGAACCCCTATTAACATATTTAAAGAGACAGAATGTCTGGTTTAAGCGTCTGCCCGTAATGTGTAAAATAATGGACCGGACAATATGGCGGTGGGAACAACATCTGGACAGATGTTGTTAGCACTGTGAGCACAGTGGTTAGCACTGTTGATTCACAGTGCCAGGGTCCCAGGTTCGATTCCCGGCTTGGATCACTGTCTGTGCGGAGACCGTACATTCTCCCTGTATCTGCGTGTGTTTCCTCCAGGTGCTCTGGTTTCCTCCCTCAAGACCACCCCCCCCCCCAAAACAAAGGTGTTTGTTAGGTAAATTGGACATTCTGAATTCACCCTCTGTGAACCCGAACCGGCGTCGGAGTGTGGCGACTCGAGGATTTTCACAGTAACTTCATTGCAGTGTTAATGTAAGCCTACTTGTGACAATAATAAAGATTATTATTACAGATTGATTCAGGTTGAACTTTTAAATTGGTCTGTTTTACACCCATTTTCAACCATAAAAATAGAAATGGCGGATACAATTTGTGCCTCTATTTCTCTGACACTTCATTTTTGAAGGGATATCAATTCAAAAGAATGATTTTGGGAGACTTGTATAATTATGCATTAGTTATACTGAGTGAAACATTGGAATAACTGTTCATGTCTGGTCATTCAACAATGACAGCTGATGGCATTAAATGCAGCAGAAATCCTTTTAAGAATTGAGGTGTACATGCCTGCCACAAGGCAGTTTCAGCAGTACCTTCTGATAAAGTCTTTAGTCACAAGTAGTAATGCTAATCTTTATTGAATGTATAACAGATAAAAATATTAAAGAGTCAGCATGGATTTGAAACGGGGAGATCATGCTTGACCAAACTTGTTGAATTCCTTGAAGAAGTCACAGGTAAAGTAGGCAAGGGTAATGCAGTGGATATAATATGCATGGACTTTCAAAAGACCTTCAATAACATATTGTACAGTAGGCTCCTGAATAAGTTCAGAATATGTCAAGTCAGCAGTCAGTAGCAGAGTGGATCACAAGCTGGCCATGAAGTAGAAACCAGAGTTGAGGGTTTAGAGTTAGTCATTCAGTCCAGCGGAAGCTGGGTCATGTTATTAAATACCACCTGGTGCTGGGTCTACTGTTGTTCACCGTTGGGATAAATGGTTTGGACTCGGAATCGGAAGTACAATATCAAAATTGGTCGAAGGCACCAAACTGGGAGGAATAGTTAATTATTTTGGTAGACTGCAGCAAAAGAAGACATGAAGAGAATTTCATGAAGGAAAAAGACTATAAATGGAAAATGAATTTCAAGATCGATCATTGTGAAGTTACATGTTTTGGTAGGAGGAATAAGAAATCAACCTGTTCAATGGAATATAATACCCCATTTTTTTGAGACATGGGCCTTGCTGGTTAGGCCAGCATCATTATAGCCCATCCCAAATTTCCCTTGAGAAAGTGAACTGATACAATCCATGTGGTTACCTCTGAGGTACATTCATTCCATTCATTTTTTCAGTCAATTTTATGGAGGTGGGGGGTGGAGCTTGTGGGGAGGCAGAAGAGATCATGAGATCGGGGGGTGGTGATATGCCTGTGAATAATATTGTCTGCAGTTAGCAATGCGGCCTCCAACCATTTGGTGGCGTCAGACCTTCGTAATGTGACGTGGCAGACTCATCAGTTGGTAATAAGGCATACACAAGGACAGTCACACATCAGGTAGTTCCAGAGCAATTTAGTCTGTATAGTATTCTGTATGTTATCCTTCCAAGTGTTCATCAATAAACCATCATTCTAAGTAAGCCATCAGCAGTTCTGTGAGCATCATTACAACAGCAAGACAACAGAACAAAACACTGGAGGACAATGGTCAGGAGTGGGTTCAATTACAGTGGGGTGACTTGGTAAGTGATGTTCGTCGGATTGCACGGAGCTTCTGGTTGCGATGGTGGAGCAGGGAGATCACGTTGGGGTGTTGGATAAAAGTTACAGTTCGGCTTTCTGGCCGTGGTGGACTCTCTTGCACCTCACCGCTCTCACCTGCTCTCACCTACCGGCCGTCACACAACCAGGACAACCCAGCAGACCATGGCTGAAATTGGAATTATTCCACTCCAGCGTCAACAGCCCCCGAAAGTGCAGAATTCCCCGCACGTCCAGGGGCTAGGAGGAAGCCAGAGGGGTTCGCATCGCGCCAGCCGGCGCCGAAGGGACTGCGCGAGTTAGCGCATGCAGCAAAGGGCCGGCGTGACCTCATGCATGCACGGAACCATCGTGGTGGCTCCAAGCATGCGCAGACCGGCCGGCGTATTCTGACGCATGCGCAGGGGGTTGTCTTCTCCCCGCCGCCATGGCGGAGCCCTACAGAGGTCGACGCGGGAGGAAGGAATGCCCCCACGGCACAGGCCCACTCGCAGATCAGTGGGCCCCGATCGCGGGCCAGGCCACCGTGGGGGGCCCCCCACCGGGGTCGGATCCTCCCTGCTCCCCGAGGCCCGCACCAGCCGACTTACCTGCCAGGTCCCGCCGTGTGGGACCATGTCCAATCCATGCCGGCGTGACTGGCCAGAAATGGACGGCTGCTCGGCCCATCGGGGCCCGGAGAATTGCCGGGGGGGGGGGCTGCGCTACCAACGGCCCCTGACCGGTGTGGCGTGAATCGTGCCGGAGAATACAGCAGCCGGCGTTGGGACGACGGGGCGGGATTCGCGTCGCCGCACTTCCCCCCCCCCCACCTCCGGGATTCTCCGACCGGGCAGGGAGTCGGAGAGTCCCACTGATGGTCTCCACATTACAAGATAAATATTGAAGAACTGGTGAAAGTTCACAAAATATTTGCAAATTTTCAACAATTATATCTGTATGTCTCAGCATGGCTATGTTGCTCGATTGCAATGAGAATAAAACAGACTCAGTGAACCGGTTGATTTTGATCTGTCTACTTTTTTTGTATGTTTACCTGTTCACTTGAAGTTATAGAGCTGGATTTAATGTTAGCCCGGTGGGTTTGATGGCGACATGGCATCAATAAGAGTCGGGCCTGCCACCTACCCACCTTCCCCGCTGCAATGTTACCAGCAGCAGGGTGTGGAATCAAGCGACTTGCCAGTCTATGGACAGATCTGCACCCTTAAGTAGCAATCAATACCAACTTAAGGGATTCATTCTGCCACCAGTGGGTTTATCTGGCATGGGATAGGCCCACACCAAATACTCAGACCAAAAGCTTTCACTGTATGGGCTGTTAGCGGGAAGGGGGGATCGCTAGTTAACGGACCCTTGGATCCATCAGAAGCCCCCCCAAGGTAAAATCTTCCGCAAAGTTTCCCCACCCATTTCTACCCAACCTCCTATTGCCCAGGCACCAGCTTGACAAGAACCGAGACTCACTTACTATTCATGATCCAGTGCATCTCCCCATCCTGCAGTGATCACCAGTCCCAGTGGCACTGGCATTTCTGGAGATTTGCCAGCCTCTGGTTGATCAGTATCTTTCTGAGGTGAGACTTCCTGTTTTTGAGGGGCAGAAATCTCCCCTCAACTCAATTAATTGCCAATCGGACATTTAAGTCCTGTGGCGCAGCCGTCAGGCACATGGGTGGGCTCTCCCATTATCTTTTAGCTGTGGAAAATGGGGCAGCACCTTGTTAAATCCGGCCCATTTTGACAGTGAGATTTTTTTGTAATCTTATTTGCAGGATTTGATGGGAGCCAGCTCTCTGATGGGATATTCTGATTGAGGGCCAGTGTGCACAGCACGTGTTGGTTGGTGAATCAGAGGTTTACCAGCCTTGATTTTCTACCATTTCAACTAACAGAATGAAAATCAAATCCTACAAATTCTTACCTGGGCCTCCTGCACTGGGAGAATCTACTCAGGATCCGTGACTTTTTATTTGATTTGAGGTACTCTTAAAAGAAAATAGCTGGCTGCCCCTTTGGGTTTTGACAGCAGACCAGCTGTGAGTTTAGTTACAGTAATTATGGACCCTAAATAGGCTCAAACATGAAATTCAAATTCCACTCTTAAATAGTATTCATAAATGTGTGAATGGAGTTCATATTACCAACATAATTTTAATGTCCAATGTTCCCATTCCAATGTCAATTAGCTTCCAATATGTTAATTCTTTTCAATGAAATATTTCTTGTCTACCATTTTAACAATGGCGTTTATGTGTTTTGTTAAGGTAGGACATGGAGGAATTTCTTTTGCAACTTGCATATTAATTCCTTTGCAATTTATTTCAACTGATAGTTTCCCAAAATTATAATCTGCACGTCATGGATAAACTGCTTAAATAACACTCCTAATTTCCAGCAAGCGCTTGCAGTACAGTGGGCTACAATGAGAACCATGCTGTCCCTGAAAACACCTTCAAGCAGATATCAAAGTGCACAAGCCATGCTTCCAATGCATGCACCTTTCAGGGAGAGCTTTACAGGACCGATCTGACCATCTATCCAGAGGTGTGGTCATCTGGGCCATGCCGCTCCAAGGTCGGGACGCGATTCTCCTGAGAGCAGAGAATCGGCACCATTGGCGCCAGCGCGGTCAGCGAGGCACCGGTCGAGGGCCGCCCTACACGGCAGCCCCGGCGATTCTCAGCCCGGGATGAGTCGAGCGGCCGTACCGAAAAACCCGAGTCCCGCCGGCGCTGTTCCAACCTGGTCTGACCTGGCGGGACCTCGGCGTGAATGGATCCGGGGGCAGCTTGGTGGGGTGGGGGAAGGGGGCCCGACCACGCGGGGAGGCCTCCGTTGTGGCCTGGCCCGCGATCAGGGCCGACCAATCGGCAGGCCGGCCTCTCGGGCTGGGGGCCTCTTTTGTTCCGCGCCGGCCCCTGTAGCCCCATACCATGTTGCGTCGGGGCCGGCGCAGAGAAGGGAGCCACTGCGCATGCACGGCAATCGTGCCGGTCCAACTGCACATGCGCAGACCTGCGGCGCCCATCTGATGCCGGGATGGGCAGCTGGAGCGGCGTGGGCCCCATGTATCACAACTCCGGGACATCAGGGACCAGCCCTTAGCATAACCTGTACAGTTTGAAGTGAAGGATGTGGAAGAGGAGGATGAGCATAAACAACAATATCTTTCTATTCTGTTAATTGGGCTTCATCATTATATGTTTCAGTGCACTTCACAGTACCATTGTAATGCAAGATTTGACCCAGCTGCATGTAGCCGAATGCCAAGCGTTTGGTCAAAGAAGGGAGGTTTTAGAGAGTATTTTAAAGGAAAAATGAGGGAGAGAGAGGTGGAGAGGTTTAGAGAGGGAACTCCAGAGCTTGGGCTCAAGCCACCTGAATGCACGCCACCATGGTCGAGACATTAACCTCAGAAATGCTTAAGAGACTAGAATTAGACAAGACTGGAGAGTTACAGAGACTGGGAGTGACAAGGCCATGGATGAACTTGACAACAAGAACTTTAATGTTGAGGTGTTGCTTGACAGGCAGCCAATGTAGGTCAGCAAGCAAAGGAGTGATGAGTGAATGGGAGTTGGCATGAGTATGGACTCAGGCAGCAGTGTTTCAGGTGTGGCTTGAGATGTGCACGCTAGAGGCGTATGGCGTGAAGCAAAATGGTTTATTAAGGAAGACAAAATGTAAGAATCATGCAGACAGTGAGCAACTATATACTCCCTTGCTCTGGAGTTCACTCTGCCCCTCCCCCCACCGTTGCCTCAGCTCCCTCGCCTCGCACTGGCCGGTGTTGTCTGTTTCTCCACGACTGGCTCTGAACCCATAAAGGAGCTGCAGGGTAGAATGTGAGTGGCCAGCCACGATTGTGCTGGAACAGGCAAATCTGGAGGTAGCGAAGACCAGTGTCGCAGAGGTATCAAGGTTGTCTTACTGTCAAATGCAATCACTCTTATCTCACCTCTGGAATTCAGACATTTGGATCAAGGTTGTAATGAGGTCTGTAGCCCATTGTAACCCATACTCAGCAACAGTGTGCAGGTTAACAACACGTTAGATCACTTTGATGTCCAATGCTGATGATTGAGAGCAGACTGATGGCACAGTCATTGGCCAGTTAGAGTTGTCTTGCTTCTTTTGAACCAGAATTAACTGGACAATTATTAATGTTGTCAGGTTGGTTAAAAGGAGGGAGGAACTTAAAACAATTATAATCAACAGGGAAAATGTACTGAAAAAACTGCTAAAACTAAAAGCTGACAATTCTACGAGGCCGTGATGGATTTCATCTGAGTTACTGTGAAGATATGAGATGCATTGGTTATAATTTTACAAACATACTCCAGATTCTGGAAAAGTCCGATCGAATTTTAATTTATTCATTTATGGAATGTTGGTGTCGATGCCAACATTTATTGCCCACCCCTAATTGCCCTTGAGAAGGTGGTGCTGAGCTGCCTTCTTGAACAGTTGCAGTTCATGAGATGTCAGTCCACCCATTGTGTTTTTGGAAAAGAAGTTCTAGGATCTTGGCTGAGCGATGGTGAAGGAACGGGGATATATTCCCAAGTTGGGGGGGTGGCTTGAAGGGGAAGGAACATCCAGGTGATGGTGCTGCCATGTGCCTGCTGTCCTTGCCCTTCCAGATGGTAGTGGCCGTTGTAATGTTCTTTCATTATGCTGATGTTGAATCTTGATGTGGTAGTGTTAACAAAGAACATTAGACTTTGTTTCAAAACCAAAACTATTTATTACGAACACTGCTCTAAAGGATTACTATAATGTTGAAGATTAATACAGTTGGAAATAATGGTCCAACACTACTTACACTAAGATATTACAGAGCGACTCTAATATGCAACTGCTATCAACACCTTACTGACACCTTGCACCGGATGACATGGGGCTGGATTCTCCGCAGCACCACGCCAAAATCCCATATGGTGTGGGGGCGGAGAATACAATTTCACACCGAAATTGGGCACAGTGCCGGTCCGGCAATTCTACGGGACCCAAGGATCGCTGTGTTCGTGGAGTACTCCACCCATTGTCTGAGGCCCGCCCAGTGATCCTGCGTTCCCGACGGCGTCGTTCTAACCACCAACCGCCATTCAGGAAGCTTGCCTGGCGGCTGCAGACTTAGTCCACGGCTGCCCTGGTGGGGGTCAGGGGGATTGTACACCAGGGGGGGCCTTGTACATGGCCGGGGGACAGATCGGTACGGTCGGATCTTCGGACTCACAACCGACCGGGGGTGTCTACATTCTTCATCTGCCTCCGCTGTCTGAGTCCGCCATGGTGCTCGGCGCAGCCACTGTTGGCCACCGCCGTGCGCGTGCACGTACTCAAAATCGGAAATGCGGGGACCCGTATCCGCAGCTAAAGATACGTGAACTAGTCTGGGTCCCTGCTAGCCCTCTGTAGGTCATTGAATCGGCTCCACCTTTTCACAGGAAACTTCAGAGTGAAACGCCAGTGTTTGTACGGCAGCGTGGGGACATAATCCCGTTTTGGGAGAATCCTGCCCTACGGCCACGTGCCTCCATACTCGCCCCACCTGCTGGTCAGATGGTCGAACTACAACAGTAAAGCATATAACTTATATGACGCATACAGATGATGATGATCTGCTAATATTATATACAGATGACACTCTATCTATCATCACAGCCTTGGGTTTAGAAGGTGCTGTCAAAAGAGCCTGAGTGGGTTCCTGCAGTGCATTACGTAGATGATACACACTTCTGCCATTGTGCTTTGGTAGTGGAAGGAGAGAATGCTTGCGGATGATTGAAAAATAGTGAATAAAACTCCTCCATTCAAGAAAAGAGGGAGACAAAAACATGCCAGTAAACCGAACTGAACTTCCGTCAGAGGGGAAATGCAGGAATCTATTATTGAGGAAGCTATAGCGGGATACATAGAAAGTCTTAATGCAATCAGGCAGAGTCAACATGGTTTTGAGAAAGGGAAATCATGTTTGTGCAATGTATTCATGTTTTTTGAAGTAGTAACAAATAATGTGGATAATGGGGAGCAATAATGGGGCGGACTATTCCTGAAGGATGACGAACTACAGGATTCTCCAATCGTGCCCGCTGCCACCCCGCTGCAAATTAGAATGGAGAATTTGGCATTCCAACCAAAACTCCATTCACTTTCAGCAGAACCATAGAATTCCAGCCACGCGTGAAGTCGGAGAACCCCGGCCGAAGTGTCATTTCGAGTGAGAAAATCAGTGCAATTTGCAAGGGTGAGAAAGCACCAGTCTCCTCCTGGCATTCGTCTCTTCCATCAGATATTCACCGTTTGCTCACTTGCTGTCACATTGAAGCCTATCAATACCCGACTTCCCAGCTTCATCGTTAAAACCCCACGAACCCCTCATCACAACCCCTTTCTGCCTTGGCGCAGCGTCTGCGAATGCCAGTTATCCTCGCCCCCCCCGACCCACCAGGCACCCAGTTCACAATGTCCCCTTTGCGTTCCAGCAGGAGAAGATAGCCCACAAAAGAAGGAAAAGGGAGCGGTTAGGTGGGAGCATGACGGAGCTCCGAGTTCTCACTCCCTTCACCAGGGAGGTCCAGGAGCGTGATGTCACTGACAACGAGGTTGACCTGCAACACAATTGAGAGAATCTACTGCATCTTCATCCAGTTCTCAAGTGAATTCCTAAGTGCCCAAATCCTTGTCCATGCCATTGACTAAAACCATGTCCCTCGTCTTGCAGGAACAGCATCTGATAAGGATGGGTCACCAATGAGCAGGGCACACAGATCCACCCAAACCCTGCCCCCCACTCCCCCCTGACTCTTGAAAGCACTTCAGAGGAGATTTCCAAGGAGGACACAGAAGAAGAGTCATATCTATCACCCATGCCATCCACCATCGCAGAGACAAGCATGTCGGTAAGAAAACATAACAGACAGGCATCTGGCTCATTATCTCGTGAATACCATAAATGTTCCAATACATAACAGGTAGAGACAGGAATGTCCCAGGGAGCGGACAGTCAGAGGTCACCTGAATCCCAGGACTCAGCTGAGCCTTAGCCAATAAATGGACAACTTCCTCCCTCAGCTGCCAAATATGCAAAGGCAGAGCTGGGAATTCCAGGAAGGGTTGGCAGCGGCATGCCTGCAATTGCAAGAACAATTGGAGGAATCCCAAAGCCTTTAGTCACAGGAGATGTTGGCACCCAGGCCACCACCAGCACATCTCGGGGGCAGCGGGCAGAACAGGATGACGCAGAGGCACCAGTATAATCTGAAAGCTCGTCAAGGGGCATTTCAGGGCACAGAACGCAGCAGGTCGCCTCCACCTCTGATGTGAATCCTGCTAACACACCTTGACATAGCAGGAAGCCTCGTAGGGTTAAGGAGTTTAAGGGGCAGAGTGGACAAGATAATAATCTTTATTATTGTCACAAGTTGATTCACGTTAACACTGCAATGAAGTTACTGTGAAAATCCCCGAGTGCCTATTCAGATACACTGAGGGAGAATTCACAATGTCCAATTTACTTAACAAGCACGTCTTTCAGGACTTGTGGGAGGAAACCGGAGTTCTTGGAGGAAACCGACGCAGACACTGGGAGAACATGCAGACTCCGCACTAACAATGACCTAAGTGGGAATCGAACCTGGGACCCTGGCGCTGTGAAGCAACAGTGATATAACCAATAAAAATGTTTCTGGATTTTTGCGTGAGTTTTTTCCTTACTCCCAAATGACCTCCCACTGGTTCCTCATGTGCTACTCGCAACACCTCTTTTCTATACCCTCCCGGCAATACCATTTGATGAACTTCTGCCCACTTTTAATCCGCCTGCTTATGTAAAGGTCTCCACTTTCTCATCAAGATATCATTTTTACGGTATTGACACTCTGGTATACGCTCAGATTCCTCTTCCGTGTATGCTTTCTGATACACACATTTTATTTCTATATCTTTCTGTTGTAACTACACTAATGTTCCTGAACTAAAAATATCCGCCTCATCCTCCATCTGATCTTGTTCTTTTTCAACCATCTGATCAAAAATCGTTTCTGATAATTGCACTTCAACTTTATCTTCACTCTTTGATTTTTCCTCTTGTCTTAACCTGTGACTTTGCGACCTTGTTACTACACAATCCGGAAAAATCTCAGGATACTCGTCCTTCAACACTTCAGTTGTCCGATTTTCCATTGGCTTATCAACCACAGTAGGCATCACTCCCACCTGCAATCAGCGATATCATTGCCCAAGATAAACTGTATTTCTGGACAAGATAATTTCTCTATTACTCCTACTACCACTTCACCACTCTTTCCAACCTTACCTTATATAATGGAACACAACTCTTCTCACCCTGAATTCCTCATATTACCACCTTTTCTGGCAATATTCTTCCCAAACTACATAACTCCTCATCTCTCACCATTAAAGATTGACTAGCCCCTGTATCTCTTAAAATTGTGACTTCTTTACCTGTTCCTCCTGATACACGAGTAAACTTTACCCAGACAAGTAAATTCTTTAAAGAGATCTGGCACCTTCTTATCAATCACCTCTTGATCATGCTGTACAATGTTTTGTATCTCCTTCACTTCACTTGGGCTTTCCTTTACCACTTTAACAAACCCCACTGTCTTATCGTTTTACCACATCAGCCTTCCCAGTGCTTTTCTTCAAACACCAACACTGTGACTTTACATAGCCGAGTTTATTATAGTGAAAACATTTGAAAATTTTAATTTATTTTCCACCCTCCTGGATTTATTTTTTAATCTTAGGTACACTCTCCTTATTATCTCCCATCAGATCACCTTTGCCACTACCACTTGAGTATTTCTCATGTCCCCAGTTTCTATCCCTCACAGGCTGAAACTGAGGTCGGAAACCAAGCTTTGATTTATGAACAAATTCATAATCATCTGCCATTTCTGCTGCTAACCTTTCAGTTTTCACCCTCTGCTCTTCCACATGAGTTCTTACTACATCAGGAATTGACCTTATAAACTCCTCCAAAAGTATAATTTCTCTGAGAGCTTCATACGTTTGGTCTATTTTCAAAGCCCTTATCCATCTATCAAAATTACTCTTGTTTGATCCTTTCAAACTCCATATATATTTGACCAAATTCTTTCCTTAAATTTCTGAACCTTTGTCTGTCGGCTTCAGGCACTAGTTCATATGCAGCTAAGATCGTTTTTTTCACCTCCTCATACGCCCCATATACCTCCTCCGGTAGTGATGCAAACACTTCACTAGCCCTACCTACCAGCTTTGTTTGAATCAGTAGTACCCACATGTCCTGCGGCTATTTCATTTGTTTAGCTACCTTCTCAAATGAACTGAAAAAGTCTTCTACCTCCTTCTCATCAAACCTTGGCACTGCGTGGACATAGTTAAATAGATCCCCACCAAGCCTTCGACTATGTCACTGTTTCTCACTATCCTCATCACTATCCTCCAACTCTACGTTTCCGTTTACATCTGCCAGTTTTAACTGACTGTCATGTTTCATGGTCATTTTCCGAAGTTCAAACTCTCTCTCTCTTTCTTTTTCCTCTCTCTCTCTCTCTCTCTTTCTTTTTCTTCTCTCTCTCTTTCTTTTTCCCTGAACTGTATCTCCCTTTCTCTTTCTTTTTGTTCTGCTAGGGCTATTCTATCTGTTAGCCTTTCTTCTCTCTCTTTTTCTTTTGCCTCTTGATCTCTTTCTCTCTCTCTCTTTCGTTTTCCTCTCTCTCTTTCTTTTTCCTCTCTCTCTTTCTTATTCAAGCTGCTTTAATTCTTTCCCATGTTCCATTTGTTTACTTTGTAACTGAATTTTTGCCATTTCTAATGAGTTAAACTGTATCTCAGGCAATTTTAAATGCTTAGCCACCTCCATAATGACCTCCTATTTTTGCATTTTGTCAGGTAATGTTAACTGCAATGTTTTTGCCAACTCTAAAAGCTTGTTTTTAGTCTCTGTCCGTAAGGTACTGCGTGTGACCTTCTCCACCCCAAAAACTTCAGAGCCTCTGAAAGAGCCATTGTCCACAACACACTCCCTACTTCAACTGAAACACACTTAAAAAGCAACCGCAATATGCTCACCCCTCACTGTCTTTAAGTTCATTAAGCCAATCCAATAGATAGACTTTTAAACCCCTCGAGTCCCCAATTTGTTATGGGCCAGGGTTTAGAGAACACCAAAATGTATCATAGAGTTCACCTGACACACAACTTTTAATAAATCGTGGTCATGGGGAGCACACGGGCCTACTTTACAGGTGTGGTGCACCAGAGAGCCAAAGTATTTTTAAATTAAAACAATGTATATTTATGAAACCAGTTGACACTTTATAAACCCACAGTAAACATCTTAACAACTATCAACACCTATAAATCCCCCAAAGAATACAGTAACTATAAGTAACTCTAAATCTTTCCTTGCAATATACATACGACAAAAATAACCCTTTGTACAGAAAGACATCAGGTTTAACTTCACTACCTTGTTCAAATCACCAAATGGACATTCATGAGCTTGCAGAGATGCATACACATCTTGCTGTGACTGCAGTGTATCCAAAACTAACATGAAACAAAACACACCCTGCAGCTGCAAGCCCAAAGCGAAAGTAAAAGCTGACAACAGCCCAGCTTCACCCATACTCTGACGTCACTGCAGTAATAAACACCCATTTCTTAAAGGTACACCCACTACAGCTATTCTATAAAAAACACACATTTCTTAAAAGTACTCTCACATGATGCTACTAAAGAAGCAGTTCGAAGAAGGAGCACTTGACAAACTCATGGGATGAAGGGGTTGTCTTTTGAGGATAGATTGGGCAAATTAGACCTGTCTGAATTGGAGTTTAGAAGAATGAGGTGATTTTTTTGAACATGTAGTATCCTGAGTGGGTGGATGCTGAGTGGGTGGATGCTGAGAAGATATTTCTTCTTATGAGAGGGGCTAAAATAGGGGATACAGTTTAAAAATAAGGGGTGTCTTTTTAAGCTGGAGATGAGGAGCATTTGTTTCTCTCAGGGTAGTCATGAATCCATTGAATTCTCTTCCCCAGAGAGCAGTGGAGGCTGGGTCATTCAATATATTTGGGGCTGAGCTAGATAGATTCTTGACTGATGAGGGAGTTAAAGAGTATGAGGGATAGACAGGAAAACAGAGGTGAGGCCTCAACCAGATGAGCCATAATCTTATCAAATGGGTGCAGGCTCGAGGGGCTGAATGGCCTGCACCTGTTCCCAATTTGTATATTCTATGCAGATGCCAGTGTTGTAGCTGTACTGGGAACAGTTTGCCAAGAGGCACAGCTGATTCTGGAACACAAATCCTCACCAATACAACGTTTGTGCTGTTTTAAGTACGCTCTGTTCTTAGAATGTTCTTTGACATGCTTCATTGAAGAAAGGCTAGTGCACTGGCTTGATGATAATCATACAAACAGGAATATGATGGACCAGGAAGTTAGAGACAGCAATTCTGTTGTTACAGAGAGCCTACAGAGTTTCATGGTTGCCCAATTTGTATCTGAATCTTCTGTAGGATGATGGTGCTGCGGTAATATCTCTAGACGAATAATCTGGAGGCAAGCTACTGCTCTAGGGGGCTGGGTTCAAATTCCACAAAGGCAACTGGTGGAATTTAAATTTGATAAATAAATCGAGACTATAAAGCTGGTCTCATTACAGTGATTAAAAGACTATCATTGATTGTTGTTAAAAACATCTCGTTCACTAATGTGGGAAGAGAATCTGCCATCAGATAGAGCCAGAGAGCACCTCCCTATTACAAGGTTCTGGATTTTTTTTAGGTGGCTGCAGAGATGCACAATCGCTCACCTTCCCAAAAAGACATGAAACCAATAAATGATGGTTTAATAAATGATTGCTGCTTGCAATCCTTCCAAGAAGATGAAATTTCTAGGCTTTAAGTTGCAGAAATTAGTAGCTGTGTTTAAGTTGTAAAATATCCTCACAAGCTGGAATCCACCACATGAGAACTAGGTTTGTTATACCAATCAATAACTCAAGCAAACCTTAGTGGAAAGCATTTTCAAAGTGTTCTGCTCTGTTCAAATTGTCTGATCTTTCAACAAATGTTAGCATTTAACCACACATTGCTGTGTTATTTACGTTGCTTCATCCAAAACATTGGATAAAGAATTTTGTTAGCACTGCATAATATTTTGAATAATCAGGAATTGGTGTTATCGGTTTTTACAATAACTGATAGTCATTGGTCAGTTATACATCTTTAGACATTCACTCCCATGTTCGTAAAATTATTCCCTTGATTTTGGCTCAAGCCCTCCAGCATGGTTGTCTCCAAATACCACTTGCAATTACCCTATCAAAATGCTTGATGTAAACATTGTTGTCTAATCATGCTAACTGGGGCTGGTTTAGCCCACCAGGCTAAATCGCTGGCTTTTAAAGCAGACCAAGCAGGCCAGCAGCACGGTTTGATTCCCGTACCAGCCTCCCTGGACAGGCGCCGGAATGTGGCGACTAGGGGCTTTTCACAGTAACTTCATTGAAGCCTATTCGTGACAATAAGCAATTTTCATTTCATTTCACTGTGAATTTACTGTAATAACCTGCATATAACACATCCAATTGAGGATGATTGTTTCCCTGTGCTCATTGGGAGTACAAGTTCCCCAAATCCCTTGGGGTGGGGTAGCTTACTAGCACCGGGATAAAAAGCCAGCCAGTGTGAGGCTGTCTAGAAAGGAGAGAGGGCTCGGTAAGCTGTAACCGGGCCTCTTGTCCCTAATGTTGTGTAATAGGGCAGCACGGTAGCATAGTGGGTAGCACTATGGCTTCACAGCGCCAGGATCCCAGGATCGATTCCCGGCTTGGGTCACTATCATGCGGAGTCTGCACGTTCTCCCCGTGTCTGCGTGGGTTTCCTCCCACAAGTCCCGAAAGGCGTGCAATTAGGTAATTTGGACATTCTAAATTCCCCTCTGTGTACCCGAACAGGTGCTGGAATGTGGCGACTAGGGGCTTTTCACAGTAACTTCACTGCAGTGTTAATGTAAGCCTACTTATGACAATAAAGATAATTATAACAAATGACTCTGCAACTCGCCTTGGACTACCTGTGCCTGTATTAAACTTACCAAGATTGGGTTTTTGTTCAATACATGACCTACTAGGCATCATAACTAGTATAGGCATCATGATGACTGCTGCACAAATTCTGTGATCCATGAATTGTGTCAGTTCTGACAGAAGAGCTAGCAGATCTTGGAGTTGAACTGCAGCCAGCTATTAGAAAGGTTTTGTTCAAGCTTAGAGGTTGTCATGTCGATTCGTTTTCGCCAGATGGATGGATGCTTAGAGCAACTGCAAACCAAAAAATACTTGGGACATTAGTTTGGGACCATTGCTGTGTTCCTATTATCATTATATATCTAATTGACAAAGCAATATCCATTGAAGCTTAGATCAGAGATATGAGATGAAAAGCGAGGCATATTCACTCAGATAGTCAGGTTTTCCATTGTATCCCATTACCAGTTCATGCAATAAAAGAGTTTTAGTCTCACACAATGAGCCATCTGTTCGCACGAATTGCAACTCATCTATTGGCAAGTGCATGTAGCAGAATAGCTGGGCTCAGACAAATCATTGGGACCATATTCTTACACTTGTCATGCAAAAAGATCACGGTCACATTTGGTTACAGATGACATTGCACCACTTTTTCCTTGACAGCTCTGTCTCAGGATGGTGAAGCTTTTCAAATTCATCTTCTTAAAAGGCTCATTGAATCCTTCATGTTTCTTCAACCTTTAAGTGTCAAAGCAATATAAAGTGCATTTCCCATACTCCACCTCAGCTCCATAACCAGCTGCAAAATTGAATAGCTATGGTGATTTATCATTTCATGATGGATTTAGCGCTGCAACACTGTTTTGCTTAGTTTGTTGACAGCATTCGTATTATAGGTTTATTTGAACAAGTCCATCTTCTATTCTGTCACTATTTTGTATTGAATGAAAGGCAATGACCCTTCAGCTACTCAATATTTTTGCACAGCAATGGACATGAATTGCTTATTTTGAAAGTCGTTACATATTGGATGTATCACGCAATGGAATATTCCTATTCTGCTTGCTGCTAGTTTGACACTTCAGTGCAGTTATCAGCAAGTTGCAAAATGGGAAGTGCCATCTTTGGATAAGATATTAAATCCATCCACATTGTCGGGTGACAGTAAAATGAACCATGTTATTCCAATGAAAGCAGGGCAGTTCTCTCCATGTCCTGGTCCACAGCTACTCCATTGACTGGTGCAAACATTTGCTGCTATGTTTCCCACATTACAACAATGGTGACACCAAAGAAGTACTTCATTGACTGTAAAGTTCTTTGAGATATCCAGTGGTCATGATAGGCAACATGTGATAGGCAACATATAAATGCAAACCTTCCACCACCCAAAATAATTAACAGTCATTTACGTCATTACGATGGATGTGCACAAATTGGTTGCTGCATCTCACTACACTACAAGAGTTGCAACACTTAAAGAAAATGCTCCCTGAACTGGACAGCAAATGTGGGAATCAATCACCAATCAACAATATCTTGCAACCAAAGAGGCCAAAAGGTTGCCAACAAAACAAAATTGTACCATTTTTGGTGAAAGATACAGTCAGCCAAATCATATATCCTGGGACGGAAAGAAATTTAATTTTTTTAAAAATCTGGGGCGCGATTTAACAGAAATGAAACAGAATCCCGTTTTGGGTGCGTTTAGTGGGGTGTTTCCCGTTGCTTTCAGTGCTGAAAATCACCCCGCTTTAAATGGGACTCTGCCCCACTTCTGGGACTTGGTGAGGAACGCCCCGCTGAGGCCGCACTTGGGATAATTTCCTGCAGGGTACCACACTGCCCAGAGCCCGACCACCCAGTGGCCTCCAATGGCCTTGGAGACCTCGGAAAGTGCTGGTATGCCTGGCCCACAATTGTGGAAACCAGTGACAAACGGTGCCCACTCGGGCTCTCCGAGGCGAGGGTGTTAGGTCCAATGCCTTGCGCTAACCCTGACGTGAACATATTTGAATGAGCTTAACTGCACACTTAAATATGCTGACCTCGTTAGATCTCACGATGCATCACAATCTTCGTAAATCTTGCAAGAGGCCTCTTGCGAGATTTACCTGCTTTGTCACGTCCCAAGCTGGGCGCGATGGGGCCATTAGGTCATGCTCCTGATCTGTTGTTGCTGCTCGATTGAATGGAGTTGGCAAGAGGTCAATAGAAAGTATCCATGATCTGGGTAATGTTATGGAGTGGGAATATTGCAGTCCGATTCAGCTTTGCTAAGCCCTAATACCAATATTTATCTGTCAACCAACATCACTCAAATGGATTACCTCATTGTTCCATGCATTGTTGTTGTGGGACGTCACAAATTGTTGGTAGCATTCGATTATATAATAACAGCAACTGCACAAAAAATAATGGGTGTAATTCTCCATCCTGTTGCACCCGTTTTCTGAGGCTCCACCCCCCCGCCGGCAATGGGATCCTCCGTCCCATAAGCCGGCCAATGGGATTTCCGATTTCAGATTGTGGGCTCCCCTACCCCATTGGGAAGACCGCGGGTGTGAGTGCACTGCCGGCGAAGCAGAGGATCCCACCGATGGAAAATCCAGCCCAAAATGCTTAATTGACTCCTAAGAGATTTGGGACCTCCTAAGGCAGTAAAAACTGCTGTGTAGATGTTATTGTTTTTTTTTTTCCTTTCTATGCGAAGTGTAGAAGCTATTGTAAAATGATTTGACTTGGAAATAATTAATCATTGAATGAAGCTGGAATGAGTGTATCTGTTCAGGAAACATTGATCCTAATATTCAGTGAGGAGAGGGTGAGCCTGTGGCAACTAACGAGGGTTGGATAGTTTAGCAATTGCGGAGTTTGAAAGAACAGATTTTCATCAAGGCTTGCTGAATTTTGTGGCAGGACCTGAGTATGAATTTTGGAATCCTTTTCAATGATGTTACCAGCCAGTTTGAAGGGTTCTCTGGCTGGCCATCAGGTGAGTAGGTCTCTGCCAGCGAGCATAGAGGAAGGAATGGGTGAATATTGGTCAGTGGGGACAAGGTTAGAGGGTTGGGGTCCAGAGATCAATGTGCTGGAAGTAAGGAAGTGGAGTATCGATGGAGGCAGCCCATATTAAATTTAGCAATGAATAATGACGCAGATTTAATGAATTATTAAATGGTGTTGGAATATGTTATCTAGTGAGCATATTCTTATTATGAGTTCAATATAGTAACCGGAATTGCCTGTTGCCGTTGGGATTCTCTGTTCCCGCTGGAAGTGGAACCACGCCTGCGGGTTCCTTGGCGGTATGGGGTGGTTTCAATGGGAGTTTCAGTGGGGGGGGGGGGGGAATCCCACCGTCAGCAAATGGTGCGCCGCTGAGAAACACGCGGCTGTGGAATGGGGAATCTAGCCCAGTGTTGGAAGGAAAGAACTCAAAACAGCTACCATCAATTGTCAATTGTTGAAGAGAGTTCCAAACTGTCACCATCTTTTGTGTGGTGAATTGTTTCCTAATGTCACTCCAGAAAGATGTCTACTTTTTAAACTATGCCGCTTACTCCTTGATTAACACCCAGCAGAAATAATTTCTTCCTCTCCACCCCATCATTCTCCCTTAATACTAAAAAATTTGATCTAATCACTCCTAAAAGCTTCTAAATTACAGCCGATGTTTCTAGTTTTCACCATTTTAGAAAGTATGTTCTTCTATTCTTTTCAGGTTCAAAGGCTGGCCATGGACGTACCTAGATTAGAACATAGAACAGTACAGCACAGAACAGGCCCTTCGGCCCTCGATGTTGTGCCGAGCCATGATCACCCTACTCAAACCCACGTATCCACTCTATACCCGTAACCCAACAACCCCCCCCTTAACCTTACTTTTTTTTATTAGGACACTACGGGCAATTTAGCATGGCCAATCCACCTAACCCGCACATCTTTGGACTGTGGGAGGAAACCGGAGCACCCGGAGGAAACCCACGCACACAGGGGGAGGACGTGCAGACTCCACACAGACAGTGACCCAGCCGGGAATCGAACCAGGGACCCTGGAGCTGTGAAGCATTTATGCTAACCACCATGCTACCCTGCTGCCCCAAATCCATGGTTTTGCCCACTCACTTAACCTATTAATATCGCTTTGTAATTTTATGCTTCCCATCTATCTTTCTCTCATCTCCCAACTTTATATGTGAGTTTTTATCCCATCATCTCAGCCATTTATATCAATACTGACTAGTCCGGGCACAGAGCCTTGCAGAACACAACAGGCTGAATCTGACTGAATTTCAGGATTGTTGCAATACAGAAGGAAGCTATTTGACCCATCGTGTCTGCACTGGCTCACTGAATGAGCATTTCACCTCGTGCCATTTTCTTGCCTTCTCCCCATTTTTTCATTTCCAATAATCATCTAATTCGCCCTTGAATTCCTCAATTGAACCTGTCTCTACCACACTATTAGGCAGTGCATTTCAGGCCTTAACAACTCACTTTGCGAAAAACGTTTTTTCTCGTGTCACTTTTACTTCTTTAACCAATTATCTTAAATCTGTGCCCATTGGTTTTCTATCCCTCTGCCAATGGGAACAGTTTTTCCCGAACTATCCTGTCCAGGCCCCTCATGACTTTGAATACTTCCATCAAATATCTCCTTAGCCTTCTTTATTGCAAGGAAGAAGTCCCAACTTATCCAATCAATTTTCATGGTTGAAGTTTCTCATTCGTGGCACATTCTTGTAAACACTGCTGCACTCTCTCGAATGCTTTCAAATACTTCCTAAATGGACACAATACCCCAACTGAGGTCTAACTAGTGTCTTTTTTGAGCTCAACATAAAATCCTTCCTCTTGTTCTCCATTAATATAAGCTAGGATATGAAATGCTTAGTTAACTGCTCTCTCAATCTGCTTTGCCACCTTTAATAACGAATGCTCATGCACACATAGGTCTCTCTGCTTCTGCACCCCTTTTAGAGTTTTGCCCTTTATTTTACCCCGTCTACCCATGTACATCCTACCAAAATATAGCACCTCACATTTTTCTGCATTGAACTTCATCTGCCACCTATCTTCCCATTCCACCAACCTTTCTATGGCCTTTTGAAGTTTTACACTGTCCAGTTCACAGTTCACAATACTTCCAAGTCTTCGACCATCCACAAATTTTGAAATTGAATTTGATTGTTATTATATATCGGAAAAAGCAAAGGACCCTATACCAATCCTTGGGGAACGCCACTACTGATCTTTCACCAGCCCTAAAAACATCCATTAACCATTATTCTCTGTTTCCTGTCACTCAGCCAATTTTGTAACCATGTTGCAACTGTCCCTTATATTCCATGAGCTCTAACTTTCCTCACAAGTCTGTTCAGTGACACTGTGTCAAGTGCCGTGTAGAAGTTCATGTATACCACATCACCAACAATGCCCTCATCAACCCTCCCTGCTATGTCTTTAAAAGAACTCCAGCAACTTAGTTAAACCTGAAACTTTCTTAAGAAATCTATGCTGGCTGTCATTAATAAACTGACATTTGTCCATATTACTATTAATTCTATCCCAAAGTTCCCCAACACCGAAGTTAAGCTGACAGGTCTGTAATTGCTGGGATCATCCTTACAAACTGTTTTGAACAGGGGCGTAATGTTTGCAATTCTCTGACACCGGACCGAGATTTAGAAAGACTGAAAACTTATTGCCAGTGCCTCTATGTTTGCCACTCTCACCTCCTTTAGTATCCTTGGATGCATCTCATCTGGTCCCAGTCCTTTGTCAACTTTAAGTACCAGCAGTGTATCAAAAACATCCTCCTTGTCAATTTTAAAGTCTTCCAATGACTGAATTTCCTTCTCTTCCACCATAGTATCTTCTTCCTTAAGTTAGAAGGAAAATATTAATTTACAATCTCTGCCCCTGCGTCCATGTAAAAATCCCCTTTTTCTTCCTTAATCGGCCCAACTCCCCACTTTTACCATCATTTTACCACCTATATGCCTGTAGAAGACTGTGGTATTTCCTTTTATGTTAGCTGTCAACCTCTTTTCATACTTCCGCTTTAATGAGCTCGCGCGTGACTTTGCAGCTGTGGTTGGTTTGTCACAGGTCAGAGATGATAATCATGACATGCCAGATAACCCAAGAGTTTTCTTCAACAAAATGGAATTCCGCTCGATCATTGTGCCATTTGTGTGCAACCACAAAAAGATCATCAGGCAGGTTTGTGCAAGATTTCCAGGGAACTGCCATTTTTGCCAGCGAAGTCTCCTGAGATATTCACACCTTGAAGAAGAGTTAGCAATAACTCCTTGGAGATAAGGGCTCTCCTCTGAACGTGTGGCTAATGTGCCAATTAACCCTCAGAGATCTGAGAGCAAGCAATCGTAATCATGAAGATACAGTGAAGTTACCTCCACGGATCTGGGGGCACAATTCAGTACACACTAGCCTTGTACAACATAATGTAATATCTAGGAGTGAAACTCCAGGGGGAAGAAACTGCTGAGCACGTTACCTCATTGGAGGGGGTGGGGAGAGCAACATGATGAACTGACCACCGAAAGAGGTAAATCCAGACAAGTGCATACTCTCTCTGAACACTCTGGACATAAAATCAGAAAGCAGGGCTTGAAGATTTTTGTGAAAGATTCGTGAGAAAGATTCTCCATAGGACGATAAACTTTTTTCCAGTATCCTGCCCAGAAGTGAAAGATATCAAATAGTCTCCCCATATGTGGGAACATTATTTAGGTCACCAATGAATTTGGGCTCATGATAAAAGTGGCTTTTTGAAGAAAAGATTTAATAGTTTGGCATCAAAGAGGAAACCAGACTGAGATAATTTTCAGAAGAGAAGGAGCAGAGCTCAAAGATCAATGAAACCGAGAATGTTGAAAGGTGAGGACCAACTGAATGAAGTCAACAGGTGTTCGAGGTGCAAAACATTGGTTACACTTGTGAGAATTGTTTGAAGATCAAAAGAAACAGCACTGAATCCCACTAAGAAGGCCGAGATGCACTGATTTAACAATTTCACGCGCAACAGACTCAATCAATATTTGAGTAAAATACTGTGGATGTTGGAAATCCTTTTTTTTTTAAATTTAGAGTGTCCAATTCATTTTTTTTTCCAATTAAGGGGCAATTTAGCATGGCTAATCCACTTACGCTGCATATCTTTGGGTTGTGGAGGTGAAACCTACGCAAACATTGGGAGAATGTGCAAACACCATATGGACAGTGACTCAGAGCCGGATTCGAACCTGGGACTTCGGCGCCGTGAGGCAGCAATGCTAACCATTGCAAAACGTGCTGCCCTGAATGCTGGAAATCTGAGATGAAAACACAAAATTCTGAAAATACTTGGCAGATCGTGCAGCATCTGCAGAGAGAGAGAAACAGGGGTAAAGTGCCAAAAATTCTAATGCAGTGCGATTTGAAAATTGTGATCCCCGAGATCTTATCACAATCCTGACACCAAAAGAAATGTTTTCATTTTTTACGGTGTTGCCGGGGGGGGGAAGGAAAGGGGAATCTGCTTGCCACCAATTCACAGCAACTTAATCTCCATTACGAGCTTGACAGGAGACCAAGGGCGGGATTCTCCCCTACCCGGCGGGGCGGGGGTCCCGGCACCGAGGAGTGGTGTGAACCACTCCGGTGTCGGGCCGCCCCAAAGGTGCAGAATCCTCCGCACCTTCAGGGGCTAGGCTGGCCCAGAAGTGGTTTGCAGGGCTTGGCGCCATGCCAACCGGCGCCGAAGTGCCTCCACCGGCCGGCGCGAGTTGGCGCATGCGCGGGAGCATTAGCGTGTGCTGTTGTCATCCCAGCGCATGCGCGGGAGGGTTCGTCTCCGCATCGGCCATGGTGGAGGACCACAGCGGCCGATGTGGAGGAATTGAGTGCCCCCACGGCACAGGCCTGCCTGCGGATCGATGGGCCCCGATCGCGGGCCAGGCCCCCGCCCGGGGCCAGATCCCCCCGCACCCCGCCGAGGACCCCCGAGGCCGGAGAATCGCTCAGGGGGCCGCCGACAGGCACGGCGCGATTACCGCCCCCACAAAATCTTCAGCACCGGAGAATCCTGCCCCAGGGCCGGGATTCTCCCCTACCCAGCGGGGCGGGGGGTCCCGGCGTAGCGGAGTGGCACCAACCACTCGGGCGTCGGGCCTCCCCAAAGGTGCGGCATTCTCCATCGGGGCCGGCCGAAAGGCCTTCGCCGGTCCATGCATCCGCTGGTGCGTCAGCGGCCACTGATGTCACCACCGGTGCATGCGCGGTAGGGGGGTCTCTTCCGCCTCCGCCATGGTGGAGGCCGTGGCGGCGGTGGAAGAAAAGGTGTGCCCCCACGGCACCGGCCCGCCCGCCGATCGGTGGGTCCCGATAGCGGGCCAGGCCACCGTGGGGGCACCCCCGGGGTACGATCGCCCCGCGCCCCCCCCCAGGACCCTGGGGGCCCGCTCGTGCCGCCAATCCCGCCGGCACCAGAGTTGCTCCAATTCCCGCCGGCGGGAGAGGCCTGTCAGCAGCGGGACTTCGGCCCATCGCGGGCCAGAGAACCGCGGTGGGGCACGCCGATCGCCGCGGATGGGCACGCCGATCGGCGCAGGGGGCGCGCCGATCGGCGGGGCGTGATTCCCGCTCCCTCCGATTCCCGGGTGGCGGAGAATTCCGGCCACGGCGGGGGCCGGATTTACGCCGACCCCGGGCGATTCTCCGACCCTGCGGAGGGTCGGAGAATTCCGCCCCAGGTGTCTGGGAATTTAATGTTTCAAGCTGATTTGTATGAACCCTAACAATCTGGTGCATTTTAGTGAAGAGCGTTCAGCTGGTTTCAGGGGCTGGTTTAACACACTGGGCTAAATCGCGGGCTTTTAAAGCAGACGAAGCAGGCCAGCAGCACGGTTCGATTCCCGTACCAGCCTCCCCGGACAGGCGCCGGAATGTGGCGACTAGGGGCTTTTCACAGTAACTTCATTGAAGCCTACTCGTGACAATAAGCGGTTTTCATTTTTCATTTTCATTTCAGCTTTCTCATGGGACTAAAGGAAATTTTCAACTTTCATGGTGAAAGGTATAGGGCCCCTCAGATAGACCATGCTGGAATGCCTGTATTCCCTTTGCTTGGCCCAATCGTCTTCAAGTAATCCTACTGACCCTCTGAGGAGCTGCATTGTCTTTCTTCTGCAGGACTGCACCAGGCCCCATAATGGCCGCTGCCTGCTTTTGATGCTGGCACCTTGTAGGCAGCTCGTCTCTTGGGGGATGCCCGGTGTCACCAATTAGACCCGAGTGGGGGCGTCTTACCTTATCAAAATTGGACCTCAGTCTTGCCTACCTGCAACTAGAGTTGGAGTGGAGTCTCAGACGTTTGCAACAATCGATGGCCGCAAAGGCCTCTTTCAGTGCACCAGACTGCCATATGTCATTGCTTCAGCCTGCGCCATCTTCCAGCTTATGATGGGAATTTCCAAGGTGATAGTTTACCTTGATTACATGATCGTCATTGGCATACATCAAAGGAAGTATTAAAGAGGTTTTGTGATGTAGGGGTCTGCCTAAAATGCGACAAATGTACTTTTCAGGCCTCAGGGTGCAGCCCTGTGATGTTGATGTGACAGGGTTGCATCCCCTGAAAAGAAAGATCGAGGCCATGAGTCCCTCCACCCACAAATATCAGTGAGCTTAAATCCTTCCTCAGTATGGCCAATAATTATGGATGGTTCATTTTGAATTTGGCAGCGTCGGGCCTGACTATTTTTGGCCTACAACTATGCTTTCCAGCACTGGCCTGGGATGCAAATTGCTAACTCGATGCACTAAGTCACCTGCTCCTACCAAGGAGCATTCTGTAGCCCAACTCATCCTGATTTTAAACTTTCTCAATACTCTGCCAATGTCCACAGGCCACATCCACAACTGGTCCCAAAAGGCCCTATTCCTTGAAAGGTCAAGCAAATGATACAGACTGGCTGGTGTTATGAGAAGTCTGAACAACTGTTGACTGTTTGATTATCCAAGAGAGTGCCGAGTCTGTGGCGGGGCTGCAGGAGGATCCCAATTGACTTTGGGACGAATTGACTTTTTAATGGGATCTCTTTCTCCTGTTCGCTCTGTTAACATTTGCAACATCTGTGTATTGTTATTAGGTTAGTTGTAACGAGGCACCTAAGGGGGTGGGGGGGGAGGGGGATGTGGCAGCATGGCCCCTTTAAGGGACTTGGCTCCATGAACCACATGACCACCATGGAGCCAATTACATAGAAGCATGCAAACCTCGGCCAATAGGGGCATTGGGAGAAGGATCCTGGCATTGTGGACCAGGGATCTGAGGTGTTAAGAGCTGTTGTCTCGTGTTCTGTGCCTCTTACTTCACTGCCTTTGCCTCTCATCAATAAACCTCTTTGTTAACTCCAGGAAACCTTCTGTGTTTGTTTCAAGATGCCACATTTGGCGAAAGCTCATACAATAGTAATCTGGTTCAAAGCGCACACTGTTAAACTATATCAAAGTCTTTGGCAATAAAGGAAATAACATGATTCTTCCAAGTCCTCAATGGCAGTTATGCCACTTCAGTGCATCAAACAAGTTGGAATGTGCAACATATTCATGACCATGGATTCATCGTGGGCTGTCGTGTGATAGGCAATTACAGAGCTCAACTTTGTGTAGCCCCAGGAATGACAAGAAAGATGTTGGGCACAATCAAAGAGCCTTGTCGTACCAGACTCAGTGACGCGACAAGGCCACTAAATCTCACGAGATTCATGACACTTGGACCGCCTCAGTAGATTTAACAAGCTCTCACGAGGCGTTGTGATCTGGATCTGGCCCTTGCTGGACGAGATGCAGATTAACATATTTGAAATGAGTCATTCGGCTTATTTAAGTACGCTTGTGCCCAATTATCCCGAGGAACTAACGGCTTCACCTGGGAAATCTCCCAAAGGCGTATTTTCGCACCGGTCCACACAAACGTGGACCAGGCAGCAAGGCACCTTGCGGTTCTTCCAGGTCACCGGAGGTCCCGGAGTGGTAGTCTCTGGGCAAGGTGGTGCCCGAGCACTCTTGCTGCCACTTAGGCACCTTGGCACTGACAGCCAGGCAGCCTGCCAACTGGGCACGCTGGTAGTGTCACAAAGGTGCCTGATTGGGACTGCCAAGCTGGTAGGGGTACTGCCAGGCTGACTGTGCCTAGGTGTCCGAGTGGCAGTTTTCCCGTGCCAGGGATTGGGCCCTGTCCTTAAGAGGTGGGGTGAGGGGGGGCTTGAGGACCCTCCAAGAGTTATGTTGTGGGGGGTCCGGAGGCTGCGGTGAGGTGGCTGAGGGAGATGTGAGCTCGGAGCGGCATTCCTCCACTGACGAGCTGAGGCCCAAAAAAAGAAATAGCCAGGTCCCATTTGATAGCGGAGTGGTTCTCGATGGTGCAGGCAGCAAGAATACCCTGCTATTCTTTCTCATAGATAGGATGAATACTGGCAGATTTTCAGGAGGATGGGTCAGACAGAAGTGTAAGAGATTGAAGTAATGTGGAGGTTAAGAAAAATTTTGAAATCTCAATTTTGTGAGTTTATTGGAATCAAAAGATTAGAGCAGGATGCATCGAAGAATGGAGAAAGGTTCATTGATTTTAAATTGCAGAAGTGGTTTGGCAAGCTAGTATACTCACAATGGAAAAGTAAGAAGCTAAGAGACAACAGTAGTGATATTTTTCCACAGATCAGAAGACATGCTTGCTAGAGGGGCAAGAATATAGAAGCTGATACTTTCTTTCCAACTGAAGTTCTGTTGAACAGCTGTAATAGTATATTTACCAAGTTTTCAAGCAGAGGTAAATTGGATTAATGCAATCAGATTACTTCATCATTTTGCCCAAACTTTATATTGAATCTATGTGTAAAAATTCCAGTTTGATTGAAATGTATTTGCACAAAAGAGACACAGAGTGAAAAATTGGTTGAAATGTTAAATTTTTACATACTTTCAACAAAGGCTGCAAACAATAAACTTTTTATGTATTAGCTTTTTATACCATTTGGAAGTTAGTGTTCATAATGATTTTATAGATGAATATTTATATAAATAGGATTCAATGCTTTCTTTTTAATAGATTATCAAGTCACTCTCATTTTTAACATTTTAAGTATCTATCCCTTGTCCATCTGTTCTTTTTAAAGGTTGCTAATAGGCTGAATGGCCTTCAGAGCTTCCCAAAGGCTTCCAGAATTTTACAGACATAAATCGGTCACTTTTAGAGAATTTTCAACTTAGATACCTGGGCACCCAGCCAGTGTAGATTGGGCGGGATCTACCAGTCGTATTGCCTTATAGGGAGTTGGGGCAGGGAGGGGAGATGTTCGGGGGTCACGTTGATGGTTCACAGCGCCGAGGACCCCGGTTTCATCACAGCCCTGGTCACTGTCTGTGTGGAATTTGCATGTTCTCCCCATGTCGCCCCCAGAACCAATAGATGTGCAGGGTAGGTGCATTGGCCACACTAAGTTGGGAAAAAAAAGAATTGGGCACTTTAAATTTACAGAAAAAAAAGGATGTGCAGAAGATCCAGAGATGGTCCTTAATGGATTTAGTATGATAGTACAAGGTATGAAAGAGTTCAGTTATGGAGAGAGACAAATTAAAATAGTTATTTTATCACGAGAACAATAAAGGTTAAGAAGCAATATGACAGAAAAGTCAATGTTGCTGAGAAGATTTCATAAGATAAATACAGAAAACAAATTCCACTGATCTGGGATGTGAAGATATTGAGCTGGATTCTCCGCTCCGCGATGCCGAAATCTCCTTCGCCGAAGGCGAGGAGAATCCGTATTGAGGCCCATATCGGGAGCGGCACCGGTTTTTGTACTCTCCGCCCCCTGAGTAGGGGTACACTGCACCCATTATCCATGGCCTCATGCCATTGTCTGAGGCCTGCCCCATGATGCTCCATCCCCAAACGGCCCGGTTCCCGATGGCGCGGGACTCTCAGCCTTTCAGGAACCTCACGTGGTGGCTGCGGACTCAGTCCGGGGCCACCACAGTCAGGAGATGGCTGATCCATGGGCGGGGGGGGGGGGGGCTTCATTCGGGTCTGGGGGCACTGTGGGCAGACAGACAGGGGCGTGCGAGCGGCAGAAGAGGGGGACTATTTTTGCAGTCGGGCCTGTGGGCTGAGTCTGCCACGGAGCACGGCGTGGCCGCTGCAGGCCGCCGCCAAGCATATGCACGGCCACCAAACCAGAAGTGCTGGATGCTGTATCGGCAGCTAGTGCTGCGAGCTCTACGCTGCTAGCCCCCAGCAAAATGGGAAGTTCCTGGCGTAAAAGACCACCGTTTTCACGCCAGCGTGGGGACTTAGTCTCCAAAACGGAGAATCCAGCCCTCGATGTTAAAACAAAAAGAATAAAGAAGTTATACTTGGGTGCTTTAACAGAGCTCTTGGATTGCTTTATTAGTTGTAGCAGTGCAAACAAAATCCATATTTGCTTTTTTTACCAAAATAAATATTTGACATAGAATGAATTAAGTCAGTATACTAAATTGTGAGGGAATGTAACAAAGTGGATAGCACTTTGAGAGAGCGAGGATGGGCGCAGTTATCTCAATAGATGATCTCAATAAGTTATCTCAATAAGTCAAAAGACCCTTTTTAACAAAGACAGCAGGTTTGAAATCTCTACAGAAACCAGGTATCACTTTTAAATTATCAAGTGATCTGAACATCTTTTTAACATACAGAGAGAAAGAGACTCCAACATCCTTGTTGTCTGATACAGCTTTCAACTGGAAAAAAAAAGTAAGACACACAGCAGCTTCCAGCTTAAAACAAAAGTAAAAGACAGAGGGCGGGATTCTCCTGCAATTAGAGGGATGGCCCGACGCCGGCGGCAAGAACAGAGCTAACCACTCCAGCATCGGGCCAACCGGAAGTTGCAGAATTCTTCGCACTTCCGGGGGCGAGGCCGGCGCCGGAGGGGTTGGCGCCATGCAAACTGGTGACAAACGGCCTGCACGGGTTGGCGCATGCGCAGAACTGCCGGCGTGTTCCCGCATATGTGCAGGGGGATTCTTCTCCGCACTGGCTATGGTGGAGCCCTGCAGAGGCTGGCACGGAAGGAAGGAGTGCCCCCACGGTACAGGCCCATCCACATGTCGGTGGGCCGTGATCGTGGGCCAGGCCATCGTGAGGTCCCCGCCCCACCCCCAGGGCCGGAACCCCCGTGTGCCACCGAGGACTCCACTAGACAGCCTACCAGCTAGGTCCTGCCGTGTGGGACCATGTCCATTTCACGCCGGCGGGACTGGCCAGAAACCAACAGCCGCTCGACCCATCGAGGCCCGGAGGATTGCCGGGGGGACTGCTGCCAACGGCCCCCGACAGGCATGGCGTAAACCATGCTCCTACCTGAAAACCGGCACCGGAGAATATGGCAGCCTGTTTCGAAGCTGCGGGGCGGGATTCACGTTGCCCACCGGGGATTCTTCGATCCGGCAGGGGGTCGGAGAATCCCGCCTAGAATCACATTCCAGCTCCACCCACAAAATGACATCACTGCAGCAATTTGATAAAATACACTTTTCTTAAAGGGGCTCTCACATGACAATGTCATTCCTGAAAATATAAAAGTTGGTAGCACCTCAATTAGTCTGGTTGACCAAGATAACTGCTGAACACTGCAATGCTACTAAAAGTATTATATACCCATCTAGGGATCTGTTTGCACCTGGAAGCACATTGTAGCCACCCGATAACGTGCTCTCAGGCGCCATGTAATATTCATGTGACCTGCACAAGTTAATTTTGATAATACTGCTCGCACTGCTCATTAGTGGCATACTTCTTGGATAGGTTAGATATCAAGCCTTTCTGACACAACTTGGGGACATCCAATGCGCTGCATACTGGTGTGTTGTGAAAGGTGTGCAAAATATCACATCTTCCAACTGGAAAAATACATTTTCCACCTGGTTCAATGTGGTAATTTCAACAACTAGAGATTTCCCCATAAATATTGCAGATAAGAGAGATGTGCAGTTGAAGTTTTTCATTCTTCACTCATCAAATGCTAGAATGCCAAATTTAGAACAATCACAATTTACAGTACGGGGGAAAACAGTCAACACTGATTGGCTGAGGTGTTGTCATGGAGAAAGCAGTGGGGAACTATAAGCTCCCCAAGCTCCTGGATAATTTTAAAAAGGTGCCAGCTTGAACATAGTTCTTTAGTTTGCCAGAGAACGGGTCCCCGTATATAAATATATGTCACTTCCAGCAAGCATAAATGAGTCATGTGCCAAGCTCAATTATCTTACATTTCTTGTTAGCAGAGCTATCAGTACACTCAGCATTGTTCAATAAGTGCTGCCCAATCCCAATTTCTACCTAATGGAAAATATATGCAGAGTTATATAATTCATGAAATGTCCTAGCCAATTTCTTTGTCATCCCTGCCAGATTCCGACTGTTAATTGGATAGATACAGTTAGATAATCTAGATTTCCAACTGGTCTGAGAACATAGAGTAATAAAAAATATAGGTGGGTTGGGGTTAGGTGGGATATTAAGATTTTAAAAATCTCAAGCCCCACTACTAATTTTAGAGAAGGTAGGAATGGAGCAGATTATCTATAAAATATTCTCTTGAGGCTGTATGTCCCACATGTTTTGCAAGTCTAACCCTGGCTGGCTAGGTCTCCCAAACCTTACAAACTTTCAGAGCTAAATGATAGCTGTGTGTAATATCTATGCTAGCTATGTGAAAATTATTAGACATATCAATGCAGAAACAAAATCCATATTGATTTAAGAAAATGATAGTAGACTACATTATTTGTGATCAATATGAGTTGATTTGTAATTGCTTGTAAAATGACAATAATATTCTAGATTGCATTTCCAAAATTACGTTTACAAGTCATTGTTAATATTGTAAAGATTTTAATTTGCTTGAAAAGAGTTTCCCATGAATCCGACTAAATTTCTTTGATGCATTGTACTGGAGTAACTATTTTTTGGAAAATACCGGTAGATTCTCTTCGCCAGAGCTGTAAAGTGTTGGGGTGCCCTCAGTTCTGTTCTTCAAACTTGTGCTTTCAGCATTTCTTACTTAGAATGACTAGAGCGAGGGGAGGTCCGATCAAGGACAGTAGCGGGAGATTGTGTATTGAGTCTGAAGAGATAGGAGAGGTCTTGAACAAGTATTTTTCTTCAGTATTTACAAACGAGAGGGGCCATATTTTTGGAGAGGACAGCGTGAAGCAGACTGATAAGCTCGAGGAGATACTTGTCAGGAAGGAAGATGTGTTGCGCGTTTTGAAAAACTTGAGAATAGACAAGTCCCCCGGGCCTGACGGGATATATCCAAGGATTCTATGGGAAGCAACAAATGAAATTGGAGAGCCGTGGATGAAGGTAAAGCAGTGGATGTAATGTACGTGGATTTTAGTAAGGCATTTGATAAGGTTCCCCATTGTAGGCTTGTGCAGAAAGTAAGGAGGCATGGGATAGTGGGAAATTTGGCCAGTTGGATAACAAACTGGCTAACCGATAGAAGACAGAGAGTGGTGGTGGATGGCAAATATTCAGCCTGGAGCCCAGTTATCAGTGGCGTACCGCAGGGATCAGTTCTGGGTCCTCTGCTGTTTGTGATTTTCATTAACGACTTGGATGAGGGAGTTGAAGGGCGGGTCAGTAAATTTGCAGATGATACGAAGATTGGTGGAGTTGTGGATAGTGAGGAGGGCTGTTGTCGGCTTCAAAGAGACATAGATAGAATGCAGAGCTGGGCTGAGAAGTGGCAGATGGAGTTTAACCCTGACAAGTGTGAGGTTGTCCATTTTGGAAGGACAAATATGAATGCGGAATACAGGGTTAACGGTAGGGTTCTTGGCAATGTGGAGGAGCAGAGAGATCTTGGGGTCTATGTTCATAGATCTTTGAAAGTTGCCACTCAAGTGGATAGAGCTGTGAAGTAGGCCTATGGTGTGCTAGCGTTCATTAGCAGAGGGATTGAATTTAAGAGCCGTGAGGTGATGATGCAGCTGTACAAAACCTTGGTCAGGCCACATTTGGAGTACTGTGTGCAGTTCTGGTCGCCTCATTTTAGGAAGGATGTGGAAGCTTTGAAAAAGGTGCAAAGGAGATTTACCAGGATGTTGCCTGGAATGGAGAGTAGGTCATACGAGGAAAGGTTGAGGGTGCTAGGCCTTTTCTCATCAGAACGGAGAAGGATGAGGGGCGACTTGATAGAGGTTTATAAGATGATCAGGGGAATAGATAGAGTAGACAGTCAGAGACTTTTTCCCTGGGTGGAACACACCATTACAAAGGGACATAAATTTAAGATAAATGGTGGAAGATATCGAGGGGATGTCAGAGGTAGGTTCTTTACCCAGAGAGTAGTGGGGGCATGGAATGCACTACCTGTGGAAGTAGTTGAGTCGGAAATGTTAGGGACCTTCAAGCGGCTATTGGATAGGTTCATGGATTAGGGTAGAATAATGGAGTGTAGGTTAACTTCTTAAGGGCAGCACGGTAGCATTGTGGATAGCACAATTGCTTCACAGCTCCAGGGTCCCAAGTTCGATTTCGACTTGTGTCACTGTCTGTGTGGCGTCTTCACATCCTCCCCGTGACTGCGTGGGTTTCCTCCGGGTACTCCGGTTTCCTCCCACAGTCCAAAGATTTGCAGGTTGGGTGGATTGGCCATGAAAAATTGTCCAAAATTCTATGATTAACCTAGTACAAAAGTTTGGCGCAACATCGTAGGCCAAAGGGCCTGTTCTGTGCTGTATTTCTCTATCTATCTATCTTAAATGGATGTGAAGCTATTTAAACAAATGAACATTGCATAATAATATCAGCTTGGGTTGCGCAGTGGCATAGTGCTGCCTCAAAGCGCCAGGGACTTGGGTTTCAATTCCAACCTTGGGCGACTGTCTGTGTGGAGTTTGCACTTTCTCCCCATGTCTGTGTGGGTTTCCTCCGGGTGCTCCACTTTCCTCCCACAGTCCCAAAATGTGCAGATTAGATGGACTGGCCATGCTAAATTGCCCCTAATTATACAAAGATACGCAGGCTAGGTGAGGTGGCGGGGATGGGCAGGGGAGCGGGCCAGGGTGGAGGTGCTCATTCAAAGGGCCGGTGCAGGCTCGATGGGCGAATGGCCTCCTTCTGCGCTGTAGGAATTCTATGATTCTATCATGTACCAAAGTAACGTTCAAGCAGAATTAGCTGTCCCTACAACTGTGTAATCAGTTAATGGTGCAATTTAATCTGCTTTAATTTAAAAATATATATATTTCCGATTGCCTTACATCATTTAATCTTTCTGTGTTATCTATCTGCCAGTAATGATCCAATCTGAGATCATTACTTGTTTAGCAGTAAATATTTCAGCTGTAACATTGACATTTATTAAATCGTAAGCAACTATAACGTGCATTAAGTCAAGTGATTTTTCTGTGACTGATAGGTCATGTATATCCTGCTACATGAGGAGAAGTACTTTTAAACTTGGACAGCAATATATAATTTAAGATCGTGCCTCTTTTTTGTGGAAGTTTGAGTATTATTGGGAAAATCAGGATTTCCAGGTTAGCACATAGGTGCTACACCACAAGTTTAATTTACTTCACTTGTGAAGAAAACTGTAATTTGCACAAGTATTTTAGCATCTTAGAGTGAATAAAGCACCATTTGTGGTGCCTAACCATTAGCCAGGTTATTTTTGCTGTTGACTTTATATAAAACATACTCATCTGTTGCTAAATAGTGCATGCTCACCATGCTGATCTGGATAGCGTCTTTGAAAACAGGGCGTTTAACCTGTTATTCACAATCAATTTTTGAAGTGAAGGCCATGGGCACTATTTTAACTTGAGCCAAAGGAATTGGATTGCGTGTCCGTTTTATTTGGAAATGGACGGGCAGATCCAGTCCCGTCAGTTTTCCATTCTGTGTTATATTAAAGTTACCCACTATTTCTTTAATTATTGGTCATGGATATCCAGTCTTAGCTGCATAGAAAGAGAATTTACTTGTAACAGAGACACCAATGGAAAGTATTTTAGAAGATGACGTATGATTATTTTGGGAGTTTCACACCACATCATAGAACATAGAACATAGAACAGTACAGCACAGAACAGGCCCTTCGGCCCTCGATGTTGTGCCGAGCAATGATCACCCTACTTAAACCCACGTAACCCATATACCCGTAACCCATTAACCTTACACTACGGGCAATTTAGCATGGCCAATCCACCTAACCCGCACATCTTTGGACTGTGGGAGGAAACCGGAGCACCCGGAGGAAACCCACGCACACACGGGGAGGACGTGCAGACTCCGCACAGACAGTGACCATCCCAATGTATTTCTCTATCTATCTATCTTAAATAGATGTGAAGCTATTTAAACAAATGAACATTGCATAATAATATCAGCTTGGGTTGCGCAGTGGCATAGTGCTGCCATAGTTTCATCCCAATGAAACGGAGGAGTCAGAAGCCCTCCTTAATTAACTTGTTAACTTGATTACATTTTTTGAACAACTGACTAAATGGTGAACAGTCTGGTAGATGTTGCAAATCTTGACTGCCAAAGTATATTACACAGAGAGGTCTTATGGAACTGCAGAACAGTTTTCAAAATGTATAGAACATAGAACAGTACAGCACAGAACAGGCCCTTCGGCCCTCGATATTGTGCCGAGCAATGATCACCCTCCTCAAACCCATGTATCCACCCTATACCCGTAACCCCCCCCCCCCCCCCCCTCTTAACCTTACTTTTTGGACACTATGGGCAATTTAGCATGGCCAATCCACCTAACCCGCACATCTTTGGACTGTGGGAGGAAACCGGAGCACCCGGAGGAAACCCACGCACACACAGGGAGGACGTGCAGACTCCGCACAGACAGTGACCCAGCCGGGAACTGAACCTGGGACCCTGAACCACCATGCTATCGTGCTGCCCATTGAGCATGTGTAACTGGATCACGGAAACAGATAAATATAACGGATAAGAGGGATTTAGTCGGAACCTGCTTTGAGCACAGTTCTACCGGGCTCCACACTGGATTCATTATCTTTATTGTTTTAATTAATAATTTACAATTATTGAAGTGCTGAGGGATGTGAGATACTTTTGGTAGGTCCTAAAAAAAGTCTTTGTAGTTTTAAGTAGATCAACTGATGTGTTTATTAACTATAAGAACTATGTGCGTAGAGACAGTCAAGAGTTCAATCAAGGAGCTATCTCCATGCTTGCTTATGCACACAGCTCTGTCCAATACTGGACTGACCCCGAGGTGCAGGTCACATGCTCTATTCAACCACTGTTTGGGCGGCATTGTACGTAGTCCCATGTTAACCCAATATGTGTCAGATCCTTATACTATAAAAGAATGCACAAATTAAATCCAAGAAAGTATTTTGTCCATGTACAGAGCATATCCACAAGTGATCAGATTTACAATTAAGGGCCATAAAAGAAGAAAGGAATTGGAGGAAGCACATTTCGACTAAAATAGTGTTGAGTATGTTTAACAGATTATCAGTACAGATGATGGAATTTCTGAAGAGAGACCGAGACACCTTCTTGTCTGCAAATAGGATTCTGGCTTCTTAGTAATGTGCCAATGGAATACTGTGAAGCGGTGGATAAAAAGCCTGTCGGAAAATCTTTCTAATTAGATGCAAGTTTGAAAAGAGTTAGGTGGGATTTTCCACCCCCTCCACGGCGTGTTCTGCAACAGCACAGGGTGGTTCATCAGTGATCAGCAGGGGGATCTTCTGGTGTTACCATTGTCAACAGGGTTTCCCGTTGAATGCATCCCTCGCCACCACAAAATCTATGGCAGGGAAGTGCCAGCGGCGGCACCGTAAGGTCCCGTCAACGTAAAAAGCCAGAAAATCCCGCCCATTATTATAATTCTTTGTTTTGGAGGGCAAGCAATAAAGATTCACAAGAATGATTAGGGGATTGTTTTACGAGGCAAGAATGATTAATTTAGCCTCTATTCCACAGAATTTAGAAGAGTGAGTGGTAATCCATTGAAACATAACATTCCGAAGGGCTTTTACAGGTTGCGCCATAGGAGAATATTTCCCCTGGCTGAGGAGTTGAGAACATGGACTCACAGTCTCAAGATAAGGTTTGGCTTGTTAGAGCTTAGATGACTTCTTCACTTAAATATTTGTGTGTTTCCCAGGTCAGAGGCACCTGCAATAAATATTATATAAACCGCAGCTGCCTCGTAACCAATTTCATTGGTTCTAAAAGTCAATGTATAATCGCTATGATTGGATTATGTCCAGCTGAGTTGAGCCAACCAACTATTTGTAATTGTATAAATGATGATCATTTTCTTTGTTCAGTGGAGATGTATCTGGATTATCCAGCAGCCTGCTGCCCGCCGGTTTAATACAATAAACTGTTTGATATTTAGAGCAGAACTGAGTGCCGAGTGATTCTTCTGGATTCATTCCCGGCTAACATTGCGAATCTTTGAAGTTCTCTGCTGCAGGGAGCTACAGCTTTTCAGTTGATGAATATATTGAAGTTAGGTTCTGATAGATTTTTAGACACTACAGGAATAAAAGGATATGGTGACATCAAACCTGTCTGTTCATAAACTTGGTGTTGCATCTGACCCTGGGATGAACTGTCGACCACACATTTGTGCCATCAGTAAGATCATCTATTTCCACCTGCCTAACAGCACCTGAGTTTATCCATCTCCGCTCATCTGCTGTTGAAACCCTCATTCATGCCTTTTTAGCCCTAAAATTGTCTACTCTAATTGGTCTGCCCCATTCCACCCTCCATAATCCTGAGTCATCCAGAACTCTACCGATGTCCTAACTTGCATTAAGTCCTGTTTGCATTTCACCTTCGCTGACCTTCATTGACTCTCAGTCAAGCAACACCTTCATTTTGAGATTCTCATCCTTGTTTTCAAATCCCTCCATTGGCTTGCCCTGACCGGTGTCTCTAATCTGCTTCAGTCCCACAACGTTGGAGAAAGCTGCACTCCTCCAATTCTGACCTCTTGTGCATCCCTGATTTTATCCACTTCATATTTGCTGCCAAGCTATCAGTTGCCGAGGCCCAGGCTCTGGAAGACACTCCCTACATCTCTCTTCTTCTCTACTTAAGGCACTATTTGAAACCAATCCCTTTGAAAGAGCTCTTGGTCATCTGGCCTCATATCTCCTGATTTACTTCCGACTCAACTAACGATTTCTCTCCCAGGTCACACTCTCCCTTTTCTGCCCACTGTTCATATTTAAAAATGAGGGCCTCGACAAAGCTAGCAATTGCCAGATCTTCATTAATTCCTTGACAGCACAGTGGAAGTGCAGGCTGAAATAGAAAAACAGAAAATGGTCAGCAAGTCTCGCGGAATCATTGAGAAAGAGAATGGCAGAGTTAACGGGCGCGATTCTCTGCCTCCATGCCGGGTGGGAGAATCGCGGGAGAGCTGCTCTGGCACGCTCTTGTCGCGTTTTGCGACACGCCGCTCGGAGAATCGCGGGCCGCCGATTTTCACGGCAGCCCGCGATTCTCCGACCCGGATGGGCTCCTGCCGTTCACGACCGGTTCACGACGGCGGCAACCACACCTGGTTGCTGCCGTCATGAACATGGCGCCAGATGCTCGTTTGGGGCTTCTGGGGGGTGTGAGCACCACGACCGTGCTCGGGAGGGGACTGGCCCGCGATCGGTGCGCACCGATCGTCGGGCCGGCATCTCAATGGGACACACTCTTTCCCCTCCGCTGCCCCGCAAGATCAAGCCGACCAACTCGCGCATGCGCGGCTGACGTCATTAGGCGCATCGGCCGCGTCATTTTCAGCGCGCCGGGCCTTGACGCCAGCGACAAGGCCTGGCGGCCGAGATTCATGGCACGGCCCTCCCAGTCCCCCGGCGGGGGGAGAATAGGGGGCCAGGAGCGGCCTCCGACGCCGTTGTGAACCTCTCCGGGTTTCACGACGGCGTCGGGCCTGGTGGAGAATACCGCCCAACATTTCAGATCAATGACCTTTTGTCAGGACAGCCACTGAGCTGAAACATTATTATCTTCCCCTCTTCACAGCTGCTGCCAGACCTGCTGACTACTCGGAACTGTTTTTGTTTCTGATTTCCAGCAGCTGCAGTATTTTGCTTTTGGATTTGCATTTGTCCATCTCCCTGCCTGTTTTCACTGAGTCAAAGATCAGGGAATGTTAATACCTGCCGGAAAATTCACTCAGAAACTAAACGAGGGAACTGCACTTCTTTCATCATCCGTCAGATAATATTCAATTGGAAAAAACAATTTCACATTCTCACATATAATCCATTGTTTTTGGTTTGACAATAGTTGCAGTGCAAATTATGTTGATGTGGAACCATTTCATGCACCATTTCAACCACCAGAAATAAATATCTGGTAAAAAGAATGAATCTATATCTGCTCCACAATAGCTTCCTTTAATTAAATGCTGTAAATATTGCCGGATCGTGTTCCCTTTCATGAAATTACCTCTTGTTAAATATCAAATTTACATTGAGGGCACAATCTAATCAAAAAGAATCAAAGTGCTGGAATTGACCCTGCTGTCTAATGGCATCCTGTTGACATTTTGGGCCCCGATGGGGAATGTAGCCCAAAGGCCACACTGCCATAATTTCCTGCACTGAGGAGCTCAGGTGAGCAGGAAGAGATTGGAACACCGTTTTTAAATGGCACCCTGAAATCTCAACCCCGCAGTGCGTCCACAGACCTCCCCTCAATGCTCCAACTCACCTGTTGGGGGGGTCCTTGAACCCCCCCCCCCCCCTCCGCACTGCACAATATACCTGCGGAGCACACCTGGGCCAGAACCCCAGTGCAGGCAAAATGCCTTGGCAGTGCCACCTGGGTACCCTGGCAGTGCCATCTGGGCACTCTGGCAGTGTCGGGGGGCACCATGAGGTTGCCCAGGTGGCACCGCGAAGGAGCCCAGGTGGCACTGCCAGGATGCGCAGGTGGCACACCAGCAGAGAGCCTCCGACTGCCTGGGAGACCCCACAAGTGCCGGTTTGCCTGTTCCCTGTTTGTGGAGACCAGTATTAATCAACGCTCGGCTGGCGTCCCCTCGGTCAGGCCAATAGATGCCAAGTGGCCATTCAATTTGGTATCAGCACAGCTAAGTGGGTTCTTAAACTCGGGCGGGACTCAGGTCGCGACACCTCGTGAGATCTGGTTAAATCTCACGAGGTATAATAGCCGTCAGGAACATCTCTTCCGGGATTTATCAACCGCATCCCATCCCAATTCCCTTTGAGCTAAATATCTAATTTAACCCATTCTCAGGTATGGTTTCAGTTCGTGACATGCATCCATCACCATTGAGGCAGACAACACTTAAATTTGGAGCTGCATTCTCATTTCACTAATTGTTGACTTGAGAAGAGCCCTTGCTGCTGGCTGCTGAAATGTTCACCAGGGAACTGGGCAGTATTCCCTGACAGCATATGGTTCGGTTAGTCTGCTCTGCCTGCAGGGGAGCTTGCCAGAGTGGAAGGAGACTGATTCTGAGTGACTGCACTGACACTGGCTGAATGTAGAACCAGGGAAGAGATAAAGGATCCTACTTTCACAGAAGTGGTATTTGAGGACTGAGTCATGAAAGTGGACAGCAGGAAAGGGGCCAAGATTCTGTAGGAGTTGAATAAGGATGGAAATAAGGAGCCAGAGAAATCAATACAAGGAATCTAGGTTTGACAATCCTACTGTGGTGCCATAAGAATGTTAATGATCTTATGCAAGGGGTCAATGAATGCATTTTCAAACAATCCCGTACCTCCTGCACCATCAAATTTACATATTGCTCAATGCACAAAACCCGCCCCGCTCACCCATCAGCAGGCCCTGGGAATCAAGACCCATGTTTAAAATCCAGCTACTCCACTTCAACTTCAGACCCGTTCAATGATGCCAGCCACACATCTAGATACTACTACTACTTCCATAATAAGTTCAAAGTTATGCGGGCAGCACCGTAGCATAGTAGTTATCACAGTTGCTTCACAGCTCCAGGGTTCCAGGTTTGATTCCCGGCTTGGGTCACTATCTGTGCGGAGTCTGCACGTTCTCCCCGTATGTGCGCGGGTTTCCTCTGGGTGCTCAGGTTTCCTCCCACAGTCCAAAGATGTGCAAGTTAGGTGGATTGGCCATGCTAAATTATCCTTAGTGTCCAAGAAGGTTGGGTGCGGTTACGGGGATAGGGTAGAGGTGTGAGCTTAGGTAGGGTGCTCTTTCCAAGGGCCAGTGCAAACTCAATGGGCTGAATGACCTCCTTCTGCACTGTAAATTCTATGATTCTATGATTTTGTGAAAATATTGCGATGCTGGAAATCTGAAAAAAGAACAAAAAGTGCTGGAAATCACAGACTCAAAACATTGACCTTGTGCTTCTCTCTGTAGATGGTGCTGGGCCTGCTGTTTTTTTCCAGCATTTTCTGTTTTGTTACTGTTACTTCCACTGACCTCCAGCATGTCACCTGTGGTGGGCACATTACTTAAACACAGTGCACCATGATTACAGATTGTTAAGATCCTGGACCAATCTCCAACATTTGTTAGGATACCAGACAAGAACCCCAAACATTTTTTGTTAAATTCGTAAAACTGTGAGGAAAGGACACTTCATCTCAGGAGTAATGACGCTGGTCAACAGGTGTCTTTTGTGTTGAACCTTTTATGTCAAAACTTTAGTTTAAGCATAATATCAAAGCAAATAACTTCACAATTGTCAGTTAAAGAGTTCCTATACACAAGGAAAAACTTAAACCGACGCCTTTAATCTTCACTATAAATATTCCAACCAAGCAACCCCAATACAGTTAAAATGTCATTGAGAAATAAAGGTAAAAAGAAACAGGTTTCCTTGCTTATCTATGCAGAGACATTTTAGACAGAGACCTTTCAAGAACAACCTGAAAACCCTTCAGTCCTGTTCAACCTGACTGCATTTGGCAAACTGCTGTTCAATTAAAAAACTTCTGGCACACTGCAAAACTGATATCGAACCTGGCTCCTCCCAGTAATTACATCATCTTCATACATTTATGATATCCTGTCACTGCTGAGCTAAGACGATAGACAATCCCTCATAAATTATCTACTCTCCAGGGAATCTCCAGCAATGCACAACAGTGTTCCATTGGGCAACTCTTTGCAAACAAGTAAATGGTTAAAATTAATAATTACCTCACCTTTTATGACATCTTAATTGCAGCATTAGCAGACAAAAAGTCTGGATCTTAACCTAGGTTCTTTACTAATATTACTGCAACAAATATATATCTGAACTCAGGCTTTTAAAAATCCTTCCAGCAACAGATATAAAATACAATATATATGGACCAATTTCTTACATTTACCACCTCGGCATTCTGGACTTGTGCTGACAGGATAAGATCATCCTTAACTGTTGAGTAGAGAGGGGAACCAGCGCGGGAGAGTGACAACTCCATGTGTTGAGCCATTTAAATGAGCCGATTCTCTGTGGAGCTAGCTACAACAGGGTCAGTGGCATCGCCCGTTGCTGCCTATAAAACATCCACTTTATGTTGCAGTGCGTGGCAGACTCATTTAAGTGTCTAGGCATTTATATTTCATTGCATGGTCCCACACGTGTGGTAACTTGAATGGACCAACTTGTGTGCAGCCTGTGCGGAAACAACTCTGATACTGGCACTGCAAATACCCGAGAGGTCACTGTAAAGATGGAATCAGCACACAATGAATATCCAGGTTGTAGCCAGGCCTTCCAATAATTTTGCGATAACATAAATTGGTCTAAATCACTTGCCTGCCAGTTGCATGATTATTCCTTTAAATATGTTGAATGGATCAGTATTGTCCAAGTGTAAATCATGCATTAAACAGCTGTATCTCTGGTTGACATCAGGATCTGGCTGGTTAGGAAGCAACTGGCGCACGCATCAAAGACCCAACCTGGACCTGGGCATCACATAGGGAGTGGCACAAGTGGCTGGAGGCACTCCACATCCCAATGAGAGTGTCTCCCGTTTCCATAGTACCAGCTCCCGTGGCATGACAAGACCCCAATTACCACCATTATTGCTTACAAATAAGTCAGATGTGATCAAATCACATCAGAAAAGTTGCTTTTCCAAAGTACCCAAATTGTTTCCTAATTCAGGTGACTCGATTTCCCTACCTTCCTTTTTTAAAACAAATGGATACATTTCAAAGTTAATACAATTTAACCTTTAATAGTCAGCATTAATTTTATTATTGCTGTGAGTTTTATATCAGGCATTTTACATGTGAAATCTATTCACTGTTTCACCATTTTCAATTACATTAAAACTCTCTGATTATTCATCATTGTCATTTTATGGGGTAAAGATCAATAACCTGCGTTTTATAGGCTTTTTGTTTGGCAAGCCAACATCTAGCACTTAAAGATCAATAGACATTTATAAACTTGCATCCCTAGTTCCACTGCATTATAATGTATATATACTACATATTTTTGTTATGTGATATCGTAGACACACTCAAATCCAGTTACGCAAAATACCCTCCCGGTCTCGCCCCATTCTACCCGGGCAACTAACCCCTCACATTCTAACTATTTTCTTGACTCCTCAGCACCCCAAATGACCATCCGACACCCTAGGCTCATTCTACCCACCTGGTTCATACTAAAGCCCACCCTGCTGACACATTCTACCCCACCCATTCCATCCTACCACTCCACTGCCCCTACCATCTTACCCACTTATCTAACCTTGGCTTTTTTAAGTGATCAGCACCGTTAAACCTCCTTGTGGCAGCTAATGCTTCATTTCCCCAGACCCTGCAGCCCTGTACTGAAGCACTAGGGAACCTGCTACACTGCATTTTCCTCACCAGGTTTGAGCCAGAAGGTCGGACGGGATGTGTGCAGCTCCTGACTAAAGATCGGAGTTGCAACCCAACTGTAAATACCACTCCACAGAAGGTCCGGCCCTGGGATTAATCCCGGGGGCCCATGTACCACAATTCATGGAGAAGACACCACAGAAATTGCTGGGGGTAGCAGGTTATGAGATGCCTATCAGTGCAATTGAGTCAGCCATATTGGGTGTGAGGGTGTGACCTTTTTTCCCACACCCTTATCCTGTGTTGGCGACCAGGTTGCCGGCACTGGGAATGGGAATCCTGGAATTGTTTCCTGGCATCCCCATTTTAAAATAGCTTCAGAGTTGACCTTACTCCATGAAAATTTGGCCCCAAATCTTCAATGATTTGTCGGGTATACATTAACCCTTTAAAATCCCTATTGTTTTCACACTTCTGCAACTAGTATTAATATTTTTACTGAATGCATGTCTGGCAGCTATCATAATGTCTGAGAAAGTCAGCAGTGGCAACATTTGCAGCAATTACTCTGCAGTGCACATTGTAATCAATTATGAACATTGTGATCATGAAGTGATCAGAAATTAAATGTGCGTACTATTAAAATAAATATTTCTTAGGATGTAAATCTCAAAAGTGGTTTGATAATTGGAGGTGGCTGAAAAATCATGAACTGCATTTCACAAAGGAGTGCTCTGCTCATAATGGATAGGCTCCTAAAAAACCTGTCCATCGGCAGCAAATGCTGGAGGTGGGCTGAATAGGCTCAGGGTTGGACTTCCACCCCTCAGTCAACAGTAAGTCCCACCCTCGAGAACTGCCAGCCAATCCAATTGGCCCGGGCTCATCGAACAACCCCAGCAATGCCAGTCGGCAGTAGTGGGTGCTGCAGAGACTGCAAGCAGGCAGTCTGAAGACAGGTATATCGCTGTCTTTTAGGGCAGGAAGATCTCTGGGAGTCTAGAGAAGTGGGGAGAAGGAGCTGGGGGTGTCTGGCTTTGGGGAATAGACGAAGAGGAACATACAGGTGGGCAGACATCATGGGAGCTATGTCCCCAGAGCACAAAAAGGTCATCCCAAATTGATGAGCCCTCCAATTTCTTCCCACCTTTTCAAAGAAGCCATTTCAAGAAAGGCCTTTGCACTCTGGCCACTGCCCAGCCTTTAATGACAGTGGGTGCCGATTGAGGCTCTTAATTAGGTAGTTAAAGGCCTTATTTACCTAAGAGAAGGTGACCAGGTGGGCCTTACTCACCTACAATATTATGGGATAAGATTGTGGGTGGACAGGAAGGAGGTGGGCTAGGTACTTGACATATTTTACATGCCCTCACCCTCAGCCAAAAAGCTGGGTTTTTAAGGCATTCCATAAAACCCAGCCCATGTGACAAAGTATTCTAAATTAAACCAGTCAGCTTAATTTGCTGTTTACATTTCAACTGGGATTGACAATAATTTTCATAGAATCCCTACAGTGCAGAAGGAGGCCATTTGGCCCATCAGGCCTGTACCGAACCTCCGAAAGAGCACTATACCCAGGCCCACTCACCCGCTCTATCTCCATAACCCCGCTCATCGATCATGGCCAATCCACGTAACCCGCACATCTTTGGGATGTGGAAGGAAACCGGAGCTCTCGGAGGAAACCGACGCAGGGGAGAGCATACAAACTCCACGGGAGAATACGCAAACGCCACACGGTCACCTAAGGCTAGAATTGAGCCTTGGTCCCTGGTGCTGTGAGACAGCAGTGCTAACCACTGTACCACTATTCATTTCCATCAAAAGCTTGTTTATACTGGCATTGCATAAACAGGCGGTTGTCCAGAGCTCAATTTCTGCAAGCAATATATTTTAAATCGTTCTTACCTGACTGAGCAGCGGGTACTCACTTCCTGCTGTTGCATAATCTGAGCCTTTGATACATTTAATTGTGGGTTTGTGTGTATGTTCTCTAGCTATCAGAGGCCAGGCACGGAAATCCTGCAGCACAATCGTGAGAGTCAAGGGGGTGGATGTGTCCATGTTTTCAGCAGTTTGACAGATGTGCGCAATGTTTTGTAGTTCTCAAGGTTAGTCTTCATTTTGCAAATTCAAGAACTTTAGGGCCTTAGAGGTAGTCACATAAGAGACCTGAAATAATTGATATATCTGATCAGTAATTGTAGCACGGGAATTGAATTCATATCAAATTCAATTCTCCAATTGTCAGAAGCCAGCAGGTTACTGTACAAATACTTTGACCACAAAATTACACCAAATATTCACATCTTGATAAATTGCCATTGTTTTTCTAAAATTTTGTATGGCAGAAAACATAGCCTGAAAAACTAAGAAATGTCAATTATGTACAGCATTTATGTAATGTTACATTTGAAGAGGTTAAAATCTCTGTTAAAACAAAAGAGAGGAGATTGTGATAGCAGCATTAAGTATACATATGATCACATAGGCGGTCAAGGTAGCACCATGGTTAGTACTGTTGCAGCACAGTAGCACAATGGTTAGCACAGTTGCTGCTCAGCTCCAGGGTCCCAGGTTTGATTCCCAGCTTGGGTGACTGTCTGTGCAGAGTCTGCACGTTCTCCCAGTGTCTTCATGGGTTTCCTCTGCGAGTTCCAGTTTCCTCCCACATAGTCTCGAATGACGTGCTGGTTTGGTGAATTGGACATTCTGAATTCACCCTCTGTGTACCCAAACAGGCACCATAGTGTGGTGACTAAGGGATTTTCACAATACCTTCATTGCAGAGTTAATGCAAGCCTACTTGTGAATTACTATTATTGCTCACTGCCACTACCAAGAGATATGGACTATGAACAAAATGCAGACATGAATAGACCTATAGCAAGCCACCTTGATGGCACACATATTCCTCCGTGAAAACCATACACACAGTTTGGCAAGTATGGATCGGACAACTGTCCACTACTGCAAGCTGAAAGCAGTCTTTCCTTGGCAAATTGAAGAAATTCAGCCTGAGTATGGAGAGTAGACAGAATGCATCATTGTTTATTTTCACTGTAAGCAAAATGAATAAATCTAATGATGAAATAGACAATTAGCTAAAATTATCTGTGGAGATTGGTTGCTAATGCTGGAATGTAAAGACCAACTTTAAAACAAGTGAAAATACAGTGCCACCAACTGTGGCAATAGCAGGTGGGCTGCTGGCATCCGTCATAGCATTGAGAAGGTCCTTATCGTTGTTTAGTCCTTCTAAACATGCGAAAGTCAGAAATATTTTATGTGCCGTGAAACACACAATAGTTTGGTTATGTGGAGGTCAGGGGTCAGTGAGGTAACTTCAAAAAAAAACAAAGCATAAAGAAATTGTTAGCAAACTCTGGAAATCACAGATCTATCAGTATCAGGTGAATTTAGAAAGAAAGCTAGGTCAGCATCTTGGACCAGTGAAAGGGCACACTTTGTCATTCAGCTTGTCCTTTGCACTGGGCTGCAGCTACATAATGAGCAATCAGAGGACATCCAGAAACCCTTCTCATGAGCAGTGCAAATGTTCAAGGGAAGTTAACATAGCAAAGTTTCAACCAAAAGCCAAAATGAGTCAATTACATGCAACGTTTCTTGGGGGAAGAAAGAGGTGTAATCCACCAATCAGAGGAATGCCAACACGTTCCAGGAAATCCTGGAAATTCATCAAAAAAATGCAAAGTTATCAGTTTTCATGTTGGTTTCAGATTCCAGCATCCACAGTAATTTTCTTTTATCATTTCTCTCGGTTGCTTTAGTTTTTGGCAATACACGAAAAAGATAGAGAGAAAGATGATGCATGTTAACGAGTACCTTTTAGTAAAAGTCAGGAACCAGAATTTAGATGATAAAAAATATGAGTAGGAGTAAGCTCTCCAGCCTATCAGTTCTGCTCTGCTATTCAATAGGATCATGGCTGATCTGACTGCGGTTTTATCTCCAATTTCCGCCATGCTTCTTGTAACCATTTACACTGCTGTGGTTCAAAATCCTGTTAGCTTCAGTCTTCTATATATTTAATGAGTCAACCTCCACCAGCTCCCTGTGGTGGAAATTTTCAAAGATGGTTCTCGGAGGGCAGAAATTCTTCCGCATCTGCATCTCAAATGGGAAACATGAAACATGCTTTGGGGAGCCCAGGAACCTCATTTTAATACTTTAGCATGTCATTGGTAATCACTCACTCCGGGACTTCCGCCTCTCACCAAAAATGAATTAGGTGCCAGTGTGACATCACATTGCCGTCCATGACAACAGGTTCACATAAACGTGAGCCTGGCAACCTCACCTCAAGAGGGTGATTTTGGAGGTGAGCTCTTAGTCAGCCATCCATCCATGGTATTACATTCTCTGGGGCACCGGAGAAGACACGGGACACAGATGAGTTCAACTCGGAGCCTGGGGTGGGGTTCCGTCTTGCAATCTCAGGGGGAGCGGCGATTCTCCGGCCCAGATGGGCCGCGCGGCTGGCCCAATACGACGTGTTCACACCGGCGCCGACCACACCTGGTCACTGCCGGCGTGAACAGTGCAGGAATGCTGCGGGGCGGCCTGTGGGGCGGCGGAGTGTAGCCACCTGGGATGGCCACTGCCCAACACAAAATGGAAGATTGCAAGGAATGCAGGGAAAATGGACATGTTGTAAAGCAAGCAGCTTGCAAAGCGATTGTATATTGGGACGACTACAGAAACCAGTTTTGACTGTTGCACAAACCAGACAGCACTGTGAAAAGAAACCAGTTAACATACTAATGAGGCGATACCGGGCAAGTCCCAGATACAATGGACACAAGTTAAGCACAAATCCAGCTGACCACGGTACCATGGTGCAGAAGGCCATTCAAGAGGGGGGAGTAAAAAGACAACTAGTTGTTATAGGGGATTCTATAATTAGGGGGACAGATAGTATCCTATGCAAGCCGGATCGGGAGTCTCGCATGGTGTGTTGCCTGCCCGGTGCCAGGGTGCGGGTCATCTCTGACCGGCTTGAAAGGATATTGGAGCGGGAGGGGGAGGATCCAGTTGTTGTGGTCCACATTGGGACTAACAACATAGGTAAAGCTAGGGTGGAGGACCTGTTCGGGGACTATCAAGCACTAGGAAGAAAATTGAAATACAGGTCCTCAAGGGTCATAATCTCCGGATTACTGCCCGAGCCACGTGCCAATTGGCATAGGGACAAGAAAATTAGGGAAGTAAACACGTGGCTAAGGGATTGGTGTGGGAAAGAGGGATTCCACTTCATGGGACATTGGCATCAGTTTTGGAACCGGGGGGATCTGTACCGTTGGGACGGTCTCCACCTGAACCGATCTGGAACCAGTGTTCTAGCAAAGAGGATAAATAGGGTGGTCAGTAGGACTTTAAACTTCTGAGTTGGGGGGAAGGGAAAGTGAAAGCGACAGGGAGCATGGAGTTAAATGGCAAGATACGCAGGAGGATAACATGTAGGCAGGTGGATTTAAGCTTGATGCAGACTAGGAATTCAACAAAAAGGAAGGATAACTTTGGACATCTTAGGACTTCCAATATCTGTAATGATAAGAAAGTTAGCATTAAGGTACTTTACCTGAATGCTCGTAGCATTTGTAACAAAGTAGACGAACTAATGGCACAGATCATCGTGAATGATTATGATGTGGTAGGCATCACAGAGACATGGCTGCAGGGGGTTCAGGACTGGCAGTTAAACATCCAAGGATATACAGCCTATCGAAAAGACAGGGAGGTGGGCCGAGGGGGTGGGGTTGCCTTGTTAGTTAAGAACAAAATTAAATCTATGGCACTAAACGACATAGGGTCGGATGATGTGGAGTCTGTGTGGGTAGAATTGAGGAACCACAAAGGCAAAAAAACCATAATGGGAGTTATGTACAGACCTCCTAACAGTGGTCAGGACCAGGGGCGCAACATGTACCGGGAAATAGAAAAGGCATGTCAGAAAGGCAAGGTCACGGTGATCATGGGGGACTTCAATATGCAGGTGGATTGGGCAAATAACGTAGCCAGTGGATCCAAAGAAAAGGAATTTATGGAATGCTTACAAGATGGCTTTTTGGAACAGCTTGTCATGGAGCCCACAAGGGAGCAGGCTATTCTGGACCTAGTGCTATGTAATGAACCAGACTTTATAAAAGATCTTAAAGTAAGGGAACACTTAGGAAGCAGCGATCATAATATGGTTGAGTTCAGTCTGCAGTTTGAAAGAGAGAAGGCAAAATCGGATGTAATGGTGTTACAGTTAAATAAAGGTCATTACGAGGGCATGAGAGAGGAACTGGCGAAAATCGACTGGAAGCAGACCCTAGTGGGGAAGACAGCAGAGCAAAAATGGCAGGAGTTTGTATGCATAATTGAGGACACTGTACAGAGGTTCATCCCCAAGAAAAGAAAGATTATCCGGGGAGGGATTAGACAGCCATGGCTGACAAAGGAGGTCAGGAAATGTATCAAAGCAAAAGAGAGATGCGATAAAGTGGCCAAAAGCACTGGGAAATCAAAAGATTGGGAAGGCTACAAAAACAAACAGAGGTTAACAAAGAGACAAATAAGGAAGGAGAGGATCAAATATGAAGGCAGGCTAGCCAGTAATATAAGAAGTGATAATAAAAGTTTCTTTCAATACATAAGAAACAAACGACAGGCCAAAGTAGACATTGGGCCAATTCAAACTGATTCCGGAAGGCTAGTGATGGGAGACGAGGAAATGGCTGGAGAACTTTTTTTTTTTTTTTTTTAAATTTTAGATTACCCAATTATTTTTTCCAATTAAGGGGCAATTTAGCATGGCCAATTCACCTACTCTGCACATTTTTGGGTTGTGGGGGCGAAACCCACGCAGACACGGGGAGAATGTGCAAACTCCACACGGACAGTGACCCAGAGCCGGGATCGAACCTGGGACCTCAGCGCCGTGAGGCGGTTGTGCTAACCACTAGGCCACCGTGCTGCCCCATGGCTGGAGAACTTAATAAGTACTTTGCGTCTGTCTTCACAGTGGAAGACATGAGTAATATCCCAAAAATTATAGAGGGTCAGGGGGCTGAGTTGAGTATCATTGCCATTACAAAAGAGATGGTGCTAAAAAAGCTAAAAGGTCTTAAAATTGACAAATCTCCTGGCCCCGATGGGCTACACCCTAGAGTTCTGAGAGAGGTGGCTGAAGAAATAGCGGAAGCGTTGGTTGAGATCTTTCAAAAATCACTGGAGTCAGGGAAAGTCCCGGATGATTGGAAGATCGCTGTTGTAACCCCCTTGTTCAAGAAAGGATCAAGACAAAAGATGGAAAATTATAGGCCAATTAGCCTAACCTCGGTTGTTGGTAAAATTCTAGAATCGATCGTTAAGGATGAGATTTCTAAATTCTTGGAAGAGCAGGGTCGGATTAGAACAAGTCAACATGGATTTAGTAAGGGGAGGTCATGCCTGACGAACCTGTTAGAATTCTTTGAGGAGGTGACAAGTAGGTTAGACCAGGGAAACCCAGTGGATGTGGTCTATCTGGATTTCCAAAAGGCCTTTGATAAGGTGCCACACAGGAGGCTGCTGAGTAAGGTGAGGGCCCATGGTGTTCGAGGTGAGCTACTGGCATGGGTTGAGGATTGGCTGTTTGACAGAAGGCAGAGAGTTGGGATAAAAGGTTCTTTTTCGGAATGGCAGCCGGTGACCAGCGGTGTCCCACAGAGTTCAGTGTTGGGGCCACAGCTGTTCACCATATATATTAATGATCTGGATGAAGGGACTGGGGGCATTCTAGCAAAGTTTGCCGATGATACGAAGTTAGGTGGTCAGGCAGGTAGTGCTGAGGAAGTGGGGAGGCTGCAGAAGGATCTAGACAGTTTGGGAGAGTGGTGCAGGAAATGGCTGATGCAATTCAACGTGAGAAAATGTGAGGTCTTGCACTTTGGAAAAAAGAATCCAAGCATAGACTACTTTCTAAACGGTGAGAAAATTCATAATGCCAAAGTACAAAGGGATCTGGGAGTGCTAGTTGAGGATTCCCTAAAGGTAAACATGCAGGTTGAATCTGTGATTAAGAAAGCGAATGCAATGTTGTCATTTATCTCAAGAGGGTTGGAATATAAAAGCAGCGATGTGCTACTGAGCCTTTATAAGGCTCTGGTTAGGCCCCATTTGGAGTACTGTGTCCAGTTTTGGGCCCCACATCTCAGGAAGGACATACTGGCACTGGAGCGTGTCCAGCGGAGATTCACACGGATGATCCCTGGAATGGCGGGTCTAACATATGATGAACGGCTGAGGATCCTGGGATTGTATTCATTGGAGTTTAGAAGGTTAAGGGGAGATCTAATAGAAACTTACAAGATAATACATGGCTTAGAAAGGGTGGACGCAAAGAAACTGTTTCCGTTAGGCGAGGAGACGAGGACCCGTGGGCACAGCCTTAGAATTAGAGGGGGTAAATTCAGAACAGAAATGCGGAGACATTTCTTCAGCCAGAGAGTGGTGGGCCTGTGGAATTCATTGCCGCGGAGTGCAGTGGAGGCCGGGACGCTAAATGGCTTCAAGGCAGAGATAGATAAATTCTTGACGTCGCGAGGAATTAAGGGCTACGGGGAGAATGCTGGTAGGTGGAGTTGAAATGCCCATCAGCCATGATTGAATGGCGGAGTGGACTCGATGGGCCGAATGGCCTTACTTCCACTCCTATGTCTTATGTCTTATGTCTTATGGTCTTAAATCCAAGTAGGTAAGGGAGTCTGCCCAAAGGGGCGCGGATCCCCTGGGACCTATAAAAGAAAAGTCCCACACATGGTTCAGTCTCCTGTCTCCTGGCTCCTGTCTTCTACCCCAGCCGTCAAGCAACAGCCACCAACAAGTAAGTGCCTAACGACGACCACTACCAGAAATAGGCACTCCTGACCCCCTTTTGAATTGATAACAATCTGAAGTCTGCAGACCAGAGCAGAGCAAGAGGCCTTGTTCCCTGACCCAGCAGTTCCTTCGAGATAAGTATTAGTTGTTTAGCGGTAGGAGTAAGTTTAATCCTTTAGCGTGTGCATGGGTAGTTATTATAATTGTATTATAATAAACTCTAGTAGTTTGGACTTACTAATTGGTGTACGGTTTTATTGCTTTGAACTTCACCTTGAAGCTTGTGGCGGTGTCTTAACGGCACCTGGCGACTCCAGAGCTTAGAACAAGAAACAGAGCCAAATTGAGTGTTAAGCACACTCACCCAGAATGAGCAACAGGAAGGGGGATCGAGCACCAGGGAGGGTGCTCAAAAGGGGTCTGGCCCGCGATCGGTGCCCACCGATCGGCGTGCCGGCCTCTCTGAAAGATGCACTCCTTTTCTCCGCCGCCCCGCAAGATCCATCCGACATTTCTTGCGGGGCGCCCACGGGGTGGACGGCAACCGCGCATGCACGGGTGTCGTCATTTATGCGACGCCGCTCCTAGCCCCCCGGGGATGGGAGAATAGGGGGCGAGGAGCGACCTCTGACGCCGGAGTGAAACACTCCGGTTTTCACTCCGGCGTCGGCACTTAATCTCCCGTTGGGAGAATCCCGCCCGTTCTGTCTATTTATAATGCTCTTATCCACCTCTCAAAATTATTTTGTTTGATTATTTCAAATTTCTGTACGCGTCTGACCTGGGTTTTTCCTTAAGTTTCTAAACTTCTGGTTGTGGCTTCTGATACTAGTTCATGTGCACTTAAAATGGCTTTTCTTACTTCAACATAATCCTCAGATACCTCCACTGAAAATGATGAAAGCACTTCACAAGCTCCATCCGCTAATTTTGATTGAACTAACAATACCCACATGTTTTTTTGGCCAATTCAACAGTTAGGCTACTTTCTGAAAAGAGATTTGAAAAATGCTTCTGCATCCTTCTCATCAAACCTTGGCAGTGTTTGAATATATTTAAACATTTCCCCCCTAGGATTTGATCCGGGAAGAGTTATTTCCTCTGAACTTGCCTCAACTTAGCCTTTAACTCCAACCATTTAAGTTGATAGATCTGTGCCTTTCTATTCTCTCTCTTGCAGGTCTATTTTCTGATGTTCAAATTCTCTCCCTCTCTACTCTTTTCCCGTACCTCTGCTTCTAATCCAAGCTGTCTCATTTCTTTATCATGTTGCAGTTGTTTCATTTGTAACTGGATCTTACCTAATTCCAGTGATTCTTGCCACGACCCAGGCTGTGTTTCGTACATTCCTTCCAAATTTAAATGCTGAGAGATCTCTTCAATTATCTCTACCCTCCTCAGACCTGCGGGTAAATTCAACTGCAATTTGCCCGCTAATTCCAAAAGTTTTGCTTTAACCACCCTGAAATAGCTCTTCAGCAACCAGGAAACCCGTCGCCTCTGAATGATTCATTTTCCAAATCACTCCCAATTAAACTGACACAGTATCAACATCTGAAAGTGGCAGTTCCTCACAATCATTGTCTTTAAATTCAATAATCCCAAACCAAACAAGGAATTATACGTTTTTACGTCCCACCAAAGAGACCCCAATTATTATGGTGCTGACTTGAACCCCAATTTTGGTTAAGATCCTGGATTAAGAAAGTAGAACCCAACTATTTGCATTTGGTAAAACTGTGAGGAAATTTTATTGCACCACAGGTGAGATAACACTGATTAGTAGACAGCTTTTATATCACAAAAAACAAAGTTTAATTTGAACACAAAATTGAGCACATGAGCAACAAAGAAATAGTTTTACAGTTAATGGGTACAAGATCTTAACTTGCTTCCTGAAACCTGCCTCTACATTCCAATGAAACAACCCATATAGAACATAGAACATAGAATAGTATAGCACAGAACAGGCCCTTCGGCCCTCGATGTTGTGCCGAGCCATGATCACCCTACTCAAACCCACGTATCCACCCTATACCCGTAACCCAACAAATCCCCCCCCCCTTAACCTTACTTTTTAGGACACTACGGGCAATTTAGCATGGCCAATCCACCTAACCCGCACATCTTTGGACTGTGGGAGGAAACCGGAGCACCCGGAGGAAACCCACGCAGACACGGGGAGGACGTGCAGACTCCGCACAGACAGTGACCCAGCCGGGAATCGAACCTGGGACCCTGGAGCTGTGAAGCATTTATGCTAACCACCATGCTACCGTGCTGCCCGCCCATGCTACCGTGCTGCCCGCATGGTATAATTGAAATATATTTCAATTATATTCACTTATGTATAAAGTTGACCATTAGGTTTCACTTGCTTATCTTGGTGCAGAGTTGTTGGAGAGAGAGAAACCTTTTTTAAAGGACCAAACTGAAAACCTTCTGTTCTAGAAGCAACCCCATTTTCCAGACAGACATAGCCCCTCCCATTAGCTACATCAGCTGCATTCACAGCACACAGCATTATTTTGTCTCTTGTCATGAGATGTGCCTTGATTTGTTCAGTCAGGCTCAAACAGTTACAATATTAGTTGTCCATCTGAAAACAGGAAAAATGGTGGGCGCGATTCTCCCATATGGGGAGAAATCGTAAGGCTGGTGTCAAATCCGGGCGGGTTTGACGCCAGCCCCCCCTTCCCGACCGGGAACCGATTCTGGTCCCCGGTCGGGGCTAGCATGCCGACGCCGTAAACTCTGGCATCGCGGGCTTAACGAATTTCGTTAAGCCCGCTTGCCAGAGTTAGCGCCGGCTGACGCGTCATATGACGTCAGCCGCGCATGCGCGGATTGGAAGACTCCAACCCGCGCATACGCGGATGACGTCATCGCGCATTTGCGCGAAACCCGCGCATGCGCGGGCCGGGATGCCCCTCAGCCGCCCCGCGAAGTGATACAGCGGGGCGGCGGAGGGACAAAGAGTGCGCGGGCATCGGGCCCGCTGCCCGCGATCGGTGCCCACCGATCGCGGGCCCATGGCACCCTTGGCACGGCCGTGGTACTGCCGTGCCAATCGGTGCCATGGTTTTAAAGATCGAGAGTTTACGGCCGTTTTTACGAACGGCCAGACCAGGTGTGTTTGCCGTTCATAAAAACAGCCGTAAAGGGCTGGGAACTCGGCCCATCGAACAGCTGAGAATCGCTGCCGGCCGTAAAAAAACGGCGGCAGCGATTCTTATCGGGAGTCGGGCGTGGGGGGGGGGGGAGAATAGCGGGAGGGCGTCGGAACAGCGTGGCCGTAAACTTTTACGAGCCACGCTATTCTCCGCACCGTCGGGAGTGCGGAGAATCGCGCCCGGTATTTATTATCTATTAGCAAAACACATCACCTGCATCACTGATTATCTCAATTTTAATCACCGCTCTAGCAGACATGTTGTCTGTAATCATTTTAACTTTGGTTTTTAACAACATTACGACAAAAAGGCAGGCTATAAAATATGACCATTTCTTATATTCATCACAGTATTCTCTAAAAGCCGAGTTGGAGTCAGATTTGATTGTAACTTAGCAAAGGGAAGAGGCTATATAGTTGAAAGTAGTGTTCAGGCAAAAGAGCAATGAATTGTGACTCAATGGTTAACCCTTTCGAAGAGCTGGCCCAGGGGCAATGGGCTGAATGGCCTCCTATGTTGGTGCAGGAGAAATGGGCTGAGTGGCCTCCTCGTATGGCACAGGAGCAATGCATTGAAAGGTCTACTATGCTTCAAGATTCAGTGATTGCATCATTCTACCAATGTTAGTAGGTGCGTTAAGTAATATCAATTACAAAGCAGAAATTATGAAATATAGTCGAGTAACAATGATCAATAATCAAAGTGAAACTGTGACTATGAAACAGAAATTGAATGCAGAAAATAATTACTGAATAATGCAGGCTGAAAGGAGCAGAACCAAAGGATTGAGATTCATTGTAGATGCCAAGACCAGATCAATGGAACGGACCACATCAAAGAGAAGAGATATCTTTTCTTGAACAAACTATCTGCTTGTGTACGTCAGACTATGGGCAGACAATTAATTGTCTTTTAACGCAGCACAGATTGCATCTACTGAGAAGAAATCTGAGCATCTATTCCAGTGTCACTCATTTTAAACCTGTCTAAGGACGTAAAATTCTGCATCTTGTGACATTGATCTGGCAATATCAACTATTGTAATGTGTATGCCACAAGTGAAAGAGTAAGAGAGAGCGAAGGGCTGTCAGAGAGCCAAACACCGTGGACTCAATTTCTATTGCCTGGATAACCGAATGACTAACCGCTGAAGATATGTGCATGTCCAAATGACAGTCGCCATTGTCAGACAAAACGCAACTTGCATTAATATAGGTGCTTTCATGTCCTCAGGATAACACAAAGCATTTTAGAACCAATTTATTTATTATTCCTGTTTTGTCGCCACTGTTGTTTTATCGGCAAATGCTCCAGAAAAAAAATGAAGATGCCAAGGTCCTTCAAAGAGCAGCTGGAAGAATAATCAATTATTTTTTCTTTGGAGCTAATGTTTCAGGGTGCGGATAGGCCATGAAAAAGTCCTCTGCTCTCCTTCAAATAATGCCCAGTTGATTTTATGTTGACCTGAGAAAGTAAACCGATCTTGGTTTTGCAGATCATCTCAAATTAAACACTTCCAGCAGTGCATCACTCCCTCAATACTGCAATGAAATGTCAGCCTAAATTATATATGGAAGTCTGGCAATTGGCCTTTGTCGCCACCTAAGATGGACACTGGGCTAACAAGATGGAGAACTGCTAGGACTGCAGGGAAAAAGCAGTTTAGCCAAGACAAGCAGTCTGCAAAGACTGATTAGCATTTTGCACGCAGCAAAACGAGTTTCTGGCCGGGTGGAAGATCTCAACCAAAGGTGTTAATAGCAAAACGCTTTGCATATTAATGAGGCAATCCAGATCTGGGCACACACAATGGCAACATTTGGGTTTGAATAGATACTTTAAGTGGATGTCCAGACAGAGCGGCACCAAAGGTATCCACCACAAGAGACCGCCCCCTCCATCGAGGAGAGACCCTCACATTGGGGGATTCGAAAGATATCGATTGGGAGCTGATCCAATCGATACCTGAAGGTAAAAGCCCGCCCCAAAAAGACACGGACATTGGGGCCCACTATAAAGATAGACCCCCACACATGGTCCTGTCTGTTTTCGTGCTCCGGCTTTGACTTCGACCCAGAACTTCGACTTGTATCCTGACTCCAGCCGTTGAGCACCAGCCGCCAAACCGTAAGTGACAATACGACGCTCGCTACGCGAACCAGCCCCACTAGACCCCCAGCGACCAGCACACTCTCTGAAGGTTACAGACCAAGATCGAAACGAAGGCCTCGCTCCCTGACCTTGCCTGTTCCTGTTTAGTTAAGTATTCTAATCGCTTAGTTTAGTTGTAGCTTAGTCCCTTAGCGTGTGCATGCGTATTTATTATATTTGTAATAATAAATACTAATCGTTTGGAACTTACTAATCGGTGTATAGTTTTATTACTTTGAACCTGACCTTGGAATATTTGTGAGGTGTTTATACGACACCTGGCGACTCCCGAGCTGAAAATACACATACAGAGCCTAGCAGTGTTAAGCACACGGCCTTTAAACGGAGGCGTGTTAATACACTCCAATAAACGCGAATTACACTCAAGTAAAACGTGCAACACCTTGAACCCATGCCCTTCTCATGTAGAAGCAAGAGGGAAGAGAAATGGCAGATGGAGTTTCATCCAGACAAATGTGAGGTAATGCATTTTAGAAGGTATAATTCAGGTTGGAATGATACAGTAAATGGCAGAACCCTCAGGAGTGTTGGTAAGCAGAGAGATCTGGGCGCACAGGACCACAGATCACTGAAAGTGGCGAGGCAGGTGGAGAAGTTAGTTAAGAAGGCATATGGCATGCTTGCCTTCGTCGATCGGGGCATTAAGTATAAAAAGAGGCAAGTCATGCTGCAGCTGTACAAAACCTTGGTTCAGCCACATTTGGAATATTGCGTACAATTTTGGTCACCACACTTCCAGAAGGATGTGGAGGCTTTGGAGAGGGTTATTATGGACCAGGGTTTAGAGAACCCCAATGTGTATCATGGAGTTCACATGACCTATAAATTTTAAGAGATTGTGGTTGTGGGGCGCACACGGGCCTACTCTGCAGGAGTGATGCAACAGAGATCTACAGTACTTTTAAATTAAAACAATGTTTTTTTATGAAACCAGTTGAAACTTCATAAACCCACAGTAAACATCTTAACAACTATCAACACCAATAAATCCCCCAAAGAATACAGTACTCTATAAGTAACTCTTAATCTTTCCTTGCAACATCCATTAGTCAAAAAAGAACCCTTTTTACAGAAAGATATCAGGTTTAACTTCTCTACTGAGATCAGTTACCACTTTGAAATCAGCAAATTAACATTCTTTAGCTTGCAGAGATTCATTTACATCTTGCTGTGACTGCAGCTCCTCCAAATCTAAAACAAAACTAAACGCACCCTGTAGCAGACAGCCCAAAGCGAAAGTTAAAGCAGACAGAGAGCCCAGCTCTACCCACACTCTGACATCACTGATAAACACCCATTTCTTAAAGCTACATCCACTACAGCTATTTTATAAACCACCATTTCTTAAAGGTACTCTCACATGACACCTCCTGCCAAGAAAAAAAAACTATAAACTTCAAGATGGTTTCATTGTGCATCTTTTCACTTTCCTATAAAAAATATGGACAATGAATATACGTGTTTTTTTAACAAAACAAAACACAATACATTCAATAATAACTTTTGTGAGGGCCACAAAGAATCCAGCATGAGTTTGTAGAAAAGAAAGAAAACTTTATTTACAATAACATATATATATATGTATACACAACAGCAGCAGTATCTCCCTTGCTGCTCACTCCTCTCCAGCTGGTTCCATACTAGCCAGCTTTATTTATGCAGGGATCTGCTAATGATTTCTCCGCCTCCCTCATTGGGGAAGCTCGTACTCCCTAAGGATTGTGGGATTGCCATTAGTCCCCAAACAGTGGTAATCAGGCAGGTTATAATATCCCTCCCCCCCCCCCCCCCCCCCCCCCAAAGTCCAAAGAATTCACCGAAGACCCTGGTGAATAAGGGCGTCGGACTTAATTTGCCACAGGTCGGACACCATTTGCACGAGACGCTGGAACGGGCGGCTTGTAACGAGACGGAGATCGGTGCTTCTGTGATGAGCGGCGTATTGGTTGGACATCCACGGACCGTGGGACCGAAGACTCCCCTTCTGAGATGTCCTGTGTCTCCATCGCGGAGTCAGAGTCCAAAGCCTCTGTCACCTCGGCATCCCTATCTCCACATGGTTCTGCAACGACCTGTGCAAGCTTTGAGTGCGGCGCCAAAGGAAGATCGTGAGGAACACCCTCCACTGTGTCTGGTCTCTGCGGCTGTAGAAGTGAGCTCCGGGGGCAGGGAATCTTTGGAAGAGGCGGCCTTCTGAACCGAACGTGGTCTACATGTTTGCGCTGGAGCCGACCCTTGGCTTGCACCTAGTACGAAATCGGGCGCGTTCATCGAACGATAATGCCAGGGATCCACTGGGCACCACGTGCAAAATTCCGAATGAACACCGGGTCAGCAGGCGCAAACTGACGAATCGGCCAGTGGCGAGAAAGGCCATGTCCCTGCCATTCTTGAGTGCGTCGTAGTTTTGCGCCAATATCCTGGAAAACCATGTTAAGGCGGGTGCGAAGTCCCCGGCCCATTAGGTGTTCCGCGGGAGCTACCCCAGTCACCGAATGTGGAGTGGTCCTGCATGAAAACAAAAAACGAGCCAGTCTCGTGTCCACAGACCCAGAAGACTGCTTCTTTAGGCCCTGTTTGAATGTCTGCAATGCACGCTCCGCCAACCCATTGGAAGCCGGGTGGTATGGAGTGGTGCGGATATGGAGTATGCTGTTTATCTTCATGAACCTCGCAAACTCCTCACTTGTGAAAGGAGTGCCCTTGTCCGTGACCAGCACCTCGGAGGGGCCATACGCACTGAAGACAAATGCATCTTCTCGATCGTTACACAGGACGTTGTGCTTGTCTTATGCACCTCTAGCCATTTAGACAGGGCATCGATTAATAGAAGGAACATGGATCCTTGAAAAGGGCTGACAAAATCCGCATGCAAGGCACCCAATGCCGCTCTTGCCATTCCTAGTGATGTAGGGGCCTGTGGAAGATTCTCTTGCTCCTGGCAAATGGAACAGTTCTGGGTCACCTTCTCAATGTCGGTGTTGAGGCCTGGCCACCAGACTTAACTCTGGGCCAACATTTTTATTTTTGTCTCACCCGGATGCCCATTGTGCACGTCCCTTAGTACCAGCTCCTGTCCTTTTTCCGGATCCCCAAGCATCGTCCATAAGAGGATACCGTCTTCCACGCTAACTTCTGACAGCTTGGAGGAAGATGCCTGGAACTCACCTGGGAGCTGTCTATGTTGCTCACCATACAGGACTATGTCTCAAACCTTTGACAGGACTGTCTCCACCTGGGTCCACTCACGGATCTGTGCTGCCGTGACAGGCAAGGAGTCCATAAAATTTAGGGTTGCAACCGCCTCACCTGTCATGGGAGTCGACATGGGGCCGGTCGACAAAGGCAATCAGCTCAGTGCATCGGCATTCGCTATCTGGGTCCCTGGTTTATGCTCCAGAGAATACTCGTAGGCAGCGAGCAACAAAGCCCAGCGCTGGATCCGTGCGGAAGCAATGGGCGGTATTGGCTTATCCTCTCGAAAATGTCCGAGCGCAGGCTTATTATCAGTCACGATAATGAAATGGCGGCCATATACATAGTGGTTGAAGCGTTTCACCACAAAGACCACCGCCAGGCCCTCCTTCTCGATCTGCGCGTACTTCTTTTCCGCTGCAATCAATGTGCAGGAGACGAAAGCTATCGGCCGCTCGGCCCCGTTCTCCATCTTGTGCCCCAATACCATACGGGGATGCATCACATGTGACGAGCAAATGCTTTCCAGGATCATAGTGGGTTAGTAACCCCGACGACGACAATTGTTGTTTTACCTGCCGGAAAGCGGTTTCTTGCAGCTTACCCCAAACCCAGGTGTGATTCTTCTTTAGCAGAAGGTGCAATAGGGCCAGCATAGTTGTCAGATTTGGAGGAAATTCCAGTAATAATTTACGAGGCCGAGAAAAGAACGACGATGCAAAGTGTCAGTCGGGACGGGGGCCTGTTGAATTGCGCGCACCTTCTCTGTGACGGGGTGCAAACCTTCTCGGTCCACCCGACAACCCAGGTAGACTACTTCCTTCGCATGAAAGATGCACTTTGTACGATGTAAACGGACTCCGGCCTCTGAGAAGTGTCTAAGGACAGCCTCAAAATTTTCCAAATGGTCCTGTTCAAACGTCCCTGTAATCAAAACATCATCTATTTAGAAGATGCCCTCCATGACGCGTTGAAAGATAGCGCAGGCAGAGGATACCCCAAAGGGCAACCGTGTATATTCATACAGGCCCCTTTGTGTATTAATCATTACATATGAAATGAAATGAAAGAAAATTGCTTATTGTCACAAGTAGGCTTTAAATGAAGTTACTGTGAAAAGCCTCTAGTCGCCACATTCCGGCGCCTGTTCGAGGAGGCTGGTACGAGAATTGAACCCACGTTGCTGGCCTGCCTTGGTCTGCTTTAAAAGCCAGCTCTTTAGCCTTGTGCTAAACCAGCCCCAACCCTGGGGGAGGCAGGGTCCAGCTCCAACTATAGGTCGCCGTGACTCATATCTAATTTTGTGAATGAGAGTCCGCCTGCAAGCTTCGCGTAGAGATCTTCTATGCGGGGCATTGGCTATCGGTCGAGCCGGGAAGCCGTTTTCACTGTAAGTTTATAGTCGCCGCACAAAGGAACTGTGGCATTTGGCTTCGTTATAAGTATAATTGGCGCTGCACCGTCAGCGAAACGGACGGGTCTGATACTACTGTCTCCAAATGAGTGAGCTCCCCTTCTACCTTCTCGAGCAAGGTGTAAGGCACCTGTCGCACCTGGAAATAGCGCAGCATAGCACCTGGTTCGACCTGGAAATGGGCTATGGCCCCTTTTATCTTCCCCAAACCGGGTTGGAATACACCTGGGTCCCGTCTAGTACCTCTGTCAACCCTCCAGAACCTGTTTGAAGGATGTGCTGCCACTGCAGCTGCAAATGGCGCAACTCCAGTCCCGACCCAACAGGCTGGGCCCGTGGCCGCGCACCACGATAAGTGGGAAACGCCTCTCCTGGTGTGCATAAGCAACAGGAGTCATCGTAGTTCCAGTGATGGCCAATGATTCCCCCGTGTAGATGGCCAACCTGGCCTGTCTATCGGTTAATGTAAGGGTCTGTATACCCTGCTTGATGTGGTCGAATGTCCTCTGGGCGATCACGGAAACCGCTGCGCCAGTGTCCAACTCCATCTCAAGCGGCTGACCATTGACCCGTACTGTCACTTTAATGGGGGCCACACGGGGAGCTGCCACACAATGCAGCTGCAGGCAGTCATCCTCCATATCCACAACCTCGAGAGCAGTCGCCATAGGTTCATCCAAATGAAAGGTAAAGACCCTGGACTGGCCTCAGTTTCTGTCCTAACGACGGCACCCCTGGCGCCCCCAGACCGGCATCTGCGATGGGTTTGGCGTTACAAGTCCGACACTGACATTGCTCCTCATCCATTGGTTCTGGAAAAGGCTCCATTTGGGGAGGAACGTCCGGCGGCCGCTGCCGTCATTCCGGATGCTTCCCCGCCCAAGGTACGGCAGAGGTGCGGGGAGACACTTTTGGACAGAAGTGGTTGCGCCCCATGGCGTGCACCTCCATTCCCTGTAGCTCCTGCACTCCTCGTTCTGCACTCTCTTGGGACAATACTATCTGAATGGCCTGTTGAAAAGTTAATGTTGGCTCAGTTAACAACTTTCTCTGGGTGGTCGTGTTGTTAATACCGCAAACCAAACGGTCGCGTAACATTTCTGACAATGTCTCACCATCGTCACAGTACTCCGCAATCCTACGTAACCTGGATAGAAACTCTGCAAGGGATTCTCCTGGGGTCCTCTCAGCGGTATTAAACCAGTGACACTGGACTATTGTGGACGGAGTTGGGTTAAAATGTTGCCACTAAGGTCACAATTTCATTGGTGTCCGGCGCAGCTGGGTACGTAAGGCTCCTTATCACTCCAAACTTATGCAGGCCACAGGCGGTGAGCAAAATGACCACATGCCGCTCGTTTTCGGTGATGTTGTTTGCCCGGAAATAGTAACACATCCGTTGTGCGCACCGGTTCCAACTCTCCAGCATCAAAGACATCCAAACGTCCATAAAGAGGCATGGTGCATTAGAAAAAAAACTTCCAATCTGTATCCAACAAAAATCGAGGGAAGTGGCTTCAGCAGCGTAGACAGCTATCCACTTTAATCTTCATCGCCAGTTTTGTGAGAATCTAGCATGAGTTTGTAGAACAGAAAGAAAACTTTATTTGCAGTAACAATACTAAAACTTTATCTCTCCTGGCAAAACTACGAACTGTGGATTTCTTGTCCGCTACCCGTTTCATCACATTTTGTGCAACTTTTAAATGTTTTCTCGCCAATTCCCCTGCTCTATTTAATCGTTCCCTAAAATTTAGCACGTAATCCAAGAATGTAATTTCCGATTTATCACTCACCAATTTCTCACTCACCAATTTTTCCTTAATCAATTTAAGTGGTCCTCACGACCACAAATTAGTTCAAAAGGACTGAATTTGGTTTACTCATTAGGTGCATCGCTAATTGCAAACTGTACAAATGGAATTCCTTTGTCCCAATCCTCTGGATAATCTTGTCAATAAGCCCACGACATTGTCTTTAATGTCTCATGCCACCTCTCTAATGCTCCCTACAATTCTAGATGGTACGCAGTTGATTTAAATTGTTTTATTCCAAAGCTATCCATAACTTCTTTGAATAACCTTGAGGTAAAATTTGATGCTTGATCCAACTGTATTTCTGTGGGTAGTCCATATCTAGTAAAGAATTGAAGTATGAAATGAAAAATAAAAATTGCTTATTGTCACAAGTAGACTTCAAATGAAAAGTGAAAAGCCCCTAGTCGCCATATTCCGGCGCCTGTTCGGGGAGGCTGGTACCGGAATTGAACCGTGCTGCTGGCCTGCCTTGGTCTGCTTTAAAAGCCAATCGATTTAACCCAGTGTGCTAAACCAGCCCCATAAAATTGCTTATTGACACAAGTAGGCTTCAAATGAAGTTACTGTGAAAAGTCCCTAGTCGCCACATTCCGGCACCTGTTCGGGGAGGCTGATACGGGAATCGAACCATGGTGCTGGCCTGCCTTGGTCTGCTTTCAAAGCCAGCAATTTATCTTTTTAGCTGTAATATTACGGACTGGAATGGCCTCTGTAAAACTCGTAGACACATCCATTATAGTCAAAAGATATTGATTCCTACTTTTCATTTTAGTAAGCAGTCCTATGCAATTAATTAAGACCGTTGCAAAAGGATCCTCAAATGCTGGAATGTGTATTAAGAGCGCTGGTTTTATCACTGCTTGAGATTTCCCTATCACTTGAGATGTGTGATATGATCGACAAAATTTAACTGCATCTTTATGTAGTCCAGGCCAATAAATATGCTTCTGGATTTTAGCTTGAGTTTTCCTTACTCCCAAATGACCTCCCACTGGTATCTCATGTGCTACTCGCAACACCTCCTTTCTATACCCTACCAGCAATACTACTTGATGAACTTCAGCCCACTTTTCAACAATCTGCATATGTGAAGGTTAGTTTTCTCATCAAGGCATCATTGTTATGGTAATAACACTCTGGTATACACTCAAATTCCTCTTCCGTGTATACTTTCTGATACATGCATTTTATTTCTATATCTTTCTATTGTAACTCCACCTCATCCTCCACCTGTTCTTTTTCAACCATCTGATCAAAAATTGTTTCTGATAATTGCACTTCAACTTCATCTTCACTCTTTGATTTCTCCTCTTGTCTTAATGTGTGACTTTGCGACCTTGTTACTACATAATCCAGAAAAATCCCAGGAAATTCATCATTCAACACTTCAGTTGTCTGATTTTCCACTGACTTATCCACCACAGTAGGCATCACTCTCACCTGCGATCCAGCTATAATTTTACCCAAGATAAACTGTATTCCTGGACAAGATACTTTCTCTATTACTCCGACTACCACTTCACCACTTTTCACTGGACTTTCCAACCTTACCTTATATAATGGAACACTACTCTTCTCACCTTGAATTCCACATATTTACACCCTTTCTGGCAATATTCTTCCCAAATTACAAAAATCCTCAACTCTTACTATTAAAGATTGACTAGTTCCCAAATTTCTTAAAATTATGACTTCTTTACCTACTCTTTGTGACACACATGTGTAAACTTTACCCACACAAGTGAATTCTTTAAAGAGATCTGGCACCTTCTTATCAATCACCTCTTGATCAGTCTGTACAATCTTTTGCCCCTCCTTCACTTCACTTGGGATTTCCTTTCCCACTTTAACGAACCCCACTGTCTTATTACCACATCAGCCTTCCCAGTGCTTTTCTTCCACCACCAACACTGTGACTTTACATGGCCATGTTTATTACAGTGAAAACATTTTAAACTGGATCTTTGCCAGTTCCAGTGAGTCAGACTGTATCTCAGGCAATTTTAAATGCTCAGCTAGCTCTGTAACTATCTCATCTTTTCACATTTTGTCAGGTAATGTTAACTGCAATGTTTTTGCCAAATTGAAAAGCCTGTTTTTAGTCTCTGTGCGTAAGGTACTGCGTGGGACCATCTCCATCCCCAAAAACTTCAGAGCCTCTTAAAGAGCCATTGTCCACTACACACTCCCTACCCCACAATATGCTCACCCCTCACTTTACGTTCACTCAGCCAATCCAACAGATAGACTTTTATCCCAGATGAGCCCTCAATTTGTTGTGGGCCAGGGTTTAGAGAGCCCCAACGTGTATCATGGAGTTCACCTGACCCACAACTTTTAATAGATTGTGGTTATGGGGAGCGCACGGGCCTACTCTGCAGGTGTGATGAAATAGGGATCGACAGTACATTTAAATTAAAACAATGTTTATTTATGAAACTAGTTAACACTTTATAAACCCACAGTAAACATCTTAACAACTATCAACAACAATAAATCCCCCAAAGATTACAGTACCCTCTAATCTTTCCTTGCACCATCTATAAGACAAAAAAGAACGCTTTTTACAGAAAGACATTGGGTTTAACTTCACTACTGAGAGCAGGTACCACTTTGGAATCACCAAATGAACACCCTTTAGCTTGCAGAGATTTATTCACATCTTGCTGTGACTGCAGCTTCTCCAAATCTAAAATGAAACTAAACCCTGTAGCAGACAGCCCAAAGCTAAAGTAAAAACAGACAGCCCAGCTCCACCCACACTCTGATATCACAGATAAACACCCATTTCCTAAAGATACATCCACTACAGCTATTTTATAAACCCCCTATTTTTTAAAGGTACTCTCACATGACAGGGTGCAGAAGAGGTTTACCAGGATGTTGCCTATTCTGGAGGGTACTAGCTATGATGAGAGGTTGAATAAACTTGGATTGTTTTCACTGGAATCACAGAAGTTGAGGAGCAACCAGACAAAGGTTTAAAAATTATGAGTGGCATGGACAAGGTGGAGAGTCAGACACTTTCTCCCAGAGTGGAACTGGGGGACATAGGTATGTTGTTCTCTGCTTTGTTTTACCTGGATGGCTTGGATGCGTAATAGAACAGTACATAGAACAGTACAGCACAGAACAGGCCCTTCGGCCCTCGATGTTGTGCCGAGCATGATCACCCTATTTAAACCCACGTAACCCGTATCCCAACAATCCCCCCATTAACCTTACACTACGGGCAATTTAGCATGGCCAATCCACCTAACCCGCACATCTTTGGACTGTGGGAGGAAACCGGAGCACCCGGAGGAAACCCACGCACACACAGAGAGGACGTGCAGACTCCACACAGACAGTGACCCAGCCGGGAATCGAACCTGGGACCCTGGAGCTGTGAAGCATTGATGCTAGCCACCATGCTACCGTGAGGCCCCGAATGTTAAACAAAGAACAACAAACTTTGTTAACAAACAAAACTTTAAATTTATTTGCACTACTTATTGTGATTTGATCACATTCCTAAAGTAGAACGTTACTGTATTAAACTATGATATCTCTAACTACAGAACTCTCAAATACACAACTGCTCTCTCATTCATGCCTTGTCTGTCCTTCTGCATCATCCCTTGTGTACTCGTAGGACTAGCTCCCTCTAGTGGCTGGCTGCACACAGTTCATTAACCCTTGCATTGCCTTCATGTATGATAATACCACAATAGGTTTAAGGTGCAAGGGAAAAAGTTTAGAGGCAAAGTGTGAGGCAAGTTATTTACAGAGCAAGTGGTGAGTGCCTGTCATGTGCTGCTGGGGGAGGTGTTGCAAGCTGATATGATTGCGGCATTTAATATAATAATAATATTTTATTGTCACAAATAAGCTTACATAAACACTACAATGAAGTTACTGTGAAACCCTCTGCAGACAATGGATATTGTAATTCAACCAGCTATGGTGGCCTTCCTGCTAGTCGTCGCTGTCCTTGGGAGATGCCCTGTGGCTGTACAAGCTGGAGCTGCTCGATGAAGAGGAAGCTTCAGCAGCGGAGTGTGTAGCAACAGAGCACGCGGCAGAGAAACAGAAGGCAGCCGCCCAAGATGGTGAGGCGCTCGCCCAACAGGCTGAGGAGGTGGAGATGCAAAGGAGGCACCGCATGAGGCCTTGCATTACCGGCAGCACCTGTCATTCGAGGACTTGCTGGGCATGCCGTCGAAGACTCCAGCTGAGCAGGGAGACTGTGCAACATATCTGTCAGATCATGGCACACCTGGCACCACAGGGGTATGGGGGAAGGACACCTGCTCCCGGTGGCTGTCAACGTGACGGTCGCCCTGAACATTTATGCCACGAGGTCCTTGCAGGCGCCGAGTGGGCACCTGTCCAGGTCCAGGATCTCAGAGAGCTCAGTGCACAGGTGCATCCGTGCCATCATGGAGGCCCTGTATGCCTGGTTGGCACAATACATCCATTCCAATGTGGACCACCACCCCCAGGATAACCAGACAGTGAGGTTCGGCGCCATTGATAGGATGATCCACAGGATGCATGTACCCCTACAACAATCACCTGCAGATGACAGGCAGCTCTACACAAATCAAAAGGGGCTCCACTCAATGAACATGCAATTGATGTGTGACCGGCAATGGAGGCCGCGCGATGTGTGCGCCAGACCCAACGCACACAGGATGCTCTGACCATCTCCAGGTTCACCGACTGGGGGGGGTTGCGGAAGTGGCCAGGGGTACGGGCACAGCATCCCACCCTCACACCGCTCCATCACCTGAAATGAAAAAATGAAAATCGCTTATTGTCACGAGTAGGCTTCAAATGAAGTTACTGTGAAAAGCCCCTAGTCGCCACATTCCGGCGCCTGTTCGGGGAAGCTGTTACGGGAATCGAACCGTGCTGCTGGCTTGCCTTGGTCTGCTTTCAAAGCCAGCGATAGCCCTGTGAGCTAAACAGCCCCTCTACCTCCTCTTCCTCCTCCTCCTCCTCCTCCTCACCTCCTCCTCCCTCGGCTATTCCATGGGATTGGGGTGCAAACATATCTATCCCCTGAGGCTCCCTCGCCACCTGGCACTGCCAACCCTGGTCTCAACCAGGGTCTGCATGTTCGCAGCCATGGAGCACAGAGAGTGGACCATTGCTGTCTGGGACTGTACCACATCACCCATTGACTGTGCCACCACCTTCTGGGCTTGTATCACTTTGCCACATCCCTCTGGGACTGGGCCACCTCCCTCTGTGTCTGCAGCACATCAGCCACGCCTGGGCAATGCCACTGACATTCCCAGCTATGGCCTGCTGTGACTGGTCCATGCCCAGGAGCGTCACTGCAAATTGAAGGTGGCTCTGGCACAGGACTTCCTGTGAGGCTGCAACCCTGTCCTGAGCATCGGCCATCACTTGCACAGAATGCCCCAGGCCTTGAACATGCTGATCCATAGCCAACACCCTCGGCCCCAATGCCTCCACCACGAAAGCCATCCATGCGGTGTTGGCCTGGGTGGCACGCATGTTCAGCACCACTTCCTGCTCTGCACGTGGCTAGACTCCTCCAACTGCACCTGCAGGTACTGGATGCTCGCCAACAACATCTCATGTAGTCCCTGGTTCTGCGACTACATCTCCACAATCAATGGGACTGTCCATTCCAGAAGGCTGAACCCTGTCTGGATGGCAGCTAGACCATCCGACCCCTCGGGTGTTTCATATCTCCACCTGATGTACCAGAGTATGAGTGTGGTGTGCACCAGATAATGTCCTAGGAGCCTCTTCATTAACGATGAGTGTCTCTCAGATGGTGGGGTGTTGGTGAAAGTTCTGATGGGAAACCTGTGTCATCTGGGCACGAGCTCCGGGGTGTCTTGGGTCTCTTGTTGAGGGCTGCTTTCCATGCTGCTCTCCACATCGCACAAAATGGGCGGGGGGGGGGGGGGGGGGGGGGGGGGGGGGGGGGGGGGGGGGAGGCGTCCGGCTGTGGCACTGGCTGGGAGCAGGGAACATCATAGAGACCCGGCCCATCACCAGAATGGTTATGCAAGACATAAGACAAGACGTAGGATTAGACCACGGGATGGGACGGTGGGGGTGGGAGGGAGGGTGGTGGGGATGGGTGGGGGGGGGGGGTGTGGTGAGTGTGATGTGGGGGTGAGGGTGAGGCTGATATGGAGGTAATGTTGGGTGGTGTTGAAACATGTGGCATGGGAAACCACAACTAAGCAGGGTCTCACTTCCTTGCCCACGGCTGATCTACGCCCCGGTGACCTCCCTTTCTTTTGGGCCACTGACCAGGATGAGGGGTCGCAGGTCCAGTGGTCCCCCTTCAGTTTTCTCCCGCTCCTGGCTGTTATGGATGGCTTTCTCCTGGTGGGAGGGGGTGGGGGGGAAGCGGAAACAGTAAACATCAGTGTTAGACAGTCCGACGCATGCAGCTCAGTGACCAGGGGACCGCCCATGGCTGCCGGTATGGGTAAGTTGTGCAGGGTTGGGGGGGGGGGGGGGGTGTTAAGGGTTTGTGGGATGGGGATTGGTGCTAGGGGCATAATGTTGCCTACTCACCCTGGCCGCCCTGAGGAGGTCGTGCGGGCACTGCAGGCCAGTCCAAACAGTGTGGCTGGTGGCGCTGACCGCCTCTGCCATCTGTGCCCAGGCACGGTAAAAGGCGCCACCAGCTGGCAGTCTCCTTCCCGTGCCGGTATTCAGGGCAGCCCGCCTCTCCTCCACCATTTTCAGGAGGGTCTCTTGCTTGGCATCAGTGAAGCGTGGGATTGTTCTCCTTACCGCCATCTTGTTAGCTGGCACGGTGCGTGGGGGGAGTGAAATATGTACATGTGGCCGTGGTTTGTCAGCCTCCTGAGTGTCGATCGCGAAACAGGCGAATCTCGCACCGTTTCTCACTGAAATCGATTGTGTTCCACGTGTCGCTAGCTCCTTAACAGTCGTTGAATCGGTCCAGATGCGGCGACAGTATTTCTGTCGCAGAAGTCCACAAAACCTGCCCCGGAGTCTCAGAAACGGAGAATCGCGTCGCACATGCTTGAGGTTTTGCTTTGCTATTTCAGTGATATTTAAATAAGAATATCAATGACTCCACTAAAGTTAAAAAGGAAGTGAAACTTCAGATGAACATGCTGAATGAGTATTCAAACACTAGAAATACATAGCATAATTATTTTTTTTATGAATTTAGCGTACCCAATTCATTTTATCCCATTGAAGAGCAATTTAGCGTGGCCAATCCACCGAACCTGCATATCGGGGCAGCACGGTACCATGGTGGTTAGCATAAATGCTTCACATCTCCAGGGTCCCAGGTTCGATTCCCGGCTGGGTCACTGTCTGTGTGGAGTCTGCACGTCCTCCCCCTGTGTGCGTGGGTTTCCTCCGGGTGCTCCGGTTTCCTCCCACAGTCCAAAGATGTGCGGGTTAGGTGGATTGGCCGTGATAAATTGCCCGTAGTGTCCTAATAGTAAGGTTAAGGGGGGAGTTGTTGGGTTACGGGTATAGGGTGGATACATGGATTTGAGTAGGGTGATCATTGCTCGGCACAACATCGAGGGCCGAAGGGCCTGTTCTGTGCTGTACTGTTCTATGTTCTATGTTCTATCTTTGGGTTATTGTGGTGAAATCCACGCAAACATGGGGAGAATGTGCAAACTCCACATGGACAGTGACCCAGAGCTGGGATCGAAACTGGCACCTTGGTGCCGTGAGGCAGCAATGCTAACCACTGCGCCACTGTGCTGCTTACATCACATAATTTTAACAAAATAATGTTTTCAAGAAATCAGTAGGAAATAACAGAACCTACATTCAAAAAAGTAAGTCTTGTTTTTTTTCTATTATGCTGATAAGTATTTGGGCACAGGTATCTCTCCCACCACATTTTGTTTTGTTTTATTGCAGCTAGTTAATGGGTGAAAATCTGGAGGGAGACAATACATCAACATGCACATCCAGCAATTGTATCACTGGGAGTGCTGTGTCGAGAGTGCTGAAGACACAATTGAGACAGAATGCAGACCTTCCAATCTAACTAATTAATAGGAGTTGTGGAGGAATCATCAACAATGATCGCTCCTCAGACATTCCCTCCTGCCTGATTAGAGAGGACAATGGACTCCTCTCTTGGTGAAGTTCCAGCTGGGAGTGAAAACGGACTGTGTACAAGGTCAGATTGTACCATTCCATGACACAGGCTGTCAAATGTTTAACGTTCCTACAGTGCATTTTAATTGAAAATATTACAGAACATATACATCCCATTATATCATAACATCCAAGTTATAGTTTCTTTCGATTATAATTCAGAATACTTAGGCCCAATAAGAGATTAAATTAGGTTAGAAATTTAAAAACAAAACTTTGCTACTGATTTCTGCAAACAGTTTAATTTTGAAGCGTTACCTGCCAGTCATTGATCGATATTGCTGGAGGACAGAATTTCAGACTAAATTCTAAACTTGGCTTTTCTATTCTGGGAACAATATTAGATATTTCTCTAATGCGTTTAGGACTTTATTTTCTAAATTTTATTGTGATTATAGATGTTGATTTATAATTTGCCCTTTGATGCCTTGTAAAATCGCTCCAGAAGTGGGGGTTGACTTATAAAGTGAGCATGAACCGCTGGCATGGGAGCGGATGGTTGTCATTCTGAAATGTCATCAGCATCCAAAACAATCTTCGCACCTTCGCAACCCAGCCCATATCACCTGCTTAATGCCTTATAACCACTTATAGACTGGAATTCTCCAGTGTTGGGATTCTCTGGGCTGGATTCTCTGATTTTGAGACTAAGCGCCGACGCCAGCGTGGGAACAGTGGTGTTTTACTACAGAAAAAATGGCGCAACAGCTGCACCGATTCAGCTACTTTAAATGGACGAGCACCATCGCCACGTGGAATACAACCAATTCCATGGAAAACGGTGCCCGATTCGCCGGTCTGTGATTGGCGCACATGAGGCTCACACGCCACAGCCACACTTAAACAATCCATCCCCCCACACACACCATCCCAGCCAACAAGATGGCTGGAAGGAGAGCAGCGCCACGGTTCAGGGACGCTGAGCTGGACACCCTCATGGACGCGGTGGGGAGAGGCAGATGGCTCTGCACTCTGGCCCGAGAGGAAGGCCACCAGGCACCACTGTTCGCCGTGCCTGGGCGCAGGTGGCAGAGGCGGTCAGCACCATGGGCAACGTCGCCTGGACTGGCATGCAGTGTCGGAAGAAACTCCACGACCTCGTCAGGGTGACCAGGGTGAGTAGGCAGCGCTGTGCCCCTGGCACAAGGCCCGCTCCCCCACATGCCATACGGCCAGTGTCCGGGCCAGCTGCCTGAGGTCACTCCACGACATTTCCTATCTCCTCTCTCTCACTCAGCAGCCACGACGCCAGGTTCATGACTTTTGAGAGCACAAGTGAACCACGCCATTGGGAACTCGGCCCATCGGAGGCGGTAAATCTCGGAGGCCCCGGAGAATAGGGTGTCAGGCCCGCTAATGATATGCCTCCTGTACTTTTACCCTACGCAGCGAGCGACGCATTTACCCATTTTCAGAGTGCCTGAGCATTCCAATTTGGTGTCAAACCAGCGCTAACTGTGATTTTGGCACCGGAAGTTATTCTGTGCCCAATCGCATTTCGCAATTTTGGCGTCGGCAAACGGAGAATCCTGCCCCGATGTTCCTGCCGGCAGCACACCCCTGCTCCTGGGTTTTCCGGCAACATGGGGTAGCTTCAACGGGAAATCCCATTGACAAGCAGCGGCATTAGAGAATTCCGGCACCAGCCAACAGTGCACCACTGAGAAACACGTGGCTGGAAGACCGGAGAATCCAGTCCATAAGGCCCCGGTAAATAAAACTTGCATTTGTGGGTGAAAAGTTAAGGCTGATTCCTAAAGCAAGTATAACATGGCATGGCTTTCAATGGGTGTTGACGGATTTTTAAAAAGCTGCGATGTTCTCCGTTGGCGGGGTCCTCCACCCCACCGGCAGCGCACCCTCGCCTGCGGGTTTCCCGACGGCGTGGGATGATCCACAATGGGAAACCACATTTACCTGCTGCGGGAAGGGAAAAGAGCCACGCCGGAAAACGGCGTTGGCGGCATGGAGAATCCCGCCCAATTTTTCGGCCTGCAAAAAATGGGGTTATATTATAACAATGATTTGATTTATAGCGCACAATTTAGGTAATGTTGTGAACCTTGCAGATAATAGGATGAAAAGGTTAGCGATGAAATGGTTCTTTTGATGGAACGTTGATTGATGGACTGCTCATCTCCTCTGAGGAAAATATATTATGGTCTAAAAAGGAAAAGAAAGTCGGAATTGTATTTTATGTTACCAAGCTTGCAGACAGTCTGGATATATGATGTCCCTTTTATGTTCTTCATCTGTCGGCAATGCAGGGAAGTGGTGACCCATATTCATTTGTTAAACAGATTGTATACAAACTGACAATGATGCAGTACTATGTTAAGAACAGCATATGGTCACTAGTAATTAAGGGTAATTAATGCAGTGGGTGTCTTATATTTGCAGGATAAAAAAAGGCTGAAAAGCTCTTGTTTAAAGGAATGAAACATCTGAAGGCTTGCAGTGGAAATGTGATAACATAAACCTACACAAGAGCAGTTAAAAGCTCTGAAAAAGATTGTTATCATGTTTATTTGTCTTCCTCAAACAAAAACTATTCATCAGTAGGTTTATATCAAGATTAATTTTTATAAACAGCGATAGATAATCTGGTGTGAAAGGTTCTTGACAGAGCTGATTGGTAGCAGTTGCTATTTTGCTGCTATTTTATAACCTTTTATCGCAAGGTCCCATTGACATTCACTAAGATGTCTCATGGCTTTATTGTGACAACGTGTAACTAGACCAAACAATCTACTCAATTGAGTGTGCCAGGAGAAGAGACAAAATGTTGACTTCCATTTGCCTTCACAGGGAAACAGCTTCCCATTGCCAGAGACGTAGTCATTAGATGCAGAATGAGAGAACAGCTGACACGATCTCTGGGGACCAAAGGCTAATAGCCTCACATTCTCTGGATAGCCTCTGCAAAGAGAATTATTGCAAAAACGTTGTGCGACAGATAAGCATATAACAGGACAGATGGTCGAAGATTGGGGCAAAGGTCGTTATTTATGCAGAAAGATGCAGCCTGGTGGTCTTAAACGGTGGAGTATATTCTTTTTATTTATAGTTTGCCTTTCTTTAGAACATAGAACATAGAACAGTACAGCACAGAACAGGCCCTTCGGCCCTCAATGTTGTGCCGAACAATGATCACCCTACTTAAACCCACGTAACCCGTATACCCATAACCCAACAATCCCCCCATTAACCTTACACTACGGGCAATTTAACATGGCCAATCCACCTAACCCGCACATCTTTGGACTGTGGGAGGAAACCGGAGCACCCGGAGGAAACCCACGCACACACGGGGAGGACATGCAGACTCCACACAGACAGTGACCCAGCCGGGAATCGAACCTGGGACCCTGGAGCTGTGAAGCATTGATGCTAACCACCATGCTACCGTCATACAACAAAAACATAGAGCTGGATGTAGCTTATACCAGCAACGGACTTTGGGACACAGCAATGAAAAAACTGAAGTAAGATGAAAGACCAGGAGACATTTTTGATCCTGCATTGGAAGAAATGTGGTTTTGATGCCATCCTTAATAGATCAGGCTTGTGGATAAACTCCTTCATAATGGTGCTAAATTAATGTCTGCTTGCGAAAGGTCATGAATACATATATGGAGGAAGATCTGTGTGGGCAGGTTCCTTATTGAATGGAGGATTGAATTAAGAGAGCATTCAACAAAATGGCATTGTGACACATCAATCAGGTGATGAGACTTTTTATAGCCTGGATTTTATTCATCTGTCCTGATATTAAGGTGCCCCCTGAGGACACTGGTTTTGGAGGGATGGGTGAGGGGGGAGGTGTTGAAGTCAGAAAGCTTGAGTGGAGTGCTGGTGGCCTGAGGGGAGCAGGGTGCTGCATGGGGTAGGAGACCTTGTGGGGACATTTTGGGGAGGGTCATAGAGTCACAGATGTTTACAGCATGGAAACAGGTCCTTTGGCCCAGCTGGTCCATGCCACCCAGTTTCTATCACTAATCTAGTCCCACTTGCCTGCTTTTGGCCCATATTCCTCTCTACCCACCCTGCCCATGTAACTGTCTGACTGTTTTTTAAAAGACAAAATCGTACCCGCCTCTACCACTGCCTCTGGTAGCCCATTCCAGATACTCATCATCCTCTGTGTGAAGAAATTTCACCTCTGGTCATTTTTGTATTTCTCCCCCCTCACCTTAAACCTATGCCCTCTAGTTCTGGACTCCTCATTATTTTATAGACCTCTATAAGTTCACCCCTAAACCTCCTACGCTCCAGGGAAAAAAGTCCCAGCCTTTCCAGCCTCTCCTTATAACTCAGACCATCAAGTCCTGGTAGCATCCTTGTAAATCTCTCCTGCACTCTTTCTAGTTCAACAATATCCCTCCTATAATAGGGTGACTGTTGATGACTCCTTCCATCACTTTGCTGATGGTGGAGAGGAGACTCATAGGGCAGAAATTGGCTGGGTTGGATTTGTCCTGTTTCTTGTGTCCATGGCACACCTGGGAAATGTTCCATATTGCAAAAAGTGTGGACAAACAGGTCATATTTCCAGAGCATGATGGGCACAGCAAACTTTGCCAACACCAAAGTCATTTCAGGAAAAAAAGACATCCAAGTGCAATTGCTGAGACTACAACGTAATAGGTGTATTTCAAGACATCTTAGGAAACTATGGGCTGGATTCTCCGCCATTGGAATGCTCCGTTTTGCCGGCAGCTTGGGAGTTTCCCGACGGCGTGGGGCTGTCCCACAATGGGAAACCATTGACCAGCCGGCGAAATGGAGCGCCCCGCCGGCTTGCTGAGTCAGGAATCTGGCACGGTGGTACAGAGAATCTAGCCCTATGTACCCAAACAACATCAAGGGCTGAAACTAGGGGTGGGATACTCCATTGGCACGATCCTCAACTTCGCCGGCAGCACGCTCAGACCCACAATTTCCCAACGGTGTGGGAGGCCACAATGGGAAACCCCTTTGGTTGACTGCCGGGACGGAGCATCCCGCTGCCGGCAGAGGCGCGTCACGCCTCAAAATAAGTCTGGTGGGACGGCAAATCCTGCCCTCGGTGTCTTGTTGGTGCACGGTGATCAACAATGTTTCAGGGATTTCTCCTAACTATATGGTAACCAAGTCAGAATGGAAATGAATGTGGGTCCAGCTCTATCATTGGTACCTGAGACAATATAAAATCAGAAGTTAAAGCATCCGCCGTTAAAACCAACAGATGTTATCAGAAGGCTGTACACAGGAGAGGTCGTATAATTAAAAGGATTCATTATGGTAAAAGTGGGAGTAAATGGATAAACAGCAGAGTTGCCTTAGCGGAGTTGTCTGTGGGTATTTTGTTGCTTCATTTGGTAGAGCATGGTGGTGAAAAATCAACACCAATACATCCTGTATTAAAATATGTGATGAGACCATCAATTCATGCAACACGTGATTTGAAGAGAACAGTGGTTTTAATTGTCTTACAACAGAGCCTGCCTGTGACAAGATGAACTCTTGATGAACTGGCAGGCAGGCTCACAACAGCAACCTTTATACTTCTGGTTAAGGGGAGGAGCCATGGGCAGAGCCATGGGCAGAGCCAAGGGTGGAGCCCAGTACAAGCTCCTCATCTCCCCCTATGGGTAGAGCCGCGCAACTACACATGATCTGATACAAGGTACAGGCTCAACACATGTTGTACAATACAGTGTGGATTATTAGTGTTTATAATTTACCACATTCACCCCCCGTGAAAAAATCAAGTCCGGCGGGGGTGATGGCTTACAAATTGAGTCTGTCCGGTGGTCGCGTTGTTCGTTGTGATCGGCGGAGCACCGGGGTTGCAGCCTCTTCTGGTGGCTGGACAAGCACGGTTGGTTGGGGTACGATGGCGGACTCTGGGGGTGGATTATTAGTGTTTATAATTCACCACAATATGGTTGTTCAATCAGGTTATGTGGAGATTTTAAAACAACTCTCACCCAGTATTGTGCGCAAATCAGCCTCCACTGCTGCTGATTGAAGACATATTTGCTGTACTTTATGGAGAGCAGAAATTCAGGAAGGTAGATCTATCACAGACGTATTTACATAAATTAAGGTGGCTGCAAAATCACAACCACCACTCACGTTCGTGATGCACAAGTGTCCCTTTCATTACAGGAGACCTCCATTTGAGAGAACATCTACTGCTGCTCTTTTTCAGAGGTCCATGGATCAAATTTTGAGTGGGCTAAATGGGGTGCAATGATATCTCAATGACACTCTCATCACCGGTTCAAGTGAACAAGAACAATCGTGAAATGTCTACAAAACCATAATCTCTGAGTTAGAAAGAAAAAGTGAGACATTTTGAAGACACCCACAAACTACTGGGTCACATTATCAATAAAGATGGCTTGGATAAGGAGCCTAAAAAGATGACAGCGATCTGATAAGCTCTACATCCTCAAAATGGGGTTGTTTCTTGGATTAATTAATTATTACCAAGAATTTGTTCAGAGTTTAGCAATGCAATTAAGTCTTTACACACTTTGTTCTGTGGCAAACAGGTATGGCACTGGACAGAACAATGTGAAAGTGCATGTAAAGAGGTGAAAGATGCCTTAAAGAAGTCAAAGCATTTGGTTCACTACAATTCCAAGCTGAAGCTACAACTTGCTTGCGATGTGTCACCCTCTGAGGCTGGTGCAGTTGTCGCACACATTGCGCCTTCAGGAGAGGAACGACCGATAGCATTTACTTCATAAACTCTTAGTAGCCAGAAACAAATTACACTCTGCTAGAAAAAGGAGCTTTAAATGAAAATCGCTTATTGTCACGAGTAGGCTTCAATGAAGTTACTGTGAAAAGCCCCTAGTCACCACATTCCGGCGCCTGTCCGGGGAGGCTGGTACGGGAATCGAACCGTGCTGCTGGCCTGCTTGGTCTGCTTTAAAAGCCAATGATTTAGCCGAGTGAGCTAAACCAGCCCCTATTTAAGCACCATATTTGGAGTAAGAAGGTTTCACTGCCCTTATGGACGTTAGTGTGTTCTTCTGATGGATCCCTGAACCTTGACAACAATCTTCAGGCTGTATATAGATTTTCCTTCTTCAACAGCTAGTAGGTTACAGAGATGGTCTCTGATATTATCGACACGCACATACAATATTCAAATCCTAAATCGGAGCAATATGTAAATGCTGATACTTTGTCAAGATTGCTGTCACAAATCAGGCAAGAACTTGAAGAAACACTTGTCAACGTACCATGGGCGCGATTCTCCGCAAATGCGGAAAGTCGTGAAGGCTGCCGTGAAACTGGACGTGTTTGACGGCAGCCTCCGCGTCCCCGACCGGGAACCGATTCTGCTCCAACCCGCGCATGCGCGGATGACGTCATCACGCATATGCGTGAAACCCGCGCATGCGCGGGCCGTTATGCCCCTAAGAAGCCCCGCGGACGGATCCATCGGGGCGGCGGAGTAAGAAAGAGTGCGCGGGGTAAGTACCCGCGTGGTGCGGCCGTGCCAATCGGTGCCATGGTTCCCCAGAACGGCACTTTACGGCCGTTTTTACGAACGGTGAGAGCAGGTGTGTTTTTAGTTCGTAAAAACGGCCGTAAAGGCCTTGGAAATTGGCCCACCGGCCAGGGGAGAATCGCTGCTCGCCGTAAAAAAACGGCGAGCAGCGATTCGTGTCGGGGGGCGGCTGTGGGGGGGGGGGAGAATATAGCGGGAGGGCGTCGGACCAGTGTGGCCGTAAAAATTTGCGCCACCCGCTATTCTCCGACGCGTCGTGAGTCCGGAGAATCGCGCCCCATATGTCTCACACAAGGATATTGTACTTGTGACTTCATTTCAAGTACAGAGATAGACAAGAATCAATCCAGTTGTTGAGGAAGGTGATAGGGATGGTCCTAAATGGAAGGATGACAGATATGCATTGTAAAAATCTAGACTTTAAGCTCTACATCACAAGAAGACTTGAGTTGACAGTTCAGATGGAGTTTTATGATGGAGTATCAGAAGCATTATTCCTCGGTGCTTGCGTAATAAAATCCTTGATCAACAGTATGAAGGACATCTTGGTGTGGCAAGGGTGCAGGAATACCTTCCTGGTGTGGTGAGGATGAAGGGGAAAGTCGGCAGTGGGGATTTCTCATCAATGGGAGCGGAAGATCCCCCTGGCGAGAACGGAAGGAAAGTCCCTCCCTTTATCCAGCAGAAACCAATCTATAAATTAGCCTCAGCTCTGAATGGATGTTCCTTCTGTTATGAAAACTATACTTATCTCTGAGGTCAGTGTAATCTACATAATGTTGCCAGAATGAAGATGTTCTTCTCTGCCACAATAATATTTTAACCTCCTGGCCACACTGTTACCAGTTGTTGAAATGAACCGTTATAATACTGATGGCTCAACTAAAAAACATGATCCAAAATTAAGGCCTGGATTTTTGGGGAACTATGGAGACTCCACACCTTCTCAAAAATTTTACTGGGAACCTGTTGTATCTTTTGACTAATAGTTCAAAAGAAATAGATTGCTGATGCACGTGGGTTGAATGGAAGATCAACAGAGGTTTGTAAGAAACGTCTTCACTGTACAAGAGTTGGCATTAGACTAAAGGCGAAAGCCTGTGACACAGCTGATGATGTCACACATGCCACGTGACTCCCTTCTTAAAGAGACATTGCACACAATTACGTAACCACATTTCTAACAGAACCCAGAAGTCCTTCCCTGTATACTGAGCTCCGGCAGACCCCATTTTCTGTGGCATGAGCGTCAAATCTAGCAATGCATGAGTTATGCATTTTTTTAGTAGACGTCAATGCTTATTAGAGGCGGGGAAAGACTATGGAACTATGAAACTGTTGTTATTTAAATGGTCAGCCCTTTAAATTTTGTGGGGAGACAGATTGCCTGTGCCTGTGAGTTGAGAATAGTATGTGCTTGCAGTTTCCATAGATGTTTGTTGGCATAACCCCATGTGTTACCACTACAGTATTATTACTGAATATTACTAAAGGGCTACCTGTCTTTGATGTGGGGTGATGAATATACTGTTTTTTTTAATAAGGGGTTAATTGTATGAGAGGATTTAAATGTGTTAAATGGGCTTTTAACAACAAGTGTGTTTATTATAAAGTGAAGTCTGGGGCAGGTAGAATTATATATAAGCAAAAGACTGAATTGTAAGTGCTGCCACTACACAAGATGTATAAATGGTGCGGAAAAAACCCATTACTGCACATTGTCCATTTGGATTGATGGGATTGAGGCAAAATGCAATGATTATTCCTGACAGAAATATGGAAAGTTTAAGCATTGGAGAGTAAAATATATGCGACTGAAAAATGTAATTAAGATTCTGTTAAGTATATCAAAGGTGAAAGGTTAGTCAAAGAAACAGTAGAAACACTTAAAGGACTGTCTTGCATCTGGTAGTGAAGGGATACCTGAACAGAATATGCAAGAGCCTTTGCTGGATTCGATCATTAAACGGTTCTATTTTAAAAAAGAGAGACTAGAAGTAAAAGAATTATGGGGAGTGGATGTTGTGCATCTTAAAATTCTGAAGGATCTGAGGTGGGGGGGGGGGGTGGCAGTGGTAATTCAAAAGAGGAGTTTGCCAAACTCCAGAGGGTGAGAAATGTTACGCCCTGTACAAATGTTACACCCTGTGTGTGTGTGTGTGTGGGGGGGGGGGGGGGGGGGGGGGGGGGGGGAGGGGGGAGGATGTGTTAAGGAAAATAGAACTCAACTAGTTTTGCTGGCATTGTGGATGAACGTCTCAGATAGAATTTACCCTTAGCTGCTTCACCATCGGGTAAAGTGAATTAGGTGAAAACTCGACACAGTGGAAAGGTATTGGAGAATCGTGCGCCGGCGTCAGGGTGGCATGGCATGGTTGCGCAGATTCTCCAGCCCGGCGCAGGGCTCGGAGAATCGCGCCCCTGGTATCTTTGGCTTCGTTTGGATGGCATCCATGGTCGTCTTAACCGGAGTCGACATAGCATTCTGAGGTTGACTCGGTGTCTGGTTCTCAATGAGGTGCTGCTTTCCACATGTGGTTCGATTAGTGTCAGGTACTCAGGATGTTCCAGGTCATCTCAATGCAAGAAGTGTAGCAGGTAAGGCAGAAGAACTTAGGGCTTGGATCAATACCTGGGAAAATTATGTTATTGGTATTACTGAGACTTGGTTGAGGGATGGGCAAGACTGGCAACTAAATATCCCAGGGTATAGATGCTTCAGGAGGGATAGAGAGGGAGGTACAAGGGGTGTAGGAATTGCATTACTGGTCAGAGATGATATCACAGCTGTGATTAAGGAGGGCACGATGGAGGATTTGAGCACTGAGGCAATATGGGTGGAGCTAAGAAATAGGAAGGGTGCAGTAACATTGTTGGGACTTTACTATAGGCCTCCCAAAAGCCAGCGTGAAGTAAAGGTACAAATATGTAGACAGATTATAGAACAATGTAGGAGCAATAGGGTGGTTGTGATGGGAGATTTTAACTTCCCCAAAATTGAATGGGACTCATGTAGTGTTGGAGGCGTAGATGGAGCAGAATTTGTAAGGAGCATCCAGGAGAGTTTTTTAGAGCAGTATGCAAATAGTTCAACTCAGGAAGGAGCCATACTAGACCTGCTATTGGGGAATGATCCCGGCCAGATGGTTGACATTTCAGTCGGCGATTACTTTGGGAATAGCGATCACAATTCCATAAGTTTTAGAATACTCATGGACAAAATCGAGAGTGGTCCTAAAGGAAGAGTGCTAAATTGGGGAAAGGCCAACTATAACAAAATTCGGCAGGAGCTCGGGAATGTGGATTGGGAGCAGCTGTTTAAGGGTAAATCCATATTTGAAATGTGGAAGTCTTTTAAGGAAAGGCTGATTAGAGTGCAGGACAGACATGTTCCTGTGAAAATGAGAGATAGAAATGGCAAGATTAGGGAACCACGGATGATGGGTGGAATTGTGAGACTAGCTAAGATGAAAAAGGAAGCATACATAAGATCGAGGCGACTCAAAACTGATGAAGCTTTGGAGGAATGTAGGGAAAGTAGGACAAATCTCAAACGCGCAATAAAGAGGGCTGAAAGGGGTCATGAAACATCTTTAGCTAACAGGGTTAAGGAAAATCCCAAAGCCTTTTATTCGTACATAAGGAGCAAGAAGTTAACTAGAGAAAGGATTGGCCCACTCAAAGACAAAAGAGGGAATTTATGCGTGGAGTGAGAGGAAATGAGTGAGATTCTTAATGAGTACTTTGCATCGGTATTCACCAAGGAGAGGGACATGACGGATGTTGAGGCTAGGGATGGATGTTTAAATAGTCTAGGTCATGTCGGCATAAGGAAGGGGGAAGTTTTGGGTATTCTAAAAGACATTAAGGTGGACAAGTCCCCAGGACCGGATGGGATCTATCCCAGGTTACTGAGGGAAGCGAGGGACAAAATAGCTGGGGCCTTAACAGATATCTTTGTAGCATCCTTGAGCACGGGTGAGGTCCCGGAGGACTGGAGAATTGCTAATGTTGTCCCTTTGATTAAGAAGGGTAGCAGGGATAATCCAGGGAATTATAGACCTGTGAGCTTGACGTCAGTGGTAGGCAAACTGTTGGAGAAGATACTGAGGGATAGGATCTGTTCACATCTGGGAGAAAATAGACTTATCAGTGATAGGCAGCTTGGTTTTGTGCAGGGAAGGTCATGTCTTACAAACCTAATAGAATTCTTTGAGAAAGTGACAAAGTTAATTGATGAGGGAAGGGCTGCAGATGTCATATACATGGACTTCAGTAAAGCATTTGATAAAGTTTCCCATGGCAGGTTGATGGAAAAAGTGAAGTTGTATGGGGTTCAGGGTGTATTAGCTAGATGGATAAAGAACTGGCTGGGCAATAGGAGACAGAGAGTGGTGGTGGAAGGGAGTGTCTCAAAATGGAGAAAGGTGACTAGTGGTGTTCCACAGGGATCCGTGCTCGGACCACTGTTGTTTGTGATATACATAAATGATCTGGACGAAGGTATAAGTGGTTTGATGAGCAAGTTGCAGATGATACTAAGATTGGTGGAGTTGCAAATAGCGAGGCGGACTGTCAGAGAATACAGCAAAATAGATAGATTGGAGAGTTGGGCAGAGAAATGGCAGATGGAGTTCAATCCAGGCAAATGTGAGGTGATGCATTTTGGAAGATCTAACTCAAGAGCAGACTATATGGTCAATGGAAGAGTCCTGGGGAAAATTGATGTATAGAGAGATCTGGGAGTTCAGGTCCATTGTACCCTGAAGGTGGCAACGCAGGTCGATAGAGTGGTCAAGAAGACATACAGCATGCTTGCTTTCATCGGAAGGGATAGAACATAGAACATAGAACAGTACAGCACAGAACAGGCCCTTCGGCCCTCAATGTTGTGCCGAGCCATGATCACCCTACTCAAACCCACGTATCCACCCTATACCCGTAACCCAACAACCCCCCCCCCCCTCCTTAACCTTACTTTTATTAGGACACTACGGGCAATTTAGCATGGCCAATCCACCTAACCCGCGCATCTTTGGACTGTGGGAGGAAACCGGAGCACCCGGAGGAAACCCACGCACACAGGGGGAGGACGTGCAGACTCCACACAGACAGTGACCCAGCCGGGAATCGAACCTGGGACCCTGGAGCTGTGAAGCATTTATGCTAACCACCATGCTACCCTGCTGCCCCAATATTGAGTACAAGAATCGGCAGGTCATGTTACAGTTGTATATGACTTTGGTTAGGCCACAATTGGAATACTGCGGCAGTTCTGGTCGCCACATTACCAGAAGGATGTGGATGCTTTAGAGAGGGTGCAGAGGAGGTTCACCAGGATGTTGCCTGGCATGGAGGGTGCTAGCTATGAAGAAAGGTTGAGTAGATTAGGATTGTTTTCATTGGAAAGATGGAGGTTGAGGGGAGACCTGATTGTGGTCTACAAAATTATGAGAGGTCTGGACAGGGTGGATAGCAACAAGCTTTTTCCAAGAGTGGGGGTGTCAATTACAAGGGGTCACGATTTCAAGATAAGAGGGGAAACGTTTAAGGGAGATGTGCGTGGAAAGTTTTTTATGCATAAGGTGGTGGGTGCCTGGAATGCTTTGCCAGCGGAGGTGATAGAGGTGGGTACGATAGCATCATTTAAGATGCATCTGGACAGATATATGAACGGGTGGGGAACAGAGAGAAGTAGACCTCAAAAAATAGGCAACAGGTTTAGATAAAGGATCTGGGTCGGCGCTGGCTGGGAGGTCCGAAGGGCCTGTTCCTGTGCTGTAATTTTCTTTGCTCTTTGTTCTTTGTTTATCTCTTGGCACAATTTGATTTGGACCCCCTGTCGGATCTGTCTCTGGTAAATTGGTTCTTGTTGCTCCGCATGTCTCCTCCATATCATCTCGGGTTTGTACGATGGAGGATACTGATCCTGTCTGTGCTGAAAGGGTGGCAGATATTCACTTTTTACTTGTGGTATTGTGTCTTGTCAGAACTTTCTGACCCTGGTGAAAAACACTTTTCGTCTTGTTCCTGTGATGTGTTGCCTGATTCTGCTGCTGTTACTCGACAATTCCTTTTACCTTAGGTGGTTTTAGAAAATCAAAATATGCATAGTTGATGTCTAACCATTGGCAATGCTGGAGAAACATGGGCTGTTGAGTGCACAGTATTCCTATCCGTGAGCAGGAATTCGCTCAAGTGTTTAGTCAACGCCCATTCTCCACCCCCGTGCTGATCATAATTTTCGCTCGGAGGCTCGGAGAAGCCCGCCCCCTGTTTCTAGCTGCGAGTTATTTGCAAAGATGGTCCCTCATCTTATCAGCGCATAATTACGAGATTAAAAGACAGAAGATCTGAGCAAAGTGCTGACGCCAATTCTCTATCACATTTACCAATGTGGGACAAAACCGAATCACAGGGGAACTATGTAAACTATGTATACTTTCCCAGGTGGATAGTGTACCTGTTACTGCATCTCCAGTGCAAAGACAACAAGGTCAGATCTGATGATGGGGAAGATCATGGACATGACCGTGAAAGATGTACCACTGGGTAAACAGGAAGAATCCGGAATTCAGGCCATACCGGACAAGGCAATTTGAATTAACAGGACAAAAGGAGGACCTATATGGGGTATTCGAGCCATCATTTGAGTCGTGTATTGAATCAACTCCACAAAGGGCACCCAGGAGTTGTACTTCTGAAAGTGCTTGCAAGAAGTTATTTCTGGTGGCCAGGTCTAGGCTCTCAGTTTGAAGAAAGAGTAGGTCAATGTCAGTCTTGTGTTAGGATATGAAATACTCTACCTCTACAACCACTTAACCCTTGGGATGGGCCAAAGCAACCATGGCAAAGAGTATATATCAATTTTGTGAGGCTAATCGAAGGATATGTGTATTCTTGTCCAAGTGGATACACATTCTAAATGACCTGAAATCATGATAATGAAGTTGACAACTACGGAAAAGACAATTAATCACCTGGATGAAGTATATGCATAGTTTTGCAAACCGGAACAAATTAGAGACAACAAACTCAGTTCAGGTCAAAATAATTAATGGACTAACTACGGAACAATGGCAAACAACACATAAAAACTGTGCCTTATCATACTTTCACAAAAGGATTGGCGGAGAGGTTGGGACAGTCATTGAAGAATGTTATCAAAGCATCAAAGGATGAAGGCCATCGTCTAAGAGAGTGAACAAGTTTCTCTTTTCCTTTGGAAACATTGCCCATACAGCAACCCAAAGCAATATTGTTTCTGAAACAGAATCTGAGAACCGTTTGATTTGCTCTTATGGCCTGACATTTCTACCACTGTAGAGTGACAACAACAAAACCAAGTTGCTCGCTGAACAGACATGGAAATCAAAAAGTTTTCAGCAAGGGGAAAGAGTTCTGACAAGAAAATACTCCACAATTGAGAAGTGGGTCCCTGTCACAATACTCGAAAAGACAAAGTCTGTTTCTTACATGGTGCAAACCGATGAATTTTGAGGAGGCACATTGATGCAGAGTTGGTAACCGAAAGGCCACTATCGGACTTTCAAGGTCGGGAAATCCCGGGACTGTGGACTATGACTAAGTCCTACCTCCCCCTGGACCATGACAAGACCACTGAACATCAAGCCATTATCTTCAACGCCATAAGCGACTTAATTTCCTCTGGATGCCTTCCCCTTACATTTTCCAACCTCGTAGTCTCTCAACCCCGGACAAACCGTTTTTAGCTACTTTTCTCTTTTGGTTTCAGATTCCAGCATCTGCAGTAATTTGCTTTTATGATTCAGTCAATGGCAGATTCTGTAGCAGTTGAGTGGGCAGCAGTTGTGGAGGCTGAGGAAGAACCATCTTTGATAGATGAGGGCGGGATTCTCCGAAACGGTGGCTAAGTGTAGACGTCGGTGCAATTACCGGAGCGTTTCACGCCGGCATCAACGGGCCTCTTGGCCCAGCGATTCACTGACGTGAAGGGGGCCAGCAGGGCACCAGAGTGCTCCACGTAGCTCTGGCGGCTGATACAGGACCCTTCACTTCCAGCTGTGGGTCCGCGCATGCATGGGGCGGCCCCATGCAACATGGCAGACCCACACAGCAAGTTGGCCCCAACAATACTGCCCCCCCCCCCCAGATCGCACGCGGCTGCCGATCGGTGGCCCCCGATCGGAACCCTGGCTGACCTGGAGGACCCCTCCCAATGACGGACTCCCCCCAACCCCCACCCCCCACCAAGGCGGCAACGGCAGCCGCCACTCCAATTGACCACCGGGTGGAACTATGTGAGAACCACGCCGGCGGGAACTCGGCCAGCTGTCAGTGGTGGCATCTTTCAGTGGCCCCCGACCGCCGCCGCGACGACTGCGCACACGCAACTGGTGCCGATTCTACGGTTTGCAGAGAATTGCGGGAAGGCGTCAGACCCGATCGTGCATCTTACACCCCATTGTCTGTTCCCGCGCCAAGTGCGATTTCTGCGTGGAGGCTCAGAGAATCCCGGCTGAGGTGCCTGAGCCCTGTGTCTTAGACTGTGAGCAAGAAACACCTCTAATAAACTCTGACTACTGGTTAAGTAACCTCTGATGTGGCAATCTGGGTTATCATTTGTCTACTGTAAGTAACTCCCACAAACACAACAAGTTAGTATTGCATTTAGATACCAAAATCTTCCTTGAAGAAAAATGAAATTCATAAAATATGGCTGTCTATGTCCTGACTTAACTAAGTTTCAAGCCTGACTTTGTTGTTGGTTGACGCACAACCTGAAGATGGTCACGTAACTTGACAGTTCTTGTTGATGCTGACATCGACATTGTCAGAAAAATGGAAAATCTTGAAAAAGCTCATGTAGATCTTGAGGCATCTGTGGAGAGAGAAACAGAGTTAATGTTACAAAACCATATAATTTCTTCAAAGTTAAGGAAAGGGAGTAATGTGATGGTTTTTTTATTGTTTCAGAGGGGGTAGAATAGGTGGAGCAAGATAGAATGTCAGGGATATGTGTAAGGGCAGAAGAACCCATACTTTATGGAACCGAAGACATTAAAGGAGTTTGTTTTGATTGGTTGGCTGGTGGTCATAGTTTGGCCAGAGACAGTGGGCGAGATTCTCCGGACTCACGACGGTTCGGAGAATAGCGGGCGTCGGAAATTTTTACGGCGACGCTGTTCCGACGCCCTCCCGCTATTCTCCGAACCCCGCAAAATGTCGGAGTCGCCATTCCCGACAAACGCCTCCTTCCCGCCCCTGACACAACCAGAATCGCCACTGATAGCCCCCCCCGGCTATTCACCGGCCCGGATGGGCCGAAGTCCCGACGTCATGGCGCCCTGTTTGCACGTCGTGAAACACACCTGCTTTTTAAATTCGTCAACCAGTCGGCCTGGCTGACGACAGCTTGGAGGAGGTCAGGGCACCACTCTGCGCACCGCTCAGCGCACCGCTCAGCACACCGCTCAGCGCACCGCTCGAGTCTGGCCACAACGGGGAAGGCATCCCTGAGAACGGGAGGGGGTCCAGAGCGGGGGGAGTGGGGGCGACGGGGGAGGCAGTGCGGGCGACGAGGGAGGCAGTGGGGGCGACGGGGAAGGCAGTGGGGGGCGACGGGGGAGGCAGTGGGGGAGACGGAGGGGGCAGTGGGGGAGACGGGGGAGGCAGTGGGGGAGACGGGGGAGGCAGTGGGGGAGACGGAGGGGGCAGTGGGGGAGACGGGGGAGGCAGTGGGGGAGACGGGGGAGGCAGTGGGGGAGACGGAGGGGGCAGTGGGGGAGACGGGGGAGGCAGTGGGGGAGACGGAGGGGGCAGTGGGGGAGACGGGGGAGGCAGTGGGGGAGACGGGGGAGGCAGTGGGGGAGATGGGGGAGGCAGTGGGGTGACGGAGGGGGCAGTGGGGGAGACGGAGGGGGCAGTGGGGGGGATGGAGGGGGCAGTGGGGGCGACGGGGGAGGCAGTGGGGGGCGACGGGGGAGGCAGTGGGGGAGACGGGGAGGCAGTGGGGGGCGACGGAGGGGGGGATTGGGGGAGACGGAGGGGGCAGTGGGGGGCGACGGAGGGGGGGGGGTTAGGTAGAGAGTGAGCCGTCCAACCCCGTAACAAAATGTCTGCCAGCATGCCATGGTGTGCCGGTGACGAGGACACGGCCGCTGGTTCCCCTGTGGCTTCCGGACACAGGCCACTGACGCACCCGTGAGGAGGCCATAGTTTACTGGCCGTTGGATGCAGAAAGTGACCAGGGGTTAGGATGACCGCGTGTCAGCAGCGCGACCAGGCCACCGGGACACACTGGTATCCCATGGCTGGCGGCTGCCGAGGTGTCGACTAATCTCCGTCTAACATGTCCCGTTTCTCTGCCTCCCACCACCCTTCTGTAGGTTAGCACGGTGTATGGGAACCGAACGGCGATGTTCTGCGCAGTGGTTGGGGCCGCTCTACTGGATTTGGAGATGCAGCAGCATCCACACCCACAACCCGCAGTGGCTGCAGGGCCAGCTGCAGCAGCAGAGGGAAGGGCCGAGGAGTTGCCAGTCGTCGAGCAGCATGGGGGGGGGGGAGGAGGAGGAGGAGGAAGAGGAAAAGGAGAGAGTGAGGGTGCAGCCACGGCGTCAGAGGCGACGACCAAAGCCGAGGGTGTACCGTGTCCGGGTCTCTTTCCTAACAATGCCGGACATCACCTGCAGGAGAAGACTCCGGCTGAGTAGGCAGACGGTGATACATATCTGCCAACTCCTGTCGCACCTCGCCCCACGTGGAACGGGGGGAGGACACGCGATCCCGGTTGCCATCAAGGTGACGGTCGCTCTGAACTTCTATGCTACCGGCTCCTTCCAGTCTCCGAGCGGGGACGTCTCCGGGATCTCCCAGTCATCGGTGCACAGGTGCATCCGGGATGTGACCGACGCCCTCTATGCCATCGCGGACCGCTACATCACCTTTCCCGAGGACCAAGCAAGTCAAGACTCACGAGCCCGTGGATTTGCCAGTGTGGCCGGGATACCGAGGGTTCAGGGGTCAATCGACTGTGTTCACGTCCCCATGCGCCCGCCTGCTGTGGACAAGGAAGTGTTCACAAACAGGAGGGGGACATACTCCATTAATGTCCAGGTGGTATGCGACCCCCACATGAGGTTCATGAACGTCTGTGCAAGGTTCCCAAGGAGTGTGCATGACTCCTACATACTAGCGCAGTCGTTCATCCCTGCGATGTTTGAGGGACGTCCCCCCCGGCTGAGGGGCTGGTTGCTAGGCGACAGGGGTTATCCGCTGAGGTCTTGGCTGATGACGCCTATACGGAGGCCTCAGACCAATGCGGAAACACGATACAACAAGGCCCATGCAGCAACCAGGGGTGTGGTGGAGCGCTGCCTTGGCCTCCTGAAGATGAGATTCAGGTGCCTGGACCGCTCCGGAGGGGCCCTGCAGTACCAGGCCGACAGGGTCGCTCGCATTGTAGTGGTCTGCGGTGCGTTGCTCAACATCGCGATGCAGAGGGAAGATGACCTGTTGCAGGAGGCGGAGGGAGAAGCTAGTGGCAGTGGTGCCAGCACAGAGGAGGAGGAGGAGGAGGAGGAGGAGGAGGCGAGGGAGGAGGAGGAGGAGGAGGAGGAGGAGGAGGAGGAGGAGGAGGAGGCTGGCGGAGTGGCGGGCGCAGAACACAGACACGACCCAGGTGCTGGTGATGTCCAGGAGGCGGCACGACGGACCCGGCAAGGACGGCGGGCACGCGACGCCCTGGTGGCAGCACGGTTCACGCATCGCATGTGACGTCCCCGATGAACACCAAACCACCACCTGCATCGCTAGTCATGCAGAGGGTCACAACAGAACTGCCACCACAACCCCCCCCCCCCCCCCCCCCCTCCCTCAGTGTACACTGCTCCACTTCGACATGACGCTTATCACTGGGTGCAGACGGAATGGCACAACATTGATGGCTGTGTCAGCGGGTGTGATCAGTGCCATGTGGAATGATGACAGCCCGCTCTGCGAAGAGCTGTGAGCTCAGAATCGTTAGAGAGAGTCTGACCCATGGCAACAGCTGAACCATCCACCTTGGTGGCCGCTGAGTTCGTCACTGACACTCCATCACGTGCCCGCGTGGGCTAGCTGTGGGAGGGGGTAGGGGCAGGGACTGCACACCCGGCACCGAGGTTTCACCACCCGTCACCCCCAGCGACACTCGGTCACCATCACGATTCCTGTGGCTGTGGAACAATCACACAGTATTACAAGTAAGGTGGAACAGTGCGTTTAATATTAACAATTATTTACAGGTGCCCTAGCCCCTACAACTAAACTGTGCCCTTCACCCGTGCCAACTTACTCAGTGTCTATCTTAGTTGCCTTACGGGTCCTACCACTACGTCTAAGTGACTCCCCAGATGATACAGCAGGAGTGGAGGAGGATTGCTGCGAATCGCCTCTCTCGACTCGTTTCTCCTTGGCTAAGCGTTTCCTGGGGCGACCAGGCCATGATGGGCCAGGCTGCTCTGCGGGCATCTCGGGTGACATTGTGCCACCCTGCTCTGCCTGCTGCCCACCCGATGCACCAGGGATGGGACGGGGGGAGGCCGAGAATTCCGGGACGTCCCGTGATGGAGTTAATGGGATGGGCCCCGAAACCTCCTCCTCCCTCGGGGAGCCCGGTGGCCCCCGGGCCTCACTTTGGGACAGAGGTGCGAGCGGGGAGGTGCCCCGTCGCACCACCGACACCTGGCGCTGCCAGTCCTGGAGGCCTGCAACGGTATCCACCAGGATCCGAAGGTTTGCAGAGACGGAGTCCAGGGAGTTAGACATTCCTGCCAGGGACTGTGCGATCTCAACCTGTGTGTGCACGACGCCATCCAGCACATGTGTCAGGCGGTTGATGGTCTCCGCGACCGACTGTTGCGACTGGGCCATGACCTGCTGAGACTCGGCCATGGCCCGCAGGGCGCCGGCAATGTCGTTTTGGCTCTGGCACATTGCTGCCTGTGAGAGGGCAACCCTGTCCAGGGCCGAGGATGACGCATGCACATTAACCCCAACGTCTTGCATAACCTGACCCATTGCCTCCACCGCGGATGCCACCCGTGCGGTGTCGGACTGGGTCTCTGCCATGAGCGGCACCACTCCCTGCTCTTGGACGCGGTTCGACTCCTCTAACAGCGTCTGCAGAGCCAGGAAGGCTACCCTCCTCCCGCCATTGTTTCCCTGGGTTTCCTGAGGCATCGGCTGTGCGGGTGGGTTGATAAACTCCAGGAACTCAGAAAACGTCTGGGAGCCAGCTGCATCCTGGGCCTGGTCTAGCCTCCGCGAGTCCGGGCCCTCTGTTGCTCCGACCTCCACCTGCTGTACCTGCTCAGCTGTGATGTGCCAACCAGACTGTGCCCCAGGAGACTCATCACTAAATAGGCCCGCCGGGGTGTGTGTCTCTGGGATGATGGATGTGGTGGGAGAAAGCAGTGCCGCAAGCCCGACGCTCTCAATGTTTAGGGCCTCCTCCAGGGTGTGGGGCTGCTCAGCGACAGGAGGGTTGTCCCTGGCCATTTCTGGTGGTGGTGGTGGTGGTGGACTTCGAACCCTCTGTGCGTTCTGGTCCGCAGATTGGGTTGGGGCGGATAGGGCTGCCCGCTGATCGGGCACCCTCTGTTGTGAGGCCCCGGGTGAGGTGGCGGCAGATTCCTGTCTCCGTCTGGAGGCAGACGGCCCTGGTCGTTCGGCATCACGTCCTAGGGAAGAGAATGAGACGGGTTATTTCGATTTGCTCGGCAGGCCGCTGGACGGTCCCAGTGGGCAGGGTGTGTGAAGGGACAGAGGATGGGGGAGGTGTCCCAGTGGGCAGGGTGTGTGAAGGGACAGAGGATGGGGGAGGTGTCCCAGTGGGCAGGGTGTGTGAAGGGACAGAGGATGGGGGAGGGGTGAGTGTTTGTCAGGGAGGGTTGTCTCACTTGCTGCAGTTCCGCCAACCTCGCATTGCGCGATATCGCGGGTGGCAGACCCCCCAACAAAGTCCAGGGCCCTCTGTTCAAAGGTGCTGAGGGGGTGCAGGTTGGGCGAACCCCCTCCAGTCTTGTGCCGCTCACGGTGGTTATGAGCGGCCTTGGCCTGTTGGGGGAGGGAACATAGGTAGATCATTACAAAACGGTAGGTATCAGCAGTCCGTTCAGATACTGGCACAGTTTGGGGGGGGCAAGTTGTCATAAGACGATTGCATCTCTCCTCGGGGCCAGAGCGCTGGGTCTGTGAAAACTTTGTGAACCACCCTCAAATAACTCTGCCCCAATCCCTCTCCCCCCCCCTCCCGTGCCGGGGGGGGGGGGGGGGGGTGCTTAAGTTAAGGGGGAGGGATGGTTGTGACTAGGGGGCACCCTCATGGCACTTACCCTGGCAGACCTGGTGAGGTCGTGTAGCTTCTTCCTACATTGCTCTGCTGAGCGAGGGGTCTGCCCCACAGCACTGACGGCAGCAGCCACGTCACGCCAGGCCTGGCGTACCGCGCTGGCAGGTGGCGATGCCCTCTCCGCGGGCGGATGATGCCCCTCCTCTGCTCCACGGCATCGAGCAGCGCCTCGACGTCAGCATCTACAAAGCGAGGAGCAGCTCTCCTCGGCTCCGACATCCTGCCCGACAGATTCTGTGGTCGCCCGCGCCTTTTTACGGCGTCGGGCGGCGTCACGTGGGCGTGATCGTGTCATCGTCGCGTTCCGTCGTCATCACGCACGTAATTGACGCGGCCGCGCTACTAGCCCATTTCCAGGAAGTGAATCCGTCGGGAAATGAAGCCTTCGCGACCGTCGTAAAACGCTCCCGATTTTTACGACGGTTTTACGACTTTCCGCGGGTGCGGAGAATTTCGCCCAGTATTCTGCCCGGCAACTGAAAGCGATTGGTTCCTGTCAGGTGCGGTTTTATTTTAGAGAGAAGCTAGGATAAGCCATTGGATCTTCAGGGTGGAAGCAGCTCCCGCTTTCTGCTCTGTTGCCCACTGGCTGAAGCCAGAAACTTCTACACCCTGGAAAAAGGAGATGCCTCTCTCTCTTTCGCTCAAATGCGAGGGGCGCGATTCTCCGCTCCCCACGCTGGGTGGGAGAATCGCGAGAGGGCCGGGCGAATCACGACACGCCGTCCTGGCAACCCCAGCGATTCTCCCACCCCCCCCAAAAAATGGCGTGTCGCAGAATCGCCGGTCGGCGTTTTTCACTGCGACCGGCGATTCTCCGGCCCACATGGGCCGAGCGGCCTGACGAGCCCGACCGGTTCACACCGGCGCCAACCACACCTGGTCGCTGCCGGCATGAACATCGTGCGACAGATAAGTGTGGGGCCTGTGGGGGGCGGAGGGAGGATCGAGCACCACGGGCGTGCTCAGGAGGTGACTGGCCCGCGATCGGTGCCCACCGATCATCGGGCCGACGCCTTTAAGAGACGCACTCTTTTCCCTCCGCCGCCCCGCAAGATCAAGCCGCCATGTCTTGCGGGGCAGCGGAGGGGAAATCGGCAACCGTGCATGCGCGGGTTGGAGCCGGCCAACCTGCGCATGCGCAGCTGATGTCACTTAGGCGCTGCCGTCTCGTCCTTCTCGGCGTGCTGCTTTGACGGAAGACCCGGCGGCCGAGTTTCTCGCAACGCCGCTCCTCGCCCCCTAGGGGGGATGGTGAATAGGGTGCGAGGAGCGGCCTCCGACGCCGTCGTGAAACTCGGCCGAATTCATAACAGCTTTCCCGATGCCGCGCAGCATCGGAGAATCGCGCCCTAGATGTCTGTTATTTACCATCACAAGCTGTGATGGGGAAAAGTATTTTAGAATTAGTTTTAAAAACTTTTGTTATCCACTAAGTGCTGAAGGGGTTAAAACTCTTCTTTATCGATCTGTCTTACACAGACAAGCTGTTTGGCTGAAGTTGTTAGCTGTAGAAAACCAGCCCAAGGACACATCTTGCTGGTGATGGGACCCCAGGAAAGACAAACAACAGATGGCCATTATCAAGGATGGCAATTAGCAATGTCAGATCTTTTCACCATTTGTACTGGTGTCAGGTTGTCTGGGAAGGAAGGCATAATCATACAGGATTGTTATTGCAATGGGCATCCTTACTTTGGGAAGCCCATTATACTTCAACAGGTGAGGTGATTGATACCCACATTCATGATAATGAGGAACCGGTGATAGATATTAGGAGACAGCATGTCTCTTTGCACTGATTGGGTATTATCATTAAGTAAGCATGCACTTATTGTAATTGGTTAATTGTTCTCATGTACAACATATGCGGCAAACCTAATTGATAGTCATGATTGGACATAGATAACCAATAACAACTAATTGGTATATGCTCATTTCTTGTAACCCAGTCTGAAGTATATCTATCTGTGCAATCCTTGATTCGGCGTTCTCTTGTGTACCAGCATGGAATATCATTAGCCTAGCTATGGCTCTAATAAAGGCCTTATTCACAACCGCAAAAGTCTTTGTCTGGTCTCCCATGAGATTGAAGTACACTATAGTTGGCTGGCTGTATCATTTACCTTCAACAAACTGAAAAAATAACATCCATCTGAAAGCCCAGACTGAAGATGAAACTAACTGGAAGATGTCCATCTGAAACAAAGACTCTTATCCTTTTACTTTCATCATTATTTTACCCCCCTCTTTCCCCTCTGTGTTTGTTTGTTTGTGGTGTATGTGTAGGGGGTGGGGCGAGTGGAGGGGTTAGAGACTAGCTAGCAGTTAACCAATTGTACTTGTTGAATATTTAATTATAGTTACTGTTAATAGTAAAAAGTTAATGGTGTTTAAATGTACAAACCTGGTGACTGTAGTTATTGGATAGCGAATATCTCGGGTATTTTAAAATAGAAGTTAATTTCAATCGTGTGGCGACTCCAGGTAAAGTGGGGCTGGAATTCACCGCACACTGGCCCAAGGTGTCGTAACATAAGTGGAAGCTCAGGAGAGATTTAACAAATATGTCAAAGGGTGGATTTCTCCCGCCCTACCCACAGGAAGGATCCTCTTTTTTTTTTCTTTATAAAAAATATTTTTATCCTCCTCCTTTTTCACATTTTCACCCAAATTTACACCCACCAACAACAACAATAATCAGCAACAAATATGCCAAACCCCATAACAATAGCAACAATCCCATCCTCCCACCAACCCCCAAACATCAGCCCGCATGTTTACATAAACAAATGACAAGAAGGAATCAGGGATTACCTATAGTCGCCATTAATAGACACAGCCCCCCTCCCCCCCAAACCGTCCCACCCATCCCCCCCCACTAATGTTCGATGTTATCCAGTTCTTGAAAGTGCATAATAAAGTGCCCATGACTTGTAGAAAACCTACGAGCTTCCCCTCAGTTCGAACTTAACCTTCTCAAAGGTCAAGTATTCCAACAGGTCCCCCCCTCCATGCCAGGGCACAGGGTGGAGAGGCTTCTCTCCATCCCAGCAGGATCTGCCTTTGGGCAATTAACGAGGCGAAGGCTATGATATCTGCCTCCGCACCCGTTTCCAACCCTGGCTGGTCCGACACCCCGAAAATAGCCTCCCGTCCCGGGGACCCGGGTCCAGTTTCACGCGCACCACCTCTCACCGCGGGTCCCCTGAGGCCAGCACGGGCGAGGAATGTAAATCGCCATTGACATCGGCGGGACCAGAAGATCCTGTTTGTGGATTCTGGTGAGTTGCCTTTGCGATGAGATAGCCTGACTGGGGCTGGAGAATTCTGTCCAAAGGGTGTGTTAATGGTAGTGTTAAAGACTAAGGAAGGTGCTGACAGTGGCCTAAATGGCAGAATGTGTTAACAGCAGAACAAGGGCTTGTGAAAACAAAACATGAGAACAAGTATCAGTTGGGCCTGTGGGAGTGGGTGGGGTAGGAGGGGGTGGGAAATATTATGCTGGATATAATAAGGAGGCAAAATGGAGGAAGGGGTTCATGGACTGAAGTTGTTCAACTCGGTGTTGAGTCCAGGAGATTATGAAATGCCTGAGTGGAAGATGAGACGCTGTTCTTCCAGTTTGCGTTGAGCTTCATTGGAATATTGCAGTGGGTCAAGGATGGATATGTGGGCATGAGAGCAAGATGGTGAGTTGAAATGGCAAGGGGCAGGAAAGTCGCTGTCATGCTTATGGATTGAGTGAAGATGTTTTGTAAAGCTTTTATATTAGCATATAAAAAAAGTATCTAGTTGATACTGTACATACTCTGACAATGTCTGAAAAGGAGTAAATTGATACATTAGACATCGAATTTACAGTGCTGAAGGAGGCCATTCGGCCCATCGAGTCTGCCCCGGCTCCTGGAAAGAGCACCCTACCCAAGGTCCACACCTCCACTTTATCCCCATAACCCAGTAACCCCACCCAACACTAAGGGCAAATTTTGGACACTAAGGGCAATTTATCATGGCCAATCCACCTGACCTGCACACCTTTGGAGTTTGAGTGCTTCCTATGGCCTTCATATGACCGGGAACCATTTCTGTCCTACTTTCAATCCCTGTGCTTTATGCTCTGGAATGATTATTTGTTTTTTAATGTCTCCTAAATACTGAGATGAAATGAATGTGTTGCAGCTGTAGGACAAGCAGCAACCTGCAATGTTTGGTGTTACATCACTATATCCCTACAGAATGAAAAATTACTCTTGCGTTTCAGGGAAAAATAGAAGCACTGCAGACAATTGGACAGTATTAGCCCAACTTTGTTGGTGTGAGATAACATTGTGTAATGCTCCTAACATGTGTTGGCTTTCTTAATACAAGAAGGGAAATATTAGCACCTGAAGGATCTGGGCTGCTTGAGGCATAACCGCTTCGCTGAGACACAACAAGATGGTGCACAGCCCAGTTAGTTATAGAATCATTGAATCCCTACAGTACCTTGATCTACTCCCTGCACCCCCCCCCCCCCCGGTAACCTAACCTGCATATCCCTGGATACTAAGGGGCACGTTAGCATGACCAATCAACCTAATCTGCACATTTTTGGGATATGGATTAGAAAAAGCTTAGTCAAGAGACGTTTGGAATTATATTTGTACGGCCTGGCGGAGAAGTGACCCTTAGGGCACCATAAATAATCTGGGCTATTTGGACTTCCTTCATCTGTGATCATGACCATTGTCCCATTGTAGTTAGATTGCTGATAGCAGGGTCAGCCTGACAGTGATCTGTATCAGGATGCCTCTTCAGTACCACCCAGCTCACCGAACCTATGTACCGTATATACTCGCGTATCCTTCGATCTCGCGTATCATGCGACCCCTAAATTTTCATCCCCAAAACATGATTTTATGGTATACCTCATGTATCATGCGAGTGACTTTTTTGGAAATTAAGTTTGGTAACTAAAACTTCCAAATGGTATCATTGTGTGTGGTTTCTGCAGAGTTGATTCTGCTGTGAAAGCTGTTCGCGATTCGAACAACTTTCCAGCTGGCTTTACTAGCGTCGTTCAGCCACTTGCCATTTCCATTCATAAAAACATGAATGGAAACGTCAAGTGGCTGAACATCTTCCCATCAGAATGCTGTGGTCAAAATCTGAAGAGTAGTATTCTGATGGGAAGATGTTCAGCCACTTGACGTTTCCATTCATGTTTTTATGAATGGAAACGGCAAGTGGCTGAACAACGCTAGTAAAGCCAGCTGGATGCTATGTGACTTATCTTGGCCAGCATTTCACACCCGCGATTTTTGTACCTCGCGCATCATGCGACCCCCGAAATTTAGGCTTCAAATTAGGTGCTCAAAAGTTGCATGTTACGCGAGTATATACGGTATCTCCAGCTGGTAGTGTTCCTTTCACCATGGACTCGAGATACTGGCAGCCATATTCCAACAGTCCATTACCTAAAAGTCAAAATTAACCTCCATGTGGTGCCCATTGAGCGAGGACTTGACTGTATTTGTCTAGAGTGGTTAAAAGGTCCATCGACATTCAGTCTGTCGACCTGACGATAAAGAATGGCTGAGATGCCAGATGACAAGTGGCACCCTTAGAAACAGAAAGGAGGGAATAATTCGACAAGCAGGGGATAGAAAAGTTGTGGATATACATCGTAATACCACTGATAAGATCTATCACCATTCCATTCAAAAAAACCTATGTCAACTGATATCATTGATTTCTTCACGTTATTCCTGTTCATGCTCGATGGTACCTGCATTGTCACGTTTTTAATAGGAATTTCTCATTTATGTGACAAGTCTTTTTCTACAACCTGAACACTGGGTGGCTCTGAAAGCAGATTTTGCTTTGCAGTTAAAATACAAAGACCTGAGTTTTCGGATGGCAGGGGCTCATCTGGAGGGTTGGCGGTGAACTGCCGATTCAAACCAGCCTGCTGTCAATTTAGCAGATGGGACTTCCATTCAACATGGGGAAGAAGTCCCGTCTTGGAGAACTGCGGGCTAATCAGATTGGCTGGCAGCTCCACATGCCATCCAGGCACAGTGCTGAAGTGGCCAGAAGAGGCACTGCAGTTATATGCCTGGGACCAAGGGCAGAATTCTCAGTTTTCGCAGACTCTGGCTCTAATGGCAGGCTGGCAGCTGATTCGCCTGTCCGCTGACAGCTGGTGGGTTCAAATATCCTGGTGCCATATTTAAATGCCAGTCCAGCACACTCATGAAAAATGAAATGAAAATAGCTTATTGTCACGAGTAGGCTTCAAATGAAGTTACTGTGAAAATCCCCTAGTCGCCACATTCCGGCGCCTGTCCGGGGAGGCTGGTACGGGAATCGAACTGTGCTGCTGGCTTGTCTTGGTCTGCTTTCAAAGCCAGCGATTTAGCCCTGTGAGCTAATCAGCCACTCTCACCGGCCCACCTGTCTTCTCCAGGCTATCCAGGATGTCAGCAATGCAGAGGGGAATGGCCAGCAGTCTTGAGAAGAAGTGCATTCCTCAGTACTACCATGCTCCCCATGAACCCACCAAGGCAGGCCAGCAGCATGGTTCGATTCCCGTACCAGCCTCCCCAGACAGGCGCCGGAATGTGGAGACTAGGGGCTTTTCACAGCAACTTCATTGAAGCCTACTCGTGACAATAAGCGATTTTCATTTCATACTTCAGGCCTGATCCGACAGGACTTTCGACTTCCCAATCACTACTCCTCCGATTTATTCCACTCCAACTTCTCTCCCAATCCATCCCTTGACCGCTTCATGACCTCCGATCACCACCCTCCAATCCTCCCCAACTGCCGTTTTCCACCTGCCCGACTTCCGATCCTTCCTGAACCCAAGTCCGAGCAACTTACCTTCTTCTCGAACTGTCAAAGGCCTATAAATTTCAATGTCTCTTTAAACATACCTGGTTTATGGCAGGTAATGCCATAAAAAGGGCTGTGACCCCTTCACTTTGATGCTGGGCCTCAAGGACACACTGCACCACTTGGATATCATCCATCCTGAGGCAGGAAGTCGGGCAAGACAGGTTGGGAAAAAAGTTCAGCAAGAACCTGGGTACAGAGTGACAATCTGACCCTGACTGCCACTCTGATGAATTTTAAGCCCAATAAAATACAGCAGGCATTATAAATTTGAAACAAAAACAGAAAAATGGTGGAGTTGCAAGTTAGGCAACATGTGCTTTATTTTTTTTATTTGGTTCCTAGCTGAAAGATGATCTGACACAAACACACAAAACCCCCATCAGAGGCATGGGCAAAACAGTCTCACCCCATACCCCCTATAAGATAAAGATATTTAGATGGTAAAGGATATAATTCCATCTAAACCCCTTACCCACCCCGCTCTAGGGCTGGCTGAGCGAGAAGATAGTTTAACATCCCCTCACCATTGACTTTAATGGGAAAGAAATCAAATCAAATGTGAAATGGATAGAGGATTGGTTAATTAATAGAAAGCAAAGAGTTGGGATAAATGGGTGTTTCTCTGGTTGGCAATCAGTAGCTAGTGGTGTCCCTCAGGGATCCGTGTTGGGCCCACAATTGTTCACAATTTACATTGATGATTTGGAGTTGGGGACCAAGGGCAATGTGTCCAAGTTTGCAGATGACACTAAGATGAGTGGTAAAGCGAAAAGTGCAGAGGATACTGGAAGTCTGCAGAGGGATTTGGATAGGTTAAGTGAATGGGCTCGGGTCTGGCAGATGGAATACAATGTTGACAAATGTGAGGTTATCCATTTTGGTAGGAATAACAGCAAACGGGATTATTATTTAAACGATAAAATATTAAAGCATGCCGCTGTTCAGAGAGACTTGGGTGTGCTAGTGCATGAGTCACAGAAGGTTGGTTTACAAGTGCAACAGGTGATTAAGAAGGCAAATGGAATTTTGTCCTTCATTGCTAGAGGGATGGAGTTTAAGACTAGGGAGGTTATGTTGCAATTGTATAAGGTGTTAGTGCGGCCACACCTGGAGTATTGTGTTCAGTTTTGGTCTCCTTACTTGAGAAAGGACGTACTGGCGCTGGAGGGTGTGCAGAGGAGATTCACTAGGTTAATCCCAGAGCTGAAGGGGTTGGATTATGAGGAGAGGTTGAGTAGACTGGGACTGTACTCATTGGAATTTAGAAGGATGAGGGGGGATCTTATAGAAACATTTAAAATTATGAAGGGAATAGATAGGATAGATGCGGGCAGGTTGTTTCCACTGGCGGGTGACAGCAGAACTAGGGGGCATAGCCTCAAAATAAGGGGAAGTAGATTTAGAACTGAGTTTAGGAGGAACTTCTTCACCCAAAGGGTTGTGAATCAATGGAATTCCTTGCACAGTGAAGCAGTTGAGGCTCCTTCATTACATGTTTTTAAGGTAAAGATAGATAGTTTTTTGAAGAATAAAGGGATTAAAGGTTATGGTGTTCGGGCCGGAAAGTGGAGCTGAGTCCACAAAAGATCAGCCATGATCTCATTGAATGGCGGAGCAGGCTCGAGGGGCCAGATGGCCTACTCCTGCTCCTAGTTCTTATGTTCTTATTCTTATGAAAGGGGCTATCAATTCACTATTGTCCATTGGACACTACCATCCCAATAAATAGGGACAAACCCTAACAATGTTTGGCCTCGATCCCCACTCAACTCTACTAAAAAGTACCGAAACTTTCAATACATATTTATTTTAAACAATAGAAATAACATTTGTGGGAATAACATTTGGGGGAATGAAAAATGAACAGTTACGAATCGATAGTGTGGTTCACACTCTGCCAGATTTCTGTTTTGATGCAACCATCAATTCACTCAAAGACACGAGTAGAAGCAAACCGAGGTTTTAATCAGCTTAGAACAGAGCCGGCCTGCGACTAGTACAATACTGTGGACCGCCTACAGGTCAACTGCTCTTTATACTTGCTTTCAAGGGGAGGAGCCATGGGCGGGGCCCGTACATGCCCCAACATATCCCCCTGTGGGTGAAGCCACACAATGGCCCATAGGTGGAGCCCACAAGGTCAACAACATAACATTGCAGTAACACAATGGGAGAACATGATACTAATACACTGGTGAATTACTAGTACTACACATTCACCGCATGTTTCAATGGAAGTCACTGAAAAGGGAAATCAAGAGGTTTGAGGAGTGGACCATCAATGTATTATTGCCTATTTTGCATTCCTGCCAAAGTTTAATTTCACCCCTTACACTCGCAGTAAGTGATGGAGCAAAGTCCAACATGGGCCATCCCTCAAAAGTCGTCAAGAGGTCATTAATTCAACTGGAAGTTACATATCATATGGAAAGTGGGGCATTGAGTCCTGAGTACTTTGGATGATGTTATGACAGTAAACCTTATACAACTGAAAGATTAGCATTGTGAATGTGGCAATTCAGCTTACTGCTGAATCTTTAAACGGCCATCAGCTGATCAACCACCTCTTCTGTCAGCTCCATGTTCTATTACATTGGATGGCATGGTGTCTTCATGCTTCAATGGATCCTATGGTAGTAACAATTTACATTTAATAGTATTCTATAAAGTTTGTTATTTTTAGATCTGTTTCAGTTGTTTCTTCTGTTTTATCGAACCAGGGAAAGGCTTTGAGATTCTCTGAGCAATGGCAGTGATGTTGGAGATCAATTTATGGATCTCCAGGGTTTTGCGAACAACACGATTTTATGTCGGTACAGACCAGAGAATATTATTACCTTCCTTCACAACATTCCCCATGTTAGCACCATTGTCTGTTCAGTCAGCTTGACTGTCAAATCAGATCGCTGAATGCATTCATCTAACATGGACAATGATGAAGGATTTTCACAACTATGATTCAGTTCTCCAAGATAGGAATATTCATTGGCACAGCAATGAGCATTAAAGCAAGGCATTGAGTAATGTAAAAGAGGCGGCCGGTATTGGAATTAGGAAATGGGATACGGATGCTTAACGTGTTGACATAAAGTTGAGTTGTTAAACCATTGTAAAATAAATGAACTGTGTTTAAATGTTTAATTAAGTCAATCATCAATGAAAACCTGCAGTGGGATCATGAGGGGCATTTAGTCCATTCAGCTGAGGTAGCTATAACAAAAGTTTATATGTGCTCTTAAAGGGATGAAAGTATTTTTAAACATAATTTATTCAGGCATCTGCATAAACCGCATTTTGCGAAGCTTCTTCCTCCAGTTTGTTGTTTAATTGTCCACCACCTTGAGTGCAGAGCTCAGATCTGATCCATCGGTGGTGGATCCAATTATGTCAGACTGCCTCATGCTGCCCATGCTGCTTGGAATGCAAGCCGTCCAGTGTTGTCACATCGCCAGCTGTATTTTTAGATACAGCTGGTTCTGCTCTTGGCATGCCCTCCTTCATTCTTCATTGAACTAGGGTTGACACCTCTGCTTGTTGGTTGCAGCAGTCGGCTAATGTAGGACTGAGTACAGTCCAGTCCCTACAGTGATGAAAGAAGGCACATGACCCAGAGCCAGTCAGTTTAGAGATGGACAAAGATGTGTAAAGACCTAGGATGGAGTCAGCTCCATACATGCACTCTCTACTGTACACATGTAGAGAGTTGTTACTAAAGATTTGCTGTTAATATGCTCAAGACTGTGTAGATTCTTCAATGATAATGGTGGATTTGGGGATATGCTGGGCGCTGAGGTTGCAGATTGCGGTTGAACAAGATCCTGTTGCTGCTGATGGTCCAGAGCGCCTCAGTTGCCCAGTTTTGAGTTGCAAGATCTGATTGAAAACTGTCCCATTTATTAAGGTGGTAGTGCCACAAAACACGATGAAGAGTATTCTCAATGCGAAGCCGCGATATTCGGCGTGATTTTGCTTCTGCGTTCGCCGTGGGCTCAAACCCTCGCGAGAGTCCGAAAACAAGAATCTTGCCGACGAGATACCGCTTTCCATTTTTCCTTTCCCCTTACCGATGACGTAATGAGGTTCCAGTTCAGAAAGGTTAGGGATCTCATGACAATAAACCATAAAATATAATTAAAGGGCTTCCTCCCACAATAGAAATTTCCCCCTCGCCGGCAGGATGTCACATCAACAAGGTTTAAAACTGGTTTAGAAAAGCGTGAACCAGGCGTAGGGAGCCCGCTGGGGGTGCATAATGTCCGAGGGGTGTGGGACATGCCAGAGCAGTACCCTGGCATTGCCCCCTAGAGTGTGAGATTCATCTGGAGAGAGAACTCGGCTGGAGAGCTGCATGTCGGTTTTCCCGCCTCAGCCAGTAAGTGAGCAGTGGAGGATTCTACCAGTAGTCTCCACAAGAACGGTGTGGTGGTCACTCCTATCAACGCTGTCATGGACAGGTGCATCTGTAACATGCAGATTGGTGAGGGCAAGGTTAGTTGGTTTCTCTCTTGGTGGTTCTCTCATTACCTGTTACAGATCCTGACTAACAGTTACATCCTTTAGGGATCTGCCTGTTCAGTCAGTAGTGATACTAATGAGCCACTCTTGGCAATGAGCATGGACGGTCCCCAGCCAGAGTACATTCCGTGATCTTGCCCCCTCAACACTTCTTTCAAATCATATTTAACATGCAGGAGTGTTGATTCGTCAGCTGAGGGAGGGCAATTAGCTCCCGAGCCAGTGTTGTGAACTCCCAGAGCAACTCCCTCCCGACTGTATGCCACAGTGCCACCACCTCTGCTGGGTCTGTCTTGCTGGTGGGACAGGACATACCCAGGTATGGTAATGGTGGTGTCTGGGGCATTGTGTGCAAGGTATGATTTTGTGAGTCTCACTACGTCACGATGTTGCTTGTTTCGACTGTGGGGCAGCTCTCCCAAATTTGTCAGAAGCCCCTGCTGTTGGTAAGCAGGGCTTTGCAGGGTTGACAGGGCTGGGTGTGCTGTTGTCACTTCTGGTGCCTCAGCTGATGCTGGATGGTCAATCTGGTTGCATTCTTAAATTATTTTTCTGTGGTGATTTGATCAATTGATTTGATTTGATTTGATTTAATTTATTGTCACATGTACCGAAGTACAGTGAAAAGTATTTTTCTGTGGCCGAGGGAACGTACACAGTACGTACATAGTAGACAAAAGAATAATCAACAGAGAACATTAACAAATGGTACATCGACAAACAGTGATTGGTTACAGTGTGGGACAAGGGGCCAAACAAAGCAAATACATGAATGGCTTGCTCGGCTATTTCAGAAGGAATTTAAGAGTCACCCACATTGCTGTGGTTCTAGAGTCACATATAATCCAGACAAGGTACCGACAGCAGATTTCCCTCTCTAAAATCCATGAGTGAATCAGATGGCTTTTTACAATAACAATTGTGTTTTTCTGATCTTACTGGGACTTGATTTCTTTTAGAATTCCAGATTTATTAAGTGAATTTGAATTCCTACAGCTGTCATGGTGGGTTATGATGCCATGGCCCCACCGTATCAGCATAGGCTTTTGGGTTGCTAGTCCAGTGGCATTAATGCTACACCATCAACATATAGCCTATGAAGGGACACCTACCATCGCCCCTCCTCAACTATTCATCTCTGCCCATTGAGAAAACATTCTAAGTTGTCTTTCCTGGCATTGGAAGGATGGGATGGCCAAAGGTCAGTAACAGTAGTCAGCTAACAAATCACCTGAGGTCAGAATCTCAGCCAGTTCTCAGTTTATCCTTAAGGCCACACACATAGTCAAGTTAGAACAAGGGAATTCCTCAAAAATAATCGTAAATTATGCTTCACACATCTAAACTAAAACTCAAAAACAAAAATACAGGTGACATCACTACTACTAATATTAATAATCTTTATTGTCACAAGCAGGCTTACATTAACACTGCAATGAAGTTACTGTGAAAAGCCCCTGGTCGCCACACTCCGGCGCCTGTTCAGGTACACTGAGGGAGAATTCAGAATGTCCAATTCACCTACCAGCATGTCTTTCAGGACTTGTGGGAGGAAACCGGAGCACCCGGAGGAAATCCACACTGACACAGGGAGAACGTGCAGACTCCGCACAGACAGTGATCCAAGCTGAGAACCGAACCTGGGACCCTGCCAACAATGCTAACCACTGTGCTACCATTCTGCCCATTTTTTATCAGTTCTAAGTGAAGGGTGATACTGTGCTGGATCCTCATTTGGTTTATCATTATCCACCACACTGTCAGCACAAGTGAAGTCAAATTCCTCCTCAGCCAGCTGGAAGGCTCTCTCTTTGAAGTCGGTGAGGTCTTTCAACTTGGGTATCTCTCCACCCATTTGCGTTCTCTCCCATTTTTTATATGCTAAGCGCTTGTCCTGCATAAAGGCAGATGAGAGAGTGTAAGCAGAATGAGTGCCAAGGCAGATGCTAAGGATGAATGTGTGGATGGTGAGTAGGACCAGCAAGGTGATGAGGACATTATCCATAGGGGAGATGATGAAGTATGTGGGAGAGGGAGAGGTGGTGTCCCTTGAGCTGGCACTGAGGGAGCTCTCTGTGGATGTGCAATAGGTGCGTGGATGTGTGAGTTGAAAATGATAGGAAGAGTGACCTACCCAGTCAGAATGGAATACATCATTCACTCAATTACGGCACTGGATGCATGTCCTCCTCTGGAAAGTGTTGGTGCTTACCAACACTGCCACCGCCTCCCATGCTGGGTTAGTGTCCTGGATCGCTGGCCTCCTCCCTGTGCACAGGAAAGGACATCACATCATCCATCCACTGAATCCAGCAGTCTGTTGGGGCAGCACGGTAGCACAGTGGTCAGCACAGTTGCTTCACAGCTCAAGTGTCCCAGGTTCGACTCCCAGCTTGGGTCACTGTCTGTGCAGAGTCTGCACGTTCTCCCGTGTCTGCTCCGGTTTCCTCCAGGTGCTCCGGTTTCCTCCGACAGTCCAAAGATGTGCAGGTTAGGTGGATTGGCCATGATAAGTGGTCTCAGTGTCCAGAAAGATTGGGTGGAGGTGTGGACTTAAGTAGGGTGCTATTTCCAAGGGTCGGTGCAGACTCGATGGTCTGAATGGCCTCCTTCTGTACTGTAAATTCTATGGTTCTATGATTCTATAGAAAACCTGGGGGAAGCCTTCCTTGCAGTCATAAGTAGCAGTGGACTGTGATGATATGATCTGCATACTCGTCTGCCATTGGGCCAGAACGTCGGCTTACCATTGGCCCTGGTCGGTCATGTGCCACTCGACCGATTGGCCGAGAGGCTGAGTTAACCACGCCTCTATTAACGAGGTATAAATGCTCAAACGCCTGACGATCGTCCCTTTCCACTGTAGACGATCGCAGAGCTGTGTTCTAGTTAATTAAAGCCAGACTTTGGTAAATCACTCGCCTCGCGTGCAATCGATGGTACATCATGGACCAAGGAGAAGTGGCTGGTGAATGCTGGGGCAGTCTTTAAATACTGTTCTTCCATGAGTAACGCGCTGATGTGATGGCAGGGTGGACAAATCAGTGGCTGCCTGCCACTGAGCCAGCATGAATCCTATTGATTGAATTTTTTTTTTTTAAGTTGCTAACAGTATGGTGCAAAAACCAGCAATCGCTGCCAGTGAGGTAAATGCCATTTTTCCTGTGCATAATGGGCATTTGCCAAATATAAAGAAAATTCTACCCATTATCTTCATCATCTTCTGCCAGGGTTTCATCATACTGCTTATCAACCTACAGATTGAGACACTTCATTGCATGTATTTCTGAAATATGTGTTGCGTACCAATTATTCTTGAATCCCCAATGAAACTGTACAATAATCCCAAGCCACCCACCACACAGTCGAGACATTTGAATCACAAGTCTGTCGATCACTCTGGATGTGCAATGTGGTTTGCCTCAATTTCATACAAGCATATCATGAGCCTTAACAACAGACTGGTCTTCCAGAATCGAGCTTCCTTCGTGTTAGAAAATGTAGCCCTCACAATATTTCACAGAATCATAGAATCCCTACAGTGCGGAAGGAGGCTATTTGGCTCATTGAGTCTTCACTGATCCCCCAAAAGAGTGTTCCACCCCCTCCCTGCAACCGCACCTGAACTTTGGACCCTAAGGGGCAAATTTAGGATGGACAACCACCTAACCTGCAGACTTTTGGCCTTCGGGAGGAAACTGGAGGAAATTCACAAAGTCATGCGAAGAACATGCAAGCTAAATACAGTCACCCAAGATTGGAATTGAACCCAGGCCCCTGGCGCTGTGAGGCTGCAGTGCTACCACTGTGCCACGGTGCCGCCCTTCTGTGAAGGAAACATTGACTTACATAATTCTGTGCTGATAGTTGCATAACTGCTATTTATTGAGTAAATTCAATTAACTTTGTTTCATCTAATCTAGGGCACCATAATGTGCACATGAGCACAAATATCAACGCAAATAAAATTAAAGACATCCGGAATCTTGGGAAATGCTGCAATTCTTTCAGATTTTATTGCCTTTCCACGTTGTTGCCGTTATTCATTGGCAAAAGCAATAAACTCACTGATTTTACTGAGTAATGGATCTGCAATGTCCTTAATATATCTGTAGACAGCAGACAGGCTAAAATCGTACATCTTTTCGAAGGGGCCTGATACATCAAACATAGAAGCCAAGGAGTCGCAACGAGCAAAGATGTGAAATGTTGTTTGGATGTTTTGCGAAGGAGACTGCATGTCTCTATCACAGCCTTTCTGCTGAAGCCTTTCCTCTTGAGGCACATCTGTTCCTATCATTCCCGTGTCATATTGATCGCGGCAGATTCATGGTATCATCTCACAGTGGAAAACCGTGTCAGTGTGCAACCTAATAGGTAGCCCATAACGGGCAGTTGCTGGCGATAGGGCGAGAGCATGGAATAGCTTTATAGGAGGTTTGGTTGCGTACTTGCGGAAAAGAAGAAATGCAGAAGAGGCTGATCAGTTGGACTTGTTCTTCGTGACAAAGAAGTCCTTCCGCTTATTATTAGAGGTAAGGGAGGATTTCATAGAATAGAATCACTACAGTGCAGAAGGAGGCCATTCGGCCCATTGAAGCTTCACTGACCCTTTGGAATTGTGCCCTACCTCGAATCAGACCTCCACCCTATCCCCGTAACCCAGTAACCCCACCTAACCTAACCTCAAACCTTTTGGACGCTAAGGGGCAATAGGTCAAAGCCAATCCACCTAACTTGCACATCTTTCACCTGTGGGAAGAAACCAGAGCACCCGAAGCAAACCCATGCAGACATGTGGAGAACCATTGTGCCACCATACCGTCCAACTTGATTTGATTTAATTTATTGTCACATGTACTGAGGTACAGTAAAAAGTATTGTTCTGCATCAAGTCCAGACAGATCGTTCCATACATGAAAAAATATAGGACATATATAAATACACAAAGTAAATACATAGACATCAGGTAAAGCATACAGAGTTAGCACTATTCAGCAGAGAAGATGTGTGGAGAAATCAGATCACAAGGGGGTCATTCAGGAGTCTGGTAACAGCGGGGAAGAAACCTGTTAGTCCGTGTTCTCACACTTTTATATCTCCTGCCCAATGGAAGAGGTTGGGCGAGAGAATGACCCATGTGGGACGGGTCTTTGATTATGTTGCCTGCTTTCCAAGGCAGCGGGAGGTGAAGACAGAGTCAATGGATGGGAGGTGGGTTTGCCTGATGGACTGGGCTGTGTTCATGACTCTCTGTAGTTTTTTATGTTCTAGGGCTGAGCAGTTGCCATACCAGGCTGTTATGCAGCCAGATAGGATGCTTTCTATGGTGCATTGGTAAAAATTGGTGAGAGTCAATGTGGGCATGTCGAATTTCCTTGGTTTCCTGAGGAAGGGAAGGTGCTGTTGTGCTTTCTTGGCCAAGTGGGACGTGGTAGGGAATGGAGAGAGGGGTTAGAAAGACAATTTTCAACAGGCAAAGGAAGCTGAGGCTTATCTTTGCATTTCAGAAGAATCCCGGAATAAATGAGCAGTTTTAGCGGACAAGAGTAGGAGACGACGTTTTCTTTTATAGACTGGCAATTTGACAAAAAAAATCAGAATAGTAAGATACGAATGGAAAAGTGAGTCAGTCTCTGACTGCCAAAATAAGAATCTACAAAATGATTTACAATGGAATACATGAGTAACTTTGAAAAACAAGGCTAATACCCAGGTGTAATTCTTTATCAAACATACGAGAGCCAGGACAACAGTACCACATGTGTAAGACAATATGGGTTGAATATTAGAGTCCTCCAGCTGCTAGGAGCAGTCATGAGGGTTGGTAAAATAAATATAAGCATGTTGGGAGGGTTTCCTGAGGCATACCTGTCATCAGGCAGGTTTCCTAACATTGGGCCTTTTGTGGCAGATCGACTGCCTGATCCAAGGGGCAGACACCCAATTAGCATATGTAAAGGTCCCATGGTGAGCCATTTTACAGAGTTACATTGAGTTACATGAGAGGTTGACACCCCACCATATACACCCCTCCAGTTTAGTGGAGGAGGCTTCCTTGTGGCAGCCCATATGTTCAAAGAGAGGACCATGGTCATGGAAGGCAGCCCCCACATCTTCAGTGGTCCTCCTAGAAGGGTTTCTCCTCTCACCCTTGTTTTTCCTGAACCTTATATTTTACCTGACTTATCTGGAGCCAGCATGACATTTCCTGCCTGCCTCATCAGTCCCCTTGTCTGCTGATGGGGCTTCAGAGCAGTTGGCCCTCCGATTGGACCGGCAACATCAGGAGCCAGTGCTCTACATTTAATTGGATGGTAGGTCCAAAGTTGGCCAATTAGGAGGCTGCCTCAGGTAAAATCATCGAGCTAATCCCACTGTCGGCGAATGTTGGCCGAGGCTCCACTTCTCTGCCTGATACCAGAGTCCTGAAGCCCTCAGTAAATTCAGACCTGTGCTACTTATGTATGATTCTTATTTTTCGCTTGCTTTCAGAAAAATGAATGATTTCCAATTTCTTTCCACCATAGTTGGATTCAGAAATGCTGGGGTTAAAATTCCATCTGGCTGGGAATGTAAAGCAGGTAGTGACAGATTGGAAGCTGCTATGAGCCCATTTTATTGAAATGCAGCAGGCATCCTCTCTTCGCTACTGCCCATTGTTGGTCGTTCTGGGTGAGTGTGCTTAACACTCAATTTGGCTCTGTTTCTTTACTTAGCTCTGGAGTCGCCAGGTATCGTTAAGATACCGCCACAAGTTCAAGGTGAAGTTCAAAGCAATAAAACCATACACCAATTAGTAAGTTCAAACAACTGAGTTTATTATAATACAATTATAATAACTACCCATGCACACGCTAAAAGGATTAAGCTATTCCTACCGCTAAATAAACTAATGCTTATCTCGAAGGAACTGTCGGGTCAGGGAACAAGGCCTCTTGCTCTGCACTGGTCTGCAGACTTCAGGTTGGTGTAAGTTAAAAGGGGTCAGGAGTGTCCATCTCTGGTCGCGATCGTTGTGAGACACTTACTTGCTGGCGGCTGCTGTCCGAACCCTCTCCTCTCTCTCGTTCAAGGTCTTCTTGGCAAAACTGGTCGAGGTGCTGGTCCACGGAGGAGTGCTGGTTAAGGAGAGAGGAGGGCTGGACATGAAGAATGAACTAAGTGTGGGACCTGTTTTTTATAGGTCCCAGGGATCCGCGCCCCTTTGGGCGGACTCCCTTACCTGCTTGGAATCGATTGGGTCTCTTCCCAATCGATATGTTTGAATCCCCCTCAATACTGAGGCTGTTCCTTAGCTACTGTGCGGGCTTTCAGGCTCTTTGTTTTCGAACCTTGCTGGTGCCTGAGTGTCTGGTATCCTTTACAACGTTGCAGTTGCTTCCCCATTTGTGTCCATTGTCTCTGGAATCGTTTCATTAACATGTAAACTATACCGGAGATTGCCTCATTAGTATGCGTAATGTTCGTTTTGGTGCTGTCTGCTTTCTTAGCAGACAGAATCCACACCTGCTAGGTGCAGCCTGCTGGCGCTGTAAACATTGTCCATTTTATCCTATATGCTTTGCGTTCCTCCATTTTGTATTCAGGGAATGGCCAACTTCGGTGGCTACACCATCCTGTGCCCCAATTTGGTTGAGATTCATCTTCTCCCTTCCCCTGAGTCAGACTGAGTTCCTTTGGAGACCATGAAGAGAATTTGCAACTTTAGTGTGGGTGGAAAACTGATATTAATGACCTAGCCACCCTTTATACAGCCCGGCTGCTTATCTTCCCTGATGGCTTCAATGGAATCAAAATTCTGGTGTACCCAGATTGGTCAGTCCCAAAATTGACAATTAGCACATTAATCATGGATCAATTTCCTGCATTTTCGTGTCATGCCAAAATAAAAACATCGACCATAAATAGTTTGGTTCAAAGTTAAATTCATGGTGAATTCAGTGCTCCGGCTCTTCCAGTAGGGAGCCGCACTTGAATAAGGATATAACTCAGAGCATCAACAGGACAGCGTGCTAACCCTATCTCTGCCCTATTATTCATTTGGGGCCATAGCCTCAAAATAAGGGGGAGCAGGTTTAGGACTGAGTTGAGGAGGAACTTCTTCACCAAAAGGGTTGTGAAATTGAGAAATTCCCATCCCAGTGAAGCAGTTGAAGCTACCTCGTCGAATGTTTTCAAGGCAAAGATACATAAATTATTGAGCAATAAAGGAATTCAGGGTTATGGTGAGCGGGCGGTAAGTGGAGCTGAGTCCACAAAACGGTCAGCCATGATCTTATTGAATGGCAGAGCAGACCCAAGGGGCCAGGTGGCCTACTCCTGCTCCCAGTTCTTACGTTCTTATTTAAGCAACCTCCTACTGTGACCCCAGGAATCGGGAGTTTACCCAGACGTCTTTTTTCCTCCACTCTATAAATAGATCGAGAATCGGATGGGCAAGCTGAGCCTCTTTGCTGTATTCACATTGGGGACTTGTTTAGGCGCTGCCTTTCAACAACAGGAAGACAACTTCTGACTATTTCTTTTATCAATTAGCTCAGCTCAAGATCAATATCAGACTCAGAAAATCCCTTGTTGCTTTTCAAGAAATCTCCAGTTTCAGTGCGAAAGATGTTCACTCGTTTTATGTGATTAAACATTCTTCAGTGCTGCAGCAGGAGGCAAGTGGATGAGGCTGGTGTAATTCTAACTAATGGAGCTGCACACTGAATGTATATTAGGAGGATATTTTTAAACGTGGGATTGATAGAAACCATTGTCCTGTCAAACAGCTCTCACAAGTCAATACCTTTATATTTAGTGCAACGATTGAACCTGGGAATCTTGAATTCTTTGGCTGTGGCTTCGAATATCATTTGTTAAATGTCAAACACGTGCATCTGGGTAAATAAAGTGATCAGAGGGCAAGTTATAAATATTTAGGGGCCTCACGGTAGCATGGTGGTTAGCATCAATGCTTAACAGCTCCAGGGTCCCAGGTTCAATTCCCGGCTGGGTCACTGTCTGTGTGGAGTCTGCACGTCCTCCCTGTGAGTGCGTGGGTTTCCTCCGGGTGCTCCGGTTTCCTCCCACAGTCCAAAGATGTGCGGGTTAGGTGGATTGGCCATGCTAAATTGCCCGTAGTGTAAGGTTAATGGGGAGATTCTTGGGTTACGGGTATACAGGTTACGTGGGTTTAAGTAGGGTGATCATTGCTCGGCACAACATCGAGGGCCGAAGGGCCTGTTCTGTGCTGTACTGTTCTATGTTCTATGTTCTATTTGTTTTTAAATTGAAATGACAATGCCAATTTACATTTTCATATGTCCCACTATGAAGTACTTCCTGTCCTTTAAAGGAATATTTTTAACTGTACCTTTGCTGCCGTGTTAGAGGGAAGAAAAAGAAAACCAACAATCACAACTTTGGAGTGTCACAAAGGAACAGAATACAGTTTGGAGGGCTGGGGTGACTCATGCACTCCCTGCCTCAACCTCCCTGGAACTTCTTGATTGCTTGATGGTTGCCCATTCCCCCTCCACTTTCAGACCCTTAAACTATGGGGTGACTGTTGAATCCTGCATTTGGCTTTTGGTTGGGGTTTCTTAAGGGTTTGCTTGTTACCCCAAGAATACCAATGGTATTTTCGAATAACAGCCAATGCAGCTGTTATTCATGAAAATTGTTCTTGGATGAGATTTTCCAGCCTTGTTTATGAATAAATCAATGTAGATCTGCTTACCCTGCACAGTCTCGTACATCTTTTTATCACCAGGGTTTAGTTCTTTAATCCATGCAGCACGGTAACACAGTGTTATCACCTCAGCCTCACAGGACCAAGGACCCGGGTTCGATTCCGACCTTGGATGATCGACTGAATGGAGCATGCACATTCTCCCCGTGTCTGTGGGGGTTTTCTCCGAGTGCTCCAGTTTCCTCCCACAATCCAAGACGCCCAGGTTAGATGGATTGGCCACGCTAAATTGGACCTAGATGTCCAAAGGTTAGGTGGGTTAAGGGGATGGGTCGGAGTGGGCCGAGGTAGGGTGCTCTTTCGGGGCGTCAGTGCAGACTCGATGGGCTGAATGGTGTCGTTCTGCACTGTGGGGGGATTCTATGATTCTATGATGTATGATGTGGTATTTAAACATAGGTGAATCAGTAGTTACATCAGTACCAGGTGCTCCTGACGTTTACCTTTTATGCAACATCTTCCCCAAGTCTTTATCCCAACTATAGACACAATCGCACAGTGACCACAGACAGTGTGACCACAGGATAAAATCCATAAACATTCCATCCAGAACACTCCACATTGTGGTTCAGCCGCAGTAATGGCAGCTGCTGCTCAAGCTCCAAAACCTGGAACTTGAGCTCCTGCAGCCGACAAAGCATCCTATGTATGTGGCTATGCAGTACAGAAGAAGCATTCACGAGTTCCCACATGAAACAGGATGTGTATTCCAGAGTTGCCCTGTCATGCCTCTGTTTATTAGACTATTAAACTTATAATTTAAATAAAAGAAGACTCACCAACTACTCATCAATCAGCTGTTTCTCTGGTGTTTCCATCATTTTATATTAGGGAGAAGTTAACTTAAATACTTTTATTTAACTCTTATTATTTGAAAACTTTCAATTTTAATCTGCTCAGAAAATCAGACTTCTTTAGTTTTATTTTCCCCATCATGGAATTTTTAACTTCATAGCCATGGATGTATAAGGGTTCTTAAGGGGTGGGGAATGCAGGGTAGCAGAGGGACCAGAGAGGGTGGGTGGGTTTAACTTCATTAAATGAGTACCAATTTTAATTATATTATAAATTGGGCCTGCTCTGTGTTGTAGTCCATGTTTACATGGCTGTGGTTATATTGCTGTGCATATCTCCAAGGTAGAAATTATGCAGTCATCCTGTGATTTAGACCTAGGTCTGGAGTTTTGCTCTCAGAGCAAGTGCACAGATTCAGGACATTTCCAGGCTCGATGAACCTGAATTGGGGAAAAAGAGGCCAGGAAGGTCAGACTTTTGTTACAAGGGTGGGGATGAGGAAGGACGGGGGGGATGGGGGGAGCACGCTGGCTTGGCCACAATCGCCAGAACAATTGTGGAGACTGCCGAGAGGCCGGCCTCAGTGGTACAGCACTTCATTGAAGTTATTAACAAAATGAATAAAACAAAAAGCATCCCTCCAACCATCACCCCTCACACAGCCTAATCCTCCACACACAAGTCATGCTCCATCCATGCCACCTTATACCATCCCAAGTCAGACACAAATCCAATTGTACCCTCACACCTGCACGCCAACCAATGCAGCTCTACCCACCCCCTCTGGTCCCTCTGCTACCCTGCATTCCCCACCCCTTAAGAACCCTTATACATCCATGCCACCCTTATGATCTATCATTAATTCAAGCCATCCTATGCCCATCTACTCATTCTCCAAGGCCCCTCACACTTCATGTTACCCGATGCTCCCACTCATCACCATAGCCCTGTATACGCCTATTCCAACTTATTGTCAATTTATACCAACCTATGTCCCACATCCTTTGCTTTTACGTCCCCACATCAACTCACATCTACCATGGGCATACCTCAGAAACTATGCCGACAAAAAATAAATGCCATCTATTGACAGTGTCATGATTTAATAGATAAATATGGTTCAATACAGGGAAATTCCTTCAACTAATCCCTTATGAAAATAACCATTTCTATTCTATAACCACATGGAGCTGGTAATCAGTCTGTCACTTATATGACACCCCACTGTGATAATGTTACTTTACAAAATCAGTCATGCAGAATAAATCCTATAATGATAACCATCAGGCTCATATCAACAGATAGAATGAAATATCAACCTGCGATTGTATTTAAAAACTACATGTACATTTTGTAAAAGGATACAGATCAGCAGAGTTAAATCCCTTGCAGTTTTGACAGTTCCTATGACTTTTTACAGCTCTTTAACAGATTGCCACTTCTGAGACAGTGTTGGCAGTTCTTAGAAAGCTTGACAGTTCTTTGACAGATTTGACAGTTTCAATGAGTTTGTGTACTTTTTATACACAATGTGTCTACTTTTAGCAATCCAGAAGGATACCTGGTCTCACCCAAAGTGTATCTTACCTCTTCCGGAGGGTGCCTTACCTCTTCCAAAGGTTGCATTACCTCTCTCAAATATAGCCCGGGGTGCACACAAAAAGGTGTACCATACCTCTTTAAATTAGTACTCTGGCTATCGAAATGAATCCACAAGGTTCAGGCCAGGAACAGTTTAGACACCTGCTTCATGGAAATCATACATGAGTGGAGGGAGTTACTGATTTATATGGCCAGCTGCCTCTGTGAACAAGGGTGTGCAATTTAAAATCCACCTCCATTCCCTCTTGCAAAAATGACAATTCGGGGAAAGACTTCTGTGAAAATTGATGGTATTTTTCAAAATATGTTGGGGAATATTGTATTCTGTAAAGAAGGCTCTGTGTCTGTGAAAATGATTTAGGTAAGCTGGGAAAAGGTTATTAGAGACAGCTTGTCTGTGGGAGCTGAGGCATGGAAGAATAAAGGTAGAAGGTGCATGCATTTGGTCTGAGAGTTTCCTGGTGGAGTATTTATTTATTTATTTTTTATTTATTTTAATTTAGATTACCCAATTCATGTTTTCCAAATAAGGGCCAATTTAGCATGGCCAATCCACCTACCCTGCACATCGTTGGGTTGTAGGGGCCTGGATGGAACCTGCGACCTCGCCGCCGTGATGCAGCAGTGCTAACCACTGCACCATCATGAAGCCCCCTGGTGGAATATTTATACGGAAATAAACTGGGTCTATAAATTTTCAGTTGGAGGTACATAGAGACTTGGGTTGCGATTTAACCAAAGATGTTCTAAGTGCCATGGCGAGCGAGGTTTCCCGTGAGGTTTTTGATGGCCATGTTGGCGACCTCTTGACCGCTGTATAATGCAGTCATTTTCAAACTCAGGGTCGTGACCAGTGGTTGGGTCGCAGACGGGTTGTGGAACGATCGTTTGCCGATCATAGGAAAAAGTGCCTAATAGCCGTGTCCACCTTTTAAAAATGTTGGCCGCGATCAGCTTTCAAGAATGTCGGCCGACCACGCTTGCATGCTCCTTCAGCCATATCTAGCAGTGCACAGGCCTGGAGCACAGTGGCGCAGGCCACTTCCTCTTGACACGGCCGCGCTGTCCAGGACCAGAGTTTTAAAAAATCTTTGGGACTCTTCCTGCCAGAAGTGGCGGCAGAGAACAGATCACGCACCCCATACACTGATGTGACGTGCTTTGGGCGCGAAATCATGATGCCAGCAAGGAAGCAACCAGAATGTGCAAAGAACTGAAGATGGATCATTTTGTCATAAAGGAAGAGAGACACATACAGGCAAGGATCTCACAGTTTAATCTGCTGGTCAGAGCCTCGCAGGAAAGTCTATGGCAGGACAAAGCGACGCTGGTGTGAGCTGTATCCGAGCTCCAGGGCCTCTGGTGAACAAACAATTAACCAAGAAACTGAAATCGGAAACAAAGCAGGAGAAAGATGATTTCTTGAGGCATTGCTTTGTTAATTTTGCCAGTCAAATCAGGGTGCAAAGCTCATGTGCGTTATATGCAGGGATGGACTGGGAAATGAAAGTTTTATTCCCTCAAAACTTCAAAGACATTTGAAGACTAAGCATGGAAAGTTCGAGGACAAACCTCTTGATTTTTATTCACGGGATGCTGTGAGAACTTGAATCGTCAGCTGAAGTCCTTAGCTGAAATGTGACATTGAATGACAAGGCAAGTGAGACCATGAGGACCAAGCAGGCTCACCTGCTGTATTAAATGTAAGAAATAATGGTGTGCCATAAAGGTCAGCCGGCATGGGTCGCAAAGATAGACATGGGTCTCGAAGGTCGGCTGGTTGGTAAAAGTGGGTCCCAGCTACCGTGCTGCCCACAATGGGAAACATTATCACTTCACGGCATGTATCATTTATGCTAGAATAAACAGGAGCAGGAATAAGGGAGGAAGAATAGTGTTGATGAAACAAAGCCACATTGTGATCCTGATATGCATGTATTTATAAGGCTACCACCTGTTTCAGGCAGCCAGTCTGGTCACCTGGATAGATGTCAGTCCAAAGGTCGGCACAGATAACAATGCAACAACAAGAGCATCATTTTGTTAAATGCGCTAAATTGTAAAGTCAATTTTATAACATAGCAGGGTTGTAGCTACAAAAAGGTTGTCCCAGGTTGTGAAATGGGTAGGATTCCAGTCCTCAGCATCTCCAATTTCTCTAAAGTTGATGAACGCACATACTTAACCTGCTAATGTTGAAAAAAATTAATTGAGGTCTCTATGGCCCTTGTCCATTGCATAAAGATTTGTGCCTATCTTGAAATAACCCTATATTTGTAAAATTAGAAAATGAAAGTAAAGGCCTTTGCGGGTAGGTTTTATTAATTTGTGCTGGCTGGAAACATGTAGTTGGAATTTAAGAGATTGAGCCTCACAGGAAATCCTTTCCATTAGTGGTATTCACAACATCTACTCTGTGGTCAATGAGTGGAGAATGCACACTAACCTCATTTTGAAGTAATGTTTTGGGACACATTAAACTACTTACCTGACTTATTCATCCTTACTCAGGATGCATAACGTGAACTGACATGGGGAATATAAAGTCATCCCAAGGCTCTTAAACACCACATGGGTACAAATAACTCAATAATTTACAGAAGAGAAATTGTGGAAATGATGCTCCACAAAAATACATTTCTTAACGTAAGGCTTTCTGACATTACAGCAATTGTACTTCAAAAGTATTTTGATGGCTGCAAAGCCCTTTGGAATATCCTGAAAGGTCATGAAAGGTGCTGTATTGATCCAAATTCTTTCATTTTTTTAACCAGTGTGTATTTGTCACTGTCACAATCCAGAGGTTAATAATCAGCGCAGATAGTGATTGAAACTCACTGGACAAACTAATGCAACAAACATAAATTAATTATCACGATGGAAGTTTCACAACATTCCACCATCATTTTTAACACAATGAAATTCCATAGAGTTTGGAAGCTGCATGCGTTGGATTTAATCGTGTTTCAGTATAAGGTTGCTCGAAAAATTTGCATTTCACAGAAACTTTGGAGATGTTTGCTTTATGGTAAGTCACTTGGGGCGGGTGTGGGAGGGAACGTTTCTTATGCCGTTGTGCTGGGGATTTTGTATACATGGTGTTTGTTAGTGACCAGTGGAAAGACTATTCAACCTTAGATTGGTCTCATCTGCCCATCCACTGGAGTCACCCTTCACTGCCAGGGTAGTCCCGAAATTGCCGTAGTGGCAGACCTGACGACTACCTTCACCTGGTTTGGCCTAGCCTTCGGAGCAGTGTACTAGGGTGTGGCTGCTGTCGCAGCCACTTGGAGCCACGGGTGAGAGATGGGTGGAGGTGAAGACCAATACAGAATAGGCCACTACAAAGAGTACCTGTTTCAAACCCATGATGACCAAAATCTATCAGGTGGATATGTTCACTTTTCCAGCGCATCCTGTCCCTCCCGGGCTGCCTACATTGATGCTGAAACACGCAGAATAATTGCCAGAACAGGTATAATCTTTGTCAGCTCTCAAATATCAGCCTGGGAATGAAGAGGAGCAGGCCTGCCGACAAAACTGAGTCTGTAGAGAAATAGCCCTGCACACTGCGGGCAGCATGGTAGCACAAGAGGCTAGCACTCTGACTTCACAGCGCCAGGGTCCCAGGTTCGATTCCCCGTTGGGGCACTTTCTGTGCAGAGTCTGCACGTTCTCCCCGTGTCTGCATGGGTTTCCTCCAGGTGCTTCAGTTTCCTCGCACAATCCAAAGATGTGCAGGTTAGGTGGAATGGCCATGCTAAATTCCAGCAGCACGGTAGCATGGTGGTTAGCATCAATGCTTCACAGCTCCAGGGTCCCAGGTTCGATTCCCGGCTGGGTCACTGTCTGTGCGGAGTCTGCACGTCCTCCCCGTGTGTGCGTGGGTTTCCTCTGGGTGCTCTGGTTTCCTCCCACAGTCCAAAGATGTGCGGGTTAGGTGGATTGGCCAGGCTAAATTGCCCTTAGTGTCCTAAAAAATAAGGTTAATGGGGGTTGTTGGGTTGCTGGTATAGGGTGGATACGTGGGCTTGAGTGGGGTCATCATTGCTCGGCACAACATCGAGGGCCGAAGGGCCTGTTCTGTTCTAATTCTAAATTGCCCTTAGTGTCCAAAAAAGGTTAGGTGGGGTTATTGGGTTACAGGGATAAGGTGGAAATGAGGCTTAAGTGGGTTGGTGCAGACTCGATGGGCCGAATGGCCTCCTTCTGCACTGTATGTTCTAAACAAAAAACTGTGCTCCACCCAGATGCAAGATTTGGACTGTGTACTTTCTCAATGACTTTCACTTGAACTGCCTTCTGAAGTTTCTGAAGATCAGAAGGCAAGACACTGAGATGCTCACCCGAGCTGGCATGCCCAGCATCCACACCATATTGAGACAGCCGCAACTGAGTTTAGATGTTTGTGCAGCCAGAATGCCTGACACCCGCCTGCCAAAGTGAATCTTCTATGGAGAGTTTAAGTCTGGGTTGCACGCTCATGGCAGTCAAAGCGGGTTACAAGGATACTCTGAAGGCTTCACGTAGGAATTATTATATCCACTTTGAGTCCTGGGAGAATTTCACCCACAATTGCTGCACCTGGTGCAATCTAATAAAAAATAATGTGGATTTGGTCAATAACAAGCACATATCAGAGGCAAAGAGAAAAAGAAAGGAAAGGAAATCTGAGCCAGCAACACATACAAAACTCAATCATCTGTGGTGTCCTGTCCTATTTTCAGCACAGCTTTCTCAGCACAGGCCAACCATAGCAGTCACCTATGTACCCAGATAATAAGCATGGTCACCTTCACCTCGAAGGATGAACAAGAGGAGGAGACACCATTACCTCCAAGTGTCTATTGCTAACAAAGGCCGCATTCCACAGAATACAAAATGTTCAACAATTTTAAATAAAAATGTTGTGGCGTAAGGAAATAACACCATAATTTAATCATTTTAGTTTTATTTTACGTCTTTATTAAAAATCCTATCATTTTTGATCAAAAGGCCTCACTTGCACTAGCTATATGTATTGGCTGCTGCTTATTATTCATGAAGTTGCTGATCAAGTACTGTCTAAAATTGGCAATCAAATCAACGGTTATCTCTTTAAAATGTTGAGAGACAAACGGATTGCTCAAAAAATATTCAATTTGATTGAATGCTTATTGAACAGGATGTAGTATTGAGGCACTTGTGTTCAAACAATTTGCATCAGCAGCTTCAACTCTAAGCCTTTTGATCTTATTGTTACTTTGAGTCACCCTCTGATGTATTCCTGTAAGCACAATGAGCACGTGTTTATCACAGTAGAAAATTGAGGATTGTCTGGTTGATTGAACGATGAGAGGACGCAGGGTGAGTCCATCTGTCAACCAGTCTATTCCGATTTCCTGCACATGTACGAGTGTGTCACTGCCAATCAGTCATACCATCAAAATACAGAAAATTTTTATTCCGTTTTTGAAGCTTTCTTTGTGGAGAAAAAATGAGCCGGGAATTGTATAATGCAGCAGCACGGTGTCCGGCTCAGGAAGCTATCCCTGGTATGTTACAATATCATCAAATAATTTTGAAACATGGTCCAGAATAGATTATTAAATGTTGTCTCCATGACATCATTTATAGTTCATCATCATCATTCTGAAATTGGAATTACCCCTTTTCCTTCAGCTGCTGATGTTACAGACAGCAAAAGCAAACCTATTACAGCCTGTGTGTTTTTGTTGATAAGACAGCTATGATTTTGTTATATATTCATTCATTGGATGTGGATGTCACAGGCTGAGCCAGCGTTTATCGTCCATCCCGAATTGTGCTTGAATTGAATGGCTTTACAAGCAATTTTGGAGGACATTTTAAGAGTCAACCATGTTGTTGTGGATCTGGAGTCACATGTAGGTCAGACCAGGCGAGAATGACAGATTTCTTTCCAGAAAGGAAAATTAGTGTTGACAGTCGACAGTGCTTTCATGGTTATCAGACTTCTATCAAATTCGAATTTCATCATCTGCCATGGTGGAATTCCAACCCAGGTCCCAGGTCCTTGGTTCGCTCGATTACTAGTTCAGTGACAATACCACTATGTGCCTTGGTTCAACATATTTGGACCAAGAAATTCAATCATTTTTTAAAATAGAAGATTCGTAGCTATGGATGCAATATGGTGACCAGTGTACCCACGCACGAGAAATGCGCCACCTTCTTTAAAGTGTCCAATTCATGGCAATAAAGTAAGAGTCCTGCACTTTTTGTAGGGCACAGGAGACAAGAATCAGGAACCGGAGTAGGCCATTCTGACCCTCGAGCCTGCTCCGCAATTACAAGGTGGTGACTGATCTGACTGTAGCCTCAGTTCCACTTTTCAATCTGTCCTCTGTAACCCTTGGCTCCCTTGTCGATGACAGATCTGATTGTCTCAACCTTGAATATATTCTATGACCCAGCCTCCACTGGTCGCTGGGGAGAAGAATTCCACAGATTAACAACCCGTTGAGAGAAAACAAAATCTCCTCATTTCAGTCTCAGACGGAAAACCCCCAATTTTTCCAATTAAGGGGCAATTTAGTATGACCAATCCACCTAAACTGCACATCTCTGGGTTGTGGGGCGAAACCCATGCAAACACAGGGAGAATGTGCAAACACCACATGGAGAGTGACCCAGGGCCAGGATCGAACCTGGGATCTCAGTACCGTGAGGCAGCAGTGCTAACCACCATGCCACCGTGCTGTCCAAGACCCCCAATTTTTAAATATTGTCCACAATTTCTAGACACGCCACAAGAGGAAACATCCTCTCAGTGTCCATCCTGTCAGGTCCCTTCAGGATCAATGTTTCAGTAAAATGACCTCTCATTCTGCTCAACTCTCATGGGCATAGGCCAAACCTGCTCAATCCTTTGTCAGAGTATAACCCCTTCATCCCAGATATCAGTCAAGTAAACCTTCTCTGATCTGTTTCTAATGCAGTTAGATCCTTTCATAAATAAGGAAATCATTGCAAAACAATGTCTGAAAATGCCCAAATCATTTCAAAGGTCATGTAAACATCTGACGTAGGTGGCACAGTAGGTGACAGCACGGTGGCATGGTGGTTAGCACTGCTGCCTCACGGTACTGAGATCCCAGGTTCGATCCTGGCCCTGGGTCACTCCCCATGTGGTGTTTGCACATTCTCCCTGTGTTTGCATGGGTTTCGCCCCACAACCCAGAGATGTGCAGGTTAGGTGGATTGGTCATACTAAATTGCCCCTTAATTGGAAAAATTGGGGGTTTTCCGTCTGAGACTGAATGAGTAGGTGGTACTGTTGTCTCGTGGCACCAAGGTCCCAAGTTCAATCCCGGCTCTGGGACACTGTCCATGTGGAGTTTGCACATTCTCCCCGTGTTTGCGTGAGTTTCGCCCACACAACCCAAAGATGTGCAGGTTAGGTGGATTGGTCATACTACAGTGCCCCTCAATTGGAAAAAATGAATTGGGCACTCTAAACTTATATTGAAAAAAAATCTGAAGTTGTGTTGCTGTGATAAACTTAAGCACATTTTTCACATAATAGTATATATGTTCATTAGTTATTTACTCAAGTTAAGGAAATTATTCCAGGGGTGTTCGCACCATTATGCCCACAAATCTCAGGTGGGAAAATAAAGCTGAAATACCTTTGGTGAAAGTGAGGACACACTTTTTCAAATTCAAACTTGCCATTAACATGGTGTCAATAACAGCCATAAACTAAAAATACCATATAGGTGACACCTCAGAAAATAAGGCATTACAACTACCGTTTGGGAAAATGTTCATGTTGTGCTCACTTAAATGAAAAGCCCTGAGTGGAAACTCTGACCTGGCTCGGAAGCGATAGGATCACAGTTACCTTTAGTTACATGGTAACTGTGATGCAGTTCTTTAATTAGGTTAACTCTCAGGTAATTATTTTAATCAATCGTTTCTTGACAGTTTCAGCAACTCATTTGAATCGTCCGAAACAAAAAGATTGTGTCTATGCCGATGCATGCAGCTGGGCATACCGTCGGCATATCTGCCCCTCCCACAACTTTTGTAATACTGTCACAACATTGTCCATAACCTTTGGAGCACAAACCCTGTGCAGAAATGATTGTATTTCAGTCCGTAGTTTTAGGGAACTAGCCATCAGACACCCATGGAAAAGCTTCCTCAGATTGGAGAGCAAACTGAGAAATCCACAAAAATATTTGAAGTGACATTCTCACTGCCGGGGCAAACTTCATTTGCCTGAATCCACCAATCCCAGGGATAGATCGGTGACTTCCAGACAAGGCTTCAGGACTCATGATGATGCAGGGCTGTACACATCACGAGAAAAAAACTGTGCAGAAAACAAGCACATGCATAAAACTGCAGCAGTAAATGACAAACCTTGCTTGGAATAATAGTTTCTGAGAGCAGCCCCCAAATTATAATTCTATGAGCTGCATGTTCCACTTATTCACAGTTAACAGTATTACTAACGGTGCTAATTGCAATTTATTTGCTGAAATGTCCTAATAATTTTGCTAGCAGTGCGTCTACAACCAATTTTAATTCATATTCTGCATTAAACAAGCGTTAATGCAGATAAATGAGAGTCACTGGAGACCATAATAAGAGAATGAGTGATGAATCAAAATGAAATGAAAATTGCTTATTGTCACGAGTAGGCTTCAATGAAGTTACTGTGAAAAGCCCCTAGTCGCCACATTCCGGCGCCTGTCCGGGGAGGCTGGTACGGGAATCGAACTGTGCTGCTGGCCTGCTTGGTCTGCTTTAAAAGCCAGCGATTTAGCTGAGTTTAGGGGGCTGGTTTAGCTCACTGCCCCGGCAGTGATAAACACATGCTGATGTAATATCATAGATTTCATAAAATTTACAGTGCAGGAGGCCATTCAGCCCATCGAGTCTGCACCAGCCCTTGCAAAGAGCACTGTACTGAAGCTCACGTATCCACCCTATCCCCGTAACCCAGTAACCCCCACTTAACATTTTTTGGACATTAAGGGCAATTTAGCATGGCCAATCCACCTAACCCACACATCTTTGGACTGTGGGAGGAAACCGGAGCACCTGGAGGAAACCCACGCAGACACGGGGAGAACGTGCAGACTCCGCACAGACAGTGACCCAGCCTGGAATCGACCATGGGCCCCTGGAGCTGTGAAGCAACTGTGCTAACAACTATGCTACCGTGCTGCCCATAAATCTTTTAAGACAAATTATGTTGTTAAGTTCTTGTAATTCTTAGACAAAATTGGAAGTGGCTTGCACAATACTAATCAAACATATAAGATCCTGAGCAGACTCAACAGGGTAGATGCTGAGAGAATGTTTCACCTTGTGGAAGAGACTAGGGATTGAATTCTTCGCTTCCTGCCGCCAGTAGCAGAGTTACTGATGAGGCGGAGAATCCAGCGCCAGAGTTAATTGCAATGCTTATAAACATCAAGCATTGATTGACAGCTCCTGAACCAATTCAAACAGAATGAAGGGTTTTCCAATCGCTTCCCTTCATGGCTGAGTGACTTTGAAGTGGTCAGCTAGAAACTGACAGCACTTAACTCTGTTTGATGTGGTCCGGGAACTGTCCAGTCATGCTTGAGTGGCGTTGAAGTAGTCAACTATAAAACTAACCACAATGTTTATCGACATTTAGCTGTGATTGACAGCTCCTGGACCACATCAAAGACAGTTAAGTGGTTTCTGTAATTTTCACAGCTGGGTACTTCAAAGACACTGAAGCATGAAGGGAGATGAATAAAACAGTGCAGACAGCCAGACATGTTTGAAAGCTGTTAATCACAGCTTAGGTAAAGCAATTTCACAGAAAAATGAATGACAGGCTTGTAGATCAAAGATCTGAAGGGGTTTAAATCCAACTGCCTGGTTTTCTCTGTCCAGGAATTGACAGGAGCTGCTTCCTTTGCCTCAGCGAGCTGATGTATTGCACAGGTGAGTTCTAAACAGTGATTTTAATTTGCTGCTTCTGTCTGGTCTGCTCTGTAGCTTCCAGACAGGAGGCTTCAGGGAAAGGGTCTCTCTTATGGGGGGGGGGGGGGAGTTGGGGGGGTGCTTCCTATAGAATGGTACAGCACAGAACAGGCCCTTCGTCCCTCGATGTTGTGCCGAGCAATGATCACCCTACTCAAGTCAACGTATCCACCCTATACCAGTAACCCAACAACCCCCCCCCCCCCATTAACCTTATTTTTTAGGACACTAAGGGCAATTTAGCATAGCCAATTCACCTAACCCGCACATCTTTGGACTGTGGGAGGAAACCGGAGCACCCGGAGGAAACACACGCACACACGGGGAGGACGTGCAGACTCCGCACAGACAGTGACTCAGCCGGGAATCGAACCTGGGACCCTGGAGCTGTGAAGCATTTATGCTAACCACCATGCTACCATGCTTCCCTAAGACCTGGCAGGGTCTTTCTCATGGGGGGGCTTCCTGGTGGGGGTCTCTTTAATTGGGCGACTCTCCTGTGGATCTCTCTAATTAGGGATTTCTGGTGGGGGGTGCTGGGGAGGCTCTGGTGGGTGTGGGGTGGGTAGGTCTTGCATAGTGAGGGAGGGTGAGTCCTCTGATGGACCTTGGGGGCAACTCCCTTAAAGTGTTACCCCTTGGCCCACAGTGAGGTCCACCACGTCAGAGACTTGTTTGTCAAAATCTGCACCAAGTCTCATGCATGAAATTCCTGGCCCGGAGGCCCGGAGAATCTCACAGCTCCTGAGAATTCAGTTCCCGGCCCAGTAATAGGATGAAAATGGGTCTTAATGAACCATTTACATCCTCCCACTGGCGTGGGACATGCTCCTCAATCTCAACGACAGTGGGGGACTAGAGCATCAGAACTGGATCGACACTGGGCGCCAATCCCTTTTTCTGCCCGCGCTGGATTTTCGGCCACTAATGTTGGTTGCAGAAGAACTAAAAAACAGGAACATATAGAAGGACCATTTCTCATCTCTGGAAACACAGTGGACTCAGCATACGTCAAGTTCACAGTTTTAGATAGAATGGGAAAATTTGGAGAACTGTTAACAGCTAACAGATCATCTTTCTGTCTTACCCATAATAATGCCTGTCAATGTCGAGGCTGGAAAACCATATTTCAAAGATGATAAGCAATGGTAATTAGGGATAGCTGATGACCATTTCCCCTTGGATACGGGCAAGTGTGTTTCCTGTTGCCATGGAAGGGGCAGCAGGGGCAGCAGGGTAGCATGGTGGTTAGCATAAATGCTTCACAGCTCCAGGGTCCCAGGTTCGATTCCAGGCTGGGTCACTGTCTGTGTGGAGTCTGCACGTCCTCCCCCTGTGTGCGTGGGTTTCCTCCGGGTGCTCCGGTTTCCTCCCACAGTCCAAAGATGTGCGGGTTAGGTGGATTGGCCATGCTAAATTGCCCGTAGTGTCCTAATAAAAGTAAGGTTAAGGGGGGGGTTGTTGGATTACGGGTATAGGGTGGATACGTGGGTTTGAGTAGGGTGATCATGGCACGGCACAGCATTGAGGGCCGAAGGGCCTGTTCTGTGCTGTACTGTTCTATGTTCTATGTTCTATGGAGGATAGAAGTAACTATTCTGAGATCAGATTACAGGTTGCCCTATATACCCAGTGATGTGGCAGACAGAAAGGAGTTGCAGTTTTGGTGCTGGTGATGTGCAGCTGGCTGGGAGTCAGGAATCAAAAAAGATAGATCTTGGCCAAGCCTTTGCCTTGCAGAATGTGGGTGGGAGCTTGTACCTAGTTAGAAAATCTAGTTTGTGCGGTGTTAAAACAAGGCTGGGGGCTTTGCCTAGCTGAAGCTATTGGAAGAATCCCCAAAGAAAACTCTTATAGTTTGGGGAACTCAGTCTGTTGATTTTCCTGAATCACATCAACAGCATTTAATTGTTCAGTGTTTGATTCTATGTGCCTGTTGACTCTTCTCTGTTCTCTGTGCTGTTAGTCAAGACAGTGGGTGTTATTAGAGAAATATAAGCTAAATTGAAAGCAATAAGCTGTAATCATAAGAGAAGGCGTTTTAAAAATAATAAGTAAATAAAATTTGTGTTCAGATATAGAAATTCCCAGGCATGAAACACAATAACCAATTGTCTCTTGAACTCCACAATTCACTTCATTAGCCTAGTTTCATGACTTACTTCTCACCTCCATTAGTCTTTGGTACAGAAGGTCTCCCTGGTCTCCCTTCTTACTTCTATCTACCTGATTTTGTTGCTTTATTTAAACTCTGATTTGAATCCCTCACCACAGTGAATAGTTTACTTAGATTAGATGTTTTCTTTGAAATATCCACCAATTTCAAGGAAAATCAGACCAACTTCCTTAATGATGCCACATACCATGAAATCATCTTCAGATTTGGAAGGATTCTGTCTGGCACTCTCGTCCAAATATTCCTTGGGCGGAATTCTCCGGGCCCCCGCAGGGTCAGGGAATCGCCTGGGGCCGGCATAAATCACGCCTCCGCCGTGGCCAAAATTCTCTGCCACCTGGGAATCGGCGGAAGCAGGAATCACGGCCCGCCAATCGGCGTGCCCCATGCGCCGATCGGCGAGCCACCCACGACGATTCTCCGGCCCGTGATGGGCCGAAGTCCCGCCGCTGACAGGCCAATCCCGCCGACGTGGTTTAAACCATCTCTGTGCCGGCGGGATTGGCAGGGCGAGTGAGCCCCCGGGGTCCTGGGGGGGGGGGGCGCAGGGCGATCAGACCCCGGGGGGTGCCCCCACGGTGGCCGGGCCCCCGATCGGGTCCCACCGATCAGCGTGCAGGCCAGTGACGTGGGGGCACTCTTTTTCATCCGCCAACGCCGCCGCCACAGCTTCCACCATGGCGGAGGCAGAAGCAACCTCCTCCACCGCGCATGCGCTGGTGGTGACGTCAGTGGCCGCTGACGCTCTGGCGCATGCGCGGACCGGTGAAGGCCTTTCGGCCAGCCCCGACGCCGGGCGGTGTAGCGCCAAAGGCCGTTGGCGCCAGTTTTGGCGCCATCGGCGGAGTGGGAGCCACTCCGGTGCGGGCCTCGCCCCTAAAGGTGCAGGGAATTCCGCACCTTTGGGGAGGCCCGACACCGGAGTGGTTGGCGCCACTCCGCTACGCAGGGACCCCCCCCGCCCCGCCGGGTAGGGGAGAATTTTGCCCCTTGTTTTTAAGATAATTTCTTAAGGAGTGTCTAACTTTACTTTGTGCTAGGGCAACACAGTGGCACAGTGGTAGCACTGCAGCCTCATGGCGCCGAGGTCTCAGGTTCAATCCCAGCTCTGGGTCACTGTCCATGTGGAGTTTGCACATTCTCCCCGTGTCTGCGTGGGTTTCGCCCCCACAACCCAAAAGATGTGCAGGGTAGGTGGATTGGCCATGCTAAATCGGCCCTTAATTGGAAAAATTAATTGGGCACTTTAAATTTATTTTTTAAAAACTTTATTTTGTGCTTGTGGTTTGTGGGGCAGAATTCCCTCTTTTGCCTTTTGGGCTCGAACAACTTGGACAAATAACAACAATAAATAGCAGTGTGTGGGTAAGAGTAGGTTTCTTTCATGAAGCAAGAAAAACTCTTGCAGGTTTCATCACCCTTCCTGATTTTCCCCAAATTCTTTACCCAAGAGGCTGCAGCAAAGCAGCAGTTTTGCAGCTTGGAAAAGGCATATCTCTCCTTGGATTTGTTTTTTAATAAGTTTTCATCCGTTAGATTTTACAAGGGAATTTCATTTTTTATTTTACCACAGTTGGTATTAAACCTATTGGGTGATATTCCCAAGTATGTCACTTAATTTTTAGAAAGAAAATCTTTGTATTAGATGCTTTACATTCCTTAGGAATGTCTCCTGAATATAGTGAACTTGAAAATAAGCATTATAGAATCATAGAATTTACAGTGCAGAAAGAGGCCATTTGGCCCATTGATCTGCACCGGCCCTTGGAAAGAGCACCCTACTTAAGGCCACACCTCCACCCTATCCCCCTAACCCAGTAACCCCACCTAACCTTTTTGGACTCTAAGGGCAATTTAGCATGGCCAATCCACATAACTGTGTTGTTTGACTGTGTGTGTATGTATAGACAGTGTGGGGCAAGTAAGGGAGGTGGGTGGGGGAGATAGGGAAAGGGGTATTAGATGGTCAGTTACATTTTCTGACCATTTAAATATAATACTGTACATAATTAGTTAAAGCTTTTTTTATTTCACCCTGTAATTCTTGCTTCATAATTTGGGAACCAGTTTATTACTTTTTATAATATTTAATATTTGTATAAACATGTCAATCTTCATTTGCATGGAACATCATATGCAGATGGGGAAAACCTTTCTCTGGTCGATATTACGAGAGAAATCAAAAATGTGTTTTAAGAAACATACAGGGTGAAATGTTATTTTGCCATTCATGACAGCTTTCTTTTGAAGTCAGTGAAAGCGGATGTTGAATCTGGCCTTAAACAGGACACCAATTCTTGATGAGCACAATACAGCTGGATGGCAATTTCTTTATCCTCTTCTGAGAATTGTGTGGTTGTAAAGAATGAAGATGCATTCAATAACATTCCCCTTTCATTTATTCTCACCTCCAACTTCCCACTGCCTCATTCATTTGGAGTAATCTTTCTTTCACCTTGAGCCCACTGTTTCCTGTTCTTTGTTCAAAAAGATGAATGCCAGAATGCAATTGTCCAACAACATTTATGGGAGAAAATAATGCAAAAGTAGAGATATTCTAGTTGGTAAGAGCTGAACAGAAGTATCTCATACACTTAGGCACAGTCGGACAGAGAATACAGGGAGAAATAATGGAGGCTTGTAAGAAAGGAACTTCAACGCCCATGAGTGATTTTAATCTACATACAGATTGAACAAATCATGTTCACAAAGGTAGTCTGGAAGTTGAGTTCATGGTGCACATTTGGGGTGATTTCGTAAAGCGGTATGTTTTGAATGCCAACAAGGGAGCAGGCTATTCGAGACCTAGTAATGTGCAATGAGTCAGGATTCATTAATGGCCTCAAAGTAAAGGAGCCTCTCGGTAACAGTGATCATAACATGATAACCATTCACACTCAGTTCAAAGTGTGGGTCGAACACCAGTGTTTAAAGCTTCAATAAAGACAATTCAAATGATCAGAAGACAGTGTTCACCAAAGTGAACTGGGATAGATAAAAGATGTTAAAAGATAGAACTATAGAGAAGCATCAGTCCACATTTCACAAGATATTTCATAACACTCAGCAAAGATACATTCCAATGAGGAAGAAAGCCATTGGGGAAGGATGCTCATAAAGGAAGTTAAACATAGTTTTACATTGAAATAAAAATCATACGATTCCACAAAGATCAGTGATCGACAAGAAAATTGGTCAGATTTTAGCAACTTACAAAGAATGGATAGAAATATAAGAAGGGAGAAATTAAGAATGAAAGAAAACTCTCGGGAAATATAAAACAGATAAGAAAAGTTTCTAAAAGTATTTAAAAAGAAAAACACGTAAAAGGGAAGCATGAACTTAAAACAATCACCATTTTGGAAAATAGTACAGGAATATAACGAGAGCTGAAGGTTGACAAATCTCAGGACAAACCGGTGGCCTGCATTCTATGGCGTTTAAGAAGTGGCAACAGAGATAGTAATTGCATTGATTGTGATCTTCAAAAACAAATTCCCTGAGTTCTCGAAAGATCCGAGTGGATTGGAAAATAGTTAAGCGGGGAGACAGAAAGCAGGAAAGTATAGGATAGTTAACCAGAACGGTGGCGCAGTGGGTTAGCCCTGTTGCCTCACAGCGCCGAGGTCCCAGTTCGATTCCGGCTCTGGGTCATTGTCCGTGTGAAGTTTGCACATTCTCCCCCTGTTTGCGTGAGTTTCGCCCCCACAACCCAAAAGATGTGCAGGCTTGGTGGGATTGGTCATGCAAAATTGCTCCTTAATTGGAAAAAATGAATTGGGCACTTTAAATTTTTTTTAAAAAGGATAGTTAACCGAATATCTGCTAGAGGGAAAATTCGAGAATCCATTATTAAGGAGGTTATAGCAGAACATTTAGAATATCATAATGCAATCACGCAGAGTCAACAAGGTTTGTGAAAGGTTTGTCAGTCCAGTGTGGCTAACTCAATACAGTTATTTGAGGAAGTAACAAGCAATGTAGACAAAGGAGAATGTGTAAATGTGGTGTACTTGGATTTCCAAAAGACATTTGATAGGGTGCCACATAAAAGGTTGCTCAACAAAATAAGAACTCATTGTATGTGGAAAGCACACCATGATATGGATTGATCTAAGCTGTCAGGAAGTAGAGAGTAGGGATAAATGGATAATTTTTGAATTGACAGGATGTTACTAATCGGGTGCCACAGGGATCAGTGCTGGAACCTCAGCTATTTACAATCTGCATCAATGACGGATGCTTGGACCAAATACATAGTCACTATAATTGCTGATAACATAATGATAGGTAGGGAGGTGCGTTTTCAAGGCATAATGCCTACTGAGGGATGCAGATGGGGGCTGGTTAGCTCAGTTGGCTGGGCAGCTGGTTTCTGATGTGGAATGATCCCAATGTCGGGTTCAATTCCCATACCAACTGAAGTTAACGATTAGGGCCCTGCCTTCTCAACCTTACCCCTCGCCTGAGGTCTGGTGACCCTCATGTTAAATCACGTGTCAGCTCTCTCTCTCTAAAAGGAGAGATAAACATATGGTCCTCTGGAACTGTCGTGAATTTCACAGATAGTTGAAGTGAATAGGAAAAAAAATTGGTAGATGGGGTACAATGTGCAAAAATGGGAACTTGACAACTTTGGCAGGAAGAATAGATAAAAAGTCTGTTATTTAAAGAAGGAGAGACTGCAAAACTCTGCAGTACTCCTGGGTGTCCTGCCACATGAATTACAAAAAAATAATAAGCAGGGACAGAAAGTGATTAGAAGGCAAAATGAAATGTTGTCCTTTTTTGCAAGTGGAGTGGAATATTAAAGGAAGGAAGTGTTGCTGCAGCTGCACAGGGCATTAGTAAGACCACATCTGGAATAGATAGTGCAGCTTCCGCCTCCTTACTAAAGAAGAGATAACATTGCATTCAAAGTTGTTTGGATAAGTGTTACTTGACTGATTCCTGGTGTGAATGGGTTATATTATGAGGAAAGTTTAGATCAGTTATATTTCTTAGTTGCAGCAAAGTGAAAAGTTATGGAGGAGCCCACTCTCTGGGTTCTCATACAACACGATGAAAGGTTTATCAAGGGTGTTGCTCAATACAATCAAGAGGTGATCTGCCGAAAGCCCACGCATGAGCCATTTGACAATATGAAAACGGTGTTAACCACCACACCAGTTTGGCCACACCCAGTTATGACAAATAATTTAAGGTGACCATTGATGCAATGGTAAATATGGAAGGTCTAATACAGGTGGGAAATACACAGTAAATGGCAAAACCCTTGGGATTTACAGGGAGATGGATCTAGGTGTACAGGACCACAGATCACTGAACGAGGCAACGCAGCAATGTATAAAAATTGGCAAGTTACACTGCAGCTGTACAGAACCTTAGTTAGGCCACACTTGGAATATAACATTCAATTCTGGTTGACACATTACCAGAACGATGTGGAGACTTTGGAGAGGGTACAGAAGAGATTTACCTGGTTGAAGGGCATTAGCTATGAGGGGAGGTTGGATTACCTCGGTTTGTTCTCACTAGAACAGCAGAGGTTGAGGGATGACCTAATGGAAGTCTGCAAAATTATGAGGGACATGGACAGAGTGGATAGTCAGAAGCTTTTTCTCGGGTGGAAGAGACAATTACTAGGGGACATAGGTTTAAGGTGCTCGAGGCAAAGTTTTATGGAGATGTGCGAGGGACGTGTTTTACACAGAGGGTAGTGGGTGCCTGGAAGTCACTGCCGGAGGAGTTGGTGGAAGCAGGTGCAATTGTGGCATCTTGACAAATGCATGAATAGGATGAGAATAGAGGGATACGGACCCCGTAAGTGTAGAATGTTTTAGGTTACATGGGCAGCATGGTCAGTGTAGGCTTGGAGGACCGAAGGGCCTGTCCCTGTCCTGTACTTTTTTTTGTTCATTGATGTGAGTGTTGCTGCTATACTGTCACAGAAGACAATGAAGGTAAAGAAAAACCTATTGGTTATTTTTCTAGATTGGTTATTTTTCTAGAAAACTAAAAGAAGTATTCAACCATCGAGAAAAAGACATGGAGTTTGGTATTGGCCTTTCAACATTTATGTTGCTAGCAAAAAGCGATCGCGATAGCTCAGGTGATGCTGTGTGCTGAAAAAGGCACCACTGAGCTCCAAAGCATGGCTGAAGGGGAAGTTAACCAGGTATGGGATGGTATGGCTGTGTGTCTCGCGGTGGCATCAACAGGCACAGTGGAAAACCGGGCACGGTCCTCGAGACAAGACCAGAACCCAAAAAGCGGGAAGGAGTTGGGGCATCAACATGGTTCGAGGTGGACTGCTGTCATTGCAGGTGGTACCTTAGCCAGGAGATCTATCGTGTTCGGGAGTTTGTGTGCTTCCGATGTAACCAAAGTGGGCACATTCAAGAACATTACCGCGCAAGGCAAAAAAACCATCAGGGCAGAAGTAGTCCACAGCGCCATTGAACATAGTGGGGAAGAACTCTGAAGAAGAGCATGCAATGTATCAGTTGAATGTAGTCTAACTGAATAGGATCAGTCTGATTGAAATTTTCCATAGGGTAAATGGTTAAGCCATTAAAATTGAAGTTGACACTGGGGTTTTGGGGATTGTAGTGAGGGAGCAGACGTTCCAATATTTTCATGCAAGAGCTCAGTCTTTTAAGCTTACAGCCAAGCTTTCCACATATAATGGGGAAATTTTGAAGATTCTCAGAACAGCCAAATGTGCTAGTGACCTACAGAGGGCAGGAGGCCAATCTGCCTTTGGGTATTAATGTGTTCTCTATTTTGCTTTACCTGGATAGCTTGGATACGTAGTATTGAATAAAGAACACAAAGCTTTGTTAATTAACAAAACTATACATTTATAACTCTACTAACTGAGATTCATTCACATTCCTCAAGCAGCAAGTTTATATATTAAGCTATGCTATCGCTAACTAACGGAACTTCTCAAGTACAACTGCTCCCATGCCTGGCACACTTCCAGCTCTCTCCTAACTCGTGACTTCCAGAATCCCCAAAATCACATGATATATATATGACTGTTCTGTGGTTCCCTCTAGTGGTAAGAAGCATTGTCATTAACATGTTAACCAGTCAATATACATATCATTGCAGTTGTTGTGGAATGAGATAGACCCAGTCTGTTGGGAAGTAACTGGTTACAGAGGATAAAGCTCAAACTGCTGAAAATGTTAAAAATATCCACTGGTATCCTCCAAGATGTCTTACGGAGGTATGAAGTCATATTCCACAAGGAACTGGGCTGGATTAAGTCTGGACAAGCCAAGATAGATGTCAATCCAGATTCGGTGCCGAAGTTTTTCAGAGCCAGACCAGCGCCATGTGCATTACATCAGAAGTTTGAAGCAGAGTTAAAGAGATTGGAAGAGCTGGGTATAATAAAGCTGGTCCAGTTTTCAGAGTGGGCGCCACCAATAGTCTCTATCCTGAGGAGTAATTGTTCAATAAGGATTTGGGGGGAACCATAAGCTGTCAATAAATCATGCTGTCCAGGTCGATTGGTATCTGATTCCCCAAATTGAAGACGTCTACACCAAAACTGAACCTCAATCACACCTACTTGCAAGTAGAGTTGGATGAGGAGTCTCAGACGTTTGCTACAATAAATAACGACAAAAACCTCTTCCAGTGTACCAGACTGATGTTCAGCATTGTTTCAGCTTGTGTTTTCTTCCAGCCATGCAATTGAAACTCCCGTCAAAATGATGGTTTACCTTTAGGACGAGTCAGTCACTGGCATTACACCAATAGAGCATATGACCAGCCTAGAAGAAGTATTAAAAAAATTTTGTGATGCAGGGTTTGGTCTAAAAGACAAAATATGTACTTTCCAGGCCTGAGAAGTAAAGTACCTAGGATTTTGCTTTGATGCGACACCGTTGAAACCTCTGGAAGAAAACGCCAATGCCATACGAGACGGCTCTGCACTCAAAAATGTCAGTGTGCTGAAATCCTTCCTCAGGATGGTAAATTACAAAGGAAGGTTCATTTTGAATGACACTGGTGCCATTCCAGCAGCTATTAAGGAAGAATCAATGGTGGCAATGGAGCGAGGCCCAAGAGGAAGTCTTCCGAGTTGTGAAGCACACATTGCCGTCTTCAAACCTCTTGGTGTATTTTGGCCCGGGAAGCCAATCGTACTGACATGTGGTGCATCCTGTTATGGTATAGAGACAGATTTACCCCAGAAAGTGGGAGATGGTGTTCAGAGAATCCTATTGGATTTGCCTCATGGATCCTTTCAGAAACAGAACAAAATTATGCCCAGACTGAGAAGAAAGGTTTCGAGTTCATATACGGTGTAAAGAAATTTCACCAGATTGCGTACAGTTGACTGTTTTACATAGTGACTGACCACAAGCCATAACTGGTTCTTTTAAGGGAAGATAAGCCCCATACCACCCATAGCCTTGTCAAGGGTGCAGCTTTGGGCCATGTTGTGGTGGCTTACAACAATGCTTTCCAGCATCGGCCTGGAATACAAATTGCTGATGCCTGCCCCAATCAAGAGTATTCTGCCATCACCTGTATCACAGGAGATCATTCTGGCTTAAAACTTCCTCAACCCTCTGCCAGTGTCCATGGGGCACATTATTTCAAAGGTTAAACAAATGATACAGACTGGCTTGTGTCACAAGAAGTCTGAACAACTGAGGCCCTTACTCACTCGTCAGGCCGAGTTAATAAGGTGACTCTGTGGAGGTCACGAATGGTTTACCTGCCTCAGGTCAGGGGCCCCTCCTTAAAGAGCTACATAGCACCCAGGGCAGACAAAGATGCTGTCCTGCAGCTACACTTGTGGCCAGGCATATATAAAGCCATTTGACAGTGCCACTCTTGCCAAATTCCACCACTCTTCACCCTTGGGAATGGCCAGTTCACCCATGGTGCAGGTCCATATTGACTATTCTGGTCTGTTTATGGGCAAGATATTTTTGGTGCTGGTGGATGCCCACTCAAAATGGTTATTGATTCAAGAAATGGAGACATCCACCAAGACGGCCAAGGTAGATGCCTTATTCTAAGTGTTTGTCATTCATGGTCTTCCCAAGCCAATTGTTTCAGATAATTGCACGTCCTTCACCGGTGATGATTTCTAGGTTTTTCTGCGAGTGAATGACAACACATGAGGACAGCCCCCTACCACCCAGCGTTGAGCGGCCTGGCTGAGAGAGCAACTCAAACTTTTAAAAATGCACCGAAAAAGCAATCTGATAAAGCCCTTCACCAGACGTTGGCTACTTTTGGTTGTTGCACAACCCCATCCTTCACCCTGCTCATGGGTCATCAGTTGAGAGCCTAATTAGATCTTGTTTTTCCAAATTTGGTGGGGAGGCTGGAGGCATGTCATGCCTCCTGTAAGTGTAAGTGGTCAAAGCAGAGGGGCGACAGATCGTTCCAGGTCGGAGACACAGTTTTGATCTGTAAATTCACTCCTAGTCCGCTTGGTTAGAAGGAAGGTCTATGGCCCAGTCAAGGCTGATATCTTTTATGGTCAATCTGAATGGAAAACCATCCGAAAGCGTGTCGACCAGTTGAGAAGTCGACAAATACCACCAGCATCATGAACACTGCTGTAACTCTGTTCAGCCTAGGGGAGCCAGGGACTTGTGTTTCTGTTCATCCAGCTCTGCCTGTTGAGGCCGGTGAGTCCAGTTCTCATGTTGTTGAGGTGGTGCCTCGTGAGGTGACACCAACTGTTGACAATTCGATCGCCCAGAAGGGTGTCAAACCTGTTTCAGGACTATGGAGGTCCAGGAGGACGCGGAGATTGCCGAACCAATTGACTTTTTGATAAACTGTTTTTCCCCTGTTTTTTCTGTTAACATTTGTAGCTTCCGTATATTGTTTTGGGGGTAGTTGTAATAAGGGACCAAAAGAGGGTCGGATGTGGTAGTGTGGCCCTTTTAAGAGGGCAGGCTCCACGGACCACATGATTGGCTCAGGGCCAATTGCACGGGAGCACACAAAATCTGGCCAATGGGGAGTTTGCGTGAGTCGCTTGGAGCAGGAACGTGGGCAGTGTGGACCAGTGAGCCACCAGCTATCGCTCAAACACAACACAGCCGTTAAATCGCCCCCCTCATGTCTCTTTAACCCCTTTATACATAGAAGAATTTATTTGAAACAATTTTGCTGATCCCTCCTCAACCATAAGAGAACAAGGATACAATTAGCTGTGAAAATTGCTGTTCCACCACTAACAAACCACAACTTCATGGCAAAATTGTGTTAAGATGCGGTTAAACTGCTGTCTTCTCATCAAAGTGTAGTAATTCTCACTTCACAAAACAATTTCTGAATTAGGTCTTGGAAAGTTCAGTATGAGGCCTGTCAGAGAAATTACCATACAATACTTACGTTTGATGCCGTCTTTTATGTGTGTATTACATTTATATTTATGAATTGAGAAGAAGAAAAGGCTATCAATCCTCTCCTTCTGCACCCCCATCCCTGGCTGTATATGTAGAATTTCTTCCTGATGCTGAAAGTTTGACTCTCAGCTGGACATATATTCATCGATCAATCAGACTTTCTAGACCAATTGCTACTGCGTCAATTCTGCCAGAAATGAATTATGTCTAAAAATACTTTTGTTCTCTGCGAAATCCAACATATTTTCAGCAAATCAGACAAAGTATTTATCCTTCAGTTGCAGACATAGACCACTAAACAAATATTAGTTCTTCAAGACTATTTTGTTTGCACAATATATTGAATTGCTGGAATTGGCATCGCTTTCCAATGTTCCATTCATTTCCCAGGGCAACCTAAGTTAAAGCCATGGATGTTTAAATGATTTGTCTTGAACCCTTCACATTTGTTGGGTGGGCAGAATGCTACCGTGTTGAATATTCTGCTCTGGGTCAGCAATCAAAACCAGAAGCATTGTTCCGTTGTCGGCACATAACTTACTGAATGTATACCTCTTCTTTTAATATATTGACAATGCAAAAAGGACACATACCAGGAATTTAAACTAGTTACAAGATAACTATTTCAAAGACAAGTTTGGTGTAGTTTCACTTGTCTGTCATGCAGAATCATAGAATTTACAGTGCAGAAGGAGGCCATCCGGCCCATCGAGTCCGCACCGGCTCCTGGAAAGAGCACCCCAACCAAGCCCACACTCTATCCCCATAACCCAGCAACCCCACCCAACACTAAGGGCAATTTTGGACACTAAGGGCAATTTATCATGGCCAATCCACCTAACCTGCACATCTTTGGACTGTGGGAGGAAACAGGAGCACCCGGAGGAAACCCACGCACACACGGGGAGAACGTGCAGACTCCGCACAGACAGTGACCCAAGCCGGGAATCGAACCTGGGACCCTGGAGCTGTGAAGCAATTGCGCTAACCATTAAGGTGCCCGTGCTGGTGCCCGTGCTGCAATAGACCTCCAGGTAGTATGAGGACAGAACAACATTTACAGAATGTTAATTACCCCAAGTTACTTGACAGGACTGTTATCAAAGAAAACTTGACATGGAACAACATGAGGAACCACTCAGACAGGTGACCAAAAGCTTGGTCAAAGGGATCATTTTTACCGAGCATCTTAAAGGAGCGGGCCACAGATATCCAATGAGGTTAAGGGTTTAGGACTGAGGCAGTTGAAGGCACGACCCTCAAAGGTTTAGCGATGAAAATCAGGGATGTGCTAGAAACTGAAGGAGCTAAGGGCTCTTGGAATAGGTTCGATGTTACAGAGACAGGAAGTGAGAAGACTGTGGAGGCCTTTGAAAAGAAGAAGAACTTTAAAATAAAGGCAATATAGTTCAGTGGACATGGGGGTGATTTGAACTCAATGTGATTCAGCATACAGACAGCAGAGTCTTGGATTAACTCCATTTTATGGAGTATGAAAGGTGGTTGGTGGTTGTAATCGAAAGCTATTTGCAAGCCTGTGTGTGAATCAGTAAAGTGTGGAGTCTGCCCCACCCATTCACTGGGCTGAGTGAAGCTTCTTTGTAAATTATCCTGTACCCACTTTAAAAGCAAATTATTGAGGATGCTGGAATCTGAAACAAAAGACAAAATGCTGGAAAATCTCAGCAGGCCTGGCAGCATCTGTAGGGAGAGAAAAGAGATAACGTTTCAAGTCCAGATGATCCTTTGTCAAAGCTAAAAGACTTTGAAAGCGGGAAATATTTATACTGTGGCGTGAGAGAATGAAAGATGAGTCATAGCCACAGAAACAAGGGAACAGGGTGCTGATAGCCATAGAAAACAAGGGGAAAGAGTGCCAATGGCAGTTCCTGGAGAGAACAAAAGATTTGAAAGGCCAATCAGCAGAGAAACTAACATCAGAGGGTGAACTATGGGGTGCACTGTGTAGATGTAGCTGTGGGGGGAGGGGAAGGGGAAGAGAAGGGGAGTAAAGGTTATGAAAGGGGGCTAAGATAGGGGGAGAAATATATTTAAAGTAAGACAAGAAAGAAAGAAATGGTAAAAGACAGTTCAAATGAAATGGGATGAAAATAAAGCGGTTCAGATGGGGCAGAGCTAATTGTCTGAAGTTGTTGAATTCGATGTTGAGACTGGAAGGCTGTAGTGTGCCTAACTGGAAGATGAGATGCTGTTCCTCCAGTTTGCATTGTGCTTCTCTGGAACACTGCAGCAGGCCAAGTACAGACATGTGGGCATGGGAGCAGGGTCATGTGTTAAAATGGCAAGCAACGGGAAGCTCAGGGTCCTGAATGAGCATAGACCGAAGATGCTCAGCAAAGCGATCACCCAGTCTGCGTTTGGTCTCTCCATTTTAGAGAACACATTGGGATCAGCGAATACAGTAGACCAAATTGACAGAGGTGCAAGTGAAACACTGCTTAACCTGGAATGAGTGCTCTGGGCCTGGGATGTTAAGCATGGAAGAGTTAAAGGGGCAAGTGTTACACCTTCTGCAATTGCATGGGAAGGTGCCATGGGTGATGGGAGAGGTACTGGATATGGTGGAGGAGTGGACTAGAGTATTTCAGAGGGAATGGTCTCTGCGGAATGCTGACAGAGGGAGTGAAGGAAAGATGTGTTTGGTGGCGGCATCACACTGGAGTTGGTGAAAATGGCGGAGATTATGCTTTGCATACAGAGGCTAGTGGGGTGAAATGTGAGAACGAGGGGGACTCTATCCTTGTTCAGGGAGGGAGGGAAGGGGACGAGGGTAATGACGCGGGAAATGGACCGCAAAATGTTGAGAGCCCTGTCAACAACTGTAGGTGGGAAATCACGGTTGAGAAAGAAGGAACACATTTTCAAAGCACCATTTTGGAAAGTGGCATCATCGGAACAAATGCGACGGAGGTGAAGGAGCTGAGAGAAAGGGACGGAGTCCTGCCAGGATGTAGGGTGTGAAGAGCTGTAGTCCAGATAGCTGTGGGAGTCAGTGGGCGTGTAATGGATATTAGTGGATAGTCTATTGCCAGAAATGGAGTCAGAAAGATCAAGGAAGGGAAGGGAAGTGTTTGAGATGGACAAGGTGAAAGTGATCGAGGGGTGGAAACTGGAAGCGAAGTTGATGAATTTTTCCAGGTCTGGACGAGAGCATGACGCGGCACCAAAATAGTCATCACTGTACTGGAAAAGGGGTTGTGGGAGGGGACCCGGGTAGGCCTGGAACAAGGAATGTTCCACATACCCCATAAAAAGGCAAGCGTAGCTAGGACCCATGCGGGTACCCATTGCTACACCTTTGATTTGGAGGAAATGGAATGAATTAAAGTAGAAGTTGTTGAGAGGAGGGTAGTGGTGGATGGGAATTATCCGGACCTCTTTTCGAGAAAGAAGCGAAGAGCTCTCAGGCCATCCTGGTGTGGGATAGAGGTGTCGAGGGATTGCACATCCATGGTGAATAGAATGCGGCTAGGGCCCGCGAACTGGAAGCTTTCAATATGACGCAGGGTATCAGAGGAATCCCGGATGTAGGTGGGGAGGGAATGGACCAGAGGAGTGAGGATGGAGTCAAGATAAGAGGAGGGCAGCAGAGCGGAGCTACTGATTGGCTGTTCCGGGGAGATTTGCATACGTGCAGTGTGGTCAGCCTAATTTGAAGGTATACCTGCAAAAGAGACCCGAGGAGTTCGAGTGCAAGCAAGCATCCAGCAGAGGGCAGCAGAGCGGAGCTACTGATTGGCTGTTCCGGGGAGATTTGCATACGTGTAGTGCGGTCAGCCTAATTTGAAGGTGGTTTGTGAAGGGGCTGTTGTCAAGTGGCAAGGAAAGTGCTCCAATTAGCAGTTGCTGGGAGAAATTTAACTCTTCGTGTGTTGGTGAGTATTGTGACTGGTAAGTCAAATCTTTATTCCTTTCACTTATTAATGATTTGATACTATATTTGTAATCAGTTAAGGTAAAGGGTAAAAATGGCAGGAGATCCCAGACCCGTGTTATGCTCCTCGTGCGCAATGTGGGAGTTCAGGGACGCGGCCGATGCCCCTGACTTCTTCATGTGCGGGAAGTGTGTCCAGCTGCAACTCCTGTTAGACCGCATGACGGCTCTGGAGCTGCGGATGGATTCACTTTGGAGCATCCGCGATGCTGAGGAGGTCGTGGATAGCACGTTCAGTGAGTTGGTCACACCGCAGATTAGGATTGGTGACGGAGCCAGGGAATGGGTGACCAAAAGGCAGAGAAAGAGCAGGAAGGCAGTGCAGGTGTCCCCTGCGGCCATCTCCCTCCAAAACAGGTATACCGTTTTGGATACTGTTGGGGGAGATGACTCACGAGGGGAATCTCCCCGGAACAGCCAATCAGTAGCTCCGCTCTGCTGCCCTCCTCTTATCTTGACTCCATCCTCACTCCTCTGGTCCATTCCCTCCCCACCTACATCCGGGATTTCTCTGATACCCTGCGTCATATTGAAAGCTTCCAGTTCGCGGGCCCTAGCCGCATCCTATTCACCATGGATGTGCAATCCATCTGCACCTCCATCCCACACCAGGATGGCCTGAGAGCTCTTCGCTTCTTTCTCGAAAAGAGGTCCGGATAATTCACATCCACCACCAACCTCCTCTCAACAACTTCTCCTTTAATTCATTCCATTTCCTCCAAATCAAAGTAGTAGCCAGACTCATGGCACCGTGGCTAGCTCTGCTGCACAGAAGGGAGGGAAAAAGACTGGCAGGGCTATAGTCATAGGGGATTCAATTGTAAGGGGAGTAGACAGGCGTTTCTGTGGTCGAAAACGAGACTCCCGAATGGTATGTTGCCTCCCGGGTGCTCGGGTCAGGGATATCTCCGATCGGCTGCAGGACATACTGAAGGGGGAGGGTGAACAGCCAGTTGTCATGGTGCATATAGGCACCAACGATATAGGTAAAAAAAGGAATGAGGTCCTACAATCAGAATTTAGGGAGTTAGGAGATAAGTTAAAAAGTAGGACCTCAAAGGTAGTAATCTCAGGATTGCTACCAGTGCCACGGGACAGTCAGAGTAGAAATTCAAGAATAGTCAGAATGAATATGTGGCTTGAGAGATGGTGCAGGAGGGAGGGGTTCAGATTTTTGGGACATTGGAACCGGTTCTGGGGGTGGTGGGACCATTACAAACCGGATGGTCTACACCTGGGCAGGACTGGAACCAATGTCCTAGGGGGTGCTTTTGCTAACACTGTTGGGGAGGTTTTAAACTAATGTCGTAGGGGGATGGGAACCAGATTAGGAAGTTAGAGTTCAGTAAAGAAGCAGCAACTAAAGCCGGTAAGGTACGAGACAATAAACTCAATGTGACTAAGGGGAAGAGTAGACAGGGAAGAGATGATGAACGCAAAGGTGGTCTGAGGTGCATTTGTTTTAATGCGAGAAATGTAGCAGGTAAGGCAGATGAACTTAGGGCTTGGATCAGTACCTGGGAATATGATGCTATTGGTATTACTGAGACTTGGTTGAGGGAAGGGCAGGACTGGCAACTGAATATCGCAGGGTATAGATGCTTCAGGAGGGATAGAGAGGGAGGTAGAAGGGATGGAGGAGTTGCATTACTCGTCAGAGATGATATCACAGCTGTGATTAAAGAGGGCATGATGGAGGATTCAAGCACTGAGGCAATATGGGTGGAGATGAGAAATAAGAAGGGTGCAGTAACATTGTTGGGACTTTACTACAGGCCTCCCAAAAGCGAGCATGAAGTAGAGGTACAAATATGCAGGCAGGTTATAGAAAAATGTAGGAACAATAGGGTGGTTGTGATGGGAGATTTTAACTTCCCCAACATTGAATGGGATTCGTGTAGTGTTGGAAGCGTAGATAGAGCAGAGTTTGTAAGGAGCATCCAGGAGAGTTTTTTAGAGCAGTATGTAAATAGTCCAACTCGGGAAGGGGCCATACTGGACCTGGTATTGGGGAATGATCCCGGCCAGGTGGTTGATGTTTCAGTCAGTGATTACTTTGGGAATAGCGATCACAATTCCGTAAGTTTTAGAATACTCATGGACAAGGACAAGAGTGGTCCGAAAGGAAGAGGACTAAATTGGGGAAAGGCAGGGTATAACAAAATTCGGCAGGAGCTAGGGAATGTGGATTGGGAGCAGCTGTTTAAGGGTAAATCCACATTTGAAATGTGGAAGTCTTTTAAGGAAAGGTTGATTAGAGTGCAGGACAGACCTGTTCCTGTGAAAATGAAAGATAGAAATGGCAAGATTAGGGAACCATGGGTGATGGGTGAAATTGCGAGACTAGCTAAGATGAAAAAGGAAGCATACATAGGATCGAAGCAACTCAAAACTGATGAAGCTTTGGAGGAATATCGGGAAAGTAGGACGAATCTCAAACGCGCAATAAAGAGGGCTAAAAGGGGTCATGAAATATCTTTGGCTAACAGGGTTAAGGAAAATCCCAAAGCATTTTATTCGGATGTAAGGAGCAAGAGGGTAACTAGAGAAAGGATTGGCCCACTTAAAGACAAACGAGGGAATTTATGCGTGGAGTGAGAGGAAATGGGTGAGATTCTTAATGAGTACTTTGCATCGGTATTCACAAAGGAGAGGGACTAGACGGTTGTTGAGACTAGGGATAGATGTTTAAATACTCTCAGTCAAGTTGTCATACGGAAGGGGGAAGTTTTGGGTATTCTAAAAGACATTAAAGTGGACAAGTCCCCAGGACCGGATGGGATCTATCCCAGGTTACTGAGGGAAGCGAGGGTCAAAATAGCTGGGGCCTTAACAGATATCTTTGCAGCATCCTTGAGCACGGGTGAGGTCCCGGAGGACTGGAGAATTGCTAATGTTGTCCCTTTGTTTAAGAAGGGTAGCAGGGATAATCCAGGGAATTATAGACCTGTGAGCTTGACGTCAGTGGTAGGCAAACTGTTGGAGAAGATACTGAGGGATAGGATCTATTCACATCTGGAAGAAAATAGACTTATCAGTGACAGGCAGCATGGTTTTGTGCAGGGAAGGTCATGTCTTACAAACCTAATAGAATTCTTTGAGGAAGTGACAAAGTTAATTGATGAGGGAAGGGCTGTAGATGTCGTATACATGGACTTTAGTAAGGCGTTTGATAAGGTTTCCCATGGCAAGGTGATGGAAAAAGTGAAGTCGTATGGGGTTCAGGGTGTACTAGCTAGATGGATAAAGAACTGGCTGGGCAACAGGAGACAGAGAGTAGTGGTGGAAGGGAGTGTCTCAAAATGGAGAAGGGTGACTAGTGGTGTACCACAGGGATCCGTGCTCGGACCACTGTTGTTTGCGATCTACATAAATGACCTGGAGGAAGGTATAGGTGGTCTGATTAGCAAGTTTGCAGATGATACTAAGATTGGTGGAGTAGCAGATAGCGAGGAGGACTGTCAGAGAATACAACAAAATATAGATAGATTGGAGAGTTGGGCAGAGAAATGGCAGATGGAGTTCAATCCAAGAGTTGGCAGGTCATGTTACAGTTGTATAGGACTTTGATTCGGCCACATTTGGAATACTGCGTGCAGTTCTGGTCGCACATTACCAGAAGGATGTGGATGCCTTGGAGAGGGTGCAGAGGAGGTTCACCAGGATGTTGCCTGGTATGGAGGGTGCTAGCTATGAAGAAAGGTTGAGTAGATTAGGATTGTTTTCGTTGGAAAGACGGAGGTTGAGGGGGGACCTGATTGAGGTCTACAAAATTATGAGAGGTATGGACAGGGTGGATAGCAACAAGCTTTTCCCAAGAGTGGCGGTGTCAGTTACAAGGGGTCATGATTTCAAGGTGACAGGGGGAAAGTTTAAGGGGGATGTGCGTGGAAAGGTTTTTATGCAGAGGGTGGTGGGTGCCTGGAACACTTTACCAGTGGAGGTGGTAGAGGCGGGCATGATAGCATCATTTAAGAAGCATCTAGACAGGTATATGAATGGGCGGCAACAGAGGGAAGTAGACCTTGGAAAATAGGAGACAGGTTTAGATAAAGGATCTGGATCGGCGCAGGCTGGGAGGGCCGAAGGGCCTGTTCCTGTGCTGTAATTTTCTTTGTTCTTTGTTCTTTGAGATAAGTTCGGTGGGGCAGGAGCATGGTGAGACAATGGGCCTGCCGGGACAGTCAGGTACACTTCTGAATATTCACTATTTATTTCCACAGAGGCTCTCCTGATCTTTAACCAAAAGTAGCAATTTGATCCACCTCTCTGAGATTTCTGCCTTATTGATATTGGGAGTTTGGAAAACCCCAGTGAAAACCATACCCTTTGGGCAGAATATTACTCACCCTTCAGCCGGCAAAAGTTTCTGGTCTGGCTGAAGTCAATTTGATTTTTGAATGTCTGGCCACATTTTTCCACCCCTTACCCTATAAAATTCCGCCTTTTCAGTTTGTCGAGTGTTTGAACTGATATCTGAATGGACATTGACACTCAGTCTTATTCTTAAGCAAGTATTCATCTTACCTATTTTTAAACATGTTGATCAGCATAACTAACTGCTTTTGCTCAGAGATTATTCCACATATCCATTTTTCGAAAGGAGGATCAGTGAGATTTGTGCCAGAGGCACAGCCAGTAATCCACTTTGAGCCTCTTCTATCCAGTCTGCAAACTGGGAAGACTTGCCGATTAAGTTAATGTGGGTCACTGAACTTCCAGCATCAGTCCTCGCATAAGTGTTTACAGGAGATAGGAGAAATGGGACATTTACAATGTGGGGTTGCTGTGAAGGAGGAACAGTTCCCATGTGCTTAGGGTAGAATTTATTCAGTTCATTATATTACATTACCCTGCAGCCACATGTGGCCCACATGCTCCTTATTCGTGCCTCGTAGGGAATGTTCTGTCCTTTGGGTTCCCTCTGTACCTCCAGTGGGATGTTCCTGCATCTGGGATCTGTTACACTTCCCATGAATCCTGCTATCCAGAAACCAACAAAGATATCAGGTGAAAATGACATTTCCTCTCCAGAAATCTGGGCCGGGATTCTCCCTCAATCGACGGGATGGCCTGATGCCAGCGCCAGGAACGGCACGAACCATCCCGGCGTCGGGCCAACTGGAACTTTGGGAAACATCCGTCCCGGAAGGGGCTAGCAGAGGCGTGTCGCCAATCGCGACGGCGTCACCCATCACAGACGTGTGCGCCGTCATTGATGCCATGCGACGTCGCAGCACACAAGACATCACCACCGGAGACTCTGCAAAATGGCCGCCCGCCGTGCAGCGCCGAGGTTCCAGCAGTGGGACATCGAAGCGCTCCTGGATGCAGTGGAGCAAACGAGGGAGGCGCTGTACCCCGGACACGGCCGCCTGTGGAGGGAGGTGGTAGAAGCCGTCAGCGCCGTGGCTGTAACAGCCAGGACAGGCAGCCAGTGCCACAAGAAGGTCAATGACTGATTCAGGGCAGTCTCCGCCCCCTTCCCCCCCCCCCCTCCCCACAGTCTGCCCCCCCTCCCAAGGATGGGCGACACAGCCCCACCCATGCAGGCTGCATTGGCAGGATGGGCTGTGAACCTATGCCAACATACACACAACTGCTGGTCTGCAAGCATAAGTTCACCTAACACTGTTGCCCTTTATCTCTGTCACACCCCCCCCCCCCCACACCCCCCACAGGAGGAGTGCGCTCATAACAACTGGGAGCGTGAGAGGACCGGAGGGGTCCACCTGAATTGCGCCCCCTCACCGTTCATGAAGAGAGGGCACTGGGCTTTGCAGGTGGACCGGAGAGGTTGGGGGCGCAGCACCAAGTGAGACCCCCCCCCCACTGCCTGCCCCCTTTCCCCCAAACCCCCTTCACCCATCCCCCCTTACCCGCATCCCCCTTCCCCATCCCACTTCCCCCATCCCCCATCCCCTTTCTCCCATCCCCACCTGCATGCTGTATTGTGAATTGCAGGACCAAAACGTCGACCGACCCGTCCCTGCGGATGCCGACCGCCCCCAGGACGTGCAGGGCATCCACAGGACATGGAACGACCCGGGCTGTCAGACATACAATGCCCCCACCCAGTGCCACAGTGCCCACAAGACAGGGATAGATCTTGGCTGTCAGGCATACGATGCCCCCACCCAGTGCCAGGGTGCCCACAAGATAGGGATAGACCCAGACTGTCAGGCATACGCCTCCCCCATCTACTGCCAGTGCGGCGACGCCGGAGGGCCACACACAACGACGGGGAGGGCAGCCACACCAACAGGCTGCCGTCCCAGTCGACCCAGGACACCGACACACAGGACACACCCACCCAGGACACTGACAAACAGGACACAACCACCCAGCACACCCACGCACAGGACACAACCACCCAGCACACCCAAGCACAGGACACAACCACCCAGCACACCCACGCACAGGACACAACCACCCAGGACACCAACACACAGGGGATAGACAGACAGGAAGCACCACCCCAGGAACCTCGGACTTCGGGTCCAATGATGAGCTTGACATTACGCCACTACTATCTCCTACACCCTCCACCATCGCAGAGACACTCACCTCAGTTGGGCACTTTAGCGACGAGGCTTCTGGTACACGAACTGGTGCGCACAACACAGCCATCCCGGTACAGCAGGTGGAGGCAGGAGCAGCCAAGGGGCCGGACAGCCGTTGGGCATTCCGGCCACAGCAACCATCTGCCGCCCAGGCGGGTCCCGGGTTCTTTGGAGTTACCACACCCACCCATAGACCCGATGCAGTCACAGACTCAGGGATGATCGAAAGGTTGATGGCCGGCTTGCAGTAGCTGCAGACGCAGGTGTGGAGGAGTCCACCCATGTGCAGGAGCAGGAAGTGGTGCTGGTCATGCTTGCCACCCAGGCTGAAACCGCACGGGTGGAGGCAATGGGTGTGACGGTGTCAGACATGGATAGCAGTAAGCAAGGCCTGGGTCTTTCCATGCAGGTGGCATCCGTGGCCCAGGACATGGCTGCCCTCTGACAGGCAGGCCATGAGCCAGAGCCAGCTGCGGATCACAGGGGCACTCAACGCCATGGCCCAGTCTCAACAGGCCATGGCACAGTCCCAGCAGGCCATCGCTGAGGGCATCGGCGCCATTGCCCAGGCGCTGACTGGCGTCGCCCAGACACAGACATGGATGGCCAACTCCATGGCTGCAAACATGCAGACCCTTGGTGATACCAGGGCGGGCCTCCAGGATTGGCAGCGCCATGTGCCAGCGGTGCCTCGGATGCTGGATCCTTTCACCCCCCCCCGACCCACGGAGAGGCCCGGAGGCTATCGAGCACCCTGAGGGAAGAGGAGGTGCTGGGGCCCATTCTGGGTCCCCCTACAAGGGCGGTCCCGGATCACCGCGACAACTCGGACTCTCCCCTTCTGTCCCAGGTGCATCTGGTGGGCAATGGGCAGGACAGGCTAGCAGCTCGCCATCCCAATCACCTGAGCCGCAGCCTGCTCATCCAAGCTGGGCCGCCCCAGGAAACAGCCGCCAAAAGGGTCCTTAGTCACAGCAATCCTCCTCCAGTTCTACTGTACCATCAGGGGAACCACCCCGACGTAGTCATAGGGCCCGTAAGGCCAAAAAATTATACACTAAGTAAGTTGGCATGGGTGCAGGGCACAGATTAGTTATTGGGGAAAGGCCACGTGTATGAACTGCTTGTCATTAAAATCACTTTCACACCTACAGAAGCTGCCTCTCTGCTCTGTCGAATGCGTGCAGGGGTGGGGTGTGAGATGTGTGCCAGTGTGTGTGTGTGTGAGGGTTGATAGGACGTTGAACTCAGGTGGGTGTGCCTGCGGTGGTCAGGTGGTCACCCTCGCCATCGCCCCGGGCAGTCAACAGGACCATACGCTGCAGTGTCACGGCTGCATGCAAGGACGGTCCTGGTGGAGGGTGTAACTGTGGCCATGAGTCAGACATTGACTAACGATGTGGAGCCCAGAGCTCATCACAGAGTGGGTTGTCATCATCCTCCATGGCATGCAATAGACCCACTTCCACTTGCAACCGTGTGAGACCTGTCCACTGTGCTGCAGGTGGATGTGCAATGGAGGGCTGGTGTGCATGCGGGTGATGTGGTGGTGGGTGGGTTGAGGGTGGTTGGTGGTGGGTGGGGTGAGGGTGGCTGGTGGTGAGCGGGTGAGGGTGGTTGGTATTGGGCGGAGTGAGGGTGGTGGGTGGGGTGAGGGTGGTGGGCTGGTGCCGTACTGTGCTGTACGTGCCCATACTCGCCGATTCCCACAACCCCCTAGTCTGTGAACCGCGTGGCTATCAACCCGTCCCCTACCCGCTGGCCCAGCCGGTAACGGTGGGCAGCCTCCTGCCCGTTTGTCCTGTACATTGCCCCATACCCCTCATCTGGGAGGCCTGCCCTTCATCGTGTTCCTCCCCCTCCCCCTCACCCTCCTCTGCCTCCAGCACATTGACCCTCTGCTGGGCTATGTGGTGCAGGACGCTGCAGACCACAACGATTCAGCCGACCCTCTCCGATTGGTACTGCAGGGCCCCTCCAGAGAGGTCCAGGCACCTGAATCGCATCTTCAGCAGCCCAAAGCATCTCTCAACCACACCCTTGGTCGCTGTATGGGCCTCGTTGTAGCAGTTCTCCGTGTCAGACTGTGGCCTCCGTATAGGCGTCATCAGCTACGACCGCAACGGGTGCCCCTTGTCACCCAGCAACCAGCTTCTCAGCCGGGGGGGGGGGGGGGGGGGGGGCCTTGAACATGGCGGGGATGAACTATTGTGCCAATATGAAGGAGTCATGCACACTGCCCGGGTACCGGGCGCAGACATGCATAACCCTCATCCGGTGGCCACAGACCACCTGCACGTTCATGGAGTAGGTCCCCTTTCTGTTCATGAATAGACCTGTTATCTGATGGTGGCCGTATGGCGACATGCACCCGTCGATCGCCCCCTAGACCATGGGTGCCCGGGCATCCTGGTTTGCACGGTCCATGGGGAACTGAATATAGCGGTCCGCGATGTCGTACAGGGCGTCAGTCAATGCACAGATGCACCGGTGCACCGATGCCTGGGAGATGCCAGACAGGTCCCCACTCGGCGACTGGAACGACCCCGTCACGTAGAAATTCAGGGCCAACATAACCTTGACGGTCACGGGGAGAGGGTGTCCTACCCCAGTGCCACGTGGTGCCAGGTGTACCATGAGATGGCAGATATCGGCGACGGTTTCCCGGCTCATCCGGAGTCTCCTCCTGCTTGCACGGCACTCCCGAGCCATGGCGCCCCCCCAACCCCGGAACTCCTATCTCCGGCACCCCCATCCCCAGCATCCCCCATCCCCGGCACTGCTGAGCCATGGCACCCCCCTTTCCCGGCATTCCCATCCATGGCACTCCCACCCACGGAACCCCCATCCCCGGCAGCCCCCATCCCCGGCACTCCCGAGCCACGGCTCCCCCCATTCCCGACATCCCCTATCCCCTCCCCAACCCAAACACCGCCCCCCCCCCCCCCACCCCCGGCACCAACCCCGATCACCGGCATGCACCCTCGGCCCTGGGGTGCACCCTCCAGCGTCACCCACGAATCCCCCCAAACTACGGCCGTGCTGTCTCCTCTCTGGCGGCCGCCCCACGCCGACCCCTACCTCCTTGCTCGCCGGCGTCATCCAGCACGACTGGTTGACACCGTTAAAAAGCGCGTTTAATTTACACCGGCGTGAGCTGGGGTCATGCCAGCGGGCCTTCGGCTTATTCGGGCCGGAGATTTGGAACAGCCCCGGGGCCCATCGCGTCGAGCTGGTTCTGCGAGGCGCGCGGCGCGATTCCTGTCGGTGCGATTTGTCGCCGGCCGGAGTATACGTCGGCCGGCGTCGGAACGGCGGAGCGGAATTCACACTCCCCCCCACCCCCGGGGGATTCACCGACCCGGTGGGGGGTCGGAGAATCTCGCCCCTAATGTCTCTTTGACCCCTTTGAAGATAGAACAATTTATTTGGAACAGATTTGCTAATCTTTTCATAAGAGAACAAGGATACAATTGGCTGTGAAAATTGTTGTTCCATCAGGAAAGACAAATAACAAAACACACAAAATGTAACTTCTGTTGAGATGCAGCTTAACCGTCGTGTACTCACTGGAGTGAAGCAATTCTCAGTTCACAAGATAATTTCAGAATCGGATCTTTATGTTTATATGACATTTATGTATTGAGAAGTAGAAAATGGTATCCAGGAAGGAACATTGGGTCAGAAGGTGGAAGTGGGCAGTTGTCTCAGTTTCAGCGATTGGACTAGGAGATAACAGTGGCCGGAAGCGGGGAAGGGAGGGCGAGGGTAAGGAGTAGCGAAGGCAACGTGGGGCAATGAGAATAAAGGCTGGCAGAGGCCCTCATATGCTTTTATTTTAATTTAGGCTTCAGGAGGGCATCCCTCCTCATCCTGACTCGACGCTGAGGTGAGTACAGCTTAAATTCTGAGTTTATTGGTTGCGGCCTAAAAGGATTGCCAGTTCGGCGACATGTAGACGTGAATTTACTGACAGCATCAAAGCAAACCAATCTTGCAAAGGGGACTTCAAACAAAAGTTAGATCCCTTATTTGCTATTGCACATTCTGATCACAATGAGTCTTGTTATGTTGGAGGCATAGGAGGCCTTTAAGCGTTTGAACAATTGGCTCTGTGTAGACACATTTCAAGGCCAATATTTTCAACAATAGTTTTATAACAGGCACTCCCTTGATACAGACCAGGGGCTTTCCATTCATTGGAACCATGATACAATTGTGGAATTATAGAATAGGTACAGCATATCAGGAGGCTATTTGGCCTGCCAAGTTCATGCTAGCTCATTGCAAAAGTAACTCTGCCAATTCCATTCTCCTGCCTTTTTCATGCAATTAATTTGTGTTCAGATAATTGTTTAATTATCTTTTGGAAGCCATGATTGAAGCTGCATCCACCATATTCTCAGGTAATTCTTTCCAGATGCCAACCATTTGCCAATTGAAAATTACTTTTCTAATCTAATACCTCCTCCTTATCAACTTTGTATCTAAAACAGCTCCTTTCATGATGACTTTGGGTGCATCATTTTCCTCGGTGCAGAAAGTTCTAAAGTAGTCATTTAATAAATCAGTCATGTCCCCTGTTTCCATGCATCAATCCGTTGTGCATCGCTAATCTGCCCCATTCCTTGTTTTACCAGCTTTTTGCAATCTATATGCTGTGGAGGACTTGTGATTTTCCATTTGATGTCAGCTGGGGCAGCACGGTAGCAAAGTGGTTAGCACAGTTGCGTCACAGCTCCAGGGTCCCTGGTTCGATTCCCAGCTTGGGTCACTGTCTGTGCGGAGTCTGCACATTCTTCCCGTGTCTACGTGGGTTTCCTCTAAGTGCTCCGGTTTCCTCCCACAGTCCAAAGATGTGCCGGTTAGGTGGATTATCTATGCTAAATTGCCCTTAGTGTCCAAAAAAGGTTAGATGTGTTTGCGGGGATGGGATGGAGGTGTGGAAATAGGGTGGAGGTATGGGCAAAGGCAGGGTGCTCTTTCCAAGGGCTGGTGCAGACTCGATGGGCCGAATGGCCTCCTTCTGCACTGTAAATTCTATGAATGTCTATGAATGTTAGTTACCAGTCTCTTCTCATACTCTCTATTTTCTTCTCTTGTTTATTTTCCCACTTACCCTCTTAACCTTCTAACTTCAGCCTGTTTTTCACTTGTATCATCCTTCTGTACCTGTAGCAGGCACACTTTTTCTGCTTCGCCTTACTCTTTGGGGGTGATTTTGAGCCTGCATTTTCCTCCTGTCTGAACCTCGGCGTGGATTCAAAATCCAAAGAGGATTGAAAAGCGTGATTCTCCCCAGCATCGGGTTTTTCAATTTTCACCCCTTCCTCTCCACTGGAGCAGTGTAAATCATGCTGCAGGCGCCCGGGAACCTCATTTTAATAAGCAGTGCAGCGAGTAGTGAGTGGAATTGGGAGTTTGGTAAATGTGGGAGTTTAAAGTGTCATTAGAATCTAGTACTAATTGCTACTAGTTCTTAGATAACATCCATTGTTCGAACCATAGAATCTCAACACTGCAGACGAAGGCCATTTGACCCATTGGGTCTGCACCGACCCTCTGGAACAGCACCCCGCCCCATCCCTGTAACCTAACCTACACATCCCTGGACATTGTGAGGTAATTTAGCATGGTTGATCCCACTTAACCTGCACATCTTGGACACAATGGGGAAATTATTTAGCATGACCGATCCACCTATCCTGCACATCTTTGGACTGTGGGGAGAAACAGGAACACCAGATGGAAACCCACGCAAACACGGACAGAAAATGCAAACCTCACCCAAGGGCGGAATTGAACATTGTCCCTGGTGCTGTGCCAAATGCCGCCCCTTGGTAGAGTTTAAATTCCAAAGGAATTTAATAGACAGTTAAGTATCATTAAGGCTGAGGAAAGGGGAAAATAATCTCTCCTAATGGGTGGGGCTGCTGTAGCTTGTATAGTTCACTAGGGCTAACTGGTGATCTGGTTTCAACCCCTTCCTGAGACAGCTGAGGCAAGCTGTAAATCAGAAGGCCTGGTGCATCTTGCACAGAATTCAGTGAGCAGTGAATAGAGCTGGTAGGTCAGTAAGTGTGGGAGTTTGATGAAGTGGGAGAGGGACGTTAATATTTTCTTCTCTGCTGGTAATAGAAGAGCAAATCTATAGACAATTCACTGAGGTGTGTGAAAACAATAATAGAGTAATTATATTTGGGGATTTAAAATTAATTGAGATAGTCACATTGTAAAGGGTTTAGATGGAGCAGATATCTTGAAATGTATTCAGTGGAGCTTTTTAAATCATTGGGGGGGGGGGTAGAGGCTCCTATTGTGGGAGGGTTGGGATGGAGAGGGATGGGGGGGGGGGTGGGAAGTGGCGCCGTTGGTGTATACTCACTCGTGCTGCCACCCGGTGTAGGTCATTGAACTTTTTCCTGCACTGGAGGCTGTCATAATGTCCACTCATGTATATCATGAGATGCAGACAGGCAGTGATTGACACACAGAATAAGCAATGAACACACAGGACACAGAACAACCAATCACCAGACAGGACACCACCACTATAAAGCCCACAGGGCATTAAGGCTCTCCCTCTCTCACAGGACATGGCTAGGGAGATAGTCACAGTGCACAGGCCAAAGAACATCATCACCTTGTGATGGAGAGCTAGTCTGGTCAAGCCAGAAGGAGGTTATCAGTTAGGTTAATAGAGTGTCAACCCACAGCAGATTATGTACTGCAATCAACAGGTTCAATAAAACAGTGTTGGACCATCTCCTGTGTCGGACGCTTGTTTCTCGTTTTACTGCATCCAGTTGCAGTCGATATTAGACCAACACAGATAACACATCAGAGGCCAGTCTCCTGGTCACAACCCCTGAGCTCACTGCCGCCGCCAGCTAGGCCCAGGCAGCACTGGCTGCCCGATGGCTGACCGTCCAGGACCCTCAGGGGAACAGGACATCCATCTGTGCTCCACAGCGTCTAGCAGCCTCCCCAGGTCTACGACCCGAATCTTGGGACTGGTCTCCTCAGTGCTATTGTTGTGACCTGGCTGGGGTTGGCTGAGCAAGTGCAGCTTAAGTGCTGCTTGAATTTATGAGCTGGGAGTTGGCGAGCGTGGTCCCAGCGAATCAGTTGGCGAGACTTCATTTGCGGCGAGAAGCCCCTGAGGCCTCGTTAACTGTATCAATTAACGTTGAATAGCATTGCCGGCCTCACTGGACTGAGCGTCAGGAAGCTCGCGGCAATTCCCGCTTGTTCTAACACTCAGAAATCTTTCCGGAGAATCGCGCCCATTGCTCCCAGCTCTGTTCAGGTGCAACTCATCTCCCCCAAAACCAGTTCCAATGTCACAAGAATTAAACATGCTTCTCCTGTACCATCTCTCCAGCCAGGCATTCATGTGTTAGAACATAGAACATAGAACAGTACAGCACAGAACAGGCCCTTCGGCCCTCAATGTTGTGCCGAGCCATGATCACCCTACTCAAACCCACGTATCCACCCTATACCTGTAACCCAACAACCCCCCCTTAACCTTACTTTTATTAGGACACTACGGGCAATTTAGCATGGCCAATCCACCTAACCCGCACATCTTTGGACTGTGGGAGGAAACCGGAGCACCCGGAGGAAACCCACGCACACAGGGGGAGGACGTGCAGACTCCACACAGACAGTGACCCAGCCGGGAATCGAACCTGGGACCCTGGAGCTGTGAAGCATTTATGTTAACCACCATGCTACCCTGCTGCCCCAAGGATGTTGTATCCTTCAATTCTGTATTTAACTGCTCACGGTGCTGAGAGTCATCTGGAGATTACTACCTTTGACATTCTGTTTGCTAGTATTTCTCTACCTCAATAAACTCTACCTGCTGGAAATCATCCTCTTCCTAACTGTGATGTTGAGAATTATATGCGTAGGTAATCCAGAGGTCCCTGGGATCATGGGTTCAAATCCAACCACAGCACCTCGTGGAATTTAAATTCAATTAATAAATTCAATTGATTTAAAGAATCTGGACGTGAAAGCTATTCTCAATAATGGTGTCCTGAGACTATCATTGGTACAAAAACAGGTTAAAGTGATATGGGGAATAGGCAGAGAGGTGGATTTGAGACCAGGAAGAGATCAGACATGATTTGATTGAATGGCGGGGCGGACCAGGCTCGAAGGGCTGAATTACATACTTCTGCTGCTAATACCTATGTTACTATGTTGATTGTCATCATAACCCGTCTGGTTCACTAATTCCCTTTGGAGAACAGGGAATTTGCCTTCCTTACCGTATCTGATCGACATGTCATTCTAGACTTGCAGTAATGTGATTGACTGAACTGCCCTCAGAACCCAAGCCACTTAGCTGTACCAGTCCTGTGCTGGGTAAAGTCAAAAGGGAATAAAGCTGGTCAGACCATCTGACATCAACTTAAATATTAGAGACAACAATAGCACGCCCAGCTCTGTTGACCCACAGAGTCCTCTTTGCTAGCACCTGGGTGCTTTATGTAAACATTTGGAGAGCACCTTTTACATCATATAATTGTTTATCACAGAGCACACATCTAACCTAATAAGACTCAGGAAGCTGAGCGGTAGGGTGAAACCGGTTATTTACTGTTGGGTGAAAATATTCACAAGTAGACCTTAACATGAGCAAAAGAAGCAATTTATTGTTGCAGAGCTCTGGGAGAAAGGTCCTAGGACCCACGGTCTTGTCAGCACCTTTTTATACTGGATTAATATACACTTTCAAAATGAGAATCGCATTCTCATTGACATGCAGCCAATAAGTTCTTAGTATCACTGTTCATTCCATTTATCGTTATTCAATACTTTACACAGTATGTTACATTCGTCCAATCAATATGTTGCGCATGTGATTACATAAGGTCATAAGGTTATGAACTGCCAGACCTGCTTCTTCCTCTGCAGTTGTTTTGACAGTTTAGAATAACAGCTCCTGCAGTCCGTGGAGCACCAGTCATCACTGACCCATTGTCTTTGGAGGATACATTTGGTTTGAGTCACTGGTTTAGTTCAAAGTTCACTGTCTCGCAGAAAACACCATTTGTGGCAACTTAAAAGCAAGCATTAATTCATATAGCCAAGTATCCCAGCATTCACTGCCAAGCAGAAAATATACACCAACATTTACGGTCATGGAAAGTCTGCCTGCAGCAACAAGTATACGCATAGAGTAAAGTCCCGATGAGACAACTCACATGCCAGTCCCTCTCTGGGCCGGCCCTAATACTATGTTCTTATGAACCCGAGTTGGCAGGCCTCTGCACACAAGTGGGAAAGTTCATATCCCATGAGTCCAACAGGAAAATCAATCAGGGTATTCCCATGGGCCTCATGAGGGTGAGTACATAAACATCCTGTATAACAGGGATTGTGAATATTTCCATATACACGGCAAACGTTTCCATATATCGCAAGAATTTGCGTTAATGTTCCTTAATCCCATTTGTAAGCATGATATGTGGACTTCTTTTCAAACATTCTGAAACTCAAAGCTGTTTATAGCTACTGGGTCATCTGTAGCAACCAATCCAATTTCCCTTTCCCATGATTTCTAGTGGATTTGGGAGACGGGGCGGGATTCTCCCGTTTGGGAGAATCACCATTGGCACCGATTGTTGACGCGACGCCGGTCCGACGCCGTCCCGCCATTCTCCCAACTGGCGAGAACGGCGTCATCAAGGTCGGCGCCGCACCTGCCGGAGAATCGCCCGAGGTGCTAAGTCTGCCGATCCTCCGGGCCCCCCGCTATTCCGCGGAGTGAGGAGGTGAGCGGCCGGTGTTCTCGGAGGCAGCATGTTGTGGTGTCCACAACCGGTGCTGGTGGGGGGAGGGGGTGTGGGGAAGGGTGCCGCCATGCTCGGGGGGAGGGGGAGGGGGGGCGGGGAGGAGGGGGGGAAGGAGGAGATGGTGGGGGATAGATGCCGCCATGCCCGGGGTGGGGGGTGTGAAGTAGGAGGGGGCGGGCATGGCCAGCCTACGGTGGCGCAATGAGGAGGGACGGGGTAAACTGGGCTGTGGACGGAGACTGTGGGCAGGGGTCAGGGTGTCTGCGTGTCTGTACCGAGACCAGCCAACCGGGGAACACATGTACCCCATGGCACCTGGCTGTCTTGGTGTCAAAGCCCCATCGTTAAATATGTTGTATCTCCTCCACACCCCCCCCCCCCCCCCCCCTGCAGATTGTCATGTTTGCGCACCAGCCAGCGATGTTTGCTGCCGTGGCGGGAGCCGCTGCCCTGTAGGTGGCCCTTCGGCACCGTCCACGCAGACGGCTCAGAGCAGCTGCAGCAGCGGCGGCTGCAGCAGAGGGACTGGCTGCAGAGGGCCCCGTGCCACCCGCTCAGGCTGCAGGCCCGCCTGCCCGACAGGTGCAGGAGGAGACGGATGGGGACGATGACCACCACATTGTCGGGGACACACATGACGAGGTTTCTGAACGTGATGGGGCGCAGGGGGAGGAGGAGGAGCAGATGGTGGTGCCAAGGCACTGGAGGCGCCCCATGAGGCCTCGAGTGTACCGTCACCACATGTCCTTCGAGGACCTGCCGGATAGGGAATGCAGTCGGAGACTCTGGATGAGTAGGGAGATTGTCGCACATATATGCTACCTCATGGCACACCAGGCACCACGTGGAATGGGGGGGCATGCTATCCCGGTGCCCATCAAGGTGACGGTTGCCCTCAACTTCTCCGCGACGGGGTCATTCCAGGTGCCGAGCGGGGACCTGTCCGGTATGTCACAAGCATCGGTGCACCGGTGCATCCGAGCAGTAACCGACGCTCTGTATGCCATCACCAACTGGTACATCCAGTTTCCAGAGGACCGCGCACACCAGGATGCCCGGGCAGCGGGATTCACCTCCGTGGCCAGGATACCAATGGTTCAGGGGGTGACTGATGGGGTGCACGTCGCCATGCGTCCACCCTCAGAGAACAGGGACGTGTTCATGAACAGAAAGGGGACCTACTCCATAAGCATTCAGGTGGTCTGCGACCACCGCATGCAGATTGATGCACCATCAATTGGACTCGAGTTGTGAAGTAGTTCCAAACAACAGGCTTTAATACACTAGATGTGTGCCCGGCAGTAGACTTACAGAGAAAGGCCGACTGCCAGCCGGTACGGGTTCTTAGGCCCTGCCTCGTAGGCGGAGCTTCTAACCTCTCAGCCAATCGGCAGGTAGTCACATGACAAGCCTCAGCCAATTGGCAGAGAGGCACATGACTTGCCTGAGCCAATGGGCAGCGAGTCTTCTGCACCAATAGCAGCACGGTTCTACAGGTACCGTAATCTCCCTAGTCATATTACCACACAGATCATGCACGTGTACGGCCAGTACCCTGGCAGTGTGCATGATGCCTTTATACTGGCGCAATCTTACATCCCCGCCATGTTCGAGGGACACCCCCCCCCCCAGCTGAGGGGCTGGTTGCTGGGTGACAGAGGTTATCCATTGCGGTCGTGGCTGATGATGCCTATACGGAGGCCACAGACCAACACGGAGACCCGCTACAATGAGGCCCATGCAGCAACCAGGGGTGTTGACGAGAGGTGCTTTGGCCTCTTGAAGATGCGCTTCAGGTGCCTGGACCGATCTGGATGGGCCCTGCAGTTCCATTCAGAGAGGGTTGGCTGCATAGTTGTCTGCTGCGTGTAGCCCAGCAGAGAGGCAATGTCCTGGAGGAGGAGGCACAGGGGGAGCCAGATAAGGGCGACTCATCTGCACATGAGGAGGAGGAGGGTGTGGGGAGGGGGGCACAGACACAACATGGAGGCTGGATATGGCCGGGAGGCTGCACGACGCCACCGGCTTGGCGAGCAAGCACGCGTGGCATTGATCGCTGCACATTTCACGAACTAGGGGGAGGGGATCGCTGAGCAAGGCACTTGCACCACCGTTCCACACAAGCGCACCACCCAGCACCTCCCGCATCATCCGACAGCCCTAGCTCCTACACCACCACTTTCACAGCACCTTACACCTGCGGCACAATGGGATGGTCTCACACAGTTGCTTGTGTAAGCCGGTGTGATCAGTGCCATGTTGAATGATGACAACCCGCTCTGCAATGAACTGTGAGCTCCAGATCATTAGACAATGTCTGACTTATGGCCACAGCTACACCCTCCACCTGGATGGTCCCTGTATGCGTCACCGACTCTCCATCACATGATCATGTGGGGTAGCTGGCGTCTGTGTGCCGAGGCCGATGGAGTGTTGGGGGGTGGGAACACACACACACGGCCTCACCGTTGTACCAAACATCGACCCCAGCGCCACTCGATCCCCTTCACGGCCCCTCAGGCACTGGACATAGCACAGAGGCATCTAGGTTTTGTGTAACAGCGACTTTAATCGTGACAGTCACATAGCCCTAGCCCTGATAACTAAGCTGTGCCATGCACCCGTGCCAACTTACTACGTGTCGAACTTCTTTGCCTTACGGGCCCTACCACTACGTCTTGGTGTTTCCTCAGACGGTACAGCAGGAGTAGAGGTGTACTGCTGAAACTCCTGCCCTGCGATGTGGCTCCCCGTCGGCACGCGTTTCCTGGGGCAGCCCGGCTTCGATGGGCCAGGCTGCTCGGCCACCGTGCTGGATGGCATGGTGCCACCCTGTTCTGCCCGCTGCCCACCAGATGCACCAGGGCGGAGTCCGAGTGTTCCGGGACATCCCTTGCAGGAGTCACCGGGACAGGCCCTAGAACACCTCCTCCCTCAGGGATCGTGCACATTAAATGATGCAGCGTGGCTTCATCCAGGCGCCACACTCACCGCGTTTCTCACGGCCCCGCTGCTGGCCCCTTTTCTGGTCCTGAATCGATGCTGCTGGTGGCCTGTTTGCGTCATCGTGAAACACGACACCGCTCACGACGGCGCGGACACTCTGACTCGCCATCGGAGAATCCGCCGAGGGGGTTGGATTCTCCGGTCGCCGACGTCAAGATCGCGTTCGCCGATTGGCCGGAGAATTAAAGTTCCAGACCGAATCGGGGGTGGCGCCGCTTTCATGATGCTCTGCCCCCTCCAATGCGGCGTACTCTCTGCATCAACCACCTCAGGACATTGCCTGAGTCCCGCCCCCTGATGCTCCGCCCCCAATTGGCCAAGTTCCCGATGGTGTGGGTCTCTCATGGTCTCATCCGTCGGGAACTCAGCGTTTCAGCTGCAGACTCAGTACAGCGCCGCCAACAGTCGGGGAAGGACCGATCCCTGGGCGCGGGGGGACTTTATCAGGTGCAGGGGCACTGTGGGGGGTGGTCCGGGGCGCGCAACCCGGCCAAAGAGGGGGCACTATGTCGCCGGCGAGGTCCACATGTGGCCTCCACCATGTAGCATGACGCAGCTGCTGCAGGCCGCCGGCGTGTGCATGCAAGGCCATGGACCCGACAATTCTAGGTGCTCTACGCTGCCGACATGCTAGCCCCCAGCCAATCAGAGGATCGATGGCCGTTTTACGCCATTATTTCTGGTGCAAAACGCCACTGTTTCCATGCCAGCGTGGGAACATAGCCTGAGAATCTCTAGCCTTTGATTTGTTATTTTTGAATGTTGTCTATTTCTGAAACCCTCCATGTGGGGCAGCAGGGTAGCATGGTGGTTAGCATAAATGCTTTACAGCTCCAGGGTTCCAGGTTCGGTTCCCGGCTGGGTCACTGTCTGTGCGGAGTCTGCACGTCCTCCCCGTGTGTGCGTGGGTTTCCTCCGGGTGCTCCGGTTTCCTCCCACAGTCCAAGGATGTGCGGGTTAGGTGGATTGGCCATGCTAAAAAGTAAGTTTGGGGGGGGGGGGGGGGAGTTGTTGGGTTACGGGTATAGGGTGGATACGTGGATTTGGGTAGGGTGATCATTGCTCGGCACAACATCGAGGGCCGAAGGGCCTGTTTTGTGCTGTACTGTTCTATGTTCTTTAATTAGCATGAAAAGTGGAGCTCCAGCCTTCTAAAGGACATCCTTGTTACATGAAAACCCCTGGAGACCTACTTCTGTGCCCATTACTTTTAACTCTCCTCACAGGATTTTCAAGATGGGAAGGTGAAATCCTTTTTAGAGAGAAACCTGTTTCAGATTAAGAGCTGCGATTTATTAAAGTGCCACTCAAAATTGTCAAGAGAAAAATCAAACTGAAGAAAGAAAATAAAACTGTATTTTTTGTTGTTATTGCATAATGCACTTGTAAATAACGGGAATATTTGATGTTACTCCATTTCAGACAGAATCTGTCTCGCCTGTGAGTGGGTTGTAGGTACTTCGGAACTTAAGCAGTCAGTAATTACCTGGCTCCCCTCACTCTATCACTGACACTGAAGAGATATCTGCTTGAATAGGTAATGCCAGGGAATCAATGTTATATCGCTTAAGGTTTTGGATGGCAGTGGGATGATGAAATTCAGTGCATGCTAGACTGAGGGGAATCACTAGACAGAAATAATACCCAGCAATTTTGTTATGTGTTGCTTGCATCTTTTTTTTTGATTGATGTTGAGTTAATTTTATTACATGTCACCAGTGACACTTAATATATATATCTTATTTCCTTTTCTTTGCTGTCATAAGACCATAAGACAAAGGAGCAGAATTAGGCCACTCGGCCCATTGAGTCTGCTCCGCCATTCATTCATGGCTGATATTTTTCTCATCCCATTCTCCTGCCTTCTCCCCATGACCCCTGATCCTTTTATTAATCAAGAACCTACCTATCTCTGTTCTAAGAGTTCCACAGATTCACCACCCTCTGGCTGAAGAAATTCCTCCTCATCTCTGTTTTAAAGAATCGTCCCTTTAGTCTGAGATTGTGTCCTCTGCTTCTAGTTTTTCCTACAAGTGGAAACATCCTCTTCACGTCCACTCTATCCAGGCCTCGCAGTATCCTGTAAGTTTCAATAAGATCCCCCCTCATCCTTCTAAACTCCAACGAGTGCAGACCAAGAGTCCTCAACCGTTCCTCATACGACAAGCTCTTCATTCCAGGAGTCATTCTTGTGAAACTCCTCTGGAGCCTTTCCAGATCTCAACTGCTCAGGCTCCTGCCACCCACAACTCACCTAGATACACCTTTGGTTTCTTGGTGTATTTCTGCTTTCTCTGCCCTTGCACCATGAAACTTCACATTATTCAGGGCGGGATTTTCAGTGCGGGTTCAGGAACTCGACAGCCAAGTAAATTTCAGCTCCTGTCCCTGTTCCCAAGCTGCGTCACTCTTGCAAAGCTATGCTCAAATGGAGGTGAGGTGAGCTCCCGCCTGCACTCCCACCATCCTCTTTGAAAATCAGACTCTTCATCTCTCTTGCCTTCCTCACCCTATGGTAGACCTTCCCCTTTGTTCTTTCTTCTACCCTCCTTCCCTTTCGCTGGCTCAAAATCTATTACATTTCCAACTTTTCTCAGTTCTGATGAACCCTCACGGACATGAAACATTGGCTCTGTATCCTTCCCCACAGATGCTGCCAGACGGCATTTTCTGCGCTTATTTCAGAAGTTGCCGGCTCGCCGTCTAAATTATCTGAGACTCAAGAGATCAATGCCGTGTACATATTTCATGCTGAAGACCAACACTCTTCAACTTCACCCCACCCCCCCCCCCTGTGGTCCGATTAAAGCACTCTTAGATTTTAATCATGGCTTCATTCAGTTTATTGTTGATTGTTTCAGTAACATCGTTCAGCATCCAGCTTTGTTAATCACTGGTCCACAGTGTTATGTGAAGCAATTATTGTGCTTCCAACTGCATCACAATTGGTTTAGATCTTGAAAATGTTGCTCTGTTGTGTTTTTACTTTGATTCTAACATTGATTTTGTTAGAAACCATGTTATTAATCACAAAGCAAGCATTGGAATTCTGAACCACACGAGCAGCCTGAAGCCTATATTCTTCCCTGGCATTTTTTTTTTGTAGCTGACAATCATATTATTTTCTCTAATTAGATTAATTCCAGCGTTTTCATGTGTAGGTGTTTTTTAGCAAGCATATTTTACTCAATGAAGATTACTTGTGTTAGTTCAACGGGTCAGGCATTGAGCTAACTTGTGTTGCCGTTCATTTTCTTTCAGTCGACTTCCTAAGCTCCAGCTGGACTCTTTCCCACTGTGGAAAATATTCCAGATTTTAATTATAACAACAACAGCCCCGCGGGTAAATAATGATGTGCAGCACAGAGAATCACCCAGTTTGTTTTATTTTCACGGACTTTAACACCAGATTGAAAAGCAGAGAGGGAAGGTGTGAATTAGTAGGATTCTTGTCTCACTACTCAAAAACAGCAAATGTTTTCCAGAGGTCTTCATTTAACTTTCTTTTTTATCTCCTTATTGATTTTTCCGTACTGTAGACTAAGCAATTATTATTATTTGGTGCACAGTATATGAAGGAAACCTGCTCCTAGATCTTTAAAAATGCTGCTCCATCTAAGCACTTAATTCATTTATGGCAACTCCCTGAGGTGATTTTTGCTGTATCTACCCTTCGTTCACACTGTTAAGATACCTCTGCAATCTTCCCTGATGTTTCTTCATGGTGACTGAGATTGAAGACTTTTCTAACTTTTCTCCGTTCTGATGAATGCTCATGGACCTGAAACATTGAAGGTTTGCAAATCAGAATTCCGCCATCTGTGAAATGTCACACTGGAGATCCAATATCAGGTGAAAACAGAAGGCTGGAAGGAGTCATTCTCAAAATCACCGATGACAGTAGTAGAACTGCTCTGAGCTACGGTAACCAATGATAACAATGCCCTTGATATCCCGAGATAAATGTTTTGTAGCTCTGAATTAATAGCAGCAGCAACGTGCATTCATACAGTACCTCCAATGTACTGAAATGCACCAAGGAATTTTGACAAAGGGTCGTCTGGACTCGAAACGTTATCTCTTTTCTTTCCCTACAGATACTGCCAGGCCTGCTGAGTTTTCCCAGCATTTTCTCTTTGACCCCAAGGTACTTCACAGGAGCATTATCAAATACAGTTTGACAATTTGAGAGGATATTTGGGCAGGTGAACAAAAACATGGCCAGCGACATAGGTTTTGAGGAGCATCTCAAAGGATGAGAGAGAGGTAGAGAAACAGGGAGATGATTTCTCTGTTTTGGGCAGATGTCGATGAAGACGTGAGGATGTTCAAGGGGCCAGCATTGGAGGACTGCAGAAATCCCAAAGGGATTAAGGCTGGAGGAAGTTATGGAAAGATGGGACCACGGAAGGATTTGAAAACAGGACATTGCCGAACTGAGTGCCAGTGTGGGTGAGTGAACACGGGGGTGATAGAGGAATGGGACTTGGTGCAAGTTAGGATGTGGCTAATGTTATGGGCCAGGGTTTAGAGAACCCCAAAGTGTATCATGGAGTTCACCTGGCCCATAACTTTTAATAGATTGTGGGATGGGGAGCACACGGTAGAGCAGAAATGGAACAGCATTTTTTAAAAGCAAAACAATGTTTATTCTATGAACTCAAGTTAACCTTTTTAAAACATACAGTGAACATCTTAGCAACCATCAATTCAAATCAAACCCCCAAAGAATACAACACTAAGTAATCCTTAATAACTTCCCAAACAACATCCAGAAGACCAAAGAACACCCTGCAGCAAACAGCCTAAAACAAAAGTAAAAAGCTGACAGACAGCCCAGCTCCACCCACTCTCTGACATGACTGCAGTAGTAAACACCCATTTTTAAAGGTACTCTCACTACAGATATTTATATACACACCTATTTGTAAACACGCATTTCTTAAAGGTACTCTCACATGAAACTAACAGAGTTTTGCAGCAATTCAAGCTCATGGAGAATATAAATTGGGAGGCTGGTCAGGAAAGCTTTGGTCTAATCAAGTGTAAAGGTACCAAAAGCATGGATCAGCGTTTCATCAACAGATCAGCTGAGGTAGGGTTGGAGACAGAAAATGTGAAGAATATATTAATATTCAGCTTTAGCAATTCATTGAAACCCCTTTTAATTGTCAACTGCAAAATAAATATGTTCACATTTCTGAAGTTGTAAAGAAAATTGAATGCTTAATTGGATGATTATTTGGATTCCCTACATATTTTTCACAGAAGTGGGGTGAGATTCCCCATCCCGCCAAACCTGTTTTCTGGCGCAGTGCGCCCCCCCCTCACCCCCCCCCCCCCCCCGGCAGTGGGATCCTCTGTCCCAGAAACCGACCAATGGGGTTTCCCATTTTGGCTACCCTCACGCCGTCGAGAAATCCATGGGTGTGAGTATGCTGCAGGCAAACGGAGAATCCTGCCAATGGAAAATCCCACCCGTGGTAATCAGTTTTACAGTATTCCTTAATAGTTTGTGTATTTTGTATTGGTCCAATATAATTAATTCATTATTTATCTTGTACAACTATCTCACACCATGCATGTAATGGACAACATGTCACAAATCCTTGGCACGGGTGAGGAGTATGGAGTTAGTTAGCTCAGTTGACGAGGTATTGTTCATGGACACCTTCCTTATTACTTTGCCCCATTTATGATGTGGAATAGTACACCTCCAGACCTATATCCACTTCTCTCCCCAATAGAGAGAGAAGACTATGGCTAATTATCCAAAGAATAGAGCCAAATGGCTTGGCTGGATATCCAGGAAGCAACTGAACAGCCAGATTTGTAAGAAACTGGTGCAAATGTTCTCTTTGGCAATCACTCACTAACGAGTATGATTGCCCACCAAGGAAACTCGGTGTAGGATGTGCACGGTGGCGCAGTGGGTTAGCCCTGCTGCCTCATGGCGCCGAGGTCCCAAGTTCGATCCCAGCCCTGGGTCACTGTCCGTGTGGAGTTTGCACATTCTCCCCATGTTTGCATGGGTTTCACCCCCACAACCCAAAAGATGTGCAGGGTAGGTGAATTGGCTTGTCCCTTAATTGGAATAAATGAATTGTGTAATCTAAATTTTAAAAAAAAGAAACTCATGGGTTCTGAGGGTTCTTGTATGTCTGATGAGCCCGATCCTAGAGCCGCCTTGTACACGAAGATCTTTATATCAGCACACATGTCAGGGTCACCAAAGACTCTCGTCCTTGGGTGTCAAAGGAGATTCCCGCAGATTGGATTGGATACAATGTTGGAACTCTGCATCAACGTCAGCCTTCGAGGAGACGTGGATCCACAGGTATTGGAAATGTTCCATATTTGGTGGGGTTTCTCCATTAATCTTTATGGAAGGAGAGACCAGATCCTTCCCTGGGGCGGGTTGGTAAAGGACTTCAGTCTTCTTGAGGTTGAGGCGGGGGCTGATTCTTCGGTATGCTTCGACGAAGGTGTCAAGCATGGCCCGGAGATTTTCTTCTAAGAGAGTGGAGATGGTGATGTATCACATACTGAAGTTCCACAAGCGATATCAATGTCATTTTCGTCTTGGATTACAACCGGCTGTGGTTGTCCATCATGTGGACAATGTTGAATACACTGGGAAGCTTCCTCTTAACAAGGTGAAGGATGAGGGAGATGAAGATGCAGAAAAGGATGGTGGCGCTAATACATCCCTGCTTGACTCCAGTCTTGGCCTCAAAGGTTTCTGTCTTATTTCCATTGGTGAGGACAGTCACTGACATTTTATCGTGGTGGAGGATGTTGATGAATCTCTCTGGACAGCTGGCCATTAACAGGATGTTCCACAGCACATCTGATTGACTGAGTCAAAAATCTTAGTCGGATCGATGACGGCCATGTAGAGTGCAGTGGCTGATGTTGCTCTTGGCATTTCTCTTCAAGTTGCCGAGCAGTGAAAATAATATCTTCTGTTTCACAGTTTGTTTGGAAGTCACACTGGCTTTCCGGAAGAATTTTTTCAGAGACTTGGACAAGGCTGCTAGCAAGGTTTCGGGCAATGATCTTCCCGGTGATGGAGAATCAGGGAACTCCTCGGTAGTTCCCACAGTCCACTATGTCTCCTTTCTTGAAGATGGTGGCGATAATGGCATTCCTGAGGTGGGTAGGAATTTCCTCTCTGCGCCAGTATTCTAGCACCAGCTGATGGGCTGAATTAGCGCTGAATGGGTAAAAAGGCGGAAACATTGGTCGGGATTTTACACTCGTGGAAAATGTGGTCTCAAATGGCAAAGTGAGCGGCAAATCTCACATCAGCCAAAAATGAGAATCTCACCGACGAAATCCCGCGATCCGCTGCCCCCAACACTGCCAGTGACGTAATGATGTTCATGCCTCAGAAAGGTCGGGAACCTAATTGAAAGGGCAGCACAGTGGCATTGTGGATAGCACAATTGCTTCACAGCTCCAGGGTCCCAGGATCGATTCCGTCTTGGGTCACTGTCTGTGCGGAGTCTGCACATCCTCCCCGTATGTGCGTGGGTTTCCTCCGGGTGCTCCGGTTTCCTCCCACAGTCCAATGATGTGCAGGTTTGGTGGATTGGCCATGATAAATTGCCCTTAGTGTCCAAAATTGCCCTTGGTGTTGGGTTGGGTTACTGGGTTGTGGGGATAGGGTGGAGGTGTTGACTTTGGGTAGGGTGCTCTTTCCAAAAGCCGATGCAGACTTGATGGGCCGAATGGCCTCCTTCTGTACTGTAAATTCTATGAAAACTATGAAATGCTATATCATGCCATTCGTGAGCTTCCCTGCTGTATCGACCACCCCCCCCCCCCCACATTTGCGTATCCCCACTGCTGACATGACGTTTGGTGCAACATTGGGCAGCATGGTAGCACAAGTGGCTAGCACTATGACTTCACAGCGCCAGGGTCCCAGGTTCAATTCCCAGCTGGGTCACTGTCTGTGCGGAGTCTGCACGTACTCCCCGTGTCTGCGTGGGTTTCCTCCGGGTACTCCGGTTTCCTCCCAGAGTCCAAAGACGTGCAGGTTAGGTGGATTGGCCATGCTAAATTGCCCTGAGTGTCCAAAACGGTTAGATGGGGTTCCTGGGTTACGGGAATAGGATTGAAGTGAGGGCTTAAGTGAGTCGGTGCAGACTCGATGGGCCTAATGGCCTCCTTCTGTACTGTGTCTTCTATGTTCTATGAACCAGGAGAAGCAATACCAGGGGCACACAGGTACGTATAGCCCCCAGGGGGGTTAGCGACATGCCCAGGCAGTACCCTAGCAATGACCCTTGTTTCAGTGCCAGAGAATTGCCGGGGGGGGGGGGGGGGGGGGCTCACTCTGGGGTGGTGCCTGGGGGGTCTACGTGTCCGTGACAAGAAGGAGGTTCCTTGCTTTTATTTTCAGTGCTGGAGATTGTGGCGTCCCGACCTGTGGAAAGCTGACGTTGCCAGTGGGGTGGGTTCTTTCAAAGCCCACCCCACCACCGTGGCAGCGTGGGACACCACTCCAGCATTTATTTTATTAAAGTACTGGAAAATAAAAACCGGCTGTGCAACCGGCAACGCTTTTCTCACCTGAGCCAGCACTTTGGAAAAGAAAATCGGAAATCCGCAATTGTAAAATAACAGCGAGGTCAGGATGTTTGTAATCCCTCTGTGTCATAAGAAGAAGACTCTTCCATTCTTCTGGTAAGAAACTTTTCGTTTTCCACATGGGCACTTCACACCCCGTATTACGGCATTTTCTATTTACGCATGGGAGATTATTTAACGTTCCCCCACTGGTAGGTTTGTCGTTGGGGGGTCAACCAAAATTCCACAGACAGGCTTCACACTGTGACTACACCCATCCCAACCTCGCTGTGATTTTATACTTGGGCGAGTGAGGCCTGCTCTTTACCCAACTGAGGCCCTTGAGTAGCCAGTAATGAACTACTTAAGAGTTGCCAGTCTCAATTCTTAGGCTGGCAGGAGCAGTTCTAGGGCATGGGGGAGGAGCCAAAAAATAAATTGGGGTGGGGTCCCGGGTGCGAAGTTGGTGAGGAGGGAGGCTGGGGAGATGGGGGGGCTCCGTCAGAAGTTACATCTTCCCATTAGGTCTGGCAACCGCCGCACGTCCCCCTTCTCCAGTCTCTTGATCAGCACAACAATCCCCTTCAGTCCTCACCACAGCCTTCTCCTACCTTTACAACCCTGAGACCCCGAAAACGTGCCTATACCTGGAATCCCGGGATAATATGATAAAACTATTGTCAAACACTGTAATTCCCATATCATTGTTTAAAGGCATGAGTTAGGAGTATGGGCATTAATTAGCTTAGATGGTTAGAGTGTACTGTAGAATGACACTAATGCCTTGGACTTGATCCTCACACTTCCTGTGGTTATTGATGGAGACCTTCCTTATTACTTTGCCCGATACTTGATGTGGAGTGGTACACCTTAAGCTGTGTAACCACTTCTTTCTTCATAATATAGAGAGATGACTACGGCCAATTATTAACTGCAGCTTCTGGCACTGTACGATCTAGAGATCTGCCAGTCAGCTGGGTTAACCAGGGCATCCTCTGCTGTGTTGCAGAAGCCATTCGTGTGGTTCTTGGTGCCAGCTCCCTGTTCCTGAAATCCCCATAGCTAGTTTCCTCTGTGCAGTTGAGACCCAGGAGTTAAAATTGGCTCTCTCTCTGTCACACGGTACTCCAAAAAGAAGCACGGTCAAACTAAGATCTAGGCTTCAGATTGTGATGAATGTAGGAATTTTAGATGTATCGTATTATATGTATTTGGTGCATGAGGGTTAAAAACCTGGGTTAGTGCGTGTATGACAGCCGCAATAGTCTTTTATAAAATTCCAGGTTTAAAAGACAGACACTTTGGCTACAAGGGATAATTAAAGCACCGTAAAAGTTTGGGCTCATGGATTTTTTTCTGTGAAGTTCCCAGGAGGTAGATATTAGAGACATTGGGGTGAATTCTCTGCCTCCCCGGTCATGCGTTCCTTGGCAGCAACGTATCCGGCAATGGGATTCTCCATTCCCACTGCCGGACAATGGGATCCAAACCCACGGGCAGGGATGCACTGCCGGTGGAACGGGGAATCCCACCAGTGGGTAATTCAGTCCATTGTGTTTGGCCTTAGTACGATGATGTAGTCAATGGGTGGAGCCAGGGGTTGAAGCAGTCAGTGTTGAGTTTCAGTTTGGATTTCAGTTAAGTTAAAGAATTGACTATGTACAAACCAGTAGCTTTTCCTAAAGTTAAAAAGATTTTGTCTGTGAACAGAGTGGGAGTTTCTGAACAGGCTGATAGGTTAAACAGTAGTTGACACAGGCAAGAATCTGCAGCTGATTCCTGAAGGATCTCTCTTTCTCAAAGTGGTTTATCAAAGACATATTTTTGCGGCAGAAAATACTGGACACTCTCAGCAGGTCTGACAGCGTCTCTGGAGAGAGAAGGGCACTAAAGTTTTGAATCTCCACGGATGATGTCAGGCCTGCTGAGATTGTCCAGTACTTTCTGTTTTTGTTTCAGATGCCATCATCCAGAGTAATTTGTTTTTATCTATTTACAGCAAGTAGTCCTGAGCTGGCTAATGGTATTTAAAAGCGGATTTTGACCCGAGGTGGGTTTTGCTTGAGTGGAGATGGAAAATATTATCTTGAAGTTAATGTTTCATGTTATTTTTAAGCATTGTTTGACTGATAATTGTCAACTATTTGTCTTTGAGGTTAAAGCTAGTACTACTGTGTTAGTAATAAAGTTTGTTTTACTACACCATGGGCGGGATTCTGCCGTAATCGGCGGAGCGGGCAATTCCGGTGGGAAGGAGTGGCATGAACCACTTCGGCATCAGGCCGCCCCAAAGGTGCGGAATCCTCCGCGCCTTCAAGGGCTAGGCCGGCCACGGAGTGGTTTACGCCACGCCGGCTGGCGGGGAAGGGGCCTGGTGTCACGCCAACCGGCGCCGAAAGGCCTCCACCAGCCGGCCCGAGTTTGCACATGCGCAGGAGCGCCAGCGTGTGCTGGCGTCATACCAGCGCATGCGCAGAGGGCTTCATCTCCGCACTGGCAATGGCGAACCGCTACAGCCGCCGGAGCAGAAAAATAGAGTGCCCCCCACAGCACAGGCCCGCCCGTGGATCGGTGGGCCCCAATTGCGGGCCAGGCTACCGTGGGGGCACCTCCCGGGGCCAGATCCCCCCGCGCCACCCCGAGAACCCCGGAGGCCGCCCGCGCCGCCAGGTCCCGCCGGTAAGGACCTACTCTAATTTACACTGGCGGGACCGGCAAAAAAATCGGGCGGCCACTCGGCCCATCGCGGGCCGGAGAATTGCCGGGGGGGGCCGCTGCCAGCGCGCTAAATCCCCGCTGCTGGAGAATTCGGCAGCCGGCGGGGGTGGGATTCACGCCGCCCCCCTGGCAATTCTCCGACCCGATTAAATTCCCGCCCCATATCTCTATTTGTGTGTGGAATTACTCCTGGAGTGAAGTATCATAATTTTACAATATTGTGTTTCTGTCTGGCATTCTAGCAACAGTCGGGTTCAGCTCCAGGATCATAATAAAATTAAAATTGTAGTTGCCCTAAAGTTGGAAATTTATATAATCTGTTGGAATCTATGAGCGTTTTTTCAGATATTCCACAAGAGAGGGGGTTTAGTCCAAAGGACTCTTAATGCATTGGTCAGAGTTGGTCGCCAACAGAAAGTCTCTTGTATTAGGTGCTCACACCGCACTAGCAATACTTGTCCTGAGTAAGCTATTTTAGCTACTGATGCTCCCCCTCATAATTGTTTTCCAGCCATTGAGGTCCTGTACTTTCTGGATATCTGTGACAGGTTTTTATTCTTTGAAAATCAAGGCAAGAAACAAGTGTTGTCCTTCAGCCTCAAAGCCCTTTCATTGTCCGATGCACAAACATCAACTTGAGGAGATTCAGTATATATAAACTAGACTGCATCCAGGTCCCCATAGTCCTTCTTCCCCAAATCTTACATCTTCACCTGACAGAGTGCCCCACAGATAGCTGATCAGGTGACTAAGGCAAGAGCTGAAGACGACCTCCCTCCCAGTTACTTAGCATTCAAAACTTGGCCTATTCTTGGAACAAACTCACTGATGGCTGACGGGAATGTCGAGGAGATTTCTGGATGTTGTTTTGAGACAGAGAGCTGAATATAATGGTCTCTGTCCCTTTATTATCTTTGTGACATCTCAGAACTGAGTGATTCATGGCATGACAAGTAAGTAAATCCACCCTCAGATCATTTCAATTTTTTGCATATCAAATTTGAAAGACATATGCATTTGTACAATTGTATAGTGTAAAAACAGGGCTTTTTAAAAATATGAATTCATGGGATGGGAGGATCCCAGGCAAGGCCAGTATTTATTGTCTATCCAAAATTGCCTTTGAGGTGGGGGTAATGAGATCGTTTCTTGAGCCGCTGCAGTCAATGTGTAAGTGCCTCCACAGTGCTGTTAGAAAAGTAGTTCATGGATTTTTTCCCAGCGACAGTGAAGAAATGGTGATACATTGTTAACCCAGGGTGATGTGTGATGTGGAGGGGAATTTGAACGTGGCAATATTCCATGCATCTATTTTCTTTGTTCTTCTGGGTGATGAGAGGTTCTGGGTTTGGAAGAAGCTGTTGGGTGTTGTCACCAAGTAAAATAAAAGGGGTTTGCGTGCATAATTTTGGAGGGTTGGTTGGACGAGCTGGCTGGAGGGCTAGTGTGTGGTGTACAATGCTGCCACTGATCAGCACAGGTTCAATTCCCATACCGGCTCTGGAGACCTGTCTCATTGCCTTGTCCCATGCTTGATGTAGAGTTGTGCCCTTCAAGCTATATAACCAATTGTTTCTCTCTAATGGAGAGAGAGTTGCCTCTGGTCCTTTGTGAACTGTGGCTAATTACCTACCATGCACCTATAATTTAATTCAGGCATTCTGTTTCCTCAGCATTATTGAAGCTAATTAATCTGTATAAAGAATGATATTTTTAAAACAATTTGACATGCCTGTGAAACAACTAGTATTTCTTCAACAATTCTCATTATATCATTCAGTGACTGTGTTATTCCTAAATGTTATAGAGCTAAATATAATTCTGAGCTTGACATTAGTTCAATTTCCTATTTAATACGCCCGTCAATACCAATTATTTCAGAAAAACTAATTACGTAACCCAATTGTAAAATATCTGACTTCAAATATCAACTTGATTGGACATGATCAATATGTTTTGTTACAGCCACTGATTTATAAAATTGAGTTGCTTTGTCAATCTGACATCCCATAATACAATTATACAGTGCTGGCTGTGGAATGGTTTCTGATTAGTAATGTAACTGGTGACATCTAGCATCAATGAGAGATTTTGCACTCATTGTGAAGTTGTATGCAGCCATATTAAGAGTTTATGTTAAACTTGCATCAAACTACTGTGTACACTTCCGGTCTTTTTATAAAAAAAATATAGAGGCATTGGTGTAGATGACAAATTATTTATATGAATCCTACTAGAAGTGGAAGGTTCGAACACTCAGTAGAGACACAACAAGCTGGGCTCTTTTCCGCCTGAATAGAAAACTGGGGACCTGGACAGATATCATAATTTTTATTAGTGTCACAAGTAGATTGATATTAACACTGCAATGAAGTTGCTGTGACAATCCCCTAGTCACCACACTATGACGTCTGTTCAGGTACACTGAGGGAGAATTCAGAATGTCATATTCAACTAACAAGCACGTCTTTCGGGACTAGTGTGAGGAAACCCGAGCACCCTGAGGAAACCCACGCAGACGTGGGGAGCAGTGCAGACTCCACACAGACAGTGACCCAAGCCGGGAATCAAACCCGGGTCCCTGGCGCTGTGCAGCAACAGTGCTAACCACTGTGCTACCGTGCCGGCCTTTTTAAGATTATGAAAGGGTTTGATAATGTAGACATAGAGAAATTGCTTTTGCTTATGGCAGAAACCAGAACCTTGTCCCTTAAATATAAGATAGGCACTAATAAATGCAAAGACAAATGCTTTTACCCAGTGATTGGCTGAATGTGAAATTTAATCTCACATAAAATAATGGAGAAGAACACATCGATGCATTTAAGGAGAGGCTAGATCAGCACATAAGGGAGAAAAAGTAAATGGCTATGTGGGTAGGATTAGATGAAATGCAGTGGGAGGAGCTTCGCATGGAGTAGAAACATGAGTATGGGCCAGTTGGGCTGAGTGTCCCGTTATGGTGCTGTAATTCTGTGTAATACTCCAATTCAGTGTAATCGAAGTTGCATGGAAACAGCTTAAAAAACTGAATTTTAAGCTTGGAAAGCTCCCAATTGATCTTCTGAACCACTTGAAACTTTTCAACATTCGAAAAGTACCAGCAAAAAAGTTACCTCCCTTCCGAACATTAACAATCTCAATGACTAATGAGCAGAACTCTCCATATCCAATTAAGCTTTGCTTTTCCCACTGTGAACGACTTGAACAGGGTGGCATAATTCAATATATGTGCTATAACTCTCCCAAATATATACTGTGTAAAACCAGTAGGCATTGTATAATCGTGCCATAAATTATAAAGGTTCATTTTCGGACCTTCTGCTGCCAGCATGTGAGATCTTCCCACTGGGAAATCATAGTTTGAAAATTACCCCTTTGCTCACTTAACAGTGATGCCAGAAAGATTTGAAAGTTATAAAGCTACTGAGGTGATTTTAATGAAATATAAATACTTCAGGTCAATGGGATCTTCGATTATAATTAACATTCTGAATAGCTTTCATATCCGGGTACAGTTCTTGGTTGAAAAAGAAAATGAACAATGACACGCATGATACTGTCCCTTTCAGGCTGAATGCACCCCACCCATAAAGGCAGATTTTGAACTTGCCACCTGGGCATAAAAGCTGATGGTGCCAATTGTCCATGGTCTTTGCAGTATCCAGGACCTTCAACCGTTTCTTGAGATCATGTGGAGTTAATAGAATAGGCTAAAGACTGGCATCTGTGATCCTTGGGACCTCAGGAAGAGGCCAAGATGGATCATCCAACCTAGGAGTTCTGGGTGAAGACAAATGGGGCTCCAGCATTGTCGATGATGAGACTGTTCAAGAAGCTACGGGCAGCATGGCAGCACAGTGGTTAGCACAGTTGCTTCACAGCTCCAGGGTCCAAGGTTCGATTTCCGACTGGGTCACTGTCTGTGCGGAGTCTGCACAATCTCCCCGTGTGTGCATGGGTTTCCTCCGGGTGCTCCGGTTTCCTCCCACAGTCCAAAGACGTGCGGGTTAGGTGGATTGGCCATGCTAAATTGCCCTTAATGTCCATAAAGGTTAAGTGGGGTTCTGGGGATAGGGTCGATACGTGGGCTTGAGTAGGGTGCTCTTTGTAACGGCTGGTGCAGAATCGATGGGCCAAATCGCCTCCTTCTGCACTGTAAATTCTATGCTCTATGCTCTATTGTTTGCTTAATTCACAAGTGGATGTGGCAGATCTACAGAGTTTGCTTTGATCCGTTGGTTGTGGAATTATTTAGCTCTGTCTGCATCAGGCAATGTCTCGCACAGTGGGTAGCACTGTTGCTTCCATGCTCCAGGGTCCCAGATTTGATTCCCGGCTTGGGTCACTGTCTGCCTGGAGTCTGCACATTCTCTTCGTATCTGCGTGGGTTTCCTCCGGGTGCTCCGGTTACCTCTCACAAGTCCCGAAAGACGTGATGTTAGGTGAATTGGATATTTTGAATTCTCCCTCTGTGTACCTGAACAGGCGGCAGAATGTGGCGACTCGAAGCTTTTCACAGTAACTTCATTGCAGTGTTAATGTAAACCTGCTTGTGACAATAAAGATTATTATTATATTTAACATGGATGTAGTCCTATGCATGTCGTCACCTGGTTGACACATCATTTTTCGATTCACCTGGTGCTTCTCTTGGCGTGCTGTTGTTCAGAACACTTTGAACCAGGGTTGCCCCATGGATTGATGATAACGGCAGGGTGAGGAATAAACTGTGTGGTTAGAAGTTGTGGAGGAATACAATGCTTTTGCTGCTGGTGGCCCACAGCATCTCATGGATTTCAGGTTTTGAGCTGCTAGATCTGTTCTGAACCTATCCCAGCGTGGTGGCAATGCCACATAAGACACCAAAGCATCTCCACAAGAACTGTACCGTGTTTGCTGCTCCCAATCCTGTCATGTGCCAAATCATCTGCAACAGGGAGATTGATGACAATGGGGTCAAGTAGGGTTTTCAATAATGTTTATTCTCTTAGCAGCTCCCGCAGGCCCAGTCTGGCATATACGGCATTCAAGAACCGCCCAGTGATGCGACCGAGCCACACTTGGTGGTGGACATTGATGTCTCCCACAAGGAACACATTCTGTACATTTGCCGCCCTCAGCTTTTCTTTGAAGTGATTCTCAACATGTGATTCCATCATAATGTCAGAGGTGGGGATGTTTGTGGGTGACTGCACCATGTTCAGAACCATTCACAACTCCACAGATCCATGTCCAAATGCAGCAAGACCTTGAAAATATCCAGGCTTGGCTGACATGTGTAAAGTGACATTTACAACACCAGGAAATGACCATCTCTAACGAGGAATAATCTAACCATCACCCCTTGACATTCAATGGCATGACCATTACTGAATCTCCTACTGTCACCATCCTGGGGGCTTGCCATTGAACAGAATCTGAGCTGGACTAACTACATAAATACTGTGGCTTCAAGAGCAGATCAGTAGTCAGGATTCCTGCGGTGAGTAACTCACTTCCTGATTCCTCAGCCGGACCACTCTGCACGACAAAAGTCAGAAGTGTGGTGGAACACTCTCCATTTGCCTGGATGATAGAATACTCTCCATTTGCAGCTCCAACAACATTTGCAAATGCTCAATACCATCAAGGACAAAGCAGCTTGCTTGGTTGGCACCCCTTCCACAACCATTTACTCCCTCCATCATTGATGCACAGTGGCAGTAGTTTGTACCATCTAAGAGGTACACTGCAGGAACTCGCCAAGTTTCCTTTGGCAGCACCTTTCAAATCCACAACCACTACCATCTAGAAGGACAAGGGCAGCAGACACATGGGACGGCCAGCACCAGGAGTTGCCCATTCAAATCACTCACCACCCTGACTTGAAAAGATATAATCACTGCCGCTGGGTCAAACTCCTTCACTAACAGCACTGTGGGTGTACCACATGGACTGGATCGGTTCAAGAAGGGAGCTCACCAGCACATTCTCAAAGGCAATTAGGGATGTGCAATTAATGCTGGCCTCACTAGCAATGCCCACATCCTGTAAATTAATTTTATAAGATTCTTTGTCCATATTGTTATTCTTTTGCAGCATTAACACTGCCCAGTATAGCTTGCTGTGCCTTAGAATATTCAGAAATTGAAGTAAGGTGGGCAACTGCTAGCAGTCTTTCCAGAATTGTTTGTGGACTAAGAGAAATAGTGATGCTTCCTCTTGGCCCTCCAAACTGTTTTGCTACCCTCCCTAAGAATTGTACACTCCACACCAACCATCCATCACATTTCATGACCCCAATGGCTGGCGATATCATCCCCAAATGGCCACCCTATGTATTTCATAATCTTCTCTGTTCAGCCGCTCCTTTTCTCCCAATGTTCCCACAACACCATTATTGTCACTGTTCCCAACACTTGATCTTTCCTTCAAGCAATGTCTCCTCTTCCCAGCCCCCGAATCTTTCCAGCGCCCACATCGGTGCACCATCTCCTGAATTTTCACTCCTTTCCCTAGAGCTCCTGGCTAAGGCCTAGGCACCCATCAGCCAGACAGAATCTCAATCTAGTTGGCTGAGGTTGGAAAACAGATTCCAAAAAAAGAGTGATGTCTTCCTTTAAATTCGGCAGGATCTGAGGAAAATCCATTTGTCTGGTTTGCTGAAGGCAAACTGCAATCTCTTTGATTTGATTTATTGTTACGTGTACCGAGGTACAGTGAAAAGTATTGTTCTGCGTACAGTCCAGACAGATAGTTCCATACATGGAAAAACATGAGACATACATAAATACATACAAAGTAAATACATAGACATTGAGTGAAGCATACGGAGTGTAGTGTTACTCAAGTAGAGAAGATGCATAGAGAGATAAGTTCTGTCCTTAAGATGGTCTTTCAGGAGTCTGATAACATCGGGGAAGAAGCTGTTTTTGAATCTGTTTGTGCGTGTTCTCAGACTTTTGGATCTCCTGCCCAATGGAAGAGGTTGGAAGAGAATAACCCGGACTGGGCTGTGCTCATTACTCTTCGTAGTTTCTTATAGTCTTGGGCCAAACAGTTGATATACCAAGCTGTGAAGCCAGATAGGATGCTTTCTATGGTGCATCTGTAAAAATTGGTAAGAGTGAATGTAGACATGCCGAATTTCCTTAGTTTCCGGAGGAAGTATAGATGCTGTTCTGCTTTCTTGGTCATAGCATTGAGGTGGGTGGACCAGGACAGATTGTTGGTAATGTGCACACCTAGGAATTTGAAGCTGTTAACCATCTCCACCTCAGCACTATTGATGCAGATGTGGGTGTGTACGATACTTTGCTTCCTGAAGTTGAGGTAGAGATTGTTGTCGTTACACCATACCACTAGGTTCTCTATCTCCCTCCTGCACTCTGATTCAGCGTTGTTCAAGATCTGACCCCCTATGGTCATGTCATCATCAAACTTGTAGATGGAGTTGGAGCCAAATTTTTTCACACAGTCATGTGTGTACAGGGAGTATATTAGTGGGTTTAGTACGCAGTCCTGCGGGGCACTGGTATTGAGGACTATCATGGAAGAGGTGTTGTTGTTTATGCTTACTGATTGTGGTCTATGGGTCAGGAAGTTGAGGATCCCGTTGCAGAAGAAGAAGCCAAGTCCTAGGTTTTGGAGTTTTAATATGAGCTTCGTTGGGATTGTGGTGTGAAGGAATGGAGTCAATGAATAGGAGTCTGAAGTCGAAGTTCCAGTTGTTGAGATGCTCCACGGATGAGTGGAGGGCCAGGGAAATGGTGTTTGCTGTGGACCAGTTGTGGCGGTATGCGAATTGCAGTGGATGAAGGCATTCTGGATGGATGAAGCTGATGTGTCTCATGACCAATCTCCCGAAGCACTTCATAATGATAGATGTCAAGATCACCAGATGGTAGTCTTTGAGGAACGTTCCCTAGTTCTTCTTAGACACCGGTATGATGGTGGTCTTCTTGAATAGATTAGAGGTTGAAGATGTCCGCGAACACACCCGCCAGTTGGTCCACGAAGAATGTGAGTGCACGACCAGGGAATCGCTCAGCATCCATTGCTTTCCGAGGGAGCACTTTCAAGAAGGCTGATCTGACTTCAGAAGCTGTGATGGTAGACATGGTGTGTCCAAGGCTGCTGGGACAGTTGACAATGATTTGATGGTTGATTTTTAGAATGCATTGAGTTCATCGGGGAGGGGTATGCTGCCCGTGATTCTACACAGCTTCGCTTTGTAACCTGTTATGTTGTTAAAGCCTTGCCACACCCACCGAGAGTCTATGTTGTTAGTCTGTGACTGCAGCTTAGTCTGGTATTGTCTCTTAGCATCCCTGATGGTTTTGTGGAGGTCGTCCCTGGATTTCTTATATAAGTCAGGGTCACTGACCTTGAACGCCTCAGATCTGGCTTCCATAGGGAGTGAATCTCCCGATTCTGGTTGGGGAACGTACGTATTACATTTTTTTCACGCAATCTTCTACACAGTTGTTGGTGAAGTCTGTGATGGTAGTGGCATACTTATTTAGGTTGGCTGCTGAGTTCTTGGATATGGACCAGTTCACTGACTCCAAGCAGTTACTCTTCTGTTGCCTCGGATCAGCACTGCACGACCTTCTGAACCGGATTCTCACGCTTACGTTTCTGCTTCTCTCCTCACACGCCGAAGCATCCGGGTTCAGTTACTGCCTTGGGTCACTGTCTGTATCGAGTTTGTATGGTCTCCCCGAGTCTGCGTGGATTTCCTCCGGATGCTCCTGTTTCCTCCCACAGTCCAAAGATGTGCAGGTGGACTGGCCATGATAAAAATTGCCACTTACTGTCCAGAGATGTGTGGGTTAGGTTATGGAGTTATGGGTTTAGGGCAGGGTGGATAGATGAGTGGACATGGGTAGAGTGCGATTTCGATGGGCCGGTGCGACACGATGGGCCGAATGGTCATCTTCTGCACTGTAGGGATTATATGATTCTATGTTGCCAAATAAGTTAACTTGTGAGTGGCTACTACTGTCAGATGACCTTGCCTGCCACCAGATTTGTAAGATCTTGTATATGTACCACTTCTCCAGTGTTTTGTGGTACCTGCTGCAGGTCATCCAAGTCTGTGAAGTATATTGCAGCAAACATTAATGCACTGCTGGCAAATGCCAATGATGGCAAACGTTAATGCAAATGACTGCATCAGTAGCCACTTCACGCATTTTTCAGTTGGTCAGCTGAAACATCCTCCTATTCCAGTAAACAATACAAATTTACACCATACAGATTTACCCATTCATGCTTTTAAACCATCCTGCATGTACAGTCAAACACATGAGAATGCGTCACTGGTCCATCTGCCCTGCAATGGAAATTGGATAAGTTTCATTACTGGGAATTAATACATGTCACACAACCACTTCAAATTCAAAACAAGTTTTTTTTTATGCGACACATTGTCCGACCTCTAAGAAATAACTGAAATCACTTCACCTGCTGGATTAATTTGAAATGCAGACAATGTTCTCAGGCAGATACTTTTGAACATTGAACTCTTCAGCATCTCTCAACAAATGGAAATGATTAGTTAAGCGATGTTTGCAGAAGGAAGGTTGTTAGGTGGCACGCCAGCATAATTCCTTGATTTCCGACATCTGTCTGTGCTACCAGAACAGAAAGATTTGACTTCATTTCAACTGAACATAGAGCATAGAACATACAATGCAGAAGGAGGCCATTCGGCCCATCGAGTCTGCACCAACCCACTTAAGCCCTCACTTCCACCCTATCCCCATAACCCAATAATCCCTCCAAACCTTTTTGGCCACTATGGGCAATTTATCATGGCCAATCCACCTGACCTGCATGTCTTTGGACTGTGGGAGGAAACCGGAGCACCCGGAGGAAACCCACGCAGACAGGGGGAGAACGTGCAGACTCCACACAGACAGTGACCCAGCGGGGAATCGAACCTGGGACCCTGGTGCTGTGAAGCCACAGTGCTAGCCACTTTGTGACGATTCAGTACTCAAATTCAATCCTACATGATGACATCTTGGGCAATCTCTCCTTAGCTCCAACCTATCCCTGACCTTTTATTCTGCTGCACTTTCTCCAGATCCCTCTCCAACGATACAACCAATTACATTTCTGTTCAGTTCTGAAGAAGAGTCACACGGACCCGAAACGCAAACTCTGTTTCCCTCTCCACATATGCTGCTAGACCTGGTGATTCTTTCCAGTAGTTTCTGCATCTGTATTTTATATTAACCCAAATTACCAGTTTCATGGCGTATTTAGATTGATTTGTGCTACTTGTCGCACATCTGAATTTGACTGTTGGGTTATCAAACAAATAAGGTGGAAATATTCTCTGCAAAAGTTCTGGAGTCAGTACTGTGGTAAACAAAAACACTGCAGACATTTTGTTTGGGCAATGGATGATCTGAGCCCTCAGCTTCTCTATAAAGTCCAGTGATTCGTTTTCCTCATTCATTGCTGGCCTGTGTAAACCTTTTTACAGCTTCTAGCTGCCAGAAATGAAAACCATGAATCATAACTTTCAATCAACTGTGCATGCTTTAAGGCTTCTACTCAAAATCATTCCGGAAAGTAAAAGGGACATTATTTACTGTTTACCTTCAGATGAATTTCTCAGAGATTACTCATTCTTTCACTGCGGTTGCAAGAACTAAAGTTTTAATGAATGTCTCAGTGTTTCAACAGTTGCTTGGCCATGCTATTGATCATCGTAGTCCTGTCAGTGGACTTATAAAAAGCGCAAGAATTGTAGCAAAGAGGAAATTTCACTTCCAGCTTGATGCAGAACTTGGCTCCTGGAACATAACTTTCCTGACTGAGCCATCCTGTATGTTTGACACTTTATTGTGCATGATGTCATCTTCGTGCCTTCATTTTGCTCACTACAATTTGAGTGGAAATAGAAGTTGTTTCTTCAGGTTATGGGCACATTTGAATAAACAAAGAAGCAATACGGTGTTACAGTGATTGGCACCGCTGCTTCATGGCACTAGGGACCTGGGTTTGATTCTCACCTTGGCTGACTGGATGTGCAGTTTGCACTTTCTCCCTGTGTCCTCGTGGGTTTTCTCCGGTTTCATCCTCCAGTCCAAAGATGTGCAGGTTAGGTGGATTGGTCATGCTAAATTGCCCTTTATGGGAGGTTATGGGGAGGGGGAGGGGGCCGAGGTAGGGTGCTTTTTCAGAGGGGCAGTGCAGACTTGGTAGACCGAATGGCCTCTTTCTGCATTCTAAGGATTCTATGATTAGGCTCAGAAGTACTTACTTTGCTTTCTATTTATTTCCTGACAACAGCTAAGCATGATTATTGCTAAACCATCTACAGCTCACATTCTGCCAGATTTTAATGTTAAAATTAAAAAGTTATGCTATTCAATCACAGTATAGCTGAAATTATTTTGATAAACTGGCCACAGTTATTCGGCTGCAGTCCTGTTTTTGAGGCGTATGTGGCCTTTGAAATATGGGAGTATCATTTTAGTTTACTTGTCATTTTTGGGAGATAAGATAGTGCTAGGAACACACACGAGCAGCTTTCAAACCACTACCTACTTCCCGGAGGTGCCATTTCCCACTTTGAACTGCCCTCCTCAGCATAGCATGATCATAACTGATGTGAGGGCCTCTTAATCAGTACTATAAAAAGAGAACACGCAGCATTTGAGCTCAGTGCAAGTTTAATATTTTGAGCTATTGGCTTTCCGTCATGTAAATGCTGCATCACTGTGTGTCTGCACAAAGAGAGATTTTGCAATTTTTAGACTGTATTTCTTTTTCGCCTCACTCCAGTCTGACTCCAAACATGGGTGCTCTGGAAGCTGCTTTTGGGAACAGTGGAAGCAACGAGGGAGGCACCACAGAGAAGGGCAAGCTTACAGATGATGGAGGAGGACCAGAGCATTCAGCAAAAGTCGGCCATGTCTGCAGAAGATATCCAGGTACCCCTTTTACTCTGTTACCTTTGCTAAAGAGGAATGCATGAGGCACCCTTGTGCATGAGGCACTTAGGAGACTGTCTCTGAACTATGTCAGCTGCTGCTGTCACTAATTGAAACTCCAGTTAATAAGGCATGGCTAACAATACCCTTGGCTGTTAAGTTCACCGTCACTCTCATCTTCTATGTCACAAGCTCTTTTCAGGTGACAAGAGGCGACATCAGCAACATTTCGGCGTTTGGATCTCACCAATATATCAGGTAAATCACCGAGGTTCTCTACAGCAAGAGGAACACTGTTCTACTACACTCACTCTCAAACTCATCCCCTGCTGGGACCACAGTCATTGACAGGACAGAGCTGTGGCTGCCAACCATTCTGTGGTGAGGTTTCCCCTCCACAGAGCTGGCCAAGCAGCCATGGGTGCCATTTGTTTTATTAAAGTGAATAACTCCTCAGAGAGTGCCTCATGATGGAGACGCCCTCAGGCCCACCATCCTGGGAGTGACAGCACTCAGCCTCCAGCTTTCCTGCTGAAGCTCTATGTTCTCTGATTACACCTACAGCTACAGGAGCTGCTGCCACCTTTCATTGGCTAATAGATCCAGAGGAGGCCTCTTAATTTAGTACCTCTGAAAAAAATATTACTGACTGCCAGGGTGGATCTGAAAATGGACACAACCCACAATTATTTTAGGGCATGAGATTCTGCCCTCAGAAACCTAGTCTCATTTAACGAGTGGACAAAATAGGTTTTCCACATCTAGGCCACGACATAACTATGACATAATTGTTCAATCCCACTTTTGTGGAGCCAAGACCAAATGAAGAACAACGTTTTGCTCATGTCTGGGCCGTGTACTAAACTTTCACTCAGCCGGAGACCGTGAGGTGGGGGGCAAATATCGAAAATTGGCTTCCGGGAGAGCAATACTGCAGCTTGACCCATCTCGGGGTGGGGGGGGGGGGGGGGGGGGGGGGGGGGGGGGGGGGGGGGGGGGGGTGATGATGGGGGATATGTCACGATCACCCTTATCTCCAATTAACAGACCATTAAGCTACTTGAGGTGTTTGTTAATGGACTGAGGAGGGCCAGATAATTTTTCAAATTCCAAATTGCCAATCCTAAACGCTCTGCTGAATGTCAGTGCACAGCTGCAGGGTACAATATGGGGAGCTGTAAATGTTCTTTTCAAATTGGAAATGAATTTGCCACCAGGTGCTTTACTGTGAGATCGATGCAGTGCACTGTGGTTATCAATCTGCTTAATTCTCCGAGCGCTGTAGCCTCTGGTCTTCTAAACCCCTACTTCCTCTCTTGTGCAAGGCAGTGGCAGGCCCTGGCATGGCTGTCATCTGCCTTCAAAGCTGCATCTGCCTCCCCACAGAGCTCAGTGCCTCAAATTGGGTGCTGGGTTCACTTCTGGCCGACCTGGGACATTAATGCTTAAAGAGTGCAGTGCAGGAGCAACATGGACACAATGTGGGATCCCAAGGCCAACTTGAAAATCAAGCTGCTTGTGTTGTGAAACAGTCAGTTTGTGAATGGTTGTATGTGAAAAGATGTCACTAAGGTATGATAGTTATGGAACTGTGTCCTAGTACCACTCAACCTTCAAAGGAAGAGAGATTGATTGGAAAGTAGAAAATGCTTTTGACTCAAGTTAACATTTTGGCCATCGTTCCCATAATATCATCAATGTCACTGAGCGGAAGACATAAAAAGAAATAAACATCATTACCTGTTATTCCCTGAGCAGAGAGGTGATTTTTATCTATCCTTTCAATCCTAACTCTCTCTCCAAATGGTGACACAAAAGGTCTTTATTGGATTCTGAGAGTGAACATCTTGAATCATTTGATTACTTTTAACTTCAGTACAAATCTACATGTCATTTATCAGAGATAAGAATTAAAAATTCTTAATTGTATGAGAATAAACTAACACCTAACTCCACATATATATTGGATCAAGGTGTCCCTGGAGTGACGATCATCGTCAGATTCCCACTCCGCTCCTATTTTCATACCTTAGTCTGGAATTGCAAATTGACTTCAGAGTGGTACCTGCTGAGACATGTGCAGTGTAGCTGCTCTTGGAGTTCTCCAGTGTAGTGAAGGATCATCATGGGAAACAAAGCCACTCCCCCTTTTTACAGGAGTCAGAGGTGGGGGTGTCTGGGGTTGAAGGTAGCCGAAAGCTGGGAGGTGGGTGGGTCAGGAGGGTAAGAGGTGTCAGGGGTGGTGGTAGGGGGGGTCAGGATTGTAATCAGGAAGTGGCGTGTAGTCAGTATGTCCCGTGGGAGGGAATTTGGCCGGTGGGGGGGGGGGGGGGATGTCAGTAGCATAGCTACTCATGAGTTAGCACTGTTTTTGACCCTTTTAATTTTTCCTGGGTTACTATTCAAAGCCAAATTCCCCGACTTTGAATCAGAATTTCAGATGCAGGGTAATTGCCCAACAAAAGGACATCTTCTGGGATATCTCTGGGGTACAAGGCTCCAGAGAATGGAAGATTTGGGCAATAAGACCATAAGAAATAGAAACAGTAGGCCATTCGGCCCCTCGAGCCCGCTCTGCCACTCAAAGTATCATGGCCCATCCGACATTCCTCAAGTCTATTTTTCTGCCCTTTCCCCATAATCCTTGATTCCCTTACTGATCAAGGATCTGTCTATCTCAGCCTTACATATCCACAAGGACTCTGCCCCTACAGCTCTCTGTGGTGAGGAGTTCCAAAGACTCACAACTGTTTGAGAGAAGGAATTCCTCCTCAACTCAGCCATTGACCCAAAGTTTGCAATCAGCAGTGAAGGAAGGGTGCTTAATGCTGACTTTGTCTCTAATGCTGACTAAATCTCTAGCAATCTCTCTGCGGAGAATTTCTCTTCCATCACCCTGATACTGAAACTAATTGCAGCATTCTATACTGGGCAATTCCAGTGTGGAGTTGGAGTGATGTCATCAGGCTGTTCAAGCAGCCAATCACGTTAAAGAACTTCAACAGACACACAGGCAGGAAAGAAAAATAAAATCACTCTGAATGTTTTCTAACATCGAGCAACTTAAACATTGAAACATACACATGGGGTGAATGTAGAATGTAAAATATGCTGAAAAACATTTCTCTTAAAAACAATTTTAATTAGAAATAAGCTTCGAAAGTCTACGATTTAATAATTGAACAGCATCTGGAATTTTTTCCCCAGGCCAATTCTCTTCTTCATCAAATTTTATCAACCACATTGCTGTTAAAAACCCAGTTACTCCCGTTCGAACCAGGTGCAACTTGTATGGGCTTCTAAAAGCAACGCAGGGAAAGGTAAGTTGAAGTCTCACTGATTTCATTATTGTTGCCTCTGTGGGAAGGCTGTCCATTAGGTGAGACCACAGCTTCAAGACTTCCACTCTAATCCTGGCAAGCCCAATATCCTGAAATTGTCATCAGTTTCAAAAGTGTTCATTGTTAACCCCCATCTACCCATTGTAATGTATTCATGGGCACCATACAGTCCTTCTTTGAGGGCAAAGAAATTGCATTCTCAACCCTCACTTAAATTCAACTTCCCCACAAATTGTCATTGTTGAGGCTGATTGTAAGCTTCTCATAAACCTTCAGATCTACCAAACACCAACCAGTAATGCTACAGCAATGATAAAGACATGAGACACCAACCCCACCCACTGTTTGTCCGGCATTGCACATATTCTGCTCAAGTTCCTGACATTTGTATGCTTCCTTGTTTGTAATAATTTGTGTGCTTTCAATAATTTGATTTTGTCATGTTCTATGCCAACATTGAGGGCATTTAAAAATTTATTGGATAAGCATATGGATGATAAGGGCATAGTGTAGGTTAGATGGCCTTTAGATTTTTTTTTCCATGTCGGTGCAACATCGAGGGCCGAAGGGCCTGTACTGCGCTGTATCGTTCTATGTTCTATGTTCTATTAACCACGGTAGCACAGTGGGTAGCATTGTTGCTTCACAGCGCCAGGATCCTGGGTTCTATTCCTGGCTTAGGTCACCATCCGTACGTAGTCTGCACGTTCTCCCCCTAACTGCCTGGGTTTCCTCCGGGTGCTCCGGTTTCCTCCCACAAGTCCCGAAAGATGTGCTTGTCAGGTGAATTGGACATTTTCAATTCTCCCTCTGTGCACCCGAACAGGTGCCGGAATGTGGCGACTCGGAGATTTTCACAGTAACTTCATTTGAATGTTATTATTATATAATGAGGGGCAGCAGGGTAGCATGGTGGTTAGCATAAATGCTTTACAGCTCCAGGGTCCCAGGTTCGATTCCCGGCTGGGTCACTGTCTGTGTGGAGTCTGCACGTCCTCCCCCTGTGTGCGTGGGTTTCCTCCGGGTGCTCCGGTTTCCTCCCACAGTCCAAAGATGTGCGGGTTAGGTGGATTGGCCATGCTAAATTGCCCGTAGTGTCCTAATAAAAGTAAGGTTAAGGGGGGGGTTGTTGGGTTACGGGTATAGGGTGGATACGTGGGTTTGAGTAGGGTGATCATGGCTCGGCACAACATTGAGGGCCGAAGGGCCTGTTCTGTGCTGTACTGTTCTATATTCTATATAGAGGATGAGTGCAATTTTCCCACATGTTGCACCCGGCACCGATCCAATTGTGCCGGGAGCATCATGCGAGAGGCCCAAAATGGGCTTCATGGCAGGTGTAAAACTGGATGGGAGTCACTCACCCCGCAGCGCCCAGCGTGATCTGGAACATGCCTTGGCTGTGTATGCTCCAGGTAGTCATATTTAAATGATCATTAGGTTCATCTAAATGTATGTGGCCATGTTGAGGCCATATTGGCACCCAGCAACACTGGCAATGTCTGGGTGCCAGGCTGGTTAGTGATGGGACCTGAGGGGGGCTGGGGTCACACCTATGAACAGGGAGTATGAAGGGTCAAGGGATGAAGAGGGTATGAAGGGGCGGGTAGGAGAGTAAATGGGGGGTATGAAGGGGTTTTATGAATGTTGGGGGCGAATGGACGGATCCTGAGAAGGGGGGTCCTGAAGGTTGAGGGGCCCTCATAAATCCTATGGTGTGATCTGCTCACATGGGGCGGGGAGGGGCAATTCCCGGATGCCCACAAGGATGGATGGTGTGGGTCAGGCTCACCCTCATGCCTGGGTGGAAGGGGGGCTCATGTTAACTTTTATTCATGAGTGGAGGTTGCCCCTCGGGAATGAGGGCTGGGAGAGCTGCCCATGTCTGAGGGGATCATATTGTCCATGGATAGGTGGTGTAGGGGACACTCAAACTCACTTTGAGTTCGGGGCTCCCTTTCAAAATAGCTTCCCAATCCCTGAAGAGCCAGTCTGGCCGGAGAGTTTAGTTCCTCACTGCAGAAAAAAGTCAAAGTGTGGGGGTGGCTGGTGCAAAACTCTCAAATCCCCAGAAACTGATTAAGGGCTGGATTCTCCATCATCCAAAGCAGGTATTGGGGTCCACAGTGTGGAGGAGAATTGCGCAATTGGGATCGATCTGGGCGTTGGCAATGCTCAACCGCCCGCTGGCACAGGAATCGATAGCCATGACCGCGCGTCAGCGCAAGAATGTAATTGATTGCCAATGGATCTTAATGACACAATTGCATCCATTTCCCGGGCCCAGCATCCTATGCTCAGGCCCTCCATGTTCTCCGCTCCCCGGGGCTGGAAATCACGTGGGCACAGATCACTTATGGTCTCTACCTGCATGGCCCTGATGTGGTGGACCTCGCAGTGGGACAACGGGTTAACTCCTGAGGTAAGTTGCCCCAGAGCCCATCTAAGGGACATATCCCCTCCCCACAATGCACGACCTGCCCACCCGCTCCTTTACCAGAGCTCCCACACTTCCTCGTCCCCCAGGAATCTCCTTAATAGGGACCCCTTCAGGGGCACTTACAATAGGGAGATCTCCCAGAACCCTCTAACTAGAGAGCAGTCCTGGAAAGGCAGTGAAAAAGATTACAGCTGTAACAACACTGGAAATTCTATGTATTCATTTCTCAAAGGTGAACAGCCGTGACCTGTCATTCAACCCTGCAGATCTATTAGCTGCAAGCCCACGAGTAATGGGCTGTGATTGGCAGCTTCCACCAACCACTGCAGCCTTGATCCATTCATCTCTCTTCATGGATCAGTGACTCTAAGTGATGAACCCCAATGTTTACAAACATTGACCACATCAAAGAGAGGTACGTGCATTGCAATTACACGCTTTTGTTCCCCCCGTGGCCCAGAGCGAGTTCCATCAGGGCCACACTGGTAAATATCTGAAGTGAGCCGTGCCTACTTGATTCCTGGCCCAGGATGGAGAATAAGGTGTGGGGCCTGCTGAAGGGATATAAATGGGTCATTAACACCAATTTTCATTCATTTACATCCTCCCTCTGGCCCCCGGTCGTGAACCTCGATCCCGGCGCCAGCTGGGGGTCGGAGCATTGCGTTCAGATCGGTGCCCAGTGCTGATCCCGGTTTTCTCCTGGCGCCCGATTCTCCGTCCCATCGGGAAATGTGCTTTGGGCGTCCCAGGGCAGAGAAACCAGCCCGGGATTGTTTTCCGCTTCGAGCATCAATTCTCTTTAAATTCCATTCATCAACCAGTTAGGAAATTTAGCAAGCAGAGTGAAACCACAAGCTGATGATGACCTCTACAGCACATCTCAGCTGCATCAGCAGGGACCACTTTCCTTGGAAACCTGCTGGAAATGTCTGCTGCAATCAGCAGCCTGCTTTTCCATTCACTAATATCTTTAGATGGTTCACAAAATTTCTTGTGTATATCATCCACCATTGGGATATTAAGTTCACTTTGAATAATTCATCTGTTTCTCATCAACAGGGAGCAATCGTATTTGCCAAAGTAACAAGAATAATCATAAACTAACACCATGTTTACTTGCAAAACTTCCTGTTTTATCGCAGTCCTCTCACTTGACACCAAACCACGTTCACATCTTATTTCCGGATTTTCATTTATTTGTCGAATACAAAATTTGAAATGAATTGATTTTCTCACCATTTAACCCCATTTAGAGCTAATTCAAGCAGAAAATTATGCATAGTTAAGTATAACCACACACGTTTGAAATCAGGACAGGAATTCTCAGTTTGGGAGATTGTTCTCTCTGCGGAGCTGAATCACACCTGATTTGCAATCCTGCTGGGAGCGCAAATCTGGAAGTGATACACCATCCATAACCATGCAAATTTATGCATGGCGGGGTTTGCAAAGGATTCCGTAGCGGATCTTGCTGTCAGGCCGCCATTTTAAAGGGCAGGTCAATAATGACGGCCAGCAGCTTGGCCCTCCTCCCCGCATCCTTCCCACAATGCAATTTATCCCCCACCCCTGTTTTTTTTGTGTTACCCCCTCCTCCACTGTACAAGGGTGGCCTGCCTTTGCAACAAAGACCCCACCATAGAGCCCCCAATAGAGATAGCTCTACCAGAGACCCCCCAGTTACAGAGAACCCCCCCCCCCCCATAACTGAGACCCCTGCCTGGAAGCCCTCCATGAGAGAGATTCCTGTCTTGAAGCCCTCAAGAGAGCACCGCCTGGAAGCGCCCCAGAAGAGAGCCCCCGCCGAGAAGTTGCTGTAAAACTCACCTGGGCAATACACCTGCTGGCTCAGGCAGAGGAAGCAGCACCTGTCAATTCCTGGAAAGAGAAAACCAGTCAGCTGGGTTTAAACCACCTCAGATCTTTGATCTGCAAGCCTTTGATTCATATTTTAATGAAACTGCTCCAACTAGGCTATGTGTGCAGCTTCCACATACATCCAACTACAATGTTTATAAACATCTAGATATGTATGCCAGCTTATGGAAAATTACCGACCTGTATTTAAACCCCTCAGATCCTTCAACTGCAAGTCATTCATTCATTTATTTCAGTGGTCTGTGATTGACAGCTTCCACAAACACAAGTGTCAGTCTTGCTTGATTCATCTTCCTTCAAGATTCCATAACTCTTAAGTGCTGTAGCCACAATGTTTACAAACATAGAACATAGAACAGTACAGCACAGAACAGGCCCTTCGGCCCTCGATGTTGTGCCGAGCCATGATCACCCTACTCAAACCCACGTATCCACCCTATACCCGTAACCCAACAACCCCCCCTTAACCTTACTTTTTTTATTAGGACACTACGGGCAATTTAGCATGGCCAATCCACCTAACCCGCACATCTTTGGACTGTGGGAGGAAACCGGAGCACCCGGAGGAAACCCACGCACACAGGGGGAGGACGTGCAGACTCCACACAGACAGTGACCCAGCCGGGAATCGAACCTGGGACCCTGGAGCTGTGAAGCATTTATGCTAACCACCATGCTACCCTGCTGCCCTCATCTACCACATCAAAGAGAGCTACGTGCTGAGTGGTTTAAATATAGATCAATGCTTTTTTTTTCCAGGAACAGATGCGTGGTGCTTCCTCTGTCTGAGCCAGCAAGTGTATACCCAGGTGAGTGTTAGAACAGCAGTTTTTTCACTTCCCCATATCTGAACTGCTCTCCAGCGTCCAGACAGGTATCTCTTTTCTGGGGTATCTATGGGGGTGTCACTTTATTTTTGGGGTCCCTTTATTTTGGGTATATCTGGGGGTCCCTTCAGACAGGGGACCTCATGGTGGGTCCCCCTGTCCAGGGAGTCTCAGGCGGCGGTCCTACCCAGAGAGTCTCTGGGGTGGGGTACTTTATTTAGGAAGTCTCTGTGGAGGGGTCTCCCTCTCCGAGGGTCTCTGTGGGGTGCGCCCCTCTCCAGGGGGTATCCCTATCTAGGGGGCCTCAGAGGGTCCACCTATCTAGGATGTCTCGGGATGGTGCCCCATCCAAAGGGTCTCGAGGTGGACCTAACCTTGGGAGGGTGATCCTACGCAGGTGTTGACGGGGGGGAAAGTGCCCTATCCAGGAGGTCTCTGGGGGTCCCTTTACTTAGTGGGTCTCTGTAGCCGGTTCCCTTATTTAGGGAGTCTCTGTGGGGTGTCCCTTTAGTTAGAGGGCCTGGGGGGAGAGGGGTTCCTTTATTAGGGGATCTCTGTAGGGGATTCTTTTATTCAGGGGTCTCTGTTGGGGGGAGTTCCTGTACTAAGGGGTCTCTGTTTGGGGTACCCCTATTCAGAGGTTCTCAAGGCAGGGTCCCATATTTAGGCGGTCTGTGGGAGGATCCCGGGTTGTCCCCCTCTCCATGGGGTCTTCAGTGATTGGGCCATGCTCCACCTCGCTCGAGTGAAACGAGGCCAGTGAATAGCAGGAGTGGTGGAAAACGAGAATCACGCCGGGCACCAAACTGCTATCTGTGATCCATCAACTGTTGCATCCCCGGAGCTCTCCTCCAAGGTGGTCACATGGTAGGCCGGGGAGGGGGCCACCCCGGATGCGTCGTTGCCATTGGCTGGAGGACCTGCAGGAGAATGTACACGTGGTCAGTGGGTCTGGGTCAGTCTGTATGGCAATAACAACTCGTGTAACAGTCCATCCGGGTGTGGCTGGTGGATCCTCACCCTTGCGGTGTGCGCTGACCATTGTATTGGAGACCAGTCTGTCCTCGGCCAACCCCAGGGCTCGCTCTTCGAAGGTCGGGTGGATTATTATGTCAGGCACCCCTCCGCCGGTCTGGGGACACAGAGAGCATCATTAGCCACACGTTCAGTTCATATTGGGGGTGGAAGAGGTGCGGAAAGGGGGCGCTGGTCGTATCGGGGGTTGTCAACTCACCCATGCTGCCAAGTTGACCTTCCTGTGGCCCTGGAGACCAATCCTCCTGATCACATTAGCCGAGCTTATGGCCACTGTCACCTCATCCCAGGCGGCACTGACTGCCCTGTGGATCACCCCCTGGGACCCCCGGGGGAACAGAACACCCTTCCTGGCCTCCAATGCATCTAGGAACCTCCCCAGGCACCCCCCCTCCACCTGTAACCCCTCCCAACCTCCTACTAGAGGCCCCTACTTACCTGCCATGCACAACCCCACCCTTCATACCCCCCCTCCTTTCATGAACATGGCCCCTCTCAGACCCTGAGCCTTGGTAGTACCACCCTAGCACTTGGACACCTTGTACTGCCACCCTGGCACCCAGGCAGTGCTTCAGCTAGCTTGGCAGTGCAACCTAGGCATCATGACAGTGCCATTGTTCCAGGGGGAGGGCCAAGGGGCCACCCTGCACCAGCGGCCTCCAATGACCCGGGAGACACCCGGACGCCATTCCGCCTGGTCCACATTTGTGTGGACCAGTGCTGAATAGCGCCTGATTGCGGCCTCGCTGGGGAGGCTGGTAGATCCTGGGTGTCAGGTAGATCCCAGATAAGTTCGCGGAAGTCGGTTTAAAACCTACTTTGTCACGTGCTGCTTGGTCGCGCCCCTTTTGGGTGTAAATCTGACTCCAATGTCTCCCGGGACTTGGGTAGATCCTGCAAGGCATGAAAGCAGCCAAGAAATCTGTGGGAGGCCTCTCTCGGCATTCACCAGCCGCATAGCACTCAAGCGAGAGCGCAACACAGCCTACGGATTGCCCCCAAGTGTCATTGGAGAGTGGTGGGGAACTCGCCAGCAGAGTCGGTGGGAAACTCCGAAAAATCCACCATGATTGAACTCAGAAAGACTTCCATTGAATCGAGCTCAAAGTCTCCCACCGTCACTGAACCGCATGCGATTCACACTTCCGTGGAGGCCACCAATCTATAAGCGAGTCAGGACATGAAAATGGGTCAGCACTCTGCTGACACGAATTGGAAGCAATTCCTGACCCAACGGGCATTGGAACCGTTGGGGCCGGAATTAGTGCCAAAGAGCCTGACAGCTGGAACACTTTTTAAGCACTCCATTTACCACACTGGCTTCCCAGCTTTGGGGGGTCCCTGTAATGGGGGTATCTGGTGGGTGCCTCTCTTATGGAGGGGTGTCTGGTCGATTGGCGGGTCAGGTGGGCTGGGGTGGGCTGGATTTGCATTGTGGGGTGAGGGTGGCCCTCCGATTGACTTGGTCTACCACACCAGGGTCACACTGGGAAATACCTGTGCCAATTCTCACCCATATGAATCCCGGCCCAGAGGCCCGGAGGTTCACGCAGGCTTGGAGAATCCGGTGCTGAGCCCATTAATACGATCCAAATGGGTCAATTTGACCCAACTGGGGCGGGCGTGAACCCTGATGCTGCCGCCAGTGGGGAGCTGGAGCATCGGAACGTCGATCCCATTTTTTGGCCGATGCTGGATTCTCTGCCCGATTGGGTACTCTGCTATCGGCAATGGTCAGCAAAGAATCCAATCCCAGATGTGGTCCCACCAGTACCTTGGTACAGTTTTTAGAAATTAATTTGCGGGATGTGGGCGTCGCTGGTTAGGCCAGCATTTATTGCCCATCACCAGTTGCCCTTTAGAAGGTGGTGGTGAGTTGTCTTCTTGAACTGCTGCAGTGCTTGAGGTGTAGGTACACCCACTGTGGCTGTTCGGGAGTGACTTAGAGGGGAACCTCCAGGTGGTGGGGTTCTCAGGTATCTGCTGTTCCCATTCTTCTAGATGGTAGTGGTGGTAGTTTTGGGAGGTGCTCTCTAAGGAACCTTGGTGAGTTGCTGCAGTGCATCTTGTAGATGGTGCACACGGCTACCACTGTACATCGGTGGTGGAGGATTTGAGTGTTTGTGGAAGGGGGAGCCATCAAGTGGGCTGCTTTTCCCTGGATGGTGTTGAGCTTCTTGAGTGTTATTGGAGCAGTACTCATCCAGGCAAGTGGAGAATATTCCATTGCACTCCTGACTTGGGCCTTGTAAATGGTGGACAGGCTTTGGGGGGGTCAGAAGGTGGGTTACTCGCCGTAGGATACCTAGCCTTTGACCTGCCCCGTATTAATGTGGCTAGCCCAGTTCAGTTTCTGATCAATGATAATCCCAGGATGTTGATTGTGGGGGATTCAGAGGCGGTAATGCCATTGAATGTCAATGGGCAGTGGTTAGATCCTCTCTTGTAGGTGATGGTCATTGCCTTGCACTTGCGTGGCACGAACGTAACTTGCCACTTGTCAGCCCAAGCCTGGATATTATTGTCCAGGTATTGCTGTATTTGGACATGGACTGCTTCGTTACATGAGGAGTTGCGAATGGTGCTGAACATTGTGCAGTCATCCGCAAACATTTCCACTTTTGACCTTATGGTGAAAGCGAGGTCATTGATGAAGCAGCTGAAGATGGTTGGGCCAAGGCACTCTTCTGAGGAACTCCTGCAGTGATGTTCTGGAGTTGAGGTGATTAACCTTCAACAACCACAACCATTTTCCTTTGTGCCCGGTATGACTCCAACCAGCCAAGAGTTTTCCCCCTGATTCCCATTGACTCCAGTTTAGGTAGGGCTTCTTGATGCCTTGATAACAAGGGCAGTCACTCTCACCTCACCTCTCGCATTCAACTCATTGTCCATGTTTGAACCAAGGCTATAATGAGGTCAGGAGCTGAGTGACCCTGGCGGAGCCCAAACTGAGCATCCATGAGCAGGTTATTGCTGAGTAAGTGTCGCTTAAATTCATTTGAAGCCTACTTGTGACAATAAGCGATTTTCATTTCATTTTTCATTTCATTTCATTTCATTTCATAGCACTGTTGATGACTCCTTCCATCACTTTGCTGATGATGGAGAGTAGACTGATAGAGCTGGTTTGTCCTGTTTCCTGTGTATAGGACACACCTGGACAATTTTCCACATTGCCGGGTATTTGCCAGTGCATCTTCCCATGTACATATGTTCATTTATTCTCCACTTGTACATAGTCATGCATGTATATACAGCCACGTTCCAAAATTTATTTTAAAAAGGGGAGATGTCATAATATCCACTCATGTATATCATGAGATGCAGACAGGCAGTGATTGACACACAGGATAACCAATGAATACACACAGAACAACCAATCACCAGACAGGACACCACCACTATAAAGCCCACAGGGCATTAAGACTCCCGCTCTCTCACAGGACATGGCTACTGAGATAGAGTGCACAAGCCAGTGAACATCATCACCATGTGGTAGAGAGCTAGTCTGGTCAAGCCAGTAGGAGGTTATCAGTTAGGTTAATAGAGTGTCAACCCACAGCAGATTATGTACAGCAATCAGCAAGTTCAATAAAACAGTGTTGGACTATCTCCTGTGTCGGAAGCCTGTTTCTAGTTTCACTGCATCCAGTTGCAGTCGATGTTAGACCAACTCGTTTAACTCATCAAAGTCTTCAGTGCTATTGCTGGGATATTATCAGGACCCATAGCCTTTGCAGTATCCAGTGTTCAGCCATTTGTTGATATCAGTTGGAGTTAATCTTATTGGCTGATGACTGACATCTGTGATGCTGGGAGCGTCCGGAGACCGAGGTGGATCATTCACTCGGCACTTCTGGCTGAAGCTTGTTGCGAATGCCTTCGCGTTGTCTTTTGCACATATGTGCTGGGCTCTTCCATCATTGAGGATGGGGATATTTGTGGAGCCTCCCCCTCCAGTGAGTTGTTTAATTGTCCACATCATTCACGACTGGATGATGGAGAACTATAGAACTTAGGTCTGATGCGTTGGATGTGGAATTGCTTAGCTCTGTCTATTACTTGCTGCTTATGCTGTTTGGCACACAAGTGCTGTGTTGTAGCTTCACTAGGTTGACGCCTCATGTTTCGGTATGCCTGATATTGCTCCAGGCATGCTCTCTTGCACTATTCATTGAATTGGGTTGATCCCCTGGCTTGGTGGTAATGGGATATACCAGGCCATGAGGTTTTACATTGTGGTTTAATACAATTCTGCTGCTACTGATGGCCCACGGTGCCTCATGGATGCCTAGTCTTGAGTTGCTAGATCTGTTCAAAGTCGATCCCATTTAGCGCATTGGCCGTGCCACACAACACAATGGGTGGTATCCTCATGTGTAGATGGGACTTTGTCTCCACAAGGAATGTGCGGTGGTCACTTCTAACGATACTATCATGGACAGATGCATCTGCACCAGGCAGATTGGTGAGGATGAGGTCAAGTAAGTTTCCCCTCTTGTTGGTTTCCTCGCCACCTGCTATAGTCCCAGTCGAGCAGCTAAGTCCTTTAGGACCCAGCCAATGTTGTCTTTGGGGTACTACCGAGCCACTCTTGGTGATGGACATTGAAGTCTCCCACCCAAAGCATATTCTGTGTCCTTTCCACCCTCAGTGCTTCCTCCAAGTTGTGTTAAACATGGGGGAGTACTGATTGATTAGCTGATGGTGGCCAGTACATGGTAATCAGCAGGAGGTTTCCTTGCTCATGTTTAACCTGAATCCATGAGGCTTCACCGGATCCAGGGTCGATGTTGAGAACTCCCAGGGCAACTCCCTCCCGATTGTCTCCCACTGTGCCACCACCTCTGCTGGGTCTGTCCCGCCGGTGAGACAGGACACACCCAGGAATGGTGATAGTGGTGTCTGGGACATTGTCTGTCAGGTATGATTCTGTTCACTGGGACTGCGGCACTAAGGACCCGGGTTCGAATCCTGGGTCACTGTCTGTGTGGAGTTTGCGTGCATTCTCCCAGTGTCTGCGTGGGTTTCACCCCCACAACCCAAAATATGTGGAGGTTCGGTGGATTGGCCACGCTAAATTACCCCTTAATTGGGAAAAAAAATAATTGGGTACTCTAAATTTATTTTTAAAAAGGTATAATTCTGTGAATATGACTATGTTAGGATGCTGCTTACCTAGTCTGTGAAACAGCTCTCTCAACTTTGGCACAAGCCCCCAGATGTTAGTAAGGAGGACTGTGCAGGGTTGGTAGGGCTGGGCTTGCATTGTAGTTTCTGGTACCTGGTTTGATGCCGGGTGTTCCGTTTGATTTCATTCCCTTCCCAGGTTTTGGTAGTGGTTGAATACAACTGAGTGGCTTGCAAGGACATTTCAGAGGATATTTAAGAGTCAACCACATTGCAGCAAAACTTCACAAAACTCTCTTCCTACCCCCTTGAAATAAGGGCCAACGTTCCAGATTACCTGCTGCACCCATGTGCTAGCTTTCTGCATTTTGTGCGCTATGAGAGTGGCACAGTGTTTAACACTTCTGCCTCACAGCGTCAGGGACTCGGGTTCAATCCCGACCTTGGATGATTGTGTGTGGAGTTTGCACGTTCTCCCTGTGTCTGCATTGGTTTCCTCCTGGAGCTCTGGTTTCCTCCCACAGTCAAAAGATGCACAGGTTAGGTAGATTGGTCATGCTATATTGCCCCATAGAGTCCAAAAGGTAAGGTGGGGTTACTGGATTACGGGGATGGAGTGGGAGCGTGGGCCTACGTAGGGTGCTCTTTCAGAGGGTAAATGCAGACCCGATGGGCCGAATGGCCTCCTTCTGCACTGCAGGGATTCTATGAAGTGCCCCCAAGTCCCTTTGTGTTGCAGTTTTTCTCCATTGAAATAACATTTTTCTTTTCTATAATTGAATAGAAGTCAGTTGATAAAAATAACTTGCAAAATTGTAATTTGTTTATTGATCATTGAATGAAAGTCAATTAGAATCTTGATGAGATTGAAAATGGGTTCATTTCTAATTAGAGAATGTAACTGGTTGTTATTTTGTTCTCTCATCTGCTAATGCATGTATTCATAATCAATCCCTTTATACATTAGGTTTTTAATATCGGGAGTACAAGCACGGAACATTATCTAACCTTTCTTCAATATTCTTAATGCGATTTTTAAAGATACCATATAAACAATATGCTGACTAATTCTTTTTAGGTGATAAATCTTAGATTGGTAATAAAATAAACCGAAGTGTGAAACTACGACCTTTGCATCTTCGTACATAAAATTAACTCGTTATTTCTTTTGATTCTCAGGATGTACCACCTAATGTGGCTAATTTTGTTCAATGTTCAAAATTGTTACAACTTCCACGCAGAACTTCAAATGGAATAATATTCAATTGGAATTCTCCAAACTCTTCATTATTTACATCTTTCTTCATTCATGCACGTCCTTCTTTAATGTCTTGAGTGAACTCCGCTTCAGAGATATTATTGAATAAATCTGCTCCACTTTGTTTTCCTTTAGTCCTTGCATCAGCAGAAGCAAAAAAAATGAAAAGCACTCTTTTGAAGAAGAAGAAATCACTTATTGTCACAAGTAGATTTCAAATGAAGTTACTGTGAAAAAACCCTAGTCGCCACATTCCGGCACCTGTTCGGGGAGGCTGGTACGGGAATTGAACCATACTGCTAGCCTGCCTTGGTCTGCTTTCAAAGCCAATGATTTAGCCCTGTGCTAAACCAGCCTCAATAACCATTTTTGATAACTTGCATCCTCTTCCCATCCTAACGACACTTTTCCTCCATTGGGGAAGTGTGCATATTGCTTCTGCTTTTATATATCACCATTTGAGTGATCGTGTAAACTTATTAGCTTCAAGCTAAAGAAAGCAACTTGGAAATTAAACTAAAGTATTGTCGTCTAAGTGCTTTTTGCTCTTCAAGTATGGAAAATATGATAAAACATGCTTTGTGTGTTTATGGATTGTGCTCCATCATCGATGGGGTATGTGCTAAAAATGAAAAGTGGCAGATGCAAGTTTATTTTTTGACTGATTGATGTAATGACTGGATACACCTTTCAAATTGATACATCTCCTGTACCATTGCTCCAAGTCACCTGAAATATTATTGGAACATAGGAACTGGGGAGTAGGCTATGAGTGTATGCCACCATTCAATGAGCGTACCCTAATCCAGCCCTGTGGGGGGGGGGGGGGGGGGGGTAACAAATGGGGAATGTTTCCTGCTGTGGAGGCCGGTGGGAATTTGTGCTGAATCGCACGATGCTAGCCCAATGCATAATGCTGTCGGGGGTTGGCTGATGTTTTCATAGATCATAGAATTCCTGCACTGTAGAAGGAGGCCATTCAGCCTATCGTATCTGCACTGACCCTCCGAAAGAGCACCCTATCCAGGGACACGTGCCACCCTATCCCCGTAACCCCACCTCACCTTTTGGCCACTACGAGGCAATTTAGCGTGGCCAATCCATCTGACCTGCACATCTTTGGACTGTGGGAGGAAACCTGAGCACCCAGAGGAACCCCACGCAGACACAGGGAAAAAGTGCAAACACCACACAGACAGTGACCCAAGGCCAGGGTTGAACCTCGGTCCCTGGCAGTGTGAGGCAGCAGTGCTAACCACTGTGCCACCGTGTCGCATGGCAGAGCGGGCTGGATGGCACACGCCCCAATGTCATATCCAGGTGCCAGATTTGAAAGGTGTCTGGGCATAAACACATCCACCATTGAAGGAGGAGATAGCCATTGCGAATCTCAGGTCCTCAGATATAGAAATGCTGTTCAATGCAGCCATGGCCAGGAGGGGCATCCTCTGTCCTGAGAATGGAAGGAGGAGGCCAAGCCATCAGACCAACCATGTATGGGGGAAGTCTCCAGGGAGGCCAGTGCACAGGTCCTCTAACAGAGGACCGTCTGGCAATTATGTAAATGGATGAATGAACTCAGCCACGCCTCCAGGGTAAATGAACCCTCAACAGCTCACACTCGCCTCACTGAATGGGAGAGGGGATATGGGCCTCAGTGGCCCATGCATAATGAGCTCCTCAACATGAAAAGCTGAAGCTCCATAACGCCAGCCCCATAGCCCCACTGCAGTCCATGTAGTCTGCTGGTGGAGAGGCCCCAGTAATTCCCTGACCCTTCCACACAGTGAGTCCTGATGCTAACTGGGAGGGGGGAAGTGGGGAATGGGGGGGCTAGGCATTGAGGGCACAGGCGAGCACTGCTAATGGTATACCTCTGTGAGTCTGATCCTTCTCTCAGCATGGGCTTACCACTCCAGAGCTATGTAAAGATTTGTCCATTTTGAGACCAGCAATTTGAAAGACTTTTTAAAAACTTATCCTGTGGCTTCAGCCCTTCAATTTTCTGATATAAACTGAGTTTTACAACACGGACCACATGGCTAGCATTGCTCCCTCACAGCAGCAGGGACCTGGGTTCGATTCTGACCTTGGGTGACCATGCAAACACATCCTCCCCATGTCTGCATGGGTTTCCTTCAGGTCCCCCGGTTTCCTCCCACAGTCCAAAGTTGCGCAGGTTAGATGGTTTGGCCATACAGTCCAAAAGATTAGGTGAGGGGGTTAGGGGATAGGGTGGGAGCATGGGCCCAGGTCGGATGCTCTTTTTCAAGGTTGGTGCAGACTCAATGGGCCGAATGGTATCCTGCACTGTTGGGATTCTATGAACACCTGTCAATCCCTTTCAAAGTCCTAAAAATCTCATTCAAATCACCTTGAACGTTTTGTACTCCAAGTAATTCAAGTTGATAGCAAGAGTTTCTTGAAGGTGCCCAATCTGGTGTCCAATCACAAACCAAAATTTCATTCTGATACTCTTCCTTCTGTCCACTAAAACCTTTGGGGCATTTTTGGCCTGATTGAGCCCCCCTCCATGATTGCCTCACCTCCTCCGTCCTTGAATTAGATCCAGCATCCTCCGACGGGACATTTCCTGGATGCTTGCAGCTCCACAGTGAGGTGGAGATTAATCCCAAGCCTCTAAGTGGCTCAGATCTCCTGCAAAATGCATGACTTGATGTCCAACTTAATTTGATACACAGTCCAAGTATTTAAATTAATCTTTGGCTCTCCAATTCTGATGAATGTACACCTGCACTATTTTTGCAGTTTCTTGTGCCTTCTTTAATTATGGCTTCTATGTTTCAGATCAATGTCATAGATGAACCTCAGTTCTGCTGTCACAAATCCAGGCAGGAACTTCCACAAGGTTGTGTTTGGTTTTCTTTCCACAAGGGAGTGCTGACTGTTCACAGCTCTGCTCACCTTACTTAAAATGGAACATAATTGCATTAGAAACAGTTCAGAGAAGGTTCACTGGGATGTAGGGTTTGTCATATGAGGAAAAGTTGAGTAGATTATGCCAATATTCATTAGAATCTCAATGAATGAAAGGTTATCTCATTGAAAGATTCTGAAGGGCCTTGCCATGGAGGATGCTAAAGAGGTTGTTTTCCCTCATCGAAGAATCTACAACGTGGGGGAACAGTTTCATAGGAAGGCAGCGGAATTTTCCATCAACGGGATCCTCCAGGTCCGCCAGCAGTATACACATGCTCCCGGGTTTCCCAACGGAGTTGGGTGGCCACAATGGAGAACTCCATTGACTGGCTGCGCCGGAATACGTGGCTGGCAGACCAGAGAATCCATCCCAGGTTTCTGATTTAGATGGAACTCAGGAGGAATTTCTACTCTGAGAGGGTTGTTGGTATTTGGAAATCCCTTCCCCAATGATCAGTGGGTCACTGAATATATTCAAGACTGAGTTACATTTTTGAGGGTCATGGGAGTCAAGGGTTATGGAGGCAGACAGGCCAGTGGGGTTGAAGCCAATCAGATCAATTTGGACCATATTGAATGGTGGAGCAGAATCGATGGACTGAATGACCTACTCCTCCCATTTCTGATGTTGTTATTTACTGACCTGAAACAAGCCTGACCAGTGCAAAACTATTTTGGAATTCCAAGTGCAAGTTACTTTCAGCATAAATCGAGGGTGAAATTCTCCGACCCCCACGACGGGTCGAAGAATAGCGGGAGGGCCTTCCCGACATTTTTCCCGCCCTCCCGCTATTCTCCCCCACCCCCCGCCCAACTCCCGACCCGAATCGCTGCCGCCGTTTTTTTACGGCCGGCAGCGATTCACAGCTGTTAGATGGGCCGAAGTCCCAGCCCTTTACGCCGTTTTTACGAACGGCAAACACACCTGGTCTGGCCGTTCGTAAAAACGGCGTCACAAACTCGCTTTTCATAACCATGGCACCGATTGGCACGGCAGTACCACGGCCGTGCCAAGGGTGCCATGGGCCCGCGATCGGTGGGCACCGATCGCGGGCAGCGGGCCCGATGCCCACGCACTCTTTCTCCTTCCGCCGCCCCGCAGTATCCATTCGCGGGGCGGCTGAGGGGCAACCCGACCCGCGCATGCGCGGGTTTCGCACAAATACGCATGCGCGGCTGACGTCATATGACGCGTCAGCCGGCGCTAACTCCGGCAAGCGGGCTTAACGATATTCGTTAAGCCCGTCATGCCGGAGCCTACGGCGCCGGGCTGCTAGCCCGGACCGGGGACCAGAATCGGTTCCCGGTCGGGAAGGGGCGCGCTGGCGTCAAACCCGCCCGGGTTTGACGCCAGCTTTACGATTTCTCCCGTTTTGGGAGAATCGCGCCCCGAGTTTCCATGATATTTTGTGCCAGTGTAAAAAAACATTGCAAAGTTGGCTACACACAAAAATCTGGGCATCCCCTTTGATCAAGTTAAACACCATTGGGAATTTCCACAAATTATACCTATTGAAAGACTTCAGCACGACCATTAAAAGGTATGTTTAAAAAGTGATTATTTTAATACGAAGAAGCTAACAACTGTACACCAATGAAACCATCAAATCATTTTATACTTTTTTTTGCCCCCACTTGTGGACTGGACACTGATTAAAAACATATTTTGTGACAAACATTGAAAGCTGTATTCATCAAGCTATAACAGGTCACCTCCTTTACAAATCAAGCAATATTTTTTAGTGCGATTGAACTTGTGAATCATGTTCAAAAAAGTGCCCAATTGTATTGGCTCACAATGGATTTTACATTTGGTGCTATGCAAATGAGTGGAAACTTAAGGCCTGAATTTTACCCTTGGAGGTCACTGTCACTATGAGAGATGCATGAGGCACCTAGTCTCTTTGCTAGGAACCTTTCCATTAGTGTTGATCAGGTAGGACCAAACATACCTCACGCTAGCCTGAGCTTGCTAGACAAGCTGCTGGGTGTCTCCTCTCAGGGCTCTCTGGTCCAGGGCACCAGTTTCTCCACCCCATCCCGCATGGGTAAATGAAGGGAAGAGCAGCCCACAACAGAAAGGACAGGAATGCTATAACTGTGGACAGTTAGGGCATTGGGCAAAAGAATGCAATGCACCCCAGCGATCTCAGAGAGGCCAGCAGACAGGCACTCTGAACCGCAGTAAGGCAAAACCCATCCACAATATAGCAGTACAGTCAGGACCCACCAATGTGGACGAGACGAACTGGCGGTGTTCGGGCTCCCCCACTTGGGTCTGTGACACACTATGGGATTCATCAGGGAGACCCGTAGTCACAGCGAGAGTAAAAGGGAAGCCCATAGAGTTACTCTGGGACACAGGAGGCTCCCGCACCACCATTAACTCTACGACCACGGCACACGCAGACACGTGGCCGACCACATCCACCATTACACTTAGCGGGTTCACCGGACACTCGCAGCAGGGACATATCACAGCACCCGTAGCGATCCAGCTAGGGAACATCTCAACCAAACACCCCGTTGTTTTAGTAAATCTTCCCCGGACAGCAGAACACATCCTGGGGATAGATTTTATGAACGCTCATAGCTTGTCGTTCGACCCAGTGAACCAGTGTGTCTGGCGAATGGCTAGATCAGACAGAGCACCAGCCACCCTCACAGTAGGAGACTACGCTAATCGGATTAGCGCAGTGGGAGAGTACTCATTTGACGTGACTACACTCCACACCGACAGACAAATAAAAGCCCTACTGAACAAACACAGGACAGCATTTGCCAGTCACCGTCATGACTGTGGCAGAATGACTGGACCAGTTCACGTTACCGGACAGGACCCCCGACCACAGAAACAGTATAGATTTCCCCTGGAAGCAGAGGTGGAAATAGAAAAGGTGATAGGAAGCTTATTGGAGCAAGGTGTGCTCAGAACGGTAGCCTCGACCAATAATGCCCCTATTTGGCCAGTGAGGAAGCCCGATGGATCATGCCGTCTGACCATCGATTATCGGGAACTCAACAAAGTCACCCCCGCAGTAGCCCCAACGGTAGCTACTAGTCCCGAGACCATGCTCAAGCAGGAACTCAACTCCAAATACTTCACGGTATTGGACATCAGTAACGGATTCTGGTCAATACCATTGGCAAAAGCGTGCCAGTACAAATTTGCCTTCACTTTCAAATCGCAGCAGTATACGTGGACATGCCTTCCACAAGGATTCCACAATTCCCCCTCCATTTTCCACCGACAGTTGGCGAATGGCTTAGAAAAATTTTCCCGCCCCGAATGTCTGGTACAGTATGTAGACGACCTACTACTGCAGACAGACACAAAGGCAGAGCACATTACGCTTCTGGCCGAACTCCTGGAACTTTTAACCTCAATTGGATGTAAAGTTAACCCAAGAAAGGCCCAGATTTTGGAAACTAAAGTGATGTATTTGGGAACAATCATCACACACGGCAAACGCGAGATCGAATTCAAAAGAATTGATTCGATTGTCAAATTACCCCTTCCCCAAAATGTATCGGCCCTCCGGTCGTTTTTAGGACTGGTTGGCTATTGTCGGAACCACATCGACGGATTCGCGACAAAAGCCGCCCCACTCTCAGACCTCCTTAAGAAAGGAGCCCCCTGGGAATGGCTTCCGCAGCATACAGGGGCTGTGGAGGAGTTAAAATGAGCCCTTAGTGCAGCACCCGCGCTGCTAGTCCCAGACCAACTTTCCCCCTATGCAATAGAGGTAGCGAGCACCGATCTGACCCTCTCGGCCGTGTTGCTTCAGGAACGGCACGAGCAGCTAAGACCAGTGGCTTATGCCTCCCGACTGTTAGACCCGGTAGAACAAGGATTCTCTGCCTGTGAGAGGCACCTCCTTGCTGTCTTCTGGGCAGTACAATACTTCTCATACATTACCGGACTCAACCCCATTACTATTCTGACCGAACACACACCCACACAGCTACTCCTAGACGGTCGACTGAAGGACGGTTCAGTTAGCCAGATTAGGGCAGCTAGATGGACACTACTCTTACAAGGACGGGACATTACAGTAAAACGGACCCGCACACACACATATTTAGCAGACAACCTCCAATACCCCGGACAGCCCCATGACTGTGAAATTGTAGCTCCCCTGCATAACACAGGACCCTTTATAGCAAAAACACCCCCCAGGAAGATAGGGAACCCAAAACAAAGCCCCCAACCCACAGACACGTGTGGACCACTGAGGATTTATGTAGACGGTTCCTCCACAGTTTTAAATGGTGAGCGTATCACAGGATGCGGCATCTATGTAGAAGACGCGCAGGGGCGCGCTCTCGAAGAAATCGCTTTAAAGTTACCAGGCCACTTAGGCGCGCAGGCAGCAGAGCTCGCGGCCATAGCGTATATAGTGGACCACCCTGCTTCTTTCCCCAGCCCAGCAGACATATATTCAGACAGCTAATATGTCTGTAACAGTTTGACCAATTTTCTGCCCCTGTGGAGGACACGAGGTTTTGTCTCCGCAGACGGGAAACTCCTTCCATCAGCCCCTTTACTCCAGCATATTTTAGAAAAAGCGAAGGACAGGACCTTCGGAATAATAAAGGTACGAAGCCACCATAGGTCATCACCCCCTGGGAATGTAAAAGCCGACGCACTGGCTAAGGCAGGTTCCAGGCGAGGACACTTATGGACCCCCCCAGCTAGCGCACCAGCTAGCGCCCCTGTGAGCGCAGTCCACATCTCACAGACAGATATTAAAGATCTTGTAGCAGCACAAAAGCAGGATAAGGACCTCAGGGAGGTTTTTAAAGGCAACTTTGTGCCAGAGTACGAGAGATTTAAACACGCACTGACCACACATGAGGGTGTGATCATTAAGGAGCAACTTTATGTGGTCCCGCAGCAGGACAGGAATGCAATGATTGCTTTATTCCATGATAACCACGGGCATCAGGGAATTGATGCAACAACGAGGCACCTCAGGCAACTCTGTTGGTGGCATAATCTCAGGACTGATGTAACGCATTATATTGAGAATTGCCTTATTTGTGCTCAGAATAACCCGGAGAGGTATTCTAAGAAGGCACAACTCCGGCATACTCGGCCAGTTAACGGCCCCTGGACAAACCTCCAGATCGATTTCATAGGACCATTGCCCCCTTGCAGGAATGGCTATAAATACGTTCTGGTGGTCATCGACACCTTTACCAAATGGGTAGAGGCATTCCCCTCTAGAACAAATACAGCAAAGACAGCTGCAAAGATCCTGACCCACCACATCTTCACGAGATGGGGTTTACCCCGAAGTATTGATTCGGACCAGGGATCTCACTTTACAGGACGGGTCATGAGGAACGTCCTGACGATATTTGGAATAAAACAAAATTTTCATATTGCGTATCATCCACAGTCCAGCGGGATTGTGGAGCGCATGAATCGGACTCTAAAAACTACCCTTAGGAAAATGGTTCAGGAGAATAACTCCACATGGGATTCAGTGCTCCCATTTGCACTCATGTTCATAAGGAACACTGTTTCCACTTCCACAGGCTACACACCACACACACTCATGACCGGACGCCCTATGAAAGGGACAGAATTCCTTTTAGGACTGGACATGACCAGCCCCGAGGTGACGGCCCTCACACACGAAAAGACGGTTAAAGACTTGGTTGAGACTGTGAGGTCTGCACAGATTGCAGCCGCAGTTCAGCTAGGCAAACGCCGCCAACAACGCACAGCTTGTTTTAATAAGACCGTACACCCCACAGAATTCCAGGTTGGGCAACAGGTAATGTTATCTGTTTACAACCCCAGCAGTTTTTTGGCTCCAAAATATTCTGGTCCATACTCAATTTCGGATAAAATTAGCCCCTCAGTTTACAGGGTAAAATATCCTAATGGGAAGACCGCGTGGTTCCATATTAACCAGCTTAAAGCATATGGAACACAGTCTAACCATGCTCACCATGTCCTGCTAGATGCAGCAGAACACTTCACCCCGCCCACTAGAGACACTTTTCCACCATCCCCCTCACAGACCAGTTCATCAACGGACTCGCCCATGACTCCGCCCACAGACCACGACAGACCACGCCCCGAAACGCCCACAAGCTGCCACAGCAGAGACAGCAGGACAGACACTGACTCTGAAGACAGCGACAGCACACAGCCATACAGCCCACACTGCACCAACTACGACCCCGACTCCAGTGACCCCATGGAAGTCACTTACCTTAAAAACCCAGACCCACCACCCGACCCCGACTACCCCGACAACACACTTGACACAACACTATGGCACAGGGACAATTCATACAGACTTGTCCGCAATGACGAAAGTGACCCCCGGTCACACAATTCAAAGGTTTCATGCCTGATCCACACACGGGTGTGGGATCCGGGAGAGCAGGACGACACGGTGTCTGAATCCTGATACGGCAACCCCTTTGTGACCCTGTTCACAGAGACAGAGGAAAAGTGAGGTGTCCAGATGATGTAAAATAGGAATCGTTTGAGGGAAACGATGTCCTTTCTGATGGAACCTGCACGTATGTTTGTCTTCGTTTTATGTTTGTTTTGTTTCAGGAATGTAAATGGTTCAGTTGGAGGATGGACATCTTCTTTTCAGCTGAAAAGATTGTGACCACCTCACATACACGTTAGTTTGTCCGCAGATACCTTTGAGAACTTCGGTTCCAAAAAAACCAGTTTGATTGGATATCTTTTCAAAGTTGTAAGGCTTGTGACCACCTTACACGCACACTAGTTTCTCTGCCGAAACCTCTGAGAACTTCTATGGTGAGCAGCTCACCGTATCGGCTAAATTGTCTGAAGCCCAGCTCATTTTTTCAGATGAAGGAGCATCTTGGCTCCCTTGTTTTTAGGTGCCCCTCTATTCGGTGAATAGAGGCTGCAAGTCACGGTTAACACATTCGTACCCGTTTTAATCCAGGTTACTCAGGCAGTGGACAAACGGCACTGAGGACCGCCCTGTCTGAGAACCCACTTTGGTCAGCCAAGCTCGGGTATGGCACAGCACGCCCTACCCGGGGATCCCATCCAACTCGTACCCGTAGCGGCCCATACGCAACTCATTCGGACGTTTCTTTCACAATTTTGTTTTCATTTTTCGTTAGGCAGCCCTTAGGCCGCCATCCCACATGCTATTTACATCCAGGAACATTCGGATGGTAAACGAGCAAAGCCTGCGAGACGGCTCGCAGGAGAAGGATTGTTAGGTGTATTCTGGTCTTCAAATTCGCTTTTGAAAAAAAAAAATGAGGGGAGTCACAGGGTGTGACTTGGCCAGTCATTTTTAAAGGGTCAATCGGAATATAAAAGACAGATGCACTAACAGGTAAAGATCTTAAACTGTGTATTGACAGATACTGTGCTTGATCCCATAGCTTTCGAAGGACGAGACAGGGATCGAAGCAAGGATTGTCCATACAGGAGGAAGAAAGAAGGAAAACCAAGTTGAAGATGATGGAAGCTCACCTATTGTTGTTAACTGTTATATCTGTTTGTGTGGAAGCAAGACATGTTTCCCCCACAACCCCCACCGTAAATGTTTCCCTTACAGCCACTCCCCAGTGCTCAGCTCTGATCAGTGAGGTTCAGACCTGGTGCACTAAATTTATGACATGGTACTCCATGTCATACGTAATCGAATCACTACTGGTGATTGCGATCCTCGTTATCCTTGTACAGACCCTCAGGTTGAGGAAGTGGAAGAGGAGAGCCTCCCGTTCTTGCCCTTCCGTCTATGGAGTTCGATCTCCTATTTTCCGATTTCATCAATCCCCTTTGCCCCATGATGAATAAAGAACTGTGTAATGAATAAAAATTCGACCCTGTATTGTATTGTCCTATACTCGACTGCCGAGTTAGGAAATGTGATGTTGTGGTGTGAATGGTTAAGGTTTTAGAGTGTAAGGAAATGTTTAAGTAAAGTTAAGGATAATGGTGATAGGTAGAGGTTCCCAGTTTATGGTAATGCATGTCCCCTTTGACATAGCGCCAAGTAGAAATGTAAGGTAAAAATTTTCTTCCCATAGTTTAAGATAGAGTAGCCCAGGAACTGGCAAGAGGTCAGGGGACACAAAGAAGGCAACCCAGATGCACTCAAGGCGACGTACATAGGTGATCCTTCACAATATTTTGATTGTGAGGATCACAAGGAGGGAATGTAGCCACCTAAAATGGACGCTGAGCTACAAATAAGCCAAGCGCTAAAACTGCTGGGAAACAGACAGTTTAGCCAGAACAGCAGTCTGCAAAGAGAGCATTTTGCATTCTGCAAGCAGCAGAAACCAGTTTGGGCTCAGGTGAGAAGACCTTAGCTAGGTGCAAATGGCAAAACGCTTTGCATGCTAATGAGGCAATCAGACCTGAACACCCACACAATAGACACATTTGATTCTGAATGGACACATTTGAATCAAGGCCCAGACATCGAGGCACCAGAAACCTCCAAACAAAAGGGCATAAGAAATGCCCCCCCCATCACGGAGACCCCCTCGCATTGGGGAATTAAAACAGTATCGATGAGGAATTGACCCAATAGGTATCCAAAGGTTAAAGCCCGCCCAAGAAGAGGGAAGGACAATGGAATCCCTATAAAAGACAGGGACCTCGTGTTGTCCGGTCTGTTTTCCGTGCTCCGGCTCTGACCAAGACCTTGAAGATCCAATTTGACTCCAGCCGTTGAGCACCAGCCGCCGAACCGTAAGTGCCAGTACGACGCTCGCTACGCGAACTAAGCCCGCTAGAACCCCCAGTGACCAGAACGCTTGCTGAAGGTTGCAGCCCAAGACCAGGACGAAGGCTTCGCTCCCTGACCTTGCCTGTTCCTGTTAGATAAGTATTCTGATTACTTTAGTTTAGTCATAGCTTAGTCTCTTAGTGTGTGCATGAGTATTTATTATAACTGTATAATAAATATTATCGTTTGGACCTTACTAATCGGTGTATCGTCTTTATTACTTTGAACTTGACCTTGGAATACTCGTGACGGTGTCTATACGGCACCTGGCGACTCCTAAGCTGAATAAATACATAGAACAGAGCCTAGTGGTGTTAAGCACTTGGAAGTTAATACACCCCAATAAACGCGTTTTGCGCCCATAGCAAAACGTGCAACAGGAGCAATATTTGTAGCCAGATCACTGACTGCTTCCAAACTAGAAACTCTTGGCTCTCACTTTCAATTCTGAGTAGCAAGGCAAATATTTATTATTCATAACAAAAAAAGATCTGTTTTGTCCAGCTTATTTCAGCCACTGATTCTTACCTGTGCCTCTATGGGATTGTCCTTGCCGGCAAGTATGACAACCCAACTTTCCTGATGCTTGTCATTTTAACTCAAATCACAGATCAGTGGAATAGCTGCACAGTAAATAGACTTTTAGCTTTGCCTGCTGCGTATTTTTGTATTGTAAATTGCAATTGCACATTTCTTACCTCATGTTTGCTTTTCCTTGTCTCACAAACAATTGATGCTATCTGATTTCACCAATTGCTTTTATAGGTGTTGAATCCAGGGCATGCAGGACATAGAGACAGTAGTAGAAATTACTGAACAAGGTTTTTTACAATACAATTCTTTTTTTTATTATAAATTTAGATTACCCGATTATTTTTTCTATTAAGGGGCAATTTAGCGTGGCCAATCCACCTACTCTGCACATTTTTGGGTTGTGGGGGCGAAACCCACGCAGACACGGGGAGAATGTGCAAACTCCACACGGACAGTGACCCAGAGCCGGGATCGAACCTGGGACCTCAGCGCCGTGAGGCGGTTGTGCTAACCACTAGGCCACCGTGCTGCCCTTACAATACAATTCTAAATACTCCTCCACTCCACTAAGGGTCTCCTTCCCTGAGCTGCAACCAGTCCGGGTTCTTCTGCAGCTGTTGTTAAGGGAAAGCCAAGACCCCTTAAAGGGGAAGTCCCGTCCCCTTAAAGGGGAAGTTCATATTCCAGGAGTCATGGTGGCACAGTGGTTAGCACTGTTGCCTCACAGCTCCAGGGTCCCGGGTTCAATTCTGGCCTTGGGTATCTGTCTGTGAGGAGTTTGCACTTTCTCCCCGTGTCTACTTGGGTTTCCTTCAGGTGCTCTGGTTTCCTCCCACAGTCCAACGATGCGTAGGTTAGGTGGATTGGCCATCCTAAATTGCCCCTTAGTGTCCAAAAGGTTAGGTGGGGTTACTGGGTTGCAGGGATGGGGTGGAGGTGTGGGCTTAAGTGGGTTGCTCTTTCTAAGGAACGGTGCAGACTTGATGGGCAGGATGGTTCCTTCTGCACTGTAAATTCTATGATTCTATGCATGGACCTGATAGAAGGAACTCCAGTGAATTTATTATAATAATAGGGTCTCAATAATATCTGTGCAAAGACTTCAGATGGACTCACTTGACTTGAAAACAACTTGCAGATAAATGCCAACAAACTGAGCATCATTTAAATAGCTGTTAAATTAAATTTTAAAAATGCTGATCAAAACTGAGGGTGGACATATTTCACAGAATGCATTGGTCCATCCTGCGGATTTCTGCCTTTAAACAAAATAAATAAGTGGGTAATAACTTTGTCAGAAACAAGTTGGAATCAATGTTCCATTAAAGTAGTCATTTTCAAACTCAGTGTCATGACCTGCGGGTGGGTCATGGGCTGGAAGGTCACTGGGCCATTGGTCGCGACGTTCCAGATGAGGGGAAGACATGGCCAATGGCCGCAACCAGCTTTCCGAATGCCGGCTGATCCGTGCATGCGTGCCCCCTCAGCAGTGCGCAGGCCCGGAGTCCAGCGAGGCAGACCGCCTCCTCCTGACATCAGCACGCTGACCCAGGAGCAGATTCTTTCTCTCCAGAAGCAGCGGCAGAAGCAGGTCACGTGCTCTGGGCGCGAGAGAGATTCCTCCATTTTGTTCCTGCCAACACTGATGGTGTGAGCTCCAGAACCTCTGATGAAAAACCCATTAGGAAGAAGCTGAAATCAGGAACAAAGCAGTATCAAGCAAATTTCTTGAGGGATGTGTTTATTAATTGTGCAAATGCCAATCAGTATGCCAAACCGATGTGTGTTATATGCAGGGAAGCACTGGCAAATGAAAGAATAAAACCCTCAAAACTTCAAGGGTATTTGAAGATTAAGCATGGCAAGTTCGAGGACAAATCTCTTGATTTTTTTTTCAACAGGTGCAGTGAGAACTTCAATCATCAACTGACGTCCTTCGCAGAAATGCAACATTGAATGGCAAAGCAAGTGAGATCGTGAGGACCAAGCAGGCCCACCTGTCATCTTAAAGGTAAGTGAAAATGGTGGGTTGCAAAGGTCAGCCGGTGTGGATCTTGAAGGTCGACTGGCGTGGGTCGTGAGGGTTGGCCGGCATTGATCACGACTGTCGGCTGGCGTGGGTTGCAAAGGATGGCTGGTTGACAAAAATGGGCCCTGAACAAAAAGGTTTGGAAAGCACTGTTTGTTGTCATGCATGCTCAGCTTTTTTCAATGGTTAGTCCCTTGGAAAGTTGGAATGTAACTGAGCAGGAACATTGGTTTGCATATTCTTGACAGAACAAAGCTGGTTATTAATCCCAAATAATATAACTGAGTCAAGAAGTCTCCAAGCAAAGTCTTGCACAAAAATTGTTCTTTTTTTTCATGACGCCCCTATTAAAAGGAAAATAGTTGGCAGGGGAGGAGGGAGTGACTATTTGAACCACATTCAATCTTTCTTTGAAGAAAGCCTGCATTATCCTTATTTTAGCAATTCTAATGGAAGTGATAGGTATACACAATTTTGCTAAAGGTGTTTGCTGCAGTACAAATGCTGTATGAAATTAGAAGATAAACAGTCGATCAGAATTCAGTTGTAATAATGTTCCTTTTATACTTCACAAGTGGATCAATTGCCATGTAATTGATGCATGTTTCTGCAATCTGGTGTATGCAAAATGAAAAACAACTCTCAGATTCAAAAGAAATGTTATTCTTATAGTTTATTCATGGTTCACTTTGCACATCACCACATTTTGATTTCAATAGAATGCAAAATGGGCCAAATGTTTAAACAGGCTGCCCATTTTCGACGTCTTGTTTACTTTGTCACCCAAAACGAATTTATCAGGCATCTTTTCCACTTGTCAATCACTCCATGGATTCTGTGATTATGTTGTAATCATTTAATAACTTCTAGTCTATAGCAGGAAATTTCACATGTTTACCTTTCAATGATTAATGGAGTCAGCACCTTTGGGATTATATAAAAGAGTTGATCACCAATGATAGGTTGCACCAGTTACGGGCAAAGAAGAAGCCATTACATCTGTCCAAAGAACAACCTTGGAAAATTTAGCGAAATCCTACTTTTTCCAGACTTCAGTCAGGGAATGCAGATTTCCTGTGGTGTCAGCTGGGAGAAGTTAGATCAGCGTGGGACAATTTTCATCCTGTTTTTGTTGTATTTGGTTCCTTGAACTTTATGATAAACTCACCAAACACTTTGATTTGCTCAAACCAAGATCTTTTTATTGTGTCTCGTGCGGTAGGATGACAATCTCATACAGAGCACATTATCATGAAGCCTTGCTACTCTTCTGGAACTTACACCTTGTGCTGACCAATTACATGTACGTCTTATTACCCGCTATCTCTTGTTCTCTAGCTGCCTGGATACCTCTCTTTATAGGCAGGTCCCAGGTCACATGCCCTTCGTCTTGAGACTGCATGGTATGTCTGTACCACCACCTGCTGGTTTGAGGTCTCATACCATCCAACTGTGATATGGCCCTCAGACATATCACCACAGTTTTCAGGCTCAATGGAGCGGAAGGCACCAGTTGGGATTGGGAGCAGTCGTGAAATAACATATCCTGGATATCGTGTCAGCCTTCTGACGCTTCTGGGAGGCGCTGCTATTTTCAAATTGAGGGTGAAGGAGCAGGTATACTGCCCGGGAACCACTGTAAAGCAGAACACTTTCCTGGGATTTCCCAGGTTTCATCAGGACTACTTCTGCTGTGATATTGACCAACTTTTTTTGGGAAATATGAAAATTAATGTGCCGTTTTATTAATGACAGATTTGAGGTAGTATCCTTTACAAATGTATTTTCATCCGTCTACCTTCCCAAATCTAAAAGTGGATGACAAATCAATAAGAAATGGAGATCAAAGAACAAACTGTACGAGCAACACCTGCTGAAGGCGGCAAAGTTCATAGCCGGGATTCTCCATCCCGCCAGCCCCGTTTTCCTGCATGTCACATCCTCATCGACTGTGGGATTCTCCGTTTCCCATTGTGGCCACGGCACGCAGTAGGGAAATCCGCGGTCGTGGGTGCACTGCCGGCGGAGTGGAGAATCCCACCAATGGAGAATCCCGCAGCACAATCCTATTGACCCAATATCTTTCCGCACTTTAGATTTAGATTTTAGAACAGTACAGCACAGAACAGGCCCTTCGGCCCTCGATGTTGTGCCGAGCAATGATCACCCCACTGAAACCCACATATTCACCCCATGCCCTTAACCCAACAACCCCCCCCCCCCCCCCCCCCCCCCCCCCCCCCCATTAACCTTATTCTTTAGGACACTAAGGGCAATTTATCATGGCCAATCCACCTCACCCGCACATCTTTGGACTGTGGGAGGAAACCGGAGCACCCGGAGGAAACCCACGCACACACGGAGTTCAACTTGGAGTTGCTTTATGCCAATCTGCTCTCCACGGAGGTATTAAGGAGATTATAAATACATTATTCAGCAGGGTTAATAATTGCATTATTTTTGTAAACAATTAACTATTTCGGCAGTCATCTGTTATGTCGCTCACATGGTTTACATAAATTTATGAATATTTGGGAATGGCCGTCCCCAAGAATCTAACATTGGTGCGTCCTATTTCTTATTTACATGCTGTCACTCGGTGAAATCATCTGGAACCACAAGGTTATATTCCAAACTATGCTTAAGGCACCCAGTTCTACCTCACAGTTGCCTCGCTCAACCACTTTGCTGCCTCTGATTCTTCATGCTGATTGTTGGACTTGCAATTTTTTGGATGAGCAGAAATTCCCCCCAATTATGTAGGAAAGACCTGAACAATTACCTTCATTCCCTGCCTCAAATTTCATTTCCCAGACTATTCCCCTTCCCTGGCGACTGTTTTACGATGAAACAAATGCTTTGCAACTTCAGCATCTTTTATTGATCTTGAACTGAGTACTCACCTGAATCATTTGTTTTTGTTGTCTTCAGACATGGCTATTCCGAGACACTCCCGACTATGCTCCCACTTTTCAACTACCATAAGCACAAAAACTCACGTTTACGGAGCACCTTCAATGTAATTAAATATCCCAAGGCATTTTACAGGAGTATTATGAAATAAAGTAAGACACCAATCCAAATAAGGAGATTTTAGATCAAATGGTCTAAAAGCTTGTTCAAAGTGATAGATTTAGAGAGTTGACTTAAAGGAGAATGGTAAGTTAGAAGGGGTGGAGAGGTGTAAAGAGGAAATTTGTGAGCTTTGGGGCCTAGCAACTCAAGACATAACCATCAATGGTGGAACAATTACAATAGACCATAATAGGGACAAGTGCACAGATTAGAAGAGTGTAAATGTCTCCAAGAGTTGCAAGGTTAGAGGAGATGACAGAGATACGAAGGGCTGAGGCTGTAAAAGGGTTTGCAAACCAAGAATGAGAATTTAAAAATGAAGATGCTGGTTCACCGAGTGCTAAGATAGATCAGTGAGCACATGGGACTCGCTGCGAGTTGTATGCAGATGTGTACATGCGTGTTTGAAAAGTGAAAACTTTATTTTAAAACAACAAGATGGAGAATGAGTAATCTGTATTATAACAAGATGAAGTGAAGGGGATCAAGTGCCCTCTGTCATAATATCCACTCATGTATATATGAGGTGCAGACAGGCAGTGATTGACATACAGGACGACCTATCAGCACACGACACAGTGCAGCAAATCACCAGACAGGACACTACCACTATAAAGCCAGAGGGCACTAGGTTTCCCGCTCTCTCTGGACCCAGCCACTGAGACAGCCAGAGTCCACAAGCTAGCCAGTGCAAACACCATGCGGTAGCTAGTAAGTCTGGTCAGGCTAATACAAGGTCTCCAGTCAGTTCAGTATAGTGTCGACCCACAGCTGAATATGTTTATCAGTTCTATCGTTGAATAAAACAGTGTTGGAGTTTCTCCAGTGTTAGACGTCTGCTTCTAGCTTCCCTGCATCAAGTGCAGTCCACATCGAACCAGCCTGCCTAACACATCACCCTCCATCCTTCCCGGATAATATACACAAAAGGGCGCAAAGCTGAAAGTTAGCTTGGTTGTTGGGAATCTTAAAATGCAAATAACTGGGCTGGATTCTCCGCCGACGGGATGCTCCATTTTGCCGGCAGCCGGGGGGTTTCCCGAAGACGTGGAGTTGCCCCACAATGGGAAACCCCATTAACTGGCCGGCATATTGGAGCATCCCGCCGGCGGGGTGAAGCCGAAAGGCAGCGCGACGGGGCGGTGAATCCTGCCCCCGATTTGGGACTCTCCATTGTAACAACACTAAAGCGCAACAGGGGCTGAATTCTCCATTTGGGAGACTATGGGTTAGATTGTCCGATTTTGGGGCTATGTCCGGAGGATCCGTGGAGTTGTATGTGGGAAAAATCGGTGAGGCCCCAGCACCTATCCGCCAACCAGTGAGGGGCTTGCAGCCGTGCCACGTAAAGCACACAGTCTTCCCGATATAAACGGCTGGAGAATTGCCGGGTCCATGGTCGCACATGCGCACGGTGATGACCTGCAGCGGTCACGCCATACAATATGGTGCTGGCTGTGCGTGGACCCAACCTGGCAGATAGTGCCCCCCTGGTCACCCCCTTGCCATTCCCAGGCCACTCCCCACCAGTCCCCCCAGCCTCGCCGAAAGCCCCTCAGCCAGCAGCATGGCTCCCGCCCAACTAGTGACGCTGGTCACAGTTCGCAGCTGCCACGCCGGGTTCCCGACGGCTGAGACCTCATGTGCCCCACGTGGTCGGGAACTCGGCCCATCGGGGGGGGGGGGGGGGGGGGGGGGGTGTGAGCATTGGGGAAAGTCCTTCAGGTAACGTGCTGAGGCCGTCCCAACGCCGTGTACCGTACTCCTCGATGACATGGTTTTAGAGGGGGAGGAGCATCCGAAAACAGGTGCCGCTCCCGATTCGGTCATGAAAAGGGATTCTCCACCCGATCGCCGCTTACGAAATCAGTGTCGGCAAGCAGAAAATCCTGCCCTATGTTCCCTTGTTGGAGATGAATTGGCTCTGATTTGCACTCACGCTGGGTGCGGGAATCCAGAGGCAATTCACTATCAATGTGAATTTACCCATGACAGGGATTGCGAGGGATTCCCTCACGAATCCCGCTATCGGGATGCCATTTTCAGCAGGCGGCCCGTTAATGTGATCCGACGGTTGCGTCTCCTTTCCCTCCACAATGTAATTCTGCCCCTCCCCACCATGGGATTTCCTGGGTCACCCCCTGTCCACGGTATGAGGATGACACGATCCCCCAACACACCCAGCAGATTCATCCCTAAAGAGATCCAATGACTAGACACAATACATAATAGATCACCACACACCAAAGGCCTCCCATAAGAGAGACCCCTACCAGAGGACCCCCAACTCTGACTCCCCACCCATAAGAGAGAGCCTCACCTGAGACCCCACATTTCAAAGACCACACCAGAGACTCCTCATTCCAGGCACCCCCAACAGAGACCCCAAAAGGAGAGACTTTCACCAGAAACCCCCATTACAGAGACCCTCACCAGAAACCCCCATTACAGAGACCTCCACCAGAAACCCCCATTACAGAGACCTCCACCAGAAACCCCCATTAAAGGGACCCCCACCAGAAACCCCCATTACAGAGACCTCCACCAGAAACCCCCATTAAAGGGACCCCCACCAGAAACCCCCATTACAGAGACCCCCACCAGAAACCCCCATTACAGAGACCTCCACCAGAAACCCCCATTACAGAGACCTCCACCAGAAACCCCCATTACAGAGACCTCCACCAGAAACCCCCATTAAAGGGACCCCCACCAGAAACCCCCATTACAGAGACCTCCACCAGAAACCCCCATTAAAGGGACCCCCACCAGAAACCCCCATTACAGAGACCCCCACCAGAAACCCCCATTACAGAGACCTCCACCAGAAACCCCCATTAAAGGGACCCCCACCAGAAACCCCCATTACAGAGACCTCCACCAGAAACCCCCATTAAAGGGACCTCCACCAGAAACCCCCATTACAGAGACCCCCACCAGAAACCCCCATTAAAGAGACCCCCACCAGAAAACCCATTACAGAGAATCCCACCAGAAACCCCCATTACAGAGACCTCCACCAGAAACCCCCATTACAGAGACCTCCACCAGAAACCCCCATTAAAGGGACCCCCACCAGAAACCCCCATTACAGAGACCCCCACCAGAAACCCCCATTAAAGAGACCCCCACCAGAAAACCCATTACAGAGACCCCCACCAGAAACCCCCATTAAAGAGACCCCCACCAGAAAACCCCATTACAGAGAATCCCACCAGGAACCCCCATTACAGAGACCTCCACCAGAAACCCCCATTAAAGGGACCCCCATCAGAAACCCCCATTACAGAGACCCCCACCAGAAACCCCCATTAAAGAGACCCCCACCAGAAAACCCATTACAGAGAATCCCACCAGAAACCCCCATTAAAGAGACGCCCACCAGAAAACCCATTACAGAGACCCCCACCAGAAAGCCCCCACCCCATAACAGAGACCTCACTAAAGACCAACACATTACAGTGACCCCCACCAGAGACCTCCCATTAAAGAGACCACACCAGAGAATCCTCATTCCAGACATCCCCAACAGAGACCTCACCAAGCTACAGAGACCCCACCAGAAACCCCCCATTATAGAGACCCCAATCAGAAAGCCCCCACCCCATAACAGAGACCTCACCAAAGACCCCCACATTACAAAGACCCCCACCAGAGACCACTCATTACAGAGACCCCTGCCTGGAAGTTAGATAGCAGTCCAGACAGAGACAGTGACAAAATCATTCCTTTAAAACTCACCTCTGCCCTTCACTTGCTGACTCAAGCAGATTAAACAGCAGCAGTTGTAAATTCCTCGAAAGCAAAAAACACATCAAATGGGTTTAAACCCCGTCAGATCTTTGGCCTGAAAGGCTTTCATTCAGATCAAGGGGATTGGTTTTATTAGACTGTGATTGACAGCTTGCACACAGCCAGTTGTCTGGATTGTTTACTTTTATTCCCCTTCATGCATCAATGGCTCTTAAGTACCCAAATTAACCACAATATTTATAAACACTTCCTCTTCTTCACTGCAAAAAGCACTTAACTGCTTTTGATGTGGTCCAAAATCTGCTAATCAGTGGCGGCCGATGGATTCAGCAGCTACTATTGGTATTGCTATCGCTGAATTCCCCACTACCAACATCTTGGGGTTAACTTTGATCAGAAACTGATCTGGACTCGCCATATAAATACAGTGGCGACCAGAGCAGGTCAAGGCCTAGGAATTCTGCGGAGAGTAACTCACCTCCTCACTCCGCAAAGCCTGTCCACCATTTACAAAAACAAGTCAGGAGTGTCATGGAATACTCTGCACCTGCTGGAATAAATCCAAATCCAACAACACTCAAGAAGCTCAACACCAACCAGGACAAAGCAGCCTACTTGATTGATACTCCTTCCACAAACATTCAATCTCTCCACCACCGGCAAAAAGTGGCAGTTGCGTGTACTATCTACAAGATGCATTGCAGCAACTCACAACGGATCCTTAGACAGCACTTTCCTAACCCATGATCACTACTAACCAGAAGGACAAGGGGAGTAGATACCTTGGAATTCTACGACCTGGAGGTTCCCCTCATCATCCACACTGGGAAATATGTTGCAGTTCCTTCATTGTTGCTGCATCATAATCCAAGAATTTCCTCCCTAACAGCAACATCCACATCACATAAATGTATTTTTAAAAACTCACAGACTGAGTGGCTACAAAATGAAATTCCACAGAATGGGTGTGAGGAAAATCATTCTTCATAAGGAGAGACAGATGGCCTTGATTCAAGCTCCTCATATGTCAATACTCCAAGAACCATTTGTGTGGACAATAGAAGCACCAATACTATGGTCACATGATAGAAGCCAGCATGTGATAAGAAGCATTTATTTAGACATTTGTTTGAGAGTATTCCCAGGTCAGTCAGACTGGGAGTCATGGAGGGAAGAAATCCCACCCAGAAAATCAGCGGACCTTGCATAGAATCTACTAACAGACTAATCCTTTCCCCACAGAATTGCAGAACCAAATCAGGGCTGGGATTCTCCAAGCCCGCGGAGGGTGGGAGAATCGCCGGGGAGGGAAACACCCGCCACGTCACTCCAACGATTCTCCGGCGACTGGAGAATCAATGCCAATCACGCCCGCACAGCCAGGGCGCCGGTCGGAGGCTCCAGAAATAGGCCCCCACGGCGATTCTCCGCAGACGACAGGCCGAACTCCCGCCGGCGTGGTTTACATCTGGTACCACCTGGCGGGAGCTAGAACCGGCAGCCACGGTGGCAGTCCTGGTGGAAAGCCGGGGGGAATCTGACTCCGAGGGGGGCCTCAGCGGTGGGCAGGCACATGACCGGGGCCACCGATCGGCGGGCCATCGCAATCTGGGGACCTACCTTACACCGCGCGGGCCCTCTGTGTGGCTCCGCCACGGTAGCATTGTGGATAGCACAACTGCTTCACAGCTCCAGGGTCCCAGCTTCGATTCCGGCTTGGATCACTGTCTGTGCGGAGTCTGCACATCCTCCCCGTGTGTGCGTGAGTTTCCTCCGGGTGCTCCGGTTTCCTCCCACAGTCCAAAGATGTGAAGGTTATGCGGATTGGCCAAGATAAATTGCCCTTAGTGTCCAAAATTGTCCTTAGTGTTGGTGGGGTTACTGGGTTATGGGGATAGGGTGGCGGTGTTGACCGTGGGTAGGGTGCTCTTTCCAAGAGCCGGTGCAGACTCGATGGGCCGAATGGCCTCCTTCTGCACTGTAAATGCTATGAAATCAGCGGTGCCTGAGCCGAGGTGGGCCGCCGCGTCCATGCGTGGACCCGCTTGTGGCCGCCATGCGTATGTGTGACCATGCCCTCTGGACAGCGGGGGCCCGCCGGCAGCCAGAGCCACAGGACACATGCCGGGGCTCTGCTAGCCCCCTGGAAAACGGAGAATCACCCCGGATATTCGAGGAAAAAGTCCGGAGTGATTCTCACCCATTTTCCATTGGGCGTGGGGACTTAATTCCCAAAAGGGAGAATCCAGGCCCCGACCTTCGCTACAGGGGTTCAACTGCATCTTCAACTGCAGAAAAACAGGAGACTAGCTGTTAAAAGTAGTAAGCCACAGTAAATTTGTCGTCAAAATCTTGCAACCCCCATTTCTTCAGTTATGCAACAGATAATCATTATGCCTGTAATATTTTCAGCTTCCATCTTGAAAGACTCAAGATGAATAATGACCTTTGAATAATGACCTTTTGGACTTTTTAAAATAAAAACACAAGTGCATGCTACCTGTTTTATAATCGCCTTCTCTTGTGTACATGTGCTTTGTGTTTGTGTGCGAGTGGGTGCTGCTGTAATGACATTTAGGTGTTAAGAAATAAATACTTTCTTTCAAACCTGTGAGCAACCTTGTCTTATGTCTGTTTTTGAGAGTCACAGCACTCAAGGTGTTGAAACATATGTTTAAAACACATCTTGTTGTGGTTAGCCAAGGGGTGGAAAGATCCACCGACTAAAGCTCCCCTGGCCGTAATAGAGTTAAGACGTGGGTGGTAGAATTCTGGATGATACCAAGAGGAAAACAAGCCAGGAGTATATTCCAATGATCAGACTATTGTCAGGGAGAGGGATGGAGTCAGAAGTTCGGGAATGGAGTGTGGAGCGGAGGGAGTGTGTCTTCACTTGTGAGGAACAGCAAAACTAGATATAATGATATAATGCAGTCATCAAGAAATCAATGGGGAATACAGAAGAAGCTTCTTCACCCTAATGAAGTGTGAGTGATGAAAAATATGAGTGTGACAAAGTTATTATGACATTCATAATTATCTAAATAAAGCTAATTCATGTATTCAGCACTACAGTGCTGAAGAGGCCACTTCCACGCACAATAAATGGCATAAAGCATAGACTATTTGGCACTCTTCAAATACTTTGTCCATGAACACAGAATACAAGCATTCATCATGTTTCAACAATAAGTTCCAGGATTCTGTGTCTATAATCAATCAGGAACCCATTCAACCTTCCTCTATTTAAATGAATGGAAGGAAAATCAAACTGCTGCCTTTATGCTGCAATGCTCTCAGATATTTATTGCATCCAAGACCACCATTGCACCTGAACACAGGTTCAGGAATATCTCCCATATATTCATTAATCTTGTGTTCCACCTTAGAGTCTCTTCATTTCAAACAATCATATGATTATTAGCTAGTCTTATGAGAGCAATGTATAATTTAGATTTTCACTGTAAGTACTACATGATGGGGCAGCAGGGTAGCAGGGGGCAGCAGGGTAGCATGGTGGTTAGCATAAATGCTTCACAGCTCCAGGGTCCCAGGTTCTATTCCCGGCTGGGTCACTGTCTGTGTGGAGTCTGCATGTCCTCCCCCTGTGTGCGTGGGTTTCCTCCGGGTGCTCCGGTTTCCTCCCACAGTCCAAAGATGTGCGGGTTAGGTGGATTGGCCATGCTAAATTGCCCATAGTGTCCTAATAAAAGTAAGGTTAAGGGGGGGTTGTTGGGTTACGGGTGTGGGGTGGATACGTGGGTTGAGTAGGGTGATCATGGCTCGGCACAACATTGAGGGCCGAAGGGCCTGTTCTGTGCTGTACTGTTCTATGTTCTATGATCTAAACATTTAAGTCAGTTATCATCTATATGAACTGTTTCTGCAATCTGTTTTACCATCTTCTAAAATGTACTTCAGACAACGAAATTTAACCTCTCCCGGCCATCCTGTTGGGATAAAGCTGGAAAGGTACCGGGCTCTTAGAATAATAATTTATAACACTCTACTGTGTCATTGAAAAACACCTTTTTAATGTTCAGCATATATTCACACAGGCCTGTACACAATGCATTTACATTATGCACGAACATCAATCTCTCGAATTAACACTTCAATTAAAAAAATATGCTTCTAACTGGCATATAAACACAAAGACTGCATTTAATATGCTGGGAGACTATTTGGGGGGATGATACTGTACAAGAATTCCAGATGCAAGTGTTGTTTATTATCATTTTTTATTTTTTATTATTTATTATAAGTTTGGATGAAAATCCCACCAACCTACTGTAATGGAGTCATAATGAGCCAAGCTTCATTATGTATTCCTGGCTGAGAGACCAGACATCCATTTATCTTGTTGAGACAGCTATGCCTTAGGTAAAACATTGCTTGATTGACAGCCCTTGGTCGCTGTCAATTTCACAATGTGTACTTACAAAAGATAAAACATATTCAAGTGCTTGCAGTTTCTGCTATTGATATCTTAATGACTCTTATTGGGCTGTAGGAAAAGCATTTTTTATGAATGAATGACTGGCTTTTTGATATGTTTTGTTTTGAAATGAAAATTGCTTATTGTCACGAGTAGGCTTCAATGAAGTTATAGTGAAAAGCCCCTAGTCGCCACATTCCGGCGCGTGTCCGGGGAGGCTGGTACGGGAATCGAACCGTGTTGCTGGCCTGCTTGGTCTTTAAAAGCCAGCGATTTAGCCGAGTGAGCTAAACCAGCCCCTGAAACCATTCTTTTGTTACCGTAAAGTTCTATACAGTTTTATCATACGTGAATGAGCATGGAACTGCCACAGCTTGGCATGGAGGGTATGACAGGCCATGCGGGTGAGTGGAAACTTGGCTTAGAGTCCAGATGTAAGACATTTGGAACTTATCTTTCAAAAGTTTCCTCATCAAGACTACAGTTCACCACATCTTTGAAGTGCCGTATGTCCTTTGCAAGCTGGCCCAACGCCATAAAGATTGCAAAATGGCAAGTACATGCCTATCCTTACATGAAGCCAGCCAGGTGAGGACTGCAGGCTACAGGCTTGGAACTTGAATCAACCCATGTAGAGAACGGGGTTAACTCTAACACTACTCCAGCAACAGCTTCTGAGCATGTGTTTAAGGACCTATGTAATGGTGATGTCACACAGGAAAGAATAGAGAGAATCTGAGAGATGATCACCGGATAGACAATATTGAAACAAACTCAATTTTAATTTCCATTGAAAGCAAGGGAAATTGAAAATGTGAAGGATTCTGTGATGGCAGGTCACCTGTTCCACTAGTGTACCGCCCAGGTGGAAAAGTTGAAACCCGACCCCAAAAGTCGCAGCACAAAATGATCCCACTTGGATCCCACTGCTGCCGGAGTTAAACATAGAACAGTTCAGCACAGCACAGAACAGGCCCTTGATGTTGTGCCGAGCAATGATCACCCTACTCAAACCCACGTATCCACCCTATACCCGTAAGCCAACAACACCCCCCTTAACCTTACTTTTTAGTACACTACGGGCAATTTAGCATGGCCAATCCACCTAACCCACACATCTTTGGACTGTGGGAGGAAACCAGAGCACCCGGAGGAAACCCACGCACACACGGGGAGGACGTGCAGACTCCGCACAGACAGTGACCCAGCCGGGAATTGAACCTGGGACCCTGGAGCTGTGAAGCATTTATGCTAACCACCATGCTACCGTGGCTCCCGTGGTTTACCATGGTTAAAGGTCTTCAATAACTTCAATAATTTTTAAGACAATAAAATTATCTTTGTTAACATTTGTGCAGGCATGTGAAAAAGACACAAGTATCCAGGTTCTCTATTGGGATCACACAACTTTCAATTAACGAAGTGAGGCACAGAAAAGGGGCTATCACCCACCAATAAAGTGTTGAAATCCCCAGCCCAACAAAAATGACAAGAAATGGCAATTAGAATGGATTCCAAGAGCAACATATCGAGTGGCTGGAGAGAGTTTAGAAAGAATTATATTGGTGTGAAAAGTAGATACACCTTTTTCATTTATTCAGTGTGTGATTCACCTGAGCCATTGGGCGAGATTCTCTGGCTTCCCTGTGGCGTCTATCTCAGCAGCGGGAGGCAGCCCATCATTGGCCGGAGGTGCGATGTTCTGGTCCACGACTGTCAATAAGATTTTCCATTGAATCCACCTTGTGCTGCGGAGAAACACATAGAGGGGGTGGCCCATCGATGGGACATCAAGGACTGGAAGATCCCGCTGGCGTGAACAGCCGGACGATCGCGCTCACCATTGTATCAGATGTTTTTTTCCAATAATGACCATGAATGTGCATCAAGTAATGCATGGGTGTAATACCACCATCCTTTGCCTCTCAAAGGATCACTTTATTCAAATCTTTGTGTACATTCAGTGCAAAGCAATGACCCCACCTAATATGCGTCTTACATGTGCATGTTCTGCAGCTCACAGTGGGTTGCATACTCATACTTTGTTTGCTTTTAAAAATCATCATGACAACTGCAACCTCTCCTTTCTTCCATTCTGACTGCCAGGGTAGGCAGTTTATAACAAAAGACAGGTGATATAAAATTAGGATCGGAAGCACCCATTGTGCTGTTTCAAGCACAAATACTCTTCACATGTAGGCGCACAGTTGTTTTGGGTGTCATATTTGTAAGATTGTTAACATGGACTCAACAAATTGCTCACAGAAGTACGCAGGGCTGACAGATCTTGATGTTAGTTGGCATGCAATGCTAATTTGACACAGCAGTTCCATTTTGGAAGGAGGCTCAAGGTCTCTTAACCTCACAAAGCTAAATATGCATTCAGTAAATACCTGAAGAGATTATCAACTGTTTCTAGGTTAGCTTCTGGTTGATTTATTTGACTATGTTGCTTTGAGCTTACAAGTGTTAGGTTCTTTCTATGGTTAATATAATTTCAAAGCTGTACTTTCTGCACAATAGAAGGTGCAATGGCAGGTGCTCAAGGTATTTTCACAGACTTCAACGCTTCAATACAAACCAGCTAGCCCCAGACATGGTGTACTCGTAGGTCAGAAGTGGAAATGTTGACAATTGCATAGAACATAGAACAGTACAGCACAGAACAGGCCCTTCGGCCCTCAATGTTGTGCCGAGCCATGATCACCCTACTCAAACCCACGTATCCACCCTATACCCGTAACCCAACAACCCCCCCTTAACCTTACTTTTTGTAGGACACTACGGGCAATTTAGCATGGCCAATCCACCTAACCCGCATATCTTTGGACTGTGGGAGGAAACCGGAGCACCCGGAGGAAACCCACGCACACACGGGGAGGACGTTCAGACTCCACACAGACAGTGACCCAGCCGGGAATCGAACCTGGGACCCTGGAGCTGTGAAGCATTTATGCTAACCACCATGCTACCCTGCTGTATAGTAAGTATTCAGTTGCATTTTGCAACGTTACAGTGAAGCAGTTCATAATTAACGGGACCAGTGTCATGCCCAATATTGGCATGCCATATTTAGAACTTCAAGTACGGGACTCATGGGTACATATAGATGTTTCTGGAAGTGCCTCTTGTTTAAAACGGACATTGAAAAACTGTTAAGATGGCTGCCAAGGATCAGGTGACCTTTGCAACTTCAACAGCTTCCAGACAGTTCCTAAATAAATCGACCTGACGGAGACCTCCCCTCTTTACTGGACATGCGCATACATCTATGTAAATCACTGTGGTAGTATGACTAGAGGTACTATGGTACCTAGGAGTGTGAGCTACCATTGGTGGAGAAGGCTCGCTGCTCATTGGCCTAAGTGTTTGCATTTCATTGGGCGGAACGTAAGGTAGCTCCGCCCAGTGAGGCGGGGTATAAGAACCCGTGTTTCCCAGCAGCTGGCCTATTTCTGTACTCAAGCTGCTGGGGAAACATCTTGTTGATTAAAGCCTTCAATTCAGACTACATCCTCGTTTCAGTAGTTATTGATCGTGCATCAATTGTTTCAGGAAGACACTGGAACCTAGTTTGACAGAGAGATGTTAATGCCTGATTCTGAAAGCATTCTGAATTGCATTTCTGGCTTCAATGGGTATTTTCGAAATGAAAGATAGAATAGGCCTCAAACCCCCAGGGAGATGTTTGGAAACAATAATCCAGTATGTGGCTCTGAATTAACTCACTTGATGACAGAGCTGCGCTCCAAAAGCTCGTGATTCGAAACAAACCGGTTGGACTTCCCTAACCTGGTGTTGTCAGACATCTTACTGTAACTAAATTAAGGCCAATGCTATATTTGAAAAGGAGCTGTAATCAGTCACATGCTGAGGCAGCCATATGTTGTTACGTTGCATCTTTTCATTCAGGCTGGTAGTCTGGAAAAGTACCGAAAGAGACAAGAGTTGTGTCCTTTTTGCCTTTAAGAGCATGGAAGTCATAAATCTTAAAAGAGACCTCTAGTCTGATTCAAAAACTAAACCTTAAAAGAAATAGAACTAAAATGAAAACCACAAGTGCCTAGCTTCATGATCTACCGAACATTCGTCACTTTGAGGAAATCCTTTATTAATCCTGATATCGGACTTCAGCTATTTGAACTCATCTGAACTATGGAAAGAAACTCCTTTCTTTATTAGTCCAGCAGCAGCTTTTCTTCAACATAATTGATGTGTTATCTGTGCTGTTCATTGGCCTGTGCACTGCAACTATCTCCCTAGCCGTGTCCTGTGAGAGAGGGAGAGCCTTAATGCCCTGTGGGCTTGATAGTGGTGGTGTCCTGTCTGGTGATTGGTTGTTCTGTGTCGTGTGTGTTCAATGGTTATCCTGTGTGTCAATCACTGCCTGTCTGCATCTCATGATATACATGAGTGGATATTATGACAATAAGAACTACGAATTATAAGTTTGGTTTACAACTTGTCAAAGTATACTACTTTCATAAATACACATTTCTTGTGCCGTTTGGAAGTGACTGACATAGTGTTTAGACTTTCAGGTTGAATGTGTGAATAAATAATGTTCCATTTAAACTCACAAAAGCTTGCTATTTGCTCTTTACAGTAACCACCCGATAAAGGGGACTTAGAAACACATCTACCTTTTCACAAAAAGCACACAAATTACAGGAAGGCAAATTGAAGGCTTTGGTTTATTACCTTTCTACCATGGACAGGACCCAGGTTGTGTGGTCTCACAAGATCCTATTAGATCTCATGAGGTGTGGCGAGCCGGGTACACCCCGGAAGAGGTGTCGTCTGGAATCTACCAGCCGCAGCGGTCCCCATTCCGGTGAATGCGGCAGGTAAATTGTGCCTTATATGTTTCCTCATGGGCTCCTCCTTGTCTGCGTTTAGGAGGAAGGGGAATAGGGCCGATGGAATTAGTCAATGGAGGGGGCCTACATTTTGAGACTCATGTCGCACATGCCTAACAAGTATCAGAAGAACATTGCTTGTACAGGCTTCTGTGCCAAATGAAAACTGTGATTTACCTGTGTCACATGCTACATAAGAATCTGCAGAATAACACTGCCAATGATTGTGAAGGGTACAAGAGCTTGAATTCTATGCATCTGGATAATTTCAAGGTGCCACGGGCGACATCATCCACATTAGTCAATGCACAGTACGTTTGTTATGCGCGGGAACACATAAATCTTGACGGGTGCAATATATAACTTCCTGGACCTTAGGAAAACCTGTCATTCAGTAAAATTACAGAAGCAATGATGGATGACTTGTTTGTTCAGGCAGTCAGTTCCATCTTCTTTCCCTTGGACAACTGGGAGCAGTATGACAAACTCTTTACAACCTTATCAAAGGGGCAGGGAGTTATAAATTGCACCCCTACCTGCCCCGTGGTGCTAAGTTATTTACAAACCTGGACCTGAAATGTTTCATTCCTGAAACTTGCAAACAACATCAGCACCAAATGATGCACGTCAACAACTATTCAAGCCAGTCATCACAATCCTTTCATATTGAGGCAGTCTACCTCCCACCAATACTTGATCTGCAAAAGCAATTAGATTACTCTCAGGAGTAATTACTTCTGACACTTCTGCAGTATCCAGTGTACTATCTGAATAGTGGTAAAAGAAGGCCCATGTCATCATCAGGCACACAATCGGCACATTGGAGCAGCAGTTCAGATAAATTGAGGGCACACTGCATACACACAAAGCTAAGGATTCAAGGGTTTCCGATGCACTCTCTAATCTGCCAACATTGCTATGGGAAAAAAATCCATAGCTATGGACAGTCCCAATGGGAAGAATCCAAAGCATCTTGGAATCCCGCCCCCGGTGGCTGCCGAATTCTCCGGCCCCCCAAAAATCCCGTCAACGTGAATCGTGCCGCTCGCATCGGAGAATGGCGAGGACCGGGGCGACGCAATGGGTGCCGGGGCCGCCTGAATTCTCCGGGCCACATTGGCCGAAGTCCCACTAACGTGACCACGGGTCACGTCGGCGTAAATCAAACCACCTATTTAACGGCGTCTGACGCTGGGCAGCCCCAGGAGAAGTGACGGCACGGCCGCAGTTGGTGGGGGAGGGAGGGGGGGCGAGACCCGAATGTGCGTGCCGGGGGGGGGGGGGGGGGTTTGGTTGAGGGTGGGGTTTGGTTTGGGGGGGGGTTTGAGGAGGGGGGAGGTTTGGGGAGGGGACTAATAGTTTGGGGAGGGGGAGGTGGTTTGTGGGGGGTTTGGGGTTGGAGGCTTTGGGGAGGGCTTTGGGGGGGTTGGGGGGGAGGGGTTTGGGGGGAAAACTCTCCGCACGTTGGAGGCATACCTGGCACAAAGGAAGAAAGTTGCGGTGGTTGGAGGTCAGTCATTTCAGCTCCAGGACATCACTGCACGAATTCCTCAGGGTAGTGTCTGAGGTCCAAAATTCTTCAGTTGCTTCATCAATGACATCCCTTTCATCATAAGGTCAGAAGTAGGGGTGTATGCGGATGACTGCACAATGTTTAGCACCATTCGCACCTTCTCAGATAATGAAGCAGTCCATGTCCAAATGCAGAAAGTCCTGGACAATGTCCTGGCTTGGGATGACAAGTGGCAAGTTATATTCGCGCCACACAAGTGCCAGGCAATGACCATCTCCTGCAAGAGAGGATCTAACAATCGTCCCTTGACATTCATTGACATTACCATTGCTGAATCCCCCACAGTCAATATCTTGGGGGTACCATTGATCAGAAACTGAACTTGACTAGCCATATTAATACTATGGCTACCAAGGCAGGTCAAAGGCTCGGAATCCTATGGTGAGTAATTCACCTCCTGACCTCCCAAAGCCTGTCCACCATCTACAAGGCACAAGTCTGGAGTGTAATGAAATACTCTCTACTTGTCTTGATGAGTGCAGCTTCAATAACACTCAAGAAGCTCGACACCATCCAGGACAAAGCAGCCAGCTTGATTGCTCCCCCTTCCACAGACATTCAAACCCTTCACCACCGATGAACAGTGGTAGCCATGTATACCATCTACAAGATGTACTGCAGGAACTCACCAAGATTCCTTCGACAACACCTTCCAAACCGATGACCACTGCCATCTAGAAGGACAAGAGCAGCAGATACCTGGAAACCCCAACACCTGGAGGTTCCCCTCCAAGTCACTCACCACGCTGACTTGGAAATATATTGCTGTTCCTTCAATATCACTTGGGGGGGGGGGGGGGAATCCTGGAACTCACTCCCTAAAAGCACAGTGGGTGCAGCTATACTTCTGGGACTGCAATGGTTCATGAAGGTACCTCAGCACCACCTTTTGATGGGCAACTTGGGATGGACAATAAATGCTGGCCTAGTCAGTACCGCCCTCATCCCGTAAATTAATTTTGAAAAGAATGACTGATCTCCCACTTCTGCCATTTATAAATTATGCATTCAAACCTTTCGAAAGAACATTCACTGAACAAATTTTTTTTCCACAACCAGATCTGTAAAATCAAATCCACGTCATGTGTCTATGTCCCCAGTGTTTGTCTCCACAGTTCTTCCCATTGTGACAATGCGAGTCACATGTCATAATAATATGACGTGATGCTTCATTCAGGTACCAAGTCAGAGGCAGGAAGATGTGCATAGATTAGAAATGGGTGGGATTCTCCAGACCTGTCTGTGACAGGACCCGTTGTTGACGAGAACGGAAAATTTGGCGTTCCAGCCAAAACTCCATTCCCTTCAAGCAGCACTGAAAAGTCCCTGCCGTGAACAAGGACAGAAGATTTAAGCCTATAATGTCATAGGTTAGAAAAACTTCACTCTTCAGAAATAACTTGAACCTTACCTCCATCTACTGAGTTCTGAGATAGACCAGCTACAAGCCTCGCCACTTCCTTAACTGCTTGGGTGATCTGGCTCTGTAAACCTTGTGACGTTTGCTGCCACCCAAGGAGTTGGGTGGGGTGCACAGATGTCTTGCCACCCTGAGTGCCAGGAACAAAATCTGTTGGCGAACCAGCCATTTTCTTGCTGCTTACCTTGTCATGGCTAATGGTCAACATGAACGCAGATCTCACTTCCCAATGTGATCAATGAAGCAGTACTTCATGGTTCTACTCATGTGTACCCAATTCTGTTGAATCTGAAGGAAATAATCCATTCAATTCTAAAACCTCAGCCCCGAATGTCAATAACCTGTATATCTTTGGGAGAATCATCGACTAGCTATAAAGACCTTGCCATGGGCCCTGCGTAACTTCCTGGATCCACCACACCCAGCATAATGGACTGTAGTGCTGTAAAATGGTTATGGGAGGTCCTAAACATAAAATCAGTGAATCAACATCTGCAGCAGGAGGAGATGGTGGCTTAGTGCTAATAGCTCTGGACTAGTAATCCTCAGGTTAATTTTGGGGGAAGTGGTTCAAATGCCACAATGGCAACTGGTGGAATTTAAATTTAATTAATTTAACTTGGAGCTAAAAAGCTGCTAACGGTGACCGTGAAACTATTATTGATTGTTGTAAAAACCCTTCTGGTTTACTAATTCCCTTTAGGAAAGGAAATCTGCCATCCTTACCTGTACTGGCCTACATGTGACTCTAGGCCCTGAGTGGTTGACTCTTAATTGCTGTGAGCGGATGAAATTGCTATCTGTGTGTCAGAATTGATATAAGTACTATTATAACGTTCTCCCCGTGTCTGAGTGGGTTTCCTCCGGGTGCTCCGGTTTCCTCCCACAGTCCAAACATGTGCAGGTTAGTTGGATTGGACATGATAAATTGCCCTTAGTGACCAAAAAAGGTTAGGAGGGGTTATTGGGTTACGGGGATAGGGTGGAAGTGAGGGCTTAAGTGGGTCGGTGCAGACTCTATGTTCCATAACAGCACAGGTCAAGGGAAAAACCAGCAGGCAAGGGGTTAAAATGTTGGCCCTTAAAGGAAAGTCACCTGCACTGGAGATAATTTAATCATCTCACAGGGCATTAGGATAAGAAAGGGGACCCACGTCACTGAAATCATGGCTCCAGCCTGTCTGTAAGGGATTCATTGCCCAGCCCAGTGCAGGGGATAAAAACACATTAACACCTCATCCAGAAGTTCAGGGTAAAGGAAATATGTTGAACAGAATCCAGAAGCACTATATTAACTGACTGTTTTCCCATTAAAGGGACCAGGAAATATGCTTACTATCACCTTGTATTGTTCCGACTGAATTGATGACGACAATACCTATTTGTAAATCTGAAAGAACCTTAAATATATATGCATGTAATTCTGACTATGATCAGTGCTGACTTCTGTGAGCTAAGGATAGCAGCAGAACTTGCCTCTCCTGTGTGCACACAACAATTTCGAATAAACGCAACTTTTACAACTCCACGTGGTCGAGAAAAGACTCTGAGCATTACTTCCCTCCAACAATTGCCCTTTGAAATGGTCCAGACAGCCACTCAGTTCAAGGAGGATTAGGGTAGGCAAAAATACTGGGTAGGGTTCTCTGTTAGCCAACGCCGAAATTGGGAAAGCCGATTGGGCGTAGATCGGTTCTGACATCAAAATCGCAGCATGCACTGATTTGACACCAGGGGCGGGATTCTCCGACACCCCGCCAGGCTGGAAAATTGCTGGAGGGCGGCATGAATCCCGCCCCCGCTGGCTGCTGATTTCTCCGGTGCCGGCGTTTTGGCGGGGGCGGGAATCGCGTCGCGCCGGTCAGCAGCGCGGCCCTCTGGCAATTCTCCGGCCCACGATGGGCTGAGCGGCCGCCCGTTTTAGACCGGTCCCGCCAGCATAAATTAGACCTGGTACTTGCCAGCAGGACGTGGCTCTGCGGCCTCCAGGGTCCTCGGTGATGTGTTGGGTAAGCTGGGTCTACAAGGACTGCGTTTACTGCAGTGGTGAGAGAGACAGGCTTCCAACACTTGAAGAAATGCAACTCTATTTTGTTGAACACTTAACTATAATACATACTTTAACTGTGGGTTGACACTATGCTGAGTTGACTGGAGAACTGAGTCCAGCCTGACCAGACTATCTTACTACCACATGGTGTATGTTCTAGTTGCTGCTCACGAGCTCTGACTGTCTCAGAGGCTGGGTCCCCAGAGAGCGGGAAAACTAGTGCCCTCTGGCTTTATAGTGGTTGTGTCCTGTCTGGTGATTGGCTGCTGTGTTCCGTGTGCTCACTTGTCATCCTGTATGTCAATCACTGCCTGTCTGTACACCATCATATACCTGGATGTATATTATGGCATCTCCCCCTTTTTTTTTAAATGTGTTCAGGTCAATAAATCGTGAGTGTGTGTGTACAGGAGCCTGACTATACAGAATATGCTAACGTATTTACATGGGAAGGTGTCTAGTATAGATAGAGGGCAGATAACACATGAGAAAAAAAAACAATATGTACAGATGTGTAAACAATGAGATAACAAGGTAATGCAACATTCAGTCTATAAATTCAGTCTCTGTGGCGGGCGACGAATTCTGGTTGACGCCTCAAGGGTGGGTCAGGGGCCGTCTGCACTTGAACGGGCGGAACTGCCTCCAATGTAGAGGTCGGTAGAATAACTGGCAGATCGGTGGCCTTGTGGAAGGGCTCGTCCTGAGGAACCAGCGTGCGAGGCGGGATATCACAGTTAGATGGTGGGCGCGGAGGTAGATGCAGTGCCCACCTATTACGCCAAAGAAAGGAGCCATCAGGCATGCAAACGAGAAATGATCTCGGTGCCATTTGCTTGACCACCACAGCTGTGGCAGACCAGCCACCGTCAGGTAGCTGAACACAAACTCGGTCAGCAGGGACCAGGTCAGGGAGATCTGTGGCGTGGCCGTCGTACGCCGACTTGCATTGGGCCCGAGACTGTTGCATCCTCTGTAGGACCGAGAAGTTGTCAAGGTCTGGAATGTGGATAACTGGCACCGTCGTTCGCAGTGTGTGGTTCATCAGGATCTGCGCTGGGGACAGCCCAGTGGACAAAGGAGTCGCCCTGGAGGCTAACAGCGCCAGGTTGAAATCAGGACCCGAGTCAGCAGCTTTGCACAACAGTCTACGATGTAGACCCCTTTTTCAGCCTTGCCATTCAACTGGGAGGAGAGGAGGTGATGTGCCGTGCCGAAGATTGTACTGCCGGGCAAAATCTGTCCACTCCTGGCTGAAGAAGCAGCGGCCGTTGTCACTCATAACTGTGAGTGGGATGCCATGCTGGGCAAAAGTCTCCTTGCATGTCTTGATTACCGTTGCTGAGGTGAGGTCAGTCAGTTTGACCACCTCGGGGTAGTTGGAAAAGTAGTCCACTAGGAGGACATAGTCTCGACCCTTGGCATGGAACAGGTCAACACCAACTTTGGACCATGGGGAGGTCACCATTTCATGCGGCTGCAGAGTCTCTTTCGGCTGAGCCGGCTGGAACCTTTGACATGTTGGGCAATTGAGGACCGTGTTGGCGATATCTTAGCTGATGCCTGGCCAGCATACTGCCTCTCAGAGGCTGGATCCCAAGAAAGCGGAAAAACTAGTGCCCTCTGGCTTTATAGTGGCCGTGTCCTGTCTGTGATTGGCTGCTGTGTTCTGTGTGTTCACTGGTCATCCTGTGTGTCAATCACTGCCTGTCTGTACACCATCGTATACCTGGATGTATAGAATAACACTCGGGAGGGGTGGCGCGGGGGGATCTGGCCCTGGCTGGTTCCCCCACGGTAGCCTGGCCCTTGATCAGGGCCCACTGATCCGCAGGCGGGCCTGTGCCGTGGGGGCAATCTTTCCCTCCGCACTGGCTGCTGTGGACCTCCACCATGGCGAGTGCGGAGACAAACCCCCCTGCGCATGCGCTGGGATGACGCCAGCACACGCTGGTGCTCCCGCGCATGCGTCAACTCGCGCCGGACAGCAGAGGCCCTTCGGCACTGGTTGGCGCGGCGCCAAGCCCCTTCTGCGGCAGTTGACGCCAGCCTTACGATTTCTCCCTGTCTGGGAGAATCGCGCCCACAACCTTTATTCAGACTTAGAGAATAACATAGCATGGTTCACTTGTGCTTTTAAAAATCTTGAAAACGGCTTGGCGGCTGCTGAGGGACAGAGACGGCATACGGAAGGTGTCCAGCATCGCCATAGTCTGCTGACAGTTATGCTGATGGCCGTGGGGCTACTACCAAAGCCAGGGGGAGTAGCGAGGGTTGGCCACGAGGTGGGCTGTGGGGTCGGGGTGGAGGGGCACGGAACACCATTGCTGTAGCCAGCAAGGCAGCCATGCAGCTGTGCACACTGTTAACAACCCACTTTGAACTAGTGCCATGGGTCGTATGGGTGTTCCCCCAGGCTCCCCCGCTGGGTGCCCTCTGGCCCCAGCCGACCCGGCAGCTGTATGGCCGTGTTCCAGCGCAACCAGTGCCATCTGTTTGGCTGGGATAAGTGTGTGTAGGGAGTGTAATGTGTACATGTGGCTGCAGCTTGTCAACCTCCCGAATGTCAATCATGGACCCGGCGAATCCCGTAGCATTTTCCATTGGAATCGATTGTGGTCCACATGTCACCGGTGCTAGCCCCTCAACGGTAGCGGAATCGGTCCAAGTGCGGCACCGGTTAGTCTGTCGTAAAAGTCCACGGGTTCTGCATAACACCAAGTCTCAGAAATGGAGAATCCTGCCGACTGGCTTTGCCTGGGACCCTAGATCCCATGAAAGAATAAATCAAAAAGAACTCCATCCGATCCTCCATGGATGCAACAAGATACAATCCCCCCAAAAGCTCCTCCTTTTGAAAGCGGGCCACCTAATGTCCAGACCCTGGAAAATATTAGCTGATGCACCAGGCAGTATTTTTCCTGCTCACTTCTCCTGAATAGCATAGTCTTATTATCAACTAATGATGAAGGTTGAGGTAAAAGGAGGAATGGTGTGACGTGCTGGTTTGAATGGTATAACTAAGACTCGGCTTGACCTCCATTGAAACACTCAGAGAAAGAGCTTTACAATGGTGCATTTATCAGAAGCCTTCACTTAACACTTCCAGTGGAGGAGGTGATATGGTCAAGTGGTCCAACAGACAATTTATTGGCAGTAAGTTAATGATAAATTAAGATGAGAAGAAAGAGTGTATGAGCCCTGAGCAGATGACGTTAGTCTTTCTACTCAACTCCAACCAACTATACAGCTGTGCTGCCCAGGATTGCACACCTCTTCCACATATTGGGTCATAAAGATAGAAATCCCTCGAGACTAAATTCGATAGCCTTCATGAGCGTGCATGGGACTGTGATGCACAAGTAAACTGCACTCGTTGTCTGCAGTGCGGGCAGCGTGTTAACTTTCTGTCACGTGCTGCTTAATTAATTTCAGTGTCCAGTCACTGCTGAACAATGAACTGTTGATTTGCTGGTTGCTTCAGAAGGGAAAAATATCAAGAGCAGTTCACATCATTTAAAGTCAGCCAATAATATCGGTTCCTGATAAAGAAATGGTGCATTGCAATTGGAGAAGCTGCTTAATCCATGGAGGAAGGGAAAGATTGAACGATCACAGGAGGGGTTTTGAACATGGCACTGGAGTCCATTGTGGAAGAAGTGGCAAGGAGGAGAGATAGCATGTGTCCACGGAAGGCCCGAGTGCCCTCCGGACTAGCAGTGGGAACAGATAAACATGGACATCAGTTCCATGTGCTGGAGGTTGTGGCACAAAAGTTCAATGACCTCACACAAATGTTTAAGTTCAGTGAACACATCTTCAAATGTCATATCCTACAAATTGCACCAGCAGCCCCAGATAAGTGAAATACTTGGTGCATTGGTTGGCTTGCTAGAAATCCTGCTGTCACTATCAAGGCTCCTGACAAATTCTAACTCCAATATGGTAGAGGGCTTTGCTCAGAGCGTGACAGTGGTGGTCAAGTCCATGAGAACCCATAGCCTCAACCGTGAGGCAGTGCCTCACAGCTGATGTCTCAGCTTCCAACACAAACAAAAAACATCAGAACTCTTTCTGCTGCAGTGGAAGCTCAGATTCAAGTTGTGCAAATTCAGTTTGTTGCCACACAAGCTCAGGCTGCTGTTATCATGGCTGTAGATATGAGTATTTCAAGAGGTTTGCAGAGTCTGACAATGGACCAGGAATCCGTCTTCCAATCGATCACTAGAAATGTTGTGTTGCTGCCCAAGGAAATATCAATGAAACACAAACTTATTACCCATGCTCAAGAATATAGCATTCGTCCTCCCACCACTGCCACTCTACGATGCCCTTGCTGTTTACTGCCAAATAGCCAACCCAGATGGCTGCCACACATGCCACAGTGGGTTTTCTCGGGCCAGTGCTGCTCAGGGGCACCCAGCCAGATTATCGTCTTTCAAAGTTAGAGGTTTTCAATCAACCGTGGGGAGTGCTGTGTCGGGGCACTTGGTTGAGCAAAGACACCTGGAAAACATATGCAAAGGAAATACACAAGGAAGAGTAGTTGACATTTGTATGAACATAAGAATGTAAGAACTAGGAGAAGAAGGAGGCCATGTAGCCCTTCGAGCCTGCTCTGCCATTCAATGAGATCATGGATGATCTTTTGTGGACTCAGCTCCACTTTCCCGCCCAAACACCATCACCCTTTATTCCTTTATTCTTCAAAAAACTATCTATCTTTATCTTGAAAACATTTAATGAAGGAGCCTCAACTGCTTCACTGGGCAGGGAATTCCAGTGTGGAATATTGAATGGCTTGTTCAATCAAATTGGCTACAAATGGTTGTTAGTGTTGGTTTATTTCAGCAATTTGGCCATGGAGTTGTTGTGAGAGCGGGAGGAAGGTCTGTGTTTGTGCAGAATAGGGAATTGAGGTTTTGTTCACTGAAACAACAATGAGATGAGCCAATCGCGGGTGGCCTGCCCAGAAACGGCATGTACTGGTTGCCTTCTCCCTTCCTCCTGCCCTTTCTCAGCTGTTCACCAATTCTCCGATAGGAAAGGCTATGCCCTCAAGGTCTTGCAGAATATTAGAGATTATGGTGATTCATGACACATGCTCTGACAGTACTGAAGGCCTTTTCCAGAGCTGCAAACCTGTTGTTTGAGCTTCTCAGTAGCCTGCTTGATGATGCTTCATAAGGTAGCACAGCTTCCATTACATGTATTTTCAGAGGGTCATAAGATCATACGAAACTCCAGCCTTGGGTGACTGTCTGTGTGGAGTTTTCATGTTCTCCCCGTGTATGTGTGGGTTTCCTCCGGATGCTCCTGTTTCCTCCCACCATCCAAAGATGTGCGGGTTAGGTGGATTGGCCGTGATAAATTGCCCCTTGGTGTCCAAAAGGTCAGGTGGGGTTATTGGGTTACGGTGATGGGGTGGGGGCATGGGTCAAGGCAGGGTACTCTTTCTGAGGGTGAGTGCAGACTCGATGGGCCAAAGGACCACTTTCTGCACTGCATGAAATAGGAGCAGGAGTAGGCCATTTGGCCCATTGAACCTACCATACCTGTTCAATAAAATGTGGCTTTGACTCCATTTTCCTGTCTACTGTCTACCCATCACTCCCTTTGTCAATCAAAAATCCGCCTAACCCTGCCTTCAATACATTCAGCAACCGGGATCCATTACTCCTTGTCGAAAATAAATTCTGAAGACTAACGACCCTCCGAGAAAAGACATTTCTCCTCATATCCATCGTAAATGGATGACGCTAATTTTTAAGTGGTGCCCCCGAGTTCCATATACGCCTAAAAAGGGAAACCTCCTCTCACCATCTGCCCTTTAGATCATTAAGATATTAAGATCCTTTCTCGTTTATCTAAATTCCAATGAGTATTGGGCCAATCTGCTCAGCCTTTCCTCAGAAGACAACCGCTTCATCCCAGGAATCAGCCCAGTTAAGATTCTCTTAACCATTGCCCACATCTGGTTAGGTTACATGTCAAAGGCACAACCCAGGTGTGAAGTTATAGCAGCTAAGTTTAGTAGTCACTGTTTTAATAGAGAAAGATATGGCAGTGAGGCGGCCAGATGGCACAGTGGTTAGCACTGCTGCCTCACAGCTCCAGGGACCCAGGTTCAATTCTGGCCTCGGGTCACTGTCTGTGCGGAGTTCACACTTTCTCCCTGCATCTGCGTGGGTTTCCTCCGGGTGCTCCAGTTCCTCCCACAGTCCAAAGATGTGCAGGTTAGGTGAATTGACCATGCTAAATTGCCCCTTAGTGTCCTGGGATGTGTGGGTTTGGCTAAGGAGTTATTGGGATAGGGCGGGGAAGTGGGCTTCTAATTCTGATTCAAAAAGGAATTGTCACAAAGGTGCTGGAACCCACAAACATAAATGCGATAAATGATCAGAAAATATAATTTTGTGGTATTTTGTTTGAGGGAAATGTTCGCAAGAGCACTCAGAAAATGCTGTTTGTTGAATTGTGACAAACTGGTGTGTTTTGTTTTTAAATTTCTCATCAATTTAGTGAGTCTTGTGATAAACATTTGACCTCAAGTGAGATCACGATAAAGCTGCCAAGAGGGTATGTGGAAAAAAGAAGCAGGGAAGAGTGTGGCAAGAATTAGCAGGGTGCTGCTTTGAGCTTTTGCTATTGATTACCATGAGGGTGTCTCTCCTTTTGACCTGTGTGTTGCCTCCACTTATTTATGTTTATTTCTCTGTTGTTGGTAATGGCATCATTGTGGACATGATGTGGAGATGCCGGCGTTGGACTGGGGTGTGCACAGTAAGAAGTCTTACAACACCAGGTTGTAAAATCCAACAGGTTTGTTTTAAATCACTAGCTTTTGGACCTGCTCCTTCCTCAGGTCAATGTATCATTGTGGAGGCAGAGGTGCAGATGTTTTTGGTTTTGTTGCTGATCTGCCGAGTGTATTTGGATCCAATGCCTTCAGAGGTGGGTTTACTGCACCTGCACTTGTTGAAATGAAATGAAATGAAAATGACTTATTGTCACGAGTAGGCTTCAATTAAGTTACTGTGAAAAGCCCCCAGTCGCCACATTCCGGTGCCTGTCCGGGGAGGCTGGTACAGGAATTGAACCGTGCTGCTGACTTGCTTGGTCTGCTTTAAAAGCCAGCGATTTAGCTGAGTGAGCTAAACCAGCCCCTTTTTGTTTTGCACCCTGTGTCTCTGTTTTGTTTGTTTAATCTCCAAAATATCTCTCTGGGTTCCTGTCCTATGTTTTTTCTTCCCTCTCTTTCTTGATGGGAAAAACTGTTATTGACTGACCGGCTTTCTTCAGAAATTCTCTTTTTGTTATGGCCACAGGGGTTAATAACTTCAGAATTGCCTGTGTTTGCCTGGAGACAAGCTTTTGAAAGTTTTGTGTCACAACAGGACAGTGGCACCAAATCTTTTATGGTCAATTCCGATCGGGCCCCAGTTAACAACCCATCCAACATTTAAAAAAAACATTTGTTCAGAGTACCCAATTCATTTTTTCCAATTTTAGCGTGGCCAATCCACCCAGCCTGCACATCTTTGGGTTGTGGGGGCAAAACCCATGCAAACACGGGGAGAATGGGCAAACTCCACACGGACAGTGACCCAGAGCCGGAATCGAACCTGGGACCTCGGCGCCGTGAGGCAGCAGGGCTAACCCACTGCGCTCATCCAACCTTGACAGGGCAACACTCGTGGCAGAATGCAACCAGAACATGGAGATTGGCCTCTGCACAATTTTGTCTAGTTCTTCACTGCGAACCCAACTCAAAGTAGATCTAATAATGAATGAAAATTCAGTCCCACCTCCGAATAGTTTGTGTTCTTTAAATTTGAAAATTAAGGTGCAAGTAAAAATTGGATCAAGAACCATGGCCGGGATTCTCCCCTACCCGGCGGGGCGGGTGGTCCCGGCGTGATGGAGTGGCGTGAACCACTACGGCGTTGGGCCGCCCACTTCCGCACCTTTTGGGGCCAGGCCCTCACCTTGAGGGGCCAGGCCCACGCCGGAGTGGTTGGCGCTCCGCCGGCTGGCGTGAACAGCCTTTAGTGCCACACCAGTCATGGCCGAAGGGACTTCGCCGGCCGGCGTAAGTCCGCGCATGCGCTGAAGCGTCAGCAGCTGCTGACGTCATCCCCGCGCATGCGGAGGGGAGGGGGTCACTTTCGCCTTCGTCATGGTGAAGACCGGCCCCCGGCGATTCTACGACCTGGCGGGGGGTCGGAGAATCCCGCCCCAGGTTTTGTAAGCTTCAGCCCACCCTAGATATAGCATTGCTTGCTATATCCTATCCTCTGACAAAACTGCGCTTGCCCATTACTGCTGTCCTTATTTACCGATACTTGGTTCTACATTTTCCAACTGTTATAGATATCTAACACCAGAATATATTTTAGGAACATATATTTTAGTTTGGGGATATACATCATTAAATGGAAGGTAAATGAGAACATCTTGGTTGAGAAACTAGCAAACAAACCTAAGGCAATTGAAAACCGAGGGGTGACCTACATTTATTTTATAAGGCCATGGAGGAAAGTATTGGAAACTAATCAATGGGCTATCTCTATAAGCTTCTTAATGGAGGTGGGCTGTCTACAGCTGTCTCAATAAGGGTTTCATGTATTTGTTTGGTTTCAAAAACAATGCGAAAGTTTGTGAATTGGATATATGTAGTTTAAGGGTGCAATTCAGCGGACCAAAGTTAAAGTCCGGTTTTGAGTATCTTTGGCGGGGAGTTCTGCGACGGTCATTTTGTTGAGGTTGCAGACCGCATTCAACGGAATTCAGTGGCAAAAAATTAGCCACCATGTGATTCTCGACATTATTGGCACCCTCACCGTCTAATTCACCCGACTCGTGCCTCAGCTGCTCGCCGCTAATATGGTGGAACTTCTTTTAGGCATTCCCTCACCACTCACTCCCAGTCAACACATAAGCCTGGCAGTGTGCACACCTGCACCTCTTCTTGGGGATGCTGACATGGCCAGGCATCTTGACGCTGTGGATGAGAGGTGGGGCATCATGTTCCCTGAGGGGGTTGGAGGAGCAGCAGCAGGGTAAGCAATACCGCCGAGGAGGCAGTAGTAGCGGCTGTCAGTTCAGGCAGCAAGACAACCAGGCCCGCTGTACAATGTCTGAAGAAAACCAACGGCCTCCAACAAGCTGCAAGGGTAAGTTACCACCTCTCTCCTGGCATCACTTCTGTCTGCCACCCCACAAATAAAGATGTGCGGGTTAGGTGGATTGGCTATGCTAAATTGCCCGTAGTGTAAGGTTAATGGGGGGATTGTTGGGTTACGGGTATACGGGTTCCGTGGGTTTAAGTAGGGTGATCATTGCTCGGCACAACATCGAGGGCCGAAGGGCCGTACTGTACTGTACTGTTCTGTGCTGTACTGTTCTATCTATAAATTAAACCCCAAACTCCTCCACCAATTCACGGGCTGACACCTTGTATCCTCTGTACTTCCGATCTTCAAGCTAGTTCCTTAGAACCTCCTGACACTCACTAGCAAAACCCCTTCAAGACCAGATGCGGTGCCCACACATGCCACCTGCTAAAGAGCCACCTGACCCTTAAAGTGCGTGGCTCACAATGCCCTCTTTTTGTCCCTGCAGGAGAACATAGCCCATAATGAACGGTAAAGGGCCAAGATGAAATCCGAGAGATTTGAGTCCTCGTCCCCGAGGAATGGGCCCTAGAAATCGCGGGGTTGCCCAAGGAGAGAGTAGTCACTGACAGTGGCCTTTGCCAGAGAGGTAAGGATCCATTGTCCCTTCACCCAGATGATCTGTCTCAAGTGAGTTGTTCATGTCAGACAAATGATCCTTCCCTCTCACTGACCAAATTTCCATTGTCTCGCAATATCTCCATCAGATGACACCGGGCCATCCGGAGCTGTAAACTCCCCTACCAACCAAGAGAACACCAAAGAGATTAGCTCTGAACAGACCAGTGGCGAGGCGTGACAGCTATCACCTGTGCCTTACACCAACGCAGAGACACGCACCTCGGTGGTTGACTTTAGTGGACAGTCTTCTGGGTCATTTATCTGGTGAGCATCACACAGTTGCTGATACACATCAGGTGGAGGCAGAAACAGCCAAAGGAGACAGCAGTCGGAGGTCTTCTGGATCCCAGGTCACAACTGTGACCCAGCCAAATGCCAAGCCTCTGGACAGGGTTCTCCCTGAGCTGAGGCAGATGATAGGACACGACTGTGACATTCGGGGTGGGGGGGGGGGGGGGGGGGGGGATCAGCGACATTCCAGCAACTGCAAGGCTGATTTCAGGAGAATCAATGGCTTTAGGCACAGTAGATGGTGCTGACAATGCGTGGCACCGAGGCCAATACTGCTGGGGAGGTGCCCACAGTGGAAAATCTGGAGCACGCTGTCAGCGTCTTGAATGGTGTTGTCCAAGGCATGGCGAGTCGAGTAATTCGCAGGAGGCCAGAGCATTCAACTTCAATCTCGTTTTTTAAGATTGTTGGGTACTGGATAGCCTTCTTCGAGGCATTGCCCAAAGTGGTGGAGATGAAGGTGGAGCCATTCCCGAGAGTGGCAGTCTTTGGGTATCAGGACAGCCAGATCTATTCATGAGCAGGAGGGCCGACGGCCTTGCCTTTGCCTCCCTGATTGCTTGCATTAGAATCCTAATGGGCTGGTGGTCAGCTAAAGCTGCAGAATGGCTATCCAACCTATTAGAATTTCTGCCATTCGTGGGTCGGACGATGGCTTCCACAAAACATGGGAGCAATTCCCCCAATTGTTCCGGGACCTGCTTGTGGCCAACAGCTAAGTAGCCATGAGCTAGGACGAGGTAGCCAAGACGCAATAGGAGAGAGGGGGAGGAGGAAGACCCAGGGAAACAAGAAAGTGTAGCCAAACCCGGCGAGAGAAAAGGGTCTAGAAGGGAAGAAGGGAGGGAAGGAAAACAATGGAGAAGAACCAGCAGGGAGAAGAGAGAGGGGAGCACAAGAGTGGTAGAAAACACAGGAGCATACAACGGCTACTACGAATACAGCAAGACGGAAGGAGGACAAAAGAACAGGAAGAAAGAACGATCCAGAGTCGAAGCTCATGCTGATAAATAATTGAGACTGGCCGAAATGTAAATATCATTAGGGGCACCATCCAGGTGCCCACCCCATCACTTGTTGAAAAAAAACTTTTTCATTCTGAGTATATTTGCAATTATACTATGTACAAAAAAACCCAATAAAAACATTTTTTTAAAGATTGAAATGAATGCAAATTAGCATATAGATTTTCTCGCCATTTTTGGGTGAGATCTGAAACTCCCCATTGGGACCAGGGCAAATGAATCATAAAATGGATCACACCTGGCACGAATCTTGATTTTTGCCCTTCTCCTGCTATTCACCCAGCGAGCCAGGATCCACGCCAGGCACAACAGGGTCGCTATCTCCACCTAAACAAGAATAGAGTAAGGTCCCTGCTTAAGCTAGGGAATCCATAATCATGGAGGGAAGTTGTGGGAAAGCACTTTGAGGATGACTGTTCTCGAATTTTGGTATGGCCTAATGCCACATTCCAACTTTGTTCAGCAACTCATGGTTCCAATGAAAAATGAAAATCGCTTAAAGTCACAAGTAGGCTTAAAATAAAGTTACTGTGAAAAGCTCCTAGTCGCCACATTCCGGCGCCTGTTCGGGGAGGCTGATCCGGGAATCGAACCGTGCTGCTGGCCTGCCTTGGTCTGCTTTCAAAGCCAGCGATTTAGCCCTGTGCTAAACAGCCCCCTGGGCCCCCATAGGCATGAGAGACCTGAAGAGCATGCCAGCCACTGCTATTTAAAGGGTTAAGTTGTAATTACAGGTTAATTGCTAGTTTATCATTTTGGGCTGCAGGTTCACTTCTGCGTTCTTTGATCTGTTTTCTGACATGAGTGAGAGAATGTTGACTGAAGAAAAGAGGATTTAGTCGTTGCTGCAATGTTTTTGGCAGCATCCATCATTTATTTGACTGCAGAGCCATGTAGGGGCACATTCCCTTATCTGAGGTGTTTGGCAGAAGTAAAGGGTAGGTTAAGCTACATGACAATTGTTATGTGCCTATCTGCCTGTAGCCACACAACTGCATCTAGAAACAGTAATTTAAATGCCATTTAATGCTCACTCCTCTTCTGAAAGGAAACTGTGATGGCATCTTGATGGGTTATTAATGTCCCAGTAAACATAATAATGAAAAGCCCTTCAGAGACACCTCAACAAGAACATGTCATGCTTTCACTGCTATTGTCTTTAAATAGATGCTGTGGCTCCATATAAACTGTTTGCAACTACAAGAATGCAACTCAGAATTCCTGGAGGCCAGTTGACAGTAACCACGGAAAATTGTCTTTCCATTGTTACTTGCCATGCTATCTACTGCAAGGATATCTGTAGCCACCACCCAACACGGGACTGGTACATGTGATGAAAGCCCATTCAGCCTTTGCCTGTCCTGAATGAGTTTTTTGAAAAGGTTAGGAGGTTAATCCCAAGTATGGAGGGATTTTCTTACGACGAGAGGTTGAGTAGATTGGGCCTGTATTCATTGTTTAGAAGAATGGGAGGTAATATTATTGAGACATATAAGTTTTTGGGGCTTGAGCGGGTAGAAGCTGAGAGGTTGTCTCCCCTTGTGGGAGAGCCGAGGACCAGAAGGCATGATTTCAGAGTAGGGAGTTGCCTATTTAAGACAGATGAAGAGGAATTTATTTTCTGAGGTTAGTGAATCTGTGGAATTCTTTACCGCAGAGGGCCGGAGAGGCTGAGCTGTTAAGTGTGTTCAAAGCTGATATAGACAGATATTTAATCAGCAAGGGAATCGAGGGTTAAGGTCTTACTGTCCTGTGAATTTTCATTAAAATTGGCAACAGTCGGAATGATGAAATAAAAACAAGGGAAGAATTTAAACTCAATTGTCCTAGACTTTATTGCAAGGGGATTGGAGCAGAAGGGTGAGGAATTATTGCTGCAATTATATAGGACTTTGGTGACACATCACCTGGAGTGCTGTGTACTATTTCAGTCTCCGAATCGAATCAATTAAACACTTGCCTTAGAGGGAATGTAATTCACTGGAGTGAAAAATCTTCTCATCCCAGGAATTAATGAAGAGCCAGTGAGTAGAGTCGGCTAATAATCTATGAAATTTAGAAGAATGAAGGGTGAAAAGAGGTGAGAGAACCTCATGGGCTAAATGCTGAGAAGACCTTTCCCATGATTGGAGGATCTGTACCTGAGGATTACAGCCTCAGGATAAAGGATTGGCCATTTAAGATATTGAAAGGTAGTCACAGGTAGATAGGGCAGTGAAGGAGGCTTTTGGTATACTTGCCTTCATCAGACAGGGCATTGAGTATAGAAGTTGAAAAGTTATGTTGCAATTATACAGGATGTTGCTGAGGCCACACCCAGAATATTATGTTCAGTTGTGGTTGCCTTTCTATAGGAAAGATGCTATTAAACTGGAGCGAGTGCAGAAGAGATTTACAAGGATGTTGCCAGGAATCAAGGGACTGAGTTACAGACAGAGATTGGGCAGGCTCGGGCTTTTTTCTTTGGAGGTAGGAGACTGAAGGGTAATCTCATAGAGGTGTATGAGATCATGAGAGGCATGGATAGGTTGAATGCACTCAGTCTTTTTCCCAGATTTGGGGAATCGAGAAGTAGAGGGCATAGGTTTAAGTTAAGAGGGGAAAGGATTAATGGGAACCTGAGGCGGAACTTTTTTACCCAGAGTCGTTGAGGCAGGGAATTGATAACATTTAAAAGGTATTTGGACAGATACATGGATAGGAAAGGTTTAGAGGGATATGGGCTAAATACAGGTGAATGGGGTTAGCTTAGATGGGCATTTTGGTTGGCATGGAACCAGTTTGGGCCAAAGGGCCTGTCTCCGTGCTATAGATTCAATGATTCTATGATTCTATGAAAAGCAATGTCACCATTTGAAGGTCTTTAGAACTCTCTACTACAGAGGATTGGATGCTCAGTTGCTGAGTATAAGACTAAGATTGATAAGACAGAATTTTCTGACCCTTCCCACCAGCGGAATGTTCCGGAAGTCAATGGAATTTTCAATGGCTTGCCGCATTTTCCTGCTCCGTTTGGGGCTGCAAAAGTTTTCCCATGGATTTGTGGATACTGAAAAAATCAAGGGATTTGGGGGTAGTGTGGGAAAGAAACTATGATCTTCTTGTATGATTGAACTACACCTGCTCCTATTTCTAATGTTCTTATATTTTTATTCTTGGACAATGAATGATCCTGGGAGCAGCTGACTGTACTTTATGTCAGAGATTCACAGCAGTGAGTTGCATGAGTTGAGGTGGCCTAGTTATAATTGAGATTCCATTTGCAGGAAAGAATAGAATTAACTCTCAATTATTTGAAGAAATTAACTTTCGTGTTGAGTGGAAGTGTTTACAGAAGAAGTTTTCTGAACTTTTAAAAAGGCAGCACGGTAGCATGGTGGTTAGCATAAATGCTTTACAGCTCCAGGGTCCCAGGTTCGATTCCCGGCTGGGTCACTGTCTGTGCGGAGTCTGCACGTCCTCCCCGTGTGTGCGTGGGTTTCCTCCGGGTGCTCCAGTTTCCTCCCACAGTCCAAAGATGTGCGGGTTAGGTGGATTGGCCATGCTAAATTGCCCGTAGTGTCCTAAAACAAAGTAAGGTTAAGGGGGGGGTTGTTGGGTTACGGGTATAGGGTGGATACGTGGGTTTGGGTAGGGTGATCATTGCTCGGCACAACATCGAGGGCCGAAGGGCCTGTTCTATGTTCTATGTTCTATGTGTAAGTAAGATTTCTAAGATTGACATGAGGATTTGGACAGAATTTCCATGAAGTAAGGAGACACATTTCACTTTGTAACCTGAATAAAGAGGAAGCCTGGAACTGAATGATCCACTATCAACGCAAGCATTAAGGCAGCTTATTGTTAGCTAGTAAGCCATTAAACATAGCCCAGCAAGTACCAGCATGCATTTGCGTGAGCCATGTGAAATATTTGCTGAAATTTAAAGAGACCAGATACGGGATGAGACGACACGGACCATAAATTTCAAATTGTGGTCCTCCACTTCCATCAGTCATCGCTTTGCTGGGAGGGCCACCAAATAATGACCAGTAAAAGCAGCATTTATAGGATAAAGGTTTCTGCTTGGAGGCAATCAACAATCCGGGTCTAAATTGTACTCAACATTGCATTAGTTTGAAGAAGTTTTTCTTTTCTGTTGAGTTTCTGTTCAATGTCTAATTTGCATATTGCCAAATCTGCCATAAGCCAGTGGAATTGGGCTGCATTTAGAACATATGTTTCTTAAATTTTCCATTCTGAATTACTCTTGATAAATTTAAGAGTGGTGGCCTGGTAGCAGTTCTTAATATAATTGAAAATGTCTTTACTATGAGAAATAAGTGTTGATATTAAAGAGTGTTTAGTTCGCCACCTGTGAGTAACCTGACTTTAAATGACTAAATAATGATTTTAAAAAGTATATGTGCACCAACAAGTTGTATTGATATTGTGCCTTTGAGTGTAATCCATCAAAATTTGACATCGAGCGAGGGAAAGAGAAATTAGGATCGATGACTGTAAGCTTGGTTAAATTGGCAGGCTGTGTGGAGAATGAAATTCCACCCCATGTCTTCGTGCTTCTGTCAATTCGGGCTCAGTTGGTAATATGCTCACCTACATGTCAGAGGATTGTGGGTTCAAAAAACCTGAGTGCAAAAATGAAGGCTGTAACTTTGTGTGTTTGCCACGAGAAGTAAGTGTTGATATTAAAGAGGGAGTTCTGCGCTGTTGGACAAGCCATCTGTTTGATGAGATACCTCTTCTCCTCAGGTGAATGTGAAAATGGCACTATTTCAAGATGAGCTGGATAATCATTATTGGTACCCTGACTGATATTTATTCCTCAACCGACATCATTAAAGAAAGCAAACGAGCTGGTCATTATCACGTTGCTGCTTGTGAGAGACTGTTTGAAAATTGGTTGCTGTGTTTCATACAGTATGACAGTATAACAGTTCAAGAGTACTTAATAGGTTGTAAATTGCTTTGGGACATCCTGAGGTCATGATTGGGACGATTTAAATCCACTCTTTCTCTTTCCTTACTGTGCCGTTTATCAACTACATCCTTCTTCCTTTTCCAGCAAACCTCTCCAATTACTTTGCAGATTAATAGTCTGTAAAACTTCAACCCATTTCCCAGCCTCTCAGTCTCTCTGCTCAAATAGAGTGAGGCCGAGGGCTAGGAGTTCACCAGATAACAGCAGACAGGAAAATAAAGCAGCCATTAGAGACTCAATGTATCACAGCCCCTCTCTGTTTTCCCAGACTTGTGGACCACATGAATTACCATTCCGCTATTTCAGTGGCAGCTAAATTCTAATCTTTCACTTGCACTAATTGAATGGAGACAGCAGTCAATATACAGCAATGCTGAATGGTCAGGATGGTAGGAAGCACATCTCAATTCTTCACCACCTTCGGCACCAGAGCCTGCAGCATCAGAGAATTCTGGCACCTGTTCACTCCTGCCTTCAACCTACTCACTTCTGCCTTCAATCACTTCAAGCTCGACGTTTTCCACACTGTCATCCATGAGTGTCCACTTTTCGGTGTGATCATATTTCCTGACCCATGCCTTTGACTGTAACCTAACTCATGGGCGATGACAAATTGCCCCTTTCTGAGGCCACACAGCCACCATCCCCTTTTATAGTTCCCACTATCTACCCAGCTAAAGTTGATGTGCTGGTAATGTGGTCCTTATTACTAAGTCGCACCTGAGTATACTCCTGCTCAGCTCCTCTGGCAACAGTTATCTCCTCGCCGTATTCATACTGCTCCTTCAACATTCACATTGCTTATTGCCCCGAGAAGCCTCACCCTGAATTCTTCACCAAGGTGGAGAGTGTCAATGATGGATACAGTTTATCATGAGTGATTTTTTTTAATGTTAAAGATGGGGCAGCAGGGTAGCATGGTGGTTAGCATAAATGCTTCACAGCTCCAGGGTCCCAGGTTCGATTCCCGGCTGGGTCACTGTCTGTGTGGAGTCTGCACGTCCTCCCCCTGTGTGCGTGGGTTTCCTCCGGGTGCTCCGGTTTCCTCCCACAGTCCAAAGATGTGCGGGTTAGGTGGATTGGCCATGCTAAATTGCCCATAGTGTCCTAATAAAAAAAAAAGTAAGGTTAAGGGGGGGGGGGGGGTTGTTGGGTTACGGGTATAGGGTGGATACGTGGGTTTGAGTGGGGTGATCATGGCTCGGCACAACATTGAGGGCCGAAGGGCCTGTTCTGTGCTGTACTGTTCTATATGTTCTATGATGGTCTGGATTTTCCTCGGAGACAATGACAGGATTGAGTCAGGCCGCCAACCTTGAAAACCGTATGGATGTTGACACGCAGGCTGGTAAATGCCAAAGATCTCTGATTAGAAGGACCACCTTGATTCTCTGTGACTTCTTCCAAGTTGTATTGAAGGCTGTTAGGCTCTCTAGCCCTCACATCCCATCACATCCCACCCACTCTCCATGCTACCTTCATGCCACCGCTGTGTCCCCATTCTCCTTTCAAGGCCTCCCTCCATCCTCCATACCCACTCACCCAGTATGCAATATAGAGCTAATAAGACAAGGGCCAGTCTTGAAATGGATTTCATAAGAACCATTCGAAAATCTGATGTGAAAGAAGTACTGCGCTTATCACATTAAAGAAGAGTTAATCAAGCACTCATTATAGAACCAATAACAGATCCTTTACTTCACTTCACATGTCCAAATAAACATTCAAACATTGAAAGAGCAACAAAGAAAAATGAACTTTTCACCTCAAAAATATGTGCATCAACTAAAACAACCACTCCATTTCAATTTGTGAAAATAGACCCCCTGTTGAGTTAATCCATTAGTGAGACTTAGAGCTCAGTCAAGCATTCATAACGAAGCCATGTGGAGAAGCAGATGTCTTGCAGGGAAAGGGGATAGGAATTCCAGAATCAGGTCCCACATGTCATTTTTAAAAGTCTTTGAAGTCAGCCAGACTCTGTGAAATTCTTTAAAACTCCTATCCGCTGTATCTTGTTACTATCTACGCTCTTTGAAAACTGTCCACACTATTTCGAAAGGTCCTCAATCAAAGCTGTTTTGAATCGATTGACAATTAATTCTGGGTTCCTCAGCTCCTTAGCTGAGGGTGGTCATTGCTTTATCTTCTGTGCATGATGATTGATTGGCATCTCTGCCCGTCCCCACATACTATGGGCGAGATTCTCCGCACTCCCGACGGTGCGGAGAATAGCGTGGCTCGTAAAATTTTACGGCCACGCTGTTCCGACGCCCTCCCGCTATTCTCCCCCCCCACGCCCGACTCCCGATACGAATCGCTGCCGCCGTTTTTTTACGGCCGGCAGCGATTCTCAGCTGATCGATGGGCCGAGTTCCCAGCCCTTTACGGCTGTTTTTACGAACGGCAAACACACCTGGTCTGGCCGTTCGTAAAAACGGCCGTAACCTCTCGATTTTTAAAACCATGGCACCGATTGGCACGGCAGTACCACGGCCGTGCCAAGGGTGCCATGGGCCCGCGATCGGTGGGCACCGATCGCGGGCAGCGGGCCCGATGCCCGCGCACTCTTTGTCCCTCCGCCGCCCCGCTGTATCACTTCGAGGGGCGGCTGAGGGGCATCCCGGCCCGCGCATGCGCGGGTTTCGCGCAAATGCGCGATGACGTCATCCGCGTATGCGTGGGTTGGAGTCTTCCAATCCGCGCATGCGTGGCTGACATCATATGACGCGTCAGCCGGCGCTAACTCTGGCAAGCGGGCTTAACGAAATTCGTTAAGCCCGCGATGCCGGAGTTTACGGCGTCGGCATGCTAGCCCCGACCGGGGACCAGAATCGGTTCCCGGTCGGGAAGGGGGGGGCTGGCGTCAAACCCGCCCGGATTTGACGCCAGCCCTATGATTTCTCCCCATATGGGAGAATCGCGCCCTTTGTTTTCCATAAATTTAGAGTACCCAATTATTTTTTTTCCAATTAAGGCTCAATTTAGCGTGGCCAATCCACTTAACCTGCACATCTTTGGCTTGTGGGGGTGAAACCCACGCAGACATGGGGAGAATGTGCAAACTCCATACGGACAGTGACCCAGGGCTGGGATTCGATCCCGCATCCTCAGCACCGCAGTCCCAGTGCTAACCATTGAGCCACTTGCCGCACCCCGTCCCCTCATACTTAACATGCAAAATACCCTTCTGAAACAAATAACTGCCTTCCAAGTTGGTGTCTGTTCTCATAAGGGGGAATGTTGCAATGACGGGGCTTGCGACAGTGATTTAGTGACCATCAAAATAATTCTGCAAGTCAATCCTGTGATGTCAAAGGCAGAACCACTGGTGGAAATATTAATTCTTGAGCAAAGGAACATAGTAAAATAACTTGCAGAAGTTTCTGAATCTGAGAATACATTGTTGCCTGCCTATTATTTGCAGCGCTCATTGTTTGTGTGGGTTCAGGGTTTTCAATAATACAAGTCCACCCCCCCTTTGTGGTTCTCTGCTCGTGGTTGAACGTCATCTATTCCTTTGTCGGTTGGAATGCAGTGTTCCCTTTCAAATGTATTTGTTGTGTACAGCCAGATTTTTCAATGTGCAGTTTCTTGAAAGCTTTAGTGTGGTTGTACACCCACAAAATTGAGTGGGAATGTTGATGGGGAGCCAAGTTTAAAGGAATATGAGTGACAGGGAAATGAATTTCTGCTTTTTGTGAATGCTGTTTTCCATGGTGATGAATCTGAGGTACATTGTCTCATTACAAGAACCATCCTTGAAGATGAGCGCAGCCCACTGTGGCAGCATGTGAGATATTATCTGCAAACTTTGACTCAATCAGAGTTTTGTTTTCAGAACTATGGATTTTGTTTTGTGCGCAGGATGACAGCCATGCTGCATAAAATCGGCGCTTAATGTCACATGCTGTAGCCCCCTGGGGTGGCCACGCCCCGATTACAAAATGGACACTTGCAGAGAATGAAGGGGAAATTGGACAATGCGAAGAAAGCAAGTAGGTGCAAGGTTTGCCTGTGGATTGAAGTTTGCAGCTCCCAGGCAAGACCGATACTGTAAAGCCATTAGTATACTAATGAGCTATCTCCGGGGACAAAAGAGAAACATTTAAGCAAACGATACCAAAGCAGACACCCCGGCGCCAGTGGAGACTAAAACAAAAGTAGGCCAACGGTCACCTAGCGATCAGGCAGCCACCCCTTTATTGAAGAAAATCAATACGGATGATTAGGATATGGTCCAATTAATTGGGGCCAAGTTCAAGGCCCGCCCAAAAGAGTGCGAAGTCCCTTTGGGGTACAAAGAGGAGCCCCCAAGACAGAATTGGCCTCTTCTTCTTGGCCTTGGCTCTCAGCGATGAGAGACCCGCCTACCACCAGAACAAGTAAGTCCAGAGTCAATGCACGCTATGAGATGGACGCTCCTAGCTTCTATTCTATACAAGTTTGATGCCATCAGCCTCAGAACCGGACAACGGCCATTGTTCCTCTGACTGAGTGGGCACCCGAAGCTAAGTATAGGCTTTTAGTAGTAGTGATATGAAAAATGAAATGAAAATCGCTTATTGTCACGAGTAGGCTTCAATGAAGTTACTGTGAAAAGCCCCTAGTCGCCACATTCCAGCGCCTGTCTGGTGAGGCTGATACGGGAATCGAACCATGCTGCTGGCCTGCTTGGTCTGCTTTAAAAGCCAGCGATTTAGCCCAGTGAGCTAAATCAGTCTCTAGTTTAGTAATCAGCTCCTGATAGTTTAGTGAGTAGAGTTTGTGCATGAGTATAATTGACTGTGTGTGTAAATAAATGTGCATTGATTTCAGACTTACTAACTGGTGTATGAGTCTTTGATCAGTATTCAGTTTTGAACCTTGTGGCGGTATCAAAAGGATACCTGGCGACTCTTGAGCTAGCATAATTAAAACAGAGCAAATTAAGGAGAGAGCATAACGAGCAGCAATGCCTGAATATCAGCAGCAGAAAGGTTCTCCTCCACCAGCGCTATTTAATGAAGTCATCAACACCTTTCAAGTTAGTTGCAGATTGATTTCTATTGGGTGTTGTTCAGTTACTACAAGTGTTTTGCGTATTGTCCTGTTTATTTAAAACTGATGATTTTTACAGTGAGTGATGTTGCATGTGTTCATATCCTTGGTTCCCACTTTACATATATGGCTTTTTATTTATTCTTTCACAGGATGTGGGCATTGTTGGCGTGCCAACATTTATCCTCCGTCCCTAATTGCCCTTGAAGAAGTGGTGCTGAGCTGCCTTCTTGAAACAGGCCATGTTGTGTTCAAACCCCCACATGGTTGGAATGAATGATGATCTCACTTTTGCAACATCTTACTTGCACCTTTTGCAGCCACAGAGTCTGGATAACTGAACCGAGAATCTTTAATAACATTGCTGCAATAGAAAGATATACATGAACTCAGGCTTTGAAAAACATTACTGCAACAAATACAAAATACAATGGCCGGGATTCTCCAATCTCGCGGCCAAGATCTGACACCGGCGTGAAAAGCGGCCTGAACCACTCCGGCGTCAACGGTCCTCAATTTTCTGGTGTGCTTCCCTTCTTCGGGGGCTAGGTCAGCGCCGGAGTGGTCCCCGCAGCTCCAGCAGGCGCGGCACGGCCGACACAATTTCACGCATGCACGCTATGGCCGGCGCAAGTTCGCGCATGCGCACCACGGCAGGAATGATCCCGCGCATGTGCGTAGGTTCCTGTATCCGTGCTGGCCCCCGGGCAATATGACGGAGCCCTACAGAGGCCCGGCACGGAGGAACATAGGCCCACACGGAACTGGCTCGCCAGCCGATCGGTAGGCTTCAATCGCGGCCAGGCCACCGGGGTCTGATCCCCCCGTCCCGCCACCAGGACGGCCCCCACACTCAGAACTTCCAGGTCTCCCCGTGTGGGACCATACGTGACCCATGCCGGCAGGACTCGGCCGAACTCAGCGTCCACTCGGCCCGTCGGGGCCCGGAGAATCGCCGGGGGTGGCCGCTTTCAACGGCCCCCGGCTGGCGCGGCGGTGATACCGAAGACGCTCGAGAATCGGGTCCTGAACAATCCTGTACAAGATCTTTGAATAAATCAAACCCAGGTTTTGTTTACCAGTCCTGTGTGAGATCCATAAGTCTGTATTGTGCAAATATAGAAATTTAACATCCCATCTAAATTCAGAGATGTACCACAATAGCAAAGGCTCCCACCCCTTGAATGTATGACCATGTTCCGCACACCATGCAGAATGCTCTTACCACAGGTTTTGGGATTCTGATGTCAGGATGAAGAGGGGAACCAATGCTAAATAATTCATGATGCAAAGTGAGGCTAACCGCGCGGGTTCAATTCCCATACCTGCTCAGCTTACTCATGAAGATCCGCTTTCTCAACCATGTCCTTCGTCTGAGGTATGGTGATCCTCAGGTTAAATTACCACCAGTCAGCTCTCCCCCTCAAAGAGGAGTGCAGCCTATGGTCACCTGGGACGATGGCAACTATGCTTTTTACTTAGCTGCCATACGAAAGTCTTCACATTGTAAACTGCACCTTAGAGCCTTCTCTCTGTCGTGTTGTGACGTTCTTGTACATTTCCCAGATAAAAGTCTAATCCCAACTAATCCCAGTCTCTGCTCCAGACAAAATGCAGCTCAATTTTAAGAAATACGGGCTTGCTTTAAATACCACAGCACAAATTGCGACACCAATTACACTCTTGTCAGCAGCAGAGTGTAGGTACGCCACCATTAGGTTCACAGTTATAAGCACAACAGCCCAACACACATCAACATCCCTTGCGTACGCAATGATGCCGAATAACAGAACTTTGAACTGTCATTGGAACAATTGCTATCCACCAAAGCTTTACCAGAAAGCGCAGATGCTGGGATCAATGAGGCTTGGAATTCAGTCAGATCAATCATCTGTGTAGAAGCAGAAACGTAATTTGGTAAAGGTAGAAACTGCAGCAAGGACTTGTTTGAGACCTACTCAGCTGAGACGACAGGCCCGATTTAATGAAAATAAAACAGAGTCCTGTTTTGGAAGCGTTTAGCCAGGTGTTTCCTGACGTTTGTAGCGCACAATGCTGGTGATATCGTAACAGTCACCCATAAGGAAATTCAGCTACAAAGACTATACTGTCTCTCGTATGCCTTTAACTAGTTTAACCTGACTATAACCATCAAGAATACCGTGGTCATGGGTCAAGCTGTTGTATCTCCCCTTACCACACTGATTAACACCTTGCTAGAAGTGATTCGCAATTTTGACTGCCACGAGTCCCTGCTGATAGCCTTGATGCAGAATCTACAGTGGTTTTCCGCACCCATTTTAAGTGGACGGGAATGGCAGAGAGGGTATAAAATCGAGCGCCGGTCCCAAAAAAAATCTTTTCCGCTGCCGGGATTTTCCTGCTTGATTGTCCCTGCCACCATCAATGATGTAATGGGGTTCCCTCCATGGAATGACAGGATCCTCATTTGTATACACATAAATACGATGAGCGAACCTCCCCGCTGTAACTTCCCCGCATGTAGGAAAGTCCCACCCCCAACAGTGTGACGTCAGGTCGGCGGGAATTACAACTCATTTTTAAAAACGGGGAGCTGGTGAATAGAATTCCCTGGGATGCAGAGGTATGTACAGCCTCTGAGGGGAGAGAGGCCATGCCCGAATAGTACTCTGGCACATACCAGGTGACAGTGCCCAGGTGGTGCCAGTGGGTTGGCTTCTGTTGCGGACCATTGCGATGGGGGGAGGGGTGGGTCCGTGTCCACTCTTGTGCCCATTGGAGTATTTTGTCACCTCAGTCCACCTATCTACCCATATCTGATGAAGCATGCAATAGATTTAACTATGTCTATCATTGGCACCTACAACTTTGCATGTCATTATTTTGGAAGGTAAATATAAACCTGTGGAAATTTCCCTTTTAGTTCAATAAGACATCAATACCAAACGAATTGCAAGATTTATATAAATTTACAGTGATGCAGTGGAATATGTATTCGAAGGTGACTAAGATAATATCTAGATTAATTTAACCACCCCTTTCTGGATTAACTGAAATTTCCTACAACTAAATCTTAGAATGTCAAAAACCATTCTCTCAGATTCCTGTCAATACCCCTTTCCGAAGTCACTGATGCTGTCCCCTCCATGACCTTTCCCTGAGGCTAACCTCACTGTTTTTTGCAACCTCAGCCCGCCATCTGAACCTAACCTCACCTTACCCATCGAAAAGACTAACGGGTGGGATTCTCTGCACCCATGTTCTGGTACGGCGTGTCCCCGCCGGCAGCAGGATTCTCTGTCCCAGCAGCTGGCCAATGGGGTTTCCCACTGTGGGAACTCCCACGCCATCGGTAAATCTGCGGGCATGAGTGCAGTGCCGGCGAAGCGAAGGATCCCGTCGATGGAGAATCCAGCATAGCATACTTCTATATCTGAAAGGAATCTATCTCAACCTGCTTAAACTCATCAACTGAAGAAACCCTCAATGTCTTTGATATCTCTCGGCTAACCCATTCAAGAGCTCTCTGGGCAGTTTTACATGTTCTCCGTAAAGCTGAGTTCATCCAAATCCCTGATGCTTCTATTGTTGCTGATACCAATAACCATTCACCCATCACCTCTGTACTCACTGACTCTTGATCGATCACTGCCTCAATGACAACAGCTTCTGTGGGTTGACGTGTGCCCACGTGACTTCATGGCACTTAATTTAAAGGGGCACCTGGCAGGGGACTGTGATAGAGTCACATAGCATAGAAAAGTCCCTTCAGCCCATCGTCTCTGCTCTGGCCAAAACCAGTCACCTAACTTATTCTAATCCCATTTTCCAGCACCTGGCCTTGTATGCCCTGGGATCGCAAGCGCACATCTAAATAGTTCTTAAATGTTATGAGGGTCTCTACCTCCACCATCCTTTCCGACAGGGAGCTCCAAACTCCCATCACCCTCTGGGTAAAAAAGATTTTCCTCACATCGTCCATCCTCTCTAAACCTCCTGCCCCGTACCTTAACTCTATGCCCCCTGGTCATTGACCACTCCACGAAGGGAAAATGTTTCTTCCTGCCTACTCTGTCTATGCCCCTCAAAATTTTATATATCTCAATCATGTTCCCCCTCAGTCTCCTTTGCTCTAAGGAAAACAATCCAATCTCTCGTTAAAACTAAAACTCTCCAGCCCTGGTAATGTCCCAATAAATCTCCTCTGGACCCTTTCCAGTGCTATCACATCCCTCCTATAATATAGATTCCAGAACTGCACATAATATCCAAGCAGTGGCTAAACCAACATTTTCCAGATTTCCAGCATAACCTCCCTGCTCTTAAGCTCGAGGCCTCAGCAAATAAAGGCATGTATACAATAGGTCTTCTGAACCACTGTATCCACCTCCTCTGCCACCTTAAGGGACCGGTGTATATGCACACCAAGATCCCTCTGATCCTCGGTGCTTCCCAGGATCCTACCATTTATCAGGTATTCCTTGCCAAAGTGCATCACCTCACACTTATCAGTGTCAACTGACTCGACCATTTACTGCAGTCCAAAGCTAGAAGGAAGGTTTTGATTTCTGCTTTTTAACCCAAATAAATTAGAATAATTTTTCTTGCCCACGTACTGCTCTGCCAAGCCCTCTATTTGTTTCTTGTGCATCGTTCAGGACTATAAAGTAGCTAAGAAAAATGAGCATTGTGGGCTCGCCTCTCCTTCAAAGATGGGTACGGTTGCACAAACTTGCAATTCCAGCTTATTCCATGGCATGCCACCAACCCTCCATTCGCAAATGATGATGAGATTTTGTTGTAATCCGTGAGGTGGAAGATGCTGGACATCCGACGCGAGATACATGGAGATTTGACGGATAAGCTTGAGGGCTTGCATGACCCAGCCCGTATTGTGGAGATGTCTGACAGGTCATGTGGACTGTGATCATTCACTCTACAGAGTGTCAAGTTTCCTCTGTGGACACACTGGTGACTGTCCTGGAGAGACAAACCCACTGGATTGCTAGATCAAGCATGGGGATGTTTTCTGACCTGCACACCATTGTCCTGATTTGAAACTCAGTGGCCCAGAGCCAGGGTGACAAGGGGACTGGGAGCCTAGATACTCCTGGGACCTCATGGGAATGCAGGGAGGACCAAGCGATCCTCGTGCGGGAGGATGAGCAGCAGCAGCCACCATCTGGAAGCACCTCTTAGGGCACGTCTCCTCTGATCTTCCATCATTGTCTTCTAATGTGACGGAGCCCTCAAGGTCTTGACTGCACAGAGTAAATCCACCCACTTAATCCAGGGGAAGGGGACAAGCAGCTCAGGAGCCTCTCCCCAGCACAGCAGCAAATGTAGGGTGAATAATGTGCCCGGGCATATGAAGAACATTTCAGTAAATTCCACAGTAGTCACACACCGGATCACATGGGTGTGTTCTCATTGCTTGGCCATTGTATAATTTTTTAAAATGAATTCAAGGATGTGACCTTCGCTGGCGAGGCCAGCATTTATTACCCATCCCTAATTGCCCTTGCAATGATGCCAATGAGCTGCCAACTTGAAACACTGCAGTCCATGTGGTGCAGGTACACCCACAGTGCTGTTCTGGAGGAAGTGCCAGGATTTTCGCCCAGTGACAGTGAAGCACTGGTAATATATTGGTAAAATATTTCCAAGTCAGGATCATGTATAATTTGGAGGTGGTGTTGCCCTGTGCCTGCTGCCATTGTTCTTCGAGATGGTAGCAGTAGTAGGTTTGGAAGGTGCTGTCTGAGGACCTTCAGTGAGTTCCTACAGTCGATCTTAATACATTTTCTCTGTATTATCCCTCATGCAGAGGTTGAGTTTATCTGTGAGCAATTTAGGAAATATATAGTGTAAAGATTCATTGGCGTCATGATAACACTGTGGATAGCACTGTTGCTTCACAGCTCCAGGGTCCCAAGTTCGATTCCCGGCTTGGGTCACTGTCTGTGTGATGTTGACACATGGGGCTGGTTTAGCACAGGGCTAAAGAGCTGGCTTTGAAAGCAAACCAAAGCAGGCCAGCAGCACGGTTCAATTCCCGTACCAGCCTCCCCGAACAGGCGCCGGAATGTGGCGACTAGGGGCTTTTCGCAGTAACTTCATTTGAAGCATACTTGTGACATTAAGCGATTTTCATTCATTTTTCATTCACATGGGGAATACACGCATCTCAAAGACTAAGAATGCTTGACCCAATGGAATCTTTGCTTTAATAAAGCCTCCCATGTGTCAGGGCGGTCCTCGCAGACACTTGAACCTCCCTGTTGCCATTTCCCTCACCTCCTCATCAACGTCCTCACCATCACCGGAATATGAGGATGCTCTTTCTCCAGCGATTTTATTTATTGAATGGTGAGGTTATGCAGAGCACAGGACACAATGACCATCACTGAAACACTGAATCGCATCTCATGAAATACTTCTCCTGATATACCGAAGCGTCGGAACCTTTTGTAGCCCAGTTGTCTGCTTGATGAAGGTCCTGGTGCTGCTGTGGCTGTTCATAAAATCATAGAATCCCTAAAGTACAGAAGGAGGCCATTCAGCCCATCATGTGTACTTCAACTCTCTGAAAGAGCACTTTGACTCAACTCACTCATCTGCCCCATCCCTGTAACCCCATAACTACACCTGACCTTTGAACACCAAGTGACACTTTAGAATGGTCAATCCAGCTAACCTGCACATCTTTGGACTGTGTGAAGGAACTGGAGCACGGGGAGGAAACCCAGACAGACAGGGGAAGAATGTGCAAACTCCACAAAGGCAGCCACCCAAGGTTGGAATTGTATCTGGTTCCTAGCGCTGCAAGGCAACAATGCTAACCATTGTGCCACCGTGCCGCTGTTGTCATCTCTTCAAAGGGTAACCCTTTTCATCCAGCAGTCAACCATGCAGTGCATTAGATCTATTAAACATGTCGCGTCGTGGAGTTCCAGAGAATGCAGGAGTTGTGGCTGTGACCTAGTGCAGACCTACATAATTATTTTATTGAACTCATTTATTGGACATTCCTTTCATGGACGTCTTTGAATTCAAATATTTGTAATATCGGTATAAACCAATAAGCATTTGGTATTTTAGCATTTGTTGATTTCAGCGTATGTTGTTTAGCTCCTGTATTAAGTTTCTGCACATGTGTGGCAGCAGCTGTTCAGATCACAAGCTGGCACTGGAGCATGGTAACTCTCTGCAAGCTCTCTCCCACAGATCCTCTTCCAACATCTCTTATAACCGTACAAAGCTTTTAAAACTTAATTCTAATACTATCTCTAATCTTTCTCTTTTATGTTTACCAGCAGGTCTGAAGATCCTCCGATGTCCGTGGGCCAGCCCACATGACCCGATAAGACCCGGCCTGGCAGGGCTCCTCAAACGACCCGACTCTGGCATTGCCGATGAAGCGGATGAGGCCCGCATCATAATATACACACCAATATATCATGGTGCAGACACATACTGATTGACACACAGCAAGGCCAATCAACACACACAACACCACAGCCAATCACCAGTTAGAGCACACTCACTATAAAGACAGAGGGCACCAGTTTTCCCGACCATTCGGGATGCAGGCTCGAAGAAGGACAGAGCTCACAGCTTGCAGCATAGATCTTTACCATGGGCTGAGAGCATAGACTGGTTAGGATAGACATAGGTCTTTAGTTTACTCTAACATAGTGTCGACCCGCAGTGAAAGTATGTTCAACAGTTTCTAGCTCAATAAAATAGTGTTGTACTATTACAAGTGTTGGTAGCCTGTCTGTGTTGCTGCTCAGGTAAACGCAGTCTCCACAGATCCAGAGTACCCAACACATCATGGTACCAGTAGTTGATGTTAGAACTTCTTAGACCTACCTGCAAGTGTTCTGCCTTCCACCAGCATACAGCCATCCTGCAAAATGGACAGCGTCTGCCCGCCACCGCCGATCCGCATCACCGGTAACCACGGGGCTAACTGGAAGATCTTCAAACAACGCTTCCAGCTTTACCTTGAAGCCACAAGCCTGGAAGTTGCTTTAGACGCCAGGAAGATCGCTCTCTTCCTCTCCACGGTCGGGGACCACGCCATTCATATCTTCAACACTCTCATCTTTGCTGATGGTGAAGACAAATCAAAATTCAAGACAGTCGTCCACAAATTTGACAGTCACTGCGACATCGAGACCTGCGTGCTGCACGAACACGCCACTAATCGGTATTGACACATCCAAACAGCTGAAACGGCGTGGCAAGGTCCCCACGAGGCAGAACGGGTCCAAGCAATCAAGCAACTCCAGGGCCTCAGCCTGGATGAGGGCGGCCATTTTGCGTGCTTTTCGTGGCCTCCCGCGCATGCGTGCACTGAATGAGGGGACGGCGAAGCCGACGATCGCACTGCGCAGGCGCGCACCACGTATGACTGCACCGCGCATGCGGGGTGCGCAGTGAGCGTACTGACGCTACAATGTGCGGCAACTGTGGCTCCGCCCACTTAAAGCGGCAATGTCCTGCCCAATCCCGACGCTGCCTACAATGTGGCAAACTTGGCCACTATGCAGCTTTATGAAGGTCTGCTCAGCCTGCCAACTCTCGACGCTCCTGCCAGCCACACAGAGATGTCCGTGCCATCCAACCCACGGTCACCGAACCCGATTCTGACCTTCTGCCTGACATTGACAATGAGGACACAAAGGCGCCTTTTCGAGACGGTATCATTACCAAACACAGGGTGCCCCCGAAGCAAAACGTCCAGCCTCTACCAGTATACACCATTGATCCGGACGATGAGTGGTGTGCCACCCTCACGGTCAACCGATCCCAAATCCGATTCCGCCTGGACACCGGCGCCTCTGCCAATCTGACCAAAGTTTGTCTGACCTCCAAAGCCTTCGTGTCAAACCAGCCATCCTGCCATCAGCCTGCCAGCTATTAGATTATAATGGCAATGCCATTGCTGCCAATGGCTTATGCCAACTTGAAGTGACGCACAGGTCATGCAAAGCCATCCTTCCCTTTGAAATCGTGGGATCCTCAAAAGCCTCTCTGCTTGGTGCACAGGCATGCAAGCTATTGAACCAAGTCCAGAGGGTTCACTCTCTCTCTCCTGCTGACGCGTCTGCCTCTCAGGACACTGATTTTAGGGCGCAGCTCGATGCCATCATTAACCAATACACAATGTTTTCGAGGGTATGGGCACGCTCCCGTACACCTACAAAATTTTATTGAAACCGAATGCCACGCCTGTGGTGCACGCCCCTCGCAGGGTCCCAGCACCCCTTAAGGACCGCCTCAAGCAGCAGCTGCAGGACCGCCAGGACCAAGGAGTGATTTCCAGAGTCATGGAACCAACCGACTGGGTCAGTTCCTTGGTATGTGAAAAAAACCTTCCGGCGAATTGAGAATATGCATTGATCCCAAGGACCTCAACCGCAATATTATGAGAGAGAACTATCCCATTCCCAAGCGCAAAGAGCTCACCTGTGAGATGGCTCGCGCCAAGTTCTTTACCAAACTAGACGCCTCAAAGGGATTCTGGCAAATCCAGCTCGATGAATCCAGCAGGAAACTCTGCACGTTTAATACCCCTTTGGAAGATATTGCTACAACAGGATGCCGTTTGGGATCATCTCTGCATCAGAAGTGTTCCATAGGATTATGGAACAGATGATGGAAGGTATTGAAGGCGTTCGCGTCTATGTCGATGACATAATCATCTGGTCCACCACCCCGCAGGAGCACGTTAATCGCCTCCAGTGCGTCTTCAGACGGATACATGAGCATGGCCTCCACCGCAACAGGGCCAAACTCTACAAATTAACGTCAGACTTATCTCACAGAGGGAAGTAAGAGACTGCTGTGTGCTCTGTTTCACAGGGACATGGCTCATCCTGCCTCAACTGACTGTACCATACAACCTGACGGTTTCTCAGTGCACTGGATGGACTGCACAGCGTCATCGGCAAAGCAAAATGTGGTGGGGTTTGACTCCTCATCAACTCCTCCTGGCATTTGGATCTGGTGACCCTGGTGAACTACTGTTCCCCGGATCTGGAATACCAAACAATGAAGTGCCGCCCATTCTTCCTTCCATGGGTGTTTATGTGTGGCATCTTCATCATAATAATAATAATATTATTGTCACAAGTGGGCTTACTTGCAATGAAGTTACTGTGAAAAGCCCCGAGCCTCCACATTCCAGCACCTGGTAGGATGCACAGAGGGGATTTTCCTACCTGGAGGGAGGGGGAATATGTGGCAGGAAACCCCTTCAAATACATTTCAATTTATTTAATTAATTGTAGTGAGGTTCCCGCCATTTCTGAGAATCTATTTCCCGCGATCTCGTGAGATTTTCCACCAGCAATGCCATTTTTAAACGGCGGACGAAAATCCCCCCCCCCCCCCCATTATTTTTCTGTATAATCAGAGAACAGTTGTGTTCTTTCAGTATCCTGGTCAACCTTTCTCCTTAAATCAAAATCACAAAAGCACATGAAGTGCTTGTTAATCTCATTGCTGCTTGTGAGACCCAATATTGTGCAAAATGGCCGCCGTGTTTCCATCGGTGATTGACTGCAGAGCTGGCTGGAATGTCACAAGTGAAGTGTTGGCTAGTGTAGGCTTGAGGGATGAACATATACTACCAACACTGAGGAAGGTTCAACTCAATTTTATTAACTAACTTCGAACTAACTAACACACGATGACTGCGGGTCTAAATGATGCTAACTTAAACTAGAGACCTAAGCCTTGTCCGAACCAGTTGATTCTCTCAGCACGTGGTGTGAGTCTGTGCTGGGCTGGATGAGTTCTTGTTCCACTGAGAGGCAGCACCCAGAATGAGCGGGAACCGTGGTGCCCTCTGCCTTTATAGTGTGTGTATTCTAACTGGTGATTGGCTGCGGTGTTTGTACATGTTGATTGCTCCCTGTGTGTGTCCATCAGTGTGTGTCTGCACCATGATATACTGGTGTATATTATGACAAAAAGGTCACGAAAGGTGCTCGGTGAATGCAACTTTATTTATTTTTCGTCTTCTGATTGTCCAGCAAATATACTACTTCTGGCACCACACCATTGTCTGGAGCTGTTTTGTTAAAAATGGATTTCAGGATCTATAAGCTTCAGGCAGCTCACATTCAGTTTTTGCAGCCCATGTCTCAACTTCATATGCTTGCCCTATGAGTGATAAATTGTGACAATATTCCACCAGTTGACGATTGGAGATGGGGCAGGTTTCCGAACAGACTGGAACGACGTTCACTCCAGATAATTGATTGCTAAACCAAAAACATTTGCAACAAGGTTCATTCCTCCTACAGTTCTATTTGCAGAAGATTATCTATTTTTAAAGGTATAGAGTGATCTATCATTCTGTCCACTCTTTTGGCTCCAGCTTCATCATGACCAAGGGCAAGAAATTGTTGAAAAAAGTGTTCAAAGTCCAGTAGCAGAACTCTAAAGTTGAAAGTGATGAAAAAAATGTTTTTTTCTTTTTATACCATCCAATTGTCCACTGCTGATCAAATACATCACAGGGCATATCACGAAAAAAAGGACGACAATAGCCCAAATTTGTGTATTTTTTATTATATTGTTATTGCTGATTTAGATAAGAATATTTCTATTAAAACTAAAAATGGAATCAAATGTGTAATTATTCAGGATGACTACAATAGGTCATGGAACCAGCAGAGCAAATTGATTTTCTAGGAATGGCTATGAGAATAAAAAAATCTTTGCACTGTTATAAAGCCTTGCTAAATTTGTATGCTGTTTAATGCCTGCCATTGAGTGCCATTTCTTTGCGATGGAAGGAACTAAATGCACAGGAGAATTTTCCCTTTTTCAATGAGATACTTTTGAAATGTGTTTGCATTCATATGTAAATTTTCAATATTTGATATTTATCAATTTCTTTCTCGTGTAACTGGAATTTAAAATGTGAAATTAGTACAAAAGCAAAAGGTACAGGCTGCTTGCTGCTTGCGACAATGCATTTGTGCTTAGCCTTCTCATTTTCTTCTGGCAAAAGCGAATTATCAATAAATGACACCACTCTTATTGGCATTAACAAGGAACTCAATCACATACAGCTCTTCAAGCTGTATGGTCACTTCATTCATTTTGCAGAAAATTATAGACATTGGCCCCTAAAATTCCTGGGACTCCAGAGGGCATCAGATGCACCGATAGACAGTATGGGGGAAAGTGGGAAGTGGGTCAGCCAGAATTGAACCCCATTTGAATCAGATCTTTTAGCTTCAATCAGGGAAATTATATGCACTAACTCCTCAGTTCTGAAAATAATCCCTTCCTCAGAATTCTGGCTTTGGGAAAGCTGGGAGATTCCTGCTCGGCCTGACCAAGGAGGAATGTTTATTATGGGCCAGGTTGGTGGGGGAGCTCAATCCCTGATCCCGGGGTTTCTTTGAATAGAAGGCAGTCCGATCATAAGGAAGATAATTGTCTTGGAGGGGGCTGAAAGGAAGCTCTCCTGATCCTCCTGACCCACAGACAACATTGAAAAAGTACTTACCCAAGTTGTCGCCATTTCCTTTCAGTTGGTACATTTCCCAAGACCCACCTAACCCAGACTGCCATGGTTAAAGATTCAAATTGAAGATGCCAGACTTGGTAAAGTAGCTAAAGGACCAACTCATCTGTCAGGAGTGGAACTGCCCACTCTTTAATTTACCCCCCCCCCCCCCCCCCCCCCCCCACCCCGCAAGCCATGTTACACTTGGATATGGTTGTTGTCGGTTTTCAGATACTTAACATTTTAACAACTCCACCATCTCTGAGCCATGCATTTTGGGGCAGTTAAAAATAATCCCTGAAGTGAAAAGATGCAATAGTCCAGGGTTTTTCAAAGTCTGGGTCGCGACCCACAGGTGGGTTGTGGGCGAATGTTGGGAGGGTCATGGAGGGTCATTCCCACAGTGATCCCAAACATGGGAGAAGCGTCCATTGGCTGCTACCAGCTTTTATATTGAGAATGGCGATGCTCGCTGAGGACCCAGGTTTGAATCCCAGCCCTGGGTCACTGTCCGTGAGAGTTTGCACATTCTGCCCATGTCTACGTGGGTTGCACCCCCACAACCCGAAGTAGCATCTTCCAGGAGTATCCAGTGCTGAGTAAACAAGCCTTTTGTTCCTATTTCCCTTCATGACGTCCTAGACATGTGAGATTGGATTTCCAGTTTTCATAAAAATGAAGGTGGCACAAAGGAATTGGCTCAAGTCTGTACCTGATATGTGCATTGCTCTCTCCTCCTTTGAATCTGATTCAAGTGAGACAGGGAGGACCAACGGGCAACACTTTTGCATTAAAGGTATGCGAATGTGATGTTTGCCGCGAAGGTCGACAAGCGTGGGTTCCGAAAGTCGCCCAGTTGGCAAAAGTGGGTCCTGAGGATAAAAATATTGACAAACACTGGAAAAGACGACACCAAAACCAAGACAAGTGATCAATTTTACTATAATTGAAAGAAATTTTTGATAAGATATATTTAGCAAGTAAAAATAAATACATGTAAGAGCTTGGTCTATTAAATTCATAATGACAGACAGTATATTTTCTCCCCTGGCACATTCCAAGCAGAATTTCAAATGAAAACTCCATGGGATAATTAAATTGAAACTAATTAATTTAATCAATGAGGTCCGGAGTACAACGAATAGGGAAGTATGAAGCTCACATCGAAGAAAAATTAGTTGTCACACATTCAGGCGGCAGATTGATAGTACAAATTGTTAGAAAAGGATTTTTTGTGAGCAACTGCATATATTGGGCTTGATTCAGTGGCTTTGTCGCACCTGACCTGGTGCCGGGACAAGGCCATGCACCGAGATTCGTGATGCTCGAAATGTCTCCAAAGATTCAAGGAGTCTCAGGTCACATCGGGATCTGGATCACGCTCTCACTGGGCGAGATTCAGGTGTGCATGAGCACATTTAAATATTGGCTCACCCAGTTCACCAGCGATTCACCAGCCTCGCCGACAAGGCCTCAACCAGGCGCCGTTTGGTACAAAATTGTGAACCACTTATACTGGCACATCGGGGGATCTTGCTGGGGATTTGAGGCCCCAAGGTGGTCGGGCACTGGGCAGGGTGGTACCCCTGGCACTTGCCCTGGCACTTGGGCACCTTGGCGCTGCCAGCCTGAAACCTTGCTTTGCAAGGGGGTTGCATGATTGGGGCTTCCTTTAAAATTTGTTCCCTGAGCCCGGAGCAGTCATAAATGACTTGAAGAGTTACTATGACGGGGTGTTCCTCACAGAGGCAAAAAAACAGCAAAGTTCTGTCTGCCGAGAGACACTCTGCTAAACGCACCATTCGGCAGACTTTAACTTGAGTGCGCTGAATCACATCCATCTTAGAAGTAGGAACAGATCTCGCCTGAAGAGTGTGTAACCTGGTGTTGTTGGGACTTCCTTGATGAAAATATACAGAAAGACATATGGGCCATGTTATTATCTCAGAGGCAGGGAGGGATTGTGCAGGAGCGGCAATTATGCAGCCAGGAAACTTAGAAGAATGTGTTTCTCTCAGGTCTTACCAAATTGAACCATGGATCCTGATTGGGATTTTTCCTCTCCGTTTCTTCAGGTGGCTGGTTCACTGTCCGGTGGTTAGGCTTTTGACACCAGGGGGAAGGCAGGCAGTGGAGAACAAGGAATGAGGCATTCAAAAGCCAGGCATAGGCTGGGAGAGATCAGATATCAGGGGGGATCCCCTCTCAGGTGAGGCTGGAGTGAGTGGAAGATAGGGTCAGAGGGGAGCTCCGTGACTGGTGAGGAGCTGTGAATGGGTGGGCTGGAGTGGAGAGGTTGGAAGAATATCCTACCATTAGGGGTGGTGATGCTGATAAACAGGATCCAGCAGGTACATGGAAACATTTAGCTCACTTCTGTTGCTCTATTTCCAGAGGTGTGGGAACCCAGCTAGCCAGCGTTAAATTTAAAATGATGCTTCATTCTGAGGCATGCAGCCGCATTATAATATTTAAATAGCCCCTAAAACAGGTTGGGTGCCTGCCGACTCCTTGTCTGCCTCTCTTAAAACCTGAAGTGGACAAACGAAAGATGGGTTGAGGTAAGTTTTGACATTTTGTAGCATTTCTACATTCCACCCAAACCTGTCTGTTTTTTTGGGGGGCATGGAAGGGGGTGAGGGGGGGGGGGGGGGGGGGTTTAAATCCCACTAATTTTCTCCATCAGGTAGAATGGCAACCATTAGTTATGCTTTTCTGTTGTTTAAATTTCTTTCATGGGATGCGGGCATTGCTGGCAAGGCCAAGATTTAGAGGCCATTTCTAATTGCTGTTGAGAAAGTTGGAGGTAGCTGCCACCATGCTGCAGTTCATGTTTGCTTTATTTGGCCCCTTGTACCGCACTGTAACAAATCATTGTTTGTCGATGTGCCATTTGTCAATGTCCTCTGTTGAATATTCTTTTTGTCTATTATGTACATACTATGTAAGTTCCCTCGGATGCAGAAATACTTTTCACTGTCATTCGGTACATGTGACAATAAATCAAATCTATCAATCAATCAATCAATAAATGTACTGTAGGTGCACCCACAGTGTGGCTCAGAGGAGAGTTTGATCCTGCGATAGTGAAGGAATGGCAATATAGTTCCAAGTCAGGATGGTATGTGGCTCGGAGAGTGTAAATCTGTTGGGTTCCTGAATCACTGACAGCAAGATCTTTCAACAAAGAGTTTATTCACGAGCTACGCTGCTACTTCAACATGTGCGTTCTTCCCGGCACTCCCAGCGGCAAATCCTGCACTCCCACCATGTGACCTAATTTCTAGCCATGTCATCACGCATCTCATGTGAGGTTCAAGAAGGTGATATTCCTCTGCATTCGCTACCTTTGTCCTTGTGGGTGCTAGCGGCCATGGGCTTAGAATGTGATATCAAAGAAGCCTTGTTGAATAGGTGCAGTGCATTTTACATGCAGTACACACTGCTGCCATTGTGCTTAAGTAGTGGAGAGAGTGAATGATTCCTCGAGTGGATGGGGTGCCAATCAAACGGGCTGCTATGTCCTTGATAGTGCAAAGCATCTTGAGTGCTGTTGGAGCTGCACTCATCCATAGAAGTAGAGAGTATTTCATCACATTTTTGACTTGTGCCTTGCAGATAGTGCACAGACTTTCAGGAGTTACTAGTTGAGTTATTCGCTCAGAATTCCCAGCCTCTGACCTTCTCTTATAGGCATAGTATGTATGTGGTTAGTCCAGTTCGGTTTCTTGTCAGTGGTATCATTTCCTTTCCCATGTTTGATCTGATGCAGAGAGACCTTACGGGGCCCAGGGACAAAATTGCAACTCCCTCACAACTGTGTTGGCGCCTCCGCTGTGTCTTTTCTGTCGGTGGGACAGGACAGACCCAGGGATGATGATGGTGATGTCTGGGACATTGTCTGATGGTATGATTCAGTGAGTATGATTGTGTGGGACTGTTACTTGACTTGGACAGCTCTCCCAATTTTGACACAAGCCGCCAGCTGTCAGTGAGGAGGTGGACTTGTGAGGTCGACAGGGCCTCAATGGATGCGCCATTGTAATTTCTGATGCCTAAATCACTGCCAAGTGGTCCCTGCGGTTTTATTCCTGTTTGATTTTTCTGTAGCAGTTTGACGCAACTGAGTGGCTGGCGAGGCCATTTCAGAGGGCACTTCGGAGTCAGTGGGGGAAATGCAGGAATCACATAGGGTATGCCAGGATTCAGTCAATCAAGTTGATGAGGATGAAGCAGCAGCAGAGAGAGATCAGAAGAAACCTGCTCTGTATGTTTGCAACAATGTATAGACGTCCCCAAGGAAAATTATAATTTGCACTGGTGATGGAGATGCACAAAGAGGAACAGTTATGCCTTACCACAATTATATTTTCAGGCTCACATCCTTCAATATTGTGATGCACCCACACAAATGTATATTACAAAGTTATGTGTTATGCACTCAGAAATGGGGAAAGTAAACCTGGGAATGCACAAATACCAACCCACGTTACCAGTGTATTTCTTACGCAATCATAAATATCAAGTAGACAGTTTATTATAAAGGGTTAACAAAATGGATTTGCTGATCTATGGGGCACATGATAATGTGGCACTAACATCAGGCAGTCATGTACTGGGTACTGAAATTCTGCACTTTCCTCATCGGCCACTATGTACAGTGAGTTGAGTGAGCTTTTAAAAAAAATAAGTATCCTGATTTGCCTGCAGCTCCTCCTGACTAGAATCCAGATCTAGCACCTTCTACAATGTGGTAATAGCAGTGGCAACAATTTAGCTATTGTTGCTGCCACAAGACGGACACACACAGTCCAAGTTGACTACAGTTCTGCTTTACTAAGATGCCTTGCTGAGCATCCCCTGACACTGCAGATAGGTTTTTTTTCAAATTAATTTACGGGATGTGGGCGTCGCTGGTTAGGCCATCATTTATTGCCGATCCGTATTGGCCCTTCTGAAGGTGGTGGTGAGTTTCCTTCATGAACTGCTGCAGTCCTTGAGGTGTAGGTACACCCACTGTGCTGTTAGGGAGGGAGTTCAAGGGTTTTGCCTCAGCAACTGTGAAGGAATGGCAATACATTTCCAAGTCAGGGTGCTGAGTGACTTGGAGGGGAACCTCCAGGTGGTGGGATTCCCAGGTATCTGCTGCTCTTGTCCTGCTAGATGGTAGTGGTCGTGGGTTTGGAAGATGCTGTCTAAGGAACCTTGGTGAGTTACTGCAGTGCATCTTGGAATTGGTACACATGGCTGCCCCTGTCCGTCGATGGTGTAGGATTTGAATGTTTGTGGAAGGAGGAGCAATCAAGTGGGCTGCTTTGTCCTGCATGGTGTCAAGCTTCTTGAGTGTTGTTCGAGCTGCACTCATCCAGGCGAGTGGAGAGTATTCCATTACACTCCTGACTTGTGCCTTGTTGATGGTGGGTCAACAGGTTTTGGAGGGGTGGAGGTGAGTAACTTGCCATTGGGTTCCTAGCCTTTGACCTGGTAGCCACAGTATTTTTTTTTTCTTTTCCTTTTTAACCAATTCATTTTTTCCAATTAAGGAACAATTTAGTGTCGCAAATCCAGCTACCACCTACCAGCTTTGGATTTCTAAAACGTTTTCGATATGGTACCACATAACAGGCTGCTCAATAATATAGGAGTTACTTAATAAAGTAAGGTGTTGGGGTAGTATAATTGCATGGATACAGCACTGGCCAACTGAAAGAATGCAGAGAGTTGGGGTAAGTGGAGCTTTTTCAGATGGCAACCTGAAACTAGTGGAATGCCGAAGGATCCGTGCAGGGGCCACAATTATTCACAATACATCTTAATTAATTGGACGGGTGAGTGAATGCACGATTGCCAAGTTTGTGGCTGACACAAAAATAGGTGGGAAAGCACCTGGTGAGGATTGCGCAAAGAATCTACAGAGATATAGACAGGTTAGGTGAGTGGGCAAAAACTTGGCAGATGGAATATAATGTATGGAAATGTGAAATTATGCACTTTGGTGGGAAGATAAAGCAGTTGAATATTATTTGAATGGAGAAAAAACTGCAACACAGAGGGATTTGGGGGTCCTCATGCATAAATCACAAAAGGCTAGCATGCAAGTTCAGCAGTAATTTGGAAGAAAAATGGAATGTTGGTCTTTATTTCCAAGGGGATAAAATATAAAAATAGATAAGTGTGCTAAAACTACACAGGGTACCAGTTAGACAATGCCTATAATACTGTGATCAGATTTGGTCTTCTTATGTAAAGAAAGATTTATTGGCATTGGAAGCAGTCCAGAGAAGGTTCACTCGGTTGATCCCAGGTTTGGAAGGATTTTCTTTTGAGGAGAGGATAAGTAGATTGGACTCGTACTCATTGGAGTTTATACGAATGAGAGGCAACCTTATTGAGTCATATAGGATTCTCAGGGGGCTTGACAGAGTGATGCTGAGGGGATGTTCCACTTGTAGGTAAGTCTAGGACCATCGGCATAATCACAGAGTAAGGTGTTGTCCATTTAAGACAGAGATGAGGAGGAATTTCGTCTTTCAGAGGGCAGTAAATTTGTGGAATTCTTTACCATAGAGAACTGTGGTAAATTTGCTGGGTTGTTTAGAATGTTCAAGACTGTGATAGACAGATTTTTAATCAGTAAGGAAATGGAGGGTTATGGGCATAAGGCAGGAAAGTGGAGTTGAGGTTTATCAGATCAGCCATGATCTAATTGAATGGTGGCGCAGACGCGATGGGCTGAGTGGACTATTACTGCCTCTACGTCTTATGGTCTGATGGAAAATTTCCAGTATTTCTGCTCTGGTATAATTTGAAATAATTCCCCTTTGACCAGGAACCATGGGAGGGATTCTTCAATCCAGTGGCAGAGTGTTGACGGCGTTGGAAATGCCGGAGCGTTTTACGACGCTCCTGGGAGCAGCGATTCTGGCCGCAAAAGGTGCCGTGAGAAGCGGGGGAAGTGGCTCCAGACCGGCGTCGGATACCCGGGCCACATTATTTATGCGGCGCCGCATCGCTTAACTTGCGCGAGCGGTGCTCGCAGCCGACACTGGCAAGGTGGCCGCCAGCTGCTGTGTTGCCCCAAGATTTAGAGACCATGACATGGACATACTGCTGGAGGCAGTAGAGGAGAGGAGGGCTGTCCTGTGGCCCAGACGGGGCCACCGCCACCCGCACAGCACCGTCTGGCGTATGTGGAGGGAGGTGGGCCAGGCTGTCAGCACCGTGGGGCACACCCCATGGACCAGCGAACAGTGCCGCAAAAACCTGCACGGCATAACAAGGGCAGCTAGGTAGGTACCCAGAAACGTGCCCCTGCCACCCCCCCCCCACCCCCCCACCCCCCCGACCTCCCGCGCATGAGAAAGCCCCCCCCCCCCCCCCCCCCCCCCACTCCCAGGAGGACGGATCAACCCTGACCCACATGGGCTGCACCCACACATGCCAGCCACATTGGCCGGGTACCCCCATGCCATCTTATAACCAACAGCGGCGCTACATGCGTCGGACCGCCTAACATTGATGTTTGTTCCCACCACAGGAAAAGAGCGGCCACAACCAAAGGGAGCGGGAAAGAACCAGAGGGGGTCCACTCCTACTGCACCCCCTCACCATCCATGAGCGGAGGGCACTGGACTTCGCAGGCGGAGCCGAGGACCGGGAGGTTGCCGGTTGCCAGGTCGGAGGCGCACCACCAAGTGAGACTCCCTTGCCTGACTCCGAACCCCCACCCCAGCCCCCCCTCCACCCCCTCGCCCCAGCCCACCACTCCACAGCCTCACACCAGCCCCCACTCCACACCCTCACACCAGCCCATCACTCCAAACCCACACCCCAGCCCCCCCTCCACCCCCTGGCCCCAGCCCACCACTCCACAGCCTCACACCAGCCCCCCACTCCACACCCTCATCCCAGCCCCCACTCCACCCTCTCACCCCAGCCCCCACTCCACACCCCATCCACAGCCCCCCACTCCACACCCTCATCCCAGCACCCCACTCCACCCTCTCACCCCAGCCCCCCACTCCACACCCCCACCACAGCCCCCCACTCCACACCCTCATCCCAGCCCCCACTCCACCCCCTCACTCCAGCCCCCACTCCACACCCCCACCACAGCCCCCACTCCACCCCCTCACCCCAACTCCCACTCCACCCTCTCACCCCAGCCCCCCACTCCACACCCCCACCACAGCCCCCACTCCACCCTCTCCCCTCAGCCCCCCACCCAACCCCTCACCCCAGCCCCCCACTCCACCCCCTCACCCCAGCCCCCCACTCCACCCCCTCACCCCAGCCCCCCACTCCACCCCCCTCACCCCAGCCCCCCACTCCACCCCCTCACTCCAGCCCCCACTCCACACCCCCACCACAGCCCCCCTCCACACCCTCATCCCAGCCCCCACTCCACCCTCTCACCCCAGCCACCCACTCCACACCCCCACCCCAGCCCCCACTTCACAACCTCACCCCAGCCCCCCGCTCCACCCCCCTCACCCCAGCCCCCCACTCCACACAATCACCCCAGACCCCCACTCCAACCCCTCACCCCAGCCCCCCACCACCCCCCTCACCCCAGCCCCCCATTCCACACCATCATCCCAGCCCCCCACTCCACACCCCACCCCAGCCCTCCACTCCACCCCCCCTCATCCCAGCCCCCACTTCACTCCCTCACCCCAGCCCCCCGCTCCACCCCCTCACTCCAGCCCCCCACTCCACACCCTCACCCCAGCCCCCCACTCCACACATTCACCCCAGCCCCACTCCACCCCCTTCACCCCAGCCCCCCACTCCACACGCTCATCCCAGTCCCCCACTTCGCACCCTCACCCCAGCTCCACACTCCACCCCCTCACTCCAGCCCCCACTCCACCCCCTCACTCCAGCCCCCACTCCACCCCCTCACTCCAGCCCCCACTCCACCCATTCACTCCAGCCCCCACTCCACACCCTCACTCCAGCCCCCACTCCACCCACTCACTCCAGCCCCCACTCCACACCCTCACTCCAGCCCCCACTCCACACTCTCACTCCAGCCCCCACTCCACCCACTCACTCCAGCCCCCACTCCACACCCTCACTCCAGCCCCCACTCCACATCCTCACCCCAGCCCCCCACTCCACCCCCTCACTCTAGCCCCCCACTCCACCCCCTCACTCCAGCTCCCACTCCACATCCTCACCACAGCCCCACTCCACATCCTCACCCCAGCCCCCCACTCCACACCCTTACCCACGTTGGTCTGTCTAACGATACATGCTGTCTTGTGTCTTACAGGACCAGCCGTTGGTCGTCCCGGACTATCTGGCGAATCATGCCCACGACTAGTGCTATGTCTAGTGGCCCCCAGGGATGCAGGCCACGGCGGGGAGGGTAGACATCACGGAATGCCTGCCACTGACACCGGGCTTGTCTGCTCGCAGCCCCATCCCATGGAGATGCCCGGGGGCCACCTGGCACCCCGAGTGAGGAAGAGATGCTGGGGCCCATGCCGGTGACACCTGCAGGGGAGGTCCCATAACACGCGGCACCTTGGATTCCCCCCATTCCCCCCATTTCGTGTTTCTGGTGGACAGCGGGCAGAACAAGGTGGCGCCATACCATCTAGGACTGACGAGGAGCAGCCTGGCCCATCCATGCCGGGCAGCCTCCGGAAACGAGTGCTATCGGGGAGCCAAGTTGCAGGGAAGGAGTCTCAGCAGTCCGCCTCCACTCCTCCTGTACCCTCCAGGAAAGCACAAAGACGTAGTGGAAGGGCCCGTAAGGCCAGGATGTTAGGCACCTAGTAGGTTGGCACGGGTGCAGGGCACAGTTTAGTTATAGGGGCTTGGGCACGTGGATGTAATGTTTCTAATTAAACTCACTGTTACACCAATGCAAGCTGCCTCTGTGCTATGTCTGATGCCTGCGGGGTCGGGTAGGGGCTGAGTGCCACTCTGGTCGAGTGGTGATGGAAGGTTGAGCCCCGGTGGGTGCACTGTACGACGTCCCCGCCCCCACCACCACCCCCCCGGACGTCCACACCACCCCACCCCCAGCGATTCAACAGGGCCATGTAATGCAGTGTCCAGCCTGCATACAAGCACCTCCAAGGTGGAAGGTGGAACTTTGGCCATGAGTCAGATATTGTCTAACGATTTGGAGCTCGGAGCTCATTGCACAGCGGGTTGTCATCATCCTCCATGGCATGGACCACACCCGCTTCCACAAGCAATCGTGTGAACCCAGCCCGTTATGCTGCAGGTGGATGTGTAATGAAGGGGTGTTGTGCATACGGTCGTGCGGGATATCTAAGGGTGGTGGGTGCTGGGGAAGGTATGTATCATGGGTGTTGTGGGAGGTGGGGGTGGTGGGTGGTGAGGTGGTGCAGTACAGTGGTATCCGTGCACCTCCTCAGCGAACCCCCACCCCCCTAGTTGGTGAAACGTGCGGCGATCAACACCTCCCCCCGTGCTCGCTGGCCCTGCCGGTGGCAGCGTGCAGCCACCCATCCATATCCAGCCCCCGTGTCATGTTGATTCCCCCCCCCCCCTTCTTTGTGCTCCTCCTGCCCCTCTGCCTCCCGCTCCTCCACCTCCAGCAGATCGTCCCTCTGCTGGGCTATACTGTGGAGGACACAGCAAACCACAACGATATGGCCGACCCTCTCCAAACAGGTACTGGAGGGCCCCTCCAGAGCGGTCCAAGCACCTGAAGCGCATCGTCTGCAGCGCAAAACACATCTCGACCACACCCCTGGGTCGCACAATGGACATCGTTGTAGTGGGTCTCCGCAGCGGTCTGTGGCCTCCATATAGCCGTCATTAGCCACAACTGCAACGGCTAACCCCTGTCGGTCAGCAACCAACCCCACAGCCGGTGGGGGTGTCCCTCTAACATGGCGGGGATTGTGCCAGGATAAATAAGTCATGCACACTGCCCGTGTTCCGGACGCATACGTGCAGGATCTTCATCTGGTGGTCACAGACCACCTGGATGTTCATGGAGTAGGTTCCTTTCCTGTTCATGAACACCGCCCTGTTATCCGCTGGTGGCCGCATGGCGACGTGAACCACATCGATTGCCCCGTGTACCATGGGTATCCTGGCCACGGCAGCGAAGCCCGCTGCCCGGGCATCCTGGTGGGTGCTGTCCACAGGGAACTGAACGTAACGCTTCAAGATGTCATACAGGGCATCCCGATGCCTGGCAGATGCCAGACAGGTCCCCACTGGAAGGACCCCATGGCATAAAAGTACACGACCACCGTCACCTTGACAGTCACCTGGAGAGCATGTTCTCTCCCAGTTCCACGCGGTGACAGGGGTGCCATCAGGTAACAGGTATCGGCGATGGTTTCCCGGGTCATCCGGAGTCTCATCCTACATGCCCTGTCTGGGAGGTCCTGGTAGGACATGCGGCGCTGGTAGACCCGAGGCTTCATCAGGAACCTCCAGCGCCGTGGCACCACCTCCTCCTCCCCCCTCACCCCCTCCTCCTCCTCTTCCTCAACCTCATAAGAACATAAGAATGTAAGAACTGGAGCAGGAGTAGGCCATCTGGCCCCTCGAGCCTGCTCCACCATTCAATGAGATCATGGCTGATCTTTTGTGGACTCGGCCCCACTTTCCGGCCCGAACACCATAACACTTAATCCCTTTATTCTTCAAAAAACTATCTATCTTTATCTTAAAAACATTCAATGAAGGAGCCTCATTGAAGGATACCTCATTGGTATCGTCATCCTGTGTCTCGCCCTTGTCGTGGTCATCCTCCTCCTCCTCCTCCTCTGCCTGTTGGGCAGGTGGCCCTGCAGCCTGAGCAAATGCCACCTGGCCTATTGCAGCCCTTCCCTCTGCTGCAGCCTCCTCTCCTGAGCTGCCTGCGCCGACGCTGCCACAGGGCTGAATGCAGGGGGTTCTTGAAAATACAGAAAAATGTGTCATTTGAAACATGGAAGTCTGGCAATATCTGGTTTGAGAGGGTACAGGGAAAGATCCCACAAAAGTTTCATAGCAGCTTCAAAGAGCAGGGTTGTAAAATGCAGATTCTTGCTCACAAGCAGGCTAATCAAACACACTAGTCTCATGTGGTAAGCTAAAACAATGGCTCACACCTTCATGGAATGTAACTATCTCAGGAAGCATCTGAAAAAGCATGGATGAGAGTTTCAATTGCATTAAGTGACGAATGTTTAAAACAGGCAAGTCTTTCAAGTCATAACCAAGTTAAATTTTAGCATACCACTAAAAGCAAAGTTTCACACCTTAATTGAAATAAACTCTCTTGGTAAACAGCTGGAAAGGATGGAAGATACTCAGTCAAATTTGGTGTCAATTTTAAAGTGTAAATTCTATGAACATCAGGACAATTAAAAGAAAATTGGAGACGACCTGTCTACGAGAAACATCATGTAAGTCAAAATCAAAGGCAAAGTTATGAGCTGGGGACAATTGGAAAATTAAACGATTTGAAATCACAGAATTAAAAGTAACACCTATTGAAACAAAAGCATTGTTTAATCAGATCTGAGAGGAGACGATATGCCCAAAATGAATAATTAGTTGTAGTAAGATGTTTACATCAAAGATACTTTTAAACTATCAAAGTGAAACAAGCCCATTTACAACAAAGTCGTTAAAACTTAATAACTCTCAGAAAGAGAATATAAACCCAGGGAGCAGCGACAGAGGACAGAGAGAAACCAGCAACAGGAGAGAAGGGGAGGAGAACTCAGAGAGAGAGAGAGAGAGAGAGCTCGGTCATGGGAAAGACAAGGCAAGCAGGCGAGTTTAAACAGTTATACATCTAAGGAAGACTAGAATTTAAACAGGAGTCAGAGTCAGCTTAGAGATAGCTAGCAGAGCCAGCTCTCACAGCTCGGTGCATGGGAAGAACAGGACACAGCAACCGAGTTCACCAGCGAATACAACTCAAGAAGACCAGATTTTAAGAAGATCGATTGCCAAGGTGGGCCTGAAGCAGCCAGAAGCAAGATCTTTTTTCCTTTCTGTAAAGAAAGTGTTTGCAGCTTTTAAAAGAAAAAATATAATAATAAAAATAACTTAACCTGAAAAAGTGGTTATTAGCTTACTTCACTTCCTTAATAACGCAGGACCCAGGACATCAATGCTATTAAGGGGTAAGTAGGTAAAATTCTTCGGTGAAGGTATGGGTTATACCGGGGGATAACTTGAAAAGATAGTTTGACCTGAATAGCACCCACAGAAGCCTGCACTGGAGTCAGGGAGGGAGAATCCCTGTTCACCATTTAGAATATCAACCTTTTTTTGGTATAGGGGGAATTCTAAGAATAGTGGTGAGTTTTAACTTCATGGCGCCCAGCGTGGAGGCCTAGAATATTAGAAGTTTCTAGGTAAAGTGAGCCTAGAATATTAGAAGTTTCTAGGTAAAGCGAGGCTAGAATATTAGAAGTTTCTAGTTAAGCAGAGCAGGGGCTAGAATATTAGAAGTTTCTAGTTCCCAAGAAACGGTTGGAATATTAGAAGTTTCTAACCGGCACAAAGGCTAGAATATTAGAAGTTTCTAGTCTATGTGTGAGTCAGACTTTACCTGCCGAGTTTAGTCTGGAAAGTCATGTGTGATTGGCTTTTGTAAGGATATTCTGTGGATCGAGGGGACTGAAGCTCAGGTTGGGTGTGAAAATCAGTAGACTAGAAGATACTGACCCTGAGAAAAAGTCTGCAAGACATTTTGGTGATAGCACTAAAATCTTGCATCCGTTACTGGTAAAAGAGGCCAAAGAATAAATCATCCTCAGAGTAAGGCAGATTGTGCGGACATTTTCTGGAAAATAGGGACGCTTAGAATCTTCAGAAACCAATAACCAATCGACCCTTAACTAAAACAGGAAGATAGTGCCTTAGTCAGCCTTGGATAGGGCCCAGAAAGGGTACTTATCCTTAATTTCAGAGTGCACCTGAAAGGGACAACCAGGAACAGGAAAAAAATCCAAAAAATGGCAATTAGGGTAATTCTCTTGCCCTGGAATACAGTCAAGAGAGTTGAAACAATGAAACAAGAGTAGAAAAGCTAAACAGAGGCAAAAAAACTCCTGCAGAAGTGAAACTTAACAGCATGGAGGGGTCTCAATTTTTGTTAAGAGTAACTGAAACCCTACAGAATAGAGGTCCAAGATCTCAGTGGATAAATGTGTGTTTAATAAGGATTTGGGAAATCCTGCAGAGTAAAGATCCAAGATCTGAGTGGATGAATGAGTGTGTGTATGTCTAATAAGGAATTGTGAATTTCGTTTAATGTTTGTATTTTAAAAAAATGTTGTGTTTTGTAAAGCCGATTTTCACATAAATTGGAAGTTATAAATGGCAGGCAGAAATGTGATCAGTATTATGGGATAGTGAATCAGGATGTTCAGAACTAAATTGGTCTCAGAATAAACAGATAAAGAGTTTGTGCTGCTGCAGACTTTCAAATTGCTGCGTTGAAATTGACACTGCATAGCTCCGCAGGGTCCTAGTGCCTGATGATCACAAAAAGATACTAGCAGAGATAATGATGTTTAGAATGTTAAATACATTGAAGAAGGAGCTTTAGAGAATAAAGATATTGGACCAGAAGTTAGTTTGGAGAATTAATTGCAGTATCAGGAAATGAGAATCTGATTGCCGGAAAAGATTTAATACAAATTGATGCAGAAAAATTAAAATATTAAAACCAATTGATAATACAGAGGAAGTTTGGGTGAAGCTACCAACTAAAACTGCAGGAAAATAATCAGTGAAGCTGTAAAATGTAAAGATAAGATCATTCAGAATCTGGGTACACATACAGTTGAATTGGAGAAGCATGGTGTCTGGAGCAAAAGAAATTGTATCACAATTCAAACACATGATCCAATTGGTGGGAAGACAGTGAATTAAAACCTGTTAGCAGCATTGATTGGACAGATGATAAAGTTCAAATGTCATGTTTGGATCTTACTTTCATAAAAATCCGTTCGTAATCAAAATAAAGTAATTAAAGTAAATGCAGTAGCAATATCAGGAATGTATCAGGGTGAGGTTTTGACCAGATTGGATCACAGGGTGAGCAAAAGAGGAGGAGTTTGAGATTCTTCGCATCTCACTCAGGGGTGCAATGACAGAAGGAGGAAGCTTAACAGGCTTTAATTGTATGATGTACATCAATGATAAGGAAAATAAACCAGTTCAAAAAGAAATGGTGGCAAAAGAAATCCGGAAGTCCTGGAGAGGGCACTTCTGGGATAATCCAGATGAAAATAGAAAGTACAAATTAAAGAATAGGGCCCTCTCCACCCTTGATCTGTTCATTTGATTTTTCAGATAAATAACAAACCAGTTCACAAGAAGGAAGAGAACTACGCTCCAGAGAAGAATCTTTTAGACAGGATTAGGGGGAAACTAATGATACAATTGGCTACATATTTGAGAGAATTAAATGACAGAACCCGGAGGAAAACGTTACGGGTTAGAAACAAATCAAAATATCAAATTATTATTGGACAGTGAAACCTCCGGTCAGACATCTCTAACTGGACATTAGCTGATGGATGATCTGTGGTTTCCACGGGGTATGTACTACACGGTGGAGTTATTAAGGGTCTCGGCAGACAGCAGCGACTGACGAGGAACCCCAACATGATAAATGACAATCATTTAAGAATTTTTGTAGCTTGATACCACGGCGGGAAAATTGTTACCAATGCGGCAAAACAATATTGCATTGAAGAGCGGTAATTGTTATTAAAAAAAATAAAAAAAAATTCATGTAAATTGATAGGGACTGTTATATATATATATATATGATAAGGGGGGTAGGTGTGCCGTTAAAGAACTTGATCCGCATTTCTAAACTGTGTGAATGTTTTAATAGAGGGGTAGTTTAGTGTGTTTTCTTGATTTAACTACATAGAACATTACAAATAATATTGATGTTGTTTATATGCCATATTTAGTATGTAATGACTAATGGTCCCAAAGCCAAGAAGGGATGTTTCGATATTGTAATTTATTACTAGTACTTAAATTGTGATAACAGTTGCAAATAGGTAAAGTTGTAGCACAGTCTATTTGTGTGGTTAGGTAATGAGTAATATGTTAAGATAAGACTTAATTTTTTTTTTACTGTGTATTTAACAATAGGAAGAATTTATTTGGAAAAGTGACAGTTCAATGTGGGTTTACAAATGCTGTAATGGAAAATATACACTTTCATGGTGTAAGGGAAATGATGACAGATGAAAGGGATTTGAAGGAAATTTGTCAGAAAGATATTCTCTCATGTAAACCAGGGGTTGGCAGACTTACATGATTCACGACAATGTTAGACATTAATGGGGAAGTTAGGAATACAAGCAGGATCAATTGAACCTTTTAAATTAATGAAACAAGGGAATCAGTGGGTGGTACATGATATCATAATTTACCATTCCAATCAGCAATGGAAAAGCAATTTGGATGACGGAAAAATGAGACACGTAACAGCCAGTGATGGACAAAAGACCTTTGTGGTTACTGATGGACTGAGTTGTGTGCTGTTTCTAAGGGACATGAGGAAGCTTCTACGGTGCTGCTATCCCAAGGAAGTAAAATGCTTTGGAGGTAGTGGAACACACGGAAAGAGATTATGTTACCTTCCTGAGCAACAACGGCTATGGTTCACGGTAATTGGACTTGAGGAAAAGAAAAGACTCTTATCGACTCTGGTCTGAGATATGGATGCATTTACGTGTTGATTTTGGTGCACAATTTGAAATTCCAACACATGCATACAAATGACAAAGATCGGGGATATATGTTAGTACAATTGGATGGGGGGGACAATTAACCAAATTATATAGTTATGTTTCAAATGTCAAGACGGGGTGTTCTTGAAAATACAGAAAAATGTGTCATTTGAAACATGGAAGTCTGGCAATATCTGGTTTGAGAGGGTACAGGGAAAGATCCCACAAAAGTTTCATAGCAGCTTCAAAGAGCAGGGTTGTAAAATGCAGATTATTGCTCACAAGCAGGCTAATCAAACACACCAGTCTCATGTGGTAAGCTAAAACAATGGCTCACACCTTCATGGAATGTAACTATCTCAGGAAGCATCTGAAAAAGCATGGATGAGAGTTTCAATTGCATTAAGTGACGAATGTTTAAAACAGGCAAGTCTTTCAAGTCATAACCAAGTTAAATTTTAGCATACCACTAAAAGCAAAGTTTCACACCTTAATTGAAATAAACTCTCTTGGTAAACAGCTGGAAAGGATGGAAGATACTCAGTCAAATTTGGTGTCAATTTTAAAGTGTAAAATTCTATGAACATCAGGACAATTAAAAGAAAATTGGAGACGACCTGTCTACGAGAAACATCATGTAAGTCAAAATCAAAGGCAAAGTTATGAGCTGGGGACAATTGGAAAATTAAACGATTTGAAATCACAGAATTAAAAGTAACACCTATTGAAACCAAAGCATTGTTTAATCAGATCTGAGAGGAGACGATATGCCCAAAATGAATAATTAGTTGTAGTAAGATGTTTACATCAAAGATACTTTTAAACTATCAAAGTGAAACAAGCCCATTTACAATAAAGTCGTTAAAACTTAATAACTCTCAGAAAGAGAATATAAACCCAGGGAGCAGCGACAGAGGACAGAGAGAAACCAGCAACAGGAGAGAAGGGGAGGAGAACTCAGAGAGAGAGAGAGAGAGAGAGCTCGGTCATGGGAAAGACAAGGCAAGCAGCCGAGTTTAAACAGTTATACATCTAAGGAAGACTAGAATTTAAACAGGAGTCAGAGTCAGCTTAGAGATAGCTAGCAGAGCCAGCTCTCACAGCCGGTGCATGGGAAGAACAGGACACAGCAACCGAGTTCACCAGCGAATACAACTCAAGAAGACCAGATTTTAAGAAGATCGATTGCCAAGGTGGGCCTGAAGCAGCCAGAAGCAAGATCTTTTTTCCTTTCTGTAAAGAAAGTGTTTGCAGCTTTTAAAAGAAAAAATATAATAATAAAAATAACTTAACCTGAAAAAGTGGTTATTAGCTTACTTCACTTCCTTAATAACGCAGGACCCAGGACATCAATGCTATTAAGGGGTAAGTAGGTAAAATTCTTCGGTGAAGGTATGGGTTATACCGGGGGATAACTTGAAAAGATAGTTTGACCTGAATAGCACCCACAGAAGCCTGCACTGGAGTCAGGGAGGGAGAATCCCTGTTCACCATTTAGAATATCAACCTTTTTTTGGTATAGGGGGAATTCTAAGAATAGTGGTGAGTTTTAACTTCAAGGGCAGCAGCCCCGCCATGGCGACCAACATCGCTGGCAGGTGCCCAAACATTATGACCTTCAGGGGGTGGGCAGGAGCATCGTAAAAGCGGCGCTGCACCCGATTCGCTCGGGAATTGTGATTCTCCGGCCGATCGCCGAACGCAATTTCAGCGTCGGCAACTGGAGATTCCAGCCCTTGATGTCCCAGAGTTCAATTTGGTCAGCATTTCTCATGTCGGGCTGGGCAACTCCCCAGTCAAACTCCATATGGGCCGCCATTTAAAAATGTACGTTCTTTGCTGCCTGTAAATTTTAAGCCGCACATCATCCCTGCTGAGCATAATGCAGTGAGAGCAAACAAATTGAGCCCCCATGAGAAACAACATCAACAGAATGAAACTAGACACAGAGCGAAGACATTGCCACCTTTGACGCAGGGTCAGCGAGTCTGGATCCAGGACCAAATTGCCAAAACCCCATTCACACAGCACACGCGCACGTTCTCGGTCTACATGCCATCTGGTACTATCTGCAGAACTGGAAGATCCCTCATCTCACTCAACCCGCCTATTACAGTGTTTCGACTAACATGAGGTATGGCCGGATGATCCTCTATAGCATTGTTGATGCTTCAAGGGGTGTTTGCCTGTCTCAGAACCCATTCCCTGTACTCAAAACCAGTGGTTCAGTCATCAAGAGTCTTGGGCAGAGAGCAGCAGTACGGTGGCACAAGTGGATTGAACTGTGGCTTCACAGCACCAGGAACCCAGGTCCGATTCCCCGCTGGGTCACTGTCGGTGTGGAGTCTGTGTGGAGTCTACACACCCTCCACACTTCCGGCACAGGAGGGGTTGGCGAAGCCCCAACCAGCGTCGAAGGGCTGGCGCGAGTTCCGCGCATGCGCAGACCGGCCGGTGTGTTTCCTGCGCAGGGGGGTTTTCTCTGCGCCGGCCTCTGTAGGGCTTCGCCATGGCCGGCACGGAAGGAAAGAGTGCCCCCACAGCAGAGGCCCGGCCGCTGATCGGTGGGCTCGGGGCGCGGGCCAGGCCACCGTGGGGACCACCCCCCAGGGCCGGAGCCCCCCCCCCCCGGTCCCCCGAGGACTCACCTAGCCGGCCTACAAGCCATGTCCCGCCATGATGGACATGTCCATTTCATGCCGGTGGGACTGGCCAGGAAACGACTACCGCTCAGCCCATCGGGGCCTGGAGAATTGCCAGAGGGGTCGCTGCCAACGGCCCCCGACCGGCGGGGCGTAAACCCCGTACCCGCCCAAAAACCAGCGCTGGAGAATACGGCAGCCGGCATCGGGGTAGCGGGGTGGGATTCACGCTGCCCCCCCCATCCCCCCCCAAGGATTCTCCGACCCGGCGGGGATAGGAGAATTCCACCCTCAATCTATTACTGGGAGACCCAGGGACAGGGGTAGGGGGGGAACACACATAGGCTGCAATGTAAATAGTTAAAAAACAAAGGTTATGCAAATAGATAAAGAGATTGTTGCACATTGTTGCTAAAAAGTAGATGGTATACTGCGGGAAGGTGCAGTGTGGTGAGTTGACAGAGTGGACATGCTAATAATGGGCCACATGATGATGTGGCACTGACATTAGGCAGTGATGTACTGAGTATTGTAGGGAGCGCGTGGGCAGACCGGAGAGGCCTTCTGCTTCCTGATAACTCATTACCTACATATTGTAAATATTGTAAATAAAGTTGTTTTCAAATAGACCCTGATCCTGCAGCTCCTTCTTGCTAGAATCCAGATTCTAGCACATTATACAACATACATCATAATACAGTTAGTTTTGAAATGTGTTTTATAATATAGAGGTTGATTGATCCCTATAGCTCCACGGCTCCTGTACAGGTTGACCTGATGAAATGCCCGACAATATTTCTGAAATATCAAGAGAGTGAATTATGGAACCAACCTTTCATAATGGAATAACGATGCAGGCAACAAGATGACACCATGGGTTGGATTCAGCCTTTTAGCTTATTTCTCGTTCTCGTTTGAGGTCTCCTCCTCTTCTCTAAGATCAGGGGCATATTGCCTGAAGCCATTCTTCCACAACGCTTTGGTATTTTGTCACCTTTTAAATTGTTTCTTCTACAATAAGAACAGCCTTCAGCCCACATTGCTTGCTTCAGGCATTTGGATCGAATCAAAAAGGAGAAAATAACAAAGAATGTGTTTTGCTGTGGTGAAATTCGAAGTACAAATTGCATTCAGGAAATAGCTATACAATGGAAACAGAGGCAGGAGGAAAATACATTGTGGTTGGAGTTAAGGTTAGACGTAACTGTTGAAGCGGGAGAGAGGCAGGAATTGTTTCGCTGAAGCATTGATCAATAAGCTGTTGTCGAAGCTCTGTGACTGCAGGCTGGTGCTATGTCCTGCTATTGCACCATCCTTAGTATCATTTGTGTTTTAGTCACCATCTAATGAAAAGTCCTTGTCCAATGGTGGCTCCACGTGTTGTCCCCGACATTTTGTTTTATTTATTTACAGGATGTGGGCATCGCTGGTTAGGCCAGCATTTATTGCCCATCCTTAGTTGCCCTTCAGAAGGTGGTGGTGAGTTGCCTTCATGAACCACTGCAGTCCTTGAGGTGTAGGTACACCCACTGTGCTGATGAGAAGGAGTTCCAGGATGTTGCCCCAGCAACAGTGAAGAAACAGCGACATATTTCAAAGTCAGGCTGGTAAGTGACTTGGAGAGGAACCTCCAGGTGGTGGAGTTCCCAGGCATCTGCTGCTCTTGTCCTTCTAGATGGTAGTGGTTGTGGGCTTGGAAGGGGCTATCTAAGGAACATTGGTGAGTCACTGCAGTGCATTTTGTGCATGGTACACATGGCTTCCACTGTTCGTTCGGTGGTGGAGGGTTTGAATGTTTGTGGAAGGGGGAGCAATCAAACGGGCTGCTTTGTCCTGGATGGTGTCAAGCTTCTTGAGTGTTGTTGGAGCTGCACTCATCCAGGCAAGTGGAGTGTATTCCATTGCACTCCTGACTAATGCCTTGTAGATGGTGGGCAGGCTTTGGGGAGTGGGGTCAGGAGTTGAGTTATTCGCTGTAGGATTCTGAGTGTCATGTGCGAGTACCTTTAAGAAATGGGTGTTTATTACTGCAGTGATGTCAGAGAGTGGGTGGAGCTGGGCTGTCTGTCAGCTTTTTACTTTCGCTTTAGGCTTTTTGCTGCAGGGTGGGTTTGGTTTCATTTTACTTTTGGAGAAGCTGCAATCACAGCAGGATGTGTGTGAATCTCTGCAAGCTTATGAGTGTCCATTTGCTGATTTCAACGTGGTAACTGTTCTCAGTAGTGAAGTTAAACCTGAGGTGCTTCTGTTAAAGGTTTTGTTTTAAATCTTATGGATGTTAAAAGAAAAGCTCAAGGGTTACTTAGTATTGTATTCTTTGGGGTTGTATTTGAATTAATGGTTGTGAAGATGTTCACTGTATGATTTAAAAAGGTTAACTTGAGTTCATAGAATAAACATTGTTTTGCTTTAAAAAGTACTTGTCCACTCCTGCTGTACCACACCTGTAGAGTGGGTCGTGTGCTCCCCATACCACAATCTATTAAAAGTTGTGGGTCAGGTGAACTCCACGATACACTTTGGGGTTCTCTAAACCTGGCCCATAACCCTAGTCTTTGAGTTACCCTGGTTGCCACAGTATTAACAGTATTTGCAGCTTTGGAATGTTCCTTCAAATACTGGAGTACTTATGCGTAATTATGTATGTTATCACCATGCCTGCTTCCATTGATGAGATGGGAAATGTCAATGGAATAGTTGCACTTCAAAGCCACTGACAGATGTGCTTAACCTATTTCTCATTTCCCAATAATGAACCCATTTTCCAAACCGGTCTGAACATTAAAATTTTGGAACTGGATTCCTTAGTGTAAAATGCTGACTGTCTCATTGCAACTATTTTCAATTGGACAATGATCCTGTATTTAATGTAAAATTGATCTCGAAGCCCGTAATACTGTTGCGCTCTCATTGACTTTCTGTCACCTTCTATAGAACCAGAGAACCATAGAATCCTGACAGTGTAAAAGGAGGTCATTTGGCCTATCAAATCTGCATTGACCCTCTGAAAGAACACCCGACCACGGCCCACTCCCCCACCCTATCCCCGCAACAACACCTACCCTGCACATCTTTCGACACTGAGGGGTGATTGGCATAGCCAATTGACCCAACCTGCACGTCTTTGGACTATGGAAGGAAACCAGAGTACCCAGAGGAAACCCATGTAGACACGGGAAGGACATGCAAGCTCTTTACAGTCACCCAAGGCCGGGATTGCACCCAGCAGCAATGCTTACCACTGTGAAACCATGCCATCCTATAAATAGTTCTGGATAGGCTTTTAAAGTATGGGTGCATGAAGTTTGCCTCCCTTTGACCAACTCATCCTGCAGTCATTTAACAGATGTTAGGATGTTAACTGGCTTGAGTCGGGCTTTCCACCATCATCTGGGGATGAAGTCACGCCTCTGAGAACTGCAGGCCAATCAAACAGCCAACATCTCTATGGTCCCAGCGACGCCACCAATAGCAATGGCCACTGCTGGGACTGTCCCAGATAATGTGTGCTGCAATTGAGTCTGGCCATTATGGTTGTTATGAGCCAGGGTTTAGAAAACATCAAAGTATATTATGGACTTCACCTGACCTATAACTGTTTATTGATTTTGGTTACGATGAGCACAAGAGCCTGCCTTTCAGGTGTTATTCAACAGGGTTTTAGGCGCTTTTATTCAAGAAACAAGCTTTATTCTGCGAGTTTAGTTAACATCTGTATAAACAAACAGTAAGAATTATTATCAACTACAACCATAAAGTCCCATACAGCTCCAATAATCTATGTATAACCAAGAACAAAGAACAAAGATAAGTACAGCACAGGTACAGGCCTTTCGGCCCTCCAAGCCTGTGCCGACCATGCTGCCTGTCTAAACTAAAATCTTCGACACTTCCTGGGTCCATATCCCTCTATTCCCATCTTATTCATGTATTTGTCAAAATGCCCCTTAAATCTCACTATCGTACCTGCTTCCACCACCTCCTCCGGCAGCGAGTTCCAGGCACCCACTACCCTCTGAGTAAAAAACTTGCCTCGTACATCTCCTGTAAACCTTGCCTCGCGCACCTTAAACCTATGTCCCCTAGTAATTGACCCCTCTACCCTGGGGAAACGCCTCTGACAATCCATAACCCTTAATGAATTCCCTCTTTCAATGTTTCAATTCAATAACAAGATCTCAGAAACCAAAACCTCGTCTTTGGTTTAGGGGCTGGTTTAGCACAGTGGGCTAACTAGCTGCCTTTTAAAGCAGACCAAGGCAGGCCAGCAGTGCGGGATCAATTCCTGTACCAACCTCCCCGAATAGGCGCTGGAATGTGGTGACTAGGGGCTTTTCATAGTAACTTCATTTGAAGCCTACTTGTGACAATAAGTGATTTTCATTTCATTCATTTTATTTCAGCCCTTTTTACCAAAACAACAGGTAAGTTTCTTCCTTGGAATAACTCTTCAATATTGAAAATAGAGAAAACAGGCCAAAATACTTCTCTGTCTGATTCTAAAGCAGCCAAATGTGAAAACAAAGGTTAAAAACTCACAGACCCACATACCAGCTCCAAAACTCAAAGCAAAAGTAAAAACTCAGAGCCATAGCCCAGCTCCTCCCACACAATGACATCATTGAAGCCATGTGATCAGTCAAAAACTTTTCTTAAAGGGGCACTCCCATGCCAAGTTTCTTGCCAGGCCCAGTGTGGCAGACCCCGGTTAAGTGGGTGTGGGGGGTTTGGGTTGACAGAGCGAGGACAGAGGGGACGTTAGGGGTGTGAAGACCTTGGGTTGTCTCTGATGTTCACCAGGGCCCTGCAGAGGAGGCACCCCTCCCCCCCCCCCCCCCCACAACCATTGATGAGCCACCAGCCCAACTGTTGAGACATTTCAGGCTGCACACTTGATAAAATCTAAGAAGCAGAGACAGGATGGAGTCCTTAAGTGGTCGCGACTTGGGCATTTAAGGGCCCCAATTGGCCCACAGACTAGCATTCACCTGATGCCTCCCCACTGCTGATAAAATTGTGAAGGGGTGGGTGAGTAGATGCTGGGACATTGCCTATATAATGGATGCCTCCTCACCACTACCTGCCAGCCACCCATGGAGGTGTTGGGAGGGTCCATAGATTCCAGCTCATAATCTTCCTCAGATAATAAACCCCAGTTTACTACTTTTGTATTGTATTTAATTATATTAATTCATTTTTGTTCATTTCCTCTTGGGATTTGTCGTCACTGGCACTTATTGCCCATTCTTAAATGCCTTTGTAAAGATAGTGGTGAGCCATCTTCTTAAACAACTGTAGTGCATATGGCACAGGTAAATCCAAGTGTCATTTGGGAGGGAGATCCAGGATTTTGACCCAGTAATAATGGAGGAATGGTGATATAGTTCTCAGGCAGGGTGGTCTGTGGCTTGGAACCTGCAAGTGGTGGTGTTCACATGTATCTGCTGCCCTTGTCCTTCTTGGTGGCAGAGATGGTGAGTTTAGGATACTGTGCTCTCGATGGAGCATTGGTCAATGGCAGCAGTGCAACTTGCAGACGGTGTACTCTGGGACTTCTATGTCCCTTGTGTGGATGGAGTGAATGAGTGCATGCCAACCATGTGAGCTGCCTTGGTTAAAATGTGGCGAGCTTTTTGAGTGTTCTTGGAGCTGCCAGGATCCAGGCAAGTGGTGAGTATTCCATCACATTCCTTGTGCTGACTTCAGTTTTAAGATAATCAGATTATTCTAATTTGCTGTGCATTAAAACACCTATTTCAAAGTTTAATTTATATATATATAGAACAGAATCTTATGCTAGATTATCTATATCCGACAATGCATTGCACATATAGCAAGCCTATTGCACAAAAATGTAGCAACAGAGTTATACCTAAATAGTTATTACTAAATAGTTGTTGTTGATTCTTCAGTATTGAAGAAGTCCATCTTCATTTGTCATCCAGGTGTTGAGCTGTGTGGCTGTGAAGGTGACTGATAAGTCCTATCTTAGGGCATCACGGTGGAACAGTGGTTAGCACTGCTGCCTCAAGGCGCCGAGATCCCAGGCTCGATCCCGGCCCCAGGTCACTGTCTGTGTGGAGTTTGCACATTCTCCCCGTGTTTGTGTGGATTTGGCGCCCACAACCCAAAGATGTGCAGAGTAGGTGGATTGGCCACGCTAAATTGCCCCTTAATTGGGCTACATTTATATAAAAAAAAATAAGTTCTATCAGAGCTGAAAAAGTTCTATTGCAATGGGGACAGGACAGTGAGGTTGGTAAGTACTGGGCACTGTTCTCATGGTGATTACGTGCCTTGCCCTTGTTTTGAGCTGACACTATCCATTGCTTCTCGGATGCTGATACGCCATTGACAATTGCACTTCTCCAGCCTCAGCGGTCCTGGACAAGTGTCTCCCATGCTGAGTGTTAAATTTGAAGTCCTTGATGGAGGCTTTCAGGGTATCCTTGAAGCATTTCCCCCAGTTGAAGCATTTTCCAGGTGCGCTTTTACCGTTGAAGTTTCCCTTCGGGAATCGGATTGTCAGACATTCTGGTGACATGTCCAGCCCAACAGAGCAGCTTTTGTTATAACGTTGTGAAGATGCTGACCTCCTGGTTCTCCCGATGATCTCTGTGTCTGGGACTTTGCCTTATCACTTGCTCGTGTGGAGTTTGAGGAGGCAACACAAGGGGGAAGTGTTTGATTTTCTTTGTATGTCACTGGCAGACAGTGCAGGTTGCACTCAAGTTGACAAAAGTGAAAAGGGCGACTACTCGGTGGGCCATATGCTTTCTTTTTCGGCTCATCCCTCGACATTCCCATACAGAATAGTGAAGTCTTCCCAAGGGCACACTGGCTTAGTCATTCTGGCAATGGATTTCGTCGTCAATATGAACACAGCGTGAGAGAATGGTGCCTAGGTCAGTGAACCTGGTCACAGCGGTCTGCTTCTGGTCATTTACTCTCACTGTCTGCTCTTGATAGAGCTTTCCAGGGGCAGGTTGGAGCATGATCTCTGTCTCCTTCTGCTGATAGTGAGACTGAAGCTAACACAGGATGTGGAAAACAGCACCATATTGAGCTGCCTCACTTACAACATTTAGTGCATAACCATCAGCAAAAATTTGCTAGTTTTTGCCATCATTCGGCAGTTGATGTCGATGCCTGGGGCCTCATCCTGGAAGGTGTCAGTGAGCACGGCTGAGAACATGATGTTGAAGAGGGCCACTGCCAATATGCAGCCCTGTTTCACTCCATTGGTGACAGGGAAGGAGGCAGAAATCTCATTGCCATCAAGGATGCGGGCCTGCACGCCATTGTCAAACTGTCGAATCATCTGAATGAACTGTCTCAGTACACAAACTTGTTCGTAATCTTCCAGAACCCTTCACGGCGAACAGTGTCAAAAGCTTTGGTTAGGTCGTCAAGCAAGGTGGCATTTTGAACTATGTTGCTGAAAAGATGTAATAACGTCTACTGCATCCTTTGACTTCATCTGCAACTATGATCTAAACTACTGGATTGGGGGGGCCCCATGCCGGGTGACACTATTTGCATCCAGTGTTCCCGGAGTGATGAGTATGGCTGTTGAAATGTTTCCTGCTAGGTGCGCTATGTTTCAGAACTGCCTGCTTCAAGCGACCAGCTGTGAATGGAGGCCTGGCTTTACAAGTACACATATGAATTTTTCCTTTTTGAGTTAATAATCATTGTATTAATTTCCTGCTGTAAATGTCAGCATTTTGGTCTTGGCATTTCTCCTTCAGTTGCTGAGCCTTTACCTTTACTGAAACTGGCTCTCCGAAAGTAAACCTTGCCCTCGATATAATATGAACTGGTTCAGAAGGATTCTGGCAAGAATCTTTCCAGTATTAGACAGGAGAGATATTCTTCTTTGATTGTCACAGACCTGGCGGTTGCAATTGTATTTATAGATGTGTGAGCAATGAGGGTATTTTAATATCCTATGGAAGGACCCCTTGCATATCTGAAAGAGCTGGGTGAGGTTTCTGAGCAGCTGTGATCTCAGCTGGATCTCCGCTGGAATTCAATGGGCTCCTAGTGCTTCACTACTTGCTCATTTCTCTGCAGCTTTCTCTGTTTCCAGCAGTGTGGGTGTAGTGCCGAGAACTTGATTGATATTAGCCTGGGGCAGCCTATTATCACCTTTGTCATTGAGGTGGGATGGTCTGTTCATGGACACATAGAATTCTTACAGTGCAGAAGGATGCCATTCGGCCAATCGGGTCTGCACCAACCCTCTGAAAGAGCACTCTACACAGGCCCACTCCAGCTCTCTATCCCCCATAACCTCATCTAACTTGCACATCTTTGGACTGTGTGAGGAAACTGGGGCACCCGGAGGAAACCCACGGCGACACAGGAAGAATGTGCAAACTCCACACAGACAGTCATCCGAGGTCGGAATCGAACTCGGGTCCCTGGCACTGTGAGGCAGCAGTACGAACCACTGTGTCACCCAAGAGAATGTTGAGAATGTCATTGAAATGCTCAAAACATCTATCCAAGATCTAAGATTTTTCTGTGAATAGCAAGGCCCAATCAGTGCTGAGTAGCTGAGAGGAGATGGCTGATGACCGTAGGACATCCTGACAGATTTGTAGAAGTGCTTCATGTCATTTACGTCACATAGACTTGTACCTGCTTTTTTACTCAGCCGCACATCCTCCATATTGTAGTGATCTGTATATCTGCTGGTATGTGAGGGGTTAACATCTGTATTATAGTGCTAGACAACCACTAGATGGCAGCACTACATCCATATATATATAAACTGCCCTCAGAGGAGTTTCCCGCCTCTTCGTATCAGGAGTGACTAGTACACAGAGTGCTAGAGATATAGATTAGTGGAAAAATGTAGTTAAACATTATTGATACTTCTTATTTACTTAATCATTAGTTATAGTTGTAGAAGAATGAACAAACTCATAGATATTTATATTTGTTATTCAATAAATGTTACATGCTTAATTTGAAGACTGATAGTTTTACTGAACTACAACCATCAGACCATTCTGGAAGGAAGCAAAGGAGTAACGACGTATTGCAGTTACGTAATACAACACATCACAGGCAGTCTGCTTTGGACTGTGTTGCAGATGTTCTTACATGCAGCTTTTTTGGCTGTTGTGGCGAACCACTGTGTGCACCTGTATTAGGGGATGTAAGGTAGGACCTGCACTACAGGTTTGCCGGTAGCCCCTGCCAGCTAGCTCCGCCCACAAGGAGCCGTATAAATATGCATGACCTCCTCCTGATCAGCCATTTTGCCAGCTGCAGCAGGAGGCCACACACCTGACTGTAATAAAGCCACAGTTGTACCAATCTGAGTCTTTCGTGCAATTGATCGTGCATCAATTTATTACAGTCAGATGTTTCTACATTATGGACATCAGGATCAAACCAGATCGCCTGCAGCTGGATCCACACTCGCCCGATGCCAGAAAGGACTTTAATCACTGGCTGGCTTGCTTTGAGGCCTACATCAACGCTGTGAACACCACGCCGACGGAAGCTCAGAAGATCCAAGTTCTATACTCCAGGTTGAGCTCCAGCATGTTCCCGTTGATCCAAGACGCCCCGAGTTACGCGGAAGCGATGGCACTCCTAAAAGAGAACTACGCTCAGAAGACAAACACACTCTTCGCAAGGCATGTACTCGCCACTCGCGTACAACTACCAGGTGAGTCTATTGGAGACTTCTGGCGGGCTCTTATCCCACTCGTATGGGACTGTGACTGTCAGACCGTCACAGCCACTGAACATTCCAATCTCCTCGTGCGTGACGCATTCATAATGGGGATTGCGTCGGACCCCATCTGACAACGACTGCTGGAAGGGGCCACGCTCGACCTAATGGAGATGAAAACTTTAGCGCTCTCCATGACGGTCACATCTCGAAACGTCCAAGCCTACCCCGCTCGCCGCTCGGCCCACCCTTCCTGCCCCTCCTGGACCCCAAAACCACCCCCCTGGCTGGGGCCCCTCCTAATCAATACGCCTGCGCTGCCCACCATGCCACGCACCCTGGGGGTCCCCGCTGCTACTTCTGTGGCCAGCAGAAGCACCCCCGCCAATGCTGCCCAGCCCGCACTGCCACTTGCAAATCCTGCGGTAAAAAGGGCTACTTCACAGCTGTGTGCCAGGCCCGCAATCGCCCCCTGCACCCAGCCGAACGCACAATGAGCGCCGCCATCATCTCCCCCCAGGTCCACGTGTGGCCCGTGGGTGCCGCCATCTTGCCCCGCCCCCACAACGTGCGCACCATGGACGTCGCCATCTTGCCCCGCCCCCACAACGTGCGCTCCATGGATGCTGCCATCTTGTTCCCAACAGGTCCTCCAGATGCCGCCATTTTGTCTCCCCCACGGGACTGGAACGCTGGATCCAGGTCGCCGACGCTCCCCATCTGAATCCTCGGACGACCACCCGCAGCTCACCTCAATGACACTGGACCAGTCCCGTCCTCACAACCTGGCCACCGCTTCGACGACAGTGAAAATCAACGGCCATGCGACCTCTTGCCTGCTGGACTCTGGGAGCACCGAAAGCTTAATTCACCCAGACACGGTAAGGCGCTGCTCCCTCGTGGTCCACCCCGCCAACCAACGGATCTCCCTGGCCTCCGGATCTCACTCTGTCTCGATCCGAGGGTTCTGTGTGGTCAATCTCACTGTCCAGGGCATAGAATTCAGCGGTTTCCATCCTCTACGTCCTCCCCAACCTCTGCGCTGCACTATTGCTGGGTCTGGATTTTCAGTGTAATCTCCAGAGCCTCACCCTCAAATTCGGCGGGCCTCTACCGGCACTCACCGTTTGCGGCCTCACGACCCTCAAGGTTGACCCCCCTTCTCTCTTTGCCAATCTAACTGCGGATTGCAAGCCCGACGCCACCAGGAGCAGACGGTACAGCGCCCAGGACAAGGCCTTCATCAGATCCGAGGTCCTGCAGTTGGACCGAATGGTCGACAGGTACAGTCTGCGGGCCACGTTTCCATACCTGGACAACGTCACCATCTGCAGCCATGACCAGCAGGACCACGACGATAACCTCTCTAAATTTCTCCGCAGCGCCACTCTCCTCAATTTTACATACAACAAGGAGAAGTGTGTGTTCTGCACGACCCGTCTAGCCATCCTCGGCTATGTAGTCCAAAACGGACTCGTGGGGCCTGATCCCGACTGCATGCGCTTCCTCATGGAGCTCCCCCTCTCCTACTGCCCCAAGGCCTTCAAACGCTGCCTTGGGTTCTTCTCCTACTACGTCCAGTTGGTCCCAAATCACGCAGACAAGGCCCGCCCACTCATACAGTCCACCCACTTTCCCCTCACGGCCGAGGCACAACAGGCATTTGCCCGTATTAGAGCAGACATAGCCAAGGCCGGGATGCACGCAGTAGACGAGACACTACCCTTTCAAGTACAAAGCGACGCTTCAGATGTCGCCCTTGCCGCCACTCTAAACCAGGCAGGCAGACCCATGGCATTCTTTTCCCGCACCCTTCATGCCTCTGAAATTCGGCACTCATCTGTTGAAAAAGAGCCCCAGGCTATCGTTGAAGCTGTGCGGCATTGGAGGCATTACCTGGCTGGCAGGAGAGTCACTCTCCTCACTGGCCAACGGTCGGTAGCCTTCATGTTCAACAACACGCAGCGGGGCAAGATCAAAAATTATAAAATCTTGCGGTGGAGAATCGAGCTCTCCACCTATAATTACGAGATTTTGTATCGCCCCGGCAAACTCAACAAGGCCCCAGACGCCCTCTCCCGAGGTACATGTGCCAGCGCACAAGTAGACCAGCTCCGTGCCCTGCACGACAGCCTTTGTCACCCGGGGGTCACACGGTTGTACCACCTGTCAAAGCCCGCAATCTGCCCTACTCCGTCGAGGACGTACGGACAGTCACCAGAGACTGCCAGGTATGTGCGGAGTGCAAGCCGGCCTTCTACCGGCCGGACCGTGCGCACCTGGTGAAGGCCTCCCGCCCCTTTGAACGCCTCAGCGTGGATTTCAAAGGGCCCCTCCCCTCCACCGATCGCAACACATATATCCTCAGTGTGGTCGATGAATTCTCCAGGTTCTCCTTCGCCATCCCATTCCCCGATATGACGTCTTCCACCATCATCAAGGCCCTCAACACCATCTTTGCTCAGCTGGGTTTCCCCGACTACATCCACAGTGACAGGGGTCCACATTTATGAGCGATGAGCTGTGTCAGTTCCTGCTCAGCAGGGGTATCGCCTCCAGCAGGACGACCAGCTATAATCCCTGGGGAAACGGGCAGGTAGAGAGGGAGAACGGGATGGTTTGGAGGGCCGTCCAGCTGGCCCTACGGTCCAAAAACCTCCCAGCCTCTCGCTGGCAGGAGGTCCTCCTTGATGAACTACATTCCATACGGTCTGTACTGTGCACCACCACAAATAACTCACCCCATGAACGTGTTTTTACCTTCCCCAGGAAGTCCACATCCGGGGTGTCGCTCCCGACTTGGCTCGCAACTCCAGGACCGGTCCTTCTACGTAGGCATGTCCGACTCCACAAGGCGGCCCCTTGGTGGACAGGGTACATTTGTTCCACGCCAACCCCCAGTATGCCTATGTGGAGTTCCCTGACGGCCGCCAGGATACGGTCTCACTCAGGGACCTGGCTCCCTCAGGTTCCACTCCCACACACTTCCCCACCCACGTGCCACCTCCCCTCCCCCGGCGCTCCCAACATTAGCACCACCAGGTCCATCCCTCCTTCCCGAGGAAGATTTTGGCATGCTCCCGGAGTCATCCGACTACTGGCCAGCACCAACACCGCCAGCACCGACATCGGCGACGCCAGCACCGCCAGCACCGACATCGCCGCCACCGTTATATCGCTCCCAGCGAACCGTCAAACCACTGGACCGACTTAACCTCTGACGGCACCGGACTACCAAAATGGACATATTTTTTTCACCTCCCCACTGTAAATTATTTGTAAATCTGTATATAGTTCCACAACACCCTCGCCGGACTCATTTTTAACAGGGGGTGAATGTGGTGAACCACTGTGCACCTGTATTAGGGGATGTAAGGTAGGACCTGCGCTACAGGTTCGCCGGTCGCCCCTGCTGGCTAGCTCCGCCCACAAGGAGCCGTATAAATATGCACGACCTCCTCCATTTCTCCAGCTGCAGCAGGAGGCCACGCATCTGACTGTAATAAAGCCACAGTTGTACCAATCTGAGTCTTTAGTGCAATTGATCGTGCATCAGCTGCGATTTGTCCTTTTGGTACGTTCTGTATAATTTGTATTTTCCTTCAAGAAAATTCTCAATCTCAGCGCCATTTTCATTGCACCAGTTCTAGTGGGACCGAGTAAGCTGTGGGAGACACAGTATCCAATATCGAAACCTAGCTTTTCTTGTTGTCTGAAGGCGTCAGAAGGTCAGAAAGCCTCTTCTCTATCTCTAATTATTATTAAATACCAGATCGATGTCAACAGTTCTGAGTAAACCATGGCTAAAAACACTTTCTCTGACTCTGGATTGATTTTTCCTCTTGATAAATAATTGTTGCCCATTCTCTGATTCCAGCTTCAATTCCCTTTACTGCTGACTTCTACTTTGTTCCCTACAGGTCTCCATCTTAATACTCACTTGAGGCCTAACCTTTCTGAAAAATTGCAGCACCAACCCACTATTAATTTCTCCTCCAAATCAAAGGAACACGATTTTGGCTTCAACTCCAGTTTCCATAGTAACCAATCCATTAAAATCTCTTGGATTTATCAGAAACAATTTAGTGGTTCTCAAAAAACTGCTTCACTTCTTCGCTTACCAGAAATAACATGCCCAAAAGCATAGTAACTTATTGCACAACGGAACATCCAGTGTTTCAAAAGTTAGATTTTTGTCTTTACTGCCTGGCCAGTGTAATCTGGTAGAATGTAATCTTGTAGAAGGACAACCTATCCTTTATAGAACCTGCCTGAATTTCATGCTTTTGATTTTCCATAAAATCCCTCTAGTGCAGAAGGAGGCCATTCGGCCTAGCGGATCTCACCAGCCCTCTGAAAGAGCACGCCACCCAAGCCCAATTCCTCTGTCCAATCCCTGTAACCCAAACTAATCTATACATCTTTGGACACTAATGGCCGATCCACCTAACTTGGACATCTTTAGCCGGTTTAGCTCAGTTGTCTGAACAACTGGTTTGTAATGCAAAGAGAGGCCAACAGCACGGGTTCAATTCCCCTACCGGCTGACGTTATTCACGAAGGCCTATCCTTAACAACTCTGCCTCTCACCTGAGGTGTGGCGATCCTCAGGTTAAATCACTACCAGTCAGCTGACCCTGTCAAAGGGGAAAGCATCCTATGGCCATTTGGGACGATGGTGCCTTTACTTTGGAGCGACATGGTGGCAAGGTAGTTAGCACTGCTGCCTCACAGCGCCAGGGACCCGTGTTCAATACTAGCCTCGGGTGACTGTCTCTGTGGAGTTTCCTCCGAGTGTCTGGTTTCCTCCCATGGTCCAAAGATGTGCAGGTTAAAAGGCATCCCAGGGGTACATGTAAACTGTGGAAAACAGTCTACCCAGCTCCCAGTGATAATAATGACAGGTGAAGGACCAAGTATTCTCGGTCGCGATTGGCTCAAAGAAATCAAGTTGAATTTCTTCAACTGAGACTTTTCAATTTCAGGAAGGGGGAACTGCCCAAGCTGATAAGAAAATATGAGAACACGTTCTGTGATGAATTAGGGCTACAAATTAAGATTGTCATGGATTGAGAGTCGACTTCCTGATTCCTGATAAGTACCGTGTGCCTTATGAGAAAGTGAACACTAGGTTAAACAGGTTGGAAGAACTAGGCATTATCCAGTCAGTTCAGTTCTCACAATGGGAAGCACCTATTGTCCCCATATAATAATAATCTTTATAATAATCTTTATTGTCACAAGTAGGCTTACATTAACACTGTAATGAAGTTACTGTGAAAATCCCCTAATCGTGACACTCTGGGGGAGAATTCAGAAAGGTCCAATGCACCTAACCACATGTCTTTGGGGATTTGTGGGAGGAAACCAGAGCGTCTGGAGAAACCCACGCCGATAACGGGGAGAACGTCCAGACTCTGCCCGTATCCCAAGCAGGAATCGAACCTGGGACCCTGGTGCTGTAAAGCAACAGTGCTACCCACTGTGCTACCATGCCGGCCATATTTAAAATGGACAAGACTATCCACGTTTGCGGTGATTATTAACAGTTGATCAGGCTGCCAAACTGGATAAATATATAATCCCGAGAAGTGAAGACCTGTATGAAAAGCTGATCAATCTTACACAAAGCTGGATATGAGTCACCGTAGCGGCAACTCGAAGTAGATGACACTTCCTGGGGGGGTTATGTCACGATGGACAAACACAAATGCCTATTCCAGTACCCGCACCTGCCTTTTGGCGTACCTTCAGCACGTGCAATATTCCAGAGAACAATCGAGAGTTGGCTACAAGGGCTAGCTTGGGTTGTAGTATACCTTGAAAATGTCCTTGTAACTGGGTTGATAGAGGCCGAGCATAACATAGAACATAGAACACTACAGCGCAGTACGGGCCCTTCGGCCCTCGATGTTGCGCCGACCTGTGAAACCATCTGAAGCCCATCTAGCAAACTTAGAAGAGATGCTCCAAAGAATTCAGGAAGTTGGAGTTCGGCTCAAGAAAGAGAAGTGCTCCTTTGAAGCCACTGAAGTGACCTCCCTGGGGCACCATGTAGATGTGCAAGGATTACATCCCGTGGAAGAAAAGGTCAAGGTGAAAAAGGAGGTGGCTTCCCCCACAAACACAAGTGCACTTAAATCACTTTTGGGCATGGTGAACAATTTTGCATGTTGTTTTGGCCCATTCCATATTCTGCTAAAGAAACATCATCATTGGTCTTGGAAGAGCCCCCAGGAAGAAGCTATCAACAGAGTAAAGCAATTGTTGCATTCCTCAAACCTGTTTGTACACTTTGGCCCATCTAAATAACTGATAGTGACCTGCAAGGCCTCTTCAAATGGTGCTGGTGCGGTGTGGTCCCATGAGACGAACGATGGCCCCGAAAGGCTCATATCGTATATGTCAAAAACCCTCTCAGAGGCCGAAAAAGACAGCTCACAAAATGAGAAGTGTTATGGGCCAGGGTTTAGAGAACCCCAAAGTATATCATGGAGTTCACCTGACCCACAACTTTCAATAGATTTTACTAGATTGTGGTATGGGGTGCACACGGCCCACTCTACAGGTGTGGAACAGCAGAAATGGAAAAGTAATTTTAAAAGCAAAACAACGTTTACTCAGTGAACTCAAGTTAACCTTTTGAAAACATACAGTGAATATCTTAGCAATCATCAATTCAAATACAACCCCCAAAGAATACAACACTAAGTAATCCTTTAAGCTTTCCTTTTAACATCCATACAAAAGACACACCTTTAACCAGAAGCACATTAGGTTTACATTCACTACTGAGAACATTTATAATTCTGAATTCACCAAATGATCAAGAGATAGTCTTTTGATGGCAGAGAGAACAGCAGTACACCTGCTCTGTCTGGCTTCAGCTCCAACACTGAAAACGAAACTAAAACACACCCTGCAGCCTGCTCAAAAACAAAAATAAAAAGGTGACAGACAGCCCAGCTCCACCCACTCTCTGACATCACTGCAGTAGTAAACACCCATTTCTTAAAGGCACTCTCACTGCAGATTTTTATATATACACCCATTTATAAACACCCATTTCTTAAAGGTACTCTCACATGACAGAAGGAATGACTATCAATAGTCTTTGACATCACAACTTCCACCAGTACTTACATGGTAGACTTTACCCTTATTTCTGACCACAAAATGCTCTTGCGTCTCTTCAGAAAGGACAGGTTTATCCCATTGAACACCTCAGCAAGAATTCAACAATAGACGTTAACTCTGTCTGCCTATGAATATACTTTCAAGCACCGGCCAGGCTTAAGATGAGGAGGGTATAAAGGGGGGAGGGGTAAAAGTCTTGGGGGAGAGATGTTATACCCCGATAGGCCCAGGCCTTTAATATGCCAGTGAGGGAATGTAAAATTCTCCCTGATAATATGTCTGAACTAATGCTGGTCAGTTGGCGGCATGGTGGCACAGTAGTTAGCACTGCTGCCTCACAGATCCAGGGACCCGGGTTCAATTCCGGCCACGGGTTTGTGTGGATTTTCACTTTCTTCCCATGTCTGCATTGCTTTTCTCCAGCTGCTCTGGTTTCATCTCACAGTCCGAAGATGTGCGGGTTAGGTGAATTTGCCGTGCTAAATTGCCCCTTTGCGTGCAAAACGTTAGGTGGGGTTACTGGGTTGCAGGAATAGGGTGGGAACCTGACCCTAGGTAGGGTGCTCTGTCAGAGGGTTGGTGGTGCAGACTTGATGGGCCAAATGGCCTCCTTCTGCACTGTAGGGATTCTACGATTCTATGACAATGCTTTAAATTGAAAATTGAAAGAATGATACTGTTCTCCCATCAATATCCAAATGTTGCATACTGCTGGATTGCATTTGATCTGCAATTCACGACATTAAAGCAAGATAGTGATGTGAAAGTTTACAAGGTTCTTGAAATGAATTTTCAGAACAATGCCACATTTATGGAACAGTATGTATCAGAATCCTGATATTTAATTCTATTTTACTGAATTGATATTGCATAGTTTGTCAGCTCAGCTATTTTTGTGTGACTTTGCCAATTCTTTCAAGTGAGGCTTCTAATCACAGCATGTGTACGCCAATTAAATAATCATATTTGACATGACATATGATACTCTCACTTGATGACAATGGGATGTTTCAAGATGGATAGCAGTAAGGGAGAAATTTGCAGGAAGTACACACCTGTTGATGGAATAATCCAAGAGATTAACTGGTGGACTAACTTGCTCAGTAAATTTAATTATGGCAAATTCATAAAAAATACGTTGAACGTTTATTAGTCATGTATGGTTAACCAGCTCTAATAAAGAAAGCTGAAAATTGAATGGTAAAGTGACACAACACCAGATACATGCCAGTGAAGGATTGTAAAATATCTGGCGCAATAAATCTGACCCCATAACTGACATAAACTGAATTTGTGCTGACATTTTGAAGCAGACTGCTCCTGAACCTACACAAAAAAAAACCATTGGGACAGTAACATAATTTCCATGCTCCTTCCCACCACTGTATGTTTGCAAAATAGTTACTTGTAACTAACAGGATGTCCACCTTCTGAGCTTGCATCTTCAAATTTTTTTGGTGACACCATCAGTTTATTGGGATTCCAGGTACTTAAATCCCTCAGGCATTTCAATAATGTGTCATCTGAGCTCTTTGTACCTAGTCAGTCAGGTTAGCCACCCCATTCCATGACATCACTGCAGGAGTTCTTCAGGGTAGTGTCCGAGGCTAAACCATCTCCAGCTATTTCATCAATGACCTCGCACCCATGATAAGGTCAGAAGTGGATATGTGCCTTCTGCCTTTGTCCTTCTAACTGGTACAGTTCGAGAGTTTTCAAGCTGAAGTCAAATAAACCTTGTTGAGTTGCTGCAGTGCATCTTGAATTTAGTGCACATTGTTGCCACTGTGCATCAGTGTTTGAGAGAGTAAATTTTTAAATTGGAGGAATGGGTGCTGATTAAACAGGCTACTTTGTCCTGGATGGTGTCGAGCATCTTGGATGTTACTGAAGCCACACTCATCGAGGCAAAGGTAGAGTATTCCATCACACTCCTGACTTGCGCCTTGCAGGAAAGACTTTGGGGAGTCAGGAGGTGATTCAGAATTCTTAGCCTCTGATCAGATCTTGTAGCCAACAGTATTTATATGGATGGTACAGTTCAGTTTATGGTCACTGGTAAACTCCAGGATGTTGATGCTGTTGGATACAGTGATCGTAATTCAATTGAGTATCAAGGGAAGGTGGTGCTGAACATGGTGCAACCAACAGCGAACATCCACACTTCTAAACTTATGATGGAAGGAAAGTCATTGATGAAGCAGCTAAAGATAATTGGGCCTCGGAAACTGTCTTATGGAACTCTTGCAGCAATATCCTGGGAGAGAGATGATTGCCCTCCAAAAATAACCATCTTCCATTGTGCTAGATTTGAGTTTCCTCCATGATTTCCATTGATTTCAAATAGCCAAGGCTCCCTGATATCACACATGGTCACATTCTGCCTTTGTGTCAAGGCCATCACTCTATTCAACCTCTGACTTATTGTTCAATCCAACTACAATTTAGAGTCGTAAAAATCTCTTCCTCCGTAGTGTCCAATTTTGTGTTTGATCTGGCCCTTCTATGTACCCAAATGAGTCTGGCAAAGGTGAATCTGGGTAAATAGCTGTTTTATGCTTTCAGTAGGTTTGCCTTGATTTTTTAAAAATCTTCTGCTGCAGTAATGGAGTTTTCCTGCACTGTTCAACCTTTCCCTGATACTCTCGGTATCCCTTTCTGGTAATCGTTCCTAAACTTCACAGTGCTTCTTAATTAATTGCTGGATGCTGCTATTAAGCTCTGTTCACAGCCTTGCTTCCACTGGGAAATTGTTTTAAGCAGGCAAGTCTTCTTTTTCAATTGCTGCCTTGTGGTCACCATGTGTAATCGTGCTGACATCAGACTGCGGGATCTATTGAAACCTGCAGTCACTAAAATGGGACTTGCCTCGTGATGTCTGCTTACTGAATCATTGGCTTGATGATTTTGAGCCTCATTCAAGATTTATTTATCTTTCCTCAATTGTCGCAAGATTCTTTGACTCTGCTGTCGGATCAGAACTTTTTATGGACAACCACATGCTATGGTGCAGCCCTTAGTGAACCGAACGGTTGATTTTTCTGTCTGCATTTCAGCCACTCTGTGGATATGTTGTGACGATTCACAACTGTCTTATCAAAGTCTTCAGTTCTGGCACCTTTTTTACATGTCAGACTTGCGAACGTTAACTTCATTTGGTTGGTTTAGCACAGGGCTAAATCGCTGGCTTTTAAAGCAGACCAAGGCAGGCCAGCAGCACGGTTCAATTCCCGTACCAGCCTCCCCGAACAGGCGCCGGAATGTGGCGACTAGGGGCTTTTCACAGTAGCTTAATTTGAAGCCTACTTGTGACAATACGCAATTTTTATTTCATTTTGGGAGATTTCGAGGTCCTGACAGCTGTGCAATGTTGTAAGATCCTGACTCTGAGATTGGAATGTATGTTGGTTGTGACTGGTTCAGAAACATTTGCAGAAGAACAGACCAGGATCTTACAGCCCGCCATTTAAATTGCCATTTACTTTGGCGGGTCCGTAATAATCCGCTGGGTGGGAAGGTCACTAAATTCTTGGCCATGGTTAGGTCTGAACAATAACTGGTTACTTGGATTAACATAACTTCATACAGAAGTACAAGACTAAGTGTTATTCTGTCTATGCCGTGGACTTTCTACTTTTCCGCTTTTAGTCATGTGTCTCTCTCTTTCTCTTACGTCATTATGTGTGCAGCACTGTGCTCCAGTCCCCTTTCAACCCTGAGCACCCTAATACCACAGAGAGCTGGGGTGCTGGGTGTGGTGAATGTATTATGCCACTAATCCACAATTGTATTTGTATCTGTGGTGTTGCCCTTGTATTTGTATCTGTGCTATGCTGTTGCCCTTGTGGGCTCCTCCTATGGGCCATGTTGGGGCATATATGGGCTCCGCCCATGGCTCCTCCCCTTGAAGAGAGGTATAAAGAGCAGTCGACCTGTAGGCGGTTCTCAGAATTGGATCAGTCGCAGGCAGGTTGATTAAAGCCACGGTTTACTTCTACTCTTGTCTCGAGTGAATTGATGGTCGCATCAATTTGATCAATTTAAACGTAACTATGGAATCAGCCCTCAAACCTGACCAACTGGAACTCGGAGGCTGCGGAGGCTAAATACATTTTTTCGCACTGGCTCCGCTGCTTCAAGACTTATCTCGCAGCCTTCTCTACGCCTTCTGTCACCGACGAACAGAGCTGAACCTCCTCCATGCACGGGTGAGCCATCGAATCTCTGTTCAACCCGACGAGGCCTCCTCCTACGCAGACGCCCTCGCGATGCTCGAACACCTCTATGTACGGCCCGTGAACGAGGTCTACGCGCGACACATCCTCACCACCTGCCGCCAGCGTCCCGGGGAATCGCTAGAAGACTACCTATGCGACCTCAAAATCCTCGCACACAGCTGCAAATACCAGGCGGTTACGGCCACTCAACATATGGATCTCGCCGTCCGAGACGTCTACATGGCGGGAGTCCGGTCCAACTACGTCAGACAGCGCCTACTCGAAAAGGGGGCCCTGGACCTGGATCAGACGGTAAGGTTAGCCTCCTCGCTGGAAGTAGCGTTCCAGAGCCTTAACGAGTTCCCGGCTGACCACGCAAGCCCCTCATGGACCCCCGACCAAAGACTACCCCAGGCCTGTGCCCCGCGGCCGCCCGCCCATCATGGGGGGCTACCATGCTATTTCTGCGGTCTGTCCCAACAGCCGCGGCAGCACTGCCCGGCCCGGAACACGAACTGCAGCAGCTGCAGGAGAAAACATTTCGCCAAAGTTTGCCTGGCCAGTTCCAAGAACTCTAACTCACAGGCCCGATCCTCAGACTCACAGGTCCGCAGACCCAGCAGTGTGGCAGCGTGTCTGCCGACTCCGTGCCCTGCAGACGCATCATCAGCCTCGTGCTATCCGTGGGGGCAGCCATCTTCCAGCCCTCACAGCATGTGTGACTCATGGGGGCTGCCACCTTGGCCATCCTCCCCCACGCAGCCGGCCACGTGCGATTCATGGGGGCCGCCATCTTGGACACCACCTTCCTCACCGCCCGCCACGCTCGACCAACGGGAGCCGCCATCTTGGCCGCCATCTGCTATGCCGCTCGACGCGTACGATCAACAAGGACAGCCATCGCTGAGCCGCCCCAGCACTTCCGACCACGCCGGTGACCCGCAACTCAGCGCGGTCACCCTGGACCAGTCGCGACCCAAGCCCTCCGGAGCTCTATGATAACCGTCCGGGTAAACGGGCACGAGACGCCTTGCCTTTTCGACTCCGGGAGCATAGGGACCTTCATTCACGCGGACATGGTAAGACACTGCTCGTTCACAATTTTCCCGGCGCACCAAACCATCTCCCTCGCCTCTGGGTCGCACTCGGTGCAAATCCGAGGGTGCACTACTGCAACCTTAGCAATACAGGGCGCCGTGTATGCCAATTTTAAATTATATGTGCTCCCAGACCTCTGCGCACCTCTCCTATTGGGACTAGATTTCCAATGCAACCTCAGGAGCCTAACCCTGAAGTTCAGGGGGCCCCAACCCCCACTCACCATATGCAGCCTCACGACCCTAAAAGTCGACCCTCCCCCACTCTTCGCAAACCTTACCGCTGACTGCAAACCAGTCGCCACCAGAAGCAGGCGGTGTAGCACACAGGACAGGACTTTTATCAGGTCCGAGGTCCAGCGACTCTTACAGGAGGGAATCATCGAGGCCAGCAATAGCCCCTGGAGAGCTCAGGTGGTGGTCGTCAAGACCGGGGAAAAGAACCAGATGGTTGTAGATTACAGCCAAACCATAAACTAGTACACGCAACGTGAGCGTACCCCCTTCCCCGGATTGCAGACATAGTAAACCAGATCACACACTAACGAGTGTTCTCCACGATGGATCTGAAGTCTGCATACCACCAGCTCCCAATCCGCCTGGAGGACCGCCACTTCACGGCTTTTGAGGCAGGCGGCCGCCTTTTCCACTTCCTCCGGGTCCCCTTTGGCGTCACGAACGGGGTTTCGGTGTTCCAAAGAACAATGGACCGAATGGCGGACCAGTACGGGCTGCAGGCCACATTTCCGTACTTGGACAATGTCACCATCTGTGGCCATGATCAGCAGTACCACGACGCCAACCTCCACAGATTCCTCTAAACCGCCCAAATCCTAAACCTCACGTACAACAAGGAGAAATGCGTTTTCCGCACAACCAGACTAGCCATCCTCGGCTAAGTCGTGGAAAACGGGGTTCTCGGACCCGACCCTGACCGTATGCGCCCCCTCATGCAACTTCCCCTCCCCCACTGCCACAAGGCCCTGAAGAGGTGCCTCGGGTTCTTTTCATATTATGCCCAGTGGTTGCCCAACAATACGGACAAAGCCCGCCCACTAATCAAGGCCACCATCTTCCCACCGGCAACTGAGGCCCGCCAGGCCTTCAGCTGTATCAAGGCGGACGTCGCCAAAGCCGCGATGCACGCGGTGGACGAGTCCGTCCCCTTCCAGGTGGAGAGCGACGCATCAGAGGTTGCCCTCGATGCTACCCTCAATCAAGCAGGCAGACCGGGAGCGTTTTTTTCGCGCACCCTCACCATCTCTGAAATTCGGCACTCCTCAGTCGAGAAGGAGGCCCAAGCCATCGTGGAAGCCGTACGGCACTGGAGGCACTACCTCGCTGGTAGGAGGTTTACCCTCGTCACCGACCAACGATCGGTAGCCTTCATGTTCAACAATACGCAGCGGGGCAAAATTAAGAACGATAAGATCTTGAGGTGGAGGCTCGAACTCTCCACGTATAATTACGATATAATATATCGTCCTGGGAAGCTCAACGAGCCCCCAGATGTCCTGTCCCGTGGCATATGTGCCAGAGCGCAAGATGGCCGACTACGTTCTATCCACAATGACCTCTGCCACCCGGGGGTCACCCGGCTTATCTACTATATCAAGGCCCGCAACCTGCCCTACTCCATCGAGGAGGTCAGAGCCATGACCAGGGACTGCCAGATCTGTGCGGAGTGTAAACCGCACTTCTATCGACCAGATAAAGTCCACCTGGTAAAGCATCCCGGCCCTTTGAGCGCCTCAGTATCGATTTCAAAGGGCCCCTCCCCTCCAATAACCGCAATACATATTTCCTAAATATTATTGATGAGTTCTCCTGCTTCCCCTTTGCAATCCCTTGCCGTGACATGACCACATCCACCGTCATTAAAGCCCTACATAGTGTCTTCACCTTGTTTGGTTTCCCCAATTATGTCCACAGTAACCGGGGCTTGTCGTTCATCAGCGATGAACTGCGTCAGTACCTGCTCAGTAAGGGCATCGCCTCGAGCAGGACTGCCAGTTATAACCCCAGGGGAAACAGGCAGGTGGAGAGGGAGAACGCGACGGTCTGGAAGACCGTCCTACTGACCCTGCGGTCCAGGAATCTCCCAGTTTCCAACTGGCAGGAGGACCTCCCCGATGCACGACTCTATAAGATCCCTACGTTGTACAGCCACAAACGAGACCTCTCATGACCGCCTATTTGTTTTCCCTAGAAGATCCACCTCATGGGCCTCGCTTCCGTCCTGGCTTAAGACACCGGGGCCAGTCCTACTCAGAAAGCACGTCAGGAGCCATAAGTCCGATCCTCTGGTAGAGCGGGTCCAGCTCCTACACTCCAACCCCCAGTATACTTATATCGAACACCCCGATGGGCGACAGGATACGGTCTCCCTCCAGGACCTGGCGCCCGCAGGTTCCACCACCACCACCGCCCCGCCACCACATCCCGCCCAACCTACCATGACCAGACTCCCTCCCGCCCGCCATCCCCCCTTCACCGATCCACAGGAATGAAGCTCCAGAAGAGACGCTCCTGAGTCCACGTCTGTACCCGCACCGGCGCCCTTACCACTGATGCCAGCACGGACGAGTTTGACACCAGGACCAGCAACAACGCCAGAGCTTCGGCGCACAATCCATGCGCCGGTCCGGCTGAACTTACGAACCCGTCACCCCCACCGGACTTCATTTTTTAACATGGCTTCTCCCCTTGAAGGGAGGTATAAAGAGCAGTCGACCTGTAGGCGTTTCTCAGTATTGGATCAGTCGCAGGCAGGCACTGTTCTAAGTTGATTAAAGCCACTGTTTACTTCTACTCTTGTCTCGAGTGAATTGATGGTTGCATCACCGGGTTATAATGGGATTCCTGCTGCTTTTCCGTGGGGTAAACCAGTCAGGCATGTAAATGAGATGGTCGGACTATTTCCAAACTTCCTGTTTTATTGTTCGGTTCAGTTGCTTGTTTGGCACCGTGATCTCCTCACTGATGCTCATTAGCTCGAGCTCTACAGGAATCCTAGGACAGGCCAGGCAATCCTGATGCCTTAAGCTTGCATTTGGGCAGGAAGAGCACAGTTTGCTGCATTGCTCCTATCTCGTGTGGCATGGAAGCTTTGAGAAAAATCTGCCCTTCTATTTATAAAAAGGAAGACTGTGAACAAAGATTGAGTTAAGTTAGAGTATGAAAAATAAAAATATCTAGCCATAATGCCATCAGAATTCACAGTGGGCATCTGAAATATTTACTATTTGGACATAGATTGAACTTTTGATTACCTTCTGTGATTATTGTTTTTGAAACTTGGAATAAATTACAGAGGTCTAAGATTCTGTGTTGGTGGCAGAGTCACACACCAGACGCAGAGAGAAGGGAAATCTGGGTTTATCGTTAGTGAGACAGATTTGCGATTACCTTGCATTGCTCGATGGATGTGCCCTGAGGGTTCCTCTGACATTCTTAGAGACAGTTCCAGAGCAGCAACCTCCTGTAGCTAAGGGAGAAATGAATTAGGCATCTGCCTGAAAGAGGAAGGATTGCAATCTATACAAAATACCCTCAGGCACCTTCCGACTGCTAATGAGTGCATGACAAACACATCTCACCTCAGGCTTCATGTCTGACATTCACATGTGTACTCATTGTTTCCAGCAGGAGAAACGGAGAACACAGATTGCATGACAGACTGATTTCCTGATCTGAAAATTACAAAATACATCTGCACAGTGTGAACACACATGGAACGGGAGGCTGGATGCAACAATACGGGTTTATTCTCAGTACACAAGTACCCTCCACTCCCCGAAGTGTCTCCCTCCTCAATATAATAATAATAATAACCATTATCAGTGTCACAAGTAGGCTTACTTTAACACTGCAATGAAGTTACTGTGAAAATCGCCCATTCACCACACTCCGGCGCCTATTTGGGTCCACTGAGGGAGAATTCAGAACGTCCAATTTATCTAACAGCACGTCTTTCAGGATTTGTGGGAGGAAATCGGAGCAGCCGGACGAAGCCCACGCAGTCACGGTGAGATTGCACCCAGGTCGGGGTTTTCATACTATGAGGGCTCCCCTCATTGAAGGGGAATCTCCAACCCCTTACTGAGGAAGTTTGTATTCCGTTGAAGTCACGGGGAAACTGGATGGTGCACGCCCCCTGGCCTCCATGGGGGCTGTAACAATAGCCAACAAACCGGAACCACAGCAAAAACAAAGAACAAATTCAAAAGCACTCATTGGCTAACATGGGATCATTTCTGCTCGAGTGGATCATTTGATCACACAAAATGACATCTCATTAAATAGAAAGCAATGCGATGAATAAAACAGGCCATTCTAAACCACTCTGTAAGGATTTTCCGAAACTTGAAAGGGTTTCGAAACTTGATTTTCCGAAACTTGAAAGGGATTCGAAACTTGCTTGCATTCAAAAAAGGTCTTGGTAAAGCACTGCCACATCCTCACTTTGCCAGGTGTGTCCAATTAAAGCTCAGTGTTATCTTTAATTCAGTTTAAGCGGGAAAAATATGTGTAAACACTTATTTGGAAATCCATCCTTTGGAAGTGCCCTTGGAAAGATCCGTGATATAAAATTGATCATCTTGGTTGATTACTCACAGATAATTTGTTTCGTCGGGCTACCTTCCCCACATATGTGTTGTAAATAATTTTGCCAGGTGTACCAAGTTGCTGCTGTTGAGCTGGTGCACAATACCCTACCAGTTATTCTATTTTATTTTTAATTTTTTTTAATTATTTACTATTTTCTTTTCTTTGGTATGTTTGGGTGTGCCCTTCTCTTCTATAGGTGTCTCTTATCCTGTGTACATAACGGTAAATATACTTTGTTCAAAAATCCAATAAAAGACATTTATAAAAAAATAAATTAATGGTTTTTAAATTGTGCAAAATATGAAGATTTCGAGATTAAATTTGAAAAGCTAGCAGATTTAAAGGAAGCAAAGTCAAACATTTACATTTTCTGATTGGGCATAATTAAGCATTTGCTTGCTGATGTTGAATTTTTATTCCACTGGTTTTTGGGAAGGGTTAAATGTAAATTGGAATTCCATGAGGTGCAGTTCTTGTGCATGAAAGTCAATGATAGATGGCAGCACGGTGGCGCAGTGGTTAGCACTGCTGTCTCATGGCGCCGAGGTCCCAGGTTCGATCCCAGTATTGGGTCACTGTCCGTGTGGAATTCGTGCATTCTCCCCGTGTTTGCATGGGATTCACCCCCACAACCCAAAGATGTGGAGGATAAGTGGATTGGCCACGCTAATTTGTCCTTTAATTGGAAATAAATTAATTGGGTGCTCTAAATGTACATAAAATAAAAAGAAATGGAAGTCAAGGATAGGACGTGTGATCACATCAATGGATGCTGCATTGGCGCTCTTCCTGCAGAAATTACTGGTACTTGTAATGGTATGTCTTACACATAATTATACTCAGACCACTGCAGACACAGGCATCAATGTTGTACTGAACATGCTTAGAGAAGGAGATATGGTTTGCTCTCGTGGTCGGTAGTAGTGCATACAGCAGGGCTGCAGCACAGGCAATCGTGCAGACAGATCATATTTGATCCGATGCCAAGAGATTTCTTTGAGGACTCCTCGGACTACTCCCATCCAGTTCACCAGCCTTTCCACCTTGAGTGGGACACAACATGCCCAGAATTAGTGATAGAGTCTTGCGCATTGGCTAATTGTTATGATTCTGTGAGTATGACTGTGTCAGGCTTTTCCCTCCCAATTTTTCCACAGTCTGCCTATGTTAGCGAGGAGGACATTTCAGGGTTGTCTGGATTGAGTGTGGCTTTGTCCTGCCCAAAATGTGATGCCGAGGTCAAAGCCAAGCAGTCCATTTGTTTTCATTCTTATTGTACTTTTTTGTAGCAGTTTGATTTAACTGCGTGGCTTGTTAAACTTCCTCTGTTGTTCTTGAGTTACACTTTGGCTGAGTAAAGGTAACAGGTTTCCTTCCCCAACAGGCACCAGTAAATAATTTGGACCTTTATAAGCAATGCCCAATTAAAGGCTTTAAAAAAAGAAAAAGTATTTTACTGATTTACAGAAATACAGGTCCACAAATGCATTTCTGTAAATCAGTAAAATGCTTTTTCTTTTTTTAAAGCCTTTAATTGGGAGTTGCTCAGGGGTTCTTCTGACCTGCTGCCACAATTTCAATGGAACAATGATGGACGAATGCATGCACATGTGAGTTTATGAAAGTTACATTGGCCAATCAATAACTCCTAGTATTTCTGTGCAGAGTGATCCTGTGTTAGTTGGCGATCTAACTGTACTGATATGAATGCTAATATTGGACCTTGTGCAAATGCGGTGTACTTGAGAATGGAAGGGTTGGGGTAGATGTTGCACAAGACTTATTGCAGAGGAGGAGTAATTGTTTTGCTGAAAGATTCTTTACTGAACCCTGATTACAGGTAGCTGTTGGAGCATTTTTTCCTTCCTCAGTGGCTTTGTCAATGAGACTTATTCTCGAACCATTGATCTGTTTGTTCAGCCGCAGCTACATAGAATACTGTGTAGAATGTCATTTGACCCATCGAGCTTGCACCGACGCCCCAAAAGAGTACCCTGAAGGGCAGCACGGTGGCACAGTGGTTAGCATTGCTGCCTACGGCGCTGAGGACCTGGGTTCGAATCCCGGCCCTGGGCCACTGTCCGTGTGGAGTTTGCACATTCTCCCCGTGTCTGCGTGGGTTTCACCCCCACAACCCAAAGATGTGCAGGATAGGTAGATTGGCCACTCTAAATTGCCCCTTAATTGGAAAAAATAATTGGGTACTCTAAAATTAAAAAAAAAAAAAATTATTAAAAAAAAGAGCACCCTGCCCAGGCTCATGGCCCCTCCCTATCGTCATAACCTCACCTACCCTTTGGACACTTAGGGGCAATTTAGTATTGCCAATCCATCTAACCTGCACATCTTTGGACTGTGGCAAGAAACCGGAGCACCCGGAGGAAAGCTACGCAGACACAAGGAAATAGTGCAATCTCCACACAGACAGTAACCTGAGGCTGGAATTGAACCCAGGTCCCTGGCGTTGTTAGGCGGCAGGGCTAACCACTGTGCCACCATGCCTCCCCATTTCCTGAAATAAGAATAGGTATTTCCTGAAATGCAATCCTAAAATGAATCATAAATTTAGTTGTTACGATCTTAGCTCGTGTTAAAACTGGACAAGTAAGATCCCAGAGTGAAAGCTGGTTTGATAGATTGAAACTAATTTTTTTTTTAGAAACCATGCAAGAAAGTTACCAAAATAATTCACCTGAGTCTCCTGATGACCTTTTAACACAAAGCATAACATGTTTATTAAACAAGGTATTACACTCGACAAAAAGGATGGAAATATCTCAATCCAGCACAAATCAATTATTCAAATATTCACTATTACTTCACACCATCTTATCTTTACAGATGCGTAGAAATTTGGAAAGATACAACAATTTACCATATCGACCTCAACCTTGAATATTCAACGTAGGTATAAGGTATATGTGAACCAACTGGCCAACTGTAGTCAGGCAATACTCCAATATAAATGACGGATGTGACAAAAGCAGATTTGATGGATTCCTCAACAACCCACACAGAAGTTTGTCACACTGTGAGCCAATTGGTCTCACTGAAATTCTGTCTTTCTAAGGGGTGTTTCCAATTTCCATATTTGAAGAAGTCACCATGAATTGTCTTCCAATGTTGCTCCCACTTGAATAGCTTCAGCAAGGATCCACCTCCAAAGTTTCAAAACCACCTTCTGAGATTCCTTTCCCCTGAATCCTCCATGTACACTCAAGCTTCGCCTGCCAAACATGCTCTCAGAACTTTGGCTGTGCCAAGCACAACACCAATGCTCCAAATGCTGGCAGTATGGAGTCATCAACCTGGTTGCCTCCTTGGATCTTCGAGCCCACTTTGCTTCAATGTTGCCTCTGCAGTTTCCTCTATAACTCTGAACCTATTTCCCTGTTTCTTTCTTTCAACGATATTTCTGGGACTTGTTTCTGATCTCTGTCTTTGTCCCTACCTTGGACTTTTTTCTTGAACTTCCTAATCCCTGGTTTGGAACATTTTCCCCACCCTCCCTCCCATGATCTGCTCTTTGGGACACCTTCTCTGGAATGGCACCCCACTTCCAGGTGGCCTGCAGTTTCATGCCATTTTAGTTCTTTTCCTCCTGAGCAGAGCACGCAAGGCCAGTTCCCAGCCAGAAGGATGACAAAAAGACGAACAGTATGTCTACAGCCCTTTTCTGGTTGCCCCTGAGCGAGTGGCCAAAACTGCATTATAAAGTTACTGAACTGCACAGGTGCAGCTATTTCCAGGCTAGTGTTTGCACAGAAAACCCTAAGCTGATATCTACAACTGCTGATTTAAAAGTAAGGTAAGTACTTGTGTTTCGTCATGGGGAATAGAGAGGTTCCCTTGGTGCCAAGCATCCAGCCTCTATTTGCTGTGCAGGGTTGGAGAGAGAAGATTGGAGGATTGCTGCAAAATAGAAGCATCAATGCCGGATTTCAAGATTGGAGTGAAAGAGCCGGTCGATGTGCTGTGAAGGAATCAAAACCATTGAAAGATATGAAGATGGTATGAAGAAACTTGCATGGTAGCATGAGTGGTCTCCAAACCCTAGACATACATAGAACATAGAACGTACAGTGCAGAAGGAGGCCATTCAGCCCATCAAGTCAGCACTGACCCACTTAATCCCTCACTTCCACCCTATCCCTGTAACCCAATAACCCCTCTCAACCTTTTTTCTGGTCACTAAGGGCAATTTATCCACCCAATCTGCACGTCTTTGGACCGTGGGAGGAAACTGGAGCACCCGGAGGAAACCCACGCAGCCACGGGGAGAACGTGCAGACTCCACACCGACTGTGCCCCAGCGGGGAATCAAACCTGGGACCCTGGCACTGTGAAGCCACAGTGCTAGCCACTTGTGCTGCCCCTAACCTGTTGCATTTAACTCTCCAGGGAAATGTGATGAAAATGGCCGCTCTGGCAACATGGCACCAGTTAGGGGAGGCAATGGCATAGTGGTATTATTGCTGGGCTAGTAATCCAGAGACCCAGAGTTATGATCTGGGGACCCTGCCCTGTCCTCGACCACCTGGGATTGCCTGGGAGATACCCCAGGCGCCATTATGATTGGTCCCCATTTTTGTGGGCCAGTAGTAAACAGTGCTCTGGCGAGCTCTCCCAGGCATGGCTGGTGAATCCTGGACCCTGGGTGAATCAGGAGAACGCACTTTTAAATGAGCCGAATGACTGTCAAAGCTGTAGAACACTGGTTCGGCCTCAACTGGAATATTGTGGCCAGTTCTGAGCACCACACTTCAGGAAAAATGTGATGGCATCAGAGAGAGCGGAGAAGAGAAGCACAAGAATCAAGGGTAGATTTACAATGAAGAACACCATGCTGTGGCACTGGGCCCCAAGATGCCCAAAATGATGAGTGAGTGCTGAACCATCTTTCAGCTGCTGATGGTGCCAATGTAGCAAGAGACAATGGAATGCCATTTCATTATGAAGCTATTCATTCAGCGGGAACCAGGTGGATAAGAAGCAGTTTTGTTGTTTTCTTGAAGCTTCAGCTCTTTTTGTTGTGTTGCGTCAATGGGACATCGAGATGGCACTCATGCTATCGAGCAACCAGCCTCACAGAATCAGATTATCCAGCAGCGGTCAGGTTCACTGTGGGAGCTTACAACAGTGATTGCAACTCAACAGGACTTCATTGGCTGTGTTGTCATCTTTCATGACCACCAGATGCCTCAAAGCGTTATTTCATTCCAGTCTTTCTTTTAAAAACTCCCAATGTACAGGCAGGGAGAGAGATCAAAGAGAGTCACAGGTTAAATTAACCTGGAGACTGCCAGTCGTGGAGTTACATGATAACACCCCTTTCCACCCACACTTCAAGAATTTTATTGCCAACTTCGTACATTGATGCATTTTAAAAAGGCGATAACTAAGTTGAGGTGAGCTCATGTATAAATTGAGCATACCCATGAGCATTAATCTCTATCCTGAACGTTTAACCCACTCATAGCATCTTACATTAGTGATAAACATCGAATGGTTTAGATTATAGAAATCTTTGCTGCAATCTTTTATGATACAAGGAACTAGTAACATTTGGCCATAGCTGATTTCCAGCAGGAGCATTGACCATCTAAACTGAGCTTCACACAAAAATCAGAACAAGTGTGGTTGATGTACCATCAATTGGACTCGAGTCGTGAAGAAGTTCCATATATCAGGCTTTAATCAACTAGTTGTGTGCCCGACAGTCGACTTACAGAGAAAGGCCGACTGCCGGGTCCTACGGGTTCTTATACCCCGCCTCGTAGGCGGGACTACTTGCCTCTTGGCCAATGGGTGAACACTCACATGACTGCCCTCAACCAATCAGCAGAGAGGCACAATACCGACCTGAGCCAATGGGCAGCGAGTGCTCTGCACCAATGCAGATAGGTACCGTAAACCTCCTAGTTATACCACCACAGTGGAATCAAGCGATGGTGAGTTTGAGGTCCTGTTTTCTATGCCAATAGGGCAACAAGGTGAAAGTTGCCCCCGAGGATTTGAAAGCCAAAAAGCAGATCGTCTGTTGGGTTTGTTGTGTTTTAACAAATAGGCTTATATGTCTTCTTTGTTTTCAAAGATTCTTACATATGCCAGAAATTCTGTGTAGATTTATTTTGAATGTGCTGCAGGGTGCATTGCTTTGTATGTTCCTCCAAAAAAGAGCAATTTACATCGATGACTGCCAACTGTGTGTGACATTTAAATAGGTTTGGAATATATGCTAATAAACTAATATACTGAAGTTGGCGAGTCAGTTCTGAAGCCCTCGGGATACAATTTGGTGTCAAAAATGTCCATTTAAACAGAAATGAACATGCTTCAATAACTGCAAACTGGAATTACTTTTCCAAGTAAACTTCTCAAAAGGCAAAACTAATTGGCTCAAGTTTGGTAACTTCAAGCCACTGTTGCTTTGAACCAGCGTGACTTCAAACTGTGCGCTAAGTGCCAGAAAATCTGGGCTGAAAGTTCAGCAGCGTTTCTGGAGAGAAACACATTGGTTTTCACTTAGAGCCTGACTGACACTGTGACAAACTTCAGTAAAATTCCGGTGTCTCTGCATTGTCTCACGTGATAACCCTAAAATAATAACAGCAGACAATACTAAAATAGGTGGGACAGTAAGTTGCAATGAGGAATTAAGAACCTTACAAATGGATATAGACAGGTTAGAAGAGTGGGCCAAAACGTGGAGTTTTACGTGGATAAGTGTGAGGTCATGCATTTTGGTCAGAAAAATGGGAAGGCAACTTATTATCTAAATGGGGAGAGAATTCAGGGTGCTTCGATGCAGAGAGATTTGGGTTCCTCGTGCATGAGTTGCAGAAAGCTAGCATGCAGGTACAGCAGGCAATGAAGAAAATTAATTGAATGTTGGCATTTGAAGCTAAAGGAATACAGTATAAAAGAAAGGAAGTGTTGCAAAATTACAAGGCATTGGTAAGTCCTCACCTGGAGTATTGTGCACAGTTTTGGTCCCCTTATTTGAGGAAGATGTAGTGACATTGGAGGCAGTTCAGAGGAGGTTCACATAGGTTTATTCCAGATATGAGGTATTTAGGCCTGTACTCCCTCGAGTTTAGAGGAATGAGGTGAGGTCAAGAATGAGGTATATAACATGATAAAAGGTATGGCTAAAGTAGGGATTCTGGAACAAGAGGTCATAATCTCAGAATAAGGGGCAGCAAATTTAAAACAAAGATGAGGAGAAACTACCAACAGAATTCTCTGTTCCTGAGACTAAGTGTTGACTCTGTGGCAGGATACGTGGAGTTCTGCAGCAAAACTGGGACTGAGCCTGGACCAATTCAGCGGCCGCTGAGAGGCTAGCATCAGCACCATGTGGAACACAATCGATTCCAATGAGAAATGGTGCTGGATTCGGCGGATTCGCGATTGACTCTCAGGAGATTGATAAGCTGCAGCCGCACATACACACTTCGCTCCCCACACATACCATCCCAGCCAATAAGATGGCACTGGTTGCAGTGGAGTATGCCCATCCTGTTGATGGGTGGGCTGGGATCAGAGGGCATCGGTAGGCGGGATGCTGCGGAGGCAGCCATATGACCCATGGCCCTACGTTCACAGTGGGCAGTCAGCAACATGTGCAGCTGCATGGCTGCCTTTCAGGCGGCAGCAATGGTGTTCCATGGCCGACTCCCCCAACCCCACAGCCTGCCTCCTGGCCTCCCATCGCTACTCCCCCCAGCCCTGGCAAAAGCACCACGGACAATGGCACAATTGTCAGCACACTATGGCGATATTGGACACTTTCTGTACACCCTCTCTCTCCCTCAGCAGCCACGGCCCATGTTTCATGATTTTTGAAAGCACAAGTTGATCTCGCCGTCAAGGATTCACCCCAGTGGAGACGGAGCATCGCAGAGGCCCAGGAGTATACCGGGTAAGGCCCACTAATGAAATGCAAATGGCATTGACTGTAAGTGGGGAGTAGAACGCATTGACACCGCTGATGAGGCACCAGAGAATTGCGATTTGTTGTGAACCTGCCGCTGCCACGATTACGCTGTCAAACCGGTTCTCCGTCCAAACGCGTTTCATGATTCCAGTGATGGCTGACAGAGAATCCTGATGCGTTGTGTACTTTGGGGTAACACAGGCTGCAACTGGATGCAGCTTTAACCAAAAGATACTCCAGACTTTGAAGTTAGTTCAATCTGATTTATTGAACTAGTAGCAAAGTTAGCACAGTTCTCTATGAGTTCGATTCTCTGCTAACCTTAGTGTGGTTACTCTGTCTGACAGAACCAGACTAGCTGTTAGCCACGTGCTGGAGGTGTGATACTGTAAATACACCCTGACTCACTCTGTAGATGTTCATCAGTGGAAAGAGATGTAGTGTGAGTGCCTCGTGTCCTTTATAGTGAGATACCACCCCTGAGGGTCCTGCCTGCTCATTGGTCATGTCCTGTTCTCTGTGTTCATTAGCTGCCTGTCTGTGCCTATCTGTATGTCATTATCTGCATGTCTGCATATCATGACAAATCCCACCCCTCTTCTTCCATGGGCGTGAATCGGGTTGAAGGGTTACAGAGAACGGGAGGACGGTGGAGTTGAGGCCAGGATGAGATCAGCCATGATCTTATTGAATGATGGAGCAGGCTCGAGGAGGCTGAATTGTCTACTTCTGCTGCTAAGTCTGATATTTTTAAAAAAATAACTATTCTGTCTGATTTCATCCTCCAGCTCCTGGTCTGTAGCCCTGTAGGTAACAGCACCTCAATCTGATGTTCTTGATTAACAAGAGGATTTCTTGATTATAATGGAGATCAGGGGTTATGGGGAAACGGCAGAAGAATGGGGAGGAGGAACATATTAGCCATGATCGAATGGTGGAGCAGACTCGATGGGCCAAATGGACAAATTCTACACCCATATTTTATAGTCTTATGGTCTAACAAGTCAAGAACTCTCTTCACAACAATATCCATCTGCCATTCCTTAGTAAGCAGAGCAGCTCTCATTCACAATCCATTTGATAGGCTAAATGCCAATGTTGGGACTGAATAGCGGGTGTTCCATGGGCCTGATGGCAGTGCTGGTCACAGAGCAATTCAGGACATGCCAATGGGACAGCACTCGCACCTTGTGGTGCTAGTGCAATTCAAACTGATGTGGGTGTCAGATTCACTGCGCTTGGGATTGGAACTGGAGAACCTGACAAGTTGAAGCTGCAGATAGGGCGGGGCTTGGTGCCGGCTGGTGTTCCTGCAGGATAGGCTGGCTGATAGTGCCACTGCTGGGGCATCCACGCTGGGGGTGGGGGGGTGGGGGGGGACAGTGATAATGTGCCTGGGAGAGTGGCAAGGGCTGCTCAGGATGCACTCTGCAGCACCCACCTCTGCATCCCCCTGCAGTGGAGCAGCGTCTTGGCTGGTTGCATTGAGGGGTGCCAGCACCTGGTTGGGCACTGACTGCGTTGGACCACGCACATCTGTTGATGGATCGGCTGGTGTCTTGGGGCTCCTAGGGGGTGACCTCGGGGAGCGCGGGCACCCATACTGTCAGCGGCACTCTGCACATTTAAGGCTCACAGTGGGCAGTCAGTGGAGTGTGCAACAAGATGGCTTTGATGCAGGTCGTGGCAATGACGGTCTATGCCCAGACACCCCGGTCCTGTGGTGGACATACCAGATCCACGGCCTATCTCCTGTTCACCCCCCCCCCCCGGCCCTGGAAGACAACCCCCCCAGCCAGTGGCACAACTGGCAGTCCACAGTTTCACCTTCAGCAGCCACAGCGCTCAGTTCCCACAAGGTAACCACGCCGGTGTCACTTCCGCCTGTTAGAGGCGGAGCATTGTGGAAGGCCCGAAATTAACAGGTTGGCCCCGTTAATGTCACGCTAATGGCCGTTCTGTACATTCTGCATCCGAATGCCATTGTATGGCATGGACCTCATTCACGCTGCTATCACGGTGCCAGAGCATGGTATTCCATTGGCCACTCAGCACTGGCCTCATTTTATGGCAGACACCCGATTCTCCGCCCGATGGCGATTATGGCGTTGCTGGACAGAGAATCCCGCTCTCTCTATTCGACCTTCACAATGACTTTCTTTTCATTTCATTTTTTCAACTCTCGCAGAGCCGGATTTTACCATCCTCACCCCACAACACCCCCGTCTCCCCCCCATCCCCCACCCCAAATCCGCAGTATGATATGCGGAGGTGACGACTAGAAGATTCTGCCCGGCGGGAAAGGCCGGAAAATCCCAGTCCAATCTTCACCAAGACTCAACATCCGAAATGACAACAATCCGAAGTTTTGCAAAACTGATATTTGCCTGCATATACAAGCACTTATGTTTAAGTGTGTGCAACCCTTTAATTTGGATTTACAGCCAGAACATCCTATTGGGTTGTTTCACTGCACACTGGCAAAGTAGATCGACAATTATGGATAATTATTCAGAGCAGTCAGTGCTCTGCTGTAAGGAGACATCTTCTGGTACTCGCAAACCCACAATTTTGCAGGTAGCTGAATTTTAACCACTAATATTCTTTGTGATGGATTTGTTTGCATTGCCATTGTATCTTATTTATATATTATTTATGAATCAGTGGCAATTCTTTTAATCCTATGAAGAATTGATAATGCACAAGGGCACTTTTTAAAGTCTTTGGTGGGCTATAACTCATTGTCATTCATGTTACTTATGTGTTCATTTTTGTATTTCGACCTGTACAATTACGAAACTTTGTTATGCAGACATGTAAACATCTGAGACCCATAAAATGCAATGATGCAGAAATGTCACTGTCTATAAAAAGCATAATTGTCATAGTAAAATTGTCAATTATCTGCATACATAATAACTCACACACAGATTTCTCCAAGGTAAGCACTATAACAGAGCAAAGAAAGTCATGACTAAGGGTAGTTGCTATCACTTGTTGAACCAGTGCTTTGACAATGTTTATTAATCTATAGTTATCTATGACTTGCCTAATGCTATCCAAAGCAATTTCTCTGCTCTCCCTGTAATTTTATCAACCACTGAGGTCAAATTTACGTCACATCTTCCCTTTATAATTGTTTACAACTTCAGGCTGTTGTTATGCCACCTAATTCACAAAAAGAGATTTTTTTTGGAGCCTACACAGGTTACAAGGCGCTAACATGAAGCATGTGCGTTCCAATGTAAGGGACCAGAATGTCTCTTTGTAGTCAGATTGTAATTTTAAAAATGACAAGTTACACAGGACATGGTAGAAAGAAAACTTGTGGAGACTGAAAATCTGAAAGTCCATTGCTGACAGCTCGTTACAGAGACAGTGGGCCAAATCGTTCAAGGGTGGCAACCATTCTCGGGTTACTGCTGCGCCCACTTTTCTTACCCCTTTCCAGAGCAACAAAAGGCCCGGACCTCTGAACCGGGCTTCTTCAGAAAGGTGGAGGATACCTGTTCCTCATTATGCAGCATCATCTGGGGAAGGCAAGCCATGCCCTCTGTATCACAGCACTTGGTAAGTGTTCATTCAAGAACACAATGAAATGCTTTGGGACATTTAAAAAAGATGAAATGAAAAATTAATGAAATGAAAATCGCTTATTGTCACGATTAGGCTTCAAATGAAGTTACTATGAAAAGCCCCTAGTCGCCACATTCCGGCGCCTGTTCGGGAAGGCTGTTACGGGAATCGAACCGTGCTGCTGGCCTGCTTGTTCTGCTTTCAAAGCCAGCGATTTAGCCCTGTGCTAAACAGCCCCAATTTAGCCCTGTGCTAAACAGATGTTCAGTATTTTTGAGAAACTGCTGACCCCAAACCCACCACCTTCCAAACCCGTGACCGCTACCATTTCAAAGGACAAGAGCAGCAGATTCCTGGGAACCCCACTGCCTATAGTTGCTGACCAAGTTGCTGAATGAGTGTGAATGAGGTAAGCGGGTAAGGAGTAGGGTGGCTAAGGTGGGGGTGTGTGTGAGGTAACAATTCGATAGTGTGCTCGAGGATAGATTCACAGGATGGTAAGGGCAGGGTGGTCGGGGTGGGGATGAGGTGGGCAGGATGCGCAGCATGGGGGGGTGAGTACAGAGACATATGATAGATGGCAGGGTTTGTTAGTGGTAGGGTCAAAGGTGTTCAGGGTGGTAAGGTGGCATGGTGCTAGATGGCAAGGCAGGTTGGGTAGTAGGTGGGAGCTGCATTGTTGATAGATTAGTAGTTGGCAGTGTGGGTAAAATTGGCAAGCTGGTAAGATGGCAGTGTGGGGAGAGTGACAGGGTGGATAGTGGAGGATGAAGGGTTAACATCGAAGTATACATGATGCTGATGTAATAATGATGCCACATCACATGACTAAGAAGTAAGTCACCTGGAAGGAGGGAAACTCCAACCTTGTGAGTGATTTAAAAGTGTAACCCGCTATAAATTAAGAGTCATGGTTTTAGAAACTGCAGACTCCAAACCCAGGAATTTCCAAACCTAGAAACACTACCATCTAGAAGGACAAGAGCAGCAGATAACTGGAAACCCCGCCACCTGTAGGTTCCCCTCCAAGTCACTCACCACCCTGACTTGGAACTATCAGCGCTCATTCACTGTCACTGGGACAAAATCCTGAAACTCACACCCCCTAACAGCACAGTGGGGGTACCTATCCCTGAAGGAATGCAGCGGTTCAAGAAGGCAACTTAGCATCACCTACTGAAGGGCAACTAGGGATGGGCAATAAATGGTGGCCCAACCAGCGACGCCCACATCCCGTAAACGAACTTAAACAATGACTCACACAACATACTTTGGGAGAATACACAATCCCCAAAACACCAACACACAACAAAACATGGTGACAGCAAGAAAAAAAAATGCAATGAACCTTATAAAGAACATACAGGGCTGACAAGGAAAGAGACCCTCAATAATGACTTTGAGAAGATGCAGCAAGGGATAATCTCATTGGTTACCATGCCAACAAACTAGCATTCAGGAGTGGTCTGACAGCGCTTTAAAAATCTGCATGGATTTAACTCAACTAAACAAATTACTGGAATGTGAGATTTACCCAATGGCCATAGTGGGGGAGTGCCTTGCCAAATGGCCAAGAGTAATTTACCAAATTAGATGTGAAGAGGGGATTTTGGCATTTACCTCAGGAGAGTGAATCCAGATTGCTGACTGCATTTATAATGCCAGTCAGTCATTATTTTTTCAGTAGATGGACTTTTGGCATAACGTGAGCTCTGGCCAGTGCCAGGACACCATCTAACCAACTAAACAGAAACAGGAAAGAATTTTAGAAAGTAAAACTACTTCATAAAGAGCATTAAAATACTGCTTGTAACACTAATCTTTAAATGGACTCCCATAAATATGAAACTCAAGGAGCCCTGCATGGCTACTTTCTAAGGATAAATGGGTAAATGAGTTCTATGCATTGGTGTAAGACTTGAAATAGAGTGTACATTTGAGTCCAATTTTCCAATAATTAACCGCAAAATGGTGGGTGTTTTTGGTTACAGTATCAGACCAATTACCTAGAATATAACTTTCAAAGACCTTCACTTTTGTTATTTCCTTCTCTTTCCCTTTTACACCTTTGTACTCACTTAAAATCAGTTCCATCTCAAACATTTTCTCGTTCTGACAAAGGGCCATTGGGCTGAAATGTTCGGCTGAATTTTCTCTGTCCCACAGACTTGGCTGTCGGGTTTCAGAAGCAGATGAATTTTTTTTTAAATTTAGAGTATCCAATTCATTTTTTCCAATTAAGGGGCAATTTAGCGTGGCCAATCCATCGACCCTGCACATCTTTGGGTTGTGGGGGCGAAACTCACGCCAACACGGGGAGAATGTGCAAACTCAACACGAAGAGTGACCGAGAGCCGGGATCAAACCTGGGACCTCGGTGCCTTAAGACAGCATTTGGATAAGATATAAGAGAGTGTCCTGGGAGATACCAGAGATAATGGTGAAGAAGCAGGAATAGAGGCCATTGCAAATGTTAGTCCAGCCATGACTAAATAGAACATTGGTATCAGGTGAAAGCAGTCCCACTGCATGACTGTGGAGAATTCGAGGAGGATGGTGTGGTCAAAACATGCCAAAGCCATGGTCAGGAACAGGTCAAGAAGAATGAGGAGGCCTTTTGTTACAATTATTGGATAACAATGTGACTTTCAAGATTGTGGTCATATACAACCTGAATGGGATTCTGGGCAAGATGGATACAGAACCCCAAACACTCATTTTACAGACTGCCACTGATTTCATCTTAGATGATCTTCCCCAAAAGGCCTCTATCTTGATATATCTTTGTAGTCTCCAACCCTGCACAACCACCTTCTACTTCCTCTCCAAGATCAATAAAAAGGATAGCCCAGTTAGATACATTGGACTGAATTTTCCCAACTCCTCAAAGGCGGCTTTGGATTGGGGGAGTATGGAAACTTTGATGAAATCCTGTCAAGCTGGCTCCACAACGTGTCCCGCCCCTATGTGTGCTGTTTCTGGAGGTAGGTTCTCAGCAGAAATGGCTACCTACCTGACAGCGTAGGGTAGTCAATTAGGATACTTAACAGGGCGATCAAACCATATTCTTGTAAACATTGACATTTTTTTAACGTTACACAATCCCCCAACCCTCTATGTCAGGAACCCTGAAAAACAATGGAGGTGGTTTCACAGTTGGAGGTCCAAGATGTAAAACATTTGAGACTTTGTATTAATTCCCATGCATTAACTTTCAGAAGGTATGCCATTACAGCCACTTCACATCTCTGCTAAAGAGGCTCCATTGCAATAGCAGCCACTCCTGTTGTCGGGCTTCCTGTAGCACCTGCACTGCGAACACAGTCAAAGACCATGCTGAACAGACCTCCCAATGTGAGAAAATGGCTGCCATCCACAGTTAGGTGGGGCTTCCGGAGGCAGATTTTACTTGGTCGCCTCAAACAGATTCTCACCCAACATCCTATCGCAGTCATTTCCGGTCCCCCATTATCATTACTCATTGCTTTTGCACGTGCAATATCATCAAGAATTGGCTCCCTCAGTTAACTTATAAAATACAATCATAGAATCACAGAACTTACAGTGCAGAAGGAGGCCATTCAGCCCATCGAGTATGCACTGGCCCTTGGAAAGAGCGCCCTACTTAGCCCACACCTCCACCCTATCTCCGTAACCCAGTAACCCCACCTAACCTTTTTTGGACACTAAGGGCAGTCTAGCAGTCCAATCCACTTAACCTGCATATCTTTGGACTGTGGGAGGAAACCGGAGCACCCGGAGGAAACCGACACAGACACGGGGAGAACATGCAGACTCCGCACAGATAGTGACCCAAGCCAGGAATTAAACCTGGGACTCTGGAGCTGTGAAGCAACAGTGATAACCACTGTGCTACCATGCTGCCCTACATCATCATGTCTCTGTAATTGTCCTGTAAATATGTTCCTCCATGTCTGTCCCACTTGTTGGTGCCTGTAGATACACGCAGCAATGTAACTGCATTCCGTAACTCTTAACTCTTTTCTTAATACTTAAATCAAACCAAATTGAGTTAATCCTTTGCCCATCCAGAACATCCTCTATCTCCAGCACTGCAATATTCTCCGGAATCATTTCTACTGCTCTCGTCCTTTCTTACCCATGTTATTTTTCCTTGTACCCAGGAATATTTAATCCCCAGTCATGCCCTAGTTTGATCTTGTTCTCTATTATTGCCATATCATAGTCCCATGTGGCTATTTGTGCCTGCAGCTCACCAACCTTATTCACAACCGCCCTGTCAACCAAATTTGGACATCACTGTATTCCATTTTAGCCTGACCCCGGATAACTTCTTACTATTTCTTGCCCTAGTGCCTGTCATCTCTCTAAGTCTTTTGTCAACCTAATTCAAATCCTTTTCAACAGTATAGGAAAACTACACTGGAAGGACGTTAGTTCCAGCTCTGTTGAGGCGCAACCCATCTGGCCAGTTTCTACCACTCAGAATCCTGCCCTAGTGTCCCAGGAAGCTAAAGCCTGCTCTCCTGCACCAGCTTTCCAGTCCTTCATTTACCAGATCTATCCTTTGATTTCTATGCTCACTGGGATGTGGCACCAGGAGAAACTAGGGCTTACTGTCTTTGAGATCCTGCTTATTAGTTTCCTTTCTAACTGCCTGCAGGAGTTCATTCCTATTTTTCCCTTGGTCATTGGCACTAATGTGGATCACAGGGCGGAAATCTCCGCAAGGCCCGACGCCATCGTGAAACCTGGAGAGGTTGTTGGGGGGTCTGCCACCCGGGATGTCGCGCTATGCGAGGTTGGCGGATCTGCAGCAAGTGAGACAAACATCCACCCCTCCCCCATTCTCTGTCCCTTCACCCATCCCTCCCCCATCCTCTGTCCCTTCACACACCCTGCCCACTTGGACACCTCCCCCATCCTCTGTCCCTTCACACACCCTGCCCACTTGGACACCTCCCCCATCCTCTGTCCCTTCACACGCTGCCCACTGGGACCGTCCAGCGGCCTAGGATGTGATGCCGAACGACCAGGGCCGTCTGGCTGCAGACGGACACAGGCATCTGCCGCCACCTTACCCGGGGCCGCACGACAGAGGGTGCCCGATCAGCGGGAAGTCCCATCCTCCCCAACCCAATCTGGGGATCAGGACGCCCAGAGGGTGGCGAGAACACAAGCCACGGAAATGGCCAGCGATAACCCTCCGGACTCTGAGCGGCCCCACACCATTGAGGAGGCGCTAAATTGCGACAACATCGGGCTTGCGGCACTGCTATCTCCCACAACATCCATCATCCCAGAGACACTCACCCCGGCGGGCCTATTTAGTGATGAGTCTCCTGGGTCACAGTCTGGTTCGCACATCACAGCTGAGCAGGTACAGCAGGTGGAGGTCGGAGCAACCGAGGGCCCGGACTCGCGGAGGCCAGACCAGGCCCAGGATGCAGCTGGCTCCCAGACGTTTTCAGAGTTCCTGGAGTTTCTCAACCCACCCGCACAGCCGATGTCTCAAGAAATCCAGGGAAACAACGACGGGATGAGGGCTGCCTTCCAGACTCTGAAGACGCTGTTAGAGGAGTCGAACCGCGTCCACGAGCAGGGAGTGGTGCCGCTCATGGCAGAGACCCAGTCCGACACCGCACGGATGACATACGCGGTGGAGGCAATGGGTCAGGTGATGCAAGGCATTGGGGTTAATATGCACGCGTCATCCTCGGCCCTGGACAGGGTTGCCCTCTCACAGGCAGCAATGTGCCAGAGGCAAAACGACATTGCCAGCGCCCTGCAGGCCTTGGCCCAGTCTCACCAGGTCATTGGCCAGTCGCAGCAGTCAGTCGCCGAGAGCATCAACCGCCTGACACATGTGCTGGATGGCGTCGTGCACACACAGGTTGAGATCGCACAGTCCCTGGCGGGAATGTCTAACACCCTGGACTCCGTGTCTGCAAACCTTCAGATCCTGGTGGATACCGTTGCAGGCCTCCAGGACTGGCAGTGCCAGGTGTCGGTGGTGCGACGGGGCACCTCCCCGCTCGCACCTCTGTCCCAAAGTGAGGCCCGGGGGCCACCGGGCTCCCCGAGGGAGGAGGAGGTTTCGGGGCCCGTCCCATTAAGTCCATCACGGGACCTCCCGGAATTCTCGGCCTCCCCCCGTCCCATCCCTGGTGCATCGGGTGGGCAGCAGGCAGAGCAGGGTGGCACAATGTCACCCGAGACGCCCGCAGAGCAGCCTGGCCCATCAAGGCCGGGTCGCCCCAGGAAACGCTTGGCCAAGGAGAAACGAGTCGAGGGGGGCGATTCGCAGCAATCCTCCTCCACTCCTGCTGTATCATCTGGGGAGTCACTTAGACGTAGTGTTAGGGCCCGTAAGGCAACTAAGATAGACACTGAGTAAGTTGGCATGGGTGAAGGGCACAATTTAGTTGTAGGGGCTAGGGCATCTGTAAATAATTGTTAACATTAAACGCACTGTTCCACCTTACTTGTAATACCGTGTGATTGTTCCACAGCCACAGGAATCGTGAGCGTGACCGAGTGTCGCTGGGGTTGACGAGCGGTGAAACTTCGGTGCCGGGTGTGCAGTCCTTGCCCCTCCCACAGCTAGCCCACGCGGGCACGTGATAGAGTGTCAGTGACGATCTCAGCGGCCACCAAGGTGGATGGTTCAGCTATTGCCATGGGTCAGACTCTCTCTAACGATTCTGAGCTCACAGCTCTTCGCAGAGCGGGCTGTCATCATTCCACATGGCACTGATCACACCCGCTGACACAGCCATCAATGTTGTGCCATTCCGTCTGCACCCAGTGATAAGCGGCATGTCGAAGTGGAGCAGTGTACACTGAGAGGGGGTTGGGGGGGGGGGGGGGGGGGGGGTTGTGGTGGTGGAAGTTGTGTGTTGACCCTCTGCACGACTAGCGATGCAGGTGGTGGTTTGGTGTTCAGCGGGGACGTCACATGCGATGCGTGAACCGTGCTGCCACCAAGGCGTCGCGTGCCCGCCGTCCTCGCCGGGTCTGTCGTGCCGCCTCCTGGACATCACCAGCACCTGAGTCATGTCTGCGTGCTGCACCCGCCACTCCACCAGCCTCCTCCTCCTCCCTCTCCTCCTCCTCCACCTCCTCCTCCACGTCCTCCTCCTCCTCCTCCTCCTCCTCTGTGCTGGCACCACTGCCACTGGCTTCTCCCTCCGCCTCCTGCAGCAGGTCATCTCCCCTCTGCATCGCAATGTTGTGCAGCGCACAGCAGACCACTGTGGTGATCGTAGATTGACTGGATACAATACAACTGAGCAAACACTAGAGGGAGCACGGGAGAGCTATAAATACACCGGGACAGGAAGTGAGGACACACTTCACAGAAGGTAGAACTGATAGCAGGACACAGACAGGCAGCATTTGAGGTAGCCGTATGTTAAGCTCTGAAGAGAGAACAAATTCACAATAAAGCATCTTCTCCACATTTGAGACTACGAGCTTTATTAAGACACGAGGAACAACACATGGTACCAGCAGTGGCTTCAGACGCTTACTACAGGACAACTCAGCTGCAGACACAGAAAGAACAAAATGGCATGGAAATCTCCTACTGGACATTCGACTTGGGAAGACATCGCTGATGGGAGGATGTGCCTTGGATACCCACTTCAGCTGGACACGACTGGAAATGTAAGAAATGTCTGGAAAATGTTTAAACAATGGTTCGATTTTGGTATCATAGCAAATGATGCAGCAGCAGCCTCAGACGAAATTAAAATAGCAATTCTCATCGCAGGGCATGAAGCTAGGAAAGTTTATAATGGATTTAAATACTCAAAAGGTTAAGACAGAAACAGCTTACAAACGATACTAAACAAATTCGAAGAGTACTGTAAGGAATTTGAACAGCAAGGCATGCTCAGAGGCCAAACTGCAGAGAGGCTGAGTGATGCAAAACTTAAAAAATCACGAAAAGAACAAGAAATCGCGAATGAAAAGTACAGATCAAAAAGAAGAAATAACATGAATTTTTCACAAAGCCAAAACGTTAAAATCCAGTCCAGATCGGAAAGAAAAGGTAACTTACAACTTTTAGAAAGAAAAAACGCTGAAATCCGCGATAAAATGGCGTCGGAGCACATTTTGCAGTCTCGGGCAAGCAAAGAACTACAAATTGCGTCTGCGCATGCGCCGGAACCGGAAGCCGCGCATGCACAGTTTAAAAAAGGTCGCGTTGCCGATCGTTATGCGCATGCGCAAGCCGCGCATGCGCAATGGACACAAAACCGCACAGTGAAGGAGGAAGGCCGATTTGCGCATGCGCAATTCATTCCTACGCGTGACGTCATGACGTCTGAGCATTCCGACCACGCCTACTTAAAAGGGAAATGCCCGAAAATTGAAAACAAGACACTAAAAGTGGTAAAACCAAATTTTCTTGCCTCAGAACACAGAAAAACGCCTGAACTTAAACCAACAGTTAAAAACAACTTGCACAACACCCTGAAAAAAGCAGTCTGCACCACCCAAAGTGAAGAGAACAAAAAGAATTCCGAAACAACAAAAGATGATTTGTTTTTCGAAGATTACTACTCAGACATGGCTGAGTTAGTCGGATATGCTAATCACAGCATCAGCGACACGGTCGCAAAGTTCAACACAAATCAACTCGTGGTAGAAGAATCCAACCAAAATGATTTGGTTTTCAAAGAATACTACTCAGACATGGCTGAGGTATCCGGATATGCTGATCACAGCATCAGCGACACGGTCGCAAAGCTCAACACAAATCTACTCGTGGTAGATGAATCCAACACCATGATGCCACGGCAGCTCGTCGATACATTGGATGACAGCAATACCCAAGACGAAGACGACGCCACACAGAGAGCACAGAAAGACTCCACAGAGCGAGCGATGACAGGCTCCACAGTGCGAGTGATGCAAGACTCCAAAAGGGACGCAAGCAAACACTCCCTGGCGAACACCATGCATGAACAAGACCATGAAGGTAAACCCGCTGTATCTGAGCAACCGCAAGCAGACTATAAAAGTCTACCAAGCTCACATGAACAAGAAGAAGACAACGTACATCTAACCACTAACACCATGCATGAACAAGACCATGAAGGTCAACCCGCCGTATCTGAGCAACCACAAGCAGACTATGAAAGTCTACCAAGCTCACATGAACAAGAAGACAATGTACCTCTACCCACTGCATGCGAAAACAGTGACAAGGTGATCACACTCGACGTACAGGATCACAGCGAGACTGACAGTTCTCAGCTTGTCTGTACAGAAGCACAGAGTTGGGCCACCCAACAGTCCAGAGAGACAACGCCGAAAGAAAACATGCAGATTTTGACTCCAGAAGAGGAGCACCTGGAGTCCAGAGAGACCACGCCAACAGAAACCATGCAGATTTGGACTCCAGAAGAGGAGCGCCAAGAGTCCACAGACACCACGTCAATTGTAATCATGAAGTTTTTGACTCCAGACGAGGAGCGCCAAGAATCCAGAGAGACCGCGTCAAATGAAATCGAGAAGAAGTTGACTCCAGAAGAGGAGCACCAAGAAAGCAAAGATGAGGAATCAAATCCTCCACAAATGATTGATGTCACCAGCACCGATGCAACATCAGATCATTCTCACCATTCTCGAGACGAAATGTTCAATGACTCAAATTATCCACACGGGACACTCATAGAGCATAACAAGAAAAACAAAAGCCAAAAGAAGCACAGCAGAAACGAGAACAAAAGCAACATGAAGCGCGACAAGAAGAACAACAAAACCAACAAGAAGCATAACAAAGATAGCAACGACAAAAACAGCAACAAGAACGGCAACGAAAACAACAAAGTCAGGAACAAAGATAGCGATAACGACAAAGACAGAAACAACAAGAACGGCAACGAAAACAACAAAGTCAGGAACAAAGATAGCGACAACACCAAAGACAGAAACGACAAAAACAGCAACAAGAACGGCAACGAAAACAACAAAGACAGGAACGACAGAAACAACAGCAATGAAACAACGACTTGTACACAATGGTACTACTCGGCACATGAAGGACAATGCCACAGCACACTGCAAAACAATGACAAGACTACAAACATGCCATGGGATGGCAACGAATCGCACAAACTCACATCTGCTCTAGAACAAGCAAGCACACCAGCTTTCAAGGCAGATGAGATAATACATCGATACCACAAGCACAGAAAAAAGTCCATGTCAGTCAATATCAGTGGTTCGACCATGCAAACACCTCGGGATGATGCATTGGTTACTTAAAATAACTAGGAACACCAACAACATTCACAATGGAGTTGCAATATCAATATCACCACGTCATCAACAACAAAAAGAAAAAAAACTCTGAACAAATTCATCAAGTTTGGACTCATAAATGTTTTTATTAAGATTAGACACATAAATACATTGGCTTTGTAATATATGCAATAGCACCATCACTTGTATAGATACGCATATCATAAGTAACTGTTTTGTATAATTTTTTTTAACGATGTACAGAAAATATGTAAAGAGAAAAAGGGGGATGTTGTGATCGTAGATTGACTAGGTACAATACAACTGAGCAAACACTAGAGGGAGCACGGGAGAGCTATAAATACACCAGGACAGGATGTACAATTTTCTTTAACGATGTACAGAAAATATGTAAAGAGAAAAAGGGGGATGTGGTGATCGTAGATTGACTAGATACAATACAACTGAGCAAACACTAGAGGGAGCACGGGAGAGCTATAAATACACCGGGACAGGAAGTGAGGACACACTTCACAGAAGACAGAACTGATAGCAGGACACAGACAGGCAGCATTTGAGGTAGCCGTATGTTAAGCTCTGAAGAGAGAACGAATTCACAATAAAGCATCTTCTCCACATTTGAGACTACGAGCTTTATTAAGACACGAGGAACAACACAACCACTACAATGCGAGCGACCCTGTCGGCCTGGTACTACAGGGCCCCTCCGGAGCGGTCCAGGCACCTGAATCTCATCTTCAGGAGGCCAAGGCAGCGCTCCACCACACCCCTGGTTGCTGCATGGGCCTCGTTGTATCGTGTTTCCACATTGGTCTGAAGCCTCCGTATAGGCGTCATCAGCCAAGACCTCAGCGGATAACCCCTGTCGCCTAGCAACCAGCCCCTCAGCCGGGGGGGGACGTCCCTCAAACATCGCAGGGATGAACGACTGCGCCAGTATGTAGGAGTCATGCACACTCCCTGGGAACCTTGCAGAGACATTCATGATCCTCATGTGGGGGTCGCATACCACCTGGATATTCATGGAGTATGTCCCCCTTCTGTTTGTGAACATGTCCCTGTCCCCTGCAGGCGGGCGCATGGGGACGTGAACACAATCGATTGCCCCCTGCACCCTCGGTATCCCGGCCACGCTGGCAAATCCACAAGCTCGTGAATCTTGACTTGCTTGGTCCTCGGGAAAGGTGATGTAGATGTCCGCGATGGCATAGAGGGCATCGGTCACATCCCGGATGCACCTGTGCACCAATGACTGGGAGATCCCGGAGAGGTCCCCGCTCGGAGACTGGAAGGAGCCGGTAGCATAGAAGTTAAGAGCGACCGTCACCTTGATGGCAACCGGGATCGCGTGTCCTCCCCCCGTTCCACGTGGGGTGAGGTGCGCCACGAGGTGACAGATATGTATCACCGTCTGCCTACTCAGCCGGAGTCTCCTCCTGCAGATGATGTCCGTCATTGTTAGGAAAGAGGCCCGGACACGATACACCCTCGGCCTTGGTCGTCGCCTCTGACGCCGTGGCTGCACCCTCACTCTCTCCTCTTCCTCTTCCTCCTCCTCCTCCCCCCCATGCTGCTCGACGACTGGCAACTCCTCGGCCCTTCCCTCTGCTGCTGCAGCTGGCCCTGCATCCACTGCGGGTTGTGGGTGTGGATGCTGCTGCATCTCCAAATGCAGTGCAACGGCCCCAACCACTGCGCAGAACATAGCCGTTCTGTTCACAGACATTGTGCTGACCTACAGAAGGGTGGTGGGGGCAGAGAAACGGGACATGTTAGACGGAGGTTAGTCGACACCTCGGCAGCCGCCAGCCACGGGATACCTGTGTGTCCCGGTGGCCTGGACGTGCTGCTGACACGCGGGAAGCCTAACCCCTGGTCACTTTCTGCATCCAACGGCCAGTAAACTATGGCCTCCTCACGGGTGCGTCAGTGGCCTGTGGCCATAAGCCACAGGGGAACCAGCGGCCGTGTCCTCGTGACCGGCACATCATGGCATGGTGGCAGACATTTTGTTACGGGGTTGGATGGCTCACTCGCTCACTCTCTACTTAACACCCCCCCCCACTCCCACTCCCACTCCCCCCTCCATCTCCCCCACTGCCCCCTCCATCTCCCCCACTCCCCCCATCTCCCCCCCATCTCCCCCACTCCCCCCTCCGTCTCCCCCACTCCCCCCATCTCCCCCCCATCTCCACCACTCCCCCCTCCGTCTCCCCCACTGCCCCCTCCATCTCCCCCACTCCCCCCACCGTCTCCCCCACTCCCCCCCATCTCCCCCCATCTCCCCTACTCCCCCCTCTGTCTCCCCCACTGCCCCCTCCGTCTCCCCCACTCCCCCCATCTCCCCCCATCTCCCCTACTCCCCCCTCCGTCTCCCCCACTCCCCCCCATCTCCCCCCATCTCCCCTACTCCCCCCTCTGTCTCCCCCACTGCCCCCTCCGTCTCCCCCACTCCCCCCTCCGTCTCCCCCACTCCCCCCCATCTCCCCCACTGCCCCCTCCGTCTCCCCCACTCCCCCCATCTCCCCCCATCTCCCCTACTCCCCCCTCCGTCTCCCCCACTCCCCCCCATCTCCCCCCATCTCCCCTACTCCCCCTCTGTCTCCCCCACTGCCCCCTCCGTCTCCCCCACTCCCCCCTCCATCTCCCCCACTCCCCCCCATCTCCCCCACTCCCCCCTCCGTCTCCCCCACTCCCCCCTCCGCCTCCCTCACTCCCCCCGCTCTGGACCCCCCTCCCGGTCTCAGGGATGCCTTCCCCGTTGTGGCCAGACTCGAGCGGTGCGCTGAGCGGTGCGCTGAGCGGTGCGCTAACCTCCTGGAAGCTGTCGTCAGCCAGCACGACTGGTTGACGAACTTAAAAAGCAGGTGTGTTTGACGCCGTGTAAACAGTGCGCGATGACGTCGGGACTTCCGGGGGGGGGGGCAATTTGTAGCGATTCTGGTCGTGTCGGGGGCGTGATGGAGGCGTTTGGCGGGAATGGCGACTCCGAGATTTTGCGGGGTTCGGAGAATAGCGGGAGGGCGTCGGACCAGCGTCGCCGTAAAAATTTGCGACACCCGCTATTCTCCGACCCGTCGTGAGTGCGGAGAATCGCGCCCACCATTTTGGGTGGGGTGGGAGAATAGCGGGAGATGCGGGAGCGGACCTCTCGCTATTCTCCTGATATCTGGCTGTTCACCTGCCCCACTCTTTTGTAACCTCCAAGATCTGTCCTGTCCCCTCCTCCTTCCCCACTTCCCAGGGCCTCAAACATTCATTCCAGCTGAAGCAGTGATTTACTACACCTCTTTCAAGTTGGTATTGATTATTCACTGCGCATAATGCAGTCTCCTCCAAATTGGGAAGACCATTGCAGATTTGGTGATTGCATTACTGAAAACTTACATCAGGTCTATAAATGTGACCCAAAGAACATAAGAACTAGGAGCAGGAGTAGGCCATCTGGCCCCTCGAGCCTGCTTCGCCATTCAATGAGTCATGGCTGATCTTTTGTGGACTCAGCTCCACTTTCCGGCCCGAACACCATAACCCTTAATCCCTTTATTCTTCAAAAAACTATCTATCTTTACCTTAAAAACATTTAATGAAGGAGCCTCTACTGCTTCACTGGGAAAGGAATTCCATAGATTCACAACCCTTTGGGTGAAGAAGTTCCTCCTAAACTCAGTCCGAAATCTACTTCCTCTTATTTTGAGGCTATGTCCCCTAGTTCTGCTTTCACCCGCCAGTGGAAACAACCTGCCCACATCTATCCTATCTATTCCCTTCATAATTTTAAATGTTTCTATAAGATCCCCCCTCATCCTTCTAAATTCCAACAAGTACAGTCCCAATCGACTGAACCTCTCCTCATAAAGCTCCAGTCTCTTCTTATTTTAATTCTCTATTGCAGTCCAACGCAGGAGTGACGCAGTCACACAATGGTTAGCACTGCTGCCTCACAGCGCCAGAGACCTGGGTTCAATTCCGGCCTTGGGTGACAGTCTGTGTGGAGTTTACACTTTTTTCCCCTGTCTGTGTGGGTTTCCTCCTGGTGTTCCTTTTCGTCCCACAGTTCAAAGATGTGCAGGTTAGATGGATTGGCCATGATAAATTGCCCCTTAGTGTCCAAAGGTTAGGTGGGGTTACAGAGGTAGGATGGAGCATGAGCCCAGGGAGGGTGCTCGTTCAGAGGGTTGGTGCAGACTGGAGGAGCTGAATGGTCTCGTTATGCACTGTAGGTACTCTATGATTCTATGATGCCTCTTACTTCGGCCTCATGCATAGTGCCGATGAAGTTGAACAGAACATTGAGAAATAGCGCCTCATCTATTGATAGGATACATTACAACCTTCGGAATTACCATTGAATTCAGAAATTCTGGATCTCGCCCATTATTTCTATTTCTTGGGGCTACTGGTTTGTTGTTACCATTTATAAATTCTCTAATCCACGTTTTGTTTCACTACTTATCGGATTACCAGCCCCTTCTGCCTTGCTGCATTGCTCTTTCTTTCATTTGACCACTTCTGCATTTCTCCTAAAACCTTCCTGTTTGTTCTTTCCACTAGTTCCTGACCCCAACTTTCTGCACTTGCTAAAACAGGCTGCTGCTCTAATTCTTTTCAGTTCTGATAAAAGATCAGGGGCAGAATTCTCTGACCCCGCGCCGGGTCGGAGAATCACAGGGGGTGGGGGCGCAAATCCCGCGACGCGGCTCAGACGCCGGTCTGACGATTCTCCGGTGACTGGCGCGGCGCCGGTCGGGTACCGCTCAACGCGGCCTCGCCCCCGGCGATTCTCTGCGCTCGACGGGCCGTGTGCACGCCAAGTTAGGCCGAGTCCTGCCGCCGACGTTCTCGTATGGTCCTAACCGGCGGGGGGCGGCCTGGTGGTGGGGGTGGAGAGGGTAACCGACTCTGGGGGTGGGGGGGGGGGGGGCGCTCCATGGTGGCCTCGCCCACGAATGGGTCCGACCGATCAGCGGGCGGGCTTATCCTGGTGGGGGCCTATGTCCCTCCGCGCCGGGCCCCTGTAGATCTCTGCCGTGTTGCGCGGGGCTGGCGTGGAGGCAGCAACCCACGTGCATGCACGGACCCACGGCGCCGGTCCTGACACCCCTATTGGCAGCTAGAGCAGCATGAGGCTCTCCTGTGCCCTGTGCAGTGCAGGATCACTGATCCCAGGGGCCTGTTGACGCCGTCGTAAAACGCTCCAGCTTTTACGATGGCGTCAACACTTAGCCACAGGATCGGAGAATCCCGCTCCAGATGCTTCCTGACATGCCGAATATTTCCAGCTTTTACCCTTCTTATTCCTAAAGTAGACCATTTTGCCCAATCAATCTTTGCTGGTATTTACACAGCACATTAGTTTTTTCCCAGTCTATCTGCTTTATCTCAGCATTTTAGCCCATCTTTCAATTCTCCTTTCTCTCGTGTCATTGACTAGGTTCGTTTTGAAAGCATCTGAGCCATGTACATTGAACCACCTCCTGTGGTAATGAGTTCGACATTGTAATCACTCTCCCGCCATTTCCTTATTAGATTACCTGGTAACTGTCTTTTATTTAATGCTCCTAGTTTTGTATTCAAGTTTTGTATTCAAGTGGAAATATTGGCACAGATCTCCCAGTCTCTGTATAATTGGAGACAGGACGAAAAGCTGGTTTAGCTCAGGGCTAGACAACTGGTTTGTGGTGGAGAACAAGGCCAGCATCGCAGGTTCAATTCCCGTACCAGCTTACCCAAACAGGCGCTGGAATGGGGCAACTAGGGGCTTTTCACAGTAACTTCATACTTGTGGCAATAAAAGGTTATTATTATTATTATCATTATTATTATGATCCAAGATGTGAGTCTAGTCCCAGCGGAAGTCATTAACCTCTGTGGGAATTTCGGTGAAAGTTTGAACTTCTGCTGGACATACCTGAAAAGTTACCCAGGAAATGTTAAACTGAAAAATCCTAGTCTAACTCCTGGGTAACTACAGAACAGAACCCCACAATTACCCCAACACCTCGTCAACCTACCCTCTAAATACCCCCCAGCACCTTGAGTACTCCCCTGACTCGGCAACTACCTCTCAACCAGACCAGACTAATACCCAACCTCCTGACTCAGCCTGACCTGACATCTCTCTGACCAGGCTTGATTACACCCCCCACCCAAAACCTCCCCCAACCTGACCTGACGAGTCACTGACCTGACTATTCCTCCCAACTAGGCTCTACTATTACCCACCCCACCTCGTACCTCATCCACCTGCCAGCCTATCAATCTGCCACCCAACTCACCTGGCAGCTCATCCACCTGCCACTCTGCCCACCTGCCACCTCACCCATCCTACCCATGTATTAATTTCCCTCACTCACCAATCCCCTCCATCACTCTATCCATTCACTCATATTCATCCATTCACTAACATCCAATCTGGACATTTAAACTGCCTAGACAGCATCTAGTGCATTAAAAGGGTCGTGACGTAACTTCCCCTGATGCTATCGTCCTGCGATGGAGTTCTCTGAAGGGCACTGCACTCCACATTTCTACTGAAGATGGGTTCAGAAGACCTGGAATGAAATGCAGAGCAGTTCAGTCCACTGAACCTTGAGCAGAGCAGCAAACCCGAGAGTTGCTACTCCACGGAAAGTCCATGCCATTCTTTCCACATCTATTCATTACTTTAAATATGCCAGCATATTAAAGAATAAAGTAGGAACAGGAATAGGCCTCTTGTCTCCTCAACCCTTACTGTAACCTGAACTCCTCATTCCCGCCTACCCCAATATCATTTTGCCCCTTGTTAATCAAGAATCTATCCAGCTCTCCCTTAAAAATATTCAAAGACTCTGTTTCTATTGCCTTTTGAGGAAGATCCATGACTCTCTCTATTTGTGTATTCAGATATGTCTGTCAGGCCTCCTCAATTCTTTTCTTTTCTCGAGAAAGAGGCCACAGCCTATTAAATCTTTCCCGATAGCTGTAATGACACAGTTCAGGTATCATCCTTGCGCACCTTTTTTGCACTTTCTCCATTAATTCCATGTCCTTTTTATAGCACAGAAACCAGAAGTGTGCACGGAATTCTTCAGTGCAGTCTGACCCTGGTCCTTTACTAGTTGAGCACAAACTCACTCCTTTTGAATTTTCATAGCCCTAGAAACAAAACTCCTTTTTAAAAAATATTTTCTCTTGCTTTGCCAACCTACAATGCCGCCTTTAATGATCTGTTCACCTACATCCCTAAAGGTTTTGTTCCTTTACTCCATCCAGCTTCTTAATTTCTTAAGGTGTTGGTGAACGTTTTATTTTTCCTGCCGAAATATAAACCTTATATTTATCTCCGTTAAAAGTTCATTTGGCACTCCACTGCTATGTTCCAATGTCTTCTTGTATCATTTTGTATTCTTCTTCAGTTTGGTATCATCTGCAAGTCCTGATATTAAGATGTGTGTTTCTAAATTCATATCATTGAAGTAAATCATGAATAACAGAGGTGAGTTTGAATGGGGAGAAATTTCATACAACTTATGTCCACCAACCTTTCTGATATTTATGCCCTCCTTATGTTTACTCAGTGCAGCCAACTGGAAAAGGTACCTTAATGTGTAATGAAAATGTCAGCCAATAGACAGTATTCTCCACATAACTAAGTTGCAAATGACTTATACTCACTGAAATATTATTCAGCAGTCTAGGCAATCTGGTTGAATAATTAATCAACTGAACTGTTCCAGAATGAAATGTCAGTCTTCCTGCAATGTTCTTATTTTACAGTCGCCCTTCAGAAAAGGACGTTTGTTTCTCAAGAAGCATACCATGAGGAAAAACCAGTGGCAATCACTGGTTTTATCTCCACAGATTTACCTTTGGATGAACTACTATATTTTGTTGCAACGCCATGGTATGGCAGGGCAGCACGGCGGGTGCAATGGTTAGCACTGGGACTGCGGCGCTGAGTTCGAATCCCGGCCCCTGGTTACTGTCCGTGTGGAGTTTGCACATTCTCCCGTGTCTGCGTGGGTTTCACCCCCACAACCCAAAGATGTGCAGGTTTGGCGGATTTGCCATGCTAAATTGCCGCTTAATTGGGAAAAAGAAATAATTGGGTACTCTAAATTTAAAAACAAAATTCCGTGGTATGTTACTGAGCAAATTCCAACCGATTATCTTCCGACACTTTTCCAAAAAGGCAATGATCGTTTGGACAAATATAGGTTAGGGTTCGTGTTTGTGTCTCATCTTTCAGGTAAGATGTTGAACCACGACCCTTTCTGCTCTCTCAGGCAGACGTGAAAGATCCCATTGATCTTTGGAAAAAGAGCCGGGGAGTTATCTGCAGTGTTCTGGCAAACATTTGGCCCGCAGTCAACACCACACAAACAGATTATCGGGTCATTATCACACTTCTTTTGTGGGATCTTGCTGTGTGCAAATTGGCTGCTGTGTTTCCTGTGTTACAACAGAGATGGCACTTCAGAAGTACTTCATTGGCTATAAAATACTGTGAGACATCCACTGGGCATGTTAGTGACAGAGAAATGCAAGTTTTCTTTGTGTGTATAAGGTTTATATGTACTACCTAATTTGATTGCTGAATGGTCTTGTACAAATGATTAAGCTGTTGGCCTTGAGCAAGAATTCAGCCAGATATTGGTTGACAAGCGAATTCATGTCTAGTTCTTGCCTCACCTCAATTACATCAAGTATGATGACATAATTTGATAAGTTACTTTGTGGTATTTTGTTTATTTGCTCTTGCACTGCAGGCAAAATAGAATGCAAATGTCACAATAATGGTTGCAAGCTCTGCAATAAGTTAGTTTCAGAATTACAACAACACCCATTAGCTAGGCTTAAATTCACATTGCGTAGTTCTGTTCAGAAATGCAGGAGCAAACTATTAAGTAGCTTGAAATTTACAGAGCATGGCACTGGCATTTAAATTTGAGGGTTGCGTTTGCGCTTATCAGCGCTTTACGGTTTGTACAGCAATGGAAGATGATGAATATATGCTGTAGTTTGTAAACTTTGATGCTGGTAGTGCAAAGTCGCGGTACTCTAGATATTTCTCCTGCTTACTACCCTGTTTTGTGGTGGATTTGAGGTGGATGGTAGAGCAAAATTGAGCATGGAGGTCTATAATCATTTCCCACCAATCTAAACCTACGTTGAAATTATCCCTGGCCTCCGATTTAGGCAGCCCATTGCACTCAATGTTCCACACACATAAATTAACTCAACTTTGCATCTTCCTCCCTTCCTCCTGTGACCAGCTTTCAAACCTTTGTGAAATAATTGGTTGCTGGTTGGTATGTGACATTGGCGTGATGGAAGTGCTGGTCATGGTGGAAACAAAGTATCTTAGAATTCCTACAGTGCAGAAGGAGGCCATTTGGCCCATCGAGTCTGCACTGACTCTCTGAAAGAGCATACGACCTCGGCTTACTCCCCTGCCCTATCCAGGCAACCTATTCTGCACATCTTTGGACAATAAGGGACAATTTAGCATGGCCAATCCACCTATAAGGGGCAATTTAGCATGGCCAATCCACCTAACCTGGACTTCTTTGAGCTGTGGAAGGAGCATCTGGAGGAAACCCTCCCAGACACGGGGAGAAAGTTCAAACTCCGCACAGTAACCCAAGGCTGGAATTGAACATGGATCCCTGGCGCTGTGCTAACCACTGTGCCACCATGCCGCCCCAAATTATATTCAGAAGATTATTTTTATCTGTTCAATATTTCTGGTTCACTTATTTGTTTATTGCCTTACTTTGCACTTTAATTTAAAAAAAATTTACAGTACAGAAAAAGCCTAACTGGCCTATTCCAATGCTTATATCCATGTGATCATCCTCCCTATCACCATAACCTTCAATTAATTCTCCATCATGTGCTTAACTGGCTTCTCCTCAAATACATCTGATCTGTTCACCTCAACTGTCCCATGTGGTAGCAAGTTCTACATTCTAAACATTCTCCAGATAAAGGCACTTCTGGCTATAAAGTACAGAGGCCGTATTCTTTTATTGTTACATCCTCACAGCCATCCCCTCCAAGCCCCGTAAATTCTATTATTATCCTGTATTATGAGAAGGTTGGAGAAGAGGATTATGAAGAACAAGTTCCTCAGAAACTGTTATCTGGTCCAGGCAGAGCTTAGGTACATAACTTGAGGGATTTTAAATGCCCACCTGCCCAGTTTCCTTCAGTCATATAAGGTTAAAATCGCCTTTCGGTCTTTATCCTTTCTAGCAGAATTAACAGCCAGCTCACTTTGTTAAAAGTGAATAGCCTAAGATTCAGTTGGTACTTCACTGCTTCTGGAAGTGTGCTAGGTTGACGTCTACTTCTCTCTTTGATCTCAACCTGGCCTTGTCCAAGAAAAATCTCTTTTGAATAAAAAGAGCCTGAATCTGCACCATTACTGGTATTATAATAGGATGGTCACTTCGGGCTGGCACCTTCACATTCCATCAAGAGAGGCACAAGGTGATCACCCCAAGAAACTGAAGGAATTTCACTTCCTTGTCTGCTGATCCGTCACTGGTGGATCCCATATGTAAATGATGCTAGCTGAATTCACACTCCGTATTTCAAAGGGCCTCCTGATTGGGGATGTGGTGATTGTCCTGTTAAGGGAAACACAGCAAAAGTAGGGGTCAACTGACTGGCGGGCCCAATTGAGATCTGGAGTGGATAATCCCCCCTGGGAGGTAAAGTCCTCTCAGACAGGAGACATATGTGGAGCTAGATGCAGCCATGACGCTACTGTTTTCTTGTTAATAATTTATTTCTGTATTCACAAATGAAGTCAGTGAAAGTGCAGCTTAACATTTGGTGATGAGGTTAAATTATCATGACACTGCCTCTGGCCCAACACCAGTGAGTATCCTATTTTAATCGAAGTCTAAAAATAAAGTATTCATCAGATTGTCTCTCTTTGGGAGAAAGGACCCATTTGAGATATTTCCACATACTGAGTGATGTAGAATCAAAAAGTATGGACAGTTACAAGGTACCTGAGCAATGGGGAGAACATGGGAAGACCCCTGGATATGAATCCCCAAGAAGGGTGAACTAAATGTAAAAATGTACCTCCATTTTCATTGCAGACTAGGAGGCAGTCTGGGAGGCTCAGTGCATTGGAGGGGCTGAGGGACAGACACAGAAGAAACTTGAATTGGTTGGCCGAGTCAAAAGTTTAGAAATAAATGCATAGAGAGAAAAAAACAAGAGAAAATATACTGCAAAGCGAGAGCTGTGGCTTTAAATTATAAAACAAAAAAATTAACTGAAGAAAGTGATGCTGCAAAGTTTTTTTTAGATCGAGCACACAGAAAGCAATGCGGTTCGTGGAAAAAATGCCCCCAGTAAGCTACACAACATGTCCAGAAGTGCGGGAAAAATCATGGAGCTGAAGTTAACAAGCTCCTGATGTGCAGGGTCAGGGGGCAGCCTGTAAGGGGCCCCTGGAAGCAAACCATGGAACCATAGAATCCCTACAGTGCAGAAGAAGGCCATTCAGCCCATTGCGTCTGCACCGACACACTGAAAGGCCCACTCCTCTGCCCTATCCCCATAACCCCACCTAATCTGGACACTAAGTGGCAATTTTACAATGGCAATCCACCTAACCTGCACACTTTTGGACCATGGGAGGAAATCGGAGCACCCGGAGGAAACCCACAGACTGGGGGACAATGTACAAACTTCACACAGCCACCCAAGGCCGTAATTCAACCCAAATCCCTGCCGCTTTGAGGTGGCAACGCTAAGCACTGTGCCACCGTGCCATCCAGTCCTTGCACTGATCATCTTCAATCAAGCAGAGATGTTCTGAAGTTTTAAAAATTAACAAGTTTTAAAACAATGTCTCCTTGGACCTCGAACATGCCGGGTCACCAAGAGCGATAGACAAAAAAGCGGGCACATCACAAAAAAAAGGAAAAAAATAGACTCTCCAGAAAATAATCTTCAGAGATCGCTGAAAGGGCTTTCCTTTAAGAACAAAGAACAATATAGCACAGGAACAAACCCTTCGGCCCTCCAAGCCTGCGCCAACCATGGTACCTGCCTGAACTAAAACCGGATGCACTTACGGAGTCCATATCCATCCATTCCTACCCTATCCATGTATTTGTCTAGATGCCCCTTAAATGCCACTATCGTACATGCTCCCACCACCTCCCCAGGCAGCACATTCCATATATTTACCACCTTCTGTGTAAAAAAACCTGCCTCACACACCAGTTCTAAACTTTTCTTCATGCACTTTAAACTTATGTGCCCGAGTACTTGACTCTCCGACCCGAGGAAAGAGCATCTGACTATCCACTCTGTCCATGCCCCTCATAATCTTGTTGACCTCTGTCATGTCGCCTCTCAACCTCTGTCGTTTCAGGAAGAACAGACCGAGTTTATCTAACCTCTCCTCATGTAGCTAATTCCCTCCATACCAGGCAACATCCGAGTAAACCCCTTCTGTATTCTCTCCAAAGCATCCACATCTTTCTGGTAGTGGGGCAACCAGAATTATACATAATACTCCAAATGAGGTCTAACTAAGGTCCTGTACAGCTGCAACATGACTTGCCAATTTTTATACTCAATACCCCAATCGATGAAGGCCAGAATGCCGTATGCCTTCTTGACCACCTTATCCACATACGTTACCACTTTCAGTGATCAGTAGACATGCATGCCCAAATCTCTCTGCCTGTCAGTACTCACTAGAGTTCTACCATTTATTGTATATTTCCTATATTAGTACATGGAGAGTTTTAAAAGTTCAAAAAAAGAGCGGACAGCTTTGCAAGAAAATCAAAAAGCACAGGAGAAGCATAGAGAGGAATCTGACAGCTGATGTGAAAGAAAAGGATGAGTCTTAATGTGGCAATAACCTTAAAGAGGTAACACATTCAAAGTGGCAAAACATTTACAGGGACAATCACAAGAAGAAACAAATGGCTAGGACAAGAAAAATGGAGAAGGCCCCAGAGAGAGAGACCCTCAAAAAAGGTCTCTATGTAGACCTCAAGAAAGAAGCAACGGAAGACTTCAAAGGAGATAATGAAGACCTCAAAGAGGAGGCAAAGGAAGACCTCAGAGAGGGGCAATAGAAGAGTCAGAAAGAGGACAAAAAAGACCTCGGTAAAAGGCAATAGAAGACATCAGATAGGAGGCAGCAAAAGACCCATAAGGAGGACAATGAAAGACTGCAGAAGGAGGACCATGACAAACCTCAGAAGGAGGGAAATTCAAAAACCCGAGAAGGAGAGCAATGAAAGACGGCAGTAGGAAGACAACGAATGACCCCAGAAGGAGGCAATGAAAGTCCTCATAAGGAGGTTAATGAGGAAATTGCAGAATGGAAACAAGTCAGCACGCCATCAGTGACAGACTTGATCAAGAGTGAAACCAAAGTGGTTTAGCTGAAGTTATGCCAAGTAGAAATGAAGGTTCCATCTGTGAAAAGTATATGTCCAGTAAGAACAGGATGGATTCCCTTCATAAGAAACGTAGAAATGAAAGACTCCAAAAGAATCTCGGAACTATTGAACATGGAGCGGAATTTGGGAGGCGTGATGGTGCAATGGCTCGCACTGCTGTCTCATGGCGCTGAGGATCCGGGTTTGATCCCGCCACTGGTCACTGTCCGTGTGGAGTTTGCACATTCTTCCTGTGTCTGTGTGAGTCTCACCCCCGCAACCCAAAGGTGTGCAGAGTAGGTGGATTGGCCACGCTGAACTGCTGCTTAATTGGAAAATGTTTATAAGAAAGAACACACAGAGGAATCAGATCTAGAGAAGACATTAAAACAATAAGATGAAATGGCTGACAGCAAATTTGATTAAAAAGTTGCAAACATTAGCAAAACTAAGTTAAAATAGAGAAGTTAATGAGACAATGGAGAATAAGCTGAATTCCATGCAAAAGCAACTGGAAAATAAGAACAATTCCAGTGCAGAATTGAATTGTGAGAATAAGAGCTCGAAGAAGGGAAGCTTGGCAATGAGAAATTAACTGAATAAGTAAAAACATTGGGCGGGATTCCCTGCTTCTGAAACAAGGTATTGACGCCGGTGCAGGATCCGTGGAGGTCTATGACTGCAATCTTGCGTCGCCCCTGGACCGATTCAGCTACTGTTAAGGGGCTAGCACTGGCACCACGTGGAACAAAATTGATTCCAATGAGAAACGGTCTGGATACACCTGTGCACTGAGGTTGTTGTTCCTGGCAGCTACCCGCCCCCCCCCCCACTTCACCACCACCACCCGACCCCCCCACCCCCCACGGTGCCAGGTGCGTCATGATCTGGCAGATACGTCATACTGTCTCCCTGCTCCACCAGAGTCTTCGACAGCATGCCCGATCTGGCAGGCCCATGAATGATAGTTGCTGCCGGTACACACAATGCCTCATGCGGAGCCTCCTTGACACCTCCTCCCCCTCGGCCTCATGGGCGGCTGGCTCTCCATCCTGGGCGACTACCTCCTGTTCTTCTGGGGCAGGCTCCACTGCTGCATGCTCCGCTGCTACACTCTGCTGCTGCAGTTTCGTCCTCCTCAATCAGCGGCAGCTCATACAGCCGCAGGGCACGCCCGGGGCTGCGTCGATTGGCAAGAAGGCCAACATTGCTGGTTGTATTCCAATATCCATTGTCTACAGAGGGCGAAAGGCCGACATGTCAGCATTATTTGTGCCCCCATGCCCAACCAGGTCCAATGGGCTACACGCCGGTTGGCACTATGGACTCTTCCCAGGCATGCATCCTCATCCCCGTACTCCTCGTCCTGTCTTGCCCGACAATCTGGGGACCTCTGGCCCTGTCGCCTGTCCCTGATGCCAGTGGTACCATTAGCTGGCACTGCCCTTGCCAGAGGTACGCTCCGCGGAACATATCCAGGGCCCTCATAGCGGCCATAATGGGCATTGCCCTGGGTGGGCCACATTATGCCCCACCAGCAGGTGGTGGTTGAGTGGGGGGGGGTGGGGGGGGGCGTGTTGTGGAGGTGCAGTAGTGGTGGGTGGCGACACCCACACGGCCGGTGTCACTCTGCAGAACCAGGGGCCAAGGTGGGTGGTCAATGAGGTGCGCAGCAAGATTGTTGCCTTGCAGGCTGTGGCAATGGCGGTCCATGCCTGAACATTGACCCAGTCATGCAGTGGGGGGGGGGGGGAACTCCGGCCATTCGGCCTGTTCCCCGATCACCTCTCCTCCTCCCTGGCCCTAGCCGTCCCACCCCAGTCAGCTTGGCCACTGTCCGGCCCGGCTGCCCACAGTTGTGCCACCCTGTGTCCTACATCCTCTCTGTCCTCATCAGCCACGATGGCGGTTTCGCGATTTTTAAAAGCACAAGTGAACCGTTCTGTCTGGAGTTCGGCCTGTCGGAGGTGGAAAATTGCAGAGGCCCCAGATGGGTCGGGCCCACTAATAACATACAAACGCTGTTTATTGTATGTGCGTTCCAGACCTCATCGATGCTGCTGTCGAGGTGCCGAAGAACTGCGATTTGGCGTCAAATTGGTGCCCAGTCACACCAGCAAAGAATCACGCCCAGTGAAATTGACAGCAGAATCAACAATCCAGACAGAGAAAGTAACTGTGATTACGTTCTGGAACAAGATTCCTAAAATGTTCACCCTAGCAGAAAAGCACAAGAACCAATGTGAGAAAATGGTTGATCAAAAAGATGCTGAATTGAAATGCTGGAAAGACAAGAAACTTTATCACACAATCGAAGTACCAGAAACATAGGGCGGGATTGTCTGATCCTGAGGCGAAGTGTTGACGTTGTCGTATACGCGTCGCCTTTCCCAACGGCGTTAACGTGGTCTCAGGATCAACAATTCTGGCCCCCACAGGGAGCCAGCAGGGCACTGGTGCGAACCACGCTGCTCAGATGGGCGCTGCCGGTCCGCGCATGCGCAGTGGGACTGGCACTATTTCCGCGCATACGCGGTGTCTCTCTTCTCCACGCCGGCCCCGACGCAACATGGCATAGGGCTACAGGGGCCGGCGTGGAACAAAGGATGCCCCCCCGGCTCGGACCCCCCCCCCCCCCCCCCCCACAGGCTGCCCCCGGATCCTTCAACACTGAGGTCCCGCCAGTTAAGACCAGGTTAGAACGGTGCCGGGGGACTCCGGTTTTTACGGCTGCTCGGCCCATCCTGGGCGGAGAATCGCTGGGGTGGGGGGCCCATAGAGCGGCTCCCGGTCGGCACGTGCCGACAACGCCGGCACCAATGCCGCTGATTCTCCGTCCTGGCGATTCGCGCCGGTCGTGGAAATTCTCTGGCCCGGCCCAGGGCTGAGAGAATCCCGCCCATTATACCACAACTATTCCTCCAGACGTGACAGACCAAGATTGTGAAATATAATGCAGTGTAATTAACGTGGGATTGGAGAGTGACTCCACCCACAGACTAAACAGTCTAAGACAGAACCTGGTAAGCAACAAGCCTGCATGAAACAGCTCCATGCATGACTATATTTGGAACTGTAAATAGTTAATGTGTACCAATACCAGGGGCTGGTTTAGCTCACTCAGCTAAATCGCTGGCTTTTAAAGCAGACCAAGCAGGCCAGCAGCACGGTTCGATTCCCGTACCAGCCTCCCCGGACAGGCGCCGGAATGTGGCGACTAGGGGCTTTTCACAGTAACTTCATTGAAGTCTACTTGTGACAATAAGCAATATTCATTCATTCATTCATAAAAGTGTTTATGCTGAAACAGTCAGAAGTCTTACAACATTAGGTTAAAGTTCAACAGGTTTATTTGCAATCACGAGCTTTTGGAGCATATCTCCTTCATCTGGTGAGTGAAGAGGTAGGTTACACAAACAAAGCAGATATAGGTGAAGCCAATGATGCAAGATGATACTTTGAATGCGAGTCCTTTCAGGTAATTAAGTCTTCACAGGTCCAGATGATGCAACTGGAGAGAGGGATAATCATAGGTTAAAGCGGTGTGAATTTTCTCAATCCAGGATAGTTGTTAGGATTTTGCAAGTCCAGGATTGGTGCGGGGTCAAATGTAGTGAGACATGAATCCAAGATCCCGTTTGAGGCTGTTCTCATGCGTGCGGAACTTGGTTATAAGTTTCTGCTTGGTGATTCAGCGTTGTCGCGCGTCCTGAAGGCCACCTTGGAGAGAGCTTACCGGAAGATCAGACGCTGAGTGCCCTTGACTGCTGAACTGTTCCCCGACTCGAAGGGAGCATTCCTGCCTGGTGATTGTTGCACGATGCCTGGTCATCCGTTGTTGCAGCACACATCGGGGCATCCTTTCCTACGGCGCATAAGGTAGACAACGTTGGCCGAGTCACACAAGTATGTACTGTGTAACCGGTGGGTGGTATTCTCACGTGTAATGGTGGTATCCATTATCGATGATCTGGCACGTCATGCAGAGATTGTCGTCAATGAAGACTAACATCGTGTCAAGGCTACCCCGACTACTTTCCTTCAAACAACAGCGCAACCTCAAATAGGCCATTGTTTGCAGCAAACTACCCAGCCTTCAGAACAGTGACCACGGCACCACACAACTCTGCCATGGCAACCTCTGATGTGGTACATTGGCGAGACCATGCAGACTCTGCGACAACGGATGTACGGATTACGATATCGGAGTTGGGCAACGGAGAATCCTGCTTTTTTTTTTCAGAAATAAAGCACATCTGACCTCAGACAAGATCTCATGACTTCCCAATGTGTCCCAGAGTAATTTTGATAGTTAATCCGTTCAAACTATTTGTTATATGATCATAAAGTACTGGCACTCTGAGACAATCCCCTGAAAGAAAAACCCAAGCATTCTTAATGGTATTATGTTGAAAAATGGCAGATGTAATTATCTAAAGTGAAAAGGTTTTTTTCAAATGCGTTAGAAAAATAACATCTGCGACAGCAGGATGAATTTTTGAACGGTGATTAGATTTCCTTTCAAACTGCTACATTAGTGCTTTTCAACTGGAAGCTTGTTTATGAAGACGTGTTTCCTCAGTTCTCAGTAGAGGAATTTTTCCTTTATCAATCTCAATTAAGTGGAATTTTCCACCTTGTGTGGCTTCTAACCATTCTGAAACATGTGTCAAGTTAATGAGACAATATGAGAAAAAGCTATAAAGTGTGGAACAGTTTGTCACTTCAGCACCAAATGGATGTGCAAATGCGGCAGCTGTTAATTGTCATAATTCCGACACGGAGTCTTTCTCATGATTATGTAATTATGCCAATTTGTATATGGAGATTTCCATTTGGTACATTTAAACAGTTAACAAACCCAAAGGGTCAAAAAATACATTGTCTACATTTTATATTCATTGAATAATGTAAAATGAATCAAGTTACAACAGACATCATCGAAGCAGAAGGTCTCTTTTTTAAATTTGTTTTCAGGATGTGGACAAGATTGTCAGATTGATTGCTCACCTCTAGTTGCCCTGAGAAGCTGTTGGCAGGTTAGGCCTCGTGCCAATGGCACTCCTACCAATGGACTCCAAGCTCTTGATCATGTAACTATGAAGATGGAAGGACCATATATGTCCAAGTCAGAAATGGTGTATAACTTGAAATGAAACCTGAGGCGATAAGAACAGAGATGGTTCTCCCATCACTTTGATGGGTGAATGTTTAACGAGGAGGCTACCTGTTCACCATTCAGGTTTGTGTCAACTCATATGCGGGGCGAAATTCTCCGACCCCACGCAGGGTCGGAGAATCAGCCAGCAGCGGCGTTAATCCCGCTCCCGCAGGGTTTTTAATTCTCTGACCGGCCAAAAACCGGCGCTGCGCAAATCCCGCCGGCAGCCTCTGAAAACAGCTGGCGCCGGCGGGATTTCATTATATTTTTGTTTCCACAAATCTCCGGCCCGGATGGGCCGAAGTCCCGCCGACGTGGCCACGGGTCACGTCGGCGAAAATCACAGTAGCTTTAAAACGGCGTCAACCATTGATGATGGTTGACGCCGTTCAGTGTCGGGGGGGGGTTTGTGGCATCGGGGGGGGGTTGCGGCATCGGGGGGGGGTTGAGGCATCGGGGGGGGGTTGCGGCATCGGGGGGGGGGTTGCAGCATCGGGGGGGGTTGCGGCATCGGGGGGGTTGCGGCATCGGGGGGGGTTGCGGCATCGGGGGGGGGTTTGGGGGCAGCGGCATGCAGAGAGGGGGGCGACGGATGCCCGGGGCCAACGCACCGTCGCCCCCCCTCTGTACGCCGCTGCCCCCTACCCCAACCACCCCCCCCTCACCACCCCGACCTCCCTCCAACGCCCCTACCCCCCTCACCACCCCTACCCCCCTCCCCACCACCCCTACCCCCCTCCCCACCACCCCTACCCCCATCCCCACCACCCCTACCCCCCTCCCCACCACTCCTAACCCCCTCCCCACCACCCCTACCCCCCCTCCCCACCACCCCTACCCTCCTCCCCACCACCCTTACCCCCCTCCCCACCACCCCTACCCCCCTCCCCACCACCCCTACCCCACTCCAACGCCGCCCCCCATCTCTCGCAACGCCGCAACCCCCCACCCTCAACGCCGCAACCCCCCCTTATCGCCGCAACCCCCCCTCTCAACGCCGGGCCCCCCCCCTCTCAACGCCGGGTCCCCCCCCTCTCAACGCCGGGTCCCCCCCCCCACTCAACGCCGGTACCCACACCCCGTCCCCCTCCCTCGGAAGGCCAGTACCCACACCCCCCCCTCCCTCTGAAGGCCGGTACCCACCCCCCCTCTCCTCCTCCCCCCCTTCCTTCCTCCTCCCCCCTTCCTTCCTCCTCCCCTTTCCTTCCTCCCCATCCTCCTTCCTCCTCCCCCCCTCCTTCCTCCTCCCCCCCTTCCTTCCTCCATTAGTGGGGGGGGGTGCGGCGTTAGTGGGGGGGGGTGCGGCGTTGGAGGGGGGTAGGGGTGGTGAAGGGGGTAGGGGTGGTGAGGGGAGGGGGTTGGGGTCGGGGAAGCTGCGTGCAGAGGGGGGGCGATGGTGCGTTGGCCCCGGGCATCCGTCGCCCCCCTCCTCTGCACGCTGCTGCCCCTACCCCAACCCCCCCCTCACCACCCCTACCCCCTTCACCACCCCTACCCCCCTCCAACGCTGCCCCCCCTCCAACGCCGCCCCCCCTCTCTCAACTCAACACCGCAACCCCCCCCCTCTCAACTCAACGCCGCAAACGCCCCCCCCCTCTCCTCTCAACTCAACGCCGCAAACCCCCCAACGCCGGGTCTGTCTCTCTCCTCCCCCCCCCCCAAAATGCCGGTCTGTCTCTCTCCTCCTCCTCCCCCCCCCCAATGCCGGTCTGTCTCTCTCCTCCTCCTCCCCCCCCCCCAATGCCGGTCTGTCTCTCTCCTCCTCCCCCCCCCCCCAATGCCGGTCTGTCTCTCTCTCTCCCCCCCCCCCCCAAAATGACGGTCTGTCTCTCTCCTCCTCCCCCCCCCCCCCAAACGCCGGGTCAGTCTCTCTCCTCTTCCTCCTCCCCCCCCCCCCCCCAAACGCCGGGTCTCACCACTTCCGCAGCTGGTGAAACTGACGCGTATCGCGTCAGTCCGCTGCTGGCCCCTCCGGGAACGGAGAATAGTCGCCTAAAAGAAGGCTCCCACGCCGGAATCATCTACACCAATTTTGCTCGCCGGAAATCGGCGTTACGACGGTCTGCAGAGAATTTCGCCCACGATGTTAAACCCAGTTTTGATTTACAGACATGATTGCAAATGTTATTGGCGCTGAGGTCCCAGGATCGATCCCGACCCCTGGTCACTGTCCATATGGAGTTTGCACATTCTCCCCGTGTTTGCGTGGGTCTCACCCACACAGATCCAGAGAAATGTGGAGGCTAGGTGGAATGGCCATGCTAAATTGCTCCTTAATTGGAAAAAAAGAATGGGGTACTCAAAATATATGAAATCACTGGCTTCACAATGTATTTGTTTGCCCTGTAGGGATCAGGCTCTGTTCTCCTCAAATGTTGAAATTGCTTGATGACAGAGACTTCTCCATCTGGATCTGTCCATGATTATATTACCCATGTAATTTACAGGCTCTGAGACTGGCTTTCAGAATGCCTTCCTATCCAAGCATGGGATTGTCTATGGTGCAGGTTCCTGCACTCAGATGGTCACAGAATAGCACCTAGTAGGTATGAGTCCTCCATGCAAACCACATGGGCAGCCATTCAAAACCGAGTTCTGATCAACTCTCAATACGCGGTGCAGATCCTTGCAGGAAGTCTGGTGTTAGAACTTTCATTCAGTCACTTGATGTTTCAAATGTTGTTAAACATTTTGAAATGTTTAACAAAGCAGCAAAGGTGGAATGCAGTTTGGTGTTTTATGTAATACCAGTAAATTTGCCATGCCTTCATGAGAAAAAGGTGAGAACCGCTTCCTGGTAGACTTTAATATTTGTTTTCAGTCAACCTCCATGCTTTCTCTGGTGGGTGAACCTGCCAAATGCTGAACCTTCTTTTGTTAGGCAGTGGTTGATTTCATCACCCAACGTGGTGCTATTATCGGAGATGATAGTCCCACTATAGAACATCTGGACTTAGTTGAGAGGTGTATTGTTGATTGTGACTCTGTGGTCTAAAGGTGGTGAGATCATAAGAACAAAAAAGGTAGGAGTAGACCAAGAGACTGTAGAAGTCTAAAAGCATTGAACTGCATTGCTTACATTCAATTTCATGAACTACTACCTTTTACAAGCTTTCTGATTGACAAGTCCAGGCAGTTTCAAAGAGAAGATTAAGATTATTTATATAGTTCTGTAGGGATCCATTAAATCAGAGGAGCAACTGCTTTCCTAACTGCAGTTATTTTTAAGGCTGTATCTTTGTGCTCAAAAACTGAGAACAAAGAGACAACACCTTAAAATAAATTGCAACTAGAAAAACAGCTGCTCCTCTGAGCGAATGTATCCTTGCAGAGCAATATAAACAAACAGTCCTGATCCTCTCTGTGTAGCTTCCTGGACCAGTCAATCACAAAGCTTGTAAAAGGCAATAATCCGTGAAATAGAATGTAAACAAAGCAGTTCAAAGCTTTTCGGCTTTTCCGCATTCAAACTGGCTGAAAATAATTAAAGTACAATGAAACTGACTGAAATTGAAAAAAAACTTCAAAGGTTTCCACTGCATTAAAGGGAATACTTTTACATCCATCTCACAGATCTTTGAACTTAGCATGCTGACAGACTGTTTAAAGGGTTTAGGGAGACAGATGGGACCACTTGCACTTTATTATCACAGAACTGTATTTTTGAAACACTGGCAGACTGTTTAAAAGCTTTAAAGGCTGCATATGGATGAGGTATCACACAACCTCCATTCCAGTAAAGACAACCAACCTGAGTCTGGTAGCCCAGCACAAGACCCCCTGATCTCCACCCCCACTCTTGGCACCCTGGAGGCATTTGGAGGGAGGATACTCACTCCCTTGGTACTCCCTGCAAGATTGGCACTGCCAAGGGGTGAGGCCTGGGGGGGGGGGGGGGGGTGCTCACGGAGGCTGAAGAGGCAACAAGGGGGTGCGGAAAATTAAAAGGGCTGAATGGGGGGCACAGTGTTTAGGTTGAAGGCAGGGATTGAGGAGGAGCCCTTGACAGTGATATAGGGGAGGGGCTTACCAGCGATATGGGGAAATGGAGGCTGCAACAGGAGCATTTTGAAATTAGCGCACCCTTCAAAATGGGCGTCCCAGTCTCTGAGGAACAGGACCTGTCAGGGAGATTAATACCTGCCCCTCTCAGGCCCAGTCACAACCCCTGGGTGCCACTGAATGGTATTGACAACCCGGTTGAGAGTAAAGTTTATTCTAAGTGCCAAAAATAATACATCAGAATCATTCCGAGTGGCAGGGGGAATCACTCCAGTTTTCCCACTGTTCGAAGCACTTAGGGCGAAATTCTCCGACCCCCACGACGGGTGGGAGAATAGCGGGAGGGCCTTCCCGACATTTTTGCCGCCCTCCCGCTATTCTCCCCCCCCCCGCCGAAGTCCCGACCCGAACGGCAAACACACCTGGTCTGGCCGTTCGTAAAAACGGCGTCACAAACTCGCTTTTTATAACCATGGCACCGATTGGCACGGCAGTACCACGGCCGTGCCAAGGGTGCCATGGGCCCGCGATCGGTGGGCACCGATCGCGGGCAGCGGGCCCGATGCCCGCGCACTACTTGTCCTTCCGCCGCCCCGCAGTATCCATTCGCGGGGCGGCTGAGGGGCAACCCGGCCCGCGCATGCGCGGGTTTTGCGCAAAAACGCCATGACGTCACCCGCGCATGCGCGGGTTGGAGTATTCCAAACTGCGCATGCGCGGCTGACGTCATATGACGCGTCAGCCGGCGCTAACTCCAGCAAGCGGGCTTAACGATTTTCGTTAAGCCCGTCTTGCCGGAGCCTACGGCGTCGGGCTGCTAGCCCCGACCGGGGACCAGAATCGGTCCCCGGTCGGGAAGGGGAGAATCTCGCCCAGTGTCTCCAATCGGGAGAATCGAGGCCCTTATCTTGTTTATTAGCCTTTTATTAATTGTCTTTTATGAAATCCAAGTATACTACGTCTGATGGTGCCCTTTTATCTACCCACCTAGTTGCATCCTCGGAAAACTATGATACACTTGTGAAATATAATTTCCTATTCATAACGCATGTTGTCTTTGTCTGTTCATATTGCGACTTTCTAAGTGCATATGAAAGATTTTCTGAATAGGGGATTCCAGCATTTCCCCGATGACTGATATTAAATTAACTGGCCTGTGCTCCTCTCCACTTTCTTTCTTGAATAGCGAAGTTACATTTACTAACTTCTAATCCACAGGAACTGTTCTAGAATCGAGAGACTTTTGGAAAAACCACAACAAACGCACGCATCCATTACCTGTGCAGCTATCTCCTTTAAAAAACCCTACGATATGGTTGGTCAGGTCTTGGGGATTTGTCAGATCTTAGGTTCATACAATCCCTGCAGCAGGGTGAACGCTGCCGGCGGATTCATTTTTTTACAATGGTCACTCGGCCCATCCTGACCGGTGCCGCGCCAACCACGCCCGCGCCAATGGCACCACGCCAACCACGCTGTGCGGAGAATCGCGTCCCGGCGTCACAGCGGTGTGGCGCGATTCACGCTGGTCACGGGGATTCTCCAGCCTGGCCCTGGGCTGAGAGAATCCCGGCCCTTGACTTTCTTCATTTTATCATGTATTAAAGAGACAGTCACAAATATAATTAATTTACAAAACTTCACATTCATAACGCAGCCCATTGCAAATGGCCTGGTAAATCTCTCACGACTGTTCCTTATTGAGGTTTGAGTAGGTTATTGAAAGACATTGGGCGGGATTCTCCGACCCCCCGCCGGGTCGGGGAATCGGCAGTGGACGTGTGAATCCTGCCCCGCCACTCCGACGCCGGCTGCCGAATTCTCCGGCGCCAGTTTTTTGGCGGGGGAATGGATCACGCGGTGCCTGTCAGGGGCCATTGGCAATGGCCCACCGGCGATTCTCTGGGCCCCGATTGGCCGAGCGGCCACCCGTTTTTGGCCAGTCCCATCGGCATGAAATGGACTAGGTCCACACCAGTGGGACCTGGCTTGAGGGGCAGCCTGCGGTGTCCTCAGGGGGGCATGGGCGGATCCGGCCCTGGTGGGGGGGGGGGGGGGGGGGGGGGCACGGTGGCCTGGCCCATGATCTGGGCCCACCGATCTGCATGTGGGCCTGTCCCGTGGGAGCACTCTTTATCTCCGCGCCGGTCTGTGTCAGGCTCCACGAAGGCCGGCGCGGAGAAGAAACTCCCTGCGCATGCACAGGAAACACGGCAGCAGTTCTGAGCTTGCGCCAGAACACGCTAGCACTCCTGCTCATGCGCCAACACACGCCAGCTGGCAGAGGCCCCTCGGCGCTGGTTGGCGTGGTGCCAACCACTTCAGCGCTGGCCTAGCCCCCAGAAGTGCGGAGGAATCTTCACCTTTCGGGCGGCCTAACGCTGGAGTGGTTTTTGCCACTTTTTGGCACCGGTGCGGCCCACCCCACGGGTTGCGGGAGAATCCCATCCATTGTCTCCATCTCTTCCTCCTCTCTCTACTAGTAGCTTGCCCTACTCTGTTCAACCCTGTTCATCCTCCTCATCATAATAGAGGCCAAGATGGACTTTCATGCATTACACACGTTTTTATTAAAACAAGTGGCTCATATAGAATAATTGAAGGCAGGATTCAGAATGTGCCATGCCACTCCTTACAGTTGCAGCAACATTACAGAACTCAGAAGACTGCCTGACTCTTCCAAAAGCAGAAATCAATCTGGAACCAACCTGTAAGAGTTGGCAAATCTTTTAAATTGGCTGGTTTATGGCCCTTCTTGTTACTGAACACATGTTCAGCTGCACAAAATTAAATGAGAATTCTAGCTCATCTGTTTAGCTCCTGTATGGCAGTGCTGGTGTCAAATCAAAGTTACATGCTGACTGATGTTACAGTGTACTAATTTGCATACTCTTGTAAATGTTCACTGTGCACACAATAATGCCCTCACCAAAATGGGGTCCAAGATAGCTTGTCTGAGACATGTGTACACCCAGCACAGACATCACTTTGAGGGCAAAATGACACTCGTGGCATCGAAGAGACAGGTGCTACACCAGCAGAGTTTCAAACCTAGATGTGCTGCAATGGGGCTTTGAAAGGGCAGAAGATTTTGAATCACTGTCCTTAGTGGCCTGTTGAGTAAGTGAATAGAGACAAGAATTTTGTGGCCCCTTTCTGTCGCACTGCATCCTGCAGTTTTATCATGACTACACTAAGCGTATCTCTGCCTTTCACTGGGATGTTAGCACTGCTGCCGCACAACTCCAGGGACGCAGGTTCAATTCTGGCCTCAGGTAACTGCCTGTGTGGACTTTACACTTTCTCCCCGTGACAATGTGGGTTTCCTCCGGGCGCTCCGGTTTCCTCCCACAGTCCAAATATCTGCAGGTTAAGTGGATTGGCCATGCTAAATTGCCCCTCTGTCTCCAAAACGTTTAGATGGGGTTACTGAGTTACGATGATAGGGTGGAGGCATGGGCTTAAGTCGGGTACTCTTTTCAAGGGCCGCTGTAGACTCGTTGGTCCGAATGGCCTCCTCCTGCACTGTAAATTCTATAAAATATTTGTAGAAGAAGAAAATCTGCCAGTAGAGAATGGGTGTTTGGCAGAGGTCACTGCAGAGGTGGAGGGGAGGGAAATGAGGAGTGGCGACACAGTTGACTGCAGTTGACTGCAAGCATCACTCTCCCATTTGTCATCCTTGCCACTGGGTACTTGGTTTATTTTAGATGGACAGAAAATCTCTGCTCTGATCCATTTGTTGCCCATTTCCTTGTGTTTTGCGTAGCCTCCCATTACAATGTGCAGATAACCTTGCATTACACGTTCACAAAGAGGGGATTGAATGTTGGTTGATTGACATGTTTCTTCAAAATCTGTAGTGTAGCTATCCAATTCCGCTAAATTAATTTGGACAACTAGACTGAGATTTCCTGGCGTTTCCTTCAGCTTGTTTGATACGTTTATGGTGAGTTTTCATTAATTACCCTCCCTTTAAGGATATGAATGAAAGTTTTGACTTCTTGAAACACTTAAGATTATAAATTTAAGAAAGCAGGATTTACTAGTCATCATTTTTCCTAGTGCTAGTTTATCACAGAATTATTGAATAATTATGGTGCAGAAGGCAGCCATTTGGCCCTGCTCTCCAATTGAGCAACTCACCTAATTCCATTCTCCCACCTTGCCTGTAAAGCTGCACATTCTTCCTTTTCAGGAAACTGTCTAATTTCCTTTAAAATGCTTCAATGGAACCTGCCTCTGCTGCACTCTCAGGCAGAGCATTCATTCCATACCCTCACCACTCGTATTAAAAGGTTTTCCCTAATTTCACTGTTGCTTCTTTCAGTAATTACTTTAAATCTGTGCTCTCTCATTCTCGATCCTTTCTCGAGTGGGAACAGCTTCTCGCTATCAACTCCATCCAGGCCCCTCTTGGTTTTGAACACCTTTCCTCTTCTTTCCTCTCAGGTAAACAGTCCTAACGTATCGATAATTTTCTCACTGAAGTTCGTCATCCAAGGAATCAGCCTCATAAATCCTCTCTCTGCCCTCTCTCTTATGACTTCACATCCTTCCCAAAGTACAGCTCCCAGTAATGGACACATTACTCCAGCTGTGACCGAATAAGTGACTTATAAAGTTCAACATAACCGCCTTGCACTTGTACTCGATGCCCCTATTAATAATACACATGTTTTTGTATGCTTTATTAACTGCTCTCTCAGCCTGTCCTAGCTCCTTCAATGATTTATACATATATACACCCAGGACCGCCTGCTCCTGCACCATTTTTAGAGTTGCATCTGCGATTTTATATTGGTTCTCCAAGTTCTTCCGACCAAAATTAATCACTTCATTATGTCCGTATTGAACTTAATCTGCCACTTGTCCACCTATTCGAGCAACTTTCCTTTTGTAGCTCTACACTATCCTCTTCCCATTCACAATGCTTCTGAGTTTTGTATCACATGCAAACTTTGACATCATGTCCTCAGCGCAAAGATCGAGGTCATTAACATTTAGTAAAGCAGGGATCCCGACGCTTGCCCCTGGGGAACTCCACTACAAATTTTTCTCCAGCCTGAAAAACCTCCATTAAGCACAGCTCTGTTTCCTGACACTCAGCCAATTCTGTATCCATGTCACAAGTCTGTTGTGCAGCACTTTATCCAACGCCTGCCGGAAATGTATTTACAGCAAACTGACAGGCTTTTCCCCCGTAAACCCTCTCTGTTACCTCTTCAAAAACTCCAGCAATTTAGTTAAACATCAGTTTCCCTTAGGAAATCCATGCAGACTTTCCTTAATTAGCTGGGGTTCTCTGTTCCCGCCGGCAGCGTACCCCACCCATGGATTTCCCGGTGGCGTGGGGTGTCTCCGATGGAAAATCCCATTAACAAGCAGTGGAAGTAGAGAATCTCGCCTCCAATGAATGGCGCGCCTCTGAGAAACACGTGGTTGGGGAGGGGTGGGGGGGGGCGGTGCGGAGAATCCAGCCCATAATCTAATTTCTTTCACTATTTCTTTTGGTCAGATTTCAAACCACAGATTTTAGATTCTCAATCATTATCATGCGACAAATAAGTTTACTTCAAAATGCCTGGAAGACACTAACAGAGTATGACAGGTCCAAATTTTACCAGGCCTTTGGTGAAGGTACAGGAAAGTGTGCTGAGGCGATGCCTGATGTGTTTCCATAGCCATGCCTTTTCGGCAGCAGTGGGAACAACGACAGAACAGTGGAGGAATCCAGCCAGGGTGAAAGTAACTTAAATTACAGTTATTGCTGTGCTTTCCTCCTCACTATTTACCATCCCATCAATTTGCGTGTCATCTGCAAACTTACTGATCATACCTTTCACATCCACGTCCAGATCATTATTGTACATTACAAACAGCAATGGAACTAGTACCGATCCCTGCAGTGCACCACTGGACACACGCTTCCAGTCACAAAAGCAACCTTTGACCATCATCCTCGGACTCCTGACACAAAACCAATTTTTGATCCAATTTGCCAAATTGCCCTGGATCCCATGGGCTCTTTCCTTCTTGATCAGTTTCCTATGTGGGACTTTGTCAAAAGCCTCACTGAAGCCTATATCGGCTGCATTAACTTCACTGGCCCCATCTGCATATCTAGTAACTTCCTCAAAAAAATCAGTCATTATTGTTAGACATAATCTCCCTTGACAAAGCCTAGTTTTGATTAATCTTTGCCTCTCTAAATGGAGATTATTTCGTTGAAATTTTCCAATAATTTCTCTGCCACTAATGTTAGAGTCACTGGTCTATAACTATTTATCCCTACTTTCCTTCTCGACTAATGTTACCACATTCGCTGTCCTCCAGTCCTCTGGCAGCTCTCCTGTGGCCAGAGAGAATTTGAAAATTAGCCGCAGAGACCTTGAAATCTCCCTTGCCTCACAATACAGCCTGGGATACAAGTCACCTGGGCTGGGGATTTATGCACTTATAAGCCCTCTAAAACCGCCAACACCCACTAACGATAATTTCATCTCACGCATGCGCTCACATAAAGGCCCAACAGTCAGAGGCATCGCTCCGGTTGATGGAGCGCAGGGCAGATGCCCCCAGCCAGCATGGGAGAGCCAGTGCTTTAAAACAAGGAGGCAGGCGATTGTTGGAAGAGCCAGACTTCAGGAGGAGTGGGAGTGGTCAATGAGGCTCCCCACTTTGCCCCTGCCTTTGCATCTCCATCACAAATCCCTTGCTGGTACAGCATACCAGACTGTACTGGTTTACATTCACCTCTGAATCCAGCAATAAATACAAAATTATAAAAGGATCAAATTGTAAATGTGGAGTAAAAAGATTAAAAAGAGTGATTCGCCTATGAAGTAGGTATGAAACTTGAACTGCAGAGTTCATCTGTTCGGCAAAGTTTCAAGAAGTTAACAAACATGCCTGGGCATAGTTGTGCGCTGAAGGACATTAATATACTATGGCACAACCTCTAATTCAAGGCAGTTCCTGAAAGTACAGGATAAAAGCAAAATACTGAGGATTTTCCCTTCAGCAGAACTACTTCAAGGTAGGCATTCTTCAGCTCTGAAGAAGAGTCGTACGGACTTGAAACGTTAACTCTGTTTCTCTCTCCACAGATGCTGCCTAACCTGCTGAGTATTTCCAACACTTTTTATTTTTATCCCTGAAAATACAGGATGGTGTTAATTGGCAATATGCCTCACTGGCCCACCCTAGTGGGGTTACCTGCAGTATGTGGTCCCGACAGCCTTTGGGTAAAATAAAAGCCATTTTGTTAATGTGGCTCAGTGATAATGTTCTTTTCAAAATAAATGGAGCTCAAGCCCACACTTAAGAAACTTGAGCTCATAAGTCTTGGTTGAATGTTACTGCAGTGCTGTTGAAAGTGTTTCTTTAAAACGAGATAAAAATGGCCCATTTAGGCTGGTGTAGACATGACATTATTTGAAGGAGAATCGGGGTAGTTTCCTGTTGTTCTGGCAATATTTCTCCCTCACCCAACACCACGGAAGTGGTGTATTTCCTTCACACTTACTGTGCACAAGTGGATGTGTACAAGCACATTGTCTGTGTAACTGAGAGTAGTGGACGCTGCTGGAACTCAGGAAACTGAGCCCAAAACTAAATTAGTTTTGAATTAGTGTATGCAAAAATATAAAGTCAACAAGGGATCAAATAAATAGTTTGGAAACCCAGCTGCAACCATCTGTTCTTTAAAATTAGAACAATTGTTTTTTTTTATACTTGCTCTCTTGCATACAAAACTGTTTGCGAGCTGACTAGAGACGTAACAGGATAAGGAAGAAAAATGGTTATACCTGAGAAAGCACAGGAGATATTCAATGTGATCGTCCACTGGCTGAAAATGTTGTATTCCTCGACAAGGTAAGATTTAGAAGTTTTGGTTATGGAGAAGATGCTTCCTTCAACACAAATTTTACATTAAGCTAAAGCAATGTTGACAACTGCAGCAGTTGAGGGCAGGATCACATTCGATATTTATGGTAAACCTATGGAACATGTTGAGTTAGTCTTCTTTTTATTAAGCCCCTCAACTTCCCCGAATGCAGACATTTAATAGCATAACAACTAGGTTTTTGATGCCTTTTAAATATGGCACCCAGACATGATTCCAGGACGTACACCATTGTGCCCACCCCGCCATGGACTACGGCGCTAAACCCTCCAGTGCATAAATAATGATAGTCCCAGATGGGAGAATTCCTCCCATCGTGTCCCTGCCTCTGGACCAGATACTTTGGGCTGAAGTCCCACTGCAGGACGTGATGCCCATGGAAGGTGTGCTCATTATGTGACCAGACAGATTGAGTAAGAACCTGTAAATGATCCCAGCACATGTATACCAATGGCAGGTGGTTAACATCAACCATGTGATGGAAAGAATATTGGAACCTCTACCATCAACTATTTATAGCTCTGCAATACATCATGCATAAAATAATGCATGTTGCCAAGACAACTTTGAGGCCTTTGGGGGCTGGTTGGTTGATGGCTAGTGAGGATCTGATAGGTGCCAACAGCATGGTATTTGCTGTTTTTACTGGCTGAGGTGGATTTGGGACCGTCCTCTTTGTCTTACCTGTGGTGGAGGATGCAGGACTGTGGGTTGGATCTACCTTTGTTGAAAGAACTAAATAAGCTGTTGTCTAGCATCCTCCCAGTTTATGTTGGAAAGGTAAAGAATGTTCGTTCAATAATGGCTGCTGTCAGTGATTCCATATGGTGAGTCTTTTCTCTGTGCAGTGAAGAATGAAGCCACAGCTCACTCTCTTTCTCCACCATCACCACTGTATGGGAGGAACTTGAATTTCTGGACTTGTCAGAACAGAATGTTGATGGGAAAGTGCTTGTGGCGGTCCATAGTCCAAGCTTTGCAGGGACAAGTTACATTCCTATCTGCGAGATGATGTTCGATTTGGTTGCATGTCCGACAGAAGCTTCTAACAAAGAAAATGCTCCTATCCCAGCGGCCTCTCAGGATATCAAGTCCTCTTCAACAGAGCAGGCAAACAACCTGGATGAGCAGGAATCAACAGAGCCAAAAAGCAATCTAGTGGCAGAGGAGGAAACCAACGCAAAGGAAGATTATGTCAAGGCGGAGGTTGGGGTCCAGTTGAGATGTTTCCATCGTATAGTTTATGAGATCTGTGTCAAGTTCTGCCTGTGGCTAAATAGAGTAAAGTTACACAATTTACTACAGTCGTAATTATAAATATATAGCCACCAGTTATAAGTACAGCCTAGGTTTTCTATCACACATTTCCACACATTCTAATTAACAACTACTAAGAAGGCTTTTAGACATAGGCTACATGTTTCTACTAATTAGTCTGGTATCTTCCAATGCACACATACTGGCCCCAATATTTCTATGGAGGTGGTGATGGTTGAGGGGGAAGCTGTAATTGACCAGAGAAGCCAGCAAAGCCAGAGTGGTGGAGGCCCTGGCAACCTTAATGGCAGGTTCTCATTTAAATAAAGTGATTGAGACTCCTACCAAACAATTAGACCAACTGACAGCCTGGTCAGTGGATGGGAGCACCACCAATTGGTCGGTGCCTGGAAAATAGGGGGTTGGTCCTCAGGAGTTAGTGAGGTAAGGGGGTCAAGGTCATGACCTTGAGAAGCGAGCAGATGGAGGTGAGCAGGAGGGTAATGAATAAAGGTGTGAATGGGAGGGTCTTTACAGTATAGAAGTAGCCCATTCAAGGGAAACCCTTAGTTTCATTGCGAGGCCCCTCGCAACACTTCTGCCTCCCCCAAACCCACCCTGGTCCACATGGAAGACTGAAAAATAAATTCACAATTACTCATTGGGCCCCTTCCAGTCCAGGATGCAGATCCTGACAAATTAATAGTAATATCCTTCCCTTAGCTCAGGTCTCTGATATTACAGATCAGGCCACATTGACATCATTGAAATGGTTCTGCATATTTCAGACCCCGCTTCCTTCCTGTCCGTACGCATCTCAACTGGTCAAAACATGAGGTGAATATGGAAGATAGTTACCGTGGTGATTTTAATTTAAAACTTGGCGACGTTGTTTCACATGCATTAATTCATGACAAGAATTAAACCAAGTTGACCTCTGCTGACTGCGAGACAATAAGCAATAAACTAATAGAAACAAAGATAGATTATGGTACAGAAGGAGGTCATTCAGGTCTGCGCAACTGCATAATAATTAACTGCCGTCTAAAACTGCAAATAATCAAAATTCTCACTGTCAGTGTAACTAAGCAAGAAATAGGCCTTTGTAGTCCGAATGCTTTTTGACGTTTTGAGAAACAGTTGCTCATGCTGAATTATTTAATAGTTTCCTGAGTGGAAGAAATCGAATCTTTCTTCTTAGGCAGTCCCTCGGAGTCGAGCATGAATTACATTCAGACCAAAAATTAGTTCTCAGTGACTGAAGAATCCAACGCGTAACCTGCGGTCTCTGCCACAGGTAGGGCAGGTGGTGGTTGGAGCAGCAGGTAGGTGGGGTGCTTGGGTTGCCACGCGCTCATTTCTCCCTCAATGTTTGGCTGCAGCTTGCTCTCGGCGATGAAACCCGAGGTGTTCAACTCCTTAGTGGACCCACCAGGTTCGCCAATTTCCTTTCGGGAAGGAAGTCTGCCATTCTCACCAGACCTGGCCTACATGGGATTCCAGATACACTCAAAGTGGTTGACTCCTTAAAATACCACTCAGTTTGAGGGCAACAAATGCTGGCGTTGCCTGCAATACCTACAGGAATAAAGAAAACAAAACTTGTTCTGCATAACTAGTGAATGAAAATTCACTTGGAGACCATTTCTCAACCACGTTTCTTCACTGTCTTCACCATGTCAGTAGCTGAGCTGCTGATGGTTGTAGTACGGCATCATGCAAGGTAGTGCCACACAGTCCTGTCGTTTACTCTTCAGGCGAATGTGCAGCAATAGGATGGAACAGCTGTGTGGAATTCCCACAGGGCGACCTGGGGCGGGATTCTCCCCTAAACAGCGGCGCGGGCCATACCGGTCCCGAGGGGTAGCGTGGACCACTCCTGCGTCGGGCCGTTCGGAAGGTACGGAATCCTTCCGGCAGCCGGCACGGAAGGGCTTGGCGCCGCGCCAACTGGCGACAAAGGGCCTCCTCCGGCCAGCGCGAATTGCCGCATGCGCTGGAGCGCCAGCATGTGCTGGCGTCATCCCAGCGCATGCGCAGGGGGTTCTTCTGCGCGCCAGCCATGGCGGACCGTTACACCGGCCAGCGCGGAGGGAAAGACTGCCCCCACGGCAAAGGCCTGCCCGTGGATTGGTGGGCCCCAATCGCACGTCAGGCCTCCTTGGGTGCCCCCCCGGGGCAAGGTCCCCCCGCGCCCCCCCTTCCCCGAGGACTCCGCAGGCCGCCCGCAGAGCCTGGTCCCACCGGTAAGGACCTGACGTATTTCACGCCGGTGGGACGGGCGAAAACAGGCGGTCACTCGGCCCATTGTGGGCCGGAGAATCGCTGGGGGGGCAAAAGACTGATTCGATATGGTAAGAGTGTTCACCAAGTGTAGTTCCAATGGAAGGTAATAACAGGTCTGCAGAATAGATAAGAAGCATCGTTACTTTTCAGTACTTTGACTTCAAAATCTGCTTCCTTAGTTGCTTCTACAAGCAAAACAGTTTAACTCCTTGATGAGACCATCAATTCACGCGAGACGTGGTTAGAAGTGAACAGTGGTTTTAATCGTCTTATAACAGAGCCTGCCTGTGACAAGATGAACTCCAGATGAACTGGCAGGCAGGCTCTCAGCATCAACCTTTATACTTCTGGATATGGGGAGGAGCCATGGGTGGAGCCAAGGGTGGAGCCCAGTACAAACTCCCCTACACTCCCAGTGCATCTCCCCCTAGTGGCAAAGCAGCGCAACTGCTCATGTGCCGAGCTTACAGACATAGTACAACATGCGTAATACAGTGTGAATTACGCTACTGTGATTCACCACACTCCTGTGAGGATTTGTAGGGTTTCAGTTACCATTTTGCCTGGAAGCAGACCCTATAAAAGACCTGATTCAATGCTGCTGCTACAACACAGTTCCTACTTTAGGAGCAACACATTCTAAATGAGATTGCATCGCCTTTACAATATCAAAACTGAATCAGATCAGACCTCACAGCTTATCAGTAAAATGTGAAAGTCAAAAAATATATCTGTGTCCCACCATAATTGTGCCTGCACGTTCTCTTAGAGTAAGAGGAAGTGCAAAAGAGAGGCACCTTCTGCTCATTTTGTAGGCCTGAGGAGACAGGCAAGGAGCATATCTCATATACTTTAGTGTCAATGGAGAAAGAAAATGCATATGTGCAAAGGAAAACTCACCTATCTCCATGCTTCTGATATCCTGAAGACTACTTCATCATTGATCGCCCCTCCACCAGTCCACCGCACCCCCATCCCCCAACTCCCACCAGGTTCACTGCATCTGGGAAATAATGTTGACATGCTCTACTGCAGCTATCTATTATTACGAAAATGTCAGGGGCTTTCTGCATATGTTTTTCCACGCGTGGGAAGGATATGTAAATGAAGCAGCAAGCCTTGACTCACATAGTAGGACACAGCCTGCCTTCCATCTCATCCATGTGACACATGTGAAAAACTGCAATTTTACTCGGGTGGAGAATCTTTAGGCTAGCTTATTAATAAACGTGCAGACATACTAACATACAATTTGACAAATGATGAGATGATTTTGTTGAGAATATTTAATTTCCACAAGATTGCCTAGAACTTCTGTGGAAGTATACTTTTGCTTCAATATTGTTCCATTTGATATTGTTGCAGTTGTTTTTACAAATATGACACATATTTAAGAAATGGCATGAAGATTATTCGTGGAAAATGAGTGTCGCTTGCAAGGCCAACATTTATTGTTCATCCTGGTTGTCCTGAGAATATGATGATAGACCTTTTTCTAAATCTCCTGCTATCTGTGCAATTGTTTTCACACTGTTGTAATATTGGGAGGTCCAGCACTTTTAAGAAATAGCGATATCTGTCCAGGTCAGGGTAATATGTGACTTAGTGGGTCACTTGGATATTGTTCCTGTGCAAGTTCTGCCCTTATTCCTCTATTTGGCAAAGATTTCTGGCTTGCAAGAAGCGTTTCTGCGTTTCTGCAAGTGAATTCCACAGCTGGAACACATTATTGTCATGATACACAAATGGTGGGGCAGCACGGTGGCACAATGGTTTGCATTGCTACCTTACGGCGCTGAGGTTCCAGGTTCGATCCTGGCTGTGGGTCACTGACCATGCTGAATTTGCACATTATTCTGTGTTTTTGTGAGTTTGGCCCCCATAAAATAAAGATGTGCAGAGTTGGTGGATTGACCACGCTAATTTGCCCCTTAATTGGAAAAAATGAATTGGGTACTCTAAATTTATTTTTTTTAAATAATACACAAGTGGTGCAAGGTGTGGTGTATAAACAAGTAGATGGGGTGTTGGTCAAGCTTTCAGCTTTGTATTGGATAGCGTTGAGTGTCTTGAGTATTGCTGAAGTTTCACCCATTCAGACAGATGGAGAGTATTCTATCACATTCCTCACTTGTGCCTTGTATGTAGTGGAGAGGCTTTGGGGAAGTCAGGATGTGAGCCACTTACTGCAAAATACTTAGCAGGTGGCCTGTTCTTGCATCACAGCATTTACACGGCTTTTGCTGTTCGGTTCCTGCTCAATTGTGGACTCATCTCTGTTTTGTTGTGTGTTTGGGCTCGTCCATTCTCCCAAAGTAAGCTGCCCAAGAAAATGAAAAAAATGAAATGAAAATCACTTATTGTCACGAGTAGGCTTCAAATGAAGTTACTGTGAAAAGCCCCTAGTCACCACATTCCGGCACCTGTTCAGGGAGGCTGTTACGGGAATCGAACCGTGCTGCTGGCCTGCCTTGGTTTGCTTTCAAAGCCAGCGATTTAGCTCTGTGCCAAACAGCCCCAAGAGAGTGGTTTGTTAAAACTATTAGTCTTCATTTCCAGCTAGATGTGCGTACAGGGAACTCTGCACTAAGTTGAAACTTTTCCTCCCTGCAGATCACTGCTCCTCAACCATGTGATGCACCATATGCTTCTAATGGTAATCCTTTGCAGCCTCTATCCATGATGTTGATGCTGGTCTCTCTGTCGTGGTAACGTCATTGAACATCAACTGGAGGTGATTGTGCTCTCTCTTGTTTGTAAATTGTAATTTTTCTGACACCTTTGTTGCATGAATGTTACTTGCTGCTTATCATCAAGTTGCAGCTAAATCACTGCCTCTCTTCAGCATATGATGAAGCTGAGAATATTGATCTCCAATGACCATACCACACCTTTGGTGCCAGGTCTGAGTGCAGCTAATGGAAAGTTTTAACCCCCGTTTGTTATTGGCCAGTGTTATTCAGTCACAATAATGTCATTCTCAATCAAGTGCTGCCTAATGTCAAAGGCAGTCACCTCACATCTTGAGCTGGATTCTCCGGTCACCGACACCGAAATCGCGTTTGGCGAACAGCCAGGGAATCACACTTCCCGACCGAATTGGGGGTGGCGGTGCTAATGTGATGCTTTGCCCCCTCCAAAGCGGCACGTATCGATGGCCTCAGGTATCTCGGTGCTCCTCCCCCTGACCGGCCTTGTTCCCGACGGCACAGGACACGTGTGGTCTCATCCATCAGGAACTCAGTGTGGTGGCTGCGGACTCAGACCAGAGCCACCACAGTTGGGGGAGGGCCGATCCGCGGGCAGGGGGGTGACATTATTCGGGGCTGGGGGTACAGTGGTGGGGCAGTCTGAGGCGCATGAGCTGGGTCTGTGAGCGGTCTCCGCCATGATGCACGGCGCGGCCGATGCAACGGACCCAGCAATTCTCCAGGACGTATCGGCAGCTAGAGCCAGGTGCTCTACGCTTTTCCTGCTAGCCCCCAGCAAAACGGGGAATCGGTGGCCATTTTGCACCAGGTTTTCCAGTGTAAAACGCCACCGTTCCCATGCTGGCGTGAGGCCATAGCCTCAGAATCGGAGAATCCAGCCCCTTGTATCCTCATTTGGAACAAAAGCATTCCGGAACCGAGTTGTTTTAGCCGAACCCAAACAAAACAACAGCGAATTGGTTCTTCCTAAGTAAATGCCAGTTGATAGCATCCTCAATAGCTCCTTCCATCACCTTGCTGATAAATGAGAGCAGACTGTTGGAACAGAAATTGTCTGTGTGCGTCATCCTGCTATTCAAGACTGGTTGCGATGGGACTGAAGTGTTCGGATTCATTGGTTGTGGGATACTTTAACTTTGTCTGAAACATGCTGGTTCCAATAGGTACATGCATGTAGCTTTAGCAAGTTGGCACCTGACTTTCAGTATAAGCGGTTGTGCACGGTATGCTTTTTGGCACTCTTCATTGACACAGGTTGATTATCTGGCCTGATGGTGATAGAGAAGTGAAGGATATGCTGGTCCACGATTTTGCAGTCTGTAGTCATGTCTGCTTCCACTGCAGCTGGTGCATCACGGCGCTCCCACAGATGCTGAGTGTTGAGCTGCTCAATCTGTCCCTCATCAATCCAACTGCAGTGCTGCACAACATTATGGAACATATCTACATTGTGATCTCCACAAGGAATGTGAGGTGATCACCCCTACCAACGCTGACATGGACAGATGGATATGTGACAAATAGATTAGTGAAAATGAAGACAAGTAACGGTCGCGTGTTGGTTCTCTCGCCACCTGCTGCAAGGACAATCTGGCAGCTATGCCCTTCAGGACTGGGTCACATATAGCCAACTGAGACAGTTACCTCACTGGAAGTTCAGGATGAGTATTTACGATGATAAAGACAATTTTCTTTTGCTTTAAATTAGATTCCAATCTCAGATTTCCCTGATGAGATTTGAAGGTTTCTGAATTTTTGAGATGAAATCCTTCAGAACACCTGCACACAGGGTTGAAGTTTTAAACCAGTGTAGTAGTATCATAGCCCGGGGCTTATTTTAGAAATATATTTCAATGCTAGGTTGTTAAATTAAAATTTTCAAGTGCCTAAATCCCATCACTGCATAAAATGCTATTATATTTCTATGAAGTAGAAATAGTGGTCAATCATCAGCAATATATACAATTGTAACCACTACGCACCGAAAGCTTTAAGGAAATCAACCTCCTCCTCGAGCAAAAATAATCAGTAATAGACATATAAAAGTTGAATGTGATCTTTTATGACAGCTAATAACCAAAACAAAAGTACAAGTAGTTGTTTACTTTCTATATTAAACTCTGGAAACAAGATTTGAATGGTTTGATAACAAATATTATTGATAAGGTACAGTTGACAAATAACACCATTACGATCCAAATTATTTGATTTGTAAGCGCGTGTAGAGATGTATTGCCATGTGGCACCTATGTGGGAGTTCTTTTACTGAGGTGTAAAAAAAGGACCAGTCACAAAGAAAACTGACAACCATGAACTTTGTGTGAAGCCTGATAATTCCACAGCTATAGAGCAAAGGTTAGTACAAATTGCAAAATAAAACTGATCCTTTTCAGACATTTTAAATTTGTTGCTGCCTCCAACACTACTCCTGATTACATGTGAGGAAGAAAATCAGAGAATCAGAGAATTCTACAGTTCAGAAGGAGGTAGTTGGCCCATCGAGTCTGCACCGACCTCTAAAAGAGCACCCGACCAAGGCCAATCCACACCCCTCCCCATAATGCTGTATTCCCACCTAACCTTTGGACACGAAGGGGCAATTTCGCGTGACCAACCCACCTAACATTCACATCTTTGGACTGTGGGAGGAAACCGGCGCACCCGGAGGAAACCCACGCAGTTAAGGGGAGAATGTGCAGACTCCACACAGCCACCCAAGGTCGAAATCGAAGACACACCCTGGCACTGTGAGGCAGCAGTGCTAACAACTGTGCCACCGTGCCAGCCTCAGGTACTCCAAACCTTGTGCCTACTATTCTATTGGTGGATTACATACACCGATATGTGTATATTGACCTGGTTGGTGATGTGCTTAACTCATGCAAGACTTGGGGATGGTCGGTGATGATGGCACATTGTTCAATGATATTTGTGACTCCTCAGACACGGAGGCAGTCCATGCCCACATGTAGCAAAACTTGGAGAACCTTCAGCTTATGGTGATAATTGGAACCAAAGAAGTGCCATGTAATGACCACCTCGAAGAAAAGAGAATCAAATCATTACTTCTTGATATTCAACAGCATTTCCATTTTTAAAAAAATATTCATTGGACGAGGTCTTCGTAGACTGGGCCAGCATTTATTGCCCATCCCTAATTGCCCTTGAGGGGGCAGTTAAGTGACAACTATATAGCTGTAGATCTGGAGTCACATGTAGGCCAGACCAGGTAAGGACAGTAGATTTCCTTCCCTAAAGGGCATTAGTGAACCAGATGGGTTTTTACGACACCCAACAATGGTTTCATGGACATCATTAAACTTTTAATTCCAGAATTTTATTGAATTAAAATGTTATCATCTGCCATGGCGTGATTGGAACCTCGGTCCCCAGAGCATTACTCTTGATCTCTGGTGTACTAGTCTAGTGAAAATACCACGATGCCTCTGCCTCCCTATTACCATTGCTGAATCATCCACTATCAGTACTATAAGGGTTACCATTAACCATATAGATTCCATGGCCGACATTCATGCTGGTGGGACCGTCCAGTCCCACTGACGGTGCGCCACCGCCGCGTGAGGGGTGCGTTCAATGGGAAACCCTATTGACAACAGTGAGTATTGAAGGACCCACTGCCGGGCAATGGCAGGCTGCTTCACACCACGGCAAGTTGCCCTATGGTTACAAGAGCAAGTCTGAAGTTCTCCTTCAAGCCACTCACCACCCTGACACGGAACTCTATTGCCATTCTTCCATTGTGGCTGGGTCAAAAACCTGGAATTATCTCTGCCTCATAAGACTGTGGTGCACCCAAACTGCCTGGACTACAGCAATTCAAAATAGTGGCAAACCACCATCTTCTCAAGGGAAATAAGGCATGACAGCGAATCCTGGCCTTTCCAGCAATGTTCGCATCCCATGCAAGCATTTTTAAAACATGACAGTACATGCTATCAGTGCTGTTCTTCCTCTGTTAGTTTATTGAAAAATAAATTTAGAGTACTCAATTTATTTATTTCAATTAAGGGCCAATTTAGCGTGGCCATTCTACCTGCCTGGCACATCTTTGGGTTCTGGGGGCGAAACCCACGCAAACACGAGGAGAATGTGCAAACTCCACACGGCAGTGACCCAGGCCCGGGATCAAACCTGGGACCTCAGCACCATGAGGCAGCAGTGCTGACCACGGTGCCACCATGCTGCCCCTCTGTTAGGTGTTAATATGCTTAATCTGTAGATCACAGTAAGAAGTCTTACAACACCAGGTTAAAGTCCAACAGGTTTGTTTCAAACACGAGCTTTCGGAGCACGGCTCCTTCTTCAGGTGAATGGAAAGGCTTGTTCCAGAAATGTTTATATAGACACAGTCAGAGATGCCCCGGAATGCGAGCACCTGCAGGCAATCAAATCATCAAAGATGCAGAGAGAGAGGTAACTCCAGGTTAAAGAGGTGTGAATTGTCCCAAGCCAGTTCAGTCGGTAGGCCTCTGCAAGTCCAGGCTTGTTGGTGGGGGCCGAATGTAATGCGACATGAATCCCAGATCCCGGTTGAGTCCGCATTCATGCGTGCGGAACTTAGCTATAAGTTTTTGCTCAGCAATTTTGCGTTGTCGCGTCTCCTGAAGGCCTCCTTGTAGAATGCTGACCCGGAGATCAGAGGCTGAATGTCCTTGACTGCTGAAGTGTTTCCCAACTGGAAGGGATCAGTCCTGCCTGTTGATAGTCGCACGATGCCCGTTTATTCGTTGTCGCAGTGTCTGCATGGTCTCGCCAATGTACCACGCTTCGGGACATCCTTTCCTGCAGCGTATGAGGTAGACTACATTGGTCGAGTCGCACGAGTATGCGCCGCGTACCTGGTGGGTGGTGTTTCCACGTGTAATGGTGGTGTCCATGTCGATGATCTGGCATGTCTTGCAGAGATTACCCTGGCAGGGTTTTGTGGTGTTGTGGTTGCTGTTCTGAAGGCTGGGTAATTTGCTGCAAACAATGGTTTGTTTGAGGTTGCGCGGTTGTTTGAAGGCCAGTAGTGGGGGTGTGGGGATGACCTTGGCAAGATGTCCATCCTCGCTAATGATGTGTTGGAGGCTGCGAAGAAGATGTCGTAGTTTCTCCGCCCCAGGAAAGTACTGGACGACGAAGGGTACTCTGTCAGTGGTGTCCCGTGTTTGTCTTCTGAGGAGGTCGGTGCGGTTTTTTGCTGTGGCGCGGTGGAACTGTCGATCAATGAGTCGAGCGCCATATCCCGTTCGTACGAGGGCATCTTTCAGCATCTGTAGGTGTCTGTTGCGCTCCTCCTTGTCTGAGCAGATCCTGTGTATACGGAGGGCTTGTCCATAGGGGATGGCTTCTTTAATGTGTTTCGGGTGAAAGCTGGAGAAGTGGAGCATCGTGAGATTATCTGTGGGCTTGCGGTAAAGCGAGGTGCTGAGGTGACCGTCCTTGATGGAGACGAGTGTGTCCAAGAATGGAACTGAATTTGGAGAATAGTCCATGGTGAGTTTGATGGTGGGATGGAACTTATTGATGTCATCGTGTAGTCGTTTCAGTGATCTCTCGCCGTGGGTCCAAAGGAACATAATCTGTAGATGCCCTCAGAACTCAACACTGAGTTCAACAACTTTTCTTTGTTTATTTTATAAATTTAGAGTACCCAATTAATTTTTCTAATTAAGGGGCAATTTAGCATGGCCAATCCACGTAGCCTGTACATCTTTGGGTTGCGAAACCCACGCAAACACGGGGGGTAATGTGCAAACACCACACGGACAGTGACCCAGAGTCAGGATCGAACCTGGGACCTCGGTGCCGTGAGGCTGCAGGGCGAACCCACTGCGCCACCATGCTGCCCAAGTTCAACAACTTTAAACTGTGACATTTATCTTCCATCGTATACCCTTTTTTAAATATCGCATACATTTATTATCTCAGTCCAAAATCCTTCACACACACACACACACACACACACACGCACACTCACACATCTCCCTCTCACTCTTAAGGTTGCTACATCTTGTTGCAATCACTCCCAGCAGCAGTACAATACACAACACATTTCCACTCTCTTTAGTTCCGATGAAGAATCAAACAAACTCGAAACATTAATTCTGTTTTCTCTCCTGAAAGATACTTCCAACCCGCTGTGTTTTTCCAACATTCTCTGCTTTTTGTTTTTCCCCTTTTGGGAAGCAAGTTAGGAAAACACAGAACGATCTCTCAGATGCCACCCACTTTATTCCCACTGGAGGGTTCACAGTTGCTTAATGGCATGTTGTGCATTTCATAGAATTTATAGAATTTACAGTGCAGAAGGAGGCCATTCGGCCCATCGAGTCTACACCGGCTCTTTGAAAGAGCACACTACCCAAGGTCAACACCTCCACCCTATCCCCATAACCCAGTAACCCCACCTAACACTAAGGGCAATTTTGGACACTAAGGGCAATTTATCATGGCCAATCCACCTAACCTGCACATCTTTGGACTGTGGGAGGAAACCAGAGCACCCGGAGGAAACCCACGCACACATGGGGAGGATGTGCAGACTCCACACAGACAGTGACCCAAGCTGGAATCGAACCTGGGACCTTGGAGCTGTGAAGCAATTGTGCTATCCACAATGCTACCGTGCTGCCCAACACTTTCTAAATTTTCAGCATTATAATGTATTTATTTGGTTGATTTTTGTTTCTTCCTGTGAATAATACTCGGTAGCACAGTGGGTAGCACTGTTGCGCCCACCGCTAATGTCCCAGCTTCAATTCTCGGCTTGGGTCACTGTCTGTGCGGAATCTGCACGTTCTCCCCGTGTCTGCGTGTGTTTCCTCTGGATGCTCCAGTTTCCCACAAGTCCCAAAAGACGTGCTGTTATGTGAATAGGACATTCTGAATTCTCCTCAGTGTACCCAAACAGGCACCGGAGTGTGGCTACTAGGGCGATTTCGCAGTAACTACATTGCAGTGTTAGATAGAACATAGAACAGTACAGCACAGAACAGGCCCTTCGGCCCTCGATGTTGTGCCGAGCAATGATCACCCTACTCAAACCCACGTATCCACCCTATACCCGTAACCCAACAACCCCCCCTTAACCTTACTTTTTAGGACACTATGGGCAATTTAGCATGGCTAATCCACCTAACCTGTACATCTTTGGACTGTGGGAGGAAACCGGAGCACCCGGAGGAAACCCACGCACACACGGGGAGGACGTGCAGACTCCGCACAGACAGTGACCCAGCCGGGAATTGAACCTGGGACCCTGGAGCTGTGAAGCATTTATGCTAACCACCATGCTACCGTGCTGCCCATTAATGTGTGTTAATGTAAGCCTACTTGTGTCAATAATAAAGATTATTATTATTAATATTATTATTATTGAATGTATCTGGAGTCCCATGTAGGCCAGATCAGATAGGGATGGCAGATGTCCTTCCTAAAGGACATTAGAAATGTTGATATAAGCCTACTTGTGACAATAATAAAGATTGTTGTGCAGAGTCTGCATGTTCTCCTCATGTCTGCAAGTGCTTCCTTTGGGCGCTCCAGATTCCTCCCATAAATCCCGAAAGACATGCTGTTAGGTGAATTGGACATTCTGAATTCTCCCTCTGAGTACCCAAAAAGATGCTGGAATGTGGTAACTCAGGCTTTTTCACAGTAACTTCATTGCAGTGTTAATGTAAGCATACTTGTGACAATAAAGATTAGTATATTATAAATTTATTTTCCACTAACTTCAAAAATTAAAGTTACCTCGGGAATCTGAGGAAAATAAATGCTGAGTGTACCATTAATTGTTGAACTGTTGTGTTGTAATTGATTATTTCAAGATAAAGTGAAGGAAATGGAAGAAAAGTTTCCAACCCCACAAGGAAGAAAAGTTTACAACCCAGTAGAAAATGGGTGACCAAAAGAAAGAGCAAGAGTAGGAAGGCAGTGCAGGTGTCCCCTGCGGCCATCTCCCTGCAAAACAGATATACCGCTTTGGATACTGTTGAGGGAGATGGCTCACCAGGGGAAGGCAGCAGCAGCCAGGTTCATGGCACCGTGGCTGGCTCTGCTGCACAGCAGGGCAGGAAGAAAAATGGCAGGGCTATAGTGATAGGGGACTCGATCGTAAGGGGAATAGACAGGCGGTTCTGTGGACGCAATCGAGACTCCAGGATGGTATGTTGCCTCCCTGGTGCAAGGGTCAAGGATGTCTCGGAGCGGCTGCAGGACATTCTGGGGGGGAGGGTGAACAGCCAGCTTTTGTGGTGCACATAGGCACCAACGATATAGATAAAAAACGGGATGAGGTCCTACAAGCGGAATTCAGGGAGTTAGGAGTTAAACTAAAAAGTAGGACCTCAAAGGTAGTAATCTCAGGATTGCTACCAGTGCCACGAGCTAGTCAGAGTAGGAATGTCAGGATAGATAGGATGAATGCGTGGCTCGAGAGATGGTGCAAGAGGGAGGGATTCAAATTCCTGGGGCATTGGGACCGGTTCTGGGGGAGGTGGGACCAGTACAAACCGGACGGTCTGCACCTGGGCAGGACTGGAACCGATGTCCTAGGGGGGGTGTTTTCTAGAGCTGTTGGGGAGGGTTTAAACTAATGTGGCAGGGGGATGGGAACCGATGCAGGAAGTTGGAAGGTAGTAAAACAGGGACAGAAGCAAAAGGAAGTAAGGGGAAAAGTGCAAGGCAGAGAAGACATAGTCAAAAATCTAAAAGGGCGACAGTACAAGGTACAGTGACTGAGGGGAGCTCAGTGAATAGGCCCAGTAATAACAAAAGGAATAAAACTGGAGATGTTAAGATTCAAAACAGAGGTAAAAAAACCAACATAAGTGTACTTTACCTGAATGCTCGTAGTATTCGGAATAAAGTAAATGAGTTGATGGCACAAATCATCGTAAATGACTATGATTAGTGGCCATTACTGAAACATGGTTAAAGGATGGTCACGACTGGGAGTTAAATATCCGAGGGTATCAAACTATTCGGAAGGACAGAGTGGATGGTAAGGGAGGTGGTGTTGCTCTGTTATTTAAGGATGACATCCAGGCAATAGTAAGGGATGACATCGGTGCTATGGAGGATAAGGTTGAATCCATTTGGGTGGAAATCAGGAATAGTAAGGCGAAAAAGTCACTGATAGGAGTAGTCTATCGGCCACCAAATAGTAACGATATGGTGGGGCAGGCAATAAACAAAGAAATAACTGATGCATGTAGAAATGGTACAGCAGTTATCATGGGGGATTTTAATCTACATGTCGATTGGTTTAACCAGGTCGGTCAAGGCAACCTTGAGGAGGAGTTTATAGAATGTATCCGCGATAGTTTCCTAGAACAGTATGTAATGGAACCTACGAGGGAACAAGCGGTCCTAGATCTTGTCCTGTGTAATGAGACAGGATTGATTCATGATCTCATAGTTAGGGATCCTCTCGGAAGGAGCGATCACAATATGGAGGAATTTAAAATACAGATGGAGGGTGAGAAAGTAAAATCAAATACTAGTGTTTTGTGTTTAAACAAAGGAGACTACAAGGGGATGAGAGAAGAACTAGCTAAGGTAGACTGGGAGCTAAGACTTTTTGGTGGAACAGTTGAGGAACAGTGGAGAACCTTTCAAGCGATTTTTCACAGTGCTCAGCAAAGGTTTATACCAACAAAAAGGAAGGACGGAAGAAAGAGGGAAAATCAACCGTGGATTTCTAAGGAAATAAGGGAGAGTATCAAATTGAAGGAAAAAGCATATAAAGTGGCAAAGATTGCTGGGAGATTAGAGGACTGGGAAATCTTTAGGGGGCAACATAAAGCAACTAAAAAATCTATAAAGAAGAGTAAGATAGAGTATGAGAGTAAACTTGCTCAGAATATAAAAACAGACAGTAAAAGTTTTTACAAATATATAAGACAAAAAAGAGTGGCTAAGGTAAATATTGGTCCTTTAGAGGATGAGAAGGGAGTTTTAATAATGGGAAATGAGGAAATGACTGAGGAACTGAACAGGTTTTTTGGGTCGGTCTTCACAGTGGAAGACACAAATAACATGCCAGCGACTGATAGAAATGAGGCTATGACAGGTGAGGACCTTGAGAGGATTGTTATCACTAAGGAGGGAGTGATGGGCAAGCAAATGGGGCTAAAGGTAGACAAGTCTCCTGGCCCTGATGGAATGCATCCCAGAGTGCTAAAAGAGATGGCTAGGGAAATTGCAGATGCACTAGTGATAATTTACCGAAATTCACTAGACTCTGGGGTGGTCCCGGTGGATTGGAAATTAGCAAACGTGATGCCACTGTTTAAAAAAGGAGGTAGGCAGAAAGCAGGAAATTATAGGCCAGTGAGCTTAACTTCGGTAGTAGGGAAGATGCTGGAATCTATCATCAAGGAAGAAATTGCGAGGCATCTGGTTAGAAATTGTCCCATTGGGCAGACGCAGCATGGGTTCGTAAAGGGCAGGTCATGCCTAACTAATTTAGTGGAATTTTTTGAGGACATTACCAGTGCAGTAGATAACGGGGAGCCGATGGATGTGGTATATCTGGATTTCCAGAAAGCCTTTGACAAGGTGCCACACAAAAGGTTGCTGCATAAGATAAAGATGCATGGCATTAAGGGTAAAGTAGTAGCATGGATAGAGGATTGGTTAATTAATAGAAAGCAAAGAGTTGGGATAAATGGGTGTTTCTCTGGTTGGCAATCAGTAGCTAGTGGTGTCCCTCAGGGATCCGTGTTGGGCCCACAGTTGTTCACAATTTACATAGATGATTTGGAGTTGGGGACCAAGGGCAATGTGTCCAAGTTTGCAGATGACACTAAGATGAGTGGTAAAGCGAAAAGTGCAGAGGATACTAGAAGTCTGCAGAGGGATTTGGATAGGTTAAGTGAATGGGCTAGGGTCTGGCAGATGGAATACAATGTTGACAAATGTGAGGTTATCCATTTTGGTAGAAATAACAGCAAACAGGATTATTATTTAAACGATAAAATATTAAAGCATGCCGCTGTTCAGAGAGACTTGGGTGTGCTAGTGCATGAGTCACAGAAGGTTGGTTTACAAGTGCAACAGGTGATTAAGAAGGCAAATGGAATTTTGTCCTTCATTGCTAGAGGGATGGAGTTTAAGACTAGGGAGGTTATGTTGCAATTGTATAAGGTGTTAATGCGGCCACACCTGGAGTATTGTGTTCAGTTTTGGTCTCCTTACTTGAGAAAGGACGTACTGGCGCTGGAGGGTGTGCAGAGGAGATTCACTAGGTTAATCCCAGAGCTGAAGGGGTTGGATTATGAGGAGAGGTTGAGTAGACTGGGACTGTACTCGTTGGAATTTAGAAGGATGAGGGGGGATCTTATAGAAACATTAAAAATTATGAAGGGAATAGATAGGATAGATGCGGGCGGGTTGTTTCCACTGGCGGGTGACAGCAGAACTAGTGGACTTAGCCTCAAAATAAGGGGAAGTAGATTTAGGACTGAGTTTAGGAGGAACTTCTTCACCCAAAGGGTTGTGAACCTATGGAATTCCTTGCCCAGTGAAGCAGTTGAGGCTCCTTCATTACATGTTTTTAAGGTAAAGATAGATAGTTTTTTGAAGAATAAAGGGATTAAGGGTTATGGTGTTCAGGCCGGAAAGTGGAGCTGAGTCCACAAAAGATCAGCCATGATCTAATTGAATGGCGGAGCAGGCTCGAGGAGTAGGCCAGTTGGCCTACTCCTGCTCCTAGTTCTTATGTTCTTATGTATTACGAAATAGTCACAATTTTCTCTTGGGAAAGTTACCTTCAGCCAGAAGCATCAAGGTGATGGTTTTCTTGGCTATCTGCTGAAGTCCCTCCTTCCCAGCCCCCATGATCCTGCCATGAAGGTGTGTTGCAATGAATCTGCAGGATGTGAAAATCATTGGACGGGATTCTCTAATCCAACATGGCATAAGGCTATAAGGGCTGGGGCAGAACAAAGGAGGCCAGCCCGCTGATCGGTGGGCCCCAATCGCGGGCCAGGCCACAGCAGAGGCCCTCCCCGGGGTCGGACCCCCCCTCTCCCCCACCACGCCGTCCCCGTATCCATCCACGGTGAGGTCCAGCCGGGTAAGACCAGTTTAGAATGGCGCCAGCGGGACTCGGGGTTTTTCTGTACGGCCGCCCGGCTCATCCCGGGCGGAGAATCGCCAAGGGGGGCACGTAGAGCGCCCCCGACTGGCGTGGCACCAACCACGCTGGCGCCAATGGCGCCAATTCTCCGCTCTCTGGAGAATCGCTTCCCAGCGTTGGGGCGGCGTGGCGCGATTCTTGCCGGTTGCGGCAATTCTCCAGCCCAGCCCCAGGGTGAGAGAATCATCCCCATTATGTTTCATTTTGCCTTGGAGTCAGTACTGAAAGCTGTTATATTAAAATTGTCATTGAGATGTAAGAAGAAAAATATATTTTTCAGGGAGTTGTCGGTGTGAGTAATGTTTTCGGTATGGTGTGTGGTTGAAGCAGAGAGGATGGCATATTTTTAGTGAAAATTGGCAGGTTAAAAACAGGAACATGGGATAAAAGCCAAACTCGTGATCCGGGGGAGTGGTCAATCCCTATTCACCTGACAAAGTCCTTCACAATGTTAAAAGTCCTCCAGCAAATCACCTCCTAACCTTCACTTTTGCTCCAGAAATAGCCCACAGTCTCTCAAAACCCTCCTTTTAATTATATTTTAATTATAGAAGTCTACTTTGACCTCCTTGCAGGTTTTGACAATGTGTCCTGATCTATTTTATCAGTTTGCTTAATTTATTGAAAATATATGCAGTATTATGTCACTATCTTTTGGAAATAAGCCAATTTCCATTTTATTTCCTCAAAGTTTGATTCCCAAGTGCTGTACAGTGAATTTGCTTGGTGGTCCTATAACTTCACTGGGAACAGGATTTCAGCCAGACTTAAGGTGAGCCCACAGCAGCTGAATAGCTTTCTATAACTTTCTGACCCTGGTATCAATTACTGAAAGCCCCACACTCGAAACAGCTGCATTATAAGGGAGCAGCAGCCCAGTGGCTATGTTACTGGATTTGAAATCCAGATGCCTGGCCGAATCCTATTGACATATGAGTTCAAATCTCACCAAGGCAGCTGGGGAATTTAAATTCAATTAATAATATTTCCAGAATACAAAGCTAGTTTTGTTAATAATGATTATGAAATACTGGGTTTATGTGAAATGCTGTCTGGGCAGGGAAGTAGATCTGCCACCCATACCTGATCCAGCCTGTAGATCATGAAACACCCAAATCAATGAGGTTGACTCTTAATTGTCATCTGAAATAAGCACTGCAAGCTACTCAATTGTATCAAACTGCGCAGAAAACAGCTACATCACATGGACAGAAGTGGTTGGCTGGCTAACACCTTCTCATGGGCAATTAAGGGTGGACAATAAATACTGACCCAGCCGGTGATGTTCACGTCTCAAGAATGAATTTTGAACTTTGGAGCATGTGGCACAGTGGTTAGCACTGGGACTGCGGCGCTGAGGACCCGGGTTCGAATCCCGGCCCTGGGTCACTGTCCGTGTGGAGTTTGCACATTCTCCCCGTGTCTGCTTGGTTTTCACCCCCACAACCCAAAGATGTGCAGGTTAGGTGGACTGGCACAGGGTAGACTAAGGGTAGTCTAAATTTAAAAAAAGAATGAATTTTGAAAACAATATTTCATGTGGTTGATGACTAGTATTAGATGGAGTAGAAGGAGTGCCTTAAATATAGCCAGCGTGAAATTCCATGAGTGTTTTAATCCATTGCTGCAGCTTTGAAAGTGCATCGAAATTCCTCGTAAAAGTGTCCCAAATCAATTGTTTGCTGATCTATTGAAATTGCAGGGAGAGATCAAATGGAATTTGTATTCGATTCATTTTCTAAAATCTTGCCAGCATGTTACTTGTTTATTAACTTAGCCATGCACTGGGCTGATAGTCTCAATGACCTTGCTACAATAACTTCTCCATCTATATTCCTGAGTGACAAAATAAAACAGTTGTGTGGTGAATGCACTTCACCTAATGCATGAGCTGTCTGTACTGCCTGTATAATAATGTGACCCATAACCTGGAAGTGATGATATAGGCTACTTCCAGGTACTGTACTGGAACCCCGGTGGGCTCCGCCTCTGGCTCCGCCCTCACCGGGGCCATATATAGTCCGGCCACCTGTGGGTGGCACTCATTTGTGCAGCCGATTCTGGAAGGCGGGTTAATGGATATTAAAGCCTAATCTTCACTCATTCTCACAGTCTCACAGTGAATCAACGGTATCACAAGTTGCTTTCAACATATATTCTCTTTCCAGCTGCTTGTATCCATGCCAAACATGTCACTTCTGTCTGTCTTGAACTGTATTTCATAATTGCCAGCTCATCCCAAAAACATCCACTTTTCTCAATATTGAGTCTTGGTTGAATTTTAATTCTCTGCAGGCTTTGTGATTCTGTTTCAGATGCTTCACTCAATTCATTTCTGTAAATTATTTATTTATTTCCGACAGTATTATCTCCATTGCAGCTGCAGAAAAGCTTGGGACTTTGGTGATTTTAGACCTCTTGCCCCACCCTCTGCCATAAATTTACATCATTTGCGTCACACTCTATCTGCTTGACTCTCCCTAAACCTCTGAGTTCTCAAATGTGCATCAGCTGCTGCAGATCTTTAATGGTATGGCTGCCCAGATTTCCATCCGATCCAATTGTGGACAGCAGATCATCAACAATGTTCTCGCTGAAATTCTCCCCTGTCTATTATATGAAACTGTTCCCCAAGAAAATGCAGTCAGGTGCTGGTGCGATCACTTCTGTAGATAGATGTGATGAACATAGGAATTTTTTATTATCGATTATACATATAATATTATACATACTATATACATATATATGTTGCAGTAATATTATTAAAGAACCTAAGTTAATGTATCCAATCTCCGTGTCTGCTAAAGCTGCAAATAAGAGGTCATAAAAGGTGAGGTTATGATTAATTATAACCATTTACATCTTTACAAAAAGATACATAATGGAACTTTGTGAGGATTTCTGGAGATTCCCTGGAGAGTAGATAATTTTAGGCATTGTGTTTAGACTTAGGTAAGTCATGGGCCATCTGAGTGGAATAGAGATTATATAATTCATGGGAGGACTTAGGTCTGCAGCTAGCAGTTTAGTCTGTAGGATTTCTTTTACTCTGACACAGACAGAAGGATCTGCAGGCTACTGCTGAAATGGTCTCTCTCTTTCTCTCGCTCTCTCTCTCTCTTTCTTTCTCCAAGCAGTCTTTCCAAGAGTACAGCAAGTATCCCTGTGTTTGCTAACTTTATTTATCAGTGGCATTTGACCTGATTGATTGGACATAAAGAATGTATACGTTAGTAGTTAAAGTGTTTCAAGGAACAAAGAACAATACAGCACAGGCACAGGCCTTTCGGCCCTTCAAGCCTGCGCTGACCATGGTTCCTGCCTGAACTAAAACCATATGCACTTACGGAGTCCCTATCCTTCCATTCCCACCTATTTATATATTTGTCTAGATGCCCCTTAAATACCACTATTCCCACCACCTTCCCAGGCAGCGTGTTCCATATATTTGTAAAAAACTTGCCTTGCACGTCTTTTCTAAACTTTTCCCCACGCACTTTAAACCTATATACCCTAATACTTGACTAATCTACCCTAGGAAAGAGAATCTGACTATCCATTCTGTCCATGCAACTCATAATCTTGTCAACCTCTATCAGTTCGCCTCTCAACCTCTGTCATTCCAGTGAGAACAGACCGATTTCATCTCACCTCTCCTCATTGCTAAATCCCTCCATGCCAGGCAACATCCTAGTAAATCGTTTCTGTACCCTCTCCAAAGCATTCACATCCTTCTGGTAATGTAGCGACCAGAATTGTACACAATATTGCAAATGAGGCCGAACTACGTCCCTGTACAGCTGCAAAATGACCTGCAAATTGTTATATTCAATGCCCTGACCGATGAAGGCCAGCATGCAGTATGCCTTCTTGAACACCTTATCCACATGCTTTGCCATTTTCAGTGATCGGTGGGCATGCATGCCCAGCTCGCTCTGTCTGTTAATACTCGCAGGAGTTCTACCATTTACTGTGTAATTCCTCTGTGCATTGGACCTCCCGAAGTGCATGACCTCACACTTGCTCGGATTAAACGCCATCGGTCATTTCTCCGCCCAGTCCTCTTCACAATCCGCAATCCACCAATTTTTGTGGCATCTGAGAATTTACTAATCATTTTCTTTTAGGGTTCAGATTCCAGCATCCCTCCCCAACCACTCTAGCAAGTACCCCAAGCTCATCAGTCCCGGTCCTGCCCAGCTGTAACTAATCCAGTTTGCACAGGACCCACCTCCCCCAGAACCATATCCAATACCCCAGGAATCTAAAACCCACCCCCTCACACCATCTCTTCAGCCACATATTCATCCAATATATCCTGTTATTTGTACTCTGACTAGCACCTGGCCTGGTAGTAATCCTGAGATCACTACTTTTGAGGTCTGACTTCTAAACTTTTTTCCTAACTCCCTATATTCTGCTTTTAAGACTTCATCACCTATTCTAACCTATGTAATTTATACCAAAGTGTGCCACGACCACTGGCTGTTCACCCATCCCCACCAGAATGTCCTGTAACAGCTCTAAGACATCTTTGACCCTAGCACCAGGAAAGCAACATACCATCCTGGAGACTTGTTTGTGGGCTCAGAAATGCCTATCTATTCCCCTTAGAACTGAATCTCCAATTGTTGTGTTCTCTATTTTGGTTTACCTGGATGACTTGGATGCTAGTGTTGAATAAAGAACACAAAGCTTTGTTAACGAACAGAACTATAAATTTATTCAATAAATACAAATAAATTACTGCGGATGCTGGAATCTGAACCCAAAAAGAAAATGCGAGAAAATCTCAGCAGGTCTGGTAGCATCTGTAGGGAGAGAAAAGAGCTAACGTTTCGAGTCCAGATGACCCTTTGTCAATTCACATTCCTAAAGTGGAAGGTTATTATATTAAACTATGCTATCTCTAACTACAGAACTCTCAAGGCGAACTGCTCCTATGCTTCACCATCTTCTTTCTACCTTCTAACTCTCAGAATCCCCAAAGTCACATGATATATATTTGGCTGTTCTGTCATTCCCTCTAGTGGTAAGAAGCATTATCATTGACTTGTTAACTCTTTACATCCCAGTCAATATACACATCATTACACCTATAACTATTGTATTCCCATGCTTTTTACTCCTCCCACTGCAGCAGAAGAAACTGTGGTGCAAAGAATTTGGCTGTTGTTGCTTTCCTCTGAGAGGTAATTTCCCTCAACAATATCCAAAGCGGAATATCTATTTTGCAGGAAATTGACCATAGAAGATTGCTGTACTGCCTGCCTAGCCCTCTTGCCTCTGCCCGGTGGTCACCCATTCTTTTTCTGCCTGTGGAGTCTGAGTCTTCAGCGAGACCACCCCTCTAAACATGCTATCCACAATACTCTCTGCCTCGCTGATGCTCGATATGTCCCCAGGCGCCAATCCAGCCCTGAAACCAGGGCTCCCAAGAGCTACAGCTGGAGATACTTCCTGCACACATGCTGCACTGGGAATTTGGAATGTTTCTGGTCTCCCACATGGAGCAACAAGAGCAGACCAAAGCTTGGAGTTCTGCTGTTTTGTCTTACACTTCAAATTAAATTTATCCTTTCAATAAAAAATAATATTAACTAGTATCAACTAGTTGTTTAATTCTGTTAGCAATTTACTGTTAAGTGTAAAACTATTTTCTGTGATCTTGATGTGTTTAATCCTGTGTTAATAATAAAGTTTGTTTTAATATAAAATATTCCTATTTGTCAGCCGAATGACTCCTGGAGATAAAGATCTTTTCCTCACAGTTTTCCAAAACGAAAAATACTGTTAGGGTTTCATCTGGCTTCCTAATATAAATTGGAGTCTGCTCCGGTTCCGGAACACAGAAATGTGTCACACCATTTTACTGACAGTACACTAAATGTCCTGTCTTTACACACTGAAAATGTTGTCACTGTTGCACATCAGATTAGGATCAAAAGCAAAATTCCTTCAAGGTTAGGATCGCTCAAGGTTTTGTTTCTCCTCAGAGACCTTCACAGTTTTTATTGGCCATGTGTTTATTCTTGGCATGATTAGATATTTTTGGTATTCTTCTGGAATCCATCACACTGTTCCACTATGGCTCAGTGGTAGCACTGTGACTCAAAGGCGAGAGAGCTATCAATCAGCTTCAAACACACCCTGCCAGCTCAAGTCTCCCTCCACATGAGCACATATTCTCGGTTGATAACGCAGTGGAGCACTCAAGAAGCTCTGGGAGATCACTTCTGGGTTCCACTTGTGCAGCATAATTATTTTGTGCACAAAGTATCTCGTGCATTGAAAATGAAAATGAAAATCGCTTATTGTCACGAGTAGGCTTCAATGAAGTTACTGTGAAAAGCCCCTAGTCGCCACATTCCGGCGCCTGTCCGGGGAGGTTGGTACGGGAATCGAACCGTGCTGCTGGCCTGCTTGGTCTGCTCTAAAAGCCAGCGATTTAGCTGAGTGAGCTAAACCAGCCCCAAGGCCCCATTGGATCTTGGACGTCATAATGATGTAGATGATCAGTGGTTAGCACTGTTGATTCGCAACTCCAGGGTCCCAGGTTCGAATCCCGACTTGGGTCACTGTCTGTGTGGAGTCTGCACATTCTCCCTGTGTCTGTGCGGGTTTCCTCCGGGTGCTCCAGTTTCCTCCCACAAATCCCGAATGGTGCGCTGTTAGGTACTTTGGACATTCTGAATTCTCCCGCTGTGTACCCGGACAGGCATCGGAATGTGGTGACGAGGGGGCTTTTTACGTAACTTCATTGCAGTGTGACTCAGTAAGCCGACTTGTGCCAGTAAAGACAATAAAGATTATTATTATTATAAGGAGAGCATCGGATAAATAGATTGGGGGCCGCAGGCATTTTGCTGGGATCTCAGGTAGAGGGTAGAGACGGAGACTTCATCTTTACAGCCCTGGAGTCAGGTAGTGATGCAGGGCCTCAGACCTGTTTCAGCAGGGTGGCGGAGAGATCGATGTCACGGTTGACCTCAAGCCAAACCAAAGCTGCAGCAGGAATCTCAAATAGGTATTAAGTCTCTTATCTGTATGTGCAAAGAGGAAATGCCTAATTCAGGCATGGGTAAACAATGCCTCTATTTTGCCCTTGCCCAATATAGCAGCCAGTCTACTTTCAGTCCAATTATATGAACATAAAAATCGGAGCAAGTGTAAGCCATGTTACCCCTTGAGTGTCTTCTATCATTCAATAAGAGCATGACTGATCTTTGACCTCAACAACATTTTTCCACCTAATGCCCATATTCTTTGATTTATTAGGACCCAATAATCTATCAATTTCAGCCTTGTATGTTTTTTAAAAAAATTTAGAGTACTCAATTTTTTTTCCAATTAAGGGGCAATTTAGCATGGCCAGTCCACCTAACCTGCACATCTTTGGGTTGTGGGGGTGAAACCTGTTTTTTATGCTCTTGATGTAGCATAAGCTGTTTCCTTGATGTGCACTCTGACAAAGGAAGATGCAGACTTGGAGAGAGCTTTAACACATTTATTAAGCTGTTAACGATTCTCCTACTTGGATTCGACTCGCCTGTTAATCCTGCTATAGCTACTCAGACTATCTAACCAGTCTGCTACAATCCACGTGGTGGGTGTGATGTGTTTCAAATCAACCCTCTCTGTACTCACTAAGTGTCTCCACTGGAAAGAGGAAGATCATGTGTGCTGTGTCCTTATGTATGGGTTGGTGTAAAGCCCCCCTGTGGTAGTGTCACCTCTGTGTGTGTCGTGAATGCCCATTGGTCGTGTCCTATCTTACTGGCCTATTGGTTGACTGTCTGTGTGATATGATGTCGCTGGTGCTTCCTCTAGTGTCTATCTAATCTACGTGTATTTACATTAACCCCTTGTGCATTTACAGTGATGCATATCACCACAAAACCCATGCAGACACGGGGATAATCTGCAAACTCCACACGGACAGTGATCCAGGTCTGGGATTTGAACCCGAGTCCACAGCAGCGTAGTCCCAGTGCTAACCATTGTGTCACCGTGCTGCCTGAGCCTTGAATAGTTAATGACTGACCATCCACATTCCTCTGAATTAGAGAATCAAAAGCTTCACAACACTCTGAGAGAAGATTTTTTTTCTCCCTATTTCAGTCATAAATGGCTGAATAAGTCTGAGATGTGGCCCCCAGTGCTACTCTCCAGACAGTAAGTGAACAATTTCATTTTGGGCCCCAGGAGATTTTCTTGCATCTGAAAAATTGATTCTACATATTCCAATTTAATTCCCTCTGCCTTTTGGATGAGATGTTAAATGCATACAAAATCAGGTTGGTATAAAGTATCCCAAAACACTACTTAAAAGAGAAAAGAGGTGTTTTCCCCAGTGCCCTAGTCAACATCCATTTGGTCAGTGTAGAATGTGCATTTATGTATATAGTGTCATGAGCTGCCCATAGGAAGTGATGTGTCAGTAGTGCAGGAATTCTCACCAGTGTGGCTACAGGTATGGCGTGCCAGACCTGCTGAAGATCTTATGGTACACTGTTTAAGTTGTCGTCCTTTATCATCATTCCTTAATAACCTGGCAACTTTACATGGCGTCAGGAGCGGGCTGAGATGACACCAGGACTTTGGCATATCAAGCCACTCATCTTAGATGAGATCATCGCAGACAATTGGAAACAGTTTGAAAAGGAATGGCACTTATACTGCCACACCAGTCTGTCCGATAGATCAAAGAAAGTGCAAACATACACTTTTTGCAGGAAATCGAGACTTGTGCTGTACTAGATTCCAGCAACAAAGTAAATCTCATTGCCTATGGTGGTTGCACCACGTGCACGGAAGGCGTAGCCACCCTGCACTGCCGCAGGGCAAGTTGCAATTCTGCATAGTCGACCAGGACATCAAAGTGCTGCTGGGCGTCCAGGACAGCATTGCATTGGGGGTAATCCATCTTGGGCAGGATGCACACACCCTATTGGCACCAAGGCCCTGAGATGCTAGAATACAAAGACCTGTTTGTGATATTATTGGAAAGCTGCCTGTCATATGTCACGTGAGGCTGGATGACTCAGTGACACTCGCTCGCTGTGCTCCAAGAAGAGTATCCCTTGCCAAAAAACAGAAGGTAGCCAAAGACGTGGCTAGAATAACAAGGCTGGGTGGTCTAGTCCCCAAAGATGAGGCTGCAAAGTGGGGTTCTACGATGGCAGCTACGGAAAAGAAAGATGGCACAGTCATGATCTTCACCTAAATAAAACACTTCTGACACCCCACCATCCTATAAAGATGGTTGAACAGGTCATAGTTGACAAGTCCAGTGTTGAGGTTTTCAGAATCCTAGATGCAAAGTGCAGATTTTGGCATATCCCACTGGATGATGAATCTTCGAAGCTCACTGCGTTCATGTTTCCAAGACACAGGTTCCTCTGCATGTTTGATGGCATCTCCACTGGTAGTGAGGTCATCTAAAGGTCTGTGGAACAATTATTTGCAGAGAAACCTTGTGAATTCTTTGTTGGTGACATCCTGGCCTGGGGTCGTACAATACAATAACACAGGATGGCCTGAGGTGATGGGCAGCCCAGTAGCACAGTGGTTAGCACTGTTGCCTCACAGCCTCTGGGTCCCAGGTTTGATTCCTATCTTGGGTCACTGACTGTGTGGAGTCTGCACATTCTCTCCGTGTCTGCATGTGTTTCCACCGGGTGCTCCGGTTTCCTTCCACAAGTACCAAAAGATGTGCTTGTTCGGTGAATTGGACATTCAGAATTGGCCCTCAGTGACCCCGAACAGGCCCCAGAGTGTGGTGACGAGGGGATTTTCACAATAACTTCATTGCAGTGTTAATGTAAGCCGACTTGTGATGCTAATAAAGATGCCACATGAATGCAAATTATTTCTTCCTCTCCTTGTTTCACCTTTTGAAAATCATTTTTCCAACTGTAAGAGCAAATACTATTAACTTGGTACCTCCTGGGCAATTGTATCCTTCCCTGACACATCAATAAATGGAGAACATACAATTGTCGCAAATGAAATCTTTTGAATTCTGGTGAGCAAACTGGTTGCTGAAGTGTGATTGTTATCAATAACAACTCTTCTAACATGGAAACTATGCAGAAGGTTCTTTCATAATGCACAGATTAATTTTGTTCAGCTGGAAAGCTACTTACAATGTGGCATAAATTCAAATAAAAGGAACAGGTTGCTCTTTTAACAAAGCGCTAAAACTACTTTAATTTAATCTGCATGTTTTCAGATCATCACTTTGCGTGCATTATTTAGTTAAGTACCAACTGCTGTCAGTCAACCAACATATCGTTAAAACAAAACCCCTGTGTGGAATTCTCCCATGCTGACCGCCACCAAACCTATCATGGGCAGTCACTGAGAATTTCGCAGAAGTCAAAAAGTCAAAACCTGGCAGCATAAAAACACGTTATAATTCTCCAAATGGTGGGCTATAGGCGGCCCAGTTTTCTTGCTGCCATTTGCATTCATGTGCATCTCATGAATGCTTATAAAATCAGCTGTTCACTGGAATTTCATCAGGCCTTCCATCTTGATTCACGGCAGCCAGAAAATTCTGTTGGCCTCCAACCAGTTTTGAAAAGAGGCGTGCACAAGTCAGACCTCAGTTCGCTTGAGACTTTGAGTTGCGTGCAACAGATATGGCTTACCTGCCATAGCGCTGTGCTTCTCCTGTTGCACTGCACACTGCTCAGCTGGGGTAGATAGCATGGTTCATGCCCTGACAGCACCGTCGTGCCGGACTCACAGACCCTCCCATTACACTGACTCAGATCAATACTGCGCCCAGAATTGGGGAGTGCAGGGATCTTGCACTCCAGATGCCTGAACCTATTGTCTGCTTCAAAAGCACTGTCCTTCGGGACTCATGCAGCCTTCACTTTGAGGGTCTTGGTGGGGCTGACGAAGACAAGGGGGAAGCAATAGGGAAGGAGGGCTGTGCAAGGACAGGGGAGAGGTCAATGACAGATGATGGGGTGGATGAGGATTACAAACAATGGAAAGTAGAGGGAAGACCAAGGGGAGGGAAGCTGGACCCCGACAGGGGTAAATGAAATGCTGACAAACAAGGGGGGTCAAAGATAACCACATTGTTTCCATGGAAAGGGAATGGGAATGCAGACTCTGGAATAGGTAGTGGGAATTTGTTAGTTTGGTACATTAGGGATGGTTCACACCTGCACTTAGTGTTTGGGTGTGATATGGTTTGGGGGGATCACTGTTGTCCATAGGGGTGTGATATGGTTTGGGGGGATCACTGTTGTCCATAATCCTCTGTGGAAATGGGAACCATGTCAACGTCCTGTTTTAGTTCAAGGGCTGACAGACAGGAGAAACAGAGTGCAGAGATTCTTCTTAAGAAATGGAAAAGAGATACAGATGATGGGCAATGCAGGGGCGATGGGGACCTCAGTCTGAAGCCATAGAAAGGACACAGTGCGGAAGAGCAATGGCCACGCAGCGGGAACAGTCATTGGAAGCATGGTTTATCCCAGATGCAAGGAGGGGCAAGGGCTATGTGCTTCAAAGGAAAAATTCACAGGTTGGTGTTCAGGATTGTCTTACAGCCATCGTTATTGGGCTCTGCAGGCTCTGTATTGGGCAGCAGAGGGAACATTGATGGTGACTATGGCACCGGCAGATTGAGAACACAAAATACGTGGAGCAGCAGTGGAGGGTGGGTATTGGGTGCAGTATGTGAAACTTTCATAAGGGGGTCATCCTCTATAGGTAACTGTGCACACAGCCCATAAATAGAGAGCATAGAGGTCTATGCAGTGCACGGACATCTTGCAGATAATGGGCTCGGGGGGGAAGGTAGGAATGTCCACCACAACAATAATGGGATCCAATATTAGTCAAGGAAACTGAAGAATAATAGGAGGCAGTTTGTGCTACACATTATGAGGCTTCAGGTAAATTGGAGTCATGCAGACTGTGAGGGAGGTAGGGTTAAACTCAATCATGAAGTACAGGTGTAGCAGCACCATCACGTGTTCCCAGAAAATAGCGTAATGCAAAAACGGAAATAAGACCGATTCTGTCTGGAAAGGGTCTGAGGCAGTCTGGGAGGACTCTAGCCTGATGAGCATTCATAAAGATACTAACAAAGTGAAGACACCAGCAAAGCCTAATGGTTAAAAAGGCTAACTCTGTATCAGCCTAAGCAACCTAACAGAGGTTGTCTTCAGTGAAGAACAGGATATGCAATCAGGGAGTGAACATAGGAGCAATGGCTGTTGCTATGCCATTGGAAAGATCGTGATTAAACTGAGACCCCTGTGTGTCGAAATCCTGAGAAAATTATGACCCCTGAGTGAGTAACAGCCCTTTGAACATTTGTGACTCAAGGATATTGATTGATGTGAGTACATGACTGGAAGCATGAGCAAGATCTGTATAAAAAGAAGAGACAGAAACTTCTGAACTCAACAGCCTCACAGCAACGTTTCAACATCAACAGCGTTTAAGGTAGGAATGCAGCATTGGAGAGTGAAGACAATAGTGAAGGGGACATGGTGACACCCTATCTGTCATCTAATCAGTGACGGGCAGTCATGGGTTAGCAATCAATGCCAAGCACCAGTAGCCAAATGGATTCCAATCATTGACCAGAAGCAAATGATAGGTAATTTGTATGCCACGTCAAAGAATGGAGCTGCTGAGCTACCTGCTTTAATTATTTCATTCACAGCTTCTGACTCTCCAGAGGGCTCCAGGTGCCACATCTGTGGAGTGGGATGTTGCTCACCTCTGTGTGTGTCAGCGCCTCAGGGGTAAGGCTGTATCAGGCACAACGTAATTCAATGTCGGGCAAACAGAAGCATTTAAAATAACTATATTTGTATTGTTAAGTGTTGGAAATAAGGTATAGATTTAAGTAGGCTCAATTTGATGATTTTTGTCGGGTGGCACGGTGGCGCAGTGGTTAGCACTGGTGTCTCAAGATGCCAACGGGGTTCGATCCAAGCTCCGGGTCACTGTCCATGTGGAGTTTGCACATTCTCCGCGTTTCTGCGTGGGTCTCACCCCCACAACCCAAAAAGATGTGCAGGGTTGGTGAATTGACCACACTAAATTGCCCCTTAATTGGCAAAAAAGAATTGGATACTCAAATTTTTTTTTTCTAAATTAGTAGTTTTTAATGCTGTAAAACTCTAACTAGATTCATGTTAAACAGGGACATTTTGGTTTCCATTCCAGCTATGCTTCTCTTCTGCTGAGACAGTGGGTTAACGTAAACAAGCTTGTAGGAGGAGTGAGATGTTGCGCAGCAACCAGAGGCCCTTTTAAGAAGAAACCCATTTGAATTTAATTTTAACTGGAAGCCAGAGTAGAAGGAGATTCACAGCTACAGGGGGGACGTCTCTCTTCTAGAAGAAAAATTGTACAATGGATTAAGAAGCAAGGAAGCAAGTGCAAGAAATGCTTGTTAAGGCAACTAGGAGCCTGATATTAAAGGTACAGAGGAAACTGGAAATAGAACCGAGTACTGTTTATTTGAAACAACGGACAGAGTTGAGAAGGCGTTGGCTTGTGAGAAGCCAGAAAGATAAATGAAGTGGTCCTAAAGTTTGTGATACCTTACCACAGACTATGAAGGATTAGGTGAAATAATTGTGGAGCAATTGGTGGCTGATTCTCAGAATTTGTGTGACAGCATTTGAGATGTCCCAAAATGTGCAGGTTAGGTGGATTGGCCATGCTAAATTGCCCTCAGTGTCCAAAAACATTGGGTGGTGTTTATGGGTTCCAGGGATAGGGTGGAGGTGTGGGCTTAGGTAGGGTGCTCTTTCCAAGGGCCAGTGCAGACTTGATGGGTCTCCCTCTGCACTGTAAATTCTATGAGTTATGACAAAGGAATCCTGGAAGGAGATTTGGAAAACTTGAAGGTGGATCAGTGTCAAAACAGTTGAGAGGAAGCCTTGTTTGAAAGGATAAGTTGGAAAACCTAGAGATGGGTTCTTGATGAAAACAATTGAGAGAAAGTCCAAAGATGTGCGGGTTAGGTGGATTGGCCATGCTAAATTGCCCTTAGTGTCCTAAAAAATAAGGTTAATGGGGGGGGGGGGGGGGGGGGGGGGGGTTACTGGTATAGGGTGGATACGTTGGCTTGAGTAGGGTGATCATTGCTCGGCACAACATCGAGGGCCGAAGGGCAGTTCTGTGCTGTACTGTTCTATGTCTATGTCTAAAGCATTGTTTCAAAGAAAATTTTAAACCATGGTTGTGATAAAGCGGGAGAAGTTCTAAGTGTGATATTGGGCTCGGCTTCCCAGTTGCTTCCTGATGGCCGAACCGGCAAGACCATGGCCCATAGTGGTCCCACAAGCTTCACGGCGTAAATGGCTGTGCCGCCTGGTGATTCTTCTGGATCTTACCCGACTGCCTCCCGCTAATAAGGGGAGCTGCTCATAAACACTCCCTCCAAACACACTCCAATTAGCACACAGCCATGCCACCACATAAACCTGCTCCATGCTTCAGGATACCGACCTGGCCAAGCTCCTGGATGCCACGGATGTGAGAGGGAGATGGATTCACCGATTTTAAGGCTATGTCCTGATGCTGGCATTTTATGACCAAAAATTTGGCGTGAAACGGGCTTCGATCCTCCATTTGGCTGGGGGCTAGCAGGAAGGCAGCGTAGAGCACCCGGCACTAGCTGTCGAAACGGCTGGAGAATTGACGGGACCGTGGCCACGCATGCCTGCCTGCGAAATAGTACCCCCCATTTTGGCTGGCTCGGGACTCCATACCAACCTCCCCGAACAGGCGCCGGAATGTGGCGACTCGGGGCTTTTCACAGTAACTTCATTTGAGCCAACTCGTGACATTCAGTGATTTTCATTCTCATTTCCTGGACCACCTCCCAACAGTTCTCCCAGCCCCTACCACAGTGCTCCCTGCTCGCGGATCGGCTCTCCCCCGACTCTGGCGGCGCTGGACTGAGTCTGCAACTGCCACGCCGAGCTCCGGACAAATAATAGAGTCCCACGCAATCGTGAACTTGGTTGCTTGGGGGAACGGAGCATCGGGGGAGGGCCTCAGACAATGTCGGTACACCGCTTTGGAGGGGCGGAGCCTCCCGAAAGAGGCGGCGCCCCCGATTTCAGCGCGGTTCTCCGGCCGATCGCCGAACGCAACCGGATCATCCCGCCCCCTGTTCCCTCGAAGGCGTCAGAGTACCAGCCACAGGGCTGTCAGTGCCGCCTGGGAGGCACTAGCAGTGGCAGCAGCAGTCAGTTTCGGCAGCGTGGCTTGGAGAAACTCCATCCAGTGCAGGAAGAAGACCAACGCCCTCCACCCGGCTGCACAGTTAAGTTGACGGCAGCCTCCTGGCATTGTTCACACCTGTCACCACCTTGTCCTCAGCCCACCCACCAAGCCGGCAGCTGGCAGCTCGCACCTTTCCCCCTCCCCCGCCAATATATTCCCATACCTGTGCTGAGGCACACCTGGCACCCACCAGCTAAACCCCTCCATACCCAGGACTGTGCCCACACATGCCAGCTGCCTTAGCCCACCTCCTGATGCATCATGCATGCAGCTCAAAATGCCCTCACTTTGTCCCCGCAGGAAAGGTTAGCCCATAATAGATGGGAAAAGGTCAGCAGGGACTCCCAATGAGGAACGGGCCCTGGAGATCACGGGGTTGGCTGAGAATTCCTCTCACCACAGGGGAAGTACCATGGGACTGGAGAACAGTTAATGTGGTTCCACTATTTAAGAAAGGTTGTAGAGGTAAGCCAGGGAACCAGTGAGTCTCACATCAAAGGCAGGAAAACTATTGGAGAAAATTCTGAAGGAGCAAATCGCTCTCCAAATTGGGAGGCAAGGTTTGATCAGGAATAGTCAGGATGGCTTTGTCAGAGGGAGGTCATACCTAACAAATTTGATTGAATTTCTTGAGCACGTGACCAGGTTTGTAGTTTACATTCATTTCAGCAAAGCCTTTGACAAGATCCCACATGGGAGACATATAAAAAAGGCAAATACACATGGGAAACAGGGTAACTTGATAAGGTGGATTCAAAGTTGGCTTAGTTGTAGGAGACAGAGAGTGATAGCAGACGGCTGCTTTAGTGACTGGAGGTCAGAGTCCAATGGCATACCACAGGGGTCTGTGCTGGGTCCCCTATCGTTTGCCATTTTTGTAAACAACGTAGCTGTCTACGTGTGGTGTCGGATTATTAAGTTTGCGGATGATGCAAAAATTGATCGGGTAACAATGAGTTTGAGAGTTTGGGTGACAGACAAATATAGACGGAATGGTCAAATGGGCATCAAAGTGGCAGATGAAATTTAACCTTGAAAGGAGTGAGGTGTTACACTTTGGAAGGAGTAATGTGACAAGGAAGTATTCAATGACACGGGGATGTTCCAACACATCACCCTGCTGATGTGCCAGGTTGTGGAGGGCACAGCACACCACCACAAAGCAGGAGATCCTCTTGAGCGGGGAGGGGTGGGGGGCGGCGTGTGCTACAGTGCACCACCAGAGCGGCCCAGGCATTATAACCACAATTAGAGCAGTTCGATGAACCGCTCAATGACAGCACGGGTAGCAGCATTCGCCTCACTATATCGGGTTTCCGCCTCGGTCTCCGGCCTCCATACAGACATCATTAGCCAGGTCCTCAGTGGGTACCCTTTAACCCCCGAAATCTTGGGATCATCCTCAAAGATGCCAGGGATATCCGAGTGTCCTGGGATAGAGCTGTCATACAGGCTTCCTGGGATGACACATTTATTCATTTATGGGGTATAGGCGTCGTAGGCTCGGCCCATAATTTATTGCCATCCCTAGTTGCCCTTCAGAAGGCTATGGTAAATTGCTTTCATGAACTGCTGCAGTCCCTGAGGTGTAGGTACACCCACAGTACTTTTAATGAGAGACTTCCAGGATCTTGACCCAGCGACAGTGAAGGAAGAGGGATATATTTCCAAGTTGGGGTGGTGAGAGATTTAGAGGGCTCCCAGATATCTACTGTCCTTTCCTTTCTCGATGGTAGTGGGCATTGGTTTGGAAGGTGCTGCCTCAGGAACCATGGCAAATTTCTGCAGTGCACCTTGTAGACTGTACACAGGCTGCCATAGTCATTGTGGTGGAGGGATTGAATGTTTGTGGGAAGGGTAACAATCAAGTGGGCTGCTTTGCGGCTGCTTGATGATGTTGAGCTTCTTGAGTGTTATTGGAGCAGCACTCATCCAGGCAACACTTCTGACTTGTGCCGAGTAGATGGTGGACAGGCTTTGATGGGTCAGGAGGTGAGTTACTCACGGTCGGATTCCGAGCCTTTGACAAGTCCAGTTCAGTTTCTGATCAATGATACCCCCAGGATGTTGATTGCGGGGGATTCACTGATGGCAATTCCATTAAACGTCATGGGGCGACGCTTATATCCTCTCTTGTAGGAGACTCCTGGCACTTGTGTGGTGTGAATGCAACTTATCACTTGTCAGCCAAGCCTGGATATTGTCCAGATCTGCTGCATTTGGACATGGACTGCTTCATTATCTGAGAAGACGTGAATGGTGCTAAACATTGTGCAGTCATACGCAAACATCCCCACTTCTGACCTCATGTCGGAAGGGAGTTCATTGGCTAAGCAGCTGAAGAAGTTTGGGCCATGGAATTCCCTGAGGAACTCTGGCAGTGATGTCCTGGAGCTGAGATGATTGACCTCCAACCACCAAAACCAGTGCCAGGTATGACTCCAACCAGCAGAGAATTTCCCCCCTAATTCCCATTGACTCCAGTTTAGCTGGGGCTCCTTGATGCCATACTCAGTCAAATGCTGCCATGATGTCAAGGGCAGTCACTCTCACCTCACCTCTAGCATTTAGCTCTTTTGTCCATGTTTGAACCAAGGTTGTAATGAGGTCAGGAGCGAAGTGACCTTGTCAGAAACCCAAACTGAGCGCCAGCGAGGAGGTTAATGCTGAGTAAGTGCTGCTTGATAGCACTGTTGATGACTCCTTCGATCAATTTGCTGATGATGGAGAGTAGACTGATAGTGCGGTAATTCTGGGTTGGATTTATCTTGTTTCTTGTGCACAGGACACACCTGGGCAATTTTCCACATTGCCGGGTAGAAGCGAGTGTTGAGACGTACGGTAGCAGAAGCAGGGGCAGCACAGTTGCATAGTGGTTAGCACGATGGCTTCACAGCACCAGGGTCCCAGGTTCGATTCTCGCTTGGGTCACTGTCTGTGTGGAGTCTGCACGTTCTCCCCATGTCTGCGTGGGGTTCCTCCGGGTGCTCCGGTTTCCTCCCACAGTCCAAAGATGTGCAGGTTTGGTGGATTGGCCATGCTAAATTTCCCTTAGGTTAGATGGGGTTGCTGGGTTACGGGGATATGGTGGAGGTGTGGGCTGAAGTAGGGTGCTTTTTCTAAGAGCTGGTACTGACTCGATGGGCCGAATGGCCTCCTTCTGCACTGTAAATGTTATGATTCTATAAGTACTGGAACAGCTTGTCTAGGGGTGCAGTAAGTTATGGAGCACAGATTTTCAGAACTATAGCCGGATTATTGTTAGGGCTCACAGCCTTTGCAGTATCCAGTGCCTTCAGCCGTTTCTTGATACCACATGGAGTGAATTGTATTGGCTGAGGACTGACATCTGTGATGCTGGAGACCTCCGGAGGAAACCGAAATGGATCATCCACTCGGCAGTTCTGGCTGAAGATTGTTGTGAATGCCTCGGCCTTGTATTTTACACTGATGTGCTGGGCTCCTCCATCATTGAGAACGGGGATATTTGTGGAGCCTCCTCCTCCAGTGAGTTGTTTAATTTTCCATCGACATTTCGTGACTTGATGTGGCAGGACTGCAGAGATTAGATCTGACCTTTTGGTTGTGGGATCACCTAGCTCTGTCTATTTTTTGCTGCTTATGCTGTTTAGAACACAAGTGCATGATCCAGAGGTGGTGGTCACACACAAGTTGAACATGCAGGGACTAAAACCCCCTCCTTGCTCCTGTTAACAAAGGGCGCTCCTTGATTTCCTGGTGCGTGCAAGGCGGCACATGCCCCATCAATTAGCCCCTGTTAGCATTGCTGCCTCACGGTGCCGAGGTTCCTGGTTCGATCCCGGCTCTGGGTCACTGTTCGTGTGGAGTTTGCACATTCTCCCCGTGTGTGCGTAGGTTTTGCCCCCACAACCCAAAAGATGTGCAGGGTAGGTGGATTGATCACGCTAAATTGCCCCTTAATTGGAAAAAATGAAATGTACTCTAAATTTATATTTTAAAAAAATTTAAAAACTAGCCCCTGGACCTGGGGCACCCCGCTGATGGTGGAGATCCTTGCTGCCTGGGCATCTTGATGGGCTTGGTCCAGCTCAACAATTGTATAGTCAGATGCCTGAGCATACAGGTCATCCATGACCACACGCATGCACATGTGGCTATAGCACAAGTCCTCCCTTGAGCCTTGGACTGAACCAGTGGCATAAATGTTCAGGGCTGTGGTGACTTTTATGGCCACCAGGAGTGTGTGCTCTCCTTCTCCATGTGGAGCCAGGTTCGCGAGGACATGGCACAGGTGCACACTGTCTCTTTGTTGAGACAGTTTCTCCTGCAGCACATTCTCTGTGTTGTCTCCTCGAAAGACCAACGATTCCTGTACACCCTGGGTCCCTCATCGGCCTGATGGGTAGCCAGGGGCGCGATTCTCCGCCCCCCACAATGGGTCGGAGAACAGCGGGAGGACCTTCCCGACATTTTTCCCGACCTCCCGCTATTCTCCCCCCCTCACGGCCGCCCCACGACACGAATCGCTGCTCGCCGTTTTTTACGGCGAGCAGCGATTCTCCCGTAGCCGATGGGCCAATTTCCCAGGCCTTTACGGCCGTTTTCACGAACTCCAACACACCTGCTCTCACCGTTCGTGAAAACGGCCGCAAAGTGCCGTTCTGCGGAACCATGGCACCGATTGGGACGGCCGCACCACGGCCGTGCCAAAGGTGCCATGGGCCCGCAATCGGTGGGCACCCATCGCGGGCAGCGGGTCCGCACCCCGCGCACTCTTTGTTCCTCCGCCGCCCCGCTGGATCAGCGGGGCAGCTGAGGGGCATAACGGGATGACGTCATCCGCGCATGCGCGGGTTGGAGCCATTTAATCCGCGCATGCGCGGCTGACGTCATCGTGCGTGTCAGCCGGTGTTAACTTTGGCGCGCGGGCTTAGCGAAGTTCGCTAAGCCTGCGATGCCGAGGTTCACGGGGCCCCGCTGCTAGCCCCGGCCGGGGAGCAGAATCAGGTCCCGGGATGGGGCGCGGAGGCTGCCGTGAAACACAACCGGTTTCACGGCAGCCTTCACGACTCTCCGCATTTGCGGAGAATCGCGCCCCAGATCTTCAGGGTGTGCGGTGGCCCCTGTACGTGTGTGCCACCTCCAGCTGCATCAGTGCTGCTACCTTCTCCAGCGTCTGAATGCCTCAACTGCCATGAGCACTGTGAGGGCTTTCTCTGTGGGATCAACACCACCATCCATTTTGATATCTGTAAAGAATTGGAGACCAACAATCAGTTCGAGCTTCCTCCCTAGGACCGTCAAATCCTCCTAGCCTCCTCCACAATTCATGTCCCAGCTTTTCTCAGAGTGCCATCCACCGAGCCAGTTGTGCTGGAAAACCTTACTCACCCCAGCCACAGCAGGGGCCCTAGACCCCAGACCCTTGCCAGGAACATTATTGATACCATGCTCAGGTACCCTCCCCGGAACCATACACTCACCCTTTGGTCACGAGGATATCCCCAGTGCTGAAGCCCAGCTCTTATGTACTTGATTGTTGGCTGCTTCCTCTATGGAACTGACACTTAAGACAAACTCTTCAGGCTTCAAAGTTTGATTGAAATGCGATGCAAGAATCATCATCTCAGGTGTGGCACATGTACCCGCAAGAATGCACTTGAGCTCTTTTGAAGTGCTCTCACAACTTCAACTGTGAAGCTGGAGGCTGGGTATAAGGGCATCCATGACCGCATGGATCGACATGTGGCTGAAGATTGTGAAACGTTGCACAAGTGCCCGCTCAAACGATGCCATAAAGATCCAGGGCTGCAGTGACCTTCATGGCCACCGAGAGCAGACATCCTCCTCCTCCATGGGGTGCCATATCCGTGAGAACATTGCGCAGGTGCTGCACTGTCTCCCTGTTGAGACGGAGTCTCCTGCGTCACATGGTATCCGTCATCTCCTCAAACGACCAACGACGCCTGTACAGCTTGGGTGATCACCGGCGTTCACCTTTGTGTCTCTCCCCAGCCTGATCATGGGCCTGGCCACCGTGTGGGCACCCCCCGGGGCTAGATCTCCCCCCCCCCCCCCCCCCCCACGCCCAGGACCCCGGAGCTCGCCCACGCCGCCAGGTCCTGCCAGTAAGGGACCTAGTCTAATCTACGCCAGCGGGACTGCCAAAAATGGGCAGGACTTAGGCCCATCGCGGGCTGGAGAATTCGGGCAGCCCCGGAGCCCATTGAGTCGCGCCGGTCCCCGCCATTCTCCGAGGAGGTCGGCACGATTCACGCCAGGCCAATTTTTGGGGGCCGGAGAATTTGGAGGACGGCGGGGTCGGGATTCACGACGACCCCCGGTGATTCTCCAACCCGGCAGGGGGTCGGAGAATCCCGCCCCATGATTAGACTGTATATGTTTTGGAAAAAGGCCTTGGGGATGAAGATCGGAATGGATTTAAACAGAAGAGGAACCTTGGCAGTACGTTCATCTTGATCAATTTCACTCTCCCGGCCAGGGATAGTGGGAGTGAGCCCCACCATTGAAGATCTTTTCCAACTTCCTCCACCAGATGGGTCAGGTTCCACTTGTGGATCTGAGTCCAGTTTTTGGCTATCTGGATTCGCAGGTATCAGAATCTGTTCTGGGCCGTTTTGAACAGGAGCTCCTCCAGCTCTGTCCCTCCCCCTTTTGGGTTCACTGGGAATGCCTCGCATTTGCGTTAAGTTTGTAGCCTGCGAAGGTTCCAATCTCTTTCCGTATTTGCAGTATTGCCTTCAGTCCCTCCTGTGACTTTGAGACATAGAGGAGCAGGTCATCTGCACAGAGTGAGACTCTGTGCTCTCTGTCTCCTCTCTGGATTCCCTTCCAGCATTTTGCGTCCCACAGGGCTATCGCCAGGGGTTCAATCCTAGCACAGATCGAACCCCACCTATACTTTTTGGACACTAAGGGCAATTTAGCATGGCAATTCCGCCTAACCTGCACATCATTGGACTGTGGGAGGAAACCGGAGCACCAGGAGGAAACCCATGCAGACACGGGGAGAAAGTGCAAACTCCACACAGACAGTGACCCAAGCAGGGAATCGAACCTGGGACCCTGGAGATGTGAACCAACTGTGCTAACCACTGTGCTAACATGCCCCAAGATTAAAGTCCTGGCTCTGTTTAAATGAGTCGCAGGAGCCCTCTCAAGGGCGCTGTGCTGTTTGGACTTCTGAAAATTGAAACTTCCAGCACAAGACAGGCCACAGAAAGTCCATGGGCGAGTGTAAGGACAGCAGGTGCTATTTACTGATTACTGACCACAAAACATGGATCATTATATTAATCACTGAAAAAGTAACCAAAATTATGAACTATCTTACTTCAGTATGTGCACTGTTTTAGGCCCTTTTCCTTCGAATTAAATTTAATTCATTTTACTTCAAACAAAATAGTTCACTGTTTAAAACTGACCTCAATTGAAGGGGCATTGCTGTCATGTAATGGTGTAAGAATGCTTCAAGAAGCTGTACCAAAGAGACAAGAATGTCATGAGTTGCATTTCTCACTTTATCACTGCGAATATCTTCCTCATAGTCTCATAATTTGGGTGACAGTGAAGCTCACATTCGAGCGATAAAAGTGCATGTTGCCAGTTAACAAAATTTGGCCAGCAAAGTGAAAATGAAAGGCTCAATTGAAAAGGACACAAATAGAGTCCCGTTTTGGGCGGGTTTAGTGGGATGTTTCTCAGCTCCTGCAGTGCCAAGAATGACCCTGTTATTTAACGGCACTTTGCTGGTGTTTTTTGGTGTCGGTCAAGAACACCTCGCCAAGGGTGCATTTACAATAATTTCCTGCACAGATGAGCTCACTCGTCAAAGCAGGAAGGGTAATTGTGGATTGGGCCGCCATTTTTAAATGCCGTCCCAATCTTTTGACACCCTTCAGCCACCCCACCAAGGCTTCCCGACCCCCCCACCCCACATACATTGCGCCCAAATTACCTCTTACGGTGTCCTTGAGCTCTACATCGTCCCACCTCTTAAAAGCAAGGTACTCCTGTGTTTGACCACTGGCATGGACAGCCTGGCACACAGGCACTTCCCCTTCCAGCCTGGCAGTTCCACCTGGGCAACTTGGCAGTGGTAAGGTGCCAGGCTGGCAGTGCTGAGATGTCCAGGTGTCAGCAGGAGTGGCAGGGCACCATGCTGCCCAGAACCCAACCGCCCAGGGATTATTAATGGCCTTGGAGGATTCTCCCAGCTGCCGTTATACCTGCTTCACTTTTGTGTAAACCAGTGCTAAGCGGCACCATGGTGACGTCTTCCAGGCGAGGCCATTAGTTCCCAAACCTGAGGAGAATCCAATGCAAACATATTTAAAGAAGTCTAATTGTTCATTTAAATATCTGTATCTAGATTTCACCCAGCGAAGGAGATATCGCTAAATCTCGTGAGGCGGTTCGAGCATCGCAAATCTCACGAGGCACCTCAAATCAGGCGCGATGAGGTCATTAAATCACGCCCAAACGTACTCTAGTAAGTTTTATTGCAGCAGTCTTGTTCTGTTCCCAGTGCAGACCTTGCACTAAAGCTCTCCATGCCACAATAACACTAAAAGCGAGAGATGGAAGAACTTCTCTGACTGCTATTTTGATCATGTGGTAACAGCATAAAATTAACTCCAGATAACATTAATTTTGTCGAAAACACTTTTATAAATTACTTTTGGAAAATGCTCTTTGTTCAACTTATTGTCAATAACAATCATCTGTTTTACAAAGTATTTGAGTTTTCTGATTTACAAACTCAAATAAAATATTTACTGTGAAGAAACAGGGGGCGAAATTCTCCGACCCCCACGACGGGTCAGAGAATAGCGGGAGGGCCTTCCCGACATTTTTCCAGCCCTCCCGCTATTCTCCCCCACCCCCCGCCCAACTCCCGACCCGAATCGCTGCTGCCGTTTTTTTACGGCCGGCAGCGATTCACAGCTGTTCGATGGGCCGAAGTCCCAGCCCTTTACGCCGTTTTTACGAACGGCAAACACACCTGGTCTGGCCGTTCGTAAAAACGGCGTCACAAACTCGCTTTTCATAACCATGGCACCGATTGGCACGGCAGTACCACGGCCGTGCCAAGGGTGCCCCACCGATCGCGGGCAGCGGGCCCGATGCCCGCGCACTCTTTCTCCTTCCGCCGCCCCGCAGTATCCATTCGCGGGGCGGCTGAGGGGCAACCCGGCCCGCGCATGCGCGGGTTTCGCGCAAATACGCGATGACATCATCCGCGCATGCGCGGGTTGGAGTCTTCCAATCCGTGCATGCGCGGCTGACGTCATATGACGCGTCAGCCAGCGCTAACTCCAGCAAGCGGGCTTAACGATATTCGTTAAGCCCGTCATGCCGGAGCCTACGCCGTCGGGCTGCTAGCCCCGACCGGGGACCAGAATCGGTTCCCGGTCGGGAAGGGGCGCGCTGGCGTTAAACCCGCCCGGGTTTGACGCCAGCTTTACGATTTCTCCCGTTTTGGGAGAATCGCGCCCAGGATATTCAGCCCAATCGACCTATGCTGATGTCTAAGCTCTACACAAACATCCTCTAACCAAACTCCATCAAACACCATTAACCATTCTTCCTAACCTTTCCCTCTCTGGTCCTTATCCTATTCCCCCTGAAATGCATGTATACTGGTCTCCACAATTGCACCATGTGGTTCATATTCCACATTCTAACCACTCATGCTTAAAAATGGTTCTCCTGACCACACTGATGTGTTGGGTAAGCTGGGTCTGCGAGGGCTGCGTTTACTGCAGTGGTGAGAGAGAACGGCTTCCAACACTTGAAGAAATGCAACTCGATTTTATTGAACACTTAACTATCATACATGCTTTAACTGTGGGTTGACACTCTGCTGACTAGACTGGAGACCTGAGGCTAACCTGACCAGACTATCTTACTACTACATGGTGTTTGTTTTAGTTGCTGCTCACGGGTTCTGACTGTCTCAGAGGCTGGATCCCGAGAGAGCAGGAAAACTAGTGTCCTCTGGCTTTACAGTGGTCGTGTCCTGTCTGGTGATTGGCTGCTGTGTTCTGTGTGTTCACTGGTCATCCTGTGTGTCAATCACTGCCTGTCTGCACTCCATCATATACCTGGATGTATATTATGACACTCACCTCTGTATTTTTTGTGACTACCTTATGTTAATGACTCTCAGTGTTAATTTCACATGCAAGTAAAAACAATGGGCGTGATTCTCTGTCGGCCGACGTCTGAATTGCAAAACGTGATTGGGTGGCGAATCGGTTCTGACATCAAAATCGTGGCGGGCACCGTTTCCCGCCAGATCGAAATTCTCCGTTGCCTCGACAGCGGCGTCAATGTTTTCCAGAACGCACGTACAGTAAACACCATTTGCATATCATTAGCGTGCCCAACCCAGTATTCTCCGGGCGTCCACAATTCTCCGCCTCCAATGGGCCGAATTCCCGTCGGCGAGTTTCCCTTATGCTTTTAAAAATTGTTAAACCACCGTTGTGGTTGCTGAGGGAGAGAGAGGGGGTAAGGAACGTGTCCAACATCGCCATAGTTTGCTGACAGTTGTGGTGATGGCCAGGTGCTTCTGCCAGGGCTGGGGATGGCTCGGAGGTGGGCTGTGGAGTTGGGGTGTACGAGCGCAGAGCACCATTGCCACAGACTGCCCACTGTGAACTTAGGGCCTCAGGTCGTATGGTTCCCCCCCCCTCCCCCCCCAGGGCACTCCCTTATGTACCCTCTGGCCCCCGCCAACCCATCAGTGGAATGGGCGCGCTCCAGTGCAACCAGTGCCATCTTGTTGGCTGGCATGAGTGTGTGTGGGGATTGTAATGTGTATATGTGGCTGTAGCTTGTCAGCCTCCCGAGTGTCAGTCATGGACTCAGGGAATCCCGCACCTTTTTTCATTGGAAACGATGGTGTTCCACGTGGTGCCGGTGCTAGCCACTTCACAGTTGCTGAATCGGTCCAGGTTCAGCACCAATGGTGCTGTCATGAATGTTAACAAATCCTGCCCCAGCAGCAGCACTTCATCTCAGGAATGGAGAATCTAGCCCATTGTTTTTACATCCACAATACCAAATCTTTTCATAATTGGCAAGATCTCGCTTCAATATTTCTACAGAAAAGAACCCCAGCCTGTTTAAAGTTCCCTTATCATTGATCAGAAATTGAACTAGACCAGCCATATAAATATTTCTTAAAAATGTATTCATGGGATAAGGACTTTGTTGGCAAGGCCAACATTTTCTGCTCTTGAGAAGGTGGTGCCAAGTTGTCTTCTTGAATTGCTGCCGTCCATGTGATGTAGGTACACCCATGGTGCTGTTCGGGATGGAATTCCAGGATTGTGACCCAGCGACAGTAAAGGAATGGCGATATTGTTCCAAGTCAGGATGGTCAGTGAATTGGAGGGGAACTCCCATGTATCTGCTGGCCTTGACTTTCTAGATGGCGAAGATTTGTGAATGAGCATTTTCTCCCCTCTAAACAGTTCCACACATGCCCTTGTTACTATATGGCACATTAAATTCTTTATATTGTGTATACTGGGTGAATGGGCATGAATTGGCAGTGAAGGTTTGAGCAGTTATAGAGCAGGTTCAGGGAGCACTAGTTGGCATGGTTTGGCATGGAGGTGGCAAGGAAAGTGAATGGAGAATGAAGCGTGGGAGAGGAGAGGGCTAAAGGATCTAAGAGCCTTCAAAACGACAGGGACAAAGTCCCAGAGAGTGAGACAGGGCGTCTAACCAGCATGCCTCAATACTCAGGCATCACTGTGGCTGTTCTTCCAGCAGTGATGGGCCCAAATCTAACATGAAGAGAAAAAGTGGTCAGACGAGTGAAGTTAAGGGAGAAGATCAGTCATTACCCGGTGGCAGGTGTCATATTATCAGAGAAAAGGTATGGAAGTCCCCACATTCTGGATTGTTGGAAAACGCGATGAGAGGATGATTAAGGGTGCTGCTCATCCAATCAAGCTGGTGACCCGCGCACAGACTCTGCTGACGTCATTGGGCATCAAGTGGCATCGAATCAATAAGAACGTATTTCCAGATACTTGACATCCCTCCCTCTTTTCTTCATTAGTGCAACAACAACAATTAACATTTATAATATAGATCCACTGATACACTATTTCTATACTTCTAAAATTCAACAAGAGTCTCTGTGGTGGAATTCTCCCTTTTTGACAGAATTCGCTGTACTTGAACTCAGCTACCTGCCACCTCGAAGTGCTCTGACTCTTTCCCGTAGTTATTTCGGTATCTGTCACTATGGGCATTGAAAAGTCCTCAGAAACAGAATCTGAACTCATCACTGATGTGTTGGGCTGGCTGGGTCTACGTGGACTGCGTTTGATGTAGTGTAGAGAGAGACAGGCTTCCAACACTTGATGAGATGCAACACGATTTTATTTAACATCTAACTATATTATATGCTTAACTGTGGGTTGACACTATGCTGACTTGACTGGAGACCTGAATCTAACCTGACCAGACTAACTGACTACCACATGGTGTTTGTACTAGCTGCTGCTCACGAGCTCTGACTGCCTCAGAGGCTGGATCCCGAGAGAGCGGGAAAACTGGTGCCCTCCGGCTTTATAGTGGTGGTGGCCTGTCTGGTGATTGGCTGCTGTGTTCTGTGTGCTCACTGGTCATCATGTGCGTCAATCACTGCTTGTCCGCTCTCCATCATATACATGGATGTATATTATGACAATCACTGTCTCTGTCTCTGTTCCAAAGTGTAGTTCTCTAGGTCTTCTAAAGGTAGAACATCTCCAAGTTTCTGCAAATTCACTTCATGCAACAAGTAACTAATCAGCATAATGTCGCCAAACTCTTTAATCATCCGTCTGTACGGTGTATGATATTGCTCCTGTCTCTGCGAGAACCACAGTTGGTACCCATTTCTCAATGGTGGTGTAACTCTTAGCTGGCACTCTCTCTCCCTGGTTAAATACTCACCTGTTAGATATTTTCTCCCTCCAAGCAATCTACACTTGTTATTGTCGTCTGACAATCTCTGAAATATCAGGTGGAGTTAACAAATCAAACTGTCCTCCCAGTTTCCTCTTAAACAACAGCATTGCCAGTCAACTTTATGTGGTAGCATTTACAGTGTCTTGACAAGATATTAAAAATTTGTTTACTCTGCTTGATAATATCTCCTGGTCCTTTGATGCTTTGATAGAATGCTTTAATGATTGAACAGCGCATTCAGCCAATTGATTCTTTGCTGAATAATATTCTGTTGATACATAGATACATACAGTTTTCTATCCACCTCAATACATTTCCCCCAATCTCATGCACTTTAATTTTGCACAATAATCTGTTATGCAGGACTTTGTCAAATGCCTTCTGAAAGTCCAAATATACGATTGGCTCCCCTTTGTCAACTGTCCTGGTTACATCTTCAAAGAATTCCATCAGATTTGCCAAGCATGATTTTCCCTTCATAAATCCATGCTGTATGATATGTTGTATCCCGTTCCTTTTCAAGTAGTCCTCAAACTCCTTTGAAGTAAATTGCGTACCATTATCACCGACATCCTGCTCTGTGGTTCCAAATCTTACAAATATTTTGTCTAGTTTTTCAATGGTCTGCTCAGTTGTCCTTGACTTAATTATCGCAACATCTGACCATTTTGGGTGCCTATCCATAATCACTAAGAACATGTGTCCCTCCAGTGGACCAGCATAATCTTTTATATTCCCTGCCATGGCTGAGTTGGCCATTAATTAATTAATGCAGTCCGACAATTAGTCCAAGAAAATCTTCATTCCAGTGATTTTTCTGCCTCAATCTTCTCTCCTGTTATATTTTTGGTGCCCGAAAGAGAAAGATATGGAGGTGCTCACACGCCAGATTTTTGTAAAACACGCTGAGAGCTTTATTGAATGTGTTGCTCAGACAAGCCGGCATGGTGACACAGTGGTTAGCACTGCTGCCTCACAGTTCAAGGGACCCGGGTTCAATTCCGGTCTCGGGCGACTGTCTGTGTGGACTTTGCACTTTCTCCCCGTGTCTTCGTGGGCTTCCTCCGGGTTCTCTGGTTTCCTCCCACAGTCTAAAGATCTGCAGGTTAGGTGGCTTGGCCAGGCTGAGTTGCCCATTAATGTTCAAAAGGTTCGGTGGGGTTACTGGGTTATGGGAATAGGGTTGAGGCGTGGGCTTAAGTAGGGTGCTCTTTCAGAGGGCCGGTGCAGATTCAGTGGGCCAAATGGCCCCCTTGTGCACTGTAAATTCTATGATTCTATGAATCAGGATGGTGATCTGCCAAAAGCCTGCGGAAACACTCTGCTAATGTCACTACACATCAAGTGATACTGAAGCAGCAAGAATACATTCCCAGATATATAACAGAATGGAAGTGCAGGCGTGAAGGAAGGGTCTGCTCATTTCCTGAATTATATATTTTTAATGTTGTGGCTATTTCCTAAATCACATTTTATCACTGTCAATGGATATGCATGTCACATGCTTGTTTAATGATATTAAACTTTCCACATTCCTGAAGCCTTGGCGGAATTTTCAGTTATTTGCACGAGTGCTGCAAAATGTGTTGAGTAAAGTTGCTATGCAGCTTGCAAGCTGCATGCCCATTTTCTCCATAGAATCCCTACAGTGCAGAAGGAGGCCATTCAGCACCTAGAGTTGGCATTGACCCTGCACAAGAGCATGCTACCTAGGTCCAATCCAATGTCCTATCCTTGTAACCAGACGCATTGATCACAGCCAATCCCCCTAACCTGGAGGGATGGTGGGCGGAAACGGGAGCTCCCAGAGGAAACCCACACAGTCACGGGGAGAACATGAAAACTCCACACAGTCACCCAACGCCGGAATCGACCTGGGTCGCTGGCGCTGTGAGGCAGAAGTGGGCAGTGCCGGGGGACAATGCCAGTGTACTACCCTGGCATGCCCCGCTCCCCCCTGTGGGCTATACTTAGCTGCACGTCCGTGGCGGGTTCACTTTGCTGTGTTCATGCTTTGCAAAAGCAGTTGTTTTCCTCGTCGACATGATGTCACGCCAATAAGGAGCGGGGGGGGGGGCGATACGGCAGGGAGGTCCTGTAATTACGTCATAGTCTATTGAAATGAGGTTCCTGACATTCCTGGGGGGGATCCTTGTTATGTCACAGACAGGGTAAATTGGAAAATGAGATCTCGCCAGTGTGATTCTCCTTTCCAGTCTCATGAGAGTTTGCTCCCACGTCACCGTTCACGCTCATTGCAAACATGGGTGCAAAATCACAACACTTTTCTTGGAGCTAACTGGGTGGATTTGGAATTCTAATTGCCGACTTAATTTCAGCGTAACTGTCCAATCATGCATTATAATGGTATTACTTTCAAGCTCATCTACAATATTCTGCTCCTCAGATACTGGAAATCAGAAAAGGCTGGGGAAAAAAAATCAAAAGATCACACTACATCTGTGGACAGAGAAACAAAACTAAAGTTTCAGGTCAAAATCCAAACTGAGAAAAATAAAACCAAGCCAACACATTCATAGAACATAGAACAGTACAGCACAGAACAGGCCCTTCGGCCCTCGATGCTGTGCCGAGCCATGATCACCCTACTCAAACTCACGTATCCACCCTACACCCGTAACCCAACAACCCCCCCCAACCTTACTTTTTAGAACACTACAGGCAATTTAGCATGGCCAATCCACCTAACCCGCACATCTTTGGACTGTGGGAGGAAACCGGAGCACCCGGAGGAAACCCACGCACACACGGATATCCCCTTCCACTATGATGAATTCCAAGTTAAATTAGGTGTGCAAGTTTTTAAACACACACAAAAGAAAATTTGCTTTCCAAATCACAATATATTCAAGTTCGAACTTCATGTAAATAGATGGTCAGACATAAAAGTTACAATAGTGCTCGATACATTGCAGTGATCATCCGGTGCAGGGTGAGGAGGGAGGTGGACCTTCTCATGACCCTGCTCCTGGACTTGGCTAAGCTTGCCATCAACAGGTCCAGGCAGTGGGCGATCAAGGAGGTCATTGGGCCCGACTGTCTGCCCTTTTTCCGCAGAGACGTGCTCCGCTGTCTGGATTTGGAGAAGGTGCACAAGGCACCTGCTGGCTCATCCGTAGCCCTCCATGCCTGGCGGGCATCATTGGGTCTGGGGTGCTTCATTGACCCCTTTAACCATCCTTTGTTTTAATGTTTGAACTCGCCTTTGAAGTTTGTTTTTGTTTGATGCAGTATCACTTTAAGAGGCTTTTAAAAAAAATTTACCCCTGAATCTGTTAATTTAGTTTTACTGATTTCTCATAAAGTAGGATAAAATGTTGTGTTCTCTTTCAGCAGCTTAACTGTGGCTGACTAATTCTTTAAATTGTGCTCCTCTTAGCTTCTGGGGACTGTATGACCCACTTTTATTACAAAACAGAACTTCCACTTTTATTACCTCGGCTCATTTTTCTGCAAGCGACATGTACCTTTGAGATAAATCATTTTAAATGCTACATCCGCCTGGGCTGTCATAATATCTAGCACAGACAGCTTTTAAGTTCTGCTAATGGGACTCTTTGAGCTTACAGCTTTAAATGCTTCTCGCATAGGATGGAACTTAATAATAATCTTTATTGTCACAAATAGGCTTACATTGCAGTGAAGTTACTGTGAAAATTCCCTAGTCGCTACATTCTGGCGCCTGTTTGGGTACACAGACGGAGAATTCAGAATGCCCAAATTACCAAACAGCACGTCTTTTGGGACTAGTGGGAGGAAACCAGAGCACCCGGAGGAAACCGACATGGGGAGAATGTACAGACTCTGTACAGAGTCCCAGCTGGGAATCAAATCTGTGCCGCTGGCACTGTGAAGCCACAGTGCTAACCACTGTGCTACCGTGGAACTTGTCACCTGTTGCAAGTAGCTACTGGATGCTTATGACCAATATCTAGCCACTGCTTACTTTAAATGAGCAATACTGACTACCCTCCAGCTAACCAGTTCTGCAAATCCTTCTTCAGAATGGTCAACGTTGATGGAACTCATTCAGTTCATCTACCTCTTTTCTTTCAACACCAACCAAAATATAACATTTTGATTTTCTGTGCCAGTTCTTCTAACTTCACTCATATTTGCACATTATTTTTCATGTTCACTGCCAACATTCCTTTCAGGGACCAAAGCTAAGTGTGATAAATGTAAGATCACCACCAATAAATCCCACTGGGGACCCAGGGAAACCTCTTTGCCCAGGGAATAGTTAGAATGTGGAACTCGTGATCACAAGTAGTTTCTTGGCTAGTTTCTTGATCACAGGGTGAAGATGCATTTAAGTGGAAGCTAGGTGAACACATGCAGGAGAAAGAAATGGAAGGTTATATTGAAAGGGTGCAGAGCAAGAACACCCCCATGAATCAGCCAGGCCAAAAATGGCCTGTTTCTGTGCTGTGCACACCATACAATTCTGTGACGAATGCCTTGTCACAAACGTTATGCATCTAATTGTGAACTTTTAAACTGTTGCATTGTATGTTGCATTTCATAGTCATTTGACTTGTTGCTGATGGCAAATTACCAAGTGAGAATTCTAAAACTAGCAATTTTACTGATGTTTTTCCCATTTAATGCTTGATTTCAGGCAAGTGATAACATTCTAGTGCATGGCTACGCAAGTACCCACTGCCCTCCATACCATCAATAGCCGTTACATATATGTGTGAGCCGAGGGATTGAGTAACTGTCAGCTTTGTGGGGCATTACTGTTCTGGTCAAGTATCTATGCAAATGCAATTTCAAGCAGTGTTTAGCGATAGCAGCCCTACCTGGATTTCTTTTCCGTATACCAGGATTACTGAGACCAATCGCAACACCAGTGCTGAAATGTACCATATCCCAGAGCTTTTCCTACCCACATCGTTCAATAGCACATTTACACCACCAACTAAGCAATTAACAAAGCCCTGGAGAAAAGAGCATTTTCACAGTTCATTAACTATTGCGTGGAGTTCACTCGGAATTAACAATCAAACTGCCTTTTTGCCGAAAGGCACAATGATTCGGCCCAGTAGCCAGCAATCCTTGTTTTACAAAGGAGCTCTTATTTTTTAACTATGTGGACATTTTGAAGATGGTTACATTAAAATAAACTTGCTGTAATCGTCATAACTGTGTTAAATATGCATTTGGAATATATAAGGCTCCAGATATAAAGGCTATAAATTGCTGAGCACAACATATATTATACATTGATTTTTATTGTCACAAGTAGAACAAATTACAGCACAGGAACAGGCCCTTCGGCCCTCCCAGCCTGCGCCGATCCAGATCCTTTATCTAAACCTGTCTCCTATTTTCCAAGGTCTACTTCCCTCTGTTGCCGCCCATTCATATACCTGTCTAGATGCTTCTTAAATGATGCTATCGTGCCCGCCTCTACCACCTCCACTGGTAAAGCGTTCCAAGCACCCACCACACTCTGCGTAAAAAACTTTCCACGCACATAGAACATAGAACAGTACAGCACAGAACAGGCCCTTTGGCCCTCGATGTTGTGCCGAGCAATGATCACCCTACTCAAACCCACGTATCCACCCTATACCCGTAACCCAACAACCCCCCCTTAACCTTACTTTTTAGGACACTACGGGCAATTTAGCACGGCCAATCCACCTAACCCGCACATCTTTGGACTGTGGGAGGAAACCGGAGCACCCGGAGGAAACCCACGCACACACGGGGAGGACGTGCAGACTCCACACAGACAGTGACCCAGCCGGGAATCGAACCTGGGACCCTGGAGCTGTGAAGCATTTATGCTAACCACCATGCTACAGTGCTGCCCCCGATCTCCCTTAAACTTTCCCCCTCTCACCTTGAAATCGTGGCCCCTTGTAACTGACACCCCCACTCTTGGGAATAGCTTGTTGCTATCCACCCTGTCCATACCTCTCATAATTTTGTATACCTCAATCAGGTCCCCCCTCAATCTCTGTCTTTCCAATGAAAACAATCCTAATCTACTCAACCTTACATTAACACTGCAATGAAGTTACTGTGAAAATCCCCATCGTTGCCACATTCCGGCGCCTGTTCGGGTACACCGAGGGAGAATTCAGAATGTCCAATTCACCTAACAAGCACATCTTTCGGGACTTGTGGGAGGAAACCGGAGCACCCGGAGGAAACCCACGCAGACACGGGAGAACGTGCAGACTCCACACAAACAGTGACCCAATCCGGGAATCGAACCTGGTACCCTGGTGCTGTGAAGCAACAGGGCTATCCACTGTGCTACCGTGCCGCCCATCTTCATCTTCATGCCAGAATATGACAACCTGGCAACCCTTTGCCACGAAGAGTACCTCTTGGGCATGCACGAACATAACGAGATTAAATAAGGCGTTATAATGTTTCAGTTCTCGGACATAGAGGGGTATGCATCACCTCCCCCTTCCCTACACCCCACCCCACCAAAAGCACAGTAGCCTCTTGCTATTTTTGCACGGAGTCTGGAAACTCAAAACAAAAAAACTTTTCTGGCATCTTCAGGGGCCCAGGCTGCAATCCAGGTCCCTGATTTCCCTGGTCAGTAGGCCATGTGCCAGCTCTTACCTGGTGTGTCAGTCACTGATGATCCACCTAATAAACGTGAGGCCAGCTATGTAGGAACTCGTGGCATGTGTGTGCCTATCAGGCTACCAGGTTGATGGTCTTCTTTGGATATGCAAAAGGTATGAACCTTGTATGACCATCTCGCAACTCTAACACAAGTCCAAGACCCAGTATCTCCAGATTTCAGCATTATTTATGACCGTTCCACAAGTTTTGCTGGTGTAACTATGGAGGTCCATCAGAAAGGTGATGAGGCTTTGACTGTGTAATTCTTTTTAAGTATTTTTTTAGAACATAATTATTGTAATGAAAAGGAATATTCAATTTTTGGAAACCATTTGTAATTGATCCACATCTTTAGCAATTGATATTGTTACAAATTCAAGACTGCAAATGTTATTTTGTATTTAAAACAATCGTGTGATTTCAATGCATATTATATTCATCACAACATATATATCATGTGAGACCCTTAGATGTTCAGTGACATATTTGCGCATGATAGGGTGAAATTATGTATCCATCCCAAATCCATATTAAGACATTAGGACATGTGAGAATCAGAAAGCAGTAATCGATAATGGAAATCAGAATCCAAGGACCAGGTTTTAATGGTCTCTATCGGAACCAAACAGAAGAGGCACCAAAATTAACATGGGCTGGATTCTCCGCTTCAGCGGCTAAGTGCCGGCGCCTGCGGAACATGTGTGGTCATTTACCACCAAAAACCCTGACCAATTCCAACACTGGTGAGGGGCTAGCACTGGCAGTAATTTAAACTCCCTCCTCCCGTGCTGAAAATAGCCAGAGAATGGCCAGGACCTGGACCGCGAATGTGCACGGCTGACAACCTGCAGCGGTCACGCCGTACAACATGGCACTGACCATGTGAGAACCCAACCCGCCATCAGCGGCCCCACAGCCCACTGCCTGGCCACCCCCTGGCCATCCCCCACAAGTCCCTGTCATGTTAATCACCCTGGGGTAACATGGACTGCAACTGGATGCAGTTGTACTTCAAAGTAGACTCCAAACTTTGATGTTAGTTCAATACGCTTTATTGAACTTGTTAAGCAGTGCACACAGTTCGCTGTGGGTTGACACTCTACTAACCTAAGCGTGCTTACTATAACTAACGAGACAAGACTAGCTCTGAGCCACATGTAGAAGGTGCTAACTGATATATACACACAGACTGTCACTACAGTTGTCACCAGTGGAAAGAGGTGGAGTGCTGATGCCTCGTGTGTTTTATAGTGGGAGACCACCCTCTAGTGTTCTGCCTGCTGATTGGTTGTGTTCTGTCCTGTGTGTTGATTGGCTGTACTGGGTGTCTGTCACTGCCTGTCTGTATCTCATTATGTGCATGACTGCATATCATGACAGTCCCCTCAGCCCTATCAGAAGCAGAAGCCGCCCCCCCCCCCCTCCCCCCCCGCCCAGCGGCATGGATTCTGGCCGAGTGTGGCGGCGCAGGACATGGTCTGCAGCCGACACGCCGAATTCCCGACCGCCGGGATGACACGTGTTCCGCGCCATAGGGCACTCGGCCCATCAGGCGCGAAGCATCGCGGGTGGGCCGGCCAATGACACGACAAAGGCATTGAAATGGTGCGCGCCGCGTGTCACGATGATGCCAGTTTGGAGGTGGCGGACCAGCATCAAACCAATGCTGGCCTTGGTTTCGGCACAAAACTCCATTCTCTGCCCGATCACTAGACAATATTTTGGTGTCGGGCTACGGAGAATCCAGTCCATGATCTCCGAACTGAGTGGCAGGATCGTCCCTCTGTTCCCGAGCTCGGTTACTTTGACAAGGGCAGTAGAGCCCAGGCTGCCTGCTCCTGTAAAGGATGAAACTGACAGCATTTTGGCCTTGTTGAGAGGCCATTCCGTGTACATTTGTTTTTCAATTTTCATGGAGGCATCTGACCTTTAGTTGCTGTTGGGTTGGGAGGGCAGCATGTTGCGCAGTGGTTAGCACTGGGACTGCAGCGCTGAGGACCCGGATTCAAATCCCGGCCCTGGTCACTGTCTGTGTGGAGTTTGTACATTCTCCCCATGACTGCGTGGGTTTCACCCCCACAACCCAAAGGTATACAGGTTAGGTGGATTTGCCACGATAAATTGCCCCTTAATTGGAAAACTAAATAATTGGTTACTCTGAATTTATTAAATAAAACATAGTAAATAGGGAAAAATCTTCAGAAGATTTGTTTTTAAACTTAATCTAATGGATAAAAAGGTTGAGTACATTTCACACGATGGAAAGGGTAGGCGAGAATGATACCAAGGTCTGCATTTTAGTAAAGATCTGGGGTACTAGTGGCGGGGATTCTCCACAGCGGGCCCACGCGGAAGGAGGTAGGCTCCCTCCAGATTGCGCGCACCCGCCGATCGGTAGCCCCCGATCGCAGGCCTGGCCGTCATGCAGGCCCCCCTGGAGTCTGATCCCCCAGCCCCTCCCCCCCCCCCCCCCCCCCCGCCAGGACGGGCACGGCAGCCGGGGGTCCGAGCTCCCACCAGGTGGTATCAGGTTGCAACCATGCCGGCAGAACTCGGCGGGAAGTCGGCCGGTTGACCACGGAGAATTTGCGGGGGCCGCGCGCGTGTGACTACCGGCGATTCTCCAGTCGCCGGAGAATCGAGTCCCAGCGTCGGAGTGGCGTGGAAGGAATTTCCGGCGTCACCGGCGACGTCTCCAACCCGGCGTGAGCTCGGAGAATCCCGGCCAGAAGGTCTAAAGCTACTGGAGTTCTTTGGAGAGATTGGGTACCCTTTTGGATACGATCCCAGTACACCTTTTTAGGAAGGTTTAAGTACTCTTTGGAAGAGGTAAGCTTCCCTTTGGGAGTGGCAAAGTGCCCCCTGAAATTGTTAAACTTAGACATGAATTGAGATATAAAGTGAATGAGCTCATTGGAACTGTAAAGAGAGTTATCAAAAGGTACTGTGAAGAAAGTTGTCAAAAGGAGCTATCAGGAGTAACTGTCAACAGAGCTGTCAAACGATGCTATCAAAAAGAATGGTCAACAGAGCCATCAACAGGAACAGTCAAAAGCAGCTGTCAACAGAGCTCTCAAAAAAAAGCTGTTAAGCTTTCAAAGAACTTAAAACTCCTGCCCTTTAGACATTTGAGAAAAAATGGTCTGCTGTTTTCAAAAGAACAAAGTGTTATTATTTCACCTCCGTTTGTTGACACAAGCTCCCCACTGTGATTAGGAGAAGTTGTGAACTCAGTCATGCAGTATTACTCCTATAATACGCGATGATGGGATGAAGTGGGTAATGGTGTAGGGAGTGAGGAGGGGTGACCTACTCTCTGCATTCATCTCACGCTCCTTACGTGCACTACCTTCCCTCACCCTTTTCATCCCTCCACACACCCTACACCATTACCTACTTTGTCCCCTCATCACTTACTCATCACTCTCACCCACTTCAACCACTTCAGTCCCAACCCCTTCACCTCCCTAGCCTTTTTACCCTGCTAACACTTACCCTTTACTCTTCCATCCCCTTCACCTCCTATACCTACCCACTTTGCAAACACACCTGCTACACCCCGACCCACATCCCCCAAACTAACTCACCTAGTATCACTCAAGAAACTATTTTTTTGCTTTGAGCAGCCCATAAATCTGTCACATGAAACAAACATCACTTGAAAATGATGTTATAAGCTTCTTTTAAAAGCTTATAAATCTGTCAAAATAAACATTGAATAGACACTTGAAAAATCATTATCCTCTTTTAAAACCTTATGAATCTATCAAAACAAGCAAAACCTGATTAGACATTTGAAACATCCTCCTCCTTGAAAATAACATAAGTCTGTCAAAATCAACATACATCACTTGATTAGATACTTGAAAAAAACATGATCCTCTTTGAAAAGCTCATAATCTGTCAAAGATATCAAGCTCATATTCCCATGGACAGCTAAGCACTGCAAAGCAGAGTTAATTAATGTTTTGGAAGACAGTCAAACTTTCATTCATCTGTCGCAGCTTTCAAACGCCCAAACAAATGGCTGAGCTCTTCTTCAAAGAATGAATCACAGTCTTGGGGAGATTTCACTATTGAGCTCACACCGGGTTAGTCTTTCAATATTGCACAATTCAGAATAGCACTTTATCCAGTGGACAATCTTTTCTGATACATCTGAAGATGTTTCCAGTTTTACAATGCTGTTCTTTCACTTGACAGCTTGTTGTTTAATGTGCTATAATATAGGTTAAAAGGCATGTGATCCTTTGGCGTTATATTAGCAACTCCAAAAATGTAATACATAACATTCCTTGAGCTAATATCAGCAGCAACTAACTCTAACAATACCATGCTCCGCAAATGTCTCCCCTCTACCATTTGTAATCAAAGCCATGTAAAATGTTGTTGAAGCATATAAAGACCCATTTTCACGCACATATGTTTATTTGACAAGATTTTTAAAAGTCTCTGGTTCCATTGTATTAGTTATGTATTCTTTTATTTACTGTCATATTTCTGGATTTTAAACGTATTTTCTGCATTGAAGAAAATATCTTTATATTCTTATGCCTGTTTTTAAATATGCAACACTTTATGTAGTCTTTTTACAAAGTGAGAAGTTTTGATTTGTTAATCTTTTATAGAATACCAACAGCACAGTAGGAGGCCATTTGACCCATGGAGTCTGAACCAGCCCTATGAAAGAGCACCTTATCTAGACACAGTCCCCTACCCTATCCTCGTAATCTCACCTTAATTTGCACATCTTTGGGCACTAAGGGGAACTTTTCCATGACCAATCCACCGAACCTGCAGATCTTTGGACTGTGGACGAAACCCACGCAGAAACGGGGAGAAAGTGCAAACTGCACACAGTCACCCAAGGCCAGAATTGAACCTGGTCCCTGGCACTGTGAGGCAGCAGCAGTAACCACAGTGCCACCATGCCGCCCCTGGTAAAAGTATACATAGAGACCCTGGGCGGAATTCTCCGAACCCCGCAGGATCGGAGAATCGTCCGGGGCCTTAGTAAATCCCGTCCCCTCCGTGGCCGGAATTCTCCGCCACCCGGGAATCGGCGGGGGCGGGAATCACGCCGCGCCGGTCGGCGGGCCCCCCGCGGTGATTCTCCGGCCCGTGATGGGCTGAAGTCCCGCCGCTGTCAGGCCTCTCCCGCCGACATGGTTTAAATCACCTCTGGTACCGGTGGGAGCAGGTGGCACGAGCGGGCCTCGGGGTCCTGGGGGGGGGCGCGGGGCAATCTGTCCCTGGGGGGTGCCCCCACGGTGGCCTGGCCCGTGATCGGGACCCACCGATCGGCGGGCGGGCCTGTGCCGTGGGGGCACTCTTTTTCTTCCGTCGCTGCCACGGCCTCCACCATGGCGGAGAAGGAAGAGACCCCCTCGACTGCGCATGCGCCGGGGTGACGTCAGCGGCCACTGACGCTCCGGGGCATGCGCGGACTCACGCCGACCGGCGAAGGCCTTTTGACCAGCCCTGACGCCGGTCGGCGGGGTGCCAAAGGCCGTTGGCGCTGGTCGGCTGAGCGGGAGCCACTCCGGTGCGGGCCTAGCCCCTAAAGGTGCAGAGAATTCCGTACCTTTTGGGAGGCCTGACGGTAGGGGAGAATCCCGGCCCCTGCATTCAAAGAATGGTTGCAATAAAAATACTAATTTGACAGCAAATGTTTTTGCTAGTTTAAAAATAAATCAATAGGCATTTGAAATCCATAAGAAGAATCTCAGTACTGTGCTGTAATTAATAATCAACGAGCCGGCAATAAATTCAAATGTAAATGCAGAATTAAGTATGCTTGACGAATATCATCTGTTTAAATCATGCACAATTCCATTTAAGATAGAATACTGAGAATTCTGTAGAGATGAATCACATAACTGATGTCTCCAAAATCAATCAAGCTGACCTGTGCCAAAATGCAAAATTCTCTCAGCAGGAAGTAAGATGGTTGTTCCTTTAACAGAGTGAGGAGTCAGTTGGCAGTGCAACAGATAGGATTTCTAACAGTGTGATATTTGCTTTCCATCTCACAGATAAGAGGGGGATTTTTAATGACAGTTTGAACGCTCTATTTTTACGAATGGATCGGATTTATATTTAACAATGATAAATGCCAACCAACAAGTCTTAGAATCAGATTTGCATGAATTCCAGTTTTCATTGTATCTATGAGTATTGATGCACTCACTATTATCCAAAAAGTGGAATAAATATGAAAACAAAATCATGCAATTGTGTACTATCATAATACGTTACCGACAGCAATCACATATACCATTAACTGTAGTATTGCGACGTTGAGATATTTTTGCTGCATGAGAGTTTTTGGAAAATTGAGATCTCCTTCGCCTGAGGATGTCAAATCCAACAACGTCTCTCTTTAAATTTGCAATTTGAAGAAGCTGCATTAAAGCAACCTGATTAAGATTTATTGCATAATTGTGAATACAATGAACCCTTTCATTTACTTCCATCCGGATGTTACTTTTTCTTTTGTCCTTGCAGATTCCTTGTCACCATACATCTAATTTCAGTCAGGGGTAGGATTATCGGGGACAAACCTCCTAGATGACTACCATGACGCTATATATAATTTAAGTTGCACTCGTCAAAGGAGCGAGAATGACATCTCAGGCAGTAGTGCATGAAAAACAAAGCAAGGCACAACACATTATTTTTCAACAAGTGCTTGTTTGATATGTTCGAGTTTCATATCTCCAAAGAATAAATGATTACTTTTAAAAATTCAACTGCCAATGCCATCATACAATGTATGTTTCTTTAAATAGATAGTTTACTTAATTTTATACTTCTAGTTGCAATAGATTTCTATTTTCCAATTATTTTAGTCAAGCATTAATATCTTATCAAGACAATAGGTACTTGTTGTGAGAGCATGATGTGTATTTTATAGATATCCAATCCCATTTTACACAATTATGTGAAACTGCTATTGTTGACTCATTTATTCCATCGATAAATATTAACAAGTGTATAACTCTGAAAGTTGCAATTAAAGATTCAATTTGATAATAACTACATTACTGATTGGTATAATCAGAGGGACATGCATAAAAATATGCTTTGCAATAAGTAAGCAGTAATGGATATCAAAGAATAATGAAGGTAATCTTAGCCAAAATTAATTTTGGATTTTCCCTCAAGTAAAAACATTCTCCCCACATCTACCTAATCTAACCCATTTAGAATTGTAAACACCTCTATCAGACTAGCTTCAAGCCTTCTCTTCTCTCAGGAAAAAAAACCTCAACCTGTTCAGTGTTTCCTGACAGCCTCATCTCTTGGTTCTGGTATCAGCCTTATAAATTTTGTTTTGCACTTTCTCCAGCCATCTACATCCTTTTTATGACAGAGGGAGCAGGACTGTGTACAGTGTAATACACGGCGAGAATACTGTCACAACTTTTGAATTTGAAGTAATGATTTGATTGAAAGAAAGAGAGTCATTATGTCTGTCAAATGATTTGAGCGAAGTCTCGGTCAACATTTTGGCGTCTCTGGGTGGGCTCTACTAAAGTAGGCAGTTTAGCCATGGTCTAATCAGAGCCCTAATTATTGATAGACACAAATAATCAATAAATAGACTCATACAAGTGACAGGGAAAACAGTGTAGAAATTTTAAAAGTTGACTGAATATTTTTAATGTGAGAAGGGAATATTTAGCAAACACGGACCCAGGCTGTGTCGGATTGTAGCTTTGTGGTCAGTGAGTCAGGTATTTTGGGAATACCTAAATCGTATGTCCAGGAGCCGCACGAGTAAGAATAAGTAGACTAATGGATCGTCACAGAGAGCCAACCTTGAGGGGTGTCCAAAATAACATGTCTCCTGGAACACCGGAAGGGTGTATAGGGTAACACATTTCTGGTGTGCATGACTTAAAGGGACCGGATGGGAATTTAGCGTGGGAAGATTTTCAGTAAAGGTATCTTGGGTGGAACAAGGTAGCAATATGGGAACTGCCTTCTGAACGTGACCTGCTGCAAAAAGCGAATCGCTGGACCCCACACCCGGTAAAACACCCTATGTCATTTGACTAGATCACAAAGTAAGTGAAATCACTGGGAGGACCATGGGTATGAAGTACTTGAGAAATATTTACAGGGTACGAGTGTACAAAATCTCTTATAGTCCAGTTAGATGTCCAAAATGACGTCTACGTCAGGGATCCTTAGGGAGTCAGTTATGGAAAGAAACACTGAGCCTGTCTAAACAGTGACTATCAGTCAAATACAGGTTAACCACTGAACAGAACTCCAGTAGTACAGTTGCCCCTTAATGGTCAACTTCATTGAAGTCCTAAAACTAAATTTAGAATGCCCTGAACAAGAAGGGGATCCTGAAAATGAGAGATTCAGCTGAGGAGAAACAGAATTAACCAGATTATAGATCAAGTCCAGAAAGTAGAGCACAGAAACCAGAACCGTACGCTTTGTAGCATGTATGGAAATCATTGAAAGAACAAATGCGGGAAAATTTAGAAGTAGAGCAGGAGATAATGCCATCATGGATTAACAATGAACAATGAGGAAATTTGACTAACTGAAGGAATAACATAAATATCATTGTCTGTCAGTTAGGAGAATTAATGCGTGCCTGGTTTAATAAGGATTGCACAGGGCCCACCGACAGATCTATAGGAATGGTACTGGGAATGCCTATTATACCCAAAGGATCGAAAACCTTCAATGTTCACAACATGGCTTAAACTGATAATGAACAAACAGAAGTTTAAAGGATTTCTACCATATGGGATAGAAAAGAATGGGGAACTGTTTGCATCCTGGCTTGCTCGATGCCAGAAAACTGACCTGGTGGTCGATAATATTTCCCGAACCCATATATGATGCTGACCAGGCAAAATGCAGTTTTAAGTCAGATAGGAATTTAAACTGCACTTCGCGGGTGGAAAGGAGCAGAACAATGTATGTGAAAATAGGAAACATGGGAAATGGGACGTACTGTGCAAACATCAATGAGGCAGATATGCATTATGGTACAGGAATAGGCTGTATAGTTTACCTGATATTCTGCTTTAAACCTGAAATTCCAGCCAGAATTAGACAGGTGGATGTTATCGATATCCATTACAGAGAACAAGTTAAGTTGAACGTAATCAAAGAATTGAAAGAAACCATGGGAAATATTGGGAGAAATACTTGGCAGAAATCCCAAAGTTAGACAAAAGGTTGGAGGAGTTAAAATGAAAACTAGGGAAAATATTTGAAACGTATGTAAAGGTCAAACAGGAAATTTTAAAAAGAGTTTAATGAAGAAATCCAAGTCCTAAAGGAAACTACATAGAACATAGAACATAGAACGATACAGCGCAGTACAGGCCCTTCGGCCCACGATGTTGCACCGACATGGGAAGTCAAAAACTAAAGGCCATCTAACCTACACTATGCCATTATCATCCATATGCTTATCCAATAAACTTTTAAATGCCCTCAATGTTGGCGAGTTCACTACTGTTGCAGGTAGGGCATTCCACGGCCTCACCACTCTTTGCGCAAAAAACCTACCTCTGACGTCTGTCCTATATCTATTACCCCTCAATTTAAAGCTATGTCCCCTCGTGCTAGCCACCTCCATCCGCGGGAGAAGGCTCTCAGTGTCCACCCTATCTAACCCTTTGATCATCTTGTATGCCTCTATTAAGTCACCTCTTAACCTTCTTCTCTCTAACGAAAACAACCTCAAGTCCATCAGCCTTTCCTCATAAGATTTTCCCTCCATACCAGGCAACATCCTGGTAAATCTCCTCTGCACCCATTCCAAAGCTTCCACGCCCTTCCTATAATGATGCGACCAGAACTGTACGCAATACTCCAAATGCGGCCGTACCAGAGTTTTGTACAGCTGCAACATGACCTCATGGCTCTGGAACTCAATCCCTCTACCAATAAAGGCCAACACACCATAGGCCTTCTTCACAACCCTATCAACCTGGGTGGCAACTTTCAGGGATCTATGTACATGGACACCGAGATCCCTTTGCTCATCCACACTGCTAAGAATTTTACCATTAGCCAAATATTCCGCATTCCTGTTATTCTTTCCAAAGTGAATCACCTCACACTTCTCTACATTAAACTCCATTTGCCACCTCACAGCCCAGCTCTGCAGCTTATCTATGTCCCTCTGTAACCTGCAACATCCTTCCACACTGTCTACAACTCCACCGACTTTAGTGTCGTCTGCAAATTTACTCACCCAACCTTCTGTGCCCTCCTCTAGGTCATTTATAAAAATGACAAACAGCAACGGCCCCAGAACAGATCCTTGTGGTACCCCACTCGTAACTGAACTCCATTCTGAACATTTGCCATCAACCACCACCCTCTGTCTTCTTTCAACTAGCCAATTTCTGATCCACATCTCTAAATCACCCTCAATCCCCAGCCTCCGTATTTTCTGCAATAGACGACCGTGGGAAACCTTATCAAACGCTTTACTGAAATCCATATACACCACATCAACTGCTCTACCCTCGTCTACCTGTTCAGTCACCTTCTCAAAGAACTCAATAAGGTTTGTGAGGCATGACCTACCCTTCACAAAACCATGCTGACTATCCCTAATCATATTATTCCTATCTAGATGATTATAAATCGTATCTCTTATAATCCTCTCCAAGACTTTACCCACAACAGACGTGAGGCTCACCGGCCTATAGTTACCGGGGTTATCTCTACTCCCCTTCTTGAACAAAGGGACCACATTTGCTATCCTCCAGTCCTCTGGCACTATTCCTGTAGCCAATGATGACCTAAAAATCAAAGCCAAAGGCTCAGCAATCTCTTCACTGGCTTCCCAGAGAATCCTAGGATAAATCCCATCCGGCCCCGGGGACTTATCTATTTTCACCTTGTCCAGAATTGCCAACACTTCTTTCCTACGCACCTCAATGCCATCTATTCTAATAGCCTGGGTCTCAGCATTCTCCTCCACAACATTATCTTTTTCCTGAGTGAATACTGATGAGAAGTATTCATTTAGTATCTCGCTTATCTCCTCAGCCTCCACACACAACTTCCCACCACTGTCCTTGACTGGCCCTACTCTTACCCGAGTCATTCTTTTATTCCTGACATACCTAAAGAAAGCTTTTGGGTTTTCCTTGATCCTACCTGCCAAAGACTTCTTATGTCCCCTCCTTGCTCGTCTTAGCTCTCTCTTTAGATCCTTCCTTGCTTCCTTGTAACCATCAAGCGCCCCAACTGAAACTTCACGCCTCATCTTCACATAGGCCTCCTTCTTCCTCTTAACAAGAGATTCCACTTCTTTGGTAAACCACGGTTCCCTCGCTCGACCCCTTCCTCCCTGCCTGACTGGTACGTACTTATCAAGAACATGCAATAGCTGTTCCTTGAACAAGCTCCACATATCCAGTGTGCCCAACCCTTGCAGCCTACTTCTCCAACCTACACATCCTAAGTCATGTCTAATGGCATCATAATTGCCCTTCCCCCAGCTATAACTCTTGCCCTGCGGGGTATACTTATCCCTTTCCATCACTAACGTAAAGGTCACCGAATTGTGGTCACTGTTTCCAAAGTGCTCACCTACCTCCAGATCTAACACCTGGCCTGGTTCATTACCCAAAACCAAATCCAATGTGGCCTCGCCTCTTGTTGGCCTGTCAACAAATTGTGTCAGGAAACCCTCCTGCACACATTATACAAAGAACGACCCATCTAATGTACTCGAACTATATCTTTTCCAGTCAATATTTGGTAAGTTAAAGTCTCCCATAACAACTACCCTGTTACTTTTGCTCTTTTCCAGAATCATCTTCGCCATCCCTTCCTCTACATCCCTAGAACTATTAGGTGGCCTATAGAAAACTCCCAACAGGGTGACCTCTCCTTTCCTGTTTCTAACCTCAGCCCATACTACCTCGGAAGAAGAGTCCCCATCTAGCATCCTTTCCGCCACCGTAATACTGTCCTTGACTAGCAGCGCCACACCTCCCCCTCTTTTGCCCCCTTCTCTGAGCTTACTAAAACACCTAAACCCCGGAACCTGCAACAACCATTCCTGTCCCTGCTCTATCCATGTCTCTGAAATAGCCACAACATCGAAGTCCCAGGTACCAACCCATGCTGCCAGTTCCCCTACCTTATTTCGTATACTCCTGGCATTGAAGTAGACACACTTCAAACCACCTACCTGAACACTGGCACCCTCCTGCGAAGTCAAATCTGTGCTCCTGACCTCTATACTCTCAATCTCCCGTACCCCAAAACTATAATCCAGGTTCCCATGCCCCTGCTGAATTAGTTTAAACCCCCCCAAAGAGCACTAACAAATCTCCCCCCAGGATATTGGTGCCCCTCAGGTTCAGATGTAGACCATCCTGTATATAGAGGTCCCACCTTCCCCAGAAAGAGCCCCAGTTATCCAGAAATCTGAATCCCTCCTGCCTGCACCATCCCTGTAGCCACGTGTTTAATTGCTCTCTCTCCCTATTCCTCATCTCACTATCACGTGGCACGGGCAACAACCCAGAGATAACAACTCTGTTTGTTCTCACTCTGAGCTTCCATCCTAGCTCCCTAAAGGCCTGCCTGACATCCTTGTCCCCTTTCCTACCTATGTCGTTATTGCCAATGTGGACTATGACTTGGGGCTGCTCCCCCTCCCCCTTAAGGACCCGGAAAACACGATCCGAGACATCACGTATCCTTGCACCTGGGAGGCAACATACCAAACATGAGTCTCTCTCGCTCCCACAAAATCTCCTATCTGTGCCCCTGACTATTGAGTCCCCAATTACTAATGTTCTACTCCTTTCCCCCCTTCCCTTCTGAGCAACAGGGACAGACTCCGTGCCAGAGGCCCGTACCCCATGGCTTACCCCTGGTAAGTCGTCCCCCCCACAAGTATCCAAAATGGTATACTTGTTACTCAAGGGAACGACCACAGGGGGTCCCTGCACTGACTGCTTCTTCCCAGTCCCTCTTACAGTTACCCATCTATCTCCAGTCTTTGGTGTAACTACTTCCCTGAAGCTCCTATCTATGACCCCCTCTGCCTCCCGAATGATCCGAAGTTCATCCAGCTCAAGCTCCAGGTCCCTAACACGGTTTTTGAGGATCTGGAGTTGGGTGCACTTTCTACAGATGAAATCAGCAGGGACACTGACGATGTCCCTCACCTCAAACATTCTGCAGGAGGAGCATTGTACTGCCTTCCCTGACATCACCTCTAGATCAAAAAAAAAACAAGAAAAATAAAAATAAAGGAAGAGCTTACCTGATATTCCCTCAAACCCTGCTCTCGCTGAAAGGTAAGCAAATTCAAAGGCACTCACTCACCTTCACGACAGGCCCCTGCTCCCGCTTCCCAATGACCGTGGGGGTTTTTTTTTTTGGTTAGAGGAGAAGGTAGGGTGGGAAACACTGATGAAGTGTTTCGGATTTAACTGTCACTTGACATCAGCCCCTCCACAAACCACCTTAAAATTAGGCTGACCGCACTGCACGTATGCAAATTTCCCCAGAACAGCTGATCAGTAGCTCTGCTCTGCTGCCCTCTGCTGGATGCTTGCCTTCACTCAAACTCCTTGGGTCTCCTTCGCAGGTACACCTTCAAATTAGGCTGACCGCACTGCACGTATGCAAATTTCCCCAGAACAGCTGATCAGTAGCTCTGCTCTGCTGCCCTCTGCTGGATGCTTGCCTTCACTCAAACACCTTGGGTCTCCTTCGCAGGTACACCTTCAAATTAGGCTGACCGCACTGCACTTATGCAAATTTCCCCAGAACAGCTGATCAGTAGCTCTGCTCTGCTGCCCTCTGTTGGATGGCATGGTACATGGTAGATGGTAGGATGGTAGATATTATCCTACATGGTAGGATAATATATTGAATTGGGGAAATAATGTACAAATATACACATGGGTTTATTTGTCGTCCTTTGTTATCATCAATTGTTCGAAATTTTAATGTAATGCTTCGCAATTTTGATAGAAGGTAGAATTTGCCTCTTGAAATCTAAGCATGAAAATGTATTATTACATACTGGTAGCAATTGTAAAGTGAACCTATGGATGGTGGAACACACAAGCACATTGATATCTGTGATCCAGTATTCTAACTTGAATAATGGATTGAAGTGGGGACTGTAGCCAGACCAAATTGCATGATGCAAATTTTGGCCAAGTAAAAAGATGTTTGGACTCAAGTTTAAACAAATGTGCACATGAAAAATAACAGGTGTCCACCAGAACACCTGTAAACCACAAAAATATCGTAAGTGAGAGATGGTAAGTTCATAGATGGGAAGGGCGAAAGGACAGTCAAAATTAGACAACTGCAGACCTTTATCTGACCAAATCAAAAGAGGAAGTGGGACTAGTTACATGCAGAAGTGTATGTGGACAGAAGGGACACTTGGAAATAAGAAAAATATAAACACATCACGGAAAAGGTTGAGGTAGAGACAACCTGGCGATGACCTGGGAACAACCATCGCAGAAGACCCTAAGCACCGAGCATGAATAGAGAATCCAATCATTGTTCACGCTCGGCCAGTATGATTAGGTAGTGACACCTCTTCACAGATTTATCAGATAAGTTTCATAGTCTGGTTAATTGTGGACTTGTTTGTAGTAGTAGTCTTAGTGGAGGACATTATTTCTTATTTGTAATTGAGACAATGTTAAATTGAATTAACCTTGTTTGGCATTGATTGATAAAGTAGTAACTTGATTTAAATAAAAAGAGTTATTTGTGTCTGTCTATTGACTTGAGTGGGGTCTCAGTCAACACTACCTCCTAGAATAAATTCAATTCTTTGTTAGCATTGTTAATTGCTTTGTTGAACTTCATTGCTACTTTTAATGATTTGTTCCCTTGTTTTTTTTTTATTTCTTCAATTAAGGGGGAATTTAGAATGGCCAATCCACCTGCTCCGTACATCTTTGGGTTGTAGGAGTGAGACCATGCAGACACGGGAGAATGTGCAAACTCCACCTGGACTGTGAGCCGGGGCCAGGATTGAACCCGGGTCCCCGGCGTCATGAGGCAGCAGTGCGGACCACTGTGTCACCGTGCTGTCCAGAGTTGTTCACTTGTATCCCTAGATTCCTCTGCTATTCTGCCTCATTCAATAATTTATTTTCCCCTGTGTTGGTGATGTTCCTATTTCTCTTACAAATTTGAAATGTATCTGTTCAGGTTTTTTTGCCACTTAGCCGTACAGTCAAGTTTTCTTCTATTATTAGGGTTTTATTGTCTTCTGTTGCATTCTTCCTCAGTATTAGCTAAACCCACAGATTGATATCATCAGCAAAATTTGACATGAGTGTTTTGTCCAAATCATTCATGTAAACTATGAATAATAGTGGTCCGATGACAGAATTCCTATGAAAACCCATTTTCTATCTTCTAATCTCAGTCAGTGCCCTACACCCTCCTCAAATGCTGGCTATTTTAGCCACTTTGTTATCCATTCAGCTATGTGTCTCTTGACTTCATGTACTCTAATCTTTGTCATGCGCCTACTGTGTGGAACCTTATCAAAAACATTCAGAAAATCCAAGTGTATGGTATCTACCATGTTGTCCTTTGCTACTCTTTGTGGAATGTTCATTCTGTCACCATCTTTCATCTTGCAATAGATCCCATTTCCACATATATTACTTGTAGGAACATTGAAGCAGGAGCAGACCATTCAGCCCATCAAGCCTGTTCCGCCATTTATTATAATCACGGCTGATCATCCACTCCAATGCCTTTTTCCCACGCTATCCCCGTGCCCTTTTATATCAATGGCATTCAGAAATCTGTCAATCTCTACTTTAAATATACTCAAAGACAGAGTTTTCACAGCACTCCAGATAATTCCAAAGATCCGCAACCCTATAAGTATAAACAATTTATCCTCGCCTCGATCCCATGTGACGTCCCCTTTATTTGCAATTACGTTCCCTGGTTGTAAACTCCCCAATCAGGGGAACATCTTACCTGCATTTACCCTGTCTATCTCTTTAAGTATTCTATCGGCTTCATTGATATCACCTCGCATTCTTCAAAAATCTAGACAACACTGACCCAGTTTCCCCAACCTCTCTGCATAGGTCAGACCCGCAATCCTGGGAACAAGTCTGGTGAACCTTTATTGCACTCTCTCTATGGGAACAATATCCTTCCTAAGGCAAGGGAATCAAAACTTCATACAGTACTCCAGGTACGGTCTAGCTAAAGTTCCCTCGAATTTACGCAAGACTTTGCTCCTCCTATATCTCAGTTGCAGAGTGTATTGCATGAATTTGATGTTTCATCTTTTTCAGATAGACCCTGCTAAGGAGACTGCCCACCTCTACAAAACCAAGATGTGGAAAAGCGTAAAAATGAGGGATTGACTCCTCCTGACCAATGGGTCAGGTGTCTCGATTAAGGTCTACCATGTATTCCAGTTCACCAGGTTTTGGAAAATCTTTTTGAACTCTTGGTTCTACCACATGAATGGGTCACATGGTTGTTAATTAGTTCAGTGGGGTAATAAAGAGGCATTCCTTTACTCAGAGAGGTTAAAACATGAAACTTGCTGCTACATGAAGTTGTTGAGGCAAATAGCTTTCAAAATAAAACTATATGAGAGAGAAGAGGACAGAAATATATGCTGGAAGTCAAAGGTGAGATATATAGAATGTGAAGGGTTTTGTGCGCAGTGTAACACCAGCACAGACTGGTTGAGCCAAATGGCATGTTTCATTGCCTAATCTTCTGTGTAATTCACTGTAATTTCACATGCCTCTTATATATGTCTATGTGGAGCCTATTGTCTACATTAAGACACAAGAAGGAAATTGGACTGCTTTGGGCAAAATAGGTACTGGGTATGGACACCAATGTTCCAGGTGTGAATGTCAGTGAGCAAGTCACCACCTCTAAGGATACTTAAAAAAAAATGTAATGTAGAGTCAGTAACTCAAGTAACAGGATATGTTGTCCAGTGTGTTGCTGGATATTGCTGTACTCTTAATATAAGTTTCATGTGTATGAAATATTTTATTGAGCCATTAACTTTTATGAATCTGGGGGCACCATGGTGGCGCAGTGGTTAGCATTGCTGCCTTACAGCGCCGAGGGCATAGGTTCGATCCCAGTCCCGGGTCACTGTCCGTGTGTGGAGTTTGCACATTCTCCCCATGTCTGCGTGGGTCTCTCCCCCACAACCCAAAAAGATGTACAGGGTAGGTGGATTGGCCATTCTAAATTGCCCTTTAATTGGAAAAAAAGAATTGGGTATTCTAAATTTATAAAAAAGAAAGCTTTTATGAATCTGCAGTGCTGCACCTACTTGGCATTTTTGGATTTGATTATTTTGTAGTGAATCAATTCTGAAGTTTAAACTCTAGGCTACCAAGTAGTAGGCAGTGGGTCCCACCCTAATATTTGACTGGTGATCTACAATGATGTGAATAAATGTAGCAACTTCAGAAAATTATGACATGGAAGAAAACCATTAGATTTATTCCCCACAAGCAACTCAGTCTTTAAATGTGCTTTTCAATATGTATGATTGTAGAAAAAAAAACACTGGTGCTATTCTTTCCATTGGGAAGAATATTCACATTTTGAGTTCATAAAATCAGCATTGCAAATGCCCTTTGTTCTAAAAATACCACCAAAGCATTAACCATTGAAAATTAAGCCTTTATTATTTTAGGTGTGAAGGTTTGTCAGCACAGAATCTAATAATGTTTTATTCAACACACAGAGTGACAATGCCTGATGCATACATGAATAATTCTAGAACAGTCGTCTAGTTATTAATCATTAATTGCCTAAATTATACTGTGAAGAAAGCTCAATATTTTAAGCCATTCCATCTTCAAAACAATTCAGTCAAACCTGTAACGACTTCCTACAAAATCCCGTGAGAGTCGGGAAACGTGACTCTCGCCGGTGAGATCATGTTTCCCGATTTTCCATGGCCTTCGCCGATGAGGTTCCCATCCAGGTAGGTCCCCCCCCCCCCGCCCACCACGGAGGGGTATGGGGGCGTGTGACCTGGCCATGGATGGGGTTGGGGGGGGGGGGGGCACATAACCCTGTCATGGGTGGGGGCTTGGGGTGGGGTCCGCGCCAGGAGCAGTGGGTCATTACTCCCCCATCAGTGTTGGAGATGGGAGACCCATAGCACTGCCATTTGCTCACGAGAGGAACCAATGAGTTTGTGCAGCGTTGGTGGACTCTGACATGAGAGAGTGGAAGCTCTTTATGCGTGATCAACATGATTTTTAATACAAACTTGTTGTTACAATGGCGACATATCTCCACTCATGCCTGGGTTCACCTGATTCCACTTGGTGCCTATTTTTTCTTAGCCTTCCTCATCCTCCTGCTATTTCTAGGTGTATCACATGATCCACAACTGAGGATGATGCGACCTGCTGTCTTCCACGCCCTGTTGCCTATGATGACCTTGGCAGGCATTCCCTGGAATTGAGAGTCCGGTCCTGCTTTTGGATAGCACGGGTATTGCAGTGTTGCCTTCCTTGGTGTACAGACTGGAGGTGTGTCGCTCACAGAGAAGGGGATGCCAATGAGCTGGACAGTCCCAGATTCTCCTGGGTGAAAGGCCCCAGGCTGAATTCCTGATGATCGTCTTGCCTTTGGGTGATCTGGGGCCTCTGGGATCCTACATGGGATAGAGGGAGCCCACGCAAACACTTTGCTGATGTCACTACACGTCATGTGATGCGGAACCAGCAAGAATGTATTCCCAGATACATAATACCTTCCCTCTTTACTTCATTGGTGCAATGAGACAAATTAACGTTTATACATCTGATGCCCTGATATGTTATTTCTATACATATATACAATTCAATAAGACAATCTCTGTGATGGGCATCTTTTCCTTTTTGATAGAATTGGCAAGCTTGAAATCTGCAACGTACCATAGAAGTGTCCTCATTCCTTTCTGTAGATAGTACTGCTTGACTCGTTATTTCAGTATTTGTCACTCTAGGCATTGAAAAGCCCTCAGAAACAGAATCTGAACTCGTCTCAGTCTCTAGTCACCGTTCCAAAGTATAGCTGTCTCCACCTTCCAAAGGTAGAACCTCTTGAGAGGTTTCTGCAAACTTACTTTGTGCAGTGAGTTATTGATTAGCATGATGTTGCCAAACTCTTTTATCATCTGTCTGTATGGTGTATGATATTGGAGCTGTCTCTGCTAGAATCATAGCTAGTACCCATTTTCCATTCGTGATGTAACTCCTTGCTAGCACCCTCACCCCCTGGCTGAATACTCCTTGCCTTTTAGAGATTTTCTCCTTCTGAACAATTTGTGCTTGTTGTTGTCATTTGACAATCTCTGAGGTTGCCAACAAACAAATCAAACTATGTTTATAGTTTCCACTTAAACAGCAGTGCCGATGAACTTGGCGTGGTAGCATGTACAGTGTTCTGAAAATATATAAGAATCTTGTTTACTCTTCTTGATAATGTCCACCAATCCTTCGATGCTATGATAGAATGCTTTAATGATTGCACAAAATGTTCGCCCAATCCGTTCATTGCTGGATGATATGGAGCTGACTTGATATGGTGTATACCATTCCCTTTCAAGTAGTCCTCAAACTGCTTCAAAGTAAATTGTGTACCGCTATCACTGACAATCTGCTCCAGTGTTCCAACTCTTGGGAATATTTTGTCTCCTCTTTCAACGGTCTGCTCCATCGTCATTGACTTAATTATCGCCACTTCTGGCCATTTTGAGTGCCCGTCCACAATCACTGAGAACATATGTCCTTCCAGTGGACCAGCATAATCAATATGTATTCTTTGCCATGCATGTGTCAGCCATTCTCATGGATGTAATGGCGGAGTGTTCCTTAATTTTGCACAAGGTTGGCATTGTCCAACTTCCTCTTCAATTTGAGCATCTAATCCTGGCCACCAAAAATAACTGCATGCCAAGATCCAGCAGAGGGCAGCAGAGCAGAGCTACTGATCAGCTGTTCTGGGGAAATTTGCATACGTGCAGTGCGGTCAGCCTAAGTTGAAGGTGAATCTGCGAAGGGGACCTGAGGAGTTTGAGTGAAGGCAATCATCCAGCAGAGGGCAGCAGAGCAGAGCTACTGATCAGCTGTTCTGGGGAAATTTGCATACGTGCAGTGCGGTCAGCCTAAGTTGAAGGTGGTTTGTGGAGAGGCTGTTGGCAAGTGACAGTTAAACCCGAAACACTTCGTGAGTGTTTCCCACCCTACCTCCTCCTCTAACCAACCCCCCCACCCCACGGTGGTTGGGAAGCGGGAGCAGGGGCCTGTCGTGAAGGTGAGTGAGTGCCTTTAAATTTGCTTACCTTTGAGCGGGAGCAGGGTTTGAGGTAATATCAGGTAAGCTCTTCCTTTCTTTTTCTTTTTCTTGTTATTTTTTAAATCTAGAGGTGATGTCAGGGAAGGCAGTACAATGCTCCTCCTGCAGAATGTTTGAGGTGAGGGACGCCGTCAGTGTCCCTGCTGATTTCATCTGTGGGAAGTGCACCCAACTCCAGCTCCTCAAAAACCGTGTTAGGGACCTGGAGCTTGAGCTGGATGAACTTCGGAACATTCGGGAGGCAGAGGGGGTCATAGATAGGAGCTTCAGGGAAATTGTTACACCAAAGACTGGAGATAGATGGGTAACTGTAAGAGGGACTGGGAAGAAGCAGTCAGTGCAGGGACCCCCTGCGGTCGTTCCCCTGAGTAACAAGTATACCGTTTTGGATACTTGTGGGGGGGACGACTTACCAGGGGTAAGCCATGGGGTACAGGCCTCTGGCACGGAGTCTGTCCCTGTTGCTCAGAAGGGAAGGGGGGAAAGGAGTAGAACATTAGTAATTGGGGACTCAATAGTCAGGGGCACAGATAGGAGATTTTGTGGGAGCGAGAGAGACTCACGTTTGGTCTGTTGCCTCCCAGGTGCAAGGGTACGTGATGTCTCGGATCGTGTTTTCCGGGTCCTTAATGGGGAGGGGGAGCAGCCCCAAGTCGTAGTCCACATTGGCACTAACGACATAGGTAGGAAAGGGGACAAGGATGTCAGGCAGGCCTTTAGGGAGCTAGGATGGAAGCTCAGAGCGAGAACAAACAGAGTTGTTATCTCTGGGTTGTTGCCCGTGCCACGTGATAGTGAGATGAGGAATAGGGAGAGAGAGCAATTAAACACGTGGCTACAGGGATGGTGCAGGCGGGAGGGATTCAGATTTCTGGATAACTGGGGCTCTTTCTGGGGAAGGTGGGACCTCTATAGACAGGATGGTCTACATCTGAACCTGAGGGGCACCAATATCCTGGGGGGGAGATTTGTTAGTGCTCTTTGGGGGGGTTTAAACTAATTCAGCAGGGGCATGGGAACCTGGATTGTAGTTTTAGGGTACGGGAGATTGAGAGTATAGAGGTCAGGAGCACAGATTTGACTTCGCAGGAGGGTGCCAGTGTTCAGGTAGGTGGTTTGAAGTGTGTCTACTTCAATGCCAGGAGTATACGAAATAAGGTAGGGGAACTGGCAGCATGGGTTGGTACCTGGGACTTCGATGTTGTGGCCATTTCAGAGACATGGATAGAGCAGGGACAGGAATGGTTGTTGCAGGTTCCGGGGTTTAGGTGTTTTAGTAAGTTCAGAGAAGGGGGCAAAAGAGGGGGAGGTGTGGCGCTGCTAGTCAAGGACAGTATTACGGTGGTGGAAAGGATGCTAGATGGGGACTCTTCTTCTGAGGTAGTATGGGCTGAGGTTAGAAACAGGAAAGGAGAGGTCACCCTGTTGGGAGTTTTCTATAGGCCACCTAATAGTTCTAGGGATGTAGAGGAAAGGATGGCGAAGATGATTCTGGAAAAGAGCGAAAGTAACAGGGTAGTTGTTATGGGAGACTTTAACTTTCCAAATATTGACTGGAAAAGATATAGTTCGAGTACATTAGATGGGTCATTCTTTGTACAATGTGTGCAGGAGGGTTTCCTGACACAATATGTTGACAGGCCAACAAGAGGCGAGGCCACATTGGATTTGGTTTTGGGTAATGAACCAGGCCAGGTGTTAGATCTGGAGGTAGGTGAGCACTTTGGAAACAGTGACCACAATTCGGTGACCTTTACGTTAGTGATGGAAAGGGATAAGTATACCCCGCAGGGCAAGAGTTATAGCTGGGGGAAGGGCAATTATGATGCCATTAGACATGACTTAGGATGTGTTGGTTGGAGAAGTAGGCTGCAAGGGTTGGGCACACTGGATATGTGGAGCTTGTTCAAGGAACAGCTATTGCATGTTCTTGATAAGTACGTACCAGTCAGGCAGGGAGGAAGGGGTCGAGCGAGGGAACCGTGGTTTACCAAAGAAGTGGAATCTCTTGTTAAGAGGAAGAAGGAGGCCTATGTGAAGATGAGGCGTGAAGTTTCAGTTGGGGCGCTTGATATTTACAAGGAAGCGAGGAAGGATCTAAAGAGAGAGCTGAGACGAGCAAGGAGGGGACATGAGAAGTCTTTGGCAGGAAGGATCAAGGAAAACCCAAAAGCTTTCTATAGGTATGTCAGGAATAAAAGAATGACTAGGGTAAGAGTAGGGCCAGTCAAGGACAGTGGTGGGAAGTTGTGTGTGGAGGCTGAGGAGATAAGCGAGATACTAAATGAATACTTTTCGTCAGTATTCACTCAAGAAAAAGATAATATTGTGGAGGAGAATGCTGAGACCCAGGCTATTAGAATAGATGGCATTGAGGTGCGTAGGGAAGAAGTGTTGGCAATTCTGGACAAGGTGAAAATAGATAAGTCCCCGGGGCCGGATGGGATTTATCCTAGGATTCTCTGGGAAGCCAGGGAAGAGATTGCTGAGCCTTTGGCTTTGATTTTTAGGTCATCATTGGCTACAGGAATAGTGCCAGAGGACTGGAGGATAGCAAATGTGGTCCCTTTGTTCAAGAAGGGGAGTAGAGATAACCCCGGTAACTATAGGCCGGTGAGCCTAACGTCTGTGGTGGGTAAAGTCTTGGAGAGGATTATAAAAGATACGATTTATAATCATCTAGATAGGAATAATATGATTAGGGACAGTCAGCATGGTTTTGTGAAGGGTAGGTCATGCCTCACAAACCTTATCGAGTTCTTTGAGAAGGTGACTGAACAGGTAGACGAGGGTAGAGCAGTTGATGTGGTGTATATGGATTTCAGTAAAGCGTTTGATAAGGTTCCCCACGGTCGTCTATTGCAGAAAATACGGAGGCTGGGGATTGAGGGTGATTTAGAGATGTGGATCAGAAATTGGCTAGTTGAAAGAAGACAGAGAGTGGTAGTTGATGGGAAATGTTCAGAATGGAGTTCAGTTACGAGTGGCGTACCACAAGGATCTGTTCTGGGGCCGTTGCTGTTTGTCATTTTTATAAATGACCTAGAGGAGGGCGCAGAAGGATGGGTGAGTAAATTTGCAGACGACACTAAAGTCGGTGGAGTTGTAGACAGTGCGGAAGGATGTTGCAGGTTACAGAGGGACATAGATAAGCTGCAGAGCTGGGCTGAGAGGTGGCAAATGGAGTTTAATGTGGAGAAGTGTGAGGTGATTCACTTTGGAAAGAATAATAGAAATGCGGAATATTTGGCTAATGGTAAAATTCTTGGTAGTGTGGATGAGCAGAGGGATCTCGGTGTCCATGTACATAGATCCCTGAAAGTTGCCACCCAGGTTGATAGGGTTGTGAAGAAGGCCTATGGTGTGTTGGCCTTTATTGGTAGAGGGATTGAGTTCCGGAGCCATGAGGTCATGTTGCAGTTGTACAAAACTCTAGTACGGCCGCATTTGGAGTATTGCGTACAGTTCTGGTCGCCTCATTATAGGAAGGACGTGGAAGCTTTGGAACGGGTGCAGAGGAGATTTACCAGGATGTTGCCTGGTATGGAGGGAAAATCTTATGAGGAAAGGCTGATGGACTTGAGGTTGTTTTCGTTAGAGAGAAGAAGGTTAAGAGGTGACTTAATAGAGGCATACAAAATGATCAGAGGGTTAGATAGGGTGGACAGCGAGAGCCTTCTCCCGCGGATGGAGGTGGCTAGCACGAGGGGACATAGCCTTAAATTGAGGGGTAATAGATATAGGACAGAGGTCAGAGGTGGGTTTTTTACGCAAAGAGTGGTGAGGCCGTGGAATGCCCTACCTGCAACAGTAGTGAACATGCCAACATTGAGGGCATTTAAAAATTTATTGGATAAGCATATGGATGATAAGGGCATAGTGTAGGTTAGATGGCCTTTAGATTTTTTCCATGTCGGTGCAACATCGAGGGCCGAAGGGCCTGTACTGCGCTGTATCGTTCTATGTTCTATGTTCTAAGTCATTCATCCTCACCACACCAGGATGTCCTGCATACAGTTGGTCAAGGACTTCACTACACAAGCACGGAGGAATAATCACACAGATTCCCAAAATATAACTTGATTCTGTACTGTCCACTCACGTCATAGTGTGATGTAGGGCTTGATGTCTGGATTTTCCTCATGAACATCTGATGGCTTTCCATTTTGGACCAAGATCATCACCTTCCCCCTTACTGGATAGGTTTATATCTCCTTTGAACTTGAGACAAAGTCACAGGGACCTATCTATGAGCAAGAAATGCAAAATATTGACAAAGTTTTCTTCTGGTTGATGCTTGACTTGTAACGGCAATTGTGATAAAGCACTAGCATTTACATGCCGCTCGGCCTTGTGATATTGCATACTGTACGTGTGTGCCAACAATATCGATGACCATCTTCGCAGTCTAGTAGCTGCCAAATACGGTGTACCTCTACACGGCCCAAAAATTATCTTCAAAGGTCGATGGTCCAGCTGAAGGGTAAAATGACACCCATAAAGGTAATGGTGGAACCTTCTTGCAGCAAAAATAATGCTTATTTTCTTTAGCTAAGCGTAATTCATTTCTGCCCTGGTAAGAGTACATCTGCAGGAAGTATACCTAATTGCAGCTCCTCACAGCCCACATGGATCAGTTGGTGCAGCAGTTGGATGCACTTAGGAGGTGGCAGAAAGCATCATTGATAGGAGTTTTAGAGACATAGTAACACCCAAGGTGCAGGCAGATAGATGAGTGACCTCGAGAAGGGGCAGGCAGTCAGTGCAGGAATCTCCTGTGGCTGTTCGCGCCTCTAACAAGTATGCCATTTTGGATACTGTTGGGGGGATGGCCTATCGGAGGAAAACAACAGAAGCAGCCGATGCGGTGGCACCACGGCTGGCTCTGTGGTTCAGCAGGGAGGGTCAAAGTGCAGAAGAGCAATAGATATATGGGAGTCTGTAGTCAGGGGCACAGATAGGCACTTCTGTGGCTGAGAAAGAGACTGCAGGATGGTATGTTTGTTACCTCCCTGGATATCTCTGAATGTGCATGGTGCATTCTGAAGGTGGATGACATAGGCAGGAAGAATGAGGTCCTGCAGGGGGATTTCAGGGAGTTAGGCAGTAAGTTAAGAAACAGGACCTTTAGGGTTGCAATTTCAGGATTATTCCTTGTGCCACTTGCCAGTGAGGCTCGGAATAGGAAGGTAGTGAAGCCAAACACATGGCGAAAAAGCTGGTGTAGGTGGGAGGGTTTCTGGTATCTAGATCATTGGGATCTCTTCCGGGGTAGGTGGGACCTGGACAGGAGGCTGGGTTGCACCTAAACTGGAGAGGCACCAATATCCTGGGTGAGAGGTTTGCTCGCCACACTCAGAAGGGTTTCAAATAGTGTGGCAGGACATTGGGAACCAGAGCAATAGGTCAGTACATGATGTGACTGAGGGGGATCTAGAGATTAAGGCCAGTAAGACTAAGGAAGAGCAGGCAGGGAGAGGTTGCTGAACACAGTGGGACTGGTGGAACGCACATTGAGGATACCCTCCAACATGTTGTTTGACACTACCACCACGCTAACTGGGATAGACTTCAAACAGATCTAGCAACTCAAGACTGGGCATCCATGAGGCGCTGTGGACCATCAGCAGCAGCACAATTATATTCAACCACAATTTGTAACCTCATGGCGCGGCATATCCCACACTCTACCATTACCAACAAGCCAGGGGATCAACCCTGGTTCAGTAAAGAGTGCAGGTGGGCATGCCAGGAGCAACTTGAGGCAAATCGGAAAATGGGGTGTCAATCCGGTGAAGCTACAACACAGGACTACTTGGGTGCTAAACAGCAAAGGCAGCAAGTAATAGACAGAGCTAAGCAATGATTGAGGAGCCCAGCACATATGTGCAAAAGACAAGGCTGAGGCATTCACAACAATCTTAAGCCAGAAGTGCCGAGTGGATGACCCATCTCGGTCTCCTCCAGATGTCCCCAGCATCACAGATGTCAGTCTTCAGCCAATACAGGTTACTCCATGTGATATCAAGAAACGGCTGAAAGCACTCGATACTGCAAAGGCTATGGATCCTGATGATATTCCGGCAATAGTACTGAAGACTTGTACTCCAGAACTTGCCGCACCGCGAGCCAAGTTGTTCCAATACTGCTACAACATAGGCATCTACCCGGCAATGTGGAAATATGCCCAGGTATGTCCTGTGCACAAGAAAGAAGAAAAATCAAACCCAGGCAATTACGCCGTATCCGTTTACTCTCCATCTCTCCATCATCAGCAAAGTGATGTAAAGAGTCATTAACAGTGCGATCAAAGTTAATCGGCAATAACCTGCTCACGGACACTCAGTTTGGATTCCGCCTTGGTTCAAACATGGACAAAAGAGCTGAATGCCAGAGATGAGCTGAGAGTGACTACCCTTGACATCAAGACAGCATTTGACAGAGCATGTCATCAAGGAGCCCTAATTAAAATAGAGTCAATGGGAATCAAAAATTCTCCACTGGGGTCAGGGGTGAACCAGCTGGATGGATTCAGAACTGGCTTGGCCATAGAAGACAGAGGGTAGCAGTGGAAGGGTGTTTTTATCCGAATGGAGGTCTGTGACTAGTGGAGTTCTGCAGGGATCAGTACTTGTACCTCTGCTGTTTGTAATATATATAATTGACTTGGAAAAAACATAGCGGTTCTGATTAGCAAGTCTGCGGATAATGCTAAGATTGCAGGAGTTGCGGATAGTGATGAAGATTGTCAGAGAATCCAGCAGGATATAGATTTTTTTAAATATAAATTTAGTGTACCCAATTATTTTTTTCCAAATTAAGGGGCTATTTAGCATGGCCAATCCACCTAACCTGTACATCTTTTGTTTGTGGGGGCAAAACCCATGCAGACATGGGGAGAATGTGCAAACTGCACACGGACAGTGACCCAGGGCCGGGATTCCGAACCTGGGTCCTCAGCACCGCAGTCCCAGTGCTAACCACTGCACCACATGCTGCCCTCCAGCAGGATATAGATAAGCTGCAAAATTGGACAGAGAAATGGCAGATGGAATTTAACCCGGACAAATGTGTGGTGATGCATTTTGGTAGATCCAATTCAGGTGGGAGATATAAAATAAATGGCAGAACCATCAGGAGCATAGACACAGAGAGATTTGGGCATGCACGTCCACAGATCCTTAAAAGTGGCAGCACAGGTGGAAACATTGGTAAAGAAAGCTTATGGGGACGGGGTGTAGAGCATAAAAGTATGTTACAGTTATATAGAACGTTGGTTAGGCCACATTTAGAATACTGTGTCCAATTCTGGTCACCACACTACCAGAAGGATGTAGAGTCTTTGGAGAGAGTACAGCTAAAGATTACCAGGATGTTGCCTGGTATGAAGGGTATTAGCTATGAGGAGAGATTGAATAAACTGGGATTATTCTCCCGAGAGTGACAGAGGTTGAGGGACCTGATAGAAGTTTATAAAATTATGAAGGGTATCGATAGGGTGAACAGTTGGAAGCTTTTTCCCAGGGCGGAATTGAAAATTACAAGGGGGCACAAGCTCAAGGTGAGGGGGGATAGGTTAAGTGGAGATGTGCGGGGGAAGTTTTTTACACAGAGGGTGGTGGTAGTCTAGAATGCACTGCCAAGTGCATTTGTATCTTCTTGGTGTAAGAGAGGTTTACTGAGCTCAACACACTTTGACAATATTACCCTCCTTGCAACAGTTGTATAGAACATAGAACATACAGTGCAGACGGAGGCCATTCGGCCCATCGAGTCTGCACCAACCCACTTAAGACCTCACTTCCACCCTATCCCCGTAACCCAATAACCCCTCCTATCCTTTTTTGGTCACTAAGGGCAATTTATCATGGCCAATCCACCTAATCTGCCCAGCGGGGAATCGAACCTGGGACCCTGGCGCTGTGAAGTCACAGTGCTAATCACTTGTGTTACCGTGCTGCCATTCTTGCATGCATTCTATTTACTCCAGCATTTACCTGCTGATGTCGAACCTGTGTACAACGGTGACATAATTGCACCTTTGCAGCTCTTTCCTTGAGGTATCCATTTTGTGGATCTTCGCTGCAGCCCTTATCTGTGAAGCTTCTCTCGTAAGAAGCTGCATAGTTTGACGACGTCCACTGAAGCTTTTAGAGTTAAAACACTCACAGCTTCCAATGAATTGCTTCACTGCAGAACCCACAAACCTTAATGAGTATTGATTCATAGAACATAGATCCTCCAGTGCAGAAGGAGGCCATTCGGCCCATCGAGGCTGCACCGACCCACTTAATCCCTCACTTACACACTAGCCCTGTAACCCAATAACCCCTGCTAATCCTTTTGGTCATTAGGGGCAATTTATCATGGCCAATCCACCTAATCTGCACATCGTTGGACTGTGGGAGGAAACCGGAACACCCTGTGCAGCTGTATAGAACCTTAGTTGCAGCTGTACAGAACCTTAGTTAGGCCACACTTGGAGTATAGTGTTCAATTCTGGTCGTCACACTACCAGAAGGATGTGGAGACTTTAGAGAGGGTGCAGAAGAGATTTTCCAGGATGTTGCCTGGTATGAAGGGCATTAGCTATGAGGAGAGTTTGAATAAATTTGGTTTGTTCTCACTGGAACTAAGGAGGTTGAAGGGCAGCCTGATAGTGGTCTACAGAATTATGAGGGGCACAGACAGAGTGGATACTCAGTGGCTTTTTCCCAGGATAGAGGGGTCAATTACAAGGGGGCATAGGTTTAAGGTGCGAGGGGCAAGGTTTAGAGGAGATGTACGAGGCAAGTTTTTTACACAGAGGGTAGTGGGTGCCTGGAACTCGCTGCTGGAGGAGGTGGTGGAAGCAGGGATGATATTGACGTTTAAGGGGCATCTTGACAAATACATGAATAGGATGGGAATAGAGGGATAAGGAACCCGGAAGTGTAGAAGATTTTAGTTTAGACGGCAGCATCGTCAGCGCAGGCTTGGAGGGCCAAAGGGCCTGTTCCTCTGCTGTGCTGTTCTTTGTTCTTTTGTTTGTTGTTCACCCGGAGGAAACCCGCGCACACATGGGGAGAACATGCAGACTCCGCACGGACAGTGACCCAACGAGGAATCGAACCTGGGACTCCGGCACTGTGAAACCAGAGTGCTAGCCACTTGTGCTACCATGTTGCACATTAAAGTATCAACAAGTGTTGTACCAAATTCACAATAGATAGCTAATATTCGTAAAGATGCTATATTCTGTAAAATGATTTAGCAACGTGCTTACCGACTTTGAAAATGATGTGCAAATCCACCTCATCACCAATTTGCTCAAGACCTCTTTGATTTTTAAAATGATTTCTAAAAATCTTCTTTCAATTTGTTTTTGTTAAATTGCATTCAGCACCTTGTTCCACTTAGACTTTCTTCCATATTTTCTATAGGATTCTGCACTGTGATCAGACAACTATCGTAGTGAGCCAGACTCTTTCGGTGATCTGAGAATAAGGTAGTCAACTGTGTATTTTCTTAGCCAATCTAATTGAAGAATCAATTATGCGCTGCATTTAAAGTTATTTAGATGACGAAATATTGAGCCACCTTTCTAATTTTGCTGATGACACCAAGGTAGTTATCACTAGCTTTCGGAGCACTGCTCCTTCCTCAGGTGAATCCTGAGGAAGGAGCAGTGCTACGCAAGCTAGTGATTCGAAACAAACCTGTTGGAGTTTAACCTGGTGCTGTAAGACTTCTTACTGTGCTCACCCCAGTCCAACGCCGGCATCTCCACATCATGGTTATCATTTCAAGCAGTGTAGACAGAGGCACGACTTACAGAGGTTTTACTGGATTAAGTGAATGGACAATGCTGTGACAAATGGATTCCAATGTAAGAAAATCTGAGATAATTGATTTTGAACCAAAAGAATACATTCTAAAAGGTAAAAATCGTGAAACAGTACTGGTCCAAAGTGATTCGACAGTCCATGTACATGAAAAATTAAAGCGATAAGGACGGATGCAGCAAATAATCAAAGAAGTTTCTGGAATAATGCCTTTTATATAGATAGAAATAAAATATAGTTGAGGAGAAGGCATGCTTGAGCTATACAACACACTGGTTAGACCACATTTGGAATACTGTGGTCAGTTCTGAACACTGTATCCCAAGATGGATAAGAGCATAGATTGACTAGAAAACTTCCAAGGCTAAATTGCCAAGGCAAGATTTCAATTTGGAGCATTCATGGGTGATTTTATCAAAGTTTTCAAGGCATTTAACAGAACTGATTGTGTAAATACAAACTACTTCTGCTAGATGAGGAGTATAGGACTAGGGGCATACCCTAAAAATCATTGCAAAACATTTCAGGAATAAAGGTATAAAACACTTCTACATGCAAAGTGTATTTGAATTTTTGTAACTCTCTTCCACAACCAATAGTTTATGGCAGATCAATTATTTATATTGAATACCAAACTTATAGCTTATTGTTGACTGAAGATATGAAGCAATATGGGGAAAGGGGGTTAAGTCACAAGTCAACTATGATGTCATTGAATTATAGAGGAAGCTAAAGGAACTAAACACCCAATTTGTGTTCCAGTGTTCCTTTGATAATGAGCAACACAGAGTCTGAACCAGGAAGTGCAAAATAGAATAATTAAGTCAATATCAAATCAAACACAAAAAGTGAATTGGAGAGAAGTTAAGAAAGATTGAATCATGACAGAAAGAAAGAAACAAATTTAAAAACAAAAATAATCCATCTTTCGAACCAAATCAGAAGGCATGAGACTCTGGACTTATAAAAGTTAATTTTCAATGCGAGGTAGCTTGTTTGTCAGTAATTCAAAATGCTCACACCATTAATATATATGCAACAGAATGGATACATTCTATCCTTTTTTTTCTGGCATATCAGATCTGTAAGCCAACTTCACAAAGAATTTCAGCTAAGTCAGAGAACGAGATAGCACTTTCTCATTTGTGAGAAAGCAGGTGACGGGCAGCATGGTGGCACAGTAGGTTAACCCTGTTGCCTCACGACGCCGAGGTCCCAGGTTCGATCCCGGCTCTGGGTCACTGTCCGCGTGGAGTTTGCACATTCTCCCCGTGTTTGCATGGGTTTCGCCCCCACAACCCAAAGATGTGCAGGCTAGGTGGATTGGCCATGCTAAATTGCCCCTTAATTGGAAAAAATGAATTGGGTACTCTAAATTTATAAAAAAAACGCAGGTGACGTCCTAGTTTAGGCGTTTAACTGCACATGTCTAATTGCTGAAAGATGTTGGTGATATACATTTTAATAATGTGAGCACTGTTACTTTTAATATAAAATTAGTTCCAATATGTTCACAATTTTAAGTAATTTGTGTTTTATTGCAAACAATTTTGTGCTTGTTAATTATGTTGATTATTAAATTATTAAAAGGTATGGACTTAGAATATGTTATTAGCTGTCTGTTTTTCCAAGCAAGCGGTAGGCTTGCATTTCAGTCATCCGGAACTGGTGTATGATGTCTGGATCCTGGTGTGTGATGTGACATTTCCATTACTTTCAACCAAGCCTACCCAGAGTGAACATCTCTTTCTGAATATTCGATTAGAACGATATGATGGAGAGAACTGTAAGACTTGCTTTTTTGTTTTGTGGGAAATATATTTCTCCCCCCCTTCAGTCAAACAATGTCAAGTTATATTTGTTGCTCCTGTCAAAAATGCTTGATTAGGTAACTGTCAAAATCTCGATGAATGGGAGGTTTAGCAGCAACGTCATCTAATCTCCTCAGGAAGTGAATGCAGCCCAGTAGGTCATCTTGTGCCCAATAAAAGCAACACTATTTTAACTGTCTCTTAAATGAGAAATGTTTCTGATCCTGCTCTTGTTCTCCCCTGATACACCTACAGATATTTTTAAAACATATCTTTTTAAAATGCACGCCTTATTTGACCCTGACATAATGTGATTGCATTGTAGCTGAAGTGTCTATGTTAACATGCCACAACAGCAGGAGCAGCCTGCTAATAGCTGGTTTTCTGTAAGCAGGGCAAGGTAGGAAGCACATGCAACAAGGCCAAATGGGAACCAGAGATAAGTAACACCAGGAAGTGGTGTGGGATTAACTGGCGACCAAAGAGCCGGCAAAGCTATGAGAGGTCAAGTGCCATCCTTCTGTGCTCTATAATCCTATGATACCATTAATCAATTCTATACCGTTGTCTCACAATTATTTGACACATCACTACAGTCCTCATAATTATAGTGACATTTGGGCCCAATGTAATTCCTGCCTGTGAAGAAAATGTGAAATATGACAACCTATACAGTTTAAGAGAAGTAGCTGAAAGCTAAAGGATCCACTATAATGGTAACGGCTGAAGAACAGTCCTGAGTATAATACATCCTAATTTGAGGCAATAGATCAGATTCCAGTGAATTGGGATACTTGCTTAGCAGACTAAGAACTGCCTTGATGATAACATGATTGATGTCGGCAGACAGGCAGGCAGGCGTGGCCTTCCCCATCTTTAAAAGATCATTTTTCTACATTAAGTAACTTTAGAGTGGCAATGAAACTGTAGACAAGCAGGAAAAGGTAGAAATGATGGAATTACTTTGTTCAAGAAAATAGCACGGTGCCTTGATTTCCAATCATGTATCAGGGCTTTGGCAAATGCTCCTCATTAAACTGATCAGATTAGTCTGGAGTCACAGGTAAGTTGTTAGGGATGAAAGGATTGGTGTTAATAGATCAGAATACAAGTATAGAAGTTGGTTTGTTAATGTAAGGCGAAGGTATAATATCAGCGAGTAATACAATCCACATGTGGAAAGATTGGAAGTGACGGAGCACAAACTAGGAACCATCAAGGAGAAATTACCTCAACGTCACCAACTTTCCTGCTGCAGATGCAACTACCCATTGCAGTATTGGTAGGAGTGACCACCGCACAGTCCATGTGAAGTCAAAGTCCCATCTTCACAATGCGAATTTTATCCATTGTGCTAAATGGGATAGATTTTGAGCAGATCTAGCAACTCAAGACTGCGCATCCATAAGACACTGTGGGCCATCAGCAGCAGCAGATGTCTACTCAATCACAATCTGTAACCTCATGACATGGCATAATCCCCACTCTACCATTGCCACCAAGCCAGGGAATCAACCCTGGTTCAATGAAGTGTGCAGGAGGGCATGCCAGGAGCAACACCATATATACCAAAATATGAGGTGTCAACCTGGTGAAGCAACAACACAGGACTATTTGCAAGCCAAATAACATGAGCAGCAAGAAATAGACACAGCTAAGTGATCCCACAACCAGCGGATCAGATCTAAGCTTTGCAGTCCTACCAAATTCAGACATAAATGGTGGTGGACAATTCAACAACTCACTGGAGGAGGAGTCTCCACAATTATCGCCATTCTCAATGATAGAGGAGGCTATCACATCAGTGCGAAAGATAAGGCTAAGGCATTTGCAACGATCTTTGGACTGAAGTGCTGAGTGGATTATCCATCTCGGCCTCCTCCGAAGGTTCCTTGCATTACAGGTTCCAGTCTTCAACCATTTCGATTCACTCAATGGCTAAAGGGTAAAGGCACTGGATACTGAATTGGCTATGGGCTTGACAATATTCTGGCAATAGTACTGAAGATTATGCTCCAGCACTTGCCACACCCCTAGCCAAGCTGCTCCAGTACAGGTAAAATGGCATCTGCCCAACAATTTGGAAATTTCCCAGGTATGTCCTATACACAAAAAAGAACAATTACTACCTCATCAGTTTATGCTCAGTCATCAGTAAAATGAGGGAACGGGTCATCAATAGTGCTATCAAGTGGCTTGTGCTTCACAATAAGCTGCTCACTGTCTGTTCAGTATAGGTCTCGCCAGGGTCACTCAGCTCCTGACCTCATTACAGCCTTAGATCAAACAGGAAATAAAAGCTGAACTCCAGAGGTTAGGTGAGAGTGACTGCCCTTGTCACCAAGTCAGCATTTAACCAAACTGGGGTCAATGGGAATCGTAGCAGAAACTCGCTGTTGGGTGGAGTTATACCAAGAACAAAGGAAAATGGTGGAGGTTGTTAGAGGTCAACATCATCTCAATTCCAGAACCTCACTGCAGGAGTTCCTCAGGGTATTATCCTAGACACAGCCATCTTCTGCTTCTTCATCAATGACCTTCCTTCCACCACAAGCTCAGAGGTTGGGATGTTTGCGAATGATGTTCAACACCATTCACAACTCCTCAGATATTGAAGCAGTCCATGTTCAAATGGTGCAACATTGGACAATAACCAGACTTGGACTGACAAGTAGCAAGTAACATTTGGGCCACACAAGTGCCAAGAAATGATCGTCTCCAATAAGGGAAAATTTAACCATTTCTCCTTGTCATTCAATGGCATTTCCACCACTGAACCCGCCACTTTCAACACCCTGGGGTTTACCTTGACCAGAAACTGAACTCAACTAGCCAGATAAATACTGTAGCTTAAAGAGCAGATGAGAGGCTAGGAATACTTTAGATGTAACTGACCTCCTGAACTCCCAAAAGCCTGTCCATCATCGACACAGCACAAGTCAAGGGCAGTATGAAATGAAATGAAAAATGAAAATTGCTTATTGTCAGGAGTAGGCTTCAATGAAGTTACTGTGAAAAGCCCCTAGTCGCCACATTCCGGCGCCTGTCCGGGGAGGCCGGTACGGGAATCGAACCGTGCTGCTGGCCTGCTTGGTCTGCTTTAAAAGCCAGCGATTTAGCCTTGTGAGCTAAACCAGCCCCTGTACTACCAGTATGGTAGTACAGTGGTTAGCACAGTTGCATCACAGCTCCAGGGTCCCATGTTCGATTCCCGGCTTATTTCACTGTCTGTGCGGAGTCTGCACGTTCTCCCTGTGTCTGCGTGGGGGTTCTCCCTGTGTCTGCGTGAGTTTCCTCCGGGTGCTCCAGTTTCCTCCCACTGCCTAAAGATGTGCAGGTTAGGTGGATTGGTCGTACTAAATTGCCCATAGTGTTCAAAAAACAAAGGTTAAGTGGGGTTATTTTGTTGTGGGGATAGGGTAAAGGTGTGGCCTTAGGTGGGTCGGTCTTTCCGGTGCGGATTCGATGCTCCCAATGTAAATTCTATGATACTCTATGAAGTCAGTAGCGGAATGGAATACTCTCCACTTCCTGGATGAGTGTAGCTCTATCACCATTCAAGAAACACAACATTAGGGGGCAGCACGGTGGCGCAGTGGTAGCACTGTAGTCTCACGGCGCTGAGGTCCCAAGTTCGATTCCGGCCCTGGGTCACTGTCCGTGCGGAGTTTGCACATTCTCCTCGTGTTTGCGTGGGTTTCACCCCACACAACCTAAAGATGTGCAAGATAGATGGATTGAATATGCTAATTTGCCCCATAATTGGAAAAATTAATTGGGTACTCTAAATTTATTTAAAAAAAGAAAGACGACATTATCTTGATTGGCACCCCTTCCACAAACATTTACTCCCTCCACCACCGATGCACTGTAAAAGCCATATGTACCATCAACAAGATGCACTGCAGGAACTCACCAATAAAACCGTAATTTCCTGTCTCCCCACCGCAGCAAGGGGATATGCCAAAGGTGAGCAGGAAAATCTCTTCGGAAACTTCCCAGGCAAGGGTTTACCTGGCAATTGTCCAGAAGGGCTAACCTCCCCAAAACAATAATATGGCGCTGGGAATCATCCGACAAAGTGATTAAATCGCTGGTTAAGCCAGTATTACTCACATAGTTACTCTGAAGAGTTCAAGGAAAAAAACACTTCTAACTTCAGCATAACTATTTTAAACACCCAGGCCAAGCCTCACATGGGACATTCCCCACACTCTGGAGCCCCCACCTCCTGACTAATCACAGCAGCGGGATACTTGCATCAACTTCCCTCATGGGAGGGATTCCTCCCACCTCCTCCCCTTGCAGGCCTGACTCGAAGTCCCCCAACTTGAACCAAAGTCCTCAACTCCCAGCTGTCCCCAAACTCCCACAGCCTCCATCTCCCCTCCCCCCACCCTGACCCACACTGATCCTCCCGGTGCCTCCTTACCACCCGGATCTGACCCGACCCCACCCCCCACACGCAGGCCAGACCCAACCCGACATGACACCCCAACCAATCAAATCCGATTCTCTTACCTAGCCACTGAATCTCTCCCATACCTGTCAATTTCACAAGTCCTTTATAACAACCAACTGTCCAGCACTCAGTGAGATAAACACATGGGCATGGCCCCCTAAGCTCGCTGTAATTACACTGCACTGTGGACTGTGGGCCGTCTTTTTCTGTGGGTTGCAAGCAGGTCCAGCCAGCGGAGGGTTCAACACTGTCTGCCAGAGTTGTATGCGTCCTTTAAACTCCTTTAATTCCAGCGGGACAACACATTACACTACTGGGTGGAAGCTATGGCCCAGCACCTTCCAAACCCATGACCATGGCCATTAAGTAGGACAAGGACAGCAGACACATGTGGACACCGCCTGCTGTACGTTCCTCCCAAAACCACTCACCATCCTGACATGGAAATATATCGCCATTCCTTCACTGTCGCTGGGTCAAGATCCTGCAACTCCCTCCCTAACAGCACTGTGGGTGCACCTACACCATATGGAACTCAGCAGTTCAAGTAGGCAGCTAACCATCAGCTTCTGAAGGGCAATTTGCGACAGGCAATATATGCTGACCTAAACCTTATCCCATGAATGAATACAATAATTGTGGGTTGCTTTCTCCTGATGCTGTCAAGTTTCTTGAGGGTTATTGGAGTCGCACTCATGCAGGAGGGTGAGAGAATTCTACCACACTCCTGGGTTGTCACAGTCGACAGGCTTTAAGGAGAGAGGAATTGAGTTACTCACCTCAAAATTCCAAGTCCTTGAACTGCTCTTTTTGCCAAAGTATTTTTATGGCTAGTCCAGTGCCACTACTCCACGTTGCAAGCTGAGCGCCCTGCAATTATAACAGCAAGACCCATGGGCCCAACATATTGATGTGTATCACCTAATTATAAAGCGAGCAATGCATGTTATAATTTACAATTGAAATGGATTTTTTAGCTGCTTTTATAGCTTGATACACTGATCTGGTGTAATATACAATGCTAAAGGGTCAAATATGCTCTGGGTACATTGATTGATGAGATAAATAATCATAAATGTTGTGTAATTTTCTGGAGAAAACATTAATGGAATGATTCTTTGCTCACTGCTTCTGTTCATATTGTTCAAATTTGGAAGCAAGTAAATGGTTTTCAATTATTTGATGATTGAGCACTACAGCCATACCAGAGGCAAGTCGTGAAGACCTTTGGGTAAGTAGTGACTCTTTGGATTCCCTGTGTGAACTATTTATATTGTTTACAGAAACGTTAAGGAAAAAAAAGTGGGGGAACATCAAGGCAATAGTGACCATAGTATAACACATTTTAAGGTAACAATTGAGAAGGTTGTACCATAAAGCTCAAGGTCGGGGCGGCACATGGCACAGTGATTAGCACTGCAGCCTATGGCACTGAGGACCTGGGTTTGAATCCCGGCCCTGGGTCACTGGCCGTGTGGAGTTTGCACATTCTCCATGTGTCTGCGTGTGTTTCACCCCCACAACCCAAAGATGTGTGGGTTAGATGGATTGGTCACACTAAATTTCCCCTTAATTGGAAAAAAAAATTCAGTACTCTAAATTTAGTTTAAAAAAGAAAAGCAAAGACAAAGTTCAAGGTAATACATTGGAGAAAAGCCAATTTCCTTTTTCAAGTGGGGAGGGTTGAGAAAATAACCTGAGAAATTAAATGGTCAACGATGGCCCATAACTTTCGTTTCTTTTTTTCGTTTATGGAGGTTCTCCGCCGCACGTGAGTCGGGACAGTGCAGAATTCCTGACGCACGGACATGCATGCTGAGAGCGGTCTGTTTTTGTTTTAGCTATTTTTCTTCTACTGCTGCGCTGAACTGGCTGATTGAAAACTCAAAGGGCAGCGCTAACGTAGCCGAATTGCCCCAATGTTGAGTAAGTTCTTACCCTTTTTTATTTGTCTGTTTTGGTCGGTCCAAAATCATCGAGCAGAGGCAGGAGACATTGGAGAACACTTTCTTTGGTGTGTTTATGTCATTTAATATTAGTCTTTAATGTTTATAATATGTTTAAAATATATATAAAGTGAAAGAAAGATACTTTTTGTGAACTTTAGTTTGTCACGAGGCTGTTAATTCCATTAAAAAGTACTTTAATGTATAAAATGAATTTGGAGTCACAGAAAGTGAACAAAAGTTTTTTTTTAACTTTGTCTTCAGGCTGTTGATTCCTTTAAATGACCTATAATGGATAGAATGGGTTTGGCGTGTATGTAATTTTTGGCGATCACTCACTAATAAGTACGATTGTCCACCTAAGATCATTTTGCTGTTCATGGGTTCTGTGGGTCCTTGCATGACCGATGAGCCTGATCCTAGAGCCACATCTCAGACACTTGGCAGATGTTTTCAGAAGGTGGGATTGGTTCTTGGAGTCTAGATCATTGATATTCCTTTCTCGGGCTCCTTTTCCACACTCCTCTTGCTGTCAGGTGCGCTTGAATATTTGTGTCCCTTCAATCAGAATGTTCCTTCAAACAGGTCTCTTCTTGGCAAGGGTCTCCCAGTAGTTGCATTTCTTGAGGTAAGCCTTCAGGGTGTTTTTGAAGCACTTCCTTTTTCCTCCTCTTGTTTGAGATCCTTCCTCGTGCTGGGCCAAGAAGATTTTCTCATGGCAGTCGGGTCTCTGACATCGTAAGCATATGGCTGGCCCAGTGAAGTTGGTTTCGCATAATCATAGTTTCCTTGCTGGTGCTCATGACTCCTTCAAGGACACTAATGTTAGCACGCCTGTCCTCCCAGCTGATGCAGTACATTTGGATTTTGCAATAGATTTTAAACTGTGTTGTTTAAGAGTCTCTCTGATGTAATGTTGATTCTTCCAAGCCTCGGTGATTACTTCAAATGTTTTAACAAAGTTTAATGCCTTCGTTGATGCATGCAAGCCACCTGTAAGCTAATATGAACTATCTGTCTGATGTGTATTGCAGAATCCAGCACAGATTCAAAATCTGTAGTCGTGTTCCACCAATGCTCGGGGCAGCATGGTAGCACTGTGGTTAGCTCTGCGGCTTCAGGGTGCCAGGTTCAATTCCTGGCTTGGGTCACTTTCTGTGCAGAGTCTGCACATTCTCCCTGTGTCTGTGTGGGTTTCCTCTGGGTGCTCCAGTTTACTCCCACAGTCCAAAGACATACAGGTTAGGTGGATTGGCCATGATACACAGATACATAGAAGATAGGAGCAGGAGGAGGCCTTTTGGCCCTTCGAGCCTGCTCCGCCATTCATCACGATGATGGCTGATCATCCAACTCCATATCCTAATCCTGCTTTCTACTCATAGCCTTTGATCCCATGTTCCTCTATAAATTGCCCTTAGTGTCCCAAAAGGTCAGGAGGGGTTATTGGGTTACGGGAATAAGGTAGAAGTGAGGGCTTAAGTGGATCGGTGCAGACTCGATGGACCGAATGGCCTCCTTCTACATTATATGTTCCATGTTCCATGTTCACTGCTGGGTACCACACTTATAGCTCGGCTTCTTAAAATCTTGAAGTTCTTTTGAGATTTTGACTAGGTGCAGGGATCATGAGAGAAGAGTCAAACTACATCTCCACCTGGTGAGGAAGCAAATCAATTACTCATCCCTAAGACTGGACAGGCAAAGGACGTCACATGAAATTATTTCAGTGGAGATGTGTGCCTGGAGACTACCCTTCAGCAAGGAAGCAATGTGAAATATTGAAGGAAGATCTGAAGCCAAACTATATCAGTCCCTTGTCCGTAACAGTGGAAATGAAACTCAGGACTAAACTGAATTTGTTTGCCTCTGGGTCTTTTCAACATGGCATTAGTAACATCTCCTTTTGAGGTGGAAGATCTTCTCCTGACTGGCTGTAGAATTTGTAGAAAGTAATTATTCTCCGTCATCAGGAGTTCAGTAGTACGTCCTACTTTCTATTGGCTTTCATCACAAGAATTTTAAGGTGTTGTGGTTTCCCCGAATGAAATCCTCATCTACCTCAATCCCGTGTGACCTTGGTTGTGCAGCTTTTTGAATCATTGTGCCTTCTTTCTGGTAATCTCAGACCCATACTCTCTCCCGTGAGTTCAGCACCAGTAACTTGTGCTCTACACCTGTGATTAATGTTCCGAATCCCGTTGCTTCTCCATTCTTCCTCGTGCAGTTTTACCCTCTTGTGGTCATTCATGGTGATACTGAATTTGCTGTGGAGATGGAAGTTGTCTTTTCAATCTCATATCCATTAGTACCTCTGATAATGAAAAAACATTCTGAGTTTCATTAACTCAGAAAAAGTAGATTACGGTCTTTATTTTCCTTTGGTAAGTTTTTGATTGTTTGTGCCCCTCCCTCAGTCTCTCCATTCACCTGTGGATAATGAGGGGAACTGGTTACATGAATGAAGTCATATTCATTTGTGAAATTCTGGAATAGTTCATGAGCAAATTGCAGCCTATTGTCAGACAGAGTATGTGAAAAGGATGTATCAAACAAAGGCAGACACACTGGGAGTATTTTTCTGCTCCCATTTTCAGGGGAAGGTTTTTACCCACATTGCAATTTATGCTTGCAGTGAACGCGGGTGCAAAATGACGGCAATTGTCAGGAAAGATGGCCACATTATATCCCCACTAATGTGAGATAACATCAGAACTTTGAACAGCTCAAACACCTCACAGTCATTGACAACTTATTCATCTTCAATGAGAGAATAGGGACATGGAAATAATTTTTGGTTTGATATTCTTCAAAGTCTTCACCAAGGCCATCTGGGAATGGCAAAATGTTGTGAAAGAGCACAGCATCAGCCTGGTGCCAAGGCATTACCTGCGCTAGAGAAGAAATGATTTCCATCCTACTTGTGTCGTAAATAGCTAGTAATAATAACAATTAAAGCACTATTACCTTCCACATTTCCATCAAGGCCTTAGGAATGGACTTATAGACCTAGAGACCCAGGGTAATGCTCTGGGGTCCCAGGTTCGAATCCCACCGTGGCACATTGTGACATTTGAATTCAATAAAAATCTTGAATTAAGAAAGTCTAATGATGACCATAAAAGCATTGCCAATTGTCATATACAAAGCTCATGTGGTTCACTAATGTCCTTCAGGGAAGATAATCTGCCATCCTTACTCGGTCTGGCCTACATGTGACTTCAGACCCACACAGCGATACGGTTGACTCTTAACTGGCCCCCATTGAAATGGCTCTAGCAAGCCACTCAATTGAAGGGTAATTAGGGAAGGGCAATAAATGCTGGCCCAACCAGCAATGCCCACAACCCAAGAATGAATATAAGAAAAAGAATGATACCTCATCGATCATTTTCTGAACTGTTGGATTCTGGGTTGCATCTTTACAATTTATTTCATGTTCAGAAAGTGACTGCTAGCTTATGGTCTGTTTCAATTTTGAAATGCAATCCCATACAATAGTCTGAAATTTTCTTTGCACGCCTGCGGTGCTGTCAATGCTTCTTTTTCTGTCATAGCATATAATTCTTCTTTTTCTGTTAGTGATGAAAAGGTATAATAGACCAACCTACACTTGCTGTCTCTTTGCACTTGAAATAAACCTGACCCCAGACCTGTAGACGATGCATTTACTGCTACTATGGTCAATAATTATGGGTCCTTGTGCGCCAGGATTTCTGAGAGATTAAAAGCTATTTAATCCTTTCAAAAAGGGCTGATGCAGACTCGATGGGTCGAATGGCCTCCTTCTGCATTGTAAATTCTATGATTCTATGATTCAAAAATCATTTTACTGACCTAAATTCCAGAATCACTGTTGACCTGATCTCAACTGCTGTCTCAAGGGCTCACCTCTGCTAAATCTGGCAGGAAATTGTCTTCTTGGTTGACCTTCCCAAAAAATATTTGAAACTCAATTAGGTTCCAGGATTGTGGAAATTCTCTGATTACTTTCACTTTTTTGGGCCAACTGTGATTCCAGTGACTCATACTCTGTGACCGAGAAGCTTGATCAAAGATTTAGTGAACTTATATTTTCCAATTAATGCTAGGCTTGCATTAAGTCTTACGGGGTAAGACTTTAAAGACACTTCTGATTCTGCGATTTTCTCTCGTGGAGCCATGTATAAGTATGTTGTCCGTGTAGTACGGGGTGTGATACATACAGGGTTAATGTAGGACTGAGTACAGTACCGCCAAAAAGGGACATAAGAAGACACATGGCTCTAATCCTGTTTGGTAATTGCGAGACCAAATTGAGTAATCTATTTTTTCTGAGTTAACGAAACTCACCGCCGCAGAATGTTTTCTCATCATCAGAGGTACTAATGGGTGTGAGATTGAAAAGACAATTTCCATCTCCAGAGCAAAAACTCAAACTCAGGAGCACCATGAATGACCACGAGAGGGTAAAACCTCAATTTTAGGCATGCCTTTTTGTCTAGTAGTGAGCGCTCTTGATGTTGAACGACAAAGAAAAGTTTGAGGATGTATACACAAACATATGAATTAGGCACAGGAATAGGCCACTCGGCCCTTCGAGCCTGTACCACCATTCAATTAGGTTATGGCTCATCTGATTGTAATCTCAACTCCACATTCCCACTTAACCCCCAATAAGCTTTTACCTCCTACTTATCAAACATCGATCTACCTCTGCCCTGCAAATATTCAATATCTACTGCATATTGGGGAAGAGAGTTCCAAAGACTCATGACTGTCTGAGAGAAAAGAGTTCTCTTAATCTCTGGCTTAAATGAGCGATTACTTGGGCGCGATTCTCCGCAAATGTGGCGAGTCGTAAAGGCTGCCGTGTAACTGGCCGTGTTTCACGGCAGCCTCCGCACCCCCTCCCAGGACCCGATTCTCCCCCCCGGGCGGGGCTAGCAGCGGGGCCCCGTGAAGCACGGCATTGCGGGCTTAGCGACCGTCGCTAAGTCCGCTCCAAGCGTCACGCCGGCTGACGCGCACGATGGCGTCAGCCGCGCATGCGTGGGTTGGACGGCTCCAACCCGTGCATGCACGGATAACATCATCACGCAGACACGTCAAACCCGCGCATGCGCGGGCCGTCATGCCCCTCAGCCGCCCCGCGGACTGATCCTGCGGGGCGGCGGAAGAACAAATAGGGGGGGGGGGGGGGGGGGGGGTGGGGGGGGAGAATAGCGGGAGGGCGTGAAAATTGTCGGGAAGGCCCTCCCGCTATTCTCCGACCCGTCGTGGGCAGCGGAGAATCGCGCCCCTTATTTTTAAGCAGTGACCCTGAGTTCTAGATTCTTCAACAAGAGGAAACATCCTTTCCACATCCACTCTGGCAAATCGCTTCAGGGTCTTATATATTTAAATGAAGAGACACCTCTTACTCTATTAAACTCCAGTGGGTACAAAACTAGCCTGTCTACCTTCTCCTGTAGGACAACCCACCCATTCCAGATATGAGTTTAGTAAACCTTACCTGTACTTCTCTCAATGCATTTACATCTTTCATGAATTAAGGAGACCAATACTGTACACAATACTCCAGATGTGGTCTCACCAATTTGTTGTACAACTGAAGCATAACCTCTTCACTTTTTCAATCAATTCCCTGCACCATAAACACTTTTATTATTTTTTCGAATTACTTGCTGTCCCTGCATGCTAACATTTTGCAATTCATGCACGAGGGTACCCAGATCGCTGTTTTGCAGGGCTCATAATCTCTCACTTTTTAGATAATATACCTCTTTTTTTATTCTTCCTGTCAAAATAGATAATTTCACATTTTCCCACATTAAAATTAGTTTTCCAAATTTTGACCAACTACTTGAACTATCTTTTTCCTTTTGCAGCCTCCCTATCTCCATCATTCGGTTAGTGTGCAGTAGGATTGGTCAGTGTTCAGCAACAATGATGTCAAGAGGGTAAGCAGCCAATCATCATGAAGTAGTCTCACAGACTGCAAACCATGGGAGTGCTATGTAGTGTTTATCCTTCACTTCTAATTTTCATAGAATTAACAGTGCAAAAGGAGGCCATTCGGTCCATCGAGTCTGCACCGGCTCTTGGAAAGAGCACCCTACCCAAGAACCCTACCGGAACACCCGGAGGAAACCCACGCACACACAGGGAGGATGTGAAGACTCCTCACAGACAGTGAACCAAGCCGGAATCGAACCTGGGACCCTGGAGCTGTGAAGCAATTATGCTATCCACAATGCTACCGGGCTGCCCTGGTAGGGAGGGAAACACAGAGGAATTTCATAGAAGGAGAAATAAATGATTGGGATAAAGGGAGAAACTGACATATATATATATAATATATATATTATTATTATATTCATCTTTAAAGTTTGAAAATATCTAGAATGTGTTATCATCGTGAAGAAATTTGACATATCAGAAATATAAAGTGAGGTTTCAGGGCTAGTGAGGCTGTTTACCATAATTATGAAATGAAAATGTCGTAAAAATTCCAGCTACACTCTATTCAACAAGCTGCAACATTCTAAAATGTTTTTACAGGAACACTATTCGTGTGAAAAGCAAAGTTCTTCTTAGTTCACTGATTTTGGTTGGCACGGTGGCGGAGTTGGTAGCAATGCTGCCTCGCAGTGCCGAGGACCCGGGTCCAATCCCGCCACGGGTCACTGTCCTTGTGGAGTTTGCACGTTCTCCCCGTGTCTGCGTGGGTCTCACCCCCACAACTCAAAATGTGCAGGGTAGGTGGATTGGCCATGATAAATTGCCCCTTAATTGGTAAAAGTAAAAAAAAATAGTTCACTGATTTCGAATTGCATTGAGCAGGGATTTCAACAGCACACGCTGTAGAGAAGCCAGGCATCATTGATAGTAATTTCTGCATTTCCACAATTAACTATGCATGTGCAGAAGACGCTGTCAGTTTCTGAGATGTAATGAGGAAGTACACTCACAGTTTTGTTGTCAATTACTACTGCAAAATCTGGCAAATGCTGCGAAATTATGTCTTCGTCATGCAAATAATATCAGCAACAAGAATAGCTCAGATCAACAGGCAGCACCCACGTAGTTTGCTTAATTATTTATATTATGAGGCAATCAAGCATGCCACTGTTCCGTCTATAATTATATATTCTGCAGTGCAACAAATGCTGATGATGCCTCTTCACAATATCACTACATTTGTATTGAGCAATGAGACCCCTTGTTGAACCAGAGCTATTTTTCAAGAAGTATTTGTGAGTTTAAGCAATATTTCTGGAGCTTGAATTTGCTGCGTTATCGTAAGGTAGAAAAGCTTGAACATGTTGGGTGCTGGATAATATTGGAGCTAGTATCCATGAACGAAGAGGATAGGAAAGCTGAACAGCTAGCTCCAGAGGTAGATCAGATCAGTGTTCATTACTGTTTGTTTCTGTTGAACACTACAAATAGGCATGATTACTTTCCATCAAACATATATCTAACATTCAATGGAACTACTGTTTGTTTGATCCATAATTGTTTTGTAGTGAATTGCCTGGATTGACTTATCACCGTGTGATAATTTTGCTGCACAATAAAGGTTAATTGTCAGTAATAAATCCACAACATTTATTAAGTGTAGCACTGTATACAGTGCAGGAATTGCATGGAAATGCTGGATTGGTGATCATTTGTTGCTGTTGTGCTTTTGTATGATGTGGAGATGCCGGCGTTGGACTGGGGTGAGCACAGTCACCTGAAGAAGGAGCCGTGCTCCGAAAGCTCGTGTTTGAAACAAACCTGTTGGACTTTAACCTGGTGTTGTAAGACTTCTTACTGTGCTTTTGTATGTCACGGTGTTCCTCCGGATTTCAAGACGTGCGACTCCCCCAATGATAGGTGCCTGTACTGCAGACACAGACTGTGTTATGAACTGATGGGCTGAGTGTGGCGATGACATTGTGCGATCTGGATGAATGAGTTAACCTGCCATCTTAATCATGGCTTGTGTAGGCATGGAACATGCTTTTGGAGGTCCACAGTGCCATTTTGAGCAGAAATCAGTCATGGCCCTGAAAGGTCACCAACCTGAGGCACATCAATTGTTCCTGTTCTACCTCACATGCAGGGAGCCACATTCTCAATAACTTAGATAATCAGTATTCCCACAAAACAATGGCCATCTATGTTGTTTTGAATGAGAACCACCATGATTGGCAGTGTATTTTCTCCAGTGTGCTGAATTCTTTAAGTCTTGAAGTTGAGACCCTGAGGGGATAAAATGGATAGCCGAAAAACATATATGGAGATTGGAATGCACGATTAACCCACATCCTTTCAATGGAATGGGGCAGAAGGCCAACATTGGGCAGTCTGCTCCTTATTGTGATTGAATCTCCCCAAACCGAGCTCTTGGTGAAGACAACTGCAGGGTACAAGAGGGGTAATGGAGAAGGAGTGCCCTGTCTTCACTGAGCGTGACGGGGTTTGTTGAGATGTTAGGATGGGAGTCAAGGCCCTTCCAGACACATGAAAAGAAGTTTATGGGAACCGGTAACTATGGAGGTCAATGACAGTAATTTGTCCCCAAAAACATGGATTCGATGTCACAGCAAGCTTAGAGATTCTAAATGAGTAATCAGTGCCAATGAATACATCTTTAAATAATGAATCCTACCAACTGCACTGCTCACCTCAGCCACTATTCAAGTCACCACAGCCCATCACTTACCGACCAACAATCTCTACCAATCAGTGCTCTTGATTAACATTAACTTGCTTTGTTTCACCTTGACCCTCAAATTCTGAGCACTGTTGCAAACCTCACACCTACATCTCACAGCTTGCAGACTCAGTCTGCTATTCAACCACGAAAGCCACACACCATAAACAAATTGTACCAGCATTCAGTCCAACACTTTCCTTTCTCCTGCAGAACAAGCTGGCACATAAATTGTTCAAGGAGAACATCTGCATATTCTAATGTCCATGGCAGAATCAGTGCTGGTCATTACCGGAAAGGTTATTGCCAAAGCCCTGGTCACCAGTGTGGCTGAATCTGTTGAAGAAAGTGATATCCTCACACCTGAACCTTCCTCCTCACAGCCCACCTCACCCTTATCCCCAATGACCTCTGACTGAAAATCTGCAGATGGTTTAACTAACAGCCTCTTACTTTGTCCTCTTCCCACACCACAATCCAACCTTTGACCCATTTATATTTCAGGTACACAGAACGTACAAAATATCCAGGCATTGGTGAAAAAGCAGGAAAAAAGTGGGAAACGCACACCCTCACCCGATTTCACATTTGCAGCCACTGGCTCAGAGGCTGACAATGTCCAGGTTGTAGAGGGTAGCACTGAGGCATTGGCACAATTAAAATGCGTTATACTGCAGCCAGAGCAGGGGCGCAAGGCTGATTCGGGTGCCAGCTTGCCTGTTGGACAAGACGCAGACAGGTTTGCTGCACAGAACTCAAATGAGAACTTCAAACACAGAAATAAATACAGGGAATGCTGCAAACACTTGGCAGATGTAACAAGGACACCTGTGGAGAACGAAACTGAGACACGATGTACAAACATATGCGGTGGAATTCTCAGGGCGGCCAGGGGTGAGTCGACAGCACTGTGCCCCTGGCACCAAACTCTTTCCCACACACCCGTAATCCCTAACCCCACCCCGAGGGCGGGTGAACCCCACCCTGCATCACACGCCAGTACCCATACCGGCCGCCATGGCCGGGTTACCTGGCCACTGAAGCACCAGCTACCCACCCCTGGGCGGCATGCATCAGACTGTCTAACACTGCCTTTTCAGTCCCCCCCCCCCCCCACCCCCCGCAGGAGAAGGGGTGAAGACCAGAAGGAGACCGCCGGAACCTACGGCTCCCCACTGCAGCAGAGCAGAGGGCCCTGGATATGCTCGGTGGCCCAAAGAAAGGGCAGTCACCAGGGTGGAAGTCGACATCGGGCAAGGAGGTGAGACCCCGCTGAGTTACGGTTGCCCGTTGCATATGTGTCACCTGCTCCCCCCACCACCAGCACCATCCCCAAACCACCCTTACACCCACATCACCACCCCCTACTCCCCCCTCCCAAACACATCCCACTCCCCCCACTTCCCCACCTCACCCCAATCACCCCAGTCCGCGGTCTAATCATGCATTTTGTCTTGTGTCTTGCAGGAGCTGCTGATGATGGAGTGGGTCCTTCTGGTGCCCACCGCCCTCCACACCAGCCACAGCAACAACCAGCTGTACGTTCATCGAGTGGAGCCCCTTTCGGTTTGTGAAGAGCGGCCTGTCATTCACAGGTGCTCATAGGGCAACATGCATCCTGTCAATCACCCCCTGGACTCAAGGCATATTGGCACTGACAGCGAATCCCTCTGCCCAGGTATCTTGGTGGGGTTAGTTCACATTGAAATGAATTCATTGCGACGACTGGGCATATAGGCCTCCATGACAGCACGGATGCACCTGTGCACTGAGCTCTGAGATCCCAGACAGGCCCCCATTCGGCGTTTGAAGGAACCCGTGGCGTAAAGGTTCAGGGCAACCGTCACCTTGATGGTCACCAGGAGCAAGTGTCCTCCCTCATTCCCCCGCAGTGCCAGGTGCGCCATGATCTGACAGGTATGTCGCACTGTCCCCTTGCTCAGCTAGAGCCTTTTCCCGGTCTAGCAGGTCCTCGAATGACAGGCGCTGCCGGTACACATGAGGCCACATACGGCGATTACTTTGCACCTCCTCCTCCTCAGCCTGTTGGGCGGCCGGCTCTCCATCCACAGCGACTGCCCCATGTTCCTCTGCGGCAGGCTCCACTGCTGCAGCTTCATCGTCCTCGAGCAGCTCCAGCTTGTACAGCCGCAATGCATCCCCCAGGTCTGCGGCAACGAGGAGGAAGGTCACCATTGCTGGTTGCAATCCATTGTCCGCAGGGGGTGAAAGGCCAACATGTGAGCATGGTGTGTACCCCATACCCAACCAGCCCAGGGGCTGATTTAGCTCACTGGGCTAAATCGCTGGCTTTTAAAGCAGGCCAGCAGCACGGTTCGATTCCCGTATCAGCCTCCCCGGACAGGCGCCGGAATGTGGCGACTAGGGGCTTTTCACAGTAACTTCATTGAAGCCTAATCACAATAAGTGATTTTCATTTCATCAAACGGGCTACACGGTGGCACCGTTTGGCACTGCGGACTCTACCTCCGTATGTCTCCCCCCCACCCCTTCCCCTCACCCTTGGCCCAGCAGGTGCCTGTCATCGTGGAGGCCTCTGGCCCTGGCACCTGTTCCTGCTGCCAGGGGTCCCATCAGCTGGCACCACCCTTGCCAGCAGTACACTCCACGGCCCCTGTCTGTTAGTCACCACTGATTGTATAGTAGTTGTAATGATGATTATTAGATGTAATACGGTAAGGCTCCTGTACTCGAGGTATGGGGGTAAATCCCTGCCTGCTGGCTCCACCCAGTAGGCGGTATAAATGTGTGTGCACACCCGAGCTGCTCCCATTCTGGTAGCAGCTGCAGGAGGCCACACACCTCTGCTCAATAAAGCCTCGATTATTCTCTACTCTCGTCTCGTAGTAATTGATAGTGCATCACCACCTGTAGGGGCTAATGTGGCCATTGCCCTTAGATGGGCACGTGATGCCCCGCCAGCAGGTGTAACCGGTTGGGGGGGTGGCATTGTGGAGGATGGGGCGCGGGGGTGGTGGGGTGGGGACTCAGAAGTGTGGGTGGTGGGGTGGTGATATGGTGGGTGGTCAGAGGGCACCACGGCAATAGCAGTCCGTGCCTGGACACCACCCCGGTGCCATCGGGGGTCACACCAGCTCCAGTCCTATCCCCGCATCACCCACCTCCGCCCCGGCTCTGGCACCAACCCCCCTCCCCACCCCACCCCAGCCAGCCCGACTAGTGTCAGAACCGACAGGCCACGGTCGCGCCTCTCCTGTCCTAACTCCTCTCTCTCCCTCATCAACCACGGCACCTGTTTCTTGACGTCTAAAAGCACAAGTGAACTTCACCATCAGGACTTCCCCTAGTAGAGCCAGAGAGTGACAGAGGCCACGGAAAATACCGGGTCAGGCCCGCTAATTATATGCAAATGACATTTACTGTCCGTGTGGAGTGGACTGCATTGCAACTCTGCCGAGGCACCGAAGACTTGCAACTTGGGATGAACCCGGTGTCCGCCACAATTTCAGCGTCAAAACCAATTCTCCGCCCAATCGCCTTTCTTGATTCTAGCGTCGGCCAACGGAGAATCCCGCCTGTAATTTATAAGCAGGGTTAAGCCATTTGGTCCCTTGAGCTCCATGGCTGACCTGATTGTGGCCTCAATACCACATTTGACCTACCCCCAATACATTTTATGTTAATTTGTTTTCTGTCATTATTTCTACTTTCCAGTATCCACAGCATTTTGCTTTTGAGCCAATCCAATGTTTCCACCCGGGCGGGAGTTGAACAGCTGCACCATTTCTACAGAAGGCGAGGGTGTTCCCAATGATTGACCACTCTCCACGGAACATGTGCTATCGAGAGAACGCCAATCAGGCTCTGAATCCTGATGAAGTTCAGCACAGTCTGTCACCCGATGCCAGTGGCTCTGAGGTAACAGTCCTGAATTTATATGCCTCAGGTTCTTCCCAGGCGGTTAGCACAGTTGCTTCACAGTTCCAGGGTCCCAGGTTCGATTTACAGCTTGGGTCACTGTCTGTTCGGAGTCTGCACGTTCTCCCCGTGGTTGCGTGGGTTTCGTCCAGGTGCTCTGGCTTCCTTCCACAGGCCAAAGGTGTGCAGGTTAGGTGGATTGGCCATGCTAAATTGCCTTTAGTGTCCAAAAAAGGTTAAGTAGGGTTGCGGGGATAAGGTGGAGGTGTGGGGATAGGATGGAGGTCTCTGCTTAGGTTGGGTGCTCTTTCCAAGGGCTGGTGCAGACTCAATGGGCTGAATGGCCTCCTTCTGCACTGTAAATTCTATGATTCTATCCAGGAAGCTACCATGATGCCTACACACTGTGACACTCCCAGGTGCCAAGGTTGCCCATTGCTCCAACACACTTAGATGGCTAGTTACTGGTGGAAAAAGGCTAGCCACTGAAAAAGTGGATGATGACATTACTGAAACACCCAAGGACTGCAGCTGAGAAGAACTACATCCACAGTCATACCTCCACAGGGGTAGTAATTGAAAGGATCATAGGCAGAGTCAGGATGAGATTTTGCTAAAGCAAGTCAAGTCAGCAAAGACCACGGGCGGGATTCTCCGACCCCAGCCGGGTCGGATAATTGCCGGTGGGTGGCGTGCATCCCGCCCCCGCCGGCTGCCAAATTCTCTGGCGCCGGGGATTTGGCGGGGGGCGGGAATCGCGGCGCGCCGGTCGGCGACCGCAAGCAGCGACCCCCCCCCCCCCCCCCGGCGATTCTCCGGCTCGCGATGGGCCGAGTGGCCGCCCGTTTTCGGTCAATCCCGCCGGCATATATTACACCAGGTATTTGCCGGCGGGACCTGGCTGCGCGGGCCGCCTCCGGGGTCCTCGGAGGGGGGGGGGGGGGGCTGGGATGACGCCAACACACGCTGGCGCTCCGGCGCATGCGTCAACTCCTGCCAGCCGGTGGAGGCCCTTAGACACCAGTTGGCGTGGCGCAAGCCCCTCCCCGCCGGCCGGCATTGTCCTCTGCGATGGCCGACGCGGATATGAACACCCCTGCGCATGCGCTGTGATGATGGCAGCACACGCTGGCGCTCCCACGCATGCGCCAACTTGCACCAGCCAGCGGAGGCCCTTCGGCACCGGTTGGCATGGCGCAAGCCCCTCCCTGCCGGCCGGTGTGGCGCAAACCACTCCGGCGCCGGCCTAGCCCCTGAAGGTGCGGAGGATTCCACACCTTTGTGGCGGCCCAACGCCAGAGTGGTTCACATCATTCTTTCGCGCCGGAGTTGCCCGACCCGCCGATTCCCGCAGAATCCCGCCCCATAGCTGAAAACACAAAACTGCAGAACATCGGAACCCCAAAATCGAGTATTCACCAGCTGAAGTCAGCACTACTGGAATCTTGAATCTGAACAATCCCACCGCTCAATCATCTCCTTCTGACACATCAAGGGTTGTTTTGTATACTGTTTTTTACTTACTTACTTTGGACTCAATTCTCACTTCTGGGCCGGGATTCTCCTCTACCCGGTGGGGCGGGGGGTCCCGGCGGGATAGAGTGGCATGAACCACTCCGGCATTGGGCCGACCCAAAGGTGCGGAATTCTCCACATCTTTAGGGGCCAAGCGCTAATCTTGAGGGGCTAGGCCTGCGCCGGAGTGGTTGGTGGGCCGCCCGCTGGCTGGAAAGGCCTTTGGCGCCACACCAGCCGGGGCCGTAGGGACTTCGCCGGCCGGCGGAAGTCTGCGAAAGCGCCGGAGTGTCAGCGGCTGCTGACGTCATCCCCGCACATGCGCAGGGGAGGGGGTCACTTCCGCGTCCGCCATTGTGAAGGCTATGGCGAACGCGGATGGAAAAGAGTGCCCCCACGGCACAGGCCTGCCCGCCAATCGGTGGGCCCCGATCGCGGACCAGGCCGCCATGGGGGCCCCGATCGCGGACCAGGCCACCATGGGGGCATCCCCCTGGGTCAGATCCCCCCCCCCCCCCCCCCAGGACCCCGGAGCCCACTCGCGCCGCCTGGTCCCGCCGGTAAGGTAGGTGGTCTGATTCCCGCCGGCGGGACCGGCATGACAGCAGCGGGACTTCGGCCCATCGCGGGCCGGAGAATCGCCAGGGGGGTGGGGGGGGGGGGGGGGGGGGGGGGCGCTGACAGGTGCGGCGCGATTCCAGCCCCGCTGAATCTCTGGTGCCGGAGACTTCGGGAGACTCCGGGGGCGGGATTCATGCCGGCCACCGGCGATTCTCCGACCCGGCGGGGGGTTGGAGAATCCCGCCCCTGATCCATGTGAACGTATATGCATGCGTTTTACCGTTTTCTTGCCTTAGTTGTTAATAAACTCATTCTATCTTTAACTCAAGAAAGCCTGGTTAAATTGACTCCTTATAAAACATAAATATTGGGATTGGGAAAAGGGATTTTCGACAGGGAAGAATCCTTTTTAGATTATGAGATACCCTCAATTACAACTCGCGAGATTATTGGTAATACAAAGGCTTTAATTAGCAGAGAACCAGTCAGATACCGAGAAGTGTGCTCACTCCACACAGCCCTATGAACATTACCTTATATATGGCTACCTGGGGGGGTGGAGCCAGAGGCGGAGTCCCCCAGGGTTCCAAACCTGGTCTTAAAGGGATCATTACATTAAAGGTGCAGTAATCATTCATCACAGATTAGTCTTGTAACCAGCAGATTGAGTTGAATAAGGAAAGGGAGCCTGCCCATTCCTTCCTACACGGTGCATAACAATTTGGGGATATTCCAGTCGAACAGTGACAAATTGAAGGATCTCACCTGAGTTAATAAATTCAGGGAACGTTACCTGGGGATTGATCAGAACAGTACTCACCCTGGCAGAGCATAGGGCTCATTGAACATTTTCCTGCAGTGGATCCAGGTTCTGCGTATAATGTCATGCCCACTTATCAGGGCTTCCAACTCCGTCCAGGCCTATCCCGTCATGTGGGGTGGCCTCCTCAGGCACTCAGTGGGCAGATTGGCGGCGAGTGCTTCCATCACACCTGGCATGAGCTCTGGATACTGATGACACTCTGGAGACAGTGACAGCCTTCAAACTGAACTGATGAGTCCAAAAACGTGCCCTTCAAAGCGAGTGCCCTGAACTTTATTTAAGTACCCCATCTGCAACCTTACTAGTGTGGCCCCTACCTCTTCCTGTCCTTGCTAGCGTGAAATTGATGTCCGGAGCCCATTCTGGACGGGCACGGACTTCACACATGCTTCCGGTCCCACCAATCGTGCTCTGCACTATTTTTCAACATCAGCCACTCCATGTCTGCTCATGTCTACATTTCTGCTGCTAAAATTGTCCCCTTGTGTGACATTAAGACTCTCACTTGTCTTCGGCTTCTGTCATATTACCACAGAGATTGTATAAGTTAAACATAAAAACAAATTGGTTGGAAACAAAACTGTAAATTGCACCTTGTAACACATTTTCTTATGTTACTTTGGGTACAATAAGTTATATAATTCTATTTCTACTTGTAGTTCAAGACTTATTGCCAATGGTGCTCTCTTTAAGTAAACATCAGCAGCCCATTGAAAATTCAGATTCACAATAATCTTCACTGTTTATTTTGCCACATTTTCTGAAGTGCCGTAAACTTTCTGCCATGTGTTCTTCGCTGCTGAGAACAGCCTTCGTTCTAAGTATGACAGTGCTTCTTCCTAATTGTGTTATCTGCCCCAGGTCAATTATATTTCGACCTGTATCACTCATTGAACAATAATTTTTCAGGACCTTCCTAAATGGCTTTTCCATGTTAACATCAGTTTTAGATTCTGCCCCCAGTTGTATGTACCACAACGGTATCTGCAAATGTTAAGAATGCTTTCAGAGTAAATTTTGCGGCTGAAAGAGCCCGGCACACAGCGCTATGCAACAGGAGCACAGATCAGACAATCAGCTGCTGAGCCCAGTGTGACCATTTTGCAGTGTTCTCAATTTTCTGTTGCTTTATTTTAATAATTGGAAAATCAACAGTGGCACAGTCTCTATGACCTCGCCTCTGGGCCTAATTCTCCGATCCCTTCTAAAGTTGCTCACTCCGAGAGATGCTTCATTAAGTTTAACCTTTACCTTTTAATGAGCTTGCTTGCTGCTTAACAATTGTTAGAATGTCGTCATTGCTGGTGAAAAATGCACGGCTGAGTCGTCCTTCGCCACAACTTTTGAAATTGTTCTTGCTAACTTTTATAGAGCTATCCTGAAAATTTATCACTGGGCTGTGAAGAAAAAACTCGCAAAAAGTAATGTTCCCAAAATAAATGTTAAAATTTCTTGTCAAGCATGGGTCAATATCAATGATTTCCTGTGTGGCCCAAAAATTGTGCCTCTACTTCCTGCTTTGGAATTCTAATGCTGAAGGTCTGACTGATCCCTAATTGCTGCTTCACCAAATGAGAGTTTCCTTTTTTGTTATTTTTTTAGGGCATTGGGATTTTGTCTGGGAATTTTAAGGAATGGTGAGCAGTACTTGCAGGAATTAGATTGACCCTAAACTGCCAATTTATTTTGATGAGTCATATCTACTGGTAAGAACCTTGTTCCCAGTGTGATCGGGATTATTGTCCATAGGAATACCATAATCAGCTTCTCAACCTTTTACCCCTTCCCTAAATCTATTGAATCAAAGAGTTTATTGCATCCAAACCTATATTCATACTCCCTGCAGTACACTTTCGATTTTATATTTTTAGCCTTGAGGTGATCAACTTTTTCTACTTGTCTCAAAATATTTTGCTGTTTTTGAAGTATGTGATCCTCTATAAATAGAATCTTTGTTATCAGGAGCTGAAACTATTCTGCAGTCAGTCCCCTGTGATTATACTTGATACTTCAGGGCAGAAACAGAGAGCATGACTGTTCTCATACCAATCTTTATACCTCTTGCAGAAAATTCCGTTCTACATTATTTCAATGTAGAGATTAACCCATTTATGTTTGAGGTTAGCAAAGGCGGCAATATATTAATTTCATACGAGGCAAGTTAACTTTCATATGGTAAAAATGCCAGATCTAGCTTTTACCCATACCGCTCTTAATTTTGTCAAGTATTGATTTGTTTCTCCTGCCCTTTTCGAATTGGAAAAACTTTGGTTGCAGGAGTTCAAATTAGAAGCTTTTGCTTTCACCCATTCGTTGATTTGGTTTCTCGAAATCTTTTGCTGCTGTTGTGGTGCATTTAATAGATTGGGGAGTGAGGTAAAAATCAATGTCAGCAATAAGCATTGCTGAAAGAAAGCTGAGTAGAGTAAAATTAGAATGCTGTTGAAACTGTGAGGGGAACACGTAAAACAATATATACTAAAGAGAAGAAAAATGTTTAAGCTGGATAAACAGGCTGCGATATTGGGTTCTGTATTTCTGCTGGTCCAGGAATTATGGAATCACGAGGCACGAAAAGAGGGGCGCAATCTAATGGCCATGTTGCGCCTGGCGTGGATTCGCCCGAGACAGTTAGATCACGGGAGAGGCCTAAATCAGGATCCGTGATTGGGATGCTAGGCAGTAACACTCGATTGCAACATGGCACATCTACCCACGGGAATCCACAGTCGAGTATTCTTGCCTAGCATCCCAATCATATCGTGAGGCCTGGACATCTTGCCCGAATACTGGAGGCATCAACACCAGCACAACCGGCTTGTTGGATGGCACCCTGAGAGAAGGCAGGGTGTGTAAGGTTGGGGGAGGCTTGGGAGATTCGAGGGTCCTGGGTTGGAACCTATTACTGACTGCCGGTATTCCACACTCTCCAATTCCTAACAGAGGTCACATTATGGATGATATTGTGGACCCCACAGCAGCTGCCCTCATGGTGGGTGTGGCAATTTGGTTGGACAGGCGTCAATGGCAGCAGCGTTGACACAGGCTTGATGCGGCAGACCATGTGCAGGGCCCCCCCCCCCCCCCCCCCCCCCACACCCTGAGGACCCGATTACCCATCAGGCTGGGGACGGACCCAGTGGAGGAGACCAGTGATGGCCGAAAGTGTACAGGCATTGCTGGTCATTCGAACATATGTCGGGCTGCATGTGCCGCAGGAGGCTCTGCCTCAGGAAGGCGATGGTGCGGCACCTACGCCATGTCCTTGCAGACTTAACACCACATGGAGGAGGAGGATACCCCCTCCCGGTGGCTGTCCAGGTCCCACTGCCACTGTTAGGGTGCCCCAAGTCTACTGGGTAATAGATGGCACATGTGATGCTAGCGTACACTGCGCCGTCCAGGATTGCCCTTCATTAACAGGAAGGGGTTCCACTCCCTGAACCTCCAACTTGTGTGCGACGACAACCTGAAGACCATGCACTTGTGTGCACACCTCCCAGGGAGCGATGTCAGCGAGTGTCCGCCATGTCTGGAGCACCAGGGAGACCCTCATCCTTTCCCCCTTCTCACACGGCATAGCTTCACCCATCATCTCACCCTCTTCCCTCTCACCATACCCCACCCCCCCATTGTGACCTGCCTCTTCCCATCAAAACCATCCCCCCACCCAATTTCCAAGGCCCTCCACCACACCCCACCCAATGACCCTATTCCATCCTCCCAGGGCCTGTGCAACATCACTCCATTGTGATGTGCCTGCGCTGTCATTGTCAGTGGGTCAATAGGCAGGAGGGTGATGATCACTCGCAATGAGGTAAGCTCTGGTGCTCCTCAATCTATGCCATAGTTTGACTCCTATCTGTCTGCTGACAGGGCGCTCACACCCATCACCTGCATGTGATATACCTCAGGGAGGGAGGTGTGGACCCAGATCTAGAACCACTGTGCCCAGAAGGGCTGTGGCTAGAGGAGGACAGAGGACACCGCGGGATGGTGGATGCAGGCTGGCCCGTAGTGTTGAATAAAGAGTCAGAGCTTTCACATATCTGAGATGTAATGTGATTTAATGTTGTACTATCGTGACACTAACTGGTTCCTAGCTACCGATGGTGCCGCCCCCACCGCCCCTGTAGTGCCCTCTCAGTGATCCTCAAACTGCTAAGGCTGCCGTGCTCTGTCGCTATGTGTCCTCAAAGTGCACGTCAGAGGTGGAGGCGGCCTGCTGCTTATCGTGCCTTGTGGCCTTTGATGCCCCGGCATGCATCCCCTGAAGGGCCTGGGGTTGGAAGGCCCTGGCCGCCTTGCCGGTGGCACATGTCTCGCTGTGCCACTCTGTTTCTCCCGCTGGACCCCGAAAGGTGCCGTTGGTGTGCAGGCACAAACCTCTAATCCTGCCACCAGCAGGCGGCCAGACCATTGGAAATGGATTGGCGCTTTGCTCTGATCCCATTTTCTTCATAACGCACAATTTTCCTCGACATTGGGAACCTCATTACCGGCATCGAGGAGTGGAGAATTTAACCCATTATTTTCTGCAATGAACTTTGATGTGGAACTTTATTAAATGCTTCTGGAAATCTAAATACAGCACATTCACCGGTTCTCCTTTATCTCCAGCACATGTGACTCCTTCAAAGAACCCCAATAAATTGGTTAAACATGATTTCCCTTTCACAAAACCATATTAAATCTGCTTGATTGTCTTCAATTTTTCTTAGTGCCCTGCTGTTACATCATTAATAATGGCTTCTCAAGAGCAGCACGGTGGCGCAGTGGGTTAGCCCTGCTGCCTCACGGTGCCGAGGTCCCAGTTTCGAATCCCGGCTCTGGGTCACTGTCCGTGTGGAGTTTGCACATTCTCCCCGTGTTTGCGTGGGTTTCACCCCCACAACCCAAAGATGTGCAGGGTAGGTGTATTGGCCACGCTGAATTGTCCCTTAATTGGAAAAAATTAATTGGGTACTCTAAATTTATTTTTTTTTAAAAATGGCTTTTCAAACTTTTCAAATAGATGTTAAGCTAATTGGCCTCCAGATTTTAGTCATAGAATTTACAGTGCAGAAGGAGGCCATTCGGCCCATTGGGTCTGAACTGGCTCCTGGAAAGAGCACCGCATCCAAATCCACACACCAACCCATCCCTTTAACCCAGCAATCCCATCCAACACTCAGGGCAATTTTGGACAATAAGGGCAATTTATCATGACCAATCCAGCTAACCTGCACATCTTTGCACTGTTGGAGGAAACCGGAGCACTTGGCGAAAACCCAAGCACACATGGGGAGGATGTGCAGACTCCGCACAGACAGTGACCCAAGCCGGGAATCGAACCTGTGACCCTGGCGCTGTGAAGCAATTGTGCTAACCACTATGCTACCATGCTGCCCCAGCGTTTTCTTCTTTCTGTCTCCCTCCTTTTTTGAATTAAGGAGTTATATTTGCTATCTTCCAATCAAATGGAACGTTCCCCAAACCTAGTGAATTCTGGAAATTTAAAATCAATTATCTTATTAGCCATATCTTTCTTTCTTAAGATGAAATCCATCAGGAGCAGGTGAAGATCCAACAATTTGCTCAATACCAATTGCCTGGTGATTGTAATTTTCCTGAGTCCCCCCCCCCCCCCCCCCCCCCCCCCCCTCCCCCCCCCCCCGCCCTTCCATAACCTGACTGATAGTTATTTCTGGGATGTAACTTGTGTCCTCTATACTGAAGAACAATGCAAAATATTCTGTTTAATACATCCACTATTTCCCTACTTTACCTTGTCAATTCCCCAGACTTCCACTCTGTTAACTCTTTTCTTATTCTCAATGTCTTTAGAAACTCTGACTACCCATCTTTATATTACTGGCTAGCTTTCTCTATGTTTACCCTCCTCATCAATCATTTTGTCATTCTTTACTGCTCTTATTTTTTATAATCTTCTGACATGTCGCCCACCTTTGCAGAGAAATATGGTTTTACTTTAAGCTTAATGCTGTCTTTAACATTTTTAGTTAGCCGCTGATGATGAGCCCTCCCCTTGGAACTTATCCTTTCTCATTGAACCGTGTCTGTTCTGTGAATTCTGAAATATTCCTTCAAATGTCTGCCACTGAACATCTATTGATCAATTCCTGAAGCATATTTTCCATTTGACTTAAGCCAGATCTGCTTTTATACCCTCATAATTGTCCCTGTTTCAGTTTAAAAACCAGTCTGGCATGCACTCTTCTCTACCTCAAATTGAATGTAAAATGTAATCATATTATAATCGCTGCTACCGAGGGGTGCCTTCATTATGAGGTTACCAATTAATCCTATCTTATTGCAAAATACCAGGCCTTGTGTAGCCTGTTCTCCAGTTGGTTCCAGAACATGTTGTTTCAAGAAACTAGCCTGAAAATATTCACAGAATCATTGAATCCCTACATTGCAGAATCCCATTCGGCACATGGAGTCTGCACCGGCCCTTGGAAAGAGCCATCCGACTTAAGCACATGCATCCAACCTATTCCCGTAACCCCATAACCCCACCTAACCTTTTGGACACGAAGGTGTAATTTAGAACGGCAAATCCGCCTGGCTTGCAGCAAATTGGAGTCCGGGACGAAACTGGAGCACCCGGAGGAAACCCACGCAGACGTGGGGGAAAAGTGCAAACTCCACACAAGCAATCACCCAAGGCCAGAATTGAGCCCCAGTCCCTGGAGCTGTGAGGAAGCAGTGCTAATCACTGTGCCATCCCTATGAACTCTTCATTTACACTACCTTTGGCTGTACACGACTCCCATAAGCGGCATCTTGCCTTTGTCACTTCTCTTTTCAACCCAAACTGCTTCGACATCCTGGTTGCCTGAACTTCAGTCAAGTCTCTCTAATGTGCTAATACCATCCTTAATTAACAGAGCCACCCCTCCACCTTTTCCTAACTTCCTATCCTTCCTAAATGTTACATACCTTTCAACATTCTGGTCCTAATCTATGTACCTCTGCAGCCATGTCTCCATCAGATTGTACTCTTATTCATCTTGGGCAGTGCCTCAGCATCAAGGGTGAATTGTTTCCACTTTGGGGAGGTGGATTCTGCAGTGGTTGAATAGTCCAATCCTGGATCCTGTAGCCACCTGAGTTGGCCACTTCCCCACACAAAATGGAGAAACACAAAGACAGCAGGGAAATTGGACAATCCTGGAGAAACAAGCAGTTTGCAGACTTTCCTGTGTATTCTGCCTGCAAAGAAAGCAGACAGCACTGAAACCAGCAGTTATGCATATTGATGAGCGATCCCCGGGAACAATAGCTACAACAATTAGCTACATTTAAGACACTCAATAGCAAGTCAGACTCCTCGGCGCCAACGGGAGTCCGAAACAAAGGAGACAAACAAGCCAGAAAGAATCGCCCAGCAATCGAGGAACAGTCCCAGTATTGGGGAATTCAAACCAATCGATTGGTATGGGATCCAATCGATTGGAAGTAAGCTCGGGGTCCGCCCAAAAGGGCCGAAGCCCCTGGGACCTATAAAAGACAGGTCCCAAGTTCAGTTCACTCTCTTAGCCGGCCCTCGCAGCAGAACATCTTAGCAGCTCTCGAAGAACTTGACCATAAGAAGGAGAGGCCTGGCCAACTGCTGCACCATCAAGTAAGTGTCCAGTCAACGCACGCTATGAGATAGATGCTCCTGATCCCTTAGTCCATACCAGCTGGAAGCCTGCAGACTCAGCATCGAGCAAGAGGCCATTGTTCCCTGACCCAGCGGGTTCCCTTATCCAGATAAGTATTGGCCTGTTAGTGGTAGGAACAGCCTAGTCTTTTAGTATTGTATGCATGAGTAGCGATTAACTGTGTATTAATAAACGTGTCTTGATTTGAACCTTACTAATTGGTGTATTGAGTCATTGATCTGAACTTGAACTTGAACCTCGTAGTGGTATCATAAGGATACCTGGCGACTCGAGAGCTAAGTAATAAAACAGAGCCAATTGAGTGTAAAGTGCACTCACCAGAACGAGCAACAATCCGCATACTCTGCCACAGGTTTGGCACATGGTATGTGGTGAGGTGGGTGGTTAGGACATTCTGGATTGTGCACTTTCCTTCTGCTGTTTATGCTTGGTCTCCGCCTGCTCCACCCTACAACGCTAGAGGGGATTGGCACCCTTGCAGATGCTTTTTCTCCAGTTTCTGCGGTTAAGGCAAGTGATTCCCATGTGTCGAAGGTGATGTTGCATTTTTTTAGGGAGGCTTTCAGACTGTCCTCATAACATTTCCTTTGCCCTTTTGAGATCGCTTGCCATTGTGGGGCTCCGAGTAGAGAACTTGCTTCGTGGGTCTTGTGTCGGGCATGTGGGCAATGTGGCCCGCCCATTGCAGCTGGTCAAGCATGACCAGTGCCTCGATACTGGGTATATTGGCCTGGCAGAGGAAGCTCATGTTGGTATGCCTATCCTGCCAGTAGATTTGCAGGATTTTGCTGGGGCAATATTGGTGATACCTGACCTGAGATTTGAGGTGTCTGCTGTAATCAGATTGTACTATTTGATTTTTATTTGCACTATAAGTTCATTTGTTTTGTTTTGAAAGCTATGTGCTTTTAGATACAGGTCCTTTAGCTTTGTCTTTTTATCACTTTTGTAGCACCTAGCCTTATCTGCTGATTTACTCTTAGATTTGTGTTCTCTGTGCCTTCCTTGTCTGTTTATCATTTCCCATATTAGGACCTTTCTCTATTGTCTTATCTCTACTCGTTGGTTCATCACATCTTCCCAAATTTGATCCCATGCCTCAATATTGAGTTTAAATCCTCTTTACTTGCCTAATTATGCAACTCACTGGAACATTCACCCCAGCAGAATTCAGGTGTCGACCGTCTCAAGGTACAGACCACACTTTCCCCAGTACTTGACGCCAATGCCCCACGAACTGGACCACACTTCTCCCACATCAGTCTTCATTTCTCTAATCTTATTTGTCCGATGCCAATTTGCAAAAGGTTCAGGTAATAATGACCCATAACTTCCTCGGAGTGGTTCTCACCGGTGGATTGCACCGCTGGAGGGGATTGTCCTCATTGAAATTCCAAAGCCCCTGTCTTGCCCAACCGACTTCTCTCAGGTTGGCTGAGACAGGAGCGACGTGCACCCCTGGCTGCATCAGCATAGAGTAACTGGAGAGCAGAAGGGTAAGACACGCACCCTTTATATGACAGCAGTTTGAAGGTGTGGGATGGAGTCAGAATGGAGGGGGGAGACCGGGTGGAGGGGCGGGGTGGGTGGCAGGGAAGTTACTGTTAGGATTGGGGGAGAGAGCTAGGGGAGCGGAGCAAAAATGGAACAACACTGACAGAGGGGGGAGGAGGTCTAATTGGGGAGGTTCAGGAGGGGCAGGATCACAACAGGGGGAGACAAAGAGAGTGGGGTTAGAATGTAGTGGGTCAGATTCAGACTGAGGCGGGGAGAGGGGACAGCCACGGGGAGAATCGGAGCACAGGAGGGCTGTGAAGGGTTGGATCGGGACTGGAGGAGGACTGGAAGCCTGACCAGGAGGAGGGGGGTGAGGTTCGGAACGGAGGAACTTGCCGGAGTCAGACTGAGAAGAGGTGGGAGGATTCAGAGTCAGGCCAGGAGGAAAACGGTGTGTTCAATGTTGAGCCAGGCCGTGGGGCTGCTTGGTTGGTTGGGGGTTATGGGGATTCCCCTCGGGAGTTGGGGGTGGAGGTGATTTGGGTGGTGCCTTGGGATGTCGAGGTTGGGGGTTGCCGCTGGGTCGTGTGCATGAGGGGTATCCCTTGCGAGGCTGGGTCTGGGTTTTTTAAATAGTTGCTCTGAAGTTAAAAATGATGGGCTGGATTGTCCGATTTTGAGACTAAGTGCCGACCGGTATGGAAACATGCCGACATGTTTACAACAGAAAATATAGCGCAAAAACTGCATTGATTTAACTGGGCTAGCACCATTGCCACGTGGAAGGTAATCAATTCCATGCAAAACAATGCCGGATTCGCCAGGTCCGTGATTGGCGCACATGAGGCTCACATGCCGCAGCTGCCCTTAAACGATCCATACCTCCACACATACCGCCGCAGCCATCACGATGGCTGGAAGGAGAACTGCGCCATGGTTCAGGGACGCTGAGCTTGACACCCTCATGGACGCCGTGGAGGGGAGGTGGATGACCCTTGTAGCCAAGTAAGATGGCCACCTGCAAAAGACCATGGGAATTATGGCCAACCCAGGACTCAGACAGATACGCAGCTTATGTGTATCGAAAACACGGGTAACCAGACCTGAATGAAAACCCCGCTTGTTTACATTTTAATGGCCCATTTTCCCAGGCCAATAGAACTCCAATCAAGCAACTGGGATCTATGTACATGGACACCGAGATCTCTGCTCATCCACACTACCAAAAACCTTACCATTAGCCCAGTAATATGTCTTCCTGCTATTCCTTCCAAAATGAATCACCTCACACTTTTCTGCATTAAACTCCATTTGCCACCTGTCAGCCCAGTTCTGCAGTTTATCTATATCCCTCTGTAACTTGTAACATCCTTCCGCACTGTCCACAACTCCACCGACTTTAGTGTCATCTGCAAATTTACTCACCCATCCTTCTACGCCCTCCTCCAGGTCATTTATAAAAATGACAAACAGCAGCGGCCCCAAAACAGATCCTTGTGGTACACCACTAGTAACTGGACTCCAGTCTGAACATTTCCCGTCAACCACCACCCTTTGTCTTCTTCCAGCTAGCCAATTTCTGATCCAAACTGCTAAATCACCCGAGGTGAGGTGATTGAGGACTCGGGTTCGATCCTGGCTCTGGGTTACTGTCCGTGTGGAGTTTGCACATTCTCTCCATGTCTGCGTGGGTCTCACCCCCACAACATAATGATGTGCAGGGTAGGTAGATTGGTCAGGCTAAATTGCCCCTTAATTGGAAAATAAAATGTTTTTAAATTTTAAAAATGCCATATTCCCCTTTGAAATTTTACAGATGAAAAATCAAGTCTGTATTTATTTCCCAAAACTAAAAAACTAACTTATTTCCTTCTGAATCCACTTCACCATGCTGTCTTATTATGTGTGCATTTAGCACCTTTACTCCTATTATCTCTGAACTCTCACAGTCAAGTTGTCTCTTTCAACATTTTTCCAGCTTCATTAAATAATTCAAACACACACACAGCCTTCTTTGCAGATTAACACAATAGTGCCCCCAAATATTAAAAACTAACATTGATCCTCACATTGTATTGATGTTCCTGCGATAACTGAATATCGGTGGTGTAAGGGGGCAATGAGAGGTGGATGTGAGGGTGGGATCCATGGAAGCTGCGTAAGGGTAAGGTAGAATATCAAAATGAAAATCCTGTGCACCATGCTGTGCTGATGGGTGAGTGATGTTGGCGTGGTGCAGTGAGAAGAATGAAGGGTTAATGGTGTGGTGGGATGAAATGTCATGTGATATTGTATTCACTGACCTTGGCCACCCATGTGACTTCATTAAACTTCTTACGCCACTGCACCCATTCCCTTCAAAGGACATTTCTTGAAATATTCCTTGAACTCAGTGGAATTATAGCAGCGCTCTTCCTGTAGGCCTCCATGAACACTGCCTCCAGTGTTGCATCCGTGAACCCGGGAGTCAATTCCATGCCTAATGCTTTATTTCCCTTTTTTTCCATTGGAGTAGTGGCAGTCAGCAGCAGCCTCCTGTTATTCACTACGGCTTCCTTTTAGGAATGACAGGCTGCCTTTAAGAGCTAGAGAATAGCTGCAACACATGTCCCTGCTGAGCCAGACAGCAATGCGGGTCATATTTGGCTTCCGCAGCAATTATAAAAATGAGGAGACAGCGTGAAGTTTGCATGTTGGTTTCCTCAATAGGACCGAGCGAGGCAGATTGAGACACACATCCTCCACGTCCCAGGATGTTTGAGACCAAAGCTTTTGCTCGTGGACTCAAAATCGGGCACAAAGGAAAATACACAAATCACAGAATTTACAGTGCAGCAGGAGACCATTTGGCCCATCAAGTCTACACCAGCCCTTGGAAAGAGCACCCTACTTAAACCCACGCCTCCACACTATCCCCGTAATTCAGTAACCCAACCTAACCTTTTTGGACACAAAGTGGCAATTTATCATGCCCAATTCACCTAACCCACACATATTTGGGCTGTGGGACGAAGCCGGAGCACCCACCATGAGAAAACCCACGCAGACAGGAGAAAGTGCGAACTCCACACAGACAGGCACCAAGGTCGGAATTGAACCTGGGACTTTGAGGCAGCAGTGCAAACCACTGTGCCACCGTGCAGCCCCAAATGGGTGAAATAAATGCATGTTGTCCAGATCAACAATCACCTCTGGATTAGTAGTCCACTAGACTATTAATCACTGAGTTCAGGCTACATTAGCACAAAAAAATCTTGGGTACCAATCAGGTTCTGTAAGATTGGAAGTAAGGAAACTTAATGCGGATAGTTAGGAGGTGGAATCAATCTAGTCCACGCAGTCTGGAATCTAATATCTTGTAATTATCAGTGCGGCTTTAGATGTGGGAAGGTCCGTCTTCACAAATGGGCTTAATTTCTACAAGGGCAAAAGTGGGGAATGTGGAAGATAGATAGCTTCCAAATTGAACTGCCACATTGCAAAGGGCAAAATATTCTCCTGCTGTGCTGATAATCCAGGCTGGCATTGTGGTCCAGCACTGTATGAATTCTGGGCACAGATTGGACAATCACCAAAGGTTGACCCAGCTGGTACCAACGTAGGTCCCATACGGGTTAAGGAGGGAGATGGAATTATGCGGTTATGCGGAATTGAGCCAAACCTGACAGCTGCTGATGTTATTCCCATGGACTGTTTGTTCCTTATAACCCTCACCTTCCCCCCAAAAATGATACATTTACCACCTGTGGTTTTATTTGCTAACACTGGAGCCCCCTCCACCAGCTGCCTCCCAAAATGGCAATCAGATTCCCATGTCTGCTTTTCTGTCAAATTTGAATATGAAAGTCACTTATTATCTGAGGTAATTTGGCCCTCTAACTGTCCAGTGGAAGACCCCTTTCCGGATCCCATGTGCCCAATCAAAAACAGGGATGTTTTTCATTGTATGTTTTGCAGCAACGATGCTATGGGGTATCCGTGATTCTCCACCTACACAAGGGCAAATTCCTGATGGCGAGGTTCACTTGTGCTTTTAACAATCGTGAAGCTGGCACCTTGGCTGATGATACAGAGTGAGGAGGTAGGACACGGAGAGGCGCGACCGCGGGCTGCCGGTCCTGACACTGGCCGGGCTGGCTGGGATGAGGGAGGGGTGTGGGGGTTGGCTGCCCGGGCTGAGGGGTTGGGGGGTTGCTGAGGGAGGAAAGGGTCGTGTGGCTGGGGTGACCCACCACAGGACTGGGGCAGTGCCCAGGCACGGACTGACATCGCCGTGGGTCTGCAAGGCAGCCATCTTGCTGCGCACCCGACTGACCATCCACCTTGGCCCCCTGGTTCTGCAGAATGACACCGACCGTGTGGGTGCCCCCACACTCACACCCCAGCTCCCACACTCCAGCCCACCACCCACAACACCGCAGCCTACTCCATCCACCCACCACCACCCACACCCAGCGCCCAATCTCCACCCTACTAGCCCCCCGCACGCCGGGTTCTACCTTCCACCCCAGCATCCCGCACCCCATCCTCCACCACACCACCACCCCTAACCACCGCCACCCGTTGGTGGGGCATCAGGTGGCCCACCCAGGGCAATGCCCATTGTTGCCCCTACGGGGCCACTGGACATGGGCCACGGAGTGCACCGCTGGAAAGGGCAGCGCCAGCCACTGGTATTCCTGACAGCAGGATCAGGCACCAGGGCCAGAGGTCCCCACAGTTTGGGCCACCAATGGAGCCCGGAGTGCAGAGAGGAGGGGGTATGAGACTTGCAGAGGCAGGGCCCTCAGTGCCAACCGCGGGCACCGTATAAGCCATTGGACTTGGTTGGGTTTGGTGGAATACACCATGCTAATAAGTTGGCCTTTCACCTTGCAATGGGGGCCTTCCTCCCAGTCGCTGCAGCCCTGGGGGAATGCACTGCTGCTGTTTGCGCTGGAGCTGCTCGAAGAGGAGGAAGCTGCAGCACATGAGCAGGAGTCAGCTGCCCAGGGTGGAGAGCCGGCTACCCAACCAAGGAGGAGGAGGTGCCAAGGAGGTCCTGCATGAGTCCTCGCTTATACCGGCAGCTCCTGGCATTCGAGGACCTGGCGCACCAGGCATACCGTCGAAGGCTCCAGCTGTGCAGTGGGTCAATGAGGCATATCTGCCAGATCATGGTGCACTTGGCATCGCGGGTGAATGGGGAGGACACCTACTGTCGGCCAGTCAGCACAATACATTCATTTCAATCTAGGCCAAACCCACGGTTCGCCGTCATCAATGGGTTGTCCCGGGCCCAGGGGATGATAGATGGAATGCGTGTTGCCCTAAGGGCACCTATAGATGACAGGCAAACCGAAAGGGGTTCCATCCGATTAACGTGTAGTGATAAGTGACCATCAGTTGTGCATCATGCACGTCTGCACCCGATACCCAGGCAGTGTGCATGACACCATCATTCTGGCACACTCGACGATTGCCGGTCTTTTTGAGGCGCACCCCCGCCTGGGAGTTTGGTTCCTGGACGACAGGAGTTATAGCATCAGCAATAGTCGCTGATGACACCTCTCCAGAGGCCACAGACCAACGCAGAGAACTGATGCAACGGCTCCCAATCTGCGACCAGGGACATGATTGAGCGATGCTTCGGCATCCTCAAGTTTCGGTTAAGGAGCCTGGTGCACTCTGGAGAGCCCCTCCGGTCTGAGGACCGCCTGCATCTTGGCCGCCTGCTGCACCCGCCACATCATCACGAAGCAGAGGGGTGATGAGCTGGAGAAGGAGGATGGAAGTCAGTCCTCATCTGACGAGGACGATGCGGGGAAAGGCGAGGTACAATGTGTGTGCCAGGGCCAATGCACACAGGATGCTCTGATCGCCTCCAGGTTCACCAACTATGGAGCGGACTGGCCAAGGGCATGACATTGCATCCCACCCCCACATTCCCCCCTCCCGGCCAACCCCCTGCTTGCAACCCCCTCCGTAATACATACCTACCGCACGAGACTCTGGGTTAGCAGTAAGAGCGGGTATGGACCATGGGAAAGAGGATGATGACAACTTGCTCTGCGATTAGTTGATGCCCTGCATCGTTCGACAGCGTCTGACTGCTGCCCGCGGTAGCACTTCCCACCGACCATCTGGGTGATCCTTGCATGCTAGCTGGCCATTCCATCACACATTCCCATTGAATCCCTGTGTGGAAGAGGTTGGGGGAGGGGGTGAGGGTGGGACACCGGAATGGTGGCCGCTGGTTGAACAGCGGTCCTTGAGCCCAGCCCACCCTCAATGTCCACCCATTCCCCCCTCCCCAACCGCCCGGCCTCCTCTCTGCCCAACCCAGACCAACCCACCCCTCACACCCTTCTAACAAAGCAGCAAGGCAGGTTGCAACATTGTGAACTGGTATTTAATGTGCACAAATATACACAGAGTCGTGCCCTGGCCCCTATCACTACACTGTACTCTGCACTTGTAACAAATTAACTAACTTTGTGGCCTCACGGATTCTAACGCTACATCTAGGTGGGTCCCCAGATGGTACATCAGGAGTGGAGGCAGCCGGTTATGATTCCCGTCCTGTGACCTGGGTCCCTGTTGGCGGCCGTCTTCTGGGGTGACCAGACCTGGATGGGCCCGGCTGCTGCTCGGTTGTCCCAGCTGGTGTGATGCCACCCTTTTCTGCCCATTGCCCAACAGATGCTCCAGGGTCAGGAGGAGGGGAGTCCGAGGTGCTGTGGTTTTCCGGCACCTCCCCTGCGGGAGTCACCGGCATGGGCCCCTTCACATCCTCCTCCCTCAGCGTGCCTGGTGGTCCCCGGACTACTCCATGGGACGGGGGTGCAAGCGAAGCCAACCCCTGAGGCTCCCCCGCCATCTAGCACTGCCAGTCCTAGAGGTCCCCTCTCATCTCGGCCAGGGTTTGCACGCTCGCGGCCATGAAGCAAAAGGCGTGGAGCACCTCCATCTGGGACTGCAGCACATCACCCTGCAACTGTGCCATCACCTTCTGGATCTGTGCCACATCAGCCAGTGACTGGGCCACGTCCCTCTGGGACTGGGCCACCTCCTGTGTCTGTTTCATGTCGGCCAGCGCCGGGGCAATGCCTCCAACACTTCCAGTCATGGCCCGCTGTGACTGGGCCATGCTCAGGAGTGGCGCTGTAATGCTCAGGTGGCTCTGGGACATGGTTGCCTGAGGGAGGGCAGCCATCTCCTCGGCCTCGGCCACCGTGTACACAGGCCATGGACATGCTGATCCATAACCAAAACTCTCGCCTGCAAGTCCTCCACCGCGGATGCCAATCGTGCGGTGTGAACCTGGGTGGCACGCATGATTGGCACCACTTCCTGCTCTTGCACGTGTTTGGATTGCGCTACCTGCGCCTGCAAGTGCTGGGTACTTCGCGACAACCCCTCATGTAGTACCTAGCTCTGTGACTGCATTTGTACAATAGATGTGAGTGTCCGCTCCAGAAGCTCGAAACCATTGTTGGCGACAGCCAGTCCCTGGGATTGGTCAACCCTCTGACTGTCCACCCCCTCGGGAGTTGCTACCTCCACCTGATGTACCGGAGCCTCTGTGAGGTGAGCACCAGAGAGTGTCCCAGGAGTCTCATCACTAAATTGTCCAACTGAGGTGGGTGTCTCTGGGATGGTGGAGGGTGTTGGAGACAGCTGTGACGGGATATCTGCGTCAACATCGGATTCGGGTTTTGGGATGTCCTGAGTCTCGACATATGACTTCCCTCCGGGTGGTGTCATCACCACTTCTCAGCACACGGCGGGGAATGTGGCTGGGGGCGGGGGACACCAGAAGGGCCTGCCCCATTATTAGCAGCCCCTGCAAGCCACAAGGCAAGATGCATGATTAGATTGCGAGCCGGAGGGGTGGTGGGGGTGACTTGAGGATGGTTTGGTGTGGGGGTGAGGGTGGTTTGAAGGGGGCGTGGGGATGAGGGTGATGATGTTGAGGGGTGGGGATGTGTCACAGGGGACCGCAACTCAGCGGGGTCTCACTTCCGCACCCAAGACTGATCACCATCCCGGCGACTTCCCTTTCCTCAGGTCCGCCAATAACGTCCAGGGCTCGCTGCTCTGCTATGGTGAGGGCCAGCAGGTCTGCGTTCCACTTTCAGCCTTTTCCCACTCCCTCCAGTTATGAGTGGCCTTCTCCGGGGGGAGGGGGGAACAGAAAGCACACAGTGTGAGACAGTCCGGCACATGCATCCCAGCGTGTGGGTAGCTGGTGGCTTCAATGGCCAGGGCACCAGGCCATGGCAGCCGGTATGGGTACTGGCATGTGGTGTAGATAATAGAATTTACAGTGCAGAAGGGTCATTCACAAACTCTAACCCTATCACCCTGCAACCCTTGACCTTTCCTGCCGACCATCAGCACTCCCAGTTCTCCTCCGAGAACACAGCCAGTTACTTCAATGGTCCCTCCCTCAGAAAACTCTGGCCACACCCCAATTTCCATCCTCACCCTATCTTTCCCTTAATGTCCCTTCCCCTCTACCCCTCCAAGTTGCCCTTACCTTCTTCCCCTACATGTTTTTTTCCTCCATTCCCCTTCACGGCTTCCTTCCCCCTGCACTCTACCCACTCCCACTTCATGTCTTCCACCCATCCCCACTTCTGTGTCCTCCACTCACCCTGCCTTGTGTCCTCCACTTACCCTGCCTTGTTTCCTCCACTCACCCTGCCTTGTGTCCTCCATTCACCCTGCCTTGTTTCATCCACTCACCCTGCCTTGTGTCCTCCATTCACCCTGCCTTGTTTCATCCACTTACCCTGCCTTGTGTCCTCCACTTACCCTGCCTTGTTTCCTCCACTCACCCTGCCTTGTGTCCTCCACTTACCCTGCCTTGTTTCATCCACTCACCCTGCCTTGTGTCCTCCACTCACCCCGCCTTGTGTCCTCCACTCACCCTGCCTTGTGTCCTCCACTCATCCCGCCTTGTGTCCTCCACGCACCCCGCCTTGTGTCCTCCACGCACCCCGCCTTGTGTCCTACACTCAGCCTGCCTTGTTTCATCCACTCACCCCGCCTTGTGTCCTCCACTCACCCTGCCTTGTGTCCTCCACTTACCCTGCCTTGTTTCATCCACTCACCCCGCCTTGTGTCCTCCACTCACCCCGCCTTGTGTCCTCCACTCACCCCGCCTTGTGTCCTCCACGCACCCCACCTTGTGTCCTCCACTCACCCCGCCTTGTGTCCTCCACGCACCCCGCCTTGTGTCCTCCACTCACCCTGCCTTGTGTCCTCCACTCACCCTGCCTTGTGTCCTCCACTCACCCTGCCTTGTGTCCTCCACTCACCCTGCCTTGTGTCCTCCACTCACCCTGCCTTGTGTCCTCCACTCACCCTGCCTTGTGTCCTCCACTCACCCCGCCTTGTGTCCTCCACTCACCCTGCCTTGTGTCCTCCACTCACCCCGCCTTGTGTCCTCCACTCACCCTGCCTTGTGTCCTCCACTCACCCTGCCTTGTGTCCTCCACTCACCCCGCCTTGTGTCCTCCACTCACCTTGCCTTGTGTCCTCCACTCACCCCGCCTTGTGTCCTCCACTCACCCTGCCTTGTGTCCTCCACTCACCCCGCCTTGTGTCCTCCACTCACCCTGCCTTGTGTCCTCCACTCACCCTGCCTTGTGTCCTCCACTCACCCTGCCTTGTGTCTTCCACGCACCCCGCCTTAGTCCCCCACACACTCTGGTTTTGTGCTCCACACACTCTAGCTTTGTGACTTCCAGTCAATCCCCAACATTTGTGTCTTCTTTTTGCACCAATCTCCTGCGATTCTCTCCAATGTCGAAGGCTGCACCAACTGATCAGTAAATCTTGAAAGTCCCTCGCCGGGTGCACACCATGCTTGTGAAGTTCGGTAACTGAACGGCATAAATTCACACTGAATGTTGGCACAGATTTCGATCTGTTGGGGTTTCATAATTATAAATAAGATGCAAAATGGGTTCCGACAATCTTAACTGGGAAGGTTGAGCTGCCATAAACCTGCCTTGAAAATTGGGAAAGGAAGATGCCAACCAAATTTCCTGATATTGAGAAACTGATTTTAAACATCTTGCCATATCCGTCTCCGACAGCCACGAGGACAATTCCAACTGGAGAATATTCTTTCATTATATATGCTCATGTGAGATAGTACTCTCAAAAACTAGAACCCTATCATTAAATTGTCACGGTTTGGGTGCAGCGCGGTGGCACATTGGTTAGCGCTGCTGCCTCAAAGCGCCGAGGTCCCGGGTTCATTCCCGGCTCTGGGTCACTGTCCGTGTGGAGTTTGCACATTCCCCCCCCTGTATTTGCATGGGTTTTGCCCCCACAACTCAAAGATGTGCATGGTCGGTGGATTGGCCATGCTAAACTGCCCTTTAATCAAAAAACATTAATTGGGTACTTTAATTTTTTTTTAAATTGTCACTGTTTGGGACATTCTGTGCCTTTCACCCTCTTTCTTCAGTATTGATAGGAACTGAATATCCTCTGTTTTCAAGCTCATGCCTTCTCTTCCTCATCCGATCAATTCATGGCTCCTAGAACTCTCAAAGAAGCAGTGTGTACAAGTCCTCCGTCTTGTCCATTCATGCAGTCACATTAATTTTAATATGTGGCTTGAATATGATTTATATGTTCATTTATATCTTCGCATATGGTGATTGCTGCCTGGCTAAAGTGCAGTGGATTCATTCATAATAATTAACTCCATTTGAGCTTTTACTGGGCCAATGTTAATTATGTTCTGCTTGTTCGTCCCTTGTGGGAAAAACCCAAACTATCATTATTATAGCCCAACAGTACTTGATGTCAATTCAAACAATTAGCCACATGGTGTTCAGTGGGTGATCTCCATCCTCTCCTCTTTTCAAAACTAAATCGTTGTGAAGAAGATTATTTTCTGCATATGCTGTTACCCAAAACAACAGCACTAGTTTCTCCTAAACTCGATTCAATGTTCAGCACATTAATATTGATGTTGTTGTGATTCTTTAATGGAAACATATGTGAGGTATAGTAATATATCATAAACATATCAAATATCTCATGACTATAGCAGAAAAAATAGATGATTTTTGGTCATTGATCCAATCTGTCTTAATTATTTATGCAATGTATAATTTGCTGTTTATGGGGCTGAACAGCTTTAAATTATAATTTTAATTTGGCATCAATTATGTTGCTGCAGAAGTTTCAGTAACCTTGGATTGAGTTAGACTGAACATTTAGGAGATTTTTAGTCCAGTGACCCTTCACACCAAGCCAGATGTCTATTTAACTATTTCAATACTCTTAAATTGTGAGACAACAGCGTTTTGTTATATCTAATTTCTTGAACTTTTACACTTGCTACGTGATATACCTTCAATTCACAGTGAGGCAGGGAGAGCAAGTGAACAGTAGGCTTTATTAGTCATGAACTTGCCAAGCTAGAGTCAGTACTACAGAATGAATGCCGCCCACAAGAGGCCGGCTTGTATATGGCCCCGGTGTGGGTGGAGCCAGAGGCGGAGCCATACCGGGGTTACAGTACAGTACCTGGAAGCAGTTCGTATCACCACTTCCAGGTCATAGGTCACAGGTTACAGTATCATGCATGCACTTTTGTGATTCACCACATTCACCCCCTGTTAAAAACATCAAGTCCAGCGGGGGTGACGTGGGGTTATTACATATTCAGTCTATCTGGAGGCCGGATTGTTCTCTTCGACCTCCTCAGCTCTGGTGTGTCAGTATGACAGTTGTCATAGGTGGTAGCTCCAGGGGCATTGTGTCTGGAGCTTGAGCCTCAGTCCGGTGTGTTGGAGATGGTTGGGGTGTGGGGCAATGGGTGGTGGCAGTATCAGCGCAGGACAATACAGGAGACCCAGGGGGGCGTATGGGGTGCTGTGAATGGCGGTGCACAGCGGGGAGGGGCGGGGGGGGCGTGTTGGCTGGGGAACCAGCTGGCGCCAGGTCCCGTAGGGAGACCGTATCTTGCCGTCCGTCCTGGTGCGCGATTTAAGCGTACTGGGGGGTTAGCGTGGAGCAGCTGGACCCTCTCGACCAGGGAATCGGTCTTATGGCTCCTCATGTGCCTCCGGAGAAGGACTGGTCACGGAGATTTCAGCCAAGATGGAAGCGAGACCCCGGAGATGGACTTCCTGGGGAAGATAAACAAACGATTGTGAGGGGTCTCGTTTGTGGTCATGCAGAGGAGCGATCTGATGGGGTGGAGGGCGTCAGGGGGGGAAGGGAAGACTTCTAGACCTAAGGGGCAGAAGAACAGCCTTCCATACCATTGCGTTCTCCCTCTCCACCTGCCCGTTTCGCTGCGAGTTATAGTTCGTAGTCCTGCTTGAGCCGATGCCTTTGTTGAGCAGGGACTGATGCAGCTCAACGCTCATGAACGATGTGCCCCGATCACTGTGGACATAGGCAGAGAAACTGAACAATGTGAAGATGATGTGCAGTACCTTTATTACGGTGGCTGAGGTCATGTCGGGGCAGGGGACGGCGAAGGGGAAGCGGAAGTACTCATTGATGACGGTGAGAAAGTATCTATTCCGGTTGGTGGAGGGGAGTGGCCCTTTGAAGTCAATACTTAGGCGCTCAAAGGGCCGGGAGGCCTTTACCGGGCCTTAATGAAGTGGGTAAGCCGGGTGACCCCCGAGTGGCAGAGGTCATTGTGGATCGCCCAAAGTTGGTCATCTTGTGCGCTGGCGCATGTGCAGCGGACAGGGCATCTGGGGGCTCGTTGAGCTTCCCAGGATACTTGATATCGTAGTTGTAGGTGGAGAGTTTGATCCTCCACCTCAGATTTTATCATTTTTTATTTTGCCCCGTTGTGCGTTGTCGAACATGAAGGCTACCGATTGTTGGTCGGTGACAAGGGTAAACCTCCTACCGGCTATGTAGTGCCTCCAGTGCCGCACAGCTTCCACTCTGGCTTGTGCTTCCTTCTCGACCGAGAGGTGTTGGATTTTGGAAGCGTGGAGGGTCCTAGGAAAAAGTGCTACTGGCCTGCCCGCCTGGTTGAGTGTGGCGGCCAGTGTGACGTCTGACGCGTCGCTCTCTACTTGAAATGGCATGGACTCATCCACCACGTGCATTGCGGACTTGGTGATATCGGCCTTGATGCGGCTGAAGGCCGCGCGGGCTCCATCCGTCAGGGGAAAAGTGGTTGTCTGAATAAGTGGGCAGGATTTGTCCGTATAGTTGGGGACCCACTGGGCGTAGTAGGAGAACAGCCCCAGGCATTGTTTTAGGGCCTTGAGGCTGTTGGGAGGGGGGAGGTTTGTGAGGGGGCTCATACGGTCGGGGTCTGGCCCTAGGACTTTGTTCTCTACGACATAGCCGAGAATGGCTAGTCGGGTAGTACGGAAGACATATATTTCCTTGTTGTATGTGAGATTAGGGATTGGGCGGCCTGGAGGAACCTCTGAAAGTTGGCGTCATGGTCCTGCTGGTCATGGCCGCAGGTAGTCACATTGTCCAAGTACGGGTATGTAGCCTGCAAACCGTACTGGTCCACCATTCGGTCCATTGTTCTCTGAAAGACAGTAACCCGGTTGGTGACGCCGAAGGGGTCTCTGAGGAAGTGGAAGAGCTGGCTGGCTGCCTTGAAAGCAGTGTACTGGCGCTCTTCCGGGCGGATTGGGAGCTGGTGGTAGGCCAAACACACGGTACTGCGTGATCTGGTTGACCATTTCCGCTATGCGGGGGAGGGAGTACGCATCGAATTGCGTGAATCAGTTAATTGTCTGGATGTAGTGCACAACCATCTAATTCTTTTCCCCGGTCCGGACAACCACGACTTGCGCTCTCCAGGGGCTGTTGCTGGCCTCGATGATCCCTTCACTCAACAGCCGCTGGACCTCCAACTTGATAAACGTCATGTCCAACGAACTGTCTGCTCCTGGTGGCGCTGGGCTTACATTTAGGAGTGAGGTTCGCAAAGAGTGAAGGGGGGGAGACCTTGAGGGTTGCGAGGCTGCATACCGTGAGGGGGGGGGCAAGGGTTCACCGAACTGTAGGGTCAGGCTTCGGTGGTTACATTGAAAGCCGAATCCGAGGAGTAGGGGGGGGGGGGGGCGCAGAAGTGTGGGAGTACGTAGAGCTTAAAACGCGCGCACTCTGCATGCTGCATTGCGAGGTTGGCGATACAGTACTCCTGGATCTGGACTGAATGGGACCCGGAGGCAAGGGAGATTGTTTGCGAGGCTGGGTAGGTGTGGAGGGAGCAGCGCCTTACCATGTCGGGGTGGACAAAGCTCTCTGTGCTCCCGGAGTCGAATAGGCAGGGGGTCTCATGCCCATTGACCCTGAAGACAATCATGGAGTTCTTCAGCTGTTTTGGCTGCGACTGGTTGAGGGTGACTACACCCAGCTGCGAGTAGTCTGTGTGGTCGGTGGAGTCACAAGATGGCGGCCCCCATGAGTCGCACGTGTCGGACTGGGGCGAAGATGGTGACCAAGATGGCTGCCCCCATCGGTCGCACGTGTCGGTCGGTGTTGGGGCTGGCGGCCCCCATGAATCGCACGTGTCGGTCGGTGTTGGGGCCGGTGACCAAGGTGGCAGCCCCCACGAGTCGCACGCTGCTGATGACGCATCTGACGGGGGCATTCAAGGCAAGCACGCAGCCGCATTGCGGGGTCTGTGGGGCTGTGAGTCCATGGGTCGGGCCTGGTGTGCTTTTGATTTCTGGGCCTTAGGCCAGCCCAGACTGATCCTAGTGAAGCGCCCCTTTTTCCCAACAATCGCGGGCTGGGCAGCGCTGCCGGGTGTGTTGGTCCTGGCCGCAGAAGTAGCAGTACACAGGCCTGCGACATAGTCGGGTCCGATGGGGGTCGCAACGAGGCCGTCTACAAGGGGTTCGGCAGGCCTGCAGGGAATACACTGAGGTTCTGGTAGGCCACCTCCAGTGAGGTCGCTCGCTTTACCGTTTCCCGCAGGTCGGAGGTCCCGTTTTCCAACAGGCACTGCTACTTCCAGCGGACCCCCGCCACGTAGGTGTCCTGGATCTATGAGTTCATATGTTCCTTCGCCGTCACATCTCGATTGCTGCAGTTCCTCGCGAGTAGAGTCAGGGTTTCGAGATACTCGTCCAGCAATTCTCCGGCACATTGACGGCGAGTAGTGAGGAGATGTCTAGCGAACACCTCATTCACAGGCTTCACGAAGCGTGCCTTGAGAGTTGCAACTGCTGCCTCGCACATGGTCGCTTTCTCGATCATTACAGAGAATCGATGGCTCACCCGGGCGTGGAGGAGTCGCAGCTTGAGCGTCTCTGTGGGAGGGGTTATGGAGGAGTCGAGGTAGGCCTCAAAGCATCGGAGCCAATGTTCGAATATTTCCTTGGCTTCGGATATGTGGGCATTGAGTTCGAGCCTGTCTGGCTTTAGAGTGGCTTCCAGAGTGCTGCCTATGACTAATAATTTGATATATCTTCAATTCACAGTGAGGCAGAGAGAGCAAGTGAACAATAGGCTTTATTAGTCATGAACCTGCCTTGCCAGAGTCAGTAATACAGAATGAATGCCACCCACAACAGGCCATCTTATATATGGCCCTGGTGTGGGTGGAGCCAGAGGCGGAGCTATACGTTTGGTTACAGTACAGTACCTGGAAGCAGTTCATATCACCACTTCCAGGTCATAGGTCACAGGTTACAGTATCATGCATGCATTATGGTGAATACATTCACGACACTATGCCAGGCTACCTTTTGGTATATTTTATCCAACAGATTCCCAGCAGTCAATTTTAAGACTGGGGAGAAAGTCTAGTTTAATGAGCATTAATCTTTTTAATCTTTATTATTGTCACAACAGTGCAATTAAGTTACTGTGAAAATCCCCTTGCACCCACACTCCAGCGCCTGTTCAGGTACACAGAGGGAGAATTCAGAATGTTTCATTCACCTGACAATCGAGTCTTTCGGGGCTTGTGAGAGGAAACCGGAGCACCCGGAGGAAACCCACGCAGACACGGGGAGAACGTGCAGACTCCGCACAGACAGTGACCCAAGTAGGGAATTTAACCTGGACCCTGGTGCTGTGAAGCAACAATGCTAATCACTGTGCCGCCCATCAGTGTACCAAGGAGTGGGATCAGACCGTTATCCTAATCCATCCCATACAAAGGTCTCCAGCTTCCAAGGTCAGAGCTCCATCTTGGATCGAATCAGCTGGATTGGATCTACTTGGACTTGGAACCTACTCTGAAGTCCTTCCTGCCTGATTGGAATTCAAGACTGTCATTTCCAATATCTGTCTAGAACAAAAGGCGCACACTGTGCAGTTAAATTCCACGCAAGCATAGACCTGGACTACCAATTATCCCATCTGCAATTCACCGACCCGCCTCTAACATTCAATCTGATATTTGTATTTCCATCCTGCCAGTAATCCGGAGTTGGAAAATAATCCCTTACAGAATTTATCTACCACTATATTACCATTCGTTTTATCCATTTTCATTGAACATAATTGAACATCGGGTCTTATCTATGAACTTTCCATAAAATCTAGGGAGATATAAAAAGGCTGAATGTTTTGACATAGGTTTTGTTATCAAATCACAATTTTTTAATTTTAGTCCTAATACTTAATTGACAACATTTTGAACAGTCCCATTGTCGGTTGTGCAAATTCATCTGATGCTAGTATTCACCACTTGATAAATATTCTGTATCTGTAAAATTCAATAGAGGTGTGACTGGTAGCACTTCTCCGCCATGTTCATGGCGAGGGTGGCACGGTGGCGCAGTGGATAGCACTGCTGCCTCACGGCGCTGAGCACCCGGCCCTGGGTCACTGTCCGTGTGGAGTTTGCATGTTCTCCCCGTGTCTGCGTGGGTCTCACCCCCACAACACAAAAATATGCAGTGTAGCTGCATTGGCAACGCTAAGTGACCCTTAATTGGAATTTCTTAAAAACATGTTCATGACAGAGAAATACATTAGGCCAGCTTCGTTGGCGATGATATTCAGTCTTTTATTAACTCCTCTCAAGAGCACATTTCTATTCTACCCAATGTCCTGCCTTAATATTGTCAGACTTCAGAGATATAATTGGACAGATGGATTGCTGCTGGACTTTGAAAAGTAAAAGCTTAATTTGAAATTACCTTAAACGAAATAAAGCCTTTCAACATGAAAATTTAAAATGAGAAATAAATGGTAAAGCTATAAGGTACAAATCACAATATTCATTATCAAAGCCATTACCTTGTCAGATCTGTAAACTAGAGAAAAATTACATCACTATTATTTAAAAATGGCCCAAGCAGAATACAAAAGCCCATTCCATTGTTTTTTGAGCGGGCAAACAGCTCTGGAAAATGTAAAATTAAAATCCATGCTTATTAGGACCCATTGTTAGCAAAATCATTCAGCCACTAGGAGAATTATTAACTTGCCGAGATACTTAGACTGCCATTGCTTTCAGATTTCAAGAAAATAAATGTTACTTTTACCGGATAATAGTAACAGATATGACAGAATAGCTGGTGACGCAATGAGGTATGCTCTTGAATGCAAAACCTTAATCACTTTGCACCCTGCAGATTTGAGACTAGTTTGGTTCAGGATGTGATCTTATTCGATTCTTTTCAAGTTTATATAAAGGGTAATCTGGCACTGCCGATGAGTTTGAAGGAATGGAGGGTGAACGTGATGGAGACAAGTCTCAATGGCTGGTTTAGCTCACTCAGCTAAATCGCTGGCTTTTAAAGCAGACCAAGCAGGCCAGCAGCATGGTTTGATTCCCGTACCAGCCTCCCCGGACAGGCGCCGGAATGTGGCGACTAGGGGCTTTTCACAGTAACTTCAATGAAGCCTACTCGTGACAATAAGCGATTTTCATTTCATGTACATGGCACACCCAGGAGGTTAGAGGACACAGAGGCCCAGCGCATTTCAATGGCCAGGTCTCATGTGAGTCAATTTTCTTTGGTTGCTTTTAGAAGCCGGAGAGATCCATTTTCCAGCTGGGAGTGGGAGCGGGCACTCAGAAGTTGAATGCTGACTGTGCCATGAATAGCGCCTGCCAATGCTCAGTCGAAGCCTGGATGTTGTCCAGATCCTATTGTTGGCTGGCATAGGTGATCCGATTCTTGGAGGGGATCTGATCATTCTACATAGCTTCACGGTTTTCATATTTCGCTCCATGGCATGGCTTTTGCTGCTCCTGGCATTTAACATTGGCACAAGTCTTGCCTTATGGCTTGATGAAAAAGATGGTGTGAGCAAAGTGCTGGACCTTGTGACATTCGCTTTGTGCGACTCTGTGGCGTCCTAGCCTACTTCAGATGACATTGAGTCATGTGTAGTCGAGGTTGGGCCGGATTGGTGGATACCCTACCCACGGCAGGGATTTTAACTCATGCTGGTTCATAACATATTTTATTTTTACTGGGCGGGATTCTCTGACCCCCCTGCCGGGCCGGAGAATCGCCGGGGGGTGGCGTGAATCACGCCCCAACCGTCCACCGAATTCTCCGGCACTGGAGATTCGGCAGGGGGCGGGAATCACGCCGCGGCAGTCGGCGGCCGCTCACAGCGGCCACCCCCTCAGCAATTCTCCGGCCTGCGATGGGCCGAAGTCCCGCTGGTTCTTTGCCAGTCCCGCCGACGTAGATCAGACTAGGTCCCTTACCGGCGGGACCTGGCGGCGTGGGCGGGCTCTGGGGTCCTGGGGGGGGGCGCGCGGGGCAATCTGGCCCTGGGGGGTGCCCCCATGGTGGCCTGCCCTGCGATCGGGGCCCACTGATCCGCGGGTGGGCCTGTGCCGTGGAGGCACTCTTTTCCTACGCGTCGGCCGTGTCAGCCTCCGCGATGGCCGACGCGTAGGTGAATCCCCCCCGATTCTCAGTCCAATCGCGTTCCAGCGTCAGTCAACGGAAAATCCCGCCTCAGGGTTTAAAACCTGCACACTTTCTTGGATTTTACACCACACTGTCTCCATGAATCCACATGGAGAATTCCTCACAAATATCGTGCGGGCATGTTCCATCTATTTCAGGTTACCACTAGGTATGCCAATGATGTGGCTACTGACTCTCGCCGGCTGGCGTGACGCCAAAGGCTTTCCATGGCAGCCGGCGGGGCACAAACCCCTCCGACGTCATCCTAGCCCCTGAAGGTGCAGAGGATTCCGCACCTTTGGGGTGGGCCAACGCCGGAGTGGTTCATGCCACTCCGTCCCGCCGGGTCTCCCCGTCCCGCCGGGTATGGGAGAATCCCGCCCACTGTGTTAAAAAAAAGCAATGATCATGGAGATCACCAAAATCATCAAGGTCTTAAAGCATTGCACCAAAAGCAAGTATATCAAATTGATGTAATTTGGAGGAAAATAAGAGTGCTTTTATGCTACCTCTGGATTCCAAAGTCCCAAAGCGTTTTACATACAAGGATGCTGATTCAGCATTAACAGCAATCATGTCTTTGTTGTAGAAAGGAATGCTGCAAAGTCAGGGAACAGTGGGGTTTTTCAACAGAATAGAATAAATGTTCCCAGCAACATCGTCTGCTCTGGAGAAGTGGCCACATCATTGGCATGCCTGGTGGTAACCTGAAATAGATGGAACATGCCCGTACCATATTTGTGAGGAATTCTCCGTGTGGATTCATGGAGACAGCGTGGTGTAAAATCCAAGAAAGTGGGCAGATTTTAAACCCTGAGGCGGGATTTTCCGTCAACTGACGCTGATTGAACTGAGAATCGGTTCCGACGCCAAAATCACGGCGGGTGTCGATTTCACGCCAAATCTCCGTCACCTCAACAGTGGCATCAATGCATTCCAGAACGCACGTACAGTAAATGCCGTTGGCATATAATTAGCTGATATTCACCAGGGTCTCCGTGTTGCTCCGCCTCCAATGGGCCGAATTCCCGACGGCGCGGTTCACTTGAGCTTTTAAAAATCACGAAACAGGCACTTGGCTGATGAAGGAGGGAGAGGAGGTACGGAAAGTGTCCAACATTGCCATAGTTTGCTGACAGTTGTGCTGCTGGCCGGGGCTTCTGCCAGGGCTGGGGGTGGGGGGGGAGTAGCGGGAGGGTGGCCAGGATGTGGGCTGTGGGGGCAGGGTGGAAGGGCCGCAGCCTGCAAAGGAGCCACGCAGCTGTGCATGCCGCTGACTGCCCATTGTGAACTTAGGGCCACAGATCGTATGGGTGTCTCCTCAGGGCATAACCTTGGTGCCCTCTGGCACCAGCTGACCCAGGAGCCATATGGGCATGCTCCAGCGCAACTGTGCCATTTTGTTGGCTGGGATTGGTGTGTGTGTGGGCAGTGAAGTGTGTATATGCAGCTGCTGCTTGTAAGCCTCCTGAGTGTCAATCACGAATCTTGCGAATCCGACACCGTAACTCATTGGAATTGATGGTGTTCCACGTGACATTGGTGCTCACCCCTTAACAACTCAGTTGTGGCACCAGTTTTGCTGTTGTGGAAGTCCATGAATCCAACCCCGGCGTCAACACTTAGTCTGAGGAACAGAGAAGCCAGCTGGTGGACTTTGAGGAGTCGTATCTATTGTAAACAAAGTTCACTGAATCATGAGCCAGTTACTGGGTGAGCTGGAGCAGACAGTGGAGGTGGCATCAACCAGTGTGTGCACATTCTTTGTTGAAATGAACAGGGATGTGAATGTTATGGGTCCAGCTCTTAAAAGGTGGATGCTTCAGAGAAATGAAGATTGCCATAGCTATTTAGGAGTGCAAATAGAAGCTAGCAGCACACGGTGACTATTTTGGAGAAGCCCATGATCCACAAGTATGGGGTTTTTGATGTAGTGGACTGATATTCAACAACCTGCCATAGAACGTGGTGGCACTCCATAGCAAAGGCCATCATACAGAGCCAGCGATAATATTGCTCAAAAAATGCTTGTACATTGTTATTCAAGCTCTGCCCCTTACTATCTTCACTTTCTTAGCCCGACTCAGATTTGTGTATCAAAAACATTTTGTGGCACAATGCCTGAAAACAGACATGGGAATTGATGTGCACCACTAACCCATGTTTATTTCTTCCAATACAGGCAGCACATGCATTTTACATATAGTCAGGTCTCAGCTGAATGGCTTCACATTTAAGTAAGGGTTACAAAACCGTGGGGGGTTAGCACAAGTTGAAGCTAGACAGCTCTCATTAAAGCAAGCTTACAACTTTTACAAGGGAGGTACACTTTGGCTGGAGCAGATGCTGAAATACATTGCACCATGGCTTTCACCTGGGAATGAGATAGGAATGGCATGACATGATAAAGAGCAGGCTCCAAGCTTCTAAAGGCCTTGATACAAGAGATTGACAGGCAAATCCTCTTTAATTAACTTGGGGGAGATTTTTAATCTTACAACACCAGGTTAAAGTCCAACAGGTTTGTTTCAAATCACGAGCTTTTGGAGCGTAGCTCCTTCCCCAGGTGAATCACTGCGCTCCAAAAGCTAGTGATTCGAAACAAACCTGTTGGACTTTAATCTGGTGTTGTAAGACTTCTTACTGTGCTCACCCCAGTCCAACGCCAGCACCTCCACATCGATATTTTCAATGTGATGAAAGGGAGGGTTGATGATGGTCGTGTTGTTGATATAGGATCATAGAATCCCCACAGTGCAGAAGGAGGCCATTGAGTCTGTGAAAGGACACTACACCCAAGCCCGCTACAACACCCTATCCCAATAGCCCCTGCATATCTTTGGACAACAAGGGACATTTTAACATGGCCAATCCACCGAACCTGCACATCTTTCAACTGTGGGAGGAAACCGGAGCACCCAAAGGAAGCCCATGCAGACACAGGGCGAACATGCGAACTCGACGCAGACAGGCACCCAGGGCGGAATCCCTGGCACTGTGAGGCAGCAGTGCTTACCACTGTGGCACCGTGGTGCAAATTGACTTTAGAAATGCATTTGATAAACAATAGAACATAAAAACCGAGCAAATAAAAGTAGGACTTGGGTTTTGGGCCCTTTGAACCGACTCAAACATTCAGTAAGATCATGGCCGATCTGATTATGGCTTTTACTCCACGTTTCTACTTTCCTGTCTTTACCCCCCACCCTCTCTTCACCAACCCCCCTCCTCACCAACCCCCCGTCCCCTCCTCACCAACACCACCATCCCCCACTTCCCCAAACACTACACAGTCACCCAAGTCTTAATTTAACACGGGTCCCTGGTGTTGTGAGGCAGCAGTGCTAACCAGTGTGCCACTGTATTACCCATGTTATTATGTTTCTGCCTTTTTTACTTCAATTATCTTATTCATGTATAATTGTCACCTAATTAAATGTTGTGTTTTGATGTTTCAGTTGAACATTTGTAGAAGCTTGTAAAGTTTAATGGAAAACATTTATTAACAAAAATAATTTTAGAAATCCAAAACTTTGAAACCAGTTGACATTTAACTTAACATGTACCTTTTATCAGCTGAACAGTGACATTGGACTTCATCTACTTTTACAAACTGCTTGCAATAAAATATATTTTCTCACTGAAACATAATTGTCAATAAAATATATTTCACCACATAAACACAACGGTTTTGTCTATTTGTAAAGGGGAGGGGAGGGTTCTGACATATCAATTGTTAATTGCAGCATGGTATCATGGTGGTTAGCATGAATGCTTCACAGCTCCAGGGTCCCAGGTTCGATTCCCAGCTGGGTCACTGTCTGTGTGGAGTCTGCACGTCCTCCCCGTGTGTGCGTGGGTTTCCTCCGGGTGCTCCGGTTTCCTCCCACAGTCCAAAGATGTGCGGGTTAGGTGGATTGGCCATGCTAAATTGCCCATAGTGTCCTAAAAAGTAAGATTAAGGGGGGGTTGTTGGGTTACGGGTATAGGGTGGATACGTGGGTTTGAGTGGGGTGATCATTGCTTGGCACAACATCGAGGGCCGAAGGGCCTGATCTGTGGCTGTACTGTTCTATGTTCTAATGTTACAAGCTCAATGTTCAAAAGCAACAGCTGCTGAAGTGCACCATCCTGGCACACACCTCCTCTGACCTCATTTTGGGATGTCCTTTGGTAGGACACTCTTCGGGGTGAGTGATTGATTCACCGCAACGTCTGTCAGACAGATAGTTCACATTAGCTTACAGGAGGCTTGCATATGTCAACTAAGGCATCAAACATTGTTAAAGCATTTGAAGTAATCACTGAGGCTTCTAAAGATGAACATTACATCAGAGAGACTCTTAAACAACACAGCTTAAAATGTATTGCAACCAAATGTACGTCAGCTCTGAATCAACTGGGAGGACAGGCGTGCTAATGTTAGTGTCCTTGAAGAAGTCAATAGATCATCCGAAGCCAACCTCATCAGTTGCAGATAGGTCACAAGTCACAGGCCACAGCTGTTTTCTTTCCTGCAATAGACATGTGGTGCTTCCAGGTCAGTGTTACAGCTGTAATTTTATCCCTGCCCATGTCTGGACTTCTCTCTGGCATCCAGACAAGGGTGTCTTTTCTGGGGGTTGCTGGGGTGGGGGAGTCCTCTTGTTAGAGTTTCTGTGGGATGTCCCTTTAGTTAGGGATCTGGGGGGGGGGGGGGTCCCTTTTTGTTTTGTGATCACTGAGGGGATAGTTTAGTTCGGAGCTCCCGAGGGAGGGGGGAATGGTTCCTTGTTAGGTCGTCCTGGGGTGGGGGGGAAGGTCCCATTTTGGGGGGTCTGTGGGTTGGGGGGGCAGTGTGAAGGGAGAGATGGGTAGGGCGTGCATTGTGGGGTTGGGGAGGGACTTTGGAGGCAACTCCCTTAAGGAGTTACCCCCTTGACCCACCGCAAGGATCGCCATGGGGGGCCGGAGCATCGCGATCGCATTGGCACCCGGCGTCGATCCCAGATTTTCCCAGAGGCCCAATTCTCTGGAGCATCAGGGACCCCGCTAGTGGCGGCTAGCGGCAGAGTATTTAGCCCGTAAGGTTAATAAGTAAGTACTTTTTCCTGAATTGATACCACTTTACTGGTTCATTGAAAGCTCTCTCTATGTGCTGCTCTTTTACCCATTCTTAACAGGGCTTGACCAAGGCATAAGTTGCGTATTATGGAAATTTAGAGCATTTCACAAGAGGTAGTCTTAATTAGTGTTTAACAAGGAATGAATGCGTGAAGAATCTCTTAAAAGCGGACTGTGCATTCTTAATAATGATTGGACCTGTGGCAAGAGAGGAATTTCAAATCAAGTGTTAAACTGAACATTAATGAGAACACTTAAAATGTCCCTCCCAAGACACCCATTTTGTTGTGTGCTAAACATAACAGCCCAGACTTTGCAGTAGAAATAATGGCAAAGCTATCAGTGTTCAGCACTATTAAAGAGTAAATTGGACTTAAAGGAAAGGATAAAGAAAAAAAGGAAAGCTTGTGACAGATACTACGGTCCGATACTCCAGAAAACCAAGCAGAGTATAAAACGTGTAGTGGTGAATTAAAAAGTAAGTTTGTAAGCAAAGAGTAGGTGTTAAAAATACTGGCAAGTTGGGTCGACATGGTGGTGCAGTGGTTAGCACTGCAGCCTCATGCCGCTGAGGACCCGGGTTCGATCCTGGCCCCGGGTCACTGTCCATGTGGAGTTTGCACATCCCCCCCACCCTGTGTCTGCGTGGGTCTCTCCCCCACAACGCAAAGATGTACATGGCAGGTGGATTGGAAACACTTAATTGCCCCTTAATTGGAAAAATTTGAAAACAAATTATTTTTAAAAATATACTGGCGAGTAAAACCAAGGAAAAAACTATTATATTATAGTGGGCACATTCAGAGCAGGAGGATAACTAAAGGCCGGATCTACTGGAGACAATATAACAATATAGGTAACCCTGTGTGTGATGGTGGAGGTGGTTTTAATAAATAATGTTGTGTCTGTTTTCAAAAAATATAGGGTTGATTGCAACCAGGGAGGAGGAATGTGAAATATGAGATGAATTAATGTCGTGAGAGAGGAAGTATTAAGTGGTTTAACATCTTTGAAAGTGGATAAATCCCAAGGCCCATTTGCCTTCTGCTATTCAGGGATGCTTAGACCAGCATTTTCCAATATTTTCTGACTACAGATGATATGGCAGAGGATTGTAGGATGGCTAATGTTGCACCATTGTCGAAAAAGGGATAAAGAGCAATTACAGGATACTCAGCTTAACTGTTGAGAAAATTATTGGGAAAACGTTCTGAGGGAGACAAAAATCTTCATTTGCAAAAACATGGACCAATCAAAGGCAGTCAGCACAATTTGAAAAGGTATGAAGGAGGGTTGATGTGGGTAATGTGTTTAATGTAGTCTATAGGGACTTCAGTAAGGCTAGTGATAAGTTCCACGTGGGGCTTCACATGAAAGTAAAAGCCCATCGGGTCCAAGGCAAAGTGTCAAGTTGGATCCCAAATTGGCTCAGACGCAATAATCAAAGGAAGTAATGACCAATGGGTGTTTTTATAACTGGAAGTCTATTTTCTGTGGGGTTCAAAAGGATTCATTCCTGGTTCACTTGCTGTTTGTGGCACATATCAATGATTTGGATTTGAATGATGGACGGTATGATGAAGAGGTTTTCAGACAATACAAAAATTGGCTGTGTAGTTGATAATGAAGAAGAAATCTGTAGATTGCAAGAAGATAGCAATGGACTCTTCGGGTGGTTGGGGTTCAATCTGGAGAAGTATGGGTTAATGCATATGGCAAACGTTAAGAAGGGCCAATGGAGTCCATGTGCACAGATCCCTGTCAGTGGCAGGGCAGATAAGAGGGCATGAATGTCTTCACTAGCCAAGTAAGAAGTCTTACAACACCAGGTTAAAGTCCAACAGGTTTGTTTCAAACACGAGCTTTTGGAGCACGGCTCCTTCTTCAGGTGAATGGAAAGGCTTGTTCCAGAAATGTTTATATAGACACTATATAAACATTTTTGGAACAAGCCTTTCCATTCACCTGAAGAAGGAGCCGTGCTCCGAAAGCTAGTGTTTGAAACAAACCTGTTGGACTTTAACCTGGTGTTGTAAGACTTCTTACTGTGCTCACCCCAGTCCAACGCCGGCATCTCCACATCTTCACTAGCCAAGGCACAGGCTATAAGAGCTGGGAGGAGTGCTGGAACAGTATAAAACATTACAAAAACAATCCACTGCTGGGTTTACTCAAGGATAAGGCGATTCCACCATTAGCTTTGGCCCGGGTACAGCGCTGGATGTTCTTGTCGGCTGCTGAATATACCATTGAACATTGTCCAGGGACGTAAATAACCAATGCAAATGCCTTGAGGTGTATTACTTTGCCAGAGATAGTTGCTGGGGTTTGAGAGTGGTCATCACCATGCCAGGAAGAGAATTATTACTGGAAGAGCTATATGGTGCCCGTCAGGGCGTGTCTAAAATGAAGATGCTAGCGAGAAGCTATCTGTGGTGTCCTGACATCGATTCTGCAATGCAAGAGTGGTAAAGCGTTGCAATCAGTGCCAGTTTCAGCAGAAGTTACTTACTGCAGCTCTATTACATCCATGGGAATGACCAGGTGGACTATGGGGGACCATTTGTGGGCACAATGTTTTTGTTGTTAGTGGACTCCCATTGTAAGTGAATGGAGGCATTTGAGATGAGATCCATAACTGCTTATGCCACAGTTGACAAGCTTTGCCAGTATTTTGCAATCCACGGGATACCAGAGGTCCTCATTTCAGACGAATGGAACAGCTTTTACTGGTGCCAAGTTTCAGAAGTTTATGACTTTTTAAAAAATAAATTTTCAGTACCAAATTCATTTATTCCAATTAAGGGGCAATTTAGCGTGGCCAATCCACCTAGCCAGCACATCTTTTGATTTATGGGGGAGAAACCCACGCAAACACGGGGAGAATGTGTAAACTCCACACGGACAGTGACTCAGAGCCAGGATCGAACCTGGGACCTCGGCGCCGTGAAGCAGCAGTGCTAACCACTGTGCCACCGTGCTGCCCATTGTTTATGACTTTTAACGGAATAAAACACATCAAAACCGTACCATCCTTCCTCAGTAGACTGGCCGAGGGGACAGTGCAGACTTTCAAGACTGGCTTGAGGAAGCAACCACCCATATCTTTAAGCAACAAGTTGACTAGGTTCCTCCTATAATATAGGATTGGAAGATTGGAAGATCATAAGTTCAAGACACAGAAATCTGTTTATATCAAGGTTGCTGTCACAATACAGTACTAAAGGCATGCTGCATTTCCAAAAATGCCATGTCTTGGATGAAATGTTAGCTGCTCTCTTTGGTGGGCAGGGGAGGCAGTGGCGTAGTGGTATTGTCACTGGACTAGTAATCCAGCTACCCAGGGTGTTGCTCCGTGGGCCCTTGTTCAAATCCCAGATGGGGAAATTTGAATTGAATCAAAATCTGGAATTAAAAGTCTAATGCAGAGCATTGTTGATTGTCGCAAATGGCCCTTTTGGGAAGCAACATCTTGGTTTGGCCTACAGGTGACTCCAGATCCGCAGTAATAGAACATAGAACATACAGTGCAGAAGGAGGCCATTCGGCCTATCGAGTCTGACCCAACCCACTTAAGCCCTCACATCCACCGTAACCCAATAACCCCTCCTAACCTTTTTGGCCACTAAGGGCAATTTATCATGGCCAATCCACCTAACCTGCACCACTTTGGACTGTGGGAGGAACCCAAGCACCTGGAGGAAACCCATGCAGACACGGGGAGAACGTGCAGACTCCGCACAGACACTGACCCAGCGGGGAATCGAACCTGGGACCCTGTCGCTGTGGAGCCACACTGCTATCCAGTTGTGCTACCGTGCTGCCCAAATGTGGTTGATTCATAAAATGCCCCCTCGAGGGCAATTAGGGATGGGCAATTAATGCTGGCCCAGCCAACAATGTCCAATCCGATAAAAGAATAATATGAGAACATAAAAAATCTCATCACACTATTTTCTGAAGGGCAGGGGGGATTCTGCTGAGGGATTGGTCTGTATTTATCTGCCAACCTCACTTTAAACAGCCGACTGTGTCATTAATCTCGTGGCTGTTTGAGAATTTTGCTGTTATGACAAATGACTGCTGTGTTTCTTCACATGTCAACACATCAAAAAATACTTCTCTGCCTGTTGAGTATTCCAGGGGTGCCCCCAGGGTTATGAAAGGCACTCTGTAAAATAATGCTCTTTCTTGCGAAGGCCCGAGGCTTATTTTTCACCCAATTTGTACTTTGTATTATTTCCTGGTGGCACTAAAATAACCACTGAGTGCTCTTGACAGAAAAGCCAGGGACTCATTAAAGCACCAAAGTAAATTCTATTTAATGTAAGTGGCTGTCAGCTGTGACATCCTGGCTTTTCGCTGGGAATGTGCTGATGGTTTTCTACGCTGATATAAAATTGACACTCAAGGAAAAAGTGTCCTTTTTTAAAAATAAATTTAGAGTACCCAATTCAATTTAGAGTGGCCAATCCACCTACCCTGCACATTTCTGGGTTGTGGGGCAAAACCCACGCAAACACGGGGAGAATGTGCAAACTCCACACAGACAGTGACCCAGAGTTTGGATCGAACCTGGGACCTTGGCCCCGTGAGGCAGCAGTGCTAACTAAAAGTGTCCTCTTTTCAAGGGTTGGACTATTATGTATGCTCTGTGGTTTCTTGCTTTTTAACATTTGTTTCCTTTTTTGCTGCGCTTTAATTGTTGCATTATTTGTCGCTTTCCTTGACCCAATTTGTTTCATGCAGATTTCCACTTTTTCCCCTTCGCTTTGTCTAAATTCAAGGGCATTATTTAATTATTTAAATATTGCTTTTTCACCCACAGATTTGAAAAAAACGAAGATGGACTTCTGATCTGAGATCAGAAAAATGTTCATTTATCCCGAGGACACTCAGACTTTCACCTGCTCTCATCTCTGGGTAGAGCTCTCCAAAACGCAGAGCTAATGGAACGTGTCAAAGAAAACTTGTCTTTTTGCCTTTGCATCGTGACAAAGGCAGTAACTGATTTACGCCATCTACTTTACCAGTCCTTGAGACAATAGTAACCAGAGGGGCAGCTCTACCAAGAGCTGCGAAGGGATGACAACTTTGAATTTTTATTCCACCGGATCAGTTCAAGCCACCATCAGTGATTTCTGCCAAATACATTAGTCCAGGATATACCAATCCATCAAACAGGCAACAGAAGCATGAATAATAATAATAATAATAATAATAATACTATTACTACTACTACTAATAATAATAATCTTTATTGTCAGAATTAGGCTTACATTAACACTGCAATGAAGGTACTGTGAAAAGTCCCCAGTCGCCACACTCCGGTGCCTGTTCGGGTACATTGAGGGAGAATTCAGAATGTCCAAATTACCTAAAAGCACGTCTTTCGGGACCAGTGGGTGGAAACCAGAGCACCTGGAAGAAACTCACTCAGACACGGGGAAACGTGCAGACTCCACACTGACAGTGACCCGGGAATGGAATCTGGGACTCTTTCATTCCATTCCCCATAATAAGCAGGTAACAGCCCATGGCCCCATGCTCTTTTACCAGACATCCCTGAAGCATGGGGCAGTGTTTGTGTAATGACTTAGACCAGGCCTTTGAGATTGGCCAATTGGAATACGAGCTCCCTGATTAGTGGGCCAATCAGGGAACATCTTCTTTGTATATAACAGGGAGTGTCAGATCCTCTGCACTCCCAGTGTAGACAGCAAGCTGAATGGACATGGTTGGGCGGCTATTGGTTTTGTTTATAAAAAGGATTCTGGTAAAGGGACAACTGCCTCTGCGGGCTTATTACAGTGGCGACGAGGAAAACAAAATGACCCAAAGGAACCTGCCCATTATCAGCCGCCACATATTGAGGGTGAGCCACTGGCAGGCAAAATGCTTTTATTTGGGAAGTTGGATTCTTTTGACCCTGCAGTGGAAGACTGGGCCCAATATGCAGAGCGGATGAAGTACTTTTTCAGGGCAAACAATATAGTTCCGGATGAAAAGCACTGGGTCATTCTGCTGACTGCGTGTGGGCCGACAACTTTTTCCATTGTGCGCAGTCATCCCCCAGTGCAGACAGCACGCTGAATGCACATAGTTGTGCTGCTGTTAGTTTTGCTAATAAAAGGGATTCTGGTGAAGGGAGGACTGCCTAGGTGGACTTATTTGTTTGCCGCACTATTACTGGTCATACAACAATCATTATCAGGAAGACCTCAAATTCTATTAATTTATGTTCGCTGAATGACAGGAAACAAGAACAATGGTGACCAGGTGTCTATTAGACTGGGGTATATATTAGGGTTCCCCGGACATCACTATTAGGACCATGGCCTTTTTTGATCCATATTAATGACCTTGATTTGGGAACCCACTACCCGATGATCACAGATATCAAAGCAGATCAGTAGCTCATACTGTGATTGCAGTCTTAATGCTATCATTTCACGCCACCTGCCATGCCATAATATTTTAAAGGTAGAGGGACCAGGAGTACATTCTACAGTCTTCGACAATGACTGCCTTCGGACATGGACAGGAGAAGAACAATATTATAACTCTACATGTACAGGTTTCAGTCCGGAGCCTGTAGCTTCCATCAAAGCTAAGAAAGCTATGAACAGTGACATCTGTCATGAGGAACCAACTGCAATGTCATTGCAAATGACCGATCACATGGAGTGAGAATGTCAAGTACTGTTACAATATGAGATGACACAGCTTAGGCTGGAAGTGAACTCCAGAGCACTTGGAATCAGAGAGTAGTTTCAGCACAGAAGGAGGTAATTTAGGTCATTGTCATTGTGTCCATGCCAGCTCTTTGCAGGTCTGCTCATTTGTGGACACCAAGGGATGTTTTTTTGTTTTGTAAGTTTAGAGTACCCAATTCACTTTTTCCAATTATGTGGCAATTTAGCCTGGCCAATCCACCTACCGTGCACATCTTTGGGTTGTGGGGGCGAAACCCACGTGAACGCGGGGAGAACGTGCAAATTCCACACGGACAGTAACCCAGAGCTTGGATCGAACCTGGGACCTTGGCGCCGTGAGGCAGCAGTGCTAACCACTGCACCACCATGATGCCCCCGGGGTGATTTTTATTATCAATAAACCTGCATATCTTTGGACTGTGGGAGGAAACCGGAGTAGTTGGAAGAAACCTACGCAGACATGGAGAGAAGGTGAAAACTCCACACAGATAGTCATCCAAGGCCGGAATTGAAACCAGGTGCAGGATTCTCCGACACTCCGCCGCGTCAAAGAATTGCCTGGGGGGGGGCGACGTGAAACCCACCCCCCGCCGGCTGCCGAATTCTCTGGCACCAGAGATCGGGGCCCACCGGGCACCGCCCACTGGCACTCGGCAGGCCTGTGCCGGGGGGGCACTAATTTCCTACGCGCTGGCCGTGTAGGCCTCTGCGATGGCCGGCGCGAAGGTGAACCCCCCCTGCGCATGCGTGGGGATGACGTCAGCGCCAGACGGCGGAGTCCCTTCGGCCCCGGCTGGCACGGCACCAAATGCCTTCCACACCGGCCGACGGGGCGCAAACCACTCCGGCGCCGGCCTAGCCTCTGAAGGTGCGGAGGATTCCACACCTTTGGGGCGACCCATACGCTGGAGTGGTTCATGCCAGGCGCCTTGCGCATGCGCAGAACCATCTTTGAATGGTGCAATCTTTCCTTTCAACTGGGCATGCGCGGCTTGCGCATACGCAGAACGATCCACGACCACAACTTTTTCTAACTGCGCATGCACAGCTTGTGTTGATGCAGAACGCAAAATGGCTGATTTTAACTGCGCATGCGCGGCTTCTGTTTCCTGAGCATGCGTAGGCGCAGATTTTTGTCTTTGGTTCCCCGGAGACTGTAAAATGTGCTCAGACGCCATTTTACAGTGGATTTCAGCCTTTTTTCTTTGTGAAAGTTCAAGTTACATTTTCCTTTTTCCTTTCGATCTGGACTTCTCACTCGCGATTTCTAGACTGAACCCTTTCTGTTCTGATAGTGATTGTTTGAGTTTTTCATCACTCAGTCCCTGTGCAGTTTGGCCTCTGAGCACACAGTACTGTTTAAATTCCATACAGTGTTCTTCAAATTTTTTTAGTATTACTTCTAATTTGGCGCTGTCTTCACCTTTCAAGTATTTAAAGCAATTATATATTTCTCTAGCTTCATGTCCTGCAATGAGCAGTGCTATTTTCATTTCTTCTGAGGCTGCTTCTAAATCATTAGCTATGATATATATATCGAACATTTGTTTAAATATTTTCCATTCGTTACTTAAATTACCGGTTGTGTTCAGCTGAGATGGGGTTCCAATAGATATCATCGAATTAGCGAAGTCTTCCCACGTCGAATGTCCGGTAGGAGCTTTCCTTGCCATTTTGGTCTTTCTGTGCCTGCAGCTTCTGTAAGGTTATAGTAAGTGCTCTGAAGATAGTTCTGGTACCATGTGTTGTTCCTTGTGTCTTAATAAAGCTTGTAGTCTTAAAATTGAAGTAGATGCTTTATTGTGAGTTTGTTCTCTCTTCAGTGCTTAACTTAAAGTTACATCTGTGCTGCTAGTCTGTCTTATTACCAGCTCCCGTTCCTGTGAAGTGTGTCCTGACTTCCTGATCGTGTGTATTTATATCTCTCCCGTGCTCCCTCTAGTGCTTGCTCAGTTGTATTGTATCTACACTGATATACAATTACCACAATCAGTGATGTTCACTGATGATTACACACTTCTCAACAACATTCACGTCTCTGCAGATGCTAAAGCAGTCCATGGCCAAATGCAGCAAGACCTGGACAATGTCTCGGTTGGGCTGACAAATGGTAAGTAACACCCATGGCATACAAGTACCAGGCAGTCATTCTCCCCAATAAGAGAGAATCTAACCATCGCCCCTTGACATCCAATGGCATTACCAGTGCTGAATCCCTCGCAATCAACATTCTGAGGGTTACCCTAGTCCAGAAACTCAACTGGACTAGCCATTTAAGTACTGTGGCTACAGGTGCAGGTCAGAGGTTAGGAATGCTGCAGAGATTAACCCACCAGCTGATTCCCCAAATCCTGTCGACAAAACAGCTGGCACCTGCATGGGAGCTGTGTATGTTTGCATCTGAAAACTAACAGTATTCTTCATTCTAGAGGGGAAATGGGCACACAATAATAAAGAGCGGTCAAGACTGTGGGTCACATGGTAGCACAGTGGTTAGCACTGTTACTTCACAGCACCAGGGACTCAGTTTCGATTTCCGGCTTGGGTTACTGTCTGTGCGGAGTCTGCACGTCCTCTCCATGTCTGCTTTGGTCTCCTCTGGGTGCTCTGGGTTCCACCCACAAGTCCAGAAAGATGTGCTGTTAGGCGATTTGGACATTCTGACGTCTCCCTCAGTATACCCAAACAGGCACCGGAGTGTGACAACTCGGGTTTATTACAGAACCTTCATTACAGTGTTAATGTAAACCTACTTGTGACACTAAATAGATTATTATTAGTGGAACCTTCTCAGATCTTTGTATTCTGTCCCCAGTAGGGTAGGAGGCTCTGGATCTGGCTTGTTTGCAGGACAGCCAAACAATTGCTGATGATGAAACAGGAGTGTCAGCCCAAGAGAGTGAATGAACAAATGTAGGGGTCAAGGATCTGGGTGACACATGAGGCATACTGCTTTCGTACGCACCGATGGGCATATGGAACTTCAGGTCACGCATGGTTGGGATAAGGAAATCTGAAGTTCTTAAATCCTAAATGTTTGTGGTATCTCATAAAGATCTCAGCAATCCCGAAGGACACACAACTGGAGAGAGTTGCGTAACATTGCCTCATGCATGGGATCAGTGCAGCAGGGACAAGGCAAGAGGGAAACGAGGCAGCTATTCTTCTCAGGTGAGCATTGAGGTGCAAGGGTGCCCTGAAAAGGGGGAGAAGTGGCTGCCTTTCACATTAGGGGGGTCCACTCAAGGAACTTCAAGTGTGGCCAACAGCTCGTGTCAGTGACCCAGTGTTTCTGTAGCCATGATGGCCGATAAGAGTCTTGCACCAATGCTGGAGCCTCTTTGAGAGCCAGACGACCACCGGCAATGCCATCCTAGGCTATGGGGCAGTGGGATCAACAGGGTGTCTCCACCACAACTGTAAGTGAAGTGGAATCATCTCGTAGGTGTGGTGTTCTTTGTGTTGCTAAATTTAGGATGGTTGGCGTAATGTTCACAAAGGCCACAAAATCACTTTAACTTGAAGAAAGCTATAAATTTATTAACACTACTAATTTAGATTCAACACTTATATAATACACAGTTGATAATTAGCATATAATCTACACTTACATGATACTAATCTCTACAATATTACATTAATTATGATCTGCTCTCACTCACACTATATTTCCTTCAGTTTGTAATCTAGCTATTTCCTTCAATGCTCTTCCTTGAGGTTTAACATCAATGTCTTATATACTTGTACATCTAGCCCCCCCCCCCCCCCCCCCCCCTTTAGTGGTTGATTTAAACATTTCATTAACCCTTGCAGTTCTTCCATTTATGGTAATTTCACAGCAGGAAATTAACAGCACATTAAAAATAGCAGCTAGGTATTCTTGGTGTAGATGGGTGTTTAGGCTTTGCACATTAAAGCTTTATACTGTTATAAAAAGTAATAAATGTTCGATTTACTGCTGAAATTGGCAGCCACCTACAGCTTTGCTCCCTCAATGCGCTGCTTGCGTCGCACATCTCCTCAGCTTTGCCAGTTCATGCTGTGAACCTGGGCACTGAGCCATGGAATGCGAGATGCAGGTGGGGATTGCAGGTTTGCATAATGGGAATTCTCCATTGCACAGATTGTGAAAAGGCAGCAGGGTCACAAGAACTGGATATGTATGAGATTTTCCCAGGCCTCTTCCCTTGTGTGACTCTCATTTCCCCTTGCCTCTGATATAAACAGTTCCATTCTGTGCTACCTAGTCCACTTCCCTGCCCCCCGCCCCCATCTGCAGCACTAGACAGTCCAGAGCACAGCAGATCTCCATCAAATGAGCGACCCTCACTGGTGAATACTGAAGGGCACCATTGGATGGGTCTCAGAACCTGAATTTCAACTTCCGCATTTCAATGGCCTGCTCGATGGTCACTCGGGTGGATCCATGGCAAGTATCGTAACTCTCCTTTGCTGCAGCGTGAGGGTTCCTCGCAGGTGTGAATAGCCAATTCTTCAATGGGTAGTCCATGTCGTCAAAAATCCATCCCTTAAAATTCATCCCCTTGAGGCACATGGAAAAGATGTCCTGGAACTGTCGAAAGATGTATGTTTGGTTGCTGCTTTCCGGGAACTTTGTACACAGCAGAAAGATCCATTTTGATGATCACAATCTTGTTGCACATTGACAAAAGCTTCTGGCTGTCAAATTATGTACTTAATGTGTGTACTTTATGTTGCAGTGGCAATGGCTTATTGATGAGATCTTGAGGCTTGTGTTTTAAACATTCACACTTTTATTGGCAGGATTTAACTATGTACACTTCCAAGGAGTTATTCTACGCAGGCATGCTGTCCCATATTTGCACTTCCTCTTGCTCTGCTGAGCACCGTACATTATAATGCATGCAGGGCACATGCTATCACATCCCCCTTTCTTTTTCAAAAAACATTTCCCCTTCTAACAGACAATACAACACAATGTTCATTTTCCATCACAGTAAAACACTGATGTCTTCACAGTTCTTTCACAATCTCAGTTTGTCACGTGCGAAGGAATGGTCATGTTTCTGTTTTCATCGACCATTTTCTCATATTGGTTTTTGTCCTTTCCATTCGTTAGACCATTTCAGCAATCTTTTTCTGGCACACAATCTCAGTTCCTTCCTGTTGATTCTGCTGTCAGTTTCAATGTTTTTACGTCTTCAGTTAATTTTCCAATGTCAAGCTTCCTTCTTCAAGCTCTTATTCTCCTGAACCAATTCTCTACTGAACATGTTCTTATTTTCTCATTTTTTCATGGAGTTTTGCTTATTCTCCATTGTCTCATTCAGTTCCCCTTCTTAACTTCGTTTTGTAAAATTTTCCAACTTCTTTCTTTTTTCCCGAGGTTTGCTGTCAGCCCTTTCATCGTGTTGTTTTAATGTCTTCTCGAGAACTTCAGTTTCTTTTCTGCTGCTTCCTCTATGTTCAATAATTCCATGTTTCATTTGAGGTCTTTAATATCTGCATTTCTTTTGAGGATGTGTGCATTTCACAAATAGAACCTTAATTTCTCCTTATCTTAACTCAAACCAAACACATTTTGCCTCACTATTGGCCAGGTCTGTCACTGGTGAAGTGTTGACTTGTTCTCAATCTGCATTTCTCGTGTTGGCTATTTGGTGCCTGTCGCTTGGTTTCTTTTGTTGCCCTTTGTTGTTATTTTGTCTTTCATTGTCCTCTCCGTGTGATCTTTTTCACTGCCTTCTTTCTGGGGTCTCCTATTGCCATTTATCAGAGATCTTCATTGAGAGGTGCCCTCTATTTGGTAATTTCTTTAATTTTCCTGCCCTTAGCCATTTGTTTCTTCTTATGCCGCTTTAAGTGTGTTTGCACGATATTACTACCTTAAGGGTATTGCCTCTTTAAAGGTATTACCGTTTTAAGATTGTGCATCAATCTATTTTTCCTCACACCGGCCGCAGTTGCTGGGATACAGTTGGCTTCCCTTTGCAGGTGTATTTTGCAAGTATCAATGCAGGTACTTCCGAGTTTTTCTTTTTTGTTTACACTTAAAGATGCAGCCCTGCTTTCTGTGTGCTCAGTTTTTACATTTTGCAGCAACTCGTTGCCTTTTATCCAAGTTCCTTCTTTTTCAAATTGAAGCCACAGCTCTTCTTGTTGCACAGGGTTACTTTCTCAGTAAATTTATTTTTTTAAGTTTCTGATTCTGCCGGCTAATTGTGTAGTTTTTTTTCTGATCCATTTCTACCTGCTTTCTTTTATTACTGGTTTTTCTTCTGTTCCTGTCTTTTTTTTATTACATTTTATTTGCATCTGACTTTCAACTTCTTTAATGTACTGAGCCTCGTAGACCACCCAATCTACAATGTACCTACAATGTAGGTACTTTCCTGTAGTTCGCTCACACTTATGGATTCGGACCTAAGAATCTTTCCATGTTCTGTTTGTTGCTCACCTATCTTGTCACTGTCCATTTTTTCTGACTCTACATTACTCAGGATCTGGTAGAACCTCTTCATTAGGTGCACATCTCTCTACTTAAGCTTCAGTGTTCCATACCTTGGGATACTGTTCTGCTCTGCTGCGACCTTTCTGATCACCTTTTATCACCACTGTTCATTCCTGTGGTTTTATCACCAAATCCATTCTGATGCCATGTCATATTATGTACTCAACATCAGATCTTTATGTTGCAGTAGTGATGGCTCATTGATGAGGCTTGTGTGTTTGAACATAAACACTTATATTGGTAGGATTTAACTATGCACAGTTCCAAGGATAGTTGCATGGAGATATTCCATGTCGACATGCTGCTTACCAATTTCAGTTCTAGATTCTTCTCTGCCCATGTGACTACATACATCACACTGTGGACGGTGCCATTCAACTCCATCTGCTGAGCAACTGACATGATAATGCATGCAGATACATATCATCACACTGTATGCTCTGTAGGTGCCTTCATATGCGTGCATTTGATGACACCTTCAAACTGGGAGAATCTAACGATGGCTCCGAAGTTGACAACTGTCTGGGTCAGTTCTGTAGCGCATGTAACTGGCGCCTTACTCAATATGACATTGGTCACCTCCTTGATGCAACAATGGACCATAGCCTGGAAGATCCCTCACGGATCAAGAAGGTAACTCAACATCACCTTCTAAAGGGAAACTGACAATGGGCAATAAATGCTGGCCTAACCAGCAACGCCCACATCCCGTAAATTAATTTTGTAAAAATTGCCCCCATTAAATTCATGAAAAGATCCAGAGGCATTGAAGTTGAGAGCCATGGTTGTTTCAGGATCATTGGCATTGGGTGTCCACCAAACCCCATGGGTTTCAGGACATCCTGAATCACGGCACAAAGACCAGTGACTGCCTCTGTGGAGCGCCTCAGTCTGCACTGACAATGCTGCTTGGCCATCTGGAGATAGTTGAACCATGTTTAGCTCGCACTTCTTCACACAGGAGGCTGTTGGTTCATTCTTCTGTGTCCTTCTCCAGTATGCCCACCCTCAATCTGGCTGTCTTGGTACCACTGACATTTTTGCTGTGAGCCTGCCAATTCCTGGTCTTTCCACCCTCCATGCACCTCCTGCTCAATTAGCTAGTTTTGAAGAGCCTCATTGACAGTCACTATGGTTACCTGTACTATGGAGGGTTAACCCAGTCCACCCACTGGAAAGCCTTCCGTTTTTATTTAGCTCTTTGCCTGTCAAAGGCATTCAATCTCCCTCAAATCTGATTATTGTTTTTCAAGTCCCTTTGTGGTTGTCACTCTGTATGGATCTTGGACTTGACAGGAACTTGGTTGCAAATAATCTTTATTGATTTTGACTGAGTCTTAACTCACTCAATGTCTTAAACAATATTCACTTGGAGAAATGTTACTCACTTATGCAGTGGATACAGAATTGGAACTTTTGTTACTTCTTTCATACTTGTCTCTCTTTATAAATTGGGGAAGAATGCTGAAAATCATGGCTGGGCTCTGGTTACACACACACATGCAAGTAGTTTTTTTCAGTTTTGATTCTTAGACACTGAAAGTTGGAGTATTTACAGGAGCAGCACCAGAGGGTAGCTGCAAAGTCACCTGTCGAGCAACAAAGCACACAAGCTTAGTGCTTCAAATGTTCCAGGGATCACAGTCACTCTGGGTGAATTACTTTCTCTGTTGCCACCTGTTAACAACTGTGAAGTTTGTGTTTAAAACAGAATTGCTATTGAAAAAAATTTAAATCCGTTCAGCTTTCATTCTCCACACATGCCCATAGAAGTATGAGTTTTCGAGAAAGGTGCTATTACTTTGAAAATGCTTTGTGCATTTGAGACAGATATTACTGGTGTTGCCACATAGAAACATAGAAAATAGAAGCAGGGGCTGTTTAGCTCACAGGGCTAAATTGCTGGCTTTGACAGCAGACCAAGGTAAGCCAGCAGCGCGGTTCGATTCCCATAACAGCCTCCCCGAACAGGCGCCGGAATGTGGCGACTAGGGGCTTTTCACAGTAACTTCATTTGAAGCCTACTCGTGACAATAAGCGATTTTCATTTCATTTCATTCGGCCCTTCGAGCCTGCTCTGCCATTCATTATGATCATGGCTGATTATCCAACTCAATAGCTTAATACTGCCTCCCCCCTCCACCCCCACCCCCCCATACCCTTGATCCCCTTTGCCCCAAGTGCCATATCTAACTGCTTCTTGAAAACATACAAAGTGGGATTCTCCGTCGTCCAACGCCAAAATCGGGAAAGGCAATTGGTCAGAGAATCGATCCTGAATCTTAACCAGTGGCCGGTGCCGGGTTCGCGCAAACTCGCAATTCTCCATCGCCTCGACAGCGGTGTCAATGCATTCCACTCCGTACCAGCCTCCCCGGACAGGCGCCGGAATGTGGCGACTAGGGGTTTTTCACAGTAACTTCATTGAAGCCTACTCGTGACAATAAGCGATTTTCATTTCATTTTCATTTCATTTCATATAGTAAAGGCCGTTTGCATAGCATTAGCAGGCCTGACCCGGTATTCTCCAGGGCTCCGCGGTCCACTATCTCCGCTGGCGGGAATTCCCAATGGCGAGGTTCACAGTGCTTTTAAATATCAAGAAACAGGCACGTTGGCTGATGAGGGAGAGAGATGGTCCAGGGGGTGATCGACAGGATGCATATCACCCTACGAGCCCCTGTAGATGACAGGCTGCTAGGTTGCTCAACACAAACCCAAGGAGGTCCACCTCAATGAATGTGCAGCTGGTGTGTGACCATGAGATACACATCATGCACGTCCGTGCCAGATATTCGGGAAGTGTTCATGAAGCCGTCATCCTGGCACACTCGATGGTTCCTCTTTAAGGCGCCACTCTCCCCCCCCCCATTCCCCGGTCTTGGGGTTGGCTCATGGGTGACAGGGGTTATCCACTGCTGTCACGGCTGATAATGCCTATTCCATTGGATGGCCAATGGACATCCAATCCTGCCCCCTCTGCTGCCCCCAGCCCACCACCCCCTCCCATGAACATTCGCCTTGCTCCACCAACCCCCCTGCAACACCCTCTGTGATTCCTACGTGCATCACTACAGGGTGTGGGCCCTAGGTTGGCAGTAACAGCAGCTCTGGTCCATGGGATGGATGGTGATGACGACCCGCTCTGCACTGAGCTCTGTGGCTCCATACCATTTGTCAACGTCTGTGTCCTGCCCATGGTAGCATTTTCCACCATCCGCCGTCCACCTGGGTGATCGCTGCTTACAAGCTGGTCATTCCACACGGTCCCACTGAACCCTTGGGATGGCGGATGTAGGGAGAATGGGAGTGGGGCATGGGAGTGGTGAGTGCTGGCTGTACTGGGGTCCGTGGCACAAGACCCCCCCCCCTCACCCTGCTGCAAGCAGCACTCCTCTCCCTCACCTCCAGCGCCCCCTCTGCAGCCAGCACAGCCCATCCCTCACACCCTTCTGACAGAACACTGAGGCAGGTTGTCTAGGGCATGTGGGGCAGTGGTTGGCTCAGTCAAGCCTAATCACCCTGTTCGCCCTGAGGAGGATGTGCAGATTTTTTCTGCACGGCTGGTAGGTCCTGACGGTGTTGCCCACGAAGCTCATGATCTCTGCCACCTGCGTCCAGGCACAGCGAATGGCAGTGACTAGCAACCTCCTTCCCACCCTGGGGTACAGGGTAGCCCGCCTCTCCTCCAGGGCGCCCTGCAGGATCTCGGGTTCTGTTTCCATGAAACAGGCTCTCCTTGTTACCATCTTGTTGGCTGGGATGAGTGTGTGTGGGGAGTGCAGTGTGTATAGGCGGCTGCATCTTGTCAGCCTCCTGAGTGTCAATCCCAAACCTGTCAAATTCCTTACCGTTCTTCATTGGAATCAATCGTGTTTCACGTGGCACTGGTGCCCGCCCCTTAATGTTCTGTGAATTGGTCCTGGTGCATTGCCAAATTTGCTGTCACAAAAGTCCACTTATCCTGTTCCGGCGTCAACACTTATAGCGGGATTCTCCGTTGCCCGACGCCAATATCAGAATCGGCGATCGGGCGGTGAATCCCTGTTTATGACTGAATCAGGGCGGTGCCTGTTTTCAGATGCTCCAAAATGGCGTATTCAAGGATTATGCTGCACACCGTTGGGATGGCCTCAGGTAATTACCTGAAGGCCCTCCCCTGATGCTCCACCCCTGATGGGCCAAGTTCCCGACACCATGGGACACGTGTACTCTCAGTTTTCATGAACCCAGCGTGGCAGCTGCGGACTGTGTCACCACAGTCAGGGAGGAGCTGGACTGCTGGCACGTCGTCGCCATGCGCATGCGTGGCCACGGACCTGGCAATTCTCCAGGCGTTTATATCGGGAAGGCTGTACGTTTTACATGGCGCAGCTGCTAGTCCCTCACCGGTCGGAAAATCGATGCTGGGGCCTCACCTATTGTTTTCGGGGTAAATTCAGACACTTCCTCCGGACATTGAAGCAATTTCAAAATCGGAGAATCCAGGCCTTAGTCTCAGGAACGGAGAATCTGGCCCACTATGTTTTGGCCTCAGCCACTTCCTGTAGTAAACAATTCCACAGTCTCACCAGTCTGTGGGTGAAGAAATTTCTCCTCATCTCAGTCCAAAATGGTCTGCCTCGTATCCTTAGTCCATGACCTCTCGTTCTGGACATCCCCACCATCGGGTGATGTGTTGGGCAGGCTGGGTCGATGTGGACTGCACTTGATGCAGTGCAGCGAAAGACAGACTTCCAACACTTGATAAGATGCAACATGATTTTATTTAATGTCTAAACTGTTATACATGTTCAACTGTGCGTTGACACTATGCTGCCTTGACTGGAGACCTGATACTAGCCTGACCAGACTTACTAGCTACCACATGGTGTTTGTACTAGTTGCTGCTCACGAACTCTGACTGTCTCAGTGGCTGGGTCCCGAGAGAGCAGGAAAACTGGTGCCCTCTGGCTTTATAGTGGTTGTGTCCTGTCTGGTGATTGGCTGCTGTGTTCTGTGTGCTCACTGGTCATCCTGAGTGTCAATCACTGCCTGTCTGCACTTCATCATATACATGGATGTATATTATGACATCGGGAACATCCTTCTTGCATCTGCTCCATCCAATCCTGTCAGAAAATGTAGATTTCTTCGACATTCCCCCCCCCTCATTCTTCTGAACTCCAGCGAGTACAATCCTAACTGACTCAATCCTCCTCATATGCTAGTCCTGCCATCCCAGGAATCAGTCTGGTAAACATTCACTGCACTCCCACTACAGCAAGAACATCCTTCCTCAGATAAAGAGACCAAAACTGCACACAATATTCTTAGTGTGACCTCACACTCATGTATAATTGCAGCAAGACATCCCTGCTCCTATACTCAGATCCTTGCGCAATAAAGGCCAACATACCATTTACCTTCTTTATCAGCTGCTGTACCTGCATGCTTATGAAGAACAAAGAATAAAGAACAGTACAGCACAGGAACAGGCCCTTCGGCCCTCCAAGTCTCCCGCCGACCTATTGGCCTGTCTAACCCAAGACCTTCAACACTTCCGGGGTCCGTATCCCTCTTTTCTAATCCTATTCATGTATTTGTCAAACCGCCTCTTAAACTTCACTATCGTACCTGCTTCCACCAAATCCTCCGGCAGTGAGTTCCAGGCACCAACTACCCTGGGTAAAAAAACTTCCCTTGCACTTTGGGCAGCAGGGTAGCATGGTGGTTAGCATAAATGCTTCACAGCTCCAGGGTCCCAGGTTCGATTCCCGGCTGGGTCACTGTCTGTGTGGAGTCTGCACGTCCTCTCCGTGTGTGCGTGGGTTCCCTCCGGGTGCTCCGGTTTCCTCCCACAGTCCAAAGATGTGCGGGTTAGGTGGATTGGCCATGCTAAATTGCCCATAGTGTAAAGTAAGGTTAAGGGGGGGGTTGTTGGGTTACGGGTATAGGGTAGATACGTGGGTTTGAGTAGGGTGATCATGGCTCGGCACAACATTGAGGGCCGAAGGGCCTGTTCTGTGCTGTACTGTTCTATGTTCTATGTTCTATCTCCTCTAAACTTTGCCCCTCGCACCTTAAACTTATATCCCCTAGTAATTGACTCTTCCACCCTGGGAAAATGCTTCAGACGATCCACTCTGTCCATGCCCCTTGTAATTTTGTAGACTTCTATCAAGTCATTTCTCAACCTCCATCATTCCAGTGGGAACAAACCGAGTTTCTGCAACCTCTCCTCATAACTACTGTCCTCCATGCCAGGTAATATCCTGGTAAACCTCATCTGTACTCTTTCCAAAGCCTCCACATCCTTCTGGTAGTGTGGCGACCATAATTGAACACGATATTTCAGGTTTGGCCTAACTAAGGTTCGAGACAGTTGCAGCATAACTTGCCAAATTTTATACTCAGTGCCCCAGCCAATGAAGGCAAACATGCCATATGCTGTCTTGACTACTTTCCCCATCTTCAGTGCCACTTTCAGTGTCATGTGGACCTCTACACCCAGATCCCTCTGTCTCAATACTCTCGAGGGTTCTACCATTTCCTGTATATTTCCCACTTGTATTAGACCTTCCAAAATGCATTACCTCACATTTGTCTGGATTAAACTTCAGTTGCTATCTCTCAGCCCAAGTCTCCAACCGATATGTTTCCTCTGACAGTCTTCAATGGCTATCCGCAATTCCACCAAATTTTGTGTTGTCCGCAAACTTACTTATCAAACCAGTTACATTTTCCTCCAAATCATTTATATACTACAAACAGCAAAGGTCCCAGCACTGATTGCTGTGGCACACCACTGAGCACAGCCCTCCAATCAGAAAAGTACCCTTCCACTGCTACCCTTTGTCCTCTATGACCCAGCCAGTTATATATCCATCTTGCCAGCTCACCTCTGATCCCATGTGACTTCACCTTCTGTACCAGTCTGCCATGAGGGACCTTGTCGAAGGCCTTACTGAAGTCCATGAAGACAACATCCACTGCCCTACCTGCATCAATCATCTTTGTGACCTCCTTGAAAAACTGTATCAAGTGAGTGAGACACGATCTTCCTCTCGGTCATACATACCCTTGCTTCCAAATAGGAGTAAATCCTGTTTCAAAGAATTAATTTCCCTACCGCTGACGTAAGGTTTACCGGCCTATAATTTCATAGATTATCCTTGCTACCGTTCTTAAATAAAGGAACAATATTAGCTATTCTCCAGTCCTCTGGAACCTCACCTGTAGCCAGTGAGGATGCAAAGATTTCTGTCAAGGCCCCAGCAATTTCCTCCCTTGCCTTCCTCAGTGTTCTGGGATAGAACCCATCAGGTCCTGGGGACATATCTACTTTAATGTTTTTCAAGATGCCCAACACCTCTTCCTTTTTGAACTCAATGTGAGTCAGACTATCTACACACCCTTCATCATCCACCAAGTCCTTCTTTTTGAAGAATACTAAAGCAAAGCACTCATTTAGTACCTCACCCATTTCCTCTGACTCCATGCATAGATTCCCTCCCCTGTCCATCAGTAACTGGTAACGAGGACACCCAGATCTCGTTGCACATTCCCCTCTCCTAATTTATGGCCATTCCGATAATAGTCTGCCTTCCTGTTTTTGCTCAACCTTGCATTTATCCATATTATACTCCAGCTGCCATTTGTTTGCCCACTCAGTCAACTTGTCCAAATCACACTGAAGGATCTCTGCATCCTCCTCACAGCTCACCCTCCCGCCCAACTTTGTGTCAGCTGCAAATTTTGAGATATTACATTTTATTCCCTCATCTAAATCATTAATAGATATTGTGAATAGCTGGGGTCCTTGCACTGATCCCTGCAGTATCACACTAGGCACGGCCTCCAATTTGAAAAAGACTTGTTAATTCCTACTCATTGTTTCTTGTCTGCCAACCAATTTTCGATCCATCTCAATACATTATCCCTAATATCATGTGCTTGAATTTACACACTAGTTTAATCTCTTATGTGGAACTTTGTCAGAAGCATTTTGAAAGTCCAAATAAACAAACATCCACTGGCTCCCCCTCATCAACTCTAAGAGTTACATCCTCAAAGCATTCCAGCATGATTTTCCCATCATAAATCCATGCTGACTCTGTCCAGCCCTGTCACTGTTTTCTAAGTGTTCTGCTGTAAAATTTTTGATAATCGTAGAATTTTCCCCTCTACTGACGTCTGGCTTGTCTATAACTCCCTGTTTCCTCTCTTCCTCCCATGTTAAATTGTAGAGTTACATTAGCTACCCTCCAATCCATAGGAATTGTTCCAGAGTCTATAGGATTTAGAAGATAACTACCAATGCACCCAGTATTTTTAGTGCCACTTCCTTATGTACTCTAGCATATAGATTATCAGGCCTTGAAGATTTATCAGCCTTCATTCCCATCTATTTCCACCTTGTCTCTGCACCATTTCTCTACTAATATTGCTCTCCTTCAGTTCCTCTCCCTCACTCATCCCTGCATTCTCCATAATTTCTGGTATCTTGGGCGGGGTCCTGTGATCCTGAGGCTAAGTGTTGACTCCGTCGGAAACGCCACCGCGTTTCTCGACGACGTCAACACCGCCTCAGGATCAGCAATTCTGGCCTCTACAGGGGGACAGCACGGCACTGGAGCAGTTCACGGCGCTCCGGCTGCTGATCCCGGCGTCAAATGGGCACCGTGGGATCTGCACATGCGCAATGGCACTGATGCCAATGCCCACCTGTGAATGGCTCCCTTCAACACGCCGGCCCCGACGCAACATGGCTCAGGACTAGAGGGGATGGCCCGGATGAAAGGAGGACGCCAGCCAGAGAGGCCGGCCCGCCGATCGGTGGGCCCTGATCGCGGGCCAGGCCACATTGAAGGCCCCACCCCGGGGTCGGACCCCCCTCCATCCCCACAGGCCGTTCCCCCCAACTCTTCCACACCAAGTTCCCGCCGGCTGAGAGCAGGTGTGGACAGCGCCGGTGGGACTCGGCATTTTTACGACGGCCCCATCCCGGGCCGAGAATCTTCGGGCTGACCGCATAGAGTGGCCCCTGACCGGCGCCGCGCCAACCACGGCAGCATCGGGGTGGCGTGGCGCAATTCGCGCTAGTCACAGGGATTTTCCGACAGCCCCGGGTTGAGAGAATCCCGCCACTTATTTGTGTCTTCATTTGAGATGAGAGAACCAAATTATGTGTTTAGTTGCTCAGCCATTTCATTGTCACTTATTATACATCCCCCTGTTTCTGACTAAGACATTTGTGAGACATTTGTCTTCACTAATCTTTTTCTCTTCACTTACCTTCTGAAACTGTTACATTCAGCATGTATGTTCCCTGCAAGCTGACTCTGGCACTCTATTTTTCCCTTCTTAATCAGTTCCTTGGTCCTTCTTTGCTGAATTCTAAACTGCTCCCAATCCTCAGGTCTGTTGCTTTTCTTGGCAATTTGTATGTTTCTTCCTGGGATCAAATACAATCTCTACTTTCCCTTGTCAGCCATGGATTGGCCACCTTTCCTATTTTACATAGATTACATAGAATTTACAATGCAGAAGGAGGCCATTCGGCCCATCGAGTCTGCACCAGCTCCTGGAAAGAGCACCCTACCCAAGGTTAACACCTCCACCCTATCCCCATAACCCAGTAACCCCACCCAACACTATGGGCAATTTTGGACACTAAGGGCAATTTATCATGGCCAATCCACCTAACCTGCACATCTTTGGACTGTGGGAGGAAACCGGAGCACCCGGAGGAAACCCACGCACACGCGGGGAGGATGTGCAGACTCCGCACAGACAGTGACCCAAGCCGGAATCGAACCTGGGACCCTGGAGCTGTGAACCACACTCACCCTGGCTGTGTCTCATTCCAGATCTAATAGAGTCATAGATGTTTACAGCATGGAAACAGGCCCTTCGGCCCAGCTTATCCATGCTGCCCAGTTTCTATCACTAAGCTAGTCCCACTTGCCCGCCTTCGGCCCATATCCAGCTATACCCATCCTGCCCATGTAACTGTCTAACTGTTTTTTAAAGGAAAAAAGTGTACCTGCCTCTACCACTGCCTCTGGCAGCTCATTCCAGATGCTCACCACCCTCTGTGTGAAAAAAATGTCACTTCGGGTCTCTTTTGTATCCCTTCCCTCTCACCTTAAACCTATGCCCTCTAGTTCTAGACACCTCTATCTTTGGGAAAAGATATTGACTATCTACCTTATCTATGCTCCTCATTATTTTATCAACCTCTATAAGATCACCCCTTAGCCTTCTACACTCCAGGGAAAAAAGTCCAAGCCTTTTCAGCCTCTTCCACTGCTCGTGTACAAAATTCACCTACTCAATAAAAATCTACAGTGCAGATAATTGTGCCTGTGTGACATCATTGATACAAGAGGAGTCGAACACACTCCCACACTACCCAGTGTCAGTGACAAGATGCAGGTCCCTCCTCAAAACATCTGTTGCTGCAACTATTTCTGTTTGAATACAGTCCCACTAGGATTCCAACACAAGGTGGGAAACAGGTGTAAGCAAATATTTTAGTCTTAGACTTCAGCCAGGATTCTCCAATCTTAATGTGCCCGCTCCCGGTGCTCATGAGAAGGGAGAATTTGGCACATAGCCAAATTAGGTTAATCCTAGAGCTGAAGGGGTTGGCTTCTGAGGAGAGGTTGAGTAGACTGGGACTGTACTTGTTGGAATTTAGAAGGATCCGGGGAGGGGAATTTTATAGGAACATATAAAATTATGAAGGGAATAGATAGGATCGATGCGGGCAGGTTGTTTCCACTGGCGGGTGAAAGCAGAACTAGGGGGCAGAGCCTCAAAATAAGGGGAAATAGATTTCGGACTGAGCTTTGGAGAAACCTCTTCACCCAAAGGGTTGTGAATCTATGGAATTCCTTGCCCAGTGAAGCAGTTGAGGCTCCTTCACTAAATGTTTTTAAGATAAAGATATAAAGGGATTAAAGTTTATGGTGTTCGGGCCAGAAAGTGGAGCTGAGTCCACAAAAGATCAGCCATGATCTCATTGAATGGTGGAGCAGGCTCGAGGGGCCAGATGTCCTACTCCTGCTCCCAGTTCTTATGTTCTTATTTCCATTCAATGCAGTGGACCGGAGAATCCTTTTGGAAAGAATGGATGCAGAATTCCAGACTTTTTCAAATTTTAGGGATCAACTAGCTGATTAACAGCTTTGTGCTGTGATTAGCTGCTTTTGCAATATCATTTGGGGGATGTGCTAAATCAGTACTTCCCCAATCTTTATCCCCATTTTTGTTTTAAATTTAGAGTACCCAATTCATTTTTTCCAATTAAGCGGCAATTTAGCATGTTCAATCCACCTACCCTGCATATCTTTGGGTTGTGGGGGCGAAACCTACGCAAACACGGGGAGAATGTGCAAACTCCACACGGACAGTGACCCAGAGCCGGGATCGAACCTGGTACCTCGGCGCGTGAGACTGCAGTGCTACCACTGCGCCACCGTGTTGTCCTATCTTTATCCCCATTTTAAAATTTCAGACGTTGTGTGACCCCAGGGTGACATTTAGAGAAGTTATAAATTGGTGAGTTTTTTTAGGGGTGGTGGTGGGTGGGTTGGGGGTGTTACAGCTGTTCAGTGGAGTAGATGAAAGGGAATTGAGCATGTCCCAAGTCCTCCTCCTTCACTTCCCCATCTCCCTATTTTCGCCCCAATTATTTCCCTCTTTCATTGCCAATTTTCACTCTCCTTAATTTTTCCGATCTCCACCTCCATCATTTTCCCATTCTCTTCCTTCTTCACCTCCCCATCTGCACCACCTTCATTCCCCATTGTCCCACTCCTCCATCTCCCTCTCTTTTATCCCCTCATTCTCTCCCTCCTTCATCCCTTCCATCTCCCCCTTTCACCTCCTCCAACTCCCCCTCCTTCACCTCCTCCATCACCCCCTCTTTCATCTCCTCCAATTCCCATCCTTCACCCCCCCATTCACCCCCTCCGGCTCCCCTTCATATCCCATTCACCACCTCCATCTCCCCCATTCACCACCTCCATCTCCCCCATTCACCACCTCCTTCTCCCCCTCCTTCACTTCCTCCATCTGCCGCTCTTCCTTCTCCTCCAACTCACTCTCTGCCACTCCCATTTTCCCCGCTTCAGCCCCATTTCACCTCCTTCAACTCCTCAATCTCCTCCTTCTTCATTCCCCATTCTTCCCCTCATCCATCTTCCTCTCTGTCAGTTCCCCATTCTCCCTCTCCTTCAATTCCTCCATTTTCCTCTTCTTAAGCTCCCATTCACCTCCTCCTTCACCCCCTCCATCACCCCCTCCTTCACCTCCACCTTCTCTCCCTGCTTCACCTCCTCCATCTCTCTCTGCTTCACTTCCTCCATCTACCCCTCCTTCATCTCCTCCATCGCCCACTTCACCTCCCATTCACCTGATCCATCGCCTTCTCTTCCACCTCCTCCATCTCCCACTTTTCTACTTCCCATTTTCCCCTCCTACATCTCCCTATCTTCCACCTACCATTGTCCCGTCCTTCACTACAACCTTTCCTCCTTCCCCCCCTTATCTTCCCCTCCTTCACCCCTTATCTCCTCCTCCTCCTTCACCTTCCCATATTTCTCTGCTTTATCCCTAACTGATCAGTACAAATGCTGAAAGACACAGCTGTCGGCTATGGTAGGTGAGGAGCAAAACAACCCAAGGAAAACCTGAATATCCTCACCAACCTATCTGGCACAGTGATCTCAGCCTAATGTTAGTACAGGTAGGACAGTCCTTGTGGAGACTGAGTCACACCTTAGCACTGAGGACACCTTTGACTGTGGTCAGTGGCATTGCAAGTGAGATAGATTAAGAAGAGAGCCAATAGGGAAAAACAGGGGGCTGGATTCTCTATTTCAGCGGCTAAGTGCCAGCTGAAGCGGAGAATTCCGGGGCGTTTTACGCCGCCAAAATCGATGCCGAACCCTCGCCGATTCCAGGACTGGTGAGGGGCTCGCAGCGGCGGCAGGTAAAACTCCCGGCTCCCGTGCCAAAAACTGCCGGAGAATGGCCAGATCCGTGCATGTGCACGGCGACATCCTGCAGCAGTCCGCCATACAATATGGCACTGGCTGTGCGCGGACCTGACCAGCCAAATACGGCCCCAAAGGGCCACCCCCTGGCCACCTCCCACAATCGCCCCAGCCCTCGCAGAAGCCTCCTGGCCAGCAGCACAGTCCACGGCCACCACGCCAGGGTTCCCGACCGCTCAGACCACACACCAACCGCACAGCCATTTTGGGCGGAGCATCGGGGGAGGACCTTCAGGTGATGCGCCAATGGCGTTCCAATGGTGTGCAGCATGTGACATGATTGCCATTTCGGAGGGGGCGAAGACTCGGAAACAGGCGCCTAACCGGTGCCGCACTCGATTTGGGCGTGGGAAGGGATTCTCCGCCCAATCGCCGATTACGATATCAGAGTCAGGCAATGGAGAATCCCGCCCAGTGCATCCAAAAAGCACTGAGGACCATAAGCAACAATGGAATCATATACCACCACAATATGTAAACTTATGGCCTGGCATATCACTCATTCCTCCATCATCATCAAGTCAGATGATTAATCCTGATTCACTGGATAACGTAGATGAGCATGGAGAGAGCAGCACCAAGCGTTCCTGCCAACCTGGTGTAGTTATAATACCAGCCTACAGCATGCTCGATGTTCTGCTATAGACAGAGCTAAGTGACATCAGCTATTTTATTAGGTCAGAGGTCCGTAACCCTGCTACATCCAGCAGTGGATATTTGGATGACAATTAAACAATTAATCCCAATTCTCTCCTTGCAACTGGTGATGCGCCAAGGCAGATTTTCATCTGCTTCCACAGCCCGATACTCCTGGAACAGGTCACTAGTCTGTCACCAGGGGCTGATAGCTTGAGGGACGCCTCTCCACATCAAGCATGGCTGACCAGGAGTCTCTCCCGCCCTTATCACATGTTGGAAGGATTTTGGAGATTTACACATCCTGTTTGGCCACGTCATGAGCGCAACTTCCTTGGCCACCAAGTCCCGGGCTAGAACTTCAGGCTCAGAGACAGGATAAGACCTCCCGAAGCAATTAGTGGGAGGACCAAACTTCATAACCATCCTCTTCCATGACTGGTGGAATCCAGCATGTGTGCACAAAAGACAAGACAAAATGATTTACAACGGATGAGTCAGAAGTATTTCCTCTTGAGATCCTCATCATCACAGGTGCCAGTTTTCAACCACTTTGATTCATTCCACACATTTTCAGGAAACAGCTGAATTCACAGAACGCATGGATGTTTAAATATCTCTGCCTTCACGTGGAAATCCAGAATTAGCTGCGACTCCAGCCAAGCCATTCTAATATAGCTGCAATAGCAGCACTTCCCCAAAAATGTGGAATATTTCTCACATATGTTCTTTCTGTAAGATGTGAGACGAAGCAAGAAAAACCTCAGGCTGTTTTTCCACTTTTTACATTACGTGTCCCGACCTGTTCAACATACCTCTAAGACTTTTCATTTTTATTCACTAATTTCTATTTTCTGAATTAACTGACATGGCCTTATCTGCTTTCTTAAAATCACCTTTTAAAAAAAAATCATGGGTGAGATTCGCTGTCCTGCCAACTCCGTTTTCCCGCGCGGCGTGCCCTTGCCGGCAGCGGGATTCTCTGTTTCCTCAGCCGGCCAATGGGGTTTCCGCATCCGCATGCCGTCAGGAAAGCTGCAGGCGTGGGTGCGCTACCGGTGGGGCGGAGGATTCCGCCCTTTAAGAATCCCGCAATATTTTTATTCACCTCTTTCAATTTGTACAGTACAAATTAAGAACAGCAACAGTACAACAGTAAAAGAGAACAAGCTAAATTACATCACCACGCCCCTAACAAAAAATAAATTAACAAGGACCACCCCCCAACAATTAACATAACCCCCCCAATCCGGTAAGAACAAGCCCCCTACTTCCCCCCCCCCCCCCCCCCCCCATCCCTATCAGCTAACAGAGACCAAATCCTTTTGTGAGCGGGGTCGGAGGAGGGTAGTACGTCTGGTATATATGGTTTAGGACCTAAACTTTAGGTGGAGGGCATAAAAGCCAAGTGGGAGGAGGAGCTGGGACCTGTAATAGAGAATGAGGTGTGGAGTGAGACCCTCCGCAAGAAGATGCCATGAAGTAAACGATAAACGTTCATCATCACCAGTAGAACCTTTCAATTGACCCCATCATTGTGTATTTGACCTACTCCAGGTGTAACAAATCCATTAAGTCAACGAGCCAAGCCGAAACCCTGGGCGAGTTGCCAATCTGCATCACAGCAGGACTCACCTCCAATCGATCAGCGAGGCGAAGGCAAGGACATCTGCCCCCTGTACCTGTCTGCAGCTCCGGCAGGCCCGATACCCCAAACATGGCCACTAAGGAACAGGGTTCGAACTCGAGGTTAAAAATCGCCGACATAGTGTTGAAAAAGGAGACCCACCAGTTTGGGACAGGACCAAAAGATGTGCATGTGGTTAGCTGGCCCCCTCGAACAGCAGCTCGCACCTGTCCTCAACACCCACAAAGAAGTGACTCATTCTAGCTCTGGTCGGGGCAGCACAGTGGAACAGTGGTTAGCACTGCTGCCTACAGTGCTGAGGACCCGGGTTCGAATCCCGACCCTGGATCACTGTCTGTGTGGAGTTTGCACATTCTCCACGTTAATACATGGGTTTCACCCCCACAACCCAAAGATGTGCAGGGTAGGTGGATTGGCCACACTAAATTGCCCCTTAATTGGAAAGAAATAATTGGGTACTCTAAATTTATATTAAAAAGAATTTCTCACCCTGGTCAGGTGCACCCTAAACACTACTTTAAGCTGGATCAAGCACAGCCTCGCACATGAGGACGTGGCGTTCATCCTGCAAAGGGCCTCACTGCACACCTCATTCTCTGACGCGGGCCCCATCTTTTCCTCCCACTTGGCTTTCACCCCCTCCACCGAAACCGAGTCCTCTACCAGAATCCACCCATATATACCGGACATACCCTCCTCCAACACCATGCACAAAAGGATCCTCTCGATCAAGAATGATGGTAATGCCTCTAGGAATGCCAGGAATATTCGTCTCACAAAAATTGGTACCTGAAGGTATCGAAACGAATCCGAGCCCAAACGTCTCTTTCAATTCCTCCAGGCTAGCAAACAGCCCCTCCAGGAATAGATCACATAATCTTTCCAGCACTTCCCCTTCCACACTCCAAATGTGATATCCAACCTCGCCGGCTCAAACAGGTGGTTAGGACAAATGGGAACCAACCTTGTCACTGACCACTGCTTAAAATGTCGATGGAGTTTCCTCCATTTTTTAAGGTGGAGAAAACCACCGGGTTCGACGAGTACTTTGCCGGTGCGAACGGAAGAGAAACCATCACCAATGCACCCAAACTGGACCCCCTGAATGACCCAGACTCCATCAGCACCCAGCTAAATCTCTGTGTCCCCACACCATACCAACACTGTCTCTAAATTAGCAGCCCAGTAATAAAATATTCCTCTGTAGAACAACCCTCCGAATCTTCAGAGATTTGCCAGCCCACATGAAGGCCGATGTTAATCATTCCACTCCCTCAAAGAATAATTTGGGAAAAAAGACCGAAAGACACTGAAATAGAAACAGAAATCTTGGAAAAATTTTCATCTTAATTGACTGGAGCCTACCCACCAGGGACAGAGTCAGGTTGTTGCACCTTTGTTGGTCAGATTTAACCTTATTCACCAGCTGATATAATTCAGCATACAGAGTCGGGCCCAATTTCGAGACCCCTGGATTCCCAGCTACCAGAATCTGGACCTGGCCAAGAAAAAAGGAAGTAACCCCAGACTGGCAATATTCCCCGGAGTGTTGACCTGAAAATACTGTCACTTCTCCAGATTTAATTTGTATCCGGAAAAGGACCCAAAGCTCTTCAGTATCCTCATTATGTCCCCCATGGTGGGCACCAGTTTTAAAATCATCTTTTATTAATGTCGTTAACCCTGTTCAAGAAAAAGTCACAGGGTCAAATCCAATGACGTTATGATGACTGGTAATCAAGTGCTTCCAGCCTCTAAATATTACATCATCTTAAACTCCTGTCAAAACATGAGATGATGTATGTTTTTAACATGACCGATTTTGGTGATCTGTCAGGAACAGCCCTCTATTAACTTGATGAATTAACCTTCCCTGTTTGAAATTTCCTACCACATCCCCTTTAATTAAAGGGTAATTGATATCACCCATAATTAGCACCCTCCTTTTCGCCAAACGACAGCGACATGACTAATCCCATGTTGCTTTCCTTTTTCAGCTTCATTGTTAATGGAGAGTTCTGATGATTAATTGTTTTCTCTTGATGTCCTCTAATTTTACCAAAGTGTGCTTGGTACCCTTTGTCAGATGCTAAATAATTGAATTTGATTGCAGCAACGCTCTCTGACCTAACTCATGTTATCTATTTTCCAAGCTTTTCTTCCTCTCGTTTCTGAATGTCACAAACTGACTGGGTACAATTTTTATGCCGAGTTTTTGTTCTATAATATCTCTATTAGCCTGCATAGCTGCCTCTGTCTTTCATGTATAATCTTCAGATTTGAGGACACGGTTTCTTACGCTGTTTTTCATGTAAAACAATGGTATGATGATCTTTGTGGTCAAGCTGCCATTTTTGAATCGATGAACACATACTAAATGCTGAGATAAACTGGAGGCAAGCATTTGGTCCAAAAATAAATTAGAAAATTGGAAACCAGAATCGCCCCTCCTCCTTCTCAAACTCCATTGCCCTACTCCACAACCTTGATCACTCCTCCTCCTCCTCATGCCATCACCTCTTACCCCTCGCCCCTCCCTCCTCCTCCTCCTCTTTAAACCCCCATCTCCCATTCTTTTAATCACTCTAACCCTCCTCCACCTCCTTCTCAAACCCCCATTCACCCTTTTCTTCCTCAAATCCCATCCCTCCCAACCACCACCCCCGACACCTCCTTACCCCAGACCTTGTTGCTCAGCACGTTCTTGGGGAAGAACATACAGCTAGTAATTGGGAAGTCAAATGGACTGTCAGTCATTAATATTGGGGAATTCTTGCTGCAATTGTATTGGGCATTGGTGAGGCACCAACCAGATTACTACTCATAGACATAGAATATACAATGCAGAAGGAGGCCATTCGGCCCATCGATTCTGCACCGACCCACTTAAGCCCTCACTTCCACCCCATAACCCAATAACCCCTCCTAACCTTTTTGGTCACTAAGGGCAATTTAGCATGGCTAATCCACCTAACCTGCACATCTTTGGACTGTGGGAGAAAACCGGAGCACCTGGAGGAAACCCACACAGACACGGGGAGAACGTGCAGACTCCGCACAGGCAGAGACCCAGCGGGGAATCGAACCTGGGACCCTGGCGCTGTGAAGCTACAGTGCTATCCACTTGTGCTATCATGCTGCCCGCGCTGCATAACCATGGTCTTTTTTAAAGAAGAGTATACGTGCATTAGAGTCAGTTTAGAGAAGATTTAAAAGTTTAATTTCTGGGATGAAGGGGCTGCCTTATGAGGAAAGCTTGAATAGGTTGGGCCAAAAGCATTGACATTTAGAAGAAACGAGTGGTTAACTTCTTGAAATATATAATATAGTGAGGGGTCTGAACAGGGTAGATTCCCCTCGTTGGGAATCTAGAACTAGGGTATGTCACTGTTTCAGAATAAGGGGTCACGCATTTAAGATGGAGATGAGTAGGAATTCATGGACAGCACGGTAGCACAGTGAGTAGCATTGTGGCTTCACAGTGCCAAGTCCCAGGTTCGATTCCCGCTTGGGTCACTGTCTGTGTGGAGTCTGCAGGTTCTCCCCGTGTCTGTGTGGGTTTCTTCTGGGTGCTCCGGTTTCCTCCCACAAGACGTGCTGCTTGGTGAATTGTGCAGGCGAACAGGCGCCGGAATATGGCAACTCGGGGTTTTTCACAATAACTTCATTGCTGTGTTAATGTAAGCCTAGTTGTGTCAGTAAAGATTATTTTAAAAAATTTTTTTAAAACTCTCTCAGAGTGTTGTTTATCTTTTGGTCCACAAGGTATACAAGGGTTGTGGGGGGAAGGGTGTGTGCAGACAGAAAAGTGCCGATAAGGCCACAGTCAGATCAGCAATGATTTTATTTGGAGTGTTGGAGCTGGCCTGATGGGGCTGCATGGCTGACTCCTATTTTAATTCAATTCAATTCAGTTTTACTTTATTATCCATCTGAAAATTCATCCTGCAAAATATTGCACATTTGTAAAAAAAATATATAAAGGAATAATAATAAAAGAAAGAAAATTACCCAAACACAATGATTGATTTAAATGAAATTTGTATTGAAAAACTACTCCTATACATTGAAATAATCAGGCAGCGAGTCACAGCTCTGAGTGCAAATCCTCGTTCATACATGAAATGAAATGAAAATCGCTTATTGTCACAAGTAGGCTTCAAATGAAGGTACTGTGAAAAGACCCTAGTCACCATATTCCAGCGCCTGTTTGCGGGAGTTGGTATGGGAATTGAACCGTGCTGCTGGCCTGCCTTGGTCTGCGTTAAAAGCCAGCTCTTTAGCCCTGTGCTAAACCAACCCCGACATACTTCAAACTCCTGTAAAAAGTTCTGATGGAGAAGGACACAAGAACCAATTTATCTTGCATCTGAGGGATTGTAGCCTTTACCTTGAATGCAACCAGCAGTAATACAGAGAGGTGATTCTCATTGTTCGTTGCACACTCTACTACAATTAAAATTGGTTTGAATGCAAACTTCAACAAAGATCTGTTTATCAAATACCCTCCCAGCCCAGTTCAATAATCTCTGTACCCTTAAACAATCTGCTTTCCTCAGTCAATACTGCTAGCGAGTTATCCAAAAGGACAACACTCTCAACAATAACTGTCGAGATGAGTTTCCTGATTGTAGGATCCACTCAAAACGTTGCAAATTGTCTGAGGTAGTGTAATCAACACAGAACAGAATTGGGTGCAACTCTGAGAAGTAATTTGAAATTACAAATCATATGGCTCAGGCAGTACAGCAGGCAGAAAATGTTTTAAAAGCGCTGAATATACCTTTTGGTGTCGAGATGTTAGTATTTATCTTAAACTCTGTAAGCAGCTGTTACGCCCACATCTAGAGTTTGCATCCACAGTTTCAGAGAGACATACAGCTTATAGAGAGAGTGCAAAGACATGTTACGAGGAAAATGGAAGGCATGAGGGGAATATATTAAGAGGAGCATTAAAGAATTATTTTGATTTAGTTGAAGTTCATAAATTAAGACATGGCCTTACTACCTCGAAGCCTGAAATGTTCTTTCCTCACAATTACAGAACCTTCATCAGTATAAACTACAGAAATTTGGTTCACATGTTGATATTCGTAAAAATGTTTTTCACACAGAATTAAAAAAAAATTTTATTCAAGTTTTCCAACAACAAATTTTCTCCCCACAGTTAAAGTAAACAAGGTGTGGTTCTACACCGAAACAAGAAAATAACTCCCCCCCCCCCAAACAGAATAATAAAGTAATAACAAACAACAATACAAGAAAGAAGAAAATAACGGGCGAAATTCTCCTACCCCACGCAGGGTCGGAGAATCGGCCGGCGGCGGCGTTATTCCCGCTCCCGCCGGGTTTTTAAATCTCCGACCGGCCAAAAACCGGCGTTGTGCAAATCCCGCCGGCAGCCTCTGAGAACAGCTGGCGCCGGCGGGATTTCATTATATTTTTACTTTCACCAAATCTCCGGCCCGGATGGGCCGAAGTCCCGCCGACGTGGCCACGGGTTACGCCGGCGAAAAATAGAGTAGCTCTAAAACGGCGTCAACCATTGATGATGGTTGACGCCGTTCAGTGACCTGGGGCGAGTGGGGGGGGGGGGGGGGGGGGGGGGGGGGGGAGAGGAGGAGGAGAGAGTCCCGGCGTTTGTGTGGGGGGCGTTTGGGGGGGGGGGGAGAGAGAGTGTCCCGGCGTTTGGGGGGGGTTGCGGCGTTGAGGGGGGGGGGTTGCGGCGTTGAGGGGGGGTTGCGGCGATGAGGGGGGGGTTGCGGCGTTGAGAGAGAGGGGGGGTTGCGGCGTTGAGAGAGAGGGGGGGTACCGGCGTTGAGAGGGGGGGTACTGGCGTTGAGAGAGATGGGGGGGCGGCGTTGGAGGGGGGTAGAGGTGGTGGTGAGGGGGGTAGGGGTGGTGGGGAGGGGGATAGGGGTGGTGGGGAGGGGGGTAGGGGTGGTGGTGAGGGGGGTAGGGGTGCTGGTGAGGGGGGTAAGGGTGGTGGTGAGGGGGTAGGGGTGGGTAGGGGTGGTGGGGGTGGGTAGGGGTGGTGGGGGTGGGTAGGGGTAGTGGGGATGGGTAGGGGTGGGGGGGTAGGGATGGGGGGTAGGGGTGGGGGGGGGTAGGGATAGGGGTGGGGGTTGGGGGCAGCGGCGCCACCCCTCTGCCCCCACCCCTACCCCACTCACCACCACCCCTACCCCCCTCCAATGAAGCCACGCCCTCTGCCCCCACCCCTACCCCCTCCCTCACCACCCCTACCCCCTTCTCACCACCCCTACCCCCTCACCACCCCTACCCCACTCACCACCACCCCCCTCCAACGCCGCACCCCCCTCTGCCCCCACCCCTACCCCCCTCCCCACTACCCCTACCCCCTCCCTCACCACCCCTACCCCCTCCTCAACCACCCCTACCCCCCTCACCACCCCTACCCCACTCACCACCACCCCTACCCACCTCCAACGCCACCCCCCCTCTCAATGCTGGTACCCCCCCCTCCCTCGCAACGCCAGTACCCCCCCTCTCCCTCTCAACGCCGGTACACACACCCCCCCCCCCCCTCTCCCTCTCAACGCCGGTACCCCCCCCCCCCTCCCTCTCAACGCCGGTACACACACCCCCTCTCCCTCTCAACGCCTGTACCCACACCCCCCTCCCCCTCCCTCTGAAGGCCGGTACACACACACCCCCCCACCCTCTGAAACCGGTACACACACCCTCCCTCCCTCTGAAGGCCGGTACACACACCCCCCCTCCCTCTGAAACCGGTACACACCCCCCCTCTCTCCTCCTCTCCCCCCCTCTCTTCTCCTCCTCTCCCTCCTCTCTTCTCCTCTCCCCCTCTCTCCTCTTCTCCCCCCCTCTCCTCCTCTATCCCCTCTCCTCCTCCCCCCTCTCCCCCCTCCTCCTCTCCCCCCTCTCCCCCTCCCCCTCTCCCCCTCCCCCTCTCTCCTCCTCTCCCCCCTCTCCTCCCCACTCTCCTCCTCTCCTCCCCCTCTCCCCCTCTCTCCTCCTCTCCCCCTCTCCCTCTCCCTCCCCTCCCCCTCTCCTCCCCTCTCTCCCCCTCTCCTCCCCCCCTCCCCCTCTCCTCCCCCTCTCCTCCCCCTCTCCCCCTCTCCTCCCCCCCTCTCCCCCTCTCCTCCCCCCCTCCCCCTCTCCTCCCCCTCTCCCCCCTCCTCCCCCCTCGTCCCCCCCTCTCCCCCTCTCTTCCCCCTCCCCCCTCTCCTCCCCCTCTCCCCCTCTCCTCCCCCCTCCCCCTCTCCCCCTCCTCCCTCCCCCTCCCCCCCTCTCCTCCCCCTCTCCCCTCTCCTCCCCCTCTCCTCCCCCTCTCCCCTCTCCTCCCCCCCCCTCTCCTCCCCCCTCTCCCCCCTCTCCCTCCCCTCCCTCCATCCCCACTCCCCCTCTCCCCCTCTCCCTCCCCTCTCCCCCCCTCCCTCCCCTCTCCCCCCCCCCCCCACCCACCCCCTCCTCCCCTCTCCCCTCCCCTCTCCCCCTCTCCACCTCTCCCCACGCCGGTACCCGTCCTCTCTCTCTCAACGCGCCACTTCTGCAGCGCATTAAAATGACGCGTATGGCGTCTGTCCGATGCTGGCCTCTCCGGGAACGGAGAATAGCCGCCTAAAAGAAGGCCCCGACGCCGGAGTCATCTGCACCGCTTTTGCTCGCCAAAAATCGGCGTCACGACGGTCCGCGGAGAGTTTCGCCCAACAAGTGCACCGTCACAAAAATAAACCCCCTTAACCAGCCCCAAACCCACCCTCCCCCCCCGTACCTCTCCCCCCCCCCCCCCCCCCCCCCCCCAGGTTGCTCCTGAGACTGAACACCCTCTACCCCTTCACCAGGAAATCAAGAAAGGGCTGCCACCGCCGAAATAACCCATGTACCGACCCCGTCAGGACAAACTTAACCTTCTCCAACTTGATGAACCCAGCCATGTCGTTGATCCAGGCCTCCGAACTCGGGGGCCGCGTATCCCTCCACTGTAAGAGAATCCTACGCCGGGCTACTAGAGACGCAAAGGCCAGAATGCCGGCCTCTCTCGCCTCCTGCACCCCCGGCTCCGAAGCTACCCCAAAGATCGCGAGCCCCCAGCCTGGCCTGACCCTAGACCCGACCACTTCAGACAAAGTCCCCGCCACCCACATCCAAAACCCTTCCAAGGCCGGACATGCCCAAAACATATGGGTGCGGTTCGCTGGGCCTCCCGAACACCGCCCGCACGTGTATTCCCCTCCAAAGAACCGGCTAATCCTGGCCCCTGTCATGTGCGCCCTATGCAGCACCTTCAGCTGAATTAAGCTGAGCCGTGCGCAAGAAGAGGACTAGTTCACCCTCTCCAGGGCGTCCGACCACGTCCATCCTCAATCTCTTCCCCTAGCTCTTCCTCCCACTTCGCTTTGAGCTCCTCTACTGAGGCCTCCTCCTCCTCCTGCATCAACTGATAATCAACTGGTTACTTCGGCTGAACACAGGGAATTGAAGGTACGCAATGTTTTTGTAGCGGGCCTCAGGTCTAACTCTGTGTGCCAACGACTGCTGGAAAAGGGGGCCCAGGACTTAGTAACGACTGTGGAAGCTGCTACCATGATGGAGGTCTCCTTCCGCAGCCTTAATTCGTTCCCCGCGGACCCCGCGACCCAATCATGTGCCCCTGACCAGCGACTCCCCCAGGCCTGTGCTACGCGGCCGCCCAGCCACCATGCTGCCCCAGCCAGCCGCTATGCTGCTCCAGCCAGCCACTATGCTGCCCCAGCCAGCCACTATGCTGCTCCAGCCTGCCATTTCTGCGGCCAGAATCAGCACCCGCGGCAGCACTGCTCTGCCCGCAACGCGACCTGCAGCAGCTGCGGGCGAAAAGGGCATTACGCAAGAGTGTGCCTCGCAAAAAGGGCCCCAGCTTCCAACTCCCCAGCGACTCGCAGTAATCGCTCCCCTCACTCGCAGCCCCGCGGGGCCCGAAACGCTGCGGCCTATGCCCCGACTCCGCCCCCTCTAGCCACGTGCGATCCATGGGGGCCGCCATCTTGGAAAACCTCCACAACGCGGCCGGCCACGTGCGACTCATGGGAGCCGTCATCTTGGACGCCATCTTCCTCACCGCCCGCCACGTGCGACTCATGGGAGCCGCCATCTTGGACGCCAACTTCCTCGCCGCCCACCACGTGCGATCCACGGGCCCGATCGGCATCTCCGCGCTGGGACAACTCAGTGGAGGAATTCGAATTAGACTATGAACTCAAAGGGCAGTCATCACGGGGCCACTCCAGCACAGCTGATCGAGCTGCCGACTACCCGCAACTCAGCGCGATCACCCTGGACCAATCACGACCAAAGAATCTACGAAACTCGATGGCAGAGGTCCATATCAACGGGTACAAAACGCCATGCCTCTTCGAATCTGGGAGCACAGAGAGCTTCATACATCCAGACCTGGTAAGACGCTGTTCGCTCCCCATTTTCCCCGCGCAGCAAACTATCAAGCTCGCTTCAGGCTCCCACTCGGTCCAGATCCAGGGGCGCACCGCCGCAACACTCACAATCCGAGGCGTTAGCTACTCGAAATTCAAACTCTACGTTTTGCCCAACTCTGCGCGCCACTCTTATTAGGCCTAGAATTCCAATGTAACCTCAAGAGCCTCACCCTCAGCTTCGGAGAGCTCCTGCCCCCACTCACGATCTGCAGCCTCGCTACGCTGCAAATTCCCCCCCCCTCCTCTCTTTGCCAATCTCACTAAGGACTGTAACCCGTACCCACTCGTAGCAGGCGGTATAGCCTGCAGGATAGGGTATTTGTCAGAGCAGAGGTCCGAAGGCTACTCATGGAGGGGGTTATAGAGGCCAGCAATAGTCCCTGGAGAGCTCAGGTGGTGGTCGTTAAGACCGGGGAAAAATTCCACATGGTGGTCGACTACAGTCAGACTATAAATAGATTTACGCTCTTCGACGCGTATCCCCTCCCCAGGATTGCAGACATGGTAAACCAGATTGCCCAGTACCGGCTCTTTTCCATGGTGCATCTGAAGTCTGGGGACGCCGGGCCCCGTACTCCTGAGGAAACACGTCAGGGCGCACAAAACCGACCCCCTTGTTGAGAAGGTGCGCCTGCTCCACTCCAACCCCCAGTACGCATTCGTCGAGTTCCCTGACGGCCATCAGGACACTGTATCCCTCCGGGATCTGGCAGCCGCCGGATCCAGCGCCCCCTCTTCCCCCACAGAAGGTCCTCTCACCCTACACCCCATGCGGCCGCCCCCGGCGCTCCCGAGCCCACGAGCTCGCTCCACCAGTTCCGTGCCCCCGCGCCGGCCAGCCCCCAGCGCCCCCAGTCCCCGGTCAAACCAGGAGAGTATGAAGCTCGGATACAACCCTCCCTGGAGTCCCCCATCGTACCCCAGCACACTACACTCATCCAGCCACCGCAAGAGGCTGCAACCCCGGTGCTCCGCAGATCTCAGTGGACAATTCGACCGCCGGACAGACTGGCTTTATAGACTAGACCACGACCCCCGCCGGACTTGATCTTTTTGCAGGGGGTGAATGTGGTGAATGTAATATAGATGTATATATGTTAATTCACACTGTCTTTGTAAGCGCAGTAGCGCTATCCTACCACTAGGGGGAGTAGCGCTGGGTGCACTCAGGAACTTGTACTGGGCTCCACCCTTGGCTCCGCCCATGACTCCTTCCCCTAGTGCAGTTGTATAAATACCCGTGTCCAGAGTCAGCCTGAGTTCACTACGAGTTCATCGACAGGCAACAGGCTGGCTCTGAAGTAAGTCGATTAAAGCCTAGATTCACATCGGAAACACGTGTCTGGTGAATTGATGGTGCCATCAGCCTGCCCTGTGCCAACTCCCAAATCCACCATCCAGTCTCCCCAGTGCAAAACGGTGATTGCCCCGTATCACGGCCCAGACTGAGGCCTTCACTTCCCCCCATGCCGCCTCAACTGCCCCCAGAATTTGAGGGATGCCACCACCACCGGACTTGTGGAGTACTTTGCCGGGGGGAGTGGAAGTGGGTCCGTCACCAAAGCCTCCAGACTCGTACCCACACAGGACGCCACCTCCAATCTCTTCCATGCGTCATCCTCCCCCTCCGTCACCCACCTGCGAATCATTGCCACATTCGCCGCCCAGTAATACCCACACAGGTTGGGCAACGCCAATCCTCCTACCTCCCTTCTTCGCTCCAAGAATACCCTCCTTACTCTCGGGGCCTTCCGCACCCATACGAACCCGAGAATAGACTTATTCACACTTTTGAAAAAAGCCTTTGGGATCAATATGGGGAGGCACTGGAAAAGAAACAAAAACCTCAGGAGCACCGTCATCTTAATTGACTGGACCCTGCCGCCAACGAGAGCGGCAGCACGTCCCACCTCGTGAACTCTTCCTCCATCTGCTCCACCAGCCTTGAAAAGTTAAGACTGTGCATGGCCCCCCAGGTCCTAGCTATCTGGACCCCAAGATATCTAAAGCTCCTCTCAGCCCTCATCAACGGGAGCTCACCTATCTCCCTCTCCCGATCCCCCAGGTGCAGGACAAACAGCTCACTTTTCCCCACATTGAGCTTGTAACCCGAAAAGTCCCCAAACTCCTCAAGTATCTTCAACACCTCTGGCATCCCCTCAGCCGGATCCGCGACGTACAACAGTTGATCATCTGCCTAAAACGACAGCCGGTGTCCCCCCCCCCCCCCCCGCATAATCCCCCTCCAACTCTTCGAGTCCCTCAGCGCCATGGCTAGGGGCTCAATCGCTAACGCGAAGAGCAGGGGAGACAAGGGGCACCCCTGCCTCGTCCCCCTGGAAAGCTGAAAGTACTCCGACTTCCTCCCGTTCATCACCACACTCGCCACCAGGGAGCTGTACAGCAACCTCACCCGGCTGATGAACCCCTCACCAAACCCAAATCTCCTCAACACTTCCCACAGGTAACTCCACTCCACCCTATCAAAAACTTTCTCCACCCATTGATGCTAATATTTCTGCCTCCCCAGCCGCCGGCGCCATCAGCATAACATTAAGGAGCCGCCCGCCGTATGTTGGCATTCAGTTGTCATCCCTTTACAAATCCCATTTGGTCCTCATGGATAACCGTTGGGACTACATCTTCCACCCTTCTGGACAGTACCTTTGCCAACAACTTTACATCCACATTAAGGAGCAAAATCGGCCTGGAAGACCCACACTGAAGGGGGTCTTTGTCCCGCTTCAGGATCAAAGAAATAATTGCCCTGGACATCGTCGGGGGCAGAGCCCCCCCTCCCTTGCCTCATTCAGTGTCCTCACAAGCAGCGGGCCCAGCAGATCCAAAAACTTTTTGTAAAATTCCACCGGGTACCCGTCAGGTCCCGGCGCTTTCCCTGTATGCATATTTCCCAGCGCCTCCATCAGTTCCTCCAGCTCGATTGGGGCCCCCAGACCCTCCACCCGCTCATCCCCTACTCTTGGGAACTCCAGCCTCTCCAGAAAGCGGTCCATCCCTCCTGCCTCCCTAGGAGGCACTGCTCGGTACAGCCCCTCATAAAAGGATCTGAACACCCCAGCCCCCCAGTCCTCAGTTCGAGTCCAATTTCTCTGCCTGGATAAAAGCCCAGGCATCCTCCGGAGAGTCAAAATAGAGCTGGCGGTCCTTGTAAGTGACCCAGAGGCGAGCCGGTTGTAACAGGCCAAACTTCACCCCCTTCCTATGAAGCACTCCTTTCGCTCAATTGAAGCCAGCCCTTCTCTTCGCCACTTCCGCACTCCGAAACTGATAAATCCTAATGTCCGCATTCTCCCACCTGCTGCTCCTTTCCTTCTTCGCCCATCTCAACACGCACTCACGGTTGGCCAAGCGGTGAAGGCAGACCAGCACCGCCCTAGGCGGCTCGTTCAGCCTGGGCTTCCGCAGCAGCACACAATGGGCACCCTCCAGCTCCAGGGGTCCCCGGACCGACCCCGCACCCATCAACGAGTTCAGCATCAGGACCACGTAGGCCTCCAAATCCGAACCTTCCAGCCCCTCTGGGAGGCCCAAAATCCGCAGGTTCTTCTGGCTGGAGCGGTTCTCCATCTCCACCATCATTGCCAACCATTTCTTGTGAAGCGTCTCGTGCGACTCCACCTTCACTGCCAGGCCCAGGAGCTCGTCCTCATTCTCCGAAGTCTTTTGCTGCAGCTTTCGAATCTCCGCGGCCTGAGCCGTCTGAGTCACCGTGAGCTTGTCCAGCGAGGCCTTAAATGGCTCCAGGATCTCAGCTTTTAGCTCCCTGAAGGAGCGCTGAAGCAGCTCCTGCTGCTCCCGCGCCCACTGCTGCCACGCTGCTGGTTCCCTGCCCACTGTCATCTTGTTTTTTCTGCCTCGCACCTTCTTCTGCAGCAAAGTCGACTTTTTGACCGCTCCACTTCTAGTCCAGCCCATCCACCGGCCGTTGAGCACAGTGGCTGCATTCCCACCCGGGGAAAAGCCGAATCAGTGCCGTTGTGGGCCCTTAAAAGGGCCCGAAAGTCCAAAAATAGCGGGAGCTACCGAACGTGCGGCTTAGCTCCGCATCACCGCAACCGGAAGTCCCGTCTCCGCTTCTTCAATGGCCTTAGTGAGATATTTTCACAGTTGTTCCCTCTGCTGCTAGAACTCAGCTTTCATAAAGGCCCTCAAGTCAGCTTGAGGCCTCTAAGCCCGCTCTTCCCCCGCCTGCATGCTGGAAGAGGCTTTTATCTTTGCTGCAGCTTCAGCCAAATCTTTCATTGTTTCTGCGGGTCTGGTAACCAAGAAACATACCATTCCTGGGGGAAAGTACTCCTCCAACATTCACCTACGCCTTTTCATCAAAATTCCATCCCGTATTGATTAAAAAAGAGCTCTTTTCAGTAACCTTGGGCAGGAGCTGCCTTGTGTGTGACCACTCACTCCATGGTGCACATCGGAATCCCTTTTTCACATAGAATTGTTGATATTTGGAATGCTTTGTCTGATTTTGTTGTGAATGCTGAAAATGTAGTGGGCGGAATGCTCCGTCAAATGATGCTGGATTGGGTGGAGAATCACGGGAGGTGAAAATCATAGCTGCTGCCGGGCGCCCACCAGAATACCATGCTCCGGTGCCTCAACAGCTGCGTCAATGCATTCTCCCTATTCAGTAGCTCCCTGGTTGGGTCTCTCTAGTCATGTGGTCCTTATAGGGATCTTCTTATTCATGGGGTCCCTGTTTAAGGGTTTTCCTATTTAGGGGGTCACTGGGGGAGGTCTCACTATTCAGGATGTTGCTGAGGGGTCTCCCTATTAAGAGGGTCCCTCAGGGGATGCCCCTCTATTTAGGGGGCCTCTTGGGGGGTCCCCCTATTCAGGGGGTTTCTTGGGGGGGCCCCCTATTCAGGGGGTTTATTGGGGGGCCCCCTATTCAGGGGGTTTCTTGGGGGGGGCCCCTATTCAGGATGTTGCTGGGGTCTCCCTATTAAGAGGGTCCCTCAGGGGGTGCCCCTCTATTTAGGAGGCCTCTTGGGGGGTCCCCTATTCAGGGGGTCTCTTGGGGGGGGGGGGGCCCTATTCAGGGGGTTTCTTGGTTTTTTTTCCCATTTTGTGGGTCTTGGGGGTGGCATGGGGGAGGGTCTGGTAAAGGAGAGATGGGCAGGTAGTGCATTGTGGGGGCAGGGATCTGGCCCTCGGATGGACTTTGGGGGGAACCCCCTTGATGGGTTACCCCTTGGCCCACCGCGACGAGCACCACGTCAGGCTCATGTTTGGTGAGACCTGTAGTAATCCTGGCCCATGTGATTCCCAGCCCAGGCAATCATGGAGGACCGGTGATTAGCGTGAGGCCCGCTAAATGGATGCAAATAGGTCATTAAGACCCATATTGCATTAATTTACATCCTCCTGCTGATGCTCGGCATGAAACGCGATCCCACCGTTGACAGGGGGTCAGAGCATTGTGTTTGGATTGGCGCTCGCCGACCTGACCCCTGATCCTGATTTTTCGATTCTCCGTCCCATCGAGAACCATGCTTCAGGCGTCCCAGGTTGGTGAATCCACCCCAATGTGTAATTGATTGAATTCACAGGCAGATAAAAGCCACATGCAGTAATTCAATGTTAACGAGGCAAAGATCTTTCTTACCAGAAACTTTTGATACCAACATTTATGCACATGCATACATATACCCCCTCCTCAAGATTTATTGGTAACAGGAATGGATCCATCCTGGTGTAGTAGATCAAATCCATCAACATCAAATACATTGGGGAATTGTTGGGGTGGGATGGAAAATGCAATGGACGATGTAAAGGTCCATTGACCTTGGGCGGAAATTTCCAATCTTGGGACGGACGTGACTGGAAAATTCTGCCCACTGTCTGGAATGTCCACAATTAGCTGGGCTTTGGTGAAACAGAGAAACACTCAACTCCCCGAATTCTGACAAAAATCATGTGCAGCCCTGAATCAGTGATCTTACATTAGTATGAGTAATGACAGGAAGTAGTGGACATTACCCACTCCTTTTCACTCACTAACTCATGCCTCCTTATTTCCCCGGCCACCTGAATTGAGGCCTACTCAGTCTCAGAATTGTGTTGTCCTTTCTTGATAAATGTTCCTTCTCTTTTTCGCAGATGATCGCAGGCTTTCACTTTCCATCTCTGCCTCAATTGAGACTGTTTCAGCCCTGAATGTGGCTCTTCTCTTGTCTGCACCCACATGGGTATGGGTGTAATGTTGCAGATCCATGCGCTTGAGAAGAGCCTGGGGTTTGTATATAATGTAATGGTTGGCAGCTTCACTCATAATCATCCTCAGCAACCTCGCTTCCCACTGACCCTTCTTGGCCACAGCACTTGTACTTTCCTTCAAACTTGCTGGTTCAGTAGCCTTCCTCTCCTGTCCCCGGTAAAGGCCCATTCTTCCCCTGGCCCTGCTAAAATTCTTATTTATTACATTCTTACATTTGTTCAATAAAGGAGAGAAATATAAACTTGGAAACTATAGGCTAGTTAGCCTATGGTGATGGTGATCTTACTGTTTGAATTTGCAGCAAATCTTTTCCAATCATTGCCCCTGTTCTCGCTGACCTACATTTGGGCCAGGATAGCATCATTAGCCACCATTGGGCTGCCTCTTAACTTTGAAAGAAAACATTCCTCCACATATTCTGTCAACTGCTCTACAAAGTAACTGTATAAGCTCTTTGGCTTTTCCACTTTGAAGGCCAGGATTTCCGGCTAACACCCACAGCGCGTTTTCCAGCGGGGTAGTTGGCTCAACATTGTCAATGGCCCTTTGCATTGCTTCCACAGGCTGGGGAACACATCATTGCGGAGGGGCAGGGAGGTGGGGGTGAGCGGGGGGGGGGGGGGGGGGGGGGAGGTATCACCTTCGGCGGGACCGGAATATCCCGCCAGCTGGAAGGCCCGGAAAATCCCAACCCAAATTGCACTCAAATTGGTTTCAAATTTTTCACTCTGGCCTTTAAATCCCTCCCTGGTTTGAACCACCACCCACCCCCTCCACCCCCACCCCACCCCCAACCCCCCCACCCCCATTTGTAATCTCATCCAGCCTTACACCCACTGCAATCATAGAGTCATAGAAACTCGACAGTGCAGAAGAAAGCCATTTGCCCCATCGAGTCTGCACTGTCCCTCTGAAAGAGCACCCTACCTAGGCCCACTCCCCCGCAACCCTGTAACCTCAAGGACAAAGTCAACAACTTCAGTCTTCCCAGTCCACCTTTCCGGGCCTGTGAGTCCCTGAAATGCAATGTTGCTCAGCATGCCAACTGGAGATTTCTAAGTTGAAAGGCCAAATAACTTATACAGTTACTTTGTAGAGCAGTTGATAGAATATGTGAAGGAAGCTTCTTGAATGTTTTCTTTCAAAGTTAAGAGGCAGCACAGTGGTGGCTAATGATGCTATACTGCAACAGACCCCTGAGGCTTGTAGCAGAGCTCATCTATGAATCCTGATACACAGAGAATTCTTGGTGGTACCAGCGAACTCACCAGAAATCTGCTCTGGCCAGAAAAGGTACTGGGGGCATCATTGTGGTGGGCTGAATATAACCCTAACAGCAATGAGCCCATATTCACTCAGTCACTCAGGTAGATATCACCACATAAAGTGAATAGAAGCAGGAATTTGTAAAGGGACATTGATAGATTGAGTGAGCAGGCACAAAAAACAAATGCTTAACACTGCTAATGGGATGTTAGTCTTTATCTCAAGCACGCTGGAATACAAACGCGAGGACGTTATAGAACATAGCACATACAGTGCAGAAGGAGGCCATTCGGCCCATCGAGTCTGCACCCACCCACTTAAGCCCTCACTTCCACCCTATCCCCGTAACTCAATAACCCCTCCTAACCCTTTTTGGTCACTAAGGGCAATTTATCATGGCCAATCTATCTAACCTGCACATCTTTGGACTGTGGGGGGAACCCAGTAATGTGGCAATTATTGTAGGGTATTGCGCACTGTTCAGTCGATATCAATGAAGTTTTTGTAGTTTAGGTTAACTGGATGTAATTACTAACGACAAGAACTATGTACATATAGACAGGATAGGGTTCAAGCTAGAAGCCACCTCCATGATTGTTTGTACACACAGCTCTGCCCAACATTAGACTGGTCCATAGGCATGAATCATATGCTTTATTACATCACTGTGTAGGTGATATTCTACCCAGTCCCATGTTAACCCTATATGTGCCAGATGCTTATATGACAATCGCTATTCAAATTTATTAGATCACGGACTGGATTTTACTGAACCCCTAGCTGAGTGTATTTTAGGTGGGCTGAGGGAGGGGCATGTAAAATATGTTGGGTCACGAGTTCACCTTCTTTCTGTCTACCACCAACCCAGTTCTGCTGATACGGGGGTTTGGTAAGGCGGTTACTAGCCCTTGAACCCTGCAGCCTATTGAGCTTTAGATGGCAAAATATTGCCTACTTAAGCCCTCCATGCAACCCCACTGCCTTGACACACTGGGCAGTGGCAGGCAGGTGAGAGGGAGAAGGTTGTTTTATAATCACATTTTTGAAAAGGCAGGAAGCAAGGGTGGGGGGAGGGGGAGATCACATGAGGTGTCCCTTCCCCACACTCTTCCCCACTGCAAGATACAACCCTTTTCATTTCTTCCTCCTGGCTGGCCTACAAACCCGATTCCCCCGCAGTCCTTGGCTTCACCCCTCTGTGACCACTACTGAGTTCTGATGCCACTGGGGTTGCTAGAGTTGCTGCAGGCCGGATTTCATCACACTGTGGGGTGGAGATCTGACCCTCAACCTTGATAATACTGCTGGTCATGTGTGATAGCTGGGTGGGGGGGGGGGGGGGGGGGGGCTTGTTCAACATCAGTCTGTTAGAAACACACTTTCCTTCCATGTTTGTCAGCAGTAGATTCATCCTGCCCACCTCTCACTGCTTTTAAAACAGAGGAAATATTTAAAGTCAAGACAATTCATTTGGGTATTTTGCAAAAGGAAATTGTGAAAGAAAGTGCAAAACTAACAGTGGTGTTGCAACACTCCGGCCACATACACGTGCAATTCCAGCTTAAGGGTTCTAATTTAAGTGAATTAACTAATAATTCATCTCAGTTTTTTGAGACCTTTGGCCCTCAACTGCGACAATGACTTGCAGGCAGCAGATTTGTAAATAAAACACAAAAAAACGGTTTTATAAGAAGAGAAGAGGTAACCATGTAATAGTGATAAAAGAAAAATGTCTCCTAATCTAATTATCACCCCCCCCCCCACACTTTCACGGTCCCATCGTCTACCAACACACATGCAAGACAGACACACGGTGGGGAAGAGAAGACTCAAAATAATGGAGATTAAAAGGGGGCGAGAGATGGGGGTGTCTTCGCTGCTGAGGTTGTAGTCTCTGTAGTTGGCTATCTTCTTGGGAAGCAGAGTGCTGAAACCACCAGTTGGTTTGTATCTCCTGGCCAGAACCTTCAGGCCGGACTCTCAGGCTGTGGGATCCCCTCTAGGGAGACACTTTAACTTATGTTAACCAGAGCAAGCCCCAGGGAAGATACACTTCAGGCCTGGTCAGTTTCTTATCTGTTTCCAGCATCAGCAGGCTGACCAGCCGCCGATCTCAGATGAACAGAGTATCAGAGCAGCAGCTTCCACGAGGCCTTCCAGCAATCTGGTAACATCACAGGGAGAGGAATCCAGAAAGCTTCCCCCAGCTCTCTCTTCAGGCTTTAAATACTCACTAGCTGGATAGAGAGAAAATACTGGTTGCTCTGTTTACCTGGAGTGAGCCCCACCAAGGTATTAGAGAGAGAAATCTACCCTTTCTGGGGGAGACATTTAAAAGGGTCCTGCTCAGCTCTTGAGTTCAAATCAAAACTGGAAAAAACAGAGTCACAGAGCCAGGAGCATTTCCAAAACGATCCGTATTGAGGATCTGTCAAGGCTCAATGTAAACCCACTGATTGGCTGGGAACCAAATCCATCAAAATGCATAATTAATGGACCATGCCAAATAACACATTATCCAGGCGGGTAATCTTGGACCAGTCTAAAAAGGACATTATACTGGGGTGTCCTCGTTTAAAAGTAAATGCTGCTGTATTGTAGAAGCCTGCATAACAGAACATAAAGGAATTATGCAAGGAAAGCAAGGGTTAAACACGGGGATTCTTACAATGACACAAATATTCCAGTTTCCTGATTGTTGGAGATCAGATATAGAATCTTCAGTCACCTGTGGAAATCCCAACATACTGGAAATTGCTTGGGAAGTTTGAACTTCCAAAGGGAAATTCTCTTCACAGTGCCATGAACTCGGGTTCAATTTCGGGCTTGGGTTGCTGTCTGTGCAGAGTCTGCAAGTTCTTCCCGCGCCTGCGTGGGTTTCCTCCAGGTTCTCAGGTTTCCTCCCACAAGTACAGAAAGGTGTGCTGTTCGGTGATTTGGACATTCTGAATTCTCCCTCAGTGTACCCGAACAGGCGCCGGAATGTAGCGATTAGGGCATTTTAACAATAACTTCATTGCATTGTGAAACAAATGAAGATTATTATTAACTACAGCTTTTCACACTCCACATTCTGCAAGGACTCCATCCCACTCTCAAAGTTCCTTTGCCTCTGTGCCATCTGTTTCAATGATGCCGCTTTCCAAAATGGTGCTGCTGACATGTCTTCATTCTTTCTTAATCGTGGTTTCCCACCCACTGTTGTCGAAAGGGTTCTCACCATATCCAACCCATCTCCCATACCTCTGCTCTCACCCCTTACCCTCCCTCCCAAAACCAGGATAAGGTCCACCTTGTCCTTACTTTTCACCCCATCAACCTTCACAGGCAAGGAATCATCCTTCTTCAGTTCCGCCAAATCCAGCATGATGCCACCACCAAACACATCTTCCCCTCACGGCCCCTGTCAGCATTTTGCAGGCACCATTTCCTCCAGGATACCTTGGTGCAATCCTCCTTCACCCCAAAAAAACCATTGTCTTCCTATGGCACCGTATTGTATTGTTCTGTGATTCTGTGATTAGTTGTTTTCCTTTTGCGGAAGAGAAAACGAATGATAAAAGTTACTATTCCCTCAATTATATACTTTCCAAATTGACAAGTTTTGCCGTGTGTAACTGTTCTTACTATTTTATATGAAAAAAATTATTCTGGGGGGATAAAAGAACAGAATTGCATTGCTGAAACATGTCACAAAAAGTGAAGTAAGAGAGTGGCTTGCCACTTAAATTACCAAACATTGTAGAAATTCCTGTACAATGCAGAACATAAAATGATGGCTTTGGGTTTGATTGCTCCTGACAGGGGTTACAAGGTACATTATAATTTTATTTCAATGTTGATGCAGCTCTGGCATATAATAATGAACAGGTTTGGTGCAAGCACGATTTACTGCAATGCGTAGTATGATTCGTAGCAGAAGAGTCACATCATTGTCTCTTGGTTTATGACCTTTTATAGCACACTGAGAAAATTATACCCAGATTTCCATCAGACACGTTCGGATTTTTGTTAACACAGTATAAAAAATCTTATGCTGTGAAATTTGAATTATGTTTCTGCATTATTTTGATGGTGCTGGGAGGGAGAGAGGAAGTAACTCCATGTATATCCGGGATAGTATTACATTATAATATAATAATAATTTTATTGTCACAAGTATGCTTACATTGACACTGCAATTAGGTTACTGTGAAAAGCCCCTGGTCGCCACATTCCGCCGCCTGTTCGGGTACACAGAGGGAGAATTCAGAATGTCCAAATTACCTAACAGCACGTCTTTCGGGACTTGTGGGAGGAAACCGGAGCACCCGGAGGAAACACACACAGACACAGGGAGAACGTACAGACTCCGCACAGTGACCCAAGGTTTGGACCCTGGCGCTGTGAAGCAACAGAGCTAACCACTGTGCTACCATGCCGCCCTTATAATTATATCCTTATAATTAACATTCATACTTTACCATACACTAGGCTTTATAATAATTACCAAGGATATCTCATTTAAAATTACATACCATTGTTCTCCTTTAGTTTATCTGCCTTCGTAAGTCAAAGCTGTAAATATACATGACCAGGGTAGCAAAGACAGGTCAGAATAACATATTTGGCATTAATGTTTGTTGAGGCATAGTTATTTAGTTATATTTTCAAAAGATAGGCAAACTGGTGGTAAATATCGAACAACAGATCAGAAAAGGCAAACCAATAATTAGAGGTTTGATAGCATCAACTGAATGACAGAACCATTAGAATGATGAAGCAGAGAATGAGGCTCTTCAACCCAACACACCTGTGTGTTCGCTCTTTGAACGAGTTATCCAATTTGTCCCATTCCTTTACACATAGCTTTGCAAAATTCTGCTTTCCAAATCACGTGTGTTCCCGGGACGAAACATCTCATTTTATTCCTTTTCCTGAATGGCCATCAATGCAGCTGCTGCCTGCTCATGCTGTTGAACACATGCTGAACGTATATGATTACTCTATTCCTTTAAGAATTTTATGCAGTACTTTCACACTCCCATGCAAGATCTTTAGTTGGAGAGATAATTGTGTTATTCATACAAGTTGAAGGGACAGGATTTGGCTTGAGGAACTTTAATTAGCTTTGCAAAAGCCATTAATACTCCAGAAAATAACATTACCAGAAGGGTGAAATTTTAGAATAAGACAGTTATGATTCATTGGAAACATTCAATGAAAATTCCTCAGCATTTGTTTTGCTTTCTTTGTATAGTGAGTATTACCAACTGAGTAATTTTACCCCTTTCCCCAAAATGTTATCAATATTTTTAAGTCTGGGGCTGCACGGTAGTGCAGTGGTTAGCACTGCTGTTTCACGACGTCGAGGTCCCAGGTTCGATCCCGGCTCTGGGTCACTGTCCATGTGGAGTTTGTACATTTTCCCGGTGGGTTTCGCCCCCACATCCCAAAATGTGCAGGATCGGTGGATTGGCCATGCTAAATTGCCCCTTAATTGGAAAAAATGAATTGGGCACTCTAAATTTAATTTAAAAATATATTTTTATGTCTGGCTATACAACCATAATATCCATAAATTATCCATAAATCTCTGAATTAGGGTTAGTAACTAGTCTTTGCTGGTTATTTACCCATACTAATAAGTGCAATCCAAAAACAATTTACATAAAACAGATACCTTGACAATGACTGAATTATGTCAAATTCTCACACTTGATGTGTCTGTCAAAGTCACTGTGCCTTTGCTACACTTCTTGTCTGGCTACACATAATGAAACTTGTTCATTGACAAAAGAGATCGGAAGAAACTTGGGCTGCACAAACAAGGCAATACATGATAAATGGCAGGACCCTGGGAAGCACTGAAGATCAAAGTGACCTTTGCGTGCATGTACACTGTCCCTTAAGGTAGCAGGGCAGGTAGATGCAGTCGTTAAGAAGGCACATGGTATACTTGCCTTTATTAGCATAGAATTTAAGAGCAGGAATGTTATGCTGGAACTGCATAAAACGTTGATTAGGACACAGCTGGACTATTGTATGCAGTTCTGTAATCTACGTTATAGAAGGAAGGTGAAAGCACGGGAAAGGTTGCAGAGGAGATTGAGAATTACAGCACAGGAACAGGCCCTTTGGCTTTCCTAGCCTGCGCCGACCATGCTGCCCATCTAACCTAAAACCTTTTACAATTCTGTGGCCCATATCCCTCTATTTCCATCCTATTCATGTATTTGTCAAGATGGCCCTTAAACGTCACTATCGTACTGCTTCAACCACCTCCTCTGGCAGTGGGTTTCAGATACCCACTTCCCTCGGTGTGATAAACTTCCCTCGCGCATCTCCTCTAAACTTTACCTCTCGCACCTTAAACCTTTGTCACCTAGTAATTGACTCTTGCATCCAGGGAAAAAGCGCTTGACTATCTATTCTATCCATACCACTCATTGTTTTGTAGACTTAACAGGATGTTGCCTGTGTTGGAGAGTTTTAGCTATGAAGAGAGATGGAATAGAACGTGATTTTTCGCCTTGGAGCAGAGGAGACTGAAGGGGGACATGATTGAGATGTATAAAATTGTGAGGGGCATTGATAGAGTAGACAGGAAGAAAATGCTCCCCTTGGGTGAGGAATCAATGACCAGAAGGCATAGATTTAAGGTAAAAGGCAGGTGGGATAGAGGGGATGTGAGGAAAATGTTTTCCCCAAAGGATGGTGGGAGTCTGGAACTCACTGCCTTAAAGGGTGGTGGAGTCAGAGACCCTCATAACATTAAAGAAGTATTTAAATGTGTACTTGTGATGCTCAGGCATAAACGGATATGGGCCAAGTGCTGGAAAATGAGATTGGATTAGTTAGGTGGTTGTTTTTTGACCGGCACAAACGTGATGGGCCTTTTCTGTGATGTAGACCTCAATTTCAACGTTCCCCCTGATTATTATGTGCGATGACAGCCAGCTTCCCCAACATGAAAAACAATGTTTTGTCCATCGCATACACTCATGGCATCATATTAAAGTGAATAAGCTATACTTTGTGAGAATGCAGTCACACTGCCCATTTCAAGACTTTAGAATCCAACAAAAGCTAAGAATCACTGCTCAAATTAAACAATATTGGCCGTGATCTGACAGAACTGTTTAAAGTGTGATCTTACCAGGACCCAGCTGTGTCCTGGGGTACAGCAGACTTCCGCCTGCTGTCTCACCTGGACATTCCAGCCTCCACCTGATGTGCATCAACAACTGTGTGGTGCTCACCAGAATGTGCCCCAGAAGCCTGACCACGATTGTTGCCCACCGAGGTATGTGTTTCTGAGCTAGTGGAGGGTGGGAATCACAGTTGTGTCATGATTACGGTGGTCTCCTAGGAGCACCCCCTGTTGTTTTCACATGGCAGGTGGGGGGGGGGGGGGGCGACCACCCTAGATGGGCCGGCACCGTCGGATGGAGATCCTGCGGATGAATGGACATCTGGTCAGTGGGAGGGATGGGTTATTCTGTGTGGAATTGACAACTCATGTGTGACAGGTTATTTAGGTGGGGACCGGTGAATCCTCACCTCTGCGCCGTAAGCCAACCTCTAAATTGGTGACCGATCTGTCCTTGGCCACCCCTGCAACCTCCAGGGCCCATTCCTCATAGGGGGTGAGTACGGTGATGTCTGGAAACCCGCCGCACGTCTGTACCCCTCTCCTGTCTGTTGTGGGCCAACATCTCCTGCGACGACACAGAGGGGGCATGGTGAGCCACATGCTTTATTCATCATGGGTGTGTGTGTGTGTGTGTGTGGGGGGGGGGGGGGGGAGTGATGGGGAGTATGGGGGTGTTATGGGGTATGGGGGGATGGGGAGTATGGCAGGGCTGGGAGTCAGCGTGAGTAGCACTGTTGGACATGGGTAGGCCGGGGAACAGTATGGCGCTGAGCAGGGGAGGTGCCAGGTGCACGTTCGTGGAGGGGGGGAGGCAGGGGACCGGTGCCAACCCGCCCATGCAGACTGGTGGAGGTCGTTGATCTTCTTGTGGTACTGGGTGCTGGTCCTCCTGCTGATGCTCCACGAGCTGACTGGCACCATCACCTCCTCCCAGGCAACACAGGCTGCCTTGTGGCTGACCCTCCGACCCTCTCGGGGAAACAGATCATCCAGACTGCACTCGACTGTGTCCAACAATCTAGCCTTGACGGCACCTCCGAATCACGACGCTGGTCTCCCCGGTGGCATCGCTGTGAGTTGTGTGGAGTTTGCTCGACTGGGTCTGTGAACTGCTGCTCCCTCTTATTGGCAGGGTGCTGGCAGGCGCAGTCCCGGCGAATCAGCCGGCAGGCCCATCATTTTGTGGAGCCTTGTTAAGTGGACCAATTAACGTTTGATCCAGTGACAGCCTCACTGGGTAAAATCTCGGAAAGCTCGTGGCAGTTCCCACTCGCTACCACACTTAGAAACATTTTGCCATGACATCGTGCCCTTAGTCACTTTTTTGAACACTGGGGAATTTCTCACCTGTTTCGCCCACACTTATAATGATTTTTATCACTTGGGAGCTGAACTCGCTGGCGATGCATTTCAGAAATTACGATCTTTTGTGCATCCCCAGTTTTCTACATCTCACCATTACTCATGGTGCCTTGAGCTGTCCAGACCCCAAGCTCCTTATTTCACTGTAAAGGTGTCAACTATGGCTCAGTTGATAGCGCTCTTTTTTCTAAGTCATGTTGCTCGTGATGCCTCCCCTTAATTTGCTCTGTTTTAATTACCTTTGCTCAAGAGTTGCCAGGTATCTTTCTGATACCACCACAGGGTTTAAAGCCAAGTACTGATCAATGACTCAATACACCAGTTAGTAAGTTTGAAATCAATACACATTTATTATACACACAGTCAATTATTACTCATGCATAAACTCTACTCACTAAACTACAACTGCTACTAAAACCTATACTTAGCTTCGAGTGGCCCACCAAGTCAGAGGACCAATGGCCGTTGTCCGGTTCTGATACTGCTGGCTTCGAACTGGTATGGAATAGTAGCTAGGAGCGCCTATCTCGTAGCGTGCGTTGACCTTAGACTTACTTGGCTGGTGCTTGGCGGGCCTCTCGTTGCTGAGAGCCAAAGACCAAGGTGAGAGTTCTTCCAAGGGCTTCCAAGAGAGCGAACTGAACTTGGGGACGCTATCTTATAGTCCCCAGGGGTTTCGCACCCTTCTGGGCGGACCCCGGACTTGGTCCCAATTAATTGGACCATGTCCCAATCGTTCCTATTGATTTTCTCCAATACCGGAGGTGTTCCCTGATCGTTGGCCATTGGCCTGCCTTTGTTTTAGCTCCCACTGGCGCCGGGGAGTCTGTTGTGGTCTCGATTGTTTCAATGTTTCTTTTTGTCCCTGGAGATAGCTCATTAATATGTTAATGGCTATTGGTTTCAGTTCTGTCTGGGTTCTGCAAATCATTTTTTTTTTTAAATAATTTTTATTGAAATTTTTTACAGAAAATATAACAACAAACAATGGAAAGCAACAATAAAACACCATAATAACTGCAACACCCCCAAGACCGTAGCAACACATGTATCTCGCCCCCCCCACCCCCCCCCAAACCCAGTAAACAACAAGAAAACTTAAAAATAAATTAAAATGAAGCAAACATAGTCAATGCCCCCCCCCCCCCTTTTCCCCCCCTCCCCCCCCCGGGTTGCTGCTGCTGCTGACCCAGTACCCTATCGCTGAGCCAGAAAGTCGAGGAAAGGTTGCCACCGCCTAAAGAGCCCTTGTACTGATCCTCTCAGGGCAAATTTGACCTTCTCCAGCTTAATAAATCCCGCCATGTCATTGATCCAGGTCTCCACGCTTGGGGGTCTCGCATCCTTCTACTGTATCAAGATCCTCCGCTGGGCTACTAGGGACGCAAAGGCCAGAACACCGGCCTCTTTTGCCTCCTGCACTCCCGGCTCCACCCCAACCCCAAAAAACGCACGTCCCCAGCCTGGCTTGACCCTGGATCCTACCACCCTCGACACCGTCCTCGCCACCCCCTTCCAGAACTCCTCCAGTGCCGGGCATGGCCAGAACATATGGGCATGGTTCGCTGGACTCCCCGAACACCTGACACACCTGTCTTTGCCCCCAAAGAAACTGCTCATCCTAGATCCGGATATGTGGGCCCAGTGCAGCACCTTGAATTGGATGAGGCTAAGCCGCGCACATGAGGAGGAAGAGTTAACCCTGTCCAGGGCATCAGCCCATGTCCCATCTTCGATCCGTTCCCCCAGTTCCCCCTCCCACTTAGCCTTTAGCTCCTCTACTGACGCCTCCTCCACCTCCTGTATTACCTTGTAGATATCAGATATCTTCCCATCCCCGACCCAGACCTCCGAAAGCACCCTGTCACTCACCCCCCTCGCGGGAAGCAAAGGGAATCCCTCCACCTGCCGCCTAGCAAACGCCTTAACCTGCAGATACCTGAACATGTTCCACGAAGGGAGCCCAAATTTCTCCTCCAACTCCCCCAGGCTCGCAAACCTCCCCTCAATGAACAGGTCCCTCAGCTGTCTGATGCCCGCTCTGTGCCAACCCTGGAACCCCCCATCAATGTTCCCTGGGCCGAACCAATGGTTCCCCCCTAGCGGAGCCTCCATCGAGCCCCCCACTTCCCCCCTATGTCGCATCCACTGTCCCCAAATCTTGAGGGTAGCCGCCACCACCGGACTCGTGGTATACCTCGTAGGAGGGAGCGGCAACGGAGCCGTTACCAGGGCCCCCAGGCTCGTGCCTCCACAGGACGCCATCTCCAACCATTTCCATGCTGCCCCCTCCCCGTCCATCACCCACTTGCGCACCATCGACACATTGGCCGCCCAATAATACCCCGAGAGATTGGGTAACGCCAGCCCCCCACCATCTCTACCCCGCTCCAAGAAGACCCTCTTTACCTTCAGGGTCCCATGCTCCCAAACAAAGCTCATGATGCTGCTCGTCACCCTCCTAAAAAAGGCCCTAGGGATAAAGATGGGCAAACACTGAAAAAGGAACAAGAACCTCGGGAGAACCGTCATTTTGACGGACTGCACTTTACCCGCGAGCGATAGCGGCACCATGTCCCATCTTTTGAATTCCTCCTCCATCTGCTCCACAAGCCTGGTAAAATTAAGCTTATGGAGAGTCCCCCAACTCCTGGCCACCTGCACCCCCAGGTATCTGAAACTCTTCACTGCCCTCTTAAATGGGAGCCTCCCAATTCCTTCCTCCTGATCACCCGGGTGCACTACAAATACCTCGCTCTTGCCCAGATTCAACTTATAGCCCGAGAAGCTCCCAAACTCAGCCAACAGCTCCATCACCCCCAGCATTCCCCCCTCTGGGTCCGCCACATACAACAGCAGGTCGTCCGCATACAGCGATACCCGATGTTCCTCCCCACCCCGCACCAGGCCCCTCCACCTCCCCGACTCCCTCAGCGCCAAAGCCACAGGTTCTATCGCCAGTGCAAAAAGCAAGGGGGACAGGGGGCACCCCTGCCTGGTCCCACGGTAGAGCCTGAAGTACTCTGATCTCCTTCCATTGGTAACTACACTCACCATCGGGGCCTCGTAGAGCAACCTCACCCATTTGATGAACCCCTCTCCGAATCCGAACCGCTCCAGCACCTCCCACAGGTACCCCAACTCAACTCTATCAAACGCCTTCTCTGCATCCAGCGCCACCACTATCTCCGCCTCCCCCTCCACCGCCGGCATCATAATAACATTTAACAATCTCCGCATATTCGTATTAAGCTGTCTTCCCTTGACAAATCCTGTCTGATCTTTGTGTATCACCCCTGGCACACAGTCCTCTATCCTGCTGGCCAGGATCTTCGCCAGCAACTTAGCATCCACATTGAGGAGCGAGATTGGCCTGTATGATCCACACTGCAATTATTGTGCTTAGAATGAAGGTTGAGAAGGCTGAGGGCCACACCTCCCTGGCTGTATTACAACAACAGCTATGACATTTATCCCGCTTCAGGATCAGAGAGATCAGTGCCCGTGACATCTGGGTTCTGCAAATGTTAATACACAGGGAACCTTGCACCTGCTTGTTTTCTCTGGTGTTGTCCGTTTTTCCCTGCACTCCTTGCGAGTGTCCATTTTGAATCGGGACGTGGCCACCCCAGGTGGCTACAGTCACAAGTTTCAAGTCACACTCCATTCATTGTGCACAAATATCAGAACGAACACTCAGGTGTTTTGCTGGATGGGTGCTGCACTGTCAGAGGTTCCATCTGTTTGGGTGGATGTAAAGATCCCACGGCACTATTTTGATTGTGAGCAGCAGAGTTATCTCAGTATTCTGGCCAATATGTATCCCTTAATCAACATCTTGAATAATTTTCTGTTCATTACCACACTGCTTATTGTGGGAGTTTGATGTGTGCAAACTGGCTGCAATATTTCCCACATTACAACAGTGACCACATTTTTAAAGCAGTTCAATGAATGTAAATCTCTTTGTGATGTGATGTTTAAGAATTCAAGTCTTCCTCCCAAATATCTCCATCTCACTACTGACTCGCCACCTCCGAGACACTCCTCCAAATTTCTGACCGTGCTTTTGGCTATCTGTTTTACTATCAGCTTCTTTTGGTGAGATATCAATTTTCTTGCCTCAAAGGTGTCCTGTGTAGTGTTTTGAGACATTTTTTAACATTAGGAGTGCTATACAAATGTCATAGCTGTTGTTGTAATACAGCCAGGGAGGTGTGGCCCTCAGCCTTCTCAACATTCATTCTAAGCACAATAAAATGCCACAGGCGAAAGTCGAACAGGCATAAGGAAACATTCTGCTCATAGCCATTCATGAATCAGTACTCCTTCATGTCAAAAAATACTCAGGGGAAGCAGTGCAGAAGGAAGTACACTCTGGATGAGAGACTGACATGTCCATCATCAAGAATAATTTGATATTGCTGTCAATCGTGAAGAATGGAGCCGTCAGACTGAGCTTGTGACAGGTAGTGAGAGAACAAACACCAGGGAATAACCAAATTAACAAATTTTATTTCACAAGTATATCCACTGATGATTGCCAATTGTCCTGATGAGTAAAAGATGAAAAGCTTTGATAGCATGTGTCTTTCTTCAGCAATTCTCAAATGAGTTCATGGAAGATTGCTAAAATTGCCACACAAACAATGTCATACTTTTCTGCTTCCCTTTAAATTCATTATGTTTCTAGTTCTGTTCTGCTTGTTCCCCCGTGGGCCTATGACTAGTGTCGCTGTGGCACCAGCCTCACGTTCTTTACATCTCAGCTGCTTCCGAACTCTCAATTGTAATTACATGTACTGTTTTACAAATAAACCGGCATCTCCCTCCCACCTCTTTTTCTCTCCACCTTTCTTTGCAGAATACTTTCAGCTTCATTTTCAATCTACCACAATTATTAGTTCACATTTCAGAGATCGCAATTATGTCTAAACTCTTCAGGTTACACGTAATTACAGATTTTACATCAAGACACGCAACTTTAACACGAAAATATTTCAAGGAATTTCATGCATGGCTTTTGTGATTCCCCCTAAGTAAATGAGAATCCAGTGTATCGTGGTATTGGAGCTTATTGGGGCAGCATGGTAGCATGGTGGTTAGCATCAATGCTTCACAGCTCCAGGGTCCCAGGTTCGATTCCCGGCTGGGTCACTGTCTGTGTGGAGTCTGCACGTCCTCCCCGTGTGTGCGTGGGTTTCCTCCGGGTGCTCCGGTTTCCTCCCACAGTCCAAAGATGTGCGGGTTAGGTGGATTGGCCATGCTAAATTGCCCGTAGTGTAAGGTTAATGGGGGGATTGTTGGGTTACGGGTATACGGGTTACGTGGGTTTAAGTAGGGTGATCATTGCTCGGCACAACATCGAGGGCCGAAGGGCCTGTTCTGTGCTGCACTGTTCTATGTATCTATGTCATCTGGAGTTTTGGTGAGGATTCTCCAATGTCCTGCCTTAACTTGAGATGCATGGTAAAATTTAATCCAGGTGACAGTGGTGGCCTTCTCTTTCTCATGCTGGGTTCCTTGATCGGCAGTGAGTGCCTTTGATAAGGCCACCCACCCCCCCCCCCCCCCACTCCCACCCTCCCGCATCCCTGCACTCCCCCGAGATCCTACTTTCCAGGCTTCCCACATGGCAGCTCCGCCACTGGCTGAATGCCACCAGTGCGTCATGAGTCGGAAGGCATGAAGGCAGAATGGTGGCAGGATCTTCCCTGACACAGCTCTCTCCCCCCCCCCCCCCCCCCCCCCCCCCCCTCCCCACCTCACCAATTAGATCCGCCCCTGTTTTCAAACTTCTTGCTGGGATGTGTTAGATATCCAGGCATTGCATCAATGGCCTCCTTCTTTGCTGGAACCATTCAATGATTCTATTAGCCATTTGGGCTGCGTAATATCAGAATTATGTTCCTTTTCAGCCTTCTGCCAAAGGCTGGGAGGCCTGCATGAGAACCCTTCTCAGGAAGGTATGCCACAAGGGCTGCACTAGAAATAGGAAAAACAATGCTGGCTCCTGTAGCACAACTGGAGATGATATCCACTCTCCTTATGTAATGTGACCGAATTTAAATGATAGACACCAAGGCTAAATAACGCCAAAGTCACAATAAGAATGGAAAGAAATGCTGATGCTGTTGGACACAATCTAATTTACACTTAGTTGAAAAGAATGTAATGAAATTAAGGGGCTGTCAGTCAGGGAAAATGTTTCTCTGCAGTCATTTTATATTACAGCCGAATTATCATATATTTTAAATATCAATGCAATGCATTACTATTGTGAACAAAACTGAAGATAACAAGTATTTGCATTGTTCTATTATTCATTGTCATATTATGTGCACCTTTTTACACTCCAGCATTTATTACCCACTGCAAGTTGCCCTTGAGAATGTAGCAACAATGATGAAGGATGGTGCCATATGTCCAAGTTGGAATGGTGTGTGTTCTTGAAGGGACCTTGGGAATGATAATGTTCCCATGCAACTTTGTCTCTGGTCTTTCTAAGTGGTGGACGTGGCAAGGTTTGGTGTGTTCTTGACAAGCTACAGCGCAACCTATGGATAATACATACTGGAGCTGTGATGCACCCAGTAGTGGAGGGAGTGAGCATTTAAGGTGGTGGATGTGATCAAATTAACTGGGATGGGTGGTGTCCAGTTTCTTAACTACTGGTGCACCTGCACCCATCCACAAATGCTGAGTATTCTAACAGTTTAATTCTAAATCTGTCACACCCAATTTGATGAATGGAAATCATAAGCCTATAAATTCTTGAGATGCATTCTTCATGATGTTATTCCTCATTGGAAGGGCAAGGTCGTAGGGACGCCCCTTACAACTTTCTTTTACTATGTTCATACTTCTGAATATGACTCAAACAGATGACATGTCAGCAAATAACAGCAGAACGTTCTGTACTCCAGGTACAGTACCTTGAGGGTCGGAGCAGAAGTGAAAGGTCAGCAGCTTGTATTTATAGAGAGCTTCAATACAGTCAAACATCCCAAAGTGTTTCACAGAGACTTATTCAGAGAAACGTTAACACCAAGACAAAGGAGATATTAGGAGGGGATGACCAAAAATAGGAATCACTTAATTTAATACCTCAGCCAAGACCTGCACAAAAATCCACTGTTTTATCCCGAATCAGCCCCAATCCTCTTTTAACTTTATATCCCGACAGACGACTTTTGGATTCCTTTTTATTTTAGCTTCCAGATTCTCCTCATACTCCCTCTTTGTTTCGCATTTTCTTTTTGAATTCTCCTCTGAATCTTTGATATTCAGCCTGGTTTTCTGTTGGATGTTGTAGCATGATGGCATAGTTGTTAGCTGCCTCACAGTGCCAGGGACCTGGAGTCGATTCCAGCCTTGGGTCACTGTCTGTGTGGAGGTTGCACATTCTCACTGTATCTGCATGGGTTTCCTCCGGGTGCTCCGGTTTCCTCCCACAGTCCAAAGCTATGTGTCTGTGTGTGCGTATGTGCGTGTTGGGCTGAATGGCCTCCTTCTGCATTGTAGGGATTCTATGATTCTCCATCTGATATCAGTCATTAGCACACCTGTTCTTCTTCATCTTAATCCCTATCATCTTTTGTCATGCAGGGATAATTCCCCTGCATTATCCCTTTGTGGGAATATGCCTTGACAGCCCACTCTATCTCCTCTTGTTATAATTGTTCAGTTACTGTTTTTCCAATCACAATTTGATTCCAATTCATCTGGGTCGGATCTATTCTTACCTTGTTGAAGTTTGCCTTTCCCCCAGTTAATTATTCCTACTCTGGGTTGCTCCTTTTCCATTGCCAATTTAAACCTGCGGATACAATGCCCATTGAGCCCTTAAATGTTCTCCTGCTGACTCTGAATTCATTCGGATCCCTCATTCCCAAGAACCAGGTCCAGCAATGCTTCCTTTCTGTTTGGAGTGGAATCATACTGCAATGGAAAATTCTCCTCCAAACACTTTCGGAACTCGCGCCCCTCCCTGCCCTGAACACCATTACTACCGCAGTCTACATTTGGGTAATTCAAGCAGATTATAACTGTGGGGATTAGTGGTGATTGTCCCTTTAAGGGCAACACAGCAGAAGAGGGTCACCTGGCTTGCGGGACCAATTGGGGCTGAGAATGAGTAATCAGCAAAAACAATTAAAGCTCTCGAGAAAACATTAAAAAAATAAAATGAAATGGCTGACAATGAACTTGAAAAAAAAAGTTTTAAAAATGGACAAAATGAAGTTGAGAAGAAAGCAAACTTAATGAGGCAGTGGAGAATAAGATAAACTCTATGTAAAACAACTAGAAAATAACAGCAAGTCCAGTGAAGTATTGAATCAGGAGAATAAGAGATTGAAGAAAGAAGGTGAAGAAGGAAACTTGATAATGGAAAATTAACTGAAGAGGTAAAAATATTGACATTGACAGCAGAATCAGCAATCTAAACACAGAAAAAAACTGAGATTATGTGCCAGAAAAAGTTGGCTGAAATGGTCACGTGAATGGAAAAGCAGGAAGCCTGTATGGAAAAACCCCATGCAAGACAATGTCTCAAACTGCACATGGGTAAAGTCTACCACTAAAAGTATTTATGTTTAAACACACAAGCCTCAAGATCTCATCAATGAGCCAGCACCAATGAAAACCCATGTTAAGTACATCATACGACATGGTGTCTTAATGTAAAAATTTGGGAGTGGATCAAGTTAGATCCCTGGAATTATTGGGTGGGTTTCTCCGGTCCGCCAGCCACATGTTTCTCAGCTGCACGCCATTCACTGGTGGCGGGATTCTATCTTCCTACTGCTTGTAAACACCCCCAGGAAACCTCCTGGCCGGGATGCACTGCCAAAGGAAAAAATTAATTTCAAGAACCGGAGAATTCCGGCCCTTGTCTCTGAGACCAGGCTCCCGTCGCTCCCAGTAGACATGGAGGGACAGAACATTCATAAACGTGTGGATCAGTTGGCAAGTAGAGAGAAGTTCCAGCGATCAGTGTCACCATCGCAAAATGTTTTCGAATCTGTAAGCACTGAAGTACCTGAGCGACCTGTTGTAGACATAACTGTTGTCTCCGTGGAAACAACTAGCAATGAACTGCCTGTGCCAGAAGAGGTACAGTTATTGCAGTTCCTGTTGCTGGTCGATCCAATGGAAGTACCGTTGACTAAGAATTACACCTCTCTACAGGAAAGAGAAAAAACCCTCGAAGACTCGATTTATAATTGTCTCGTGTGTGACGTTTAGTTAGAATATAAGACTGAGTTACTTAGATATTGTAGATTGTAGAAATGAGTTAAAGGGGGAAGGATGTGGTGATTTTAAGGGAAACAGAGCAGAAGAGGATCACCTGGCTTGAGACACCAATTGGAACTGAGAGTGGGTAATCACCCCAGGTGGTGGAGTCCCCTCTTCGGCTGGAGACATTGAGAAGACATGTAGGGACTGGGGCAGCCAATGGGCTGCTCTAAAGCAGTCGGGGAGCTGTTAGCTTTCTACATTTTTTCTTATTAATAAATACCTGTTGTGGGGAAAAACGATGGCGCAGAGGTTAGTACTGCTGCCTCACGGTGCCGAGGACCCGGGTTCGATCCTGGCCCCGGGTCACTGTTTGTGTGGAGTTTGTACATTCTCCCCGTGTCTGCGTGGGTCTCACCCCACCCTCCCAAAACCAAAGATGTGCAGGGTAGGTGGATTGGCCATGCAAAATTGCCCCTTAATTGGAAAAAAAGAATTAGGTCCTCTAAATTTATATTTAAAAATAATAAATAAATAACTACCTGTTGTGTTACTATGGAAGTATTTAATGTGCATTAATACAATAACTATGTAATTTTTGGGGGAAATTTTGGAACAGGTGAAACAAAATAAAATACAATCTTATCTAAATAATAATAATAATCTTTTATTGTCACAAGTATGAAGTTACTGTGAAAAGCCCCTAGTTTCCACATTCCACGCCTGTTCGGGTAAGCAGGTACGAGAAGTGAACCCCGTGTTGCTGGCCTTGTTCTGCATCACAAACCAGCTGTCTAGCCCGCTGAGCTAAACCTCTTAATTTGCTGGACAAAGTGCCAATGTCTTAGGTCAGAACAAGAACTAACAAAAAGCCTCAGTTGTTGAAGGTGGTTTCTGGTACCCTCACCATTATTTTAATAGTAAAATCTGCCTTGTGCCTTCAAAGTGCATATAATTAATCTTTTTTTCCTTTTCCTGAAAATGGGTAACATTGTCATAGCAACATTTCAGCACTGCTGTACTATGGTAACACTATCTGAAATTCGATACTTGTTTTTGGCAGTAATTACTTACTTGAGTCCAAAAAATGTTCAATTTTACTGATTGGATTATTTGGGATTATTATTCCTAATTACTGAACCCTTCATTGTTATTTGCCTGGAGGTAATTGCTTTTTAGCACAGTTCAAAAAATCTAGATGCTTTGCTCGTATCTGAGATGTTCAGAGATTTCCATAGCAACATTCTTCTTCTTATTTGTTCTCTTTGTGGGCCAAAAGCATTGAATTCCATTGTTATATATTTGTTGTACCCGCAAAGAGAAAAATAAATAGAGGTGCCGTGTTTTAAGTTCGTAAAAATATAGCCATGATGTGGAGATGCTGGCGTTGGACAGGGGTGAGCACAGTAAGAAGTCTTACAACACCAGGTTAAAGTCCAACAGGTTTGTTTCAAATCACTAGCTTTCGGAGCACTGCTCCTTCCTTAGGTGAATTACTTAACTACTAGCAAATGCTCGCATTCAAAGAATCGTCTTGCATCTTTGACTTTGTCTATATATATGTTTCTCAAACCTACCTCTTCATTCACCTGAGGAAGGAGCAGTGCTCTGAAAGCTAGTGATTTGAAACAAACCTGTTGGACTTTAACCTGATGTTGTAAGACTTCTTACTGTAAAAATATAATGTAGGGTTCATTCAGAGATGTTGCTTCCAATGGGTAGATGGTGAACTGCCCACAAGCCCGCAAAATGGTCGGTTGATGTCACTGCACATCACGTGACATTTCATGAGCCAATAGTGTTACTTTTTTTCCAATTAAGGGGCAATTTAGCCTGGCTAATCAATCTGCCGACCCTACAAACATAAACACACAATGTAAATTGCCCCTTGGTGTCAAAAGATTAGATGGAGTTCCAGGGTTACGGGGATAGAGCAGGGGATTCGGCCTAGGTAGGGTGCTCTCTCAGAGGGTCAATGCAGACTCGATGGGCTGAGTGGCCTCCTTCTGCACTGTAGGGATTCTATGAAATATGTGAAGATCAAAGATCATCTTTGCAATCAACTAGCTGCTAAAGAAGGAATAACTTTATACGGCCCAAAGATTATAGTTAAGGGTTAGTAACATCCATAAAGGCAATTTGTGGAACCTTCCGCCGCCAAATATGATGCTCAAAGATCATTTTTGTAGTTCAGCATAGTTCGGCTCAGCACTAGTAAATGTTCTGGAGGCAAATGCTATTGGTAATTTCTCTCCTTATGTCTGAGACAACTGCACCAACCCCATAGGTTGATGTGTCGCTAACAAGCTGTAACCTCAGTTTTGGATTGTACTGGACTAATAACTCCAACTTCTTCAAAACTTCTTTGACATTTTGATAAGCATTTTCATATTCTTTGGTCCTGTGCCTAGCTTGTTCGACACAAAGCAAAGTGTCTAATGGTTTCAACCTCATTGCAAAGTTAGGAACGAATTTGCCATGATAATTGAGCAATCCTAAAAATGGCCTCAACTGTGTCACATTTTGTGGACGTGGAGCTTTTAGGATCTCAACCAAATTTTTTGGTTCTTTATGTAAACCATATTTGTCAATGGCATGACCCAGATAGTTGATAGAAAACATTTTTAAAAATCACATTTTTCTTTTTTGACTTTAAGATAGTGATTTTGCGAATGTGCAAGAGCAGTTTCCAAATTCCTCACACGTTCTTCATCATTTCAACCTGTAATAGGGGCTGGTTTAGCTCACTGGGCTAAATCGCTGGCTTTTAAAGCAGACCAAGCAGGCCAGCAGCACGGTTCGATTCCCGTACCAGCCGCGCCGGAATGTGGCGACTAGGGACTTTTCACAGTAACTTCATTGAAGCCTACTTGTGACAATAAGCGATTTTCATTTCATTTTCATAATAAGAATGTAACAGAGAATACCAGATATCCCACTTAGGATTTGATCCATGGACCTCTGAAAAAGAGCAGGTGCCGAAGTTATCCCAAATGGAAGTCTCGAACAATGGAAAAGACCTTCATGTGTCACTATGGTAACTGGGGGTTAGGACTCTGCAGTCACATTCATCTGTAGATATGCTTGAGGAAGATTTATTTCACTAAATTTTAGGCCACCTGAGAGTCCAACGAATTAATCTTCAATAAACAGTCAAGGATAAAGGTCAGCACACAATACTGGGTTTAATTTTGTTTTTGAAATTCCCACGTAATCTTACTGAATCATCCCTCTTTAACACAGGAACGATTGGTGTCACTGAATTACTGGTGGCAACAGGATCAAATACTGCTGTCTCAATTAGCCTCTCAAGTTCTTCTCAATACCCCGGCCAATGAAGGCAAGCATGCCGTATGCCTTCTCGACTACCTTCTCCACCTGTGTTGCCCCTTTCAGTGACCTGTGGACCTGTACACAAAGATCTCTCTGACCGTCAATACTCTTGAGGGTTCTACTGTATATTCCCTACCTGTATTAGACCTTCCAAAATTCATTACCTCACATTTGTCCGGATTAAACTCCATCTGGCATCTCGCTGCCCAAATCTCCAAACGATCTAAATCCTGTTGTATCCTCTGACAGTCCTCATCGCTATCCGCAATTCCCACCAACGTTTGTGTCATCCTCAAACCTACTAATCAGATCAGTTACATTTTCCTCCAAATCATTTATATATACTACAAAGAGCAAATGTCCCAGCACTGATCCCTGCGGAACACCATCAGTCACAGCCCTCCAATCAGAAAAGCAGCCTTCCATTGCTACACTCTGCCCTTCATGACCTAGCCAGTTCTGTATCCACTTTGCCAGCTCACTTCTGATCCCATGTGACTTCACCTTTTGTACCAGTCTGCCATGAGGGACGTTGTCAAAGGCCTTACTGAAGTCCATATAGACAAGATCAACTGCCCTACGTGCATCAATCATCTTTGTGATCTCCTCGAAAAACTCTATCAAGTTAGTGAGACACGACCTCCCCTTCACAAAACCGTGCTGCCTCTCGCTAATATGACCACTTGCTTCCAAATGGGAGTAGATCCTGCATCAAATAAGTTTCTCCAGTAATTTCCCTACCACTGACGTAAGGCTCACTGGCCTGTAGTTCCTGGATTATCCTTGCTACCCTTCTTAAACAAAGGAACAATGTTGGCTATTCTCCAGCCCTCCGGGACATCACCTGAAGACAGTGAGGATCCAAAGATTTCTGTCAAGGCCTCAGCAATTTCCTCTCTTGCCTCCTTCAGTATTCTGGGGTAGATCCCATCAGACCCTGGGGACCTATCCACCTTAATATTTTTCAAGACACCCAACACCTCGTCTTTTTGGATCTCAATGTGACCCAGTCTATCTACACACCCTTCGCCAGACTCAACATCCACCAATTTCTTCTCTTTGGTGAATACTGATGCAAAGTATTCATTGAGTACCTCGCCCATTTTCTCTGGCTCACACATAGATTCCCTTCCCTGTCCTTCAGTGGGCGAACCCTTTCCCTGGCTACCCTCTTGCTTTTTATGTATGTGTAAAAAGCTTTGGGATTTTCCTTAACCTTATTTGCCAATGAATTTTCGTGACCCCTTTTAGCTCTTAAGGATGATACGTCCCCAGGACCTGATAGGATCTACTCCAGAATACTGAGGGAGGCAAGGGAGGAAATTGCTGTGGCCTTCACAGAAATCTTTGTATCCTCACTAGCTACAGGTGAGGTCCCAGAGGACTGGAGAATAGCTAATATTGTTCCCTTGTTTAAACATTCCCAGGAAATCACAGGCTTGTGAGCCTTACATCAGTGGTCGGGAAATTATTGGAGAGGATTCTTCGAGTCATGATTTACTCCCAATTGGAAGCAAGTGGATGTATTAACGAGAGGCAGCATGGTTTTGTGAAGGGGAGGTCGTGTCTTACTAACTTGATCAAGTTTTTCAAGGAAGTGACAAAGATTATTGATGAAGGTAGGGCAGTGGATGTTGTCCACATGGACTTCAGTCAGCCTTTGACAAGCTCCCTCATGGCCTTCCTCAACCATTATCTACCAAACAATGTTGAAAAGTTTCCTTGGGCAGCGTGGTGGAGAGGCAACGCTTTTTGACCATTAACTTCCACATTTATCTTGATGCATCCGTTCAATGGCACAACCTCTTTGGTATATGTCCTCAGGACAACATCTGATGGTTGAAAAAGGAGATGTTATAGCTTCTGACTGTATATTGAATCAGATAAGAGTTATACTGCAGCTTCTATTAGGTTTACCACAACATTTGCATTATTCTCCTTACTCCAAATTTCTCCTGCTGAATGTCCCACTTGAGTACAGTGATGAAACGGTGGATTTTTTACAGACCTGCTTCCAGAAGTTTCCACCTTATGAACTTTTGCTTGGACTTCAACCAACGAAGCCTTTTTCACTCCAAGTTCCAAGGAAGTAGTGATTTAACAGCAGTTTTCAGTGATAATGCAGCGTAAGTCAACACTATCATTGAAATGGTTTCATTCCTGATATCACAAACCAGTCTGTTTCAAAGTGTATCGTCGAGTATTTGAACAATTTCGCAGTCCTTGGCTAATTTACTTATGTTGCTCCGAAATGCAACATGCTTTCCCCTTCCTCTTGTGCATGGTGAGGGAAGCAGAGTCTTTCAGCTATCAGCAGCAGTCGGGGAGAGTAATGTCCTTCCAAGATTGTCATTAACTCTTTGTAGGTCGGTTATCTTGGTTCAGCTGGGTGGACTAGATTTTGTAGCAACATGAATGTTTTTTGCCAAACTGAGCCGAGAAATGTTGCAGCACACAGATTTTCTGGTGCCTAGTTTTCTGCGAAATACAGTTGGAAGCGTTTCTCATAAGAACCCCATGTCTCATAATCCTCTTCAAATGCATCCATGGCAATACCTTTTCCCTCTATTTTGCAGATCTCAGTTCCCTGATCTGTGCTTCTTCAGCCTTCAGCCATCCTACTTTCTGCTTATTTGTGAAAGCAACCAATCTCCAAGCCCACAAGTAAACTAGTTCTTCCCTTGTCTGGACTATTGGTTCCCGAGCATAGTTGGCAGCCTCTAAGTTCCTGCAGACTGTTTATAGTCTTGCATGCCTGCTCTCTCCAGCCTCTACCCACTACAGGCAGTAAGTAAGCCGAAAACTTTGATTCCTTTGTTTAAAAGATATGCTCCAGTAACTCCTAGTTGTGTCTTGATTAATTTTTGAAACCCTTATTTCGCACTAGCAGCTGTCGTGATGGATTGATTGACTTGCCGAAGCCTTGCTACGATCTGAATGTTATTTTTTACTTGCCACAAACTGGTCGTTGGTTTTCGGCCTGAATGTCGATGATGGTTTTCTACAGACATCCAAATCTTCGCCAATGTTTGTTTATATCCAAAATCCGAGTCAACAGTTTTATTTTCTGTCATATCTGTTTTGTTTCCACAAAGATAAAAATAAGTAGAGGTGCCATGTTTCAATTTCCTAAAAACATAGTGTCAGGTTTATTAGGAGATGTTGCTTCTGCAGGGTAAAATGGTGAACTCCCCCGAAAACCTGCAAATCTCGCCGCTGATGTCACTGCACAACATAGAACATAGAACAGTACAGCACAGAACAGGCCCTTCGGCCCTCAATGTTGTGCCGAGCCATGATCACCCTACTCAAACCCACGTATCCACCCCTATACCAGGAACCCAACAACCCCCCCCCCCTAACCTTACTTTTTTATTACCAGGCAATAGTGTTACTTGAATACCATAAGACTATAAGACCGTAAGACAATGGAGCAGAATTAGGCCACTTGGCCCATCGAGTCTGCTCCGCTATTCAATCATGGCTAATATTTTTCTCATCCCCATTCTCCTGCATTCTCCCCATAACCCTTGATCCCCTTATTGATCAAAAACCTCTCTTTCTCTGTCTTAAAGACACTCATTGATTTGGCCTCCACAGCCTTCTGCAACAAAGAGTTCCACAGATTCACTACCCTCTGGCTGAAGAAATTCCTCCTCATCTCTGTTTTAAAGGATCGGCACTTTAGACTGAGATTGTATCCTCTGCTTTTAGTTTTTCTGACAAGTGGCACCATCCTCACCACATCCACTCTATCTCAGCCACGCAGTATTCTGTAAGTTTCAATAAGATCCCCCCTCATGCTTCTGAACTCCAATGAGTACAGACCCAGAGTCCTCAACTGTTCCTCATACGACAAACTTTTAATTCCAACGATCATTCTTATGAACCTCCTCTGGACCCTTTCCACATCCTTTCTTAGATACAGGGCCCAAAACTGCTCACAATACTACAAATGGGGTCTGACCAGAGCCTTATATAGTCTCAGAAGTACATCCCTGGTCTTGTATTCTAGCCCTTTCAACATGAATGCTAACATTGCATTTGCTTTCCTAACTGCTGACTTAACCTGCATGTTAACCTGAAGAGAATCACGAACAAGGACTCCTAAGTCCCTTTGTGCTTCTGATTTCTTAAACATCTTCCCATTTTGAAAATAATCTTCATTTCTCCTTCCAAAGGGCAAAACCTCACACTTTTCCACATTGTATTCCGTCTGCCACTTCTTTGCCCACTCTCCTAGCCTGTCCAAATCTTTCTGAAGCCTGCCTGCTTTCTCAATACTACCTGCCCCTCTACAGATCTTTGTATCATCTGCAAACTTAGCAACTGCGCTTTCAGTTCCTTCCTCCAGATCATGAGTGTACATTGTGAAAAGTTGTGGTCCCAGCACAAACCCCTGAGGCACACCACTAGTCATCGACTGCCATCCTGAAAATGACCTCTTTATCCCCACTCTCTGCCTTCTGCCAGTCAGGCAATCCTCTATCCATGCCAGGATCTTACCCTGAACACCATGGACTCTGAACTTATTTAACAGTCTCCTATGCGGCGCCTTGTCAAAGGCCTTCTGGAATTCTAAATAAATCACATCCACTGGTTCTCCTTTGTGTAACTTCCTTGTTACTTCTTCGAAGACATCACCTCCCCTTGTCGAAGCCGTGCTGACTCAGTCCTATTTTATCATGCATTTCCAAGTACTCCGCAATCTGATCTTTAATAATGGACTCTAAAATCTTACCAATGACCAAAGTCAGACGAACCGGCCTATAATTTCCCATCTTCTGCCACCCTCCCTTCTTAAACAGCGGCGTTACATTAGCCACTTTCCAGTACTCTGAAACCCTTCCTGCCTCCAGTGATTGTCATAGAATTTACAGTGGAGAAGGAGGGCACTCGGCCCATCGAGTCTGCACCAGCTCTTGGAAAGAGCACCCTACCCGAGGTCAACACCTTCACCCTATCCCCATAACCCAGTAATCCCACCCAACACTAAGGGCAATTTTGGACACTAAAGGCAATTTATCATGGCCAATCCACCTAACCTGCACATCTTTGGACTGTGGGAGGAAACTGGAGCACCCGGAGGAAACTCACACGGGGAGGATGTGCAGACTCCGCACAGACAGTGACCCAAGCCGGAATCAAACCTGGGACCCTGGAGCTGTGAGGCGATTGTGCTATTCACAATGCTACCGTGCTGCCCCATTCCTGAAAGATCATCACCTCTACAACCTCCTCAGCTATCTCTTTTAGAAACCTGGGATGTAGTCCAGCCTATCCAGGTGATATATTCACCTTCAGGCCTTTCAGCTTCCCAAGAACCTTCTCCTTATTAATGGCCACTGCACTCACCTCTGCCCGTTGGTTCTCCTGGAGCTCTGGCATCCCACTGGTGTCTTCCACCGTGAAGACTGATGCAAAGTAACTATTCAGTTCATCTACCATTTCTTTGTTTCCTATTATTACTTCTCCAGCCACATTTTCCAGTGATCCAATGTCTATTTTTGCCTCTCTCTTACCTTTGATATATTGAAAAAAAACTCTTCCTATCTTCCTTTATATGACTAGCTGGCTTGCACTCATACTTCATTTTCTCCCCGCTTATTGCTTTTTTAGTTGTCCTCTGCTCGCTTTTAAGGCTTCCCAAACCTCTGACTTCCCACTAATCCTCGCCACTTTGTGTGCTTTTTCTTTAGCTTTTATGCTGTCCTTGACTTCCCTCGTCAGCCATGGATGCCTTATCCTCCCCTTAGCATGATTCTTCCTCCTTGGAATGAATTTCTGTTGTGCCTCCCAAATAACCCCCAAAATCTCCTGCCATTGTTGTTCCACTGTCTTCCCTGCTGGGCTCCTTTTCTCATCAACTCTGGCCAGCTCCTCCCTCATGTCTTTGTAGTTACCCTTATTTAATTGTAATACCGTTACATCTATTGCAGCTTGTCCCTCTCAAACCGCAGGGTAATTTCTATCATATTGTCGTCACTGCTTCCTAAAGGTTGCTTCACCTTAAGTTCCCTAATAAGTCTGCCTCATTATACATTACTAAATCCAGAATTGCCTGTTCCCTAGTAAGCTCTGCCACATGGTGCTCCAAAAAACCATCTTAGACATTCCACAAATTCCTTTTCTTGGGATCCACTACCAACCTGATTTTCCCAGTCCACTTGCATATTGAAGTCCCTCATGATTATTGTAATATTGCCTTTTTTACATGCCTTTTCTATCCCCTGATTTATTTTCTGCCCCACCTCCTGACTACTGCTGGGGGGCCTGTACATAACTCCCATCAGGGTCTTTTTACCTTTGCGATTCCTCAATGCTATCCACAGAGATTCTATGCCTTCTAATCCTATATCATTCCTTGTTATCGATTTAACTTCATTCCTTACTAACAATGCAACCCCGCCCCCATTGCCCATCTGGCTGTTCTTTTGATAGGATACATATCCTTATACATTTAGATCCCAGCCCTGTTCCCCTTGCAGCCATGTCTCTGTGATGCCCACAACATTGTACCGGCCAATTTCAATGTGCGTAACAAGCTCATTTACCTTGTTCTGTATACTGCACACATCCTCAATCCTGCATTGACCACCTCCCTTTTCACACTTGTCACCTTCTTTACTCTGCCTCAGAGTGATGTTGTTCGTTTATTTCGGTTCTCTATTTCCTCTTCAGTTATTGCACCTTCTAAACTCACATTCCGGTTCCCAACCCCCTGCCATACTAGTTTAAATCCTCCCAAGTGAATTTAGCAAACCTCCCAGCCAGGATATCAGTGCCCCTCCAGTTTAGATTTAACCCGTCCTTCTTGTACAGGTCGCACCGCCCCGGAAGAGATCTCAATGGTCCAAAAATCTGAAACCCTCCTTCCTTCACCACCAATTTAGTCACATGTTTAGCTGCACTATCCTCCATTTCTAGCCTCACTGGCACATGGCACAGGGAGTAATCATGAGATTACAACCCAAGAGTTCCTGCTTTTTAGCTTACTGCCTAACTCCCTGAACTCCTTCTGCAGGACCTCAGCACTCTTCCTGCCTATGTTGTTAGTACCTATGTGTACTACGATCTCTGGCTGCTCACCCTCCCCCTTCAGGATGTCCTGTGTTCGTTCACAGACATCCTTGACCCTGGCACCAGGAAGACAACATACCATCCTGGAGTCTCCTTCATGTCCACAGAAGCACCTATCTGTACCCCTTACTCTAGAGTACCCCATAACTATCGCTCTCCTGCACTTTGCCCTCCCCTGCTGAGCAACAGAGCCAGTTAAGGTGCACTGTTCTGGCTGCTGTTTTTTCCCCTGATAGGCTATCCCCCCAACAGCATCCAAAGCAATATACCTGTCAGAGAGGGGGACAGCCACAGGGGATTCCTGCGCTGACTGCCTGCCCTTTCTAGCGGTCACCCATCTGTCTACCTGCACCTTGGGTCTCTATAACTCCTATAATGCTTTCCGCCACCTGCATGCTCCTAAGTGCACCCAACTGCTGCTCCAAACGAACCACACGGTCTGTGAGGAGCTGCCATTAGTTACACTTGCTGCAGATGTAGTCGACCGGAACGCTGGAAGCGTCACAGATCAGCCACATCTCGCAGTTGGAGCACTGCAGCCCGCTGAGTGACATTTAAGCACTAGTTAGTTAATTTAAAATAACACTTGAATTATTGTTAGATTGTGTTACAATAACTATATGGCCCTGACACTAGATTTTTACTGTAAAATTAAATGCTAAATAGTAATCTCTGCCCTCAGGTTTAGTTACTCCTCCACATAGTTTATTGATAAGTTTTAATTAGATTTTTTTTTTCAATGTTATTTTTGTTTCAAATTTACCAGATCTCTCCCTGCAGATTACACAAGCCAGGAGAAGGAAAACAAAACAAAACGATAGGGAAAAATCACCTCCTCCCGTTCTGCACCGAATTACCTCACTGCATCAAATTACCAAGGTTCAAACTCACTCTAGCTGTCTTCTCTCTCAGGATATCTCGACTTTACCGTGCGCACATACATAAATTATTGTGCCCTTTTCAAAGAAAATCAAGCAGTGATGCCAATGGGTTACAGACAATGGAAAAATGTGTGCATGATAAGGCAAAATTACACATTGCAGTGAAAATCCAAATTACTTAATCAGTAAGTACACTCAATCATGTTACAGACTTTTCCGACACTAACCCAAAATTACAATTTGTAATATTGGACAGAATACAAAATACAAGAATGAATGTGGAGCTCGGCACAAAATTATCACATTATCACAGCGGTCTACATCCCATCCCACCCCAGGCAGAAGTGAGGAAGGCGCTGGATGAACTGTACACAGTCATAAACAACTACGAAACAGAACACCCGGAGGCCTTGTTCATTGTGGGTGGAGACTTCAACACAGCCAACCTCAAGAGTGTACTGCCAAAATTCCACCAGCACATCTCCTGTCCCACCAGGGGCAACAATACTCTTGACCACTGCTACTCAAAAATCAAGGGCGCCTACCGTTCCATCCCCCCCCGACCGCATTTTGGGAAATCAGACCATTAGACTGTGCTCCTTCTCCCGACTTACAAGCAGAAACTCTAGCGGGAGAATCCAGCTAAGAAGGTTGTGCAGTGCTGGTCCGAGGAGACAGAAGAGCTCTTACGTGACTGCTTAGAGACAGTGGACTGGTCCATATTTAAGAACTCAGCGACTAACTTAAATGAGTATGCCACCACCGTCACAGACTTCATCAGCAAATGTGTGGACGACTGCGTGCCAAAGAAAGCAGTACGTGCGTTCCCCAACCGGAAACCATGGCTCAACCGCGAGATTGACTCCCTGAGGACATATCTGAGATGTTCAAGGCAGACTACCCTGTCCTATACAAGAAAACCAGGTACGACCTCCGCAAAGCCATCCGAGAGAGAATATCAAACTAAGCTAGAGTCACAGACAGACTCTCGGCGGTTGTGGCAAGGACTAAACAACATAACGGGCTACAAAGCGAAGCCGAGCAGTATCTCTGGCAGCAGCGCACCCCTCCCCGATAAACTTAATGCATTCTATGCTCGGTTCGAGCAGGTAACCAACAATCCGCTGCCGAGTGCCCCAGCAGTCCATAATTCACCCATACCCACCATCACAGTTTCCGAAATCAGATCGGCCTTCCTGAAAGTGAACCCACGGAAGGCGACGGGCCCGGACGGGATCCCTGGTCATGCACTCAGAGCCTGCCCATACCAGCTGGCAGAGGTATTCACAGACATCTTTAACCTATCCCTACTCCACTCCAAGGTCCCCACCTGCTTCAAGAAGACCACCATCATACTGGTACCAAAGAAGAACCAGGCAACATGCCTCAAGGACTACCGCCCGGGGGCCCTGACGTCAGTTGTAATGAAGTGCTTCGAGAGGCTGATCATGAAGTGCATCACCTCCAAACCCCCGGAACGCCTTGACTCACTTCAATTCGCATACCGTCGCAACCGGTCCACATCAGACGCCATTTCCCTGGCCCTACACTCATCCCTAGAGCATCTCGAAAACAAGGACTCCTACATCAGACTCCTATTTATTGACTACAGCTCTGCCTTCAACACCATAATCCCAGCCAAGCTCATATCAAAGCTCCAAAACCTAGGACTTGGCTCTCCACTTTGCAACTGGATCCTTGACTTTCTGACCAACAGACCACAATCAGTAAGATTGAACACCAATCCCTCCTCCACAATAGTCCTCAATACCGGTGCCCCGCAAGGCTGCGTACTTAGCCCCCTACTCTACTCCCTGTACACACACGACTGCGTGGCAAAACTTCATTCTAACTCCATCTACAAGTTTGCTGACGATACGACCATAGTGGGCCGGATCTCGAATAATGACGAGTCAGAATACAGGAGGGAGATAGAGAACCTAGTGTAGTGGTGTAACGACAACAATCTCTCCCTCAATGCCAGCAAAACTAAAGAGCTGGTCACCGACTTCAGGAAGCAAAGTACTGTACACACCCCTGTCAGCATCAACGGGGCCGAGGTGGAGATGGTTAGCAGTTTCAAATTCCTAAGGTTGCACATCACCAAAAATCTGTCCTGGTCCACTCACGTCGATGCTATCACCAAGAAAGCACAACAGCGCCTATACTTCCTCAGGAAATTAAGGAAATTCGGCATGTCCACATTAACCCTTACCAACTTTTACAGATGCACTATAGAAAGCATCCTATCGGGCTGCATCACAGCCTGGTATGGCAACTGCTCGGCCCAGGAACGCAAGGAACTTCAGAGAGTCGTGAATACCACCCAGTCCATCACACGAACCTGCCTCCCATCCATGGACTCCATCTACACCTCCCGCTGCCGGGGGAAAGCGGGCAGTATAATCAAGGGTCCCTCCCACCCTGCTTACTCACTTTTCCAACTTCTTCCATCGGGCAGGAGGTACAGAAGTCTGAGAACACGCACGTACAGACTCAAAAACAGCTTCTTCCCCACTGTCACCAGACTCCTAAATGACCCTCTTATTGACTGACCTCATTAACACTACACCCTGTATGCTTGATCCGATGCCAATGCTTATGTAGTTACATTGTGTATCTTGTGTTGCCCTATTATGTATTCTCATGTATTTTCTTGTATTTTCTTGAATTTTGTTTCATTCCCTTTTCTTCCCATGTACTGAATGATCTGTTGAGCTGCTTGCAGAAAAATACTTTTCACTGTACCTCGGTATACGTGACAATAAACAAATCCAATCCAATCCAATCCAATCCCAAAAATCCAACCTTGTGACAATTTGTTTGATTCATCTGGGTTAGTGCAAAAGTTGAGGTGGAGGCTAAACATTGATTGTTTTGATTTTGGAAGATAGATAAATGAGCTTTTCTGTCTATGTTGTTTGAAAGGACTGTGAAAACACCTGCCTGCTGCAGCGCCAAGTGCCCAGGGGATCCCCATTATCAATTATAGCTTGGCAAATGGACCATTGCATTTCTGACCTCAGCAACCAAAATATTGATACCAATAAATATTTTGAAAAATACCTGGACCTTTTAATTATGTTAGAGAAGTTATAGAGGATCATTTTATTTGAAAACCAGATAGTTGAATGCATTGAATGATGAAAGCTGGTCATGCATAGATTTTTTACTTTTCTTTAGATGACATCTTCTATGATTAAATATTGCAATAAATGTTAAATTCACTAATCCTCACCATAATATATCAGAGGCTGGGAAATCTGTGATGAGTAGCACTCAAATCTTAGCTCTCCAAAACTGTCCATCATATACATGGTACAGTCTAGGAGTGTGATGGAATACTTTCCATTTCCCCAGATGACTGCTTTCTCCAACAGCTCTCAACAAGCTCAACATCATCCAGGGCAAAGCAGTTTGGTTAAATTAGCACTCCATCCACCAACTTAAACAGCCACTCCATCCATCACAGATGCACAGTGGCAGTGTGTACCATCAACAGGCTGTATTGCAGCTGCTCACCGAGGCTCCTTCAACAGCACCTTCCAAACTGTGACCTATACCACGCAGAAGGACAAGAACAGCAGGTGCTTGGGAATACCAACACCTATACATCCCTCACCAAATCAGAGAAGCGGTGGAGTAGTGGTATTGTTGCTGGATAGTAATCCAGAAACCCAGAGTCATGTTCAGGGGACCCGGATTCGAACCCCACCATGGCAGATGGTGACATTTGAATTCAATAAATATCTGGAATTAATAATCTAAAGATGACCATGAATCGATTGTCGCAAAAACCCATCTGGTTCACTCATGCCCGTTAGGGAAGGAAATCTGCTGTTGTCACCTGGCCTACATGTGACTCCAGACCCACAGCAATGTGGTTGACTCTTAAATACCTTCAGGGATGCGCAATAAATGCTGTTCCGGCCAGCGACACCCACATCCCATGAACGAATTTTTAAAAAGTCATACACCATCCTGACTTGTAGCTATATTGACGTTCCATCACTGTAGCTGTGTCAAATTCCTGGGCTCGCTGCTTAACAGCACTGTGCGGTTAGCTACATAAGATCGTAAGAAATAGGAGCAGGAATAAGCTATTCAGCCCATCGGGCCTTCTCCACCGCTCAATAAATGTGTTTTGAATTGTTACCTGGGAACTTGTAGGGGCCAATTTTGCTCACAGCGAAATCCCAGAATCAACAGATGAGATGAATTGACAGTTAATCTGTTTTCATTTGACAATTTGGAAGAGATGAGCAGCTGCTAGCGATCACATCCAATGACATTTCGAGTCCCAGCCTACCCCACCGGTTTCTCATTTGGGTCTTGACAAGGGAGGAGCGTTATTAATTCAGGAGACTCATGTTGATGGTGTATACTTTGCAGGGTTAATGTTATGAATCACCAAAGGTTGCATCCTGATCCTTAGGTTGGAAAGATAGCCTGAAAACTGTTGGGGGTCATGTAATTTAATGTGTTAACGAGCAGCATATGAGCTAGACTATAAGAAGGATTGCGTTAAACACTTGGCTAGATAATATTTGTGAAATACTTTGATCTCTGAAAACCCATGGTCATTCCACTAGATTCCTGCCATATTGAGAGCTGAACCCACCAGAAGTGGCATGGTTGCATTGGATTTTTCCAGGATTTCCCAACCAGCCTGAAAATAAATAAAACTCTCATCCACAGTTTACAAGACAGATGATATGAATGGAGCAGGCATGGGCTGGACAAGGGGCAAGAACTCTGCAGCCCAAGAGATGTTGCTTCCATGCATCAGTTGGGAGGTGGCAGGAGGCTAATGAATGATTGCATGAGAGGAGTATATGCAGAACACATAACTCCCCAAAGGCAGGAAGGCACCAGAATTTTCACTTTTATAGCTAGCTGGGGGACAAGACATGCACCTCTAATAGTTTGAGTTTCCAGTAGCCGCTGATTGGCTGTCAGTTCTCAGTTGGTGGGACTGTCCAATTAAGTGCCAGAGTGGTGGGTGTTATATTATGATTTTGTAATATATATATTACTCTTTCTGTCTGGCTGAGTTGTTGAAATATAGATGTAGTCTTCCAGTGATGACAAAATAATTTGATGACTAATATGAAATAAACTAGTGAGTTATTTTTACTTTAATACTGAACTAGTAAACAAACAAATAACTATAGATTAAACTATTAAATAAGATAATGCTATATACTAAGATCTGTTAACTTCTTCTCTCTAGCCGTTTCCCTTCTGTACCCATCCACACTCCTAACACACTTTCCTCTAGGAAACAGCGGGAAACCCTTTGTATAGGTCTTGGTAGTGTGGCCATCTAGTGTTCATTTGCCTGTACTTGCTTAACATTACTTGATGATGTATTACTATATACAGAGATTTTTAAAAAAAAATTCTTGTGTACACAAAAGAAAATTGTTCATTAGAAATGCAGTGGTTTACATTAGAAATGCAGTGGTTTATGCATAGTCCAGCAAATACTTGAATCACTTTAAAGTTCATAGATTGAGTCCATTCCAGTTTGCGTCTACTTCTGGTAGGTCTTCTTAATTTTAACGGTGAGGTAAAAGTTTTTATGTTCTTGCTCTCTGGTAGATTAGAATGTTGTTGTTGAACATATCTTGATACGGATTGATGTAAATCAAGATCTGGAAAAATTAGTGCGTGAGCCTTAACTTGTAGAAGATCATGACGATTTCTTCTGATGAGTACATCATCTGATGTTTTTAGCAGGTGTGATCTAGGTGATACTTTTCTGAGAACTCGAACAGTGTCTGACCAACTTCCATCAGGAAGTCTGATGCGAACAGTATCGTCTGCTTCAAGAGGTTTCAGATTCTTGGCATGTTGATCATAGTAATGTTTCTGTTTTTGATGTTGGTGATGATGAAGTTTTTGTACATCATTTCGATCTGGATCAGTAATATGCAGTTGAGGTGATGTTGTCCTCATGTTTCCGTTAAACAACATTTGTGCCAGTGATAATTCAGAGGTTAATGGTGATGATCGGTAAGATAACAAAGCTGAGTAGAAGTCACACTGTGAGTCCCTCGCCTTACGTAATAATTGTTTGATAATATGAACACCTTTTTTAACCTTTCCATTAGACTGCGGGAAATAAGGGCTTGAGGTGATATGGCAGAAATTGCATGTCGTTGCGAATTCCATCCATTCTCAGCTGGTAAAACACGGATCGTTATCAGACATTATGGTTTGTGACATTCCATGTCTCTCAAAGATGTCTTTGCATACTTTAATGATAGTGGACGTGAGATCGGTCAGTTTCATGACTTCTGGAAAGTTTGAATAATAGTCAATGAGTAAAATGTAATCTTTGCCATATGAATGAAAACTGTCGATACCTACTATCACCTATGTGGTAATGTCATGCTGCTGCAATTTATCTTTACACTGCTGGTTTTGGTGCTTTTGGCAAGTGAAACATGACGTTATTATGATTGCGATATCTTGATTAATACCTGGCCAGTATGCAGCCTGCCTCGCTCTTCCTTTGCATTTCTCGAGATGTCCTTCATGAAGTTTGCTTAGCATTTCTGACTTTCGACTCTCTGGAATGACGATCCTGTCATGTCGCAGTAGAATACCATCTAATATTGTCAGTTCGGACTGTATCCGCTGGTATTGTGGACAGTGACCTTTCGGCCATCCATTCTGCAAGTGATGGATTACTCTGCTCAAAGTGGCATCCTTCTGTGTCTCATCACATATCTGTTGAAGTTTGTGATCGGACGCAGGAAGTGATTCTCTAAACAGTTGTAGATGAGCATCAGTATCATTGGTTGATTCTGATTGTGTGATGTCTGTGTCAATTGATCTTGACAGAGTATCTGCTATGATTAACGCTTTACCTGGAGTACAGATAAGGTTAAAATCATGGGCGCGATTCTCCGCTGCCCACGACGGGTCGGAGAATAGCGGGAGGTCCTTCCCGACATTTTTCCCGCCCTCCCGCTATTATCCCCCCCCCCCCCACCCCCCCCCTCCCACAGCCGCCCCACGACACGAATCGCTGCTCGCCGTTTTTTACGGAGAACAGCGATTCTCCCCAGGCCAATGGGCCGAGTTCCCAGGCCTTTACGGCAAGTGAAACATGAACGCAATCACACCTGCTCTCACCGTTCGTGAAAACGGCCGCATAGTGCCGTCCTGGACAACCATGGCACCGATTGGCACGGCCGCACCACGGCCGTGCCAAGGGTGGCATGGGCCTGCGATCGGTGGGCACCGATCGTGGGCAGCGGGTCCAATACCCGCGCACTATTTGTTCCTCCGCCGCCCCGCAGGATCAGTCTGCGGGGCGGCTGAGGGGCATGACGGCCCGCGCATGGGCGGGTTTGACGCATCTGCGTGATGACGTCATCCGTGCATGCACGGGTTGGAGCTGTCCAATCCGTGCATGCGCGGGTTGGAGCTGTCCAATCCGCGCATGCGCGGCTGATGTCATCGTGCGCGTCAGCCACCGTGACGCTTGGCGCGCGGACTTAGCGACGGTCGCTAAGCCCGCGATGCCGTGCTTCACGGGGCCGCGCTGCTAGCCCCACCCGGGGGGGAGAAACGGGTCCCGGGAGGGGGCGCGGAAGCTGCCGTGAAACACGGGCAGTTTCACGGCAGCCTTTACGACTCGCCGCATTGGCTGAGAATCGCGCCCCATATCTTTGCAGTTTCATGGGGCAGCACGGTGGTGCAGTGGATAGCACTGCTGGCGCCAATGGCGCCAAGGTCCCAGGTTCGATCCCGGCTCTGGGTCACTGTCCGTGTGGAGTTTGCACATTCTCCCCGTGTTTGCGTGGGTTTCACCCCCACAACCCAAAGATGTGCAGGTTAGGCGCATTGGCCACACTAAATTGTCCCTTAATAGGAAAAATTAATTGGGAACTCTAAATTTTAAAAAAAGTCTTTGCAGTTTCATCATGAGCCATTGCAGTCCAGGTGTCATATCGTTAAGATTCTTGTTTATAATGTTGACAAGAGGACGATGATCTGTTTACCCAGTAAATTTTGGTAAGCTGTATACATAATCATGAAATTTTGAAATTCCTGCAACGTGTCCAAGGAATTCTTTCTCAATTTTGGCATACCTGCACTCAGTTGATGCCATTGCGCTGGATACAGATACAACACAGTTGTTGTGGACGTCTTGCTGTAACAGAACTGCACCTTTTCGTGGGCTTTGTCGGGTCGAAGAACGTCAAGCTTGGAGCCTGAATCAGCTGTTGCTAAAGATCTAACCATTCTTTATTGTGACGCTGAGTCCATTCAAAACCATTGCTTTTTTGATGAGCTGACACAATGCAATAGTTCTGGATGAGAGATTCAATATAAATTTTCCTTGGAAATTCACAAACCCAAGAAATCGCAGTACAGCTTTCTTGCCTTTCGGCTGCTGCATTGTTTTAATGGCTTGAATCTTATCATTGTCATGTTTGATACCATGTGCTGTTATATTGTCACCAAGAAATTTTAGTGATGACGTGGCAAGCATACACTGCAATTGGTTGAGCTTTCAAACCATACTATTGTATTCTCTTGAATACTTTTCTTAATCGTATCATGAGTTCTTCTTCTGTGGTAGACCAGATGATTATGTCATCAACATAAACACGAATACCTTTCTTTCCATGCCTGAGCACCCGATAGTGAAGATCGGTGATCATCCACTGTTTCAAATCTTAGTTTTCTTTGATTGTCCCTGTTGCTGGCAGTAAGGTAACATTAACCATGCAAAATGATCTGATTTTCATTGTAATCTCTCAATGAACGTTCCACAGGTACTATGTCGTAGTCACCTATGATAGTAGACAAGTTCTTAGAGTTGAGTAAATTTGCTGAAGTGCCTGTATCTGGCTTAAATATTAAGAACAGAAGAACATAAGAACTAAGAGCAGGAGTAGGCCATCTGGCCCCTCGAGCCTGCTCCGCCATTCAATGAGATCATGGCTGAACTTTTGTGGACTCAGCTCCACTTTCCAGCCCGAACACCATAACCCTTAATCCCTTTATTCTTCAAAAAACTATTATTGGGCTATTGATGATACGTACTGTTGTGATCCATTCATCACTAACGATGTTGACTTGATGATTCATTGTTGCTTGAAGAGCTTTCTTAGTTGCGTGAAGATCTGTCTTTGTTGATGCTTCAACCACTCCGACAAAGAATGTATTTTCCAAGGAGAAGATTTCATCATCTTGGGAAAACTCTTGCGGTGAATTGACTTTTTTTTTATCTTTCTCTATTGCTCTTATGTTATAATTCTTTTTGTGACTAGGTGGGAGATAATTTTCTGAAGACTGGCACTGAGAAGCATAATGATTCATTTTTGAATATCTCAAACAGCGTTTTCCAAAGGCTGGACAGTTTCCCTTTAAGTGGGTGTTACCACATCTGAAACATGTCATGATGTTGTCTCTTTGACTCATCAGTGACGTTCGCGCATGCGCAGACTTCTTTTGCAGAGTCTCGCATTTTTGTGCGAAGTCCGCATGTCCCGAGTTGGAAAATGTGTGGGCAAGGTATCTGCCATCCCGAACATGCTTCTTTGCTGCCTGCGACACTATTTTAATTTTCTCAGCCTCGTGGTGGACTTTGGTGCCTTTTACTTTTGATAAAATTCTAAGTATTGACTTTTACTTTGTTCACTGGCGATGCATTTTTCAATAGCTATTTTTTACTTAAGATCATTTTGACGTAATAAGGCTTCTCTGAAAGATTCATCTGTTATACCATAGACGATTTGATCTCTCACTAGAGAGTCATGCAGATCAGCATAATGACAAGTCTGAACGTGGAGTTTCAGATCAGTTATGAAGTTATTAACAGATTCCCCAATCTTTTGCACTCGCTTATGAAATCTAAATCGGTCCAATATTTCATTTGTCTGCATTCTGCAGTGATCATCGAATTTAGCAATTATTATTTCAAATTTAGTTTTATCTTCGCCTGCAGCAAAAATAAATGAGTTGTAGATTTCAATAGCTTGCTGTCATGCCAGTGACAGAAGCAAAGTGATTCATCTAGATTCTGAAGCAGTATTTAAATCGTGAACTTCAAGATAAAGCTGGAATTGTTGCTTGAACAGTTTCAAATTTAGATTAAGTCACCGGTTGTCTTCAGATGTTGGGAGCCTGCACTTGGTCCATCAAAATCGATTTGTTGTCGAGGATTCATTTGCTGCGATGACTTCACCAGTCGAATAGTCGGTATTGTAACTTTATCTTCTTTGTTTGAATTTACTTACCAGTCTTTCTTGAAGCTTATTCTGACCTGGTACCATGTTATACTATGATCTTGTAATATATACTTCACTCTTTTTGTCTGGCTGAGTTGTTGAAATATAGACGTAGTCTTCCAGTGATGACAAAATAATTTAATGAGTAATATGAAATAAACTAGTGAGTTCTTTTTACTTTAATACTGAACTAGTAAACAAACAAATAACTATAGATTAAACTATTAAATAAGATAATGCTATATACTAAGATCTGCTAACTTCTTCTCTCTAGCTATTTCCCTTCTGTACCCTCCACACTCCTGGCACACTCTCATCGAGGAAAGAGCAGGAAAACTTTGTTATAGGTCTTGGAAGTGTGGCCATCTAGTGATCATTTGCCTGTACTTGCTTAACATTACTTGATGATGTATTACTACATACAGAGATCACTACAATGGGCCTTTCTGCAAAGATGCAATGTGGGGTCCTTGCCACCTCTTCAACTAGCGGATGAGATTCCAGGCACGTCAATTAAATACAGCCTTGAGGGTTTCATTTAAAATTTTGCTATCCATGTTAAGAATTTGAAAACGATTTATGCTGCTTTTATATGAAACTTATCTTAGATACGATTCTAACAGAGAGGTATTCAACAAAGCCACCCACCCGATACTCAAAGGATTAAACAATCTCACACAATGGGTTTTTATGCAATGCTCAGTGAGCATGAACAGGCACGTAACAGCCACACACTCTGATGTCTACCAGGATGAGTGCATTGACCTGGAGCAATGAGGTGGGAGACTGTGATGAGAAATTGACTTGTGCTATTAAAGGGATAGACTTGTTTTTTATACAATGTCACGGCACCATGTAATGCATCAGGTTCTGACAAACTGTGCTAAATTTGTCTTTTAATGGCGAGCTGGCACAAATTTGCTTCAACATCAAAACAGAATCAGATCTAAAGGCTTAAATTGAAAAGTGGTACATTGTTCATAATATATATTTGATGACACATTTGTAAAAGATTAACAGAGATTCTCCAGAGTTCAAGCTGACATTTGAAATAGTAATAATTGAAAATATCTTTGTTGTATAACATTTATGGTAAAATTGTAGATCTTTTGAGAAGTGAACAATTGGTCAATAAATCACCCTGATTATATTGTTTAATCGATTCACAGAAAAGTGTAATAGACTGTGTCCCATTGCCATGGAGTCAACAGATGTTGTTGCTTTAGTTAGTCCAGAATGTCCAGTGCTATGATGATGGTATGCTTGTTGTGATCTTTTTTTCCATGACAAATTCCACCTCCTCGTAAAACAAACATCGATGGGATGACATTGCACCGCACGATGTTACATGTTAAGGTGTTAATATATTTATCTAAAATTCTGTCATCTGTTATTTGAATGAAGGCTAAAATCTGCTTAATTTTAAAACACTGAAACGAATATTTAACATGAACACAAACAGCTTACTCAATTAGAGCTGTGAGCAGAAAATGATGGGACCAGAATATAGAATTGACAAGCCTCGAGGCAGACTTAAAAGGTAAAAGTTTTTTCTTTGTCGAGATATGTGGGAAAGAATTTTCGCTTCAGGCAGTTCATACAACGCTGATTAATACTGTTACAAAATGAGTTCAGTTAGTCGCCGGTTGGGAATATGTTTCAGGTTTATAAAGAAAAACACAATGGAGACAAATGGATGCTGTCCAACATGTGGATTCCTCAACCGCAACGGTGATAAAAAAAATGAAGAATTAACCAATAATTAAAAATGCTGATCTTTTTGGTACTGTGGTGTTTCAATTAACTTACTTTTGAATGGGTTGGGAGAAACTTCCTACTTTGCTCAAGAAGTGAAAATGGTTAATTAAGTAGAGTTAATGCACTGGACCTTCATGTGATCGGGATTCTGAGTGGTGGGTTTGAGATATTTGACATGTAATATGTGATAGGAGTTCATGGAATTGACATTAAAAAGCCCAATTTGCTGTCCAAACCAAGGAGATCCTTCCAAATTGAATTGTGGAGATAAATCTATGCAATTTCTTACCCAAAAAGAAAAAGCAGTTGTAACCAGGTCACATCTTAACCGGAATCATTGGCATGTACCTCGGGCACCAGAACGAACCTGAGACTAACCCAGAATGCATTTCGTCCTGATTTTGCAGCAATGTTATAATTGGCTATGTCCGAATGTGGTTACAGGGAGCTGTTAACTTGAACTGCACATTGTCAATTCCAAAAGAAGAGATAAATTGGAATATTTGATTTTGGAGATTTCTGTGCAAGAAACCGCAACTCTAAATTTTTGATGTTTAATAAGTTATTTGTTTAACTCATTGAGCCTTCATGGTTTGTTAATTATTTTATGTGGTTTGGATCCCGACTTTCACTGCTGGAGCAGAGAGGCAATATTGAGTGTGATGAAAAAAAGTGCGTTTCCTTCTGGTTTTCTGCACATGCCCTTTGTGATCCCATTCCTGTTCCTTCCTCTTTCTGATTAATTCAGAGGGTTGAAATTTATGTTTGGGGGAGGGGGGGGGGGGGGGGGGAGGTCTCCAAGTCCCCAGGGGTAAATATTGGGGGCCAGCCCAGCTCTCTCTGGGCAGCGCACCCCACAGATATTTACAGGCCGTTGGGCCTTCAGTTGGCTGCAGCTGGGCCTTGGGCCCAAATCTGGGAGAACGTTCCTCCTCTGAGAACTGTTGGCCAATCAAAAGCCCTACAGTTCACATCCCAGCAGAACAACAAAAAGTAGTGGCTACGACTGTGGCTATAACAGTCGCCGTGGAAGCTATTCAGCCATGTAATGGGATGAAAGGGGATGTTGGTGGTCTCATCAGAGCAGAACTGGCAGGCCTCGAGTTGGGAAGTGGAGGTCTGGGGTGAACAGGGTACTGGGGAAGGGGGGTGTTACGTAGCTGAGAATACATTCTTGCTGGTTCTGGATCACATGATATGTAGTGACATCAGCAGAGTGTTTGCATGGGCTTTGAGCAGATCACCATCTTGAATGTATGAGCAGCATCCTTAATAAACCTCTCATCGTGTTTTACAAAAATCTAGAGTGTGGACACCTCCATACATTTTCTCTTTGCGGCACAAAGAAATATAACAGGAGAGAAAACTGGCAATAAGGATTGAGGCAGGACAATCGATGGAAAGAAGACTTTCGTCAACTAACTGCGGGATATTACCGGGAATAATGGGAGATTCTCGGGTCCAGACACGTGCACTCAAAGAGGTCGGGTGAAGCACGGCCACCAATGTAGAAGTTTTAAGCAAAGGTTGGCAACAGCAAATGTGAATAAGCAGACCGATAGTTGTGGGTTGTCTTGATTGCGTTGAAACGTGTGGGATCTGGACTGCAGGGACTGCTCACTTGGCCGAGCTACACGGGCTTCGGAGAACAAGGATTTCAAAGTCTGCCGACTCTTCATGGGCCACTACTCAGGCGAAAAGTTAAAATATACATAAAGGGGGAGAGATTTCCTCGTTGCTTGTTCAAAGGATTGCTTGTGCCATACTTCCCAACACAGGCATAAGGGAGGACGTTTAGACCCAAAGAAACTGAGATTCAATAATGGCGAAGAAACGGGCACCATGGATGCATTTGATGAAGATTATGAAACATGGAATTCATATGAAGAAAGATTCTAATTGTTTTTATTAACCAATCAGATACCGAAGGACATAAAGGCCACAACATTTATCAGCTTAGTTGGCCATAAAACATTTACACAGCTACAGAATCCTATTCACCCAGCAAAACTAGGATTCAAACCTTTCAGTGAATTAATACAAATCTGAGAGTGACATTTCTCTCCTCAACCATTATTAACTGCAAAAAAATGTTTGACTCCGCTGCCATAGTCAGGAAGAAGTTGAAACCATTTTACAGTTCATAGCGTCTTTAAGAAGATTAGCTAGATATTGTGAATTTGGTACAACATTCGATAATACTCTTCAAGACAGGTTGGTTTGCGGATTATGCAGCAAAATAATTCAGTGGAAGCTACTCACTAAGTGATTCGCTCACTCAGCTAAATCACTGGCTTTTAAAGCAGACCAAGCAGGCCAGCAGCACGGTTCGATTCCCGGACAGGCGCCGGAATGTGGCGACTAGGGGCTTTTCACAGTAACTTCATTGAAGCCTACTCGTGACAATAAGCGATTTTCATTTCATTTCAAAAGCTGCAGTAAAAGTTGCCACATAATAATAATCTTTATTCTTGTCACAAATAGGCTTACAGTAACACTGCAATGAACTTACACTCCGGCGCCTATTCGGGTACAGAGAGGGAGAAGTTAGAATGTCCAATTTACCTAACAAGCACATCTTTCGGGGCTTGTGGGAGGAAACCGCACAGACAGTACCCAAGCCAGGAATCGAACCTGGCGCTGTGAAGCAGCAGTGCTAACCACTGTGCTACTGTGCCGCCGCCACATCTATGCAGCTTGCTACGAGAGAAACTTTGCAGATAGAGACTGGAGCTAAGATCCACAAAATGGATATCACAAGGAACAGGCCTGCAAAGATGTAATCATGTCACCGGTGTACACAGGTTGGACATTCAGTGGCAAATGTTGTAGTTAATTGCAAGATCTATGGTCAGGAGAGCCACATTGCCAAACTATGTTGGACTCAGAAAATGTCTTCTACGTCAAGAAAGGGCAAGAAGTACAAATTAGTGGACGAAGCTCATGATCACTCAAAAGACGGCAAAACCGAGCTACTGCAAATGCTTAAGCGAGTTGTCTTGTAAATGGAGGACAATCAACAACATTTCTGGGCATATCCAAAACTCGAAGGTCATGGAATTAAAATGGAAGTGGATATGGGCACAGAAGTGTTGCTAATACCTCAGAAAATTTGTGTCAAAAGCTGACGCATCTGCCTTTAAAACTGTCAAATGTGATCCAAAGGACGTGTACTGAAGAGGTTGTACCATTACAATGATACATTATGCTTAAAGTAGAAGCAAATAGGCAGATAGCAAAGTTGCCTCTTCAAGTTGTCCATGGAATTTAGCAAGGCTAATCCATCTAACCTGCACATCTTTGGAATTTAGGAGGAAACCAAAGCATCTGAAGGAAATGGCAGTGGCATGGTGGCACAGTAGTTAGCACTGCTGCCTCACAGCGCCAGGGACCCGGGTTCAATTCCAGCCTTCAGGGAATTGTGTGGACATTTTATGTTCTCCCTTTGTCTGCGTGGATTTCCTCCAGGAGCTCTGGTTTCCTCCCACAGTCCAAAGATGTGCAGGTTAGGTGGATTTTCCAAGCTAACTAGCCTCTTAGTGTCCAGGGATGTACAGGTTAGGTTTCGGGGATAGGGTGGGGGAGTGGACTCAGGGAGGGCACTCTTTCAGAGGGTTAGTGCAGACATGAAGGGCTAAATGCCCTCCTTCTGCGCTGTAGGAATTCAATAGTTCTATTCCATGGCTCCAGGAAACCAATGCAGAACCCAGGGAGAACGTACAAGCACCACACAGTCACCCAAGGTCCAAATTGAACACGGGTTGCTGGAGACAGCAGTACTAACTAGTGTGCCACCGTGTTACCACTGTTAAATATGTTTCATTGAATTTACAGTGCAGAAGGAGGCCATTCGGCCCATCGAGTCTACACCAGCTCCCGGAAAGAGCACCCCACCCAAGGTCAATACCTCCACACTATCCCCACAACCCAGAAACCCCACCCAACACTTAGGGCAATTTTGGACACTAAGGGCAATTTATCATGGCCAATCCACCTAACCTGCACATCTTTGGACTGTGGGAGGAAACCGGAGCACCTGGAGGAAACCCACGCACACACAGGGAGGATTCGAACCTGGGACCCTGGAGCTGTAAAGCAATTGTGCTATCCATAATGCTACCGTTTCTGCCTTGTTTACTTCAATTATCTTATCCATTTACAATTATCTCATAATTAAATCTTGTGTTCTGATATTTCAGTAAAACATTTTTAGAAGCTTGTAAAGTTTAATGTAAAACATTTTTTTACAAAAATAATTTTATAAATACAAACCTTTGAAATCAGTTAACATTTGACTTAATGTTTAACTTCATCAGATGAACAATGAGATAAAACTACCTCAACTTTTGCAAATTTCTTGCAATAAAATATATTTTCTCACTTAAACACAACTTTTCTGTCTATTTGGAAAGAGAAGGAAGGGAAGAAATGGGAAGGGCAGGGCTTTGTCATATCAATTGTTAATTGACAAGCTCATTGTTGCAAAGCAGCAGCTTCTGAAGCCCACTGTCCTGTCACACATCTCCTCTGACATCATTTAGGGATATCCTTTGGCAGTGCACTCTGAGGGGTGGATGATCGATTCACTGCAATACCTGTCAGACAGATTGTTCACATTAGCTTACGGGAGGCTTGCATATATCAACAAAGGCATTAAACTTTGTTCAAGCATTTGAAGTAATCACAGAGTCTTCTAAAGATGAACATTACATCAGGGAGAAATGTAAACAACTTAGCTTAAAATACATTGCAAAATCCAAATGTACTTTAGCTCTGAATCAGTTGGGAGGCCAGGCGTGCTAACATTAGTGTCCTCGGAGTCAATAGCACCAGTATCGAGGCCATGATCATTCAAAACTGACTCCACTGGACTGCCCATATGTTTAGGATATTGGAGTCCTGACTGCCAAAGCAAATCTTCTTCACATATCAAGGAAGCATCTCGAACAAGTGGACGACAAAGGAAGCCCTTCAAAGACACACTGTAGGCTTACCTCAAGGAATGGAATATAGGCATCAATGCCTGGGAGACGTTTGCTCAAAAGAGACCGACTTTGAGGAACCTCCTGATTGAACACCCGCATGTGCGGCGCACCAGCAACTTAATTTGCGAATCATGCAGGAAGTTACGGGCCAAAGTCTTATCGGAACATTGTACATTCTACCATGAAAAATTTGTCGGCAATGAGAATACTCTGAGCACAGTTCGATTTGTTAACTCCACGTGATATTTCAGAGATTGTCAAATGACAACAACGAGTGCACGTTGCTAGAAGGAAGAAAACGTTGATAAAGCAAGTGTTCCACCAGAGAGATAGAGTGCTAGTTAGTAGTTACACAACCAAGGAGAAATTGGTAGCAGCTATGATCCGAGCAAAATGAGGTGCAGCATCATATGCCCTTCAGACAGATGATGAAAGAGTTTGGTGACATAATGCTGTTCAGTTACGTGCTGCACAAAACGAGTTTCCAGAGAGATCTCAACAGGTCCGACTTTAGAACCTCTGGAGAGCAATACTTTGATCCAGAGACCAGAGACAGTGACGAGTTCAGATTCTGTTTCTGAGGATTTTTCTATGTCTACAGTGACAGATACGGAAATAACTACTCAGAAGTAACAGCTACAGAAATGAGTGAGGACACTTCTGTGGTCGCAAGTTGCTGAGTTCAAGAAGGTCGGATTCTGTCAAAAAGGAATAGGCGTCCACCACAGAGACTGTCTTATGTTAGTTCTAAACACATATATAATTCAATATCAGGAGATCTATTGTATAAATGTTAATTGTTGCAGTAATAAAGTAAAGAGAAAGGGATGTTATGTATCTGGAATGCATTCTTGCTGGTTCTGCGTTACATGATGTGTAATGACATAAGCAGAGTTTCTGCGAGGGCTTTGAGCAGATCACTATCTTGATTTTATGAGCAATACCCTGAATAATGTTCGACAATATTCCAGAGTGTGAACACTTCCATGCCTTTTCTTTTTACGACAAAAAAGAAATATAACAAGGGGGTGGTAGGGGAGGCAAGGGGAGATTACGATGGAGGGGGGCCTCTGATTGATAAAGGGGACCCAAAAATGAACTCAAGCCCAGCGGCTCAACAGGGTGGTGGGGAGGCTTACTAGGTATGGTGCCACTATCATGGTGCTCAACTTTGCAACCTCTTTGGCCACTTCCCTGAATTCCTGCATGCCACCCTGCCCTTGGGGTCATGACATTCCAGCAATATCTATTTGCTCCACTGCTCAGCCTGGGTATCATTTGATTGAATGTGTGTATTTCTGGCTCATTATCATGTCTCAATTTAATTGCACGTGACATATATGATCTATCATGGAAGGAGACCATTCAGCACTTTGTGACTGTGCTACTCGATGAAAGAGCTATCCGATTATTCCCACTCTCCTGTTTACCCCAGTGCACTGGGAAATCTCCCCCTTTAAGTATTTGTCCAATTTAATGTTGTAAGTTACCATTGAATCTACGTAAATCATTCTGCCAAGTGTGCATTCTAGATGTTAACCTATTATTTTGAACATTTCTTTCCGCTTTTCATCTGACTCTTTTGCCAATCACTTTCATTTTGTGGGCGGAACTTTCTGATTCTTTTTTGAAGTGTGAACTCGGGTGAGAAAAGCAGTATGTAGCTCAGCAACTTCTCTGCCAGACTTTCCCACTGAATTTTGAAACACTCTGAAATACAAAATCAAGATGCGTGTCCCACAGCATCATGCTGGTGGATCCCACCCAACCAGTAACGTGGGCTCCTGAGAGATAAGGACGCCCCAATGTAAGACAAACGTTGAAAAATCACCTCGCGGACATGGAGCCACCCCCCTCCCACTGACACAGAACCCCCCCCCCCGCACAAACCTCCCCAACAGAAGCCTACCGCCCCAGCACTGCCCCATGCCAGGGGACAGTACCAAGTGCAAGTGGCAGGGGGCAGTGCCAAGGTACTGCCCAGGCATTACCCTCTCCCCTCTGGGGACTGCACTTACCTGTGCACCCCTGGCAAGTCCCCTTTGCCAGTTCCAAGTTTTTCAAAACCTGCTATGAACCACATTGACGTAAGGTCTTGCTAGCGGGTTGGGAGGAGGGGTACTTCCTTTGTGGTGGATCTTGCAGTGGAGAGGCCCTCTAATCACATTTAAATGTATTATAATAGGGTTCCCACCACTGCATGTCTCTAGTGGGGGGCAGGGACAATCGAGCATAGAAATCCCTCCAATGTAAATGCCTATTGGAACCCCCACTCGATTCCCAGCCATCTTGAACAGCGGTGGAGTGGGGGGGTTGGGGGAAGCTGGGGGGGGGGGGGGGGGGGTGGAGTGTTGCCTAGCGTTAGCAACTGGATACAGTTTCTCCTCATGATTTTGAACACCTCTCATTAACATTCACTGCTCTGTGTACAATATTCCAATTTTCTCTATTCTCTCCATGTCACTGGAATTGCAACATGTACAGCACAGAAGGAGGCTATTCATGTATGTGCCAGCTGAATTGCTAATTTAATTGCACTTCCTAGCAGCTGGGTCTGGGCCCCTGTAGGTTCCACACCAAGTGCATGTCCAGGTATTTTGTAAATGTGATGCCTGTTTCTGCCTCCACCAGGCTTTCAGGCAGAGATCCCCAGGCTCCCAACATCCTTTGGAAGAAATGTTTCTCCTCAACGCCATCTAATTCTTCTGCCAATTACTGTCCCCAATTTTAACTTCTGCTAAGGAAACAGAACCTTCCAATCTACTCTATAAACATCCGTCATATTTCAATTCACCTCAGCTAAGTCTCTCTTCTGTAGTATAAAGGGTTAACAGGCGGGATGTACTAATGGACGGCATAGATGATGATACACTACTGACACCAATCAGTTATATGTCAATCTCAAGACAGAGAGTTTGGGATCATGCCTCGGAGCAGCATGTTTCCTCTGTCATCTGTTTAGATTAAGTACTAATAAACAAACCATGCCAAATTGCTCCTATGTGCCCCTTCGTGTCACTTAGGTTAGGTGGGGTTACAGGGAAAGGTGGGGTGCTCTTTCAGAGGATCGGTGCAGATCTGATGGGCCGAATGGCCTCCTTCTGCACTGTACAGATTCAATGATTCTATGGAACATTAATCAGATACAGAGCATGTTTACAATCTGTCTACTAACCGAATGCCATGCCTGGAGTCGAACACGGTGACATCTGTGGAGATGCTGGTGTAAAATGGTACACTGACGTTATAGAAGCATCAGTGAAGAAACATTTGAAAGCAATTAAAAATTGTTCAGCAGATGCAGGATGCACAAAGGAGAGATAACGATGACCATAGCCGGTGGGCAGCTCAAACCCTTGCCCCGCCCACTAGATTGCCTTGAGAGTCCACAGAGAGGCCAGATGCAGGAGAGGTGGAAACGCCATTTTCTCTGGTACCGAGCAACATCAGGTCTTCATGAAAGGAATCAAAATGTCAAGATTGTTCCTTTCTTGATGCAAGAGTTCTAGTAATGGATGACATTCTCCTCAGGGAAAGGGTGCAGGAGAGCACCGTGAACTTCAACTCCATGCTTAAGCCTTTGACACATAATTTAGCTTCAAGTAAAATTTAGGAATTTGGTGAGCAGTTATTAATTCCCAGTGACATGGGAAATCAATTGAATTATTGCTATGTGGCCTATATCACCTGGCTAGTTTTTGTGAGCATGGGGTGCTGAAGGATGAACTAATCCATAGTTGTGCAGACCACAAATGTTCTTACTTTTGATCAAGGATCCACTTTGCGATGCCTCGCAAGATCTCAGAATGCACTGTCTGGGAGACTGAGTAGAGGGGGAAACTGCACAACCTTTAAAAGATTTGTGAATGAGCATACCTGTCAAGGCTATGGGCCAAATGCGAGAAAGTGTAGATTCAGTGTTGTTGTCCACGCGGACTTGGTGGAATGAAGGATCTCTTCTGTACTGTATGAATCCATGACCTGTCTTCATGTACTAAGCCCGGCAGAGGAGCTGGTGCTGAATGGTCCTTGCTGCGACTGTGGCCAGCAGCAGGGATGAAATCATCAAAGGTGACAGTGTCCTCATTTCTAATCCTTCCAGCATTGTATTTTCCCCTTATCCCACAATCTCTCCGACCTTACATAGAACATACAATGCAGAAGGAGGCCCATCGAGTCTGCACCGACCCACTTAAGCCCTCACATCCACCCTATCCCCGTAACCCAATTACCCCTCCTAACTTTTTTGGTCACTAAGGGCAATTTATCATGGCCAATCCACCTAACCTGTACATCTTTGGACTGTGGGAGGAAACCGGAGCACCCAGAAGAAACCCACGTAGACACGGGGAGAACGTGCAGACTCCACACAGACAGTGACCCAGTGGGGAATCGAACCTGGGACCCTGGCGCTGTGAAGCCACAGTGCTATCCACTTGTGCTAACGTGCTGCCTGACAAGCTGTCGACGGTGTAAGTAAGAAAGATTTACTTTCCCCAAGCTCTCCCCTCACCACCACCTTATCCTTGCCTTTTTTTTATTCATCATGGATGTGGGAGGCGCTGGCTGAGCCAGCATTTATTGCACATCTCTAATTGCCCTTGAGGAGGAAGTTAAGAGTCAACCACATTGCTGTTGGTATGGAGTCACATGCAGGCCAGACCATGACATACACACACAAAGGGCGGGAGAGGAAAATAAAATACAATGTTTTAAAACATTTCCTTCCTTTTGCAACCTTGAGGTTTACTTCACACAGCCAATGGTAGTGATGATGTCGCTATTTTTTGATCCTCTGCAGTACCGCTAGGTATACCCCCGTTTTCTTTGCAATCTTTAAATACATTGCTCATACAATGTCCAGAATTCTATTTTCACTGATGTTTAAATCCCACTGTAGAAATGTGAGGTCAGTTTGAAAGCTGTGAGATGGAAGATGAGTACCCTTGCTTTGGATGCGGAAGTTGTTTTTTCAGCTGACTGTCCTTCGAGGACACGGAATGATTGAGAACCACGGGTTAGATCGCCAATGAGCATTTTCTGGCTGGAATATTCAGTCCAAATTCCCAGACTGTGGGATTCCCTCTGGGGAGTCACTTTAACTATTATTAACCTAGGCCTTCCCTCAAAGGACCCATCTCAGGTCTGAGGAATTCTGACTTGCTTCCAACTCCGCCAGAATGTCTCCCAGCATCACTGAGGAAAAATAGATTGAAAAATTAGATTTTAAAGAGGGTTCTTCAAACAACAGGCCCTACCTAAAGCTGTTGCTGGACTGAAATTACTTGCAGTTCAATCCGACTGTAGAAAGAGAAAGACCGTCACTTTGAACTTTTAGACAGAATCCACCAGATAAAAGAGAGAGTTGGCCCTCCAGCGACTTGATCAAACCAAAACTAAAAAACAGATGAAGTCTACCTGTCCTTGGCAGAACACCTGGAATGGTCAGCATCAATCAACATTGACAATCAGCTATGAGCCCGACAAAGTAAACACTCATTGGCCGACAACCAAGTCCATCGAGAGAAGTAATCACCAATGCCAGTACATCCTGCTGGATTCCTTTTTCTTTTAAGTAAAGGTGAAGTCCATCTTAAAGGTGTAGGTCCCAGTAATTGTCCAGGTGTAAAAATGTGAAAAGAAAAACAAGAGAAAATAAAAGGAATAAACAAGGGAAAACAGGGATTTAAATAGGTACCCTTACAGTATGCACAGATAGCCGATCATGTGCACACATTAGTTTACCCAGAAAACTGCCAGCTCATTCTGCTTTATAACATAAGCCATTGCAATTTGCTCTTAGTTTGTGGATTCCATGGATCCCTCAGCAGTGTGCAGGCCCGGAGCCCATGGGGGAAGGCAGCCTCCTACTGATCCTGGTGCAGCTTTTTCAAATCAATGGAGTCTTCCTGCCTGGAGTCTTCAGAAAGCAGGTCACGTGCCCGGAACACTGACGTCACGTGCCCTGGGCTGAAGAGAGTCTCCCCCATTTTGTTAGCAGCTAACAAGCAACAGGACTGAAAAATGTAAAATGGATTGTTTCGTAATAAGGAAGAGTGCCAGAGACGCAAACAGATCAGAATCTTGATGCACGATCAATTGTACAAAGACTAAGGTTGGATACAACTGTGGCTTTATTACAGTAAGATGTGCGGCCTCCCACAGCAGCTGGTGAAATGGCTGCTGAATAGAGGACACGCTCCTCCTACTGGGCGGAGCCAGCAGGCAGGGGCTACCGGCGAACCTGTAGTACAGGTCCTACCTTACATCACCTAATACAGATGTAACAGTGGTTTACCACAAATCTCAAAATTAAATCTGCTGGAGAGAGTAGCTCAGGAGAATCCACAGCAGGACAAAGCAGTGATGGTTTGAGCTGTTCAGGAGAATCCACACAACGGGACAAAGCAGTGCTGGTGTGAGCTGTGCAGGAGAATCCACACAACGGGACAAAGCAGTGCTGGTGTGAGCTGTGCAGGAGAGTCTGCAGCAGGACAAAGCAGTGCTGGTGTGAGCTGTGCAGGAGAATCCACACAATGGGACAAAGCAGTGCTGGTGTGAGCTGTGCAGGAGAATCCACACAACGGGACAAAGCAGTGCTGGTGTGAGCTGTGCAGGAGAGTCTGCAGCAGGACAAAGCAGTGCTTGTGTGAGCTCCAGGACCCCTGGAGCCCATTAAGAAGGAGTTGAAATCAGGACAAAAGCCGTATAAAAATGATTTTTTAAGGTATGGCTTTATTCATTGCGCCAATGCAAATCAGGATGAGAAGCCCATGTGCGTTATATGCAGGGAAGTACTGGCAAATGAAAGTTTAAAACTTTTAAAACGTCAAAGGCATTTGAAGACTAAGCAAGGCAAGTTCCAGGACAAACCTCTTGATTTTTTTCAAAGGATGGAGCGAGAACTGAGAGCGCCAGCTGAAGTACTCAGCAGAAATGTTACATTGAACAAAGTACATTTAGCCTCCACATGATAGCTGGCCATGTAGCAAAAGAGAAAAAAATCCCTACGCACAGGCAGAGAGATGATTCTCCCTGCAGCAATAGATATAGGGCGGGATTCACGGTATCATGGTGGTTAGCATCAATGCTTCACAGCTCCAGGGTCCCAGGTTCGATTCCCGGCTGGGTCACTGTCTGTGTGGAGTCTGCACGTCCTCCCCGTGTGTGCGTGGGTTTCCTCCGGGTGCTCCGGTTTCCTCCCACAGTCCAAAGATGTGCGGGTTAGGTGGATTGGCCATGCTAAATTGCCCGTAGTGTAAGGTTAATGGGGGGATTGTTGGGTTATGGGTATACGGGTTACGTGGTTTTAAGTGGGGTGATCATTGTTCGGCACAACATCGAGGGCCGAAGGGCCTGTTCTGTGCTGTACTGTTCTATGTTCTATGTTCTCTGACCCCCCCACCGTATTGTAGAATCCCCGGGGGGCAGCGCAAATCCCGCCCCGCCACCCCAACACCTGCTGCCGTATTCTCTGGCGCCGTTTTTCGGGTGGGGGCGGGACCCACGGCACACCAGTCGGGGGCCGTTGGCAGCGGATCCCCCAGCAACTTTCCGAGCCCAGATGGGCCGAGCGGCCTTCTGTTTTTGGCCAGACCCACCAACATGGGTTACACATGGTCCAACATGGCGAGACCTGGCAGGTAATTTGGCGTGGGTGGTCCTCGGGGGGGCGCAGGGAGATCCAACCCTAGGGGGGCCCACGGTGGCCTGGCCCCCGAGCAGGGCCCACCGATCTGTGGATGGGCCTGTTCCATTGGGGCACTTCTCCCTTCTGCGCCGGCCCCTGTAGGGCTCCACCATGGTCGGCGCGGAGAAGAGAACCACCTGCGCATGCACCAAAATACGATGGCCGGTCTGCGTATGCGCGGAATCACACCAGTGGTTCTGCGCATGCTTAAGATCACGACCATTGTTCCGCACATCCGTGAACTCACGCAGTAACTTCGCCGCCAGCTGGAGCGGTGCCAATCCCCTCCGGCGTTCACCTAGCCCCTGAGACAGGTGATAATTCCTCACCTTGGGGGCCCGTTGCCGCTGGTTTGCCGCCAGCGTGGGGACTTAGTCCCTGGAAGGGAGAATCCCGGCCAAAGTTTGTATGGTCCTAGATGAGAGGATGGCTGAAAAAGTGAAATGCCTCCCAGTTAGCGATAACACAGTGGCTCGCCAAATTTGTGATATTGCTGAGAATTTAGAAGCCCAGCTTATTTCTCCTTTATAATCAGCACAGGACTTCTCAATACAACTGGGTGAAAGTACAAACGTTTCAGATTGGGCAACCTTGCGAGTTTACGTTAGGTATGTATGGCACAATTAATTTGTTGAGGATTTGCTGTGTTGCCTGACATTACCAAAGGATTAAGGAGACAGCTGATCAGGATATTGTTTGGATTCATTGTTTTATTCACCGTGAGGCATTGGTGTCAAAATGAATTCCATCCGATCTTGAAGTGCTGTTGAAAGGAATTGTGAAAGTTGTGAATTGCATTAAACTCAATAACAGGACTTTTGAGACTTTGTGTTCTGATCAAGGGGCTGAGCCACACACATTTATTGTTCCACACAGAAGTACGTTGGCTGTCAAGGTGTTGGGTGCTTGTCAGAGTTTAAGAACTGAGGTATCAAATCCATGCTTTTCTTCTCGAGAAATCATCCCCTCTGGCTGATTTGTTTGCTGATGAAACTTGGATGCTAACAATGTCTTACCTTGCAGACATCTTTTCAATTCTAAATGACCTGAACCTCAAATTGCAAGGGAAGGATTGCAAGGGAAGGATGATGATTGCTTTCGGCACTGTGAAGAAATCAATACTCTCTAACAGTCATTGAAAGTTTGGCAAGTGCGAGTGCAAAGCCAAAACTATTACATGTTCCTCACACTGCTACAGCACATCGAAGAAAACTATGTTAGTAAGGGAACTGTCAATAGACTGGCAAGCCTAATTCAGTCACAACTGGAAGAGTTTTTGTTGCTACTTTCCAGAGGTGAAATTTCAGTTTTTGGAGAGAAGGGGTCGGTGAAAAATCCCTTTGTGTTTGGGACCTTAGAAGCAATTATTGACTTGCAGCTGACTCCAAATGAAGAAACTGAACTTCTGCTCCTCACCAGTGACAGCACACTAAAAACATGGCACAACTCAATGAGGCTGTCAGCATTCCTGAGTAACGTCTCCAAGGAGCATCCAATGCTGAGTAAAACAAGAATTTTGTTGCCTTCACTCTTCACAATGACCAACATGTGCGAGGTTGGATTTTCTGTCCTGCAAGGATAACGGCAGCACAAAGGAACCAGCTCAACTCTGCACCAGATATACGGTTAGCCCTCTCCTCCTGTGAACCTGATTGGAGTGAGATTGTGAGGACCATGCAGGCTCATCTGTCACATTAAAGATAAGAGAAAATGGTGGGTCGCGAAGATCGGCCTGTGTGGGTCGTGAAGTTCGGCTGCCGTTTGGTAAAAATGGGTCTCGGACAAAAGATTCCACCCTCTGTCGCACTATCCCAGTACCTCAAGTAGAAACAATCTAACATTCGCAACAGCCTACAATCTACTTACATTACGGGGATTGAGTTCAGAAACACTGACAAATATGACTGCAGTAAAATATCCCACAAGGCAAAGATTTTAGTTTCAGTACGCAATTCCTTCACTTCTAACCTCCTGTAAAAATAATTTCCAAAATCCGACACCGTCAATCCAGGATAGAAACTCCCAACATTCCCTCCTGCTGCCAGGACCAGAATGACCGCACTTGGGCCCTGCTGCACATTGCCCCCTTCAAAGATTGAGACAGTTAACCCGGCCCGGTCATTAACATACAACTGTGCATGCACCGTGTTGGCAACAAACGCAGATTTAACAGACTGGCAAAGTCAGAAATTTGGTGCAACAGGGAAATTAGGGCACAGGAGGAAGGAGGAGCTTTATTTATTTATTTATTGGTTCCGGTAGCGGAGAGTGTTTTCCTTTTGTCTCAAAGTTGAGAAACTGCAAAATTGTGCTTTACTAAATCATTGACTTAAATTAGATGACCCAAGGTAGCACAGTGGTTAGCACAGTTGCATCACAGCTCCAGGCTCCCAGGTTTGTTTCCCGGCTTGGGTCACTATCTGTGCGGAGTCTGCACATTCTCCCCGAGTCTGCGTGGGTTTCCTCCGGGTGCTCTGGTTTCCTCCCACAGTCCAAGGATGTCCAGGTTAGGTGGATAGGCCATGTTAAATTGCCCTGAGTGACCAAAAAGGTTAGGAGGGGTTATTGGGTTACGGGGACAGGGTGGAATGAGAACCTGCAGTGGGGGCTCGCCATGAGTGAAAGTGGGCGGCAAGGATTGGTTGGGGGTGGGGGCAGGGGTTTCACATAATGAGGAAATGCACCAGTACTGGGGAAAGAGGGGGCTGTGCGTTGGGACCAACTCCATTTAAACTGGGTAGGGTTGAGTGACCGTCAAAGTCAACAAGTAGACCGGTAGACAAGCCCTCTTATAGTGAGGGCTGTGTAAATAGGTGAATTAGAGGCATATACAATTAGGGAAGTATCATAACAATGGGAGACCACTTTCTTCAGATGGACAGGGTAAACCAAACTTACTGCAGCAGTGTGAAGGGCAAATTCATGGAATATATACAAGACAGTTTTGTTGAACAGTATGTACGCGAAACATCTAGGGATGGACTTCTTTGAATCTAGTTGTGTAATAAGAAAGTTAATTAACAACCTTGATATGAAGGAGCATCTTGGAAGAGTTAATGTATAATGATAGAATTTTAGATTGAGTTTGAAGGTGATTTAGGTAAGTCCAAAACTAGGGGGTCTGAAGTTGAAATAAAGCCACATCGGTATGAGAGGCTGTAATAGATTGTGAATCTGCGTTAAAAAAATGACGTCAAGTAGACAAGTGAAGGCAAGCATTTAAAGAAATAATCCATAATTTGCAACAAATATCCATTCCCTTAAGACACGACAAAAAACCCAGAAAATGTGGTTTAAGCAGCGCTAAGAGGAGTTAAGGATTATTAGTTCAAAGGAAGGAAAAGGACTTTGCCAACAAGCGTAGTAAGCCGTAGGATTGAGAGGATTTTAGAATTCAGCAAAGGAAGCGCAAAAAAACTGAGAAGCAAAGAGGAAAGGGAATTTGAAAGGAGGCAAACGAGAGACACACAAACAGATTGACAATGTTTCTATGGATACGTAATTAGAAAGAGATGAGTGAAAGGGAAAATGGGGCATTGAGAAGTACAGACAGTCGGGTGGGATTTTCTATCTCCACTTGCGACCAGGATCCTCCAGTTTCATCAAAAGTCAATGGCTGCCACATCCCCCACAACACATCCCGCCATAACAGGGCTGGAAAATCCCAGCCGATGAAAATATAATGGGGATTGGAGGAAATGTCACAGGTATTAAACAGATACTTTGGACTGGATTTTTAATTGCCATGGGGCAAGAAACATTTTGAAAATCATGTTCCCAGTGGACGGCACCACCTCTGGCGAGTGATGCAATCTTTAATGGGAGGGTGGAAGGAGGGCATCTTGGAACCCACCATGCCTCCATGTAAGTAGCTGATTTAAAAGGTCTCACTCAGTCAGTTTTGAATCTTCAATCTGCAGGCGTGGGAACATGAAATGAAGTTTGAACTCATGACAACTCCTGAGAGGTGCTCCCCCTATGGTTTAGGGTGAAGTGCAGGCAGCCTGCTCCATTGGACCTGCATCTGGATGAAATGTCCATGGCTTCCTCCCACACCTTGGATATGCTTGTGGGGGCTCCACCCAAAGCTGCTCCATCTGCAACATTGCAGGGCCAACCTCTGTCACAGGGCCTTGCAGCCGGAATGGTTCCTGAGTAGGAAGTGAAGGATGACGTCAGCGCAACAATTGTACAGGGTACTGGTGAGGCCATACCTGAGGCTGGGATTCTCCTTTCTGGGGACTAAGTCCCCACCCCGGCGGTAAAACCGGCGCCAACCACTCCGACGTCAACGGGCCCCCAAAGTGAGGAATTCTCCACTTACCTCCACTTTCTTGGGGGCTAGGTGGACGCTTGAGAGGTTGGCGCTGCTCCAGCCGGCGCGGAAGGGACTGCTTGAGTTCACACATGCGCCAAAGGGCCGGCGTGATCTTGTGCATGCGCGGAACTGCCTGCGTGCTTTGCCACATGCGTCGGGGGTTCCCTTCTCCATGCCGGACATGGCGGAGCCCTGCAGGGGCCGGCACGGAAGGAAGGAGTGTCCCCACGGCACAGGCCCGCCTGCAGATTGGTGGGTCCTGATCGCGGGCCAGGCCACCGTGCCCCCCCCCCCCCCGGGTAAGGTCCCCCTGCGCCCTCCTCAAGGACTGCCCCAGCCGAATTACCTGCCAGTTCCCGCCTGTACGTGAGTTGAGTGATTCAAGCTGGCGGGACTGGCCAAAAATGGATGGCCGCTCGGCCCACCGGGGCCCGGAGAATTGCTGCCAATGGCTCCCAACCGGAGTGGCATGAACCCCGCCCCCGCCCGGAAAACGCCGCCGGAGAATACGGCAGCTGGCAGCCGGCAGTGGGGCGGCGGGGCGGGATTCGCGCCGCCCCCCGGGATTCTCCGACCTGGCGGGGGGTTGGAGAATCCCGCAGCTGAAGTTGTGTGTCCACTTTTTGTCTACTGACCTAAGAAAACCAACGAGGAATTGCAGCAAACATTCACTGGATTGAATTGGGGGTGCCTGTTTACAGGCGTGTCTTTCAAAAGTGTGTTAATTAGGGTTCAGGTTGAGCAGAAGGTTGAAGCAGAGCTAAAGAGATTAGAAGAGCTGGGAATAATCAAACAGGTCTAGTTTTCAGAGTGGGCAACTCCCATAGTCCCTGCCCTTAAACCTGATCATTCATGAAGTATTTGTGCGGACTATAAGCTGACCATAAATCAGGCTGCCCAGGTTGATCGGCATTGACTCCCTGAATTGACGACCTATATGCTAAGCTGGCGGTGGGGCGGTGGTGGTGGGGGGTGGGGGGGGGTCGGTGGGGGGGCGGGGGGGTCTCTCCTATTCAAAACTGGACCTCAGTCACGCCTGTTTATAACTAGGGTTGGATGAGGAGTCTCAGAACATTTCTACAATCAATACCCACAAAAGTCTCTTCCAGTGTATCAGACTGCCATTAGGCATTGCTTCAACCTGTGCTATTCCAGGGCACGATGGAAAATCTCCTCCAGGGAATTCCTAAGGTGTTGGATTACCCCAGTCACCATCACTACACCAGAAGAACACATGTCCAGTCTAGAGGACATATTAAAGCGATTTTGTACGACAGGGATCTGCTCGAACTGGGAAAATGTACTTTCCAGACCTCAGAAGTGGATAATCATAATAATCTTTATTGGTATCACAAGTAGGCTTCCATTAACACTGCAATGAAGTTACTATGAAAAACCCCTGGTCCCCACACTCTGGCGCCTGTTTGGTACAACAGAAATCAGTATGTCAAATTCACCTAACAAGTCATCCCAGACTTGTGGGATGAAACCGGAGCACCCAAAGGAATCCCAGTTGCACCCTTTGGAAGAAAGGTCAAGGCCATATGCGTCCTTCCTGCACCCAGAAATGTCAGAGAACTTAAGTCTTTCCTCCGCATGGCCAATTATTATGGGAGGTTTATTTCGAATTTAGCCATAACATTGGCACCATGGCACCAGCTATTAAGGAAAAATCAGTGGCGGCAATGAGAGAGCCCCAAGACGAAGCTTTCTGAGTCATGAAGCAAACATTGCAGTCTTCAAACCTCTTGGTGCATTTTGACTGGGAAAACAAATTGTGCTGACGTATGATGCATTCCCTAAGATGAAAGGGGCAGTTTTATCCAACAAGTTGGGAGATGGTTTGGAACGCCCTCACGTCTTTGTCTCAAGGAGCCTTTCTGAAACTGAATAATACTATGGCCAGAATGAGAAAGAAGGCTTAGTGGTTATATTTGTTGTGAAGAAATTTCACCAGTGTGTGTACGGTCGACAGTTCAACATAGTGACTGACCACAAGTCATTACTCGGCCTTTTAAGGGAAGATAAGCCCATAATGCCGACAGCCTGAGTGAGGGTATGGCGTTAGACCTTGATGTTGGTGGCTTATAACTATGCTTTTCAGAACCAGCTTGGGTCGCAAATTGCTAATGCATTTGCACTAAGGTGCCAGCCACTACCCCAAGAGCATTCCGCCACATCTGTACCCCAGGAGATCATTTTAGCTTTAAACTTCCAAGACACTCTGACAATGTCCGTGGGGCAAATCCACAATTGGACTGAAAGAGACCGTATTCTTTCAAAGGTTAAATGAATGATACAGTCTGGCTGGCGTTACGAGAAATCCGAACACCTGAGGCCCCTTTTTACTCTCCAGAGCGAGTAGACATGTAAAGACAACAAGATTCTCTGGGGATCACGGGTAGTCGTTCCACCTCTAGCCAGAGGAGTCCTGCTTTAAGAGCTACATAGTGCCCACCCAGGGCAGACAAGGATGAAGATGTTGGTGCAGAGTTACATTTGGTGGTAGGCGTAGATAAAGCCATTGAAGAACTATTGCAACACTGCACCCTTGTGAAATGCGGCAATCCTTGCCACCTTACGCTACTCTTCACCCCAGAGAATGGACAGGTCACCCATGGACCAGTGTCCTCTTGATTATGCGGGGCCATTTATGGGCAAGATATTTTTTGTGCGGGCGGTTGCCAATCTAAATGACTATCAGTTCAAAAGACAGGGACCACTACCTTGGCAGCCATCATAGGTGTCTTGCACTGAGTGTTTGCCATTCAAGGGCTTTGCGAGTCAATTGTTTTGGACACTGGCACCTCCCTTCACTGGTGATGATAACCAGGGTCGTGCGAGAAAATGACACAAGGAATACAAGGGCAGCCCCCTACCACCCAGCGTTGAAAGGTTTGACTGAGTGAATAGTCCAAACTTTCAAGGATGCCATGAAAAAGCAATCTGATAGACCACTTCCGCAGAAGTTGGTAAATTCTTTGTTGTTGTACAACTCCACCCATCGTTCAACCACAGGGGCCATGCAAGCTGAGCTGCTCATGGGCCATCAATTGTGGACACAATTGGATCTTGTGATTCCCAATTTGGCGGGGAGGGTGGAGGCACCTCAGACCTCCCAGAAGAGTCAGAGCAGAGAGGTGACAGGTCATTTCGGTTTGGAGACCCGAAATTTTGCCTCAGGTTCACCTTGACTCGAGGAATGGGTTGTGACCAGTGAGGGCCGGTGTCTTATGTGGTCAATGTGAACGAGAAAACCATCAGGGAGCACGTCGACTATTGATAAGTTGAGAGTTGGCAATTCCCAACTTGGAGTCAACATTTTATTCCGATCCTGGACCAGACCCTAACAGCAGCTTGGATACTGGACAGAAACCCCAATATTTAATTTTTATTTTGTAAGACTGTGAAAAAAGGATACCTTGCTCGAGGGATGATTTCCAAAAGAATAGGCATATGGTATATATTATTTTTAAATTTATAGTGCCCAATTAATTTTGTTTTCCAATTAAGAGCCAATTTAGCGTCGCCAATCCACCTAGCTTGCATATCTTTGGGTTGTGGGGGCAAAACCCACGCAAACACAGGGGGAATGTGCAAACTCCACACAGACAGTGACCCAGAGCTGGGATCAAACCTGAGACCTCAGCGACGTGCTGCCCGGGATTTTGTATAGTAAATAAAGTTTATTAGTAACAGAGTATTAAAATATCTTTAATGTTACACAATTACCCCTCAAATAATGTTAATCAGTACTGTGGCACACTTACCTTTTAGTGTTATCTTTATTTCCACTCAAATAGCAAAAAACTAATCTCAGTTCTCAATCCACTTTCACATACAGTTAGCACTCAGGAATACATGCTGTACAGAGATGTCTGGATACTCTACTTTGAGAGATATTTTTACACTGTTTTAAAGAAAAGACCTGAATCCTGTCAGAACCATGCAGAAACTCTGGCTGCATTTCTCCAGAAGCTACTTCTCAGCTTGTTTCATCTCACCATCATTGAGATACATTTTCATCCAATTACCAGACTGGGCAACATCTTCTCCGGGCCCTCGTTATTCTCCGGTCCTGAGAAGAGTAAATTTGATGCTCGGAAACACGTGGTGGGCCAAGGGAGTAATTCTTTAACCAAGATGTCCCCTAGGTCCATTGGATGGCCACCCTCTTCCCCACAATGCAAGACCTATCTACCCTCACAAGACTGCCCCCCGCTACCACCCACACTAGAGATCCTCTAATTAAAGAGACCATCCGCACAGACCAACTAAATAAAGAGACCCCCAAGAGTCCTAAACAAAGAGACCTCCCACAGAGTCCCCCTAAATAAGGAGACTCCCCAAAGAGAGAACCTGAATGAAGGGACCCCCACAGAGACCCCTTAAATAAACATAAATGTTTATAAACATCAAGCTTTGATTGGCAGCTCCTGGACCACATCAAACAAATTTAAGTGCTGTTAGTTTCACAGCTGACCACTTCAATGTCACTCAGCCATGAAGGGAGATGATTGGAAAGTACTCAATTCTGTTGAAGTGGTTCAGGAGCTGTCAATTAAAACATAATGCTTATAAGCATTGTGGTTTGTTTCACAGCTGACCATTCAAAGTTACTCAATGTTGAAGGAAGATGAATGCAACACTGCTGACAGCTGGGTGTGTTTGGAAGCTGTTATTCACAGCATAGTAAAATCAATATCAAAGAGGAATGAATGAATAGCTTGCAGATAAAAGGTCTGAGGGGGTTTAAACCCAGCTGACTGGTTTTCTTTATACATGAATTGACAGGTGATGCTTCCTCTGCCTGAGCCAGCAGGTGTGTTGCCCAGGTGAGTTTTAAAGCAATGATTTCATTCACTGCTTCTGTATGGACTGCTCTCTAACTTCCAGATAGGAGTTTCTCTTCTAGAGGTTTTCTAACAGGGTTTTCTCTTCTGGGGGTTCTGTTGAGGGTCTCATTATTACGGAGGTTTCTGTGGGGAGACTTTTTATTTGGGGGTGTCTTTATTTAGGGGGTCTCTGCGGCGAGCCTCTTTATTTAGGGTGTGTGTGGGGGGGCTTTTTACCTAGAGGGTCTCTGGTGCGGCGTGGCAGTGGGAGGGAGTTTGGTCACCCCATACTGGGGGGAAGTGTGCATGTCATAGAATATCTTGGGGGGGTCTGAACTGTGTTGCGGGGTTGAGGGGGGCTGAATTGCACTTGTGGAGGGGGGGTGCCCAGCCACGGGTCCTTGCTATTGGGCCACCCACTCTTAATGGCAGCCTGACAGTGGGATTCCCTGCAAAAAAGTTGCATTGCTAAGGAATTGGAATCACAATTTAGCTTTGGCAGGAGAACATAGTGCAGGATTCTCTGTTCCCCGATGCCGATTTCGTAATCGCCGATCGGGCGGAGAATCCCTTTTTACAATGGAATCGGGGGCGGGCCTGTTTTCGTATGCTCCGCCCCCCCCCAAAGCGGAATCATCGAGGAGCGCGGCGCACGCCATTGGGATGGCCTCAGACCATCACCTGAAGGCCCTCTCCCATGTTCCGCCTCTGATGGGCCGAGTTCCTGCCCGCGCGGTTGACTCATGGTCTCAGTGGTTGGGACCCTGACATGGCGGCTGCAGACTATGTCCAGCACCGCCACAGTTGGGCGGGAGCCACGCTGCTGGCTGGGGGTGCTTCGTAGAAAGCTGGGGGGACTGGTGGGGGATGGCCAGGGGGTGGTGAAGGGGTGTCCAGGAGGGCACTATCTGGCAGGTCAGGTAAGCGCATGGCTGTTGTATGGCTTGACCGCTGCAAGTCATTTTTGTGCGCCTGCATGGCCACGGATCTGGCAATTCTCTGGCTGTTTTTGTTGCGGAGACTGGCCGTTTTACATGGCGCAGCTGCCAGCCCTTCACCAGTCAGAGGATCCTCCAGATATAGCCTCCAATTCAGAGAATCCAGCTCACGGTCTCCCAAAGAGATAATCCTGCCCAAAATCTTTTGGCTTGACAGCAGCTTCCTGCTAGTGGAAGATACAACTCATGTTGCCATTCCATAGTAACAGCAGGCAATGCCTAGCCTCACCTGTTGCTCCAATTTTTCAGACTCCTTACTCTTCAAGAATAATCTGAGGTAGACTGGGCAGTTTTCTGGACCAAAAATAACAAGATTCCGCCTATTTGCGAGTTTGTGATATATACAACGAGCAATTTCTGATTTATTTCCCTAAATTCTTGAATAAATCACAAAACTCTTCTCTCTACCCACTCCAATGGCTAAATGCATGTTTTGAAAGAAGTGAGAAAAAAGTTGACTGCAAATGTAGGGCAGAAACTTGTGGAGATGCGTGAGTCCTCGGCTGCTAGTTGGTAGCTGGCAAGACCCCAACATTGCCTCTTTTTGGGAAGACCTGCCGCATATGTTGCCATTCAGTCACTAAACAGGCCAGCCTGTTATGTGGACAGTATAAACACCTACTAAAAATCCAGACAGGTAACATCTACTGTTTCCCCTTCTTTCCTAAATCAATCATCCCCTCAAATAAATTACAAATGCTTATCAAGAATGGCCTCCACACTTTTAAAAACGCTATGGGCTGTCTTGCAATAGCTCATGGCTGTCAAGATTGTCCCTCAAATGCTTTCTAACATTTTTTTCAATGTGCAGATCTATCATTTAATGTTTCATCCCTCGTCCCATTTTTGAAGGTGGGTATCACATTTGCTATCTTCCCACCCTTGGGATTCATCCGAAGTCAAGTAAAGGAAGACATATCCAATGGAGAGCCAGCAATTATTTCAGACCATTAAACTGTATCGAACTCTGATATTCTGTCCGCTTCTCCTGTGAACCCAGGTTCAGTATTAGAGCAATGTCACGATCTTCAGACACCATTTCCACAATATCATATTTTAATGGTTCAACTCTTTTTTGGACACTTTGTACTCCTGACATACTTGAAGAATGCTTTATCATTCTGCGTTAAGTTGCTGGTGAATCTTTTCTTCATGCTCGCTCTGCAGTCCATATTGGCACTCTCAGCTTTGCTTTCCATGGGGCAAAATTCTCCGACCCCCAGCAGGGTCGGAGAATCGCCTGGGGCCGCCTAAAATCCCGCCCCCGCCGTGGCAGAGATTCTCCACCACCCGGGAAGTGGCGGCGGCGGAATCTCGCCACTCCGATCGGAGAAGCCACTGCGGTGATTCCCCGGCCCGGATGGGCTGAAGTCTCACCGGTGGGAGGCCTCTCCCGCTGCCGAGGTTTGAACCACCTCTGGAACGGCGGGATCAGCGGCGCGAGCGGGCCCCGGGGTCCTGGGGGGGGGCGGGGGGTGATCGAACCCCGGGGGGGGTGCCCCCATGGTGGCCTGGCCCGCGATCGGGGTCCCCCACTCAGACTCCGGGCCAGTGCCCTGGGTGCACTATTTCTCCTTCCACGGCCACCATGGCGGAAGCGGAAGAGAACTCCACATCGCGCATGCGCCGGCAGCGGCGTCAGCGGCCAGCTGCCGCTGACGTCACTGCCGGCGCATGCGCGGACCGGCGAAAGCCTTTCGGCCAGTCCCGCTGCCGGGGGCGCTGGTTTTTTGCGCCAGTCTTCTGGTGCAAACCGCTCCGGCGCGGGGCTGGCCCCCAAAGGTGGGGAGAATTCCCCACCTTTGGGGAGGTCCGACCCCTGAGTGGTTGGCGCCACTCCCCTACTCCGGGACCCTCCGTCACGCCGGGTAGGGGAGAATGCCGTCCATCATTGCTGTAATCTTTCCCTGAAAGTTTAAATATTTTCATATCTTCTTTTCTCCTGAATACTTTTCCTAATTAGGTAACAAAGGCAAACTAATCTTACTTTTATTATCCCCTTGTCACTTCTTTGAATTAAATGTAAGATTACTTTGACAGCCCCTTCAGCCTACTGCTTAGAAACAAGAACAAAAATAAGAACGTTTGAATAAATTCCCGCTCACAAGTAGGTTGTTCCCATTGTGCTCTGCAGTCAGTATGAGGAAGACAAAAATGCCCAGGAATCTACTGAAAATTTGGCACAATGCTGCCTTTCTCCCCACAAAAACGCTTTCCGTGTTTATTCCCAATTAGTCACGTTTTCCCCTTTACGGACCTATTTTTGTCTCCCCCCAAAGACATGCAGTAATACTTCCAGAATGATAGCTAGTTACTCTTTACCAAGTAATGCTATACCAGCTCCTGCCATATCTTTTGGCCCTTCTGAAAACACAAAACCCATCAAATTAATTGCCAGTCATCATATTGCAGCCACATTTCTGACTAACCTACAATATCTATTTCTTTCCTCAATGTCATTGTGCCCAACTCACTCATTTTTGCTCCCTCATTCTCCTTGAATTTATATAAACATGATTCTGGTTATCACACTGTCCTAATTATTAATTCCATCCTTGCACTCGACTGGATGGTGGATGGGCGGTGGCGCTCTGGACGGTGCAGTGAATGTGCATGCTCAATGGGGTCAAAGGTCTTGGAGCCACACTAACCAAGCACACATTTAATCTCTGCAGCCCAGTTGTTTGGGGAACATTTTGAAAATGGCAACCAGAAGAAGCAAACCTTCTGCCCAACACTTCAGCAATGGCTCCCTGGAGACTCTCTTCAAGGATATCTTGAATGAAAGAGATGTCCTCTTTCAAAGGGATGACAGCAATTTGACCTCCACAGCCTGAAAAGAGTTTGCCAGGGACGACAGTGTATCCGCCACACAGAGAGGAAATGCCGTGCAGTACAGTAAAGGGATGGATCTCATCCACTCCGCCAGGGTAAGTCGACCTTCCACACACCCTGGCTGACACTTTCATAATGGCATCAGCTAGTCTAAGTGTTACATTCCACAGGGACCTCCCTCACTGATAGCAGAAGGCTCATCAGCACTCAATGCTTCGCACACACTTTAACATCATCACCTTCTCATCTATCATCCTGTTATAAACAAAATCTTCAGCCCTTATTGGGGAGGGCTTAGCACACACAGTAAGTATGCATGCTTTCCAACCTCTCCTCCAACCCTTTCATCACATTCTATCTATCTGTCCTCATGCAGGCAAAACTAGTCCTTAATAAGGAGAGATTCCACACCAGAGGAGGAACCCTGACATCCAGGAGCTCACTCCCTTCGAGGATGAGATAGCCATGTTGGCAGGGGAGGAGATGGGTTACTTCTGTGGCAAAGATGAGATTAGCCTCCACCAGAAACCCAGAATGGATGAGCTCTCCATTAGTCGACAAGTCTAATGATATGTGGGTTCGGTGGATTAGCTATGCAAAATTGAAATGAAATGAAAATCTCTTATTGTCACAGGTAGGCTTCAAATGAAGTTACTGTGAAAAGCCCTTGCCTCTTTAGTGTCCAAATGTTAGGTGGTATTACAGGACAGGGCAGAGGAATGGGCCTCGGTAGGGTGCTCTTTCGGAAGGTCAGTGCCAAATGGCCTCCTTCTATACTATAGGGATTCTATGATGATATAGAATTATGGAATTCCTACAGTGCGGAAGGGAGCCATTTGGCCCATTGAGTCTGTATCGATTCTCTGAAAGAGCACCCTACCTCAGTCCACTCCCCCACCCTATCCCCGTAATCCCATAACCCCACCTACCAGCACATCTTTGGACACTAAAAGGCACCCGGACATTTACAGTGAGTGACATGTAACATTGCATTCTGGATGCTCATGAACTAATTCTACTTTCTCTCTCACAGGTACCTGCAGGTCGAGACCAACCTGTAGCCAATTCCTCTACCCAACCTACAGTCCACCTCAGGGGATTTTGAAGGTCTGTTTGCTGAAGACCCATCACTGCATTCACCTTCACCCTCCACCAGTACAGAGACACGCACCTTGGAGCACCTGAGATCTAGATTAGGCTTGGGGTTGTCATAATATACGTCTATGTATATAGACAGGCAGTGATTAACACACAGGATGACCAGTGAGCACACAGAACAGAGCAGCCAATCACCAGACAGGACACAACCACTATAAAGCCAAAGGTCACCAGTTTTCCCGCTCTCTCGGGATCCAGCCTCTGAGACAGTCAGAGCTCGTGAGCTAGCCAGTGCAAACACCATGTGGTAACTAGTAAGTCTGGTCAGGCTAGCATCAGGTCTCCAGTCAAGTCAGCATAGTGTCAACCCACAGTTGAACATGTATAATAGTTAGATGTTAAATAAAATTGTGTTGCATCTCATCAAGTATTGGAAGTCTGTCTCTCGCTACACTGCATCAAGCGCAGTCCACATTGACCCAGTCTGCCCAACACATCAGAGGTCACATACTGTGGACCACCTCACTGACATGTCTACGCAGTAGTGAGAAGCAATGACGTCCAGGTCTCTAGCACTCGGAGGACTGCTGGGGAACAGGTCCCTGCTAATTCCAAGACAGTTGATGAGGCTATGTAGTCAACTCTACACACATGGCACATGGTAGAGGTGAAAAGACAGACAGAGGGACAGATTAGCCAGAGGCTCTCAACAGACTGGAATGGAGGAAACCATCTGGATTTTTTCTGATGTTATGGTTATAGCATGCAATCACCTTGAAGTCTCCATGGAAAGGACGGCAGCTGCCTTGGAGCCCATAGCATTGCAGGTGTCAGGGAAACAAAAGTAGTTTCAAGGGACTTATATTTCTATTGGTAAGTATTAGAAATACGGTCTAGTTTTAAGTGAGTTTAATTTAATGTTTCTGTGCCTCGAAGGAAAAAAACCTTTAGTTAGATTAATGCTGGACAAAGATGTTTGCGTGGGGTGGGGTTCAATTCCAATTGCGATTCTATTGTGCTGAGAGAGGTCTACGGCATGAAGAGTAAATAAACTACAGTGGTTGCTTCGCAACATTATCCAAATATCCCATCACTTTGGGTAGCCCCTGGAGGATGCCATCCATCACCCTTTGAAAAATTGCACATGCGGAAGAGATCCCAAAAGGAAGGTTGGTATATTTGTTTCAGCCGCCTGTGAGTATTTATAGTCGCATACTACTGCGATGCTAATTGAAGATATGTATGCCTCATAGTCCAACTTGGTGAATGGATACCCTGTCGGTAACAGCTGCACAGATACGAAAAATGGACACAGAGAGATCCCACATTGACAAAGCTTCACCACATATTACTGCATGGCGGATTACAGGGGACCCCCCACCCGCAGCCCATCACCCTTATGTTTTGAAACTGCAGGAGATGAGCGTCAAACTCAGGATCCTCTTGTGGGAGCTTGTGTTGTCATCCCACAGCCAGGCCACAAATAGATCCTGCAGGACCTGCATAGCCGTCATCCAGGGGCCTCAAAGGTTAAGGTGCTGGCAAGGAGTTATATCTGGTGGCCAGGGATCAATGGGGAAAGTGAATGGGTTGTCAGAAGATACCTGACCTGTCAAGAACACCAGAAACTCCCTCCTTCGGCCTCTCTTCACCCCGGTAATGGCTAGGGTGCCCCTAGGTAAGGCAGCATGCGAATTTCACTGGACCTTTCACGGGGTCCATGTTTCTAATTCTTGTGGACGCCCAGTCCACGTGACTAGATGTACATAGGATGGCCTCGATCACATCAAGAGCCACGGCTGAAAAATTAAGGTGCTCGTTTTGCACCCACAGAATTCCAGAGATGCTTGTCACTGATAATGGGACGCCATTCCCGAGTGAGGAGTTCACAACGTTCATGCGCACCAATGGAACAAGACACATCCGGACCGACATGTACTATCCTACATCAGAAGCTTGGCCGAACAGGCGGTACAAACGGGCAAACGGGTCATGCGGAAGCAAACCACGGGGCCCGTGGACACGAGACTGGCGAGGTTCCTCCTTCACTTTGGACCATGCCATATGTAACGACAGAGGTAGCACTGGTGGAGCTTCTGATGAGCCAATGGTTGAGTCTGACTTCCCAAAGTTTGGGCCAAAAAGTTGAGTTGCAGCAAGATGGACAACGAATGAACCACAACCACAGGACGCTGGGGAGAAATTTTCAACCAAAAGTTGCTATTTGTGTTCTGAACTTTGGAGATGGTTGTCTTTGGCTCCCAGGAGTTGTGTTGGAGAATACAGGACCTATATCGTTTAAGGTCAAGACACAAGGAAAGAACTTGCTTAATCATATCAACCATCTTAAGAGACAAGAGCCCACCTCAGAGGAAGCCCAGCCAGGGACATCGGTACCTCCACCAACTCATGGACCATTCCTCAGCCAAGGCTACCCACTGTGGCCCAAAGCCCGGACCATCAAGACAATGATGATTCTAATTCAGCTGTTGGGGGGCATTTAACGGTTTGTAGAGTACCTTTCCTGTGATAGCCTCTGGAGGGCTTTGCTGGGTGTTCAGCTCCAGACACAATGTTATCTGTAAGTGCGAACACTTTGGTGTCCATCTCCGAATTAGAGTCATCATTGTCTTGATGATCCGGGCTGAGGTTCATAAGAACTTAGTTTCACGACCTGCCTGGATGGGGACTGGCACGTTGGTTGTCCCGTTCGCGGCCGTAAGCAGACTTTCTCTGACCGTAATAAAACAATGCTCAGCATTACTCTAAGATTCCTGTGTCTTAATACATGCTAAATGAGAACTCTGCTAATGTGACCCTAACCTTTTGGGTAATATTGTGTAACAACAAGCCATGAGTAGCCTCCTCCTCCAGGGGCTACTCAAAGTGGTAGTACAATTAGATGATGGGCGGGACTTACCGAGCAACCCGCCATGTGTTGTTTGCAGCGGAGATAGTCCGCCAGTGAGATTTTCTGGTCCCGCCATTGTCAATGGGATTTTCCATTGAATCCGGGTAAGCTCTGGCCACCCCACTCAGGTAGAAGAATCACTTTGGACTTTCTTCAGGAAATTCTAGAGTGAAACGCTCACGTTTTGACGCTGGGCTGGGGACATAGCCCCATTATGGGAGAATCCCACCGCAAATATTTCAAAGCTAGAACCGTACCATACGCCATCAGGCCAAAAGTTCAAGAAGAACTAGAAAGGTTAGTTCAAGCAGGAGTCATTGAATCATTGGCTATGAGTGATTGGGCAACAGCAATAGCTCTTGTACTGAAACGCGATGGCTCAGTGCGAATGTGTGGAGATTTAAAAACAACTGTTTACCCAGTATTGTGCACGGATCACTGTCCGCTGCTGCTGATTGAAAATTTATTTGTTGGACTTTCCGGAGGTTAGAGCGTCAGTAAAATTGATTTTTAATAGGCGTATTTACAAATGAATGTGACTGAAAAATCACAGCGGCTACTCACTATCGTGACGCTGAATGGTTTGTTTTGTTATGGAAGGCTTCCAGAAATGAAATGAAAATCGCTTATTGTCACGAGTAGGCTTCAATGAAGTTACTGTGGAAAGCCCCTAGTCGCCACATTCCGACGCCTGTCCAGGGGGGCTGGAATACGGGAATCAAACTGTGCTGCTGGCCTGCTTGGTCTGCTTTAAAAGCCAGCGATTTAGCTGAGTGAGCTAAACCAGCCCCAGAGGTCCATAGTTCAAATTCTGAGTGGACTAAATGGAGTACAATGTTATTCAGATGACATTATCATCATTCGCTCGACTGAACAGGAACTTGGAAACTACTATGAAACGTCTACAAAACCGTAATCTCAGAGTTAAAAAGGAAAAGTGTGACTTTTTCAAGCAACCCATAAATTAACTGGGCCACATCATCGATAAATATGGCTTACACATAGAACATAGAACAGTGCAGCACAGGCCCTTCGGCCCTCGATGTTGTGCCGAGCAATGATCACCCTACTCAAACCCACGTATCCACCCTATACCCGTAACCCAACAACCCAACCCCCCCAAACTTACTTTTTTTTTAGGACACTACAGGCAATTTAGCATGGCCAATCCACCTAACCCGCACATCTTTGGACTGTGGGAGGAAACCGGAGCACCCGGAGGAAACCCACGCACACACGGGGAGGACGTGCAGACTCCGCACAGACAGTGACCCAGCCGGGAATCGAACCTGGGACCCTGGAGCTGTGAAGCATTTATGCTAACTACCATACTACCGTGCTATCCCTTACACAAGGAGCCGAAAAAAATGACAGCAATCTGAGAAGCACCATGTCCTCAAAATGTGCCATTTAAGGGTCGATCAATTATTGTGGTAAATTTGTGCCAAATTTAGCAACACAATTGAAGCTTTTACACACTTTGCTATGTGCTAAACAGGTACGGCACTGGTCAGAAGCATCCTGTAGGGTTAGTGAAGTTGTCTTACACATTATGACTTCAGAAGTGCAACGGCCGATAGCACTTGCTTCACAAACACTTATTAGCGCAGAAACAAATACACTCAGTGATAAAAGGAGGCTTTGAACATCATTTTGGGGAGAACAGAGTTCCACCACCACCTTTATGGACGTCATTTTGCACATTTTAAAAATAAATTTAGAGTACCCAATTCATTTTTTCCAATTAAGAGGCAATTTAGCATGTTCAATCCACCTACCCTGCACATATTTGGGTTGAAGGGGCAAAACCCATGCAAACACGGGGAGAATGTGCAAACTCTACACGGACAGTGACCCAGAGCCAGGATCGAACCTGGGACCTCGGCGGCGTGAGGCTGCAGTGCTACCACTGCGCCACTGTGCTGCCCTGTCATTTTACACTTTTGATGGATCATTGACCCTTGACGATAATCTTTGGGCCGTATAAAAGTATTCCTTCTTTCGCAGCTAATAGGTTACAAATATCATCTTTGATATTGTCGGCACACACATACTATATTCAATATTGTAAGTCAGAGCAACATGCAACTACTGATGTTTTGTCAAGATTTCCATTAATAATCAAACACGAACCTGAAAAACTTTTTGTCAACATCCTGTATTTCTCACTTGTGGATAATGAACCTGTGACTTCATCTCTCATACAGAGATATAGAAGAACAGATCCAGTGATGGGGAAGGTGATGGATTTGGCTCAGAAAAGAACAATGCCAGATGTTCATCATACCAATCCAGACCTCAAGCCCTACATCACACGGTGACTTAAGTTGACAGTTCAGGATGGAGTTTTATTATCTGAATAATTATTCCTCGATGCTTGTGTAGTGAAGTTCTTGACTAATTGCATTGGAGATACCCTGGTGGGGTGAGGACGAACAAACTGGCACGCAGCTATTTTTGGTGGTCAGGATAGATGCTCAAATCAAAGAGAATGTGGGACAATGTCAGTCCTGTACAAAACTAAAGAACATTCCACCACTGCTGCCCATACATCCATGGAAATGGCTGACACAGCCATGACAGAGAATACACATGGAATCTGTGGGTAAAGGGGCACGGTAGCACAGTGGTTAGCACTGTTACTTCACAGTGCCAGGGTCCCAGGTCCGATTCCCGGCTTGGGTCACTGTCTGTGCGGTCTGCACATTCTCCCTGTGTCTACGTCGGTTTCCTCCGGGTGCTCCGGTTTCCTCCCACAAGTCCCAAAAGACATGCTGTTAGGTGAATTGGACATTCTGAATTCTCCTTCTGTGTACCCGAGCAGGCGCCAGAATGTGGCGATTACGGGCTTTTCACAGTAACTTCATTGCATTGTTAAAGTAAGCCTACTTGTGACAATAAAGATTATTATTAAAGAGGAGGGTCACATGTTTCTGGATGCACACTCTTAATGGTGAGAAGCCATTAGCATGAAATCCACGACGATGGAATAGACCACTGAGAAACTAGGTGAAATATTTGCAAGATTAGGTACATCCGAACAGGTTCGTAAATGAAAATGTGACATCATGAAAACATCTCAAGACATATTTCCTTTGGACAATGTAGACAACAATACTTTGGGACAGGAGCCAGGTGCAAAGGCAAGTTCAAATGTTGTTTCTGATGGAGTCCCAATACCTATAGTGATGAAAATTGGATGAACTTCCCAGGAAGTAGCACTTACAGAAGGAAAGAGGACATTCCAAGGTCTGAGTAGCCTTGTCCCAGAGAGTCAAATACAACTTAAAAGAAATAGACGTCTATCTGAGAGACTTATTGAGTCATAATTATGTGTACAGAGATAACGTAGTGTTGAATATGTCGTAAAAATGTTAAGTAGTTGTCGTTGCCCTAAATAAGTAAAGGGGCAGGGTTGTTATGCATCAGAGAATACATCCCTGCTGGTGAAACATCAGGGTGAAACATCACGTAATCGCATGATTTGTAGTGATGTCAGCAGTGATTGCGTTCCCAGTTCTCACCTTCGAGTGTCTGAGCAACATTCCTAATAAAACCTCCCATTGTGCATGTAAGAACCCAGAGCTTGGGCACCTCCTTAATTTCTCTTTTGAGAGAAGCTGAAGTATATAACAGCATCTGTAAATGTCCATGTGGATGTACCATAGTAATGAATTAAACGTTAAACTTTCATGGTAGTCACTGAAGGAGGGTGCACAGGTATTAGGAGGTAGACATTTATAATCTTAAAGGTCTTTTTACTTGTTTGAAAACAATCATTGCCATATGGGAAAAGAAAAGCATACCAAAACACTGCATGCAGAGGGTGACCTTACTAAAATTCAACAACATTTAAATTGGCACTTTATCATGGACTTCGAAACCACAATGTCGGGAGCAAATGGGATTCCTGAACCCACACTTGCCAGCAGCGAGACCGAGGGAAAAATCTTCCCAGAGACAGCTTCCTAACTGGCCACCTTCATATTCATTCTGATGAAGCCTGGCAAAACAGAGCTGGCAGTGAGGCAGATTGGGTATTGCGAGGCAGCTTCAACATGGAGGCGCCCATGGACATATGGCTCTAAATGTAACATTATGACTGCCAAAGCCATTACGCCTTAAGAGCAGAAGGGAAGCCCCACCAGGTGAAGCATTTGGCAATCGTCATTCCTGCCGGTGGTTCCCATTTTAGGGAATGTATCCTGATTTGCTGCAGATGGTACCCTGATTTGCTGCATTGAGGCAAACTCCACTCAGAAGGAATTCGCCTCAATGCAAAATGCTGGCACGTTCACAAAATCACCCCTTAATAATTACCATAAGCTGCCTGGCTCCTTGGAGTGGGTAACCAACCCTCCATTCATCCCACCCCTGGGAATGTTCCACAACAGCGGAAATGCATCAAGTGCCATCCAAAAGTCCTTATTTTCCCAACTCCCCTTCCACTCCCATCCTCCAGGCCTGCCACCACAGGGCCAGGGAAATTCTGCCCTTTGTTTTAAAACTATATTTGAAACTGATTGTGTAACATTACCATGGAGATATTTCTTCACAGTATTTCTACTCCACACATACATTACACAGATACAAACATTGGAGAGTTTTCCCTCCAGACATGAATGGTGGGAAAGTTACTTTTTAAATTTTTCAATTTAAAATAATTATCTTGCATCAGACATTGATTAAAACCGTGTCAGCATATTCTCCAACCATTGGTGTAAAATTAGCAAGAAAGGTTTGTTTATGAGCTTAATAGTGGCAGTGCAATGAGAATATATATTACTACAATGCAATCCATTGATTTGTAAATCTATCCAAAAAGCCTTTTGTATAATACTTGAGTCTCTTGCAAGCTGGAAACATTAGCGAGGTCCCAGGGAAAGCAATAATATTTCACTCTGGCCCCAGGCTTTTAGAACTTTTACAGAAAATCAATGAGGACTTAAATGTTTTAAATCAAGTATAAACTCGGTGCAAGAACTCAACAGGCAATAATCCTCTAATAATTCCAATGAGCAACAAAGTTGTGTTTTGATTCAAAAATATTAACCTATGTTGGTCTTGAGCATGCTTGATCTATTTCAGGAATGAAGAGCGTTCAGCTGGTTGAAGAACTGTTTGTTCTGTTGGTAAACAAATCCTCCCAGGACACTGCTCTCTGCTGAATTCCAAATTCATCATACTTCTTTGTACTGCTCACACAGAATTAGAACATTATTCATACTGAATCATTCATTAACCCATCCGAGATCATTTCCATATGAAAAGGGTAATTGAGAAGCGCCACTTTACATCACTTACAATTCATTTACATTTATGCAATGTGTTAACCCATTTTTTTTAAACTGTTCAAAGGGAGTGAAATTGAAGAGACCCCCACACTGCAGGAGGATGTCAAGGCGGGGTGGGACTTCCAGCTTAGCCCAACTTCTGAATCAGGATCGTCAACATTAAAAAAAAAGAACATTGGGGTATTTAATATGTTTGATGGTTCTGGACATTTTCCCAATTCGGCATGGCAGCTATATCACAGTGGCACCTTGCCAATCTATCAGGGATCAAAGATCCAATTATGAAAAAAAAAACCTGCCCTCAGGAAATTGATGCTTTCCTCGAGTTTCATGTTTTGATACCAAATAAAGTGAGAACTACCGTCAGGCGTTCTTCCTTCGAATGGAGGGTCCTCTGGGTTTTAACTGTCAATCCTTTCCTATCAATGAGGGGAATGGGGTGAGGGTGGGAGTTGCAGCACTCTCTATGATTGGCCGGTTCTACTGTCAGTCATTAAAGGGCACAGTAAGAAGCCTTACAACACCAGGTTAAAGTCCAACAGGTTTGCTTTGAATCACGAGCTTTCAGAGCGCAGCTCCTTCTTCAGGTGTGCTCCGAAAGCTAGTGATTCAAAATAAACCTGTTGGACTTTAACCTTGTGGTGTCAAACTTCTTACTGTTCCCAAAGTAGTCCAATATCGGTATCTACACATCATGGCAGTAATTAAAGGAGTCTTGGTGTCCTTTATCGTCTCCAAAAGGTGATGATTTTCAATATAGTCAAAAGGTTGAGGCTTTTACTTCAATCCAGGAGTTGTAATTTATTACCCGCTTGGGCCTTTTTCATTTGGAGAATATTAAGATAATGGGGGAACATCTTTTTTTTGTTTCTAGATTTCTTTTGAACTCAATTAACAGTTTCCAGCCGGCCATGGCGGAATTTTAATCAACGTGACTTTGTTTATGAGGTCAGGGACTCGCAGTAGCATGGCAAGAACACTTGCATATTCATTAACTTGCATGCTTCATATCATAGAATTTACAGTGCAGAAGGAGGCCATTCAGCCCATCGAGTCTGCACCGGCTCTTGGAAAGAGCACCCTACCCAAAGTCAACAACTCCACCCTATCCCCATAACCCAGTAACCCCACCCATCACTGACGGCAATTTTGGACACTAAGAGCAATTTATCATGGCCAATCCACCTAACCTGCACATCTTTGGACTGTGGGAGGAAACCGGAGCACCCGGAGGAAACCCACGCACACACGGGGAGGATGTGCAGACTCCGCACAGGCAGTGACCCAAGCCAGAATTGAACCTGGGACCCTGGAGCTGTGAAGCATTTGTGCTATCCACAATGCTACCGGGCTGCACATATTTTATGTGCATGCACCTGTCACCTTTTTGTGTCAAATTCTGAACTCATGCAATTGTATTAATTTGTTGTCGGCCTCTTGTATGCTAAAACAAAGCCACTGTCCTCATGTGCAACCCAATTCCAGACTGAAGTGCATGGGGATTAACTCAATTACTCCTGTTGTGGTGTTGTCTCTCCCATTATTACCACAGAATCACCATCAAGAGAGAGTTAATTAAAGCAAAGCATTGGAAAATAACAGAACAGAAGAAAAGATAATGGCGCAGATTTGCAGCCACGTCGCGCTCGAGTGGGGAGGCGCCGCAACTGTTAATCAGGATCCTGCCATAGTGTGGCGGGAAACCAATAATCACCAATCTCTATACAATTAACGGGAATGACCCCCTGTTTAAATGACCTCCCATGATCTAACCACCTTCCCCGCAGCGCCGACATGTGCACCTTTCTAAAAATGTGAAGCTGGCGGAATGGGTTCTCTGGGGATACAAGGAGGTAAGTAGCCATCTTCACTCCTGGGTAATGTACCCGAGGGCACTGGATTTGCTGCCGCAGTGCTCGGGGAGTGGGGAGGGAGGAGTGATGTGGCAGCCCCCGTGGGAGGCAGCTTCGGTTTGGGGGGACCTGCCATTGGTCGGGGGGGGGGGGGGGGGTCGTCCCTGGGCTTGGGAGGGGGTGGTGGGTGTTTCGGTGCCTGCGAGTCTGGCATGCCATCCCCTGGAACTTGTGTACCCATAATGTGGGCAACCCCAGCCTCTGCCTGGCTGTTCCACCCATAACTCCCACTGACCTTGGAGGCCTCTGGCCATGTGGCTGAAGGCTATTGCTAATAGGGAATTGGCAATCGTAGTTAAGTGAGCAATTAACACCTCCCAAGTGGATTCCCATGGTCAGGCGTGCCATGTCACATGTGGAGTTATTGCCGAGCATCCCAATCAGACTGTGATGCCTGGACACTGTGCCTGAACACTGCAGGAAGCAACACCACAGATACAACGGCCAACATCCAAGCACCCAGGGCTGGGCCCCAGCACCAGGGGCATTTGTGTGAGGGGACCAGCGCCTGGTTCAGCTAACGCTACGTGCGGGTGTCTGGGGTACAGTGGATTATTCCAGGGCTCGGGTGGCAACATGTGTTGCATCTCACATGTCACAGCTCTCAAGTGTATATGGTAGGTCACAGACGCTATGTTTGCCTGGATAGCAAACTATATAAACTTTGACCAGGACCAGGCCCAATAGGATGCCCGGGCAGCAGGATCGTCCGACATCGACGGGATGCCCCATGTTCAGGGGGTAATAGGTGGCACGCATGTAGCCTTGTGCAGATCGGGCCATCAGGGAGTGCCATAGATCAACAGGAAAGGGTTCCACTCTATTCATGCGCAACCATGACATGAAGAGCATTCACGCTTCCCAGGGAGTGTGCACAACAGCCACATCCTGGGACAGTCGGACATCCTCGGCCTCTTCGAGGACCACCCTAAGATGGCCTGTTAGTTCTTGGGGGATAAGGGGTACCCACTGAGGACCTGGCTAATGACGCCAGTACAGATGCTGGTGACTGATGTGGAGATTCGATACAACGAGCCCACCTAAGCTGTCATTGGTGCCTTAACTTCTCTGGTGGTACACTGGACTACACTTCCCAGGGGGTTGCCGCTTCATGGTGGTCTGGTGTGCCCTCTACAACCTGCCACCACAGCAGGGCAATGTGCTGGGGGTGTGGGGGGAGGAACATACAGCCACCTCTGAGGAAGAGGATGATGAGGAGGTGACAGGCCAGAAGAGCTAGAGAATGAGCTGGGGAGAACCCATAAGACTGGCTGGAGGATGGAGGACATGTGGCAGCGGTATGGGTCCAGCAAGCCCAGGGGCCCAGGGAGACCCTCAGCCTTGGCCACTTCACATAGGATGTGGCTTTGTCTGTCATTTCACCCTATCCCTGTCTCTTCCTCCCTCCTCTACCCATCCCCCCCCTCCCCCAACCAATTAAACCCTCCTACGATCTGTCCTTGGCACCCTGGTGACCTCCAGCGTAATGTTTGTCATAGGGGGTGAGGACTCTGATATACGGCACCCAGTTGTATGTCTGGGCCCTCTCCCATCTGTTGTGGGTCAACTTCTTCTGTGGGATCACAGAGGGGGCATCGTGAGCCGCAGGTTTCATTCATCGTGGAAGGTGGGGGAAGAAGGGGCGGTGAAGGGGGGGGGGGGGATGAAGAGGATGGGGTGATGGGAAGATGGCAGGGCAGGCATAGGCAGAGCTGCTGGACATGGGTGGGCCAGGGCACAGTATAAAACTGGGCGGGTGCGGTCCCAGGTGCATGGAGGGGTGGTAGGTGGGACCGGTGCAAACCCACCGATGCAGCTCTGTAAAGGCGATTGATCTTCTTACAGCGATGGGTGCCAGACCTCATGGTGAAACTCCCCGACCTGACAGCCACATGCCACCTCCTCCCAGGCGACACTGGCTGCCCTGTGGTTGACCCTCCGAGGCCCTTGGGGGAAGTGGGCATCACATCTGGACTTGACTGCGCCCAACAATCTGGCCAGGTCGGCATCCGTATATCATGGGGCTGTTCTCCTCGGTGGCATGGCTGCGAGCTGTGTGGGGTTTGCTCTGCGAGATTGGTTTAAGTGCTGCTCCCCCTTGCGGGTGGGTGGGGGAGCTGACGGGCGTGGTCCCGGCGAATCAGCCGGCAAGACCATCATTTGCGGTGTGAGGCCCGTAAGTGGACCAATTAAGACTTGATACCGGTGACAGCCTCGCTGGGTCGAGTGTCGGGAAGCATGCGGCAGTTCCCACTTGCTACCACACTTGGAAACCTTTCCATTAAATCGAAACCAATGATTTTTAAAGAGGTACAATAAATCACATGAACATTCTACCGATTGGTTATCTGTTGCTGTGAGTGCTTAATATAAATGAATGACTTAATTTAATTTTGCCAAGTAGTTTGATTGTTTCTTTACAAAAATGTGCAAGAACAGAGTCAAAATTAACCTCCAGAATAATTAAAATTAATGTTAAAAAATGGAACAAAATAGCATTCTTTAAAATCGCAGAATTGTAAAGAGTTGATTCTTCAGGAATCCTGGGCTGGATTCTTCGTTTTTGGGAGTATGTCCCCACGCCATCGTGAAAACTGTGGTCTTTTTGGCAGGAAAACTGGTCTTGCAGGGAGCTAGCAGGCAGTCGTCGAGGAGCTCGCAGCTCCAGCTGCCGATGCGGCCCCCCCACAATTCCGGGTCAGAGGCCACGCATGCGCACGGCGGCGGCCTCCAGCGGCCGCTCCATGCTCCATGGCGGACTCAGCCCATGGACGCGGAGCCCAATATAGTGCCCGACCCCGACCTGGACCGCCCGCACACATAACCCCCAGTTCCGATTGAGACCCACCCTGCCATCCGATCGGCCTGCTCCCGCCTGTGGCGGTCGCGGACCGAGTCCGCAGCCACCTAGCGAGTTTCCCGAATGGCTGGACCACATTAGAAACACGCCGTCAGGAATTTGGCTGGTTGGGGACAGAGAATAGCGGGGCAGGCCTCATGCAATGGCCTGAGGCAGTGAATACTCGGCGCCGCGTACTCCCTGACTACGGTGTTTTTCAGGGGGCGGAGAATCCCAGAACCGGCACCGGTCCTGATTTCGTGCGGAAAAGCGGATTCTCCGCCCTGTCGCCGAATGCGATTTTGGCGTACGGGGCGCGGAGGATCCAGCTCCCTATCTGAGACAAGTGACTTTCTCATCAGATGATGGACAATTTGCAGAGTTATCAACACTAAATGTTAAGAGAATGTTGTTTTAAACGTTGTTTCCTAATGGAATATCATTCTTTATGTAACCTCTGACTCTGCTCTCTCAATGACCTGAGCATCCTTTGATTTTGTCCTTGGCATCTCCTGCTCCAACACTGACATTTTCTGCCCTGTCCTGTTTTCCAACCTCAGGAACCTTGATTGTAGAAGAAACCAACAATTGACTCTCTTCCAACCCAACATTTGATTATGCTTGGCCTCATATTTGTTGAGACTTATCAGTCTTTCTTTATTCTCTGGCAATGTCCCTCCACTTTCGACATCATTGGCTTGATCTCCTTGTCAACATTTTCTTTGACTCCTCTTTTCTTTACAATTAGTTTGGGAGATGGTAAGCATAGTCGTAACCTTAATGGACCAGTAATCCAGGGATACAACTTCAGTTCCTACAATGGCAGCTGAAGGAATTAAAATTGAATGAATTAGTAAATCTGAAATTTAAAAAAATAAGCCTCATCCCAGCAATGATGATCATGAAATTAAAGGATGGTCACAAAATCCTTGGTTCACTTGCATCCTTCAGGGCAGCCCTGGCCCAGTCTTCTCTACATGTGACTCCAAACCCACAGCAATGTCATTGGCTCTTCACCCCCTGAAATGGCCCAGTAATCCATCAGTTGTATCAAACTGCTGCAGAAAAGTTCTTGTTCAAGAAAGTGGCAGATCACTACCTTTTTAAGGGAAATCTGGGATGGGCGATGCCAGTGATATCGTACAACTGAATAATATAAATCATTCCATCTTGTCTCTTTGACCGAGCTGGATCATGTATTGGCTGACTCATTTCATAGAATCATAGATCCCTAATAATAATAATAATAATCTTTTATTGACACAAGTGTCAACTTACTGTGAAAAGCCCCTGTTCGGGTAAGCTGGTACAGCAATTGAACCCGTGCTGCTGGCCTTGTTCTGCATCACAAACCAGCTGTCTAGCCCACTGAGCTAAACCAGTGCAGAAAGGAGGCCATTTGGCCCAACCCTCTAAAGGAGCGCCCTACCTATGCCCAACCCTCCACCCTATCCCCACCTCATCTTTGGACACTAAGAGGCAGTGTAGCATGACCAATCCACCTAAGCTGCTCATCTTTGGACTGTGGGAGAAAACCGGTGCACCCGGACGAAACCCACAGGGAGAAGGTGCAAACTCCACACAGACAGTCACCCAAAGCCGGAATCAAAGCTGGGTCCTTGGAGCTGTGAGACAGCAGTGCTAACCACTGAGCCACCTGGATTCCCATCACTTCACAATGGAATCCCTCAGGTTCAAAGAAAGAAAGGACCTGCATTTATATAACATCAGATGCAACCTCAGGAAATCCCAAAGCACTTTACAGTTAATCACCCTTTCATGTCAGGATGAAAGGCAACTGATTTGTGGACGGTAAGGTCCCACGAACTACAAGAGACAATGAGCAGGTGGTCTGTTTTAATGATGTTGTACCCAGTATAAATGTTGGCCAGGAGAATTCACCTGCCCTTTCTCGGACTTTCTGGGTCCACTGCGATGGGCTCCCCTACGGCAGATGAGGCGAGCCACTCAAACATCTGTTAATTTCAATGGGATCACCGGAGATGGGATTGGAAAATTCCGAATAGGGTCCAGGGTAAATGTCTCATCTGAAAGTTGACAGTGTAGCTCCCTCTGAGTACTGCACTGGAATGTCAGCTTTGATTATATGCTTGCTCAAGTGTCTGGAGAAGAACGTCTAACTCAGGAAACAAGAGTACCATGTCTGATACTCAGTTCAGTTTGCTGCACGTCCATACCATTGATATTCTATTGGCCAGAACACCAGACAGATTTCAAAAGAGAAAATGCTGGAAAATCTCAGCAGGTCTGGCAGCATCTGTAAGGAGAGAAAAGAGCAAACGTTTCGAGTCCAGATGACTCTTTGTCAAAGAGAAAATGCATAGAAAGTGGGATACTGTGGGGCGAGGGAATGAGAGATGAGTTGCAGCCACAGAAACATGAGAGAATAAAAGTTGTGAAAGGCCAAACGGCAGAGAAACTAAAATCAGAGGGTAAGCTGTGACAGATGTAGATGTGGGGGGAGGGGGGGACATGGATGGGAGAGAGGTAAAATGAGAAAAAGGGGGCGTGGAAAGCAAAGAGGTGAAAAGGTAAGGAGAGGGGGGATAAGACAGTGGGAAAAATGAATAAAGAAAGATAACAAATAAATAAAAGGTCCAAGACAGTTAAAACAAAATGGAATGAACACAAAGGTGAGGAAGAGCGAATCATCTGAAGTTGTTGAATTCGATGTTGAGACCGAAAGACTGTAACGTGCCTAACCGGAAGATGCGATGCTGATCCTCCAGTTTGTGTTGAGCTTCCCTGGAACATTGCAGCAGGCCAAGGATATACATGTGGGCATGGGAGCAGGGTCTTGTGTTAAAATGGCAAGCAACGGAAAGGTCAGGGTCCTGATTGCGCACAGACCGAAGATGCTCAGCAAAGCGATCACCCAGTCTATGTTTGGTCCCTCCGATATAGAGGACACCACGTTGGGAGCAGCGAATGCAATGGACCGAATTGAAAGAGGTGCAAGTGAAATGCTGGTTGACCTGGAATGAGTGTTTTGGGCCTGTGATGTTAAGCATGGAAGAAGTAAAGGGGCAGACATATTTCTCGTGTTCTACTTTGAATAGTGCTGAGCGATTTGTGCATCATTTGAGAGGGAAGACAGGGCTTGGGTTTAATGCATCACTTGTAAAAAGCCATTCTCTTTAATGCTGCATTGCACTGTTAGCCTATAGATTATGTAATCAAGACTCTGGAGTGCGAATTGAACCTCTGACTTTCTGAGTCAGAGGTAAATGTGCTGTGATCGTCACTTTAAATGGCATCAAAAACCGTAACTAAAGTCCACAATAATAACAGTTGGCAAACTCATTCAGACAGCAAATGTTTTGTGATTTGAACAGTTCACATCCTGATTCAATCTTCTCCTGAGATCTGCCATTAAAATGATTCAGAATAATCCATTAAATCAACTTCACATCCTTCCGCTCTGAAGTATTTAACCCACTTTAATTTCCATCGCTGCATTCCCTGATAATACATCATTTCTGTTCAGCAGGTAAATGCTCATGTTTATGTTCAATGTTAAAGATCTGCAGCATAAGTTAATACATTGTAAAATATTTGTTTCCTCGCTGCTGACATTAGTGTCTTTGGTGTGTCAGTTTCAAGATGGTGTCATTGTTCAGAAGATGATACGGGTTACAAAATTAATTGGAATTATGCTGTACAACATTATTATTAATTTTGCTAACTAGTTGGAAATTCCTTTGTCCATTATTTTAATTGAATGCTTATTTTAACCGATATTTAACTGCTACTGCAGAGTAAAATTATACTCTTAGTGTTGAATGCGAAAACTCATGAGTCTTGCACTTCAAATGATAACAAAGCAAATCTGCCAACTATTCAATTTTATTTTGTTGCCACTGCCGTGAATGATTCATTTTATTTTCAATTTAGTGCAGCATTACAAAATATATTTTCATGAACAGGGGCCTTAATTATCATATATTGATTGGAACATAAGACAGAGGATCAGAATCAGACCATTCGGCCCATCGAGTCTGCTCCACCATTCAATCATGGCTGATATTTTCTCATCCCCATTCTCCTGCCTTCTCCCCATAACCCCTAATCTTATTAATCAAGAACCTATCTATCTCTGTCTTAAAAACACTTAGTGACTTGGCCTCCACAGCCTTCTGCAGATTGAGTTCCACAGATTCACCATCCTCTGGCTGAAGAAATTCCTCCTCATTTCTATTTTAAAGGATGGTCCTTTCAGTCTGAGGATGTGCCCTCTGGTTCTAGTTTCTCCGATTGGTGGAAATATCTTCTCCATGTTCATTTTATCTAGGCCTCTCAGTATTCTGTATGTTTCAATAAGATCCTCCCGCATCCATCTGAACTCCATCGAGTACACACCCAGAGTCCTCAATCACTCCTCATATAAAAAGTCCTTCATTCCGGGGATCATTCTTGTGAACCTCCTCTGGACCCTCCTTTTCTGGATATGTATCTCAGCCCAGTTGAATTTCTCTGGAAGTAGAACACAAGAGATAAGAACAGGAGTAGACCATATATCCTGCTGTTCCTATTCCGCCATTCAATACAATCATGGCCAATCTTGGTCTTAAACTCCATTTTCATGCCTGCTCTGCATACCCATTAAATCCCTGATTTTATGTTTGGTCCTTTGGAGGACCAAAGGAACTCACCAATCAGTTCCACTTGTCCAAACCAGAATCTTTTACTGAGTCTTGTGTGGTAAGATAGCAATCTGATACTGTTGCTCATTCTGGGTGAGTGTGCTTAACACTCAATTTGGCTCTGTTTCGTTACTTAGCTCTGGAGTCGCCAGGTATCGTTAAGATACCGCCACAAGTTTCAAGGTCAAGTTCAAAACAATAAAACCATACACCAATTAGTAAGTTCAGACAAATTAGTTTATTAAAATACAATTATAATACTACCCATGCACATGCTAAGATGATTAAACTATTCCTACCACTAAATAAACCAATACTTATCTTAAAGGGAACTGCCGGATCAGGGGACAAGGCCTCTTGCTCTGCACTGGTCCGCAGACTTCAGGTTGGTACGGGTTAAAAGGGGTCAGGAGTGTCTATCTCTGGTAGCGATTGTTGGGAGACACTTACTTGCTGGCGGCTGCTGTCCCAAACCTCTCCTCTCTCTCGGTCAAAGTCTTCTTTGGTAAAATCTGGTCGAGAGGGCTGGTCCAGAGAGGAGGGCTGGTGAAGAAGAACAAACTAAATTTGGGACCTGTCTTTTATAGGTCCTGGGACTTCGCGCCCTTTTGGGCGGGCCCTTTACCTGCTGGGAATCGATTGGGTCTCTTCCCAATCGATTTGTTTGAATCCCCCCAATACTGAGGCTGTCCCTCGGTTGCTGGGCGGGCCATCAGGTACTTTGTTTTCGAACCCCGCTGGTGCCGGGGTGTCTGGTTTCCCATACACTGTTGCAATCACTTCCTTATTTGTGTCCATTGTCCCTGGGATCGTTCCATTACTATGTTAACTATCCTGGAGATTGCCTCATTAGTATGCAGAATGTTCGTTTCAGTGCTGTCTGCTCTCTTAGCAGACAGAATACACATTGGCTTGGTGCAGCCTACTTGTGCTGCAAACTTTGTCCATTTTAACCTGCAAGCTTTGCGTTCCTCCATTTTGTATTGAGGGAATGGCCAACTTCGGTGGCTACAATACAAAGCACGTTATCATGGAGTCTGCTAACTACACCCCTGGAACCTATCACTGACCATTCACATGACCGTCTCAATCTTCTTCTGAAGATGGCCGGATATGTCTCCCTTATATCTGAGTCAAAGGCCACACGACCTTGGTCGAGAGACGGCATGGTGTGACTATACCACCACCTGCTGGTTTGGAGGTCGCACACCATCCAACTATGATATAGCCCAAGGCAAATCACAGCACACGAGAGGCTAAAAATCCTTATATCCCAGCCTTAAATATATTCAAATATGGGGTAGATAATTCCAAAAATTCAGAACGGTCTGAGTGAAGCAACTTTTCCTCGTCTCAGTCCGAAGCGATCAATCCCTTATCCTGAGAAGGTGCCCAATGCTTTGATTCCCCGACCAGTGGAAGCCACCTCTCAGCATCCAGCCGGCAAAGCTCCTTTGAAATTTGTAGGTTTCTGAACTCCAGAAAATAAAATTCACGGGCGGCATTCTCCCCTACCCGGCGTGACGGAGGGTTCCGGAGTAGGGAAGTGGCGCCAACCACTCAGGGGTCGCGCCTCCCCAAAGGTGGGGAATTCTCCCCACCTTTGGGGGCCAGGCCCGTGCTGGAGCGGTTGCCACCAGAACACCGGCGCAAAAACCGGCGCCCCCGGCAGCAGGGCTGGCCGAAAGGCTTTCGCCGGTCCGCGCATGCCGCTGGCCGCTGACGTCACTGCCGGCGCATGCGATGTGGGGTTCTCTTCCGCTTCCGCCATGGCGGAGGCCGTGGCGGCCGCGGAAGAAAATAGAGCAGCCAGGGCACTGGCCCGGAGTCTGAGCGGGGGCCCCGATCGCGGGCCAGGCCACCGTGGGGGCAACCCCCGGGGTTCGATCACTCCCTGCCCCCTCAGGACCGCGGGGGCCTGCTCGCGCCGCTGAGCCCACCGTTCCAGAGGTGGTTTAAACCTCGGCGGCGGGAGAGGCCTCCCAGCGACGGGACTTCGGCCCATCCGGGCCGGAGAATCACCGCAGGGGCCTCTCCGATCGGAGTGGCGAGATTCCGCCGGGGCCACTTCCCGGGTGGCGGAGAATCTCTGCCAAGGCGGGGGCTGGATTTTAGGCGCACCCAGGAGATTCTCCGACCCTGCTGGGGGTCGGAGAATTTCGCCCCACATTTGTAAATTTAAGGGACTTCACCAGCTTTCAGATTCAGGTTTTCCAACTGGAGATAAATCCCAGGTCCTTCACTGGTCTTAACCTTATTCAGGGCTATCTGATACTCAATTACAGCTAGTGTGCGAACTACCTTGTCTGCTAGCTGGAGGAGGGTTGAAAAGTGATGAGCAGGTTGAGAATGAAGATCTCAAGACAAAGGAGTGGGGGACTGAACTGTTTAATACATGTTTGTTCATTTTGAGTTGGAGCGCTTTTGTCTTCAATTTGCTCCTGTTGGCAAAACATAAAAAATCTTTTATGTTCGTAATGGCCAATGTTGAAATGCCTGTTGCGTTAAATTATCTGAAGTGAAAATATCGATTTCTTAGATTTTCTTGTTCAAATAATTTGCAAGGGGACAGCAGCAGAGTTTTGAAGCAAGCATGCTATAAGTGCACAAACCACAGCACACATTGCCGGTGGGTGAAACTGGTATTACTTTTCTGCTGTTCAATCAATACCACTTAAACCTTACTTTTTCTGGCTGGCACTGCGACTTGTTTTGAACTCCATGTAGCAGTGCGATGACCAAAATCAAATTATCCGAGAGCAGCAAAACGAAACAACTGACCATATCATTTCTGAGGTCTTAAAATGCCCTTGTCCACATTTGGTTTGTATGATAAGTACACCACTGGAATCCAAAAAGAGGTATTACCACTTGGACAGAAACGTTACGCATTATGTGGGATGATTTGATCAGGAGTTAGAATGAGTGGCAGTGAACTTAGTCGAGGATGAGATCATCAGTAATAAAGGGTGCTTGCTTGAAGCAGCTGGCAGATGCAAAACAAATGTAAAAAAAAAATATTCGTTCATGGGATTTGGGCGTCGCTGGCAGGGCCCAGCATTTACTCCCCATCCCTGAAGGCATTTAAGAGTCAACCACATTGCTGTGGGTCGGGAGTCACATAGAACATAGAACAGTACAGCACAGAACAGGCCCTTCGGCCCTCAATGTTGTGCCGAGCCATGATCACCCTACTCAAACCCACGTATCCACCCTATACCCGTAACCCAACAACCCCCCCCTTAACCTTACTTTTATTAGGACACTACGGGCAATTTAGCATGGCCAATCCACCTAACCCGCACATCTTTGGACTGTGGGAGGAAACCGGAGCACCCGGAGGAAACCCACGCACACAGGGGGAGGACGTGCAGACTCCACACAGACAGTGACCCAGCCGGGAATCGAACCTGGGACCCTGGAGCTGTGAAGCATTTATGCTAACCACCATGCTACATGTAGACCAGACCAGGTAAGGATGACAGATTTCCTTCTTGAAAGGAAGTTAGTGAACCAGATGGGTTTTGACGGCAGTTGAAAATGGTTTCACGGTGGTCATGAGACTTTTAATTCCAGATTTTTTTTATTGAATTCAAATTTCACAGTCTGCCCTGGCAGAATTCAAAACCTAGGTCCCCAGAGCACTACCCTGTATCTCTGGATTACTTGACCAGTGACAATACCACTACACCACTGCATCCCAAATGGGAGACTACAGACCACAAAATCAAAGCTTTTAATAGAAATCTTCCAGAGGCAAGAAGACGTGTGAGAAATGAAAAGATTACATGGGATAAAAGATATTTTTTGTCTCTGAGCATTTGATGCACTTACATAGTAATGTGGGAAGTGCTGATGGCCCCTTAAAGCTGGAACGATATTAATATTGGTAAGCATTCAGTAAGTCAATCAACAAACAGATCACGTTTTATGTTATTATCTTTGTAGATGTTACGGATTCATGAATCACTGATAGCAAGGACTTTCAATAAAGAATAGATAGGGTGGACAGTGAGAGTCTTTTTCCTCGGATGGTGATGACCAACACGAGGGGACATAGCTTTAAATTGAGGGGTGGTAGATATAGGACAGATGTCAGAGGCAGTTTCTTTACTCAGTGAGTAGTAGGGGTGTGGAACGCCCTGCCTGCAACAGTAGTAGACTCGCCAACTTTAAGGGCATTTAAGTGGTCACTGGATAGACATATGAATGAAAATGGAATAGCCCTCCAGCAGAGGGCAGCAGAGCAGAGCTACTGATCAGCTGTTCTGGGGAAATTTGCATACGTGCAGTGCGGTCAGCCTAAGTTGAAGGTGAACTGGCGAAGGAGACCCAAGGAGTTTGAGTGAAGACAAGCATCCAGCAGAGGGCAGCAGAGCAGAGCTACTGATCAGCTGTTCTGGGGAAATTTGCATACGTGCAGTGCGGTCAGCCTAAGTTGAAGGTGAACTGGCGAAGGAGACCCAAGGAGTTTGAGTGAAGACAAGCATCCAGCAGAGGGCAGCAGAGCAGAGCTACTGATCAGCTGTTCTGGGGAAATTTGCATGCGTGCAGTGCGGTCAGCCTAAGTTGAAGGTGAACTGGCGAAGGAGACCCAAGGAGTTTGAGTGAAGACAAGCATCCAGCAGAGGGCAGCAGAACAGAGCTACTGATCAGCTGTTCTGGGGAAATTTGCATACGTGCAGTGCGGTCAGCCTAAGTTGAAGGTGAACTGGCGAAGGAGACCCAAGGAGTTTGAGTGAAGACAAGCATCCAGCAGAGGGCAGCAGAGCAGAGCTACTGATCAGCTGTTCTGGGGAAATTTGCATGCGTGCAGTGCGGTCAGCCTAAGTTGAAGGTGAACTGGCGAAGGAGACCCAAGGAGTTTGAGTGAAGACAAGCATCCAGCAGAGGGCAGCAGAGCAGAGCTACTGATCAGCTGTTCTGGGGAAATTTGCATACGTGCAGTGCGGTCAGCCTAAGTTGAAGGTGAACTGGCGAAGGAGACCCAAGGAGTTTGAGTGAAGACAAGCATCCAGCAGAGGGCAGCAGAGCAGAGCTACTGATCAGCTGTTCTGGGGAAATTTGCATGCGTGCAGTGCGGTCAGCCTAAGTTGAAGGTAGTTTGTGGAAGGGCTGTTGGCAACTGACAGTTAAACCCGAAACACTTCGTGAGTGTTTCCCACCCTACCTCCTCCTCTAACCAACCCCCCCACCCCACGGTGGTTGGGAAGCGGGAGCAGGGACCTGTCGTGAAGGTGAGTGAGTGCCTTTAAATTTGCTTAACTTTCAGCGGGAGCAGGGTTTGAGGTAATATCAGGTAAGCTCTTCCTTTCTTTTTCTTTTTCTTGTTTTTTTTTAAATCTAGAGGTGATGTCAGGGAAGGCAGTACAATGCTCCTCCTGCAGAATGTTTGAGGTGAGGGACGCCGTCAGTGTCCCTGCTGATTTCATCTGTGGGAAGTGCACCCAACTCCAGCTCCTCAAAAACCGTGTTAGGGACCTGGAGCTTGAGCTGGATGAACTTCGGATCATTCGGGAGGCAGAGGGGGTCATAGATAGGAGCTTCAGGGAAGTAGTTACACCAAAGACTGGAGATAGATGGGTAACTGTAAGAGGGACTGGGAAGAAGCAGTCAGTGCAGGGACCCCCTGCGGTCGTTCCCCTGAGTAACAAGTATACCGTTTTGGATACTTGTGGGGGGGACGACTTACCAGGGGTAAGCCATGGGGTACGGGCCTCTGGCACGGAGTCTGTCCCTGTTGCTCAGAAGGGAAGGGGGGAAAGGAGTAGAACACTAGTAATTGGGGACTCAATAGTCAGGGGCACAGATAGGAGATTTTGTGGGAGCGAGAGAGACTCACGTTTGGTATGTTGCCTCCCAGGTACAAGGGTAAGTGATGTCTCGGATCGTGTTTTCCGGGTCCTTAAGGGGGAGGGGGAGCAGCCCCAAGTCGTAGTCCACATTGGCACTAACGACATAGGTAGGAAAGGGGACAAGGATGTCAGGCAGGCCTTTAGGGAGCTAGGATGGAAGCTCAGAGCGAGAACAAACAGAGTTGTTATCTCTGGGTTGTTGCCCGTGCCACGTGATAGTGATATGAGGAATAGGGAGAGAGAGCAATTAAACACGTGGCTACAGGGATGGTGCAGGCGGGAGGGATTCAGATTTCTGGATAACTGGGGCTCTTTCTGGGGAAGGTGGGACCTCTATAGACAGGATGGTCTACATCTGAACCTGAGGGGCACCAATATCCTGGGGGGGAGATTTGTTAGTGCTCTTTGGGGGGGTTTAAACTAATTCAGCAGGGGCATGGGAACCTGGATTGTAGTTTTGGGGTACGGGAGATTGAGAGTATAGAGGTCAGGAGCACAGATTTGACTTCGCAAGAGGGTGCCAGTGTTCAGGTAGGTGGTTTGAAGTGTGTCTACTTCAATGCCAGGAGTATACAAAATAAGGTAGGGGAACTGGCAGCATGGGTTGGTACCTGGGACTTCGATGTTGTGGCCATTTCAGAGACATGGATAGAGCAGGGACAGGAATGGTTGTTGCAGGTTCCGGGGTTTAGGTGTTTTAGTAAGCTCAGAGAAGGGGGCAAAAGAGGGGGAGGTGTGGCGCTGCTAGTCAAGGACAGTATTACGGTGGCGGAAAGGATGCTAGATGGGGACTCTTCTTCTGAGGTAGTATGGGCTGAGGTTAGAAACAGGAAAGGAGAGGTCACCCTGTTGGGAGTTTTCTATAGGCCACCTAATAGTTCTAGGGATGTAGAGGAAAGGATGGCGAAGATGATTCTGGAAAAGAGCGAAAGTAACAGGGTAGTTGTTATGGGAGACTTTAACTTTCCAAATATTGACTGGAAAAGATATAGTTCGAGTACATTAGATGGGTCATTCTTTGTACAATGTGTGCAGGAGGGTTTCCTGACACAATATGTTGACAGGCCAACAAGAGGCGAGGCCACATTGGATTTGGTTTTGGGTAATGAACCAGGCCAGGTGTTAGATCTGGAGGTAGGTGAGCACTTTGGAAACAGTGACCACAATTCGGTGACCTTTATGTTAGTGATGGAAAGGGGTAAGTATACCCCGCAGGGCAAGAGTTATAGCTGGGGGAAGGGCAATTATGATGCCATTAGACATGACTTAGGATGTGTTGGTTGGAGAAGTAGGCTGCAAGGGTTGGGCACACTGGATATGTGGAGCTTGTTCAAGGAACAGCTATTGCATGTTCTTGATAAGTACGTACCAGTCAGGCAGGGAGGAAGGGGCCGAGCGAGGGAACCATGGTTTACCAAAGAAGTGGAATCTCTTGTTAAGAGGAAGAAGGAGGCCTATGTAAAGATGAGGCGTGAAGTTTCAGTTGGGGCGCTTGATAGTTACAAGCAAGCGAGGAAGGATCTAAAGAGAGAGCTGAGACGAGCAAGGAGGGGACATGAGAAGCCTTTGGCAGGTAGGATCAAGGAAAACCCAAAAGCTTTCTATAGGTATGTCAGGAATAAAAGAATGACTAGGGTAAGAGTAGGGCCAGTCAAGGACAGTGGTGGGAAGTTGTGTGTGGAGGCTGAGGAGATAAGCGAGATACTAAATGAATACCTTTCGTCAGTATTCACTCAAGAAAAAGATAATATTGTGGAGGAGAATGCTGAGACCCAGGCTATTAGAATAGATGGCATTGAGGTGCGTAGGGAAAAAGTGTTGGCAATTCTGGACAAGGTGAAAATAGATAAGTCCCCGGGGCCGGATGGGATTTATCCTAGGATTCTCTGGGAAGCCAGGGAAGAGATTGCTGAGCCTTTGGCTTTGATTTTTAGGTCATCATTGGCTACAGGAATAGTGCCAGAGGACTGGAGGATAGCAAATGTGGTCCCTTTGTTCAAGAAGGGGAGTAGAGATAACCCCGGTAACTATAGGCCGGTGAGCCTAACGTCTGTGGTGGGTAAGGTCTTGGACAGGATTATAAAAGATACGATTTATAATCATCTAGATAGGAATAATATGATTAGGGATAGTCAGCATGGTTTTGTGAAGGGTAGGTCATGCCTCACAAACCTTATCGAGTTCTTTGAGAAGGTGACTGAACAGGTAGACGAGGGTAGAGCAGTTGATGTGGTGTATATGGATTTCAGTAAAGCATTTGATAAGGTTCCCCACGGTCGGCTATTGCAGAAAATACGGAGGCTGGGGATTGAGGGTGATTTAGAGATGTGGATCAGAAATTGGCTAGTTGAAAGAAGACAGAGAGTGGTAGTTGATGGGAAATGTTCAGAATGGAGTTCAGTTACGAGTGGCGTACCACAAGGATCTGTTCTGGGGCCGTTGCTGTTTGTCATTTTTATAAATGACCTAGAGGAGGGCGCAGAAGGATGGGTGAGTAAATTTGCAGACGACACTAAAGTCGGTGGAGTTGTAGACAGTGCGGAAGGATGTTGCAGGTTACAGAGTGACATAGATAAGCTGCAGAGCTGGGCTGAGAGGTGGCAAATGGAGTTTAATGTGGAGAAGTGTGAGGTGATTCACTTTGGAAAGAATAACAGGAATGCGGAATATTTGGCTAATGGTAAAATTCTTGGTAGTGTGGATGAGCAGAGGGATCTCGGTGTCCATGTACATAGATCCCTGAAAGTTGCCACCCAGGTTGATAGGGTTGTGAAGAAGGCCTATGGTGTGTTGGCCTTTATTAGTAGAGGGATTGAGCTCCGGAGCCATGAGGTCATGTTGCAGTTGTACAAAACTCTAGTACGGCCGCATTTGGAGTATTGCGTACAGTTCTGGTCGCCTCATTATAGGAAGGACGTGGAAGCCTTGGAACGGGTGCAGAGGAGATTCACCAGGATGTTGCCTGGTATGGAGGGAAAATCTTATGAGGAAAGGCTGATGGACTTGAGGTTGTTTTCGTTAGAGAGAAGAAGGTTAAGAGGTGACTTAATAGAGGCATACAAAATGATAAGAGGGTTAGATAGGGTGGACAGCGAGAGCCTTCTCCCGCGGATGGAGGTGGCTAGCACGAGGGGACATAGCCTTAAATTGAGGGGTAATAGATATAGGACAGAGGTCAGAGGTGGGTTTTTTACGCAAAGAGTGGTGAGGCCGTGGAATGCCCTACCTGCAACAGTAGTGAACTCGCCAACATTGAGGGCATTTAAAAGTTTATTGGATAAGCATATGGATGATAAGGGCATAGTGTAGGTTAGATGGCCTTTAGTTTTTTTCCATGTCGGTGCAACATCGAGGGCCGAAGGGCCTGTACTGCGCTGTATCGTTCTATGTTCTATGTTCTATGTTCTAGGTCAGATCGGCTTCAGATGGTTTCACAGGTCGGCGCAACATCGAGGGCCAAAGGGCCCGTACTGCGCTGTAATGTTCTATGTTCTAGATTATTCTCAAAAACTTAGCAACTGCTTCAACACTTGTGCTCTTCCTGCACTCCCGGATTAACTCCCACGCTCCTGTCACGTGACCTCTTTTGCAGCCATGTTATTACGTTTTCATGTGACCACACGGTCTACATCTTTCCCGTTTATTTGGAAGAGATGGTGATATGATTGCGTGCAATGGGAAACTATGTAAAGACCGTGATGTAACACATAAGTTAAACGAGCTAACAATGCGTAACTATTTACATATGCCATGAGGCACGGATTGAGCCATTGCAGCTGATGCATAGCCTGTCACATCCCCTTTCCATTCCCCCCGCTCCCACCCACTTTTACAGAAGAAAGTTGAAAATCAAAGGCCAGTTCTACGTTAAATTATAATAAAGTCTTGGAACCGAATGTTTAGTTTGCTCAGGCTCCCTAAACAAGTGATTATGCTGGTTGTGTTATGAAAAGGAGATAATAGAAACTCGGGTCCAGAAATGGGATTGAAGATCGAGGCAATTTAGGGATTAACAGACTGAGGGAAAAACTGCTAGCATGGATTCAGAGGGATATGACCACACCTGGCCTGAGTTATATTCAGACTTAAACTTGCCAGTGATCCCCTGTTCAACCAGGATGATCTATTCAAGATTCATTGTCCTTCGGGACACTCTTGTTTGACCAACCCGTTTGCCCATTACAGAGTCTGATGACCTCTCTTATCCGTAAGTGGGAGGTTAGTTGCATATCAATAGCATGGCTCTGTTCTTTTGTGTAAACAGTAGTGGGAAATCGGACAGCCAAGATAACGATGATGGGTTCAAGTCTGGTCACCCCAGGAAAGAACCTTTGTTTGAGGGGCTGGGTGGAGCTCAGTGTGAGAGAGGGAGAATCCTATTGGAACAGGTAGAGGGAGAAGAATTTGAAAGCTACAGAGAGAGGTCATGGCAAGATGTTCCACAGACATGATGTTCCTTGTGTTTGTTAAATGATACCAATGAACGTAAAATGATGGTCAGAGTTATATTTTCGAAACTTGAAATATGAGGGTGAACAGATTGCACTATTACAGGATACATAATATTGACAATGCAGGGAAGGTAGCCTTTCATCCCAACTGGTCCATGCCAGTGTCAATGCCCCACACAAGCATGCTATCACCTCCTTATTAAAAAAGATATATTTATGGGATGTGGAAGTCACTGGCTAGACCAGCATTTATTGCCCACCCCCAGTTGCCCTTCAGAAGGTGGTATTGAGCTGCATTCTTGAACCGCTGCAGTACTGAGGTGTAGATACACCCACAGTGCTGTTAGAGAGGGAATTCCAGGATTCTAAACCAGCAACAGTGAAGGAGCAGCGATATATTTCCAAGTCAGGATGGTAGGTGAATTGTAGGGGAACCTCCATGTGGTGCTGTTCCCCAGAATCTGCTGTCCTGCTACTTCAAGATGGTAGTGGTTGTGGGTTTGGAAGATGCTGCCGAAGAAAGCTTGGTGAGTTCTTGCTGTGCATCTTGTGGATGGTACACACGGCTGGCACTGTTCGTCAGTGGTGGAGGGATTGAATGTTCGTGCAAAATGTAACAATCAAGCCCTCTGCTTTGTCCTGGATACTGTTGAGCTTCTTGTGTGTTGTTGGCGCTGCACGCATTCAGGCAAGTGGACAGAATTCCATTATGCTCCTGACTTGTGAGTTGTCAATAGTGGGCAGAATTTGGGGAAATAAGAAGGTGAGTTCATTGCCGCAGGATTCCTAACCTTTAAACTGCTCTGGTAACCACAGAATTTATATGGCTGGTTTTTGGTCAATGGTAACCCCAGCCTGTTGATAGTGAGGGATTCAGTGATGGTTATTCCATTGAATGTCAAGGGGCAATGGCTAGATCCCCTCTTAAGAACATAAGAACTAGGAGCAGGAGTAGGCCATCTTGCCCCTCGAGCCTGCTCCGCCATTCAATGAGATCATGGCTGATCTTTTGTGGACTCAGCTCCACTTTCCGGCCTGAACACCATAACCCTTAATCCCTTTATTCTTCAAAAAACTATCTATTTTTATCTTAAAAACATTTAATGAAGGAGCCTCTACTGCTTCACTGGGCAAGGAATTCCATAGATTCACAATCCTTTGGGTGAAGATGTTCCTCCTAAACTCAGTCCTAAATCTACTTCCCCTTATTTTGAGGCTATGCCCCCTAGTTCTGCTTTTACCTTCAAGTGGAAACAACCTGCCCGCATCTATCCTATCTATTCCCTTCATAATTTTATATGTTTCTATAAGATCCCCCCTCATCCTTCTAAATTCCAACGAGTACAGTGCCAGTCTACTCAACCTCTGCTCGTAATCCAATCCCTTCAGGTCTGGGATTAACATAGTGAATCTCCTCTGCACACCCTCCAGTGCCAGTACGTCCTTTATCAAGTAAGGAGACCAAAACTGAACACAATACTCCAGAACCGCCTTATGATTGTGTCCCCTATCACTATAGCCATGCCATTTTTCTTCCTGCCCTTCTGCCAGGCAGAGCCAGCCATGGTGCCATGAACCTGGCTGCTGCTGCCACCTTCCCCTGGTGAGCCATCTCCCTCAACAATATCCAAAGCTGCATATCTGTTTTGCAGGAAGATGACCGCAGGGGACACCTGCACTGCCTTCCAACTCGTGCTCTGTCTTTTGGTCACCCATTTTCTATCTCCCTCAGTAACTTTCACCTGCGGTGTGACCAACTCGCTATACGTGCTATCCACGACCTCCTCAGCATCGCGGATGCTCCAAAGTGAGTCCATCCGCAGCTCCAGAGCCGTCAAGCGGTCTAACTAGAGCTGCAACTGAACACACTTCTTGCACGTGAAGGAGCCAGGGACAGTGGATGTGTCCCTGAGCTCCTACATCGCACACAATGAGCGTGACACGGGTCTGGGATCTCCTGCCATGTCTTAAACCTTAAGTAAACTTATACAACTACAATTTCAAAAAAACAAAAGAAAAATAAATAAATTAGACAATGAAAAGAAAAACTACTTACCAGTCTCTTACCAGGATTAAAAGTACCTCCTCCCCACCGAGCTTCAAATTCCCAAACTCACTCTTGGTTGTGCCTCACTCTAGCTGTGTCTTCTCTGGCTCACTGGGAGAACTCTGGCTGTGTCTTCTCGACTTGCGCAAAGCTTACTGAGTGCGCTTTCTGTTTGTCTTTTATACAGACCTCAGCTAACCAGGGTGACTCACACTACCTAAACTTCAAAGAGAAGAATACAATGTGCATCTTTGTGCCCCTAAACAGGCCTCAGGTGACTGACAGATAACTGCCTCTCAGCAATTAGGGTGGGGGCAGCTTCAGCCAATCAGACACTAAGATACACACTGCACTTTTAACTGAAAAACAGCAGAATTAGACTTAACACTTACCTTTCCTGATTACCTCACTGCACCAAATTACCAAGTTCCAACTTCCCACTCTGGATGCGTCTCACTCCGGCTGTGTATTCTCGACTTGCGCAAAGCTCTTGTGGGAGATGGTCATAGGCTGGCACTTGTGTGGCGCAAATGTAATTTGTCACTTGTCAGCTCAAGTCTAGATATTGTCCAGGTCTTGCTGCATTTGGACATGAACTGCTTCATTATCTGAGGAATCACAAATGGTGCTGAACATTGTGCAGTCATCAGCAAACATCACCACTTCTGACCTTATGATGGGAGGGAGGCCATTGATGAAGCAGCTGAAGATGGCTGGGTCCAGGCTACTACCCTGAGGAACTCCTGCAGTGATGTCCTGGAGCTGAGATGATTGACCTCCAACCACCATAACCTTCTTCCTCTGTGCCAGGTATGACTTTAACCCAGCGGGAGTTTCCCCCTGATTCCTACTGACTCCAGTTTTGCTCGGTGTCAGTGATGGTATACTCGTGTAAAATGTTGCCTTGATGTCAAGGACAGTCACTCTCATCTCACCTCTGGCATTCAGCTCTTCTGTCCATGTTTGGACCAAGACTGTACCCCCGGTCAGGAGCAGAGTGATCCTGATGGAACCCAAACTGAGCATCCATCAGCAGGTTACTTCTGAGTAAGTGCCACTTGATGGCATTGTGGATGACTGATTCCATCACTTTGCTGATGAACAGAAGTAGACTGATGGGGTGTTAATTGTCCAGTTTGAATGTGATCTGTTTATTCTGTAAAGAACATACCTGGGCAATTGTCCACATTGTCAAGTAGATGCCAGTGCTGTAGCTGGACTGGAACAAACTGACTAGGGGTGAGGCAAGTTCTGGAGCACAAGTCTTCAGTATAATTGCCGGAATATTGTCAGGGCCCATAGTCTTTGCAGTATCCAGTGCCTTCAGTTGTTTCTTGATATCACGTGGAGTGAATTGTTTGAAGACTGACATCTGTGATGCTGGGGACCTCTGGAAAAGGCAAAGAGGATCATCCACTCGGCACTTCTGGCTGAAGATTGTTGCAAACTGTTCAGCCTTGATCTTTGCACAGATGGGCAGGACCCGCCACCATTGTGAGGTTGAGAATATTTGTGGAGACTCGTCCTCCAGTTGGTTTACTTGTCCACCACCACTCATGGCTGGATGTGGAGGGACTGTCGAGCTTAATCGGATCTGTTGGCTGTCTAATTGCCCAGCTCTGTCTATTACTTGCTGCTTATGCTGTTTGGATGCAAGTAATCCTGTGTTGTAGCTCCACCAAGTTGACACCTCATTTTTAGGTATCTTGGTGTTTCTCCTGGCATGCCCTCCCACACTCTTCATTGAATCAGGGTTTATCACCTGGCTTGGTGGTAATTGTAGAGTGGGGGATATGTCGGGCCATGAGGTTACAGGTTGTGGTTTGAGTACATTTCTGCTGCTGCTGATGGTCTCCAATGTCTGTGGGATATCCAGTCTTGAGGTGCTAGACCTGGTCAAAGTCTATTCCATTGATCACAGTGGTAGTGCCGCACAACACAATAGAGGCTATTCTCAATATAAAGATGGGACTTCACCTCCTCAAGGACTGTGCGGTGGTCACTCCTGCCGGTTCTTCCCTAGACAGATGCACCTGCAGCACCAGGTTGATAGGGATGAGGTCAAATATATTTTTCCATTTTGTTGGTTCCCTCACCACCTGCCACAGTCCTAGCTAGCAGCTATGTCCTTCAGGCCTCAGCCAGTTTGGTCAGTAGTGGTACTAATGAGGCACGGTTGATGAAAGGCAGTGAAGTCCCCCACCCGAGTATATTATGCTTTCTTGTCACCCTGAGTGCTTCTCCCAAGTGGTGTTCAACATGGAGGAGTACTGATTGATCAGGTGGCCGGGGGGGGGGGGGGGGGGGGGGGGGGGGATGTGGTAATCAGTAGAAGCTTTACTTGCACATTTTTAACTGAAGCCATGAGACTTAATGGGGTTTCAGATTTAATGTTGAATACTTCCAGGGCAACGCCCTCCTGACTGTATACCACTGTGTCCTTGCCACCTCTACTGGTTCAGTCCTGCAGGTGGGAGAGGACATACCCATAATTAATGATAGTGGTGTCCTGGACATTGGCTCATAACTTCCATTGAATCTGCTGGCATATACAGGTCGTATTCTGTACATACGTGTCGAGACTATGTGGAAGTCCCGACGCACGGTCATGGATGCATTTCTTTTTGCTGTCCATTATCAACAAGCAGAGGCAGGAGACATCGGAGCGCATTTTTTCAGTGGGTTAATCTTTGAAATAGCGTTTATAAATATGCTTAAAATGCACATAAAGTGAAAGAAATATATTTGGTTTGTCATGAGGATGTCAATTCCATTAAAGGAACTATGATGGCTAGAGTGGGTTTGGAATGTATGTAATTTTTGGCAATCACTCGCTAACAGGTATGATTGTCAACCTAAGAAACTCTGTATTACTGGTCATCGGTTCTTTGGGTCCTTGCGTGGCTGATGAGCCCAATTCTAGAGCCGCAACTTCGACTGCACACTTTGTAGGTGTTTTCTGAGGGTGTGATGGGTCCTTGGACTCTAGATCACTGGTGTTCCTTTCTCAGTCTCCTTTCCCAACCTCGTCTTGCTGTTGGGTGTCCTCAAAGAATTGCGTTCCTTCAATCCGGATGTTCTTCAAATCGGTCTCTTCTGAACAATGGCCTTCCTGTCATTGACGTCTATGCTGCATTTCTTGAGGTAATGGATCAGGGTGTCTTTGAAGCGTTTCCCTTGTCCTCCTCTTGTTCAGTAGCCTTCCTTGAGCTGGGCAAAGAATATTTGCTTTGGCAGTTGGGACTCTGACATCAGAAGCACATGGCCGGCCCAGCAGAGTTGGCTTTGGATGATCATGGCCTCGATGCTAGTGCTCTTTGCTCCTTCAAGTATGCTGATGTTAGTATGCCTTTCTCCCCAGCTGATGTGGAATTAAAGAACACTTGGATTTTGCAATGTATTTTAAGCTGTGGTGTTTAAGTGTCTCCCTGATGTAATGTTGATCCTTGCAAGCCTCAGTGATTACTTCAAATGCTTTCTCAAAGTTTAATGCCTTAGTTGGCGTATGCAAGCCTCCTGTAAGGTAATGTGAGCTATCTTTCTGACAGGTATTGCAGTGTGCAGTGCAGATTTAACATCTGTAGTCAGGCTACATGTCCGCTGAGTGAGGAAGCAATTCAATTGCCCGCACCTGAGAGTGTACAGGGAAAGGACATTATATGAAATGATGTGGATAGCACGTTCAGTGAGTTGGTCACACCGCAGATTAGGATTGGTGACGGAGACAGGGAATGGGTAACCAAAAGGCAGAGAAAGAGCAGGAAGGCAGTGCAGGTGTCCCCTGCGGTCATCTCCCTCCAAAACAGGTATACCACTTTGGATACTGTTGGGGGAGATGACTCACCAGGGGAAGGCAGTGGTAGCCAGGCTCATGGCACTGTGGCTAGCTCTGCTGCACAAAATGGCGGGAAAAAGACTGGCAGGGCTATAGTTATAGGGGATTCAATTGTAAGGGGAGTAGACAGGCGTTTCTGTGGTCGGAAACGAGACTCTCGAATGGTATGTTGCCTCCCGGGTGCTCGGGTCAGGGATGTCTCCGATCGGCTGCAGGACATACTGAAGGGAGAGGGTGAACAGCCAGTTGTCATGGTGCATATAGGCACCAACGATATAGGTAAAAAAAGGGATGAGGTCCTACAATTTGAAATTAGGGAGTTAGGAGATAAGTTAAAAAGTAGGACCTCAAAGGTTGTAATCTCAGGATTGCTACCAGTGCCACAGGACAGTCAGAGTAGAAATTCAAGAATATTCAGAATGAAAACATGGCTTGAGAGATGGTGCAGGAGGGAGGGGTTCAGATTTTTGGGACATTGGAACCGGTTCTGGGGGCGGTGGGACCATTACAAACCGGATGGTCTACACCTGGGCAGGACTGGAACCAATGTCCTAGGGGGTGCTTTTGCTAACACTGTTGGGGAGGTTTTAAACTAATGTGGCAGGGGGATGGGAACCAGATTAGGAAGTTAGAGGTCAGTAAAGAAGCAGCAACTAAAGCCAGTAAGGTACGAGACAATAAACTCAATGTGACTAAGGGGAAGAGTAGACAGGGAAGAGATGATGAACGCAAAGCTGGTCTGAGGTGCATTTGTTTTAATGCGAGAAGTGTAGCAGGTAAGGCAGATGAACTTAGGGCTTGGATCAGTACCTGGGAATATGATGCTATTGGTATTACTGAGACTTGGTTGAGGGAAGGGCAGGACTGGCAACTGAATATCCCAGGGTATAGATGCTTCAGGAGGGATAGAGAGGGAGGTAGAAGGGGTGGAGGAGTTGCATTACTGGTCAGAGATGATATCACAGCTGTGATTAAGGAGGGCATGATGGAGGATTCGAGCACTGAGGCAATATGGGTGGAGCTGAGAAATAGGAAGGGTGCAGTAACATTGTTGGGACTTTACTACAGGCCTCCCAAAAGCAAGCATGAAGTAGAGGTACAAATATGCAGACAGATTATAGAAAAATGTAAGAACAATAGGGTGGTTGTGATGGGAGATTTTAACTTCCCCAACATTGAATGGGATTCGTGTAGTGTTGGAGGCGTAGATGGAGCAGAGTTTGTCAGGAGCATCCAGGAGAGTTTTTTAGAGCAGTATGTAAATAGTCCAACTCGGGAAGGGGCCATACTGGACCTGGTATTGGGGAATGATCCAGGCCAGGTGGTTGATGTTTCAGTCGGTGATTACTTTGGGAATAGCGATCACAATTCCGTAAGTTTTAGAATACTCATGGACAAGGACAAGAGGGGTCTGGAAGGAAGAGTACTAAATTGGGGAAAGGCAGAGTATAACAAAATTCAGCAGGAGCTAGGGAATGTGGATTGGGAGCAGCTGTTAAGGGTAAATCCACATTTGAAATGTGGAAGTCTTTTAAGGAAAGGTTGATTAGAGTGCAGGACAGACATGTTCCTGTGAAAATGAAAGATAGAAATGGCAAGATTTGGGAACCATGGATGACGGGTGAAATTGTGAGACTAGCTAAGATGAAAAAGGAAGCAAACATAGGGTCGAGGCAACTCAAAACTGATGAAGCTTTGGAGGAATATCGGGAAAGTAGGACGAATCTCAAAAGCGCAATAAAGAGGGCTAAAAGGGGTCATGAAATATCTTTGGCTAACAGGGTTAAGGAAAATCCCAAAGCATTTTGTTCGTATGTAAGGAGCAAGAGGGTAACTAGAGAAAGGATTGGCCCACTTAAAGACAAAAGAGGGAATTTATGCGTGGACTCAGAGGAAATGGGTGAGATTCTTAATGAGTACTTTGCATCGGTATTCACAAAGGAGAGGGACATGACGGATGTTGAGGCTAGGGATGGATGTTTAAATACTCTAGGTCAAGTTGTCATACAGAAGGGGGAAGTTTTGGGTATTCTAAAAGACATTAAGGTGGACAAGTCCCCAGGACTGGATGGGATCTATCCCAGATTACTGAGGGAAGCAAGGGTCGAAATAGCTGGGGCCTTAACAGATATCTTTGCAGCATCCTTGAGCACGGGTGAGGTCCCGGAGGACTGGAGAATTGCTAATGTTGTCCCTTTGTTTAAGAAGGGTAGCAGGGATAATCCAGGGAATTATAGACCTGTGAGCTTGACGTCAGTGGTAGGCAAACTGTTGGAGAAGATACTGAGGGATAGGATCTATTCACATCTGGAAGAAAATAGACTTATCAGTGACAGGCAGCATGGTTTTGTGCAGGGAAGGTCATGTCTTACAAACCTAATAGAATTCTTTGAGGAAGTAACAAAGTTAATTGATGAGTGAAGGGCTGTAGATGTCGTATACATGGACTTTAGTAAGGCATTTGATAAGGTTTCCCATGGCAGGTTGATGGAAAAAGTGAAGTCGTATGGGGTTCAGGGTGTACTAGCTAGATGGATAAAGAACTGGCTGGGCAACAGGAGACAGAGAGTAGTGGTGGAAGGGAGTGTCTCAAAATGGAGAAGGGTGACTAGTGGTGTTCCACAGGGATCCGTGCTCGGACCACTGATGTTTGTGATCTACATAAATGACCTGGAGGAAGGTATAGATGGTCTGATTAGCAAGTTTGCAGATGATTCTAAGATTGGTGGAGTTGCAGATAACGAGGAGGACTGTCAGAGAATACAACAAAATATAGATAGATTGGAGAGTTGGGCAGAGAAATGGCAGATGGAGTTCAATCCAGGCAAATTTTATGCTGTGGGGATCCGGGTTTGAATCCCAGCATGGCAGATGGTAAAATTTGAATTCAGTAAAAATCTGGAATTGAAAATCTAAAGATAACCATGAAACCATTGTCGACTGTCATTAAAAAGCCATCTAGTTCACTATTGTCCTTGAGGGAAGGAAATCTGTCATCCTTACCTGGTCTGGCCTACAGATGACTCCAGACCCACAGCTATGTGGTTGACTCTTTAAAAAAAATGCCCTCAGGGATGGGCAATAAATGTTAGCCCAGCCACATCCACATGAACGAATAAAAGAAAAGAAAATAATCCACACCCTTCAGCATATTTCTCTTGAGCTTAAACAATTTGCATTTATATAGTGCCTTTAAGCTAATTAAAACATCCCAAGGCCCTATACGGGGAACATTAGCAAACAATAATGGCACTAAAATTTGACACTGAAGTTACAGTTGTAGTAGTTGAGTTCATGCATTCATGCTTCCGTTATCCTCCAAAAAATGATTACTTCACACAGGTGGCCTGTTTCTTGGAAGCCTGAACATTGCCTTGGCAATCCACTTCCTATCTTCAATTCAATCCAGGATCTCAGATTCTCTGAATAATAGGACACAATCACTTAGGATGATAACAGGTTGAACTGGCAGTCCAATTTTTGTTTGTTGATTTTGTTTCCTGATGTAAATTCTCTTCAATTTTTTTGTTGTTGCTTGGAACTTGGAATCTGGCAACTGCAGAAGATTGAAAAAAATAAATTTAAATAAGCAATTTTTAGCCTTTCAATTGAACTTCCGTGGGAGAAATGGCATCAGTGTTCACCATGTGAGTATTTGAACTCTCTTTGATGAAGAAAGCTAATTTGCAAACAGAGGTTTTACATTTCAAAGGGCATATTTTTCTGCAAATTAAACCTTATATAAGTTTATTAAATACATCAAGGCACAATTTCCATACATTTCCTCATTCAGGAGTTGGATTCCTTTTTTAAAAATAAACAGAAATTAATAAAAGGAGCTTCTGGCTAATACTGAGGAAGACTGTGGCAAAGTACAAGATAACATTGTCAAACTTGTTAAAAAGGCATAGAAATATCAAATTGATTTCAATATAGATACGTGTGATATGTTGTATTTTAGTTGGAGAAATAAGAAAGCTATTTACTCATTGCTTTAAGACACAAAGAAAACAAGGAATGCAGACGTACTTGGGCCATGGAATTCAGTTAATCTTTTATTATTGTCACAAGTAGGCTTACATTAACACTGCAGGTTATGGTGTGCTATTTCAGGCAGAGCTAGAATGGCTATTTCATCGGGACATGCAGAACCATCAATGGAATCCAACACGACTTGTATCCAGTGCATCCTATCTTGTTGGATTCTACTGCTGAAGAAAAGATTCCTGAAAGCATCCTTCTTACGAATTGGCAATCTATAAACTACACCTAGTGATAGCGTCAGGCAAGGCCGAGCTTGGAATTAAATGAAAGCGAGGATAAGAATTTTCAAGGTGTTCCTTATCTGGAAGCCAATGCAGGTCAGCAAGTTTGGGAGAGATGTTTAAATGGTGCTTGGCGTGAGTTAGGACATGGGCAACTAAGTTATTGATTATGTTCATGTTAGATATAACATCCTCACGGTAGCATGGTGGTTAGCATCAATGCTTCACAGCTCCAGGGTCCCAGGTTCGATTCCCGGCTGGGTCACTGTCTGTGTGGAGTCTGCACGTCCTCCCCGTGTGTGCGTGGGTTTCCTCCGGGTGCTCTGGTTTCCTCCCACAGTCCAAAGATGTGCGGGTTAGGTGGATTGGCCATGCTAAATTGCCCGTAGTGTAAGGTTAATGGGGGGATTGTTGGGTTACAGGTATACGGGTTACGTGGGTTTAAGTAGGGTGATCATTGCTCGGCACAACATTGAGGGCCGAAGGGCCTGTTCTGTGCTGTACTGTTCTATTCTATTCTATTCTAATGTTATGTGTGCAAGCGTCCAGCTGTGAGTTGCAATGGAGAGAGTCAACATGGTTTTGTGAAATGGATATCAGGTTTGACAAATTTATTGAAGTTCTTTAAGGATGAAATAGTAGAGTAAAGAAAGGTAAGCCAGTGGATGAAGTGTCCACAGTTGAATTTCCGAAAAAGGTGCCACACAAAATATTAATAGCTGGAGTAATATATTAACATGGAGAATTACTTGATAAACACAAAAAATAGGGGGAGACAGGGCTGGATTCTGGAGGGAGTCTCCATTGTGCCGGCAAAGTACCATCCCAACAGGTTTCTTGGCGGTGTGAGGTGGCCACGATGGACAATCCCATTGGCAGGTGGTGGGAACAGAGAATCCCGCTGCCTGTGAGGGCGTGTTGCCCAGGAGAATGTGGCTGGCAGGTCAGAGAATCTCACCCATGGTAATTTCAAGCTGGCTGACAGTGGCCAGTGAAGCACCATTAAGATCTGTTCTGGGACATCAGCTATTTTGAATCCACAGTTGATTACTTATACAAAGAGACTGCAATGTACCAAATAAACTGACAAAGCAAAATGCAGTGGGCAGGTTAATTTAGTGGACAACAAGATGGCAGGTGATATTGGGATATGTGAGGTTCTTCACTTTGGTGGTAAGAATAGAAAAGCAGAACATTTACCTTTCTGGCTTACCTTTCTTTACTCTACTATTTCAAGGGGCCTCACGGTAGCATGGTGGTTAGCATCAATGCTTCACAGCTCCAGGGTCCCAGGTTCGATTCCCGGCTGGGTCACTGTCTGTGTGGAGTCTGCATGTCCTCCCCGTGTGTGCGTGGGTTTCCTCCGGGTGCTCCGGTTTCCTCCCACAGTCCAAAGATGTGCGGGTTAGGTGGATTGGCCATGCTAAATTGCCCGTAGTGTAAGGTTAATGGGGGGATTGTTGGGTTACGGGTATATGGGTTACGTGGATTTAAGTAGGGTGATCATTGCTCGGCACAACATTGAGGGCCGAAGGGCCTGTACTGTTCTATGTTCTATTTTTAAAAATATGCAAATTTTTTACATGTTGGTGTTCAGAGACATTTGGGTGTGCTCATACAAGGAACACAAAGTTAGCATGCAGGTACAGTGTGAGATTCTTGGGAACAAACAATGAGAATCAAAGAGAAGCATTCAGAATCAGAACTGGACCTGCTGTTAAAATGTCTATCTTTTTATTTTCTTCCAGACTCCCTCCGTTGGTACGTCTGTGTATAGTAACCTTAAATTGACAAAATGAACAATGGCATTTTCAATACGCTACATTCCTTTGCTTCATAGTAAATAAGAGACATGGCATGATATAATGGTCTGTTTCCAAAAGTGTAAGCATTTTGCATAACTTGAACATTCAATTCCATCGTTAACACTATTACCAATGCAAACTTTTGTATTAATTTAACAATGCATTCAATCACATACATATAGTGGGGCCCCGGCAGCAGGTGGTAATGATGGGGGAGAAAGCAGCCGAGGGGGGGACTGGTTGGCCCTTGTGGACACCTCTGTTCAGGGAGCAGTGTTTTTGGCAGGCTGGGGGATGGTACTGGCAGATACAATGAGGTACTTGTGTGTAGCATCGTGGCAAAAGCCAAGGCAATAAATACTGCAGCCTTGGTGGCTAGAGAACTGGGAAGGGAAAGTGGGGCAGGCAGACAGCTGCTTGGGACTTAGTCGGACTGCCTGGGCAGCATCCCTGAGTCCAAGAAACCCCAAGGACAGATAGATTCCTCTCATAACTGTGAGAGAAGGTAATTTGCCTCATGTCGCCATGGGAAATTAACAATAGGAGCTTCGCCAACTGAACTCTGCTAATCGGCTGATTCAAAGCCATGACTCTCAATGGCCCCCTGGCAGATTTAGAGTGTGGATCACAAATGTCCTCTGTCAACAGTTAATTCCTTGGAGTTAATCTTTTCGACTAATGTTTATCAAGATTTGATGCTGGTGGGAATAAATTATTCCTGTTTTATTCCCATTGTGTCGTTCATGTGCAGCAATCGCACAAACAATGATAATTTAAAGTATTTTGGGGCATTTTCTCTCTCAAATAAGATGCTTATAAGTGGTGCTTTCAGTGCTTTGAATACTGACATGTTTTGTGTAATGACCTGCAAACTGTGCTTATCGGTAATTATTGATCTTTTGTCATCATTGCAAAATACCGCAGGTGCTGGAAATCTGCAATAAAAACAATAAGCTGGAAAAACTCAGCAGGTCTGGCAGCAGATCATATGGAAATGTTAGCTCTGTTTCCCTCCAATTATCCATGCTCCCTTTGTGTTGGCCACAACAAATGGTTGAATGTCATAGGAAGGTGTTTGCTTTATAGTATGACCATCATGCTTTATATCCGGGCTATGAGGGTGAGCGCTAAATTTCATGTTTCGCTCTGCGTTTGCTTTCATTTGATTCTTCTCTTCTCAACCACATTTGTGCACAGTTCAATTATTAGCTCCACTATTTGGTTCAGAGGGTTCATATAGAACGTGTGAAAGTGAGACTAGCTGGAAGCTTTCCGGTAGTCGAGTCGGGAGCGGCTCTGTAGTTGTGAAGAAAATGATACAACTTTTGCTTCTGCCCCACCGAGGAGGGACAAAGAAGAAAAAAAAAACAAAAGTATTATTCTCTTGTTAAAATATGTTTCTAAAAATGGACAATTGGCTGGACTGATAAAATGGCCGCAACTGACCACATGATGGTAGATCTGGAAGTTTCTGAGCGCTTTAAAAGGACAAAGGCTAAGTCATCAAATGTCTGGAATGTAATGCTCCTTGCATTGTATGAACATTCCAGCTGAGCCAACATAATGGATTAGCAGATGGGTGGAATGGAATGGAATTCAACTGTGGACAATGACTAATCACAGGTTTCAACAAGGGGCATTATTGGCTGAGTAGCTCGACTCAAACCCACCATCGCTCCAGCCTCCTTCTCCCTCGGTTAGTTGAACCTCCACAGGCCGATCACCCCCATCTGCTCCATAAAGGCATTCAGTTCCCTTGCCATCGCTGATTATTTCTCTGATTTGAGGCTGGATTTGTCCGTCTTTGTTGTCCTGTACACAGTTGAAAGCCCCCACCATGACCGGAGTCTAGGTGGAGGATTTCTGTCATGGATTTTTGATGAAGTCTGCGTCATTCCAGTTAGGGGCGTATATATTCATTAGTACCACCGGTGCCCCTTCCAAACACCGCTGTCCATTATATACCGTCCCCCTGGGTAAGCCACCATGTTTGTCGCTGTAAAAGTCGTCCTTTTACTAAACAGTACAGCCACCGCCCTTGCCCTCGTACTGAGACACCTCGTACTGAGGTTGTAAGCTACCAGACAAGGTCTTGTGAATATCTAAAGTAAGGCTTGCTATTTGGGAGATCTAATTACAGTATCCACAATGTGCCTTGCGTTCACTACCTTCAGTGTACAGGAGAGATTGTGACTTAGATTGCTATCTTTTCCTTAACATCAACTAAATATTTATAATTCTTGAGAGCCAGGCATGGGCAAATAACCCTTCAGATAGCCTCAAAGGGTGAGAATATGATGAGTCTTAGTTAAATGTCACTCTTATTTATTAAAATAGACACGGATCTGTATGGTAAAATATATACGTAATTTATTTAAAGAAAAAATGTAATACAAGTATTTTCGATAAATGATAGTTTGACAAATACAGGCTATGTGATGAGTTAGCCTGTGACCTCCCTAACTACATAATTGCTTAAGCTATAAACATCTCATACTTCCATCGGCTAGTCGTCTTGGAGCTCGATACTCAATCATGAGCAGAACTCTATGAGTCGAGAAAGCAGCTTGGCCAAATTAACACCCAGCAATCTCCTGAACAGCCCTCCAAACAAAACTCTAACTTTCGCAGCCTGTGCTTAAACATTTATATATTGTTTGTAGTTAGGAAGTTCTAGGGAGTTTTGTGCAGAGCATCAGCTTCTGAAAGATAGATTGACTCCCCAGTTATTTCGAGACAAAGAACTGATCGTTGTCCATTGTCCAAAAATACGTATTCATCTAAGGGTAGTGGTGGAGTACATTGGTCTGCTTTTAGTATGATCGGTGGCTGGGCTTCGGGCAGTGTGACGATATAACAGTGTGCATACTGAAAGATGTCTTCTTCTGGCTCAGTGAATTGAGCAAGATTCAACTGGGGAGAGGTTAATTTCAGCTGTCTGATAGCAGATGCCACTGTTTTTTGGAGGTCACGTTTATGTCTATATTCTTTTCGCATGAGTTGGGTTGAAATTACATCTGTGTCTAGGACTAAGGAGTGTGGAACCATGATAGTTCCTGCTGCCTTACTGTGAGATGGAGGTCAGTATTGGCAATAATACCATCTTTGACCCATGATCGTTGAATTGGTGTCTCTGAAGGTACAGAGACCGTGGAGTTTGGTTCTTCCAATGATAATAGGTGTCAGTTTGGCCTGTTATTATTGTCATTATCATTCAGTTCTGTCTAGTTAAGGTCCTGGCCTATATTAGAGTTTAGGTCAAAAGTTCCCGTTGCAGTGAGGGAGACCGTAATAGTGCCAAGTATGAGGCTAAAAAGGATAAGTGAAAAAGTAATGCCGAATGCGGTAAGGCAGCAACACTGGCATTTCTGATTTTTGGACTATCTCTTTTGGGAACGTATGATCATTTGTACTTTGGTCTTAAACTTTAAAAGTTGGGGGTGACCTTTGAGACAGGTGTTCCCAGGTGTAGTAATAACTTGAGTCAGAGGTATTTCCTCTGGGGGTTCATCTAATTCTGGCTCGTTATGGGATCTAACCTCATATCGTGCATACCGACTCGTCATTTTGTTGTTACCTGTGGTTCAAAGGCTTTGGGAACTGGTCGACAGTTATCAATGGCTATTAGTTTGGTACCGTTCGTCCCGTGGCAACTAGAAGCGTCTGACCTTGGACCTGTTTGACACAAATGGGGGGTTTCCATTTAGGTCTCAGTAAGGTATTCTTAGGATTTTTCTTTTGTTGTCCCCAGTCACCTTCTTGTGTTTAGCACTTATTGGGTTCGGGCGGTTTAGGAGGCTGCATTTGAGACAATAAGCCAATCATTTCTTGGGCTAATTCTGGGTTGTACTGAGGAATTACTCCTTCAGATGCCTGCTGGGTGGTATTCATTTGTACCTTAAACATTAAAAAGTAAGGTGTGATGTGTTTTTCAGGTCCTACGCGACTCAGGGGTAGGTTGTTGACTGCCAGCTGTACCTCCAGCACCAATTTGGCCCAACTGCGTCCTCGTGTCATTAGCAGTTTAGTCATGTAAAGCTTCACACCTTGGTTATGCCGCTCCACCGACCCACTTGATTGCGGGTGCAAAGGAGTGCTGTCGGTACACATTTTCTGGAATGCCTTTCCAACAAAGGCAGATCCTCGATCAGTGTGGAGACATATGGGGGAACCAGCGCTGGGAAAAATGATGTTTTCAAATGCATTGACAGATGCACTTTCCGTACAGTGGGTTGTGGGCACCAACCACGTGTAGGAGGTACAGATGTCAAACAACTACTAAGATGTACTGGTTTTGTCCTGTGTAAGGAGGGTGCCCAGTAGAGGACGTAAAGAGTCCCACATCATCAGCCTGCCACATGGTGTGGGGGGGGGGGGGGGGGGGGGGGGGGGGGGGGGGGGGGTCCTTTCGCTGTTCGATGCTTGTTTTGCAGCGTTGTCTGCCATTTGGTTACCGATGCTGTGGGGGCCTCCTTTTGTATGGCCTGGAACTGCATAATGGTAACACGATGCTTGTTGTCTAATTGCTGAGCAATTTTTGCCAGAAAGATATCTGAGCTATTGGTTTTCCTTTATCTGTCTTAAAGGTATTCTTTCTCCATACTGCTAAGAAAGTATTAGCAGCCTTCTGGCAATAGGCACTATCAGTGCAGATTAATGTTTTAGCATCATTAGAAGATATTTCCTGTAAGGCTAATAATAATGCCTGCGCTTCTGCAGATTGGGAATTATGGGGACCCAGGGTCCTTGAAATTGATTTGGTGGGGTTAAAGGTTCTATTTGAATGAGAACCTAGTATTATCCCACCACCAGTTATCGTGCACATGCTGCCTTGTCTATCAGGGATGGGCATTGCCGATCTGTCACAGTAAATAACAAGGTCAAAGTCCTCTCGGGGAGTTACTGTAAGTTTGAGACTCGGAATATTCGGGTCCTCTTCTTTGTCCAGTTTTTCAAAACCGGGAATATGGAGTATATCCTGTGAGTATTTTTCATTGTATTCAAAGCTCAGGGAGGTATCTTATATACTTAGTGTATCTGGCCTGGGTTGCCTTGCGTTCATTCCCTGGCATTCCTTCCTGTGATCTTAGTTGGGGAAAACCCGTTTCGATTATAATGCGTGCATTGGCCTGAACCTTCTGCAAGGGTTGGATGAGGACCATGCAGCGTTCTAACGCGGTCAGTCTCTGTTCACAGGGGGAGTAGTTAAGGGAGAGGTACTGGAATGGTGTTGTTTCCCCCCTCATTGAAGCGGGCTGCTCGGGAAGCGATCCAAGGGATAAGACAGATATCTCTGGATGGGTCTCTTGAGCTAAGATCAGTGGCATTTTTTACTGCAAGAATTTGCTGTGTAAGAGCTTCCTTTGCATGCTCCGGGAAACAGAAATGTTTATTTGTCAGGGTACAGTACTCATACAAGGGAGCTGAAAGTGGAACGAATGCTGGTACAAACATCCGTGCAAAATTAAGCAGTCCCAGTATAGATTGGGGCTGTTTAAGGGAAGTAGGATTCTTAATAGCCGAGATTTCTTGGAAAAGGAGTCAGTAAGGCCACGGCCAGTGTCTGTGATATTGATACCGAGGTAGTCAACTGATTTTTTAAAGCAATTGGCATGTGTTAAGGCCGACTATGTATCCATGGATTTTTAAGAGGGTAAAGATTTCGCCAGGGCTTCTAAGTATTGTTCACGGGTGTCGGTTGTCACGTACACGTCATCTACATAGACGTCGATATCGTACTTATGACATATGGGCGCTATTGCTGAAATGACACCGGCCGCAAAGAGCTGAGGCGAATTGCGGAAGCCCTGCGGGAGTCGGATCCAGACGTAATGGTGGCCGTTAGGACCAGTGAACGCTGTGCAATCATACTCCTCGGGGAGGATCGGGTGTGACCAGAAGCCGTTAGATAAGTCTAAAGTGGATTTGTACTTTTTTCGGCTAATCTGTTGTGTAACTTGTTGTATGCTAGCGGATTGGGCTGTGTTTGGAATCATAACGCGGTTTAGTTCTCTTTAGTCGACTAAAAAGTCTGACTCTGCCTTTAGCTTTGGAAATCCCAAACATAGGGGAATTATACAGAGATGATCTTTTAATCAGAACGCCTGGTTGGCATAGGGAATCGATTGTTTTTTTGGAGCGTGGCTCTGCACTCCGGGTCTCGAATGAACCATTGTTTCTGAAGGGGGAAGTCGTTGACTCCGGTTATGATTAGTTGAATTTTTAGCAATCCGCAGTGATTCGGATGTTTTTGGAATAAGTCCCAGTGTCTGAGAATTAAGTTTTTAATTTGTGCTTTTGTCTGTTTGTCTGGGCTATCCTTAAGGATTTCCTCTAACTATTTTTTTCTATTATCCTGAGGGGCTAATTGAAGTAAGTCATACTTTTGAATTCTGTCTTGGGATAGGATAATGTTGCACTCTTGATCATTGTCTAAATTTGGCCATAGTCCAGCTTGACATCTAACTACTTGAACATTAGATAGAAGTGTGATCTGTACCAATGGTATTTGTCGTACTTCTGAAGTTATGCCTTTCACACTGATGTGCCATCAATTGTACGAGAGGCGAGTGCTTTACAAAAGTCAGGCTTTAATAAACTAGAACACAGCTCTGCGATCGTCTACAATGGAATGGACGATCGCCGGGCGCTTGTCTATTTATACCTCGGTAAAGGAGGCGTGGTTAACTCAGCCTCTGGGCCAATCGGTCGAGAGGCACATGACCGACCAGGGCCAATGGTAAGCCGGTGTTCTGCCCCAATGGCAGACAGGTATGCAAATATGCAAATCATATCATCACATTCACCCCTTGCGGAGAAGGAAGCCGGGGGGGGGGGGGGGGGGGGGGGGGGGGGAGAGAGAACTGATGATATGAGTAGCAGCCGGGAGGATAAAATTTTCCCTCCTTTCTCTTAACGAATTTGGGTGCTTCCCACTGGCCCAGACAAGAAGCGATATGTACACAAACGTCCATGGAGCTGTTGAAATTTAGAACGATTCGATCAGTCTCTTTGTAGCCCGTGACGTTCTGGCAGACCGCCGCAGTGGAGGAGTTGACGTCGGGTCGGCCGATGGTGGTGGTTCCACTGACGTCCTGGAGTCCGGGAGTGATGGTCCTTGAACAGTCTCCGTCACCCGAGCTGGCTGTGGAGACGCCATGGATGGGGAAGGAGGAACCTGAGTGGGGTGCTTGGGGGAAAAAAACAGAGGAGGGGTCGGGGGGGAAGGCCGCACGCCGGCGGGTGCCAGGTCCCGGAGGGAGACCGTGTCCTGTCGACCGTCGGGGTACTCCACATATGCGTACTGCGGGTTAGCATGAAGTAACTGGACTTGTTCCAATAACGGGTCGGACTTATGCACCTGCACATGCTTCCGGAGCAAGATGGGTCCGGGGGTGACCAGCCACGTCGGGAGAGGGGATCCGGAGGATGACTTCCTGGGGAAAACAAGAAGACGTTCATGGGGTGTCTGATTAGTTGCGGTACAGAGGAGTGAGCGGATAGAATGTAGGGCATCGGGGATCACCTGTTGCCATCGGGAAATAGGGAGATCTCTGGACCGGAGGGCCAGTAGTATGGTCTTCCAGATGGTACCATTCTCCCGCTCGACCTGTCCTTTACCCCGGGGGTTATAGCTGGTCGTCCTGCTAGAGGCAATGCCCCTGTCGAGCAGGAATTGACGCAGCTCGTCGCTCATAAAGGAGGACCCCCGATTGCTGTGAATGTACGTGGGGTAGCCGAACAGGGAGAAGACGGAGAGGAGTGCCTTAATGACGATCGATGTGGTCATGTTGGGGCAGGGAATGGCGAAGAGGAAGCAGGAGTGTTCGTCGATAACCGCCAGGAAGTAAATGTTGCGGTTGTTAGAGGGAAGGGGCCCCTTGAAGTCAATGCTGAGACGTTCGAAGGGGCGGGATGCTTTGATCAGGTGTGCGCGCTCGGGGCGGTAGAAGTGCGGTTTGCACTCAGCGCAGATGTGGCAGTCACGGGTTACTGACCTGACTTCCGCGATGGAGAAAGGCAGGTTGCGGGCCTTAATGAAATGGTATAGGCGGGTCACCCCTGGATGGCAGAGGTCCACGTGGAGGGAGCGGAAGCGGTCTATCTGCGCGCTGGCGCAGGAACCGCGGGACAGGGCATCAGGAGGCTCATTGAGCTTCCCAGGACGATACAAGATATCATAGTTGTACGTGGACAACTCGATCCGCCACCGTAAGATCTTGTCATTCTTGATCTTGCCCCTTTGTGCATTATCAAACATGAAGGCTACTGACCGTTGGTCTGTGAGGAGGGTAAACCTCCTGCCGGCCAAATAGTGCCTCCAATGTCGCACCGCTTCGACTATGGCCTGGGCTTCCTTTTCCACAGAGGGGTGGCGGAGTTTGGAAGCCTGGAGAGTTCTGGAGAAGAAGGCCACGGGTCTGCCCGCTTGGTTCAGGGTGGCCGCCAGAGCAACTTCTGATGCGTCGCTCTCGACCTGGAAGGGGAGGGACTCGTCAATGGCGCGCATCGTAGCCTTTGCGATATCCGCTTTGATGCGGCTAAAGGCCTGGCAGGCCTCTGTCGACGGCGGGAAGGTCGTGGTTTGAAAGAGGGGACGGGCCTTGTCCGCGTAGTTGGGAACCCATTGGGCGTAGTATGCGAAGAACCCCAGGCAGCGTTTGAGGGATTTTGGGGTATTGGGGAGAGGGAGTTCCATCAGGGGGCGCATGCGTTCGGGGTCGGGGCCTATCACTCCTTTACGCACTACGTAGCCGAGGATGGCTAGACGGTCGGTGCTAAACACGCATTTATCCTTATTGTATGTGAGGTAAAGGAGTGTAGCGGTCCGGAGGAATTGCTGGAGGTTGGCGTCATGGTCCTGCTGGTCGTGGCCGCAGATGGTGACATTATCAAGATACGGGCAGGTAGCCTGTAATCCGTAACTGTCGACCATTCGGTCCATCTCCCGTTGGAAGACCGAGACCCAATTTGTGACACCAAATGGAACTCTAAGGAAGTGGTAGAGGCGCCCATCAGCCTCGAACGCGGTGTACTTGCGGTCACTCCCGCGGATGGGGAGCTGGTGGTAAGCGGACTTAAGGTCCACAGTGGAGAAGACCTTGTATTTCGCGATCTCGTTTACCATGGTGGAAATACGGGGGAGAGGATACGCATCCAGTTGCGTAAACCGGTTGATGGTCTGGCTATAGTCGATGACCATCCGGTTTTTCTCCCCAGTCTGGACCACCAGCACTTGGGCTCGCCAGGGACTGTTGTTGGCCTCGTTGACCCCTTCCGTCAGCAACCTCTGGACCTCGGACCTGATGAAGGACCGGTCCTGTGCGCTGTACCGTTTGCTCCGTGTCGCGACGGGTTTGCAATCGGGGGTGAGATTAGCAAACAAGGAGGGGGGGTCCACTTTGAGGGACACGAGGCTGCAGACAGTGAGGGAGGGTATAGGGCCGCCAAATTAGAAGGTCAAGCTCTGCAGGTTGCACTGGAAGTCCAGTCCTAGGAGTGCCGGTGCGCAAAGGTCGGGGAGGACAAGGAATTTATAATTTTTAAAAACCTTCTCCTGGACCGTGAGGTCCGCGATGCAGCACCCGGTGATGTGGATGGAGTGCAAACCTGAGGCTAACCCGATTTTGTGTGTTACCGGATGGACAGGGCAGCGTCTTGATGTGTCAGGGTGAACAAAGCTTTCCGTGCTCCCAGAGTCCAGCAGGCAGCCCGTCTCGTGGCCGTTAAGGTGGATCAGCGTTGTCGTTTTGGCGAGCGTGCGTGGCCGTGACTGGTCGAGCTGAATGGCCGCGAGCCGTGGAGAAAATCCGTGTCCGTCGTCGCCGTCGAGTCGATGTTAGAAGAACCTTGCGTGCCAATCCCGGAAGGCGGTGGCCAGGATCCGCACGTGGAGTCGGGATCCCAAGGTGGCAGCGCCCAGGACCCGCATGTGGAGTCGGGGTCCCAAGATGGCAGCGCCCAGGACCCGCACGTGGAGTCGGCGCCCCAAGATGGCGGCGCCCAGGACCCGCACGTAGAGTCGGCGCCCCAAGATGGCGGCGCCCGTGGGTTCCTCGTGGTCGGTGGGGGCGGGGCTAGCGGTGCCGGCAAGTCGAGTGGAGCGGCTGCGAGCGGGGGAGATGGGGCGCGGGGGCCCGGGGGCGGGGGGGGGAGACTCGCGCGGCGGGCAGGCAGGGACCGGGAGGGCCCGGAGAGGCATTCAGGTCGGGTGCCGGGGCCCGGGGGCGGCGGTTTGGGAGGAGCGGCCCCGGGGGAGGGAGGGAAACGAGCAAGCCAGGCGCGGGGGCCCAGGGGCTGGGGGGGGGGGAAACTCGCGCGGCGGGCAGGCAGGGACCGGGAGGGCCCGGAGAGGCGCGCTGGTCGGGCGCCAGGGCCCGGGGGCGGGGGGGAGAGGCCCGCGCGGCGGGCAGGCAGGGACCGGGAGGGCCCGGAGAGGCGCGCTGGTCGGCCGACGGGGCGCAAGCTGGGAGGAGCTCAGTGCACTGGAGCGGCCCCGGAGGAGAGAGAGAGGTGAGCAGGCCAGGCGCGGGGGCCTGGGGGCGGGGGGGAGAGTGTTGCGCGGTGGCTAGGAGGGGACCAGGAGTGCCCGGAGGAGAGAGAAAGGCACACAGTCCGGTCGCAGGGCCCTGGGGGTGGGGGGGAGGGAGAGCGTTGCGTGGCGTCCAGTAGCGCCGCAGCCATCGTTTTGGCCTGGCAGACCGTGGAGTAGTGGCCCTTCTTCCCGCAACTCTTACAGAGGGCGGAGCGGGCTGGGCAGTGTGGGCGAGGGTGTTTTGCAAACTCGCAAAAGTAGCAGCGGGGCCCCGCGGACTTGTTGGGGCGTCCTGCAGCACAGTCCTGAGGGAGGTCGGGAGTGGCGGATGGTGGTTGGGAAGCGTGCCAGGAGGCTTGGCTGGGGTCATAGAAGCAGGCGTTTCGATCAGCGACCTCCAGAGAGGAGGAGAGGGTCAGTGTCTCAGTTAAGCTGAGGTCATCTCTCTCCAGCATCCGCTGGCGGATAGTGGGGGCTGCATCCCAGCCACGTAAGCGTCTCTGATCAGTAGTTCCATATGCTCCGTAGCTGAGACTGCGACGCAGGAGCAATTCCTCCCCAGGGTATGGAGGGCCCGGTAAAATTGGTTGAGTGACTCACCGGGGAGCTGCCGTCAGGTGGCCAGCAGATGTCGGGCGAATACCCTGTTGACTGGTTTGATGAATTGTCCCTTTAGCTTTAGCATAGCTTCATCATAAGTCGTTTCTTCTTTGATTATTGCGTAGGCGTCGATACCCACACTGGAGTGGACGACGTGCAGCTTCTGTGCCCCGGTGGGGGGAGTGGTTGTAGATGCCAGGTATCCTTCGAGGCATGTCAGCCAGAGTTGGAAAAGTTCTGCAGAGTTCGGAGTTTGCGGGCTGATGCGGAGGCATTCGGGCTTGATCCGGAACTCCATCTTCAAAGTCGTAGTTTATTAAATTGATGTGCCATCAATTGTACGAGAGGCTAGTGCTTTACAAAAGTCAGGCTTTAATAAACTAGAACACAGCTCTGCGATCGTCTACAATGGAATGGACGATCGCCGGGCGTTTGTCTATTTATACCTCGGTAATGGAGGCATGGTTAACTCAGCCTCTGGGCCAATCGGTCGAGAGGCACATGACCGACCAGGGCCAATGGTAAGCCGGTGTTCTGCCCCAATGTCAGACAGGTATGCAAATCATATCATCACACACACTTCTGCTCCCTATTATGGGTCTGTTTAAGGAATGGTAGCGGGCACATCCTTCATCTACCGTCCTTGTTGAGGAAGGTACTGGGGGTATCACAGACCTCTGTCCTCAAATAGACGACGGGGTACTGCCTGTTGTGGGTCCCTAGGTTGTCCCGATGGTGTCTGCCTGGGGGTTTGTCTAAAAGGCTGCTGTCGGAAACCTGAGGCTGGGGTCGTGCAGGGGTTCCTGGGGACCTACCGGCAGGGGTTTGCCTGGGGTACGAGGGGCAACTGGTGCTCCTGTCCCCCCCCCCCCCCCCTTTCCCGGGTTGTGTCCCAGAGGTGGAGGGGACGTCCCCTAGGTCCTCCTAGTTTGGTAGCCAACAGCTTGCAAAGTTCCTCAAGGTCTCCGCAAGCCTGAATAATTGAATGGTATTTAGCAGCTTGGTTTGGTTGACCGTGTGCTGCCTCCTCCAGGCACAGGCGGTGAGCTGAGTCAGTGACTGATTTTAATAACAATCGGCTGACTTGAGCAAAATCAAATTGTAATTGCAAAGCAAGCTGGAAAGTTTCTCTGATGCTCCCTACTTTAAGGGCATTTAAAAGAATGTTTCTGAACCCTTCCTGCATTCCATGGCCATAAAGATTCTTATGGGCAGCAGCTAAAATTTGAAACAATGTTCCACATTCCACTTCTGAAAGGTGAAAGCCTGATGGGGCTGTAACTTGCTGCTTATCTCTTGGAGTTAATGGTCTGAAGAATATTTCTAACATGGACATTTTTTCAAAAAACCATTTAAGTGCTTGTTTATCGTCGGGGGGAATTGGTCCGAAGGTATCTTTAAATACGGACACGGTGTGTTCCCCAATTACTGATCTCATCCTGACTGGAATCGCTGATCCACTTGCCGGTTTAGGTGCTGTCAGGAGTGTGTGATTCATCCCTGTAATAGCTCCTCTCGCTATCTCTGTCTGAGCCGGTGACAGAAGTGCGGGGATGTTAAGGTCACTACGAATAATTATAGCGTCTCCCCAGGGATTCCCTGGATCGAAGGCAGGAGTTTGTGGGACCGGAACAGGATAAGCATGTACTGTTAACCCCAAGACCCTGCTAGCATTGAGCGGGTCTATATCTTCTGAGTGACAGACCACAAATGGTACTAATTCATTTGGCTGTGCACTGCAACATGGTCTAATTAGGCGAGTTGCTAATTCAAACTGACAGTCTTGTCTGTGATTTTTCCCCGGGAAAAATTCTGTTATTTCAAGCATAAATCTCTGTCCGTCTGCGAAGAGAGTTTGCAATGCAAGTAAATGATCCACCAGTAATGTTCCCTTGGGAACATTAATTGTTTGATTTGCAAGGGGATAAGGGTTTGCTGGCGGATCACGCCAGAGATGTGCTTGAACTGCCATAGCCAAAGTATTTTTAAAAATCTATACTTGGGGTACGATTCTCCGACCCCCACGCCGGGTGGGAGAATCGCGGGAGGGCCGGGCGAATCACGCCACGCCAACCTGGCACCCCCATGCGATTCCCCCCCCCCCCCCCAAAATGGCATGTCGCGTTTTGTGACAGGCCGCTCGGAGAATCTCCGCTCACCATTTCTAACGGCGACCGGCGATTCTCCAGCCCGAATGGGCAGAGCGGCCTGCCGAACCCGACCGGTTCACGCTGGCGCCAACCACACCTGGTCGCAGCTGGCGTGAACATCGCGCGACAGCTGCTTGTGGGGCCTGTGGGGGGCGGAGGGAGGATCGAGCACCATGGATGTGCTCAGGAGGTTTCTGGCCCGCGATCGGTGCCCACCGATTGTCGAGCCAGCGTCTCCAAAAGACGCACTCTTTTCCCTCTGCCGCCCCGCAAGATCAAGCTGCCATGTGTTGCAGGGCAGCGGAGGGGAAGACGGTAACCGCGCATGCGCGGCTGACATCACTTAGGCGCCGCCGGCCGCGTCATTCCGGGCGCGCCGCTTTGACGCAAGCGCAAAATTCACGCACCACCGCTCCTAGCCCCCCCGGGAGGGGGGAGGGAGAATAGGGGGCAAGGAGCGGCCTCCGACCCCGGAGTGACACACTCCAGGTTTCACTCCGGTGTCAGCTGTTTGTCTCCCTTTGGGAGAATTGCTCCCTTGGTCTTTCCTACTGGTAAACACAGTTTAACAATAGTAGTCGAATTTGATTTTGCTGGTATTAGCGCTTTATTTTATATTGTTCTGACCTTACTTAAGGGTCATGGTGCACTGTTTTAGTTGAACTTTTCAATTAAATATATTCCAGCAACAGAGTTATTGTGTCTCTTCGTAAAGATCCAAGAATAAATCTCAGGCCCCATGTTGCAGCGCCCGATGTGACAGTTGAGGAGTATTTTATCTAATATCTTCCTGATTAGTCATGGTTGTAAGCTACCAGACAAGGTCTTGTGAATATCTAAAGTAAGGCTCGCTATTTGTGAGTTCTAAATACAGTATCCACAATGTGCCTTGCGTTCACTACCTTCAGTGTACAGGAGAGACTGTGACTTAGATTGCTATCTTTTCCTGAACCTCGACTAAATATTTCTAATTCTTGAGAGCCAGGCATGGGCAAGTAACCCTTCAGATAGACTCAAAAGGTGAGAATATGATGAGTCTTAGTTAAATGTCACTCTTATTTATTAAAATAGACACGGATCTGTATGGTAAAATATATATACGTAATTTATTTAAAGAAAAAAGGTAATACACGTGTTTTTGATAAATGATACAGTTTGACAAATACAGGATCTGTGATGAGTTAGCCTGTGACCTCCCTAACTACATAATTGTGTAAGCTATAAACATGTCATACTTACATCAACAAAGAACAGTCTCTCTCTTTGTCGGCAAGACCTAGGGAGGTCCAGCAGGGACCAGGTTGATACCTCCCGTAGCTATCTCCAGAAAAACACCAGCCTCCCTTCTTGGCAAGATCTCTTGCCAAGCAGTAGCCCCCCATAGTGGCAAGGCCACTAGACAAGTGATATCCTCCCTTAGTTGGCAGAGCTTATTTCCAGACAAAGCCACAAAACTTAATGAGTTCACTGTTTCTGGACTCTTACAAAGATAATGTCTGCAATACATATTAAAAGATATTGCGATAAGTAATAGTTTACAAGAGATAACCAAGTTCATCTTGCAACATGCAAGATGGCGCCGGAGCGAGGCGACTCTCTGCAAGCTCTCCCCAACAGATCCACTTTTAACTTAACTTATACTCGTCCTAACCTTTTAAAAATTAATTCTAAAGCTAACATTATTACTGACCTCTCTCTCTTTTATATCCTCTTGCAGGCTTGAAGATCCTCCGAGGCCCTTGGAGACCTTTTGACCCGACCCGACCTGACCTCCGTGATCTGGAAGAAGATCGGGCCCAAATCGGAAGTGAAGCCCCGACCTCGGTTTGGAGCCGACACAGGCCTCGGAGCTCCAAACCCGGCCTAACTACCGACGTCAGCCGCCGGATCGCCCGGCCTAGTCCTCGGAGCTCCCGACCCGACCCCCGATGGCAAGACCCGGCCCAACGCGACCCCGAGAGACCCACCCAGCGACCCGACCCGGAGAGGCCTGCCCAGCAACCCGACCTACCTGGTGATGGAAGAAAGAAAAATCCACATGGAGGCACCACCGTGCCGACTTCAAGATCTGACCCCAGGAGCGCCCAGGGAGGGAACAGACCATGGGACCTAGCACAACCTGCCCCAGGACCCCAGAAACAACGGAGACCGTGCGCGAGGACCTGAACACGCTGCAAGGTATTCCCGCACCCGCAGAGCACCGGAACCCATCCGGATCGAAAACCCATCCCCCCCAGCAACCACTCTACCTCAACCAGCGCCCGGGATCCTGCCAGACGCGACCCCGGAAACGTAAACAGTGCCCTGGACCCCGCTAGCGCCCTGAGACCCGCCAGACGCAACCACCTGCCTTCCACAAGGGCTGACGTCTCCCATCGGATCCCAGGATCATCCAGCAGCAGCCGCCAACCAAGAAAGTGAGGGAAACGCAGCGGTCTGCAGGTTAGACTGAAGCAACGCGGTTTCAAGACCCCTCTCCCCAGCACACTCCTGGCAAACGTCCAAGCGATTGAAAACAAGCTGGATGAACTTAACGCCTGACTTACCTCTCAGAGGGAAGTAAGAGACTGCTGTGTGCTCTGTTTCACAGAGACATGGCTCACCCCCGCCTCACCGGACTGTGCCAAACAATCTGAAGGCTTCTCTATTCACCGGGCGGACCGCATGGCATCTTCAGGCAAAGCGAAGGGTGGAGGGGTTTGCCTCCTCATCAACTCCCCCTGGTGCTTGGATGTGGTGACCCTGGCAACCTACTGCTCCGCAGACCTGGAATACTTGACAGTAAAGTGCCGCCCATACTATCTTCCACATGACTTCACTTCAGCCATTATCACAGCGGTCTACATCCCACCCCAGGCAGAAGTGAGGAAGGCGCTGGATGAACTGTACACAGTCATAAACAACTATGAAACAGAACACCCAGAGGCCATGTTCATTGTGGCTGGAGACTACAACAAAGCCAACCTCAAGAGTGTACTGCCAAAATTCCACCAGCACATCTCCTGTCCCACCAGGGGCGGCAACACTCTTGACCACTGCTACTCAAAAATCAAGGGCGCCTACCGTTCCATCCCCCGACCGCACTTTGGGTAATCAGACCATAAGACTGTGCTCCTTCTCCCGGCTTACAAGCAGAAACTCAAGTGGGAGAATCCACCTAAGAAGGTTGTGCAGTGCTGATCCGAAGAGACAGAAGAGCTCTTACGTGACTGCTTAGAGACAGTGGATTGGTTCATATTTAAGAACTCAGTGACTGACTTAAATGAGTATGCCACCACCATCACAGACTTCATCAGCAAATGTGTGGACGACTGCGTGCCAAAGAAAGCAGTACGTACGTTCCCCAACCAGAAACCATAACTCAGCCGTGAGATTGACACCATACTGAAGGACAGGTCTGAGGCGTTCAAGGCAGACGACCCTGTCCTATACAAGAAATCCAGGTACGACCTCCACAAAGCCATGCGAGATGCCAAGAGAGAATATCAAACTAAGCTAGTCACAGACAGACTCTCGGCGGTTGTGGCAAGGACTAAACAACATAACGGGCTACAAAGCGAAGCCGAGCAGTATCTCTGGCAGCAGCGCACCCCTCCCCGATGAACTTAATGCATTCTATGCTCGGTTTGAGCAGGTAACCAACAATCCGCTGTCGAGTGCCCCAGCAGCCCATAATTCACCCAGACCCACCATCACAGTTTCCGAAGTCAGATCGGCCTTCCTGAAAGTGAACCCACGGAAGGCGATAGGCCCGGACGGGATCCCTGGTCGTGTACTCAGAGCCTGCGCATACCAGATGGCAGAGGTATTCACAGACATCTTTAACCTATCCCTACTCCACTCCGAGGTCCCCACCTGCTTCAAGAAGACCACCATCATACCGGTACCAAAGAAGAACCAGGCAACCTGCCTCAATGACTACCGCCCGGTGCCCCTGACGTCAGTTGTAATGAAGTGCTTCGAGAGGCTGATCATGAAGCGCATCACCTCCATACTCCCGGAACGCCTTGACCCACTTCAATTCGCATACCATCGCAACCGGTCCACATCTGACGCCATTTCCCTGGCCCTACACTCACCCCTAGTGCATCTCGAAAACAAGGACTCCTACATCAGACTCCTATTTATTGACTACAGCTCCGCCTTCAACACCATAATCCCAGCCAAGCTCATATCAAAGCTCCAAAATCTAGGACTTGGCTCTCCACTCTGCAACTGGATCCTTGACTTTCTGACCAACAGACCACGATCAGTAAGAATGAACACCAACACCTCCTCCACAATAGTCCTGAATACCGGTGCCCCGCAAGGCTGCGTACTTAGCCCCCTACTCTACTCCCTGTACACACACGACTGCGTGGCAAAACTTGGTTCCAACTCCATCTACAAGTTGCTGACCATAGTGGGCCGGATCTCGAATAACGACGAGTCCGAATACAGGAGGGAGATAGAGAACCTAGTGGAGTGGTGTAACGACAACAATCTCTCCCTCAATGCCAGCAAAACTAAAGAGCTGGTCATCGACTTCAGGAAGCAAAGTACTGTACACACCCCTGTCAGCATCAACAGGGCCAAGGTGGAGATGGTTAGCAGTTTCAAATTTCTAGGGGTGCACATCACCAAAAATCTGTCCTGATCCACTCACATCGACGCTATAACCAAGAAAGCACAACAGCGCCTATACTTCCTCAGGAAACTAAGGAAATTCGGCATGTCCACATTAACCCTTACCAACTTTTACCGATGCACTATAGAAAGCATCCTATCGGGCTGCATCACAGCCTGGTATGGCAACTGCTCGGTCCAGGACCGCAAGGAACTTCAGAGAGTCCTGAATACCGCCCAGTCCATCACACAAACCTGCCTCCCATCCATGGACTCCATCTACACCTCCCGCTGCCGGGAGAAAGCGGGCAGCATAATCAAGGATCCCTCCCACCCAGCTTACTTACTTTTCCAACTTCTTCCATCGGGCAGAAGATTCAGAAGTCTGAGAACACGGACAAACAGACTCAAAAACAGCTTCTGCCACACTGTCACCAGACTCCTAAATGACCCTCTTTTTGACTGACCTCATTAACACTACACCCTGTATGCTTCAACCGATGCCAATGCTTATGTTGTTACATTGTATATCTTGTGTTGCCCTATTATGTATTCTCATGTATTTTCTTGTATTTTCTTGAATTTTGTTTAGTTCCCTTTTCTTCCATGTACTGATTGATTTGTTGAGCTGCTTGCAGAAAAATACTTTTCATTGTACCTCGGTACACGTTACAATAAACAAATCCAATCCAAAAATCCAATCCAATCAAATCAGTCATCAGTTTTTAATATAGGGTTAAATACATGATTTAATGTAACATCAGCTCTGATCAGTTTTTAATATAAAGTTGGTATATGATTTAATATAAAATCAGTTCTGATTAGCCTTTAATATGGGTGGATACCGCCACACGGCCATTGTCTTCCTTGTTCCAGCGGTCTGCGGCTTGTAACCAGCATTCTTTCTACCCCCTCCACCTCCCCCTGGGCCCCTCTACCATTACCGTTCCCTCTTCCCTCTCCCTGTATCCCTGTTGCCTCCCCCCTTTACCTTTCACCCCCCCTTCCCCCCGGTTCATTGTTTTGTTCCCCCTTTCTACCAGACATTCCCTCCCTTTCATATATTTTATTGGATGAACTCATTTGCGTCCTCCGGCATGTTAAAATAATGTTCTTTGTTGCCGTAGGTTACCCACAGTCCCGCTGATACAGCATTCTAAACCGCATCTTACTTTTAAATGAAGCCACCTTTGCCCCATTAACTTTAGCCGGCGCTTGGCCAGTTCGGCCCCAATGTCCAGGAAGATACGATTGCATGTTCCTCCCATCAACACGACCACGCACCTCTTGCCGAGTTCAAAACCTTCACTTTGTTTTGGCACTTATGGAACTCCTCTATGATCGCTCACAATTGTTCAATGGTTCTCCTGCTTTGGGACATTGCCGGAGAGACCAATGGACCCAGTTTACCTTTGGGGGTGTGGAGAAACCTTCCCCTCTGACCAGCTTTCCCAGCATCTGTGCGATGTACTCTGTGCCCTCAGGTAGCCCAAAGATCTTAGACTCTGGCGGCATTTCTAAAAGCCGGTTGCACCATTCCTGTGATCGGGAATGCCGCGACGCATGGCCCCCGCCCCCGATCCACCCGCCCATTGAAAGATGCTCCTGTATGCATCAGGGCATCTACGTCTGAAAAGCTAATGGTCACGGTCACAAATACCTGGTTATTGTGTACAAAAGGGAGCACAAAAGTATATTCATGGTGTCTGCCTCTACATTGGTTATTCTGTTGCCCTCTTGCTGTGTTGTGCATACGTGGCACTTTTCTGTTGGTATTGATCTTGATAGCTGAGCAACAAATGCAGAAAAGTGGTTGAGTTTTCTATCAGCTTGCCAATAGCAGGGTATTAAGTCTGGGGGTAAGCACTACTGTGGTGAATGTATTATCGCTACCATTCACCATTGTATTGCATTACATTACATTGTATTATGTTGATGCCCTTGAGGGCTCCGCCTCTGGCTCAGCCCCCTCGGGGGGAAGTATATAGACCTGCTGCACTGCAGGCAGCTCGCAGTGCAGAGCTGTCGCAGGCAGGCACAGTTCTAGCTGATTAAAACCACTGTTCACTTCAACTGTCCATCTCGTGTGAATTGATGGTCGCATCAATTTAATCAGCTACAATATCGCTATGGAAGCAGCCCTCAAACCTGATCTACTGGAACTCGACCCACAGGCAGCTGAAGCCAAAGGGATTTTTTTGCACTGGCTCCACTGTTTTGAGGCCTACCTTGCCGCCTCCTCCTTGCCCACCATCACCGAGGAACAGAAACTGAGTCTCCTCCACGCCCGGGTGAGCCACAGAATCTCCGTGCAGATTGAGGAAGTGACCACGTACGCCGATGTGGTTGCGATCCTGAAAAGGCAACACGTGAGGCCGGTGAACGAAGTGTTCGCGCGGCATTTCCTCACCATGCGTCGTCAACGCCCTGGGGAATCGCTGGAGGAATACCTACACGACCTGAAACGGCAACTACCAGGACGTCAAGGCCTCGCAGCACAGGGAACTCACTGTCCGAGACACCTATGTGGCTAGAGTCCGGCCCAGCTACGTCAGACAGCGCTTGCTCGAAAAGGGCACAGTTGACCTAGAAGTCAGTAAAACTATCCACCTCCTTAGAAGTAGCGCTTCAGAGCCTCCATGCTTTCTCCTCCGTCCACGCGAGCCCCTTGTGGCCACCCGATCAGAGGGTTCCCCAGGCCTGTGCCATGCGGCTGCCTGCCCAAACCGGGGGGCTGCCCTGCTATTTCTGTGGTCAGAACCAGCATCTCAGGCAGCGTTGTCCGGCTTGGAACGCAACCTGTAATGACTGTGGCAAGAAAGACCACTTTGCCAAAGTCTGCCTGGCCAGACACAAAACTCCTAAATCACAGGCCCGATTTTCAGATTCACAGGCCCGCAGACCCCGCAGCGTGGCTGCGTGCCTGCCGGCACCGCCCCCTTTGGACACGTCATGGAACTCATGCTGTCCGTGGGGGCAGCCATCTTTAACTCTGCCCAACACGTGCGACTCATGGGGGTTGCCATCTTGGCCGCCACCTTCAATGCCACCCGATACGTGCGACCGACGGGGGCCGCCATCTTGGCCGCCATCTCCAACGCCGCCCGGCACATGCGATCGTGGGGTCCAGATATCTTGGGATCACCCCACCATGCCGGCTACCCACAACTCGGCGCTGTCACCCTCGACTAGTCACGGCCCAAGCACCTCAGGAACTCAATGATGACCAATGGGCACGAAACGCCCTGCTTGTTTGACTCTGGGAGCACGGAGAGCTTTGTACATCCAGACACGGTAAGGCGCTGTTTTCTCCAAATTTCCCCCGCATCCCAAACAATCTCCCTCGCTTCTGGATCATATTCGGTGCAGATCCAGGAGTACTGTGTTGCGAACCTCGTGATAGAGTGCACCGAGTACGTCAATTTCAAACTATGTCCTCCCCGACCTTTTCGCTCCTCTCCTGTTGGGACTGGACTTCCAGTGCAACCTCAGGAGTCTGCCTCTGAAGTTCGGCGGGCCCCTACCCCCTCTCACCGTATATAGCCTCGCAACTCCAAAGGTCACCCATCCCCCGCTCTTTGCGAACCTCACCGACGACTGTAAACCCGTCGCCACCAGGAGAAGGATGTACAGTGCCCAGGACAGGACTTTTATCAAGTCAGAGGTTCAGCGGCTCTTAAGGCAGGGGGTCATCCAGGCCAGTAATAGCCCCTGGAGAGGTCAAGTGTTGGTCGTCAGGAACGGGGAAAAGAACCGGATGGTTGTAGACTACAGCCAAACCATAAACTGGTCCACGCAACTCGATGCGTACCTCCTTCCCCGGATAGCAGACATGGTGAATCAGATTGCACACTACCAGGTGTTCTCCATGGGAGATCTGACGTCCGCATACCACCAGCTTCCAATCCGCCCAGAAGATCGACACTGCATGGCTTTCGAGGCAGATGGCCGCCTTTTCCACTTCCTCTGGGTCCCCTTCGGTGTCACCAACGGGGTCTTTCAAAGAACGATGGATCGAATGGTGGACCAGTACGGTCTGCGGACCACATTTCCCTACTTGGAAATGTCTGCGGCCATGATCAGCAGGACCACAAAGCCAACCTTCAAAAGTTTCTCCAAACCGCCCAAGCCCTCAATCTCACATATAACAAGGAGAAATACCTTTTCCGCACAACCCGACTAGCCATCCTCGACTATGTCGTGGAAAACAGAGTCCTCGGGCCTGACCCCGACTGCATGCGTCCCCTCCTGCAAATCCCCCTCCCCCACTGCCCCAAGGCCCTGAAAAGATGCCTCGGGTTCTTTTTGTATTATGGCCAGTGGGCCCCCAACTATGCGGACAAAGCCCACCCACTGATCAAAGCCACGATCTTCCCCTGATGGCTGAGGCCCGGCAGGCCTTCAGCCGCATCAAGGCAGGTATTACCAAAGCTGTGATGTGCACGGTGGACGAGTCCATCCCCTTCGAGGTGGAGAGCGACGTATCAGAGGTCGCCCTCGCTGCCACCCTTAACCAGGCAGGCAGGCCTCCGAGATTTGACATTCCTCTGTCGAAAAAGAAGCTCAAGCCATTGTGGAAGCTGTGCGGCATTGGAGGCACTACCTCGCTGGTAGGAGATTCACCCTCGTCACCGACCAACAGTCGGTAGCCTTCATGTTCAACAATACACAGTGGGGCAAGATCAAGAACGATAAAATCTTGAGGTGGAGGATTGAACTCTCCACCTATAACTATGATATTGTATATCGTCCAGGGTACCTCAGTGAGCCCACAGATGCCCTGTCCCGCGGCACATGCGCCAGCACGCAAGATGACCGACTCCGGGCCATCCACGATGACCTCTGTCACCTGGGGGGTCACCTGGCTTCTCCACTTCATCAAGGCCCGCAACCTGCCCTACTCCACCAAGGAGTTCAGGTCCATGACCAGGGACTGCCAAATCTGTGCGGAGTGTAAACCGCACTTCTATTGACCAGATAAGGCCCACCTGGTAAAGGCGTCCCGGACCTTTGAGCGCCTCTGCATCGATTTCAAAGGGCCCCTCCCATCCACTGACCGCAACGCGTATTTTCTTAACGTCATTGACGAGTACTCCCGTTTCCTCTTTGCAATCCCATGGCCCGACATGACTGCGGCCACTGTCATTAAGGCCCTGCATAGTATCTTCACCCTGTTTGGTTTCTCCACTTATGTCCACAGTGACCGGGGCTCCTAGTTTATGACCGACAAGCTGCATCAGTACCTGCTCAGTAAGGGCATTGCTTCGAGCAGGACTACTAGTTACAACCCCCGGGGAAATGGACAGTTGGAGAGGGAGAACGCGATGGTATTGGAAGGCCCTCGTTCTGGCCCTATGGTCTAGGAGTCTCCCAGTTTCCCGCTGGCAGGAGGTCCTCGCCGACGAACAAGACCCTTCATAACCGCCTATTTGTTTTCCCCCGGAAATCCACCTCCGGGGTCTCGCTTCCGTCCTGGTTGACGACACCGGGGCATGTCCTCCTCCGAAAACATGTGAGGAGCCATAAGTCCGATCCCCTGGTCGAGAGGGTCCAGCTCCTTCACGCCAACCCCCAGTATGCCTACATGGTGCACCACGATGGCTGACAAGATATAGTCTCCCTCCGAGACCTGGCACCCGCCGGTTCCCCTACAACTATCACCTACCCCTACCACCCTACACCGAACACTGCCCCCGCCCCTACATGGCCTACACCCCTCTCCTACACCCCCTCCTCCCATCAGGGACCTACATGGATGAGGCTCCAGAAGACACGCTCCCAGATTCAACGCCCGTTCCCGCAGCGACGAGTTCAACACCCGTGCCCGCAGCAAAACCAGAGCTCAGGCGATCGCAGCAAACAATCAAGGCGCCGGACATACTCAATTTGTGAGCCTACTTCACCCCCGCTGGACTTCAATTTTTAACAGGGAGTGAATGTGGTGAATGTATTATCACTACCATTCACCAGTGTATTACATTACATTACATTGTATTATGTTGATGCCCTTGTGGGCTCTTTCTTGTTATGCTCTTGTCGTAGCATAAGCTGCTTCCTTGATGTGCACTCTGACAAAGGAAGGTTCTGACTTTGAGATAGCTTCAACACGTTTATTTAAACTGTTAACAAATCTCCTACTTGGATTTGACTCTACTCTTAATCCTTCAATAGCTACTCAGACTGACGAACCAGTCTGCTACAATCCAAGTGGTGGGTGTGATGTTGAATCAACCCTGTGTCTGTGCTCACTGAGTGTTTCCACTGGAAAGAGGAAGATCATGTGTGCTGTGTCCATTTATATTGGTTGGTGTAATGCCCCCCTGTGGTAGCGTCACCTCTGTGTATCGTGAGTGCCCATTGGTCGTGTCCTATCTTACTGACCTATTGGTTGAATGTCTGTGTGTCATGTCTCTGGTGCTCCCTCTAGTGTCGAACTAGTCTATGTGTATTTACATTAACCCCTTGTGTATTTACAGTGATGCATATCATCACAGCCTCCGCCTATGGCTCTGCCCCCTCGGGGGAGGTATATAGAGCTGCTGCCCTGCAGGCAGCTCTCAGTGCAGAGCAGTCACAGGCAGGCACAGTTCTAGCTGATTAAAACCACTGTTCACTTCAACTCTGCATCTCGTGTGAATTGGTGGTCGCATCAACTACCACAGTGGAAATATTCCTTGGCCAAGTCACAACTCTATTTGTGAAAATGATGTTGTTTTGCATGTGGCATCCTGGCATTTGAGTAATGTTCAGTATTTGCATGAGTTGGACATGAATTATGGTAGCTACTGCTGGGCAGCCTCAACTTCCAATAGCTCTGGACTCTGAAAGCAATCTTGATCTTACTAACTTTAACAACCCTGACAGTTTTATGTCTTCAATGCATGCTGTTCAGCATAGTTGACGGGAGAGACAAGCTTGACTTCTGTGTGTTTTGATTTGCTGCTTGATATGTTCAACCTCAATTAATTCATGTTTGGTTGCTAATTGTCTCTCGCCCATGCAACATTACCCCATTGCTTCTTGCCCAGTGGGTCAGGAGACAATTGTTTCATAACATGCATTTTTCTTGGGTGTTGGTGCATTTTTTGCTGTGTTGTACTAATCTTGCACAGACATAAGTGTCTCAAAAATGACTTTCAATTCTTCACCTCCTATAGACAAGAAGGAAAGTCTTTTCTCTTTTGTCATCTATGATTGCAAAACCTGCTATTGCACCTTTGAAATGTCATGGGCTTTTGCCAACAGGGGAATATAAATGATGACTGAGTGCACATCAAAAGGTGGTAGATTGGACGTAGGTAATACTACATTTATCAGCAATGCAGTGGCAGAGTGATCAAAGATCCAGATTACATTCCTTTTAAATAAAAACTTCTTTGTGATGATCTGAGATTGCTATTCTTTGGGAGGATCATTCTTTTGGCAAGATTAAGATGTGCATGTAAACTGACTCATCTTTCTTGTTGCGAATCTCGTGCTGGAGGGCTCCTGGATCTGTCTTAACAGCTTGTCTCCAACTTAAAATGCTGTCTGCAGAGAGTAGATGAACAACTTCCAAAAATGTCACACTTGAAAGCAATGTTTTGTATTTCTTACCACCCTCGTTACCATTGTGAATTTCCTGGGAAGAAACTAAGATTCTGTGGGACGCATTCGGAATTGGCACTATACATGAAGTTAAACATGAATCTCTGGGGAGGACAGTGGCGCAGTGGATAGCACTGCTGTCTTATGCCACCGAGGACCTGGGTTCGATCCCGGCCCTGGGCCAATGTCCGTATGGAGTCTGCCCATTCTCCACATGCCTGCGTGGGCCTCAACCCAAAACCCAAAAAAGATGTGCAGGGTTGGGAGATTGGCCATGCTAAATTGCCCCTTAATTGGAAAGAAAATTGGGTACTCAATTTATTAAAAAATAAAGAACATGGATCTCTTTATTTTCAGCCAAACTTCCTCCACTGATACAAGTATCTGCAGTGCCTTAAGCGTTCAGTATCCACCAAAGCTATTTTCAATAAGTTATGCCACCATAGTCCCAGATAACCAGAGGCTGCTTTCCTCTTTGAGGGGGAGAGCTGACTAGTGGTGATTTTAACCTGAGGATCACCACACCTCAGGCAAGGGGCAAGGTTGAGAAGGCCTTCATAAATAACCTCAGCCAATTTGGGAATTGAACCCACGATGTTGACTAAACCGCAACCCCCCCCCCCCCCCGATTTATTTTCAATAAATCTCAAACGGCTAACAAGTAGAAAGGCAAATAACATTTTGACCAAGATTCAAGGGAGGTGGAGTGCATGGGCAAGGGCATCTTGTTGCTACAAGAGTAGGTCTCAGGGAATATGTGCACAGGTTTGGTCTCCGAATTTATGGAAGAATCCACTCACCTTGAAGGTGACATGACGAACATTCATTCAACTGGTTTCTGGGAAGAGTAAATTAAGCCTGGAGTTTGCAACAATGAGATCTTTTATCATAAAAGCATACAATGACTCTGAAGGGGGCTAGATGGATTAGAACCTGAGAGCTTATTTCCTATTGCCAGGGGAATCCAGAACACAGGGACTTTCCCTCAGGATTAGGGATTGATCATTAAGGAATAAGGTGAGGAGAGGTTTCTTCACTTAGAGGATTATGTAGGGTTACGTATGAAAAATGGCACGGGATTAGGACATTCAGCCCAGCCAGTCCAAACTAGCATTTATGCTCTGCTCAAGCCTTTTCTCATCTTTCCTCATCATCACCTATCAGTGTAACCAATCATTCCATTCTTCCTTATCCGCATGACTAGCCTCCCTTTAAATGCACCTGGACTATTTGCTTCAACCGTTCCCTGTGCTAATGATTTCCACATTCTCACCACTCTTGAGTGAAATAATTGTTTTCTGAATTCCCTCATGGATTTATTGGTGACCATTTTCTATTGATGGCCTCTAGTCATATGCCCTTCCCTCTAAGTGAAAACATTCATCTATCCACTCTATCAAAATCTTTTATAGCCTAAACTACCTCTGTTAGGTTATCCAGCCTTCTTTATTCAAGGGAAAATACTTTTCCTTTTGAAAATCATGCCAACTACTCATTATTATATGTCCCAGTTCTAAATGTTCTTCTATTCTCTCCTTTAGTCGGGATTCCATTATTTTTCCCAACACCAATGCCATAACTGATCGGTCTACAATTTCCAGGGCATGTTTTGAAATCTAGCTACTGAATTAGCTATTTGGCAATCCTCTGGCACTACACTCTTTCTGATGAATTATTAAACATGTGAACATAGATCATAGAACATACAGTTCAGAAGGAGGCCATTCGATCCATCGAGTCTGCACCAACCCACTTAAACCCTCACGTCTACGCTATCCCCGTAACCCAATAACCCCATCTAACCTTTTTGGTCACTAAGGGCAATTTATCATGGCCAATCCACCTAACCTGCACGTCTTTGGACTCTGGGAGGAAACCGGAGCACCCGGAGGAAACCCAGGCAGACACGGGGAGAACGTGTAGACTCCGCACAGACAGTGACCCAGTGGGGAATCGAACCTGGGACCCTGACCCTGTGAAGCCACAGTGCCATCCACTTGTGCTACCATGCTGCCCTAAATGTGCTGTCACTGTTACCCCTTCCATACATTATTTTAAAATATGTGGATGCATCTATCCAGATTAGGGTTTTTTGTTGTCTTTGAGTTTGAATAATTTATTCAATATATCTCTTTTTTTCACAAAATGTACTTATCCCTCAGCGTCCATTATGTATTAGACATGTTATTTATTAACTGCTTCTATTTTTAACTTTGTAACTACTTTTATCTTTATGTATGTGGTACGCCCTGTGTATGTGGTTTGACAGGTGGTGGAAAAATGAGGTGAAAGAAGAATCTGAGGTTGAAGATATCTAAGAATTTGTGGAGTGAGTATAGAGAGGGGCATGATTTAACAAAGACAAAGAATTAGCAAGTTCTGAAAAATGAATTCTACTGCAGACATGCTGGCATCAGGGAAAATATAGACATTCCCTCATTCACGGTAATAAAAATGTCTCCTCTGAGCTTTATAGATTGATAACAGTGTTAGAGATATCAAAGCAGAGTCAGACTGTCTTTGTTGCTTCAAGTGTGGCCTTGGGATTCCTGCAAGGGAGGCAGCCAGGAGACATCTGGAGAAGGAACTGTGAACCTAATGACTTGTGTTGGTGTAGAATCCGCACAGAATGACCAGAAGGAAGCAATGGATAGGATGCAAAATTTGGGCTCATTAACATACTTAAACTAGATTGACGCACTTCCCAAAGGGTTTTCCCACCTCCGCCTTCACTTTGGTGGATTTATTTTTGTACTGCACTGGCTCCCCTTATGAAGGGTCCCCATTACCGGGTACGTTCATACTCAGCAGAGAATCATAGAATTTACAGTGCAGAAGGAGGCCAATCAGCCCATCGGGTTTGCACCGGCCCTTGGAAAGAGCACCCTGCTTATGCCCACGCCTCCACCTTGTCTCCATAAACCCAGCAACCTGGCCTAAACTTTTGGACACTCAGGGGCAATTTAGCATGGCCAATCCACTTAACTTGCCCATCTTTGCACTGTGGGAGGAAACCAGACCACCTGGAGGAAACCCATGCAGACACAGGAGAAAGTGCAAACTTCACACAGACAGGCCGCAATTGAACCCGGGTCGCTGAAATTATGAGGCAGCAGTGCTAACCATTGTGCCACCGTGCTGCTCCTTGACCTCTGTGTGAGGTTGTAACAGCTGGGAAGGACAGTGAGGTAATTACAAACCAATTGAATGTGTTAAAAACAGGTTTGGCCTGGTATGGCACAATTCAGAGCTAAAAAGTGTAAAGAAAGACCACACATAGGCATCATTGCTGCAGTGGTTAGGGTGACCCGGTCAGTCACTCAGAAAGTGTGCACGGAGGGCTCGTCAGAAGACTGACTAACAATAACAGATTCCAGCTCACAGGGAAACAAGCAACCAGGATAATCATGAGTATGTTATATTGTTCAGTGGTTTAATAAGGATGCACCACAATTTGTGGAACAATATCCAAGTTGTTATGTGTCTTTTACACCCAGAGCAAAGGCTGAAACCTTCAGGCCAGGTGGAAGAGGAGTCTTACAAATGGCATGCCCACCTGTTCAAACTTCCTGTTAAATACCAAGGCAAAACAATGTGATACTGCTGACATCTCTCTATCGTAACCTGTGGTATTATCTCACCTATCCAATAATGATCCTATTCCCATCACAGCTATATTTTATTTATGTTGCTGCAAAATAGTTTACTATTTAGTTTTATATTTGATTTTACAGTTCGTTTTTGCCTTCCTAATTGTGTTTTTATTTTACTTTTCTCTGGATCTCTTGCCATTCTGTCTTTTCACACACTCATTTGCTGTCTCCATGCTTAATGCATGCCTCTCTTCTTACCATCAATTGTCCCCATGGAGTTTCTGTTGTATTTTGCTTATTCTTTGCTTTTACTGGAATATACATTTCTTGCATTCTGCTGAACACAGCTTTAAGTGTTTTCCATTGTATTCCTGCATCACAAATCATTGAAATTCTCGACCATAGAGACTTGTGGATGCTCCATCGTTGAGTATATTCAAGGCTCGGATTGGTTGGTCTTTGATCTCTCAGGCCATCAAGGGATATGGGGAAGGGGAAGAAACTGGAGATGAGGCAGATCAACTGTGATTGCATTGAATTGAAAAGCTGGCTTGAGACCTCACATAGTCTACTCCAGCTCCTATTTCCTCCATCCTTGTATTCTTAAAATTCTATGTAAGAACCTGGAACAGCCTGGAATGAGATGAAACCCAAAACTTATTGGGCAGAGCTCTCAGAGGGATGAAGTAGGATAATCAAAATAATTTGATATCAAGATTGGTATTTAAACGTATATTGATAGCTTTAGAGTAGACATATGCAGTTATGAAAGGTCTTTCTTGGCAGGATGGGAATATTAGCCAATACTATAGGCATGATGGGATCCTTGGCCAAGGAGAGTGCTTCGGACACTGGCATTTTTAATTACCCTGACTGGTCACTTAAATATGTAAATCTGGACCTCGTCTAGTGAGAGCGAGATTCAGATCGCGATGCGACCTATGCTTCACCCGATGCCGGTGTGATGTAGTTATATTATGTACCGTGTGTTGCCCTTTCATATGTTTTCTTTTATTTCCTTTTCTTTTCATGTACTTAATGATCTGTTGAGCTGCTCACAGAAAAATACTTTTCACTGTACCTTGATACACGTGACAATAAACAAATCCAATCCAGTAAACAAATCCAAGATCTCGTAAGGTATTCTGAGCGTCGCAAATCCCACGAGAGGCCTCTCTCTCTCTCTCTCTTAAGATTTAACGGCCTCGTCACATCACCAAGTTGGGCATGACAAGGCCGTATGACAGCGTCCACTAACAGCTTTCACAGGCATTCATTCCTGAACAGGACAAGAAGGAGATACGGCGGAATTGAAGGCCATACCCAAGGGTGAGAAAATGGGAACATCTGCTGATGGAATAGTATATGTAGATAAAATATTAATAGAGAAATAATAATGAAAAGTTGGCAGTTAAGAACTGTAGACAGGCACTACAGAACCTGTACCATGGAGAGAGGCACCATGGCATGCTGTGGTTCTCTCACCCCAGCATATGCTTGTAAAATTAAATCCTTTTACCAGAAAGCTCACAGGTTTTGAGTGGTTGTTTTTACGACAACAGGGATAATACCAGTTTCCTATCATTATTCGGATTGGAGGTGAATGGACCTACATGGGAAATGATGCCGATTTCTGCAATTTTCTGACTTGCTTTGAAAATGTCAACACCTCCACTCATCCTTCAGAAGGGAACTGCTGTTGGGGCCAATTCCAGGGGAATTCCCATTCCACTCAGAATTAATATATTTCTGGAAGCCAGTATGTAAAGTGGTTTGAGATGTTCCGCCAATGTTTTTTTATGTAAGGGGTTGAGTGGGGGGAGGCTGAGAGAGGGTATAAGGTTGCCATGGTTGAGAGCTGAAAGGCTCTGGTACATACAGGTCCAGTGCACTTGCCAACTTTTCTGTTTGAAATTAATTTGGGGCCAGTTGCATTTCCTCGGATGGACTAGTTACGGAAGATAACAGGCTGTGCTTCTAAAATATTTAGATTTGACTGTCAAATTAAGACTTGGCCAACATATGTGATGAGTTCCTTAGCAATTACTTGTTTCCAAAGTTATCAATTAGATATTCACATCAACTTAGATCTCTGCTTCATTCCTGTTTCTGAGACAGAGCTTACTTGCTTGAAATCCCACTCAAATTTGACTATATACTTTAGAATAATATATACTATCATATACAGAATATTATATAGTCCAGAAAAATACTTCAGTACAGGAAAATACTTTGGTAGTGTGGGAATGTCGTTTTGTCAGGACCTGGCTATGAAATTTAGTTTTGCAATGCCTATTATTTGAGTGCTACAAATGCCATTTTTCCTCCAAAGTGACACATGTGATGTGCGCGTACACTTCTTGTGCTGGCATTTGATTAATTTTTAGGAAGCATTCGCCTGACAGATGCAGAGGGGGCACATTTTGACATCACTCCAAGTGTAACACCAATTGGGCACCAGAACTGCCATTTTGGATTCAGTGCTGAAGGTGCCCTTAAATATATAACGTTGAGTACAGATTTAGCAGCAGGAAGGACCCCCCCCCCCCCCCCCCCCCCCCCCGTCAACTCCTCCCACTCCAAACCATCATGCTATTCAGTTGCTGATTGACTTCTTTTGGCTCTTGCTGTGATTGTAGAAGTGGTTGATCATTTCAGGAATTGGTAAAGTTAGCATTATTGTTTATAGCTGTGGAAGTTAACAGTGAGTGTTATGGCATGTCCTGACTGGAATAGGGAAGCCGTGGAGGTTCTAACTTCCAAGAAAAATGAATACATTTCATTCCTTCTTGAAAAGAGAGGCAGGCAAAGCAAGCACATAACAGTGTGAGGATTGCAGCCTTTCCCATAGTGCAGGTTGCTATTGACAGAAAGCATATCATATGTCAACTCCAAGATGTTGGAGTTAAAGATATCTCTGTCCACTAACTAGCAGTTCCTTTCCAAATAGTTCAGAATTTTGTAGGTCGAAGGTAGGCTGAAACAAGCTGAGAAGTGGTTTCTGAAGAAATACAGCCAGAGTTTTTGCATGGTTCTGATCGGGGCCTCACGGTAGCATGGTGGTTAGCATCAATGCTTCACAGCTCCAGGGTCCCAGGTTCGATTCCCGGCTGGGTCACTGTCTGTGTGGAGTCTGCACGTCCTCCCCGTGTGTGCGTGGGTTTCCTCCGGGTGCTCCGGTTTCCTCCCACAGTCCAAAGATGTGCGGGTTAGGTGGATTGGCCATGCTAAATTGCCCATAGTGTAAGGTTAATGGGGGGATTGTTGGGTTACGGGTATACGGGTTACGTGGGTTTAAGTAGGGTGATCATTGTTCGGCACAACATCGAGGGCCGAAGGGCCTGTTCTATGTTCTATGTTCTATGTACAAAAGAAAGGGATACCACTCCTTCAACGTCCAGCTGGTGTCTGATCATTATTCTGATCCTTGGACCAGACTCCAACAGTGGCTACGATACTGGTCAGAAACCCCAATATTTTATTTTAATTTTGTAAGACTGTGAGGAAATTATACCTCACTCCAGGAGTAATTTTGCACAAAATAGATTATGTTATATTAAAACAAATTTTATTATTAACACAACATTAAATTATCTTTAACATCACACAAAACAAATAGCTTACAATTATCCCTTAAACAATGTTAATCAATACAGTGACACAATAGCCCTTAACTGCTATCTTTATTTCTATTCAAACAACAGAATCATCTCAGATCTCAATCCACTTTCAAATACAATTAGCACTCAGGAATATCTGCTGTACAGAGATATTTTTAAAAACTGTTTTAAAGAAAAGACCTGAACCCTCTCAGAACCATGCAAAAACTCTGGCTGTATTTCTTCAGAAACCACTTCTCAGCTTGTTTCAGCCTACCTTCGACCTACAAAATTCTGAACTATTTGGAAAGGAACTGCTAGTTAGTGGACAGAGATATCTTTAACTGAACTGCAATGAGAGCAGATACTTGACTTCTGCTCACATCTCACTCTAAAACTCAACCAAACTGTTTTTTTCTGCGAAATGCCTGGTATTTAGCTTTTCTCATTTATTAGATGAGTTTACCATGCTCAAATATAATTAACTCCACAGGGAGTGCAATTAATCCTTAATCCAAACAAAACTCCATTTGCCCAAGCTTTTTTAAGCTGCCTTAATTGTACCTCTGGCTCCCAAATCCTTTCACACCAGGATTCTTTAAAAACATTACTGCTTCATTCATACACACACAAACCCAGGCTTTTAACCTGCACTATAATGCAATATATCTGAAATTCCGACATTCTTCACTCGGTACAAAGTGGCACTGCCAGACTGGCAGTGCCAAACTGCACGGGGTAATGCAAGTGTACCACCCTTCCCTGTCCCCAAATACCCGGGGGGCTCCAATGCCCTGCGAGACCCCCGGAGGTGTCATTACACCTGGTCCACATTAGTGTGAACCAGTACTAAATGGCACCCTGGCGGGACCTCGCAGGCACGGCTGTTGAGTCCCAGGCACCGGTGAAGCTGGCATCCAGGTATTTCAAAGAGGCATTCGACTCATTTGAATATGCCGATCTGGATTACACCTACTGAGGGTGAGATCCAGATCACACCGGGCACAGCAAATCACGTGACTCCCGATCGGCCCGGCGAGCAGCTTGAAACCCAATTTGTGGCTCTCGCCTGGTTCACCTGGTGTACCTGAACCTGCACCATGATCAAAGGGGTTGCTGAATTGCGTCCCGAGTCTCTGTTCTCTCGTAGCTACACTATTTACGTGATTGGTGCATTTATGCTTCCGGTCTATGTTTCCCACCGATCTCACCAAGATGTCACTGCAAAATAATAATGGATATTGCCACCAGGAAAATAGAGGACTCTACAAAATGTGTAGTACTTTGGATGTTTGAGGTCAACATTTAAACTCTGAATTTCCAAAGTGTCCCCTTCAAGTTTGCTACTTTATGTTCAAAGCACAAAAATATCAGAATGAATAGTTGGCAATTCAGCCTCTCAAACCCGCTCCACCATTCAATACGATCATGGCTGATCTCCTCTCGGCCTCAACTCCACTTTCCAGCCCGTTCTCCATAACCCCTCAACCCATCACTAACTAAAAATCTGTCTATCTCCTTTTTAAATTTATGCAAAGCCCCGGCATCCACCGTATTCTGGGGTACTGAATTTCACAGGTTCGCGACCCTCTGAGAGAATTAATTTCTCCTCATCTCTATTTTAAATCTGCTACCCCTTATCCTAAAACTATGACCTCTCATTCTCGATTGCCCCACAAGAGGAAGCATCCACTCTACGTCTACATTTTCAATACCTTGAATGATCTCATATACCTCAATCAGATCTCCTCTCATTCTTCTAAACTCGAGAGAGTATCAGCCTGAACTTCACAATCTCTCTTTGTAAAACAAACCCCTCATCACTGGATTCAATCTAGTGAACCTCCTCTGAACTGCATCGAATGCAATTACATCCCTCCTCAAAGAAGGGGACAAAAACTGTACTCCAGGTGCGGTCTCACCAATATCTCGTAAAGTTGCAATCACACTTCCCTACTTTTATGCTCTATCCTTTCAGCTATAAACGGCAAAAGTCCATTTGCCTTCCTTATTACCTGTTGTACCTGTAGACTAGTTTGCTGAGATTCATGCATGAGGACACCCAGATCCCTCTGCACTGAAGCACTCTGAAGTTTTTCTCTGCATTTAGATGCAAAGTTGCGTTGCATTTTTTCAACCAAAATGGATAAGTTCACACTTATACACATCAAACTCCATCTGACAAATTTTTCCCACTCACCTAACCTATCTATGCCCATTTGTAAATTTCTTATTACCTATTTGCAACTTACTATCACACCTATTTTAGTGTCATCTGCAAATTTAGCTCTGTACCTACTATCCTGACATTCAAGTCATTCATATATATTGTAACTAATTGGGGCCTGAGGACTGAACTCGATAGCAGCCCATTAGTTACACATTGCTAACCAGAAAAAGACCCATTTATCTGAATCTCTGCCTTCTGGCGGTTAGCCAGTCTTCTATCCAAGTTAATAAATTACACCTAATCCTGTGTGACCGTACCTTGTGGATTAACCTTCTGTGCGGCACCTTATCAAATGCCTTCTGGAAGTCCAGATATATTGGGCGGGATTCTCCGACCTCCGCCGGGTCGGAGTATCCCCATTGCTGACATGAATCCAGCCCCGCCGCTGGCTGCCGTATTCTCCGAAGCCGGTTTTTGTGCGGGGGCGGGTTTCACGCCACGCTGGTCGGGGTGTTGGAGGCGGCCCTCCCCGGCAATTCTCCGGGCTCCGATGGGCCGAGCGGCCGTCTGTTTCTGGCCAGTCCCACCGGCGTGGATTGGCCATGGTCCCACACGGTGGGACCTGGCTGGTAGGCTGGCTGGTGCAGTTGTCGGGTGGCGCGGGGGGGATCCGCCCCCGCAGGGGCCCCCATGATGGCCTGGCCCGTGATCGGGGCCCACCGATTTGCGGGCGGGCCTGTGCCATGGGGGCACTCGTTCCTTCCTCGCGGCCTCTGTAGGGCTCCGCCATGGCCGGCGCGGAGACGACACCCCCCCTGCGCATGCGCTAGAATACGCCGGCTGGTCTGCGCATCCACGGAACCACACCTCCGGTTCTGTGCATGCGCTAACTCGCGCCGGCCCTTTGGCTCCGGTTAGCGTGGCGTCAACCCTTCCACCGCCAACCTAGCCCCCGGAAGTGCGGAAGATTCCGCAACTTCCGGTCAGCCCGACGCCGGAGTGGTTCGCGCCGCTTTTTATGCCGGCGTCGGGCCGTCGCTGGGATTCGGGAGAATCCCGCTAATTACATCTTGGGACCACGAAGACTCAGAATTATGAAGCTTTTGTTGACAGAGCTACAGAAAATAACTCGATTATTTCTCACTGAATTTTCTTTTGTGTTTGACACCAGTCTTTGAAGTCATTTTATGTTGTATTTTATACGATCCCTGCTTTGTCATTTCTATAATTATAGAACACTTGACTTGGCACAATGATTATTCTAGGAAATGTGTTTCTCTGGCAACAGAATTTATTTATTAAGCCTTGTTATGCAAGTTTATTCTACTTTGTTCTCGAAGTCCAATGAGTATATATAACACCACTGAAAGGATAATTAATCGGTGTTAATTTTTGAAGTAATTAAACTGGTTTTTTTTTTAGTTGTTCATGGGACGTGGGCATCGCTGGCTGGACCAGCATGTATTGCCCATCCCTAATTGCCCTTGTGGGGGCAGTTAAGAGTCAACCACATTGATTTGATGATCTTTTTATGCAGCTTTCATTGTTGATTGAAACATAATTGTGGACCACTTTCAGTGGCGAGCTCACATCAATAACTGTATAAATTTCTGTTTCTCAACTTTGGAGAACTCTCTTAATCAACCTCTTTTGAAAAGCATTTATGTTTAAAATAAGCAAAGTAGTTTTTTTTTACGTTTGGTATCCAGCTTAATTAATGAGCAATGTAAAGTTCAGGTATTGCAGAGGAAAGTTTCTTTTAGATATTTCCAATTACACAACTTCCCCCAAGCATCAGGAGAACAGCTTTTAGAGCGCTTGTATGCAGTTTTATGGACACATGGTCAGCACTCGCAATCCTCCTGTTCCTTTGTGTAGGATTTACAATTTAATTTCAATTGATACGGCATTACTTACAATTTTCTTCAATTCACTTCTGGTCAACTGCGACAGATTAGGGCAATTCAAATAATTTCACATTGAACAATGGCAGGGAGAATAATTTCCATCCATTAGTTTGGGTTAAGTGGAAAGCCAAGAGTAAATCTCCACTACTGTGCAGTTGATCAACATTGAGAGCTCATGTCACAAAGTTGCAAAGGCCAAGACCCATGATGTGTCAATCATTAAGGTAAGTCACCAGAAAATCGCAGGCTAGGGTGGGTATTTTATGAAATACACGTGTGGCATACACAGTAGCAGACGATTTATCCTGCATTTCCTCATGTTGATGATGTCCCTTTTCGGATAACTGCTCTGAAACAAATGACAGAACTCAGCCAAAATTATACATTGTTTCAAACAATTTAAATCCTGCTTTGAGTGGGTCTAACAACACACCATAAGATCATGAGATGTAGGAACAGCCGTAAGCCAATTGGCCCATCGGGTTTGCTCCACCATTCAATGAGACCATGACAGATCTGATATGATAATCCTCAACTGCACTTTCCTGCTTTATCCCAATAACCATTTATTCCCTTGCTGATTAAAGAACTGCCTATCTCCGCTTTGAACAAATTTAATGACCCAGCCTCTGCGTTAAAGAATTCCACACATTCATTATCCTCTGAGAGAAGAAATTCTGTCTCATCTCTGCCTTAAATAGGTGACCCTTACTCTGAGGTTATGCCCTCTGGTCCTACTTTCCCACAAGATGATACATTCTCGCAGCATGTTCTCACCCAAGCCCCATGAGAATCCGACATGTCTCAATAAGATCACATCTCATTCATCTGAACTCCAATGAGTACAGGTCCACTCAATCTCTCCTCAGAAGAATATCCCTCCATACCCCGGAGCAACCTAGTGAACCTTCTCTCGACTGCCTCCAATGCTAGTCAAGCGCTAAATGTCCCAATTAAATTGTAATAGAACATACAGCGCAGAAGGAGGCCATTCGGCCCATCGAGTCTGCACGACCCTTAAGCCCTCACACTTCCACCCTACCCCCGGAACTCAATAACCCCTCCGAACCTTTTTTTTTATACTTGTAATACTACATGGTAATACCAAAGCATGAGAATATATATGACACTATTGATTCTAAATGAGGAGGGAGAGAAAGAGAGAGGAGAAGATAACAGGACATGAGAAAGAGAAATGACGTGTTGCACGTTTTACTATGGGCGTAAAACGCGTTTATTGGGGTGTATTAACTTCCAAGTGCTTAACACCACTAGGCTCTGTCTTATGTATTTATTCAGCTTTAGGAGTCGCCAGTTGCCGTATAGACAACGTCACTAGTATTCCAAGGTCAAGTTCAAAGTAATAAAGACGATACACCGATTAGTAAGGTCCAAACGATAATATTTATTATACAGTAATAATAAATATTCATGCACACACTAAGAGACTAAGCAATGACTAAACTAAAGTAATCAGAATACTTATCTAACAGGAACAGGCAAGGTCAGGGAGCGAGGCCTTCGTCCTGGTCTTGGGCTGCAACCTTCAGCAAGCGTTCTGGTCACTGGGGGTTCTAGCGGGCTTAGTTCGCGTAGCGAGCGTCGTACTGGCACTTACGGTTCGGCGGCTGGTGCTCAACGGCTGGAGTCAGAGTGGATCTTCAAGGTCGTGGTCAGAGCCGGAGCACGGAAAAACAGACCTTGACCGAAGTTAAGCCGGAGCACAAAACAGACCGGACAACACGAGGTCCCTATCTTTTATAGGGGTTCCATTGTCCTTCCCTCTTCTTGGGCGGGCTCTACCTATTGGGTCAATTCCTCATCGATACTGTTTTAATTCCCCAATGCGAGGGGGTCTCCGTGATGGGGGGGGCGTTTCTTATGCCCTTTTGTTTGGAGGTTTCTGGTGCCTCGATGTCTGGGCCTTGATTAAAATGTGTCCATTCAGAATCAAATGTATCTATTGTGTGGGTGTTCAGGTCTGATTGCCTCATTAGCATGCAAAGCGTTTTGCCATTTGCACCTAGCTAAGGTCTTCTCACCTGAGCCCAAACTGGTTTCTGCTGCTGCAGAATGCAAAATGCTCTTTGCAGACTGCTGTTCTGGCTAAACTGTCTGTTTCCCAGCAGTATTAGCGCTTGGCCTATTTTTGTAGCTCAGCATCCATTTTAGGTGGCTACAGACGTGAGATGAAATTCTTGGTACAGGTGGACAGGTTCTGCAACTAAACAAACTGGCCTCTTCAAATGAAAACTGTAGCAGGTCTGTACAAGAGGCTCCATAGAGACTTGGAAAGTACCAAACTAAAGGCCAAAGGCTGCTTAAAGGTAAAAAAGCTACTTTTTTCTCCAGCACAGTTTCATATCCATTTGCAGCAGTAAAAACCTTTTGCATCAGTGGGAAAGAGTAATAGAACATAGAACAGTACAGCACAGAACAGGCCCTTCGGCCCTCGATGTTGTGCCGAGCAATGATCACTCTACTCAAACCCACGTATCCACCCTATACCCGTAACCCAACAACCCCCCCCCCCTAACCTTACTTTAAAGTACACTAAGTAGCATAGCCAATCCACCTAACCCGCACATCTTTGGGCTGTGGGAGGAAACCGGAGCGCCCGGAGGAAACCCACGCACACACGGGGAGGACGTGCAGACTCCGCACAGACAGTGACCCAACCGGCAACCGAACCTGGGACCCTGGAGCTGTGAAGCATTTATGCTAACCACCATGCTACCGTGCTGCCCCTAAATGGACAATAAAAATGTCCCTCAGCAATGCACATCAATTAAATTATTACAGTGGTTCTACAAATGAATTGCAACAGTGAACATCATCTGAGAGTAACCATTTAAGATAGGAAAACATTACAAGCTGGAAGTTGTAATTGACATGAATTTTTACCAAGTGGATGGGTGATAATTCCAGCACTGAGAGAGATGCAGGGCAGGATTCTCCATCTATGAGACTACGTCCCCACGCCGTCGTGAAAACTGTGGTCTTTTACCCAGATTCATAGTCTTGCAGGGAGCGATCAGGCAGCTTTCATGGGGCTCGCAGCTCTAGCTGCCGATGCGACCCCCCCGCACTTCTGAATCAGAGGCCGTGCATGTGCACAGCGAACCGAGACTGCGGACCTGGACCGTGGAAATAGTGCTCCCTGGTCGGCCGCTTGCCCGACCCGGACCGCCCACACAAAAATACCTCAGTCCCAAATGAGGACCCCCTGCCCTGCGATCGGCCCGTGCCCGACTGTGGCGGCCGTGGACTGAGTCTGCAGCCACTTCGCGAGTATCCTGAACAGCACGACCATGGGTGGTCTACGCCGTCGGGAATTCGGTCAGTCAGGGGCGGAGAGTAGCGGGGCAGGCCTCTGGCAATGGCCTCCTGTGGTGGATAATCGGCGAGAACGCTGCTTTTGGGGGGGTGGTTGCGGTTGGTGGGGAGTGCTTGCAGGAGCTTCCCTTGTTCTACATTACACCATCAACTTGCATATACGCATAATAATCTTTATTAGTGTCACAAGTAGGCTTACATTAACACTAAAATGAAGTTGCTGTGAAAATCCCCAAGTCGCCACATTCCAGTGCCTGTTCAGGTACACTGAGGGTGAATTCAGAATGTCCAAATTAACTCACAGCACATCTTTCGGGACATGTGGGCGGAAACCGGAGCACCCGGAGGAAGCCCACACAGACGTGCGGAGAATGTGCAGATTCCGCACAGTGACCCAGGTCCCTAGCGCTGTGCAGCAACCCCAGTACCACTGTGCCGCATTAGCTCGTACAAGTCTGCTCGAAGTTATACTGTCTGAAAGCAAGAAAACAAAACTAACACTACATATTAAAATCTTGATTGAATTACCGACCCGTGACTTAAGATTTGCTCGAAATAGATGGACAATGTGAAAAAATAATGGACACTGCATCTCCCAACTTATAGTTTCTACACACATACACATACATACACACTCAAACGCACTGCACCCCAAATGTTAGCCGGTCCTATTGTTTTGCAGATGCTTGGGAATCAGCATATTACTCACCTATCATTTCTTTCCGATTTCTAAGTCCTTTTTAATTTGATGAGGATTTTATGCTCCTTTTCCTCAACTGCGACTCTGTCCACAAGCTGTCCACCTTGCGGAACACTGCAAGTCGGCAGCCTGTCAGACCCAAGACGGCTGGAGATCACACACAAAGCACCTGCGGGTGTGCTGCAGATTCTCCTCAACTACACGTGGAAGAGTAGACAGGTTTGTAGCTCTCAGCTTATTTTATAGTGTGCAAGTAATACGCTATTTAAATGCAGAATACTCCCAGTGTCAGGTAGTGTTTTAGGCAGTGTTTTCCCTGCAGGCCTCAGAATGCTACCATTGGGAAACACTGCGTTAGTAGCTGATGGGAACACCCCGCAACCCTTCTTACACCCATGGTGCGGGTCGCTACCCACACCTTGAAAATCTCTGGCTTACTGCCTAATTTCCAACTTGCTTGACGGTGTTAAAAAAAACAAGAGGTTTTGTATGTCACTGTAAATTTCATACATTATCTTTGCAGTGCTCTTATTTTATTGTGGTAACATTCCGACATTCATATGAATAAAACAGTCACAAGGCACAGGGCCGCTAATACATTTGACAGTCACATGAGCATATCAGTCACAAGGCCCAAGGCCTCAATACATTTAACAATCACGAGCACATCAATCACAAGGCCCAAGGCCTCAATACATTGAATTGGTTTTGTTATGAAGCTGTTCATCGACATAAAACAACAGCCGCAAAAGGAAAAAAACATCTATTAGTAGCAAAGGCCACTCATATATGTTACACAAGCACCCCCTGTTTTTCACCCCAAAGGGGATCTTTGCACTGCTAGTTGCTGAGAAATTTACTCATATATTCAATTACAGTACGCACACATCAAAGCTAAATATCCAAGCAAGGTGAATGTTGCCTAATTTAATTAGGCTAATAGGGCTGGTATTCTTCACTGTCAACAGACACAACTCTGTTCAAGTGCCTCACATACGAGGTTAGAGAACAGACATCTCAACACAAAGCTAATCCAACATGGGTGGAATGAAACTTATAGAATTTATTGTGAACAAAATCTGTATTTTGTTCCTTCGATTGATCGTACAATCAATACCCAGTGGGTGTTGACTGGTCAGTGATGTGACTAAGCAAAGATCTTATTGGAATCTGAAGAAAACTGTTTCCATTGAGCTTTTCCTGACAGAAAACCCACAAAAATTGGAACAATGTTCAGTACTTGACTTAATGGAGAAGAACGAGCAACTCAAAAGGATTGCCAGAGATACCAGATGGCAAGAAAGGGTATTCTGTCTTCCTATTGTACTGATTACAACAGCAATAGACCCTGGTGTTATTCTTTGTGGAATACATTAGCGTGATGGTTGGCTGCTGAGTATTAGGGACAGTTTGATGGAGTTCTAGTGCCCCAATCCTAAACACCTGACATCACGATTTGTTCCTTCTCGTGCCTGCACTGTAACTTCCTCAAACTAACATCATCCACCAAGATCATGAGAAAAACACTGCAAATTCTGCAAACTTGAAATAAAAAGAGAACGTACTTGATATGTTCAGCAGGTTAGCCAGCCTCTGTGGAGGGTGAAACACAGCTAACATTCTGTTCTGATGACTGCTGTTTGATCTTAGCTCTGGTCCTCTCTCTTCTGGTGCGACCTGGCCTGTTAACTATGACCTGATATTGAATCTGCCTGGATCTGCATCTCCGTGCTGCTGGCTGGTACAGGCGATGAGCAGTCATGTTCTGGCTCCTGTGAAGGGCTGGCTTGCTCGGGGACTATCGTTGGGATGTCACTGTACTTTTAGCACTGTGGAAGCAGAAGAGAAGCACATCGTTAACATTTTTACCTCAAAGAAGTGATTTCAAGCAGTCCATTTATTGTAAAATATTTAATGGCACAATTATTAGGGCAGCACGATAGCACAGTGGTTACCATTGTTGCTTCACAGCGACAGGGTACCAGGTTTGATTCCCGCTTGGGTCACTGTCTGTGCACTTTCTGCCCATGTCTGCATGGGTTTACTCCGGGTGCTGCGGTTTCCTCTCCACAAGTCCCACAACACGGGCTTATTAGGTGAATTGGACATTCTGAATTTTCGCTTGGCGTACCCAAACAGTGTGATGATTAGGAGATTTTCACAGTAAATTAATTGCAGTGTAAGCCTACTTGTGACACTAAGAAAGACTATTATTATTATCATTACAATAATTCTTGTGAAACAATATGAAAGAGTAAACCACTGGCTTGCTGCAACCACATTGAAACGCATGGGTTTCATTATCATCAACTGCTCAGTCCTCTACCTACGTCTGCTGGTCAGGTTGGTGTTGTTGCACAATGTATTCCCCAACCAAAGATAATAATATCAGGGGCTACTGTTTCATTAATCAATCTCTCAGATAATGTTTAACAATCAATAGGAAATTCCAGAATGATGCATCAACAGTAGACTCTAAAACTACAATGTATTAAATATCTAACCTAGACTAAGCTATTTAATTGCTGTTCAAGTATAAAGAAAATTGTGTGGCTATTTCTGAAACATAATCAATTGGAAGTGCATCCTGTTGAAAGGCATCTGTGAATGAACGTAAAGCTAGCATAAGTTGTTTTTTGTCTTTAGTAATTAAAACGCAACAGGGAACCTTGCTGTCAGAAGCACAGGCTAGAAATTCTGGCCTCACAGAAATATGATTACTTGTGCGGCACATTTGTGCTGCAAATGCCAGAATTTGCAACACACACTCTTTGTAGTTGAGACTTCCTGACAAAATAACAAAGTGTTAAAAACTATGTCTTAAATATAGGCACTGGGCTCACATGCCAAAAGGTGCATCATAAACCTGGAAATAAAATAATTATGTTGGTCAAGATTTTTCAGTGCAAAGTGCCTTATCCCTCAGTGTGTCAGTTATAAATTATTAGTAAACATAAATGCTCTTAAAGGGGAGATAAGGTTGATAGAGCTAACAAATTATTTACAATGCATGCCCTTTAAAAATATGGAAAATTAAACCTGACTGATTGTGCCTGAGAGTTGAAAAAAAATGAGCAAGCAGTTTTAACAATTAACTGTCAGCATCCTAAGTGTTATCATTCTGACATTATTAATGCTCGGCTGCTTTCCACAACCTATCATTAACACAGTGGGGGGCTGTGAGTTCACAATTTGATTGACAGCAAACAAAAATGATCTCAGGATTACCTGTCTTTGATGTGAGGTTATGAATAACAATGTCTGGCTTTAGAAGGGATTTACCATTTAGGAAGTTTAAATATGTAGCATGGGCTTTCATGAATGAACTGTAGTCTGTAAAATCTACTTAGAAGTCGCCATATTCCGGCGCCTGTTCAGATACACTGAGGGCGAATTCAGAATGTCCAAATTACCTAACAGTACATCTTTCGGGACTTGTGGGAGGAAACCGGAGCACCCGGAGGATGCCCACACAGACATGTGGAGAATGTGCAGACTCCGCACAGACAGTGACTCAAGCGGGAATTGAACCCAGGTCCCTGGCTCTATGCAGCAACCCCAGTACCACAGTACCGCATTAGCTCCTTCAGGTCTGCTCAAAGTTGTACTGTCTGAAAGCAAGAAAACAATACTAACACTATGTTCTAAAATCTCGATTGAATTACTGACCTGGGACTTTAGATTTGCACGAAATAGATGGACAATGTGAAAAAATAATGGACACTGCCTCTCCGAACTTATAGTTTCTACCCACACACACACACACACACACACACACAAAGACCAACTTTAAACCAGAATGTGGGAGATAATGCTCTCAAAAGTCTTTCATTGGTTGAGCTGATCCAGATTACCCAATTTTTTTCAATATATATAGACTCTGTGAAGCTGCAGGGTTTTGTGAATTATCCAGCACATGACATTTGTTCGATTTTAACTGTTGTTTTCCAAATGCTTTCAGATGATCTGGGCCTTTAATAATTGTTTAATAATGTCAATCTTTGATCAAATATATATAATACATCTACTAAACTGTTTATAACTTATTTTTATGCACAGTTAATTTGGATTAATATCCTAGGACAGGCAGCTTTCCAGTATTTTATTCCAAAACATCTTTAAAAAATCACAGCAAGACAGAAAATGTTACCAGGAGTATTATAGCAGACATTTTTATTGCTTTGTCAATGAGTTGCATTGTCATTATCATGTTTTTCATGACAATCTTACCCTCACCATACATTGTCTTAGTAACATGCTTCTCTCTGAATCACAAGGTTCTGGGTTCAAGTCCCACTCCAGAACAAAACAGTTAAGGCTGGCACTTGAGTGCAATACAAATGGAGTGCTGCATTCTTCAAGCTGTTGCCTTTTGGATGAGATCAGGGCCCCATCCGCTGGATGTGAAAGATTTCATGGCACTAATTTAAAGACCAGCAGGGGAGTTATTCCTTGTCCCGGAGCCGATATTCATCCCGAGGTCAACATCATAAAAGCAGATTATCTGGTCACTATCACATTGTTATTTGTAGAGGTTTGCTGCGCGCAGATTAGCTGCCATGTTTGCAAGAATACAACAATGACTACACTTTGTAAGAAACCTCATGTTTAAACTTTGATCTCCCCGTTTAAATCTGGCTTACCTGTGGGATCTCCTTTATGTTCTGTTATGCTGGATTCCACAGTTCTGAAGACTTTGGTTCTAAACTGAAAGACCCCGGTTACAAGGTACTGTTTGAACTGGCCCGACGACTCCCCTCAGTGCAGTGTGCGATGTGGTATAATCCAGTGATGCCACATTTTGATGGACTTGGCTGGCAGCCAATCATCTCTTTTCGAATCCCAGGACATGTGAGTTTTTTGATGTCGATTGGTGAGGAGCTTCAGATGATACTGGAAGAAGGGGTGCAGACTCTATCTTGCATTTTGTTCTGCTTATACCTAGGGAGAGTAGGTTTGAACTCTCTATCAGCTTAGGCTGGTATTTAACTTCTGATTATTAGACTGCAAAGAGTCTCTATAGCCAGGTCTGTGAAAGCCCAGTTTGAAAGGCTGAGGAAAGCAGTGCTGGCAGCTCTCTCCTGAGACCTCTAAAGGCCTAAAGAAAAATCCTTTTCCTTTCTTTCTACCCTGCAGCCACAAAGCCAGACAAGAACTAGAGTGGCAGAGTGGAGGGAAATTCTCTTTGAAATTCAGGCAGAGAATTCTAAAATTGTCTTCGCGAGACTGAGAGCCAATCTGGTGGGCATCAGTCAAGTGAAAATGACTCCCGAGAGGGAATTCTACATCTTCTGGGGTCGAATTGAAGGTACAAACCAGAAGGTCCAACCTACCTGGTGGGTTTCATCACTCCACATCCTGAGGAAAGCACCGACTACAAAGACCATAACCTCATCAGCAAAAATACTCAACTCTTATGCCCTTTTAATCCCCATTATTTTGATCCTTCCCAACCCGACTGTGTATCTGTCTTGTGTGTGTGGGGGTGGAGGGTGAGACGGTGGCTGAGGAGTAATTAGATCAGCAACTATTGCCATTACATTTTAACTCTTCTCTTGATATAAATAAACTGTTCTTTTATGTTTTACTTATAAATCTGATGCCTGTAGGTCATTGGAGCAGTTGAGGGCCTTAAATCATAGAACATGGAACATACAGTGCAAAAGGAGGCCATTCGGCCCATCGAGTCTGCACCGACCCACTTAAGCCCTTACTTCCACCCTATCCCCGGAATCCAATAACCCCTCCTAACCTTTCATTTTTGGTCACTAAGGGCAATTTCTTATGGTCAATCCACCTAACCTGCACGTCTTTTGGACTGTGGGAGGAAACCGGAGAATCCGGAGGAAATCAACACACACATGGGGAGAATGTGCAGACTCCGCACGTACAGTGACCCAGCAGGATATCGAACCTGGGACCCTGGTGCTGTGAAATCACAGTGCTACCCACTTGTGCTACCATGCTACAAACTTTACACAGATTATCGGTTAATTCACTTACGTTGGGACTTTGTGGCCTGTGGGGTTGGCATTAGCTGCGCACCCGCCCAGGGTGGAAGTATTTCATTGCCCCTAAAGTGATTTGAGACAGCAGTCATGAAAAGTGTGGTATAAATGCAGATCTTTCTTTGTCAAATAGTGTCACACATTGGCCTGAATTTTCACTCACGAGGCATGGGTGCACAACTGAGGTATTTCCTGGCTTGCTGCACCCACCTCGGTAAAAGAAGTGCTCTGAGTGGTGGGGTCTTCAGTTCTTCATTCTGGAAATGCGTGGGTAAAGGACAAAGTCGGGTCGGTCAGCCTCAAATTCAGATCGGAAGAAGCCACAGGGGCTGGCTGGTGCCAAGGTGGTATATAGACCAAGCACCTCCTCTGCCATAAACCATAACTATTTTAAGACCTAATCATAATATTAGTGTCACAAGTAGTCTTATATTAACACTGCAATGAAATTACTGTGAAAATCCCCTAATCCCCTAATCCCCTGTTCGGGTACACTGACGGAGAATTTGGAATGTCCAATTTACCTTCCTATACAATGATATCCACCATTGTTTGTTAAAATAGCAACAATGGACTTTGATCAGTTATCTAGGAATTGTCTTCTGCATTATTTATTTAATTATTTATTTATACCTGGCCTGACTCCATGAAATCTGTGGAAGAGAGGACATCTTTGTCTCTGAAATAGAGCCAGCCAGGTGGGGTGTACACAGCCTAGTCCATCACACAAACCTGCCTCCCATCCATTGACTCTATCTACACAGCCTTGGGAAAGTGGGCAGCATAATCAAAGATCCCTCCCACCCTGTTTACTCACTCTTTCAAGTTCTTCCATCGGCAAGAGATACAGAAGTCTGAGAACACGCACTAACAGATTCAAAAACAGCTTCTTCCCCACTGTTACCAGACTCCTAAACGGTCATCTTATGGACTGACCTGATTAATACTGCACTCCTGTATGCTTCACCCGATGCCAGTGTCTAGGTATTTAAATTGTGCAACTTGTGTTGCCCTATTATGTATTTTTTTTTCTTTCATATACTAATTGATCTATTTGAGTTGCGCGCAGAAAAATACTTTTCACTATACCTCGGTACACGTGACAATAAACAAATCCAAATCAGAAGGTAGATCCAAAATTGGGCCCATCACCTTGCTTCTTTTGCCAAAATGAAATTACGTCCAAATTTTTTCAAACCTTATGAGAGTATGCCTAAATTGGGGATACAAATCAGTGTAAATGAACAACTGAGGCCTAGGAAACACACATACCATACTCCTTTCAATTAATTCACAATTAATATTGTGTTTCAACTCATTCAACCTCCATTCATGTCCAGCACGCACAGCATTGTTAAAGAGCTTGCAAAATGGGAGGATTACAATTTTTAATGTGATTTATATTGATGCCGTAATAATACATGAAAAGACTTAGAAAATGCAGACAGGGTCTCAGTGAAGATAAATTAGGAAACAAAAATATCAAGAAATTGCAACGAAACACCAGTAAAATTAATTTCTTTCCTGTTGTGCCTGAAAATCTGGTTGGAATTGGAAATTAACATCTGAGCAAGTAGAGACCTGTTTTTGAAGTTCTTGGGACAGGGCCACGTTTTTGGGTGGAGATCTGTTTGTGTGGAGGGATTAATAGAGACCCATGAAAGACGAAGAAGAACTAGGTTTAGTGCAGCTAAGGCATATATCTAGCTGGAAAGAAACCTCAATCTTTTAAGTCATTTAATTGGTCTGTTTGAGCCCCTGGAGGAAAACACAGAGGAAATTCAAAGACATTTCAGAAAATACAATTGTGGAGGCTTTTCATTTTTAGTGTAACTTATTATGATGCTGTGCACATTCATTGAAACAGGAGCAGCACGGTGGCCTAGTGGTTAGCACAACCGCCTCACGGCACTGAGGTCCCAGGTTCGATCCCGGCTCTGGGTCACTGTCCGTGTGGAGTTTGCACGTTCTCCCCGTGTCAGCGTGGGTTTCGCCCCCACAACCCAAAAATGTGCAGAGTAGGTGGATTGGCCATGCTAAATTGCCCCTTAATTGGAAAAATTAATTGGCTAATCTAAATTAAAAAAAAAAATTCATTGAAACAGAAAAAAAATCTTAATAAATCATAAAACACCAGAAATCTGATCATGAATCCTGCTGTGCCTTCAATATGCTTTGAACTGTGTATTCACAGGAAATTAGAGTGTACTGCTCCCCTTCATGGAATGTGAAGCTATGATAGTAAGTCATAGTGCGTCTGGGCACAGGTCTCATTGAATGGGCGTAAAACAAGAATAAAATTGGAGTGTATCATAAGTATGTGCAGACACGATTATGCTAGAATTTCCTCAATCTTTTAAACCGGAACTAAGCTTGTCACCACAATCGAGCTTTTCTTTGTGCACAAATTTATGGGAATTATTTACGTTCCATGTGATGTACTTCCCGGAGGATTATACAGCCCAATGCCTGGCCACGTTGAAGGGGCTCAACTTGAGAGACCAATGCTGTACCCTGGAGCATTACTTTATAGTTACTGCAGATTTATGTTTTGAGAGTTTCAAATATATACATCCTGTAGCGATGTACCTGTTTCAACATACCTGAAATTCATTAGTGAGCACCCAGAGAAAGTCAAGTGCTGAAGGATCTAGGTGTTCTAATGCATGAGCCACAAAAGGTTAGTATGCAAGGACAGCAAATAATTAAAAAGAATAATTTAGTGCTATCCTTTGTCACAAGAAGAATTGAATATTAGAGTAAGTATACTGTACTTCAGATATACTGTGTATTGGTGAATCCGATACTCTGTTAACCTCATGGCTCAAATGGCTGCAAAATATCACAAGAGGCCAGAAACAGGATTTGTGCCTGTGAGATTTCAGAATGCATTGTTTCCAGGTCTTCCCCAGTGATGTGATCAGGTTCACGCACAGGAAGGGTGAGAACCTGATTTGACTGAATCTAAATGCATTTCAATATCATGAGGAGGATGTCCAGGAGGGAGTGGAGGGAGGGGCCAATGAGGAGCCGGAGAATGGACGCCCGGCAGGGCGAGGTTTCCCATGGGCAGTAGGACCAGAGATGTCCTCATCACTTCATGGTTCACATACTCAGACTATCATGTTGTTTAACAGCTCTGCAACCCCCCGCCCCCCAGCCCACAAGATCTTTGTGATCCCCTCCATGACCAAGGGAGAGATTCGCAATAAAAACATCTTGTCAGGGTGCTGGGCCTGGGAGTCCTTGTGCTGCTTAGCCTGTCAATGCAGGAGGGTGATGATGACTCTCAGTGAGGAAAGCTCTAATGCCCCTCAGCTATTACATAGATCTGACCCCTGTCTATCTGTCTGCTGCAAGCATGCTGATTTCGCAACTCATGTGTGAGTGGTATTCAGGCCTCCACCCCTTTGTCCAGTAGCACTATAGGGGGATTTGGGGCGAGGGTAAAGGGTTCATTGATTAATGCCAAGATGGCTGCTACTCTCAGTTTGAGTGGGTCTAACCGTTTCCCTAGATTGAGGGACTGAGATAAAAGTTGTGTCCAGATGGGGTGAGGACTTTTCCCAGTGGGAGGAGAGTCAAAGAAAGTGAGACCCTAAGATTGTGAGCAACAAACGGTTTTAATAATGTGATGTGTGCTTTGGTGACAAATTATTTTGACCCACAACTATCACTACCGAATTTCACCCCTGCAACTCTGTGCCCATAAAACCCCTTCATCTTATGTGTCTTCCCACTATTACCTCTTCCATGCTTAACATCCCAGGCCCAAAACACTCATTCTAGGTTAAGCAGAGTTTCACTTGCATCTCTTCCAATTTGGTCTACTGCATTCGCCGCTCCCAATGTGGCCTCCTCCATATCGGAGAGATCAAACGCAGACAGGGTGATCACTTTGCTCAGCATCTTTGGTCTGTGCGCATTCAGGATCCTGACCTTCCCGTTGTTTGCCATTTTAACAAAAGGCCCTGCTCCCATGCCCACATATCTGTTCTTGGCCTGCTGCAATGTTCCAGTGAAGCTCAACGTAAACTGGAAGAACCACATCTCATCTTCCGGTTAGGCACGCCTTCCGGTCTCAACATCGAATTCAACTACTTCAGATGACCAGCTCTCCCCCACCTCAACCCATTTGTTTTTATCCCATTTCATTTTAACTGTCTTTTACCATTTCTTTCTTAATATATATTAACCCCCCCCCCCCCCCCAATCTTATCCACCTTTCCTTAATCTTTCTCCTCTTTGCTTCCCCCTTCCCCTCCCCCCACATCTACAGTTAGTTTTTCTGCTGTTTGGCTTTCACAACTTTTGTCCTCTCTGGGGACTGTCATTAGCACTCTTTCCCCGTGGTTTCTGTGCCCATTAGCAGCCGGTTTCCCTGGGTTTCTGTGACTATGACTCATCTTTCATTCTCACTCCACAATATAAATATTTCCCACTTTCTCTGTCTGTTAGCTTTGACAAAGAGTCATCGGACTCAAAATATTAGCTATTTTCTCTCCCTACAGATGCTGCAAGACCTGCTGAGATTTTCCAGCAAATTCTCTTTCCTTGTCTTCCCATTATGTCCAACTGTATTCCCAGAATACAGTTCATAAGTGGAGGTGGCCTGCGGCCTTCCACTCCCCATTGCCTGAGATGCCCTTGGCAGGCGTCCTCTGGAAGGCCTGGACCTGGAGGGTCCCAGCCGAGTTTTGGGTGATATAACACTGGCATCTTGCCCCAGGCCTGGGTGCCATGCAATTTTGGCAACATCTTCTGCAACTGAAGGTTTTGGGAATCCTCCATTTGGCTTTGCAGTCACAGGAATGTTACTGACAATCCCTCCTGGTATTCCCAGCTCTGCCTTTGCATCTCAAGCAGCTGAGGGATAAATGTGTCCAGAGACGCATCACCTGCCCAGCATAGATGTGTTCTGGGATCTAGCTGGCCTCTGACTGCTCGATCCTGGGAGGTCCCTGTTTTCACCTGATCTGCATCAGAGGCTATGTAATACTCCCCAGATACAGCTGGTGAGCATCACACAGCCTCTGATGCAGATCAGTACGTAAGGCTCCGAATGATCCAAACGTGTGGGCTCCACAGAGTTCAACAGGATCACCACCTGGCACTCATCTTCGTGCTATTTGCACGAAAGAAATAGCGCACCCGGTCTGCAAACTGAGTCCAATCCTCAACACCGGCGTCAAATGTGTCCAGCCGCCCGAGCATAGGTATGGCGATAAAGCAAGGCTCCAACTAGGGCATGTGAATGCAGGGAGCTGGCAGAAGCGACAGGGCTGCAGCATTAGCAGCAGACCAGTTTTACTCCTCGCCGCTAGTTTTAGGAGCATACGGGCATAGGAGCATATGTCTGCACCAAGTTGCAACAAACAAAACAAAGGCTTATTTCCAATGTTTAAGGTACATGGCTCTCAGTGGTACCCAACAGGTTCTGAACAGCCGTCCCAAATGGCCGACCTTTATACAATATTAATTGAGCTTCTCCACCCCCTTAGCGGGAAGCCTATAAGTCCTGTGCGGGTGAAGCTTATGACACAGGTGATCAGCACTTTAGAACATAAAGAGGAAATTTTTTAATGATTACAATTGGGTAGAAGATAAGGAGAAGATGGCTTGTACGGCTAGATATAATGTTCGGCTGATATCCATCATGCGAAAGAAGATGATGGGCTGGATTGTACATTGTCCAACGGTGATATCGGAATTGGCGATCAGGCGGAGAATCGATTCCGACACCCAAATCAGGGCCGGCGCAGGTTTGATCCGTCAGCCATGCTCCGCACCCCCAGAAATGGCGTAATCGCATCGCGCACTGCACGCTGTTGCAACGGCGTTGGCTTTCCATCGGCAGGCCCTCCCGTTATGCTCCACCCTCAATGGGACAAGTTCCCGATGGCATGGGACATATGTGGTCTCAACGGTCAGGAACCCCGCGTGGGGGCTGCGGACTGTGTCTAGCGCCGCCACACTCGGCCGGGATCCGTGCCGCTGGCCGGGGGAGCTTCCGCGAGGGCTGGGGGAACTGGTGGGGGTGGCCAGGGATGGCCTGTGGGGTCGCGGATGGCGGGCCCGTGCACGGTTGGCACAATGTTGTATGGCGCAATTGCTGCAGGTCCTCAGCCGTACGCATGAGCGGCCAGGGCCCCGGCCATTCTCCTGCCGTTTTTGGCGTGGGAGCCGGGAGTTTTTTATCTAGATTTATTAATTGAGTTGAATGTAAAATCTTGTTACTTGAGAGAATTAGTCCAAGTTTCTGGATTACTGGGTCAGTGACAATATCTTATCCAGCTTCGGATGAGTTTTAAATTCCTCCAGCTCAACAATAGGCAGACCAAAGCCACGGGCTAGATTCTCCACCAGCGGGATGCTCCATTTTGCCGGCAGCCTGGGGATTTCCCGATGGCGTGGGACTGCCCTACAATGGCTGCCCCCCCCATTGACCAGCCGACATAATGGAGCATCCAGCCGGCGTGCTGAAACAGAATTGTGGCATGGCAGGACGGAGAATCTAGCCCATTATCTCTGCCGCAATTAGCCGTCTCACTGGCCATTCTCTTGGGCTGAGCCAAAGTGTTCTGAACCTCAGCACACCATAGATGCCTGAACTGAACTTCAAATCAATTGGGCCCAATCTTAATCCATTCAATACCCACCATTGCACATAGTTAAATACAAACAATGTGCAGAGGTGTGGGGAAAAGACAGTCATAATGCTCATTTGGAGAGCCGATGCAGTCATAATGGGCCAATTGGCCTCCTTCTACACTATAACAATTCTGTGTGATCGCTTTTCCATCAGAAAGTGCAGTCAGTTGCATTACTGCAATGCTATATCCATGGTAGTAAACTCCCCCACCCCCACTCCGCCCACCCCACCAAACCCCACAAAGCTGAAACTCTTCCACATGATTTTATTACTCCTTGGCTTCATTACGCTAATGGCCCCTTCTTTGTTGGCATCATTCACCTCTATATATACTACACCCCGTTTAAAGTCTGTTGTCCTGTACCATGTCTCACTCAACTACCCACCCGTTCCTCTATTTCCAAATGCCTCATGTTTGAAATAGATTAAATAAATTTATTTTTAAATTCTCCCCTGGTTTTGCTGTGCTCCTTTGCTATTTTTTCCAAGCCTGTAGCTTCAGCATCTTTGGCTCTACTCTCTGGGATACAATCCCTAAATCCCTCAGCCTATCCATCTTTCACCCCCCTTTCAAAACATTTCCCAGAATGCTGTCCCTGAAGCACCTTGGGATTTTTTTTGCCATGAGAAGTGCATTAATTTAAGAAGTTGTTCTTGTTGAAACATCCTGACTCAGCAGTTTGTCTTGGCTGTCTGCTCCCACCACAGCTCATTACTTTCCAAGGAGCGGCAAAGGGTGCTGCAAGCAAAAGCTTAATGGTGCATTCACACTACAAATTTAGAATCAGTGTAGAGATCTTTTGCCTTTGCACCGACACTGAACCCGCAAAATACAAATGGTGTGCAAAGTCCTTGAAGTGAAATGGACTGAGAGCAGCTCCTCCAGGGAACATTGCAGCTTTTCCCTTTGCTCTGCCTCCTTGCCAACCATTTCCCCACAACCTCCATCACTCCTACAGATTATCTGGTCATTGCTGTTTACGGGACATTTCTGTGCATACATTGGCCACCACAGTTGTTACATTACAAGAGACAGCACATTTCAAAGTTATTTTTTGGAATTTAAAGTACCCAATTCTTTTTTTGTCCAGTTCAGGGGCAATTTTGCGTGGCCAATAGAACATAGAACATAGAACAGTACAGCACAGAACAGGCCCTTCGGCCCTCGATGTTGTGCCGAGCCATGATCACCCTACTTAAACCCACATACCAACAATCCCCCCATTAACCTTACACTACGGGCAATTTATCATGGCCAATCCACCTAACCCGCACATCTTTGGACTGTGGGAGGAAACCGGAGCACCCGGAGGAAACCCACGCACACACGGGGAGGACGTGCAGACTCCACACAGACAGTGACCCAGCCGGGAATCGAACCTGGGACCCTGGAGCTGTGAAGCATTGATGCTAACCACCATGCCACCGTGAGGCCCCGAATCTACCTGCATATCTTTGGGTTGTCAGTGTGAGACCCACGCAGACACGGGGAGAATGTGAAATTACCACACGGACAGTGACCTGGGTCCGGGATGGAACCCAGGTCCTCGGTGCTGTGAGGTAGCAAGTGCTAACTACTGAGCCACCGTGCCTCCCCTTCACCTCATAGTTCTTCATTGGATGTCAAATCCATTGGGAACATGATTAGATCATGGAAAGTGTGACATAATTGCAAGTTTTTTTTTTAAGGGAAAGACCCGCCAGTTCAGAATACAGCATTGGGAAAAGTGGAACAATGATGGTTCTAATAGATGAAGACTGCCTCTGTTTAAATTCTCCAGAAATGCTGAACACAGTGGGTACGTGGATGAGGTCTGTGGTGAAGTGGTGGGTAGCAGGTGGATAGGGTATAGGTGGGTGTGGAGGCAGTTGGGTTAGCTGATAGGTTGGCAGCAAGTATTTACACATTTGAACCTGTACACAAATCTGGAGGCTCACCTCCTTCCAGGTCCCCCTTCTTCCTCAGCCATGTGTTCTAACATCATTATTACATCAGCATTATGTAAGCATATGAAGTTAACCCTTTACTCGACAGGTATGGTGGCAGGTGGTCTGGCTGGTGGGTGGTGAAGTTGTAGGTGGTTTGGATAGCAGGTTGGTATGGTGGTAGGTGGGTGACATAGTATGCGCACAGGGTGACAGAGGGATAGGGCGGTCGGTTGGCGTGCAGTAGTTGGGTGGGATGATAGTTGGGTAGGGTGCCAGGTGGGTGAGGTAGTTGGTGGGCAGGGAGCCAGTTGACTACGATGTTGGGTGTGTGAGATGGTAGGTGCGTATATGGGTAGATGGGTTAAGTTGTAAATAGGTCGGGTGGCAGTTGCATAGTTTGGCAGGCGGATGAAGTGGCAGGAGGGGTGACAGATGGGTAGGGTGGTATGCAAGTAGGGTGATATGTGGGTGAGTTGGTAGATGGGAGTGACAACTGTTAATAAAGACTTTCTTGTAACTTTAACAAGACTACTTCATGATGTTCAGGCAGTAGCCATCATGGGTAGAAATCATAGAATCCCTACAGTGCAGAAGAAGGACATTAGCCCATCGAGTCTGCACCGACCCCTGCTCCAATGGAGCGTCCGACTTAGGCCCAATCCTCCGCCCCTGTCCCCGTAACTGAAGCTAACCTTTGGGTAATATTAGAACGGCCAATTCATCTACTGTAGAGATATGCATCATTGTGTATACACAAGGGGTCAAGGTAAATACACTACAACTAAGTAACCACTAGAGGGAGCACCAGAGATGTACGTATACATAAACAAACAGGAAGTAGTTTCTCTTCACAGGTACAGCAGCTGGTGAGCAGGACACAGACAGGCAGCTCAGATGTAACATAGTATAAGCCCTGGAGAGAGAACAAACTCATAGAATGAAGCATATACGTCAACTGTAAGACTACAAGCTTTATTCTGACACAAGGAATAATACATGGTACCAGGAGACTTCAGAACGTTTACCAGAAAAGTTACACAAGGTGCAGACAAAGCAAGATTGAAAACAGAAGAAAACTCGGACGTGGGGAGACTTCGCTGAGTCGATGAAACTCGTTGGAACTCCACCGCAGCTGAAAACAACCGATAATTTAAGACATAGATGGAAATTCTTTAAACAAACGTTCAAACTGTATATCGTAGCTAATGGGTTAAGTGCGGCCTCAGAAGAAATGAAAATAGCACTTCTACTAGCAGAACATGAAGCTAGTGAAATCTATAACTGCTTTAATTACTTGCAAGGTGGAGACAACACTGAATTAGAAGTAATACTTAAAAAATTAGAAAATTACTGTAACACCAGGAACAATGCGCTTTAAGACATTTAATGCTCAGAGACCAAATTACACAGGGAATGAGTGTTGTGAAACTCAAGCAATCATCAGAACAGAAAGGTTAACTGAGGGAAATTGCGATTGACAAGGGCAGATTGCAAGAAAAAAAAACTTTGTTTTTCACCAGAAGAAATGGCAAAAAAATACATTTCCATGGGTCTGAAGAAGTTAAAATGGTGTCTGAGCACATTTTAAACTGCCTGGGGAACAAAATACGCAAACCTAGGTCTGTACATGCGCAGGAAACAGCAGCCGCGCATGCGAATTGAAAAAATACCTTTTGGGCGCAAATCGTTCTGCGCCTGCGCAAGTCGCGCATGCGCAGTTTACGATAAACTGCACAGTAAAGGAAAATTGATTTGCGATTTACGTCATGAGCGTCATGATGTCAGAGGCCCCAGTCCACACCCATTTAAAGGGGAAATGCCCGAAAATTGAAAAAAAGAGTTATATAGCTACAAAACACAATTCTTTTACCTTGAAAGACAGAGCAATGACTGAACTTCTACCATCAGTTGAAAATAACTTCCGCAGCACCCTGGAACAACCTGTTTGCACCACCCGAGGTGCAGAGCACAATGAGAAATCCGAAACAAAAGAATACTAATCAGACATGGCTGAGTTATTCAGATATGATGATCATAAAGGCACAAGCGCCGCGGTAGAAAAGCTCAACACGACTCTACTCATAGTAGATGAATCCAATACCATGATGCAATGGCAGATCGTCGATACATTGGATGACAGCAACCTGTCAAATACCCAAGAAGAAAACGATGCCACACAGCGAGTACTGAACGACTCCATTGAGATCAACTCCACAGAGAGACCACAGCACGACTCCACACAGAAAGCAATGAAAGACTCCACACAGAGAGCGATGCAAGTCTCCACAGAGAGCTCGTTGACAGACTCCAAAATGGAAGCAACGTAATACACCATAGCGAAGTCCATGCATGAACAAGACATGAATGTCTATCAACCTTATCTGAGCAACCAGCAGCAGACTATGAAAGTCTACCAAGCTCACGTGAACAACAAAAAGACTATGAATGTCTGCCCAGCTTATTTGAGCCACCAGAAGAAGACTATGAAAGTCTACCCAGCTCATTAAACCAGCAAGAAGACACTGAATGTCTACCCACTATGTGAGACAAGTTATGAAGAAATCACAATTCCCATACAAGATGTGCAAGATCACAGCGAGACTGATAGATCTCAGCTCATCTGTACAAAAGAACGTGACTTGAGTGGCACGACCACTTGTGATTCCAGTGAGACCACGTCAATTAAAACCGCATCTACTTTTAACTACTCACACGAAGATGAAATCTTGAAGATTTTGACTTCAGAAGAGGAGCACCAAGAAACCAAAGATGATTCAAATGAACTGAAATGACTCCAAAAGAGGAGCACCACAAAATCAATGATGATTCAAGTGAACCAGAAATGACTCCAGAAGAGGAGCATCTCGGAACCAAAGAGGAATCACATCAACCACAAATGAGTGATGTCACCAAGATCAATGCAACATCAGATAATTCTCACAATCCTCAAGAAGAAATGCTCAATGAAACATCAGATACCACAAAGGACACTGAATGACTCGAATTATCCACATGGAACAGTCATTGAGCGCAACAAAAACAACAAAAAACACAAGAAGCACAACAGAAACAAGAACAACAACAGAAACAACAGAAATAACAAGAAGCACAACAAGCACAACAACAAATTACAAGCATGACAACAAAAACTATAAGAACAACAACAAAAACAACAACAAAGAGCATAACAAAGGCAGCAACAGCAATAACAAGCACGACAAAAACAACAAGAACAACAATGGAAACAACAAAGACAAACGACAAAAATAACAACAATGAAACAACAACTTGTACGACATGGTACAACTCTGCACAAGAAGGACAATGTAATAGCAAGCTCAAAGCAATGGCAAGAGTACAAACATGCCATGGCATGACAACGAGTCTCACAAATTCACATTTTCTCCACTACAAACAAGCAAACCAGCTTTCAAGAGTGGTATTGACATACAGCATCAATACCGCAAACACAGAAAAAAGTCCAGGTCAGACAACAAAGACGACATACAGAATCAATAGAACATAGAACATACAGTTCAGAAGGAGGCATTCTGCACCGACCCACTTAAGCCCTTTCCACCTGATCCCCATAACCCAATAACCCCTCCTAACCTTTTTGGACACTAAGGGCAAATTAGCATGGCCAATCCACCTAATCTGCACATCTTTGGAATGCGGGAGGAAACCGGAGCACCCGGAGGAAACCCACCCAGACATGGGGAGAACGTGCAGACTCCGCACAGAGAGTGACCCAGCGGGGAATCGAACCTGGGACCCTGGCACTGTGAAGCCACAGTTCTAGCCATGTGTGCTACCATGCTGCCCAATAACGCAAGCACAGAAAAAAGTCCAGGACAGACAACAAAGATGAAATACAGAATCGCTACTACAAGCATAGTAAAAAGAAGTCTAAATCAGACAACAAAGTGATTTGACCATTCAAACACCTCATGATGACCTCTTGGTTACTTAAACATAAGAACACTGACAACGTTCACAAAGAAATGACAACATCAACATCACTACAACAGAAGAAGAAAGCAACTCAACTGTACAAATTCATAAAGTTTGGACTCCTAATTTTTTAAATTAATATTGGACTCATAAATATTAATTGGCTTGTATAAACATCAACATCATCACAGCTTGTACATATCAACATTTATCTACCTGTGTTATGCAATTTTCTTTAACAAAGTACAGAAAATATGTAAAAAGAAAAAAGGTGTCTGTAGTGATATGCATCACTGTATATACACAAGGGGTTAAGGTAAACACACTACAACTAAGTAACCACTGGAGGTAGCACCAGAGATGTATAAATACATAGACAGACAGGAAGTAGTTTCTCCACAGGAACGGCAGCTGGTGAGCAGGACACAGACAGGCAGCTCAGATGTAACATATAGTATAAAGGCTGGAGAGAGAACGAACCCATAGAAATAAAGCATCTACTTCAACTGTTAAGACTATGAGCTTTATTCAGACACAAGGAATAATACACAAATCTGCTCACCTGCAGAGACAAGGCGAACATGTAAACTCCACACAGAGTCACCCAAGGTCAGAATCGGGTCCTTGGCACTGTGAGGCAGCAGTGCTAACTATTGTGACACCGTGCCACCTCCCTGTGACCTGACTAATAGGAAACAATAGCAAAGTGGTCATCGGTGTTTTGCACACGGTATCTCGCTGATTAAAACGCCCACAGTAAGAACCATACCCCAACGAGGGTAGCAACAATAATGGTGGCAGAGACGGATAAAAATTCACATCCTCATTAAAAGACTGACAAATTCAAAAGACAGAAAAAGGACATCGGAAACAATTCTGCAGTGATGCAATCTCATTCAAGAAGCAAAAAGCTGAGAAAAGCCACCTGAGAAACTCCAGAGAAATGAGAGCCTGGCAGCAGAAAAGAGTTTCAGCTGAAGCAAATGTCTCCGTTCAATCCCTCTGGAAGATCAGCTCCAACAAAGCAGAGTCAGCAACCTGCAGGGTGAGAGAAAATCATGTCAAAGATCCAGGCAAGCCAGTCCTATGAACAATTAAAAAAAAGTCCATCCAGCCAGAAACCCAGTTGTACATTCCATCCCTGGAAGGAGCTCCGACTTGACACCTTCCATACCCTTGAGTCCGGAACGTCTGGAAAAAGAAAGTTTTAAAAAAGCAAAAAAAAGATCAAACATGAAAGAATTTTAATAAGAATCAATTGCCTTGTTGTTCTTCAGCCTTCCGACCAGCGGGTATTGTGCCCTCCCGACCCGTCCCCAGCCTGCAGCATGTCTTTGTGTCCACATAGAACATAGAACATACAGTGCAGAAGGAGGCCATTCTGCCCATCGAGTCTGCACCGACCCAATTAAGCCCTCACTTCCACCCTATCCCCGTAACCCAATGACCCCTCCTAACCTTTTTGGACTCTAAGGGCAATTTATCATGGCCAATCCACCTAACAGCACATCTTTGGACTGAGGGAGGAAACCGGAGCACCCGAAGGAAACCCACGCACACACGGGGAGAAGGTGCAGACTCCGCACAGTGACCCAGCGGGGAATCAAACCTGGGACCCTGGCGCTGTGAAGCCACAGTGCTAATCACTTGTGCTACCGTGCTGTCTAAAACAACCCTCAGCAGCAACATATTTTGTGGCTTGTTCTTCCTCAGCGAATAGCCACCGCCATTTTGATTTTTGCACCAAGACTGCAATGCATGCAGAAATCCCAGCTTTAGCGATATCGCCGACACTATCTTGCAGTCCCCTTCTCTCTTGAAGGGACACCCACACGTTGAAGTATGTTGAAGATGCAACACAAATCTTTATGACCACCACAGACATGTCTTACCTATGGCGCTGATCAATCTCAGAGCTGAAACTTTGCGGGAAAGTTTCTCTAATGGACAGTTTTACTCCAGACCCCTGCACAAAGGCCGCAGGCCTGCAGGCTTCTGTACCCTCGACAAGAGCATTCAGTGGAAGAGACCATCGGAGCTACATGAACAAAGCTGGACTATGCTGCAAGGATACAGGACTTCACATAGCAGGTAAAAGCCACGCAAGTGCAGGCAACATCCAAGCCAGGATAAACCATCATCCAACCACCCAGCCGAACGACTATGTCAGTGCTGCGGTGCAAAGCCCACTCGCAGAAAAGACAATGCCCCGCGAGTGCTGTCACATGCGTCCACTGCCACAGATCGTGACACTTCAGTAAGCTGTGCCAGTCATGACCTCCGCAGTACATCGGCAATCCGAGAGTCATCCACAAAGTTAAGGCCAACCGACACAGAAGACGCACACCCTTTCTTCATGGGTGACAGCAGATGATGCAGCTTTTGCTTCTAGAACACAGACATCTCCGTGACCGTCCATCTACCAACTTTAATTTAAATTCATGTGCCAGAGCGACAGTCCTATCGGAGAAGTAGCAGTGGCTCCAAGGCAGCTGAAAGACAAACACCCCACACTACAGTGTAGGGGGTGTCCAACTCCCAGTCACTGGCATGATTCAGGAGCCACTGTGGCATGGCCACAAACTAATTATAGAGCTGATGTATCGTGATGTTCTCAGTTGATGTTCGAAACTTAACATGACAACTGTCTAATCATGAAAGTTCTTACATCATACAAAAACAGTTTTCTTAGTTCACAATGAGTTCACAATTACATATCGTACTATAGAATTACAATGTCTTAGTCATTGTTTCTCCAAGTTCCATTTCAAACAAGTTCTTTTCAATTCAGTGTTGAGCCATGTCAATCACTTCCTCTCTGGAGTTTCATAGTTCGTTCGAATCCTTTGACTTTTTCACATAATTTCTGATCTATCTCAGTCCAGTTCTCAGTAGAGTTTGAATGGTCTTTGGCATCTGCTCACTTGCCTTTCTTCCAAATGCTACATTTTGTGCAATATCACTAACAAGCCTGTTTAAATCAGAGTATCTGGTCATTGACTCAGAAAGATCATTTTGCAATGTCAGTACTTCTGGTTGACAATCCGTACTTTCAAACTCTGCAGGTACTTCAGTGATTTTCTTATTGTCCATTACTGACTTTGATACGTCAATTACTTGGATAAGTTATCTGCTCAACTTGTTCACTATTCAACAATTAGTTTTTAGTCACAGGAATAACTTTCGAATTGCGAAACTGTACCATCCATCTTCTTCTTCATTTCCTCTGTTTTGCTTTCAAGTTCAAAAATCTCCATGTTCTTCTCACAAAAATGTTCTAACAGTTTGTTCGGTTTGCTTTTCAATTCTGCTTTAACCACTTATTTTGTTTGACCAGACCCCTTTTTCTTTTTCAAGGCATTTCCCATGATACTTCATAAATACTTCTGATGCTTGAAGTTCACCAAGTTTTAACTGAAGATCAATCTTTGCTAGGTTTGCTTTTTCAAGTTTATCCTTTAGATCGTTCAAATCCTCAGCCAGATGTTGTACTTTTCCTGTCTGATCGTTCAAATCCTCAGCCAAAAGTTGTACTTTTCCTGTCTGATTCTCAATTGTTCTCATCAGTTCTCTTCTTTTCACTCGCAAACTCCAGTTTCATACTTGAAAGTTGATTTTTTGTATTAATCAGATTTTTCAATAATTGATTGCTATCTGTAATATGTGTCTTATTTTCCTCCACAGTAGTTTTCAAAAGTTTGCTAAGATCACCATGATCAACTGGCTGTTGCAATACAGTTGTCATCACATTACTGTCTCCGCAAGCGAAGTTATTACCAAGGATGAAATCTATTCCTCCAATAGGAAATTTCCCATGATAACAATTCAATCTACAAAATTCTTAAATTACCTTGACACAAAGAAACAGGTCATCCCTTCATGTAATATCCCTTATTAATACTTTTTCCTTCATAGAACTTCCTGGAATACAAATTGTGTCATCAGCTATCATCAATGATTGATCTGCTCCTGTAACTTTCAAAATTTTAATTTGTTTACATATTTTCTTGGATGAGTAAGGGAAACCTTCTCCCTTTGGAACAAAACATCCTGAATCTCCAATATCTTGATTCCCTTCTCCAGTACGTCTCCAATACTTAAATAATTATCTGAACTATCTTAAGGTCTATCCCCCTTTTCTCACTGACTCTGAAAGAGCATATTTCACCTTCACCACTGCTGCAGTTTGAGCAGCCGTTTCTTTTTCAGATGCTTCCTTTCATACTATTGCAATTAGTCTTCCATTTAATTTCCAACAATCTGCCCTCACATGTCTCACTTTATTACAATGGAAACACTTCGTTCTCTGAATGTCACTTCCACCCTTAGCACCTTCCCTTTCGATCTGAGGTGACATTTCCTCTTCATTCCCAACTGTTCCATCTTTTCCCTGACTATTTGTTTTTTTCCACCTTCTTTCCTTCTCTGGTTTAAAAGGGTGATGGAAACAAATCTGGTCTCTCTTTAATGCCCGTATCCAGCAATCAAAATGATTTTGCTTCACCCTTGCAAATTCAATATGTGTTTGTCCAGGCTATTTTCCTGCGTTTTGAAATTTCCGCCTCTATGCCTCAGGGACCAACTCATATACACTAGGATTGCTTTCTTGACTATATCATGATCTACAGATACCTCTTCCGACAATGATGCATCCAACTCAGTAGCTGTCTGTACCAGCCTTCATTGTAAAAGTAATGTTGAAATTTATTCAGGTCATTCCATTTGTTTAACTACCTTTTTAAAGAAAAGCTTCCACATCCTTTTACTCAAATTTTGGAAGAACTTTCAGAAATGTAAACATCTCCCCACTAGGTTAATGTCTCGAACTACTTCCTTCCTCAACCTGCTCCAGTACATCTACTTTAACTTCCTGTCTTTTAAGCGTCTCAGTGACCAAGTTAAATGAGTACGCCACCAACACACTCCCGCTCTCCCTCGCGGGGAGAGTTCAGACGATCAAAATGAACGTACTGCCCAGGTTCCTCTTCCTGTTTAGATCCATTCCGATCTACATCCCCAAGGCCTTTTTCAAAGCGCTGGACAAACTCATCATGGCGTTCGTATGGGGGGGTAAAAATGCTAGGATCCCAAAGAAGGTCTTACAAAAAACAAAAACCAGGGGAGGGTTAGCCCTCCCGAATCTACAATTCTACCACTGGGCAGCAACAGCCGAGCGAGTAAGGGGATGGATCCAGGAGCCAGAAGCTGAGTGGGTGCGTGCGGAGGAGGCCTCCTGCATGGGAACCTCCCTCCGGGCCCTCGCCACGGCAGCACTCCCATCCCCACCCAAAAAACACTCCAGCAGCCCAGTGGTGACAGCCACCCTCCAATCCTGGAACCAACTGCGGCAGCAACTTGGCCTGACCAAAATGTCGAACAGGGCTCCCATCTGCAACAACCATAGGTTCAAACCAGCACTGACCGACGCCACCTTCAAAAGGTGGAGGCAGGACGGGGGGACACTGACAGTCAGGGACCTATACACGGACGACAGGATCGCAACACTGGACGAACTGACAGAGAAATTTCAGCTAGCTGGGGGGAACGAGCTACATTACCTGCAGCTCAAAAACTTCCTACGAAAGGAGACAAGGACGTACCCACAACCGCCACGACAGACACTACTGGAAGACCTACTGGACGCAAGTATCCTAGAGAAAGGGAACTGTAGTGACATGTATGACCGACTGGTAGATAGGGACGACACCGTACTGGACGCAACAAGGAGGAAATGGGAGGACGACCTGGGGATGGAGATCGGGTGGGGACTCTGGAGCGAAGCACTGCATAGGGTCAACTCCACCTCCACGTGCGCAAGGCTCAGCCTGACGCAACTAAAAGTGGTACATAGAGCCCACTTAACAAGAACCCGTATGAGTAGGTTCTTCCCGGAGGTGGAAGACAGATGTGAACGGTGCCAAAGAGGCCCGGCCAACCACGCCCACATGTTCTGGTCCTGCCCCAGACTCGTGGAGTACTGGACAGCCTTCTTCGAGGTAATGTCCAAAGTGGTGGGAGTGAGGGTGGAGCCATGCCCGATAGTGGCGGTCTTCGGGGTTTCAGAACAGCCAGATCTATTCCTGGGGAGGAGGGCGGATGCCCTTGCCTTTGCCTCCCTGATCGCCCGCCGTAGAATCCTGTTTGGCTGGCGGTCAGCAGCACCGCCCAGAGCTGCGGACTGGCTGTCCGACCTCTCGGAATCTCTCCAAATGGAGAAAATCAAATTTGCCATCCGAGGGTCGGACGACGGCTTCCACAGAACGTGGGAGCCATTCATGCAACTGTTCCGGGACCTATTTGTGGCCAATGTACAAGAGGAAGAATAGTCGGGGGAAGGTAGCGGGAGGGGGGGGGGGGGCTACAGGTTCGTTACGGGGGTTCGATGGCTAGCTAAGGCCCAAAACCAAGCTAAATAAACATGTTGAGGGGGGGAGGGGGGGGGGGGGGGCGCAGTTACTACTACGAAGATGCTTACCTGTAAATATGTATGTTAATTTTTGCGTGTTTGTTTTTGTTTGTTTTTTTTTTCTCTCTCCTAACAATTTGTAATTTGTTCAATATAAAATACGAAAACTGAATAAAAACATTTATAAAAAAAAAAAAATGAGTACGCCACCACCGTCACAGACTTCATCAGCAAATGTGTGGACGACTGCATGCCAAAGAAAGTAGTACGTACATTCCCTAACCAGAAACCTTGGCTCAATCGCGAGATTGACTCCTTACTGAAGGATAGATTTGAGGCGTTCAAGGCAGACGACCCTGACATATACAAGAAATCCAGGTACGACCTCCGCAAAGCCATCCGAGATGCCAAGAGAGAATATCAAACTAAGCTAGAGTCACAGACAGGCTCTCGGCGATTGTAGCAAGGACTAAACAACATAACGGGCTACAAAGCGAAGCCGAGCAGTATTTCTGGCAGCAGTGCACCCCTCCCCGATGAAATCAATGCATTCTATGCTCGGTTCGAGTAGGTAACTAACAATCTGCTGTCGAGTGCCCCAGCAGCCCATAACTCACCCATACCCACCATCACAGCTTCCGAAGTCAGATCAGCCTTCCTGAAAGAGAAACCTCGGAAGGCGACGGGCCCGGACGGGATCCCTGGTCATTTACTCAGAGCCTGCGTGGACCAACTGACAGAGGTAGTGACAGACATCATTAACCTGTCCCTACTCCACTCCGAGGTCCCCTCCTGCTTCAAGAAGACCACCATCATACCGGTACCAAAGAAAAACCAGGCAACGTGCCTCAAAGACTACCATACAGTGGTCCTGACATCAATCGTAATGAAGTGCTTCGAGAGGTTGATCATGAAACGCATCACCTACATACTCCCAGAACGCCATGATCCACTGCAATTCGCATACCATTGCAACCGGTCCACATCAGACACCATTTCCCTGGCCCTACACTCATCCCTAGAGCATCTCGAAAACACAGACTCCTACATCAGACTTCTTTTTATTGACTACAGCTCCACCTTCAACACTATAATCCCAGCCAAGCTCATATCAAAGATCCAAAACCTAGGACTTGGCTCTCCACTCTGCAACTGGATCCTCGATTTTCTGACCAACAGACCACAATCAGTAAGAATGAACAACAACACCTCCTTCACAATAGTCATCGGGGCCCCGCAAGGCTGCGTACTTAGCCCCCTACTCTACTCCCTGTACGCATACGACTGTGTGGCAAAACTTGGTTCCAACTCCATCTCCAAGTTTGTTGACGATACGACCATAGTGGGGAGCACGGTAGCATTGTGGTTAGCACAATTGCTTCACAGCTCCAGGGTCCCAGGTTCGATTCTCGGCTTGGGTCACTGTCTGTGTGGAGTCTGCACGTTCTCCCCATGTCTGTGTGAGTTTCCTTCGGCTGCTCCGGTTTCCTCCCACAGTCCAAAGATATGCAGGTTAGGTGGATTGACCATGATAAATTGCCCTTAGTGTCCAAAATTGCCCTTAGTGTTGGGTGGGGTTACTGGGTTATGGGGATAGGGTGGAGGTGTGGACCTTGGGTAGGGTGCTCTTTCCAAGAGCCGGTGCAGACTCGATGGGCTGAATGGCCTCCTTCTGCACTGTAAATTCTACGAATAGTGGGACGGATATCGAATAACGACGAGTCAGAATACAATCTCTCCCTCAAGGCCACCAAAACTAAAGAGCTGGTAATTGAGCTGGAAGCAAAGTACTGTACACACCCCTGTCAGTATCAACGGGGCCAAGGTGGAGATGGTTAGCAGTTTCAAATTCCTAGGGGTGCACATCTCCAAAAATCTGTCCTGGTCCACCCATGTCGACGCTACCACAAGGAAAGCACAACAGCGCCTATACTTCCTCAGGAAACTAAGGAAATTCAGCATGTCCACGTTAATCCTTACCAACTTTTACAAATGCACCATAGAAAGCATCCTATCTGGCTGCATCACAGCATGGTATGGCAACTGCTCGGCCCAGGACCGCAAGAAACTTCAGAGAGTCGTGAATACCACCCAGTCCATCACACAAACCTGCCTCCCATCCATGGACTCCATCTACACTTCCCGCTGCCTGAGGAAAGCCAGCAGCATAATCAAAGATCCCTCCCAGCCGGCTTACTCACTCTAGGGGCTTTTCACAGTAACTTCATTGAAGCCGACTTGTGGCAATGAGCGATTTCATTTCATTTCAATTCTGGAACCTGCTGATATGTACGTTGTACCTCGCTGGCATTTAATAATGAAACATATTTGCACATGCAAATAATGTTTATCAAGACATGCTATAAAAATCTTTACAGATATGTTCATTCTTCATAGCACCTCTGGCAAAGAATATATAATTGAACAAATTCTACTCCATAAGGCTGACAATCTTGAACTTATTTCTCCACACAGCATGATTAGTTAAGTGGATTATTACTTACCTCCCAGCCACAGAGTCATCAATTCAAATCACTGCGTTCTTGTGACTTGAACTCAATTAAATGAATTGTATCTATTGTCCTTTTGGCTGTTCAGTTTAACACTGCACAGAGTTAGATGTGCCACCTTGAGCAGAGAAAGACAATGGTCAATGTTCGACTAATCCTCATGAATTATGCATCCCAACGGGTGATCAATAAATAATGCTGCTATTCCATTGCTTTAACAATAATATCCTGTTGTTCCAGTCAGAGGACATACTGTGACCAATGTGGTGAAGAACAAATAATGTGGAGATGCCGGCGTTGGACTGGGGTGAGCACAGTAAGAAGTCTTACAACACCAGGTTAAAGTCCAACAGGTTTGTTTCAAACACGAGCTTTCGGAGCACGGCTCCTTCTTCACCTGAAGAAGGAGCCGTGCTCCGAAAGCTCGTGTTTGAAACAAACCTGTTGGACTTTAACCTGGTGTTGTAAGACTTCTTACTAAGAACAAATAAAATAGAGGAAAAATAAATCAACTTAAATGACAAAAATGAAATTAATGAGTAAAGAAAATGCTTATTTTATATTGAGCTTCTTTTACAACTGATTCGGGGCATTGTTATCTGTGAGACAGCACTTAGCATTTGAAGCATTGGTTTCAATCTACTTATCCTTTTTTAAAAATCTTTTTTATAACTTTATAAACAGTTATGTACATTGCTGGTTGTGTTTATTCACTGTACAATAAAGGTTTGTTTTTTCCTTCTCTTAATTTCCCGTTTACATTCTGCCGCCACCTGGCTTGGCGTGTGGACCCCCTCCCCCCAACCTGCCCCTCCCTGACCCTCTGCCCCCCCCGATCGTTTTTTGGGAGGGGGTTCACCCCCCCCCCTCCCCTTCCCTTCCCCCCTTCCCCCTTTCTTTTCTTCCCCCATCAACCTCTGCTGTTTACCCCCTATGATTGGGTGTTCCTCCCTCCCACATTGTCCCTTTTGTGTCCCTCCAGTCTTTTCTCCTCCCCGCCCCCCCCCCCCAGGTTGTGTGTTCCTGTGGTTTCTCCCACCTGATGTCTTTATTTTCGTTTTTCCTGTCCCTTTTCTTTCTAACTTCCCCGTTTCCCCATCTTATTCGTTGTTGCTGGCAATCTCCTTATCCTTGTGACAGATACAAAAACCTGGACTGATGAGTACCCCGCCATGGTAAGGAATCCTTGATTTGCCAATGTAAACATAGGGCGCATACTCGCAGGCAGCACTCGCATGAAATTTTAATTAAACATTGTCTGATGTGAAGACAGCTAAAACGTGAACTGTGAGCGGACGAGTAAACTCAAAAGCTTTCTGAAATAAATTGGAAGATATAATCCAATTTAGCTGGGCAGAAATCTCACACGCAGTTTCATATTTATCAGTGTACTGACAGAAAGCTCTAATTACACAACACAAATAACCCCTACCTACATGGTGTCGCAGCCCAGCATTCACAAGATAGTGATTCTGATTAGTAAACAGATTGACAAGTATGAAGAATGACAAATGCAGTGCCCTGACGATACATCGAAATATAGCAGATTGGGTGGAATCTAAACATCAGTGAGGCAAAAAAATCATAAATAATAGGATGTGGAAATCTGACTTTGGATGTTATTGAACAAGACAACCTGGCAGGTAAGTTTGCAAATTCATGTAATGGTACACCGTCTCATTTTCTAATGAATATGTTAGTGGTTCAGGCTTCTCCCAATACTGTTTTTTTACTTTTGCAGTTTCCATAGGCAAGTCCATACTGCATTGCTCTTAATTTGATCATAGAATAGAATACTACAGTGCAGAAGGAGGTCATTCGGCCCATCGAGTCTGCACCAACCCTCTGAATAAGAACCCAAACTAGGCCCACTGCCTCACCCTATCCCTGTAACCCCATCTAAACTTTGGATACACTACGGGCAATTTAGCATGACCAATCCATCGAACCCACACATCATTGGTCCAATTTTGCATCTTATATGTTGGATAGAGTGAGCTGTGGGACTAAACTCATATTGTCAGATTGTAAGTAATGTAAAACAATTAACCAAATTTTGAAAGGAAATGGAGTTGGCGACAAAAGCACACCATCTAGTTGAGACGTTACACAATTCAAAATGATAGTAGAAGGATGGAAACAGTTCACAAGTGGATAATAAAAATAATAAACCTAGTCAGAAATGAAAGACCTTTCAAATTCCAACAGGAATAGTCTGAGACACGTTGGCCAGAGTTTTGTCAACAGTGTCTCATTCCTGCCATCGTCACTTCCGCTCTCTCTCTCTTTGCCTTTTCCCATGCCATTATCATTAAAAATCGAAGAGCTAGCGGTGTGTATGAAAACATGTGCCATTTAGTAGCAGCGGAATCTAGGTACGGTCTGGTAGAGCCTTTTACTCAAACAGAGAGGCTTGTCATCACTGCCAGAATACTCTACTGCTGGATGAAAATAGCATAACCTTTGCAACAGCCGAGCCTTGTGGTTCGGTAATGCATCAGTGCATCTGTTCTCCTCCAGGTCATCAGGAAAAGGCAGGAGGTACCTTTAACTGAAGATGGTGTAAGAAAGTTCTCCCACCAGACCATGCTGGGATGGACGGAGATGGCAAGGGAGGTGAGCAACAGTGGGGTCACCCACTGCAGTAAACAGGCCAGTTACCTGCTCTGATCCCCAAGGGTAAGTGTCGGTGCTGCATTTCCAGCAAGAGTCTCTTGCGTGATCATCAGTGCATATGTGTGAATGGCAGTCATGCCAGAAGAATGAATGTGGTATCAGTCTCAGTGCTGCATGTCAATTGAAACCAAAGCATCTGGAGGTTTTCCTTTTTGTGTGTACTTTGATGTAATGTTTCAAATTAGGCCTCTGTGTGTGACGAGGTTGCATGCACACAAGGGGGTTGACATCACTTGATATATCACTAACCCTGCATTTTGTCATGCAGGACATGCTGACCCACAACAGCAAGAGGGCCAAATGCACTAGAGGAGGAACAGTTCAGGCAGAAAAGTACATTTTAAGCAGCCTAATGGTGTGCACACCCGTGATGCACCCCTTGAAATCTGCCAACACCTGTACCTGGCTCTGGACCTGTCCCATGTACTGAGCCTAAGTACTCCCTTTGACTCTGACTGTTACCTCTGCCACTAAGCACCCTCAGTTCGACTCTCAGTATGCCAGGTTATGCACTGCACAGAAGATCACTCCTACTTCTGACACTCTCTGCTTGTGTATCGCAGAGCCCGTCCAGACTGGTCAAGGCAGCAGTAGCACAATTTAAGCAGCCTGATGATGTGAACATCTGGGAAATGAGCTTTGACCTGTATTATTCTTCTCTTGTGTTCACACTCTAGTTCTACATTCATGTAGTGGAACATTTCACAACTTGCAAATTGAATTGATTGTTCCCAGGGAGTTTTATGGCCACAAGTGCAGTTGATGACACCCTGCACTCGAGGGAACACAGCAGTGATACCAAAGGCGGTTGACCTTGCAGACTGACTGTCTTCATCGAAGGTGAAGTGGATAAAATCATTGGCAGAACTCAATAGGACATTGGTCATCTCCTTTATGCATTAATGTGGTCTCCTGTTTGATACTACATGTTTATCTGTCATGCTTAATGCAGATAAAGAAGTTGAGCATTGTTGTAACCTTGAGATGCACTGGAATGGGATTTCCACAAAATCCACATGACTGTACTTCTTCATAAACAATTTGGCTTGCTTCCATGCCCACTTCCTGCAACTTCGTGAGGCGCCTCTGACATCACCTCTCTGATATCTGGAGGTAGTTTGTTCTTATCCTCTAGATGTGTTTACGCGCCAGTGCCCATTTTCAACAAAGCCTTTGTTGCTGTCTGCTATTGGCCTTGACACCTCTGTTGAACAGCAAGAGCTTCTTCTAATTCTCCTTGCCTGTTCCCAAGGTTGCAGGAATATTGGGTGAATGAGAGCCATGGTTATGATACAAAATTGCACTCTGTGAAGGAGGCAGACATACATTTAAGAGAATGCTCAACCATGGTTCTCATCCATTTAACTAATTATTCGAGAGTCCCTTTAACCAATCAATTGTGCACAACACAAACTCTATCCACCCAAAATTTCCTTCTTCTCAGTTCAATCTGCATAATTTAGGTGCGTGATTTCAGCGAGTCACAGATCATGGTGCTTATTACATTCCAAACCCAATCAAGTACCTTTTACCCTCCCCCAGTCCCTCTCATGCTTGCCCCATCACCCTTTGACCCAGGCAATGTCACCTTTTCTCTCCTGTTTCTTACCCCTGGACCTCCCACTATTATCCTGGACCCTATCATCATTTACCTTTATATGCTATCTCTACCCGCTCCTGCCTACATTAATCACTATCCCAAAGCTCACCCTGACCCCTCACATTATCCTCCTCCATGCTTTTGTTAATGCCCATGACCCACCGCTTGAGACCTTGCGATGCCTGTTTCTGACTCGGGAGCTACCCCCATACCGAGTCCAACTTCTCCCTTTGACTGTGGCTGTCCCCTCTGCCACCAAGCAATTCAACTCTTCAGACACCATCATAAACAGCACGGACTCCACCCTTCCAAGCCTTCAACACTTTGAATCCCTGCTTGATCCATCCAACCCCAACTTCTTACAGGACTACCACACCCACGATGTGAGGCTGTTCCCCCCACTGCAGCTACCCTGCACATGAACACCAATCTCTGTCTACCTTCCCTTCCCTCCACCGCATCTCCCTGTACCTAAACACCAATCTTTCAACACCCACTACCTTGTATCACAGAGTTACAATGGCACCGAGACGACTGATGCACACCACCTACCACCATTAACTGATTGTGAACCGAGTGCCACAAGATTCTTGTGCCTGGCTGACTTTATCCATAGGGTGGGACTTTATTGAAACTGTTTTACATTAATGAGTAATCATGGCATACAAATATATGGCAATATCAACCTGCCACAGCTTAGAACATATTTTGACACCACAAACACACAGCTGGTTGTATCACTGCATCTCAAGCTGCCATCCAGAAATTGAAATTTCACATTCTACCGAATTGAGTCACCCTGGTGCATCACTTTTCCTGCTGTAATGGGCTCCATAAAAGGTGACACACAAGGCTGCTGCATAAAATAAAGGCACATGGTGTTACAGGTAATGTATGAGCATGGATAGAGGATCGGTTAACTGACAGAAAGCAAAGAGTGGGGATAAATGGGTGTTTTTCTGGTTGGCGATCAGTGGCTAGTGGTGTGCCTCAGGGATCAGTGTTGGGTCTGCAATTGTGTACAATTTACATAGATGATCTGGAGTTGGGGACCAAGTGTAATGTGTCAAAGTTCACAGAAGATGAGTGGTAGAGCCAAGTGTGCAGAGGACACTACACGTCTGTAGAGGGACATAGATGGTTTAAGTGAGTGGGCAAGGGTCTGGCAGATGGAGTTCAATGTTGATAAATGTGAGGTCATCCATTTTGGTAGGAATAACGGCAAAATGGACTTTTATTTAAATTTTTTAAAATTGTGCTTGTGCATGAACCGCAAAAAAGTTGGTTTGCAGGTGCAGCAAGTAATTAAGAAGGTAAGTGGAATTCTGTGCTTCATTGTGAGAGGGATGGAGTTTAAAAACAGGGTGGTTATGGTGCAGCTGTTTGGGTGCTGGTGAGGCCACACCTGGAGTACAATGTACAGTTTTGACCTCCTTACTCGAGAAAGGATTTACTGAGACTGGAGAGGGTGCAGAGAAGATTCACTAGGTTGATTCCAGAGTTGAGAAGATTAGCTTATGAGGAGAGACTAAATAGACTGGGACAATACTCATTAAAATTTAGAAGGATAAGGGAGGATCTTATAGAAATATATAAAATTATGAAGGGAATAGATAGGAAAGCAGGGAGATTGTCTCCACTGGCGGGTAAAACTAGAACGAGAGGGCATGTCCTCAAAATAATGGGGAGCAGTTTAGGACTGAGTTGAGGAGGAACTTCTTCACCCAAATGAATTCCTTGTCCAGCGAAGCAGTTGAGTCTACCTCGTTGAATGCTTTTAAGGCAAAGGTAGATAGATTTTTGAACAGTAAAGGAATAAAAGGTTACGGAGAGCAGCCAGGTAAGTGGAGCTAAACCCACAAAAAAATCAGCCATGATCTTATTGAATGGCGGAGCAGGCCCGAGGGGCCAGATGGCCTACTCCTGCTCCTAGTTTTTATGTTCTTATTACATTCATAAATTTCCCCCCTTTGGGTGAGAAATTGGGCTTGGTGGTGTTTGTTATTTGGATGCTATGAAAGATCCAAAATGGCATCCACTGTGTTTTCACATGTTTCTGATGTGAAGCATGCCAGCCTCCACCTTTATGGAGGCATTACATGCATGTAGCTAATGTCTGTTAGATGTTAACATCTAACATCGATTCAGAGTAGAGCTGACACCTGAAATGATGAATAGTTGGGCAGACTGGCTTGTTTCCACTGGAGTTTAGAAGAGTGAGAGATGTCTTGATTGAAGCATATAAAATTTTGAACAGCCATAACAAGGTGGGCTTGGAAAGTGTAGCCATGCCACCAAGGCCAGGCTTCATTTGAACTGCAGTTTATTTGGATAACCAAAAGCGCTGCAGCGTACACTGCTTGTGTCCTAGCCCAGGGACCATTGGACATGTCAGTTGTTGCACGTTTTACTATGGGCGTAAAACGCGTTTATTGGAGTGTATTAACACGCCTCCGAGTTCGACGTGTGCTTAACACTGCTAGGCTCTGTTCTATGTAATTATTTAGCTCTGGAGTCGCCAGTTGCCGTATAGGCAACGTCACAAGTATTCCAAGGTCAAGTTCAAAGTAATAAAGACGATACACCGATTAGTAAAGTTCAAACGATCAATATTTATTATACAGTTATAATAAATACTCATGCACACTAAGAGACTAAGCTATAACTAAACTTAAGCAAACAGAATACTTATCTAACAGGAACAGGCAAGGTCAGAGAACGAGGCCTTCGTCCTGGTTTTGTCTGCAGCCTTCAGCAAGCGTTCTGGTACTTGGGAGTCTAGTGGGCTTGGATCGCGTAGCGAGCGTTGAACTTACGGTTTCGGCGGCTGGTGCTCAACGGCTGGAGTCAGGATGCGAGATGTCAGTCAGAGCCGGAGCACGGGTTTAACAGACCGGACAACACGAGGTCCCTATCTTTATAGGGGTTCCATTGTCCTTCCCTCTTCTCGGGCGGGCTCTACCTATTGGATCAATTTCTTATCGATACTGGATTAATTCCCCAATGCGAGGGGGTCTCCGTGATGGAGGGGGCGTTTCTTATGTCCTTTTGTTTGGAGGTTTCTGGTGCCTCGATGTCTGGGTCTTGATTAGAATGTGTCCATTCAGAACCAAATGTATCTATTGTGTGGGTGTTCAAGTCTGATGGCCTCATTAGCATGCAAAGCGTTTTGCCATTTGCACCTAGCTAAGGTCTTTTCACCTGAGCCCAAACTGGTTTCTGCTGCTGCAGAATGCAAACTGCTCTTTGCAGACTGCTGTTCTGGCTAAACTGTCTGTTTCCCAGCAGTCTTCCATTTTAGTTTGGCTCAGTGTCCATTTTGCGTGGCCAGCATGGCTACATTCCCTCCTTGTGATCCTCACAATCATACTATTGTGAAGGATCACCTATGTACTTTGCCTTCCTTGTGTTCTGACCTCTTGCCAGTTCCTGTTCTACTCTGTTCTAAACTATGGGAAGAAGAGAAAAAAAATTTTAACTAACATTTCTACTTGGCCCTATGTCAAAGGGGACATGCATTACTACAATTGGGAACCTCTACCTATCACTATTAACCTTAACCTTAACTTAAACATTTAATCACTCTAAAATCTTAACCATTCACACCACAACATCACACTTCCCAACTCGGCAGTCGAGTATGGAACAATATAATACATGGCTGAATTTTATTTACAGAGTGTTGTAATCAGTGAGGGGTTGAGGGGTTTGGTGGAATCCGAAGATGGGGGATTGCACTCTATAGATGGGTGAGGTGCTGGAACGAGAGGCTCTCCTCTTCCATTTCCTCAACCTGAGGGTCTGCACTAGGACGATGAGGATCGCGATCACCAACAGTGATTCGATTATGTAGGACATGGAGTACCACGTCATGAATTTAGTACACCAGGTCTGAACCTCGCTGATCAGAGCTGAGCACTGGGGGTTTGTTGTACTAACATTTACGGTGGGGGTTGTGGGGGAAACGTGTCTTGTTTCCACACATATACATATGACATTAAACAGTAATAAGTGGGCTTCCATCATTTTGCTGTTCTTCTTCTTTCTCTTCCTTCTTCCTCCGGTATTGACAATCCTGGCTTCGACTTCTGTCTCGTCCTTTGAAACCTTTGGGATCAAGCACAGTATCTGTCAATACACAGTTTAAGACCTTTACTTGTTAGTGCATCTGTCTTTCAAAACCCAATTGACCCTTTAAAATGACTGGCTAAGTCACACCCTGTGACTCCCCTCATTTTTTTTTTTCAAAAAGCGAATTTAAAGACCAGCATACACCTAACAATCCTTCCTTCTGCGAGCCGTCTCGCAGGCTTTGCTGATTTACCATCCGAATGTTCCCGGATGTAAATAGCATGTGGGATGGCGGCCGAAGGGCTACCTAACGTAAAATGAAAACAAACTTGGAAACAAACATCCGAATGAGTTGCGTATGGGCCGCTACGGGTACGAGTTGGATGGGATCCCCGGGTAGGGCGTGCTGTGCCATACCCGAGCTTGGCTGACCAAGGGTGGGTTCTCAGACAGGGCGGGTCCTCAGTGCCGTTTGTCCACTGCCTGAGTAACCTGGAAAAAACGGGTACGAATGTGTTGACCATGACTTGCAGTCTCTATTTCGCCGAATAGAGGGGCACCTTAAAAAAAAAACCATGGGAGCCAAGATGCTCCAACTGAGGACATGAGCTGGTCTTCAGATATTTTAGACGATACGGTGAGCTGCTCACCAGGCTGTCACAAGTGTTACAACTTTGGAAAAGATCTCCAATCAAACCGAAGTTCTCAAAAGTATCTGCGGACAAGCTAACGTGTATGTGAGGTGGTCACAATCTTTTCAGCTGAAAAGAAGATGTCCATCCTCCAGCTGAACAATGTACAATCCTGAGACAAACAAACATAAAACGAAGACAAACATACGTGCAGGTTCCATCAGAAAGGACATCGTTTCCCTCAAACGACTCCTATCTTGCATCATCTGGACACCTCACTTTGATTCTGCCTCTGTGAACAGGGTCACAAAGGGGTTGCCGTGTCGGGAGTCAGACACCGTGTCGTCCTGCTCTCCCGGATCCCACACCCTTGTGTGGATCAGGCATGCTATTTTGGAATTGTGTGACCGGGGGTCACTCTCGTCATTGCGGACAAGTCTGTATGAATTGTCCCTGTGCCATTGTGTAGTGTCGAGTGTGTTGTCGGGGTAGTCGGGGTTGGGTGGTGGTTCTGGATATTTGAGGTAGGTGACTTCCATGGGGTCACTGGAGTCGGGGTCGTAGTTGGTGCAGTGTGGGCTGTATGGCTGTGTGGTGTCGCTGTCTTCAGAGTCAGTGTCAGTCCTGCTGTCTCTGCTGTGGCAGCTTGTGGGCGTGTCGGGGCGTGGTCTGTTGTGGTCTGTGGGCGGAGTCGTGGGCGAGTCCGTTGATGAACTGGTCTGTGAGGGGGATGGTGGAAAAGTGTCTCTGGTGGGCGGGGTGTAGTGTTCTGCTGCATCCAGCAGGACATGGTGAGCATGGTTGGCCTGTGTTCCATATGCCTTTAACTGGTTTATATGGAACCACGCGGTCTTCCCATTAGGATATTTTATTCTGTAAACGGAGGGGCTAATTTTGTCCGAAATTGAGTAGGGACCGGAATATTTTGGAGCCAAAAAACTGCTGGGGTTATAAACAGATAACATTACCTGTTGCCCAACCTGGAATTCTGTGGTGTGGACGGTCTTATTGAAACAGGCAGTCCGTTGCTGTCGGCGTTTCCCTAGCTGGACTGCGGCTGCGAGCTGTGCAGACCTCACAGTCTCAACTAGATCTTTAACTGCCTTTTCATGTGTGAGGGCCGTCACTTCGGGGCTTGTCATGTCCAGTCCTAAAAGGAATTCTGTACCTTTCATAGGGCGTCCGGTCATGAGTGTGTGTGGTGTGTATCCTGTCGATGTGGAGACAGTGTTCCTTATGAACATAAGTGCAAATGGGAGCACTGAATCCCATGTGGAATTATTCTCTTGAACCATTTTCCTAAGGGTAGTTTTTAGGGTCCGATTCATGCACTCCACAATCCCGCTGGACTGTGGATGATACGCAATATGGAAGTTCTGTTTGATTCCGAATATTGTCAGGACGTTCCTCATGACCCGTCCTGTAAAGTGAGATCCCTGGTCCGAATCGATACTTCGGGGTAAACCTCATCTCGTGAAGATGTGGTGGGTCAGGATCTTTGCAGCTGTCTTTGCTGTATTTGTTCGTGAGGGAAATGCCTCTACCCACTTGGTAAAGGTATCTATCACCACCAGAACGTATTTATAGCCATTCCTGCAAGGGGGCAATGGACCTATAAAGTCGATCTGGAGGTTTGTCCAAGGGCCGTTAACTGGGCGAGTATGCCGAAGTTGTGCTTTCTTAGAATACCGCTCCGGGTTATTCTGAGCACAAATCAGGCAATTCTCTATGTAGTGCGTTACATCATTCCTGAGATTAGGCCACCAACAGAGTTGCCTGAGGTGCCTCGTTGTTGCATCAATTCCCTGATGCCCGTGTCCGTCATGGAACAAGGCAATCATCTGATTCCTGTCCTGCTGTGGGACCACATAAAGTTGGTCCTTAATGATCACACCCTCATGTGTGGTCAGTGCGTGTTTAAAGTGCTCGTAAGCAGGCACAAAGTTTCCCTTGAAAACCTCCCTGAGGTCTCCGTCCTGTTTCTGTGCTGCCACGAGATCTTTAATATCAGTCTGTGGGACTTGGACTGCGCTCACAGGGGCGCTAGCTGGTGCGCTAGCTGGGGGGGTCCATAAGTGTCCTCTCCTAGAACCTGCCTTAGCCAACGCGTCGGCTTTTACATTCCCAGGGGGTGATGACCTATGGTGGCTGCGAACTTTTATAATGCCGAAGGTCCTGTCCTTCGCTTTCTCTAGGATATGCTGGAGTAAGGGGGCTGATGGAAGGGGTTTTCCGTCTGCGGAGACAAAACCTCGTGTCCTCCACAGGGGCAGAAAATCTGTTAGGCTATTGCATACATATAAGCTGTCTGAATATATGTCCGCTGGGCTGGGGAAAGAATCGGGGTGGTCCACTATGTACGCTATGGCTGCTAGCTCTGCTGCCTGCGCGCCTAAGTGACCTGGTAACTTAAGAGCTATCTCTTCGAGAGCGCGCCCCTGCGCGTCCTCTACATAGATGCCGCATCCTGTGATACGCTCACCATTTAAAACTGTGGAGGAACCGTCTACATAAATCCTCAAGGGTCCACACGTGTCTGTGGGCTGGGGGCTTTGTTTCGGGTTCCCTATCTTCCTGGAGGGTGTTTTTGCTAAAAAGGGTCCTGTGTTATGCAGGGGAGCTACAATTTCACAGTCATGGGGCTGTCCGGGGTATTGGAGGTTGTCTGCTAAGTATGTGTGTGTGCGTGTCCGTTTTACTGTAATGTCCCGTCCTTGTAAAAGTAGGGTCCACCTAGCTGCCCTAATCTGGCTAACTGAACCGTCCTTCAGTCGACCGTCTAGTAGTAGCTGTGTGGGTGTATGTTCGGTCAGAATAGTAATGGGGTTGAGTCCGGTGATGTATGAGAAATACTGCACTGCCCAGAAGACAGCAAGGAGGTGCCTCTCACAGGCTGAAAATCCTTGTTCTACCGGGTCTAACAGTCGGGAGGCATAAGCCACTGGTCTTAGCTGCTCGTGCCGTTCCTGAAGCAACACGGCCGAGAGGGTCAGATCGGTGCTCGCTACCTCTATTGCGTACGGTGAAAGTTGGTCGGGGACTAGCAGCGCGGGTGCTGCACTAAGGGCTCGTTTCAACTCTTCCACAGCGCCTGTATGCTGCGGAAGCCATTCCCAGGGGGCTCCTTTCTTAAGGAGGTCTGAAAGTGGGGCGGCTTTTGTCGCGCATCCGTCTATGTGGTTCCGACAATAGCCAACCAGTCCTAAAAACGACCGGAGGGCTGATACATTCTGGGGAAGGGGCAATTTGACAATCGAATCAATTCTTTTGAATTCGATCTCGCGTTTGCCGTGCGTGATGACTGATCCCAAATACATCACTTTACTTTCCAATATTTGGGCCTTTTTCGGGTTAACTTTACAGCCAATTTCAGTTAAGAGTTCCAGGAGTTCGGCCAGAAGCGAAATGTGCTCTGCCTTTGTGTCTGTCTGCAGTAGTAGGTCGTCTACATACTGTACCAGACATTCGGGTCGGGAAAATTTTTCTAATCCACTTGCCAGCTGTCGGTGGAAAATGGAGGGTGAATTGTGGAATCCTTGTGGGAGGCATGTCCACGTGTACTGCTGTGTTTTAAAAGTGAATGCGAATTTGTATTGGCACGCTTTTGCCAATGGTATTGACCAGAATCCATTACTGATGTCCAATACCGTGAAGTACTTGGCGTTGAGACCCTGCTTGAGCATGGTCTCGGGACTAGTAGCTACCGTTGGGGCTACTGCGGGGGTTACTTTATTGAGTTCCCGATAATCGATGGTCAGACGCCATGATCCATCGGGCTTCCTCACTGGCCAAATAGGGGCATTGTTGGTGGAGGCTACCGTTCTCAGTACACCTTGGTCCAACAAGCTGCCTATAACTTTTTCTATTTCCACCTCTGCCTCGAGGGGAAATCTATACTGCTTTTGCGGTCGGGGGTCCTGTCCGGTAACATGAACTTGTCCAGTCATTCTGCCACAGTCATGACGGTGACTTGCAAATGCTGTCCTGTGTTTGTTCAGTAGGGCCTTAATTTGTCTGTCGGTGTGGAGTGTAGTCAGGTCGAATGAGTACTCTCCCACTGCGCTAATCCGATTAGCGTAGTCTCCTACTGTGAGGGTGGCTGGGGCTCTGTCTGATCTCGCCATTCGCCAGACACACTGGTTCACTGGGTCGAACGACAAGCTGTGAGCGTTCATAAAATCTATCCCCAGGATGTGCTCTGCTGTCCGGGGAAGATTTACTAAAACTACGGGGTGCCTTGTGCTAATGTTCCCTAGCTGAATTGCTATGGGTGCTGTAATGTGTCCCTGCTGCGAGTGTCCGGTGAACCCGCTAAGTGTGATGGTGGAGGTGGTCGGCCACGTGTCTGCGTGTGCCGTGGTTGTGGAGTTAATGGTGGTGCGGGATCCTCCTGTGTCCCACAGTAACTCTATGGGCTTCCCTTTGACTTTTGCCGTGACTACGGGCCTCCCTGATGAGTCCCATAGTGTGTCACAGACCCAAGTGGGGGAGCCCGAACACCGTCAGTTCGTCTCGTCCACATTGGTGGGTCCTGACTGTACTGCTACATTGTGGATGGGTTTTGCTTTGTTGCGGTTCAGAGTGCCTGTCTGCTGGCCTCTCTGAGATCGCTGGGGTGCTTGGCACTCTTTTGCCCAATGCCCTAACTGTCCACAGTTATAGCATTCCTGTCCTTTCTGCTGAGGGCTGCTCTTGCCTTCATTTACCCATGCGGGCTTCTGGTGCTCTCTGACTGCTTGGATATCTGCAGCAGCCTGAGCCTCTTCTGGGGATCTAACTTTTCCTTTTGCCTGAAGCGATTGCTCCCAAGCGCGGGACAATCTTTTCAGGACCCATTTTTCGTTATGGGCCTCTTCTGAGGGGTCGTAACTATTGCAAGCGCTCTGTCCTGCTTCTGTTGCGTGTGAGATAATTGTGCGCGTCCACTTAACCATGTTTTCGCGGGTTAAATGCGCTCTATCTAGCTGTCCGAAAACTGCGCTGAAATGAATCCACAGCCTTCCTGCGAATGCTGTGGGGTGTTCGGATCTCTTCTGCCTGCACTTATTCAATCCTTCTACGGGGTCACCTCTATTGTACCCGATGGCATCTAAAATGGCAGTGTGCATCTCCTCTAGGCTGCCTCCTGCCACGTTTTGTGGGTCGGGGAGGGCTGCCACTACACTCTGGTCTAAGCTCAGCACGGTGAGCTTAACCTGCTCTCTCTCATCCAGGCCGTACATGGTAGCCTGCTGTTTTACTTTAGCGAAAAACTGGTGGGGGTCTGCGGTGGGGAGGAACGGAGTGATCTTTTCACAAGCGTCCCTTAGCTGGGTTACTGTTAAAGGGGTGGTGTAAGTTATGTCTGGGGCGCCTTCTGATTCGGCTTTCCTCTGTGTGGTTACGGGATTCATGGGTGCGGTTATGATCTGAGCTGTGGGGGGTTGGGGTGCCTGTCGTTTCTGCTGAGCTGCTGGCGCACATGTTCCCTGAACATAACGCTGCGCTGTCTCGCTTAATTCCTGCCAATCTGGGGCGTTTTCCCCATCTAACTGAGCTCCAAAGGTGCTTTGGAAGCCATTCTGCACCGAAAGCAGAGATTGCAATTCCGCAATCTGTTTCCTGCATTTCGCGTGGTCAACTGTGCTTTGTCTTTGTTCGGTCGTTGCAGCATGGAGTGCTCTCAAAGCTGCTTTGAGATCAGAACATTGCCTCTGCAATGCCTCCACCTGCTTTTCCGATTCCTGTCTTATCAGAACGGCACGTTGCACGTCCTGATAGGCTTTCTCATACTGGGTCTGGGAACTGTTCAGATGAGCTAGACAAGACTGGTGAGCCCTCTTGGCATCATCCACCTCTCTACCCTTCTCTGCCAACTTCCCTTTTAATTCCAGGTTTTCTTTCTCGATGTCCCTGACATCGACCTTACTCATTCGGTTCCTTTCCTCTAAATCTGCCCGGAGCGTCCTGATGACCTCCTCTGCGCCTCGCAACTGTGCCAAGCAGGACACAATCGCCATCGGCTTGCGTGCTTTACCTAAACTCTTTTTGTGTATTTGAGAGAGGTTCTCCCACCAAGTATGACCTATACTTCCGGGACCTGTCTCCTCATTTGCACAAAACTCTTTCCAAAGGGGCCATCCCTTTCCTTGTAAATATTTGCGGAGTTCCAGCTCCCACGTGGGACACTGGCCTACTCTGCTACTGCTGCTGGTCGCTGCGACCACAAACTTTGCTGGATCCATCAGACGTTCCATTGCCTGCATGGCCATTTCCTCTGACTCTCTTTTTATAATTTGGAACAGGGGGTTGTTGGGGTGGTGTTTCGTGAAAAGGGTACGGCTTACGCTATTTTCCGATCACAAAACTACCGAAAGTTTGTCGCAACAAAAAGCTTTCAGTTTTACCTTACAGCCCTGTTAGTACGCATGCACTAAACACACTTCCGAATTTCGCTTATTACTTTGAACTTGACCTTGGAATACTTGTGACGTTGCCTATACGGCAACTGGCGACTCCAGAGCTAAATAATTACATAGAACAGAGCCTAGCAGTGTTAAGCACACGTCGAACTCGGAGGCGTGTTAATACACTCCAATAAACGCGTTTTACGCCCATAGTAAAACGTGCAACATTTAGTGGCGACATCCGACTATGGGCGTAAAACGCGTTTATTGGAGTGTATTAACACGCCTCCGAGTTCGACGTGTGCTTAACACTGCTAGGCTCTGTTCTATGTAATTATTTAGCTCTGGAGTCGCCAGTTGCCGTATAGGCAACGTCACAAGTATTCCAAGGTCAAGTTCAAAGTAATAAAGACGATACACCGATTAGTAAAGTTCAAACGATCAATATTTATTATACAGTTATAATAAATACTCATGCACACTAAGAGACTAAGCTATAACTAAACTTAAGCAAACAGAATACTTATCTAACAGGAACAGGCAAGGTCAGAGAACGAGGCCTTCGTCCTGGTTTTGTCTGCAGCCTTCAGCAAGCGTTCTGGTACTTGGGAGTCTAGTGGGCTTGGATCGCGTAGCGAGCGTTGAACTTACGGTTTCGGCGGCTGGTGCTCAACGGCTGGAGTCAGGATGCGAGATGTCAGTCAGAGCCGGAGCACGGGTTTAACAGACCGGACAACACGAGGTCCCTATCTTTTATAGGGGTTCCATTGTCCTTCCCTCTTCTCGGGCGGGCTCTACCTATTGGATCAATTTCTTATCGATACTGGATTAATTCCCCAATGCGAGGGGGTCTCCGTGATGGAGGGGGCGTTTCTTATGTCCTTTTGTTTGGAGGTTTCTGGTGCCTCGATGTCTGGGTCTTGATTAGAATGTGTCCATTCAGAACCAAATGTATCTATTGTGTGGGTGTTCAAGTCTGATGGCCTCATTAGCATGCAAAGCGTTTTGCCATTTGCACCTAGCTAAGGTCTTTTCACCTGAGCCCAAACTGGTTTCTGCTGCTGCAGAATGCAAACTGCTCTTTGCAGACTGCTGTTCTGGCTAAACTGTCTGTTTCCCAGCAGTCTTCCATTTTAGTTTGGCTCAGTGTCCATTTTGCGTGGCCAGCATGGCTACACAGTCCAGGTCTGGGCTACAGGTTTTAAACTCCCGCTGAATAGTTCCTCTTGGGGGAGCCTCCACCCACTCAATGGGGGAACTTATATTCTACGATATCCATGGGGAGATTTATCGATGATCCCCTCGTGACTTGAGTGCTTATCATAACAGAAAAGACGTTCAGCCGGATTTTCCGTTCCTAAGCGTTGATGCCAAGCCAAAATTTAAGTCAATCAGCATGCAATATTGAGTTCATGGGCGGGACAGTGGCACAGTGGTTAGTACTGCTGCCTCACAGCGCCAGGGACCTGGGTTTGATTTCTGGCCTTGGGTGACTGGAGTTTATACATTCTCCCCGTGTCTGTGTCGGTTTCCTCCGGATGATCCGGTTTCCTCCAAAAGTTCAAAGATGTGCAGGTTAGGTGGATTGGTCATTCCAATTTGCCCTCAGTGTCCCAAGGTTATGTGGGGCTACAGAAACGTGGGCTTAGGTAGGGTGCTCTTTCAGAGAGTTGGTGCACACTCGATGTGCTAAACAATCTCTTTCTGCATTGTAGGGATTCTATGATTTGATACAAGTGCTGCCATTTTCAAGCTTTATATTCCAGTCGGCACCCTGGGCGGGATTCTCTGATCCTGAGGCTAAGTGGTGACGCCGACGGAAATGCCGTCTTGTTTCCTGACGGCGTAAACACGGCCCCAGGATTAGCAATTCTGCTCCTAAAGGAGGCCAGCAGGGTGCTGGAGTGTGAGAGGGAGGATTAGATGTGCGTGTACTGTTATCATTGTGGATTCAGCCTTACTGCTGGCCAGCAATAGCCCGATTGATAGTGGCTCTAACCTCCCCTCCAGGCAATTCAAGCAAGTAAGTATATCTCTCCTTCTCCAGTGACTTCCTGCTGTTGCTGGTTATGTGCAAACTCTTCCCCAAGAGAGAGGGAAGAGTGCCATTAGTGTGCTGCAATGTAGTTAAGTGACATGGCTATCATGGATGAATAATTGTAAGTGTGGGTAAACGATGAGATTTTTAATGAAGTTTGCAAGAGCTTAAAATTTGTGAGTTGGGATACATGAACATCAGGTATGGGTCTGGGGATTGTTGGTAGATTTGACGTGGCTGAGATTTATGGTGCAGTTGAACATACGTTTACTCAACTTGAACACTCGTGTAAGATCATTAACCTTAATGTGGAACAGCACCCAGCCCTTGAAACAATACTCTTGACAAAAACTCCAGAGCAATCTGGGCCGGACGTTTCCGGCTGTTCATTGGCAGCGGGATACTCTGGTCCCGGCGGCAGTGCACCCCCACCTGTGAATTTACGGAGGCGTGGGGTGTTTTAATGGGAATTCCCAGTGACAAGCGGTTGGAGTAGAGAATTCTGCCACCAGCGAGCGGCCACCTTGCTAGCAACGGTAGTGGGGTGGACCCACAACAGAGAATCCAGCCCCTGTTCCATATGCCAACTTAATGTGTGTCAGAAGAGCACTCTGGCCCCTTAAACAGATTCAGGGCATTTTTTTTACTCCTCCAAAAGACTCCAGCACAGAAATCTGGATGCTTGCTTTCTTTCACATTCATCCATTCTTCTGTCTTTCCCATGTAAAATTCAGTTCAGAAAGGATTCCGGCACCTGCTCTTTCACAATGCCTGTCTCCTTAAAGAGGTGCGGGCTAACTTTAAATAGTGCTCGTAACATGAACTTAGGTCGCTGCTGATGTGTGCAGCTTGTCACCTGCCTGGTTAGCACAGAGCTGCATGCAGAAATCGTGATAGTGAGGCGACAGCATGAAGGAATAGGCAGCTACACTAAATGAGCATGGAGACATGGCACACTGCTATCCAATTTAGCCCCGATCATCTCTTAACGTGCTTATGTTGAAACATGGGCATTCCATATACTTTGTCCTCTTTGTGTCAGGAAACCAGATACCGTCTCTTCAAACAAACAAGGGAGAGGGGTACATTATCATGTGATCGCACCCACAGGGAGTGGATATGGGAACAAGTTTACGACCGAATGACGAAGGGTCAAGTGCCTGAACCATTCTCATCATCAATCCTTATTTAAATATCATCAATGAGCTGCCAGTGATAAAGGGCACTGATGGGCAGCTCTTTGATTACAGATCCCTGACAGAGCCAAACTTACCCAGTAAATAAAACAAGGGAGTAATCAGCAGAGTGGTGAGGGTTACAGAGAGCTGGGCATTGCAGAAGATCTGGGGGCTGCGAGTCTCCATTCCCTGTGACAGAATTTCTATTAAAAAATAATTTACGGGATGTGGGCTTTGCCGGTTAGACCAGCATTTATTGCACATTCATAGCTGCCCTTGAGAAGGTGGTGGGGAGCTGCCTTTGTGAACCACTGCAGTCACCTGAGATGCAAATAGTGCTGTTAAGGAGGGAATTCCAGGATTTTGCCCCAGCGACAGTGAAGGAACGGCGATATATTTCCAAGTCAGCGTGGTGAGTGACTTGAAGGGGAATCTCCAGGTGGTGGGGTTCCCAGGCAACTGCTGCTCTTGTCCTTCTAGATGATAATAGTTGTGGTTTGGAAGGTGCCTTGGAGAGTTAGTACAGTACATCTCATAGATGGTACACACGACTGCCACTACTTGTCGTTGGTAGAGGGATTGAATATTTGTGGAAGGAGTGCCACCAATGCGGGCTGCTTTGTCCTGGATGGTGCCACAATTCTTGAGTGTTGTTCGAGCTGCACTCATCCAGGCAGAGTTGGAGAGTATTCTATTACACTCCTGGCGTTTGCCTTGTAAATGGTTGACATGCTTTGGGGGGTCAGGAGGTGAGTTACTCGCCGTAGGATTCCTAGCCTTTGACTTGCTCTGGTAGCCATAGTATTAAAATGGATAGTCCAGTTAAGTTACTGATCAACGGTAACCCCTCAGGAGGTTGATTCTGGAGAACTCAGCGATGGTAATGCCATTGAATGTCAAGTGGAAATGGTCCAACCTTTTCTTGCAGGAGATGGTCATTGCCTGGCACTTGTGTGGCACAAATGTAACTTGCCACTTGTCAACCCAAGCCTGGATATTGTCCAGGTCTTGCTGCATTTGGACATGAGCTGCTTCTTTATCAGAGGAGTCATGAATGGTGCTGAACATTGTACAATCATCAGCGAACATCCCCACATCTGTCCTTATGATGGACGGGAGGTCACTGATAAAGCTTCTTAAGATGGTTTGGTCTAGGACACTACCGAAGGAACTCCTCAATGATATACTGGAGCAGAGATGATTGACCTCCAACCACCACAACCATCTTCCTTTCTGCCAGGTATGACTCCGACCAGTGGAGAGTTTTCCTTCTAATTCCCATTGACCTCCAGCCATTTCTTGATATCACGTGGAGTGAACCATATTGGCTGAAGACTGACATCTGTGATGCTGGAAATGTCCGTGGGAGACCGAGATGGATCATCCACTCAGCACTTCTGGTTGAAGATTGTTGCAACTGCTTCAGCCTTGTCTCTTGCACAGATGTGCTGGGCTCCTCCATCATTGCGGACGGGGATATTTGTGGAGTTGTGTAACAATGGCAATGCCTTTGAATGTCAAGGGGTGATGGTTAGATCTTCTCTTGTAGGAGATGGTCATTGCCTGGCACTTGTGTGGTGTGAATGTAACTTGGCACCTGTTGGCATTTAAGAGTCAACCACATTGCTGTGGGTCTGGAGTCACATGTAAGCCAGACCAGGTAACAATAGCAGATTTCCTTCCCGAAAGGACATTAGTGAACCAGATGGGCTTGTATGACAATCGACAATGGTTTAATGACCATAATTAGACTTTAATTCCAGATATTTTCTCTAGTTTAAATTCCACCACCTGCCATGCTGGGATTTGAACTCGGATCCCCAGATCATTACCCTGTGTCTCTGGATTACTAATCCAGTGACAATACCACAACGTCGCCACCTCCCCTAATAACATAACGATGCTTATATGAATTAGAAATATATGATAAAATTCAGTTTGGATTTAAGTAAAGGTCAAAGAAAATATTCTTTCAGGTAGATCGCTGGACATTGCTGCAACTCATAGGTTATTTAATTTTTTTTTAACCTGACGTAGCCTCAGGTCGATTCGAATAGTGAAACAATACGTGGGCATATTTTAAAATAAAAAATGTATCACACCATTTTTACATCCAATTTTCAGTTTAGCATTGAGTTCAGTAAATGAATACTTCTGGATGGTATTTCAGCTAATCTGGACATTTACATGCTATAAGGCATTAAACGGCTTTATAATTATATGTTAAATGTTTGAATTCCTGCAGATCTATGTTCATGGTGGGGGACTGACTCTGAGAACAACAATGAATACGCACAAAATAAGGCATATTATAGAAAGAGATAACTAGTTGCTGTGGGCAGCACGGTAGCATGGTGGTTAGCATAAATGCTTCACAGCTCCAGGGTCCCAGGTTTGATTCCCGGCTGGGTCACTGTCTGTGCGGAGTCTGCACGTCCTCCCCGTGTGTGCGTGGGTTTCCTCCGGGTGCTCCGGTTTCCTCCCACAGTCCAAAGATGTGCGGGTTAGGTGGATTGGCCATGCTAAATTGCCCCTAGTGTCCTAAAAAGTAAGGTTAAGGGGTGGGGGGTTGTTGGGTTACGGGTATAGGGTGGATACATGGGTTTGAGTAGGGTGATCATGGCTCGGCACAACATCGAGGGCCGAAGGGCCTGTTCTGTGCTGTACTGTTCTATGTTCTATTATAGTCCATAAATTCTGAAGGGTCAGGTTTTAGGCAAATGGGGTGGGGGTGGGGGTGGGGGAAGAGAAATGGGAGTGACGTATGATATGTTCACTATGCCACTGTGGGGATAATAATAATAATCTTTAATGTCACAAGTAGGCTTACATTAACACTACAATTAAGTTACTGTGAAAAGCCCCTAGTCGCCACATTCCGGCGCCTGTTCGGGTACATGGAGGGAGAATTCAGAATGTCTAAATTACCAGACAACACGGGGGTGATTCTCCAAAATGGAGCCCAAGTGTTCACGCCGTCGTGAACGCCGTCGCGTTTCACAACGGCGTGAAACAGGCATGGGGACGACCAATTGGGGCCAGTATGGCACTGGAGCGGTTCACGCAGCTCCAGCCTCCTTTCCCGGTGCCAAATTGGCACCGTGACAACCCGCGCATGCGCAGTTGGGCCGCGCCAAACTGTGCATGTGCGGGGGACTTCTTCGGCGTGCCGGCCCCAACTCAACATGGCGTCGGTGTTCAGGGGCTGGCCACGCAAGAAAGTAGGCCCGGGGGGAGAGGCTAGCCCGCTGATCGGTGGGTCCCCAATCGCGGGCCAGACCCCATCGGAGGCCCCCCACCCCCGGTGAAGTATGGCTTTTCCCCGCCCCAAAGGGCACCCCCCTGACAATATGGGCAGCGTTCCCGCGGCAGCGACCAGGGTTGAACGGCGCCGGCGGGACTCTGTCGTTTCCGCGCGGCCGCTGGCCCTTCTGGGTCGGAGAATCGGCGGCCCCGCTGATTCCAGTGGCCCGCGGCTGGCGCTGCTTCAAATGCACCAGCGCAAATGGCGGCGATTCTCCGCACCTCGGAAAACCCAGCGCCGGCGTCAGAGCATCGTGGCGTGGTTGCGCCGATTCTCCGGCCCGGCGCAGGGCTTGGAGAATTGCCTCCCACAACGTACAGGACTTGTGGGAGGAAACCGGAGCACCCGAAGGAAACCTATGCAGGGAGAACATGCAGACTCCACACAGGCAGTGACCCAAGTCAGAAATCTTACCTGGGACCTGGCGCTATGAAGCAAAAATGCCAACCACTGTGCTACCGTGTCGCTACAAGTACAAAGGGCCACAATATTGGGCCTCAAACATCGTTAAGATCAGCCCTGTGTAGGAGGAAGAGATCATTGACACGGTGTGAAGCAAGATTTAGTTGCTCCTTAGGTTGCAGAGGCCTTCTGAGTAAAGTGAATACTGGGGAATTGTGTTTAGTGGGCAGAAGGGAGATCAGAAATGGAGAAGTGACCGGGGGTTTGGGGAGCTTATTGGTGGGCGATTGATAAGGGGCCAGCGGGAATGGAGAGGGATTAGTGACCCAGTGATCTATCAGAGGAAAGATGAAAATTAAAAAAAATAAAATCGCTTTATTGTCACGAGTAGGCTTCAATGAAGCTACTGTGAAAAGCCCCTAGTCGCCACATTCCGGTGCCTGTCCGGGGAGGCTGCTACGGGAAGATACTGCAAGGGATACAGTTCTAAGCCATGGCATCAGCCACTTTGTTGATCCTCACCACAATGCGGAAGGTTTATGCATTGTTTGCCTGGGTAATGTTTTAACCTTTTCACTTTCAATCTGATTTTTATATTTCTGACTGACTTCGATGGGTGTGATCTGTATTGGCCTCTTGTGTTTTAATTTACAAACAAGAGATTCCAACTATTGTTGAAATTATACTGAACATGTGCCGTCATTTTTAATTTATGAGGATATATAAGTTGAACAATATGTCTGAGTTCTGTATTCACTAAATCTTAGCCTTGATACCGTCTATTTTGGTTTCAAATTCTACAACAGTATCAGTCTTCAAATTTGACAGCTTTCGTCCCATCGATCTCTATGAGTTACATCCTTGAGAACAATAGCAAGCAAAAACCCTGCATCCTTAAAGTGATGAGAGTTTTAACAACGGTGTGAACCAGTCAAAATCAATACATCTTCAACCAAATTGTGAGTGTTAGTCAGGCTATCATTTCAATAGTTTTGTTTCAATGTTCTCAAAGGAAAACAGCAGGCTTCAGATAATTTATATTCAACACGTGAAATACGCGTTCGATTTCAGCTCGAGTCATTATTTATTATCTTTTGATGCTGATAGAAACATTATAGGACAGATGAGTAGAAATGGAGCAGTCAGTGATGAAATTGTTCATATTCAGTAATTGCTGTCATGGGCTACCATCCAAACGCAAATAATTATTTATGTTACATACACCAAAAATTGTCGGCTATTCCAAAGTCACATCTGATCATTTTACTTACGGTTTGGAGAATGATGCTCATTTGACAAGTTAACACACTGACTGTCCTCTCCTATCTCCATCTTTGATATATTCCCCCTTTCATTGCGATGTTTCCATTTCAACCTCCTCTCGAATGAGTATCTCTTGGACCGCTTTCTCCTGTTCCAAGTCAGCATTCACTTCAAGCACTATCATCATTAGCTTTCGAGCCCTTCTTTTAATAGAATCACAGAATTCCAACAGTGAGAAGGAGGCCGTTCAGCCCATCAAGCCTGCACCGATCCTCTGAAGGAGCACCCACTTACCCACACCCACTCCCCGCTCTATTACCATAACCTAATCTGTACATCCTTGGACATGAAGGGAAACTATATCATGACCAATCCACCTGACCTGTTAATCTTTGGCCTGTGCGAGGAAACCGGAACACCCGGAGGAAACCTATGCAGACACGGGGGGAATGTGCAAATTCCACACAGACAGTCACCCAAGGTCGGAATTGAACTCGGATCCCTGGTGCTGTGAGGAATCAGTGCTAACCACTATGCCACCATGTCTGATCGTGCATTTTTGCAGCTTATTCTCGAGCAGGGCTATCTCACGATCCATTACATTAGTTAATCGGACTGAACAAAACTGAGGGCGCTGTTTGGAAGTAATTGATTCTGAGCCAAGGAGCTGGGGAGAGCATGAACTAAAGTTGACATAGATGGGTGATTGGGGCAGAGTAATGAGAGTTGAAAAAAAATAAGTTGAGAGAAGGAATGTTAGGCTGGTGTTGAAAAGCAACGTGGAGGTAGGTTTTGGTGATACTGAATGAAGCTCTCAGAAACATAATGGAAAAATCAAAGTTGTGAAGGAGAAACCTTAGAGACATGAAACAGTCAATAATCTTTAAAATACAGACGTGAAAACTGGTTTATTAATCCCTAAATTACATAAGTGGAAAGAGACTCATAGAAAGTGGAGAGTGGGATGGTGGGGGGATGGAATTAGGTAACCTTTCAATGAAGCAGGCAGGTGGAAAAAGGATCTTCAACTTACAGAATTTATTTTGCATTGAAAGGGCATCTCAAATTGTTTCATTGGCTCTTAAAAGTGGTCACTGATACTTGGCTGGATTCTCTGGTCCCCACAACCATGTGTTTCTCAGCGGTGTGCCGTTCGCTGATGGCGGGAATCTCGCTTCCTCCCGCTTGTCAATGGGATTTCCCATTGAAGTCACCCTATGCCGCCGGGAAACCCACGGGTGGGGGTGCGCTGCTAACTTGGGAAAAGAGAATCCCAATGGCTGGAAAATTCCAGAGATTATGTAGCCAAATGCAGTCGCCAGTTTGAATACCCAGTTTTATGAATAGCATAAAACAACAACGAGGCAGACTATCAGATTACTAGTTTCGCCGATGTTGATTGAGACATAGTCACCATGATGCCATTGGACTGCAGCAGAACACTTTCTTTCGGGAGTGTTATCGGGCCTTTTAGAGCCACCTAACTCCGAACAAAAGGTCTCATTGTGCCTCAGGTGCTATAGTCGTCATGATGTCGGTGGGTCAACTGCTTCCTCACCCTCACTGCTTGAAGTCTGAGCTATTTTGAGCCTCAAGCCTCATTCACATGCCACTGACAAGCTGGCAGCATCAGGCAAATACCCCAACACAGTTCAATGGTTCTGTATAGTGGCAATCATAAAATAAATGCTGATGCTTTGAAAATAAACTCTTGTTCCTCCTTCAGACACACTCTCTGCATTTGACAAGTGTGTAGATTAGCTAACTCCAAAGCTATTTCTAAACAAGTTTAAAGAGTGGTTGGCAGTCCAAGCTCTCAGGACATATCAATATAGAAAATGCGATTTGAGGAAAGGCAATATCACAACAGATTGTGAATTACAGTTTTCACCCACCAACAGACCTCTAAATGTGCTAATGGAGCCTTCTCACGCTTACTTGAAATTCCTCATGTTCAGGGTCAATCAATGAGTAAAGTCAAAATGTTAAAATCTGGGAAACAGCCTTAAGGACAAGAACATACAGCTCTCGAAATAATAAACCTTTGTGATGAGAAAGCTGAGTCAAGAAGATAAGCAAATATGATAGAAAGGTCACGTAACCATGGAAACAGACATTTTAAGTATCCAAAAGAAGGAACATTTCTCCAGCAAACAAAATGAATTTAGATGCGACAGTTCAAGATGTGATTACATTGTTTAGAAATCTATGCTGATGTTAAAAAATAAAATAGCTTTCATTATCAACCACATTAACTCTGAAAGTTAATGTAACAAATGGTGTGAAGAGGTTTGAGGCTCCTCGGGACATATACTTACTGCTGGCTGGAATGCACAGGATTATTTAATAACTAAGGGATGCCTGTTAATTGGATGGACCAAATTTGACAAATTTGCCCTTTGAAAAGTTAGTTCTTCATGCCATGGTACATTTCTCTGCATTCAGACCTCTTTTGAGTGTTTATTTGGGGCTGAGATGGCTCCAAGTTGATAGGTTGAATTTTAGCACTTGGACCAACTTGCAACAGGTGACGGTAGCAGCAAAACAGGAACCTGGGAGTCCATGGAGCAGGTTTTCTCATGATTTATCAACAGCCATGCATTTTCCAATTAATCGGATATGATCAAGATCTATACTTGACAGTTGAGGCCAAAGTATATAACCCTGGCAAGAAACACTGGCAACTGAGAAGCAACAACCTGAGTGGTGAAGACCCAAAGAGGGAAGGCTGCTCCATGATCGGGCTCGGGTGCACTGAGGCATCCCTGCAGATCTCACTGCGGGCTATAAGGTCTCACAGAGAAATTATAGTGGGTGTGAGGGAGAAGCCGGCTTCTAAGGCCAAACAGAGGTAGCTGAAAGTTGCTGAAGAGGTGAGCAGTAGGATTCATCTGACCCATGCGCTTCCCTGATCGCTCAGAAACACACAACTCACTGAGGTCTCCAAAAGATGTAGTTGGGTTGTCACGTGGTGAGCCGGTGTTGATCCCAGAGGAAGTAGTGAAACGTCTACATCAGAGGACACTCAAAACTCTGATCAGTGAAAATAGATACTGAGCCTCAAGGGACATCCACAAAGAGAACGATTCTGAAGCAGCAAAGGGAAATATGTGAGGTTCACCATGAATGATATGATGCCCCAGGCCTTTGCAGTGATTGCCAGCTCCACCTGCATGAAACAGCAAACGTGAATCTAATTGTGTCCTGACAAATGGCCTTCCACTTAATCCACAAGTTTAAACAGGAAGCCTCACTGTAGTTGTTCAGCACTTCGCTGAAGTGCCACAAAGTGGCCTCCAGCTTGTGGCTGGCAGAAAAATGGAGGTGGGGCGTACGTAGACAACGAAGTGGAGAGTTTCATCAGAGCAATCCTACTCGGTACTCCCATGTTGTCTCCTGTCCTGATGGTTGGTTCTGCCGCTAGTCAGGTACAGCAAGTCATTTGCAAGACCCTCCTGGGCGCCAAACCCCAGAGGACATTGCCCATAAGCATCTGTGCGGTCAGGGCAGGGGATTGAATAGCCCTCCCAATAGCTCTGCTGAAACCACGGGGGTAACACTATTTAGGGGTAAAGACCTTGTAGTTTTAAAATAGAAACAACTTAGATGTTTAATTTTTAATTAAGCTGTCATTTATATTGTCAATGGTTATGGGCCATAAGCTTTATTGCAAAGTTCCACTGTTCAGTCCCCCACATCGCTGGGTGCCGCTTTCCAAGTGACTGTCAGCTTGCGGAAGGTGTTATCAAAAGAGTAGAAAATGGGTTGAACAAGTCAGTGAGAGGGCTGGATTGATGACAGTGGGATTGTTTTTATTTGCATAATGGTTGTTTCCTCCTGCAGCCCTAGTTATTCCTGGTATACTATGTGTGGCGCTAACAATTATACTCAAAGCCGAGAGACTAGTACAATAGAGGCTTTATTGCTGTACGATGTTGTCCCTCCATCTGCAACAGTAGACTAAGGGTCTGAGCAGCTCTCATACATTTATACATAAGCTCCCAGTGGGCGGAGCTAGCCGGCAGGGGCTGACCGGAGGAACCTGTATTACAGGTACAGGCATACATCCCCCTACTGCAGTACACATAACTACAGTGGTTATCTCACCACATTCACCCCCTGTAAAAAATGAGTCCGGCGGGGGTGACATGTAACTCTAATACAAAGGATGCTATTTACAAGAGGGTCCAACAAGGAAAATCAAGAGTCCATCCGGTTAGCAGGTTACAGGTTGAGCCGAATCGGTGGTCGGACGTTCCGCTGTGATCGGCGTAGCTGTGGTGGTGACGTCGGCACAGGCGGTGATGGCCCCGATGGTGCAGGTGCTGGCGGTGTTGGTACTGGCTGCTGCCGGGATGACTCCGAGAGCAAGCCGAAATCTTCCGTGTCCTCCAGGGTGGGCAGGGGGATGAGGGATGGACCTGATGGGGACGAATAGGGGGGCGCTGGGGTTGGCGCAGGAAGGGGTGTGGGCATGGGATCGGCACCTGAGGAAGCCAGGTCCCGGAGCGAGACTGTGTCCTGGCGGCCGTCGGGGAACTCCACGTAGGCATACTGAGGGTTGGCATGGAGAAGGCGTACTTTGTCCACCGGGGGTTCCGCCTTGTGGTGCCGTACATGCCTACGGAGAAGGACTGGGCCCGGAGTCGTGAGCCAAGTCGGGAGCGACACTCCGGATGTGGACTTCCTAGGGAAGGCAAAAACACGTTCATGGGGTGTACTGTTAGTTGCGGTGCACAGTAGTGATCGAATGGAATGGAGCGCGTCAGGGAGGACCTGCTGCCAGCGAGCGGCTGGGAGGTTTCTGGACCGTAGGGCCAGCTGGACGGCCCTCCATACCGTCCCGTTCTCCCTCTCTACCTGCCCGTTTCCCCGGGGGTTGTAGCTGGTCGTCCTGCTGGAGGCGATACCCCTGCTGAGCAGGAATTGACGCAGCTCATCGCTCATGAATGAGGATCCCCTGTCACTGTGGATATAGTCGGGGAAACCGAACAGGGCGAAAATGGAATCCAGGGCCTTGATGACGGTGGCCGACGTCATATCTGGGCATGGGATGGCAAAGGGGAACCTAGAAAATTCATCGACCACACTAAGGATGTAGGTGTTGCGGTCGGTGGAGGGAAGGGGTCCTTTGAAGTCCACGCTGAGGCGTTCAAAGGGGCGGGATGCTTTCACCAGGCGCGCGCGATCTGGCCGGTAGAAGTGCGGCTTGCACTCCGCACAGATCTGGCAGTCTCTGGTGACTGTCCGTACTTCCTCGACGGAGTAGGGCAGATTGCGAGCTTTGATCAGATGGTACAAGCGAGTGACCCCCGGATGGCAAAGGCTGTCGTGCAAGGCACGGAGCTGGTTCACTTGTGCACTGGCACATGTACCTCGGGAGAGGGCGTCTGGGGGCTCGTTAAGCTTGCCAGGGCGATACAAAATCTCGTAGTTAAAGGTGGAGAGCTCGATTCTCCACCGCAAGATTGTGTCATTCTTGATCTTGCCCCGCTGCGTGTTGTTGAACATGAAGGCTACCGACCGTTGGTCAGTGAGGAGAGTGAATCTCCTGCCGGCCAGGTAATGCCTCCAGTGCCGCACCGCTTCAACGATTGCCTAGGCTTCCTTTTCGACAGAGGAATGCCGAATTTCGGAGGCGTGGAGGGTGCGTGAAAAGAATGCCACGTGTCTGCCGGCCTGATTCAGCGTGGCGGCAAGGGCGACGTCTGAAGCGTCGCTCTCTACTTGGAAAGGCAGAGTCTCGTCTACGGCGTGCATCCCCGCCCTGGCTATGTCAGATCGAATGCAGGCGAAGGCCTGTTGTGCCTCGGCCGAGAGGGGAAAATGTGTGGACTGGATAAGTGGCCGGGCCTTGTCTGCGTATTGCGGGACCCACTGGGCGTAATAAGAGAAAAACCCAAGGCAGCGTTTGAGGGCCTTGGGGCAGTGGGGAATTGGGAGCTCCATGAGGGGGCGCATGCGGTCGGGATCGGGCCCCAGTAGTCCGTTTTGGACTACGTAGCCAAGGATGGCTAAGCGGTCTGTGCGGAACACGCATTTCTCCTTGTTGTACGTGAGATTAAGGAGAGATGCGGTGTGGAGGAATTTATAAAGGTTGGCATCATGGTCCTGCTGGTCATGGCCGCAGATGGTGACATTGTCGCGGTACGGGAAGGTGGCCTGCAATCCGTACCGGTCAACCATTCGGTCCATTTCTCGCTGAAAGACCGAGACCCCATTCGTGACGCCGAAGGGAACCCTCAGAAATTGGTACAGACGACCGTCCGCCTCGAAGGCAGTGTAGGGACGGTCCGATTTACGGATAGGGAGCTGGTGGTAGGCGGATTTCAGGTACTGTGCAATCTGATTGACCATATCAGAAATGCGGGGGAGGGGGTACGCGTCGAGCTGCGTGTACCGGTTGATGGTCTGGCTGTAGTCCACGACCATCCTGTGCTTCTCCCCGGTCTTAACCACTACCACCTGGGCTCTCCAAGGGCTGTTGCTGGCCTCGATGATACCCTCCCGAAGCAGCCGCTGGACTTCGGACCTGATGAAGGCCTTGTCCTGGGTGCTGTACCGTCTGCTCCTGGTGGCGACGGGCTTGCAATCCACAGTCAGATTGGCAAAGAGGGAGGGAGGCTCGACCTTGAGGGTCGCGAGGCCGCAAACGGTGAGGGGAGGTAGGGGTCCACCGAATTTGAGGGTGAGGCTCTGGAGATTGCACTGGAAATCCAGGCCTAGTAAGAGTGAAGTGCAGAGGTCGGGGAGAATGTACAGACGGAAACGGTCGAATTCCACACCCTGTACAGTGAGGTTAACCAGGCAGAAACCCCGGATCGGCACATAGTGGGAACCGGAGGCAAGGGAGATCTGCCGGTCGGCGGGATGGATCGCAAGGGAGCGCCTTACCGTGTCTGGGTGGACGAAGCTCTCGGTGCTCCCGGAGTCGATGAGGCAGGAGGTCACATGGCCGTTGACCAGCACCGATGTGGAAGAGGGTGCCAGGTTGCGAGGACGGGGCTGGTCGAGCGTAACGGAGGCGAGCAGTGGTTGGTCGGCGGTTGAGTCAGATGAGTCCGACGAGGAGCGGTAGCGACCCGTGTCCCGTGATGGCGGCCCCTGGAGACGAGATGGCGGCATCCGCAGTACCTGTGGGTAAAATGGCGGCGTCCATGGAGCGCACGTTATGGGGTCGGAACAAAATGGCGGCGCCCATGGAACGCACATGGCTGTGGTGGATGAAGATGGCGGCGCCCATGGGGCGCACGTGGCGGGGGCGGCAAAAGATGGCGGCGCCCACTGATCGCACGTGGGGTCGGGGGAAGCGGACGGCGGGGCCCATTGAGGGAGCGGCTGAGGCGTGGGGACCGGCGGCGCGATAGCGGCGACCGTCCGGGACTGACACACCGCTGCAAAGTGGCCTTTCTTGCCACAAGCTTTGCAGGTCGCTGTGCGGGCCGGGCAGCGTTGGCGAGGGTGCTTCTGTTGGCCGCAGAAGTAACAGTGGGGACCCCCAGGGGGTGCGGTGCGGCGGGCAGCGCAGGCATAGTGCGCGGGGGCGGCTGCTGGGGGGGCCGTTTGCGGGGTCCACGAGGGGTAGGACGGATGGGCCTGGGGAGCCGTTTGCGGGGTCCACGAGGGGTAGGACGGGTGGGCTGAGTGGCTAGCGGAGTAAGTGTGCGCACTAAGGGAGGCGGCCGTCATGGAGAGCGCCAGGGCCTTTGCGGCCGCGAGGTCGGGGGCGACCCCTTCCAGCAGTCGTTGCCGGATGGGGTCCAATGCAATACCTGTAACGAAGGCAGCGCGCATGAGTAAATCAGAATGTTCCGTGGCTGTGAGGGCCCGGCAGTCGCAGTCTCGTACCAGAGGTATAAGGGCCCTCCAGAAGTCCTCAATCGACTCACCCGGCTGCTGGACGCGAGTAGAAAGTTGATGCCTCGCAAACAGGGTGTTCGCCGATGGTGCATAGTTCTCCTTGAGCAGTTCCATAGCTGCGGTGTAGTCGGTCGCATCTCGAATGAGCGGAAAGACGCTGGAGCTAAGTCTGGAGTACAGGAGTTGCTTTTTCTGAGCCTCCGTCGGGGGAGGGTCTGCTGAAGAGATGTAGGCCTCGAAGACTGCGAGCCAGTGATCAAAGTCTTTTCTGGCGTGAGGCGAATGCGGATCCAGCTGCAGACGGTCAGGCTTGACTCTGATGTCCATGGTGACTGGGAAATCGTACAGCAATAAATTGTGGCGCTAACAATTATACTCAAAGCCGAGAGACTAGTACAATAGAGGCTTTATTGCTGTACGATGTTGTCCCTCCATCTGCAACAGTAGACTAAGGGTCTGAGCAGCTCTCATACATTTATACATAAGCTCCCTGTGGGCGGAGCTAGCCGGCAGGGGCTGACCGGAGGAACCTGTATTACAGGTACAGGCATACATCCCCCTACTGCAGTACACATAACTACAGTGGTTATCTCACCACACTATGTTGTGCAAGGCATAGCAGATCTCTGGAAACTCCAGTTGGTGCATACTGAAGGGTCCACTCAGATCTATCCTAGTACATGAAACATGAGTGCCTTGTGCACAGACATGATAATGGCCCAGAACTTTCGGCTGGAGCGGGAAGCCACAGGCCGCCGATTGTGAAGGGGAAAAATGGGCACTTAGCTGCACTCGGATATCACGATAAACCTTCCTTTCAGTGCAGCAGCCTTGGGCCTCCAGTGTGACAGTCTACGCAGGCTCAAACATGGCGCAGGACGAGTGTAGCCCCACTCACAGCTTCAAAATGTCCATTGAGGGCAAGCATTTTAACTTCAGATTTATATTGAACGCAACAGGCAACTATTTTAACAAGTGTTTTAAAGGTATGAAGAATGTTTTTTGTTTCACATTTTATTTTGCTCTTTTATACAGGCATTACTGTTGTTATTGGTTCTTTTAAAGTAATTTTTAACATTTTTATGATTAAAGGTGATTATTTATAAGAACAAAAGAACAAAGAACAAAGAAAAGGACAGCACAGGAAGAGGCCCTTCGGCCCTCCAAGCTTGTGCTGACCATGCTGCCCATCTAAACTAAAATTTTCTACACTTCTGGGGTCCATATCCCTCTCTTCCCATCCTATTCATGTATTTGTCAAGATGCCCCTTAAACGTCACTAACGTCTCTGCTTCCACCACCTTAAGGGGCTGTTTAGCACAGGGCTAAATCGCTGGCTTTGAAAGCAGACCAAGCAGGCCAGCAGCACGGTTCGATTCCCGTAACAGCCTCCCCGAACAGGGGCCGGAATATGGCGACTAGGGGCTTTTCACAGTAACTTCATTTGAAGCCTACTTGTGACAATAAGCGATTTTCATTTCATTTTCATTTCATTTCTCCGGCAGCGAGTTCCAGGTACCCACTACCTTCTGTGTAAAAAACTTGCCTCGTACATTCCTCTGAACCTTGCCTCTCCCACTTTAAACCTATTCCCCCGAGAAATTGACCTCTCTACCCTGGGAAAAAGCCTCTGACTATCCACTCTGTCTGTGCCCAACATAATTTTGTAGACCTCTATCAGGTAACCCCTCAACCTCCCTTATTCCAGTGAGAACAAACCGAGTTTATTCAACCGCTCCTCATAGCTAATGCCCTCCATACCAGGCAACATCCTGGTAAATCTCTTCTGCACCGTCTCTAAAACCTCCACATCCTTCTGGTAGTGTGGCGACCAGAATTGAACACTAAGATTCTATACAGCTGCAGCATAACTTGCCAATTCTTATACTCAGTGCCCCAGCCAATGAAGGTAAGCATGCTGTATGCCTTCTTGACTACCTTCTCCACCTGTGTTGCCCCTTTTAGTGACCTGTGGACCTGTACACCTAGATCTCTCTGACTGTCAGTAAGTGAACAGAAGTTGTGTTATTTGTTTTAAATCTGTGAAACTATTTAAATCTGCACTATATTATTAAATGTCTTTACATGTGGCATGCTTAAAAGTGTTTGTATGTTTTAATTTAGATTATGGTCATAAGATTTTAAAAGCACCCCAGGGCATTTTGCTGTCACTGTCCTTGTCACATCTGATTATTTTTATTTGTGTTCATAGAATCATAGAATCACTGCAATGCAGAATAAAGCCATTCACTCCATCGAACCTGCACCTGCACTCCGAAAGAACATCCTACCCAGGCCCACACCCCTCCCTAGCCCCCCAACTCCAACTAACGTTTGGACACTAAGGGGCAATTTAGCAAGGTTAATCCATCTAACCTGCACATCTTTGAACTGTGGGAGGAAACCGGAGCACCCGGAGGAAATGGCACTGGTACAGTGGCACAGTGGTTAGCACTGCTGCCTCACAGTGCCAGGGACTTGAATTCAATTCTGGCCTTGGGTGACTGTCTGTGTGGAGTTTGTACATTCTCCCCGTGTTGCCTGGGTTTCCTCTGTGTGCTCCGGTTTCTAAAGATGCACAAAGATATGCAGTTTACATGGATTTGTCATGCTATTTGCCCCTTAGTGTCCATTGATATACAGGTTAGGTTCTGGGGATAGGGCAGGTGTGTGGGTCAATGTAGGATGCTCGTTCAGAGGGTCGGTGCAGATGCGATGGGACGAATTGCCTCCTCTTGCACTGTAGGAATTATATGGTTCTATTTTGTTGTTCCAGGGAACCCATGCAGACACGGGGAGAATGTAAAATCCCCACACAGTTACCAAATGTCCGAATTAAACATGGGTCTCAGGTGTTATGAGGCAGCAGTGCTAATCAGTGTAGCCGTGTTCCTATGTGTCTGCCTTGTTTACTTCAATTATCTTATTCATTTATAATGATCTCATAATTAAATGTTGTGTTTTGATGTTTCAGTAAAACATTTGCAGAAGCTTGTAAAGTTTAATGTAAAATATTTATTAACAAAAATAATTTCCAATATAATTAAATATTAAGTTAAATGTTATCAACTGAACAATGACATAAAGCCAACTCAACTTTTATAAATTTCTTGTAATGAAATGTATTTTCTCACTTAAATACAATGGTCAATAAAGTACATGTTTCCACATAAACACAGCATTTCTGTCTATTTGTAAAAGGGTGGTGAAGAGGAGGGGAAGGGGAGTGTTTTCACATATCGACTATTGATTTTACAAGTGCAATGTTCAAAAGCAGCAGCTGTCAGTCAATCTCAAATGACCCCTGCATTACCTGGCTAGATGATGCCTGACTGTCCTTTCATGATCCCTGTGTCTCAAAAGACTTCAAGGACTTTAAGAAGCAAAGCTATAAGTATGCTTCTTCAGCAGAGGTGCATATGTCAACTAAGGCACTAAACTTTGTTTAAGCATTTGAAGTAATCACTAAGGCTTGTAAGAATAAACATTACATAAGGGAGACTCTTAAACAACACAACTTAAAAGACATTGCAAAATCCAAATGTACGTCAGCTCTGAATCAGCTGGGAGGACAGGCATGCTAACATTAGCGTCCTTGGAGGAGTTATAGCACTAGTACCGAGACTATGGTCATCTAAAACCAACTCCGCTGGGCCACCCATCTGCTTAGGATGTCAGAGTCCTGAATGCTAAAGAACTCTTCTTCACCCAGTTCAAGGAAGGATCCCAAACATGAGGAGTTCAAAAAAAGTTCTTCAAAGACACCTTGAAGGCTTACCTCAAGAAATGGAAAACAGACGTCAATGCCTGGGAGACCTTTGCTCAGCAGAGAAACTTAGGTAAACAGAGGTTACTTAGAGAAACCTTCTGACTAAATTCTTAGAGAACACCTGACAGCAAGAAGGGGCCCAGAAGAGGAGCCTGAGAAAGGAAATACCCGCGGCCCAACACCCAAGGACCGATCCCACCTTCGAAACCCCTGTCATGTGAGTGATTGAAGATGCAGCTCTAGGATCGGGCTCATCAGCCACGCAAGGACCCACGGAACCCGTGATCAGTAACACAGAGCATCTTAGGTGGACAATGACACTCGTTAGTAAGTGATCACCGCATTCTATTCATTATAGTTCCCTTAATGGAGTAACATCCTCATGACAAACCAAAGTGTAAAGAAATAAAAAATATATCTTGCTTTCGCTTTATTTGAATTTTAAACATATTTATAAATGTGAAACCCGAATAATAGAAAACATTAGCCGATCAAATAAATGGTTCCCGACATCTCCTGCCGCTGCAGCACGGTAGCACAAGTGAATAGCACTGTGACTTCACAGAGCCAGGGTCCCAGGTTTGATTCCCCGCTGGGTCATGCGGAGTCTGCACGTTCTACCTGTGTCTGCGTGGGTTTCCTCCGGGTGCTCCGGTTTCCTCCCACAGTTCAAAGACGTGCAAATTAGATGGATTGGCCATAATAAATTGTCCTTAGTGACCAAAAAGGTTAGGAGGGGTTATTGGGTTACGGGGATAGGGGGAAGTGAGGGCTTAAGTGGGTCGGTTCAGACTCGATAGACCGAATGGCCTCCTTCTCCACTGTATATTCTATGTTCTATGTTCTTGCTCGATGATGCTGGACCGAGAAATAAAAGTGCAAATGAAAGGTGTAAAAACCTTCCGAACATCAGGGCAAGTCGACCAAGTTATCGCTGTCCCTGGATTTGTAATTCAGCAGGTCCAGTACAGCACAAAAGTTCACGCTGTCAAAAAAAAGCCAGCCATGAGTTTCAATGCTGTGCACTTCCGGCGTGCATGCACGTGCATCCGCACTTCCAGGTCATTGTGCCAAGCACGTGTGGCAGTCCAGCAGCTTAAATCGGGGACCCAAAAGGAAGTTAAGGGCCGATGTGGTTATATCGTAGCTGAACATTAATGGGGCTGATTCCTTTTTGCTTGATAATTACTGCTGGGTGGTCTGAAGATGCCTTGATTGTCACGTATTTTAAAATCACCCTGAACTTGTGATAATTTAGACAGTGTATCAAATTCAAGTGTCCTCTCTTTCTGACTGATCTCGTCAGCAGCAAAGTGGATGTAATTGGCACTCATAGCAAACATAGCATTGGTAATCTGCGAGATGCACTGTGGGCAGTTGATTGCAAGATTTTGCATATCATCAGCAATTCCGAGGGAGAAACCAAAGGTGAAGTGATTTGTTGCAACAATTTGTTCCGTGGGTCTCACTAAGATGTTCAGAGGTTTGTAAGTTTGAACAGTGATGTACTTTGGTAACATATAACTATTTACATATGGACAAAGTATAATGCAAGCTAGAAGCTAGCTCCGTGCTGAGTTCTACCTGTGTCTCCACAGAAAAATCTATCCCAGCGACACTGCTATGTGTCTCTCTACATATTACTGTGGGCAGTACGGCTGTCTAATCTCACATTAATCCTTGCCATGCTGAACACCCTTACAATATACCTCCCCCAAGTCTTTATCAAATATAATTTCAGTGCAATCTTTCTTTAAGTGCAATCCCTTCACCAATTAAAGTAGCCCCCCCCCCCCCCCCCCCCCCCCCCCCCCCCCACCACCTCAAGTCTTTGGCTTTATAAATTCAGGCTGTCTGGGGACTTGACAATTCTTCCAGATCTCATTCTAGAGCTTATTCTAGGGTGCCACAGTGGCACAATAGCTAGCCATCTCACAGCGTCAGGGACCTGAGTCCAATTACGGCCCTGGGTGACTTTCCTTGTGGAGTTTGCAGGTTCTCCCTGTCTCTGTGTGTCTTCCTCCAGGTGCTCTAGTTTCCTCCCACAGTCCAAAGAAGTGCAGGTTAAGTGTCAATGCTAATGCCGTGCCAAATTGCTCCTTAGTGTCCAACGATGTGCAGATTTGGTGGGTGACCGTGGTCAATGTGCAGGGCTATGGGGATAGGGCGAGGGAGTAAGCCTTGGTATAGTTGTTTTGCAGGGTTGTGGCAGACCCGATGGGCTGAATTGCCTTCTGCACTGTAACGATTCTATGGATCGTCACATTTGGAGGAGCAGTAGTCTTCTTGCTTTGGGCAGATTTTTGTTTCCCTGGAGTTCAAATCGTAGTAGTCTGTGTTACCAGCATCTGATTGTTTCCATCTGATTTACTTTTTGTGCTCCTTAGATTTCAACTTTTTCTTATCAACAACCCATCTGTTTTGTTCAGAAATAGCCTTGTCCTGTTCACTCCAGAGGGTTGTTCATGCCATTCCTTCATAGTCCGAACACGGCTTTTCTTTATCTATGAGGTCCACCATGATCTTTCTAGGATCCTTTTCTTGAGTCAGATCTTCTTTTTCCTGCATTATGTCCAAACGAGCATCGTCAGTCATTCCGACTGCGTTTCAGTCTCGAATGAGCTCTGACTTTCGGTCTCCAAAGTCACCGCCTCCAGCCAATCTATACAATGAATTCATGAGAGAGTCACTAGATTCTCCAGGCTGCTTGTTGAACTTTGCTCACTCTAAAATTGCATGACATTTTCAAGTAAAGTATCAAAGGGTTTCAGAACATCTTCAAACTTATCAGAAGATTCATTTATTCTGCAATGATGCCATCGCCCATAAGACCTACTGAATACAGTAGTGTACTGTTCAGCCTCTGTCTTCTTACCTTATACAGTAGCTATAATGAAGCTTGAAGATCTTTTTCGCCAAAGCCCCCAAACACCGTGCCCGTTCTGACCCTTGTATCAGCCCAAATTGCTCTGGTCGGGTCAATTTATTATCCATGGTTGCTTTTCAGCTCAGGTGCAGCTTTCAACACTTTCACTTTGAAAGATGCAATAATATTTTTTTCAAAGCTTCTTCCCAGGCTTGTTGGGTTTTAGCGGACTTCCTCAGCATTCACAGACCTCACCTCAGAGGGATTGATTTCTTGCAGAGAATTTTTAAATCAAAGATTTGGACCCTGAAGAATATTTTTACAGTTTGTCAGGGCAAGTAAATGGCAGCTGCAGCTTTGTCAGTCAGTGCTTGTAAAGATTCTTTACTTGATCGGAGCTCGGCCGCTCAGTGTTATGTTGCAGGCTCTGAACCCAGGCTGGCCGAGCGATGAACAAAATGGACTATTCTGACTGATTAATGGCCTGAAGACTTTTAAAGGCTAATCCAGCTTTTGAACTGCATTCTTGCTCACCCTTGCTAGGTCCTTTGACTCTCCAAACGATGGGGATTCAAAGTGGATTTCAATGTGCTCTGGTGGTGTCCTTTAATGAAAATGGAAATGACATGAAAATGAAAATCGCTTATTGTCACGAGTAGGCTTCAATGAAGTTACAGTGAAAAGCCCCTAGTCGCCACATTCCGGCACCTGTCCGGGGAGGCCGATACGGGAATCGAACCGTGCTGCTGGCCTGCTTGATCTGTTTTAAAAGCCAGCGATTTAGCCCAGTGAGCTAAACCAGCCCCTTTAGCTGCACAGTTAGTTTTTCTTCTGCCCTTCAGCCTCGATATCTGAAATGTGGTTTATTTTTGAGGTACTCTCCAGCTGTATCTTTGGTTCAGGTGCAGTTCAGTCAGCTAATCATGCTGTTCCTTTAGTTTTTCTGACTCTGGGTGCTTTACCAACTTCTTCAATTATGGGTTTATTCGTAACCATCATATTGTAAGGGTCTGTTCAGTGTATCTCACTAAGATGTCCGGAGCCATACAAGATTGAACAGTGGTGTTTATTGGTAACAAATAACTATTTATATGTATAAATTATTGCCCAAAATAGGAGCAAACTCCATGCTGCCATCAATGTGACATCAGCACAAAGGAGACATTTGGCTGACAGGTAGTGGGTATGTTGTTTTCTCCACTTTAAAGCTACATCAATGTAGGACTTATAGCTTTTAACTAAAAATGTAAATACATTTCTACTGGGCGTAAATTTAAGGTAAGATTCTTTTAACTAAAGTTATGGCAGGGGAGCTCAGTATGTGTGTTGTACCACCTCCAGTATGTGGGAATTCGTAGACGCACCTTGAGGTCTGGATGACCATGTGTGCGGGAAGTGCCATCGGTTTTACCAAATTGACTTTTGGGTTTCAGAGCTTGAGTGTTGGCTGGAGGCACAGAGGTGTGTCCGCAAGGCTGAGAGTTATGTGGATAGCATGTTTTTAGAAGTGGTCACCCCTCAGCTTAAGCAACTGCAGTCAGTGAGGAAATGAGTGACCACCAGTCAAAATAAGGGAGGCAGCCAGGTAGTTAGAAAAGCCACAGCGCATCTCAATCAAGAACCATTTTCCTGTGTTGGAAACAGTGGGAGTATTGGTTCCTCTGAGGAGTGCAGACTGAGCCAAATTCACAGCATTGTGGGAGGCCCAGCTGCACCATGGGGGAGGAGAATGAGTGGCAGAGCGATAGTGGTATGAGACTCAATAGTGAGGGATGCAGAAACGTGTTTCTGCGGCTACAGTCGTTGCTCCAGGGTTGTGTGTTGCCTCCCTGGTCCCAGGGTTAAAGATGTCACTGAGCGGCTGCAGGACATTCTGAAGGGGGAAGGCGAACAAACAGAGGTTGTGGTTCACATTGGTACCAATGTCAAAGGCAGAAAGATGGGTGAGGCCCTGCAACAAGAATTTAGGGAACTAGGTAGCAGATTAAAAAGTAGAACTTTAAAAGCTGCAATCTCTGGATTACTCCCAGTACCAAGTGCTGGTAATTATAGGAATAGGAGAACAGGGCAGATCAATGCATGGCTGAAGAAATGGTGCAGGAGGTGGGGGGTGAGGGCTTTAGATCCCTGGATTACTTGGTCCATTTCTGGGGAATGTCCCTGAACTGGAATGGGACTAACATCCTTGTGGGAAGTTAAGCCAGTGCTGTTGGGAGGGAGTTTAAACCAACTTGTTGGAGGATGGGATATGGAATGGAAGTAGAGTAAGTGGCGATGTACAGCCAAATATAGAAGAAAAAACAAGTCAGAGTGCAGAGTGATTGTAGACAAGTTAAGGCACAAGGGCATGTCGAGACTGTATAACATTTATTTTAATGCAGAGTCTTGCGAATGAGGCAGATGAACTGAGGGCATTGATTAACACATGGGAATATATCATTGTTGTTACCACAGAGACATGTTTGAAGGAGGTGCAGGACTGGCAGTCAATATCCTGGTGTATAGGCGGGGGATGGTGGTGTGGGGGGGGCATAAAAGAGGCGGTGATATTGCAACATTGATCAAGGAGCCAATTACTGACGGAAGGGGGGGTGATACGTTAAGATGCCTCAAATGATGCCATATGGGTAGAACTTGGAAACAAAAAAGGGACAATAATCCCCCCAAACAGTCAGGGAGAAACAGAAGGGCAGATGCACAGGCAAATCTCCGAGAAATATAAAACTGAGTTGGTAATAATAGTAGAGGATTGCAACTTCCCAGATATGAACTGGGATAGTGTGAGGTAATACATTTTGGGAGGACTAACAAGGCAAGGGAATATGCAATGAATGGGAGAACCCAAGGAAGTTCAGAGGATCAGAAGGACCTGGTGTGTATGTTTATAAATTCCTGAAGTCAGCAGGTGAGGTTACCACACTATAGGAAGGAAGTGATTGCACTGGAAGGGATGCAGAGGAAATTCACCAGCATGTTACCTGGGCTGGAGCATTTCAGCCATAAAGAGAGGCTCGATTGGCTCGGGTTGTTTTCCTTGGTGCTGAGAAGACTGAGGTTGAGGTGTATAAAATTATGGGGGGCATAGATAGGTTGGATAGGAAGGAACTTTTCCCCTTAGCGAAGTGGTCAATAACCAGGGGGTATAGATTTAAGGTAAGAATTAGAATTAGAACAGTACAGCACAGAACATACCCTTCGGCCCTCGATGTTGTGCCGAGCAATGATCACCCTACTCAAGCCCACGTATCCACCCTATGCCAGTAACCCAACAACCCCCATTAACCTTATTTTTTAGGACACTAAGGGCAATTTAGCCTGGCCAATCCACCTAACCCGCACATCTTTGGACTGTGGGAGGAAACCGGAGCACCCGAAAGAAACCCACGCACACACGGGGAGGACGTGCAGACTCCGCACAGACAGTGACCCAGCCGGGAATCTAACCTGGGACCCTGGAGCTGTGAAGCATTGATGCTAACCACCATGCTACCATGCTGCCCTGGGGCAAGAGATTTAGAGGGGATGTGAGGAAAGCCTTTTTCACACAGAGGGTGGTTGGAATATGGAACCCTTACTATTTAAGAAGTACTTAGATGAGCAATTGAGCCATATGAGCCACAGTGTACAAGGTTACAGACCAAATGGGATCAGAGTAGATTTATGCTTGATGGCCGGTACGGGCACAGTAGGCCGTAGGGCCAATTTCCGTGATTAAAAACTCTGCGATTCTCTATGAGTCTCCCCATACATCTCTGCCCCCTCTCTACCCTCATGTGTCTCTCTACATCATATGCTGGGCGGTACTGTTCGCCAGTCCCGCATTAACCCTTGCTGTGCCATACACTCCAATATTCAGGGCTGTGGTGACCTTGACTGGTCCATTTGGAAAGGGGTCTTGTGCCACCAGCTGGCAAATGGCAGCAATGGTCTTCCATAAAGGTCTGAGCCTACTTGGGCACTGGTGCTTAGTCATGCCCAGACGCTCATCCTCAGAAGCTCTGCCTGTACTTCCTGTCTTACGGGGGTATCACCTTGCCTGCTGGAGGTTTGTGTGCCTTTTCTCTGTCCTGTGGAATGGCAGGTGGTTGAGGAGACTACCACTACTGCTCCTTCTGGCTCTCATGCTGCTGTTGGTGTTGTTGATACTGCTGCTCTGGTTTCTCATCAGATGCCCATGGTAAAGCTGTATAAGCAGCTCCAATGCCATAGAGGAATTTGAAAGCTAGAAAATGGACAGAAAAGAAAATCGAAGGTGGTAGAAATCATACTCAAAGTGCTGGTAATAACCGCTGAAACATTGAAATCACAGAGTCAGAACAAATCATATTAGCAAAATATCTTTCACTCAAACAAATGAAACAACTGTCCTATCTCGGTATTTAAAGGCTTTTCAACCTGTCAATTCCTCAAACCCGTCAACCACTGCTGCCTTCTCGTGCTCGTTCAACTTGTTAAGTTTCAGACAACCTGGGAAACTCTTGTGCTGGCAGTTAAAGTCAGAATCCAACGTTAATGATGCAACCAACTGCTTTTCAACGTATGTTACTAATGGACCCGACTGCCTATGGGGATTTCCTGCACAGTGCACAATAAATGTGGGAGGTCGTGGGACCCTGCTGGCTTCCTGGCACGCTGGCAGTCTTTACCTCTTTTATCTCCCACAAGAATCAGGTTCCCCTTGAAAGGTTAAAATGTAGTCCAATATCTTTGATCGTGGGAATTTTAAACCATGGCTGATCTGATTCTGACCTCAACTCCAAATACCTGCCCATCCCCAATATCCTCTTGCGTATCAAGAATTGAGCTACTTCTGCTTTTATATTACAGACAAGTCCCATCTTTCCCAACTTCCTTGTTCGTGCTTTCACTTACCCGCACTTTGCACTTTGTACACCACATCACGTCAGTAATGCTGGCTTATCCATGTTTGAAATGTCCGAATCTTTGCAATGATTCTTTGACAGGTACGCCCTTTTGAGCAGAGCTCAGGTGTAGGATCAGTTAACTTATCCGAAGATAACAGTTTCAACAAGAATTAATTTTTCAAAAGATGTTTTATTTTACAACAGCTATTTTACAATTGTGCAAATCCGATTTCTCTCAGTAATGAGGCTCTCGTATACTATTCAAGCTGGTGAGATAGGTTCTACTCTCTGAGTACTTTCAGAGGGAACTGGACTAGTTCCTGCCGAGGGCAGAAATCACATAATATAGAACGCAAGTGCCTATATAAAATCTTTGTAATCCTTGCTTTATGTGACCACCTTGGTTGGTATCAATGACCCAAGGACGGATTGGAAGATAATTTTCCAGGATTTATTTTACCCTTTGATGGCTCTCGATTTTTTTTTTCTTTTTCATTCATTGCAATTTTTAAGTGGGTTGTGAATACAACTGCTAGTACTGGAAATAAAAAGCAAAAAATGGAGTACACACAGCAGGTCTAACAGCTTCAGTGAAGAGAAATACAGATTATTGCAGAGTCCTGTAGCTGCCAAAGCCAATATGCCCTCGCAGGGCGGATCCTATCTAACTGAGTCCCATTCAAAAGCAAGTTTCTCCTTTGCATTTTCGCCATTTTCGTGGTTTCGGGGAAGGTAAACCTCATGAACGGGAGTACATTACTGTATACAAAGACTTTCCTTCTACTGCCTTTTGAGGAAAAGCGTTCCAAAGGCTCACACCCTCCTGATAGAAAAGATATCCATTTATCCTATCTTAAATGGGCAACACCTTGGGCGCGATTCTCCCACACAGGGAGAAATCGTAAGGCTGGCGTCAAATCCGGGCGGATTTGACGCCAGCACCCCCCCCCCTCCCCGACCGGGAACCGATTCTGGTCCCCGGTCGGGGCTAGCATGCCGCCGCCGTAAACTCCGGCATCGCGGGCTTAACGAATTTCGTTAAGCCCGCTTTCCAGAGTTTGCGCCGGCTGACGCGTCATATGACGTCAGCCGCGCATGCGCGGATTGGAAGACTCCAACCCGCGCATGCGCGGATGACGTCATCGCGCATTTGCGTGAAACCCGCGCATGCGCGGGCCGGGATGCCCCTCAGCCGCCCCGCGAAGTGATACAGCGGGTATTGGACCCGCTGCCCGCGATCGGTGCTCACCGATCGCGGGCCCATGGCACCCTTGGCACGGCCGTGGTACTGCCGTGCCAATCGGTGCCATGGTTTTAAAAATCGGCACTTTACGGCCGTTTTTACGAACGGCCAGACCAGGTGTGTTTGCCGTTCGTAAAAACAGCCGTAAAGGGCTTGGAACTCGGCCCATCGATCAGCTGAGAATCGCTGCTGCCCGTAAAAAAATGGCGGCAGCGATTCGTATCGGGAGTCGGGCGTGGGGGGGGGGGGGGAGAATAGCGGGAGGGCGTCGGACTAGCGTGGCCGTAAAATTTTACGACCCCCGCTATTCTCCGCACCGTCGTGAGTGCGGAGAATTGCGCCCCTTATTTTTAAACAATGACCCCTAGTTACAGATTCTCTCACAAGATCAAGCCTCTCCACATCCTCTGGATCATATAGATTTCAATCAAGTCATCTCTGTCTCTTCTAAATTCCAGTGGATACAAGTCTAACCTGTCCAACCTCTCCTCCTCCTCCTGAGACAACCTTCCCATTCCAGGCAATAGTCTAATAAACCTTCTCCGAACTGCTTCCAACGTATTTGCATCCTTCCTGAAATAAGGAGACCAATACTGCACAGCAGATTGGACTCTGCAATGCCCTGCACAACTAAAGCATAACCTCTCAACCTTATACTAAATTCCCCTTGCAAAAACCACTAACAATCTGTTAGCTTTCCTAATTACTTGCTGTACCTGCACACTAACCTTTTGTAATTCATGCACTCGGACACCCAGATCCCTCTGTAATCTCTCACCATAATAATGATCTTTATTTGTGTCACAAGTAAGCTGACACAAACACCGTAGTGAAGTTACTGTTAAAATCCCAGAGTCGCCACACTCCAGCGCCTGTTCGGGTACATTTGAGGGAGAATTCAGAATGTCCAATTCACCCAATTCGGAACTTGTGGGAGGATACTGGAACACCTGGAGGAAACCCAGGTATACATGGGGAGAACGTGCAGACTTGGGACAGACAGTGAACCAAGCCAGGAATCAAACCTGGGTCCCTGGCACTGTGAAGCAACAGTGCTAACCACTGTGCTACCGTGCCGCCCATTTAGATAATATGCTTCTCTTACATTTTCTGTGCCAAAAAAAACAATTTCACATTTACTGACATTATACTCCATTTAACAGTTCTTTGCTCACACCCCTTGAATCCTTCTAATAGAATCATAGAATTTACAGTGCAGAAGGAGGCCAATTGGCCCATCGAGTCTGCACCAACCCTTACAAAGAGCAACCTACTCAAGCCCACGTCTCTACCCTGTCCCTGTAACCCTGTAACCCAGTAATCGCCACTTAACCTTTTCTGACACTACGGGCAATTTAGCATGGCCAATCCACCTAACCTGACCATCTTTGGACTGTGGGAGGAAACCAGGAGCACTTGGAGGAAACCCGCGTGGACACGGGGAGAAAGTGCAGGCTCCGCACAGACAGTGACCCGAATCTGGTACCCTGGAGCTGTGAAGCAAATGTGATAACCACTAGGCTACCGTGCTGTCCTCTTCATAATTTGTTTTCCTACTTTTTTTTGACATCAGCAAATTTAGCAACGATACCTCCGATCCCTTCATCCAAGTCATTTAAATAAATTGTATAAATTTACTGATCCCTGTGCACATAACCCATTACATCTTGTCAACTAGAAAATCATCCATTTCTGCCTGTTCTTTGTTTTCTATTTTCTGGCCAATCTTGTATCTATGCCAATATGTTACCCCCCCCCCCCACATATTAGTTTTTATTTTCTGCAGTAATCTTTGATGTCACATCAAATATCTTCTGAAAATTTAAATACAGTACATTCATCAATTCTCATTTATCAACAGCACATTTGTCTTCAAATAAGAAATACATTGGTTAAACATAATTTCTCTTTCACAAAACCATGTTGACTCTGCCTGATTACCTTGATTTTTTTCCAAGTTCCCTGCTATAAATCGTTAACCATAACTTTGAACATTTTCCCTTTAGCAGATGTTAAGCTAACTGGACTGTAGTTTCCTGTTTTCTCTCTCCCTCACTTTTAAAATAAAGGAATTGAATTTTGGAAAATTAAAACCAAGGATCAACTATCTCTACCACCACTTCTTCTAAAATCTTCGTAAGAAATCCATCTGGACCCAACGATTTGTGAGCCACAGCTCTAACAATTTGCTCAGTGCCACTTCTGATTGTAATTTTCCTGAGTTCCTCCCTCCCTTACAATCCCTATGTTACAGCTATTTCTGGGCTGTTACTTTTCTTCTATGGAAAACCAATGCCAAATACTTGTTAAATTTATCTACAATCTCCTTATTTTTTTATTGTTAATTCTCCACTTGCTTTCTATCGGACCAATGTCGCCTTGTTCACTATTTTCTTTTTAAAATATCTGCAGAAATGTTTATTATTTGTCTTTATAGTTCTACCGAGCTAGTTTTCTCTCATGATGTAATTTATCCCTCTCAATTCACGCTTTTGTAATTTTTAGTTCTTTTTACATTCAGTCCAATCTCCTGATCTACCATTCATCTTTGCACAATTGTGTGCTTTTTCTCCAAATTTGATATCATCTTTAACTTCTTTAGTTAATCACGGATTGTGGGTCCACCCCTCGGAATGTTTCCTTCTCATTAGAATGTATCTATTCCGTGCATTCTGAAATATCTATCCCCTTAAAGGTCTGCCACAGCACCTCGATTGACCTGTTCCATAACCTGATTTGCCAGATCATTTTGGCTAGCTCTGCTTTCAAACCCTGATAATTTCCCTGATTTAAGTTTAAAATACTAATCTTAGACCCTTCCTTCTCTTCATTAAACTGATTGTAAAATTCAATCATAATATGGTCACAGCAATTTTTTAAAATATAAATTTACAGTACCCAATTCATTTTTTTTTTCAAAATCAAGGGGCAATTTAGAGTGACCTATCAAGCTATCCTGCACATCTTTGGATCGTGGTGAGACCCACACAAACACGGGTAGAATGTGCAAACTCCACACGGATAGCGACTGGAAGCAAGGATCGAACCCGGGAGCTCAGCGCCACGAGGCAGCAGTGCTAATGATTGTGTCATCGTGCCGCCTCATATGGTCATTGCAATGAGGAGCTTCTTCACTGTGAAATCATTAATTAATCCTATCTCATTGCACAATACCAGGTCTAGTATAGCCTGCTCTCTGATTGGCTGCAGATAATGCTACTCGAAGAAACTACCTTGAAACATTCTGTGAACTCCACATCGGGACTATCTTTTCCCATCTAATTTTTCCAGTCTATGGGCGGAATTCACCGAGTCTACGCCGGGTCGGAGAATCTCGGGAAATTCTCGCCACGGCGCTCCGACGCCGGGACGCGACCAGAGAATTGGCGCAACCGCACCAGCGTGGTCACCGTGCCGCCGGTAGGGGGCCGCTGAAAGAGACCCCCGTGGTGAATCTACGCCGGCAACCGGCTAAACTCCTGCCGAGTCCCACCAGTGTGGTTCCAACCTAGTACCACCTGGCGGGAGCTCGGACCTGCGGCTGCGGGCGACTCCTGGTGGGTGGGGGCAGGGATATCTGAATCGGTAGGGGGGGGGGGGTGCCTCCACAGGGTCCAGGGATGCGACCAGGGGCTTCCGATCGGCAGGTGCCCGCAATCTGGATGGCGCCTACCTCCTTCCGTGCGGGCCTGTAGGTCTCCGCCATATTGCTCGGGGACGGCAACCAGGCGCATGCTCCGGCGCGCGCATGTGCAGAACCGCACTGGCCATGCAGGGCCGCCTTTCGGTGACAGAGCAATGCGCAGCACTCCGGTGCTGTGCTGGTTCCCTGAAGGCCGCTGAATTGCTGGGCCAGGATTGGATTGGATTGGATTTGTTTATTGTCACGTGTACCGAGAGTGAAAAGTATTTTTCTGCGAGCAGCTCAACAGATCATTAAGTACATGGGAAGAAAAGGGAATAAAAGAAAATACACAATAGGGCAACACAAGGTATACAATGCAACTACATAAGCACCAGCATCAGATGAAGCATACAGGGGTGTAGTGTTAATGAGGTCAGTCCATAAGAAGGTCATTTAGGTGTCTGGTGACAGTGGGGAAGAAACTGTTTTTGAGTCTGTTCGTGCGTGTTCTCAGCCTTCTCTATCCCCTGCCCGATGGAAGAAGTTGGAAGAGTGAGTAAGCCGGGTGGGAGGGGTCTTTGATTATGCTGCCTGCTTTCCCCAGGCAGCGGGAGATGTAGATGGAGTCAATGGATGGGAGGCAGGTTTGTGTGATGGACTGGGCTGTGTTCACAACTCTCTGAAGTTTCTTGCGGTCCTGGGCCGAGCAGTTGCCATACCATGCTGTGATGCAGCCAAATAGGATGCTTTCTATAGTGCATCTATAAAGGTTGGTTAGGGTTAATGTGGACATGACGAATTTCCTTAGTTTCCTGAGGAAGTATAGGTGCTGTTGTGCTTTCGTGGTGGTAGCATCGACATGGGTGGACCAGGACAGATTTTTGGTGATGTGCACCCTGAGGAATTTGAAAGTGCTAACCATCTCCACCTCGGCCCCGTTGATGCTGACAGGGGTGTGTACAGTACTTTGCTTCCTGAAGTCAATGACCAGCTCTTTAGTTTTGCTGGCATTGAGGGAAAGATTGTTGTCACTGTACCACTCCACTAAGTTCTCTGTCTCCCTCCTCTATTCTGACTCGTCGTTATTCGAGATCCAGCCCACTATGGCCATATCGTCGGCAAACTTGTCGATGGAATTGGAACCAAATTTTGCCACGCAGTCGTGTGTGTACAGGGTGTAGAGTAGGGGGCTAAGTACTCAACCTTGCGGGGCACCGGTATTGAGGACTATTTTGGAGGAGGTGTTGTTGTTCATTGGAGGCCCATTGATGCCGGTGTACCCCACTCCGGCGTTTATGCCGGCGTCAACACATGGCCGGGATTTCAGAGAATCCCGGCCTATAAATAGTTTCACGTTCCCCATGATTATCACCGCAGCTTTCCGGCAAGCTCCCATGTTGTCTTTCTTTATGCCCTGATGTACCATGTGGTTAGTTAGGGGACCAGTACACCACTCCTCAAATTACTGCTTGCATTTATAATTTCTCATCGCTATCCAACTGTTTCTATAATCCTGGTTTCCTGAACTTGGGTCATCTTTCTCTCTATTGTGCCAATACCATCATGAATTAAAAGAGCCACCCCCTCCACCTTGCCCTGGCTTCCTGTCCTTCCTATTTCATATGCCCTTCAATATTCAGGTCCCAATCGATGTTATCCCGCAGCCATGTCTCTATAATTGCTATTAGGACATACTTATTCATTTCTATTTTAACTATCTGTTCATCTGTTTTGCTTTGAATTCTTTCAGTGACAGAGCATTTAGTTTTGTCCTTTTATTACATTTGTATAATATTGCCTTATCTTAGATTTACTCTTAGAATTATTGTCTATATAGCTTCCTTTCATAGTCTGTTTATCATAGTCTATATTAATACCTTTCTCTCTTGTCTCATATTTGGCCTTTGATTTACCACATCATCCCAAATTTGATCCGCAGCCCTCATGATTTAGTTTAAAACCCTCTCTACTTCCCTAGTTGTGTGGTTAACTTGTGCTACATTAATAGTATTCTTATAGAACTATGGAATCAGAGGACAGGATTTTTTGCCGAATTAAGGCAGGTTCTGATGTGTAAAACTAAATAGTTGGGATCCCCCCGTCTTGCCCAAACCCAGACGCTTGGGTAGGCAGGGCCTCAGGCAGGAAACTCACCCAATCACCTGGTAATACCTTTAAGTGGTCACTTGATGGCCACTTGAAGGTACTACCCTGCCAAACCTCAAATTTTAGGCTGGCAGGTGCGAGTTGGGTGGGAAAATGACATCAAACATTTTCCCCCATCTCGGGAAGGAAGGAGGGGGGGAACGCCTCACTCTGAAGGCCCCCTCAGAATTTGGATATCTTCTCCCCTTCCTCCCGGGACGTTGGAACTCCAGAACCTTCTTCCAGACATGCCGGCATGCCTCTTGATGTCACAATCACCCCTTTCCGGCTCCCCATCGGACGTCCCCTATTCTTCCTCCCCTCAGATCCCTGGGACTTATATTACTCGCTGGTAATATATCGTTACTCTTTGCTTTATATATCCAGAATGGTCTGCTGCTGAGATTCTGAAGAAACCATCAATCTTCAACTTAAAGGAAAACATATTTATTGAATGACAAATTGATTAATATTGAGTTTGCACACTCTACAGAACTATAACTAGTAATCAAGTAATCTATGTTAAACTATTAACTAATTTAAACTACACGTGCTAACTATGCTGCGATCTATCTCTCGAACGCTCTGCTGTCTAGTCACTCCTGGTTGGAAGAGACCCAAGATCCTTTAATTTCTCATATTTATAGTGGAATCTAATGTTGACCTCTAGTGGTTGTGCCACACTATGATGTAATTATTAAAGCTTCACATGTCTATATATCCATATCCCTCCAGGACTTACCTTTTCAAAGGTCCCAGGGCTTAATTCCAGGCAGAGAGCTGCAGTACCGCTTCTGGCCATTGCAGCACTGTGCTGACCGGTTTGAAGACCTGTTAGCCAAACTGATTGGGCAACAGATCTCAAGGGCGGGATTTCCTTCCAAGGATGGACAGAAGTCCGGCCCACTGACAATCAACATTGAAATGAGCATTAAATAGCAGTGGGTGTTTGAAAGTCAGTGGCTGTGCATTTGGCGCTGACTCTCGGGATGGGGAGCGAAGATCACTCACCATCCTTAAAATCTTACCCCACAGTACAAGAGGCCATTCAACCTATTGGGGAAAGATTTATCCTTGTCTCTCTTCTGGTTCCTTTGCCAATTATCTTCAATTTATTTTCCTGTGGTCATTGAAATCATTGCTGGTGGAAATCTTACTCTCTCAAACTGTCAAAACCCTTCAAAACTATAATAATAATCTTATAATGATAATCTTTATTGTCATAAGAAGGCTTACATTAACACTGCAATGATGTTACTGTGAAAAGGCCCTAGTCACCACATTCCGGCGCCTGTTCAGGTACACAGAGGGAGAATTCAGAATGTCCAAATTACCTATCAGCATGTCTTTCGGGACTTGTTTGAGGAAACCGGAGCACCTGGAGGAAACCCACACAGACACAGGGAGAATGTGCAGACTCCACACAGTGACCCAAGCCGGGAATCGAATCTGGGACCCTGGCGCTGTGAGGCAACAGTGCTAACCACTGTGCTACGTGCCGCCCATTTTGAACACCCCTATACATCTCTTTTTAATATTCTCTGTTGGAGAGAGATAATGGTAGTATCCCAGCACAATTGTAATAAGTATCTGATATAATCTATCAAATTCCATCTGTACCTTTTCCATGGCTTTGATATATGCCTAATGCATGATGATAAAAATGAGAGAGGGGCTCAAATCTATGAATCTGCAGGGGACTGATAGTGGGGGGTCGCTCATGGGAAATCTTGAACTCGGGGTTTCCCTGCACATTGTGGATTAATTGGCCACTTAAGGGCCTCTGTCGGCCTAAGGGTGCATGGGCTATCTGATATTTTCCAATACTACCAGAATGTGGGAGGTATGTTGGGGTGAGTGGGAAAGCGAAGGACAGGTCAGATGTTCTATTTTACAAGCTTTCCTGCCTTTTAATACAGTTGCAGCAGACCATAAAAATCACCTCCTTGTCTTCAGCCACAGCGTTTCCCCAAGGTCCAGGAAACCCAGCTGGACAGAATGAAATTTAAAATGATGCAAATTTAAGGTGCAAGCTGTCCCTTGAAATTATCTCATTTGCCAACCTGCCTCTTGGGAGTAGGCAGGCTACTCGCTGCCTCCAATCCATCTCTCAAAACCGGAATTCAGTAGATCGGAAATGGAGCGTGATTGCGATTCAGATTTTTAACACTTACCTCACACCTGATCCAACACATCTATTTTTTTAGTTTAAAAGTACCCCCCCCCCCCCCCCCCCCCCCCACACTACCCCTCCCCGCCTTCAAGATTTATTCTGGGACGAGTGTTCTGTTGACTAATTGCTTTGTGAGAAATCCCTGGGTTTTCTGAGTGTCCTGACCTAGCTCCATCATAAGAAGAGTTTCCTTGGAAAAGTTTCTATTTTTATCCATTTACATTATTACTCCTGGGATTCCCCTGAAAAGGCACCTTGCCAGGAGGGCTCTGATTATATTTCAAGGGCTTCCTTTCTTCTGAAATGTTTAAATCGGTGTGCCATTGAAATATCCAAAGGTAAGGTAGAAATCCGGAAGTACAACACTCAGCAATATTAATTTGCAGTTAAAATAGTGGTAGAGAAAAATATCATCCGCTCATGGTACAGCTGCAATTATGATCCTTTAATGTTTTACCGGTAGTTAAAGTGTCACTAAACTGCTTTAAATATGGAAAGATATATTCATCCAACTGCAGAGTCTACATTTATTGAGGGAATAAGCTAAATCCTAGCTGAGGAAATCCCATTTTGCTCACTAGGTGCAACATATATTCAGGCCTCCAGTGACAGTCATCCCTTGCCTTCTCAAGATCACTTTGAAGTTCTGCACAGAGTAAGATGTTTATTTTGACAGCGGAGCAGATCCTGTTCGGTCACCGAATCAAACCATTTTGATGCCCTATATATTTTCTTTTTGAAAGTTTGGTACTTTTAATTTGCAGAACTCATTTCCAACAAAGTAAAAGTGCGTAGATTAGAGAGAAAAAGAAAAGGCACTTTCTAAATTCCCACTGCAATATAGACAAATTCGCCTGTTCTGTCTCTCAACTTGTCACTTGATTGTACCAAAAATGAATATTGCAGAAAAGAGACATGTTACCAAAACTTCTCAACTTACACTCGTCGGGACAAATGCAAGAATGCCAAATTTCAAATGATCTCAATAATAGAAACGTCAGGAGAAAAATGGTGGTTGACCGGTTGGCCAGTTGACATGCATTCTTGTGTTTGTCCTGCTCAGTGTAACATGAAAAGCTTCAGTAAAATGTTTTTCTTCTCAACAATGTTCTTTTATCCTTCACATCGAATCGCTTTTTCTTGCTCTTGGACTTACCTCTTCTACCATAAACGTCCATACCTTGAGTATATGACGATAATCTTGTGAGGTAAAACTTCCAGCTTGATGTTTTAGTCAATGGGAGCATGGGTAATACATGAAGGCAGGTGAAGCAGATTCATGGTCAGCAGGACCAGGAGCATATTTGGAAATAAGAGCTTTGAAATAATGGCTTGATGTGTCCCCATCTCTGGGCAAACCTGCTGGTGGCAGGTGATTAACAGCAGCACAGGTAATCCATTGGAGGATGATTAGGCAGCAGTCAGATGTGGAAATCTGACCTTTCCTAACTCACACTAGCCCCATGTCGTGCCAATACCCAGCAGCTCAGCTGAGGTAGCTAAACCAGTGGGATACCATTGTCTAATGAAAGTCCAATGCAGTTATAGAGAAATACAGCACAGAACAGGCCCTTCGGCCCACGATGTTGCGCCGAACTTTTGTCCTAGGTTAATCATAGAATTTTGGACAATTTTTCATGGCCAATCCACCCAACCTGCACATCTTTGGACTGTGGGAGGAAACCGGAGTACCCGGAGGAAACCCACGCAGTCACGGGGAGGATGTGCAGACTCCACACAGACAGTGACCCAAGTCGAAATTGAACTTGGGACCCTGGAGCTGTGAAGAAATTGTGCTATCCACAATGCTACCGTGCTGCCCTTAAGAAGTTAACCTACACTCCATTATTCTACCCTAATCCAAGTACCTATCCAATAGCCGCTTGAAGGTCCCTAACTTTTCCGATTCAACTACTACCACAGGCAGTGCATTCCATGCCCCCACTACTCTCTGGGTAAAGAACCCACCTCTGACATCCCCTCTATATCTTCCACCATTTATCTTAAATTTATGTCCCCTTGTAATGGTGTGTTCCACCCGGGGAAAAAGTCTCTGACTGTCTACTCTATCTATTCCCCTGATCATCTTATAAACCTCTATCAAGTCGCCCCTCATCCTTCTCCGTTCTAATGAGAAAAGGCCTAGCACCCTCAACCTTTCCTCGTATGACCTACTCTCCATTCCAGGCAACATCCTGGTAAATCTCCTTTGCACCTTTTCCAAAGCTTCCACATCCTTCCTAAAATGAGGTGACCAGAACTGCACACAGTACTCCAAATGTGGCCTGACCAATGTTTTGTACAGCTGCATCATCACCTCACGGCTCTTAAATTCAATCCCTCTGCTAATTAACGCTAGCACACCATAGGCCTTCTTCACAGCTCTATCCACTTGAGTGGCAACTTTCAAAGATCTATGAACATAGACCCCAAGATCTCTCTGCTCCTCCACATTGCCAAGAACCCTACCATTAACCCTGTATTCCACATTCATATTTGTCCTTCCAAAATGGACAACCTCACACTTGTCAGGGTTAAACTCCATCTGCCACTTCTCAGCCCAGCTCTGCATTCTATCTATGTCTCTTTGAAGCCGACAACAGCCCTCCTCACTATCCACAACTCCACCAATCTTCGTATCATCTGCAAATTTACTGACCCACCCTTCAACTCCCTCATCCAAGTCGTTAATGAAAATCACAAACAGCAGAGGACCCAGAACTGATCCCTGCGGTACGCCACTGATAACTGGGCTCCAGGCTCAATATTTGGCATCCACCACCACTCTCTGTTTTCTATCGGTTAGCCAGTTTGTTATCCAACTGGCCAAATTTCCCACTATCCCATGCCTCCTTACTTTCTGCATAAGCCTACCATGGGGAACCTTATCAAATGCCTTACTAAAATCCATGTACACTACATCCACTGCTTTACCTTCATCCACATGCTTGGTCACCTCCTCAAAGAATTCAATAAGACTTGTAAGGCAAGACCTACCCCTCACAAATCCGTGCTGACTATCCCTAATCAAGCAGTGCCTTTCCAGATGCTCAGAAATCCTATCCCTCAGTACCCTTTCCATTACTTTGCCTACCACCGAAGTAAGACTAACTGGTCTGTAATTCCCAGGGTTATCCCTATTCCCTTTTTTGAACAGGGGCACGACATTCGCCACTCTCCAATCCTCTGGTACCACCCCTGTTGACAGCGAGGACGAAAAGATCATTGCCAACGGCTCTGCAATTTCATTTCTTGCTTCCCATAGAATCCTTGGATATGCATAAAATGGGGACACAGCAAGGATGAGTCACCTGTAATAGAAGAGCTGTTTTGATTTTCCCCCCCAAAATATAATTTATTCATAACATTTGGCAAAGTACATTAAAATCTTGTACAAATTTGACATTATATAAAGAGCACTTTTGTTTAATAAAGTAGGAGAAACTCTGAGGTGTCTCACTACACTTAGAATGATAGGTTATATTTACACTTGAACATATTAAACATACATAGAACATAGAACATTACAGCGCAGTACGGGCCCTTTGGCCCTCGATGTTGCGCCAACCCGTGAAACCATCTGAAGCCTATCTGACCTACACTATTCCATTTTCATCCATATGTCTATCCAGTGACCACTTAAATGCCCTTAAATTTGGCGAGTCTACTACTGTTTCAGGCAGGGCGCTCCACAGCCCTACTACTCTCTGAGTAAAGAAACTGCCTCTGATATCTGTCCTATATCTACAACCCCTCAATTTAAAGCTATGTCCCCTTGTGTTGGTCATCACCATCCGAGGAAAAAGACTCTCACTGTCCACCCTATCTAACCCTCTGGCTATCTTATATGTCTCTATTAAGTCACCTCTCAGCCTTCTCCTCTCTAACGAAAACAACCTCAAGTCCCTGAGCCTTTCCTCGTAAGACCTTCCCTCCATACCAGGCAACATCCTAGTAAATCTCCTCTGAACCCTTTCCAAAGCTTCCACATCTTTCCTATAATGTGGTGACCAGAACTGCACGCAGTACTCCAGGTGCGGCCGCACCAGAGCTTTGTACAGCTGCAGCATAACCTCGTGGCTCCGAAACTCAATCCCCCTACTGATAAAGGCTAGCACACCATATGAACCTGGGTGGCAACTTTCAGGGATTTATGTACCTGGATGCCGAGATCTCTCTGTTCATCTACACTACCAAGAATCTTGCCATTAGCCCAGTACTCTGCATTCCTGTTACTCCTTCCAAAGTGAACCACCTCACACTTTTCCGCATTAAACTCCATCTGCCACCTCTCAGCCCAGCTCTGCAGCTTATCTATGTCCCTCTGTAACCTATAACATCCTTCAGCACTATCCACAACTCCACCGACCTTCGTGTCATCTGCAAATTTACTAACCCATCCTTCTACACCCTCTTCCAGGTCATTTATAAAAATGACAAACAGCAGTGGCCCCAAAACAGATACTTGCGGTACACCACTAGTAACTGAACTCCAGGATGAACATTTGCCATCAACCAGCTAGCCAATTACTGATCCAAACCGCTAAATCACCTTCAATCCCATACTTCCATATTTTCTGCAATAGCCTACCGTGGGGAACCTTATCAAATGCCTTACTGAAATCAATATACACATCAACCGCTTTACCCTCATCCACCTGTTTGGTCACCTTCTCAAAAAACTCAATAAGGTTTGTGAGGCATGACCTACCCTTCATAAAACCGTGTTGACTATCGCTAATCAACTTTTCTTTTCAAGATGATTATAAACCCTATCTCTTATAACCTTTTCTAACATTTTACCCACAACCGAAGTAAGGCTCACAGGTCTATAATTACCAGGGTTGGCTCTACTCCCCTTCTTGAACAAGGGGACAACATTTGCTATCCTCCAGTCTTCCGGCACTATTCCTGTCGACAAAGACGACATAAAGATCAAGGATAAAGGCTCTGCAATCTCCTCCCTGGCTTCCCAGAGAATACTAGTATAAATCCCATCTGGCCCAGGGGACTTATCTATTTTTACACTTTCCAAAATTGCTAACACCTCCTCCTTGTGAACCTCAATCCCATCTAGCCTGGTCGACTGTACCTGAGTATTCTCCTCGACAACGTTGTCTTTCTCCAGTGTAAACACTGACGAAAAATATCCATTTAACGCTTCCCCTATCTCCTCTGATTCCACACACAACTTAACACTACTATCCTTGATTGGCCCTAATCTTACTCTAGTCATTATTTTGTTCCTGATATACCTATAGAAAGCCTTAGGGTTTTCCTTGATCCTATCCGCCAACGACTTTTCGTGTCCTCTCCTCGCTCTTCTTAACTCTCCCTTTAGGTCCTTCCTGGCTAACTTGTAACTCTCAAGTGCCCTAACTGAGCCTTCATGTCTCATCCTAACATAAGCCTTCTTCTTCCTCTTGACAAGTGCTTCAACTTCCTTAGTAAACCACGGTTCCCTTGCTCGACAACTTCCTCCCCGCCTGACAGGTACATACTTATCAAGGACACGCAGTAGCTGTTCCTTGAAAAAGCTCCACATTTCGATTGTACCCATCCCCTGCAGTTTCCTTCCCCATCCTATACATCCTAAATCTTGCCAAATAGCATCATAATTGCCTTTCCCCCAGCTATAATTCTTGCCTTGCGGTATATACCTATCCCTGCCCATCGCTAAAGTAAACATAACCGAATTGTGATCACTATCACCAAAGTGCTCACCTACATCTAAATCTAACACCTGGCCAGGTTCATTACCCAGTACCAAATCCAATGTGGCATCGCCCCTTGTTGGCCTGTCTACATACTGTGTCAGAAAACCCTCCTGCACACACTGCACAAAAACTGACCCATCTATAGTGCTCGAACTATAGTATTTCCAGTCAATATTTGGAAAGTTAAAGTCCCCCATAATAACTACCCTGTTACTCTCGCTCCTGTCGAGAATCATCTTTGCTATCCTTTCCTCTACATCTCTGGAACTATTCGGAGGTCTATAGACAACTCCCAACAGGGTGACCTCTCCTCTCCTGTTCCTAACCTCGGCCCATACTACCTCAGTAGACGAGTCCTCAAATGTCCTTTCTGCCGCCGTAATACTTTCCTTGATTAACAATACCACACCCCCCCCCTCTTTTACCATTGTCTCTGTTCTTATAGAAACATCTAAATCCTGGAACCTGCAACAACCATTCCTGTCCCTGCTCTACCCATGTCTCCGAAATCGCCACAACATCGAGATCCCAGGTACCAACCCATGCTGCAAGCTCACCCACCTTATTCCATTTGCTCCTGGCATTGAAGTAGACACACTTCAAACCAGCATCTTGCTTGCCGGTGCCCTCTTTCGAACTTTTAACCCTATCCCTGACCTCACTACTCTAAACATCCTGTACACTGGGACTACAATTTAGGTTCCCATCCCCTCGCTGAATTAGTTTAACCCCCCCCCCCCCCCCGAAGAGCACTAGCAAATCTCCCCCCCAGGATATTGGTACCTCTCTGGTTCAGGTGAAGACCATCCTGTTTGTAGAGGTCCCTCCTACCCCAGAATGAGCCCCAATTATCCAGGAAACCAAAACCCTCCCTCCTGCACCATCCCTGTAGCCACGTGTTCAACTCCTGTCTCTTCTTATTTCTCACTTCGCTAGCACGTGGCACGGGTAACAACCCAGAGATAACAACTCTGTTTGTTCTAGCTCTCTACTTCTACCCTAGCTCCCTGAATTTGTGTCTCAAATCCCCATCTCTCTTCCTACCTATGTCGTTGGTACCTATGTGGACCACGACTTGGGGCTACTCCCCCTCCCCCTTAAGGATACCAAAAACACGATCAGAGACATCACGAACCCTGGCACCTGGAAGGCAACACACCAACCGTGAGTCTCTTTCGTTCCCACAGAACCTCCTGTCTGTTCCTCTAACTATGGAGTCCCCTATGACAAGTGCTCTGTTCCTCTTCTCCCTTCCCTTCTGAGCAACAGGGGCAGACTCTGTGCCAGAGACCTGTGCCCCATTGCTTACCCCTGGTAAGTCATCCCCCCCAACAGTATCCAAAACAATATACTTGTAATTGAGAGGAACGACCACAGGCTGCCTGCACTGCCTGCCGGTTCCCTCTCGTTCCCCTAATGGTAACCCATCTACCTTCTTCTTTTACCTGAGGTGTGACTACCTCCCTATAACTCCTTTCAATAACCCCCTCTGACTCCCGAATGATCCGAAGTTCATCCAGCTCCAGGTCCCTAACGCGGTCCTCGGGTCACTTGTGCAGACCGCACTGCACGTATGCAAATCTCCCTGGAACAGCCAATCAGAAGCTCTGCTCTGCTGCCCTCTGCTGGATGCTTGCCTTCACTCGAACTCCTCGGGTCACTTGCGCAGGTACACCTTCAACTTACGCTGACCGCACTGCACGTATGCAAATCTCCCCGGAACAGCCAATCAGAATCTCTGCTCTGCTGCCCTCTGCAGGATGCTTGCCTTCACTCGAACTCCTCGGGTCACTTGCGCAGGTACACCTTCAACTTACGCTGACCGACTGCACGTATGCAAATCTCCCCGGAACAGCCAATCAGAAGCTCTGCTCTGCTGCCCTCTTCTGGATGCTTGCCTTCACTCGAACGCCTCGGGTCACTTGCGCAGGTACACATTCAATACACCCAGAGACATTTTACACAGCAGCCAGTCTTCCTGTGTACTACAGCAGAGGGCCCGAGCCTGCAGCCTATGGCCCATTGAGCTTATGCGGTGGCTGTCCTAAGCTTTAGTACATCCGCAGTATGTAATCTTGAAGTTTGGACTGTGCCTGTCAGCAAGGTTTGGGTTTGTGGAAGGGGTGGGAATGGGGAGAAGAGAGGGGCATTTTAATGGTACTTTTGTAAAAAGTATCGGTGATTTAAAGTTGGTGTAGATATAAGCAATCAAAAGAAACAGGGTCGAGATGCGTGTACCCAGCAATGGGATTGACCGACTCAGTTCTCAGCTGGACAATGAAAAAGGAGCCGAATGGAGAACTACACAGGCAAACACAGAGGGCAGTGTTAATGGGTTGGAAGCAGGGCAGGAAGCAGAAGAGGGAATTTCCCTCAAAACATTGTATAGAGGCAGTGCATCAGCTTCATATACCTCCCGTAATAACAGTGCTACAGTTTGGCTGGCAGCTGTGCATGATGACCTCAGGTCCCAGGCTGTGAACGAGGATGTTAGATCCCAGGGTGCAGGTAGATACTGAGTGCCTGTGTGAATTAAGTCACCCTTCACGTTTATGCCACTGGCTTATTTCAGGCATCAGCTGCAGATGATTTTTCTCTATCAGTCAAACAGACCTGCATGACACAAAGTGGCACATGTCTGTATGGGTTTTTTTCATTCATTCATAGGACATTGGCGTCGCAGGCTGGGCCAGCATTTATTGCCCATCCCTAATTTCCCATGTGGGGGCAGTTAAGAGTAAACTACATTGCTATGGTCGGGAGTCACATGTAGACCAGACCAGGTAAGGATGACAAATTTCCTTCCTTAAAGGACATTTGTGAGCCAGATGGACTTTTACGACAATCGACAATGGCTTCATTCCAGATATTTATTGAATTCAAATTTCACCATCTGCAGGGGCGGGATTTGAACCTGGGTCCCCAAACATTAGTCTGGGTCTCAGGTTTACTGGTCCAGTGACAAAACCACAATGCCACAGCCTTCACCGCTAAGATTTCTAAATTCATCAAGTTCTGCACAGTCAAGTTCAGTCAAGCACAGAGGGCTGTGCAATTTGGCTTTTGGCAGGATTCCTGCAGGTGCAGTGATGATAGACTGTACTCATATGGCCAATAAACTATTGGCTGAATTGTTGGTCGTTGCAATTCACTTTTACCACAGGCAGCGCAACCCTGCTCGTGGGTTTCCTGGAAACATGGGCTGGCTACAATAGGAAATCCCATTGACAAGTGGTGGGAAGAATGAATCCCACCGCCAACAAACGGCACATGGCCACGAAACATGCAGCTGGGAGACCAGAGAACCCAGCCCATTGTGTGAACTGATGGAGGATTTCATGAATAGGATGGGTTTCCACTTGCTGAATGTTCAGCTCATCTGCGACCACCATAAGCATTTCGTGCAAAGGTGCACAGGTTCTTGGGCAGATGTCGTGACTCCTTGATTTCTCAGCAGCCTCAGGTGTCTCAACTGTTCAACTCACCACGCCTGGCGATGAATCCTGGGTGATAAGGGATATCCAATGAAGACTCTTCTGATGACTGCGGAGTAAGAGGGTGCCAGATTCTCTTTGCACTTGGCTGTGCTTCCTGCACTTGCCAAGGTGGCAGCATATATCTGGACGGTGAATGCCGCTTTTGATCGATCACAGTGGTGGATGCACTGTCTAATGCTGCTTCATTGCATGCTCCTCGTCGGAGACCTCCGATGCCTCAGTTTCCATGTCAGAATATTGACAACCTCTCTCATTTCGGTGTTTTGACCCCTTTAGTGTGGCAGCATCGATAGTAATCCAGTCATATCATCGTCACCAGTTTTGTAGACAACAAGCAATTCTGAACCGAGTTGGTGAAAAGAAAACCAAGCAATTATATTTACAATATATATACACCAGATCCCATCCGGGTCTGCTCTGTCAGTCCCAAACTTGGCCAATTTTATACATATCTCAATCATGAATGATCTTGGGCTACCCGCCCCCTTAGTGAAGGAGCTCGCATTCGCCGAGACTCATGGAGAGATTGATTGCTCAAACCTCATTGGTCTCATGTGGGTTATATCAGTTGGGAAATCCGCCTCATCATTGGCGGGGAGGGAGATGGAGGAAATTATGTCAAGCATTTATGCCAATTGTAAGGAACCTCTTGTAATCCATGTTTGTCCTTTGTTTATTCCTGTTATTTTGTTTTGTTTTGGCTTTTATCATTTTTGTACATGGATGATTTAATGTGTCCATGCCTTGAGAATGCATTGCACCTTTAATTCGAGTGGCTGGTAAACTGAAGGCTGCCATGTGACCTCCAGGCCAGGAGCTATTTACATTTGAAAACAGCAAATTCAGTGCCGACACATCTTGATGGACTTGACTGTCGGCCAATAGATCATTTTGAATTGCCGGTCCTGATCAATGGGTCGGTCTTGATTGGTCAAGTTTTTCTCTGGAATGTTCTTTCCTCTGTGAGCCAGTGTTTCCAGTTTAGTTACATTCTGAACACGGAGGTGGAGGAGGCTCTTTGACTTTCTCTCTCTGTAAAATGGTAAACCTCTCTCAAACGCTCGGTTGGAGACCCTGTTTATGACGCGTGTACCCCACAACAGAATGCCATTTTCCACACTAAACACGGACAGCTTTGTCGAGAATGCCTGCAATTTGTCTGATAGCCTCCTATGCTGACCACCACATTGGACTTTGTGTCAAAGTTTTGAATATTAGGTCAGCCTGTGTGCACGCACGCTGTAACAGGCAACAAACCCATAAGATTAAGCATGGCCATACCTTGTCTGTCCTGGGAGGAGAAGGAGGGCACCACAGCAAAGACAGATGGCTTAATACGTCTGCATTTGCGATCTGGGTACCAGGATGATGTTCAAACGAGTACTCGTAGGTGGTCACCAGGTGGGTCCAACACTGGACCCTGGCAGATCGCAAAATTGCTTTGCCTTCTTTAAAAAGACCAAGCAGTGGCTTATGGTATGTGATGACTGTGAAGTGTCAATCGTACACGTATTGATGGAATTTCTTTACGACGAAGACAACTGCTTAGCCTTCTTTCTCAATTTGCACATAATTGCGCTTGGCTCGCCCAGTTTCTGAGAGGCGAAAGCAATCTGTCTCTCTTTGCCACCTTCCATGCGATGTGATAAAAAGGCGCAAATGCTGTATCGTGATGAATAACATACGACAATTAGCTATTTGGCGGGATTATAATGTATTAACAAGCTGGAGAGAGTCAATTGTTTTTGACTTGCCTCAACGCTGCTTCCTGTTGCTTTCTCCATTCCCATTCCTGGTCCTTTTTTAAAAGGAGATGTTGGGGGGCTTATATTGTCGTGAGGCCGGGGATGAACTTGCCATAATAGTTCACGAATCCCAAAAATGCCGACAACTCTGGTGTTTTTAGGTGTAGGAGCCTGCTGAATGGCCTGTACGTGCTCCATGACCAGGTGTAACCCTTCACAGTCTACTCGCTTGTCCATGTACACCACTTCCCTTGCGTGGAAAACGTGCTTTTCTCTCCGAAGGCAAATGCCCGAATTCGAGAAATAGCGAAACACCTCACCTAAATTACGTATATTTTCCTGTTCAGTTGCCCCTGTGACCAACACGTCATCGAGTTATACTGCCACTCGTGGCAAACCGCACAGTTTGTTTTCCATTACTCTCTGGAATACGGCACAGTCCAATGACACTCCAAAGGTTAATCTGGTGTACTCGTGCAGGTCTTTATGGGTGTTTATCGTGATTTATTTACAGGAAGCAGGATCCAATTCTAACTGAACATATTGGGCTTGGTAAATTAGTGTCCACCAGCCAGGTTTGTGTATCGATCCTCGATGCGGGGCATCGGGTAATGATCCAAACTTTCCTGTTGACCGTTAACTTGTCGTCCCCACGCAATCTGACCATTTGATCAGTTTTGAGCACCCGGATCACCGGCACCGCCCTATCGGCAATGCGCACCGGCGTGATGATCCCAAGGTATTCAAGCCGGCTCAGTTCAGCCTCAACTTTTGTTAACAAAGTGTAAGGGACTGGGCGAGCTCTGAAGTACCTCAATTCTGTGTCCAGGTCGACCTGAATACTTGCCATGACCCCTTCTATTTTCCCCAATCTGAGTTGGAAAACTTCATGACTTCATGGGGGCCACTCTGGGTGCCGTAACACATTCACTCCTGCTCTGGTTGCTCCAGGTGGAAAGTGCGTGTCTTTGGTTGGTGCCTGGATCTCTGGCTGACTTGTGCCTTGCGCTCCCTTTGGTGCACCATGCCCCACAACACCCAGGCTCCCTCTCTATAGATTCTGGGGAGGTATCTCGTCGGGACAACTCTGTTTTTGACCAACGGACCTAGCCCCTACAGTACTCAGCCCAGGGCAGGGTATCAGTCCTTGGGAGGGGGCAGTGCTCGCTGGGAGGGGCTTAGCCTAGGGTGTTTATCTCCATCCCTGGGTCTCTGGATGTCTTGTGGCGACCTGGGGCTTTTCATTGATTTTAATACTCATCAAGTTATTCCAAGGAAAATATTCTCACTGGGCAGTGTTTCTGCCTGAGTCATTGAGGAGCCTCATGAATGTATTGAAATTTGTATTGCATGATGTTATGCCAATGCCACACTACAAACCGACCATCTGCCGAATGCCACTTTTGGCCTGCCCACATACAAAGTGAACACTTTGAACAATATTAAAAGGAATCCTAAGCTATTCTCATTCACAAAACATAATAGAGTTTATCACAGTCAACCTGAGTTGCCATGGCTTTATATAAAACAAGGAAGATGGTCACAATTGTGGGGGCACTCACATGCAAAGTTATTTCTTGCATCAGCAGTCCCTCCTGCTGACAAGTCAATTCCAAAGCTGAACAGAATTGTTGACAACAAATAATTTTGCAGACTTGTAGCCTGTTTTCAACCAGAATATTCATTGCTCCTGTTTGTAGCGTTGATTTGGAATCTATTTCTCTTTGATGTTCCCCTATGGTTCTGATCCTAGGCCCCTCTTCCATTGCACTGTGACTGCTCCTCCCAACCATCCCAAGGTTGTATACAGCTTTCCTATATCCCAAGAACATTGCCACTTGGATAGCTGGGGTGCAGAGTTGGCCAAGGACTCTATCAACAATGCTTCAGCAGAGCCCACCTAATGCTGATTCAGCTAGCCTTCAAAATGTGCAGCAGTGCCTTGCCACTCCAAATGAGGCCACCTGGAGACCCATCCGAATGAAAGTTTGTTTTAATGTTTTTGACCTCATGGCACTACTGTACTGTGCTGCTTGCAAAGCTAATCCTCTGGGATCAATTATTGATTGGGTGAATGCGCAATAATCTGGCAGATGCAATATTACGCGGTGAAGTGGAAAGTTTTCCCCATTGGTGGAATTAATTAAAGAAACATTTTGAAATGGAGAGAGGTTTTGATTTGTATTCAGAGAGACGTTGTACATTAATCACAGAAGGTTGACACGCAGGTGCTGCAAGTGATCAGGAAGGCAAGCTGGATTTTTGCTTTCTTTACAAACAGTTTGGAATTGTGGTATCTGTAAAATCACAGACCAGTGTATTAATCAAAAGTTTTACCCAGATGTCTTTTTTGACAAGGCAAATAAAGGACAAGGCAAGTAAATCAAACCTACTTTATTGAACTACAACAATATTTACCCTTACATTAACCAATAATATTTACGCAAGATTACGAAAATTCATTACTCTACCTGTGACAATAACTTTGATTGAGCCATGGGTCTGATTCTCTGAGTCTCTCAGGTCTGCCATTGCGAAGGTGAGTCTGGTCAGGTGTCTCGATTGCCTCTGCATGGAGACTTCACTGCTGGTGTGTCTTGAGCATCTACCTTTATTCCCCTCCCTCCTCGCCTTTCCAGGAACCTCTCTGACTTCCAGTCAATAAGGCCTCGGGAGGGGGTCCCAACACACAATAGGTTTCTTCATGTCCGCTTCGCAGGACACCGGAGCCCACCCCAGGTGTCCTTCTCCAGTGGTGTTGCTTGAACATAACCTATTGCCATATAAGGTAACAGCAGGAACTCTGGCTGTCCTTGTGTCTGACTCGGTCTGGGCTACCCAAAACAAATCGGTGCATCTCAATCTGATCGATGATCTTCTGATGTGTGATTGACGGGGCAGGCCCAGACATGTTCTGGCAGTTTTTCTGTGGGTTGCGAATTTGACTTTGGCCAAGTCCAAATTCCCATTAGCCTGCCTGAGATTTGGAATGCAGTTTAATTTAAAATGTTCAATTCTTTAACTTAAGATATCCAATTTAATTGGGCTCAAAACTAGGCCCTGCCAGGTTACAACTGAGTGTAAGGGGAAAGAAGTCTTATTCCAATTATGTAAAGTATTGGTGAGTCCATACCTGGAGTACCACGTACAGTTTTAATCTCCTTCACTGGGGAAGGACATACTTGCCTGAGAGGAAATGCAGCACAGGTTCCCTAGACTAGTTCCCCGGGTGAGGGATTGCCCCATGAAGAAACATTGAGCAGACCAGGCGGGCCTGACATAGTAGACGCTGAGGAAATGTTTCCCCTGGCTGAGCGATCAAATTTGTGCAGTCAGATATTCAGAATAAGGGTCAACCATTTAGGACAGAGATGAGGAAATATTTCTTCACTCAAGGCTCATGAGACTTTGGAATTCTCTTCCCCAGAGAGCTGGCTGCTCAGTCATTAGTATATTCAAGCCAGAGGTCGAGAGATTTATGGATACTTTGGGATATAGGGATAATGCGGGCAGGTGGATGTGATCTCAGAGGTCAACTATGCTCTTGTTGAACGGTAGGGGAGGGAGCGCGGTGAGTCTTCAAGAGTCACATGACCTACTTTAGCTTCTGACAGCTGGCTTGTAATGCAGAACAAGACCAGCAGCGCGAGTTCAATACCTGTTCCAGCCTCCCCAAACAGGTGCCGGAATGTGGTGACTAGTGGCTTTTTACAGTAACTTCATTGAAGCCAACTTGTGACAATAAGTAATTATTATTATCTTACGTTTTAAATTTTCTCATTCTTGCAAAGGTTTAGAATCTTCAGATGGCCCAAAAGTGATTTGCGACAAAATTCCTGAGCTGTGACTATTATTATGGGCCAGGGTTTAGAGAACACCAAAGTATACCATGGAGTTCACCTGACCCACAATTTAAATAGATTTTGGTTATGGGGACCACAAGGGCCCACTTTATAGGTGTGGTGTAAGAGAGCGAAAGTATGTTCAAACCAAAACAATGTTTATTGTATGAATCCAGTTAACATTTTATAAACCTACAGTAAACATCTTAACAACTACAAACACTGATACTTTCCCAAATGCAATATTCTGTAGGTAACACTTAATAACTCCCCAAACACTATCCATAAGTTAAATCCTTTTAAAAATAAAGACAGCAGGTTTAAATGCTCGACAGAAACAGGTTTTACTTTGAAATCATCAATGATCTGGAGACATTCTTTAGCTTGTAGAGAGAGAGAGATCATTATACAGCTGCTTGCTTTGAATGCAGCTATCCACCTCTGAAATTAAACTAAACACACTGCAGCTGCCAGCTCAAAAACGAAAGTGAAAGACAGACAGCCCACCTACACCCACACACGGACATCACTGCAGCTATTTGATAAACACCCATTTATTAAAGGTACATCCACCTGACGCTATATGAACGCATGAATAAGGAGAAATCACTTTTAATTTACATAATATGCTGCATTTTTATTCTTGAAGCCGAAGTGGACAAGTTCATATTTTCCCACATGAAACTCCATCTGCCAAATGTTTTGCCCACTCACTTAACCTATATATGTCCCTTTGCATATTCCTTATGTCCTCTTCACAGCTTATTTTCCTACAATACTTTTGTGACATCACCAAATTTAGCAACCCTACATTCAGTCATTTCATGCAAATTGTTGATCCAGATTTCATATAGTTGCGGCCTCTGCACTGATCCCTGTGACATTACAATGGTCACATCATGACAGCCTGAAAATGATCCGTTTCACCTTACTCTCTGTTTCCTGTTAGCTAATCAATCTTCTATCCATGCTAATATGTTATCCCTGACATCATGAGCTCTAATTTCTTGCAGTAACCTTTGACCACTTGTCAAATTCCTTTTGGAAGTTCAAGTACACCACACATACATATTTCCCTTCATCCACATTACTTACTTTGAACTATAATAAATTAGTCAAACACAATTTCACTTTACAATACCATGTTGTTGCTGGTTGACTGCATTGAGATTTTCTAAGTACCCTGCTATCACCTCCTTCACAATAGATTCCAGTGTTTCCCCTGTGACAGATGTTAGGCTAATTGGACTTTTCTACTTTCTGTTTCCCTCCTTATTTGGATGGGGATTAAGATTCGCTATTTTCCAATCTCATCGGGCTTTTCCAGAATCGAGGGAATTTTGGGAAATTAAATCAATACATCAACTATCACAGCTGCCACTGCTTTTAAGATACTAGGATGAAGATCATCAGGAATTGGGGGACGTGTCAACCTTTAGTTCTAACAATTTTCTCTGTGCTCTTTCTCTGGTGTTGTAATTATTGAAAGTCCCCCCCCCCCCCCCCCCCCCGCATTTGCCTCTCACTTCTCTCACTTTATAATTATTTCTGAAATATTATTTGTGTCTTCTACATTGAATGTAGCTCCAACCTGGGAACATCAGGATTTGCCTTTAAATTTGACTGCAAATACTGAATGGCACGCAATTTTGTCATTTAACAACCAAGAGATCGGCCTTCCTGTACCCTTTGTCTAAGATTAATTGAAACATTCCTGTGGTGCTGGGAATAAGTGCAGCAGTATTATGAATGTGCTCAGATCTGGGGAGAAAGTGTTTCGTGTTATGATTAGCTTTCTTTTTAACCATTACTCAATAGAAGAATGTCACCCTCCATTTTGGTTATTTTGTCAGGTCATTTTGAAATGTATTCAGTGGGGATGTGCCTTTATTATTCATTTGCCATGATTTTGTTGAAGCTCATTTTTAATTAAGTCGAACTCAATTGTTTATTCACTTTGGTTTGATCAGCAATGCATGTGGATTGATTAGCTTTGCAAACAAAGTTTGTGAGGACCGCTATTGAGCAAGTCAACACATTTCTACAAGTTTAAACAGAATCCTTACCTCTAATAGATTCGTAGGAACTTTTGTAACTCTTTAACAACAACAAAAGCTACATCTGAGATCCAGGTTTCCCATGCACAAATATTTTCTCTGGTGCTGGAATGCGTTTTCAGACTTGCCCTTACTAGAGTTTGAGACAAGATGGGTGTACCAGATTGGGTGCTGCCACGAAGCACATTCTTTTCTCCTCCCTGTTGGCAGCACAAGTCATGTGACTAATAGCTTCTTTGGCAGGGTTGGCACTTTTGTGAATGTTGCCCGTGATGATGCCAGTTAGAATGAGCAAACACACAGGTTTGCTGCTCTCTCTGACTTCCCACAGGTGGAGTATATCATCAATCGTACACATGAGGGAATACGGTCAACCCTGGAACAACCAGAGATTTCCATTGACCACAGAGACTTCCACTCCATCAATGTGCAGCTAGTGTGCAACCAAAAAATGATATTCATGGAGATGTGTTCAAGAATCTGAGATGCCTGCTTTGATTCTTTCATCTTGTGGCAAGCTCCATTATATTTTCAGGCCTGCAAATAGACTTAAAGGATGGTTGCTGGGTCACAAGGGATATTTATTTCAAAGTTGACCCATAGCATAAGCCAGAAACAGCCCAGCAATACTCTGGAGTATTCAACAGAAGATTTAAAGAATTCATATTTATCCTTTCACACTCGTAGTCCGTAATCTTCTAATCTCTGGAATGCAGCATCTGCATTTTGAAGATGTTCTGCATCATTCTTTCCAGTAACCAAGATTACGGGCGGGATTCTCTGGCTGCGTCTGCCCGGCGACCGGAGAATCCCTCCGGAGGTCACTGGACTTCTCCATTGTCTGTATCTTGCCCATGGTGTTGTTGCAGCGGGCTGGGGCAGAAGAATCCAGCCCGTCATCTCAGAACAAACTCCTACTGGCTTTACTGGCAGATTACCGGTGAAAAAAGGAGGTGGACACTGGAGCAGCAATTTTGTTGGTACCAGAAACTGTTTGCCAAGAGAAACTATGACTTTTCGCCTTAGAACTCTCAATATAATACTAAATAACTACACTGGAAGTGGTTCTGTTGAGGGGCCATAGCTATGTAAATGTGCAGCTAAACAGCCAGACCGCAGACTTTCCCTGCATATCAAGTTGAACTGGCCTGAAGTGAATCTCATGTCGGAGTTCGAAGCAGGTCGACCAAAGATTTTAAAGAAACATGCCATCGCAATTAATGGGGACTGTGAAACATAAAAGAGACCTCAATCAAGCTAAAGAGTAAAGTTAAAAGTCAAGCAAGATGCTTCTAGGCTAGATCAGTGCCGTACACCATTAAGACATAAGGTTGAGGCAGGATTAGAGAGGTTGGTCAAGATGGGGGTCCTCTAACCCATTATTATAAGTGATCGGCCGATGATGTAGAAAAATGGTTTGGTATGAATATGTAAAAATTTAAGACACTTTGAATCCAGTATTCTGTGTAGAGCAGTACCCTCTGCCTTGAATTGCTGATTTATTTGCTGGGTTAGCATTTCGGTAAAGGGGATCTTAGTCAAGCTTATCTCCAGATAAACGTGGAATCAGATTCACAACAATATTGGAGAATCATCACACACAAAGGGCTATGTAATTATAAAAGAATTCCATTTGGCATAAGGTACGCACCTGCGATGTTCCAACATGCCATGAATCAAATTTGAAGTGGAATAGAAGAAATCTAGTGCTACTTAAACAATAACTTACTTACTGGAAAGAATGAGGAAAACTGTCATGTCCTGTTGACTAGCCGAAGTAAGCAATGAACTGCAGAACATGTACATAGAACATAAAGTGCAGAAGGAGGCAATTCGGCCCATCGAGTTTGCACCGACACATTTAAGCCCTCACTTCCACCCTATCCCTGTAACCCAATAGCCTCCCCTAACCTTTTTGGCCAAGAAGGGCAATTTATCATGGCCAGTCACCTAACCTGCACATCTTTGGACTGTGGGAGGAAACCGGAGCACCCGGAGGAAACCTATGCAGACACGGGGGGAATGTGCTGACTCCACACAAACAGTGACCCAGCAGGGAATCGAACCTGGGACCCTGGCGCTGTGAAGCTGTAGTTTAAAATAATTTATTATAGAACAAACTGCGTGGTAAGATAACTAGGATAAATTCACTAATAAACAAATAACACTGTACAACTAGACATAGAACATAGAACATAGAACAGTACAGCACAGAACAGGCCCTTCGGCCCTCAATGTTGTGCCGAGCCATGATCACCCTACTCAAACCCACATATCCACCCTATACCCGTAACCCAACAACCCCCCCCCCCTTAACCTTACATTTATTAGGACACTACGGGCAATTTAGCATGGCCAATCCACCTAACCCGCACATCTTTGGACAGTGGGAGGAAACCGGAGCACCCGGAGGAAACCCACGCACACAGGGGGAGGACGTGCAGACTCCACACAGACAGTGACCCAGCCGGGAATCGAACCTGGGACCCTGGAGCTGTGAAGCATTTATGCTAACCACCATGCTACCCTGCTGCCCCTAACTCTCGTGGAACCATTGCAAATATGTCTATCTCCATGCTCGAGCAACTCCCAACACCCAAATCACATGGCGATGTGATGGGTTTACAATGCCAAGGTCAGAGATCGTGGATACCATTATGTACAAACTTACATTATGCATATTATCACATCCCCTTTTCTTTGTAAAAGAATATTATTGACAAGCATGAAATTACTGTTTACATTTTAACATGATATGCATAATTATATACACATGACCCTGTACACATTTGATTAGATATTCAGTCTTTCCGGTTAATGCCATCTTCTGGTTGGTCTCCTGAGCATTGACCAAATTCGTGATCCTGTTTGTTTTTCTGAAAGATTGGTTTTCTGTCTGGTCTTTGACCACTCACCAACTCTTTCAGCCTTTGGAAATGATGCTTTTTCTTTCTCCTTTTCTTCCTGCCTTTAGCGCCACCAACCGTGAACTTGGTACGGTCCACCCTCACATCTGTCTGTGCAACCAAAGCATCACTCTGCTGCTGGTCCTGGCCAAGAAATTAACTGTTTCTGTATCTTCTGCCAGTAAAACTGTTTCTGGAGCCTTTGCTGGATTTAGGAGTTTTGGCTAATTCATGGTGCTTGTTTTCGAACGCTGTAGTCTACACCCATCAACTGGTGATGCATCTAATGTCGGCATACTTTTGGAACCGTTCGAAGTCGCAGGCAAGTGTGCAACCTCAGGGATTATCTGTAAACCCTTGCATTCCGGTATTTTAGCTAGATCACTGTCCTCTACATTGGACATTACTTCTTCCCTTTGTGGTTTAGCCTCAATTAGTGACTCATCCTAATCTAATACAATAATACATCTTTCATCTTTTGTTGGCGAGCTGCACGAAGATTTTTCCATCTGTTCTTCCTGTCATAATATACATCCAGGTATATGATGGTGCACAGACATGCAGTGATTGACACACAGGGTGACCAGTGAACACACAGAACACAGCAGCCAATCACCGACAGGACACGACCACTATAAAGCCAGAGGGCACTAGTTTTCCCGCTCTCTCAGGAACCAGCCTCTGAGACAGTCAGAGCTCGTGAACAGCAACTAGAACATACACCATGTGGTAGTAAGATAGTCTGGTCAGGTTAGCCTCAGGTCTCCAGTCAAGTCAGCATAGTGACAACCCATAGTTAAAGTATGTATGATAGTTATGTGTTCAATAAAATCGAGTTGCATTTCTTCAAGTGTTGGAAGCCTATCTCTCTCACCACTGCAGTAAACGCAGTCCTCACAGACCCAGCTTACCCAACACATCAGTTCCTGCCAGTTTTTTGATGGACTGGCCTCGAGTACTTGAGAATCCACAGCAGGAACCATTCCATGGGTATCGGATAACTTATCGTACTTCTCTGAAGCCAACTTCTCCAAAATGGGGACTATTTCTTCAGTCTCCAGTTGGCTGTTCACAATTGATGTGCTCTCAAATGATTTGTCTGCTGTTGCACTCTCATCTTCAGACTCTGCACAGTCCAACTTAGAACTTTCACACTCATCGTTGTCCTGCACAGATTGGATGCTACGTGCTATCAGCTCATTACTAATGCCAAATAAACGGAATACATTTTCATCGTCTTCCTCTTCAGGCTCATCATCTGATTCTTCCTCTTTTTTCTCTTACCCCACCTTGACTTTTTCTTTCATTTGATCTGATAGCTCTTCCACTTCATCTCATTGCCATTTGCATTCATCCTCTGTCGCAGCGCTGTCTGGAATGTACAGCTTCTCAATTAGCTCCAGTGCATCACAGCCTTCCGCTCCGATGATTGACTCTCTTGCGTGTCCACAATGGAAAATGGTATGGTGCGAAGTCTGTTGTGTACCCATGCTATGGGCTCACATACGCCTAAAAATCGAGATTTTTTTTACCATTATAATTTCTTAATAGTACCGTTTCAGTAACTATTTTTGGCTGAATTTGCCGTTTTTTTACATCAGACATATTGATGAGGTTAGCCCTTGCACTAGAGTAAAGCTTGACTTTAGTACTGTGCCATTTATTTCTAATGGCACCGTCCATTTGTCTGTATAATTATCTGCCTTCAAGTCACTATTGCTGAGTCTCCGTTTTGTTGGGTGGAGATCACGTCCACAAGGGAAACGTTTTCTTGACACACCTCGTCAATGACACTGATACTCTTTGTTTGTTCAGGCCTTTCTCTTGTATAATATTGGGCTGCAAAATGATTCCTGCCAGAATCACCACCCGCACTGGGAGCACTTTTCTTATTCAGCTGCGTCACCACGCTGATGATGTCAGCCACCTCTTCTGCCTTTGCGCCAAAACTCTGGAGATTCAACGTGTCGATCTGCTTTGCAGCCAGCTCACTAGCGTGACATATTTGAATGGCACTTTCAAGTTTCAGGTCTACTTCCTGAAGTAGCCGCTCATGCACTTTTTAACTGAAGATTCCAAAAACTTTCTGGTCTCATATCATTGGCGACTGGAGTGTGTCAAAGTTGCACGATTGCGCTTTCAATCGCAAGTCAGTCAGGAAGCTATTGAATGCCTCTCCTGTATTCTAGGTGCACATACAGAATTTACAGCACTCAATGGTTTTGTTTTTTCGAGGGGAGCAATGTTGATCAAATCTTTTAAGCACTTCTTCGAAAGTTTTGCCGTCAGCCTCGTCTTCAAATGCAAACACATTGAAGATTTCAATTGCTTGGGGACCTGCTACAGTGAGCAGTGACGCAATGTTCCTCTCATTGGGCTGTGCCTGCAGACCAGGGGCTGCAACATACAATATAAACTGCTGCTTGAACAACCTCCGATTTCTGTCCACATTACCGGTACACCAAAGCTGTTGAGGTGCCTTGATACCTTCCATTCCAGACTTCAAAGTTTCAAAGCACGTAGAGCACAAGATACCAGTAGCTTGCAAAGTTAGTCACAAATATTTTTTTCCTTTCTTATCCTACAGAGTTATCTTCAGTGGTTTGAATTTTCTTGCCCAGAATCTTCAAGCTCTTACCATTCTTGGTACCATGTCATGTTCTGTAGACTGGCCAAAGTGAGCGATGAACTGCAGAACATGTAGTTTAAAATAATTTCTTCGAGAAGAAACTTTGTGGAAAGATAACTAGGATAAATTAACTAACAAACAACTAACACTAAACAACTCTCGTGGAACTACTGCAAATACGTCTATCTCCCAGCACGACCAACTCCCAACTCCCAGATCACATGGTGACATGATGGGTTTACAATGCTACCGAGTGGTCGGAGGTCATGCATAACATGATGTACAAATGTACATTATGCATATCATCACAAAGAGCATCTTCAAAATTTAGATGCTACACTCCAGGAAGATTATGGACTATGAGTATGGATGGTTAAATGTGAATTCACCAAATCTTCTATTGAATACCAGGGGTATGTCACAGATGCAAAGGGACTGTACAAAAGGGACTGCAGAGGTAAAAGCCATAACTGAGGCACCTACACCTCAAACTATAAATCAACTTCAATAATCGAGCAACTATTATCAACCCTTTGCACAACTTATCATGGCCGGGATTTTCCCCTACCCGGCCGGGCGGGGGGTCCAGCATGATGGACTGGCGTGAACCACTCAGGCGTCGGGCCGCCCCAAAGGTGCGGAAGTCTCCGGAGTGGTTGGCGCTGCAGTTGCTGGCGGGAATGGCCTTTGGCGCCACGCCAGCTGGGGCCGAAGGGACTTGGCCGGCTGGCGGACGTTCGCACATGCTCCGGAGTGTCAGCGGCTGCTGACGTCATCCCCGCGCATGCGCAAGGGAGGGGGTCACTTCCGCCTCCGCCATCGTGAAGACCATGGTGAAGGCGGAAGGAAAAGAGTGCCCCCACGGCACAGGCCTGCCTGCCGATCGGTGAGCCCCGATCGCGGGCCAGGCCATCGTGGGGGCACCCCCCGGGGCCAGATCGCCCCGCGCCCCCCCCGGACCCCGGAGCCTGCTCATGCCGCCTGGTGCCGCTGGTAAGGTAGGTGGCTTGATCCATGCCGGTGGGACCAGCATGACAGCGGTGGGACTTCGGCCCATTGCGGGCTGGAGAATCGCCGGGGGTGGGCGCCGACCGGCGCGATTCCCACCCCTGCCGAATATCCGCTGCCAGAGACTTCGGGACATGGCGGGGGCGGGAATGACGCCGGCCCCTGGCGATTCTCCGACCCGGCTTGGGATCGGAGAATCCCGCCCCATGTCAGAACAGGAAATGGAAATGGGTGAAGCAGTGCGAGAGCGTCTTTGTAGAAGTGAAAGAGACACTACTAGGGTGAGTAGTCCTGATACACTATAATAGGAAGTTACCATTGCAACTCTCACCTTACCTCTGGCATTCAGCTCTTTTGTCCATGTTTGAACCAAGGCTGAAATGAGGTCAGGAGCTGAGTAACCCCAGCGGAACCCAAACTGAGCATCCATGAGCAGGTTATTTCTGAGTAAGTGCCGCTTTATAACACTGCTGATGACTCCTTCCATCACTTTGCTGATGACGGAGAGTCGGCTGATAGGGTGATAATTGGTTGGGTTGGATTTGTCTGCTTCTTGCGTACAGGGCACACCTGGGCAACTTTCCACATTGCCGGGTGGATGCCAGTGTTATAGCTGTACTGGTACAGCTTGGCCAGGGGTGTGGCAAGTTCTGTAGCACAAGCCTTCGGTACTATTGCCGGGATATTGACAGGCTCCATAACCTTTGCAATATCCAGTGCCTTCAGCCATTTCTTGATATCCTGTGGAGTGATCCTGTTGCTGAAGACTTACAGCTGTAATACTGGAGACCTCCGGAGGAGACCGAGATGGATCATCCACTTGGCACTTCTGGCTGAAGATTGTTGCAAATGCCTCAGCCTCGTCTTCCCACATATGTCCATCATTGAGGATTGGGATATTTGTGAAGCCTCCTCCTCCGGTGAGCTGTTTCATTGTCCACCACCATTCATGGCTGGATGTGGCAGGGCATCAGAGCGTAGATCTGATGCGTTCATTGTGGAATCGCTTAGCTCTGTCTGGGTGGAGCAGTGCGAGAAGGTCTTTGTACAAGCTAAAGAGGCACTACTGGGGTGAGAAGTCCTGATATACTGTGAAAGGAAGTTAGCATTGCAACTCTCACATCACCTCTGTCATTCAGTGCTTTTGTCCATGTTTGAACCAAGCTGGAATTAGGTCAGGAGTTAAGTGATCCTGGCAGAACCCAAACTGCTGTTTATGCTGTTTGGCACACAAGTAGTCCTGTGTTGTAGCTTCACCAGGTCGGTGTGCCTGATATTCTGGCATGCTCTCCTACACTCTTCATTGAACCAGGGTTGATCCCCTGGCTTGGTGGTATTGGTAGAGTGGGAGATATGCCAGGCCATGAGGTTGCAGATTGTGGTTGAATACAATTATGTTGCTGCTGGTGACTCACACCTCCTCATGGATGGCCAGTTTTGAGTTGCGTGATCTGTTCGAAGTCTATCCCATTTTGCACGTTGTTCGTGCCATGCAACGCAATGGAGGGTATTCTCAATGTGAAGACTTTGTCTCCACAAGGACTGTGCAGTGGTCACTTCTACCGTATCCTGTTATGCCAAGTGAAACTTAGAAATTGTCCCATGATGTACTCACCCTAACAGTTCAATACAAGTTTATATTCTTCATTACATTGATCTAAAAATATTGATGCTACATCCATTTTCCTGCACCTGAGAACCCGACAATGCCAGAAACAACTGCAGGAGTCAGTACCTCAGTTGAGGACACTTCAACACTGAGTCAACCTCTGAACATTTCATCGGCTCCAGTTGAGACAACTATGAACAACATCTAAACTAACCAAAAACACCAGAGGTTGCAGTCAACATGAAAAAGATCCTGAGTTTCACCAACAGCCACACAGAAATCAACGTCCTCCGAAACATCTAAACTATTGAATGTATGCTCATTGTTCAATGTATGAATCAATTGTTCATATGTTCTTTGGATCCTCATTGCCTTCAGGTGATGTCCCGGAGGACTGGAGAATAGCCAATGTTGTTCCTTTGTTTAAGAAGGGTAGCAAGGATAATCCAGGGAACTACAGGCCGGTGATCATTACGTCAGTGGTAGGGAAATTACTGGAGAGAATTCTTCGAGACAGCAAATGGACGTATTAGTGAGAGGCAGCATGGTTTTGTGAATGGGAGGTCGTGTCTCACTAACTTAATAGAGTTTTTCGAAGAGGTCACAAAGGTCACAAAGATGATTGATGCAGGTAGGGCAGTGGATGTTGTCTATATGGACTTCAGTAAAGCCTTTGACAAGGTCCCTCATGGTAGACTGGTACAAAAGGTGAAATCACACGGGATCAGCGGTGAGCTGGCAAGGTGGATACAGAACTGGCTAGGTCATAGAAGGCAGAGAGTAGCAATGGAAGGGTGGTTTTCTGATTGGAGGGCTGTGACTAGTGGTGTTCCGCAGGGATCAGTGCTGGGACCTTTGCTGTTCGCAGTTGATATAAATGATTTGGAGGAAAATGTAACTGGTCTGATTAGTATGTTTGCAGATGACACAAAGGTTGGTGGAATTGCGGATAGCGATGAGGACTGTTAGAGGATACAGCAGGATTTAGATCGTTTAGAGACTTAGGCGGAGAGATGGCAGATGGAGTTTATACCGGAAAAATGTGAGGTAATGCATTTTGGAAGGTCTAATGCAGGTAGGGAATATACAGTGAATAGAACATAGAACATAGAACAGTACAGCACAGAACAGGGCCTTCGGCCCTCAATGTTGTGCCGAGCCATGATCACCCTACTCAACCCACGTATCCACCCTATACCCGTAACCCAACAACCCCCCCCCTTAACCTTACACAGGGAATGGTAGAACCCTCGAGAGTATTGAAAGTCAGAGAGATCTAGGTGTAGGTCGCTGAAAGGGGCAACACAGGTGGAGAAGGTAGTCAAGAAGGCATACAGCATGGGCCGGGGCATTGAGTATAAGAATTGGCAAGTCATTTTGCAGCTGTATAGAACCTTAGTTAGGCCACACTTGGAATATAGTGTTCAATTCTGGTTGCCAGAATACCATAAGGATCTGGAGGCTTTAGAGAGGGTGCAGAAGAGATTTGCCAGGATGTTGCCTGGTTATGGAGGGCATTAGCTATGAGGAGCGGTTGAATAAACTCGGTTTGTTCTCACTGAAACGACGGAGGTTGAGGGACGACCTGATAGAGGTCTACAAAATTATGAGGGGCGTAGACAGAGTGGATTCTCAGAGGCTTTTCCCAAGGGTAGAGGGGTCAATTACTAGGGGGCATAGGTTTAAGGTGCGAGGGGCAAAGTTCAGAGGAGGTGTACGAGGTAAGTTTTTTACTGCCGGAGGAGGTGGTGGAAGCAGGGACGATAGTGACATTTAAGGGGCATCTGGACAAATACATGAATAGGATGGGAATAGAGGGATACGGACCCAGAAAGTGTAGACGGTTTTAATTTAGCATGGTCGGCACGGGCTTGGAGGGCCGAAGGGCCTGTTCCTATGCTGTACTTTTCTTTGTTCTTTGTATTTCAAATTTTTATTGATAACATTATATTGTGTTTGATTGCAGGAACCTCTAATGTTGAGGGAAACTGTTGTGTATTCATGATTAATCATGGTTGCAACAAGGTCACATTAAAAGTCCAAGCACGTGACGTATCAATGACGCCATTGGCCGTTTGCGCAGGCAAATGGCCAGTCTATCCTAACAGCCTGAAGCTCTTGTTTGTTTTACCTTCATGGTCTGCAAGCCTGTCCTTTAAAAATACCACACATAGCCATACAGTATAGTCAGGATTCAGCTTTATTTTAGTGGGAAATTAACACTTTGCATCTTCAAATGCCAACCTGTGTATTCCATGGAGATTTCTCACATCTGTGTGGAAGTCAATGAGTTCCTTCCAGCTTCCTGATACACCAGCAATTTCAGCTCTTTTAAGCTGCCATTCACTTGCAACTTCTCCCACTTTCTCAGGTTGAAAAACGGCCTCCATATCTAAGGTTCTCTGCCTCCCCAACTCCATCTCCTTTAAAGTGGTTCTTAAAACTAATTTCCTCAACAAAACCTTTACTCTTGTAATCTCTCCTCTCCTGGCCTGGCATCGATTTTACTTACACTGTCATGGTTTTGCCTAGTGACAGCAGTAACATAAATCTAACAAGACATAATAGGGATGCAATCTTCCAAGCAACAGGTAGAAATCTGCCTTGCGACAGCAGGATGAAGCAGTCAAAAGGCAGGATGAGATGCTTTTTCCCTTAAACAAAATTAGAAGGTGTCTAGAATAGCTTAGTAGCAGAAATTGCTTACATAGATACTTTGGCGATCAGTGAGGTATACACATGATAATTTCTAGAGTCAAGGTATTTGAGAGGGGCAGACAGCCAAGTACTCAGATGCACAATCAAAAGGAAACAATGGTATAATTGCCAATAACTCAGAAGCAAGTGAGGCCTGTTTCCATCTAGCAGCCTGATGCCAGTTTTACATCTACCAACCTCTGTGACTTACAACCAAAGTGCTGTAGAAATCTTCATAAAGGGAGTTTAAATAACTTTGTTGGACAAGGAAAAGATGGTTCCCTGACTTAATTAGCAGCCCAATATTGCATGGTTATTATAAACTGGATTTGACTTATAGATTTATTTAATTTGAATGTTCCTTGGGGAAAGGGGAAGTTGAAGGAGTTCAGGGATCGTAGATACATGTTGGAACAAGTGGTATAGTCTTTATAAATGGTGTGTGTGTGTTTAGTAATTCATACATCTAATTATCTTAGCGTAGTATAGTCCTGTTTATGTCTATTTGTCTTTTCTTTAATAAATAGTCTCTAATAATAATGACGCAATGACTGGGCTGCTTATTCTCAGTGTGCCTCCTCACATCAGTCTAAAAACAAAACTAGACACCCCCATGAACCGGTGTTCCAAATATCATCAGCATGCCTCACAAAGAACATCAGCATGCTTTGTGACAAAACCTATTCAGTACAGTTGAACATTCTTAATTTTAAAAGTAGGATATTAATCATTTTTTTAAAAAGGAGTAGGTTTAGTCTCCCAAACACCCACTGCCCATCAGCTCCTGGAATACTTCAGACAGCTAAAGAACTGGAAAACTGCTATTCGTCATTACACTTGGCATAGCTTTCTCGGGGTCATAAGGATGGAAAACTCTGATCTGAATATGAAAATAAACAGGATTTTTTCCAAATGATGCTAAAATTATCGAGGAACAGTTGGACAAGCCCCATAAAATTCACATTGAAGGAATGAGACTCAGTTTGACAATGGAACATAGATCTTGAGAGTCTCACAGTGCGTAATTCACTTTTATTGTCATGGACAAAATCACAATTTAGAAACATTGGTGATTGTTACTCAGTCACCCACTAAATGGTCTGATTATCTCACATCTTAGATATATAACTCATACTACCCCACATCTGGACGTCTTTTGGCGCAGTGGGTAGCGTCCCTGCATCTGAGCCGCAAGCACTGGGTTTGAATCCCAGCCATAACCTGATGGCTGAGAAAAGTGAGTTCAGATTGGATATGTTAACCTGCAAATCCTTCCAGACAAGCCAAAGGCTGGTGGCAAGAGCGGGAGAGACTCCTGGTCAGCCACACTTGATACGAGGGCACACCTCAAGCTATAAGCCTCTGTTGTGTGGCACCCTTCAGGCTCTAAACCTCTGGCAACTGGAGCCTCTCAAGCTCTAAGCCTCTGGCGAGTGGTATCCCTCAAGCTCTAAGCCTCTGGCCAACAGACTAATGACCTGTTCCAGGAATTGCTAGTAGGCACAGCATGGTAGCACACGTGGCTAGCACTGTTCTTCACAGCTCCAGGGTCCCAGGTTCGATTTCCCTGCTCGATGTCACTGTCTGTGAGGAGTCTGCACATCCTCCCCGTGTCAGCGTGGGTTTCCCCTGGGATCTCTGGTTTCCTATCACAGTCCAAAGACATGCAGGTTAGGTGGATTGGCCATGCTAAATTGCCCTTAGTGTCCAAAACAGTTAGGAGGGGTTATTGGGTTATGGGGATAGGGTGGAAGTGAGGGCTTAAGTGGGTCGGTGCAGACTCGATGGGCTGAATGGCCTCCTTCTGCACGGTATGTTTCATGTTCTATGAAACAGACAAAAGTCTGCCTTAATGCATCACTAGGTCAGGGAAGAGAATTGGAACCCCTTATTGATAGTAATTGGACTGTAACAATAAAATCCCCTTGTCGTCTGTGAGTTACTGGAGGGACAGGGATGAAATGGGGCTCACTTAGCTCTGTCCTGAAGGCTGCTCAACAACCCCTGTCAATTTTGCTCGCAGCCTGTCAGGGAGGGGCTCACTCATTGTCTTGCACTTGTCACCCTGTGCCTGATCAAGCGGCCCAATATCGGGAACAGGGAAAGGGAATACCGACAGCCACCCAAAACCTTTGCCTCCGACCCCCTCGTATCCCCTCTCCCACCACTCCCATCCTGGGATCCCCATCCCGCCGTCACTCACTTTTGGTTTGGTGGTCCCGTGATGATGTTGGATCTCTGGTGGGCCTATTACCATCAGCTTCCATCGCTCCCATGGGTGCTGATAGTATGAGGTGCTGCCAGACCCTGATTGTCAACACCTGCATTTCTTTCATATATATTTTTCAGCAGTTCCCAAGGTACAGAAAATCAACACAAAATTAGATAAGCCGTGGTTTCAATTATTAAGTGAACTTACTTTGTGGTTGTGTAAAGTCAGGAATAATAAAGGCTGGACTGATAAAATGGCAACAACTGACCACATGATGATAGTTATGGAAGCTTCTGAGCAGTTTAAAAATGGACAAAGGCGAACTAATCCAACATGATACTGATGCACTATCAATTGTACAAAGACTCAGGTTGGATGCAACTGTGGCTTTATTACAGTAAGATGTGTGGCCTCCCACAGCAGCTGGTGAAATGGCTGCTGAATAGAGGACACGCTCCTCCTACTGGGTGGAGCCAGCAGGCAGGGGCTACTGGCGAACCCGTAGTACAGGTCCTACCTTACATCACCTAATACAGGTGTAACAGTGGTTTACCACAGATACTTTCTGTACTGTATAAACATTCCAGCCAAGCCAACTTAAAGGACTAGTAGAAGAGATGTCTGCACTGGCCAGGTCTGGCCTAAAGCAGAGCTATTGAGAATCTGTTTTAGGGTGCAAATTTGCAGCAATGAAGGCCTATATCAGGTCTAAGACCAATATAACGTTTTGGACATGGGAACAGAAGAGTGGGAACAAGCTGTTGACGCTTAAGTATTTCTCCGTCTCTTTATGCCTCCAGAAATTGAAAAGAGAAACCCAAAATATGCACTAGTCCCACTTCCAGAATAAATGTTATTATTTCTGGGGACAAAAAACTGCCAGGGTGTTCTGTTGGCAAAGGAGACAACCCAGGCGTGTCAGGAAATCTTGCTAAATCCAGTAATATAGCAAATTGAAGTAGCATAGTGAAAGGATCATAGATTACCAAAGAAGAGTCACAGTGACATATCACTCATTGTACCTTAACACATATCACACAGATTGTCACCAGGATGAATTTTAGAAGCATGAGCAAACGATAGCAACAACTTAATTAATGGCTCTATGCCAATTTTCTCAAAATTAACACAACGCTAACTCTTACATTGACTTTAATATAAAGAGGAACTTCTGTATCCATTACCGTGAATCACATGTATCTGTATTGATTAAATTAACACTTCCAATCTTTAACGGTCGAACAAAACTATTTTTGGTACCCAGAATTGCTTCTCTCCTTTGACTAATGGGTAGTGTAGAAATGGAGACAGCTATGCTCTGTCTAGAAACAGATGTGACAGGAATCCCCGAGCAAATCATTGGTTTTTAAACTGAGCATTACTCAATGCTGATGCTGATAGTAGCAATCTCAGCACTTCAGATGGCAGGTGATATGTGAGTGTGTGCACAGACTCCTACAGTCACTTTAACTGGCTCCTTAAGATTGGGAACTTCGCTCCTGTCTCAGTCTATCTGCTTCTAAAACCCTCATCGCTGCAGTCATTTCCCCTTGAATTGTCGATTCCAATGCAGTCCTGGTTGGAATCCCACATGTCTACCCTCTGTAAACTTGAGGTCACCCAAAAGACTGTTGTTCATGTCTTAACTCCTTGCAAGTCCCACCCCCTATCTCCTCTGTGCTTGCTGACCTACATTAGAACACAGAACATAGTACATTACAGCGCAGTACAGGCCCTTCGGCCCTCGATGTTGCGCCGACCTGTGAAACCCCTCTAAAGCCCATCTACACTATTCCCTTATCGTCCATATGCCTATCCAATGACCATTTGAATGCGTTTAGTGTTGGCGAGTCCACTACTGTTGCAGGCAGGGCATTCCACGTCCTTAATACTCTCTAAGTAAAGAACCTACCTCTGACATCTATCCTATATCTATCTCCCCTCAATTTAAAGCTATGTCCCCTCATGCTGGACATCACCATCCGAGGAAAAAGGCACTCAATGTACACCCTATCTAATCCTCTGATCATCTTGTATGCCTCAATTAAGTCACCTCTTAACCTTCTTCTCTCTAACGAAAACAGCCTCAAGTCCCTCAGCCTATCCTCGTAAGATCTTCCCTCCATACCAGGCAACTCCTTGTAAATCTTCTCTGTACCCTTTCCAATGTTTCCACATCCTTCCTATAATGCGGCGACCAGAACTGCACACAATACTCCAAATGCGGCCGCACCAGAGTTTTGTACAACTGCAACATAACCTCAGGGCTCAGTCTCAGGTCTCAGTCAAGCAACTTCTTCATTTTTAACCTCCCTTCCTTGTTTTAAAACCCCTCCATTGGCAGAATCCTTCTCTTTCTCTGCAATTTTCTCCAGCCCCTCAACCTTCCAAGATATCTACGCTCCTCTAATTCTGGCTTCTTCTGCATTCACAATTGTAATCGTTCCATTGTAGCTGACTGTGCCTTCAGTTATCCAGGCCCCAACGTCTGGAATTCCCTCCCTCCAAACCTTCACCTCTCTAACTTGCTTTCCTCCATAGATCCAGAGAGTTCCTACAATGCAGAAGAAGGCCATTTGGCCCATCCAGTCTGCACCGACCCTAAGAAAGAGCACCCTACCTTGGCCCACACCCCCATCCTAGCTCCGCAACCCCACCTAACCTGCGCATCTTTCGACACAAAGGGTCAATTTAAGCATGGCCAATCCACCTAACCGGCACAACTTTGGAAACTAACCGGCATTTTTAACATGGCTAATCTACCTAACCGGCACCTCTTTGGACTCCTTTATGATAACTTTGAAAACATACCTGTTTGACCAAGATCTTGGTCATCTGACCGAATATCTCCTTTAGTGGCTCGGTGCCATACTTTGTTCTATAATGCTCCTGTGTAGTGCCTTGGGTTCTTTTTTACTTTAAAGGCACAATCAAATATAGGTGTTATTGTTATTCTACTCAGTGTTCCACTCAGCTAGGATGGACACACCAAATCATGGGGCAGCAAGATCCTGATTGCAATGCACTGGTGTAGAATATGAGGCGAGGACAACTCGACAGGGTTTTATTGCGACGTAAACGAACGGCATGTCAATATTTTCCAACAGACATGACCCTTATCTAAACACCACTTGCTGAGTCACTGTCATGCAACCAGCAGTCATGGAAATATACTCCCCCAACTTTCCCTCAAGGAGAGGAAAATGACTGCCAAATAAAAGCCTGTTTGCATTATCTCCAACTGCAGTTGCTTCTTTTTTCAACATTAAAATTGCGGGAGTCCTTACCTGATTCTGCCTTCCTTCCTCCTTCGGACTTACAAAACCAAACTTTTAGTGTCAATTATTCACCACCTTTTATTTCATTTTGTTCCACTCTGAGGCGGTGCTTTCCACATCTAACTTTGACTCTTCGTTTTGGTACCTATCACTGATAGTAATTGGCTATTTTTGGCAGTAATGGTTGCAATTAGATAGTCGGCAGCGCAGGATTTTTAAATTGAATTAAACACTGCGAAAATAGACTGCCACATACTTCGATTCAACTAATCATGTCAATTGTGCCAAGTATCAGATTGCAAGTTACTTGAAAGCTGACAATGTTTCCTGATTTTGAAGCCTTATGAGGTGAATATTTCCCATGTGCTCTAATTATAATAAACTCATAAATCTGCTCAGAAAATGTCCGTCACACAAAACATCAGGAAGGAATCCTGGAACTGCATTTCTGGTTTATTTCAGCAAAGTTGTGAGACAGATAATGCGGTCACCTATTGGAAATTTAAACTATAACGTATTATTGAAATGAAGCAGTTACTGGGTGAAACCACGACACTTATATAAAGGCGAGGGGCATTAGTCAAAAGACACAACCTGGATACAAAACCTTGCAGACGGATTACTGACATGCCCTTCTCAACTGGATGCAATCAGAAATTTGTACTCATTTCATAGAACATAGAACATACATTGCAGAAGGAGGAAATTGGGCCCATAGAGTCTGCACTGACCCACTTAAGCTCTCACTTCCACCCTATCCAATAATCCCACTTAACCTTTTTGGACACTACGGGCAATTTAGCATGGCCAATCCACCTAACCTGCATGTCTTTGGACTGTGGGCCGAAACCGGAGCACCCGGAGGAAACCCACACAGACACGGGGAGAACGTGCAGACTCCGTACTGACAGTGACTCAGCAGGGAATCGAACCTGGGATCCTACTGCTGTGAAGTCACAGTGCTAACCTCTAAGCTACCGTGTTCCTCTTTCCTAAAATAATTAATTACTGAGAGATGTATTTAGCAAAAGGAACTGTTATTAAGATAAGGAAGGATGCGCTTAAAGTATTTATATGAAATTCACTCCACCAATTGGCAGCGAGTGCAATTTGTGCCTAAATGGACATCTGACAGTTTGGTGCGTGGTGAGTTTATTTAACGTGTTAATCTTGACCTTGAAAGGATCTAGTCCTGTCTGCAGTGAGCAGTAACTAGAAAGTGCATTCTAATTAGAGTAAGTTTCTTCCAGCCTGAGGCAGTAGAAACACTCTCCATTGAGAGTAGCTGAGTAGTTAATTAGCGAACTATTTTAACCTGGTTTGTGTAGCTGTAGTTCATCTCGTATAATTACAGGGGTCTTTAGTACAGGTTGCAAACATGGCTTGAATCTGAGTGGATACCCTGGGAGTTTACTGAGATGGGGAAGGAGGTGTGTTATGGGCCAGGGTTTAGAAAACTCAAAAGTATATCATGGAGTTCACCTGACCTACGGCTTTTAATAGATTGTGGTTATGGAGAGCACAAGGGCCTACTTTACAGGTGTGATGCAACAGAGATCTGAAGTACTTTTAAAACACAACCATGCTTATTTATGAATCCAGTTAACACTTTATAAACCCACAGTAAACAATTTAACAACTATCAACACCACTAATCCCCACAGATACAATATTCTATGAGTAACCTTTCATAACTTTCCTCACAACATCTATAAGACCAAAAGATCCTTTGATATCCATCCACATCTTCTTGCTTTCACTGCAGCTCTTCACTCTGAAAACGAAAACTGAAAAACACAGATACACCAGCTTTTTTGCTCAAAGCGAAAGTAAAAGCAGAGTCACAGCTCAGCTCCACCCACACTGACATCACTGAGGCTATTTGATAAATACACATTTCTTAAAGGTACATCAACTACAGCTTTTTGATAAACATTCTTTTTTTTTACATAGAATTTACAGTGCAGAAGGAGGCCATTCGGCCCATCGAGTCTGCACCGGCTCCTGGAAAGAGCACCCTACCCAAGGTTAACACCTCCACCCTATCCCCATAACCCAGTAACCCCACAAAACACTAAGGGCAATTTTGGACACTAAGGGCAATTTAGCATGGCCAATCCACCTAACCTGCACATCTTTGGACTGTGGGAGGAAACCGGAGCACCCGGAGGAAACCCACGCACACACGGGGAGGATGTGCAGACTCCGCACAGACAGTGACCCAAGCCGGGAATTGAACCTGAGACCCTGGAGCTGTGAAGCGATTGCGCTATCCACAATGCTACCGTGCTGCTCTTTCTTAAAGGTACTCTCACATGACAAGTGTTCCTTTGCTTTTGTCTTTCCTAAGGGAGCTGTTTGGCAAGTATTTAATGGAGGAGAAGGCAATATCCAGCCAATGGAGTCCACCAGACAAGGCGGACATGCTTCCAGATGGCAGATGGCCAGTTCCTGCCAAAACTCCGTCTCTCCAGGGAGGCATAGCAACCCCAACGAAAAGAACAAGTTATTAGATACATGGCAACACCACTTGGAGATTCCATTCCAACTCATGCACTATCCTGACTTGGAAATATATCGCTGTTGCTTCGCTGCTGCTGGGTTAAAATCCTGGAATTCATTCCCTAACAACACTGTGGATGTATCTACACGACATGGACGACAGTAGTTCAAGAAGGCAGCTCACCATCACTTTCTTCAGGGTAATTAGAGATAGGAAATACATTTCGGCATAGCAGCAATGCCCACAACCTTTGAATGAATCGAATAAAATCTGTGACATGCTGGCCACCGACAATGCATCTATTTGTGCAGATGGATACCTGCTGTGGCCTCGAAGGTGACAGTAGCTGTGAATTGTTTCATCACAGGATCCTTCCAGGCCTCAGTTGTGAAGGATCTCTCTGCCTGCGCTTGGAAGCAGGGACGATAGTGACGATTAAGGGGCATCTTGACAAATACGTGAACATGATGGGAATAGAGGGATACGGACCCCAGAAGTGTTGAAGATTTTAGTTTAGACGGGCAGCATTGGTGGTGCAGGCTTGGAGGGCCGAAGGGCCTGTTCCTGTGCTTTACTTTTCTTTGTTCTTTGTTATCACTGCATCAGGATAGTGACTGTTGCCATGTTCAAGCGTCTGTACAGATTTATTTCATTTATCAAAGACAATACCTGTTAGATTGAAAGAGCAGAGAATTGAACAGTGTTGCCTGTTTTCCAAAGGTGTAAGGCTTAATAGACTGCATGCACGCGGCCATTAAAGTATCTCCTCGACAACCAGTGACGCTCACAAACAGGAAGGAATATCATACCCTTATCGCTCAAATGTAATATGACCAAAGGCAACACATCAATGCAGGTTTGATGGAGAAAGCCCCTCCTTTGATGACATGCTGGATTTTACGGCCCCTCCAGTAGGGGTGAGGGGCACGTAAAATATGTAGTGTGTTCAGCCCACCACTTTCCTAACCACCTCCCATCCAATCCCCATAATACAGGGGGTTTGTCAGATGCACACTAGGCTGCTTACCCAGAGGCCTATTGAACATCTTAAATGGCTAATTATTGTCCATTTGAGGCCCTCAATCCACCTCCACTGCCATAAAGTGTTGGACTGTGGAAAGTGGGCAAGAGTGGAAAGTGGGCAAGAGTGAAAAGGTTGTTTTTTAAAACAGTTAGATTGAAGTAGTGAGAATGAAGGGGAACAATCATTTCAGGGATGCATTGTGTGCAATAGAGCACTTCCCCCAAGATGTTACCCTTCCCTCCTGTGTTCCTCCCAGCCTTACCTACAAATTCTGTCTCCCAAACACTCTTGCCCTTTCCTAGTCTTCTTGATCCCTCCTCATCCAAAACCAAAGCCTTAACTCTTTCCGTTGGCCATGTCCTCTTCATCCTGGGGCCTCATTGCAATGTAGGAAGCCAGGTGTTCTGAAGAATTATTGATTACAGGTGCTCGTGGCCTGGATGGACTCTTCCAGTGTTCATACCAGTGCCACAAGCCCTTTGGGACCTGTGTCACATCTCCATGCACCTCATGCTGTGTTTCCAGAATTTTTCCACCTGGTAAATAACTCCAGACGCTCATTGTTAGACCGGAGATAAGAATTTAAGTCAGTTCCAACACTCCTCTGAGCACAGAGGCCTGCAGTATCTTAATCACCAAAAGCTGGTCTATGTGCTTATACTGTTGTGAAAATGAAAAATGAAATGAAAATCGCTTATTGTCACAAGTAGGTTTCAAATGAAGTTACTGTGAAAAGCCCCTAGTCGCCACATTCCGGCGCTTGTTCAGGGAGGCTGGTATGGGAATTGAACCGTGCTGCTGGCCTGCCTTGGTCTGCTTTTAAAGCCAGCGATTTAGCCCTGTGCTAAACAGCCCCTAACTGTTGTGAAGATCCCTTCCAGCCAAGTTGTACAGAGGCAACGAGATGCCTGTATCTGCACTTGCGCAGAGCAATGATGTGACAGCGCACCCTCTGAATCTTAATTCTCCTCAGAGGTTAGTGAGAGTCCCTCAGGACTGCTGCCAGTATTTGTCCTGTGGGTGAACCAAAAAGAAGAATTACAGGCATGGGCATCATTTGAGGTGAGTTCAGAGAGACACACTTCCTCAGAATACACACTGGTACCGTTTGGAGATGGTAGGCAGTATTTGAACCTTGTAAATTTCCACATTCCAACAGACCATCCTCCCCAAATTGTGCAAGAATCCACAGACCAAACCCATCAACATCACCTTCTTGCCAGCAGCACCCCCCCAATTTCCACCACCATCTGTCCCCCACTCCCCAAACCCCAACTCTGAAGCACAGTTTGCCTTCCCCCAACCTCACCTTGCCCTATTCAACGGTTGAAGTGCTGGGTCTAGGTCCAGGACCTCCTCCTCCGGAGGTTGGGGTGTTGCTGGCCCTTTCCCTGTCGGTGTGTGGCCTCTGTGAAATGTAAAAGGTCATTGTAATGACTATACAGAGCTACAATCAAATGTATGGCCAACATATACTTTGTTACCAGGCTTGCCAGATATAAGGCTCTACAGAACCATCCATTTCCCCCCTCCCTCTCACATACACAGACACACACATGTACACATACACAATCACAAAAATCCTCTTTGACATGTCTGTATCATTACTGATTCTATACATGGGCAATGCAGTCAGCAACCTCACATTTAAGGCAATTCACACCCTCAACATCCCTTGCACCTAGGTCCACTTCCAAAATGGTTAAAAAACACTCTGGCAGATCTCAAAAGGTTATTGAGTCTTTTCCAGCTCTGCAGCCAGAATATCTGGATGACACCATGGCGGCAATTTCCATCCAGGCTAGTTTTGTTTGGAGGTGTCCTGTTCCTGTCTTCAGGCATGAGGGCTTCCTGCCTCTCACACATAGCCCCGAGGAGAGATTGAGCTATCTTCAAACTGTGAGGCCGTTCTGGGTCTGGAGATGGTGGGCCCATACTGTCCTCCATCATTTCATAGACGAGAGTTAAAAAGCTGAATTTGAGTCTTCACACAAACACTTGCTACCCTATAATGAGAATGAGTCAGGTATGTTCCAATTATTTTTCATCTCGCCAAAGTTTCTGAATGATTTACTAACACAGAAGGTCATGCACATTTAAAACCGGGCTCTTATTTGCTGTAACTAGTGGGCTTTTTTTAAAGGCAGGGGTTGTGGGAAGTCAGAAATCCATCCTGTGCTAGGTCAAATTCCTGCCAACCTCTGTGCAATGTTAAATTCACCTGATGGATCATTTTATTCTTCTTTGAGATTCTGCTGATATATGGTTATGCTCGCCTTAAGTGGCCAAAATGCACAGTGCAATTTTCAATGCAGCTTAGTGAATGAAAGGCACAGCATGTTTCCATGGCCTATTTCCAAAAACGAAATGTAAAGTATAAATTTACACAAAGCTTGAAAATTTTACGTCACCAGTAACACATGTTCTAACTTCTGCATTAAGTTAACAATTCACTCAGTCACATACAATGTGATGAAAGATTTGTTCACAAACTGTAAATGGCTCAATTTGTAACACAATCACTGATGTATGATGAATGCTCTCTCTGTCTCTTGAATAGGATATGATCTGACATCAGGATTGACCTCCTTTAGCTGACTTTTTTCATCTGAGATGTCGATGTCGGAATCAGATTCAGAGCTTAACAATTGTGTTTTCAATGCTTTGAAGAATGATGCATTTTGTACAATGATTTGTGAACCACACTTAACAGGGATCATTGATCCCTTTGTATTAATCATAACAAATGGCTAGATGTCTTGGGCTTTGTTTGCATTCCAATGTGAACATTACGTTTTACAAGCATTTTAAAGCTCAGCACTTGTGGTGTAGCTCCAAATTTCATCTATTCTTCTGAATGTACTTCAGTTCGATCCTTCTGTTCTCAATGCGTTCATGTACATTTTGGTCATTAGCTCCGCAGTATAGCTCAGGAAGACATGTGAGCAGAGGATGTGCATAAGTGAGAGTAGTGAAGGCTTTCCAGTACTCCAGTGAGGAGTCACTCTGTAGTAGTCAAGAAAGTGATACAACTATTGCTCCCATGATGTGCTCTCAGCTGTAGTTGTATGTAGCACCTTTTTCAAGGTGCACACACACCTCTGGACTTCGCTAACTCTTGGCTAATGGAATGTGATTTTTCGACGATTGAAACCTAAGCAAGTTTCAAATTTAATGAACTCATTGTTGAATGGAGTCCATTTTCACTTCTCACCGTTTGAGAACTCCAAACAAAGCAAAAATCTTGTAAAGATTCAGGATGACTGCTTTCACTGAAGTCCTCGTGACTACTTCCATAACTAGGAATCTGCTGCAGTCATCAGTGCCACGTAGATGCTTACCAGTGCGTAACTCTGCAAAATCAACGCCAACTTTAACCCATGATCCTTGAGGGAATTCAGACATCTTGAGAGGATCTTAAAGGTTTAACATTGTGGTTTCTTGAAAGGGTAAATATTGATTGATTTTGTGCTCTAACATATGGTTAATTACTGAGAACCATACATGTTCCCAAAGGAGTTGTTTGGTTTTGACAATTACCTGGTACCTTTATTTTCTGCACAGACAACACATTCCCTCAATGGTTGTGGAATTACCACACAATTGCTGCATAACGCAACATCAGATATTGTAACAATGAGCTAAATCCAAACATTATGAAGACCTTGTAGTGTGGGAGCAATTTTGTTTGTAGACATTCTCTCCATCACACATTTCCTAATTTGTAGTTCCATAGTTGTCATACATAGTTATAATGCCTCATCATGTTTTGTTGCAATTTTGATATCAACTAATTGTTTTCCATTTTGGCACTGTGATTAATCAAACATAGTAAACTTGTTGCTCAGCAATCATTCCCTTACAACTAGGCGGACTAACTGTCAGCAATGGATGTTGTGAAAGATAGTTTCTGGATTGAGGTTGCCTATCTGCTATTCAATCTGGAACTCGTACTCTTGCAGTTTGTGTGTTAAACACTCCATATGAACGGATAGCGTAATTTGTAGATCATTGAACAAGCTTACACCTGGTTTATGATCGGCTATTATTTCAAACTCACCTTCGTACAAATAGAGATGAAAGCGTGCAACACCCCATGTGATTGAAAGTGCTTCTTTCTCTTTTTGCAAATAATGTTGGTCTGTAGGCGCAAGTGATCTTTCCATCGCAACCGGTTCTTTGACTTGTCATTCTGCACAAAAGCTTCACCTAAGCCAACCAAGCTTACATCATGACGAAGTGGGTGTTTTTCTCAGCATCGAACTGGGAATATGTGTAATTTATTGACAACCATCATTTGATCTACTGTACAACCTGTTTGTGTGATTTAGTCCACTCCCATTTGGTGGTCTCTTTTGTCAGATCACATGGATTGGTCAAAGGGTGTGGTAAGGTACAGGGGGTTGGGCAGGCAGATAATGTAGTAAAGTTAGGGGTGAAATGACTACTGTTTAGTGTGTTGATCTTGTGGCCTAATCTATTCTGGGAATTCTTCCCTCTTCAAATGAGCACTCTGGTTCGACTTGGTTAAGTTATTTCAAACTTTACTAAAAATATATACAAGATAGGCTCTAAGGTAAGTACATCTCTTTTGAGTACAGACTGTTCACCTGCTTCACTGAGACTGAAGCACATGACTACTGTTACATCATGATATTCATCACTAACTCATTACCATAACTATTCACTCATTATACTACCCCCCAAGTATAGTGTGAACATCTTTAATAACAATGGTAAACAATTTCTTTAACTATTCAGATCACTTTCTTGAAGTTCTGTAAATATCCTTTACTGTTACATGTTCTGTGTGAACCCCCGCCATGCCACCCCAGGGATTCACTCTCCCAGTGTTCTCAGCTCTCTGGGAGGATATTATGAATGCATACGTGTGCTCATCTCTCAACAACAGCATCAGTAAAGTGGGGCAGCAGTTTTTCAGGGCTCTACTGGTTGTAATCTTCACCGCAGCTGAACTGTAAGGACTGTAGAAGTTTTTCAAAGAAAGGCTGATCGAAGAGAGAAGATGGAAGGACACTGAAACGGTCTTTAATGGGAAGAGGATTGTAAAGCATGTTATCAGGAATCTTTTGCTCCCTCTTAGCTCACTGGAGAAAGGGTGAGGATGAAAAATCTTCAACTCCAATGAAGAATTGCACAGCTATATCATTCGCTGCTGCACTGAGGACAAAAAAGGTATTCAATTGCTGAGATTCAAATGAATCAGGAAGACGAGAAGAATGATAGGATTCCTGTAGACATCGCAGGAAAAGATGAAGATGTAATTTCCCAACAATCATTTGGAAATTGCCAGGCATTTGTCAGTACGAGGCTGTTCCACTGGAGGAAAACAAGGTAAGACAACACAATTTTCAGCGATGGAATGAATCTCCAGAGCAAAATGTCCAGATGAGATTCTTGTACAGGACTCGGAAGCTCTACAATCTCCAACGATTTGGCCTCAGCTTCTGCGCTGAAGGACAGCTTTAATGGAAGGAAGATTTTCGAATGGAATTGGATCGTGCACATCAACTTACTTTCACCCAAGCTGATATGCTGTCTCAATTCTCTGGCAGTGCAATATTCTATGGAATCAGGTATTGTATTCTCCCTGGAAGACTCTTCATGTCAGCGAGCGATATACAATGCATCTCACTGGTGGGTTCAGTGGGACAAAGATTTCATATGCTTGGGTCACTGTCTGCGTGGAGTTTGCACGTTCTCCCCGTGTCTGCGTGGGTTTCCTCCGGGTGCTCCAGTTTCCTCCACAGTACAAAGTGTGCGGTTAAGGTGGATTGACCCTGCTAAATTGCCTCTTACTGTCCATGATCATATGAAATGAAAATCGCTTATTGTCACGTGTAGGCTTCAATGAAGTTACTGTGAAAAGCCCCTAGTCGCCACATTCCGGCGCCTGTTCGGGGAGGCTGGTACGGGAATTGAACCGTGCTGCTGACCTGCCTTGGTCTGCTTTAAAAGCCAGCAATTTAGCCCAGTGTGCGAAACCAACCCCATAATATGAAGGCCAAATGGCCTACTTCTGCTCCTATTTTCTATGTCCCTATGTTTTCCATATTGGAAACACTCTTTGCCCCTTGCGAGGCAATCCTGCCATCTGTGCGGCTTCTTTGCGCTACAGCGGAGGTATCTCCAGATGGCCCATGTTGGTGGTTTCTTGTGTAAGTGGGGCTACCGACCTTGGGCCTAACCAACTAACAAAGTTATCGAAAGCCTCAGTGTCACTATAGGTTACAACCCAATTTAGCCCTCTGAGTTTGGTCTGCATAGTGCACTGAATCGCTTCGGGGAGTGTTAGATCATCTTTCAACTGTAAAAGATCTGATAGCAGCACGGTAGCATTGTGGATAGCACAACTGCTTCACAGCTCCAGGGTCCCAGGTTCAATTCCGGCTTGGGTCACTGTGCGGAGTCTGCATATCCTCCCTGTGTGTGCGTGGGTTTCCTCCCACAGTCCAAAGATGTGCAGGTTAGGTGGATTGGCCATGATAAATTGCCCTTAGTGTCCAAAATTGCCCTTAGAGTTGGATGGGGTTACTGGGTTATGGGGATAGGGTGGAGGTGTTGACCTCGGGTAGGGTGCTCTTTCCAAGAGGTGGTGCAGACTCGATGGGCCGAATGGCCTCCTTCTGCACTGTAAATTCTATGATAATCTATGATAATCACCAACTCCGATGGCAATGCAGTCACAAATAAGATAATTTTTCAACACACTGTGCCCACAAGAACTGGTGAGACAATGGAGGTAAGAAACAACTTGACAGATTCCCTTGGCATTGTAGTTATTCATGAGCAGGTTTGTCGCAGAATTCAGGAGGATGTCGAAAGACTGGTGAATGGGAAGAAACAAATATAATTTAATGTGGGTAAATTCGAGAATGATGTATTTTTGGAGAAAGAGCATGGGGAAGCAATATAGTCTAAATAGTATTATTCTGATCAGGGTGCAAAAACCTTTTTTTTTAAATTTTTCAAATTAAGAGGCAATTAAGTATGGTCAATCCACTTAACCTGCATATCTTGGGGTTGTGTAGGGGTGAGACCCATGCCAACATGGGAAGAATGTGCAAACTCCACACAGACAGTGACCCGGGGCCGGAATCTAACTCTTGTCCTCAGCCCCGTGCGACAGCAGCGCTAACAACTTCGCCACAGTACCACCCACAGAGAAGACAGACCTGGCAGTCTATATTCATGAACCATAGAATGTGGAAGTACAAGTTGATAAAATAGCTAAGAAAGCATATATGATAATTAGCTTTTCAAATGAAGGAGTTGAATTGAAAATGTGTTTGATGGCTCCCTTCTGAGTTGCAAGATGCTGTGACTTGATTCCTGTTCAGGAATTTCCATTTGGTGTACCTGCACTTACCTGAAGACAAGGGATATACATAAATGATCTGGAGGAAGGTAAAGGTGGTCTGATTAGCACGTTTGCAGATGACACTAAGATTGGTGGAGTAGCAGATAGTGAAGGGGGACTGTCAGAGCTGTCAGAGAATACAACAGAATATAGATAGATTGGAGAGTTGGGCGGAGAAATGGCAGATGGAGTTCAATCCGGGCAAATGCGAGATGATGCATTTTGGAAGTTCCAATTCAAGAGCGAACTATACGGTAAATGAAAAAGCCCTGGGGAAAATTGATATACAGAGAGATATGGGTGTTCAGGTCCATTGTACCCTGAAGGTGGCTGCGCAGGTCGATAGAGTGGTCAAGAAGGCATACAGCATGCTTTCCTTCATCGGAAGGGGTATTGAGTACAAGAGTTGGCAGGTCATGTTACAGTTGTATAAGACTTTGGTACGGCCCCATTTGGAATACTGCATACAGTTCTGGTCGCCATATTACCAAAAGGATGTGGATGCTTTGGAGACGGTGCAGAGGAGGCTCACCAGGATATTGCCTGGTATGGAGGGCGCTAGCTATGAAGAGAGTTTGAGTAGATTAGGATTCTTTTCATTAGAAAGATGGAGGTTGAGGGGGGACCTCATTGAGGTCTACAAAATCATGAGAGATAGACAGGGTGGATAGCAAGAAGCTTTTTCCCAGAGTGGGGGATTCAATTACTAGGGCTCACGAGTTCAAGGTGATAGGGGAAAAGTTTAAGGGAGATATGCGTGGAAAGTTCTTTACGCAGAGGGTGGTGGGTGCCTGGAATGCATTGCCGGCGGAGGTGGTAGAGGTGGGCACAATAGCGTCATTTAAGATGTATCTGGACAGATACATGAATGGGCAGGAAGCAGAGGGATACAGATCCTTAGAAAATAGGCGACAGTTTTAGATAGAGGATCTGGATCGGCGCAGGCTTGGAGGGCCGAAGGGCCTGTTCCTGTGCTGTAATTTTTTCTTTGTTCTCTGGATCATTTTGATCTGTGTGCTGCCATAAAATGGGTGATAGGGAATCTACAGTCCACCTGTCCTGATTTTCTATTCTGTCTGATATAATTGGAATTAAATTGATGAAGTAGGTCAAGTAAAACCAACTGGCTGATTCATACCACCTCTTCCACACTATCACACACATTCTATATTCAAAATCTCCACCTAGGTGCTTCACAGGGAAGGGAGGACAATTAGAAGTGAGTCAATTCAAGTACAGTTTTTAAAATCAAAATGGTTCATTTCAGAGTAGTGGATTAAGGAATATTAAGGCCTGCTTTTCCGTTGAAAGGTGCAGAAGAAATTTTCAAAACAAGACAAAATAAAAACGCCTCAGGAAAATTGATTGATTGATCGGTCGCTAACTAAGGAGTTAAGGATAATATTAGATTTTAAAAAGGCTTATAATATTGCCAAGAAGAGCAGTGAACCTGAGGTTTGGGAGAGCTTTCGATGTCAGTACCAGAATTGGTAAAGATGGAGAAAATAGCATCTGAGTCAACTAGCCAGAAATAGAAAATAAAGATTCTGAAGATTTGGAACAGCATGGCTGGAACAGTGGTTAGCACTGCTGCCTCACAGCACCAGGGGCCTGGGTTCAATTTCGACCTTGGGTGACTGTGTGGAGCTTGCACTTTCTCCCCGTGTTTGCGTGGATTTTCTCCGGGTGCTCCGGTTTCCTCCCACAGTCCAAACATGTGCAGGTTAGGTGGATTGGTCATGCTAAATTGCCCCACAGTGTCCAAAAGGTTAGATGGGGTTATTGGGTTACGGGGATAGGGTGGGGGCGCGGGCCTAGATAGGGCACTCTACCAGAGGTTGGGTGCAGCCTCGATGGGCCGAATGACCTCCTTCTGCACTGCAGTGATTCTGTGATCCCAAGGCTGTTTACAAGGATGTAGAAATGATGAGTCGTGGAATAAGTGTTTGTCTTGCAGAGGAACGTTAATGGGGAATAGGGGAACCACAGAGACGTTAAACACTTGTCTTTGCAATCACATACCAGAAATAGTGAGGAACCAAGGATTTAATGAAACTGAGGAACTTAAAATAATCAATATTAGTAAAGAATAAGCTCCTGGGGAAATTAATCCCCTGAACATGACAACCAACATATTAAGCCTTTGAAAAAGGTGGTTGCAGCAACAGTGAATGCATTGGTTGTGAGCTTCCAAAATTCCCTGGATTCCGGAATGATGCCAGTGGATTAGAAGATAGAAAATTTAACACCACTAGTCAATAAAGGGGCAAACAGAAACAGAGTAGTAGGTGTAAGTTAACGATGAGGAAAGTGCCAGGATTCATTATTAACAAAGCAGTTGCAAGACACTTGGAAAATCATAACATGATTAGGCAGAGTGAGCATGATTACATGAAAGGTAAATTGTGTTTGACAAATTCAAGAGAGTTTTTTTTGAGGATGTAACCAGCAGAATAAATAAGGAGGAATGAGTGGGTACAGGGGGCGGGATTCTCCGTCCCGCCACGCCAGATTTCTGGGATTCTCCGTTGCGCCAGCCGGCCAATGGGATTTCCCATTGTGGGCAGCCCCATGCCATCGGGAAGCCCCTGTGCTGCCGGTGCAATGGAGAATCCCGACAGCGGAGAATCCAGCCCAAGGCGTTTGCATTGTCAAATGATATTTCATCAAGTTCTATATGAGAAGTTATTGCAAAAGATCAGCGGTGGGATTCTCTACAACAAAGTGTTGACAGCTGGACTGAATTGGTGCTGTTCTATGTTAATGGACTAGCACCGGTGCCACGTGTAACGATTCCAATGGAAAACAGTGTCTGATTTCCCGGAGTTGGGTTAGATAGTGCCGTAAAAAACTGGATAACCTCCTCAGGGTGGCAGGGTGAGCAGGCAGCACTGTGCCCCTGGCACTAACCCCCGACCCACACTAAGAAGGCGACCGGACCACCACTCAGCACCACTTGCCAGCACCAATACCGGACACCATGGCTGGCTGCCCTAGCTACAAAGGCTACCAGCCACCCACCCCCTGTGCTGCATGTGCCTGACTGTCCACAACCGCCGGGAGGGGGAAAAGACAGAGGGTGGACCGCCGGACCTGTGGGCCCTCACTGCAGCAGAGCAGTGGGCACAGGGTCTGATCTGGAGGGCCCAGAGAGAGGACAGTCTCCGAGGGGAAGGCCGGCATTGGGTCAGCATGTGAGACCCCGCTGAGCTGTGATTCGCCATGCCACCTGTGTCGCCAACCGAACCACCACCCCACACACCCCGCCACCATCACCAACTCCCCCACACCACCCCCCCCTTCTAACACCACCACCCCCAAACTAAACCCCCTTCCCCAAACCACCACCACCACCCGCCTCCCAACCAGTGGTCCAATCATGTGTCATGTCTTGCAGGATCACCTGGTGATGAGGTGGGCCCTTCTGGTGCCCCCCCCCCCCCCCACCACCCTAGACCCCAATCACAACTCTAGGTGGGGAGCAATGAGAAGGAAGAGGAGGATACGGACAGCGAGGGGAGTATTTGACGCGCAGACCGGGACAGCCCGGAGCACAAGTCTGGGGATGATACTGACTTTCCGAAACAGCTGTGGCCAACACCCTGCACCATCCCAGAGATACTCACCTTGGTTGGTCATGGGGCATTATCTGGTGCGCACCACACACACGCAGCGGTACAGCAGGTGGAGGTAAGAACCCCGAGGCAGCGAACAGTCGGAGGGCAGCCCGACCCAAGGGACTATCTGCCGTCCGGACAGGTTTCGGGCTTCTGGAAAGGGCAGTCCCATCGCTAGTGGGGATGCAGTCGCAGAGTCAGGGACTACAAGAGTGGTTGCCGGCGACCATCCAGTGCCTGCAGATGCGGTTGGATGAGTCCAACCACCTGCAGGAGCAGGAGGTAGTGCCGACCATGCGTGCTATCCAGAACAACACCGCACGGGTGGCAGAGGCCTTGGGTGGCGAAGTTTTCGGCCAAGGGTCAACATGTCCAATGCCTGGGACACACTGTGCGGGTGGTGACTGAGGCCCAGGACAGATCTGCCCTATCACAGGCAGCTATATGGCGGGGCCACCTGAACATTGTAGTGGCGCTCCAGAATGTGGCCCAATCACAGCAAGCCATGGCTGACGGCTTTGGTGGCATTGCCTGGGTACTGGCCAATGTGGCACAGACCCAGAGGTTGTTGGTGCAGTCACTGGCTGATGTAGCACAGTCACAGCGTGATGTGACTCCCAGTGCTCCATGGCCTGGACGGGAGGTGATCCACTCCCAGTGCTCCATGGCCTGGACGGGAGGTGGTCCACTCCCAGTGCTCCATGGCGACGAGCATTGAGACCCTGGTCGGGACGGGAACAAGCCTCCAGGACTGGCGGCGCCAGGTGGTGGTCGGGTGGGATGTCTGTGCCACTGGCCAGGCCCCCTCATCGGTGATTCTGGAGGTGATTAGAGCGTCATGTGCACGCAGGCCCAGGCGTACATGTTGTGCGGCCTCCTTTTGCTGTCAGACCCCATGCTTGCCCTCCCCCGCAACCTCATTGTCGGATGAGCCCTGACTTTCATCCTCTTCCTCCAGCATCTGTCCCATCAAACCCTTCCAGAACAGAGCCCTGCTGAAACATCTCTCCTGAAATTTAAAAATACCCCCTTTGACAGTGAGCTTTCACTAGCATCACAACTGAAGGCTACTTCAGTGAGGAATTAGCCTTGTTAGTTGTGAGAGCACTTCATGCTTCTCAACTATCAAACACTCCTTGTCGGCACATGTACCACAGAGCAGCATGCCTATGGGAGGCACGGTGGCACAGTAGTTAACACTGCTGGTAGCATAGTGGTTAGCATCAATGCTTCACAGCTCCAGGGTCCCAGGTTCGGTTCCCGGCTGGGTCACTGTCTGTGCGGAGTCTGCACGTCCTCCCCGTGTGTGCGTGGGTTTCCTCCGGGTGCTCCGGTTTCCTCCCACAGTCCAAAGATGTGCGGGTTAGGTGGATTGGCCATGCTAAATTGCCCGTAGTGTCCTAAAAAGTAAGGTTAAGGGGGAGTTGTTGGGTTACGGGTATAGGGTGGATACGTGAGTTTGAGTGGGGTGATCATTGCTCGGCACAACATCGAGGGCCGAAGGGCCTGTTCTGTGCTGTACTGTTCTAAATTCTAAATCTGTGTGGGTTTCCTCTGGATGCTCCGGTTTCCTCCCACAGTCCAAAGATGTGCGGGTTAGGTGGATTGACCAGGCTAAAATTGCCCCTTAGTGTCTTAGGATATGCAGGTTAGTGGGGATTACGGGGATAAGGCAGGGCAGTGAGCCGAGGTAGAGAGTTTGGAGGGTTGGTGCTGACCTGATGGGGCAAATGGCCTCCTTGTGCACTGTAGGGATTCTAAGATTTCTGTGATGATTAATGCATTGCATGTCCAGCAACCTTTGATGCCTGAACAGTGTGCCTGTATTTAAGGAGCGTCAGCACCATAGAGGCAGCTGCCAACAATGAAACACTAAAGAGCAGGGCTTCAGTACTGAGGACCCTCTCGCTAACAAATGGTAAGTGTATAAATGAGCAGAGCACAGCTGAGCACAGTCTCCCTAATGTTTGCAGCAGAGGTCTGGAGTCTGAGGTCTAGTGGCTCCTGATGTGCCGGGGGTGAGTGTGCAGAGCAATAGTTGCCAGCACAACTGGCTCACTGGATGGCACTCTGAGAGACAGCGGGGCAGCCCTGGTAAGTGGGGGGGGGGAGGGTTTGGGGGAATTGAGGGTCCAGGATGGATGCCCTAACTGACCTCTGCCCTTCTCCAAATCCTTCCAGATATCACAATTTTTGCTGGTGCCGAGCTCTCACGTTACTTGTGGCAACCAAGGTGGGCAGATGATGTAAAAGGCAGCATCAACAATGCAGGCTGGAGGAGGCACACACATGCTAAGAGTGCCACACAGCCTTGAGACCTGACTGTCCATCAGGCTGAGGAGGGACCTAGAAGAGGAGGCCCATAACAGCTCAAGGTGTATAGACGTCATTGGTCATTCAATGAGCTGACGGACACAATGTGCCAAAGCAGACTGTGTCTCAGCAGACAGAGTGCGGCACCAGTGCCCTGTCCTCTAGAGGTGACACCGGTGGAGGAAGGACACTCACTCACGGTGGCCGTGAAGGTCACCGCAGCCGTCAATTTCCATGCCACCGTGTCGTTCCCGGGCTCGAGGTGGGTCCTGTGTGGCATATCCCAATCTTACATCCATATGTTCATCCAGGAGGTGTTGAATGCCCTGTCTGCCCGGGCATCAGACTATATCACCTTCGACCTGGACCAGGCCCACCAAGATGCTGGGATGCAGGATTTGCTGCCGTCGACAGGTAACCGCAGGTCCAGGGGGCGGTCGATGGCGGTCGAGCACCGGGGCATCAGGGAGTGCCTGATATTAACCGGAAGGGGTACCACTCACTAAATGTTCAGATTGTGTGTGATCACCACCTCAGGATCATTCACGTGTGCCAGATACCCTGGCAGCATTCAATGACATTTACCTCCTGGGGCACTCGGAGATCCCCGATAACTTTGAGGACCATCCCAGGATGATGGGTTCGCTCATGGGGGACAAGGAATGCCCAGTGAGGTCATGGCTGATGACGTCAGAGCGGAGGCCTGAGACTGAGGTGCAGACTCGATACAACGAGGCCCAAGTTGCCACCCATGCTGTTGTTGAGCAGTGCATTGGGCTGCTCAAGATGCGGTTCTGATGTCTTAACCACTCTAGTAGGGCCTTGCACTACATACCCAGAGGGTCACCCGTTTTGTGGTGGTCTGCTGTGCCCTCCACAATCTCATACAGTAGCAGGGCGACATTTGGAGAAGGAGGCAAAAGGACATACAGACTCATCTGAGGAGGCAGATGAGGAGGATTAGGCAGTCCAAAAGGGGCTGGTGGACGTGTCTCAGGAGGGACCAAAGGATGGAGGACAGGCGGCGGCAATGGTCCGACATACCAGGAGGACCAGGGAGACCTTCATCTATTCCAGATTCTCTGAGGATAAAGCTGTGTCCGACAGCTCAACTATTCCCCCACATTCCTTCTCCCCATTTAACTCCCCCCATTCCCCTTCCCTGCAATCCTCCACCCTCCCCCATTCCTCTGCCCTCCCCCTGATTTTCCTTCCTCCCTTTTATCCCTCCCCCCATTTCCCCCTCCCCACCATTCCCACAAACCCCCATCACATCGCCCCTTCCCGGACCACCCAGTTCCCCCCTCTAAGGGTCTGTGACACATCACAGCAGGGAGCCCTTGCTCCGGTTTTCCCCCAGTCTGCCAAGGACTTTGGTGCCTGTTCAGAGGGGGACGCTATGGCCCTTGCGCAATGCCCTCCCAGGCTGACGGCCTCAACTGGTGGGAACCAGGCACCCACAGGGAATGCCTCACATTAGGCAGGGCCCGGCCTCTGGCCTCACTCCAAAGTCGAATGGTGGAAGTTGGAGCACCAAGGGTCCATTCACTTCCTCCGCCACAATGTTAAATGGCGGAGCAGACTGAATGGACTATGTGGCCGACTAATGCTCCTTTTTTTATGTTCTTGTGCTCTTAAAATTACAAACATTGTTCCTGCATGTTCAATGTCGATTAGAAGTCTATCAGCATCCTGTCACCAGAGCTACCATGTTTAGAAATCTTGTGTATAATCAAATATCGCTTGTTAAGCTCACCACCACCTTCCCGAGGGCAATTAATGATGAGCAACAAATGGTAGCTTAGCGTTGCTCACAACGCATGAAATATTACTGTTCACCATGAAAAAAATCGGATGCTTTATCTCCACATGGCTGACAGTAATCTCAGATCAAATTCATAACTGAATTTATTAACTGAGTGCACATTGTCATAAAATGAATTATTAAACAAGAAATCTCTATGAAAAACGACATTAACTGGATTTTACGATTCCCTGCAGGCGGGTTTAAAGGCTCGTGAAATCCAGTGGGCAGCCTGTCCGCAGCATAGCCACCTGCACTTGCCCCCACCACAATTACACCACCGGCTGCAGCTACCAACCTTCTTGCTCCCCACACCAGGGTCTGCCAACTTGGAACCCAGAGAGGCCGCCATATGTAAACAGCCAAAACAAGCGAGTTGAAATCTGCCGGCCTCTCTGAGGCAGGAATTCCTTGCTCTGTGGGGCAGGAATCCGGACTCCAGTCTATCGCTGGCCAACTGGTTGCTAAATGGCTGTAGGACAGATAGTGCTCCCTTTGATAGGCTCTCCCCAAATATGTTGTCTGGGTCGAGGGAGGAGGTGGTGAGGATCGACGGTAAATATATTTGTTGAACAATAATGCTTATGTAAATTCGTCTCTGATGACTGGGGATCTAGGGTGAGATTTTCCGTACAGCTCCGGCCCCACAGCCTGTTTCCCAGTGGCGGACATGGCTCACCATTGGCCGCCAGCAGGAATTTCCGGCCCCACTGATGTTTACGGTGCTTTGCGTGGCCCGCATACCCCACCACCGGTGAACCCGCTGCCGGGGTGGGGTGGGTGGATGGGGACCACTTCACCGGAATTTGAAGACCCCACCAGTGGGAAGTGATGGAAAATCCCATTCCTAACCTTTGTAGACAAAGACTCATGGCTACCTCTTTTCAAATATGGATACTTTATTTGACTGAAATGTATCCGTTCTGTAATAGTTAGACACTAAGGAAGTGACAATCATAAAAATAATATTTTTTAAATAGTTATGCTAAAACCTAGTGGAATTCCTCCTTACAATTCAAATAATTTTGATAAATAATAAAACATTACTGTGCAATGTCCAAACGTGTCTGTTTTAGAAAATAATAAAATAGAACTGTTGAACTTGGCATTTCCGGTAACTTCCTGAAGTGTTACTAAACTGATTAAATTATTGCTGCTGAAGGGGAAGAGTCTTATACAATATATCTGAATCATTTTCAAAGGTCTATTCATAGGTTTTGAATGTCTTCATCCGTTTCTGAATGAGTTAAAAATGAAATTGACAGCAACTATATTTCTGTGAGGATGCTGGACATGCAGTCTCACATCTGCAGAACACTGGAAAAAGAGGTCTCTTTGATAACACACGGGCAGGCCACAACCACATTTCACTGCTGACGTGATGAGAGCTCAGGGCAGCAAATGTATCTGGATGGGAGCAGTTACTCAGTCCGTAGGGGCCAGACATGTGTTTATTTGCAGAATAGCTATCTGTACGTGCCTGACGAACCACTAGATATTGTATTTCAGCAGGTGTAGATTTTGTCTGTAATTGGTAAGATACTACTGTGGGAAAACGATGAAGTAACTAAAACTATTAGTTGTGATTAGATATTGATTATTTTTGATGTAATTTCGATTGGTGAATACAAAGTACAGGTAACTGAAGCTGGAAGGTATAATTGATGCTGTTTTTCTTTGATCAGAGAACTTGTGGGCAAACAGAATCCCTCGATATTTTAGAACATAGAACATAGAACAGTACAGCACAGAACAGGCCCTTCGGCCCTCGATGTTGTGCCGAGCAATGATCATCCTACTCAAACCTACGTATCCACCCTATACCCGTAACCCAACCTTACTTTTTTAGGACACTACGGGCAATTTAGCATGGCCAATCCACCTAACCCGCACATCTTTGGACTGTGGGAGGAAACCGGAGCACCCGGAGGAAACCCACGCACACACGGGGAGGACGTGCAGACTCCGCACAGATATAGCTTGGATAAAGACCTCAAACTGAACTCTGTGTCTTCTGCTTGCTCCCGAGGAGTGACGTTCATCTTTGTTGAACAGCTATAAAAACTCCAGCAGCAGTTGGCCACAGTGTTCTCTCAGATTTGACTGTTAGGGTCAGATTTACCAGCCACGTTGCGCCCAACAAGCAATGTGGCGCAGCCAGTGAATGCCAGGAGACCCCACTTTGCGATTTCGCGAGGCCCCGAGATGTGAATTCCGCCCATTTTGGGCGGGATCACTTTCTGGCACATCTGCAGATTAGAGTGAAACTAGCTGTCTCACTCTCATATGCATTCCCGAGATCCAACCAAGGTGAAGGATCTAACCCCCTCGCTTTAGAGACCTCAGGTGAGTGCCGTTCAGTGCTGGTATCCACAAATGGGGACCAGATGGAACAACACCCGTGGGGCTCTCCCAGGAGATTGGAGGTCCCCAAATGCTTGCCCTCTAGGCAGGATGGCACAGTGGCACTGCTAGTGATCACCCTGGTAGTGCCATCCTGGCACCCTGACAGTGCCACCTGGGGACTATACTGGCACTGCCAACTGGCAGGGGAACTGCCAGGGTGCCAAGCTGGCATTTTTGACGCAACAGGGATTGGGCTGGGGTGCCCTGCACAGGTATGGAGGGGAGGTGATGGGGGTGGGGGGCGAGGACCCATTTATACATGAGTTGTGGCTTGGGGGTGTTCGGCGGTCGCATTGAGGGCTTGAGAGATCGGGACGCCATTCAAAAATGGCGTGCCGATCACTCCTTGCACTGAGGAGTTCTGGCGAGCAGAGCTCCTCAGTGCAGGGAACGGAGCTGAGAGTGACCTCCACTGTGCATTCGCTGCTGAGGCCCCTGATCTACCGGAATAGGTGTTAGATAGCGGGTGCTTCTTGGCTGTCCGAGCACTGGGAAGATCACACCCTTAGTCTTTCAGTACTGTTGCTCCATGGATATCAAGAAAGGCTGAAAGGGGTAGCACGGTGGCCTAGTGGTTAGCACAACCGCCTCACGGCGCTGAGGTCCCAGGTTCGATCCCGGCTCTGAGTCACTGTCCGTGTGGAGTTTGCACATTCTCCCCGTGTCTGTGTGGGTTTCGCCCCCACAACCCAAAAATGTGCAAAGTAGGTGGATTGGCCACGCTAAATTGCCCCTTAATTGGAAAAAAATAATTGGCTAATCTAAATTTATAAAAAAAAAAGAAAGGCTGAAAGCACTGGATACCGCAAAGGCTGTGGACCCTGACAATATTCCAGCAATAGTCCTGAATACTTGTGCTTCAGAACTTGCTGTGCCCCTAACCAAGCTGTTCCAGTACAGCTACAAAACCGGCATCTACCCGGAAATTAGGAAAATATGTCCTGTTAAAAAAAAAGCAGGCCAAATCCAACCTGACCAATTAACGCCCTATCAGTCTACTCTCAATCATCATCAACAATCCTGTCATGCAGCACCTACTCAGCAATAACCTGCACATGGATGCTCAGTTTGGGTTCTTCCAGGGTCACTCTGTTCGTGACATCATTACCGCCTTGGGTCAAACATAGAATTTTCATAGAATTTACAGTGCAGAAGGAGGCCATTCGGCCCATCAAGTCTGCACTGGCTCTTGGAAAGAGCACCCTACCCATGGTCAACACCTCCACCCTATCCCCATAACCCAGGAACCCCACCCAACACTAAGGGCAATTTTGGACACTAAGGGCAATTTATCATGGCCAATCTACTTAACCTGCACATCTTTGGACTGTGGGAGGAAACCGGAGCACCCGGAGGAAACCCACGCACACACGGGGAGGATGTGCAGACTCCGCACAGACAGTGACCCAAGCCGGAATCGAACCTGGGACCCTAGAGCTGTGAAGCAATTATGCTATCCACCATGCTACCGTGCTGCCCTTGGACATGGACAAAAGAGCTGAATGCCAGAGTGATAGAAATCTCCTTTTCTTATAGGTAATACAAGTTTAAAGGAAGAAATGATTTTGTGACATTATACTATTAAAAATCATATATTAGCCATGACAGCAGGAAAGGCTGAGAGCATGGGAAAAGATCAGATAAGGAAGTCAGTTTTAAAACTGACCACATATTCCAAGGTCACGTTGCAGAGTTAACTCATTGTTATCATTACTGGGAAAAGATCCCACTTCTAGAAAACGTGGTGGGAAACATGTGGTTTGATCACACCATATTATGGAAACATATAGAAATTCTCTCATGCCACTTTATCTCTTAAAACTTGATAGACAGACATTTCGGTCAATTAGATGAATTATAATTATTTTAACCCACTCACAATCAGAAAGGGGACAGAACCTTAAAGATTATGATTTCCTTATGAGACCAGGAGAGAAGCTATTTTGCTCTCACCAAAATCATCTCTCTCTCTCTCTCTGGGGCTGGTTTAGCACGGGGCTAAATAGCTGGCTTTTAAAGCAGACCAAGGCAGGCCAGCAGCACGGTTCAATTCCTGTACCAACTTCCCCGAACAAGTGCCGAATGTGGCGACTAGGGGCTTTTCACAGTAACTTCATTTGAAGCCTTTTTGTGACAATAAGCGATTTTTATTTCATTTCTCCCTCTCTCAGAATTAATCTTTAACCTAACCTTTGAAACCTATTCTTACTTTGCTTTGCAAACTCCTTTCGTTTCATTTTTGTATTGTGCATTTTGATTGAAGAAAATACCACAAACTGAAATGTATTTTGAATTCAACTCAACCATCTGTATTTGCGTTGGACAAACAACATTTTAGATTCTGTACTCACATTAAATTTGACTTGATCAGACTTTTACTAGACTTTAAAACTGACACAAATAAAGCTATACTTTACTTCACCCAAGAAGCTCAGTCTCAAGTTCTGTCGATTAATATATCGTGCGGTGACACATAAATATATTAACAAAGTACAGATCCATCACAGAGGCGAGGTGAGAGTGACTGCCCTTGACATCAAGGCAACATTTGCTCAAGTATGTCATCAAGGAGCCCTGGCTGAACTGGAGTCAATGGGAATCAGGAGACAAACTTTCCACGGTTGGAGTCAAACCTAGCACTAAGGAAGATAGTTGTGGTTGTTGGAGGTCAGTCATCTCAGTCCTGGGTCATTACTGCAGGAGTCCTCAGAGTAGTGTCCCAGGCCAAATCATCTTCAGCTTCATCAAGGACCTTCCTTCCATCATGAGGTCAGATGTTGGGATGTTTGCGGATGACTGCACTATGTTCAGCACCATTTGTGACTCCTCAGACACTGATGCAGTCCTCATGCAAATGCAGAAAGAACTGGACAATATCCAGGCTTGGTTTGGCAACTGGCAAGTAACATTCATGCCCCACAAATGCCAGGCAATGACCATCTCCAATCAGAGAGAATCAAACCATCGCCCCATGACGTTAAATGGCATTACCACCACTGAATCCCCCACCATCACCATGATGGGGTTACCATTGACCGGAAACTGAACAGGACTAGCCATATAAATACTGTGGCTACAAGAGTAGGTCAGCTACTAGGAATCCTGTGATTGACCTTCTCACTCCCCAAAGCTTGTTCACAAGTCAGGAGTGTGGTGGAATAATTACAACTTGCCTGGATGAGAACAGCTCCAAGAACAATCAAGAAGCTTGACACCATCCAGGACAACACAGTCCACTTGATTAACACCCTTTCCCAAATATCCATTCCTCTCACCACCGAGCCACAGTAGAAACAGTGTATACAAAAGATGCACTGCAGGAACTCACCGAGACTCCTTAGCACACACCCACTATCATCTGGACAAGGGCAGCAGATACATGGGAATATCACCACCTGAAGTTCCCTTCAAGTCACTCACCATCCTGACTTAGAGGGGTCAAAATCCAGGAATTCCCTCCCTAACAGTGCAATGAATGTACCTGCTCCACATGGACTGCAGTAGTTTAAGAAGGCAGCTCACCACCACCTTAATAATAATCTTTTTATTGTCACAAGTATGAAGTTACTGTGAAAAGCCCCTAGTCGCCACCTTCTGGCTCTAGTTCGGGTAAGTGGGTCTGGGAATTGAACCCACACTGCTGGCCTTGTTCTGCATTACAAACCAGCTGTCTTGCCCACTGAGCTAACTCAAGAGCAATTAGAAATGGGCAACAAATGATGGCCTCGCCAATGAAGCTCTCATCCTGTAAAAAATTCATTTTAAAAAAGATTATGCATTTTCAGATCATTCAGTAGCTTGCAACGGACATGTGGAGCAGCTACAGCGAGTATTTATGTAGACTCAAATTAATTTGTAATGTCCCAATTGATCAAAAGTAATATCAAAATGTTTACTCTGAGTCCAAGGTATTCATTTCCCCGACGGTACATTTAACAATGAGTTCCATTGATAATTTGGAAGATATTGCTGCAGGTTGTTGTGATGTGAAATTACTAAACATTTTTGGAGAACTCTTTTAAAGATGGCATTTTTAAAATGTCAAAGTAGATGCTAAGGTGACATGGCTTCGCTTGTGGATTTTATCCATATTTCTCTATCCTAAAGCAGAGACAAGGATGCATTCCTATATGAATGAAATTCAATGAGTGCTCCTCCAAAAGAGTAATTAGAAACTCATTAGTTGGGTGGCTTTTCCTTCAAACACAAAGACGTTACCTGAGATGGACTGTAGCTGTTAAAAGTCTTGGCCCTTTTGAACAATGCGGGTGGGAAGGAGACTTCAGATTGCTGAGTTGAATTACCACTGGCTTGATGTGGAACATGACAATGCAGTCAATGGGAAACAGGGGGGAAAATCTCCACTGGTTGGAATCATACATGGCACAAAGTAAGATGGATGTGGTGGTTGGACGCCAATCATCTCAGCTCCAGGACATCACTGCAGGAGTTCCTCAGGGTAGTGGCCTAGGCCCAACCATCTTCAGCTGCTTCATCAAAGACCTCCTTTCCATCATAAGGTCAGAAGTGGGGATGTTTGCAGATGAAATGAAATGAAATGAAAATCGCTTATTGTCACAAGTAGGCTTCAAATGAAGTTACTATGAAAAGCCCCTAGTCGCCACATTCCGGCGCCTGTTCGGGGAGGCTGGTACGGGAATTGAACCGTGCTGCTGGCCTGCCTTGGTCTGCTTTCAAAACCAGCGATTTAACCCTGTGCTAAACCAGCTCCTGCACAATGTTCAGCACCATTCGCGTCTCCACAGATAATGAAGCAGCCCTTGTCCAAATGCAGCAAGACCTGGACAATATCCAGGTGCCAGGCAATGACTATCTCCGACAAGAGAGGATCTAACCACTGCTCCTTGATGTTCAATGGCATTACCATCGGTGAATCCCCCAAAATCAACATCCTGGGGGGTTACCATTGATCAGATACTAAACTGTACCAGCCATATCAATATTGTGGTAACCAGGGCAAGTCAAAGGCTAGGAATCCTACGGCAAGTAACTAACCTCTTAACCCCCCCCAACCAGGCCTGTCCATCATCTATAAAACACATGTCAGGAATGTAATGGAATACTCTCCACTTGCCTCGATGAGAGCAGTTCCTATAAGACTCAAGAAGTCTGACGCCATCTAAGACAAAGTAGCCCGCTTGATTCCCGCTTCCAGAAACATTCAAATCCTACACCACCAAAGGACAATGGCAGCCTTGGATTTACAAGATGCACTGCAGTAACTCACCAAGGTTCCTTCAGTAGCACCTTCAAAACCACAAAGATCTAGAAGGACAAGAGCATAAGATACGTGGGAACCCCACCACCTGGAATTTCCCCTCCAAGTCACTCACCAGTGACTTGGAAATACATTGCCAGTTCTTCACTGTCGCTGGGCCAACATCCTGGAACTCCCTCACTAACAGCACAGTGGTTGTATTTACACCTCAAGGACTGCAGTGGTTCAAGAAGGCAACTCTTCTTGAAGACAGGGGCAGCATGGTAGCACAGTGGTTAGCACAGTTGCTTCACAGCTCCAGGGTGCCATGCTCAATTCCCGGCTTGGGTCACTGTCTGTGCGGAGTCTGCACGCTCTCCTCGTGTCTGCGTAGGTTTCCTCCGGGTGCTCTGGTTTCCTCCCACAGTCCATTGATGTGCTGGTTAGGTGGATTGGCCACGCTACATTTCCCTTAGTGCCCAAAAATTGGGGGTTTCTGGGTTCCAGGGATAGGGTGGTGGTGTGGAACGTTCTTTCCAAGGGTCGGTGCAGACCCGATGGGCCAAATGGCCTCTTTCTGCACTGTAAATTCTATGTCTATGTCTAATTCACCACCATCTTCTGAAGGGCAACTAGGGTTGGGTAATAAATGCTGGCCTAATTAGCGACGCCCACATCCCGTAAATGAATTTTAAAAAAAATTAATTGATGCAGCATGAAATGGCCGTCTGAAATGAAAAAATGAAATGAAAATCGCTTATTGTCACAAGTAGGCTTCAAATGAAGTTACTGTGAAAAAACCCTAGTTGCCACATTCCGGCACCTGTTCAGGGAGGCTGGCACGGTAATTGAACCATGCTGCTGGCCTGCCTTGGTCTGCTTTCAAAGCCAGTGATTTAGCCCTGTGCTAAACCAGCCCCATCTTTGCTTTATTAAGAAAGACAGCAAGCTGCCTTGATCTCGAAACGTCTTCAGAGAAGCAGAGAATGCTTTTCCACTGGGAGAGACAGAGAAAAGCACCCTGAACACAGTCAAGGATTCTGGGCATAACTGGGCAGTTTGAAAGTGCCATGCCTGTAGAATCAGAATTATGGATTCTTCTCTCTTTGTATTCTTGTTCCATCCACAAAACGTACCTGTGAAAGTAGCATCATTCCATAGTGGAAGGCATTCCATGTAGAGACAATCCTACAACCTTAAAATCTTCGCTTCGGACAATACAATGTGGCAACATCTGACTTCCAGGTCTACACTGAATAATAGAGATTGAGAAGATCCAATTTTATTCAGATATTTCCAACTGGAACTTATTTTTATGTACATGTATCAATTACTATATTTTCTTAAGTAAGTTCCAGTACAACAGTGTGAAATAAGCTAATCTTTTCTTTCAAAGTAAAAAGGCTTTGCTGCTGGGTTATTTGAAATTGAATTTCTCACTCCACGGGTAAAATGTACACAGTCACATAAAAATACATCGCTCATGGGCGACTTTGGGGAAACATTTTTTGAAGTGTCTGTGACAAGATATAATGACGAGAGAATACATTTCAGTTTTGTACTTGTTACGAAGCCCATGGGAAACCGCAAACCAAAGTAATCAACTTTACTGAATGACCTTCATGTAAAGAAATTAACAACAAGATTCCGCTTTTTATGGCTTCTACTTTGACACGAATCAGGAGCAACACAAATTAAATATGAGTTGACAAACGACACAAATAAAAAAATAAGTTTCCCTTTGAACAACAAAGATACATCTGACGCAAACTCAAGCACACACCACAGGGGCTGCAGTGGTCAGAAAAGGCAGCTCACAACCACTTTGTCAAGGGCAATTAGGGATGGACAATAAATACTGGCTCATGTCCCGTAAATTAATTTTTAAAATGCACCCTCATCACTCCCTGCTCAAATATGACATCATGTAAAATCTCACAGTCTTTCCAACTCAGTCAATTTGGTCAAGTCGCATTCACCGGCAGGTGAATTACACGCAAGGGGTGGAATCGCCACGGAAATTGGCGAAGTCTAATTTTGGTGGCGAGTAAAGTGGTGTTCGACATGCCAACGCCATGGCTTTTTCTATGGTATGGTCCACGCACTTTGTATTAAAAATGCAGAAAGACAAGTCTCTCGTCAGAAGGCTGGTGGGGCAGCCTCTGATTTATAGAATTTGCCACCCCTGCCATAACCTCAGAGCTTCAGTAACCCAAGCGCCATACTTCAGTAATCCAAGGCCGCACCTGTACAGAGCTTGCACTCCTTACAGGATAGGAAGCTACTGGGAATTGGTGGCTGTCAAAGCTAAGAAACATTCTGCCCCTAAATTTAGTGATGCCTCGTGCATTGGGGGTCGGCCGCGATGTCCTTCACCCGCTCGTTCTGGACAAATACAACCAAGCAAGGTGACAAATCTAGAATGGGAGGCAGTGATAATGGTGGTCAACGCCAACAGCGTCTAAATGAGGACAGCCACCCAGTGCCAAAAGAGGATGAATGATCTTCTCTGTTCTGGAAGGCTAAGTCACTCTTCTCATCATTCTCAACTTACCCACTTACATGGATCTCAGTCTATGCCAGCTCACTCTCCCTTCAGCACACTTGCGGGTCATGTCCTCATCATGTCCATGGCCCCACTCCCGTCCCCATATGCATACTTATCATCTCTTATCAGCCTGGCAGGCATCCTGCTTACAATTTCTCCGTCCAGCTTAATACAGGACAAGCTGACATACAATGAAGGGGAGAGGTCCCAGTCGGATGGAAGGATTCCTGAGATCAATGTCCTCACAGATTTGGAAAACAACACAATCCAGCTGGCCTGCGAAGATGTGGACCACGCATATGCTGACAGCAAGGTCGGCAGTGTACAACCAAGTGACGATCCTGCTCTGCAAAGTCCATCAGACAATCATGATGAGTGATGTTTCCTGTTTTTCAGGTCTCTGTCGTGTCCTATTGATCTCGTCTTTATTTCGTAGGCATTTTGGGAAAAGGTCAAGGGGTCCACGGGCCAAATCCTGGATTCCAACAGCAGAAACACCACAGGTGAGGAATCCATATACCCTGACATTGTTGACCCCTCACAGTGTTCACCCAAACCCTCCACCAGCACTGACACACAAGTATCAGTGAGACCAGGTTCTCAAGTATCCTCGGGCCAACAATCTGAATTCTCCCTCTGTGTAGCCGAACAGGCGCCAGAATGAGGCGACTAGGGGATTTTCAATGTAACTTCATTGCAGTGTTAATGTAAGCCTACTTGTGACAATAAAGATTATTATTATAAGATTATTATTATACAATCTCGTGAGCAGATCGCACTGTCTGATCCATAGCAAGTGGAAACAGGGACATTTCAGGATGCCAGTACTTGGAGGATTGCTGGAGGCCATTAAACTGTTGAGTGCCAGTCAAATGAGAAGGCTCTGACTCAGTCATACCTCAGTTGTTGGAACTACAAAGACAAGCTTGGAACATCAGGAACGGAAGTCAGCTGCACTCCTCAGATTACAGCACATGGAGACCTTAGTTCAGGACAATGTACCGCTGCAGGAGCTGCACTATATTGCTGAGGAACTTACTGGTATTCATCAGTGTTAACAGAGGAGGAGAGAGCAGGGCAACTCAAGCTCACTCCAGCTACCCTTCCATCTCAAGGAGTCAGCTAGGGGCCCTTGGGCACCCATTGGGAGGAGGGTCAGATGATGTTGACCCCGAGGCCATCCACCTAGGTGACTGCAGGAGTGTCCGGCCTTTCCAAATCCCCTCTTACTGTGACCTTTGGTAGCTGAAGACAGACACTGGAAGCTTCTAATAATTATCAAAGGGATTTTTATTGATTGAAGACAGAGGTAGTTAAGTAACCGGCTCATAATACTATACAACAGGTCTTAAAAATACAGCTCCCTTGTCCACAATACTCAGGATTCTGCTGCCAGGATCCCATGCAAACTCCCTATTGGCTGGAGTTCATGCTCTCCCACACGATAGGGCCTGGGCTGGTGACAGGGGCCGCTCTACTACATCCCCCCCCCCCCCCCCCCCTAAGTCCCTTATTACAATGACACCAAAAATGTTATACAGAAGTTACAAATGCTAAAAAGGACAACAGGAGAAAGTGAGTCTATCAAAAAGTAAATCTGTCCAGAGATCTCTAGGTCCTCCTGAAACTCTGTATCCTCACCTGTAGGCTCAGCACCTTTCTAAGCAATTGAATTGGCAAGAGATGGTGTCATCTCAGGAGGTACCACCTCAATAACAAGCGAATTGGCCTCTGCGGCCTGGACAGGTGCAGCTGGTTGAGCAGAATCAGGAGTCGCTGTTTCCCTGGGGCTGGTTTAGCTTAATCTGGGGATTAATCTGAGGAACATACCTCGCCATTCACCTGAGGAAGGAGCTGCGCTCCGAAAGCTCGTGTTTGAATCAAACCTGTTGGACTTTAACCTGGTGTTGTAATACTTCTTACTGTGCTCCCTTTATCTGACAGAGTTGCAGGAGTATTCACAATGCTGGCTGGACTTGTCAACTCCAAGCTCGGTATTAACACCCCTCGACTCGTCAAGTGGTTGACGTGCTTTCGGGCGGTCTTCCCGTTAATGGTGACCACGTAAGAGGCCGGTCCCGAGTGGGCCTCAACCCACTGAGCAAGGTGGATCTGAAACAAAATTACAGAACAAAACCGGCTCTACAACCCGGAATGACCTGCCGCTCCTCTACTTTAACTCTTGATTCTTCTGGGAGGCCTGATGTGCCTCCACCCTCCCTGCCAAATTTGAAAACTCAAGATCCAATCATGTTCTCAACCGTCGGTCCTTGAGCAGCTCAGCAGGTGTGATTCCCGTGGAATGAGGGGTTGAGCTTTTCAACAACAAAAAAATTAGACAATCACTGGCAAAGTGATTTATCTAATGACTTTATCATTGCCATCACGAAAGTCTGAAAAGCCCTTTCAGCTGATTATTCAACACTGGAAGGTAGGGGGCTTTCTTCGTGTGTCGCATGCCACTTGCTCGCTCCGAAACCTGAAAATTATCGCCAGTAAAGGGGATGTTATTGTCCAAACTGATTGACATGGGAAGCCCATGAATGGTAAACACTGTGACCAGACACATACTGGTGGAATTTCTTCGCACCGTATATATCCAATGAGCCCTCCTTTACAATCTGGGCATAGTTTTGTTCCACTTCTGACAGGCTCCTTGAGGCAAAGGCAATAGGACATTCTGAACCATCTCCCATTTTGTTGGGTGAAACTGTCCCGATACCGTAAGGGATGCATCACATGTCAGCACAATTGGTTTTCCCGGGTCAAAGACTGCAATATTTGCTTCACAACTCGAATGGCTTTCCCTTGGGGCTCTCTCCATTTCCAACACTGATTCTTCCTTAACAGCTGCTGTAATGGTGGCAATGTTGGAGCTTCGAAATGAACCTTCCATAATAATTGACCACTCTGAGGAAGGATTCAAGCTCGCATTTCTGGGTGCAGGGACGTCTATTATGGCCATGACCTTTTCTTATGAAAATGAAATGAAATGAAAATCGCTTATTGTCACGAGTAGGCTTCAATGAAGTTACTGTGAAAAGCCCCTAGTCGCCACATTCCGGCACCTGTCCGGGGAGGCTGGTACGGGAATCGAACCATGCTGCTGGCCTGCTTTAAAAGCCAGTGATTTAGCCCACTGAGCTAAACCAGCCCCAGATTAAGCTAAACCAGCCCCAGATTATAGGGGTTGCATCAACAAAAAATCCTGGGTACCTCACTTGTGAAACCTGAAAGGTACATTTTTTGTGCTTGAGGTGGAATCTCATATCCCAAACTCTTTTAATATTTCCTCTAAGCTGGCTGTGTGGTCTTCGGGTGTAGCATCAGTGGCTCGCACTTCATCAAAATAAACCATCACCTGGGAATTCCCTGGACAAGATTTTCCATTGTGCTGTGGAAAATAACACAGGCTGAAGTAATGCTGAACATTAGTCGGGTGCATTGGAAGAGACCATTGTGGTATTTATTGTGACAAATATCTGAAACTCCTCATCCAACTCTAATGGAAGGTAGGGGTGACTGCGGTCCAGTTTTGAATAGGTAAAAACTGAACTAACTGGATTATACCCAGGTCTTCCAATCTCTTTAGCTCTGCTTCAACCTTCTGATGCAATGATTATGGCACTGATCTGGCTGCGAAGAACTTGGGCGTTGAATCCAGATTGACATATGTCTTGGCTTTGACACCCTTAACATGGTCCAGTTCCTTGTGGAAGATGTCTTCATACCTCCTTAGGACTTTTTGCAGGACACAGTTGGATATTTTGAAGATTTCTAGCCAATTGAGCCTAACCTGTAACCAGTCTCATCCCATCAGACTGGGCCTATGACCTTCCACGATAACCAAATGCAAATTGGCCTCCTGCCTTCTGTATGCCATTGAGGTATAGGCTGCTTCAAGGATCTTCAAAATTTCCCTGCTGTATGTTGAAAGCTTGGCTCTAGTGTTCTTCAAGCTTAAAGACTGAGTTCCTGCACAAGGAAATTGGAAAGTCTGCTCTCCCATTACAGTTACCGAAGCCCCAGTGTCAGCTTCCATTTTAAGGGGTTTACCATTTACCCTCAAGACAGTTTCAATCGGAGCTGTCTAATTCAGTTGGACTCCATTCAGCCAATGCATTGCACACTCTTCTTCAGAGCTCTTCCCCACTATGTTCAGTGGCGCTGTAGGCTGTTGCTGCTGATGTTTTTTTTTACATTGGCGGACTTTGCCTGGCATGGCAATGTGCACAAATATGCCCCTTCATCTCATTGGAAGCACAAAAACCCCCAAACATGGCAAATGATGGTCTCCCCCGGCAATGATAACAGCCCACCTCTGATTTGGGTTGACGACTCTACTTTTTCCCGATCCTTGGGTTCTGATCCAATACCGAGGGCTGTGTCTGATTCTCCCCTGTGCCTGTTGATGCTGCCACGGATCTCGTAGCCGTACCGCCCCATACTTGGTTAGCCTCCCCTTCAGGACGCTTTGGAGCTCAGTAGCGCTTTTCATGCCGCACTCGGTCACCTGAGCTATCTCGATCACCTTTTCCAAGATAACCGTGTCTCCGCCAAAAGCTTCTAAAATATATTAAGGTTATGGATCCCACACACTAACCAGTCATGCAAAATGTCACTAAGCGCAGTCCCGAACTTACAGTGCGAAGCAAGCTGTCAAGTCTCGCTATGAAAGCTGAGTCAGACTCTTCATGGTCCGTCACTACAGAGTTAAATTTATAACAATGGAGAATAACCGAATATGTTCAAATGCTCCTTATGTAATTTCACAATCCGATTAAAATCTTCGATTTGGGTGCCTCTGGAAATGTGAGGTTCCTAATCAAATTATACGTTTGGGGCCTGCAAACCAACAGAAGTATCACCTTCTGCTTGTCCTCACCCTTGATCTCAATCGCTGTAAAAAATAACGCAGCCATTCGATGTACTGAATCCGATCCTCAATCACTTAGATAAGTGGGTCTAGTTCCCCAATGATAGGCATTGTCTCTCACAGCTCAAATGATCCCAATTCTTGCTGTGGTCTCTCTACTTTCTTAAGTGTTCCTTCCTTCCACCCCCTCAATTCGCAACGACTGTCGACTGTGATCAAAAATTTTACCTCATCGCCAATATGATGGCTAGAGTCATGCACTGCAGGCTTTCAATAGTAAACATAGGGGTTTACTGATGAAAGGCAAAGACGGTCAGGTAGCAGGCACAGAACACTACAAAACAAGTCATAACACTTTGGCTCCTTGGTCCACATTGCCTGGGATCATGCTCCCAGGCCTCCTTGCAAGCTCCCCATTTGCCGGGGTTTGCACACTCTCGCGCAATTGGTCCCAAGCCGGTCATCTGGTCCATGGAGCCCACTGCCTTAAAGGGACCGTGCAAACACATGACCCCTATCAGCTCCATTTCCACAGACTGAGGAAGGTGGCATTGCCACACAGAAGCACCCTGAAAGCAGACCTGGGCCCTCCAGGTTTCAGCCCTCCCTCCAGGTTTCAGCCCTCCCTATCACCAACAACAAGGTGTTGTAATCAGCCGACCACCTCCACCTCTACTGTGGATATTGGGGATGCACCAAGATGGAGCAAAAAGGTTAGAACAGTCAAGAAGATATAATTACACAGTGTGGACACAGGTGTTAATCATTTGTATGTTATGTTGACCATTGTGAATACACTTCCAAGAATGTCTCCCTGTCTTTGCCTCCTTGCTTATGGCTCCTTGTCTCAAGCATCTCATACTCAAGCGCCACAGGGTTCCGTGATGTTCTGTGTTTGTTCTCAGCAACTTGGAGGTGGGGAGCAAGTGATGGAACCTGCCCAAGGAACAAGTGCTTTGGAATCCAAGTGCCTGCTGTATCTCAGCAACATCTCCTTGATATGACTCCTTCACAGAACGTATGTGTGATACCCTCAGCCTGAGAGTTGTCAGACGTTCACAGATGCAATGTGAAGATCCCAGAAATATCCTCACTGCATCTCATCATCCTCCTCCTTGATTCTTGTGGCTATTAGGGCCTCATGAGCAGTCTGCCTCGCCTGGACAGCGCAACGGTCTAATAACCTGTGTCCTAGTCTTCCATAAGCTCAGCACCCGCAAACCCTTTGACCTCTTCCTCATTGGATGAGTGGATGTGGTTATTATATTTCCTCACCATCCAGATCCTTCCCCCTTTGCATTACTAGATTGTGCAGCAAGCCACAAAGATGCGTGACACTCTCTGATGATTGTACTGGAGTGCTCCACCAGATCTGTTCAGGTGCCAGAATCTCATTTTCAGGATGCTAATGATGTGCTGCACCAAACTGTGGGTTGTGGCATGAGCCTCATTGTACCTTCTCTCAGCAAGTGTCTGAGGCGGCATCTCGAGCATTGTCAGCCATATCCTTTGCGTATTGCTCTCATCCCTGTGGAGCCAACCCTGTAGCCTATGCTGCCCCTGGAAGATGTCAAGGAAACAAGATGTATGAATCTTGGATGGTCCCGGGGTATTTTGCATAAACCTTCATGATAAGTTTTTTAAGGTCACAGATCAGCTGAACACTGACAGAGTGGAAGCCATTGTGGTTCTCATACTGGACTGCTTGTAGCCAGGGAGATTTAATAATCATGTGAGTGCACCATGCACCTGTAGGAATATGGCTATTGCTATAGATCACAGTGCTCTTGCTTCCTGGATAGTCGGACCTATGTCGATGTTGACAAGGTTGTGTGTCTTGGCAAAAATGGTAGCTGTTGCTCCAGGATACATTCGTAGGTGGACACATGAGAGATCCCACACAGATCTCCAGTGGAGTCATAGAAGGAGCCACTGCTATCAAAATTGAGCACTGCAGTCACTTTTACTGCCACTGGCAGTGGATGCCCTCTGAGTCCATGTGGCGCCAAATCTTGCAGAAGGTGGCACATGTGCTTGACCAGTTTCCTGGATACGTGCAGTCATCGGCGACTCTGGTACTTGTGCATCTGTAAGTAGCACATGGACCTTCTATAGATCCATCTACTTCATCGTCTCTCCTGCCATGGCAGACCATGAGATCACCAGGCTTGGCTTTTCACAGTAACTTAATTTGAAGCCTACTTGTGACAATAAGCGATTTTCATTTCATTTCCTGCTGCCTCCTCACTGTAATATCAAAGAGCGAGATGCAAGAATCAGTAATTGTCTCCTAAGGACCACTCTTGGTCAAGTCTTTGTCTGTGGATGCTTATTAAGGCCCCTTTATGCATGCCGGAGAATCCTGGCCACAACATGGTCGGGCATGATCGTTGAGAAAACCATTCCGCCCACACCACATGACCGAGTGGTAACAGCATTGGCCATTGAACTGTATCCTGAACTCTCACCTCAGGCACTGTGCTAACCTTCACTCAAAGGCTTTGAGGTTTGCTTAGACCACAGGAGTGGATGTGTCAATGTATCCTTAAACATAATGCAATGGATTAGAAGCACACATTCATTTAGTGTTCCATCCCCACCTTTCTGAGGAGATCCCCAAGCTTACCAGGTGGCCCAATGTGTCTGAAGCACTAGCACTCATTCAATTTAGAAATCTGTGCATGAGAGGTGGAATGTAGAGTGGCAACCATTGGCACTCTCAGGAATTTGTGCTGCCAATTGAGCTCAACTGAACAATCTCAGCTGTGAAATTTGTGACATGTTTTCCCATTTGCCTGGCCGTCTTCTTCAGCCCGACCCTACTGCCCCCCCCCCCCCCCCCCCCCACGCAGTCATGTGTTATCATTCAACCTTCCGTCTGCACTGACGTGACCCCCATTGCACTTCCACCCTTGCCCAAAGGTTCCCTTCTCATCAACAATGCTGCCCTTGGCCCAGGGTTCCTTTCACTCCGGCACTTCCACCCTCACCACGAGATTCCCTTCTCTCCCTTCTCTCCGACAGTGCTGTCCATGCCCCAACACCACAAAACAGTCATGATGATGCAGCTGTGTAGACTTTCCTGTGACCACCACCACCTCCTCACCCCGAATCCACAGAGACACCTCCTTGCATTGGGACCCTCGTGAGCGCCTCTCTAAGTTGTGTGCACTCACCTCCAAGTTCCCTTCAACATACAGGTTGCCAGGTGCATGCATTTCAAAAGCAGTTGTGAATCATATCATACTGAACTCACGTTGACATTGGATTTAAATTTGACTTGTGGGTGCTGAATCTGGCATTTAGCCACGATAATAAGATGCAAATGTATCAAAATTGAGTTTCTGGTGTTTGATGACATGAAACATGATGGGGGAGGGGATGATTGCTTCCTGGATTTTCACCGCTGGGAAAAGTGTCTTGGCCTTTCTCACGAGATTGGGCCGAGCTTTCCAGATAATAATAATAGTCGCTTATTGTCACAAGTAGGCTTCAATTAAGTTATTATGAAAAGCCCCTAGTCGCCACATTCCAGCACCCATTCAAGGAGGCCGGTACGAGAATTGAACCCGCGCTGCTGCCTCGTTCTGCATTACAAGCCAGCTGTTTAGCCCACTGTGCTCTCTGGTCAACCCTGACAAAATGCACATTGTTGAACCTTCTCTCACTCAGGTCATGTCAATCTTGATGCTTTCCAGGGTTCCCTTTCGACCAACCACCCAACAATACCTGGTTCACAATCTGATCCCCTAATTCAACCTCTCAACTCTTTTGCATGTCCGGGCGCTGCCCACACTGACCCTCAGGATTCAGTCCCTTTTAGCCCACTTGTGCTTCGCTACCCCAAGAGATCCTGGAATTTTATTTTTCTTATTACTGCCAAACAGAAAAACAACTTTTTCACGGAGAGCTTAGCTGGCTTCACCTCATGTGAATTCTGTGTTCCTGTTTGTGTCTGCATCTGTGCGGTAATAGCCTTTACTCTCCAGCCCTCCTGCTTGTAGCTCTTCTTCAATGCCTCTCTGTGTCTGGGCACATGCTTCTTTGGATCTATTTTCTTCCTGTTGGCGCTGCCTCCAGGTTAAGGGTCACAAGGCCACATGGACTGGTACTTCTTATCATCCAAGAAAATTAAAATTAGTGCAAACAATTGAATTCCTTTTTGAACATTTTAAAACAAATTACAGATTTCACAGACATTTCAAACTCTCCTGATTGTACTGCTTCAGGGCCAAAGGTCCATAAGATCATAAGACATAGGGGCAGAATTAGACCAATTGGCCCACAATTACCGGGCTTGACAGTGACAATTGCCCACGATCTATCTTCCACCCCCCCAACGGTCTAACATTATGCCGACACCAATCACTATTGGTTTTCAAAATTGCAACCCAGTTGTGATGGTCACGCCAGGGGCCCAAAGGTGCCTGTAACCCCCAGGGGTTGTGGGATTCCCGGGCAGCACTCTGGCACTGTCCAAATCACAGATTGGCACTGCCCCATGGCACCAGTTGACACATTCCATGGCAGTGCCAAAATGGCAGTGCCAACCTGGCAGTGCCAACTTGTGACAGCGGGACAGTGCTGGTGGCACCATTGGTGCGAGTTCCCGTGATGTGTGGTGGAGAGGAGGAGAAAAAGTGATGCCTTTGAAGGGGACAGGTCTTGCAAATGAAAGATGAGATGGGGGTACTTGCCTGTGACAAGCAGACAGCCTATAATACTGCCGTGGTAGTGGTGAGGTGATAGAAGAGCACTTCCGATACTTGTGAGTTTGGGGAGGGGGAGAGCCTTGATACGTTTGTGTGGGAGAGTCACCCCAATGCTGTGAGTTGGGTGGCTGGTGGAGGGTGTTTAACTTGTATGCTGATCGGGGTGCCCTTTAAAGATAGTGTCCCGAGTTTGGTGGAGCAGACCTTGCCAACTCTATCAGGTCTCGCCCTGCCAGACTGATGGCATAAACCACACTCCCAGTTTTTTTTGTGTGTCAGAGTGGCTGAAGACCTGGTCTGAAAAATCAAGTGGGATACATGTTGGTTTTCAGTCAGAGCCTGATTGACTCTCTGACAAATTATGGGAAAATTCTGCACATAATTATTCTCCTTCTTCTGAACATACATATTGAGATTCCCTCGTGGATATAATGATTAATAGTCATGAGCAGCTACTTATTTTAATGTGCGTGCAACTAATAAAGATGGACTGGTATTGTTCTATGCCATTACAAGCCATTTGGACTATTGATGGACACTTTGCTGTATATATTATTAATCTGCATTGCTAGTGTTGTCTGCATCTTAACATATTTACACTTGAAGAGCAGTCCATTGAGCCAACATTCTTTTCTATCTGCCTCAAGGTAGTCAATGTACTGTCAGTGATCAATGTTCTGGGGTTTGCATTTATTTATTGATGAATTGGTTTGCAGGATTCAATTTTCATCTGTCTTTTTGTTGCTTTCTGTTATATTCAAGTATGATCATCTCTTCTCAGCTTTGAAATACCCTCACATTTTCTATGGGAAATATTTCATACCCTTCTCATTTATAAGGGGAATCAATCACTAGTTTATTGCACTTTAGGACAGTTTCCAATGCTCCCAACAGACAATTTGTACGCTTCATTATATTTTTGCAAGAGCTTGAAGTGTGAAAGTTACTATATGACCTTATAGCACTGTGATATATCTATACCAAAAGGACTACAGCGATTCGAGATGTAGGCCCACCACCATCTTCACAAAGCGATTAGTGATGGGCAACATATGCTGACCGAGCCACTACAAATACATTCCATGGAATAATTTTTTTAATTTCTACAAATAAGAGAAGCAAACTTCTGAACTCTTTTCTGCGGATGGTCAATGTCTGGCACTTGAGTGACGCAAATGTTATTTGCCACTTCATCAGGCCAAGCTCGAATGTTGTCCAAGTCTTGCTGTGTATGGACATGAACCGTTTTAGTTCCTGAGGAGCTGTGAGTATTACTGAATATTGTGAAATCAACAGTGATCATCCCAATGTTGACCATTTTATGGGAGGATAATGATAAACATCTGAAGATGCGGGCGGAACAGTGGCACAGTGGTTAGCACTGATGCTTCGCAGCACCAGGGATCCAGTGTGATGAATATCTTAATGACCACAGGATTCTGATTAAAATAAAGAAGCTATTGTAAGAATGAGGAGTTAAAATGGATGCACAGTGTGTTTAACCCAGGTTGAATTAAATCAATATAGCATAAGTATCTCTTCAGAATCCATTAGACACATTGAAGAAGACACATACCTCACCCTCAGACTAATTAAGTTGCCTCGAACAAGCAAAATAATATACCTACTTAAAAGGTCCTGGTTTGACAGAATATAAATCCTTTTGAATTACGTAACTTTAGCTGTAACTATAGCTGAATTAAAAAGGCTACGGAAGAGATAACAGAATTGAACCGATTAAGTGACTTCTGTCCAACTATATGTTTTCTGGATACATAAGAGAGGGACAAAATAGAGCCACTCTCAATAGTAACTTTCTGTCTAACTACATATTTGAAGCACAGTGGTTAGCACTATTGCTTCACAGCACCAGGGACCCGGGTTCGATTCCCGGCTTGGGTAGCTGCCTGTGCGGAGTCTGCACTTTCTTTCCGTGTGTGCGTGGGTTTCCCCCAGGTGCTCCGGTTTCCTTCCACAAGTACTGAAAGAAGTGCTTCTTAGGTGAATTGGACATTCTGAATTCTCGCCCAGTGTATCTGAACAGACGCCAGAGTGTGGCGACGAGGGGATTTTCTCCCCTAAACTTAATTTTAGTAACTTAATTGCAGTGTCACTAATAAACATTATCATTATTATCTTTCCCTTAATGAAGATAATCTGTGAGCAGATGATAACGAACAGTGAGCATATTTATATTTTGAAGACTCCGTAATTCTGTTTTATATTTTGAAATGTTTTTGGTAAAACCCCACGAAAAATCTAGACCGTGTACTTTTATTTTGAGTAAGTTTAAAATACTAGACAAGCATTTAGGATGTCTTAAATGACAAGGATCCACACTGAAAAAGTAAATGATTTAGCTTTGAATGACCAACCCAAAAAATCCCCCACTAGAGGGTACCTGAAATCTGTTTAACTATTTAAGACATGGAAGAGGCATCTCCCTCTAGTGAGAGCAGTTCTGTTCTTTATATGGAAATAGCTTTCTTTCCTTTGGTGGCTTGGTAGAAGCAGACTGTTATGATTAGCCCTTCAAGTCAGGAAAATCTGAAATCTGCCACATTGGGTTCAATTTCTGACGTGAGTCATCGTGTGAAGTATGTATGTTGTGGAGTGTAGGTTTCCTCTGAGTACTCCGGTTTCCTCCCAATGTCCAAAGGTGTGTGGGTTTGGTGGATTGCCATAATAAATTGCCCCTCAGTGACCATGGATGTGCAGGTTAGGTTATGGGGTTACAGGGATAGGAGAGGTGGACGTGGAGTGGACATAGTTCGAGTGCTTGATCGAAAGGTTGCTGCGGACTCAATGGGCCAAAAAACCTCCCTCTGCCCCATCGGGATTCTATGAAGATAGTTGGGCTTAGGACGCTGCTCCGAAGAACTCTTGCAGCAATGTCCTTAGGCTGAGATGTTTGATGTTCAACAACCACCATCATCTTCCTTTGCTCGAGGTTTGATGAAACAAATGGAGAGTTTTCCCAATGATTCCCATTGATTTCAATTTTGCTCGGGTTCATTGATGCCATACTTGCGCCTTGATGTCAATGCCGGTCACCGTCACCTCACCTTTTCTAGGTATATAGCTGACACTTCCGAGCTCTCCTGGACTCCGGACTTCGAATCTGGGGGGACTGCTTATTGTTCCAGTTGTGGTCACTGCTGCCACTGTTGCTGCTGGGACTACAGGGCTGCCATCCAATGACAGCTGTCTGACACAGGACTTCCACACCCACAAGTTATGTCTCCAATGAATTAATTCTCCTCAGCAGATTAAATGGATGTCGGCTGCTGTGATTGGTGGGGATGTGTTCCCTGCCAGCTCTTGTGGTTGTGGAGATGGGAACGTTGCAATCTGAAAAATTCCTGACCCTGCTGTAAAAAGTGGGGGCTTGGCACCTTTAACTTGGACGCTGCTGCCCTCGACACACGGCCTCAGGCACCTGCTGCAATACACAGATCTCTCTCTCCCCAGCCTGAATCAGGCAAGAAAGGAGTGGCTTCATTTTTAGGCCATACCAGCCTCCCGGAACAGGCACCGGAATGTGGCGACTAGAGGCTTTTCACGGTAACTTCATTTGAAGCCTACTTGTGACAATAAGCGATTTTCATTTCATTCATTCAGGTAAGCAAATAGGAGTGGATGCTAATCTGGCACTGAATACCACTCCATGGAAGTTGCAGACTTATGGGGCGCAATCCTCCCAAAGGGAGACAAACAGCCGACGCCGTAGTGAAACCCGGAGTGTTTCACTCCGGCATCGGAGGCCACTCCTCGCCCCCTATTCTCCCCCCCCCCCCCCCCCCCCGGGGGGCTAGGAGCGGCGGCGCGTGAATCCCGAGCGCCCAGCCTTGATGTCAGCCGCGCATGCGCAGGTTGGCCGGCGCCAACCCGCGCATGCGCGGTTGCCGTCTTCCCCTCCGCTGCCCCACAAGACATGGCGGCTTGATCTTGCGGGGTGGCGGAGGGAAAAGAGTGCGTCTTTTAGAGACGCCGGCACGACGATCGGTGGGCATCGATCGCGGGCCAGGCATCTCATGAGCACGCCCGTGGTGCTCGATCCTCCCTCCGCCCCTCCACAGGCCCCACACTTACCGGTCGCAGGCTGTTCACGCCGGCAGTGACCAGGTGTGGTTGGCGCCGGCGTGAACCAGTCGGGTTCGGCAGGCCGCTCGGCCCATCCAGGCCGGAGAATCGACAGTCGCCGTGAGAAACGGTGAGCGGCAATTCTCCGAGTGGCCTGTCGCAAAATGCAACACGCCATTTTGGGGGGGGTGGGAGAATCGCGGGGGGTGCCAGGGCGGCGTGTCGTGATTTGCCCAGCCCTCCCCCGATTCTCCCACCCGGCGTGGGGTGCGGAGATTCGCGCCCATGGTAAGTAACGTCAGAGTCCTCACCGCGCCAGGGACCTGGGTTTCATCCCAGCTCCAGGTCACGGTCCATGTGTAGTTTGCACATTCTCCCGGTGTCTGCATGGATCTCACCCCTACAACCCAAAGATGTGCAGGGTAGGTTGATTGGCCATGCTAAACTGCATTTAAAACTGGAAAAAATTAAAAATTAATATGTAACTTTCAGAACAATAGTGTGAAATAAACTAGCCATTTCTTTTAAAATATAAAGGCTTTACGGCTGGATTATTTATATTGAATGACTCACTCCAATTGGTGTAATATACACACTCACACCCACTCTTCATTGGCAGTTGCGAGGAAACACACTTTTAAAGCATTCATGAAATTATCAATAACCTGTTTTTGTTTGCTGATAAGTTTTTAATTTGGTTCACTTTTCCTGTCGGCATTGTGTGATGTTGTAAAAACAATTTTAAAATCTGGTAACTTCAGTTTTCAAGTTTGATCTATTCATTGTGCATTTCCATTTAATTGCAGCCTTGATTTCTGTAGGCAAACTGTCAGTATATTCTTTAACAGTACTGAGGGAAAACACTTCAATTCAGCATAGGCTTTCACTGTCCATGGACATTAGAAAGCCAAATTGACAAAGATATAAAAATGTATATTACACAATCCCAGGAATGGCACACCTCAGGTGTACCACTTTGTCATAATGCCTCAAGCATCACATTGTGTTACACACAGATTGCTGTGCCACACTTGCATTTAATCAGATCAATGTTCCGATTTTTACTGTGAATTAAAAATGGCTGATCAATAACAACTGCGAATAAATTAAAGAACAAACAAATTGCTTCGAAAAATTGTTGAAAAGCTTTTCCGCTTTCCTTCTTGGATTTAGGCTATCTAAGGAGCGTTTGCTGCAAACAAGCATTGTTACATGACAGAGATGTAAGAAGTTCATTTCCAACAAAGAGATTACACTTCCCAACATAGTTTAAAATATCATATGCATTTAAAATGCACAACAGTTATGTTCACCTTCTGCACATGTCTCTGTAAGAATCCTATGGCTTGAATTCATGAGGTTGTCTCAGTCAGCACTTGCACTTGCAAAGGTCAAGCAGCATCTCTGGGGAAACACCTGTGACTGCAACATCTACCTTGCTGCAATCTGAGTCTGTGAAAACATTGTGGTGAAAATTCCCAGTCATGTGGAGGATCCTGTTGGAGTTTTGCATATTTGTTTGCTGGTTTTCAACTTCAAAATATATATTTATAACACGGCGAATGTAGTTTAAAGATAAACCAACTGAAAGTGACCTTTAAATGGAAAAAGATAAAAATCTGCAAACGCTAGTAATCAGAAATTTAGGACACATAATGACGGAGCTGATAAAATGCAGTTGATGTTGTGCATATTCATTTACTAGTGGCATTTGAGAACTCGTGGCATTGGAATCTTGCGAATAGATAAAAGCGCACAAGAATGAGATGCATTTCAGTAGCATGAATTGGGAGTTGGCAAAAAGGCAGGAAGTAGGGAATCATGATTAATGTATGTATGTCTTTTATACTTGAAGGATATAAACAGTGGTGTCTCCAAGGGATCAGTGTTGAGTTTGTTGTTCCCTCTCTTGAGAGGAAGAGAATCTTGTGAAGAGAAATACAATATCAACATTTATTGAAACCAGAAACAAGGAACAGGGTTATCTTTAAAGATTAAGTGTAAATTATTATTTTTTAGGTTAATTGACTGGGCAGACAGGCACCAATTAAACTGAATGCAGACAAATATGAGGTGATCTATTTTGAGAGGAAGAATCAGAAGAGGGCAAATTTTAAAAGCGAGCCAAGGAGCGGAGAGACCTGGATTCAGATGTATCAATTTTTAAAAGCAAGCTGACAAACTGATAAAGCTCTGAAGAAAGGCATACGGGACCCTGGGTCTTATAAGCAGAGGGAGCAAAGTACAAAAGCATGGAGGTAATGCTAAGCCTGTACAAATCAGTTGTTTGGTTGCAGTTAGAATATTGAGAGAGAAATTCAACTGATGGTTGAAAATATTTGGCAATAGCACTGATGATTAGTGCCCCAGAACTTGCCGTGCCCCTAGCCAGACTGTTCCAGTTCAGCGACAACATTGACATCTACCCAGCAAGGTGGGAAATTGCCCAGGTATGTCCTGTCAAAGAAACAAGATCAATCCAACTCGGTCAATTACTGCCCCATCAATCTACTCTCAATCATCAGTAAAGTGAAGGAATGGGTCATCAACAGTGCTTTCAAGCAGCACTTGCTTAGCAAGAACCTGCTCATTGACACTCAGCTTGGGTTCCATCAACTCAGCTCCTGTCCTCATTATAGAATTGGTTCAATCATGGATGAAAGAGCTGAACACCAGAGGTGAGGTAAGAGTGAGATCAAGGCTGCAATTGACTAATTATGGCATCCAAGAGCCCGAGTAAAGCCGGAGTCAATGGGAATCGGGGAAACCTCACCGCTGGTTGGAGTTTATACTTAGCACAAAGGGAGATGGTTGTGACTGTGAAGATCAATCATCTAAACTCCTGGACATCACTGCAGCGTTCCTCAACATAGTCTCCTAAGCTCACCATCTTCAGCTGCTTCATCAAAGACCTTCCTTCCATCATATAGTCAGAAGTGGGAATGTTCGCTGGTGATTACCCAATCTTCAGCACCATTCATGACTCCTCATATACTGAAGTATTCCATGTCCAAATGCAGCAAGACCTAGAGAATATATTGGCTTAGGCTGACAAATGTCAAATTACATTCATGCCACACAAGTGCCAGGTGAAGACAATCTCCAACAAGAGACTACCTAACCATCTTGATACTCAATTGTCATTACTGAATCCCCCATTATCAACATCCTGAGAAACCTAACTGTACTAGCCATAGAAATACTATGGCTACAAGAGTGGGTCAGAGGCTAGGGATTCTGCAGTAAGTAACTCACCTCTTGTGTCCCCTAAGCCTGTCCACCATCTACAAGGCACGATTCAGGAGTGTAATGGAATACTGTCCACTTTCCTGAATGAGTGCAGCTCCATCAATATCCAAGAAGTTCAACACCATCCAGGACAAAATGGCTTGATTGGTACCACACCTACAAGATGCACTGCAGGAACTCAACAAGGCGCCTTTGACAAAACCTTCCAAACCCACAACCACTACCATTGAAAAGGACAAGGGCAGCAGATACCTGGGAACTCCACCACCTGGAGGTTCCCCTTCAAGTCACTCACATAGAACATAGAACATAGAACGATACAGCGCAGTACAGGCCCTTCGGCCCTCGATGTTGCACCGACATGGAAAAAAAATCTAAAGGCCATCTAACCTACACTATGCCCTTATCATCCATATGCTATCCAATAAATTTTTAAATGCCCTCAATGTTGGCGTGTTCACTACTGTTGCAGGTAGGGCATTCCACGGCCTCACCACTCTTTGCGTAAAAAACCCACCTCTGACCTCTGTCCTATATCTATTACCCCTCAATTTAAGGCTATGTCCCCTCGTGCTAGCCACCTCCATCCGCGGGAGAAGGATCTCGCTGTCCACCCTATCTAACCCTCTGATCATTTTGTATGCCTCTATTAAGTCACCTCTTAACCTTCTTCTCTCTAACGAAAACAACCTCAAGTCCATCAGCCTTTCCTCATAAGATTTTCCCTCCATACCAGGCAACATCCTGGTAAATCTCCTCTGCACCCGTTCCAAAGCTTCCACGTCCTTCCTATAATGAGGCGACCAGAACTGTACGCAATACTCCAAATGCGGCCGTACTAGAGTTTTGTACAACTGCAACATGACCTCATGGCTCCGGAACTCAATCCCTCTACCAATAAAGGCCAACACACCATAGGCCTTCTTCACAACCCTATCAACCTGGGTGGCAACTTTCAGGGATCTATGTACATGGACACCGAGATCCCTCTGCTCATCCACACTACCAAGAATTTTACCATTAGCCAAATATTCCACATTTCTGTTATTCTTTCCAAAGTGAATCACCTCACACTTCTCCACATTAAACTCCATTTGCCACCTCTCAGCCCAGCTCTGCAGCTTATCTATGTCCCTCTGTAACCTACAACATCCTTCCGCACTGTCTACAACTCCACCGACTTTAGTGTCGTCTGCAAATTTACTCACCCATCCTTCTGCGCCCTCCTCTAGGTCATTTATAAAAATGACAAACAGCAACGGCCCCAGAACAGATCCTTGTGGTACGCCACTCGTAACTGAACTCCATTCTGAACATTTCCCATCAACTACCACTCTCTGTCTTCTTTCAACTAGCCAATATCTGATCCACATCTCTAAATCACCCTCAATCCCCAGCCTCCGTATTTTCTGCAATAGACGACCGTGGGGAACCTTATCAAACGCTTTACTGAAATCCATATACACCACATCAACTGCTCTACCCTCGTCTACCTGTTCAGTCACCTTCTCAAAGAACTCGATAAGGTTTGTGAGGCATGACCTACCCTTCACAAAACCATGCTGACTGTCCCTAATCATATTATTCCTATCTAGATGATTATAAATCGTATCTTTTATAATCCTCTCCAAGACTTTACCCACCACAGACGTTAGGCTCACCGGCCTATAGTTACCGGGGTTATCTCTACTCCCCTTCTTGAACAAAGGGACCACATTTGCTATCCTCCAGTCCTCTGGCACTATTCCTGTAGCCAATGATGACCTAAAAATCAAAGCCAAAGGCTCAGCAATCTCTTCCCTGGCTTCCCAGAGAATCCTAGGATAAATCCCATCCGGCCCCGGGGACTTATCTATTTTCACCTTGTCCAGAATTGCCAACACTTCTTCCCTACGCACCTCAATGCCATCTATTCTAATAGCCTGGGTCTCAGCATTCTCCTCCACAATATTATCTTTTTCTTGAGTGAATACTGACGAAAAGTATTCATTTAGTATCTCGCTTATCTCCTCAGCCTCCACACACAACTTCCCACCACTGTCCTTGACTGGCCCTACTCTTACCCTAGTCATTCTTTTATTCCTGACATACCTATAGAAAGCTTTTGGGTTTTCCTTGATCCTACCTGCCAAAGACTTCTCATGTCCCCTCCTTGCTCGTCTCAGCTCTCTCTTTAGATCCTTCCTCGCTTCCTTGTAACTATCAAGCGCCCCAACTGAAACTTCATGCCTCATCTTCACATAGGCCTCCTTCTTCCTCTTAACAAGAGATTCCACTTCTTTGGTAAACCACGGTTCCCTCGCTCGACCCCTTCCTCCCTGCCTGACTGGTACGTACTTATCAAGAACATGCAATAGCTGTTCCTTGAACAAGCTCCACATATCCAGTGTGCCCAACCCTTGCAGCCTACTTCTCCAACCAACACATCCTAAGTCATGTCTAATGGCATCATAATTGCCCTTCCCCCAGCTATAACTCTTGCCCTGCGGGGTATACTTATCCCTTTCCATCACTAACGTAAAGGTCACCGAATTGTGGTCACTGTTTCCAAAGTGCTCACCTACCTCCAGATCTAACACCTGGCCTGGTTCATTACCCAAAACCAAATCCAATGTGGCCTCGCCTCTTGTTGGCCTGTCAACATATTGTGTCAGGAAACCCTCCTGCACACATTGTACAAAGAATGACCCATCTAATGTACTCGAACTATATCTTTTCCAGTCAATATTTGGAAAGTTAAAGTCTCCCATAACAACTACCCTGTTACTTTCGCTCTTTTCCAGAATCATCTTCGCCATCCTTTCCTCTACATCCCTAGAACTATTAGGTGGCCTATAGAAAACTCCCAACAGGGTGACCTCTCCTTTCCTGTTTCTAACCTCAGCCCATACTACCTCAGAAGAAGAGTCCCCATCTAGCATCCTTTCCGCCACCGTAATACTGTCCTTGACTAGCAGCGCCACACCTCCCCCTCTTTTGCCCCCTTCTCTGAGCTTACTAAAACACCTAAACCCCGGAACCTGCAACAACCATTCCTGTCCCTGCTCTATCCATGTCTCTGAAATGGCCACAACATCGAAGTCCCAGGTACCAACCCATGCTGCCAGTTCCCCAACCTTATTTCGTATACTCCTGGCATTGAAGTAGACACACTTCAAACCACCTACCTGAACACTGGCACCCTCCTGCGAAGTCAAATCTGTGCTCCTGACCTCTATACTCTCAATCTCCCGTACCCCAAAACTACAATCCAGGTTCCCATGCCCCTGCTGAATTAGTTTAAACCCCCCCAAAGAGCACTAACAAATCTCCCCCCCAGGATATTGGTGCCCCTCAGGTTCAGATGTAGACCATCCTGTCTATAGAGGTCCCACCTTCCCCAGAAAGAGCCCCAGTTATCCAGAAATCTGAATCCCTCCCGCCTGCACCATCCCTGTAGCCACGTATTTAATTGCTCTCTCTCCCTATTCCTCATCTCACTATCACGTGGCACGGGCAACAACCCAGAGATAACAACTCTGTTTGTTCTCGCTCTGAGCTTCCATCCTAGCTCCCTAAAGGCCTGCCTGACATCCTTGTCCCCTTTCCTACCTATGTCGTTAGTGCCAATGTGGACTACGACTTGGGGCTGCTCCCCCTCCCCCTTAAGGACCCGGAAAACACGATCTGAGACATCACGTACCCTTGCACCTGGGAGGCAACATACCAAACGTGAGTCTCTCTCGCTCCCACAAAATCTCCTATCTGTGCCCCTGACTATTGAGTCCCCAATTACTAATGTTCTACTCCTTTCCCCCCTTCCCTTCTGAGCAACAGGGACAGACTCCGTGCCAGAGGCCCGTACCCCATGGTTTACCCCTGGTAAGTCCCCCCCCCCACAAGTATCCAAAACGGTATACTTGTTACTCAGGGGAACGACCGCAGGGGGTCCCTGCACTGACTGCTTCTTCCCAGTCCCTCTTACAGTTACCCATCTATCTCCAGTCTTTGGTGTAACTACTTCCCTGAAGCTCCTATCTATGACCCCCTCTGCCTCCCGAATGATCACCATCTTAACTTGGAAATATATCACCGTTCCTTCACTGTCATTGAGGCAAAATGCTGGAACTCTCTCCCCACCAGCTCAGTGGGTGTACTCACACTTCAAAAACTGCAGTGGTTCAAGAATGTAACTCACCACCACCTTCTGAAGGGCAACTAGGGATGGGCAATAAATGCTGGCCTCACCAGCGATGGCCACATTGTTTAAAAGAATTTTAAAAAATATTTGGCGCGATTCTCCGCCCCCCACGCCAGGTGGGGGAATAGCGGGAAGGGCCTCCCGACATTTTTCATGCCCTCCCGCTATTCTCCCACGCCACGAATCGCCGCTCGCCATTTTTTGCGGCGATTCTCCAAGGCCGATGGACCGTGTCTTCATGCCCGTTTCAACACGGCAGCAAACACACCTGCTCCCTGCCTTCGTGAAACGGACGCCAGATGCCCGTTTGGGGCATCTGGGGGCCTGATTGGCACGGCCATGCCAAGGGGGGCATAGGCCCGCGATCGGTGCCCACCGATCGCGGGCCGTGCGTCCATAATGGACGCACTCTTTTCCCTCCACCGCCCCGCAAGATCAAGCCGCCACGTCTTGCGGGGCGGCTGAGGGAAAAGACGCCAACTGCGCATGCGCGGGCTTGCGTTGTCCAACCTGCGCATGCGCGGCCGACGTCATCGGCCGTGTCAGCTAGCGTGACGCTTGACGTGCGGCCTTGACGACGGTCGTCAAGGCCGCACAGCCGTGACGCACGGGGCCGCGCTCCTAGCCCCGCCCGGGGGGGGGGAAATCGGCCCTGGAAGTGGACGTGAAGGCTGCCGTGGGTCACGGTCTGTCCCACGGCAACCTTTACGATTCTCTGCATTTGCGGAGAATCTCGCCCATTGGGTTTTGATACTTCTAAGCAGAAAGGCAAGTTGGCTGGTATGCTGTGGTCTTTTTTGTTGATGGTACATGCTGAACAATGGCATGTATGAACTTCACAAGTGGTTGTGATTGTCCATATTTTCATTAGGTCTCTGCTTGAGTATCAGTGCTGTCTGGAGCTGCATTCAGCAAAGGCACATGCTTTGCTATAGCCACCTTAAGCAACTGTTGGCATCCACTTTTCAAAATATTTCAAAATATTTTCAAAATATAAGGGGCAGCACAGTAGCAATGTGGATAGCACAATCGCTTCACAGCTCCAGGGTCACAGGTTCGATTCCGGCTTGGGTCACTGTCTGTGCGGAGTCTGCACATCCTCCCCGTGTGTGCGTGGGTTTCCTCCGGGTACTCCGGTTTCCTCCCACAGTCCAAAGATGTGCAGGTTAGGTCGATTGACCATGGTAAATTGCCCTTAGTGTCCAAAATTGCCCTTAGTGTTGGGTGGGGTTACTGGGTTATGGGGATAGGGTGGAGGTGTTGACCTTGGGTAGGATGCTCTTTCCAAGAGCCGGTGCAGACTCGATGGGCCGAATGGCCTCCTTCTGCACTGTAAATTCTATGTAAAAAAAAAAGAATATGGCTTTAAAGATTGTAATACCTTCATGCATGTACTGGCCATGACACACCTCCCCTCCCATGGGAGAAAATGGATTACTATGTCTATTTTTTATATGGTTGACTTGTGAAACATAAGAATAATGTAAACATAACTCCACACACACTCTGACAGTCATACATAGCAGTTCAGAACTGTTTACAGCTTTTCGGTCACATTCCTTTTTCTTACACGCCCCAGTTAAACTTTATCTCGTGAATATTAATTAAGATTGGTATGTAGGGCTTTGGCAATGGTGACACTTTTAGGTATGGGAGACTCAGTGCACTTGAAGAATGTTCAGTCTCCGTGCTGGTCCCTGGGAATAGATTTGGTTTAAGGATGTTGTACGTTTTTTGGAAGCTTGTAATATGCGAGTTATTCTGGCTGTATTGTTGGGAGGTCAGAAAATCTCTTAATACTTTGATGTCTGCTTCCACAATCCATGTGTCTGATGAATTAGGTTCTAGTCCATGAATGACTGATATTTCTCAGGATGATGTTGCTGGTGGTATCTTTTTCTGTGAGGCCTCTAGGTTCTCTCCTTGCATCCTATTGTCAGTGACTTTGGAATTTGAATGGCTGAGTTCGGGAGGATTTTAAATTTGAACTTGATTTTTCAATGGCCCTGTGGTTAGTTCTGAGTTCGCCGCCCCTCTACGTCTATTGTGGTTTTCACAGATATGGTTTATCTTAAGGGTGACTTCCAAATTCCTGTTACTTTACGGATGGGTTGATCGACAACCTGTTCCATATCCTTTGGGACTCCACTGCCCACAGGTGGCTGACTAGATTGTGCCGCATCGCCCTGTGGCGTTTCAATTGGGTGAGGCATGACTCTCAATGCCTGCTGGTTTGGGAACATCTCCAGTCCCGATTTAAATCTACTGTGCATGCACGCGTTGGCGCCGGTGCCACTGCGCATGCACGGACCCCGCGGCGCCCAGTTGATGCCAGGATCAGCAGCTGGAGCGGCGTGGTCCACTCCAGTGCCGTGCTGGCCTCCTGTAGGGACCAGAATTGCTGATCCTGAGGCCATGTTGACGCTGTCGGGAAATGCTACGGCGATTTCGGTCGCCGTCAATACTTAGCCTCAGTATCACAGAATCCCGCCCAATGTGTCTGCTAACCAGATCCCAGTGTCATCTCCTTCATTTTTTTTTCAATTCCATGGACCCTTTGTTGGATGCTTTAAACTCTACTTTTGGCCTCTTTCACTTTTCTGGGTTCCATCCTGTCTTTTTTTTCTTGTAAGACTCTCTCTCCTGCCTCCGAAATGTTCCCTGTGTTGCCTCCTAATTCTCTGAGTGTTATTGGCTCTATCGCCCCGTTGCAGGATGTTAGGGTCTTTTCTTCAACTTTCAGCACCTCAATGGCCTTATTTGGGGTTCCTTCCTGTTTCTCCAGTCACAGTCGACCATATTTGACCCCTTGGGTACTGAACCTGGTCCCGAAGCAAGTCATATCCCAACAATAGGTATATTCCTCTTTAGTCAACCTTGGGAGAACCCTCACTGTCATTCCCTAGTGACCCATTCACACTCTATAGGTGAGTTTTTATTGGGCCAACCTTTCAACATGTTCTACGAACTCCTTCACTTGCACTGTCATATCTGTTCTGTTTTCGGGTGACAAATCAGTACCTTTTTCTGCAAGCAGTATTTGAAATACAGGTGAGATAAAGTCACCATAGTCCCAGATGACTATCGGCTGCTTTCACCTTTGAGCAAGAGAGCTGACTGGTGGTGGTTTTGCCTGAGGATCACCACAGCTCAGGCGAGGGGAAAGGTCATGAATAACCTCAGCCGGTATGGGAATTGAACCCATGCTGCTGGCTTTGTTCTGTATCACAAACCATCTGTTGAGCCAACTGAGCTAAACCGGCCCCATTATTTGAAAACACCCATTATATTGGAAAGCATTTATTTCTACTTTGGGAGCTTGTGATGCAAAATGGGTAATTTTCCCCTTTTGCAAGAGGCCTTTCGGCATTTTGTCCCAACCCTCACCCCATCTGAGTTTGAGCTTTGTACTTTCAGGGCTGTGGACGTTGTTCTGACTGCAGTCCCTTGTTGGTTTCTCGATGAACCAGTTGCCTTTCATGTGGCCTGTCTTGCAACACTGCTTATTCCTTTCCAAGCTCTTTCTTTTTAACTTTGGGGATTTATTTCCATGTCTTCCTTACTCTCAGTTCTATTTCTGTCCCCTATACCTATTTTCTTTTCACCTCTCCCTTGCTACTAGATCCAAATTTGTTTTTGAATTAGTGGTCTATGGATTAAGTCATAGTCATTGGCTATATAAGCTGCATCTCTGACTCTGGAAATCCTCTGTCATAATATACATCCAGGTATATGATGGAGTGCAGACAGGCAGTGATTGACACACAGGATGACCAGTGAACACACGGAACACAGCAGCCAACCACCAGACAGGACACGACCACTATAAAGCCAGAGGGCACTTGTTTTCCCGCTCTCTCGGGATCCAGCCTCTGAGACAGTCAGAGCTCGTGAGCAGCAACTAGAACAAACACCATGTGGTAGTAAGATAGTCTGGTCAGATTAGCCTCAGGTCTCCAGTCAAGTCAGCATAGTGTCAACCCACAGTTAAAGCATGTATGATAGTTAAGTGTTCAATAAAATCAAGTTGCATTTCTTCAAGTGTTGGAAACCTGTCTCTCTCACCACTGCAGTAAACACAGTCCTCATAGACCCAGCTTACCCAACACATCACCCTCTGTTCCTCAGTGTGAGTTTGATGCTGAATGCAAGAGAGTTTTGAAACACTTTTGACGCTATTATTTCTCTTAAGCCTTTGTAGGTGCAGTCAAATTTTAGGGTTCAGACCCACCAATCAAAAGCCAACTTTAATTCTTCCAAATTCTAGGAAAATCTGTGTGGGTGTTTTTTTTATGAGAATTCTGAAATTTTTCACAATATGTTTTCAGCACAAGTTTCCAGGCACTGAGAGGAGTAGCCTTTTTCCGATTGTAGATGTCAGTGCTGTCAGCAAGCTCCATGAAATAAACTTTACTGGTTTTTCCTACTAGCAACCCTTGTATCAAGATGGTCCAAACATTCGTCAGCCATTGTAATTGAGATGTCGATTTTTTGGAAAGCTACAAAGACATTTTCCATAACCCCGCTCTTCAAATCTGTATACAAATTAGGAATGCTTCAAGAAATGAAAATTTGACTCTGGGCTAAGGGCATTTAAATTACCATTTGGTAAAACCAGTTTTTCCCGAGATGCTGCAATCTGTTTCAGTTCCTGATCTTCCTGTGCGTGCACGGCTTGCTGGAAAGCTTACTCCTCCCTTCATAGAATCCCGACAGTGCAGAAGGGTGCCATTCAGCCCATCAAATCTTCTGTCTTCAGCTCTTCTGTCTTGGAATTCACTTGCCTCCCTTTGCTTCTGGATTTTTCTTTCTTTTTCTTTCTCCTGGGTTTAGACCATAAGACCATAAGACATAGAAGCGGAAGTAAGGCCATTCGGCCCATCGAGTCCACTCCACCATTCAATCATGGTTGATTTCAACTCCATTTACCCGCTCTCTCCCCATAGCCCTTAATTCCTCGAGAAATCAAGAATTTATCAATTTCTGTCTTAAAGACACTCAACGTCCCAGCCTCCACCGCCCTCTGTGGCAATGAATTCCACAGACCTACCACTCTCTGGCTGAAGAAATTTCTCCTCATCTCTGTTCTAAAGTGACTCCCTTTTATTCTAAGGCTGTGCCCCCGCGTCCTAGTCTCCCCTGCTAATGGAAACAACTTCCCTACGTCCATCCTATCCAAGCCATTCATTATCTTGTAAGTTTCTATTAGATCTCCCCTCAACCTCCTAAACTCCAATGAATATAATCCCTTTCTTTTTCTTTGAGCCAGAGTTTTTTTATTTTCTCTCTCTCTCTTTCTCTCTCACACACACACACCTCTCTCTCTCTCTCTCTCTCTTTCTCTCTCTCACACACACTTGGAACTCTAACCGTAGCCTCTGCTCTTCCAGATAGGTTTTGGCTAGGGTAGCCTCCTCTGTTTCAGGCTCAGTTTCTTCAGCATGATACAAATCTGGAGTGAGGTCCAAATACTGGGCCAGCCTCGGGACTCCTTGCTTTATTTTTAAGATTAAACTCTACCTGCTCAGCTATGTTTTTCAGCTGATCCGTAAGTAGCAAAGATGTTTTTTGCCAAGTTAAGTCCTCCTCTTTCAGAAATACTTACGGATCGATAGTTTCCATCTTATTTTATATTGTTAATACTCACAAAGCTTACTGCTGCAATCTGTTGTGTTTTGCTTCAACCATTTTGACTTGATGCAATTTTTCCTTTCTACTTCCAATTGTTTTCAAGTCAGGTTTGGTTAGTTTGTCATGGATTTGTAGTAGGTTTATATACTGTATGAGGTATTGTGTTTTCACACCCTCAGAGTGATTTTGATCCTCCTTATGTCTGTTCTTTCTTATTGTGTGCCAATTTTTCCTGCACAAAAAGGGTAAGGTGTTAGCATTTGGCCTGTTGAAGGGGTGTAAAGATGTGCACATCGGGATAAGATAGTATGGATGGTATGCAAAAGATGCCACAGCAGGGTGGGGAGCTGAAGAGTGCAATTGTCAGCATGACTCAGCAGAGAGATGTAAGTAGGAACTCTGGTCAGATTTTATTTTGCGGCATTGCAGTCAAGTTTTGATCCAATGCTCTGCTGTCTTGAAGGTAAGAACGTTTTAAATAGATTGTATTATATATCTGGTTCTGTAATGTTATTGAAAGCCTGGGTTAAGGTACATAGATTATCTTTTGCAGCAATTTAAAAAAAAAATCCTGGTTTAACATACAGGCAGGTGGTGTGTCTTAAAAGGTGCACTTAAAACATCGTAAAAGTGAAATCATCATTAATTTTGACCATGTATTTGTTCACAAAGAGTGGCCGAATGGAACTTTGTTATGCTTGCTGGAGAGTAAATAATTTGAGACATTGTGCTGAGATTCCGGTCAGCAGATCATGGGATCTGAGTAGGATAAAAGGTGATGTATTTAATGGTGTCTGGAGGTTTGCAGTTTGATATCTGTTTGGCAGTCTGCTGGGGGTACTTTTTTAAAGTTGAGTAGCAGGTCGGCCAAAGGCTGTCAAGTGAAACAGTAGTCAGACATAGACAAAGGGTCTGCAGGCTGTTTCATGAAAGGGTCCCTCTCTCTCTCTCCAAGCAATTTTTCCAAGCAATCACTATGCAATGTACAGCAAGTGCCCCTGTTTGCGAACTATATTTATAAGTGGCTTTTGACCTGTCATGGGCTTTGCTTAATTGGAGATAGAAAATATATTAGTTAGTAGTTAAAGTGTTCCCTTTTCTTTTAAGAATTGTTTAAAATCTATTAATTGAAAAGCTAATTTCTGTGACGTCAATGTGTTTAATCCTGTGTTAATATTAAAGTTTGTTTGAATGTAAAAGATCCCTAGTTGGCGGTGGAAGCACCCCTGGAGCGAAGTACCCTTTCCTCACAGTTTACAAATTGAAACCTTTTGGGGTTTCTTGGCACGTTTCCTAATATAAATTGGGGTCTGGTCTGGTATCTGTGACACTCCCATTAACCTGCCCTCTACTACTTGCCAGGCATCATTTTCTGTGATCCTCAAACAGCATTTCTTTCTTCCTGACAAGCTTTAGTGTTGTTTCCTATATTACAACAGAGGCTACACTGTGGCTGGAACAGATGCTAGGAGTCACGTAGCAACTTGCTCTGACCTGAGAAACAGTGAACAATAACAATCCATCGGGTAGAGTATGGAGGAGGTGGGAAGACAGAGCGATAACCTGTATCTACTGAAGACCTGGAGGCCTTTCAGACACATGATCAAATTCAGTGGGTGCGGAACCTTATAAAAGCAGAGGAGGTGGCTTCAGAGGCAGGGAAAGTAGAGAGTGTTTGAAAGTCAGTCATCAGCATTTTCCTGCTCCGTGGAATTTTGTTGGGAGTCAGGTTGGTACAGAGATCAACAACACACTCCAGAGGCAGCAGGCAATTAGGGCAATTAATGCCCTACTTCGAGACCATTTCAGCAGCCCCCTGCATCTTCTCAATATTGTGCCGATACCTTGCTGAGGCCTGAGTTTAGTAGCTACCTGGAGGTCGTCTGCTGGAGGCAGGTTGGGATCGCACGGTGTGAGCGGAGCCGCCCCACTCAATTGCCCACCAGAAATCCTATAAAGAGGCTTTCCCTCTACACCGTTGGCCTTGACAAGTGGATATTCTTTATTTTTACATGTCCAACCCTTTCCAGAGATGACCTTCATGGTCCACTTCCTGTCTCAGCAGAATATATTTCTCCTGCTGCCGTTGCTGGCTGCCCTGCAGAACTTCTGATTGGTCCTCCGACCTCAGAAACCGACCCGCCGTCCTTAACTACTTGATGAATGCAAAAGCAGCTGACTTATCAGTTGTCTTTCAGAAGATTCCAACTGTCAGCCCATGTATGCAAGTAGTGAACCCTTTAATTTTCCCAAAGCCAGATAATTTTCCGAGGACATAAAATATTGCCCAATGGGAGCAAATATCGGTAGCGGTCAATGCCAGGTGCCTAACTGCTATAACTCGCAAGGGACCCATCTGGTAGGGATGATTCACTACCTCATGGAACTTGCAGAATATGAGCTCCTCCGATAAGGGGGCGGGGGGGAGGGGAAGGGGGCAGTGGGGAGGACACCCTTAACCATGTGCTGTGCATCTGTATAAATAGAGTGGGCCAGTCAGGCACCAACTAGAGAAGACCCAGTAGGGAACAACTGGAGTTGTGGATACAGTTAACTTTGTTAAATAAAATAAGCTTTGTTTCTTTGACTACTCGGTGTGGACTCCTTCTGTTGCCCTTTACAAAACTAACCCTGAGGATACAGTGTCAAAGAAGTCTGTTGGCCTCACATGAGTAGTCAAGACCAGTGAAGACATATTGAAATGACACATCCGACAAAATGAACTCCCAGCCTCAGCCAGTCCTCAATTCACCAAGTGCTCCCCACCCCCTCCCCCCCAATCACCCTGCCAAATTTCTTTATCAATCAGGACTCATACCTCGCATTCACAGCTTCATGTCACCTTCACACATTTAGTGAGGCTAATAATGTGACATGGTTTCCTTTTACCCCGCTTGAACAATGCTTCACGTCAGGGATCCAAATATCGACGCAAAGTTGAAAGTATTTTAATAAAATCATTCGTGTGTGAACAATCACAGAACTTGTTTTATATTAAGGTGGATTATTGTTCATGTGGAAAGAGCAAATTGCTAATTAGTACAAAAATACGTTTTGTTGTACATTCTGGATAGTAATGATTCTGTGTCAATGACTTTGAGGAGAAAAATTAAATTCTGTTTGATTCCTCACAAAAGTATAATATCTAAGAATCTTGATTATCGAACTTATTAAACTGTGAGGAACATGATTACTAACATTGACATGTTGAACCGTATGGCTGCAACATTTAAAACATATATTTTGTGCAGTGTGGGTGTCACTGGCTAGGCCAGCATTTATTGCCCATCCCTAATTGCCCTTGAGGAGATGTTTGGGAGTGGCCTTCTTAGACCACTGCAGTGCCTGTGATGTATATAGACCCATACTGCTAATACGACGGAAATTCCAGCAATTTGGCCCAACGACAGTGAAGGAAGAGTGCCTCCAAGTCCGAATAATGTGTGGCGTGAACGGGAAAGTCAAGGTGATGGTGTTTCCATGTATCTAACCGTTCTTGTCCTACTGGTTGGTACAGATCGTGGTTTTGGAAGGTGCAGTTGAAGGGGTTGCTGCAATACATCTTGTGGGTGGTACACACTGCTGCCACTGTGTATCAGTGGTGGAGGGAGTGGTGGATGGGGTGATAATTAAGAGGGTTGCTTTGTGCTGGATGGTGTCAAGCTCCTTGAGCATTGTTGGAGCTGCCAGGCACTTTGCAAGTACTTTGTAAGACCATGAATTAACACATAAATATATCAAAGGGTGTTTCCTATTAGAACATAGAACATAGAACAGTACAGCACAGAACAGGCCCTTCGGCCCAATGTTGTGCCGAGCCATGATCACCCTACTCAAACTCACCTATCCACCCTATACCCATAACCCAACAACCCCCCCTTAACCTTACTTTTATTAGCTACGGGCTAATTTAGCATGGCCAATCCACCTAACCCGCACATCTTTGGACTGTGGGAGGAAACCGGAGCACCCGGAGGAAACCCACGCACACAGGGGGAGGACGTGCAGACTCCACACAGACAGTGACCCAGCCGGGAATCGAACCTGGGACCCTGGAGCTGTGAAGCATTTATGCTAACCACCATGCTACCCTGCTGCCCTGATTGTTAGCACATCATTTGAAAAGTTCCACTCATTTGGATATCAGATTCAATATCCACTGTCAGTTCTAATGGAAAGTCCTACTACTCATGGAAGAACAAGGGGAGCTGCTGGATCTTTCGACACTTCATTGTATTCTTGTATGTGCAAGAGTTACATTGGTGTACCTTCAGAGGCAAACTTCTAATGGAAAGTCCTACTACTCATGGAAGAACAAGGGGAGCTGCTGGATCTTTCAATACTTCATTGTATTCTTGCATGTGCAAGAGTTACATTGGTGTACCTTCAGAGGCAAACTTCTAATGGAAAGTCCTACTACTCATGGAAGAACAAGGGGAGCTGCTGGATCTTTCAATACTTCATTGTATTCTTGCATGTGCAAGAGTTACATTGGTGTACCTTCAGAGGCAAACTGGCTTTTCGGGGAATAACAACCTGAACATTCAAGAAAACATCAAGGAAAGAGATGTACAGAAAACAAAGTGGAAAACAATAGAAGCTTTCACATTGTCACTTGCTTATGGTGTTCCAAGCTGTTGTGTGTACTGTCGATAACGACTTCAAAACATTATCATATACTGTAATGTACTCTCCAATGACACGGGTAGCAGCGCAGTGGGTGTACCTCCATCTCAAGGACTGCAGCGGTTCAAGAAGGCAACACACCACCACCTTCTGAAGGGCAACTAGGGATGGGCAATAAATTCTGGCCGAACCAGCGACGCCCACGTCCTGTAAATGAATAAAAAGAATAAGCATATCATTCTGCAGTCATCTTGCATTCCTTGGTTTTGCATGTTTCTGGAGAAGAAATGTGAGAATATAAATTGTAATGAAGATATTATCAGCATGATTTTGAAAGATGTCAACACTACGCCGCAAGTGATCGTCAGAAATATTTTGGCTGTTGTGATATATTATTCCTGGTAAATAGTCATTAAGAGGATGCTCTATTCAGATGACTGGCATTAAGGTTTTGTGAAATATATATATACACACACACACAAATAGACACATACACACACACAAACAAACACACAACACGCACCAAATCTCTTCAAATAAGTCTTGTTTAAAAATGGTGGGCGCGATTCTCCCAAAACGGGAGAAATCGTAAAGCGCCCCTTCCCGACCGGGAACCGATTCTGGTCCCCGGTCGGGGCTAGCAGCCCGACGCCGTAGGCTCCAGCATGACAGGCTTAACGAATATCGTTAAACCCGCTTGCCGGAGTTAGCGCCGGCTGACGCGTCATATGACGTCAGCCGCGCATGCGCGGATTGGAAGACTCCAACCCGCGCATGCGCGGATGACGTCATCGCGTATTTGCGCGAAACCCGCGCATGCGCGGGCCGGGTTGCCCCTCAGCCGCCCCGCGAATGGATACTGCGGGGCGGCGGAGGGACAAAGAGTGCGCGGGCATCGGGCTCGCTGCCCGCGATCGGTGCCCACCGATCGCGGGCCCATGGCACCCTTGGCACGGCCGTGGTACTGCCGTGCCAATCGGTGCCATGGTTTTAAAAATCGAGAGTTTACGGCCGTTTTTACGAACGGCCAGACCAGGTGGGCGAAATTCTCCCCCCCCCCACGACGGGTCGGAGAATAGCGGGAGGGCCTTCCCGACATTTTTCCCGCCCTCCCGCTATTCTCCCCCACCCCCCGCCCAACTCCCGACCCGAATCGCTGCCGCCGTTTTTTTACGGCCGGCAGCGATTCTCAGCTGTTCGATGGGCCGAAGTCCCAGCCCTTTACGCCGTTTTTACGAACGGCAAACACACCTGGTCTGGCCGTTCGTAAAAACAGCGTCACAAACTCGCTTTTCATAACCATGGCACCGATTGGCACGGCAGTACCACGGCCGTGCCAAGGGTGCCATGGGCCCGCGATCGGTGGGCACCGATCGCGGGCAGCGGGCCCGATGCCCGCGCACTCTTTCTCCTTCCGCCGCCCCGCAGTATCCATTCGCGGGGCGGCTGAAGGGCAACCCGGCCCGCGCATGCGCGGGTTTCGCGCAAATACGCGATGACGTCATCCGCGCATGCGCGGGTTGGAGTCTTCCAATCCGCGCATGCGCGGCTGACGTCATATGACGCGTCAGCCGGCGCTAACTCCGGCAAGCGGGCTTAACGATATTCGTTAAGCCCGTCATGCCGGAGCCTACGGCGTCGGGCTGCTAGCTCCGACCGGGACCAGAATCAGTTCCCGGTCGGGAAGGGGCGCGCTGGCGTCAAACCCGCCCGGGTTTGACGCCAGCTTTACGATTTCTCCCGTTTTGGGAGAATCGCGCCCGGTGTGTTTGCCGTTCGTAAAAACGGCGTAAAGGGCTGGGACTTCGGCCCATCGAACAGCTGTGAATCGCTGCCGGCCGTAAAAAAACGGCGGCAGTGATTCGGGTCGGGAGTTGGGCGGGTGGTGGGGGAGAATAGCTGGAGGGCGGGAAAAATGTCGGGAAGGCCCTCCCGCTATTCTCCGACCCGTCGTGGGGGTCGGAGAATTTCGCCCGGTATGTCTGTAAAACATAGATGTAAGGCACAGTTTTCCTTATTGCTTAGCAGTCTGTCTGCAGAATAAAGCTAAGCATGTGTGTTTGTTTTCAGCTTTTGCCTTCAGAAAACATATTCGAGAATATTTGAGAAACTGAAACCAAATATTGACTGAACCAGGGCCTTTAAAGGTCTGTGAATCAGCTGCAAAATTCTTGTATACTAATCTTTCTAAGAATAAAGACAGACTTACAAAAGGTACATAGAACATAGAACATTACAGCGCAGTACAGGCCCTTCGGCCCACGATGTTGCACCATCCTGTGAAACCCTTCTAAAGTCCCTCTACACTATTCCCTTATCGTCCATATGCCTATCCAATGACTATTTGAATGCGTTTAGTGTTGGCGAGTCCACTACTGTTGCAGGCAGGGCATTCCATGCCCTTACTACTCTCTGAGTAAAGAACCTACCTCTGACATCTGTCCTATATCTATCTCCCCTCAATTTAAAGCTATGTCCCCTCGTGCTGGACATCACCATCCGAGGAAAAAGGCTCTTGATGTCCACCCTATCTAATCCTCTGATCATCTTGTATGCCTCAATTAAGTCCCCTCTTAACCTTCTTCTCTCTAACGAAAACAGCCTCAAGTCCCTCAGCCTTCCCTCATATGATCTTCCCTACATACCAGGCAACGTTCTACATTCTTGTAAATCTCCTCTGTACCCTTTCCAATTCTTCCACATCCTTCCTATAATGTGGCGACCAGAACTGCACACAATACTCCAAATGCGGCCGCACCAGAGTTTTGTACAACTGCAACATGACCTCATGGCTCCGAAACTCAATTCCTCTACCAATAAAAGCTAACACACCGTACGCCTTCTTAACAACCCTCTCAACCTGGGTGGCAACTTTCAGGGATCTATGGACATGGACACGGCCATTTATTAACTGGTTATATTCAGAGAAATAATTAAATAGGGACAATCCCTATGGCCAACTGATCGTACCCAATGTCTCCTCTTGCAAGGTCAGGCAGGCACTGTTACTGGCTGTTGGGTTCTGAATTCTAACCAGATTATTACATCTGGCTTTCTGTAGAAATGACCATGAGACCATAGATATGAGCAGATTAGGCCATTTGGCCCATCGAGTCTGCTCCGCCATTCGATCATGGCTGATTCCTCATCCCCATTCTCCCGCCTTCTCCCCATAATCCCTCTAGCATCATCCTCAAATCCCCCGACACTCCTCATCAAATCCCTTCCTGTTTAGGTACAGTGCCCACACATTACCTTTGTCATCGACCTCTGACCAGCCAGGTGTCCAGCTCACATTACCCCATTTTGAATTCCTGCAGGTAACCCACAACCGGAGTGAGAAAATGGGCGATTGAATGCCCGAGCTGAGGATCCTGACTCTATTCAAGGAGAGGGCCATGGAGCTCACAGGGGAGGAACAGAAGTGGGCCAGAATTGAGAGCGAGGTTGGCCTGCAGGAGAAAGGTGAGGAGGCACTGCACCTTCAATCACATGTTCAGTCTTAAGTGAGTGCTTTGTTGTCCAAACCCTTGACCAGGCCATGTACATAAACGTCAGAGGAAAAATCAGTGGGGTACACCGATGAAGCGTTACAACTTTCACACGCACCATCCACCATTACAGAGACACATACCTCGGTGGTTGACAATAGCATGCTGGCGTAAGGTTGCTTTCTGATGAGCACCACACTGCTTCTGATGAGCATCAGGTGGAGGCACGACCATCCTAGGAATCGGCAAGTCGGAGGTCTGCTGGATCACAGCTGTGTCGCAGCCAGTTGCCATGCCTCTGGGCACGTTTGTCCCTCAGCTGCTTGAGATGCAAAGACAGAGCTGGGAATGCAGGAGGGGTTGTCAACCACATTCCTGTGACTGCAAGGCCAAATGGAGGGCTCCCAAAGCCTCCTGTCGCAGGAGATGTTGCCGGTCATGTGTTGCATCCAGGCCAACAATGCAACGGGGGGGGGGGGGGGGGGGGGCACAATGGAAAGTCTAGGGGAAGACGTCAGATCCATGATTGCTGAACTATGAGGCATGGCTCAGTCCCTGAGGATCATGGCTGAGGGGTTCAACACCATGCTGCTGATACTGCTGAGCATCCAGAACTGGTAGCACCAGATGACATTGAGGCTTCTGGGATGCACTCCAGCTGCCCCTCCATCCAACCGAGTAACCCAGGGGCTCTCGAGCACTTGGAGGCAGGAGGACCTGCTGGAACACAGGCCAAGACCTTCCACCCAGAAGACTCCTCTGGGAGTAACCAGGCATTCTGAACTCCTCCCTTTCTGATTTTGGTACACCTCAGAGGCAGTTGGCTGACGAGGGTGTTGTGGCAACATCAATTCCACCCAAGAGTAAGCCTGGGCCTTCCAGGTTCTGGTCCTCCAGAGGACATCTCAGGCAACAGGACGTGGAAGGCAGCAGGCCGCCTCCATTTCTGATGTGCATCCTGACATAGTGGGAAGGTTCACAAGGCAATTGTAGGGGCACAGAGTAGGTATGCATGAAGTTAGGCTCAGATAGCTGCCACATTAAAACCTCTTATTATTCACAATCTTCAGGTCTCACTGTCTTTAACCCTCCTCCCAGAGGGGTAGCGCTTCACCCCATCTGGACACAGAGCTCATCCGGCTCTCAAAGTCAGGCAAACGGTCAGGCCCACTCAAAGTGAAAAGAACATAATTCCTGAAAGGACTAGAGCATTAATCAGTGATCCCTTGACCCTCGTCTCTAATCCCCTCCTCGTGCTTTATGACAAAAGGATTTAGGGTCAAACCTTATTCGCACATGAGCCGGGGATTCAGCAGGCTGGCAACAGACAGACAGGAGTCAGACATAAGCAATAGCTGAAGAATTGTCCTCGAGCTTTCCTCACTGCGAGTCATCATCACCCTCCTGATTGACTGATCAGCAGGCACAAATTTTCCCCCGGCCCAATACCATGAAGATTAAGGTTTACTGTGACCCTTCTTCCTTGGTCACGGAGGGTTTAGCATGGTCTTGTACTGGGGGGCTCTTGAGCTTTCGGACAATGTGGTGTACCTTTCGTGTAAAGCAGGAAGTGATGGTCCTTGTGCCTATGCGAACACTCACCCCCATCTCTCCTCTTTCCTCTACCTCCTCTCTGGCCTCTTCAACTACTCGAGGAGATGTTCCTCTCCTCCAGGTCTTCATCAGTATGGTGGCTACCCCTGTGCTGTGCCGGAGACGGTACTGTAGGGAATTGTACTGCAGGGCCACAGCGGACCTGTTAAGTCAGTGAAAGCGCATCTTAAGGAGCTTGATGCAGCTTTCAACTACAGATTGGGTGGCACTATGAGTCTCGTCGTAGGGGGCTCTCAGGCCTCCTTTCTGGCATCAGACAAGACCTCAGCAAGTACCTTTTGCCCAAACAAGCCATTCCTGCAGCCTTGGTTGACCCAAAAATATTCCGGGAATCGCGATTGCCCGAGAATGTAACTATCATGCACACTCCCTGGAAAACATTGACACGTGAGAATGAACTGTCATACTATACATCTATGTATATAATGGAGTGCAGACAGGCAGTGATTGACACACAGGATGACCAGTGAGCACACAGAACAGAGCAGCCAATCACCAGACAGGACACGACCACTATAAAGCCAGAGGGCACTAGGTTTCCCGCGCTCTCTGGATCCAGCCTCTGAGACAGTCAGAGTTCGTGAGCTAGCCAGTGCAAACACCATGTGGTAGCTAGTAAGTCTGGTCAGGCTAGTACTAGGTGTCCAGTCAAGTCAGCATAGTGTCAACCCACAGTTGAACATGTACAGTAGTTAAGACGTTAAATGAAATCGTGTTGCATCCTATCAAGTGTTGGAAGCCTGTCTCTCTCTGCACTGCATCAAGTGCAGTCCACATCGACCCAGCCAGCCCAACACATCATGGTACCAGTGAGTGATGCTGAAATTTGATGGACCTACCTTGAGTGAATCAACATTGACCAGCAAACAGCCATCCGGTGACATGGACAACGTCCGCCCTGTACGCAGCTCCGCATCGCCGGCAACCTCGGTGCAAATTGGAAGATCTTCAAACAAAAGTTCCAACTCTATCTCGAAGCCACCGACCTCGGTGCCGCATCGGACGCCAGGAAGATCGCACTATTCCTCTCCACAGACGGGGACCACGCCATCCACATCTGCAACTCCCTTACATTCGCTGAAGGCGAAGACAAGACGAAATTTAAAACAGTCCTGCTGAAGTTCGACAGCCACTGCGACATTGAGGTCAATGAGAGGTTTGAACGATACATTTTCCAGAAGAGGCTTCAGGGTAAGGATGAACCTTTTCAGTCCTTTTTGACCCATCTCCGCATCCTCGTGCAGTCATGTAACTCTGACTCGACAACTGATTCCATGATCTGGGATCAGATTGTTTTCGGGGTCCACTCTGATTCCCTTCGCCAGCAGCTCCTGAAAGTCAAGCAGCTCACCATCACCATCGCCATCAAAATGTGCGTTCTTCACGAACATGCTAACAACCGGTACTCCCACATGAGGGCGGCAGAAACGGCAAAGCTAACCTCCCACGAGGCGGAACGGGTGCAGGCTATCGCACAAATGCAGGGCCTAAGTATCGACGAGAGTGGAGATTTTGCGCGCTTTTCCCGGGCCCCTGCGCATGTGCGCCACAACCAAGGGGACGGCGAGACAGACGACCAGACTGCGCAGATGTGTACGTCGTTCAACTGCACTGCGCATGCGCGATGGCGCACGGAACGCGTTGACGTTGGAGTCATGACATGTCCGAATTGTGGCTCCGCCCATTTAATGTGGCAATGTCCGGCAAAGGCACGATGGTGTCTCCAGTGTGGCAAGCTTGGCCACTATGCAGCCCTTTGCAGATCTGCTCCACTGCCCAGCAGCCAGCGAACCCAGCCAGGGTACAGAAGCGTCCGTTCAATACAGCAGGGCACACCGGAATCCGACCCCGACAGCCCAACAGATCCTGATGCTGAGTGCCTCAAATCCCCATACCGGGTGGGCATCATTACAAAGCATGCGCTGCCTTTCTCCAAGATATTGAAGCACTTCCCGATCCTCAGCGTGGATCCCGACGATGAGTGGTGTGCTGTACTCACAGTCAACAAGGCTCGCATCCGGTTCAAACTGGACAACGGCGCATCGACGAACCTCATCTCGAAATCCTATCTCGACACCATCCGCGTCAGACCAAGTATTCTTCCACCAGCCTGCCAGCCCCTTGACTACAATGGCAGTGCCATAGCTGCCAGTGGCGCATGCCAACTCGGAGTGTCCAATTAGTCAATGAAAGCGACACTGCGATTTGAGATCGTAGGACCTGACAGAGCATCCTTGCTCGGTGCTCGGGCCTGCAAACTCCTAAACCTGATTCAGCGAGTCCACACCATGTCATCCTCACAGGCGACGGCCTCACCTGATGAAAACTTCCAGGCTGAAAAAGATGACATCATCACGCAGTACCACAGTGTGTTTGACGGAATGGGCACACTCCTATACCGATACAAAATCCTGATCAAACCGAACGCCACCCCTGTAATTCACGCACCACGTCGGGTGCCGGCACCCCTCAAGGATCGCCTCAAGCAGCAATTACAGGACCTCCAGGACCAGGGCATCATATCAAAGGTCACAGAATCCACAGACTGGGTCAGCTCCATGGTCTGCGTCAAGTAGCTGTCAGGGGAGCATCGGATCTGCATTGACCCCAAGGATCTAAACCGCAACATCATGAGGGAACATTACCCAATACCAAAACGAGAAGAGTTGACCAGCGAGATGGCTCATGCCAAATTCTTTATGAAGCTGGACGTCTCCAAGGAGTTCTGGAAATTACAGCTGGACGCATCCAGTTGCAAGCTGTGCACATTCAATATCCCGTTCGGTCGCTAGTGCTACAAGTGGATGCCTTTTGGCATCATCTCTGCCTCAGAGGTACTTCACCGCATCATGGAACAGATGATGGAGGGTATCGAGGGGGTGTGAGTGTATGTTGACGATGTCATAATCTGGTCCACAATTCCCCAAGAACACATCGCTTGCCTAAGGCAGGTATTCCACAGAATCCATGAGCATGGTCTCCAGCTCAACAGGGCCAAGTGCTCGTTCGGTCAATCAGACATCAAATTCCTTGGTGGCCACATCTCACAGCAAGGCATGTGGCCAGATGCTGACAAGGTTTCGGCTATAAACGCCATGAAGACCCCAGAGGACATGAAGGCGGTCCTCCGCTTTCTAGGGACGGTCAACTTCCTCGGGAATTTCATTCCCAACATGGCGTCCCACACCACAGCCCTCCGCCACCTTGTCAAAAAGTCAATGGAATGCCAGTGGCTGCACACTCATGAAAAAGAATGGTGTGAGCTGAGGGCAAAGCTCACCACAGCCCCGGTTCTGGCGTTCTTCGACCCAACCAAGGAGACCAAGATTTCCACTGACGTGAGCCTGGACGGTATTGGGGCGGAGCTCCTCCAACGGGATGACTCCTCATCCTGGGCTCCAGTTGCGTATGCCTCCAGAGCCATGACGCCCACTGAGCAACAGTACGCTCAGATTGAGAAGGAATGCCTGGGCCTCCTAACGGGAATTGACAAGTTTCATGACTATGTTTATGGCCTCCCATAATCCACAGGCCACGAGTCCACATAATCCAGAAGGATTTAAATGACATGACACCTCGGTTACAGCAAATCCTTCTCAAGATACGCCGCTATGATTTTGAACTTGTCTACACGCCAGGCAAAGAACTCATTGTTGCAGATGCCCTTTCCAGGTCTATCACCACACCGTGTGAACAAACGGACTTCATCTGTCAAATCGACGCACAGGTACAATTGTATGCTTCCAACCTTTCGGCCTCTGATGAGAGGGTCATCTAAATTCGTGAGGAAACGGCCAAGGATCCTCTGCTTACAGCGTGTGATGCAGCACCCTACAAATGGCTGGAAGAAGGGACAGTGACCCAAGTTCTACAACGTCAAAGATGACCTGATGGTGGTGGACGGCATCGTCATGAAGCTCGACAGGATCGTGATTCCTCAGAGCATGCGAGCTATGGGGCTGGGCCAACTCCATGAGTGTCACCTGGGGGGCGAGAAATGCTGACGCAGAACTCGGGAGGCAGTCTATTGGCTGGACATCAGCCAGGACGTTGCTAACACGGTCCTCAACTGCCCTACATGTCAGAAATTTCAGCCAGCTCAACCCAAAGAAACTTTGCAGCAACATGAGATAGTGACCTCCCCATGGTCCAATGTCGGTGTCAACCTTTTCCACGCCAAGGGGCGTGACTATGTCCTCCTGGTCGACTACTTCTCCAGTTACCCAGAAGTGGTGAAACTGTCCGACCTCACGTCGAAGGCAGTGATTAAAGCCTGCAATGAAACGTTCACCATGCATGGGATACCGGCCACGGTGATGAGTGACAACGGTCCCTGTTTTTACAGCCAGGAATGGTCTGATTTTGCACGCTTATACAACTTCCGTCACGTGACCTCCAGCCCCCATTACCCGCAGTCCAACGGGAAGGCCGAAAAGAGGGTCCATATTGTTAAGAGATTGCTATGTAAGGCTGCAGACTCAGGCTCCGACTTCAACCTGGCCCTGCTGGCATACAGCGTAACCCCGCTGTCCACTGGGTTGTCTCCAACACAGATGCTCATGAATCGCACTCTGCAAACCACGGTTCCATCCAGCCATGTTTCAGACCTTGATCACCTCACGGTCATACAAAAGATGTAGCAGTCTCGGGCCCAACAGAAATCAGCATACAATGCTCATGCCATGGATCTCCCCGAGCTGGTCCCAACTGATCGTGTTTGTGTACAGTTGTCTGATGGCAGCTGATAGCCACAGCTGTGGTGGTCAAGCAAGTGGCCCCAAGATCGTTTCTCGTCCGCATGGCTGATGGCTCCTTCCTACGACGCAACAGAAGGGCACTGCACAGATTTTCACGCCCGCCACGTGACCGGGATGCCCCGCCACACACGATGCTTCCTCCGGACGTGCCCTACCACGATGCCACCGATCTACCAGCAATCCTGCTGAACCCTGCGACCACCGCATTGGCAGCGGTCCCGCCTATCCAAGTGCAGGCGGCCCCTGATCCACTCTTGAGGCGGTCAATCAGAATTCGTCGCCCGCCACAGAGACTAAACTTATAGACTGAACTTTTGTACCTCTTGTTACCTCATCATTTTGACCTCTGTAAATATCATTTTACCATTTCATCTGCCCTATATCTGCACTAGCGACACTTTCCAATGAATATAAGTTCATTTTAGCACATTCTGTATATAGTCACACACATAGAACATAGAACATAGAACAGTACAGCACAGAACAGGCCCTTCGGCCCTCAATGTTGTGCCGAGCCATGATCACCCTACTCAAACCCACATATGCACCCTATACCCGTAACCCAACAAACCCCCCCCTCACCTTACTTTTTTATTAGGACACTACGGGCAATTTAGCATGGCCAATCCACCTAACCCGCACGTCTTTGGACTGTGGGAGGAAACCGGAGCACCCGGAGGAAACCCACGCACACAGGGGGAGGATGTGCAGACTCCACACAGACAGTGACCCAGCCGGGAATCGAACCTGGGACCCTGGAGCTGTGAAGCATTTATGCTAACCACCATGCTACCCTGCTGCCCTATACATATACACATCCCAATGCACACGCACCTTAATATATATTATCTAAAAATGAAAGGGATGGAGATGTCATAATATATATCTATGTATATAATGGAGTGCGGACAGGTAGTGACTGACACACAGGATGACCAGTAAGCACACAGAACAGAGCAGCCAATCACCAGACAGGACACAACCACTATAAAGCCAGAGGGCACTAGGTTCCCCGCTCTCTCTAGACCCAGCCTCTGAGACAGTCAGAGTTCGTGAGCTAGCCAGTGCAAACACCATGTGGTCGTTAGTAAGTCTGGTCAGGCTTGTACTCGGTCTCCAGTCAAGTCAGCATAGTGTCAACCCACAGTTGAACATGTATAGTAGTTAAGACGTTAAATAAAATCGTGTTGCATCTTATCCAGTGTTGGAGGTCTGTCTCTCGCTACACTGCATCAAGTGCAGTCCACATCGACCCAGCCTGCCCAACACATCATGAACTGCATCTGTTGGTCACCCACCAGTTGGACATTAAGGAAGTGAAACCTCTTTCTGTTGATGCGACATGAGCCTCCCCCGGGCTTCCCGACAGCCGGTACACCTTGCATGACCGACCCAGGTCTCGTGAGGCGTCGCGCTCAGGATCCCACCCTCAATGGGCGGGACCAAGCCTCGCAGGTCTCAGTAGGTTTAAAACCCAGTTTGGCAATGCTGACCCCAGATCTATCCAGCTCCCGGGACCTACTGGCCTTCCCAGGGATACCCCTGCCGTCCGCCTTCAGTACTGGTTCACACGAATGTGGGCCAGGTGGAACAGCAACAAGGTGGTCTCCCGGGCCATTGGAGGCCCCTGGGTCAGGAACAAGGCAGGGTGGCCGCTGACCGTCTTCCTGGCACCGGGCATCTTGTCACTGCCAGGTTCGCACCTTGGCACCACCAATCTGGCACTGCCAAGGTGCCCAGGTGGCACTGCCAAGCTGGTAGGAGCACTGCCAGGGTGGCAGTGCCAGGATCTCTAGGTGTCAGTATGGTATGGCCAAGGGTGAGGCCTGAAGGGGCTATTCTCATGAAAGGAGGATGGAGAGGGGAGTATGAAGTGGGTGGGGGAGGATGCAGGTCAGGTATGAAAGGGCCTACAGAAGGCTGCGCGTGACGGATGGGGGCCCTGGAAGGGGGAGGGGAAGGGGTTATGGGAAATCCTGAAAAGGGGATGCCCTCAGTGACCCGATATCGGGATGACATCACTTGGTGAGGTGCGGGGTGGTGCCCATGTGTGTGTGTGTGTGTGTGTGGTGGGGGAAGGGGGGGGTGACACTGCCTACGGGTGGGGAATGTGGGGACCTTCAAGCTCACTTAGAAATCAGGATACCCTTTCAAAATGGTAGCCCGATCTCTGAGGAGCCGGTCTGGCCAATGAATTCAGCTCCCCAATGATGAAAATAGTTTCAAATGCAGGCTAGCCTCGTGAGAAACTCCCTCGGGCCCAAAATAGTGACTAACACTGGAATTCTCCACCGTCAGGATCTCTGCTCCTGCCGGCAGCCTGCCGCCGCCAGTGTGTTTCTGGGCAGAGTGGGGTGGCTACAATGGGTAACCCCATTGACAAATCCAGCCCTTGTGGTCCGATAGTCGTGAGGAACACATCGATAGAACTGGTGAGACACTCCCAGCAAAAACGCGCCAGAAATAACACTAAGAAACTTTTCCGTTAGATCGTGCTCGATGTGTGCAATGATGTATTGTGACTGACTGGTGGAACAGTTGGTTGTGCGTGAGAACAGTGGGCGTATATGAGTAACTCACGGTCAAACAGAAGAGGTTTTTTGTTCATTAGGAAAAGGGGGCTGTTAGGATTTTGAGATATAATCAGTCTGATGCCACCACTGACCTTCTGTAGTGACGAGACTGTCTCTCTGGAGGCAACCATCTTAAGGAGTTCAATACAACTCTCACAAAGCCAGAGACAGATGAAACACAGCTGTCCTTAACTTGAAACATTGGCTTGGAGCCTCTAAAATCCCAACAATATCGCAGACAATAACAACATCCAGGTTCAGAGATCTTTTTATGAAATTAAATAACATGACCTTGGTCTTTGTAAGCACAGGAATATATTGTACTTATTGGGACAGCTATGAAAATGCAGTTACATATAGAAATGGAACAACTTTTGAGCAGATATGCATAGCATTACTGTCATCCTGCTAAGAAATCATTAAATTTATCTATTAGGAAACTGAAACAATTCTAATATACGTTCAGTGAATAAACAATCTTCTTTTTATTTTTGACATATCTCAGTCTGCCACTGTATTGTGTCGATAGCAGCCATGATGTGGAGATGCTGGCCTGGGGTGAGCACAGTAAGAAGTCTTACAACACCAGGTTAAAGTCCAACAGGTTTGTTTCAAATCACTAGCTTTCGGACCACTGCTCCTTCCTCAGGTGAATGAAGAGGACCTCTTCCTTCACCTGAGGAAGGAGCAGTGCTCCGAAAGCTGGTGATTTGAAACAAACCTGTTGGACTTTAACCTGGTGTTGTAAGACTTCTTACTGTTATTGTGCAGGGAGGTAAAACTCAATTTGGACAACAGATTTTAGAATAAATCAATTTAAAAAGGCAAATATACATGGACATAAAATAAATGAGATAACATGCATTCTGAGAAAGAGAATCGTAGAATTTACAGTGCAGAAGGAGGCCATTCGGCCCATCAAGTCTGCATCGGCCCTCGGAAAGAGCACCTTACTTAAGCCGAGCCCTCCACCCTATTCCTGTAACCCAGTTACCCCACCTAACGTTTTTTTTTTGGACACTAAGGGCAATTTAGCATGGCCAATCCACCTAACCTGCACATCTTTGGACTGTGGGAGGAAACCGGAGCACCCGGAGGAAGCCACACACACATGGGGAGAACGTGCAGACACCGCACAGACAGTGACCTAAGCCGGGAATCGAATCTGGGACTCTGGAGTTGTGAAGCGCCAGTGCTAACCACTGTGCTACCGTGCGAAACAGAGGACACAACGTCACTGCAGATGTCACCAAGGTAACATTGATAATCCTTTCCAAACAGTCAACACTCTAAAAACTGTAATGTACTTGAGAATACGGATTTGTCTATCATTCACTATTAATATAAGATAAAGTGGGAGGAGTATTTTGGATTGATTTTAATGTTGCAAGTTTAGAGCTATGATTTTAATATGAAAGAATAAATAAAATTAGTAGTAGGTCAGTTAGTTTGAGTAATAATAAGAAAATTACTGAAGGAAAGCAACTCAGTGCTGCTGTCCACAAAGGAATTTGCTCCCTTTGATGTTTTCACCCCGTCAAAAAACAGGAGCAGAAAATCCACCCCAACGTAAAATACACTGGGCAGAGGACTTGCGTGGACACCATGATTGATATATCAATATAAGATAGGGCAGAAGCTAAGCCTTGCATTTTTAATGAATGATATTTGTTCGCAGCAAACTTGCAATCCTAGTAAGATTAGCTGGAGTGGATCAATCTGAAAAGGTTCAATGCTAAGGAGCATCGGGCGGGATCTCTAACAGCGACTGATTCTCTCAGGCACTTTTTGCAACCCCGCACATGGTGAACCTTACCTTCAAAGCCTTTTATTTTAGTTAAAAAAATTCAATTTGAATTGTCATAGTCAAAATCTTGATGCAAGTCCAAGTATTGACATTTGAAGAAAATATTTAATGGTTTCTAAATGGCAGCTCAAGTTGTCAGGGGCAGTTAGAATGCTTTCGTGTTGTCTTCAAAACTGACTGCACTAGCTGGGGAATTCAAAAATTCCCTTGGTTCAAGCTAATGGTGACTTTACAAACAACTCAAATTGCATGATATCAAAACTGGAGCTGTGAACCTTGATCGCAAACAGAATCTAAACCCACAGACTATATTCCCAGAGGACTAAATGATTCTCTAATTCAAGCTAACTGTTGCTTGCAAGTGCTTTTTAGCTGGAGAAAATCTAATCCAGAAGCTACTATACCTTTTCTTGGTCCTGGTCCCCACAGCAGAGCAGAGGTTGGCTTGGGATAACTGTGTTTCCCAGTTGAACTATGGCGGGACTGTCATATGAGGAGGGACTGACTAGGTTAGGATTGTTCTCTTTGGAGTTCTGAAGAATGAGGGGGGATCTCATGGAGACTTATAAAATTCTAACGGGACTAGACAGGGTAGCTGCAGGGAAGATGTACCCAATGGTGGGTGTGTCCAGAACCAGGGGTCACAGTCCGAGGATTCAGGGTAAACCATTTCAGACAGATGAGGAGACATTTCTTCACCCAAACAGAGGTGAGCCTGTGGAATTCATTACCACAGGAAGTATTTGATGCTAAAACATTGAATATATTCAAGAGGTGGCTAGATGTAGCACTTGGAGCAAATGGGATCAACGGTTATGGGGAGAAAGCAGGATTAGGCTATTGAGTTGGATGATCAGCCATGATCGTGATGAATGGCGGAGCAGACTCGAAGGGCCAAAAGGCCTCCTCCTTCTTCTTTCTTCTATCGATCTATGTAACTAGTTCAACAACACATTTTTTATCTTTTTGTCAATGATTGATGATTCAGGCACAAACTGCACCAAAAATGTGCTCATTTTGAGAAGCCTTTTGCCTGAATTTTATCCGTATGTTGAAGTTCCGAGCAACAGCTCCAAAAGTAGGTGCCATTTCCATTTGTGAGTTGTGTAGCTGTTTGCACCTGAGCCCGCGGCAGCCCATTAATGTATATGAGATGTGAGGGGCCATTCAATCCAGAACCTGAGCTGGGAATGGGGGCAACACATTTGGTGTCAGCTGGTGCTGTATACAAAGGGCTGTCAGTCCTTCATTCATTCCTGTTTGTAAAAGGAACCCTTTCTGCTCCTGTTTCCTTGGGTTGTCCTGCTCTTTTTGCTTTGGGTTTTCCGCCACCTGTTGACTTGTCTTGTGCTGCCCCTGTTGCCTTCAATCATTCTGCTGCTGCTGCTCCCCTCATTGAAGGCTCAAACCAACCAAGGAGCTTGACAGATGGTATGCCAACAATGATGAAAGTAACAGCTTGGGTTGCCCCCTTCCCCCCTCCCCGAGGCTTTCTGAAAAGGCATGAGGAGGAGTATCGGAATCAACCCCCAGGACCCTCCCCAGTGATGACTGGGTGCGGAGGTAATTGATATGATTGGACCACTGATCAGAGACGGAAGGATACAGTGTACGAGGCCCAGCTTCGCAAACGAAGACCCCGACCTGAGGAGGTCAAAACACAGAGAATCGGACCCGCAGTGCAACTGAGTGCATCGGCTTGGGTAGGATGAAGAATCTTGTGACTGTTATTCGTGGGACAATTTAAGGATAACTGTGCGCAACTGTGTTCACTGACTGTTCCAAGATCCTTTTAAAGTGGCCTTATGAAGGTGGCATTTCTGTACCCGCATCATGCTTGTCTCAGCATGCAAAGAGTCTTTCGTTCTCTGTTTCCAGGAAAAGATGGAACGCAGCATTAAAGAGAGGGCCAAGGCTGACAGAGGTGCTGTATTCCACCCCTCCACGGAGGAGGAGGCCTTGCAATTGGCAGGTCAGCAAGGTGGCTATGCAACCTCTGTTGGTGAGATGGAAGTGCCAAGCCACAAGGCTGAGTTAAGGAGTAAGAGTGCTCAAGCGTGTATCTGGCACTATGCCCACTGACCAAAATTAGACACATACAGTTCCACAGTAAGCTTGGGTGTGCTGAGGAAATGAGAAATTCTGAACCCGTCACTGTTCATGTTCTCCTGTGCAGGCCAAGATCACTCTGAGGTCAGGCGATGTTGAGAGGGATGGAGTCAACTGATCACCGCTGAGGAGGAAGAGGGTTCCTCAGAAGACGTAACATCACATCATTTCCTCACACCCTCCACAAATGGAGATAATCTCTCAGCAGCGCATATCAACACACAAGTAGAGTCAGGGTCACAAGCTGGTGAGCACACCAGACTAGCTCGAACAGCTGACAGAGGTTGTAATGGCTGAGGCCATTGACAATCGGGCTACTGTGGGAGACCAGGCCCATCATGAGTCACAGATTGATGGCATGTTTCTGAAGTCAGGTGTGATATGGCAATTGATGAGGCTGTAGTGGGAGGTACGGCTTGCAGAGATTCCCAAAACTAAGCGTAATCATGTGTGGACGATGGGGGAGTTCATCCTGGTCCCGAGTGCTGCCATGCCTCTGACGGTACATGCTTGGCTTCCTTCCTGGAGAAAGAGACAGATTCAGCAGATGGCTTGGTGGATGCTTGCACACCATCAGTTTATCCATGATTTCGATGCAGGAGCGGCAAGGCGAGAAGTCGACAAACCGCGGTAGTTAGCATTAGCACTGTTGCTTCACAGCTCCAGAGTCCCAGGTTCGATTTTCGTCTTGGGTCACTGTCTGTGTTAAGTTTGCACCTTCTCCTCGTGTGTGCATGGGTTTCCCCCGGTTTCCTCCCACAGTTCAAAGATGTGCAGGTTAGGTGGATTGGCTAAATTACCCTTCGTATCCAAAAAGGTTAGGTGGGGTTACTGGGTTACGGGAATAGGGTGAAGGTGTGGGCTTAAGTAGGGTGCTCTTTCCAAGGGCTGTGAAGACTCGATGGGCCGAATGGCCTCCTTCTGCACTGTAAATTCCACGATACTATGATTCTCCAACAGCTCCTCTTCCTTCTCGGGTGGGCAGGAATGTAGAAACATGTCTTGCAAAGAAGGAACTGAGGCTGTCTTCTGCACCTGGGGGGCTCCTCGTAGAATGCTCTTTCTGTGAACTCTGTCTCCTTAACCACTCTGCCAGTGGTACTATTGCCTGAAAATGCCGAGATGCCAACTGAGGGTCCGACACCTGTGGAGGAATCTCTGAACATTCTGGTGTCCTTCAGGCCCCAGGCAGCCAGAGGACTGGCGTCAAGGTCATCCCAGGGGTAGCACGATGAGCCACTTTCCTCCCCCTGAGCTACAAGCACAGAAGGAGCATCTCACAAGAACACTGGAAAAGAGTTAAGAAGAGCAATTAGATTGTCTTGAGGGGGGTCACGGGTGATTTAATTGCTTCGATGCTGCATTTATTTGCATCAATGATTCATTCAGTGACTCGTGCTTCTTCTCATTCTAATTCTTGCTGTCCTGTAAGATCGCAGCTATACCCTCTCTCCTTCAATGGATTTGAAGCAATAGATTAAGGTGCATCTGTTCAGCTCCTCAGTCTTGCCACTTTGAACCTTGACTTTGGTCGATGCATCGCCGAGGAACACACGGCTCAAGGACCGGAGAATCCCTCCCAAGATATATTAGTCCCATGACTTGCTGACAGTCAACCAGCAGCAATGGTCAAGGTCAGAGGTGAAGCCTTGATCTAGGCCTGGCCGTGCCTATTCACCGATTCTCTTCTTCTCCACCTGCTGTGAGTCGTGGTGCTGGATGGGCCTCTCCGGGTCAGGTAGGGCGGCATTTTGAGAGCTGGGTGGGACGCTTTAGGAGCCGAGGACGCTTCATACGACGGGTTGACGCTCCCGGAGTCGGGTTGATTTCTCCTCGAAGTCGGGATCTGACCTCTGCGTTGGGCCTCTTCCTCTTCCAGTTCGAGGTCAGGGTCGCTGAACGAGTCCTGCATGGGTCGAGTTGTGTCAGGTCATGTGGGTCGGTCCTCGGGCATTAAAGGATCTCCAGACCTGTAAGTAAACAGAGAACAGCCTGGTTAGAGATAATATTAGTCTTAGACTTAAGTTTTAAGAGATTAGTATGGTTAAAAGAGATGGAGGAAGAGGATCTGTGAGGGAGAGTTCGTAGAGATGGCCACGCTCCGGCACCCATCTTGGATCCCACTTAACATCGTGTGTGCACAAAACCCAAGATTTTTTACATCGGCTATACTGATGCCAGAGTAATTTTGTAAAACAAAATGACGGCACAACTGTGTAGGAAAATTTTATTATTCTTCGTTCTGAGATGGGTCACATGCTGACATTTTACGTTAATCTACCTGCTCTGAATTTTAAGCTTCTTCTAACATATAACATGAGAAATTAGTGATAGTGCAGGCTCAAGCATACCAGTGTGCTGGGGTAAAAGATTCAACCAATCAAATCTGTGAGTTCCAGTAACCAAGACCTTTATTCACAACCAGGCCCAGAAGACACTGCCTGGTTCACCATGGTATCTCCCCGATACAAAGATGAACACAGTTGTATATTTTGGTTATAAGTTTTCATGAAATGACCAGAATTATGGAGGTTGCAGCTGTATTAATAGAATATTCATAGAATCGCTACAGTGCAGAAGGAGACTTAATCCACCTAACCTGCACATCTTTGGACTGTGGGAGGAAAGCCACGCAGACACATGGAGAATGTGAAAACTCTACACAATCACCCGAGGTCGGAATTGAACCCGGATCCCAGGCACTGTGAGGCAGCTGTGCTGATCACTGTGCCTCCGTGCCGCCCCTGTACTGGGAGAATAGCTGGAATCCTATCACACATTTGGGCAGCTCGGTAGCATCGTGGTTAGCACCATGGCTTCACAGCGCCAAAGTCCCAGGTTCAATTCCCGACTTGGGTCACTGTCTGTGCGAAGTCTGCACATTCTCCCCGTGTCTGCGTGGGTTTCCTCCGGGTGCTCCGGTTTCATCCCACAACCCCCGAAAGACATGCTTGTTAGGTGAATTGGACATTCTGAATTCTCACTCTGTGTACCCGAACAGGTGCAGGAAGTGGTAACTCGGGGCTTCTCACAGTAACATCATTGCGGTGTTAATGTAAGCCTTCTTGTGACAATACAGATTATTAAGTCAATTATTAAGTAAGTTACCCATCTGTGAAGGTCATTAAGTTTATGATTGTTGCTTTCCCACACCATTGTGCTTGTATAATTATTCTTTTTTTTAATAAACCTCCCAAGATCCATGGGAACAACCTCGGTTGATCTCCCAATGGAGCTCGAGGAAAACACACTCCCCCCGTTAATGGGTGGAGGCACATTGACTGGGGCTCGTGGAATTCACCTCCTAAAAGTTAGCCCAGGTTAGGAACAGCATGGTCGGTAGTACCAGTTGGGACCTTTGTGCTTCACATCATGTTGCAGCCTTTTCTTGTGGCAGAAAATAAATTATTATTTGGATTTACCTTCTCGGGCCTACTAAACGTCTATAATTTTAACGTGGTTAATGCTCATTAACTACATCTGCCAACTTCAAAGCTACTAATATAGGCATCAATCACAATGTGAAATTATTTCAATTGCCCCAGCTGAAGGTGTGACATTCCTACTCCCATGATTTTAACATGTAAGGGGTGAACCTATTTAAAATAGCCTTCTAATTCAGATTGGTTGGGTCTTGGGATGTGGGAAATCCTGCAAGGCTAGAACTACTACCCATCCCAGTTTTCCCGAGAAAGTTGTGATGGATCTTTATCCTTGAATGGCTGCACTCCTTAAGCTAATGGTACTGTCACAATGATTTTAGATAGGGAGTTAGGTGGGGTAATGAAGCTTAATGTCCTTGTTTTAAATGGCAAAGTCGTTCAAATGTAATAAGCATTAATTTGTGTGCTAGTGTCACTAATTCTCAGCTCTCCCCTCATGATGCCTTTTTGCTTCTGTCAAGTAAATATGTTTTATTTTACCGAAATTAAAATCTACACATCAATCTTTAAAAACTCTAAACTGCATAAATAAGGGAATGCAAGAATGGCACCTGAATCCTGTGCTTTCATCTGACCTGAGAAATTGCCTCCAGTCAGCATTTGCAATCTTTCATCTTCTTATTGTTTATTAATGTCACTCCTTATATCTCCCCATGCCTGTTGACCCTCTCTAATGAAGACAGTACCCCCGTGCTCACCCCATGGCAATGGAGGAGATACTAATATGAGAAAGGAAACCAACTGAAAACATTTGCAAAGTAACAGAACATAGCCAGACAGGGCAACCTACCCGCAAATAGGCCAAAATATCCACAATATAAATGTAACAAAACATTCAATCAAAGCAATTCTTTAATATAATTGACATTTCAGCTGTCCAACTCTACTTTGTCCTTTATTTATTTGCTCTGGTAATTCTGGAGGTGCAGGGAAGAAGCAAAAACTAAAGGGTACATTCTCCTTATCTCAAAAAGATGTGAACAGCTAGTCTCAAAACTTTGTATAAGACAAGTGTACAGTTGAACAAGTTCTTTGACAAATATAATATCAGTACTGCAATGCTCCTTGTTATGCATAGCTTCTACGCTGATAGTCATGACTACGGTAGCTCTCTAGCCTTTGAGCCAGAAAGCTGTGGATTGAAGTTCCTGCCGCAGTCTTCCACCTTAGAACATAGAACAGTACAGCACAGAACAGGCCCTCCGGCCCTCGATGTTGTGCCGAGCAATGATCACCCTACTCAAACCCACATATCCACCCTATACCCATAACAGAACAACTCCCCCCCTTAACCTTACTATTAGGACACTACGGGCAATTTAGCATGGCCAATCCACCTAACCCGCACATCTTTGGACTGTGGGAGGAAACCGGAGCACCCGGAGGAAACCCACGCACACACGGGGAGGACGTGCAGACTCCGCACAGACAGTGACCCAGCCGGGAATCGAACCTGGGACCCTGGAGCTGTGAAGCATTTATGCTAACCACCATGCTACCGTGTTGCCCATGTAAGGTAATGGTTACCTTGTAAGGTAATGGTTTGCCAACTCTGTAGTAAGCATCATTCAGGAGCCCCACTCTGTGGCAGTGTCTGCCTTATTTGCCGCAGAGAAAGACAGTGGGCTGAGAAAGTGCACAATTCTCAGGCTTCTGTTTGCTCCGATCCTCTTCTTCTCCAGCTGAGCTTTTCTTTCGCGCGCATCTTCCAATACCCATCCAAACAGTTACTCTCCAGAGGTCACATCTCCCAGTTGTCAGTGTCAATATCCACCATCTTTAATTCTTGCTTGCAGGTCTCCATATAGTGGAGGTATAGAATCATAGAATTTACAGTGCCGAAGGAGGCCATTCGGCCCATCGGGTCTGCACCGGCTCTTGGAAAGAGCACCCTACTTAATAGGCGTTAGGAGATTGTGATTCAGCGGTTAGTTCACCGTACAGAAGGTCTTTGGTAAACAGCCATCATCCATTCAGTGAAAATGGTCGTGCAGTGCAGATGACTTAGCAATGGGTGTCTTGCGATGGCATGAGCACGTTACAGGCCTCTGAGTTGGCGACCTTGTCCTGCCAAGAAATGCAGAGGATACATCTGAAACAGTGAGTGTGGGAACTATTCAGCCTTTTCACCTGCCTGGCATATGTTCTCCAGGTCTCACCAAAAATGATGATTGGTTTAGCTCACTGGGCTAAATCGCTGGCTTTTAAAGCAGACCAGGCAAGCCAGCAGCACGGTCCGATTCCCGTACCAGCCTCCCCGGACAGGTGCCGGAATGTGGCGACTAGGGGCTTTTCACAGTAACTTCATTGAAGCCTACTCGTGACAATAAGCGATTTTCATTTCATTTGCAAATAGAGGAGTGCAGAGAGGAGGCAGGTTGAAATATCACTCCATTGATTGAAGCACACGTGGGCGGCAAGGTAGCACAGTGGGTAGCATTGTTGCTTCACAGCTCCAGGGTTCCAGGTTCGATTCCTGGCTTGGGGGACTGTTTGTGTTGAGTCTGCACGTTCTCCCTGTGTCTGTGTGGGTTTCCTCCGGGTGCTCCGGTTTCCTCCTGTAAGTCCCAAAAGACGTGCTATTAGGTAATTTAGACATTCAGAATTCTCCCTCTGTGTACCCGAACAGGCAGCAGAATGTGGCGACTACGGGTTTTTCACAGTAACACCATTGCAGTGTTAATGTAAGCTGACTTGTGACAATAATGATTATTATAATCTAGACTGATGCCTCAGTAAATTACCGAGGTACTGATTTACTGCTAAAATTCTGCCTTGCCTCTCAAGTAAATGTAAAATATTCAACGGTGGTATTTGAAGAAGAGAAGAAGAGTTCTCCCCAGAGTCCTGCTCAATATTTATCCCTCAACCGGCATTATTGAGATAGATTATCTCGTCACTTATCTCATTGCTGTTTGTGGCATTTTGCTTTATGCAAACCCACAGCCATATTTTCCTACATTACAACAGTGATTACTTTTCAAAAGTAATTTGTTCATGGTAAAATGTTCTGAAATTGTGGAAGACACCTCATAAGTGTTGTATATATTCCCCGTTGTTTCTTCGGGGGGGGGACCACAAAATGGAAACAAAGCGCAGAAACCAGCAGCTCATTAGAAAAATAAAATTAACCACAAGTTTGTGTGCAACATGCAATGAGAGAAATTAATGAATAATGAAAGAAAAGGTTTAAATCAGGTTCCATTCCACCATCCAACCAATACAACTGGTTTAAACTTCAGTCTACAAAACTAGTGAAAAAACTTGAGGTGAAAAATATCATAGCCCCTTCGTACAGGCACAGGGATTATGCGCGATTACTCTGTGCCAAATCATAGTCATGCAAACTTCATGACATGAAAGTTGTGGCTAGCCTCGCCCTAAACAGGCCGTTGAGTTGATGTACCATCAATTGGACGCGAGACACGATGAAGATCCAAACTGTGGCTTTAATCAGCTAGTTGTTAGCCCGGTGGTCGACTACAGAGCAAGGCGGACCGCCGGGAACTCTGGGTACTTATACCCCACCTCGGAGGCGGGGTCTACTTGCCTCTCGACCAATTGGTGAGCAGTCACATGACTAGTCCCAGCCAATCAGACGAAAGGCACATGACCAGCCAGAGCTAATGGGAAAACCAATGCTCTGCACCAATGGCAGTGCTCCCATTCATACCACCACATTCACCCCTTGTGGAGAAGGAAGGCGGGGTGGTGTAAGGGGAAGAGAGAGAGACAGGGGAGGGGGGGCCCGAGGACTGGTGGTATGAGTAGAGACAATCGAGAAGATGTGGGCTGCCCACTGGCTCGTGGCAAAAATTAACAATACTAACTACATTAGGATGCAAAAAAAATTATAATAGAGTCCAATAAAGTCCCGTGGTTGCATCAGATGGACACGATCAGCCTGTCGGGTGCCCATGGTGTTCTGGTGGACCGTCGCACTGGAGCCGGTGACGTCGGGCCGATGGACGTCCTTGCCTCCGGGAGCGTCGGTCGTAGATGTGTCTCCGTACCCCGGGCCGGTGGTGGAGACGCTGTAATCGGGGAAGAGGGGGTCTGTGTGCTGAGTCGTGGGGGCGCGGGGGGGGGGCTGGGGTACATTGGGGTTGGGGGGGAGGTGTTGATGTAAGAGGAGAAGGCCGCACGCCGGCGGGTGCCAGGTCCCGAAGCGTGACCGTATCCTGCCGACCGTCGGGATACTCCACGTACGCATACTGCCTGGTTGGCATGGAGTAACGGGTCGGACTTGTGCACCCGGAGGTGGCCAGCCAGGTCGGGAGAGGCGATCCTGAGGACAACTTCCAAGGGAAAACAAGAAGACGTTCATGAGGTGTTTGATTAGTGGTAGTACAGAGGAGAGACCAGATTGAATGGAGGGCGCGGGGATGACCTCTTGCCAACGGGGGATAGGGAGATCTCTGGAATGTAGGGTCAGCAGGATGGTCTTCCAAATGGTGCCATTCTCCCGCTCGACCTGACCGTTACCCTGGGGGTTATAACTGGTCATCCTGCTAGAGGCTATGCCCCTGCTGAGCAGGAATTGACGCAGTTCGTCATTCATAAAGGAGGACCCCCGGTCGCTGTGGATGTACGCGGGGTAACCGATCAGGGAGAAGATAGATAGGAGAGCCTTCATGACGGTTGTTGTGGTCATGTCGGGACAGGGAATGGCAAAAGGGAAGTGGGAGTACTCATCAATAACACTCAAGAAATATGGGTTACGGTTGTTGGAGGGGAGGGGACCCTTGAAGTCTACACTGAGACGTTCAAAGGGGCGGGATGCCTTGATCAGATGCGCTCGTTCGGGGCGGTAGAAGTGTGGTTTGCACTCGGCGCAGACGTGGCAGTCCCTGGTGACGGTCCTGACTTCCTCAACGGAGTAGGGCAGGTTGCGGGTCTTAATAAAGTAGTAAAAACAGGTGACCCCTGGATGGCAGAGGCCCGTGTGGAGGGAGCGGAGGCGGTCAATCTGCGCACTGGCGCAGGTACCGCGGGATAGGGCATCGGGAGGCTCGTTGAGCTTACCAGGACGATACAAGATATTGTTGTTGTACGTAGACAACTCGATCCGCCACCGCAAGATCTTGTCGTTGTTGATCTTGCCCCTCTGTGCATTATCGAACATGAAAGCCACTGACCGTTGGTCTGTGAGGAGGGTAAACCTCCTGCCGGCCAGATAGTGCCTCCAATATCGCACAGCTTCGACTATGGCCTGTGCCTCCTTTTCCACCGAGGAGTGGCGGATTTCGGAAGCGTGGAGGGTCCGGGAGAAGAAGGCCACGGGTCTGCCCGCTTGGTTCAGGGTGGCCGCCAGAGCTACATCAGACGTGTCGCTCTGGACCTGGAATGGGAGGGAGTCGTCGATAGCATGCATCGTGGCCTTTGCGATATCCGCTTTGATGCGGCTAAAGGCCTGGCGGGCCTTCATCGACAGGGGAAAGGAGGTGGACTGATGAGGGGGCGGACTCTGTCGACGTAGTTGGGGACCCACTGGGCGTAATAGGAGAAGAAGCCCAGGCAGCGTTTGAGGGATTTTTTTTTTTTTTTATAAATTTAGAGTACCCAATTAATTTTTTCCAATTAAGGGGCAATTTAGCGTGGCCAATCCACCTACTCTGCACATCTTTGGGTTGTGGGGGTGAAACCCACGCAAACACGGGGAGAATGTGCAAACTCCACACGGACAGTGACCCAGAGCTGGGATCGAACCTGGGACCTTGGCGCCGTGAGGCTGCAGGGCTAACCCACTGCGCCACCGTGCTGCCCGCGTTTGAGGGATTTGAGGGAGTTGGGGAGAGGGAGTTCCATCAGGGGGCGCATGCATTCGGGATCGGGGCCTATCACTCCTTTACGCACTATGTAGCCAAGGGTGGCTAGCGGTCGGTGCTAAACACGCACTTATCCTTATTGTAGGTTAAATTAAGGAGTTTCACGGTTCAGAGGAATTTTTGAAGGTTGATGTCATGGTCCTGCTGGTCGTGGCCGCAGATGGTGACTTTATCGAGATACGGGAAGGTAGCCCGTAACCCGTGCTTGTCGACCATTCGGTCCATCTCCCGTTGGAAGACCGAGACCCCATTTGTGACACCGAATGGAACCCTGAGGAAGTGGTAGAGGCGCCCATCTGCCTCAAACGCGGTGTACTTGCGGTCACTTGCGCGGATGGGGAGCTGGTGGTAGGCAGACTTAGGATCCACCGTGGAAAAAACTTTGTACTTCGCGATCCTGTTAACCAGGTCAGAAATACGGGGGAGAGGATACGCGTCCAGCTGCGTAAACCTGTTGATGGTCTGACTGTAGTCAATGACCATCCAGTTTTTCTCCCCAGTCCGAACTACCAGCACTTGGGCTCACCAGGGACTGTTGCTGGCCTCGATCACTCCTTCCTTAATGAGCTTCTGGACCTCGGACCCGATGAAGGTCCGGTCCTGGGCACTGTATCATCTGCTCCTAGTGGCGACAGGTTTACAATCTGGAGTGAGATTAGCAAACTAGGAAAGGGGGTTCACTTTGAGGGACACGAGGCTGCAGACAGTAAGGGGGGGGAGTAGGGCCGCCGAATTGGAAGGTCAAGCTCTGCAGGTTGCACTGGAAATCCAGGCCCAAGAGTGCCGGAGCGCGCAGCGTCTTACCGTGTCGGGGTGGACAAAACTTTCCGTGCTCCCGGAGTCCAGTAGGCATTTCGTTTTATGTCCGTTGAGCTGGATCGTTGTCGTAGTATTGGCGAGCATGCGTGGTCGCGACTGGTCGAGTGTGATGGAAGCAAGTTGTGGCGAGAGTTCCAGGTCATCCTCGGTGGCAGAGTAATCACTGGCAGGGCCTTCCGTGTTGGCCCAAGATGGCGGCACACAGGGCCCGCACGTGGAATCGGGGTCCCAAGATGGCGGCGCCCAGGACCCGCACGTGGAGCCGGGGCCCCAGGATGGCGGCGCCCATGACCCGCATGTGGCGTCCGGGACCCAAGACGGTGGCGCCCATGGGAACCTCGTGGCAGCTGGGGACAGTGTCAGCGGCGTCTGCGGGCCAGTCGGGGAAGCCGGGAGCGGGGGTCGGGAGGACCGTGGGCCTGTTGCGGGGGCCGGTAGGCGGGCCGGAGAGGTCGGTGCGTGGTCTGGCAGACCACCGCATAATGGCCCTTCTTCCCGCAGCTCTTACACAGAGCAGAGCGGGTCGGGCAGCGTGGGCGGGGGTGTTTGGTGAGGCCGCAAAAATAGCTGCGGGGCCCCGTTAGCTTGTCGGAGCATCCCGCAGCGCAGGCCTGGGGGGGGGGGGGTTAGGATCAGCGGAGGACGGGGGTGGCGCATGCCATGAAGTCCAGGGGGTTGCTGCGCGGCGTATGCGCGGGCGTTCAGGTCGGCGACCTCCAGGGAGGTTGCGAGGGTCCGTGCCTCAGCTAGGCTGAGGGCGTTCTTCTCCAGCAATCGTTGGCGGATAGAGGAGGATTGCATGCCGGCAACGTAAGCGTCTCTGACTAAAAGTTCCCTGTGCACTGTCGCAGAAACTTGTGGACAGGTGCACATTCTCCCTAGAGCCGTGAGGGCCTGGTAGAACTCGTCGAGTGACTCACCGGGGAACTGTTGGCTAGTAGTCAGGAGATGCCGTGCATATACTTCGTTGACCGACCGGAGAAAGTGTCCTCTCAGAATATCCATCATAATCACTTTCGTCCTCAATCATTGAATATACCGCCGTGCCCATGCACGAGTGGAGGATGTGAAGTTTCTGCTCCTTGGTGGGCTTGCTGGCTGCAGTTGTCAGGTAACTGTTGAAACACACCTGCCATTGTTTAAAGATTGCAGACGCATTTGAAGCATGCGGGCTGGTGTGGAGGCAGTCAGGCTTGATGTGTAGCTCCATTCCAAAATTCTAGCTGATTAAACTGATGTACCATCAATTGGACGCGAGACACGATGAAGATCCAAACTGTGGCTTTAATCAGCTAGTTGTTAGCCCGGTGGTCGACGACAGAGAAAGGCTGACCGCCGGGAACTCTGGGTACTTATACCCCACCTCGGAGGCGGGGTCTACTTGCCTCTCGACCAATTGGTGAGCAGTCACATGACTAGTCCCAGCCAATCAGACGAGAGGCACATGACCAGCCAGAGCCAATGGGAAACCAATGCTCTGCACCAATGGCAGTGCTCCCATTCATACCACCACATGACTGGCTGCATATCTGAGGGGGGGGGGGGCCCAAATTTACTTGAAGCAAACGCCCCTTAACGCTAGCCTGCACTACTACACCAGCCTGTGTCTTTAGGCCGAGGTGCATTCTGTCTGCAGCAGACACTGGAGGTCATTGGGGAAGAGGTTCTGACCTGCAGTTCTCAGTGTAAATATTCACCATCCTAATTTCTCACTTGCAGGTGTCCTTGTTACAGCGTTATGGATACCAGGAGGTCACGACCCAGTCGCCAGTTCACCCTACTGATGGTCTTGGGGTAAAGAGCCACCATCCATCCAATGTCGGAGTCATGAAGATTGTGGAACATGACAGAGAGCAGGCTCCAAGATTTTCTCATCCGCCATTCAAGGCCTGGCACTGGAGGTGACAAAGGGACAACTGTCCCTGAGGAGCCAGGAGGTCCTCTAGACCAGCGCCGAGTAGAGACTGGAGCAGTCACCCATAGAGGTCAATGCATACAGTATTGTCCTGAGGATCCAGATAGATTGCTGCAAGAAAGATAATGGCCTGGATTCTCCGCCCCGCAAAGCCGGGACCGCAAATTGCGATCGGGCGCAGAATTGGGCATCCCGATGAAATCGAGGCACGTGGCGAGTGCGGAACCAATTGCTATGCATGGGCAGCTCGCTGGCAGTGGGATTGAGGTTCACACCCGTACACCAACGGGAAGATGGTAACGGATGCAAATGAGTCCGAATGACCCATTCGAATCCACTTAGCAGGTTCGGCACCAGAGTCTCCCTATCTCATAGATTTGGCGGGGCGGGAATCGAGCTGAGCCAGTCGACGGCCGCTAGCAGCGCCCCTCCCGTCGATTCACCGGCCCGCGATGAGCCGTGTGGATGCCTGTTTTCGGCAGGTCCTGCCGGCCTAAATCACAACAGGTCCTTACCGGCGGGACCTGGTTCCATGGGCGGCCTGCAGAGTTCTCGGGGGGGGGCACGGGGGGATCTGGCCCCGGGGTGTGCCCCCACGGTGGCCTGGCCCGCGATCAGGGTCCACCGATCTGCGGATGGGCTTGTGCCGTGGGGGCACTCTTTCCCTCCACACCGGCTGCTGTCAACCTCCGCCATGGCCAGCGCGGAGGAGAATCCCCCTGCCCATACACTGGGATGGCACCAGCACACGCTGGCACTCCCGCGCATGTGTCAACTCGTGCTGGCCGGCGGAGGTCCTTCGGCGCCAGTTAGAATGGCGCCAAGCCCTTCCGTGCCAGCTGGCGTGGTGCCAAACACTCCGCCGCCGGCCTAGCCCTTGAACGTGCGGAGGATTCCGCTCCTTCGGGGCGACCCGACGCCGGAGTGGTTCACGCCACTCCTCGGCGCCAGAGTGGCCAGCCCTGCCGGTTGGCGGAGAATCCTGCCTCAGGTTTGTAACTTTAAATAGTAACCTTTTATTATGTACTGTATTATAATTAAATGGACAGAAAATGTAACTGACTTCCTGATATCCATTTCCCAAACTCCCTCCCCTTTCTAACTACCCCCACTCTCTACACACCCACAGACAAACAGCACAGAGGGGAAAGGGTGTGGAAAGGAAAATACAATAGTCATAAAAATAAATGGATAAAGATCTTTGAAGCACTGGGATGACTTTCAGTTCGTGTCTTCTCTAGGCTCGAGATGGTTTTCTCTGGCAAGTATGTCTACCATCTCTGCAGACTCAGCAACTTCAGGTTGACAGCAAATAACAATAAAGCAGGTATTTTACTTCAGCAAACAGGAGAGGTAGCGTTCCTTTCAGTTCAAAGGTCTAACTACTTCTGCCCAGTTCTCTCAGAAAGAATCAGGCAGAATCACTGACCGCTGTCAGGCAGAACACCATCCTTGGCCAATCGAACGGCCGGCAACCAATCAATCGATCTGACTGCCTCGAAACCTAGTTCCTAAGATCCACTCGGTGCTGAAGAGTCTGGCTTTTCCTCTCCAAAAACAAATCCTGGGAACACAGAATGTCCGATCAAGCAGGCTGCTTCAACTCAAGGGCACATTCCGATTTTGGGTCCAGAGACCAGACTAATAAAGTAACATAAAATAAATGGGAACAAAGGAAATACACAGGAAGGACTCTTACAACTGAACCACTTCAAGATGGGTGATGGCTGCCTGAGCTGACTGGTGATTGGAAACATGAAGGGAACAAGCAGACTAGTTCATAGGAGCACACATGCTCTAATCCTGGGAGAGTGTAAAATGTTTGTTTTTGACACAGCCACAGCCACTGCCTTGGAGTGCACCAAACAATCCTCGTAATCTGCTGGTGAACATATTGCTGGATTACTGTGAGACCTTGAAAGCCTCTTTGAGCAATGGAATCTGCAACCATGATAGCAGTAGTCTGACAGCAGCGGCCTCATAACCTCAATCTGGGCTTCCACTTCATAATTCGGGCATTGGGTGACATCCGCATGTGCTTCAATAAAGGCAGAGACATCGCACTCACATGTTATGGGCAGCACAGTAGCATTGTGGATAGCACAATTGCTTCACAGCTCCAGGGTCCCAGGTTCGATTCCGGCTTGGGTCACTGTCTGTGCGGAGTCTGCACATCCTCCCCGTGTCTGCGTTGGTTTCCTCCAGGTGCTCCGGTTTCCTCCCACAGTCCAAAGATGTGCAGGTTAGGTGGATTGGCCACGATAAATTGTCCCTTCATATCTAAAATTGCCCTTAGTGTTGGGTAGGGTTACTGGGTTATGAAATGAAAAAATGAAAATCGCTTATTGTCACGAGTAGGCTTCAATGAAGTTACTGTGAAAAGTCCCTAGTCGCCACATTCCGGCGCCTGTCCGGGGAGGCTGGTACGGGAATCGAACCGTGCTGCTGGCTTGCTTGGTCTGCTTTAAAAGCCAGCGATTTAGCTCAGTTAGCTAAACCAGCCCCTGGGGATAGGGTGGAGGTGTTGACCTTGGGTAGGGTGCTCTTTCCAAGAGCCGGAGCAGACTCGATGGGCCGAATGGCCTCCTTCTGCACTGTAAATTCTATGATGTTACAACACAGTTGAGTCCACAAGTATTTTCATGGAGTTGGCCATCACTTACACATGAGGAAGGAGGCGCCCAAAGCTCTGCACAGAGCATTGTGCCCCGTTAAAGCCGGTCTAGTCCATGACCTTTAAGTGGAACTTCTGTCCTGAGATGTTTAACACAGAAGGCATAAATTTGGTTATATTCCCTTAACCATTTTGCATGTTGTTCTCATGCTATCAAGCCATAACCGACGGCTTCAATACAAGTCGGACCTGATTCCAGGGCCAGAATTTCACATTTAAAGTGCGTGCACGCTCCTGATCTGGAAGTGTCAGAAGATATCCGGTGCGTGTCCCGATATCATCGGGCACTTGCGCAATATTTTGGTCAGCGGGCGCACGCGAGGTACACAAGTGCATTTGCTGACAATCAAGCTGGCAATTTAGCCCATTAAGCGGCCAATTGATTGCAAGTTTACGTGGCCCATCTGTTTCTATGGTTGGCAGGTGAGCAGACTGGCCAGGTGGCCTTTACATTTCAGCTGCCACCTTGGTCCAGAGCGGGATGAAATGTCGATTATGTTTGAATGTGCTGCGGAGGAACCATTTGCTACGTTTTTTCATCAGGATTTAATTTGTAGAGGTTTGCAGCTCCCTGAGACAGCTTCACTGAGGCAGCCCCCTTGACGGAGCACATTCGAAGCACCAGGCCACACCCTGTGAAGCTAGAGGCTGGTCACAGTCAAAGGGGGTGAAATTGACTTTCATGAGATAAGCCACAGGAGGGCTCTGGCCTGGAAATGTTTCACAGGACAGACAGGCTGCAGCTGTAGTTGCACCTGTTATAGGTCGACACAATATTTAAAGATGGTGCAAAGCCTTTTACCTCCCTGCCCAGGAGCGATCACCGACTTTGAACACTTCAGCCCCCTAACCAAGCCCAACCATCCTGAGGGTTAATGATGTGCTCACCAATTTTGGGCGAGATCCGGAAGTCGCCAGCAGGAGTGGGTGGTTAGGCAGCAAACTGATTCACTCTCGGAGCAAATCTCAATTTTGAACTTTCCCGCTATTTACCTGCACGCCCAGATATGCGTCGGCCACAACGCAGTGGTTAAATCGCACCCTATGGCTCGAAGCATTGACTCTGTTTAACTCTGGATAGATGCTGGCAAACGTACTGAGATTTTCCAGTGTCCTCAGTTCTTGTTTCCGATTCCAGGTCTGCAGTATTTTGCTTATTTTCATGAGATTGTGGAACTCTCTTCCCCAGAGAATGGTGGAGGTAGGGCCATTGAATATTTTTAAGGCAGAGGTAGATAGATTCTGGACTATCAGGGGAATCAAAAGGTACTGGGAGTGGGCAAGAAAGTGAAGTTGAGGCCACAATCAGATCAGACATGATCTTATGAAATGGCAGAGCAGGTTCAAAGGGCCAAATGGCTTCTCTTGTTCCTAATTTGTATGTTTGTATGTGTTTATTCTTTGCATACCGGGAAGGATGTGTGTCACGTATGAGCACAGATGGGGGCTGTCATAAAGTTCAGAGACGGAAAGTAATGATTTGAAGAGTCGACCTCATGCATGAAATGTTGCAAGCCACTAAGACAATTTGTTTTTACTCGTTCATGTGACGTGGGACGTGTAATGAAATATGCAATATAAATGTAAGTATTTCTTTCTTCAGGTGCTCAGAAATAAAAACCGTAAATGTTGATTCATTTAAAACATGACCACACACTATGTTGTTCAAGCTCAGTGGCAGAGAATAAATGGGTATAAGTTTGATATTAAGAGCTGTTCTTTCTGAATGGGTTGGCAAAGGCAACATGTAAGTCACCCGGCCGTTAAACCCTATATTCTTTTATGACGCAGACTTTAATTGATTGCTGTGAGGTGGAAGAAGGATGCGTTCATTAAACTCAGTGCTGAGCTGGAAAGGGGAAAGTCAGCTTGCTCTGAATCATTTGTTTGATTTTAGTACTTTCCTATTCTTCACCTTTGTGCTCACCAACCTCTTTCTCATCCTTCTGCATGATGTTGTCTTCTTAGATGACAACCGTGTAGGAAAAGGCGATGGACCGGAATTTGCTTCCAAAATAATGTTGATTTGAATGTGCTGCTATTACTGTGTATATAGGCCAGCTATCGGACAAGGAAGATAGATCCATTGAGTTGCACATTGCCTCAAAATAAAGGATAATTTTCATCACTCCACAGGTAGTTTCATGAAAAGTAGAGCTGGATACCAAACTCCTTGTGAGTTTCAAAGGTTTGCTGCATTTGTGCTTTTAAAATGAGTTAAAATTGCCACTGGTTGGGAGGGCTGGTATTTAAGAATAGAAATTTCAGACTTTTATCCAGACTCATGTGCCTGAATTTCCATGGGGCAATTTGGGTGCAAGTTACGCGGTCGTCTGACCATTGTCTGTGTCCTCAATTGAACATTTTAATTCACGATAAATTTAAACTATAAGTTTCCAAGTTTGGACATGTTCAGCTTGACCAGATTACATCTCATTGTGATGCCTGTCATTTCTTATTATCGAGCATCTCAGTCTCATCTTTCTCTTCTCCATTTTCTCTCACCTCCAGGTGCTTTGAAGCATAGGATCACTGAATCATAGAATTTACAGGGCAGAAGGAGGTCATTTGGCCCATCGAGACTGCACTGGCCCTTGGAAAGAGCACACAATAGGCCAATACCTCCACCCTATCCTCATAACCCAACCTAACCTTTTGGACACTAAGGGGCAATTTAGTATGGCCAATCCACCCAACCCGCACATCCTCGGACTGTGGGAGGAAAGCAGAGCACCCGGAGGAAACCCACGCAGACACGGGGAGAAAGTGCAAACTCCACACAATCATCCGAATTGAATCTGACTCCCTGGAGCTGTGAGACAGCAGTGCTAACCAGCGCGCCACCTATATATGTGAAAGAGGGAATAAATTAAGTTGGAGCATAATTAATTGACAAGACTCCCATAAATATTTCTACATTTCAGAATCTCTATTGGAATGATCAGCCCTCTCCTGAATAATAATCATTTTTGTGAATGCTGAGCTATCGCATAAACTTGGAATCAAACCATATCACTTCCCTTTCCTGGATCTTACTGGAAAGAAGGTAGCACAATACAATTGCAATTACAATGTAAAAAATGTCAAGGCTCTTACAGAGCAGCACAAAATTGAAAATTTAGACAACATGGTTCGCACTGCTGTCCCACGGCGCCGAGGTCCAAGGTTCGATCCCGGCTCTATAGAATCATACCGTTTTACAGTACAGAAAGAGGCCTTTGGCCTATCATGTCTGCACCAGCCATCAAGCACCCATCTATTCGGATCCCATTTTCCAGCACTTGGTCTGTAGTCTTGTATGCTGTGGAGCTTCAAGTGCTCATCTGAATGCTTGTTAAATGTTAGGAAGTTTCATGCCTCGACCACCCTTTCAGGCAGAGAGTCCCAAATGCCCCCACCCTCTGGGTGAGAAGATTTTCCTCACATTCTCTCTAAAATGTACCTTAAATCCATGTCCTCTGTTTATTGACCTCTTTACTAAGAAGAAAGGCTCCTTCCTATCTGCCCTACCTATGTTCCTTATAATTTTGTGCACCTCAATCAGGTCCCCTTTCAGCTCTTTCTGCTCTAAGGAAAGCAGCCCAAGCCTAACCAACCTCGCTTCATAGCTGAAACTCTCCAGCCGAGGCAAAATCCTGGTGAATCTCCTCTGTACTCTTGCTACAGTGAGGTGATCAGAACTGCACACAGAACTCCAGCTGTGGCCAAAGAAGCATTTTATACATCTCCAACATTACCTCCACAGTCCACAGAAGAAAATACCTCACAGGGTGTGGATCTTTTTCAGGAAGCACATCAATCCAAAGCAGTAGCACAGACACACAGTTTGCGATAATACTCCCAGCAATACTTTCCTTTGTTTCGTCCTTATTCCTGGCTTTGGATTACAGCCTTATAAAGAAGTGACGGGTGAAATTCCTTTGGGGATTCCAAACATGTTGCATGATTGAGATGAGGGAGATCAGTTTGTGAGAAGCTTGAAGCGTTTTTACTAGCCCCTTCACTGCTCAGCGTTCTGTAGACGGTCAGTTAGAGAATGCTCATTCACACCACATTCACACCATAAAATTGTGTTACCTGCTGCATGATGAACTGGAGACAGCAGGGTACATTTTCAATTTGCCACGTTGGCATAAAACTTATTATGGATCAGCTGTCTGTTACTGAAACCACTCAGTTTCTATAATTCACATCAGTTTTAAGCTGAAATGAGCTCAATACCTTCAACTTTTAAGTGCTAATCCCTTGCCAGGTCATCATTAATAATAACAATAATCTTCATTAGTGTCACAAGTGGGCTTACATTAACATTGCAATGAAGTTACTGCGGAAGTCTCCAAGTCGCCACACTCCAATACCTGTTTGGGTACACAGACAGAGAATTCAGAATGTCCAATTCACCATCAAGCACATCTTTTAGTCATGTGGGAGGAAAGCGGAGCACCCGGAGGAAACCCACGCAGACATGGGGAGAACGTGCAGACTCTGCACAGACAGTGACCCAAGTGGGAATCGAACCCGGGACACTAGAGCTGTGAAGCAACTGTACTAAGCACTGTATTACCGTGCCACCCATAAGTCTGAACATTCAATGATGCACTGTCATTATCAAACTTTTAAAGGGATAAATATTAATCAGTTTCTCCAAATGTTCGATGATCCACTCAGTTAAATTATCATTGTTTGGTAGCACGGAACTTGAGTTTTGCTGAAAAAAGAGACATTTTGTTGAAGCTTTTCCTCTTGCATTCATCAGGACAACTTTCAAGAATACCAAATGCAAAGGGAACAATCATTCTGCAGGAGAAGAGAGTGCTGACTGGTTGGCAAGTAGTAGGTAGAGGTGTTGTATAATTGATGGTGACTGACAGTTAACTCCCAAATATAGTTTGAAGTTCAAACCAGGCAGCTTGACTCTAATTGGTCGAGGCATTGCCCCGAGGAATTAACCAGTGAATGGAAATCACATATTTTGTTTAGCTGAAACAGGCGCAATGTGCGAACATGTTCATTCTGTCTGCAAAGAACAGGGCCCTGTGTACTAATATATGTAGCTTCTAGTACGCACAAATACGCCACACTGCGAGCTAAAAGACAATCTAATGTTGGTTGTCAGCTGACTTATTTGTGTGATAGGCAGAATGTGTGGTGGCACAGTGGTTAGCACTGCTGCTTCACAGCGCCAGGGACCCGGGTTCAATTCCTGCTCAGGGTGACTGTCCATGCGGAGTTTGTAATTTTTCCCCATGTCTGCGTGGATTTCCGCCCAGTGCTGTGGTTTCCTCCCACAGTCCAAAGGTGTGCAGGTTAGGTGGATTGGCTGTGCTAAATTGAGCCTTAGTGTTCAAAGATGTGCTGGTTAGGTGGTGTAATGGGGTTTCAGGGATGGGGAGTAGGCCGAGGTAGCGCGCTCTTTCAGAGGGTTTGGGCAGACTCCGTGGACCAAATGGTTTCCTTCTGCACTGTAGGGATTCTATGATTCTAATGTTTTTTTTTCAGTTTGACAGAAGCATCTTGTATGTGGCAAATACCAGTTGGGTTTCCACTGCATGATAGCAGCGTTAAAAAGCAAGAAACCTCTTGCTCAAATTTGAATTGCCTTGCCCTTCCAGGGTAATCTGAGGTAGACTGGGCACTTTTCAGGAACTTGTGCCTGTTTTTGAGTGTATGTGATAAGCAGTGTAAAATGATCTGATGAGGGTTGCCATTAATTCAGAGGATGTCTTTGATATGCCCCACTTTGGCTTCAATTGGTACGGTCCACAAATGGCCCTATTTCAGCTTGATGGTCTTCTCATCATAGAAGTCTACTCTCCTTGAAATGTGAATTATCCAGCAGCAGTTCACAGTCTGCCGACCTCTGTGAAGGAATACACCACTGGACCTTTGGCTCTGGATTCACATGAAACAGTCATTGTTTTCTCTGTGGTCTTTGCTCTGTAAATCTTCATTTCTTCATCCCCCCACTCCCTTCTTTTATTGTGTGAGTGAATAGGCTGTTACACTGCAGCTCTCCTCTCGCATTTGAGCGTGTGCAAATAAACTAACTCTTTGAGTTTGTCCTATTATGGGTTATTAATAGAAATTGGATGACACCAAAACTGAGAGGTTGGGAAATTTGCTACGGCTTATAAAGGGGGAAGTAAATCAAAAGCACCTATCTGGTTATGGCCGTGTCGTGAGAGAAGGGAATGAAGGTTGTTTAGATTAAACCCTTTCCTGTCCATAACATTGGCACGTGCAGAGATTGAGAATTTGAAAGGGGCCTGGAATGAATGTTTGATCTTGAGATGAGGGGCGCGATTCTCCCAAAACGGGAGAAATCGTAAGGCTGGCGTCAAACCCGGGCGGGTTTGACGCCAGCGCGCCCCTTCCCGACCGGGAACCGATTCTGGTCCCCGGTCGGGGCTAGCAGCCCGACGCCGTAAGCTCCGGCATCACGGGCTTAACGAATTTCGTTAAGCCCGCTTGCCGGAGTTAGCGCCAGCTGACGCGTCATATGACGTCAGCCGCGCATGCGCGGATTGGAAGACTCCAACCCGCGCATGCGCGGATGACGTCATCGCGTATTTGCGCGAAACCCGCGTATGCGCGGGCCGGGATGCCCCTCAGCCGCCCCGCGAATGGATACTGCGGGGCGGCGGAAGGAGAAATAGTGCGTGGGCATCGGGCCCGCTGCCCGCGATCGGTGCCCACCGATCGCGGGCCCATGGCACCCTTGGCACGGCCATGGTACTGCCGTGCCAATCGGTGCCATGGTTATAAAAAGCGAGTTGTTCCCGCCGTTTTTACGAACGGCCAGACCAGGTCTGTTTGCCGTTCGTAAAAACAGCGTAAAGGGCTGGGACTTCGGCCCATCTATCAGCTGTGAATCGCTGCCGGCCGTAAAAAAACGGCGGCAGCGATTCGTGTCGGGAGTTGGGCAGGGGGGGGGGAGAATAGCGGGAGGGCGGGAAAAATGTCGGGAAGGCCCTCCCGCTATTCTCTGACCCGTCGTGGTGGGCGGAGAATCGCGCCCGCGGGGTCTATTTCTAGAATTGTTTACTGTGGACAAATCTAACACTTTGGCACACAATGCTCGCTCACTGTGGAATAACCATGCACATGCTTCTTGCAACATTTTCAGAAAACAACACTTGCACAATCCAATTTCTCGACCAACAGCTTATCAGGTGAAATTAGAGAGCATTAATCTTTTCAGAATGTGACGCTGATTCATTTTTTTAAAGGAAACATCTAACGTTCAGCACTCCCAGTACTGCAAGCATACTAATTAGACTGAAGGATGTGAACTAACTGAGATGCGTTCTCTGCACCAAGGCTGCTCAAAGGAACTGAAACGAAGCATAACATCTACTTGCAACAAAAAAGTGAATTAAACTACAAGGGCAGATCAAACTTAAACATTTTTAGAAATGAAAAGGCCAATTACACCAGATGAAACAGAACAGCATGCAACAATAAAGAGAGTTACAGATTGAAGCAATTGGACCTTAAACATAAACCTGCATTGAACCATTGTCAAAAACTGGCAACCGAAAGTAAACAGTAATATAAAATAATGAAGCTGGTAATGAAGATGGGCAGATTTTGCTCTCAGGATTGATTGAAGTTTATGATTGAAATACATTGAACAGCGTGAAGTTGCTGTATTTGTCCATTAGATACAAGCTAAACGTGCAACAGAAAATAAAGTCTTGTAACTTCAAGTGTAAATACTCATTCAACAATGGCAATGAGCATTAATTACTATCAATGAATCTGTCTGACACTGAAAATTAACCATTGCAATTGTCGAGCATCATTTTCTCTGGTTTCAATTGTTGATGGAGATTTTTAAATTATCAAATTTTAGCTTCAAATTCCCAGGTGTGCACATCACCAAAAATCTGTCCTGGTCCACCCACGTCGACGCTACCACCAAGAAAGCACAACAGCGCCTTTACTGGCTCAGCAAACTAAAGAAATTCGGCATGTCCACACTGACTCTTACCAACTTTTACAGATGCAACATAGAAAGCATCCTACCTGGCTGCATCATAGCCTGGAAAGGCAATTGCTTGACCCAAGACAGCATGAAACTTCAGAGAGTCGTGAACATAGCCCAGTCCATCACACAAACCTGCCTCCCATCCATTGAGTCCATCTACACCTCCCCCTGCATGGGGAAAGCAGGCAGCATAATTAAAGACCCCTCCCACCCGGTTTACTCACTCTTCCAACTTCTTCCATCGGGCAGGAGATACAAAAGTTTGAGAACATGCATGACCAGATTCAAAAACAGCTTCTTCCTAAATGACCCTCTTATGGACTGACCTACACTCCTGTATGCTTCACCTGATGCCGGTGTCCATGTATTAACATTGTGTACCTTGTGTTGCCCTATTATGTATTTTATTTTATTATATTTTCATGTACTCAATGATCTGTTTGAGCTGCTCGCAGAAAAATACTTTTCACTGTACCTCGGCACATGTGACAATAAACAAATCCAATCCAATTTGACATTTTGAATTTTTTTTACTTTTCCTTTCTGTCTCCTTTTCTCACTTGTGATTTGTGATCTCAAAATAGATCCTCTGTCAAGTATTCAGGATTGTGTACTCTGCAAAGTTCAGCCTTTGACATAAATTATTTGTATCATATCACTCGCTGTTTCCTTATGCAATGCATTCTGGAACGTACAACCTACTTCTGTTCTTCTACCACTTCTAAAATTTTACGTTTGTATTTAAAATTTTAAACTTCAATAGAGATCCATTGAGACTTCCATATCATTCTCAGAGGGCTGTGAAATGTGCCAGTATCTTAACACCAATATTTTCCCAATGAATACAACATTCAGCCACTGTTTCTTTGACTGTGGTGAAGTCGATTTACATGAACATTAATATTTTATTGTTGTATAGCTTCACATTAAAACCCTCTAGCTAATATTTCAAAAGTAATAGTTCCGCAATCATTATTTATTCTTGTCAAGCGTCTTTGCAAACAACAATCATCCTCAGTATCGGGACAAAATGTGTGGACATTTCTAATTTTTTTGTATGACATCTTAACATCTTACCCACTCTGCTTACAGTTTTTACAAATGCCGAACACATTTCTCCATCTCTCTCTCTTATATCTGCTACTGCTCGTTCATCTCTGTTCCTATTGTCTTTTCCACACGACTAAATTTTCACATCCCACCTTGATTTCAAGTGTCATTGTAACTTTAGGCCAGTTAGTCCCGGGTCACTGTCCGTGTGGAGTTTGCACATTCTCCCACTGCGTGGGTTTTCACCCCCACAACACAAAGATATGCAGGTTAGTTGGATTGGCCACGTTAAATTGCCCCTTAATTGGAAAAAAAAATAATTGGGTACTTAGCATCTGATATGGGGAAATTGCTTGAATCCATTATTTCGGGAGGAAAAATCAGGATATTTAGAAAATAATAATGAATCAGACAGAGTCAATGTGGTATCGTGAAAAGAACATCAAGTTTAACTAATTTACTGGAATTCTTTGAGGAAGTAACAAACAAGGTGGATAAAGGGGAACCTGTGGATGTGGTATACTTGTATTTCCAAAAGGAATTTGGGAGACATTGGCGTAGTGATATTGTAACTGGATTGGAGAGATCCAGGGTATTGTTCTGAGGTTATCGGTACACATGATTACGGTGACTACACTCGATGAGTGTGACCAAATTAGCTATAGTCCAACCCAATACAGTCCAGTCCAAAGATATGCAGGCTCGGTGGATTGGCTATGCCATAATTGCCCCTAGGGTAGGGTTGTAGGAAAAGGGTGGGGGATTGTGCCCAGGTAGAATGGTCTTGTTTCGAAGGATCGGTGCAGACTCAATGGGCCAAACAGCCTTCTTCTGCAGTAGAGGGATTCTGATTCTCTAAACTTTCCCATTCTGGTTCAACCATCCCAAGAAAATATTAAATTTCAGCGATGTGGTTTGGGGAGCTCAGTAATGACCTTTATTTTCTGTGGATTGACCATAATACCATGCCATTAGATGAGGTGTCCTAAGAATTTTATGTAGGTCATTTTGAGGCCTGCTTCCTGGAGGGCCTCTTATACAACATGATCATGTTCCGCTCTTGTAGAGCAATGTGTGAGGTTGTCAGATGTCAGATAACACCTTGTTTGCCCTTGAGGATTGTTGACATGGTCTGTTGAAATATCTCAGAGGCAGAAAATAAATGCTGAAATGGAGGAAGGCAGAAATAAAATGTTGAAAAAAAGGCAGCTCATGCAAAATCGACCGAAGGGCATGATAGGGGTCATCAGCAGTCTAGATTCCTTGTTGAGATGTATTTACCAAAACCTGTTGTTGGTATCAGGCTTAGTGAAAATGATGATGTTGGCAAGCTTAGTCAAATAATCCTCTATCAACATCACCGGTGAACTTCCCTCCATTGTGCTTTATTAAGCTGTGTAAGGTGTGGGTGGCATGGTAGCACAGTGGTTAGCACTGTTGTTTCACAGCGCCAGGGTCCCAGGATAGATTCCCGGCTTGGGTCACTGTCAATGCGGAGTCGGCACATTCTCCCTGTGTCTACGTGGGTTCCCTCCGGGTGCTCCGGTTTCCTCCCACAACCAAAGATGTGCAGGTTAGGTGGATTGACCATGCTAAATTGCCCTGAGTGTCCAAAAAGGTTAGGTGGGGTTACTGGGTTACGGGGATAGAATGGAGGTGTGTGTGGGCTTAAGTAGGATGCTCTTTCCAAGGCCGGTGTAGACTCGATGGACCAAAAGGCCTCCTTCTGCACTGTAAATTCTATGATTCTATGATTCAAAGCCAGAAGTGGCCTCTGGGGTTGGCTAGACTTGGAACACCAACTGTTAGTTGTGTTACTAGGGAAATAATGCCCATGTGTAACATACGATAGTTCTTCCTTGTCCCTCAGTTTAACCCTCCTTGGGGTGAACAGGCACACTGGCATGGTGGCTGGAGCAAATAAATATGACATTTATTTTTCAGCTCCCCAACCCTGAAATAGGTTGTGGAAATTCCTGGTGGAATGTGACCCTGGTGTCCGATGGGAAAATCCTATTGACTTTCTGTACGATGCCGAATTATGCACATGTGCTCCTGTTAAGCAGGGAAAGGTTTTGCTTGCATCGCATATAGAGGGTCTTTAAGATCTGTTGTCTCTTGTAGTATTGGGTGTATTGATCTCTGTATATGTACATACATAAAGGGTTAATGTGTAGTCAGTACAGTCAGATGATCACTAGAGGGCAACACTAACAGGGGGTATAAATACAAGCTCAATCTGTTTTACCGCTCTCTTCGAGTGTATTGTGACTAGAGAACAGGGCCGGAATTCTCCGACCCCCCATCGGGTCGGAGAATCTCCGGGGGCCGGCGTCAATCCCGTCCCGCCGTCTCCCGAAGTCTCCGGCACCAGAGATTCGGCAGGGGCGGGATCCGCACCGCGCCGGTTGGTGCCCCCCCCTCCGCGGCGATTCTCTGGCCCGCGATGGGCTGAAGTCCCGCCGCTGCCATGCTTCACCCGCCGGCGTGGATCAAACCACCTACCTTACCGGCGGGACCAAGCGGCGCGGGCGGGCTTCGGGGTCCTGGGGGGGTTTCCTCCTGGTGCTCCGGTTTCCTCCCACAAGTCCCGAAAGACGTGCTGTTAAGTAATTTGGACATTCTGAATTTTTCCTCCGTGTACCCGAGCAGGCACCAGAATGTGGCGACAAGGGGCTTTCCACAGTAACTTCATTGCTGTGTTAATGTAAGCCTATTTGTGACAATAAAGATTATTATTGTATAACATTTAAATTTGAAAGAGATGCTAGGAAAACTGGAGAGCCCACAAAGTAATATATCATCATGGGCATTATCTGGTGGGGAACTTGAACTGGAGAGAATTTGGTTGCAGTTCCAGCATGAAAGAGTGATGCAGAAAAAAGAAATGGAGATGAAGCAAAAAAGAAATGCAGATGGAAATGTGGAGGCTGGAATTAGAGGGAGAGGAAAAAGCAAAAGAGAGAAACTTCCAGCTTAAGGCACTGGAAATTAGAGAGAAACAATCTTAGAACGGAACCCAGTTGTGATATGTTTAAATTTATATGGGCCCTCCCAAAATTCAAAGAGAAAGAGGTATAAACCTTTTTTAGAGGTTTTAAGAAAATAGTAACCCAAGTGGAGTGGCCAAGAGAAACGTGGACATAACCCACACAAAGTAAGTTGATGGGGAGGGAACAGGAAGTTTATGCTTCCCTGTCAGAGCATGTATCTAAGAATTATGATGAGGTAAAAACGTCTATTCAGGGTGCAGATGAATTGGTTCCTGAAGCATATCAGCAAAAGGTTCTCAATGAAAGCTAAGGTATTAGTGAATGGGATATGTCGAGATTATATCCCAGTTCCTTTGTATAAAGTACAACTGGAGTGTAATTTAGTGTCAGGTCCAGTACTGATTGGGATGGTTAAGAAATTCACAGTGGACAGCGTGGACTTTCTTTTGAGGGAATGATTTGGTGGAATAATTTCACCCATGGTTACAGAGAGTCCGAGGGAAGTACTGCAGACAGCAGATGAGATACTAATGGCAATGGAAGCTCATTGGGCATTAATATTCAAAGAAAGAAATGCTGGAAGATATTAATCACATATCAAATGAATCTGATTCTGCTGAAACTAATGAAATCATCCCTGCAAGAATGATTCCTCACATGATTTGTCAAAGATAAAATCTAACAGAGAACCAGATTCTGAGAACTCCAAGACTGAAAGTGATCCTAAGAAACAGGAGTACAAACCTAATAGTAATAACAGTGATGAAGAGTCAGACGAGACTTCTGAATCCGATTTTAGTTCTGATTATGAAGTAATGATAAACAACTACTATCAAACAGCAAAGTTTGAAGAGGAGTAAGTTGCTGGAATTTGATTTAATTGCTGCTTAACCTTCTGAATTCAAGGGTTTCACGGCGCCAGGGACCCGGGTTCGATTCTGGCCTTGGGTGGTTGTCTGTGTGGAATTTGCAAGTTTCCCCTCTGTCATCATACGTTTCCACCGGGTGCTCCCGATTCCTCCCACAGGGATGTGCACGTTAGGTGGAGTTACGGGGATGGGACAGGGAGTAGGCCTGCGTGGGGTGCTCTTTTGAAGGATCAAGCAGAATCGACGGGCTGAATGGCCTCCTTCTGCACTGTAGGGATTTTACGAAAGACAGACTATGCCAACCCTCCGAAAGAGCACTCCACTTGGGCCCACTCCCTCGCCCTATTCCCATAATCCAGCGCATTGATCATGGTCAATTCACCTAACCTGCACATCTTTGGATACTGAGGGGTAATTTAGCATGGTCAATCCACCTAACCTACATATCTTTGGACTGTGGGAGGAAACCAAAGCACCTAGAGGAAACCCATGAAGACATGAGGATGCAAACTCCACACAGTCACCCAAGGTTGGAATCGAACCCGGATCACTGGCGCTGTGAGGTAACAGTGCTGACCACTGTGCCTTGCCCATGCCACCAAGCATATATTGCTCTCTTTATCCTAAACAGACCCAACTGTCCTCATACTACTTGCTCACTATCATATTTTGATATAAGATTTTTGGATTAGTTATGTCTGATTAATGTGATTGACATTTCGGAGGCAATAACAAGGAGGGTCCATGAGAGGAGCGAGGTTGATGTTGTCTACATGTGTTTTCCAAGATCACATGACAAACTGGTCAGAAAAGAAAACGTCTGTGAAATGAAAGGGAACGAGGCAAGTGGATGCAACATTGATCCAGTGGTTGGAAGCATTGATTGATAGTGAAGCAGAAAGCTGGAGACTGTGGGAAGATATCAATGGATTGGTCAGATGGGTGGAAAAAGTGTCAAATAGAACTCAATCTGGAGAAATGTGAGTAAATGTGAGGTGATGGGCCGAATGGTCTCCTTCTGCACTGTGGGGATTCCCTGGGATTATAGGAAATACTTCAAGAGTACTTTGTTGGCATTTACTGAGGGCGAGGATGCTGACAAAATATTGGTTGAAGCGGAGATGTCAGATAAATGGTCAGCACAACATCGTGGGCCGAAGGGCCTGTACTGTGCTGCACTGCTCTATGCTCTATGTTCTATATAATGGCTGGGGTGAAGATTGATCAGCAGATTGTACCGGAAGTGATGGAGAGGGAGGGGGTGGTGGGACAGGGCAAGGAAATGTATAATTAAATGGTAGAATTCTGAGCAGCGTAAGCAAATAGAGGAACCATGGAGTGCCTGTCCATTGATCCCTGAATTCAGCAGAGCAGGGTGGTTAAGAAGGCATCGAGGATATTTTTCTTTAGTGGCCATGGCATAGACTAAAAGATCAGGGAGATTATGCCCCAGCTGTATAAAACTCCGGGCTGGGATGTTCCTTCCCCCCACCCCACATGGCATGCTTTCCAGGGTGGCGAGGTCCACCCATCCCGCCGATTTGTACGGTATTTTGCCGATGTGTACGGGATTCTCTGTTCCCACAGCTGGTCAATGGGGTTTCCCATTGTGGCCACTCCACACCCTCTGGAAACCCGTGGGTGTGGGTGCGCTACCAGCGAAACGTAGATCCCGCTGACGGAGAATCCCGCAGTTTCCTTTTCTGTGGAACAGAAGAAGCTGAGAAGAGATTTCATTGAGATGCATTAAGTTATGATCGAATGAGTGTCAAAGAAGGACCTATTTTCCTCAGCAGAGAATTGAAACAAGGAAGCACGGATACACAATAAATGACAAGAAGGGGAGAGAGGAGTTGAGATTTATTTTTAACTCAGAGGGTGGTGAAAATCTGGAATGCACTGTTTGAAAGATTACTAGAGGTAGAAACATTCATCAACATATTCGGTTGTGCACTTGAAGTTAGAATCAAATAGAATAGAAACCCTACAGTACAGAAGCATTGCCATTCGGCCCATTGAGTCTGCACCGAACCTTGGAAAAAACCTCCACCCTATCCCCTAACTCAGTAACCCCACCTAACCTTATTTTTTTGAAAATATTTTATTGAGGCATTTCTAATTTTAACATTCTAACATTTTAAACAACAGAGATCCAACACATGCAAAAATCCCACAATAACATACACAACACCCCCCAGCCCGAAACCCTAACTACCCAGACATTAGATTCCATGCCCTTATTCGTCACATTCATGCCTCCCCCTTGCCCCCCACCCTGCTGACGATCAATTCTCCTTTAAGAAGTCGATGAACCCCACCTCACCTTTTGACAGTAAGGGGCAATATAGCATGGCCAATCCATCTGACCTGCACATCTTTGGACTGTGGGAGGAAACAGGAGCACCTGGAGGAAACCCACGCAGACACGGGGAGAAAGTGCAAACTCCACACAGGCATTCACCCAAGGCTGGAATTGAACCCGGAACCCTGGAGCTGTCAGGCAGCAGTGCTAACCACTGTGCCACCATGCCACCCATAGTTGGAAGAGTTAGAAAGTGATTTTAGATGTGATAAGTTCTTATGTAGTCTGCACCCACATGAGGACTTGAATGGCTTAATTGTGTGCCATGCATTTCTACGATTCTGTGATTCTATAAAATTGAGGGTAATATATTGGTATGAAATGAGGATTGGTTAACAGATAGAAACAGCTAAAGAATAAGCAGGGCTTTTTTAGTTAGCAGGGTGTAGTCAATGCGGTACTGCAAGGATCGCTGATTGCGCCCCAGTTATTTACAATCTATCAATAATGCGTGCAATTTACCCGCCATGTCCTGCCGTAATCGTGATGGAACGCCTGTCAGTAGATCCCGGGATTCCTGACAGCCATTATGCCTTGCGAGATCTAACGAGATTGCGTGAGACATTGCAATCTGGATCCCACCAACAATGGGAGGACGCAGACTCGCATAGATAAAAGAACTTAAAAGCTCACCTAGCTATGCTGACTCCGGTCGAATGGCCACCCAATATCTTTCGGCCTTGCTGAGGAGACCTCAGCCGAGGGCCGATTAGTACTGGTCTCCACAAATGGAGACCAGACAGAATGGCACTTGAGTGGTGGGGTGGGGCTCTCAGATGATCAGGGTGGTTGACCTCTGGCCAGGCTGGAAACTTGACACACTGGTGCCACCCGGGCACCTTAGCCCTGCCAGTCTAGCACCCTAGAAGTGTCATCCTGGCACCATTGCATTGTCTCCTGGGTGTCACCTTGGCACTGCCAAGCTGTCCATAGGGCACTGCCAGGCTGGCAGTGTTAAGGTGCCAAGCTGGCATTTTGCCCGCACCAGGGGATGACCTGTTAGTATATAGTCGGGTGCTGTAAGATAGCAGGGTTGTTCCTGGTCCCACATACGCCGGGAATGATCCCTTGATTCCCGCCCAGAATATACTCTATTTTTTTTTTAGTTAAATCGCACCCAATGTGAATGAGGGGACTCTCGATAGTGGATCAAAGTTGACTCAGGATGTCACCATCAAGATTGAAAGATGACATTACTGAATAGACTGGCTGTAATATTTATACTTCTGTGCATGCAAACATTACATCAGTTCCTGCTAATGTGGATTGTTTAAGGATAACAATAACAAGGAACAAAGAAAAGTACAGCACAGGAAAGGGCCCTTCGGCCCTCCTGACCATGCGGCCCATCTAAACTAAAATCTTCTACACTTCCATGGTCCGTACCCCTCTGTTCCCATCTTATTCATGTATTTGTCAAGATGCCCCTTACTACCATTAAAGCAACAATAACAGAAGGTGTTCTCTCCTTCTTTTCAACAAACAAGCAAAGCCTAATCTGACTGGTTTGACTCACCTTTCATTGCTCCAGCCATCAACATTTCTCCCTTCCACAGAAAGAATCATAACCAATCTGCACAAATCACTGCATTTTCTTTTCACTGGTTACTGCCAACAGTTATACCATAGCAATGCTGTGAAAAGGAAGACAAGTTTAAATGAGTGCAGTGTCTGGACTAACGTCACCAAAGTACCAATTATGATTGTATTCAATTGACCTCTGCACTTTGTCTACGTGCATGTAATTTCGCAGAATTTTTGTCATGCACGCTGTGTAAAATTATAGGAGGCATTAGTGCAGAGAGATATTATGGCAGCTATAAGAGATAGGATTTATTTAAATTTATTCCAGTATTTAATCTGGCTTGACAGGGTAAATAAAGACATGTAGCAAATTGCATGTTTAAAATTAAAAATGGGGATGTGATTAAATATCAACTCACTAGGTGGAAATAAAATTTGAGGGTGAAAAGACTGAGGTTTAAGCTACAGTTTTATATCACCAGCCGCTAATGAAATCTTCAGGCAGATTTTACAATCCTCTGGAGAATATGAGGCGATCCAAATTCTCATTTTACCTTATTAGACTCGTTTATTGCTGGGACATGTTTACTGAAGTGTGTAAAATTCTGTGAGACGAGTAGAAAAGATGCAATCTATTTTTAGTGGCTTTGAGGTAAATTTCAAGGGTCCATGAGGGTAAATTGTTATTAGATTAACAATAACTCAAGTAGTCCTAACTGCAGATATATCACAGAAAAGCAGTTATCCAGTTATTTCTATATGCCACCAAATATGGCATAAATGAGGGACAGTGAATTATTTCTTGATAATTCAGTGTTAAATGCAATTCAAGCACATGGACTGCATAAAGGTTAGGAAAATAAATCCTTTATTCCATTGGCATCAATTTTTTAGAATATTATGGGCGCCAAGTGGTTAGCACAGTTGCTTCACAGCGCCAGGGTCCCAGGTTCAAATCCTGGCTTGGGTCACTGTCTGTGCGGAGTCCGCACGTTCTCCCTGCGTCTGTGTGAGTTTCCTGCGGGTGCTCCAGTTTCCTCCCACAAGTCCCGAAAGACGTGTGAATTGGACATTATGAATTCCCCCTCAGTGTACCCGAACAATGGCTGGAGTGTGGTGACTGGGGGATTCTCACAGTAACTTCATTACAGTGTTAATGTAAGCCTACTTGTGACAATAGTAAAGAATATTATTATTGTTGTTAGAATGGACAAGTTTAAGTCACAGAAACAAACTATTTTCAATAGACCTTCGCAGCTTACACTTCAGATCCATCAGGATACCACAAAGAGCTTAACTCATGATCCCTGATCAGCTGTGTAGTAGAGTTCAGTTAGGGAGGCTCCTATTAATTCCACATATCCTGTGAGACTACCTGGCCATTCAGTCCTGAATGGAACCTTCCATTCTCAGGCTCAGGAATGCTCCATATACTGCAGTCCACCCTCCGGGCTGCAGATTCTGCTCCCAGCCTGCCTTCGACCCCGCTTATTGCTCCAAGGCTGGCTCATAGGGCCAACCAATTCCACTGCATGGTGTCCTCCAAATCCACCAACCTTTTTTTTACATTCAATTCTGCGATGTGGGTGTCGCTGGTTCGGCCAGTATTTATTGCCCATCACTAGTTGCCTTTCAGAAGGTGGTGGTGAGTTGCCTTCTTGAACCACTGCAGTCCCTGAGATGTAGGTACATCCACAGTGCTGTTTGTGAGGGTGTTCTAGGATTTTGCCTCAGCACCAGTAAAGGAAATGTTAATTTCCAAGTCGGGGTGATGAGTCACTTGGAAGGGAACTTCCAGGTGGTGGGGTTCCCAGCTCTCTGCTGCTCTTGTCCTTCTAGATGGTAGTTGTCGTGGGATTGGAAGGTGCTGCCTCAGGAAGCTCTGCTGGTGGGAATCCAGCACCCCTGAGAGTTTACCCCACAGTGTGCAGGGCCTGCCATCCGTCCCCGTGCCAAAGTCAAAAGTTAGGATGTTAAGATCCAGCGCACCTCCCCAACTATATGAGAAGAATTATCAAGAGAAACTGAATCTGGAATAACAACAGATCATGGAGCAGGAGAGAACACCTTCTGTTATTGTTGCTTTAATGGTAGTAAGGGGCATCTTGACAAATATATGAATAGGATGAGAACAGAGGGGTACCGACCACGGAAGTGTAGAAGATTTTAGTTTAGGCGGGCCGCATGGTCAGCGCAGGCTTGAAGGGCCGAAGGGCCCTTTCCTGTGCTGTACTTTTCTTTGTTCCTTGTTAATGTTATCCTGAAACAATCCACATTAGCAGGATAATCAACATGATAGAGACATGCCTTTGGGCAGTACCTTCATAAGGCCCAAAAACTTTGATTCCTATTTTGAATTGATGAAAACTGTGAAATATTTTAGAAAGGATGTATATGTCATGGATCATTGAAGGTGGCAGGACAGGTGGAGAGAGCAGTTAATAAAACATAGTGTTCTGGGCTTTATTAATGGGAGCATGAATACAAGAGCAAGGAGGTTAAGCTGAACTCATGTGAGACACTAGTTATACCTCAGCTGGAATATTGTGCACAGTTCTCGGTGCCACACGATTGGAAGAATGTGACCGCATTGGAGTGAGCGCTGAAGAGGTTTACAGGAATGGTTCCAGCGATAAGAAACTTCAGTCATGAGGAGAGATTGTAGAGGGTGAGGCTGAGCTCCTTGGAGAGAAAAAGGCGAAGAGTAGATTTGATGGAGGATGCGTTCGAAACCACGAGGGGACTGGACAGAGCAGATAGGGAGAAACTGTCCTCGCTCGGAAATGGATCAAGAACGAGAGGGCACAGATTGAAAGTGATTTTCAAATGAAGCCAATGTGAGAATAAACGTTTTCGCGCAACGAGTGGTTCTGTTCCGGAATACACTGTGGTGGAGGCAGGTTCAATTCAGGCATTCAAGAGGGCATTAGATGATTACTTAAATTGAAACAAAGTGCAGAGATACAGGGAAAAGGCAGAAGAATAGCACAAAATCATGATGCTCTTTTGAAGAGCTGGTGCATGCATGATGGGCCAAATGGCCCCATTCTGCATCGCAACAATTCTGCGATTCTGGGATGTAGGCTGGAATTCTCCAGCTGTTCACTGGTGGGTGGGATTCTCTGGTCCCGCTGGCAGTGCACCCCCACCCACAGGTTTCCCAACGGCGTGGGGTGGCTTGAATGGGAATTTCCATTAACAGCGACGGTAACAGAGAATCCTGCTGCCAGTTAACAGCGCGCCGCCTCCCGCTGCCGAGAAACATGCGGCTGAGGGATGGGAGAATCCAGCCAGTAGCTTTTTCAGCAAGGGTTTGTTAGGCTATACATCATTTGGTGTTCTCAATAGCACCTTCCTCTGTTTAAACTAAAAATCATTCAGTAACACTCATCTAAAATGAAACAATGATAGTCAAAGACATTTTTAAGATGTCCAGCCATTTTATTGCTGTTCCTAAGGATCGAGGTTAGCTGTGCCAACTCTTCCAACTTGCCCATTATTTTAGATACCTTGGGCGAAATTCTCCGCCCCCCAGGCCTCTCCCGCCGCCGAGATTTGAACCACCTCTGGAACGGCAGGATCCGCGGCGCGAGCGGGCCCTGGGGTCCTGGGGGGGGCGGGGGGCGATCGAACCCCGAGGGTGCCCCCACGATGGCCTGGCCCGCGATCGGGGCCCCCCGCTCAGACTCCGGGCCAGTGCCCTGGGTGCACTATTTCTCCTTCCGCGGCCGCCATGGCGGAAGCGGAAGAGAACCCCACATCGCGCATGCGCCGGCAGTGACGTCAGCGGCCAGCTGGCCGCTGACGTCACTGCCAGCACATGCGCGGACCGGCAAAAACCTTTCGGCCAGCCCTGCTGCCGGGGGCGCCGGTTTTTTGCGCCAGTCTTCTGGTGCCAACCGCTCCGGCGCGGGGCTGGCCCCCAAATGTGGGGAGAAGTCCCCACCTTTGGGGAGGCCCGACTCCTGAGTGGTTGGCGCTACTCCGGGACCCTCCATCACGCCGGGTAGGGGAGAATGCCGCCCCTGGTAGCAATAATTTGCATTAGCATAGTGCGCTTTTAACATGGAAACGAATGAGGTGGGAGTCGCAGTTTTTTTCAGGCTTATTTTACAGTCCCCAGGAAAACATGTGATGATCCAAACTCTCATCTCAAACGGAGTTTAACACAAGAAAAGAGAAAAAATATTGAAGTTGGAAAAAGTTGCCAAGTTATAGAGGAAGAGATTGGGGGTGACTGGGTTATTGCTTGAAAGGTGGGTTTTGAGAATGTTTATATAGATGGGAGGCTTCGAGGAGAGGTTTCAACAGGGATTTTCCACCCTCATTCATGGCAGGCGAAATGGTGGGTGGGAGCATAAAATATAGTGCAATCGCAATAATTGGTGTAAAACCAGCTGGTGATTGTCTGCTCCACTCGTCAATGTTTGGCAGCGTTTCCCAACACGGCACATTGGGAACATCATTTTAATACATTTCCATCCCATTTTAAGCCCTGCTTGCCGGAATCATCGCCCCCATGAGGGCAGCACGGTAGCATCGTGGATAGCACAATGGCTTCAACCTGGGTCCCAGGTTCGATTCCGGCTTGGGTGGGGAGTCTGTGCATCCTCCCTGTGTGTGCGTGGGTTTCCTCCCACAGTCCAAAGATGTGCAGGTTAGGTGGATTGGCCATGATAAATTGCCCTTAGTGTCCAAAATTGCCCTTAGTGTTGGGTTGGGTTATTGGGATAGGGGTGAGGTGCTGACCTTGGGTAGGGTGCTCTTTTCAAGGGCCGGTGCAGACTCGATGGGTCGAATGGCCTCCTTCTGCACTGTAAATTCTATGATCTATGACCACCGTGCTGAATCTTTAGGTCAGTTACACTGACATGCCTCACAAATGGTATTTAAATGGAATGCACTTGGGAACCTGCATTTTGCCCATGTTTGAGCTTCGTGCAGCATTTGCGATCATCAGCACCAGACTTCTCATGCAGCACCATATCACTTTCAGGGGGTCTCACAGGACAGGGGGAAGAATTTTGATGTGCTCCAGCACTATAGCTGGACTGGGGAAGGGGGATTATCTCAGCGTGTGTGTGTGTGTGTGAGTGGGGTACATGTTTAACTGTGCAATTGGCTTCAGGATGGGGAGGGGTGAGGTGCACACAGGTCATTGGAACCTCCACCTCAGAATGCTCAGGGAATACCAAACAGATATCCACCACAAAAGCAATGGGATGCCAACATGGGGGAGCTGCTAAGGAGGTGAACCTTGAAGGGGATGAGGGTGACGAGGTTGAAGGATCTGAGGCTGCAGATGAAGAAAGCGTATCATGGGCCGGAGCCGGATGAAGCAGGTATGCTAGTGAAGGCCTCATGGCCACGAGAGTTCAGGAGGAGGATGGGATGCTGGCCGGCATTTATCCTCACCTTAATATGGATGTGCAGCACCTGAGGATGACTATGTTCAACCAGTTGGCTGCCAGATATTAAAATGCCTCCTCTTTAACACGGACATAGCGCCCTCATAGCCAACCCTGGTCCATGCGACTGAAAATGCTTAGATACCAAGAGTCATGAGTTAGCTCCCAAGGTCATGTGTTGTATCTAATGGGGAGCACATTTCAACTTCACTTCATCCTTGTTCTTATCCCATTGCTCCCCTCAGCATTGCTCATTTAGGCTGGTTTCGCTCAGTGGGCTAGATAGCTGGTTTGTGATGCAGAACAAGGCCAGCAGCACGGATTCAATTTCTGTACCAGCTTCCTCAAACAGGTGCCAGAATGTGGCGACTAGGGGCTTTTCACAGTAAATTCATACTTGCGACAATAAAAGGTTATTATTATTATTGAAGCAATGGCATGTGCATCCAGAGAATGTTAAAAGGCTCCACTGCCCACCAGGATGAGCATTTGGAATTGCAATCACTCATCTCAGCCAGCATACATGCGAGGGGACACACAGTGCTGCATTCCTATTTTGTGACAAGGGTATTGTGCCTGCGATACAGACAACAGGGGAGAGGCGGTCACGGCCAGAACACAAATTTAGGCAAGAGTGGTTAATTTCTATCACCTTGAAGTGGCAAGGTGCTTTGACTTGTTGGTGAGCTGAGTAGTTGTAGACAGGAACGCACATGAGCTTTGAGTATGCGACATAGCACGGAGGCCTTGGTAGATGACAGAGAGTACATGTAGTTTCCGGATATATGACCATTCTCCATGCGTTATCGCATCCCTCCTTTTCACTACACATAGAACATAGAACAGTACAGCACAGAACAGGCCCTTCGGCCCTCGATGTTGTGCCGAGCAATGATCACCCTACTTAAACCCACGTAACCCGTATACCCGTAACCCAACAATCCCCCCATTAACCTTACACTACGGGCAATTTAGCATGGCCAATCCACCTAACCCGCACATCTTTGGACTGTGGGAGGAAACCGGAGCACCCGGAGGAAACCCACGCACACACAGGGAGGACGTGCAGACTCCGCACAGACAGTGACCCAGCCGGGAATCGAACCTGGGACCCTGGAGCTGTGAAGCATTGATGCTAACCACCATGCTACCGTGAGGCCTTCATCTTTCAAACATGCAGACAAGATGGAACAACATCTATGCCTCCATGTTACACATGATGTGGAGATGCCGGCGTTGGACTGGGGTGAGCACAGTATGAGGTCTTACAACACCAGGTTAAAGTCCAACAGGTTTTTTTCAAATCACTAGCTTTCAGAGCACTGCCCCTTCCTCAGGTGAATGGTCCATGCAACTGAAAAATGAATGGACTGCTCCTTGCATTGCTTCTTCCTCATTCAAAAGGGGTGAGGGCAGAAGTGTGGGAAATTGGTCAGACACAATTGAGAGCTCTGTGAACTTCACTGGGGGAAATCCTCAGTTGAGGGTAAAGGAAGAAATGGCAGAAGTGGCGTTGTGAAATGTAGCATCATCAGACAAGATGCAATGGAGACTGAGAAACTGGCAGAATGGAATGGAGTCCTTATAGGAAGCAGGGTATGGGAAAGTATAGGTGAGATAACTGCCTGAGTTGGCGGGCTTGCAATGAAAATCAGTAGACAGTCTATTCTCAAAAATGGAAACAGGGGACTCAAGGAAGGGAAGGCAGGTGGACCTTGTTAAGATGAGAGAAGGGTGGAAATTGGAAGCAAAATTGATGAATTGTTCCAGTTCCAGATGGCAACAGGAACTTGCACCAATACCAATAGGGCAGCACGGTAGCATGGTGGTTAGCATAAATGCTTCACAGCTCCAGGGTCCCAGGTTCGGTTCCCGGCTGGGTCACTGTCTGTGCGGAGCCTGCACGTCCTCCCCGTGTGTGCGTGGGTTTCCTCCGGGTGCTCCGGCTTCCTCCCACAGTCCAAAGATGTGCGGGTTAGGTGGATTGGCCATGCTAAATTGCCCGTAGTGTCCTAAAAAAAGTAAGGTTAAGGTTAAGGGGGTTGTTGGGTTACGGGTATAGGGTGGATACGTGGGTTTGAGTAGGGTGATCATTTGCGCGGCACAGCATCGAGGGCCGAAGGGCCTGTTCTGTGCTGTACTGTTCTATGTTAATACCGTCATCAATGAATTGTAAAAATAGTTGTGTTAGGAGGCCTGAGACTGGAACAAGGAATGTTCCACATACCCAACAAAAAGACAGGTGTAACTCAGGCACTTGTAAGTGTGGTCAACCACTGTTACACCTATATTAGGTGATGTAAGGTAGGACCTGTACAACAGGTCCGCCAATAGTCCCTGCCTGCTGGCTCCGCCCAGTAGGCGGAGTATAAATATGTGTGTCCTTCATTCAGCAGTCATTTCGCCAGCTGCTGTGGGAGGCCACACATCTTAGAGCAATAAAGCCACAGTTGTATCCAACTCTAGTCTTTGTACAATTGATCGTGCATCAATTTATTGCTCTTAGATTTTCTAAAAGATGGACCTCCGAATCAAACCGGATCGCCTGCAGCTGGATCCACAATCAAGCGACGCCAAAAAGGACTTCAATCACTGGCTAGCTTGCTTTGAGGCGTATATCAACTCAGCAACCACCCCTGTTCCGGAAGCTCAGAAGATACAGATCCTGTACTCAAGGTTGAGCTCCAATGTATTTCCGCGGATCCATGGCGCCCCGAACTACGCCAAAGCCATGGCACTCCTCAAAGAAAACTACGCACAGAAAACAAACACGCTCTTCGCCAGGCACGTACTTGCCACTCGCTCTCAACTCCCTGGTGAGTCCAAAGAAGACTTCTGGTGGGCCGTAATCCCACTTGTCCGGGACTGTGACTGCCAGGCCATCACGGCCACCGAACATTCCAACCTTCTTATGCGGGTCGCGTTCGTAACGGGGATTAGGTCGGACCTCATACGCCAAAGACTGTTAGAAGGGGCTACGCTCGACCTAGCTGAAACAAAGAAACTAGCGCTCTCCATGACAGTTGCCTCACGTAACATCCAGGCCTACCCCACCAGCCGTGTGGCCCACCCCTCCTACCCCTTGTGGACCCCACAGATGGCCACCCCAGTGGGGGCCTTACCTAGCCAGTATGCCTGCGCCACATGCCAGCCCGTGCACCCCAGGGGTCCCCGATGTTACTTCTGCAGCCAGCAGAAGCACCCTCGCCAACGCTGCCAGGCCCGCGCTGCCCTTAGCAAGGCTTGCAGCAATAAGGGGCACTTCGCCGCAGTATGCCAGGCCCACGCAGTCGGCGCTAATGCCCCCACCCCTCTGCTCTACACACAATGGGAGACGCCATCTTCCTCTTCCCGGAACACGCGCGGCCAGTGGGCGCCGCCATCTTCACCTCCCGGGGCCATGCGCGGCCAATGGGCACCGCCATCTTCTCCCCCCCAGTCCACGTGTGGCTCATGGGCGCCACCATCTTGTCCAACCCCCGCAACGTGCAGTCCATGGGCGCTGCCATTTTGCCCCCTGCAGGAACTTCAGGCGCTGCCATCTTCACTCCCCCACGGGACATGGACACCGACAGCATTCCAGGACCTGGGCCCCCCAGGCTCCCCATCATCCAATGTCAGCGGCGACTGATCACGACTCGCCTCAGTAACGATCGACCAGTCTCGTCCGCACAACCTGGCCACCGCATCGACCAGTGTGAAAATCAACGGCCACGTGTCCTCCTGCTTGCTGGACTCCGGGAGCAACGAAAGTTTCATACACCTGGATACGGTAAGGCGCTGCTCCCTCGCGGTCCAGCCCGCCAACCAAAGAATCTCCCTGGCCTCCGGATCCCATTCCGTCGCGATCCGGGGGTTCTGCACAGTCACACTCACGGTCCAGGGCGTAGAATTCAGCGGCTTCTGCCTCTAGCCCTCCGTAACCTCGGCGCTGCCCTGCTCCTAGGCCTGGACTTCCAGTGCAATCTCCAGAGCCTGTGAAGCACAGTTGCTTCACAGCTCCAGGTTCATAGGTTCAATTCCCAGCTTGAGTCATTGTCTGTGTGGAGTCTGCACGTTCTCCCTGTGTCTGATTGAGTTTCCTCCGGGTGCTCCGGTTTCCTCCCACAGTCCAAAGATGTGCAGGTTAGGTGGACTGGCCATGATAAATTGCCCTTAGTGTCCAATAAGGTTAGGTGGGGTTAATGGGTTATGCGGATAGGGTGGAGGTGTGGGCTTCAGTGGGGATGCTCTTTCCAAGGGCCGGGCAGACTCGATGGCCAAATGGCCTCCTTCTGCACTGTAACTTCTATGATTCTATGATTCCCACTCCCCCTCCGCAATCATGGCACCCAGTCCACGTTTGTCAATACTTGTCGATATTCACGTCTGCTAGACGTCTGTCTGTGAGGAGCAGAACATTGAGGAAGGGCAGAGCATACTGTGTCGAAACCGCTACTCATATTGAAATGCATGCAAATACCGGTTTTGCATGCTGCCACCGGCATGGGGTGCAAACCTCATCAGTGAGGGGCCGGACCATTGCGGCCACAAATGGCATCAGGCACAAACCTTGATTTTGGCCGACCGCCCGATTCTCTGCCCACTCTCAGTTCGTGTTTGTGGCATTGCAAGGGGGACAATTCCGCTCATATTTTATGTTTCCAGCACTAATGTTATTAAAAGCCTGGGTTAAGTATATATTTCTTCCATTAATATTATCTCAGAACCTCAGTTAAGGTATCCAAATTACATGTCTGCTAATATTGTAATTAGGAGTCGTAAAAGCTGAGGTCATGTTTGATTCCGACCACTACAGATAAAGAGTACAGATAAAGGGTAGCCATGATGTGGAGATGCCGGCATTGGACTGGGGTTGGCACAGTAAGAATTCTTACAACAGCAGGTTAAAGTCCAACAGGTTTGTTTCAAATCATTAGCTTTCGGAGCGCAGATCCTTCCTCAGGTGAATGAAGCTGTGGGTTCCAAAAACATATATATATAGACAAAGTCAATGATGCAAGATGATACTTTGAATTTGAGTCTTTGTAGGTAATTAAGTCTTTACAGGGCCAGACGGAGCGACTGAAGAGAGGGATGATCACAGGTTAAAGAGGTGTGAATTGTGTCAAGCCAGGACAGTTGGTAGGATTTTGCAAGCCCAGGCCAGATGGTGGGAGGTGAATGTCATGAATCATGAATCCAAGGTCCCATACATGAGTACGGCCTCAACTGGGACCTTGGATTCATGTCGCATTACATTCATGGTTGCTGGAGATTCCCTGGATAGTCGATCATTTATGAGGGATTTGATGTAGTCCTAGCTAAGCAGGTGATGGAACATCACAGTTGGATACAGATGATGTAATTAATGGGAGGAGCCAGGTCTGTCTGTAGTTTTGCAGACTGCTAGAAGCTTTTAAGTTGACCAGCAGTTTTTCCAAATGTCAGGTTCAGCAGGAGCTTCTGATAAGACAGAAGTATTTTCAGGTTGTTCTTGAAAGGTTCTCCCTCCAAAACATTTCCACACACATAAGCAGGTAATCTATTTGGTAATTTTATTTATAATTGGCATTTGAACTATGTTGGGTTTTATCAATTGGAGTTAATGGCAAGGAGATACTGTCTAAGAACTACTCAAATGATAATTATTAACTATATTCTTTGATGTCAATGTGGTTAATTCTGTGTTTAAATTGAAGTTTGTTTTGACATAAACGATACTTATTCGTCAGTCATTACTGCTGGGGTGAAGTACCATTTCCTCACAGTTGGGTATGGTCTAGGATATTAACACCACTGACTGTCTTGATGAGAAATGGAAGTGTAGAGGGATTGGATGTTCAAGGTGAATAGAATGTGGTTTGGATCAGGAAACTGGAAAATGTTGAAATGGTGAAGGGCATCAGAAGAATCCAAATGTAGGTTTGAAAACACTGTACAAGGGTCGAATACAAGAGGCAATACAGGATGAAATAAGTTCAGTGGGATAGGAATGAGCTGAAACAATGGGCCTACAAAGAGAGTCCAATTTGTTGATATTGGGAAGGAGGGAGAAACAAGCTATTCACGTTGGGGTGTATAAGGTGGGAAACAGTGGACAAAAATTCTCCAGACGGTCAGTGCCAGACTGAGGTCAGTGAAGACCTGGAGACCATGGTTTCATGTTTGGTAGTGGGGTCATGGTCCAGGAAGAGGTAGGAAGATGTGTCCAAGTGTTGGTGCCCAGCCTCCACAAAGTGGAGGTCAGTATGTCAGACAGCAACAGGACTACCCTTGTCAGCAGATTTGATAATAAACTCATAGTTAAATATAAGAGGATAGAATCCAACACGGCTAGAGGGAGACACCTGAGAGTGGATGCGAGGAGCAGAGAAATTAAGATGGCTAATGTTGCTCTGACAGTTCCCAATGGAAAGACCAAGATCCGGGAAGAGGCCAGAGGGTGGGGTCCAGTTGGAGTAAGAGTATTGGAGGCAGCTGAATGGTGGTGGTGGAGGGTTAGGGTGAGAATGGAGGCAAAGGCAAAGGAAAAAGAGTTCAATATCGTGCCGAGCCTGAAATTCATTGAGGTGAGGTCATAAAGGGTAAATCTGAGTCTTTTGCTGAACACCGAGTGATTAGCGCAAGCAAAGGAATCAGAAAGGAAGGAAAAGTAGTTCTAAAGAAGATTCCTACTGTATTTGAAACATTGGGCACGATTTCTCCACACGTTGCACCCACCACTGGATGTTATGCCGGATGAATAGGGTGGGCTGCAGCATTTCCTCCTCCCTGACGGTGCCTGTAGGGCCCTGGATAACTCCATTAGACTAAGAGGCAGCTGGAGTGGCCTCCAGAGGACTTTAAGTCATCTGGCTCTACCTGTCCTGGAGGCTCACCATTGTCTGCACCATAATGTCAACAGGTTCAGGGATGGTCCTCAGTGAATCAGCCACACTCTGGAGTGCCACGGCAATCTCCACTTGTGTGTATGTCCCTCCTTGACTGGGACATGATGTTGAGGCTCTCAGCAATGGTCGCCACAGACTAAGCAATATCTTCGACACGACCAATCAAGGTGCGGACGTCGTGCTCCAGGCTTTTCACTGCGGTTGCCACACTAGCAGTGTTGGCCAGCGTGCCATGCAATGTTGGCACCATCTCCTTGGCACGAAGGCTTTGGGACTCCTCCAATCTGCTTTTCAGTCTCTTGAATGTCGCTGGCACATCCCTCCTGAATGTCACGGCTGTGTTCTATCATCAGCATCAGGTCTGGGAGAACCTTGTCCAGCGGCCCAACAACTCGCTGCGAGTCCTGAGATCCAGCAGTCCTCCAACTGCTGTCTTGCTTGGGTGTTCCTGTCTCCACCTGTTGTGCATCAGCAGCTGTGTGGTGCTCACCAGTTAGTGCCGACAAAACATGTCTTCTAATGTTGCTCACCGAGGTGTGTGTCGTGTGATCTGGTGAAAGGTACGGATGATAGCTGTGGAGCATTGCCGGGATTCTCCTCGGAGCTTTCCTCTGAGGTGTTCTCTTGAATGGCTGGCAGGGTACGACTCTGAATGACCCGGCCTCATCAGATGGTGATCCTGCAAGACAATGGACATGTGGTCAGTGAAAGTGACGGATCATTTTGTGGGACATCAATAACTCACTTGAGACAGGGCATCTGCATGTAGGGATAGTGGATTCTCACTTCTCTGTCGCAGTTCGACCTATCAATCACTACTGTCTCCACAGGCAAACTCACGGTCCCTATGGTCCGTTCCTCGTAGAGGGTGTGGACTCAGATCTCTAGCATCCTGCCCCCGCCCCCCCATCTTTCCCCTCCATCATTATGGGTTATCCTCACCTGTAGGGGCAAAGAGAGAGCATGTGAGCCACACGCTTGAGGGGTCAGGGTGGCATATATCAGGTGGCATGTGTGGGCAACGTGCAGGAGTTGTGATGGTGAGTGCCGGAGTTCTGAGGAACAAGCTTCGAGGTCAGATGTTGGGAGGGTGCGAGGTTTCAGCCAGTGGATTGGTGGGGTGGGGTGGTGGGGGGAAGGGAGGTCGTTGGGGTGGAAAATTGAAGGGAGGCAGGCGGAACTTATGCCAGGAAAGAGGTGACGACTTACTCTTGCAATGAGTAAGAGGTCATTCATCGTCTTCCTCCTAGTCATTCTGTCCACACTCACTGCAGCTGCCACTGCCTCTCAGGAGGCATCGCTAATTCCCCCCTGTTGCTGGTTCTCTGAGTCTCTCGGGGTAACAGGTGTGATGATATGCATAAAGTGATTCTGTATGTAGTATTATTCACGACCTCCAACCAGCAGGTGGTAGTGTAAGTCCACCATGTAGCTCTGTGCCTCGGGGCAGTTGGGAGTAAGTCGTGTGGGAGGATAGATGTATTTTGCAGTAGCTCTATAATAGTTAGTGTTAGTAGTTTGTTATTTATTTATTCCAGTTATCTTTACCACGCAGTTGTTTCTTAATAAATTATTTATACTAATGTTCTGTAGTGCATCATTCATATCGGCCAGTCTACAAAACATGACAACAGGGTGTCCCGCCTCTCAATCCCGTCTCTCATCCACAGCATCGAGAAGCCTGGCCAGATTTGCATCACCAAAGTGAGGAGCAGGTCTCTGTGATGCTATCGTCGTTAGTGACTGGGAGTGAGTGATGAGGTGAGCAGCTGAGGCGTGAGTCAGGTGAATCAGATGGCAAGGGAGTCGCGCATGGCAAGATTCATTTGGGGGCTTAAATGGGTGAAGTGCGGGTGAATATAGGCTGTGATATTACCAAAAAAGCTAACCCGAATCATCCTGCCAAACCCGCCCAAAATGATTGGGCTTGTTTGGATTGTTTCTCTGTCCACCAATGCTGTCAGACCTGCTGAGATTTTCCAGCATGTTCTGTTTTTAAGCACAGGATAAAAAAGTGGTGTGTTAACCATGGTTGACTTGGGAGCACTCCTTCTTTAAGTCCGTTGGTTGTGGATTCAAGTTACGCATGATGATTGAACACAAAATTCAAGGCAGACATACCAGCAAATTACTGAAGGAGTGCTGCACTGCCAGAGGTGCCATCTTTCAGATGAGATGTTAATCTGAGGCTCTGTCTGTCTTTCAGGTGGTCATAAAAGGTCCAATGGCACTATTCCAAATGAATATTCCAAACGTGAGTCATCTTCAGTGTCCTGGCCGATATTTGTTCCTCAATAAGCATAAAAAAAGATTGTTTATTTGGTCATTATCTGTTTATGGGACTTCACTCTCCACACGTTGTCTGCTGTATTTCCAACACCACAACGAAAGACAGACAGAGCCTCAGATTAACATCTCATCTGAAAGATGGCACCTCTGGCAGTGCAGCACTCCTTCAGTAATTTGCTGGTATGTCTGCCTTGAATTTTGTGTTCAATCATCATGCGTAACTTGAATCCACAACCAACTGACTTAAAGAAGGAGTGCTCCCAAGTCAACCATGGTTAACACACCACTTTTTTATCCGGTGATAAAAACAGAACATGCTGGTAAATCTCAGCAGGTCTGACAGCATTGGTGGACAGAGAAACAGAGTCAATTCTGTTGATCCACCCAAAAAATGACAAGTGTCATTTTGGGCGGGTTTGGCAGGATGATTCGGGTTAGCTTTTTTGGTAATATCGCAGCCTCAATTCACCCGCACTTCACCCATTTAAGCCCCCAAATGAATCTTGCCATGCGCGACTCCCTTGCCATCTGATTCACCTGACTCACGCCTCAGCTGCTCACCTCATCACTCACTCCCAGTCACTAATGACGATAGCATCACAGAGACCTGCCCCTCACTTTGGTGATGCAAATCTGGCCAGGCTTCTCGATGCTGTGGATGAGAGACAGGATTGAGAGGTGGGACACCCTGTTGTCATGTTTTGTAGACTGGCCGATATGAAAGATGCACTGCATCATTAGATGCAAGTAGATCGGGATCGGGATTGAAGGCACTAGCAACAGCGCCACTCTCGATGGCCCAAGGGAAATACTCAAGGAGTCCGGTAATAATAGCTTCATTGATAATTTGGAGGTGGTTTCGCCAACACTTCGGGTTGGGGGCAGGATCAAGGGAAATGCTGATTCAGAGGAACCACAAATTTGAGCCAGGGAAGTGGGATGGACATTTTCGGAAATGGGAGGAGAAGGGGATTAAGACACTAAAAGATTTGTTTCTTGGGGGTCAGTTTGCAGGATTGAAGGAGCTGGAAGCGAAGTATGGACAGGAGCAGGAGGAAATGTTTCGATACATGCAGGTTCGAGATTTTGCCAGCAAGGAGAAACAGAGCTTTCCGATGGAGCCGGCCTCCACATTACTGGAGGAGGTACTGATGACAGGGCGACTGGAGAAAGGGGTAGTGTTGGTGGTTTACGGAGCTATTTTGGAAGAGAAGGCACCACTGGAAGGGATCAAGGCAAAGTGGGAGGAAGAGTTGGGAGAGGGTATGGAGGTAGGGTACTGGTGTGAGGTGCTCCGGAGAGTGAACGCCTCTACCTCGTGTGCGATGTTGGGGCTGATACAGCTGAAGGTGGTATATAGAACACACTTGACTAGGGCGAGGATGAACCAATTCTTTGAAGGGGTAGAAGATCTGTGTGAACGCTGCGGGGTGGGCCCCGCAAATCACGTTCATATGTTTTAGCCCAAAGCTGTCCAAAGCTGGAGAATTGCTGGAAGGAGGTTTTTACGGTAATCTCTAAAGTGGTGCACGTGAAACTGGACGCGGGCACGCGGGAGGCCATATTCGGGGTGTCGGACCAGTTGGGGTTGGAAACGGGTGCAGAGGCAGATGTTGTAGCCTTTGCCTCATTGCTCGCCCGAAGGCGGATCCTGCTGGGATGGAGAGCAGCCTCTCCACCCTGTGCCCTGGCGTGGTGGGGGGACCTGTTGGAATTCTTGACTCTTGAGAAGGTTAAGTTTGAACTGAGGGGAAGGATGGAGGAGTTCTACAATTTATGGGCATTATTCATTATACATTTTCAAGAACTGAATAACATTGAACATTAGTGGGGGGGGGTTTGGTTGGGAGGATTGGGGGGAGGGGGACTGTTTGTGTTAATGGTGTCTATGGGTGATCCCTGATTCCCTTTTGTTATTTGCTTATGTTAACATGTGGGCTAAGATTTGGGGTTTGGTGGGGGCTGGATCATTGTTATTGATATGGGGATTGACATTATATTTGTTACTGATTATTGTTTATTGTTGGTGGGTGAAAATTTGGGAGAAAATGTGAAAAAGGAGGAGAATAAAAATACTTTTAAAAATACTTCTTAAATGTTATGCAGATCTTTGCCTCCACCACCCTTTCAGGCAGCGAGTTCCATACTCTCGCCACTCTCTGTTTTCCTCACATCCCCTCTCCACCTCCTGCCCCTTACTGTAAATCTATGCCCCCTAGTCATTGACCCCTCCATCAAAAGAAAAGTTTCTTCCTGTCTACTCTATCTATGTCTCTCATAATGTGATTCATCTCAATCATGTTCCCCCTCAGTCTCCTCTGCTCCAAGGAAAACAATGCAAGTCTATCCAATTTCTCTTCATAACTTGAAGTGGCCTACTCCTGTTCTTAATATGTACATTCATATGTGTATATTTGTATGTCTGAAGGGTGCTTTATTAATATAAGTCTGTTTTTTCTTTTTGGCAGAAATTGGTAACTTGTTTTCCATCTTTTCCAATTTGTAGTTCCATTGGTATCAATTTAAACTTGTAAGCGAACAGGCAGAAACACTGTCACGTACAAAACTCAGCTCTTCTCTTCTGCTGACTCCGAGCAGAATTGGAGTTGTCAGACTCCATTATGCCAGGATCATTATACTCATCGCAACTTTTCTGTCATTCTTGGGCTGGTCATGTTGGATGTGTGGCTTGTTCGAAAATAAAATGGAGAATTCTTGTGGGCCATTATTTATTGAACTTTCTCAATGATAATCTTGGAATGTCAGAAGAAATTGGAAAATCCTGATTGCCAAAAGGATTGTGTGCCATAATTGGAAAAGCTGATAAAGAATTAAATTTAAGAGTTGGATAAATAATATAGTTGAATTTGAGCCGAATTGTGTACTGAAAATTAGTTTGGGAAAACATCACAAAAGTGGTATCAAGGAAATGGCTGCCAATGCTACACATACAGGTAAAGTAGTTGCAATGACAGTGCAAATCCATGTGGGTGATGGTCATCATCTCCCTATGAATGTAAAAAATAATAAGATATCTGCACCTATTAAAAGAGTGTAAAGCAAGCCATACTTCACAAATTCCAGAACAAACATCTGTAGCGAGTTGACATGGGAGAAATGATGAGTAAACCTCAGCCTGTTAATGACAGAAGAAAAGTTATTCAGTTAAAAGCACCCTTTGAAAAGGAAGCAGAGCATCTGCCAATTTCTTTATCCTCATCAAAGCACTGTGCCAGTTGCCAACAATCACAGAGAAAGTCATAGAGGCATTGCAGAATAGAAAGAGGCCATTTGGCCCATCATGGCTCTCTGTATAGCAATACAGTCTATCCCATCAAACCACCTTGTCTTTGCAGCCCTGAAAGTTTATTTCTCCCAAGTATTCACTCAGCCTTCTTTTTGCAATCATTGTTTGCCTCCATTTCAACCATCTTTGTTCTACATCATTATTATTCACTGCATAAAATGTTCTTCCTCACATCCTCATTGTATCTCTTCTCCAAAATCTTAAATCTAGTCCTTGCTCACTGACCTGCTCACTGCTACGGCTTCTGGTGGGAAAACTACATACAGCCTCATTTCCTTCCATATAAAAAGGCAGCAGCAGCCGCTATTCTTAATAAATATGCCGGTGGCGGCCATTAGGTGCTTCTCCCTCAATGAGGACCATCACGGGAATGCCGCAACCAATCGCTCCACAACCTCCCCACCACCCACCCATGACCCACATATAGGTCACAACCGAAAAACCCTGACCTATAAGGCTGCACATACGATATAATGTAGAAATTAGGCAGTGTTAAAAGAGAGGAACAAGAATTGAATGTTAATGAAATGTGGATGCTGAGAGGAACAGATAAAAGACAAGATCAGGAACCAGCACATCAAGGATCAATGAAGAGTGTGGAAGCATCAAATAAATTTGCCGAAGAGAGATTGAAATGGTATGGTCATTTGTTGTGAGACAGTGGGGAAATGTGGTGAAGGGATGGAGACAGGGTTGTCAGAAAGAAAGGAAAGAGACCAGATGGAAAGATGCAGTGGCAAGAGACTTAAGCACAAAGGGATTAAAAGAATAATGGGTATATGACAGGAGGAGATGGAGAACGGTGATCAGCCAGAATGGTGATGACCCCAAGTAAAATGGGAGAAGCTGACAGAAAGAGGATTGGATATTGTTGCACACTTCAGAGCAGTTCACCATTTGTTGGTCCTTGCAGGAGCCCAGTTCTTGTCTATGGCTTCAAGTTGTTGCCTCCATGCAAGGATGGCCACACACCGGCAAACAAATGGGCAAATCCAGGTAGGGGTAGCTGATTTGTTTCCACATCAATGCGTTGGGATTTTTTCACACTTGCATTGAAAGTTTTATTTTGTGGAGTGGGCAGGTAAGTTCAACATGAATTCAATGGCCAGGCACTCGAGTTGTCAAGGTCACCCATTGCACCCAAAATTATTTCCAACCATTTTGACTTTGCCCTGCAACTGGACTCGGATGTTCCTGACTGAAGTAGTAAGGCCGACGCCACGCAACTCATAATCTATTGCACGTCTAAGTGCTGAATAACCCGCTGATTCATTCATTATATAGTGTTCAGGTTCTGTGATGTTGGGTGAGTTATGAAGCAGCAGGTGAGGATAAATTGCAAATTGTAAAGAGATCTCTTCATGCTCAAAGTGGACCGATTAGTCAATTCGAATACATGGCACCTGAAATTTAAGTCAAAGAATTCTACTTGATGCATGTCAACTACGATGCATGTTCATGTGTGTGCAATTGCATGTGTGTGTGTTTGCATATGTGTTCACTTGTGTGTCTTTGTCTTCCAATACCGTTATTACATTAATGTGTGGTCCAAGGAATAACCGTCATGTTTAAAATACTTTATCTGTTGGCTGGGGCTCAGTGCAGAGCTCTCTTATCTCTTGAATTTAGATTCTGGGTTTAAGTATGACTGCAGCACCTGAGCACAAAAATCAAGTCTGGCACTTCAGTGCAGTGCTGAGGGAACACTTCACTGTCTCCGATGCTGTTTTATAGCTGATACGTTAAACCAGTGATGGGCAACCTGGGCTAGTGAATGGGCCAAGTGAGTGTTCCTTCATCATCCCAGCAAGCCGTAAGATTGAAAATCAGGTTTGTTCATGAACCATGCTTCCGTGAATAAGGTTAAATACATTTAATACACACCGAATATTTCATAATGAGTTATAGAAAATGCTTAATCATTTACATATTAATTGGACTGTCATCAACATTAAATGGTAAAAAACAAAATAAATATTTACACTTTGGATACAGAGGGAGCGCTCAGCTCTCACAGTCAATGTTGTGGGCAATCAGCACACACCTCACTTCCCTTGCCTTTGTTTTACATATCACTTTAGCCATACCGGTAGCAAAAAAACCACGTGGATGGAAATCAGCAGAATGTTGCAACCCTGTGCAAAGTTAATGGTCAAGAAAATGTCTCGAGGGTCACACTCAGAACCCAGATGGACCACATGTGGCCTCTGGGCCGCAGTTGCCCACCACTGCACGGAATTGAGGCCATGTCTGCCTGTTCAGCTACAAGTAAAATATCACATCATACTGTGCTGAAGCTGAGCAGGGAAATTATCCCAAGTTTCCTGGTCAATGTTTATCCCTCAATCAACATCGCATAAGCGGATGATCTGGTCATTATCACATTGCTGTATGGAGGAGTGTGCTGTACACATACTTGCTGCTAGCAGCGGTTCCAACATTTTAATAGTCAGTACATTTCAATAGTATTTCATTGGATGCGAAGTTCTTTGAAATGTTTGTGGAAATTCAAAATAATGTCAATGTTGGGAACAGAGAATATTGTGGAATGCTATAAATGCCAGTCCTTTTATAAACTAAAGGCGGAACTTTCGCCAAGAGGAGTGTGTGGGTTTAGTTACTGATAAGACATAGGACCAGAATTAGGCCATTCGGCATATATTGCCCTTTCCGCCATTCAATCATGGCTGCTATGTTTCTCATCCATATTCACTGCCTTCCCCCCATAACCCCAGATCCCCGTATTAATCAAGAACTTATCTATCTCTGTCTTAAAGACATTCAGTGATTTGGCCTCCACAATCTTCTGCGGCAAAGAGTTCCACAGATTCATCACCCTCTGGTTGAAGAAATTCCTCTGCCTGGCAGTTTTAAAGGATCCTTCCTTCAGTCTGATGCTGTGCCCTCGGTTCTAGGTTTTCCTACTTGTGGAAACATCTTCTCCAAATCCATTCTATCTCGGCCTCTCAGTATCCTGTAAGTTGCAATAAGATCCTCCCTCATCCTTCTAAACTCCTATGAGTACACACCCAGAGTCCTCAACCGCTCCTCAAGCTCTTCATTCCAGGGATCATTCTTGTGAACATCCTCTGGACCCTTTCCAAAGCCAGCCCCTTCGATAAGGGGCCCAAAACTGCTCATAATACTCCAAATGGGGTCTGACCAGAGCCTCATGCATACTCAGAAGAACATCCCTGCTCTTGTATCCTAGATGGGAGGGGTATATCGAGGAAAATGTGAGCACATTGTTAAGTGGCCCCCAATCCATTTATTTCTTGCACTTAATTCAAGTGCATTTGGTCAGTTTCCCATGGACAACTGAGTGGCTGATTAAAACTCATGGAAATTCTGCAATAAGTGCTCTCCACTCCCAGTGAATTACCACTGTCAAGGTTATTATGCAGCAACTTATCATTATGAATATTTACTTTGCTATTGAAACCAAGACAACAGTGTTTATAAAATATGGATCACTGACATTTAATTGTATCATGAAAAGGACTAATTTGTGATTACACCCCATCAATGAGTAAAGTCGAACACAAGGCAATCCTAACACGCGTAGATCTCGAATGCCGGTTGAGAAAGGTAAGAATCAATCTTTTGGGGATAAGCCTCTTTTGGTGGAATCAGTGAGCAGGAGCGAAAAGTGAGCTGATAAGGAGAGCAGAGCATAACGGGTCCATTGAGATCATGGAAAAAGGATGAGAATGCAAATTATGATTTATCAAGGCTGAACAATGAGGTACATTGAGGTGAAATGTAAATTTACGAGCCTGCTTATTTGCGTTAAAGGTCTGAAAGGGATGTCAAAGTTAGGTACAATGAAAATTACGGAATACCATGTACTTTAATAAAAGACACCTAGCCTTGAAAACGTGAAACGTAATTCATCTTTAACTGCGCCGTGATTTTTCAGATACTTGTAATTATATGTTGGACATTGAGGTCTAGAAATATGATGGCCTAGTAGCCATTTACAGGGTATGACATGGGCACCAATGTGATGTTCATAATGCAGATGCCAATTGCAAGTGTATTGGATTCTCTTGACTGGTCACAGGCCTGCTCTCAGGAAAGCTGAATATGGCCTAAATGGTTGTCTTTAAAAGATTACCAGAAAGGCAAATTTATAAATGTGGACTTACCAAATGTGGGGTGGGAAGGACTGATCTGTTCCTCTCCAACTCAATCGAAACCATCAGCCACTGTTGATTGCTGCTTGTCAGCACATGGTCCAAATCGCCGCCTCCATCACAAAGGAACCGCCCTCCATATCACCCCTTCCACAACTGCACCCACCAATCATAACCTTGACAACCATGAATGTGAATTCAACCCTTGATCATTGCCACCATACCTGCAGTCACTGACCCTATCCAGCTCACCATACTTTCCTATTCACCCACTGTCTGGTCAGCTTTGAAGACCTACCTGAGGGCTGCTACATATAAAATGTCTGGGAACACACTGAAGATTTCTACAGCTCATTTATGTGATTGAATTAAGGCTCAATATCCGCTTTGTCATAGGCAGAGTTGATTTTTGTCTCCATTCACCCTAGCCTGCCAGGCTGGACAGGTATTGTGAAGTGTAACACCCGCGGCCCAGAATTAACACGTTGAGCACAAAATGTGAAGATTCTGCATTTAGCATCCACTACGGAGACTTGAGACTTGTGCTTGAGTGCCCTTCCCAAGGGCAATTAGGCCTGGGTAATAAATGCTGGTCAGCAGTGAAGCCCACATTCCTTGAATGAATACAAAAGATAGAATGATCATTTGAGGGGCCATCTTTCTGATGAAACATTAATCCAATCTGTGCTCTCAGTGTGATTTCCTGCAAGATAAAAAGAGACTGTTTGCAACTTCAGATATCAAATGCCAAACTGCATTGGTTTATTCCAATTTGCTTATCTGCACACATACAGAAATGGCCACAAGAGGGTGCTCCTCCCTCCTTAAAGCAAAGTTATACAATGCTCAAAGTTCCATTCAACTTATATATACAATTCTTGTTTTCAATTTATTTACAAAACAAAATTAACCACTGGTTCCTCTTCCTCAGAGGTTTTCAAAAGTTGGAGAAGGACCTTGACATATCAGGAACTCAGTTAGAGGTGAGGTTTTCACCAACCAGGACTGATTTTGCACTTGGCCTTCAATTGAATTTTCCATTTCATCAGACATGTCTGTTTGACTCTGGTTTAGATCTGAACTGGTTCAAAACACAACTAGTGTTGTAGAAACTACTGGTACTCGGCACATGTCCCCAATCAAACAATTCATCAGACTCATTTGATTCTCCCCAACTTCTTTCTTCTTCCTTGTGAGATTTTAAAGGTAAGACATGATCTATTTGTGTAAACATTATGACCTGCTACCTGGCCTAAAGGCCTTTACTCTGGGCCGGAAGCGGTATCGTGGCACACAACTTGACAGTGTGCTATTAAATATGGTACACCTTTATTAAGCCACTAAACAGCTGTACATTCTCATCATAATGCTGGCTGCTGAGTAGTCATGTGGACCAGAGTCTGTCTTGGTGGTCAATCTATCAACAAGCCCTGCATGTGCAACTTCTAGGCAGCTGACCAGGTCATCCTACCTACTGCAGCAACGATGTATTCTCTTTATCCGTACTGTATTTGGAATCTGGCCTTGTGCCATACAGGATAAACCTTGGGTGGGATTCTCTGACCCCGGGCTGGGTTGGAGAATTGCCGGGGCGGGGGGGGGGGGGGGGGGGGGGGGAGCGCGATTCACGCGACGCCGCTCCGACGCAGGTCTGCCGATTCTTCGATTCTGACTCCGGTATCGGCAGCTGGAGCTGCGTGAGTCACTCCAGTGTCGTGCTGGCCCCCTGTGTGGTGCAGGATCATAAAATGCAACAGCGATTACAACGGAGTCAACACTCACCTTCAGGATCAGAGAATCCCGCCCCTTGTATTTAACTCATTCAATTGGTCTGTCATGAGCTCACTGCCATTCTCAATGCAAGCCAATGGGTTCACAGTTACTTCCCAGAATGCCCTCTGACCTGGGATCCTCGCAAGAATCCCAACGCCACACCTGAAGTCACAAACCCAGCTTGACATATTTTGTTACCCCAACACGCCGGCGGGATTCTCTGGTCCCACCGGCAGCGCACCCCCTGCCACAGGTTTGCCAGTGGCGTGGGTTGACTTCAATGGGAATTTCCATTGATAGCGGCGGGACCAGAGAATCCCGCCACCAGCCATGGAGAAACATACGGCTGGGAGGCCGGAGACTCCTGCCCTGTATTTTTTCACCTACATAGGCTGATTTGTTTTGTAAGACTGCGAGTTTCAGCAAAGCTGTACCTTGGCTAAATTAACCATCATGCCTTTCTATAAGCCAACACTACGCAGTTCTTTCAATGTCTTCAGTTTTGGGTTCTTCTTTCCCCTCAACGTTCCATGCCCCTCTAACACGAGACAAACTCCATAACCATGGCTGCACCACAACTAGTTCACCCATAATTATAAAAATATTTACGTAAAAATCCACGTCATTAATAATGTGTTTTCTGATACACTGGCATACAAAACTTTTTTTTAAAATTTAGATTACCCAATTATTTTTTCCAATTAAGGGGTAATTTAGCGTGGCCAATCCACCTACTCTGCACATTTTTGGGTTGTGGGGGCGAAACCCACGCAGACACGGGGAGAATGTGCAAACTCCACATGGACAGTGACCCAGAGGCGGGATCGAACCTGGGACCTCAGCGCCGTGAGACGGTTGTGCTAACCACTAGGCCACCATGCTGCCCTTCAAAACTTAACCTTTCCACTCCCAAATATGTTGACCATATACGAGCAAGGACCACGTATTTCACGATTCTTCCTGGCAGCCACTTCAACCACTTCTGATGATGACCTTTCAACTTCCCCTTCGTGCAGTGCACTCTGCTGCTCCATTTGAAACCGGGTGATAAACTGGAACTCTAGTGTGTTTAACCCTGTTCATTCTCATGAATTTTGCAAAATCTTCTGAACCAAAAGTGAGGTCTGTGTCGAACACAATTTTATCAGAGCAGCAAACAAACTCCACAAAATATTTGGAGCTTTGCTGGTGGTTGTTCAATACATTGGAGATCACTCAACCCACTTCAAATGATTAACTACAGTAGTCCCCCATTATAACACGCCCCGCAATACCGCGGTTCGCGATATACGGCGGGGGGGTTTATGGACCCCAACTTACTTGACTCATTTTAAACTCTTTTTGAAACAGCACCTTTTTGAGCCGCGATGATTAGACCGATTAGCAGCGATGACTACCCGCGATGATTAGACCGATTAGCAGCGATTATTACCCGCGATGATTAGACCGATTAGCAGCGATGATCACTGTCTTGTACTGTAGAACGATTAGCCGCGATGAGTAGCCGCGACCGATTAGCCCAGTTACACAGCCATAAAAGGGATACCTTTTCCAGTGCAGGTATCTTCGAGTTCGAGTTCAGTTGCTGTCGTGTCGTTCAAAATGTTTAAGCGCAAGTCTTACTCAGTGAGTCAAAAGATACATTTGATAGACCGGCTTCGAAACGGGGAAACGAAGGCAAAATTATCCAGAGAGACTGGTGTACCAGAGTCAACCCTCCGTGGGTGGGTGAAAGATGAGCCCAATTTAAGAGCATATGTTGGGACAGTTTCTCAGAGTGAAGGGCTTAGCAGGAAAAAGGCAAGGAACGCTAGTGACAGTAACTTAGAGAAGGCTGTGTTCACCTGGTTTGTCCAGGAACAGTCTGGTGGCACCCCCCTATCTGGACCTATCATCAGGACTCAGGCTGAGAAGTTCCATCACCAGCTCCACCCAGAGGACAGCAATTTCGTAGCCAGCAAGGGTTGGCTCCATCGGTTCCAGAAAAGACATGGGATAGGTGCAGTTACCATCAGTGGTGAACAGAGATCCGCCGACTCAGGAGCCGCAGCAGCCTTTCCCGACATCCTCAAGAACTACATGGTGCAAGAGGAGCTGACCCCAGAGCAACTCTACAATGCAGATGAGTCAGGGCTTTACTGGAAGATGCTGCCTGACAAGACCCTAGCTGTCAAGGATGATGCCCACAAGACTCTGGGGTACAAGCAAGCCAAGAACAGGCTCACCATCCTGTTTGCCAGCAATGCCACGGGAACACACAAGCTGAAGCCATTGATTGTGGGCAAATTCAAGTCTCCTAGATGCTTTCACCACATCAACATGGAGAACCTACCCATTACCTACCGGAACTCTGGCAAAGCCTGGATGACAGCTTTCTTATTTGAGGAGTGGTTCTTCAAGTTCTTCGTACCCAGTGTCAGGGACCACCTTAGAGCCCGCAACTTACCGCAGAAGGCCACACTCCTACTGGACAACTGCTCAGCCCACCCTCAGGGAGATGTTCTCAAGACCAGGGATGGGCAGATCCAAGTGCTCTATCTCCCAAAGAACACCACCAGCAAGATCCAGCCATGTGATGCTGGCATCATTCAGACCTTCAAGTCTGTGTACAAAAGGAACTGATCCTGGAAATGATAGACTCTCCTCTCACTGTCCCAGATTACCTGAAAGCCATCACCATCAAGGATGCCTGTTATCTGGCAGGGAAGGCCTGGGGAGCTGTGACAGAGAAGACCATCGCCAACTGCTGGAACAAGGCCCTAGGAGCAGCACTCCCACGACCCCAACATTACCCGGATGAAGAGGATTTCGTAGGCTTTACTGAAGCAGAGATCAGGGCAGCTGAGGAGAGGCTAGAGGACCAACTGGATGAGAACCTAACACTCCAGGATTGGGTGGACAGGTGGGCAGCAGCAGAGGATGACATGGCACCCGCAGAAACATTCACAGAGGAGGAGATCATCGACCAGGTCACCCAAGAGGAGGCAGAAGAAGAAGAAGAACCCCAGCCCACAGTGGCAAAGAGCCACTCGGATGCCATCACGCACCTGAAGTGGCTCATAGCATACACAGAGCAGCAAGACTTCGACCCGATATACATCCTGCACCTGAAGAACCTCCAGAGACAAGCACAAGTCAAGATGAGGAAGGGGATGTGCCAGAGGAAACTCAGACTTTTTTAAATGATTTTAAAAATATGCGTGTAAGTACAATTTTAAGTATATTATTGTATGTATACTGTATATTATTGTATATATTTTAATACATTTAAAACTTGATTTAAGACTTGAACGAACTTTGCTGTTTCTTATTTAAAACACCCTTCCATTCAGCAATGTTCAGCACAGTCAGCGATGTTTCCTCTCGTTCATTCATTTCGATATCCGCCATCTTGGATATCCGCGGCTCGGTTACAACGCGGGTGGCTGTCTTGGACCCGAACACCCGCGTTATAACGGGGGACTACTGTATTGCAATGAATAGCTGTTGGCCCTTCAAATTCTGCAGGATCAATGTGACACTCTAGCTGGCCATTTCCATGGTGCAACAGTACGAATAGTGACTTTTTTTCCTACTGCTTGGCATATTTTATATTGTTTCACTGTCTTCTTTGTGCGCAGCTAACCCTGGCCACCAAAGATAGCTTCTCGTTCGACTCTTTGTCAAGCACATCCCTCAGCATTGAACATGAGAATCACATAGCAACTGTGATCAGTACCTGGCAGGAATTACAACACTAGTTCCCCACATGACACAACCTTGATCAACGGAAAACTCATTCTTCTGCACACAAAAAATGACCTGCTCTCTAAATCTACCTCCTGTGTTGGCCAACATTTGCAATGTAGTCGTATACCCTTGCTGACACAGGCTTTCTGTGAGTTTTCTGACCAATGTCAACTGCTGTGACTGGCAACTCATGTATGTGTGAAAATACATCATTCCCTGTTGAGCTGTCCCTCAGATTGCGGATGGTAATCCAGACAATGCATTGGTTTTACATCCTCCTGTTGTCAGTACATGATTTCTTACTGAGAAGTAGTCAAAATCAAAACCCATGTGTGCATTTGAAATGCAGCTAAACTGGGTGATGGAGAATTAATCACCAATGGGCTGTTTTGCTATTTGCAATCTTTTGTTGGCTCTTGGAGGATGCTTTCAAAGTTAAGTTGATTCATTCGGCCGTGAAGACACGTATAGCCTTTCTTTTAATTCATTTTTTACAGGATGTGGGCTTCGCTGGTGAGGGCAGCATTTGTTGCCCATCCCTAATTGCCCTTGGGAAGGTGGCAGGGAGCTGTCTCCTTGAACTGCTGCAGCCCAAGTGATGAGGTACATCCACTGTGCTGTTAGGGAGAGAGTTCCAGGATTTTGACCCAGTGACAGTGAAGGAACAGTGATGTATTTCCAAGCCAGGATGGTAAGCCTACTTGTGACAATAAGCGATTATTATTATGTCAAGGGGCGATAGGTTGATTAACACTTCTTGGAGACGGTATTGCCTGGCACTTGTGTGGTGCGAATGTTACTTGCCACTTATCAGCCCAAGCCTTGATATTGTCCAGGTCGTGTTGCGTTTGCATGTGGACTGCTTCAGTGTTTAATGTGCTGAATATTATGCAATCATCAGTGAAAACATCATTCCATATATATACATATTCATTCACATTTTTGATGGTGTTTGAAACCAGATAATACCGGAACATTAGGTTTTGAAGCAAATATGATGCTCTTTCCAACAAAATAACTGTTGGGTTATGCAGGATCAGCTGCTTTCCACAAAACCGCAGAATGTCTATGACGCAGAAGGAGGCCATTCAGCCCATCGTGCCTACACCGGCTCTCCAAATGAGCATCATGACTTAATGCCATTCCCCTGCCTTTTCCCCGCTCTCCTGCATATTGTTCTATTCAAGTAATCAACTAATACCCTCTTGAATGCCTTGATTGAGCTTACCTCCACCACAATTCCAGAAAGTGCCTCCCAGATCCGAACCACTCATTGTGTGAAAAAGTATTTTCTCGGCAATGGGGCGCAGGACTCCTTGTGTTAATAAACTGCTAATCACATTGGCCACTTCCCCTTCGGCTCAGACCACCCCCATCACAGCCCCCACAGTGGCGACTATCCCAGATGCCATGATGAAACAAGCCCCACACGCACGACTTTTCACAGTGTTGGACATCAGTAATGGCTTCTGGTCAATTCCCTTAGATCACCACTGTCAACACAAATTTGCCTTCCCATTCCAGGAACAACAGTACAACTGGACCTGTTTACCACAAGGTTTTCATAACTCCCCCTCCATATTTCACCCGTGCTTAGGAAAGTGTTTGGAGGGATTCTCCAAACCAGAACGTTTGGTACAATACGTAGATGATCTCCTCTTACAGACTGAATCAAGAGGAGAACATCTCAAATTATTGGACAAACTGCTGAACCTCCTCACGACATTAGGGTTAAAAGTAAATCACAAGAAAGCCCAGATCATGAGACCACAGGTCTCTTACTTGGGTATAGTAGCGTCCGAAGGAAAGCACAAGATAGAAAGGAAGTGAATTGAGTCTGTAACACACCTTCCCTTACCAAAGGACATGAGCTCGCTGGGCTCGTTTCTAGGCTTGGTGGGTTACTGCCAGAACCACATCGCAGTTTCGCCACTAAAACCATTTTCCTGTCTGAATTCTTATGAAAAACACCCCATGGGTCTGGACTGCGTGACACACAAAAGCAGTCTCGCACCTCAAACAATCCCTTGCACAAGACCCGGCCTTGCAGGTACCCAACACTGAATTCCTCTTTGCCCTTGAAGTAGCAGCCACTGACAGCACACTGCCGTTGTGCTTCCCCAAGAATAGCACGGACGACTCGGCCCAGTAGTTTACTGCATGTAAACACTGGTGGAACACAGCTATGCAATATGTGAGAAACGCCTGCAATCGGTCTTTTGGTCATCGTTTTAATTACATTGTTGGCCTAAATCCCCTCACCATCCTCATTGAACATACCCCGATACAATTGCTGCTGAACGGGTGGGTAAAGGATGGGGCAGTCAGCCAGAACAGGATAGCAAGGTGGACATTTATGCTCCAAGGTCGGGACATTGCAGTGAAACATCCCCGCACCTCCACCTTCCTGGCAGACAACATTGCATGCAATGGGGGAGCCTCACAAATGCCTGATTCCCACAATAAATGACCCCAAGGGGCCATTTCTGCCTCAACAAATGGCGGGAGAAAGCAGGGGAGCCAGACAGACTCAGAACCGCTTAAATATTTATGTTGATGGATCTTCCATGGTGGAGGACGGAAACAGGAAAACAGGATGTGGCATCTATGTGGACGACCACAAAGGTGTGCCCCTGAGGAGATACCCTCAAACTTTCTGCACACGAGTGCCCGGGCTGCAGAGCTAGCAGCAATAGCTTATGTAGTCAGCCGCCCCAACCTGTTTCCCATGCCAGCAGACGTACATTCAGATAGCATGTACGTCTGCAACAGTTGAACGGATTTTATGTCCCTACGGGCAGCAAGGGGCTTTATCTTGGCAGATGGAAAGCCTCTGCCATCAGCCCCATGATTGAGATTCATTTTCCAGACCACTCAAGGCAGAGAGTATGGAATAAAAAAGTCAAGGCCCATCACCGCACCTCCCCACTTGGGAATGTAAGAGCAGATGGATTAGCCAAACAAGGTGCCTGGGAGGGAGAATGTTGGCAACCACCCGTCACTGAACATATTGAAGCTGTTAGTGTCAATCAGACCAAGGTCGAAGACCTGAACCAGGCCCAAAGCAGCGACCAGGACCTGAAACAGATTCAGGAAGGGGTATGTCCGCCCCCTTTGACAAATGGTGGAGCACTATCACCGTTGAGGACGGGCTAGTTCTCAAGGATGGCAGATACTGGTTCTGACCAGAGACCAAAATCAGATTATTTTCCAAAATCACGATGTCCAGGGCCATCAGGGAGTGGGGGCCACAAGCGAATGAATCCTAGGATTGTGCTGGTGGCCAGCGCTAGATCAAGATCTGCGGAATTATGTAATCAATTATGTAATCTGCGCCCAAAATAACCCTGATAAATATGCCCAAAAGGCAGAACTCAGGCACACCCACCCAGTAGAGGGGCCCTGGGCGAACCTGCAAATCGACTACATCGGTCATCTACCGCCCGGTGCAATGGGGTACAAGCACATCCTGGTCGTCGTGGATACCTTTAGCAAGTGGGTGGAAGCTTTTCCAACCCGCATCAACACTGCCAAGATAACGGCTGACATCCTAATGCAACACATAGTCACTCGGTGAGTCTGCCCCACAGCATTGACTCCGACCAGGTCACTCACTTCACAGCCCAGGTAATGCAGCGGGTGATGGGACTGTTTGGAGTAAAACAGCAATTCCACATAGCATACTGCCCCCAGTCCAGTGGCATCGAAGAGAGAATGAACCGCACTCTGAAAGACATGGGGCGAAATTCTCCGACCCCCAGCAGGGTCGGAGAATCGCCTGGGGCCGCCGAAAATCCGGCCCCCGCCGTGGCAGAGATTCTTCGCCACCCGGGAAGTGGCGGCAGCAGGAATCTCGCCACTCTGATCGGAGAGGCCCCTGCGGTGATTCTCCGGCCCGGATGGGCCGAAGTCCCGCCGCTGGGAGGCCTCTCACGCCGCTGAGGTTTAAACCACCTCTGGAACGGCGGGATCAGCGGTGCGAGCGGGCCCCGGGGTCCTGGGGGGGTGGGGGGCAATCGAATCTCGGGGGGTGCCCCCACGGTGGCCTGGCCCGTGATCGGGGCCTTCCGCTCAGACTCTGGGCCAGTGCCCTGGGTGCACTATTTTCCTCCGCGTCCGCCACGGCCTCTGCCATGGCGAAAGCGGAAGAGAACCCCACATTGCGCATGTGCCAACCGGCGAAAGCCATTCGGCCAGCCCCGCTGCCGGGGGCGCCGGTTTTTTGCGCCAGTCTTCTGGTGCAAACCGCTCCGGCGCGGGGCTGGCCCCCAAAGGTGGGGAGAATTCCCCACCTTTGGGGAGGCCCGATCCCTGAGTGGTTGGCGCTACTCCCCTACACCGGCACCCTCCGTCACGCCGGGTAGGGGAGAATGCCGCCCATGATCCGCAAGACCGTTCAGCAGAACAACCATTCCTGGAATAAAGTCCTGCCCTTTGTACTCATGATAGTGAGAAACACGGTGTCTAGTTCCACTGGTTTCCCCACGTCTTAATGACCGGGCGACCGATGCGGGGAATCGAACCTCGTTTAGGGTTGGATTTATCAGGGCCCAAAGTCATGGTTCCCACCCACGAGAATGCCATCAAAGGGATTATACAAAGCGTACTGGCGGCAAAACAGACCGCGGCGATTAAGGTGGGCAAACGGAAACAACAGAGCAAGGCCTACTTCGACGGGAAAGTAAATCCCGTCGAGTAGGAGGTCGGGCAAGAGGTAACACTTGGGGCTTTTCAGCACCTTCTTATCCCCCAAATATGCTGGACCCTATCCAGTGACAGATAAGGCCAGCCCCTCTGTATACAAGGTATTGGTGGGCCCTAAGAAAGCCGGGTGGTATCATATCAACCAGGTGAAGGCATTTGGCTCGCAGCAGAACTTCCACCAACACCACGTCACGCTAGAGGGGACCTTTGAGCCCCCAAAACGGCTTAACTCACACTCTGTACTCCAGGAATCAAAACTCCACCCTACACCTCCGGAATCCATTCTGGCCTGCCTGGTCCCAGCTCCGATTCGCCGGATGTCAGGAAGAAGGCCACCAGAAAATGTCACCTGCTATGGTGTCCCTGGTACAGAGACATTCAGAACCACCTTACTACCAGAGGTGGTAACGCAGCGGGTACCCGGCAGCAAAAGTCCGCCCACGTAGGTTTCCTCCGCTGAGGAGGAATCAGGATAGCAGGATAGTCCAAATTGTAAATAGCTTTATCCGTCCACTCTACGCATCATCCAATTGGAAAGGGCTTTTATCCGCCCACATTGTATTGTTTCCATGGTCTCCCGACACACCACACTTTTAATGTGGGATGAAGAATGTAATGGTACTGATTACCGGCCAACCCTATGATGACTATTTGCCCTTTATTTTTAATTTACTTATTTATTTGAGTTAAATAAAAACAAAACAAAAGGGTCATATGACATTCTAGCAAAGTAAAGGGAATCAGATGTTAATTAGAATTAACAGGTGCTACCTTGACCTCCCCAGAACCGCATTCTGTCACATCTGGCCGTTACAGGACTCCTACTTATGGCAGCGTATCCCACCGCCAGAATTTCCCCGATGGAAGAAAGAATTCCTACCTGGACTCGGAAAGGACCATCAGATGTCAGGAAAGACTCAACAATCAAGAACCTTGATACTCCCCTGTCTATATTACAATATGTATAATGCCGCTTGTCATTTTGCACTATAAACCTTGATGTTTTCTCTCTTCGTTGTTTTATAATTATTTTACTTCATTTCATTTGTCATTTTGTACTGTTTATTGTTCTGTACTGTAAACCTTGATGTATTGTTTCTTCATTGTTCTTTTAATTATTCTACTTAATTTAAATTTGTTGTTATGATGTGGGTTAGGGATGACATTGTAAAACCTGGATTTGGAGTACTTGCTCATTGAAATAGTTTGGTAAGGATTGTGTGATCCGGTTCGCTGACGCTCACTGGCTCAAGAGGAGGAAATGTAGTAAGAATCAGAGCCTAGTTTTAAGGCCGATTAAATTGGATATCTTAAATTAAAGAATTGGGCACTTTAAAAATCACAGTCTGCAGACGTCTGCAGAATCTAAATATACAGAACTCAGCCAAGCTGCCAGGGCCTGTCTGAAGCAGCCCTTAAATACCCCATCAATTAATTATCCTGCTACTTGAGATGCATTGGCCTGTTGTCCACAGTTCCTGGTAACCCATCAAGTGATTATGGCTCCTACTTGAGATTCACTTACCTGGGCCGGGATTCTCCCCTACCCGGCGGGCAGGGGGTCCCGGCGTGTCGGAGTGGTGTGAACCACTCCGGCGTCGGGCTGCCCCAAAGGTGCGGAAGTCTCCGCACCTTTAGGGGCCAAGCCCTCACATTGAGGGGCTAGGCCCGCGCCGAGTGGTTCCCACTCCGCCGGCTGGCGTGAACGGCCTTTGGCGCCATGCCAGACGGGGCCGAAAGGACTTCGCCGGCTGGCGTAAATCCGCGCATGCATCGGAGCGTCAGCGGCTGCTGACGTCATTGATGAGACCATCAATTCACGCGACATGTGGTTAGAAATGAACAGTGGTTTTAATCGTCTTACAACAGAGCCTGCCTGTGACATGATGAACTCCAGATGAGCTGGCAGACAGGCTCTCAGCTTCAATCTTTATATTTCCGGTTAGGGGGAGGAGTCGTGGGTGGAGCCAAGGGTGGAGCCCAGTACAAACTCCCGTACACCCCCAGTGCATCTCTCCCTAGTGGCAGAGCAGCGCAACTGCTCGTGTGTCAAGCTTACAGAGACATAGTACAACATGTGTAATACAGTGTGAATTACGCTACAGTGATTCACCACAGTCATACCGGCGCATGCGCAGGGGAGGGGGTCTCTTCCGCCTCGGCCATGGTGAAGACCATGGCAAAGGTGGAAGAAAAAGAGTGCCCCACGGCACAGGCCCGCCGGACGATCGGCAGCCCGATCGCACGCCAGGCCACCGTGGGGGCACCCCCCAGGGTCAGATCACCTCGCGCCCCCCCTCCCCCCCCCGGACCCGGAGCATGCCAGCGCCGCCAATCCCACCGGTCAGGTAGGTGGTTTAATTCACGCCGGCGGGAGAAGTCTGTCAGCGGCGTGACTGCGGCCCTTTGCGGGCCGGAGAATCGGCGCGGGAGGTTCGCCAACCGGCGCGGGGGGCCCACCAACCAGCGCGCCGCAATTCCTGCCCCCGCCGAATCTCAGGGGATGGAGAATTCAGGACGCGGCGGAGGCGGGATTGACGCCGGCCCCGGGCGATTCTCCGACCCCCCCCCCCACCCCCGATGGTTGGAGAATCCCGCTCCTATTGTCCACAGTTCCTGATATCACATCAAGCAATCATCACTCCTCCCAGGGCGGGCCTAGGTACCCTGTCAACAGGTTATCAACCAGACCATCGGGCATTGAGATCCTGCCTCCTGAGGCTCCATTGGCCAAAGGCCAAGGGCAAGTGGAGAAAAGAGGTGGGTGGCGACAGGGGGATAACAAAATCGGCATTCCAGACATGGAGAGAACTGGAAGCTGAGACTGGAAGCAGAAACGAGAAGCAAAAGACTCAAAGCAAAGACTCAAAGCAAAAGACTCGAAGCAAAGACTTGAAACTTGGTGTGTGAAGTGACCTTGACCTGACCAGAAGAAGGAAGGAAGCAACAGCCAGCGAGAAGCAGGTTTACAAAGAGGAACCAGAGGGACTCAGCGATCAGATCTGCAGCTCAACAAACCTTCTTTACGGGTAGTATGATCAAATCCTGGGTGTTTCTTGTATGTATAGTGGGTAATTTATGGGTTAACTATATTTAATAAAGTGTGTTCCATTATATCTATGTCCTACTTTGTTCTACTCACAAATAAAGACACCTAGATAAACTTTAATTAAAGAGCTTTTTGAGGTATCTGAAGTGGACAGATACAACACTTCCAGATCCAAACCACTCAATTGTTTCTTTTGTAAATCCCTTTAAATATATGCCCTCTCATTCTTGACCCTCAAATGAGCTGGAACAGTTTCTCCCGATCTGCTCTGTCCATCCCCTTTATGATGTTGAACATCTCTATCAAATCTCGTCTCAGCCTTCTCCTCTCCCAAGGACCCATAATGTGAAGATGCCGGTGTTGGACTGGGGTGAGCACAGTAAGAAGTCCTACAACTAGCTTTCAGAGCGCTCTCCTTCCTCAGGTGATGAGCACTGCTCATTCACCTAAGGAGCAGTGCTCTGAAAGGCAGTGATTTGAAACAAACCTATTGGACTTTAAACTGGTATTGTAAGACTTCTTACTGTGCTCTCCCAAGGAGAACGGTCCTAACCTCTCCAATGTATCCTCATAACTGAAGTTCCTCATCCTTGGAACCATTCTTGTAAACATCTTCTGCACTTACTCCAAAGCGTTCACATCCTTCCTCTAGTGTGGCACTCATAACTGTGCACAATATTCCAGCTGAGGTCTAAATGACTGGTGTCTTGACAAGTTCAGCATAACCTCCTTTCTGTTCTACTCTATGCTCCAATAATAACGCCCGGAATACAATAAGCTTTTTTAACTGCTCCGTCCACCTCTCCTGCCACCTTCAATGATCTATATACATATACACCCAGGCTCATTTGCTTCTACACACTTTTAGAATTTTACCCCTTATTTTATATTGGGCTGGATTCTCCAGTCTCTCAGCCGTGTGTTTCCCTGCAGCATGCCATTCGCTGACGAGATTCTCTATTTCTGCTGCTTGTCAACGGGATTTCCCATTGAAGCCGCCCCACGTTGCCGGGAAATCCACAGGCGAGGGCGCGCTGCCGGCGGAAACTGGAAACAACCTGCTCGCATCTATCCTATCTATTCCCTTCATAATTTTAAATGTTTCTATAAGTTCCCCCCTCATCCTTCTAAATTCCAACGAGTACAGTCCCAGTCTACTCAACCTCTCCTCATAATCCAACCCCTTCAGCTCTGGGATTAACCTAGTGAATCTCCTCTGCACACCCTCCAGTGCCAGTACGTCCTTTCTCAAGTAAGGAGACCAAAACTGAACACAATACTCCAGGTGTGGCCTCACTAACACCTTATACAATTGCAGCATAACCTCCCTAGGCTTAAACTCCATCCCTCTAGCAATGAAGGACAAAATTCCATTTGCCTTCTTAATCACCTGTAAACCAACTTTCTGTGACTCATGCGCTAGCACACCCAGGTCTCTCTGCACAGATTAATTAAATAATAATCCCGTTTGCTGTTATTCCTACCAAAATGGATAACCTCACATTTGTCAACATTGTATTCCATCTGCCAGACCCTAGCCCATTCACTTAACCTATCCAAATCCCTCTGCAGACTTCCAGTATCCTCTGCACTTTTCACTTTACCACTCATCTTAGTGTCATCTGCAAACTTGGACACATTGCCCTTGGTCCCGAACTCCAAATCATCTATGTAAATTGTGAACAATTGTGGGCCCAACACGGATCCCTGAGGGACACCACTAGCTACTGATTGCCAACCAGAGAAACACCCATTAATCCCCACTCTTTGCTTTCTATTTAACCAATCCTCTATCCATGCTACTACTTTACCCTTAATGCCATGCATCTTTATCTGATGCATCAACCTTTTGTGTGGCACCTTGTCAAAGGGTTTCTTGAAATCCAGATATACCACATCCATTGGCTCCCCGTTATCTACTGCACTGGTAATGTCCTCAAAAAATTCCACTAAATTAGTTAGGTACAACCTGCCCTTTCTGAGCCCATGCTGCCGCTGCCCAATGGGACAATTTCTATCCAGATGCCTCGCTATTTTCTTCCTTGATGATAGATTCCAGCATCTTCCCTACTACTGAAGTTAAGCTCACTGGCCTATAATTTCCCGCTCTCTGCCTACCTCCTTTTTTAAACAGTGGTGTCACGTTTGCTAATTTACAATCCACTGGGACCACCCCAGAGTCTAGTGCATTTTGATAAATCATCACTAGTGCATCTGCAATTTCCCTAGCCATCTCTTTTAGCACTCTGGGGTGCATTCCATCAGGGCCAGGAGACTTGTCTACCTTTAGCCCCATTAGCTTGCCCATCACTACCTCCTTAGTGATAACAATCCTCTCAAGGTCCTCACCTGTCATAGCCTCATTTCTATCAGTCACTGCCATGTTATTTGTGTCTTCCACTGTGAAGACTGACCCAAAAAACCTGTTCAGTTCCTCAGTCATTTCCTCATCTCCAATTATTAAAGCTCCCTTCTCATCCTCTAAAGGACCAATATTTACCTTAGCCACTCTTTTTTGTTATATATATTTGTAAAAACTTTTACTATCTGTTTTTATATTCTGAGCAAGTTTACTCTCATACTCTATCGTACTCTTCATTATAGCTTTTTTAGTAGCTTTCTGTTGCCCCCTAAAGATTTCCCAGTCCTCTAGTCTCCCACCAATCTTTGCCACTTTGTATGCTTTTTCCTTCAATTTGATACTCTCCCTTATTTCCTTAGATATCCATGGTCGATTTTCCCTCTTTATACCGTCCTTCTTTTTTGTTGGTATTAACCTTTGCTGAGCACTGTGAAAAATCGCTTGGAAGGTTCTGCACTGTTCCTCAACTGTTCCACCATAAAGTCTTTGCTCCCAGTCTACCTTAGCTAGTTCTTCTCTCATCCCATTGTAATCTCCTTTGTTTAAACACAAAACACTAGTATTTGATTTTACCTTCTCACCCTCCATCTGTATGTTAAATTCCACCATATTGTGATCGTTCCTTCCGAGAGGATCCCTAACTATGAGATCATGAATCAGTCCTGTCTCATTACACAGGACAAGATCTAGGACCGCTTGTTCCCTCGTAGGTTCCATTACATACTGTTCTAGGAAAGTGTCGCGGACACATTCTATAAACTGCTCCTCAAGGTTGCCTTTTCCAACCTGGTTAAACCAATCGACATGTAGATTAAAATCCCCCATGATAACTGCTGTACCATTTCTACATGCATCAGTTATTTCTTTGTTTATTGCCTGCCCCACCATCACGTTACTATTTGGTGGCCGATAGACTACACCTATCAGTGACTTTTTCGCCTTACTATTCCTGATTTCCACCCAAATGGATTCAACCTTATCCTCCATGGCACCGATGTCATCCCTTACTATTGCCCGGATGTCATCCTTAAATAACAGAGCTACACCATCTCCCTTACCATCCACTCTGTCCTTCCGAATAGTTTGATACCCTCGGATATTTAACTCCCAGTCGTGACCATCCTTTAACCATGTTTCAGTAATGGCCACTAAATCATAGTCATTCACGATGATTTGCGCCATCAACTCATTTACTTTATTCCGAATACTACGAGCATTCAAGTAAAGTACACTTATGTTGGTTTTTTACCTCTGTTTTGAATCTGAACATCTCCAGTTTTATTCCTTTTAGTATTGCTGGGCCTATTCACTGAGCTCCCCTCAGTCACTGTACCTTGTAATGTTGCCCTTTTTGATTTTTGACTGTCTTCTCTGCCTTGCACTTTCCCCCTTACTTCCTTTTGCTTCTGTCTCTGTTTTACTACCTTTCAACTTCCTGCATCGGTTCCCATCCCCCTGCCACATTAGTTTAAACCCTCCCCAACAGCTCTAGCAAACCCCCCCCCCCCCAGGACATCGGTTCCAGTCCTGCCCATCCGGATCACCTTTGCTGAAAGACCGAGTATAACAATTAGTAGATCAGACAGATACAAGTACAGTAACAAAAACAGTGTTACCAGCTTAGAATTTAAGTGGGCCCACTTTTCATTTGTTTAAGCTCTTTATTAGGATTGTGATTTCTTTTATACATTCATGCTTCATCTTGGCCAATCAAATTGATTAAGTGTAATAGTCTCAACTAATTTACATTGTTTCAGGCTTTTTATGACACCTGGCTATAATTACCTACTTTTAGGCACAGCTTGTACCCTGTTGCGCATTTTGCTTTTGCATACTTTGAAACCCTTAACTACCTGTTTATGTTCCGAACTTGTTGTCTGCTCACCTTTTGCCAAGGACAGCAGAATTGCTTTTCATGTTTCTGCTGGAATCATTCAATTCTACAAGAATGAAGTAGGCATGCCTGCCAAAAACCTAAAGAACCGTCTGGTGCATTTTTAACTGTCATTGCTTGTGATATGCATATTCACATATGTACATATACATACATTTATGTATCTTTATATATACATACATTTTTCTTCAGCATGCTAGTGCAATTTAATTGCAATTCCACTCACCATTTGCATTTGACTGTGTCCTGCAGGTTAATCACCATTTGGATATTAACATAAACTAGATTTGTTTTGAATATAATTATACAAAGATTATTTTGCAATTTTTCATCTCTCATTTGTTCCATGCTGCAATTAAAGCTGAAAATACTCCAGACTGATTACGCCAAAGGGAATTTTAAATGCAGCACAGGCCACTGGAAAATGAATAATCATCAAAGGGAAATATTGAACTGTCTAACTGTTGCTAAGTGGATTCACTTGACACTTAATGGGGAAATCTAATGTCTAAGTAGACAAATAGTTTCTCCTAATGTGCTGCTGCATTAAGCACCTCATAAACATGCTCAAAATGTACTACTTATTTTTGCAGCAAGTGCGGGTCATCGGGGGCTTCTGTTTATAAATGCAAAGAGTTGGAAGCGCCGAGCCAACTTTCACTGGTGCCAGCCTTTTTTAATATTGCATTTGCTTTGCACCAGACAGTTCTGCAGTGAATGACAGATAATTGATTTGCATATGAGGATGCTTTTATACTTGTGCACTGCTTATGATAAAATGTCTTCTCTAAATGCTTCCAAGTGCACAGATGGATAATGCAGAGGGGGAAAATTGCCCTCTCACACTCTTCATTAACTTGACATTGACATAGTACACAAGTCAATAGAATGTGAATTGTGACTAGCATACTCATGCAAATTCAGAATTAGATATGAAGAGTCTGAAATTGTCAATATACCAGTGAATGGGTTGACGCATCGATTTGATGACTGGTAATGGGTTTCGACAAGATTAGACCCGGACTAAATGTTCATATATAAGCAGGAAATACAGCTGTTGCCTCCTCAATAGGAAATGGCTACATTTTCTGAATGTTAGAAGCAAGTGTTTTCCTTAATTACTGTGCTCAAAGTAAGACTTTCCAATATTTAATATGTCACTTCTACTGCAAGAGCTATAAGTGGAATAAAATATATACAGTTTTTCTAATTTAACAAATCTAAAAGAGCAGATCTTCTCCAAGGCTCCTTAACTCACGTTTATCTTTGATACTGATGGATAAAACACGTGATCCAAAAATATGCTCGGGGCAGACAAGGTCAATGCATTCAGCTAAGGCCGAGATTGTGAAGTGTCTGGCTGTTGTGCTGTTCTATTGAACACAAACAAAAGGATTGCCAGCTGCTTTAGAAATAGTTCAATTTAATTAAAAAAAACAATCCAAGCATATTCCAGGGGACAAAATGCACCAAATTGTACTCAAGATGTTTGCATTTTGCCAAATGCTGCCTAATAGAGCAATCTGGTTACAAATGAGCAATTAGATTTATATGCAAAAGCTAGATGAATAACAAAACTGAATAACAGCTTTGGAAGCCTCAGTTCCCAGGAAGCTAACAGCACAAGAATATCTTTACAAGGAAAATTTCAGCTTTCTATTTATCACCATAAATGGAAAAATGGGGGGGGGGGAGCAATTGGGAGGGGGGGAGCAATTAGCAATCAGTGAGGGAGGGCCAGTTTGGTCTTGTTATTAATGTTCAAGACTTTCCAAATGCAAGTTTCAGGAGAGTCGGAAATGGCCAAGCAGCTCCAAGTTAAGTAGGCATATTGGCCGTGATTCTCCGAGCCCGAGACGGCCCATGACGCCGGTCCGACACCGGGACGTGGTTCTCCGGTAACCGGAGAAACGCCGCCAGCTGCGTGCACGCGGTCGACATGGCGCTGTCAGAGGCCGCCACGGTGATTCTCCGCTATTGACTGGCCGAGTTCCCACCGCCGTGGTTCTAACATGGTTCCACCCAGCGGGAGCTCGTCCTGGTTGGGGGGTCGGGGGGGGGGGGATCAAACTCTGCGGGGGGGGCCTCCACGACTGCCATACCCACGATCGGGGGCCACCGATCGGCGGGCACGCGCAATCCGGGGTGGGCCTACCTTCTTTTGGGCTGGTCAGCTGCGTGGATCCACCGTTTTGCGCGGGCCCGGCAGAAGCAGCCGCCGCGCACATGCGCGGACCCACGGCCGGCATTGCAGGGCCACGTATCGGCACCGCCGCTGCATGCAGCACTCTGGCGCCGTGCTGGCCCCCTGTGGACCACGGAATCGATGAGCCAGGAGGCCCATTGACGCTGGCGTGAAAAACTCTGGTGTTTACGCTGGCAGCAACACTTAGCCGCCGTATTGCAGAATCCCGGCCATTGAGTCTGAGGCCAGTTGTAGGTTCCCAATTAGAAATTTCAGGTAAAGGTAAGCAGCATATTTCACATGTGGGATCCTCCCCCTCTTCCCAAGCAGCCGCTCATCGAGGATGAGTTCCTTCCACGCTAAAAATGTGTCTCCAGGTGACTGACGAGTCCAGTGCATGACCTACAGATTCTGTCGCAGGTGGGAGGAGCAGGTGGGTGGGGTCCCTGGGTTGCCACGCGCCCCTTTCGCTGTCGGCACTCGGCTTCAGCTTACATTCAGTAATGAAACTTGAGGTATTCTGTTGTTTCCCAGATGCTTCTCCTCCACTTTGAGCGGTCTCAGGCCAGGGATTGCCGATGTCAGTGAGGCTGTTACATTTTGTCAAAGGAGGCTTTGAGGGTGTCTTTGAAGCATTTTCTCTGCCCCCCTGGGGCTCACTTGTTGTGTTGAAGTTTCGATTAGAGCGCTTGTTTCAGGAGTCTCGTGTCAGGAATGCAAGTGATGTGGCCTACCCAGCAGAGCTGATAGAATACGGACAGAACTTCGATGCTGGGGTTGGCCTCAGTGAGAACACTGACGTTGGTGCGCATATCCTGCCAATGGATTAGCAGGATCTTGCAGAGGCAATGCCGGTGGTACTTCTCCAAGGTTCTGAGGTGCCTGCTGTTCATAGTCTACATCATACAGCCCAGAAGAGAAAAAAACAGTAAAGCAGGGAAATAAGAATACTGATCTGAACTGGTCTTGTGTACTTTGTAATGGAACATCAGAAAAATGGGAAAATAAGAATACTAGTCCCAATTGTTTTCTTCCATTTGGGAGGAGGGTGGGCATCACTACGGTTCTGTCGACCAGTGATTTTCAAACTACTTTTCCGGCGACCTATTTTCATAAAATGGCCACCTCTCGCGAGCCACGCCACGTTCGCAATGGATTTTCCATAGTTACTTTTTAAAACATCATGTTCATTGTTGGCACTTCTGTATTATTAAGTATTAAGTGTTAAAAAATCGTAAATAAAAATATATGTTCTATTTTTTGTTGTCATTTGGAGATCTAAATGACTTGTAATAAAAATTTCTGCACAGATCAGCGGGAAAGATGTTTGATTGCAGACTCCTGAGGTTTTTGAAGGGAGAATGAGGAAATTCTTGGAAACATACCTGAATTTTGGGCTGATGGGGAAGGAAGGAGGCTCACCATTGATCGGAAAGTCAGTCTCAGTGAGAGTGACTGATCTCAGAAAACGAGCGGAGGTGACGGAGGTTGAACTGACTCCCATTTGTTCTGTAGTTTATCTCCACTCCAGCAGGGATCTTGCTGAGGGCGAGATGGAGCACTGCAACGAGGACGGTCGAGAGCAGTGATACAACCTTGCTTGACCCCAGTCTGAATGTGAATTGAGTCTGTGGTGAATACATTGGTGAAAATCAGGGCATGCATGGTTTAGCTCAGTGGGCTAGACAGCTGGTTTGTAATGTAGAGCAAGACCAGCAGCGCGGATCAGTTCCCGTACTAGCTTATCCGAACAGGCACTAGAATATGGCGACGAGGGGCTTTTCACAGTAACTTCATACTTGTGACAATAAAATATTATTATTATTATGTCATCATGGAAAATGTGGACGATGGTGCCAAATTTTTGGGGGCAGCGAAAATGGAGGAGGACACTCCATGACCACTGATGGTTGACAGTGTCGAAGGCCTTTGTGACGCCAAAAAAGCCAGCTACAAGGGTTGGTACGGTTCTCTTATGGTGAAATCAGCATTGGGATTCTAGGAGGGCCTCTTCAGCTACAGGAGAAGATGTTGAAGGAGGACTGTTGTGATGAGTTCCCTAGTGGCTGACAGCATGGAAATACCTCTGTCTTTACAACAGTTGGACATGTCACCTTTCTTGAAGATGGGGTCCACTCTGTGGTGTAATAGGTTAATATCATAGTTATGGTGATGGGTGAGGTACCATGATGCAATAGTGATATCAGTAGTCATGTCCTAGAGAACCTGTCCAGCAGACAGAGCAAGCAGCATTCAGGAGAGATGTGCTTACTTAGTAGCGCAGCATTTATATAGTGTAAATAGGGTATTAGGGTAAATAAACCGGTTTGAAGTGTCACAGACAGGAGGGGATCATGCCGGCACGGTAGCACAGTGGTTCGCATTGTTGCTTCACAGCACCCAGGTTCGATTCTCGCTTGGGTCACTGTCTGTGCAGAGTCTGCACGTTCTTCCCATGTCTATGTGGGTTTTCTCCGGGTGCTCCGGTTTCCTTCCACAGGTCCCGAAAGCCGTGCTTGTTAGGTGAATTGGACATTCTGAATTCTCCCTCAGTGTACCCGAACAGGCGCCGGAATGTGGCAACTCGGGGGTTTTCGCAGTAACTTCATTGCAGTGTTAATGTAAGCCTACTTGTAACAATAATAAAGATTATTATAAATTAAACTTCGCTGATTTCCCCGCTCTCTACCCGTCCGTGAACATGAAAATGTTTCTTGAATTCTGATTTGCCCCTTAAATTTGGAAATGTTCCAATCCACCAGTAATACCTTGCACCGCAAACTGAGGTAAGATGGACATGAAAGGGTTGTTTTACTTTTACACACACAAGCAAGAGAGTTTTCGCTACATCCACCCTTTCACACTCAAACAATAAACGGGTGATAAGGAAAAGGAAGAGGGTTCAGGGCACGACCACAATAAGAATAATAATTTTTATTAGTGTCACACGTAAACCTATATTAACACTGTAATGAAGTTACTGTGAAAATATCAAAGTTGCCACACTCGGTGCCTGTTCGAATGCACTGAGGGAAAATTCAGAATGTCGAAATTACCTAACAGCATATCTTTCGGGACCTGCGGGAGGAAGCCGGAGCACCCAGTGGAAACCCACATAGACGCTGAGATAACGTGCAGACTCCACACAGTGAGCCATGCCATGAATTGAACCCAGGATCTGGCGCTGTGAAGCAACAGTGCTAACCACTATGCTACAAAACCTTCTAAGTATGGGTTTTGCATGAGTCCAGAATCAGAAGTCAATTGGAATGTTCCTTCCGATGGGAGGTTATCAGATTTCAGAATGTCCCGCCACTTCCGAACGAGACTTGCACAACAGGTGAAAGTACGCACAGTGAGTCAGTTGGGAGGCACGATATTTGAGGTTCAAGCAATTAGCAGGGTTCATCAGGGTCAGAACTCTTTCTGCTGCCACCGACTTGATAGTGGATAGCCCAATCTGTTACCTGCCGTTCTGTTCACATTGGACGGTCGACAATAACTGCTCAAAGTCAGTTCCAACAGACAGTAACACAGTGCAGCTTGGGAGATGTCAGGTGACATAACTCCTCATTGCTGGACACAGGATGGCTGGAATATTGAGGTTCGACTGGAGTCGGCATTCATTTTGTTTTGCAGACACAGGTGTCGGGTCATCTAACTGATGCTTTCTTTGTCGAAACTGTGGTGATAGGATCATTGATTCCCCACCCCGTAAAAGAAAGATGCCGGAGCTCATGGAAAAGAAGTCTGATCTCCAGGGACACTCTGAGGCTGGAAGGTGGACCTCCTGAGATGGAAGATGGATCTCCATGAATATTCTGAGACTGGAAGATTTCTTCAATGACTCTGAATCTGGAATGTCCACCTGTAAATACACCCCTACCCACTGCTGTGCTGTTTCAGGGAGTGGGCGAGCTTGCTGTCTCCTCCCTAAAGTCTGGAGGCAGACCCAGGCATCGCTTAGGTGAATCCTGACTTCTGCATGTCACTTTTTTCCAGACATGTTCTGGACTGGCCTGTTTTCTCCCGGACACGGTGAAGAATTGGGAATGGGTGAATGATTCCGGTCGGGCCATCATCTGCATCCCGTCATTTGGATGCGAATCAGTTTTACACCAGCCTCCCGTGGGTTCCCCGATCTGCCATGGTGGGCACCAAAGGAAGGTCCCGTGGGAAATTTGCATTGGCGTGAAACCTATTTTTGGATTCCAGCAGAATTCTCCCCACTTCCCTGAACCAGCTGGTGGGGCCGTGGGAGTATCTCATGTGCACAACTTCAGCAAAAGCCTCTGCTATCCACTTAGATAGCATTTATAAACATTGCCTTATTTACCATTTTGGTGGTATTGATAGTAAAATCTTTGAGTTCATTATTGATGCTGAAAGAGGAAACAGAGCAAAAGTAACTTCAACCAATGAAAGGAAGCAATACCGTATATTCATCATCACACGTGATGTCTGTACACTTGTGACTTTGGATATACACTTCATCTGCAAAGCGGGCACCTCAATTCTTCCATACAGGTCCATGGGAGAAATAATTGCCGTGTTTACCCTGTTCCAACAGACGTTGGACTTCAGTTATCATTTCTTCTTTGTGGATCCTTATTAATGTGCCTGGTGTGACTCTGAGGTTTCATACTGCAACTAGCATTGAGAGACTCCAACAGGGGACTGTGAAAAACTCTCATTAACATGTACATTTAGGAATGGCTACTTCTGAAACATTACAACAGTTATTCAAAAACTAATAATATAATTGCATAGTTAGCCATATAGTTGTCAATGAAACATGAAGAACTGTGATGTTTGCTCCTGGAGATGATCACTACATGGTGCTTTAATGCTTTGTGTGTTTATGATTTGTGCTATGCTGTTCAAAGAAGGCACTGCGTGCTCCAGGCAATTCACCAGGCATATAGAGAAGCAGAAAAAGACAACTCCTCCATGTGGTATTCTTTGTGATTCTTGTTATCCGGGCAGACATTGTGTTCACAAAGACCACAGAAGCTAAGTTCATCAACAAAGTTAACATTTATTTACATTACTTATTAAAGTTCGACCACTTGAAAAAATGAAAATTGCTTATTGTCACGAGTAGGCTTCAACGGAGTTACTGTGAAAAGCCCCTAGTCACCACATTCCGGCGCCTGTCCGGGGAGGCTGGTACGGGAATCGAACCATGCTGCTGGCCTGCTTGGTCTGCTTTAAAAACCAGCGATTTAGCTGAGTGAGCTAAACTAGCCCCTTATTCCTACTTATTCCTATAGTAAACAATAATCTAGTAACCTACAATCTACACTGATCTAACACTAGTCTCTACATTCTATCTATAATTGTTCTCTAATCTCGCTCACTACTCCTATGCTCTCCTCTCCAGCCTTTTCTCAGAAGTCTGTGAGTCAATGCTTTATATAGTTCCGCATCTAGCTCCATCTAGTGGTTAATTAGGATATGTCATCAACCCTTTGCATTCTGCACATTTCCCATAATGTCACATTCCAGTTCATCATGCACGTCAGTAGCTTAAAAAAGACAATGCCAGAATCCTGAGAACAATTCTCATTGTTCACACTTTTGGCCCAGCAATAGTGCATAGCTTAAGGGGAAATTTAAATAACTATTTTCCTGGGAAAAAAAAACCCTAGATGGAATCATCTGAATCTTTATGTTGGTCTAACATGTCATTATTGTAGAAGAATAGATTGATAGTTTTGGCTATTTTCTTGCCTTCATCAAGGACTGTCTGCCATAAGCCAGAGTGTCAAAGCTCAAATGAAATTGGATATATTGCTGATAAACTAGAACAATCCCAGCATACACACAGATGCATTATTTAATTAAATAATGGGCAGTACAATTGCATACTTATTTTGTATTGGTATTGGTATCTGTCCTGTTCATTGCAATGAAATGAAAAAAATAAAAAATTAAAATCACTTATTGTCACGAGTAGGCTTCAATGAAGTTACTGTGAAAAGCCCCTAGTCGCCACATTCCGGCGCCTGTCCAGGGAGGCTGGTACGGGAATCGGACCGTGCTGCTGGCCTGCTTGGTCTGCTTTAAAAGCCAGCGATTTAGCTGAGTGAGCTAAACCAGCCCCTATGTTTCACATGTTTCACATTTGGGGCAACAGTGCATAAAGGTACAACAAGCAAGTCAAAAATGCCCAATGTCTTATTCAAATATACTTTCCCTGTTTTGATACTGTGCTTTCCAAATTTGTTATGAGACATTTTCCAAATGTACTCAATGTGTTGTTTCCAAGATGGTGGAAGATGGGAGGCTGAAATCCATTTCCATAAATAACGTACACTTCAGGGAAGCTCCATGACATTTAGTCATGTTATTTTCTGAGGAAATTGGTTGTTAAATTGCCCATGTTTTTTACATAGACATTGTGCCCAGGTTGCTATGATTTCTGAGAAAGCGATATTGGAAATAATTCTTCCTGATACTTTTTTACAGACTGTTAAAATAAAGTCTATTCCCAGCTTCAATGCATTGATATAACTGTAGCATGTTGAGTAATATGGATTAGGCAGTCTATTTTACAGGAATCACAGGAACGTTAAGGCTTGAAGAGATTAAAAATTCTGAACTATTTTCTACCTTTCCACTATGCAGAAAATCTCCATTTAGATATCTGAGAAGAATTTTACAATCCTTTCTCTCCTGGAAAATCTCAATGGTAAATAGAAATACGTTTGGTTTATTGCAGAGTTGTATTTTATGGCAATGTGTGGTCAGTTCAATTATTATTTTAAACATTTTAATAAAATTACATCTTAATGTAAAAATCATAAGTCGGAGCCCAGTTTGAGGTTTACTTTGTAACATTCTAACACCCTGGATAATGTTGCGCTTTGTATGCTATTATGATCCCAGACCAGACTCCAACAGTGGCTAGTATTCTGGGCTGAAACATTAACGTTTTAGTTTAAGACTGTGTGGAAAGAATGATTTGCTTCATTTGCATGAAAAAACAAGGCTTTGGTATTTCTAAAACAAAACAAAACTTTATTATGATTACAGTATTAAACTTTTTTACCTACACATCCGAAAAGAACAGCTGACACCTTAACACGACCACTCAATTTCCCATTAAACAACAAGAAAATAAACATACAGCTCACAGTCCAGCTGAAACCAATGTGCCATAAAGTAATATTTGTGTTACAGAACAGACCCTGGCTATTGTTTGAACCCCTTCAGACTCTGGCTGAATATCTTCAAATGGCTGTTTCAACTGGGTAGTTTCATTCCTTCCTCATCTTCAGACAAGATTGGCCTGCTTTTAAATCATATTACTTGTTTTTAACCTGTGTCACTGGGACTAAAAATTGCTTTTTCTTGTGGCCAATAAAAAACAAGGGTTGCCAGGTCAGAGATCAGACCTCACTTCCAAAAGCCATTTTGCAAAACTCTCTCCACAGCATTCTCCAAATCTGCCTCTCTCCACAGCTTCCTAAAATGTCTCTCTGTGCTCCTTGGCTCCACCCAGCAATAACCTAATCACCCAAGCAAAAGAAACAAACAATCTCTGAAGGCTGCAAAGCACATTAACTCCCCAGGGGTTTCCCAGTCAAACCCACTATGCACCAGCTCAAACTGATAAATACGTTCTTTCATCAATTTCATCTACTAGCTGCTAAAAACACCCAGGCTCTGCAAACAGAATTGTGAAAAAAATACGTGACAACTGCAGACAAACATATGTTAACCCCAGGCTTTTAACCCTTAAATCGCCCACTAAATTTATAATCCAGTTTTCCTAAAATCTTCTAATAATCACAATGCTTGAATTTGAACTTTGTTTGTCACTCAGTGTTACATGTAGTGGTTTATTAATATCATGCATTGAGTAATCCTATATGTGCAATGAGGGGATCTGTTGTAAAATCATGGCAACATATATGGTTTGTTTAGAATAAATTGGCATAAAATCTAGATTTTTGTGAATCTCAAATACTCATGGAAAACATAAGGTAGGTACTGAGGGGATTTCCAGCATCTACAGTTTGCTTTTGTCATGCATGTGTATAAAAAAGAGTTGTCATTCTTTAAAATTCCTCTCCATATAACAAGTTTCAAGATAAAGTACAATAGATTAAAGGAAGCAAGCTACATATGTGGGGTAATTTTAATGTCTTTTTAATGCAGGAACAGAGCAAAATTTGAATACGTCCTTGAGTGTAAACAGAAACTCTGTCGAATGGGTGAAAAAGCCTGGAAATGAAAAAAGAGTAATAAACAATGCAGTACTGCTGAAATAATTCATCGGGCACTAACATTCAGATATTTATCATTCTTGTTCGGACCTGATGGAAAGTTGACATCCAATACCTGCGAAAGAATTGTAAAAATTACTGAAACCTTCTAAGAAAATAAATTGCTGATAAATTTTAATGGGAAGGGGGAATTGATATGCAAAGAGCAAGCTGTGACAAATGCAGGATTTTAGATATATTGGATGATGAACATTTGGCAATTTAATGGTTAAAAACTTGGCATCGAGTGTGTTCGACTGCATTGGTCATGTTTTAAAAGACTCTTATTTTGCAAGACCAAAAACTTTTAGGAGACAGAGGTAAAATTGAACAGAGTAATAAGCCTGAGTTAAAGCACAGTTTGACTCGAGGGAGTCCCTTGGGAGTTAACGTGCTTCAGCTTGGAGAGATGATGTCATTTCCAGGTGGAGCTGAGGCATTCAGACATCTGCAGAAAGCTTTTGAATTACATTTTAATCTGGCTACCCTTTATTCCATGAGTAAGATATTTTGCTCACAGTAGGATAGTTTAAAAAGATCAGTAGTATTTAAAGCGGTGCAGACTTGTCTGAGAATAACCCTCAGACCCTCAGGGGGAAGCTGAAACAAACCAGTTTAAACAGCTTTCTTTTTTTTCCAATTGAGGGGCGATTTAGCGTGTTCAATCCACCGACCTTTCACATCTTTGGGTTGTGGGGGCGAAACCCACGCAACACAGGGAGAATGTGCAAACTCCACATGGACAGTGACCCAGAGCTGGGATCGAACCTGGGACCTCGGCGCTGTGAGGCAACAGGGCTAACCCACTGCAACACCGTGCTGCCTTTAAACAGCTTTCCTAAGACATCCAGCCAGAATCTATGGAGGTTCTGACAGGAACCAAATCTGCTCTGGAAAGCAAGTATTACTGTGTGACATTGGGATGTGGGATGGATTGAAATTTGTACTTTCTTTCCTTCTTGTTGTTTAATTGGGAATAGAGATAGAAATTAATGGTAATGTATTTACTGTATTGAGTCACATGGTTTAAGAGATAATTGTAAGCTATTTTCAGGTGTGATGCTGAAGAGTTTAATATTCTGCGAATAATAATGTTTTGTTTTACAATACCAAATCCCTATTTCTTTGCGCAATCACTTTTGGGGCAAAGCATTCTTTCCTCACAGCCTGACAAAAAAACTAAAATATAGGTGTTTTGGACCAGTATCCTAGTCACTAGTTTGGTCTCAGGCAATTTTAAGTCTTGGCCTCATCTGCCTGTGACTCTCAGTTGCCCCCATCTGTGTGAATGTTCCACTCCATGGTACCAACACTGGCAGAGACTGTAAGAGAAAATATGCAAATAGGCTTGGAGTTTATTAATACAAAACACTATAATAAAAACATAAAATAATTTATGCAATCATTATAAATCAATTTTCCTGATAAAACATACACTGGAGGCTTCCAGGAGTTAACAGGGGGTTTATTGATGAAAAACAAAGGCAGTTAAGTAACAAGCAAATAACTCAATATAACATGTCTAGTCAGTTTGATTCTGGCGTCCAGACTGTCCGGCGTTCTGCTCCCAGGACCCTGTGCAAACTCCCTATTGGCCAGGTTTGCACACTCCCAAGCGATTGGCCTGAGCTGGTACCGAGATCCGTCAGTGCCGCCCCTGTAAAGGGGCCACACTACCGCATCCCTCCCCTTCATTACAAACTACACAAAAAGATGTTATACGTTTAGCTGCTGTTGTTTAAAGAGTCAAAGGTTCTGCTCCTTTTCCACAAACATCTTTAATTTACTTCAACAGACTCTGCACAAATCTCTAACATCACATCACCTGACACAAAGGCCACCTGAAGCCCCTTTACATATCAGTGTCAATTATTGGATATTTTTAAAATTTGTTTTTATAAATTTAGATTACGCAACTATTTTTTCAAATTAAGGGGCAATTTAGCGTGGCCAATCCACCTACTCTGCACATTTTTGGGTTGTGGGGGCAAAACCCATGCAGACACGGGGAGAATGTGCAAACTCCACACGGACAGTGACCCAGAGCCGGGATCGAAGCTGGGACCTCAGCGCCGTGAAGCGGTTGTGCTAACCACTAGGCCACCGTACTGCCCAATTATTGGATACTTAACATAAATGAGACAACTAATTGGAATGTCTCTGAACCCATTACTTAACAGTCTCCCCGTCCTGGGAGAAAAAAATAATTAGGTGAAACAAAATTACAAGAAACTCAAAAACACACTCGCAATTTCCCCCCTTCTTTTTTTTCTTTTTTTTTGGAAGATGAAAAAACAGTCACAGAAACAGGCGCCCTTCATTAACAATATCCAAAAGTTTCTGTGAGCTAGCCCCTCTTTTTGTAAAACAGTCTGACAATTGATAGCTACTTTTCCACAATTTGATCCAGAATTACTCTCTTTTCTTTACTTCGTACAATCATTGATTGACTCATTCTGGTTGCTAAATCTACAAAATGCAAAATCAATATATTATTGGCTTTATCCCAGATCTTAAGGTCCATGGCCACAATATCGTTATAATTCCTGGCCAAAGGTAGGGTTACTATCGGTCGTGCTGGTGTCCTTCTGTATTTCCTACAAACTTCACAGCGATCACTAACCTGTTTTATTAGCTTAGTATAGTCTTCATCCCTTACCCCTGCATCGTTTAATATATTTTTCAGCCTCCGAGGAGATGGATGCACAAATTGCCTATGCAGTTTTAATACAACAAACTTTTTATCAGCTAAAGTCCCATTTTCAACTGCCATTAACACACCCTTAACAACTGTACTTGAAATATTATTTGTCAGTAATAGAATACAATAGTGTTCTTTTTTTAATTTTTAAAAAAATTTAGATTACCCAATTATTTTTTCCAATTAAGGGGCAATTTAGCATGGCCAATCCACCTACTCTGCACATTTTTGGGTTGTGGGGGCGAAACCCACGCAGACACGGGGAGAATGTGCAAACTCCACACGGACAGTGACCCAGAGCCGGGATCGAACCTGGGACCTCAGCGCCGTGAGGCAGTTGTGCTAACCACTAGGCCACCGTGCTGCCCTATACAATAGTGTTCTGACTGTGTAAATTGTAAGTCTACTGCCTTTCCAAAAACTGTTGCCTTATCCTGTCCCATATCTAGTTTCATGTGTGCTTTCTTTATCGACTGTATGCTCAGAAGCAAAGGTATCTCACTTGATACAACATCCGTGCTAATGAAATGAAATGATTCACTCCGGCAATATGGGTGGAGTTACTGGGTTATGGGGATAGGGTGGAGGTGTGTGTTTGGATAGGGTGCTCTTTCCAAGAGCCGGTGCAGACTCGATGGGCCGAATGGCCTCCTTCTGCACTGTAAATTCAATGAAATCTATGAAATATTGCAAGGGATCACCACTTTTTTCAGCGACTTCAGAGTATTATCATCCCCAAACCTGAAGCTTGTGGAACTTTCAAATTCCTTAACCTTGTTACGATTTTCAGCATTCAAGGAGTCCAGGTAACATTTTAACCAGTCAATTCCGCACACAATAGATGTGCAGCCACTGTCCAATACAGCACAGTTGAAGGATTCTGCAACCAACAGCCACATTACCAGTGTAAACTGCTTGTTAATAGGACAATGCCTTCTTTCTGGTCACTATCTTTTTCCTCTTCTGATTCTTCCATGTCATGTATCGCTTCAAACACTGTATTATAATGAGTTGGACAGTTGAAAGCATAATGGCATTGAGTCACATCGAAAACATTGATTTATCATGTCCCGTGCATTTCTGGGCTTCATCTTCCTATTGTAGGTTCTAACTGGGTTTCTGACTTCATAATTTCCGGGTGCTGATCTCCTTCTATATTCTTGGAACCTGTTTGTAGCCGTACGATTTTGCCATCCTGTTAGCAGTGTATCTTCCATATTCTGCTTTATTGCAGGCTGAACTATTTGGGTCCTCAGAGCCATCGGAATCTAATGTTTCCCAGAAACTTTTTTTAAGCTTCTGTTATCTGATCGAATAAGGTATCCTTATCCGCAAACTGAACTCCTGTCAAAACCAGGAACCTATCCATGTTGCTCACTCTAGCACAGTCAAGTAATTTCAAGGCCAACACAGACTGTGGAAGTTCCAGGTTTTGTTTCTGCAGCCTTTTATATAGTCTGCCAAATTCCATTACATAGTCTGCAATGGAGAAATCCTCTATTTTCCAGAACCTATCAATATCCGACCATGCTTCATCCGCACTTAACAAGTCATCCTTCTTATAAATCTTATCCATATAATGTAATAGAGTCTGCAGACCTTCTTCTGAGTCTAACTCTTCCAATTCCAGCTAGAAACCACTTTGCTCATGATTTTACTGTCATAAGGTGGAGAATGAGCCAATGCCATACCTTGTTTTCTCTTTCCCAAGGCAGTCCACATACTTAACATAAATGAGACAACTAATTGGAATGTCTCTTAACCCATTACTTAACAAAAGCTACACACATTGTTTCCAGACATGACAAAATGCAACAGGGAAACTAGAGTCTTCCAAAAAGTTAATCATTTCAGAGACCTCCGGGTCCTCCCGGACCTTCGCAGCCCACCCACAAGCTTGACAACCTTCTACGTATGTTGTCAGCAGCCGTGACACTTCATGAGGTCCCACCTCAATGACAGGAGCACTGGTCTCGCCGGCTTCCACAGGTGCAGCTGGCTGGGTATATTCAAGAGCCCTCAGCTCTCCTTTGGTCATTAACATTTACAGAGTGTTTATAACACTGGTAGGACTTGTTTGCTCCAAATATGGGGTTGCCACTCTCCCGACTGCTCAAGTGGTCGACGTGCTTTTTGGCAGTCTTTCCGTTTGCGCCATATGACACCGGCCGTGAGTGGGCCACAATCCATCCAGCTAGCCAAGGTGGCCCTGAGGCAAAGTCACAAACCAAAACTGGGCCCCCCACCCGGAACGACATATCACCCCTGTGTGCAGCCGTTGCTTTCTCTGAGGGGCCTGGTGTGCCTCCACCCTCTCCGCCAAATTTGGAAACACAAGATCTAACTGGGTTCTCAGATGACAGCCCATGAGCAGTTCAGCGGGTGCAACCCCCCGAGGTAGTGTGAGGGTTCAATTATATGACAATAATGAATTGACCAATGGATGGTGTAGTGGTTTGTCTGACTGTTCCCGCATTGCATTCCCGAATGCCTGAACGCTCTCTAGACCAAAACATTAAAGGCGGTGGATGGTAAAGGGCGATCCTCGTGTGTCGTATGCCATTGGCTCCATGAAAACCAGGAAGACAACGCCTGTAAAAGGGGCCATTGTCCGACATGATGGACTCCTGAAATTCATGAATAGTGCAAAGCACCCACCACGGCCGCCGAGGTCATTCTACGCATCTTCTGTGCAGGTATCCACTTAATGTGGACATCCACCAGAACTGAACATTTCTTCCCCATAAAAGGGCATGTGCACTCAACATGGAGCTGGGTCCACAGGTGACCTGGCCATTTCGAAGGGTGGAGAGTAGCCGATGGAGGTGAGGACTGCCACACGGTTTGTATAATTCTCTTCATTTTTGATAGTATGAGGTATTTTTGTGTGCAATTACAAATGTGTCCATTCACATGGGGTTGTTTTAGCACAGGGCTAAATCGCTGGCTTTGAAAGCAGACCAAGGCAGGCCAGCAGCACGGTTCAATTCCCGTACCAGCCTCCCCGAACAGACAGAATGTGGCAACTTGGGGCTGTTCACAGTAACTTCATTTGAAGACTTCTTGTGACAATAAGCGATTTTCATTTCATTTCATTTTCATTTCACCAGCAGCAGGATGTCTCGGAAGTTCAAAGACAATACGATCTCCTGGGGTACTGGTAGCAGTGGAATGCTGTTTTGCAGGGGGAGTCAGTGCAATGCATCTATATTGGCAATCAGCATGCTGGGCTGGTGCTGGAAAGCAGAATTGTAAGCTGCCAGCAGCAAGGTCCAGTGCTGCACCCTAGCCGAGGCCATAGATGGTATATGCTTGTCTTCCCTTAAAAGTCCCAGTCATGGCTTATGGTCAGTGACAATGTCTGATTTCCGTCCATACACAGATTGGGTGAATTTCATTGCACCGTATATAACTGCTAAGCCCTCCTTCTCGATCTGGACATAGTTCCATTCCGCTTCCGAAAGGGTCCTTGAGACAAAAATGATAGGGCGCGAAGTACCATCTCGCACCCTGTGGGATAATTTTGCCCCTATACTGTAAGGAGACATGTCACATGACAGCACAATCGGTTATCCAGGGTCAAAGTGAACCAAGAAGTTTGAAGACTGCAATGTCTGCATCACCACTTGAAAGGCTTCCTTTTGGTGCTCCCTCCAGTGCCACCGCTGCGCTTCTTTAGTAGCTGGTGCCAATGTTGTGGCTAAGTTTGAAATTTATCTTACAAAGTAAGTTACCATGCCGAGGAAGGATTTGAGCTCACTGACGTTTCTGGGCCCAGGGAGTTCACGTGCAGCCTTGACCTTTTCCTTCAGGGGATGCAATCCTGTCACATCAACACAAAATCCTAGATACGCCACTCCTGAGGACTGGAAAGAATATGTTTTCACATTTGAGGCAGACCCCCTAATCCTAAAATCTCTTTTACACTTCTGCCAGACTAAACAGGGGCTCTTCGGGTGTGGTGCCGGTGACTAGAACATCGTCAAGGTCGACCATCACCGTGGGAATTTCTTGAAGGAGATATTCCTTTAGGGCAGCACGGTAGCATTGTGGATAGCACAATCGCTTCACAGCTCCAGGGTCCCAGGTTCGATTCCGGCTTGGGTCACTGTCTGCGCGGAGTCTGCACATCCTCCCCGTGTGTGCGTGGGTTTCCTCCAGGTGCTCCGGTTGCCTCCCACAGTCCAAAGTTATGCGCCTTAGGTAGATTGTCCATGATAAATTGCCCTTAGTGTCCAAAATTGCCCTTAGTATTGGGTGGGGTTGCTAAGTTATGGGGATGGGGTGGAGGAGTTGACCTTGGGTAGGGTGCTCTTTCCAAGAGCTGGTGCAGACTCGATGGGCCGAATGGCCTCCTTCTGCACTGTAAAATCTATGTAAATTCCATCATATACTGGAAAATAGGGCAAGCTGACGTGATGCCAAATGGGAGTCTTGCGTACTGAAAGAGGTCCTTATGGGTGTCTATAGTGGCAAACTTCTGGGACTCATCATCCAATTCTAGTTGCAGGTAAACATGGCTGAGATCCAATTTTGAATAGGTACGGCAACCCACCAACTCGGCGTAGAGATTCTCAACCAGTGGAATTGGGTACCTATATACCTGGGCAGACTGATTCATGGTGAGTTTGTCATCCCAACAGATACTTATTGAACAATCCAGTTTAAAATTGGGTCTATAGGTGCCGTCCACTCAGAGAACTGAACCGGTTTGATTATGCCCAGCTCTTCTAAACTCTTAAACTCAGTTTCAACCTTCTGATGCAGGGCCCAGGACACTGGTCTGACTCTGAAGAACTTGGGTGTCGAATCTGGATTGACATAGATTTTGGCTTTGATTTCTTTGATGTGGTCCATTCCTTGTGAAATCATCTTCATTCCTCCTGAGGAGGAGGAGGGTTTTGGAAATTTAGAAAAATTTTCAGCCAATTAAGCTTCATCTTTTGTAACCAGTCTCTTTTCATCAAGTTGGGTCTGTGCCTTTCTTCAACAAGCAAGGGAAGATTGACCTCTTGTTCTTTGTATGCCTCTTGTGGTTCCAAGGATTTTCAAGATTTTACCCATGCAAATTGAAAGCTTGGTTGTGGTTTTGGTACTTAAAAGCTGAGCTCCATCACGGATTTACTTGAAAGTCTGCTCTTCAACTACGGACACCAAAGCCCGGTGTCGTCTTCAATTTTGTGGAGTTTGCCGTTTACCCTTAAGATGATTTAAATTGGGGCCGTCTTATTCAACTGGACTACGTTCAACCGATATATTGCATACTCCTTTTCAGAGCTCTTCTCCACTATGTTCATTGGCGCTGTGGACTGCTGCTATTGTTGTTTATTTTTGCATTGGTGCATTTGACTCGCACGGCAACGTGCTTGAATATGAACCCTGCGATTGCATCTCAAACACTTAGACTCTGAAACATGACAGATCTCTGGGGAAGGTCTCCCCCACAATGCTAGCAGCCTACCTCTGATTCAGGATGATGCCCCATTCTTTTCCTTGCTCTTTGACTTTTGGTCCAGGCCCAAGGACTGTGTCTCTGTTGATCCTGCCACCATCTACGGCCATAGCGGCCCATACATGATTGACCTCCCTTTCAGCCATGCTTTATAGGTCAGTGGTGCAGCACACTATCGCCTGAGCTACCTCGATCGCTTTTTCCAATGTTATAATGGTTTCAACTAAGATTTCTTCTGGATATTGAGGTTATGGATCCCACAAACCAGCCATTTGCACAACATGTCACTAAGCGCAGTCCCAAACTCCGTGTCAGTGAGCTGACAAAGGCTAGTTATGAAGGCTGAGATGGACTCTTCATCAACCCTCACCACAGAGTTAAATTTATAATGTTGGAGGATAATCAAGGGCCTTGGATTAAAGTATTCTTTGACCAACTTAGCTATCTGATCGAAGGTCTTTGAGTCAGATCCTCCCGGAACATAAGGTTCTGAATTAAATTATATGTTTGGTGCCCACAGACTTCCAGAAGCATCACCTTCTGCTTGTCCACACCTCTAATCTCATTCACAATTTAAAAAAAAGTAGCGGAGCCATTCGAAGGACCGACTCCAATCCTCAGCCCCTTGGTCAAACAGGTCTAGTTTACTGATGATAAGCACATGGACTCATGGTTTAATGTTTCCCGACTCGCATTGGTGCTTCTTTCCTTTTTCAAATGCTCTTTCCTTCCCCCCCTGAATTCATGACGTTATGAAGGGTGCGAGTGAACTGTTTTCCTCGTTGCCAATGTGCTAGTTCTGGACATACATTGGGGGCTTCCAGTAGTTAACAAGGGGTTTATTAATGAAAGACAAAGGCTGATAAGTAACAGGCATAGAACTCAATATAACAGGTCTCGTAACTTCGACTCCGGGTTCCACACTGCCTGGAGACCCGCTACCAATGCCCCACGTAAACTCCCTATTGGCTGGAGTTTGCATGCGCCAGTGCATTTGGCCCAGAGCTGGTTATGTTGGTCATCGACCCTTCACACTTAACGTGGCCACATTACCACAGTCAGTTACAAATTAGACAAGGATTCCCCCAATACATATAAATTCAGTAGAAACCCCAGAGACCAATGGTCCTCATATAATTTTTCCAGGGTTTCCTTATCTGGTATATTTACTGCTGAGGAGCAAGAAATGTTAATTTCTTCTTTCCCATTAAAATGTTATTAGATTTAGTTTGAATTTTACCGCAGGACATTCAAAGTACATTATTATGTTTGATTATGGAAATAAACCACCACCTTGCCACTTAATGTTGCTTCAATGCATTGTTTTAGTTGTAAATAAATCTGACCACATAGTTAGCTTGGAGGTAGTGAGTGATCTGGTAGTGCATTATTTGACCTCCATTGAAGTGAGAGTATAGTTGTCATCCCATGTAAGTAATTTATTTAATTTTGGGGTTAAACGTTCATGTGGTAAATTCTATTTAAGAAGAATAAGAGGGTAGGTTGAAAGATTATTGGGCGTAGGCAGGAATATGGGGGTCAAGGTTACAATCAGATCAGTCACAATCCTATTGAATGGTAGAGTAGGCTCGAGGGGCTGAATGGCCTGCTCCTGCTCTCGTATGTATGCATGTATGTTAATGGATGCCTTGGTGTGATTCACGGAGCTGTAAAAAAGTTGGGAACATCAGTATTGGAACGTGACTGAATGGTATCACTGCAATCCTGCTCCTTTTCATCTACTTGTCTTCGATTTGTTGGAGGAAATGAGAAACCACGTCCTCCCAGAAATGAGTGTTTCCCTGAGTGGTGTTGCAATATTAAACAGGTTAACACAATATTCTCCTCCACTGCCTTATTGGCTTTGTTAACCCATTTAAAATAGATAGATCAATACCTATAAAAAGCAACAACAGCAACAATTTGTACTTATATAGTGCCTTTAACGTGACAGAATTTTCTAAGGTGCTTTACAGGGATGTTAAAAAGGAAGATTTGACACCAAGCCACCAAAGCTGATATTATGGAAGATGGACATAAGCTTGGTCAAAGAGAGAGTTTTTAAGGAGCATCTTAACAACAACTTGCATTTATATTGTGCCTTTAATGTCCCAAAGCACAAAAGAGAGGAAATAGAGGTAGAGAAGTACAGACATTTCGAGACGGAATTCCAGGCCTCAGGACATAGTCAGCTGAAGGTATGGCCACCAACGGTAGAGCAATTAAAATCAGGGATGTCCAAGGGGCCAGGAGTAGAAGACCATAACCCTTGACTCAGCTTGACCAATGTAGGATAGTGAGCACAGTGGGGGAGTGAGTGAATGGAACTTGGTGTAAGTAAGGACATGGGGAGAAGAATTTTAGATGACCTTAAGATTACTAATGGTAGAATTTGGTAAGCCAGTCGGGAATACTTTGGAACATTCAGTCTAACTTAGGTGTGGACGAGGGTTTCAGCAGCAGATGATCTGAGGTGGGCTAGAATTGGATGATGTTACAGAGGTGGAAATAGGCAATCAAAGTGATGGCACTGGTAGGATGTTCAGAAGCTCATCTCAGGGTCAAATATAAAAACATGTTTGTGAACAGTTTGATTTTGCTTCAAACAGTTACCAGGGGAAGGGGAATAGATGTTGCCACAGTGACTGAAGACAATGGTTTCGGTCTTGACAATACCTTCAGTCTTTCCAATATTTGTAGGCAATTTCTGCTCATCCAGTATTTGTGGTCGAAGGATCGGTCTGATAATTTGCCAACTTTGAATGAGGGAGTCAAGAGAGGTTAATCTTTACATTTAACCCAGTATTCAAAGAGATTAATTACCGATTAATATATGGGATGATAACTCTACTCTCACATCAGAGGTGACCAAATTCCATTTAGTGCCATCAGGGTATATGTGAAAACGAATGCTGTGTTTTTGGATGTTGTTACCCAGGGGCAGTATGTAGATGATACCAACGATAGGAATGGGATATACCAGAATAGGGGGCAGGAGGAGAAACTGCAGCAAAAGTGACTCCTGTTACCCTTAGGTAAATAATAATGAAATCAAATGAATGCAGTCCCATTCAGCTGGACAGCAGTGGAGGAATATTGTAGACGGATGGCGTGTGTAACCACGTCTTGCTGCAGACAGACTGAGAAGGGCAAGAAGATTAGTTTACCTTTGACAGAGACACATAGATTGCCGTTCGTTAGTGACTTGGATGTGAGTTTTAATAGTATGGCAGGAGATTAAACCTGATTGAAGTGATTCAAATATGGAGGTCTGGGTAAGATGGGCACAAATTTTAAAGGCAAGAAAACATTCAAATAGTTTGGAGAGAAAAGGGAGATTGGGGGTTGGATGGTAGGTTGCAAAGCGGTGTGGTCAAGCATTGTTTTTTGGGGAGAGAGAGGTGGTGGTAGCAAATTTACACATGAGAATGACAGTCACTAGCGAGAGAGAATAATTCACAATATCATCCAATATGAGGGTTAGGATGGTAAGTTGGGTGGTTATCAATTTACTGAGAATAGAATAAAGGGACTAAGAGGTGGAATTCAAGGACAAGTTGAGATCAGAGCGGACGTAAGGGGAAATATGTGCGAAACTAGAGATAGGTGCGAGTTCAGGAACTTTGGAAAAACTTTGGTTTGATGAACTAGCAGAAGGGAGGGAAATGGCAGGGTAGCTGCTTGGATGTCCATTGAGTAGTTATAAAATTGTCCATTAGGTCCTCATTCTCAGTGTTGGAGGTGAGAATAGAGGTGACAGGGGAATGACGTTGAAGAAGATGGTTTGCAATAGCTCATCTGTGTATTTCAGGATGGTGCTGGAATAACATGCTGTTTAGGCAGGTGAGAGCAAGACCCGGTAGTGCTTTATGTGGTCCAGCCAGATATGGCAATGACTAGATAAATCGGTATCCATCATATCTGTTCCAAGTTTCATCCCTTGGACTTGGAGCAGAGGGGGAGACTGTACTGGCATGAGGAGCAAACAGAGAGGAGAGTAATGGTTTTATTGGGGACCAGGCATCAAAGGTGAAGATGATGGTGTGGCAGCAGAACTGAGGTTAATGGAAGCTCAAACGTAAAGAATTGGGACTTTGAAAGTGCAGGAGAACATCACCAGAAATTTTAAAAAACTTGGTATTAAAAGTTAATATGTTAATAACACCGGGAACAAATTCTAGTCGATAAAATCTAGTGTGTTACGCTGAAATAGTGAAATAAATTAAACACAGTTTGCATTTTTGCTGCAAAGGAAGGAGTGCATAGGGAACATGAAACAACTTCCTATAATTATTGTCATTTTTATCCAACCATTATGTATATATTTATCAGGTTGTATAATAAATGGAGGCACTTATCCAAAACGTTTGTTGAAGTAGATTTTTTGAGTAAATTTCACTGATGGCTTGTAATTAAAGCCTTTAACTGGGGAAGGAAGCAATGATCTGTGAAACAAAATTACTTTCCAGAGTAACATTTCATGATGCGACAAAAAAGTGCCGAATAGAATTTGTAATTGTCGCTGTCCTATTGTGTCAACAATTATTGCACATTGACAAATGGAAGATAATGACTGGTGTTCAGTGGATTATAAAAATGTATAATCTTGATAAAAAGGAAACTGCAACTGTGTAAACATTCAAAATTAAAGAGTGAACTTCTGCTTAAAGGTGAACTTTTCGCCAACTACGTTTTGCTTACTTCTGTTTTGAGCAGGTCAAAATCAACCACTGTTAATTGAGTTTACCAAACCTACACTCAACACTAATCATGCCTCTGAGTGCCTCAGGTCGAAGTGTTAGTCATGTGCTTCCAAAATGCTCTATCTGGGCTAGCTTTCCCATCAAGCAAGCAACAAGAGCAATAACATTAGCCACATGTCAGGTTCATTTTCCTTTTTTTTAATTTACACGTTTTCAGGCTATGGACCCACAGGCAAAGCTTCTAGAATTGCCCAGCCCTGATTGCTCTGAAATCGAGGAGCTAATTTGTGCGCAATTCGCAGAGGTGTGTAAAAATAATAATAGGGTAATTTTATTCGGTGATTTCAACTTACCCAACATTAATTGGGATAGTCATCGTGTTACAGGCTTAGATGGAGTGAGATTCTTAAAATAGATACAGAAGATCCTATGAACTCAATATGTAGAGGATCCAACAAGGGACGGTGTATTCTGGGGAGTGAAGCCAGATAGATGGTTGATGTGTTGGTGGGGGAGCATTTTAGTGATAGTGACCATAACACGGTAACACGGTTAGGTTTGTTATGGACAAAGAATTAGACAAGTTGCAAAATAAGGTTTTGGATGGGGAAGAGTGGATTTTAGTGAAATGAGGCAGCAGATCACCTTCCCCACACTCCAGTTATTCACTGGCCAACACAGCCATCTTTGTGACATACTGCCTTCTTGCCCCAATTGGAAAGCAAAAAGACTCTTGGTCCAATTGGATGAAGATTGTCTGACAGGTAAACATTCTTTTCCCCATTTTCAATATTTTTGGACGTGGCAAAGAGAATTGTTCCAAGAAAATAGAGAAAAAACGTGGGCTGGATTCTCACTGTCGGGATTCTCCATTACACCGGCAGCGCACCCACGATCAGGGATTTTTGGATGACGTGGGGCTGCCCACAATGGGAAACACCATTGTACGGTTGGTGGGACGGAGAATCCTGCTGCTGGCGGGGGTGTGCCACAGCAGAAAACTGGTGCGGCGGGATGGAGAATCCTCCGCCAGTATTTTTTAATGTGTTGATGATTATTATCCAGGGCTAAACACAGCAATGTGCTAGAGTTTGATCTTTCATTCCTGGAGACCCGAGGTCATTCCTCGAGGTATGACAACCCTGGCATTGTGGGTTCACCTCTTGGGGCAGGATTTTCTGGCCGTGACACAGGCGGGCATCATTGTGGGCAGGACTGGAAAATTTGGAGAGCTATTAAAAGTCAACACTCTCCAAGTTTTCCCATCCCGCCTGCAGAAATGTGGTGGATCAAAGAAATCCCTATCTTGGTGTTTAAGCATGGCTTCCAGTCAGGCTGTCAGTGATGAAAAACTTGCAAATTCTGGGGTTTAAAGGGTCCTATTTGACTTCCAGAACAATAATTGTAATATTCTAAAGTCCTTTAACTCTTTGAGAGGGAGACGATTTTAAGTGGTGAGAATTTCTTGTTCCACGTATTACGGAAGGAAGGAATGGTTTGTTTGCCATTCCTGATGATGTCAAGTCATTAAACTGAGTTACTGTCACCCTGTGGTTGTCCAGTTGAGACTGAACAATTCTGTCTACCTCTTTCTATCAGGCTTCCTGTGTAAAGTACTCTCTGCTCTTGGGTCAGCTGCACCTCCATAGCTGCCTTTGAAGGTCTGGAGAGCAGAGAGGTCATAACAAATCCCTGCAACATTGGACAATCTTAACTATTGCCTTCACTCAAAACATTTTTTCTACATGCCTCAGGCTTCAAGCTGCAGAAACTCCTTATTGCAACATTTATAACCTTCAATTGGGCTGGCGTTTGTGGCCAGGAGGTCAGCCACAGTATATTAACTTGACTGACCCTGGACACGTTGGTGGGTTCAGGACTGGTGTAGCATGGAAATAACTGCTGCTTATAACAGGTAGTGCGACGCTGGTTAATTCCAGCTTCTACGTGCACAATGGAGAGATTACCATTGAAAGATACAAGTCAGAGTTGGAACCTTGCAGTTACAATGGATAATACATCGACAATCCCCAGAAAAACAATTGGAAAAGAAAATAGGGTGCTACATGCATGATTGAAAACTTAGATCTTCACAGCACGTTGCTAGGTGATTACAATAAAACACTAAGAATGGTATGTGAGATTGTACAAGGTTATATTAGGGGACTAGTGGCTACTTTATGTCCCCTCGGTCAGAGAGGGCTCTGAGATTCGAAACAAGTTTCAAAGCAGGAGACCAAAATGATCTCCAATGTTTTGGCTCTTCGCTATCAGGATATTTATGACTACCAGGATGGTTGAGGCAAACTGCCCATCTCTAATGCTCTTGAGAAGGCAAGCTGCTTTTCTGAACCTCTGTTGTCACATGGAGTGCAGTCACAATGCTGTGAGAAAGAGATTTTGGGGATGTTGACCCAGTAACAGTGAAGGAGCAACAGCATAGTTCCAAGTCAGGATGGCATGTGGTTTGGTCGAGCGCTTGCATGTGGCGGTGTTCGTATGGATCTGCAAAGCACTTTGGTCATATGTTCAGTAGAAATGGAATATTTCCTGATCCATGGAAAGTGGTGCCATTGCAAACACTAAGGATCCCACAAGCATCCAGCAAATCCAGAAGCTGCTCGGACTACTATATACTGTTGCCACTTCCTGATCTTGCGAAGCTTTCTGCCCCCCTCTGACATAATCTTGCAAAAGACCAGCAAGTGAGAGTGGACTAAATTACCCAAACAGTTTATCGAATAAACAACTGTTGCCAACAAATTGTACAAATGTCTATCTCAACCCTGAGGAAGCCACTCAGCGTGTTGTGCGTGCAAGCCTGGCTGACTTAAGTGCAATTCTCATGCAGAAAGACAAGGCAGTCAACCCATCAATCATTGCTATAGCAAGCAGATTGCTAATGCCTGCAGAATGACATTACTTAAAAACAGAGAAAGGAGTGCTCTTAATCATATCATTGTATCTACATGTATGGAAGTGAGTTTGAAGTAATAATAATCATAGACCACTTGTAATTATGGGGAGACAGTGGTATCGTGGTATTGTCAATCGACTAGTAATCCATAGACCCAGGGCAAAGCTCTGGGGACCCAGTTCAAATCCTACCATGGTGACATTTAAATTCAATACATTGAAGCTAATCATGAATATGTCAATTTCCGTAAAACCCAACAGGTTCACCACTGTCCTTCAGGGAAGGAAATCTACTGTCGTTACCTGGTCTGGCCTACCTGTGACTCCAGATCCACAGCAATGTGGTTCACTCTTAACTGCCCCTTCATGAGCAATTAAGTATGGATAATAAATGCCGGGCCCGCCGGCAATGTCTACATCCCAAGAAAGAATACATTTTCTAAATGTAGGATTGTTCAATAATCCAAATAGTAAACCACCAACTTTAAAATGGTGTTGGATACTCAAACTACAAGAGCAAAAATTCCATCTTGAGTCTCAGCCAGACAAGGTCAACCCAACTCACTATCTTTCATGACGTCCTTTGACATCAAAGCAGCAACAAAGCAAAAGGTGGTGACACAATTATGCATGAGAGCTTTGGAATCACAAAACTGGAAAGATGTGATTGAGAAAGCATCTTCAAACAAAAAAAATCACTCACACACTTTATGGTCTTCATAAATGTTCAAAATGAGGTCACAATTACAACCACATCTGATTTGTATTGCTGAATGATTGTATTGGCATTCCACACTCACTGAGGGAATGTGTTGCTGATATAGCTCACGACGGTCACCAGAGAATTGTCAAAACCAAATAACTCCTTCGTGGTAAAAAGATAAGGTTCGAAGGAATTAACAACATGCCAAAGCATAAAATGTTTGCCATGTCAGGCAACCACAATGTCCAATCTTCATGATTCACTCCATATCTCCAAACTTGCAGCAGAACCAGACACCTATCATATGCCGCCTCCAATTCACTGGCAGGATGAACCACAGCTAGAAGCCAAGTCTTTCTAGGATAACCCTCGCCTCCCAGGTGTCTGCCTCTGAGGTTGTGTGAAGGACCTGTGGGAAATGCGCCTATTGCAGAACAAATCATGAGCTATCAGCACATTGAGGGAGTGTAACCATTTCTTATTTATAAATATTCCAGGCAGATATGAGGTATTTTATTTTCTGGAGTGTTTGACTAGTTAGTGATTTCCTGCACTTTTAGAAATCGAACTGCTGCAATGAAATGTGAAGACCTCTGTGCCGGATTCCCATTCCTGAGACTATGTATTGACACAGGGGCAGAATGTGTGGAGTTCTATGACTGCAAAATAGTCACCGCACCTGGACCAATTCACCGACCAGTGAGGGGCTAGCACGTGATCCACGTGCAACATGATCCATCCCAATGGAAAATGGCATTGGATTCACCAGGGTCTGAATTGGCACTCGGGAGGCTGACAAGCTGCAGTCACATAGTAGCACTCCATTCTACACACACAGCCATTGCAACCAACAAGATGGTACTGGTTGTGCCGGAGCGCACCCATCCTATCGACCGCGCTTGCGTGACTGGCGGTGATTCTCCGGTCCGTGGAGAATCGCGGGAAGGCGTCGGACCCGATCGCAGGTCTGACGCCCCATTCTCAGCCCCCGCGACGAGCGCGATCCCAGCGTAGAGGCTCTGAGAATCCCGGCCAAGGTATTGGTAACCTTGGAGATGTATCTATGAGAGGCATATTGAGATTTCATTGCGATGTCACTAGTAAATCACCAGAAGGAGCTAGAAGTATAGTCATTCAGGGCTGGAGTGACCTCAATGATGCCTGTCAACATATGCCCAACTTGAGGTCACCTTTTAGGAGATGGCAGACATGAGTGATGACCTTCTGTGAAATCCCGAGCCGCCTGAGGGACAATTGCTCTGTCAGATTGAGGAAGCTCACCCTTGGTCAATATGCCTATTGCTGGAATTACCAACAACTCTGAGTTGAAGCTCTCAGTCTCTCACCTCTGTCTTGAGGATTGGCATGCAACTACAGAGAGGAAAGCTCGTGCTGCTGGCCCTGGTGCTTCTGGTGCGGCAGATGTTGAAGTGGCTCCTCGTGCTGCTGGCCCTGGTGCTTCTGGTGCGGCAGATGTTGAAGTGGCTCCTCGTGCTGCTGGTGTGGCAGCCCTTGTTCATCTTCATCAGAGGTCCAAGCCAAAGCAGTAGCAACCGTACCGGCAGCCGCTGCTCCTGCCTCGGCGATCATCATGCAAGCGTTGCTCTCCAGTCTGGTACTCGGTCCCAGGCTGACACAGACCACGCCAGAGCGTCAACCTCCATCTAAAGAGGCCCAGGATAGGTTTCACAGACACGGACACATCACCTAAATTGGCGGGGCGGAGGGGGAGGGGTGGTGGGGGTGTTATAACTCCAGTGGAGGTCACGGGATAGGAACTATCAGGTTACCTGTGCCCTCCTGGGAATATCATCTTCCCTGGTGATGGGCAGGGGCTTCCCCTTAATAGATGTAACCCCTCCAGTATGAAAAGCTCAACCTGAGTGCAGATCGGAGAAGGAGTCCCTACAGGGAGTGGTGGCATTTGTAAACAAGTAACAAACCTCGCTATGCGCTAAACAACTGTTTATGCATGGCTGTTTATCTCGGATCTAACAGGTCCAAAACAATTTTAAAACCAGATGATATTGAAGAATTGTGCATGAAGTCGTGGATGTATAACATGGTCTCACATTTCTTTTTTAAAATAAATTTAGAGTACCCAATGCAGTTTTTCTAATTAAGCGGCAATTTAGCATGGCCAATCCACCTTTGGGCTGTGGTCGCGTAACCCATGCAAACACGGGGAGAATGTGTAAACTCCACACAGACAGTGACCCAAGGCCGGGATTTGAACCTGGGACCTCGGCGTTGTGAGGCAACAGTGCTAACCACTGCGCCACTGTGCTGCCATGGTCTCACATTTCTTGAGAAAATGTTTCACCCTCACAGTCCCTTTTTTAGACTGCAGTTAAACGTCAGATTTTTCATTAATGTGATGCAATTACCACTGCCTCACGGCGCCGAGGACCAGGGTTCGATCCTGGCTCCGAGTCACTGCCTGTGTGGAGTTTGCACAATCTCCCCGTTGCTGCGTGGGTCGCACCCTCACAATCCAAAAAGACATATAGGGTGGGTGGGTTGGACACGCTAAATTGCCCCTTAATTGGAAAAACAAAGAATTGGGTACTAAAAATTTATGAGAAAAAAAAATGAAACTACTGAACTTAATTGATATAAATTTGCAGTATAAGTAATTCCTCATGATTGTAAGTATTTGACATATTCCTTGTTTCAGTAATTTATTTTAACATTACTGTTATGACTGACAACAGCGCTTTATAATTGAGACTACTCATTCTATTTCATACACTATTACAGCCATTGAGCCCCAGGCGCTTCTGCTGGGGCTACTGCTGTTTCCATTGTACATGAATGGCCTTCCAACTATGTGCACAGAGGTCAAAACAATACATGCTTGCTGATGAGATTTCTGATTGTATCTGCTGACGACTCTTTTAGACTTGAAATTATCTCCTTTGTTATTTCTTGAAAATTCATAAGTCGTAAGCTGCATTGTTAGAGAGAACCTCTTAACCTCGTGGCTTGCTGTTTAGATCTTTACATGGATTCAGATTTGTTACATGTAATCTCAGTATCAAAACTGATTAGTGGATTGGTCAATAAGATGTATTTTGCATATGTTCAGGGTTGATTTAGATTAATGTTTTGCCATTTAATTATGAATCGGATAAGTGTTAGATGGAGAAGTACTAAATAGAGTTGAGTAATAGGCTGTGAGTGGCACATGATGTTTTATGTGCTGGTTGAATCATGTGAGTGTAATGTTATGGAATGGAAAAGGTCAAGTTTATATAAAATTACAGTTTTGTATGATTTTGCACTTCCAAGTTGGAAGGTGAATTAATAGGGCAGGAACAAATGCTATGCAACTTTTACACAGAAAATTAAACAGAGGAATCTAGGAAAGACAGGAAGGATTTTTTTTTAATTTTTCCAATTAAGGGGCAGTTTAGCATGACCAATCCACCTACCCTGCACATCTTTGAGTTGTGGGGATGACACCCATGCAGACACAGGAAGAATATGCAAACTCCACATGGACAGTGACCCAGGGCTGGGTCGAACTCGGGTCCTTGGCGCTATGAGGCAGCAGTGCTAACCAGTGCACCACAGTGACGCCCGACTGGGAAGGATTTTAAAAAATATTTTTATTTTACTGCTTTTTCACATTTTCTCCCAAATTTACACCCAACAACAAATAACAATCAGTAACAAATGCAATGTCAGTTCCCATATCAATAACAATGATCGCATCCTGCAATCAAACCCCCAAACATTAGTCTGTATGTTAACATAAACAAACGATAAAAAGGAATCAGGAATCACACATAGTCACCATTAACACATACAGTCACTCTCCCCCAACCCTCCCAGCCCACCCACCCCAATGTTCGATGGAATCCAATTGTGGCCGGGGTTGAAAGTGCATAATGAATAACGCGCATGAATTGTAGAACCCCTCCCTCCTTCCCCTCGGCTCAAATTTGACCTTCTCAAGAGTCAAGAATTCCAACAGGTCCCCCCCCCCGCTATGCCAGGGCACAGGGTGGGGAGGTTGACCTCCACCCTAACAGGATCCGCCTTCGGGCGATCAATGAGGTGAAGGCAACAGCATCTGCCTCCACACTTGTTTCCAACCCCGGCTGGTCCGACACCCCGAGTATGGCCTTCCGAGGGCCCGGGTCCAGTTTCACATGCACCACTTTAGAGATTACCCTAAAAACCTCCTTCAAGTAATCACTCGGCTTTGGACAGGAACCAAAACATATGACCGTGGTTTGCGGAGCCCCCCTCGCAACGTTCGCTCACATCTTCAACCTCCTCAAAGAGCTGGCTGATCCTCACCCTTGTAAGGTTTTCTCTATATACCACCTTCAGCTGTATCAGCCCCAACCTCGCACACGAGGTGGAGACAATCACCCTCCGGAGCACCTCACAGCAGAACCCCTCCTCCATACACTCTCCCAACTCTTCCTCCCACTTTGCCTTGATCGCTTCCAGCGGTGCCTTCTCCTCTTCCAAAATAAACCCGTAAACCGCTGATACTACCCCTTCTCCAGTCCCCCGTCGTCAGTACCTCCTCCAGCAATGTGGAAGCCAGCTCTACCGGGAAGCTCTGCATCTACTTTCTGGCAAAGTCTCGAACCCACATGTATCTAAATATCTCCCCCTGCTCCAGCTCATACTTTGCTCCCAGCTCCTTCAATCCTGCAAACCAACCCCCAAGAAACAAGTCTTTTAGTGTCCTAATTTCTTTCTCCTCCCATCTCCGAAAATTTCCATCCCACTTCCCTGGCTCAAATTTATAGTTCCCCTGAATTGGCATTTCCCTTGATCCTGCCTCCAACCCGAAGTGCAGTCGAAACTGCCTCCAAATTCTCAACAAAGCTATTACTACCGGACTCGTTGAGTATCTCTCCGGGGCCGTTGGGAGCGGCGCTGTTGCGAGCGCCTTCATTGCCAACCCCCCATGCAAACTCTCCTCCATTCTGACCCATTGGAAGTCAACCCCTCTCACCCAGCTCCGTACCTTCTCCACATTCGCCGCCCAGTAATAATACATCAGGTTCGGAAGACCCAAACCCCTGCCTGCCTTCCTCTCTGTAGCAGCACCTTTCTAATTCTGGACGCCTTCCCTCTCCATATGAACGAGGTAATCATCCCTTCAATCTCTCTAACAAATGCCTTTGTCAGGAAAATCGTCAGGCATTGGAAAATAAACAGGAAACGCAGCAACACATTCATTTTAACCGCCTGGACCCGAACTGCCAGTTGCATAGGGAGACCATCCCATCTTGCCAGATCAGCTTTCACCCTCCCCACCAAACTAGAAATGTTGTACCTACGAAATGCCCCCCCACAATCCTGAGCAACCTGCACCCCCATATATCCAGTCAGATTGTTGCAATTGAACAACTGACACTTCCTTGACAGCAGTTGCAGCTTTTCTGTTACAGAGGTGACAGAACTAAGTGAGGAAGAGCGCTGTTAGGTGTCAGATAAGGAGGAGCTCATTGGCTCCCCTCTTTACCCTCTCCTCATTTGGCCAAAACAAGTTGCGTGTTTAAGAAGGGTATGCTTGCCAATTCAGTGAGTGTTTAACTGTTTACAAGCCATGCATAAAAGACACGGCGTACAGGGTTCCTTGAGCTTTTTAAAAGAGAAGAGGAGAGGTTTTCTTTTCATAAAATTAACCCCGTCTTGAAGGTTGGTTGGCTTCAGGCTGAATTTAGAGGTTCTGCTGTTGCCCCTTGGTTCTCCTGCTGCTTTTGGCAATGAAGCAGTTTAAAGCTGTAGGTTAAGACGTACATGCTGGGCTTATGGGGCTTATGGGGCTGGTTAAGACTTATGGGGCTGGTTTAGCACGCTGAGCTAAATAGCTGGCTTTTAAAGCAGACCAAGGCAGGCCAGCAGCACGGTTCAATTCCCATACCAGCCTCCCTGAACAGGTACCGGAATGTGGCGTCTAGGGGTTTTTCACAGTTACTTCATTTGAATCCTACTTGTGACAATTAGCGATTTTCATTTCACGTGCTCTTCTGAAGACACCAACACTGGGCTGAATTAATCTCTGTCTTTGGTACCTTCATAGTCAAAATTAGCAGACAAGGTTAGAAAACTTGCAAATTGGGAGAAGAGAAAGAGAACATGAAACCACTCAGGCCCTTGTTCAGCATCTGTGTCCAATTCGGCACCGGAATAGGTCCATCACGCAAGCATTTAAATTGGTCCCCTGGTCTACACTGGTTAGCACTGGTAAGTTTCAAGAGCCATTTGTGGTCCCAGAGGCAGCTCGACAGTCACGGGTTGGAATTGTGGGGTTGGTTGAGCGTGTGTCTGCAGAAAGATGAAGCTATTAGCTGAGGTTTTCAGGAACTGAGAAAGGCATTATGGAGGGGGATGAATTTTTCCTGGCTCGAAAATAAGGTTAGTAATAAACTCTGACCTAAGTCTATGGTGGTGGACTCCCAGCTCTTTCAAAACAGGGGTACCCCGTTAAGGTAGTTTGTCTGCAGGAGTTGACCACAACTTTCATGGGGGGCAGCATGGTGACACAGTGGTTAGCACTGCTGCCTCACAGCGTCAGGGACCTGGGTTCACTTCCAGCCTTGCGCGACTGTCTGTTTGGAGTTTGTACATTCTCTCTGTGTCTGCGTTGGTTTCCTCCGGGTGCTCTGGTTTTATCCCACAGTCCAAAGATGTGCAGGTAAGGTGGATTTGTCATACTAAATTGCCACTTCGTGTCCAAAAGGCTAGGTGGGGTTACGCGGATAGTTTGAGTGTGTGAGCTTAGGTAGGTTGCTCTTTCAGAGGGTCACTGCAGACCTGGTGTGCTGAATGGCCTCCTGCACTGTGGTGATACTATGATTCCATGTTCCATGCCTGCAGTCAATTACACTCCAATGTGGCAAAGGAACCTGAAGCAGGCATTAGATCTGACATCAATTTCAGATATATGCCCTTGAGGGCTACTTTGAGCAAAATGAAAGTTTGCAATGTTTTTGGGATATCATTGTCATAAGCTATGAAATAAGATCATACGAGTTAGTAAGGGTATGATTGGATTAATTAAACCGGAGATGGTTAGGCTGCAAAGATCAAAACATCAATTTAGGAAGTGTGAAGGTAAGTGGTTGAAATGGTAATAAACAGGGGAAAGGAAGCAGCTTAACCAGGAATTTACATTAGGCAGATAAGGAGAGTAATTTTAAAGTCAACTATTGGATTTCAAAGGCAAAATAGTAAGTTTATTTTATAAATACAGCATCCATAAAGTAATTTCTGGGAACAGGACCATCTAAAGTACTGTGGAAAAATAGAGTGGAAGATCAAAGGACAATAACATATTGAAAGTGCGACTGAAGGCTGTAAAGCTAAAGACAGTGTGTGGCTGTAAGATCTTCAACAAAAGAGGGTGTTGAAGCCAGACCTGTAAGCCTCAGTTTTGCTGCCACCCTCAGTGAGGAGACGCCTGTGTAAGATTTCCCCGAGAGCAGCAGGGAATAGTGTGGTCATACTATTTTTGATAGACTGTTGCCATCCTAGGGGTTTACCTCTGAGGGCAGCACGGTAGCATGGTGGTTAGCATAAATGCTTCACAGCTCCAGGGTCCCAGGTTCGATTTCCGGCTGGGTCACTCTGTGCGGAGTCTGCACGTCCTCCCCGTGTGTGCGTGGGTTTCCTCCGGGTGCTCCGGTTTCCTCCCACAGTCCAAAGATGTGCGGGTTAGGTGGATTGGCCATGCTAAATTGCCCGTAGTGTCCTAAAAAGTAAGGTTAAGGTTGGGTTACGGGTATAGGGTGGATACGTGGGTTTGAGTAGGGTGATCATTGCTCGGCACAACATCGAGGGCCGAAGGGCCTGTTCTGTGCTGTATTGTTCTATGTTCTATGTTTATTTCAGCCAAAATGTTTTAGGAGATGTTTGTAAAGTATTGTTACCTGTGTAAAGGTGTTCTTGTGTCCTTAAATACTATTTAAAAAATTTTAAATTAACGTTTCAATTTAACATTGAAAGTCATCACAAGTGGTTTGGAATTTACTGAACTAGACTTCAGACATCTCCTCATCAGATACAAATTGAAAACTGTTGTGGCACCTTCTTCCAAGTGTCTCTTTGGGATTTGGGTCGCCTGGCACTTACCATCTGCCGTGCTATAACACTACTAACCCGTCCTTATCAAATTGGTGGGCATTACATTTACGGCATGGACTGACACATAAACTCCTCCCACAATATTGATCAGGGTGCCAACTGTGCAAACTTCAACCCAGTTTAAATTGGTCTATCCAAATTGTAATGACCTGGCTGCTATCAGAATGGGATATATATCATGCTCCTGTTCTCTTCCCTGAAGCTGAGCTCATCCAACAGTACGCCTTTGTATAAGATACTTATGCATCGTAGAGGTGGATGATTTCAGTCTTCCATTTTGCTCAGATAATGAAATATTCAGCTTAATTCATGAGGAATTGTAATTCACAGTGTCTATTAAATTGAAAGAACATGAGCCATTGGATGTTCTTCTCAAATAGGTACTGAACTCAAGGTGGGATTTTAGTGATATTTTTATACTGACAGCGAGGGCAATTTATCTAGTTATCTAAAGTATCCCCTTGTTAAAATGTGAAGAAATGAACGACTACCATTAAAAACCTTTCTCAAAACACGATGATAACTATGGACTCAAATGATTAGTTGCTCAATTGAATGCTTTTGCATTTTGAGCTCTGAACAACGAAATTCAATAAGAATTAAGAGATCCAAATTATTACAATTAGCTGGAAGTCAGCATGGCTCAATCAGTCTGCCCACAGTTAACTAAAGCTGCTTGGTATTTTGTATGATCTGTGTACAGTAATACTCTTCCATTGCTATTTTCTTTAATTTAGGAGGGCGGTTGGTTGATTCCATTGTTTCCGAATTCAACGCTCATTATTAGCTTCTGTAATCACTTGCTTAAGAAAAAATCTCTGGTAGCAGCAGGCAAAAACATAATTGCAGCCAGTAGTGGATCATTTAGTTTCTAGTTCACGATTACCTTCAATAAAACTATTGTCAAATTCCAATTACTTCATTAATGTCTAGTAGAGAAGGAAACCTGTCATGCTTCCCTAGGCCTGAATTGTCATAAAGATGGAGAGGCTTGACCAAAATGGCATTGGTGACCCAATTCTGGAAGTCCAGCTCTGAACTAGGCACCCACCATTTTCACTGAGGGCAGATGATTGCAGTAAAAGGACTATATAGAACATTGAACAGTACAGCACAGGTACAGGCCCTTCAGCCCATGATGTTGTGCTGACCATTTATCCTAATCTAAGATCAACCTAATATCCACCCCTTCAATTTACTGCTGTCTCTGTGCCTATCTAAGAGTTGCTTAAATGTCCCAAATGACTCTGACTCCACCACCTCTCCTGGCAATGCATTCCACACACCCACCACTCTCTGTGCAAAGAACCTACCTCTGACATCTCCCCTATAGCTTCCTCCAATCACCTTAAAATGATGTCCCCCTCGTGACGTCCTTTCCACCTTGAGCAAAAGTCTCTAGCTATCCACTCTATCCATGCCTCTCATCACCTTGTACACTTCTATCAAGTCACCTCTCTGCCTTCTTCGCTCCAGAAGAAAAGCCCTAGTTCCCTCAACCTTTCTTCATTAGAAAATGCCCTCCAGTCCAGGCAGCATCCTGGTAAATCTCCTCTGTATCCTCTCCAAAGCATCCACATCCTTCCTATAACGAGGCGACCAGAACTGGAAACAATATTCCAAGTGTGGTCTAACTAGAGTTTTATAAAGCTACAGCAAAACCTTGCGGTTCTTAAACTCAATCCCCCAGTTAATGAAAGCTAACACACCATACGCCTTCTTAACAACCCTATCAACCTGGATGGCAAATTTGAGGGATCTATGTACGTAGACCCCAAGATCCCTCTGTTCCTCCACACTTCTAAAGAATCCTGCCTTTAACCCTGTATTCAGTATTCCAATTCGACCTTCCAAAATTAGTCACTTCACATTTATCAAGATTGAACTCCATCTGCCACTTCTCAGCCCAGCTCTGCATCCTGTCAATGTCCTGTTGTAACCTGCAACAACCCTCAACACTATCTACAACTCCACCAACCTTTGTGTCATCGGCAAACTTACTAACCCACCCTTCCACATCCTCATCCAAGTCATTTATAAAAACCACAAAGAGCAGAGGTCCCAGAACAGGGCCGGGATTCTCCCCTAACCGGCGGGGCAGGGGGTCCCGGCGTGATGGAGTGGCGTGAACCACTCCGGCGTCGGGCTGGCCCAAAGATGCGGAAGTCTTTGCACCTTTAGGGGCCAAGCCCTAACATTGAGGGGCTAGGCCCGCACCGGAGTGGTTGGCGCTCCGCTGGCTGGCGTGGAAGGCCTTTGGCGACATGCCAGCCGGGGCCGAAGGGACTTCGCCGACCGGCGGAAGTTCGCGCATGCGCCGCAGCATCAGCGGCTGCTGACATCATCCCCGCGCATGCGCAGGGGAGGGGGTCACTTCCACCTCCGCCATGGTGAAGACCACGGTGAAAGTGGAAGGAAAAGAGTGCCCCCACAGCACAGGCCCGCCCGCCGATCGGTGGGCCCCAATCACAGGCCAGGCCACCGTGGGGGCACCCCCCGGGGCCAGATCGCCCCGCGCCCCCCCCCCCCACCAGGACCCCGGAGCCGCCCGCGCCGCCTGCTCCTGCCAGTAAGGTAGGTGGTTTGATCCACACCGGCGGGAGAGGCTTGACAGCGGCGGGACTTCGGTCCATCGCGGGCTGGAGAATTGCCAGGTGGGGGGCCCGCCCACCGGCGCGGCGCGATTCCCACCCCCGCCGAATCTCCGGTGCCGCTCCATCTTCTCCATCCAAACCATTTGCACTAAGGAGGTTCCAGTCAATATTAGGGAAGTTGAAGTCACCCATGACAACAACTCTGTTACTTCTGCACTTTTCCAAGATCTGCCGCCCAATCTGTTCCTCTATCTCTCTGCTGCTATTGGGGGTCTATAGAAACTCCCAATAAAGTGACTGCTCCATTCTTGTTTCTGACTTCCACCCATACTGACTCAGTAGACAAACCCTCCTCAATTACCTCCTTTTCTGCAGCTGTGGTGCACTCCTTAATTAACAGTGCCACTCCCCCTCCTCTCATACCTCCCTCCCGATCCTTCTGAAAACATCTAAACCCCGGAACATCTAACAACCATTTCTGCCCCTGTGAAATCTATGACTCCGTAATGGTCACAACGTCGTAGTTGCAAGTGCTGGTCCATGCTCTAAGTTCATCTCCCTTATTCCTGACACTCCTTGCATTGAAACAGACACACTTTAACCCATTCCACAGAGTTTGCAAATCCACAGTTGCATATATGAATGTGCAGCTGCTTTCAAATAGATCCTAATTTTGGTATTCAGATGTCCAAGGGATGATTTATCATTATCACAGTTGGGTGTCTGTCGGTTCATAGTTTGATTGACAGCAGGGAAAATAGCATTGAGGTTGCTGGCACCAACAATGGTTTTCTCCACCATGTCAGTCAGGACACAGAAAAGAGCATGGCAAGGAGTGGGTCGCAGCATAGTTGGCAGAGTGGGAGCTAATTGATCCTGACCCATCAGCAACTTCGTTTTTTTGAAGCTTGGGGTGCCATTTTTAAACACGATCCTTAGAACAAAGAACAAAGAAAAGTACAGCACAGGAACAGGCCCTTCAGCCCTCCAAGCCTGTGCCGACCATGCTGTCCGTCTAAAACTAAAGTTTTCTACACTTCCTGGGTCCGTATCCCTTTATTCCCATCCTATACATGTATTTGTCAAGATGACCCTTAAATGTCACTATCATCCCTGCTTCCACCACCTCCTCCAGCACCGAGTTCCTTGACTCGTACATCTCCTCTAAACCTTGCTCCTTGCACCCTAAACCTATGCCCCCTCGTAATTGATCCCTCTACCCTGGGAAAAAGCCTCTGACTGTCCACTCTGTCTATGCCCCTCATAATTTCGTAGACCTCTGTCAGGTCTCCCCTCAACCTCCTTCATTTCAGTGAGAACAAACCAGGTTTATTCAACCTCTCCTCATAGCTAATGCCCTCCATACCAAGCAACAGCCCGGTAAATCTCTTCTACACCCTCTCTGAAGCCTCCACATCCTTCTGGTAGTGTGGCGACCAGAATTGAACACTATACTCCAAGTGTGGCCTAACTAAGATTCTATACAGCTGCAACATGACTTGCCAATTCTTATACTCAATGCCCCGGCCAATGAAGGCAAGCATGCCGTATGCCTTCTTGACTACCTTCTCCACCTATGTTGCCCCTTTCAGTGACCTGTGGACCTGTACACTTAGATCTCTCTGACTGTCATTACTCTTGAGGGTTCTACCATTCACTGTATATTCCCTACCTGCATTAGACCTTCCAAAATGTATTACCTCACATTTCTCCAGATCTAACTCCATCTGCCATCTCTCCGCCCAAGTCTCCAAATGATCTAAATCCTGCTGTATCTTCTGACAGTCCTCATCACTATCCGCAATTCCACCATTGTGTCGTCTGCAAACTTACTAATCAGACCACTTACATTTTCCTCCAAATAATTTATATATCCTTGTGCACAATCGTTCACTATGAACCTCCCCTAAACATTTCCGCCCCCGTCCATGTTACCCCCACAACCTGACACTGCCCTGGATGTTAGAATCATAGATTCAGAGAATCACTACAGTGCTGAAGAAAGTCGTTTGGCTCACCGAGTCTGCACTGACATTCGAAAGAACACTCTACCTCAGCTCAATCCCCCACCCCTATCCTTGGAACCACACCTAACCTTTGGACACTTAAGGGCAATTTAGCATGGCCAATCCACCGAACCTATACCTCTTTGGACTGTGGGAGGAAACTGAAGCACCCGGAGAAAACCCACTCAGACACGGTGAGAACTGATAAACTCCACATAGTCAGTCACCAGTGGTCAGATTCGAACCCTGACGCTGAGGCAGCAATGTTAACCACTGTGTCACCGTACCGCCCTTCCCAATCACTGCCCCCTGGAACTTGCTAGGCACGGCAGAGTCAGGCGGCAGCGCCTGGTAGTGCCCACGAGTGATGCACTCATCTGAGCTCCTCTGGCTAGTTTGCTCAATAGGTCTTGAGAGACTAATTAGATTTCACTCACAACTTTCTTGGCATGACGTGGATGATTCAGGTGTCAAGGATTGATAGTTATGTTTAATGTATGGCAATGATTTTCCCAACATTAAACATTGGCAAACGTACGACGGCACTGGCAGAGGGCAGGGACAATCGAATCACGTGTTGATGTCAGCGTGAAACGCAATTTTGAAATCTCGCAATGTTTTCCCGAACCTGTTCTCTTAATTTATCATAGTTTACAGGTCTGCTCATGTAGAATTGCAAATTGTTTGGCATGGAAATTATTGTTTAGAAGACATTATTACGATCCAGGACCAAACCCCAGTGCCTAGTGTTCCGGCAGAAACCCCAATGTTCTATTTTAAGTTTGTAAGACTGTGAGGAAAGGATACCTCATTCCAGGATGGATTTCACACAAAATAGGGATATGATATTTTGAAACAAACTTTATTACTAACATTGCATTAAAATATCTTTAACATCACACAAGAAAATAGCTTATAATTACCCCTTAAACTAATCAATACAGTGACACGATCACTCTTATCTGCTCTCTTTACTTTTACTCAAACCACAAAAGCATCTCAAATCTCAATCCATTCTCAAATATGGGTAGAAGACCCAGGCACACTTGCTTAAGCTATGTTCTTTGAGACAGTTTTAAGAGATAGGCCCGAATCCTGTCAGAACAATGCAGGATTTCTCGCTGAAGTCTTCAGAAACTATCAACATGGTTTGGTTTTCAGAACCCAACTGAACAATCTCTGCTTCTCTGCGATAATGCCTGGTTCACTAGATCCTCCCATTAGGATCATCTTCTAACTGAACTCAAAGGACTCTAATTAAATACTCCACAGGGAACCCTCTTAATCCCAATGGAAATCCATTAGCTCAAGCTTTTATGATGTTTTAATTACACCTCTGTCTAGCTAGCTAGCAAGACTAGCTGTCTTGCAAACCAGGATTTTTGAAAACATGACTGCAGCAGTCACACACACACTATCCTAGATTTTGAACCCTCACTGCACCAAATACATGTAGTACCACAGATGTGAAATTTCTACATTCATCACAACAGGAAGTTTTATTTCATACTTTATTACAGGGACTGTTACTTTAATGGAAGCATTAACATATTTAAAATGGGTAGATTAATGCCATATTCTAACTGAGCTGTCTGGTTTTAACACAGGGACGACAGGGGCTGACCATCCAGAAAATTGCATGGATTTGATAATTCTCAATTATGTCAGGTGTTAAGGTTATTTTCCACATTTTGGTATAAAGCTTAGGGGACTGGTCTCACCCTGAAAACCTTGGTGTGGAATAAGGTTGAGTAAATCTTGACTTTTACTCCCTTTATTCAACCTAACCCATTCTGGAATACATCTTTATATTTCCATAAGAATTCCTCACAATGATCATTGATCGCTGGGCATTCTGTGGCTGATATAACACTGGCATCGTGGTTGTTCACAAATCTTTGAACATTTTCCCATATATGTCACCAACTTGGCCACTGTGCTCTTTAGGTTAAAAGACTGAACTCTTTCTCCAAAATATTTGAATGTTTGTTCACCTACCAGTGTTACCGACTGGTCCATTAATTTTTGTGCCAGAAGCCTCCGGATACATCAAATTCTTATGAGGTTGTAGGTTGGGGCCAACAAACTGTTAACAGAATAACCGTCCGTTTATCCTCCCCCATTATTTTGTTTGCTGTTAAAAAGTAAGAGTGGGGCAGTGGGTTAGCCCTGCAGCCTCATGCGCCGAGGTCCCTGGTTCGATCCCGGCTCCTGGTCACTGTCTGTGTGGAGTTTGCACATTCTCCCCGTGTTTGCGTGGGTTTCGCCTCCACAACCCAAATATGTGCAGGCTAGGTGGATTGGCCACACTAAATTGCCCCTTAATTGGAAAAAATGAATTGGGTACTCTAAATTTATAAAAGAAAAAAAAGTAACAGTAACTCAATGTTCTGGCTGTCTTCAGACCTCTTGTCAGATGGGTCAAGTTGCCCAATTATGGGCATTTTTCACTCACTGTTTTATGACGCCGTCGATGCTTTTCAATTTCTTCCTCCGCAAGGTGTCATGTCCGCAAGTGTGTGGCACAAGTGCCACACTGTATCCTTGTTGAGACACAGTCTTCTGCAGCATATGTTGTCCATCAGCTGATGGTAGGACCAACAACGACCGTACACCTTGGGCCATCACTGGCTGTTCCTTCTGGTCCCCCCCTCAGCCTGATGGGCAGTCGGGTCTTCAGGGTATAAGGTGGCCCCCTGCACATGTGGTGCAGCCTCTAGCCTATATTGAGGTTACTGCCTTCTTTTTGCCACCACAAGCATTCACGAGGGCAGCCTCCACAGCCTCCACATCAGCAAACATTTTTGTATCTGAAAGGGATTAGAGAAAGCAAGAGACCGACAATCAGTTAGGGCTTCCTTCCCGGGACCATCAAATTCCCCAGGCCTCTTCCACTCGTACCATGGCTGCCCCACCTTCTCTCAAAGTGCCAACCAGCGAGCCAACTCTGCTGGCAAACCTTGCTCTACACACTCAGCCGTGGCCACTTCAGGAGACCCGAGACCCCAGACATCGATCGATAACATAAGGGACGCTGTGGTCAACTGCCCTCCACTCAACCAAACACTTACCCTTTGGCCATGAGAGGGTTCATAGTGCTGAAGCCCTGCTCTTTAGTAATTGATTGTTGGCCGCAGCCTCTGTTGTGCTGATGCTCCTCAAGTACAGGCACATTGTTCAGGCATCAAAGCTTACTGGGAATGCAGAGTATCTGTCACCTCCTGGATTCACCTGTGGACAAATGTGAGGTGCCAAACAGGTCCCCTCTTGAGCCCTGTAGTGACCTGGTGGCTTAGATGTTTAGAGCTTCAGTGACCTACCGGGAGCATGAGGTCCCATGTTCGCCATTATCCTCTGAGATATGGCACCTGTGCCTTCAAGGAGGCACCTGAACGTTCAGGAGCATGACGTGCTATCACAACTAACAAGGCTAATTCCTCATTTGAAAAAGCCTTCAGCTGCGAAGCTAGACATTGCTCACAGTCAAAGGGGCTGATAAATTGACTTTCAGGCTGTACAGGAAAAATGGAAAAATATGTAATTTGAAACATGGTCGGGCAATACCTAACCAAGACATGAGAGAATGTAGCAAAAAGATCCCACAAAGGGTCAACGGCAGCTGCAAAAGAGGGTTTTGAAATGCAGATAGCCTTTATCAAACAGGTGTTAAGAAAACAACTCGTGACTGTTCAAACTGTAAAACTGGCAAACCTTTTAAGTCACAGCAGATTGAACTTTTAGTATAAGGAAAAAAGCAATATTTTGCACCCTCTTTGAAGTTAATTATTTTAGTAAGCAGCTGGAAAAGAATGGATAAGATTGTCAGTTGAATTAGGTGACAAATGTTTAGGTGCAAAACTCTGCTGACACCAGGTGAATATGGGAAGCTGGAGACAACGTATCTGTGGGAACACATGTTAGACCCAAATCAGAGTCAGAATTCTGAGCTGGGGGTACTATTTGATAATAAAACTTTGGAAATGACAGGAACCAGAAGTAACACCCCTTTGGAATCAAAGCACTTTTGAACATCACAAAGGATACAATCTAATAAGAGATCTATGAGCTGAAGTCATGCTCAATATGAAGATAGTCGTGTTAGAAATAATTCAGATTAAAGGTACCTTTTACAATCAGAAGTAAAATAAAGTTACTTTACAATAATGTCATAAAAACTTTATAACTGCTAAAAGGGGGCTATAAACCCTAAGAAAGGGGACAGCCAGCAGAGTCAGCTCTCATAGCTCGGTCATGGGAAAGATAGAGCATAGCATCCGAGCCGAACAGTGAATCCATCTGAGAAAGACCAAAAGCTAAAGAAGAGAGAGAGTCAGCCCTCATAGCTCAGTACATGGGAAAGACAGAGCATAGCAACCAAGTGGAACAGGGAATACATCTAAGGAAGACCAGAATTTAATGAAGAGTGATTGCCAAGGTGGACCTGAAGGTCTCTTCAACCAAACAGGGGAATCCAGAAGCAAGATCTTTTAACTTTTCTGTAAAGACAGTGATTGCATCTTTTAAAAGAAAAAAATATAATAATAAAATAACTTAAAAGTTTTAACCTGAAACAGTGGTTATTACAAAGTCTACTTTACTTACTTAGCAACGCGGGACCCAATCAATGCTACTAAGTGGTAAGTCAATCAAATTCTTCTGTGAAGCTATGGGTTATACCGGGGGATAACTTGAAAATATAGTTTGACCTGAATAACACCCACCTAAGCCGGAATAGGAGTCAGGGAGTGAGAATCCCCGTTCACCATTTAGAATGTCGACCCGTTTTGGTATGGGGGGAATTCTAAGTATAGTGGTGAGTTTTTAACTTCAAGGCAAGAAGCTGCAGCAGGGCTCAGTCCTGGGAGATTATGGGAGGTCAGATAGGCTGCAGCTGTAGTTGCCTCTGGTTTTGGTCTCCTCAATATTTAAAGATGACTTGAAGGCCTCACAGACGCAAAGCACATCAGCAGCACACCATCTCCCCCAACCTAGGGACGACCTCTAACCTGGACCCATCCAGCCCCCCCCCCCCCCCCCAACCAACCCCAAGAAGCCCTGAAGGCTACCCCCCACGGGGAACTGGGCTGTAGGTCTAGTGCCCTTGAGCTGCATAGCTGCACGTAAGAAAAAGGAAGTGGCTACTCACCTCCTCACTTCCCCTCAGTAGCCACTGTGCCAGGTTCCCGTTTCTAAAAAGGAATACTAAACGGTGCTCGCATTATTTCTGCTGCGTAGTTGGGTAACTCGTGGGAGGTTGCTGCATTCGACTTCAAATTCATTCATCAGATTGAAATGAATGCAAATTAGACTTAATGATATTCTCACCATTTTTGGCAAGATCTGAAGCTTGCCATTGGGAGAGGGTCGGGTGAATTGCAAAATGGATGAATCTTGAGTATGCCCTCTCCCGCTATTCACCCATCATGCTTGCAATGCGGTGTCTAACCCATCGGTGTCTAAATCCCGTAACAGCCTCCCCGAACAGGCGCCGGAATGTGGTGACTAAGGGCTTTTCACAGTAACTTCATTTGAAGCCTACTTGTGACAATAAGCAATTTTCATTTCATTTCATTTTCAAATCGTGCGCTTCGTCACTTTTTGGGTGAATCGCGCCCTGTGGATTTGGAAGCTGCCATTGAAGGAGACAGGAGTGGTGCCACAATGCACCTTGCTGTCACTATGCATCAGAGGTTCAGGGAGTGCATGCTTAAGGTGGTGGATCAGGTGCTAATCAAATGGGCTGCTTTGTCCTGGATGGTGCTAAGCTTCTTGACTGCTGTTGGAGCTGCACTCATCCAGGCAAGAGGGGCGTATCCCATCATAATCCTGACTTGTGTCTCGTCGATGATGGACAAGATTTGGGGAGTCAGGAAGTGAGTTACTCTATGCTGAATTCCCAGCCTCTGACCTGCTCTTGGCACCACAGCACTTCTCCGGCTGGTTCAGCGCTGACGGTTGCTGGCAGATCTTTGCGAGCTGACCTCATCAAGAGAGAAGAATGATTAAACTTGGGAAGGAGCAGACAGGTAGGTTTTCCAAGGTTGCACTGAAGTGTAGAGGAGGTGTAGAGGGGCTAAGGGGGCCGGGGGTCTTCTAGACACTCAGTGAAAAGAAAATGGGAGTGGATAGGTCACAAAGGTCAGCACGAGGGTTGCACACACAAGGATTTGAATGAAGTACCACAAGAAGTGCAGTACCCTCACATTTATGCTCAAGATTATTGAATATGTCTTCCATTGTCGCAACATGTTGTAATGGCCAGGTGAGGAGGAGTGACCTGGCTCCCCTTCTATCAGCCTCCTTGGCTGGTTGTCACAAAGGGTTTTCAAATTCATTTTCCCTGCAGATATATTTTTCAACCCAAATGTATTGATTTGTTAATAACAAAACAATGTGTCAGGTTTTCTTGAGTCAAGGTTAAGTTTATTAGTTAGTAAACCCAAGAAAAAAATACTAAAGATGCGATGGCGCACCCACACATACAGATCATAAGTAAGAAAGCTGGAGTCCAATAAAAATTTCAAAGAATATGCGATTATGTTATTTGCTTTTCTTTGAGACATAGATTGCTGAACATTGTGGTTGTTTGAAATTAGTTAGTCCTGTAGAATTCTGGAGTTGGCTTGGTTCAGACGTGAACTTTGTGGAAGGCATGGGGCTGGATTCTCCGATTTGGAGACTAATTCCCCAGGCTGGTGTGGGAACTGTGGTGTTTGTCGGCAGAAAATCCGACGCAAAATGGCCACCGATTCCCCATTTTGCTGGAGGCTAGCAGGAAGGCAGCATAGAGCAGCCGGCCCGAGCTGCCGACACAGCCTGGAGAATTGCCGGATCCATGGCCGCACATGTGCACGGTGGCGACCTGCAGAGGCTTCATGGTGGATGCCACTCGCGGACCCGGCCTGTGGAATAGTCCCCCCCCTTCAGTCGGCTTATGCGCCCCGGATCACCCCCCACAGTGCCCACAGCCCCGAAAAATGTCCCCCCTACCTGCCGATTGACCCTCCGCCGACTGTGGCGGTACTGGACTGAGTCCGCAGCTGAGTTCCCGACGAGGGAGACCATGAGAGAACCATCCCGTCGGGAACCCGACCGGTCAGGGGCGGAGCATCGGGGGAGGGGGGGGGGGAGCCTCAGACAATGGCCTGAAGCCATGGATATGGCATGAGGTGTACTCTGCGAGCATGCTGCTTTTCAGGAGGCGGAGCATCGCAAAGGCGGCGCCATCCCCGATTCTGTCCGGAATTATCCGGACCGTCGCCCAACACAATTTTGGCGTCGGCACCCGAAGAATCCAGCCCAGGCTTTTTGCTTCAGCAAGAGAGAGAGATCTTCACTGCTCCCTCCCAGCAGCGTTCTCAGATGACTGTTTCTCCTTTTGATTCTGGTTGGCAGCTAGAACCAGTTTTTCAAAACTTATGTCCGTACATTCCCAGATAGAAATCTGATTGGCAGGTCTTGTGGTCATTGTTGCAAACCAAGTCAACACAACCTTTGATCTTTTCATCTCCGAAAACTTTGACAAATTTCAAGATAGAAATCAACGAGGGATGGCGTTATTTCATCCACTACGAAAGGTTTTGAATGTCGGATGATTATCTGGCTGGTTCGCCGTTCCCATTGTCTTGATACAATAACAGTTGATTAAAGTTCAGCACTTTGCATTTTTAATGCTTTCCTTTCAAGAGAGTTCCTGGGCAGGGACCGAGAGAACACACAAGAGCAGAGTAGAGCTGGAACACCAGGCTGGCACAGAGACAAGGGTTGTCGTTGGTTTTTAACCCCTTTTTTGTGCATTCTGGAAGGGGCAAAACACAAATATATCTTTTTCCCAGAAACTACTTTCTTTCCACTCCCATCATGTCCACAGTCTGTGATATAACTCAGAGGAGATGGTTTCTGTTGAAATTATAATCATCCTCTATTATCTCGACAGGAGATTGCAGTTCAGCTTTTGCATTCCATCTCTTCCTTTGAGGTATCTCTGTCTGAAGTTCCCGGACAACCTCCAGGTACAACCTTCTAAGATAATCTCTTGGCATCAATGAGTTCCACTCCGCAGGTACAGTAAATGTCATTTGCATATTGTTAGCGGGCTGCACCCGGGTATTCTCCCAGGCCTCCGTGATTCTCTGCTGCTACTGGGTGGAATTCCCAATGGCGAGGTTCACTTGTGCTTTTAAAAATCGGAAAACAGGTGCCTTGACTGCCAAAGGGGAGAGGGGGGTACAGAAAGTATCCAACATTGCCCCATTGTGTTCTGACTGTTGTGGTGCTGGCCGGGGGGGGGGGGGGGGGGGGGGGCAGCTTCTGCCAGTGCTGGGTGGGGGGGGGGGGGGGGGTACCGGTGGATGGCGAGGAGGTGGGCTTTGGCGTCGGGATGGACGGGCACGGAACACCTTTGCCGCCGCCTGCCAGGTGGCCATGCAGCTGCGCACGTCACTGACTGCCCACTGTGAACATAGTGCCACGGGTCATATGGGTAGCGCCCCAGACCAGCCTCCATGTACCCTCTGGCCCCAGCTGACCCATCATTGGGATTGGCGCAATCTAGTGAAGCCAGTGACATCTTATTGGCTGGGATGAGTGTGTGGGGGGAGGTGGAGTGCTCATTGCGACTGCAGCTTGTCAGCCTCTCGAGTACCAATCCTGACCTAGGCGAATCTAACACCATTTTTCACTTGAATCGATCGTGTTACACATGCTGTCGGTGCTAGCCCCTCAACGGTCAGTGAATTGGTCCAGTTGCGGCACCAGTTTTGCTGTTGTAGAACTCCACTAATCCTGTTCCGGCGTCAACACCTAGTCTCAGGAATGAAGAATCCGGCTGAATATGTCTGTGAGTAATTTGGGTCTATGGTCCATTATGGATTCATAGAGTCATATAGCGCAGAAAATGCCTTTCAGCCAATCAAGTCTGCACTGACAATAACTGCCCCTAATCTGGCGCTAATCCCACTTACCAGCACTTGTCCCATATCCGTGAATGTGACTGTGTTTCAAGTGCTCATCCAAGGTTTTATGAATGGTTGTGGGGTTTCCAATCTCCATTACCTTCCCAGGCAATGCATTCCAGCTGCTCACCACCCTCTGAATGAAAATAGTTTTTCTCAAATCCCCTCAGAATCTCCTGACCCATACGCTGAAATGAAATGAAATAAAAAAATGAAAATCGCTTATTGTCACGAGTAGGCTTCAATGAAGCTACTGTGAAAAGCCCCTAGTCGCCACATTCCGGCGCCTGTCCGGGGAGGCTGGTACGGGAATCGAACCGTGCTGCTGGCCTGCTTGGTCTGCTTTAAAAGCCAGTGATTTAGCTGAGTGAGCTAAACCAGCCCCTATGTCCTCTTGTGATTGACCCCTCAACCAAGGGGATCGGCTGTTTCCTATTTACCCTGTCCATGTCCCTCATATTCCTATACACCTCAATTGACAGTTGTATGAAAAAAAGGAGGGGAACATTGCCTTCCCCTTTCTCAGAGACAAGTAGATGGGGGGTGGACATGACTTCACCAGGATAGCAGGCTTCCCCACAGTGCAGGGCCATTGATGTGCACACAGTGCTTTGCAAGCGCCACATCCTTCTACGGCCTGGGTCACTCTGAAGAAGCACTGCAGGTACTTTGTAAAGTTTATGTAATGATTCATCATGGTCTGCTCTAACCTTGCCATCATTAAAACAAAGCCCTTCCCACCAACCATACAGTGAGGACGTGACCAACACACCCATTTTCCAGCCGGGTTATCCATGATTGTTTCACCTGGCTGTGGTACTAGTGAACATGAAAGCTCCATATTAAGCACAATCTGTCCATCCTCTGTTACAGGTCATCCCAGAGACCACTTGGTCCACAAATGCTGAAAGAAAAGCCAACACAGAAATGAACAATCCAAACCACTGAATCAAACAAGCTACTTAATATCCCAAAAGCCAACTAATTACCCTTCTGTATTCCCACCGTGGTTGCCTTCTGTATCCCTTTGCCTGGCCTACTGCCCCTTTGTAGTGGTGCCCAGCTGGCAGGAGGCAGCTAACTTTCAGTGAGGCAGGTTACAGATGGTCTTGCAGGAGAACATCACACAGCTCTGGCCCTGGAAGGCCTGTCATAGGGCTGCATTACCTCAACATTGACAGCAACAGTCTGGGCTGGCTGGATGGAAACAGCAAGGGCAATGCCAGAGTGGCAATAGTGTTGACAAGCAAATGATGCTGGCTGCACAATGAAACCATTTAAATGAGCAGACATTGGAAGCAAAAGGCATGGGTTAACTGTGCATTGCGATCCCTCGCGTCTTATTAAGGGTTTAACAAATTTTCCTCCTGTTACATCCAGATAGCTGGCAGTCTTAATTTAACATCACATCCAGAATAGGGCACCTCTGACAGTGGAGCACTCCCCAGTGCTGCACTGAAATGTCAGCATTGCTTTTGTTCCAGCCACTGTAGTGGTACTTGAACCCACGACTACTGAGTGAGAGGTTTGAGTACTATCTTAAATCACAGCTCACACACACACCATTGCTTATCGGGCCAGTTTAGCTCAGTTGGTTGGGCAGCTGCTTTGTGATGCAGAGCAAGGCCAATAACATAGGTTCAATTCCCATACTGATTGAGGTTATTCATGTAGGCTCTGCCTTCTCAAGCTTGCTCCTTGCTTGAGGTATGGTGATTGTCAGATTAAGTTATCACCAGTCAGCTCTCGCCCTCAAAGGAGAGAGCAGCCTATGGTCATCCGGATCTATGGTGACTTTGCTTACATGATTAGTGATGAACTTGAATTCCAAGTGCCAGATTCCAGAACAAAATTATTTGAAACACTCATCTCTGTCATGGATTCTTTTCTTGTACACTGTTCCATATTACTCACTTTTAAATGCTGTAAACAAAGCTTTAGAATGCATTTTAACATTTTTAAATGGTGAGATGTAAATGTTTAAAATGACATTCCTTACACCGTGCCTATTTGGCAGGTGTGTCGTAAAATACTTAACTTATGCAAGGAATCAGGAGGGCTAAAACAGGTCACGAAAAATCAATGGCAAATAGGTTTAAAGAAAATCCCAAGGCTTTTTACACATACATAAAAAGCAAGAGGGTAGCCAGGGAAAGGGTTGGCCCACTGAAGGATAGGCGAGGGAATCTATGTGTGGAGCCAGAGGAAATGGGCGAGATACTAAATGAATGCTTTGCATCAGAGAGAAAGAATTGGTGGATGTTGAGTCTGGAGAAGGGTGTGTAGATAGCCTGGGTAACATTGAGATCCAAAAAGGTGAGGGGCAGGATTCTCCCCTACCCGGCGGGGCGGGGGGTCCCGGTATAGCGGAGTGGCGGCAACCACTCCGGCGTCGGGCCTCCCCAAAAGGTGCGGAATTCTCCGCACCTTTAGGGGCTAGGCCCGCGCCCGAGTAGTTGGCGCCAAGCCGACTGGCATCACAACCGCGCCAATGGACTTTGGCGCTACGCCGGCCGGAGTCGGGGCTGGCCGAAAGGCCTTCACCGGTTCGAGCATGCGCCGGTGCGTCAGCGGCCGCTGACGTCACCACCGGCGCATGCGCGGTAGGGGGGTCTCTTCCGCTTCCGCCATGGTGGAGGCCGTGGCGACGGCGGAAGAAAATGAGTGCCCCCACGGCACTGGCCCGCCCTCCGATCGGTGGGCTCCGATCGCGGGCCAGGCCACCGTGGAGGCACCCCCCGGGGTCTGATCGCCCCGCGCCCCCCCCAGGACCTCGGGGGCCCGCTCGTGCCGCCAATCCCACCGCCACCAGTCGGCGGGAGAGGCCTGACAGCGCGGTACTTCGGCCCATCGCGGTCCGGAGAATCGCCAAGGGGGGCACGCAGATCGGTGCGGGGGGCACGGTTCCCGCTCCCACCGATTCCCGGGTGGCGGAGAATTCTGACCACGGCGGATACAGGATTTAGCCGGCCCCGGGCAATTCCCCGACCCTGCGGGGGTCGGAGAATTCCGCCCGAAGTGTTGGACGTCTTGAAAAACATTAAGGTGGATTAAGGGCCTGATGGGATCTCCCCCAGAATACTGAAGGAGGCGAGAGAGGAAATTGTTGAGGCCTTGACAGAAATATTTGGATCCTCACTGTCTTCAGGTGATGTCCCGGAGGACTGGAGAATAGCCAATGTTGTTCCTTTGTTTAAGAAGGGTAGCAAGGATAATCCAGGGAACTACGGGCTGGTGAGCCTTACGTCAGTGGTAGGGAAATTACTGGAGAGAATTCTTCGAGACAGGATCTACTCCCATTTGGAAGTAAATGGACGTATTAGCGAGAGGCAGCACGGTTTTGTGAATGGGAGGTTGTGTCTCACTAACTTGATAGAGTTTTTCAAGGAGGCCACAAAGATGATTGATGCAGGTAGGGCAGTGGATGTTGTCTATATGGACTTCAGTAAGGCCCATGACAAGGTCCCTCATGGCAGACTGGTACAAAAGGTGAAGTCACATGGGATCAGGAGTGAGCTGGCAAGATGGATACAAAACTGGCTAGGTCATAGAAGGCAGAGAGTAGCAATGGAAGGGTGCTTTTCTGATTGGAGGGCTGTAACTAGTGGTGTTCCACAGGGATCAGTGATGGGACCTTTGCTGTTCGTAGTATAAATGATTTGGAGGAAAATGTAACTGGTCTGATCAGTAAGTTTGCAGACACAAAGTTTGCTGGAATTGTGAATAGCGATGAGGACTGTCAGATGATACAGCAGGATTTAGATCGTTTGGATACTTGGGCGGAGAACTGCAGATGGGGTTTAATCGGGACAAATCTGAGGTAATGCATTTTGGAATGTCTAATGCAGGGAGGGAATATACAGTGAATGGTAGAACCCTCAAAACTATTGACAGTCAGAGAGATCGAGGTGTACAGGTCCACAGGTCACTGAAAGGGGCAACACAGGTGGAGAATGTAGTCAAGAAGGCATATGGCATGCTTGCCACCATTGGCCGGGGCATTGAGTATAAAAGTTGGCAAGTCATGTTACAACTGTATAGAACCTTAGTAAGGCCACACTTGGCGTATAGTGTTCAATTCTGGTCGCCACACTACCAGAAGGATGTGGAGGCTTTAGAGAGGGTGCAGAAGAGATTTACCAGGATGTTGCCTGGTATGGATGGCATTAGCTGTGAGGAGAGGTTGAATAAACTCAGTTTGTTCTCACTGGAATGACGGAGGTTGAGGGGCGACCTGATAGAGGTCTACAAAATGATGAGGGGCATAGGCAGAGTGGATAGTCAGTGGCTTTTTCCCAGGGTAGAGGGGTCAATTACTATGGGGCTTAGGTTTAAGGTGCAAGGGGCAAAGTTTTGAGGAGATGTACGAGGCAAGTTTTTTACTCAGAGGGTAGTGGGTGCCTGGAAGTCGCTGCCGGAGGAGGTGGTGGGTGCAGGGACGATAGTGACGTTTAAGGGGCATCTTGACAAATACATGAATAGGATGGGAATAGAAGGGTACGGACCCTGGAAGTGTAGAAGATTTTAGTTTAGATGGGCAGCATGGTCGGCACAGGCTTGGAGGGCCGAAGGGCCTGTTCCTGTGCTGTACTTTTCTTTGTTCTTTGTTCTTTGTATACTGGTTCTTCTCGACATTCAGTGTGTTGGTTTTATTTTAGTGAAGATATTAAAGTGAAAGTTCTTTGCGTCGCTAATGTACCAGCTTTGCTGCACTTTTCAGCCCTTCCACAATCCAGCCACCAAGTCCCCATCTGTCTCAACTGTAAATGTTAGCGTGGGAGCCATGTTATAGCAGCAGGGATTTCCTTGGGTTTTTGCTGCTAACACTCTCGCCAACTTTGCCTGTGATTTATGAAACATTAGAGATGTTCCAGGCACCTAACAGTCTGTACATTTTGAATACAGATCGCTGTAGTTGGTAAATGCTTTTAAAATGTGTTTTTGTTGCCATTCTATCTCCTGACATCTCAAAGGCTCAGCCCATCAGTTGAATGTTCAATTCACCCTCATGCCTCATCCTATTGCATAACAACGCAGCAGCGGGCCAGGCCACCGTGGAGGCACCCCCCGGGGTCTGAACGCAGCAGCAGAGTTTGCCCTATGACTGTGTCGATCTTCACCACCTGAATTCGACTACCGGGAATTCCAAATGTGCATTATCCTTTCTTAACATCCTCACTCCACCTGGGTCCCAACAATTGTCTTTTTATAAATCTATCCTTATCCTTCTCAGTGCCACTCAAAGGCCAGGATTCCAGGTTGTGGTTGGCTGCTCGTGCTGTGCAAAAGGTTCATAGGGCTGAGGTGGCCGTTACCTCATGGCAGCACGCTCCTAGCAGAGGGTGATTGCTGTGGGCATCCCTGCTGCTTGCTCCTTGCCACCCCGGGTCTGCCCCACATTCCATGAATGCTGTGCTGTGAAGGAACAATAGGAGACTTGGTACATACTGTTGCCCTGAGAAACAGCAGTTCTAGGCAGGTTGGTGTCAGCCATCAAAATTCCACCGAGATCCTGATCTGTCGCCCTAATGATCAACAGGATGACTAATCTAATGACAGATACATGGACCTTAGAGCGTGAACAAACAGCAGTCGGCATGTCCGGAAGCCTTCATTTATACAGTGTCCTGATGCGTCCCTTGTCGCCTCCAGAGCTGCTGTAGATTGCAGAGTCAGTTGGCAATTGTAATGAAAGCAAACATTCTGTGATGTTGTCACAAAGGACACTGCAGAAAAGATGCACCTGCCAATTGCCACACATCCTCAGAGAGTGACCACAGAACCTTCACATAGTTGTGATGTTACAGGCAGACATTGGAGCTGTTGGGTGAAAATAAAACAGGATCCGTCAAATTTGCCTTCTGCTATCATGTTACAACCTGACATGAGGTAAGGAAACCTCCTGTGGTGAAGGTTTTCCTCCAAAGCAGGCAACGCTGATTAGGCAGAATCATATATTGCATTGCAAAAGTAAATTCATAGAAGAAATCTATTTAATTTGAACTTGATTGAATCAACACGATCTGTTTCCATTGCCTCCTTAGTGAGCTTGTTCTGCACAATTATCCTTTGGCCAATAATATTTCTGGAGATTAGTTTTGAATTGACTTTCCTTCAAGTGCAGGCCATTGTTCTAAACAAGGTGAAGCATCTTGTCATGGGCTTTATCCCTTTAGAATCCTAAAACAACACATTATCTTTAAATCTTCTCTTTTCCCAATTGGTAGAAGGAGCAACCCCGACCACCCCCCCCCCCCCCCGACCCCCCCGACCCCCCGACCCCACATCATCAGTCTCTTCAGTTGCTGTCTGATGTAGCCTTACTCGAGCTGGTATAATCCTTTAGTTCTGCTGTGACCAGCACTGTGTACAGTATGATCAATGTTCTCATTTTCAAGTGGCCACATTACCTCACTGTTTTGGCTCAATATTTATCATTTAATAGACTCGAACATTTGATTTGCTTTACTCTCTGCACTGAACATTTTTTGTGATCACTTCGGTTTCTTGTCAATCAAGACTTGAAAATCTCTTTTTCTTTTTGCGCACATTATTGCCTTTCCATTTAGAACATAGAACATAGAACAGTACAGCACAGAACAGGCCCTTCGGCCCTCAATGTTGTGCCGAGTCATGATCACCCTACTCAAACCCACGTATCCACCCTATACCCGTAACCCAACAACCCCCCCCTTAACCTTACTTTTATTAGGACACTACGGGCAGTTTAGCATGGTCAATCCACCTAACCCGCACATCTTTGGACTGTGGGAGGAAACCGGAGCACCCGGAGGAAACCCACGCACACAGGGGGAGGACGTGCAGACTCCTCACAGACAGTGACCCAGCCGGGAATCGAACCTGGGACCCTGGAGCTGTGAAGCATTTATGCTAACCACCATGCTACCCTGCTGCCCATTTAAGTAAAACCTCCTTCCTAAAATTTGTCCCTTATGAAGTACTTTGCATTTCTCTACATTGAAATTCATCTGCCATCTGCCTGTTCAATTCCCAAGTTTATTCAGAATTCTCCTGTAGGTTTTCATGATCATCAGCTTTGTACCATATACAAATATAGTAACGGTGCTTGAGATTCTTAACTCTGATCATGTATAAAGTTATAATAAAGTAAATGAAATGACGAGGTCCCAAAACTCCTGTGAGACACCACTAGCAACATACTCCTAAACTGAAGAGAATTCCTCTACCATCACTCTGTGAGTTTTACAATCAATTAATTAAAATTCCATTGTAAAGTGTTTCTACTGATTTCTGTTTTCTTTATTTGCAGGGTTAGCCTTTCCCGAGGATCTGTATCAAAGGCCTTAAAATCCTTCTCTTTAGTAATTACAAATTCAACTACTTATTGAGCTTCTGCTGGGAATAGGCACATCATCTGCTCCTCACTTTTCTGCTTTCTGCGGAAGTGTATGAGTCACCCAGATGAAAGTCTCTGAGCTGATGCCATGGAGCAAGGAAGGAAGTGACACAAATGGAAGGGTTTGGAAAGCAGACAGGAAGAAGCATCTGCATCTGGCAGAGGGGCTGATATTCACCTCCTCCTCCTCAGCTTAATTGTTTTCATGCAATTTGGAGGAGCAAAGCATCTCCTCCTCCACCGCCTCCTCTTCATCATCATTGTCCTCCTATGCCCTCCAACACTGTGGTGGATATTCAGGAAGGAGGGAGGAAGTTAGAGTGGGTGAACATTACTCTCTTGGGATCAGCAGGACAGAATGGGGTGGAAGGTCAAGTTTGAATGTTGCTTTGGTAAAATGTCAATGTGTCAAGGCTCAGTTAGCAACTAGACACTAGCAGGGTGCTACGGATCTCATCACCTTTCATGGAAAGAGTCTGCATCTTCCTCAAGTGACCATGTGCTTACAAGGCCTAGCCTTCAGAGGGGCGACAGAATTAATTTTGGGATGACTCTTGGTTACATGGAAAGTTTGGAGATGGGGCTATTGTCGGAGAAGAGAAGGTTCAGAAGAGATTTAATAGAGGTATTCAGAATCATGAGGGACCTGGACTGGGAGAAAGTGTTCCCATTGGCAGAAGAATCAAGAACCAGAGGGCACTATAATAATAATCTTTATTGTCACAAGTAGGCTTACATTAACACTTCAATGAAGTTACTGTGAAAAGCCCCAAGTCACCACATTCCGGCGCCTGTTCGGGTACACAGAGAGAGAATTCAGAATGTCCAAATTACCTAACAGCACGTCTCTCAGCACTTGTGGGAGGAAACTGGAGCACCCGGAAGAAACCCACGCACACACCGGGAGAATGTGCAGACTCCGCACAGACAATGACCCAAGCCGGGAATCGAACCTGGGACCCTGGCGCTGTGAAGCAACAGTGCTAACCACTGTGCCACCGTGCCGAATTTAAGGTGACAGATGAAAGGAGCAACGGGGACATGAGGAAAAGGGTTATACACAGTGAGTTGTAAGGGATCTGGAATGTGCTGACTGAGAATGTGATAGAGGCAGACTTAATCATGCAATTCAAAAGAGAATTTGATAATTATCTGAAGCAAAGAAATTTCAGGGCTATAAGGAACTAAGCAGGGAACTGGGTGAGTTGCTTGTGAAGAGGGCTGGCACAGGTTTGGCGAACCAAATATCCTCCTATCTGCTGTATTTATTCTCTAATTCTACGGATCTATGATTCTATGGTCTTTTGTATATCATTTCCATTTAATAGCAACAGATTTTATCTCAGTTTCAAATGAAACAAACAAAAATAGAGTTCCAAATTTTAAACAGTTTGAACTGTTTGACAAGTTATTATCATAGCTATTTAGGAACATGAGCAAGTACTTGATCTTGGAACCATGACAACCTACGAGATGTTACTGCTTTAATCGTGATCCCTTTAAAACCGTTTTATTTGTCCCATCTATCTGCACATCAGTTAATAATTAAGCATGCTTTCAAAAAAATGGGAAATGATAAACATTCATCATCGTGTAGAACTTTTTTAGATCAATTAAACCCTGTGGAAAGTAAAATTCACAATAAAGCAATTGTGATTAAGAACATGATTCTGAAAGAAAATTCCACTGCCGACTGCAAAAAATAAATTGTATTATAATAACAGATGGTGAGGAGATAATATAAATTTATCTGTGTTCCTCCGCTGGTGTCAATGATTCGCATTTGCATCAGTATTCAGGAGCTGCACCTGATTGCAAAGCCTAGAAATTACTGTGTGCAACATTAGTACATAAACATTTAGCATAGTAAGTTATGCAAATGTTATATGCAATCATTTCAAACATCAAAGAAATGCTGTGGCATCAGGATTATTTTTATGGAGAACTTCCATTGTGAACAGCAAGCCAGCAAAGGCTCTGTATCATGTGCACTTCCATTTTATTGCTGCAATTACATTCTTACACCTCAGTGTATTCAATCACCATTACTTAAAGCCTTTTTGATATATCTGTGACTCAATAGATAAGCCAAGATGATCATGTTTTGTGTGATAAAGATGTAATGTGGATGTAGTATGCGTTCAATGCTAAGCTGTTAGTTTCCACCGGTGCTTCACACCATAGAGAACATTGCAATTTTATCTTTGCAAGACTGCGCCATTATTCGTTTTTGTGTACTAACTTACCATCTGTTGGAGATAATTTTCTTCAGTACATGGTATTTGGCGTACTTAGTCACAGCTTGTAACCATTGAGTGTTCTTAGGGATCTGGGGAATAGACTGTGGAACATTTATTTATAGTAGGCTTTGAGATTCTGAGCGTTATATTTTGGAAGTTTCAAGATATAGATACAGCACTTTTCATTTCTCACTTGTATAGGGATAGAACTGAAAACAGAGAATTTAACCTTCCGTAGAACCTTGGTTCAATCACATTGTGAGCACCGTGAACAATTCTGGAGAAGGTGCAAAGAGGGGAAGGGATTGCGGAAGGAGGGCAGGGGGAGAGGGAAGGGGACGGAGGGAGGGAGAGAAGGGAGGTGGGGATGGGGGAAGGAGGGAGGATTAAATGTCCAAAAGCAGCAGCTGCCAGGCAAACTTAAACTGCCCTTGCATCACCTGGAGCCTGGGCTGGCTCATCTGCACCAGGAGAGATGTCCGCATCAGACCCCATATTGCCCGTCTCCAGCTCCTCCACTTCTGCTGGTAAGTCATCTTCCATCCACGCTGAAGGGCAAAGTTGTGAAATGCATAACACACTACAACTCGTTTTGATTTCATCTTTGCTGTTAAGGCAGTGCGGCAGTTAGCGTTCTGCTTCAGGTCTTCCTTCAACATTTCACAAAGGTGTCTCATTGCTTCCTTGCTGAAGCGAAGTCTCCTGCCACAAATCTCCTCTGACATAAAGAACAAAGAACAAAGAACAAAGAAAATTACAGCACAGGAACAGGCCCTTCGGCCCTCCCAGCCTGCGCCGATCCAGATCCTTTATCTAAACCTGTCTCCTATTTTCCAAGGTCTACTTCCCTCTGTTCCCACCCATTCATATACCTGTCTAGATGCTTCTTAAATGATGCTATCGTGCCCGCCTCTACAACCTCCGCTGGTAAAGCGTTCCAGGCAACCACCACCCTCTGCGTAAAAAACTTTCCACGCACATCTCCCTTAAACTTTCCCCCTCTCACCTTGAAATCGTGACCCCTTGTAACTGACACCCCCACTCTTGGGAAAAGCTTGTTGCTATCCACCCTGTCCATACCTCTCATAATTTTGTAGACCTCAATCAGGTCCCCCCTCAACCTCCGTTTTTCCAATGAAAACAATCCTAATCTACTCAACCTTTCTTCATAGCTAGCACCCTCCATACCAGGCAACATCCTGGTGGACCTCCTCTGCAACTTCTCCAAGGCATCCACATCCTTCTGGTAATGTGGCGACCAGAACTGCATGCAGTATTGCAAATGTGGCCGAACCAAAGTCCTATACAACTGTAACATGACCTGCCATCTCTTGTACTCAATACCCCGTCCGATGAAGGCAAGCATGCTGTATGCCTTCTTGACCACTGTATCAACCTGTGTTGCCACCTTCAGGGTAAAATGGACCTGAACGCCCAGATCTCTCTGCACATCAATTTTCCCCAAGACCCTTCCATTGACCATATAGTCCGCTCTTGAATTTGATCTTCCAAAATGCATCACCTCGTATCATACAATTTACAGTGCAGAAGGAGGCCATTCAGCCCATCGAGTCTGCACTGGCTCCTGGAAAGAGCACCCTACCCAAGGTTAACACCTCCACCCTATCCCCATAACCCAGTAACCCCACCCAACACTAAGGGCAATTTTGGACACTAAGAGCAATTTATCATGGCCAATCCACCTAACCTGCACATCTTTGGACTGTGGGAGGAAACCGGAGCACCCGGAGGAAACCCACGCACACACGGGGAGGATGTGCAGACTCCGCACAGACAGTGACCCAAGCCGGAATCGAACCTGGGACCCTGGAGCTGTTAAGCGATTGTGCTATCCACAATGCTACCGTGCTGCCCGAAAGCAAGAATCGTATCTCTAGACCAGCAAGCTGGCTGGTGATATAATGCAAGCACATAATATAAGCACATAATACAAGCATGGCTCTGGGTGTCTGAATTACTACTCCAGCGACAATATCACTATGCCAGTGCCTCCCCATAGGCTCCAGAGATGCCTCAGAGTTCATCTACATATTTCCCTGCAAGTGCTGATGCAGGTGGAAAAGGACGTAAAATAAACCAAAAAATAAAAAATATAAAATTAGTCTTGTAAGGAGCCTCATAATAAAAGAATAAAAAAAGGAATGATAAATTTGGGCAATACTGGCATCCCATTAAGGAAAGATACATAGAACATACTGAACTCCGAAACGCAGCCTCAAAGACTAGAATTCTGGGCATATACCCATTCAGCCAGCTAGCTGAGATAACTATGAATCAATTACATTTACACTGGGGTTGCTCCCAGTCATCCACTGTTACTTCAGCAATTGATGCCCTGTAGAAAATTAACCCTTTACCTAATTTTCACACAACTAGATCCTGTTAGCACCAATGAGGTAAATAACTAGCTCATTAATTTTGGTGACTTTTGTTGAGAGAGTGATCCATGTTACATATTCACCAGGTCTTATATGTTTGAATTATCTCATAGCAATGCAAAGATGTTACTAGTTCCAAATCTATTACAGGTTTATTTATAATACTTCAACACAGCTCAGGACTCATTGGATGTTCCATACAAACACGGTATCAGCCAGAACCTCTTTTATTGAACTTTCTTAGCCTCTTAGCTCTTTCACTCCAACCAAAGGCTTACGCAATCAAGAATAGTTACATAGATCAAAGAATAGATCAATACAATCAAACACAGATCGATCAAACCATTGAACACTATAGCTAAGGCACTCATAAAATCATCAGAATCCTAGAAGACTCTGTGATGTCCAACTAACACAAATATTCATTTTATTATGTAATTATTAAGTGACTGTAGACTAAATTCTGGATGTACTCTATCATTCCAAAGAATAAGTACTTGATATGTACATTCTGGTGACAATGGCTTTGCGATAAAAAATTAATGCATCACTGCTGAGAACAGTGCAGTCGGAGGTTCCTTGGGGCTACTTGTTGGGCAATATGGACAGAATAGTGAGTTCAGGGGGTAACTCAGACAGATAGCTAAATATATCTTGTATTTGCTGTGCTTGCAACTAGTATTCCCGTTACAGTGCTAGTACGTAGGCTACACTCGTTTTCTATGTTTAATTTCTCCCAGGAAATGACATACTATTGATGAGTGTGGAGCGGAATTGAAGATTGTGATGTTCAGTTGAAATTGGACTTTGTGGGTCAGACTAGATGGACTATGTTGTCTTTTCCTATCCAGTGTTTCTCTGTGTTCATTGTTGGTAATAACTGAGAACAGTATTACTTGAAGGTTTTTGGGGCCTTTTGGTTGGTACATAATGACAGGGCACTTGGTACAAGAAACAGCTCTGATACTTAGCTAAATGAATATTGTGTTCACCTTCCTGGTGCTCCAGTGTTTAGGCTGCACTAGTATTTCAGGAGCTACTTCCTTAAGTTTCTTTCTTCCTCCTGTGTAGATTCCACTCTGTGGTTCTATTTTTTGCAGGAAGTTACAGAGCATCCAGCCAACAATGAGAAGGGGCTGCTATAAATACCTTTTTGGGCATTCTTTTAATGTGCGATCCGCTTACGTCTGTGGCTGACACAAAGGTGTCATTAATTTGGGTTGAAAGAAAAGTACAGGCCTCCTCAGAATTATCTGTTCACTCTACATCAGGGGTGTCCAACCTTTTCTTGTGAGGGGACATGTTTCAATTTATTTCTCACTAAAAAGGTCAATGAGTACGTTTCGGAAAGATAAGCTTTGGCACCAGATCAAACACGAATTTCAAAAAGAAAATAGTTCAGGTATGATGAAAATATTAACAACTTGCTTAGCAAAAAAATGTAGTAAGCATGATCATTAAAAAAGTGCCAATCAGCAGGGCTAACTTATAAAACGATGCTTTGTCTTTTTGCTTCAGGAAGCAGAGCGAGAGGAAGACAGACTAGGCCCCAAGTTCTGACCACCAGGGAAAGGGGAGGGGACTGGGGCCCAACTAAGGTTTTAACCAACACCGACTTTGTGTTCACCTCTGGTGAAGCACATTCCGAGCTGGCCTCAGATGGACTCATACAAAAGTGGAGGTTGTCATAATATACACACAGGTATATGATGGTGCACAGACAGACATTGATTGACACACAGGATGACCAATGAACACACAGAGCACAACAGCCAATCACCAGACAGGACACGGCCACTATGAAGCCAGAGGGAACTACTTTTCCCGCTCTCTTGGGATGCAGCCTCTGAGACAGTCAGAGCCTGTGAGCAACAACTAGAACATACACCATGTGGTCGTAAGATAGTCTGGTCAGGTTAGCCTCAGGTCTCCAGTCAACTCAGCATAGTGTCAACCCACAGTTAAAGTATGTTTAATAGTTAAGAGTTCAATAAAATAGAGTTGCATTTCTTCAAGTGTTGGTAGCCTGTCTCTCTCACTGCTACAGTAAACGCAATCCTCGCAGACCCAGCATACCCAACACATCAGGGGTCAGTCACTAGTAAGCCTATCAGCAGCAAAAGCAGGAGAAAAATAGGCTGTGATTGGAGGAGCAGCTCCTTGCAGAACCTTTCACTTGCACTAACCAGTACTTTGAACACTGGATCCGCAGGCTAGGTAAAGAGGCGTAGCAAGCTCGATTGCGGCCCATCTGATGGACAACCCTACTTTATGCTCTTCGAAAGAACTCTGATATGGATGACTGGCATTTTGGAAACTACCTGGAATTCAAACATTAGCCTGCATTATTTTGGTCAGGTGGCCATAGAACAGTTGTAAATTTGGGAGAAGCGAACCACTTTCTCTTTCGGAAGGTGGCACCTTTACAGGAAAAGATTCAAAATGAGGGCAAGCAAGCTTGGAACAACAGAATTTGACAGATGTCACATTTTCCTGACAGAAAATAGGTTTTATGACTCTTCACTTCCTTTTTGAATCTCCAGCCTTGACTGACATCGCAAGTGCCCCCAGCCTCAGTCAAGATGGAAAAGAAAAAGAAAAGTAAGATTTGCATTTATTTAGCACCTTTCACAACGTCAGGACATCCCAAACCGCTGCAGCCAATGTGTAGTCACTGTAACAAGCAGGAAACATAATACAGTAGTCCCCCTTTATAACGCGGGTGTTGGGGTCCAAGACAGCCACCCGCGTTGTATCCAAGCCGCGGATATCCATGATGGGGGTTTTAAATTTATTTTAAAATCTATGCATGCGCTTCCCATTGTGAGTGTACGGGGGGGCGGGGGGAGAGGTCAGACCCCCGTAGACTCACAATGGGAAGCGCTAGCATAGATTTTTAAATAAATTTAAAACCCCCATCGTGGATCCAATTAAAATTTCAGCGGCCGGCTCACTTTGATCCGGAGAGGGAAGCTGCTCTCTCACTGAAATCAGCCGGCCGCTGAAATTGACACTGCCCGCTGCTCTCTCCCTCCAATCCAACTTTTAAGTTTTAATGTTTCTGATTGGAGGGAGAGAGCAGCGGGCAGTGTCAATTTCAGCGGCCGGCTCACTTTGATCCAGAGAGGGAAGCTGCTCTCTCACTGAAACAATCAGCCGGCCGCTGAAATTGACACAACTGACAGTTGGGGTCCATTAGCCCCCCCGTGGTATATCGCGAACCGCGGTATTGTGGAGCGCGGTATAACGGGGGACTACTGTAGTTTGTTTGCATCCAGCACCCTCCCACAAATGGCCATGTGATAACGATCAGGAAATCTACATTTTAGTCATGTTGATTGAGGGGCACAGCCCTGTTCTTCTTCAAAATAGTACCACGGAATCCTTCACATCCACTTAAGGGCCTTGGTTGGATGTTTCCTCAGTAAGACAATGCGTCTGACAGCGCAGGACTTCGGCAGCACTAGAATGTTTGCCAAGGTGTTTGGGCTGAAAGTGACAACCTTCTGACTCAGAGGCATAATTGCAAACAACTGAGCCATGGCTGATGCTGGAGCATTAACATTAAACTTGATGGCTCCTTACTTGAAAATATTGAAACAACACAACATCGTCATTGCCAAACTGTAGCTACCCAGAACCAATATTCCTAACCAAATTTCAGATACAAAAGCAAGGTACAGGACTATGGGGAAAGGGAAGGACAGTGAAATTAATTTTCAATTACTCTCGGAAACAGACAACAGGGAAATACATCATTCAGGGGCTGGTTTAGCTCACACGGCTAAATCGCTGGCTTTTAAAGCAGACCAAGCAGGCCAGCAGCACGGTTCGATTCCCGTACCAGCCTCCCCGGACAGGTGCCGGAATGTGGCGACTAGGGGCTTTTCACAGTAACTTCATTGAAGCCTACTCGTGACAATAAGTGATTTTCATTTCATTTTCAGTGGTGTAAGTTTCTATTGTTCCACAGTTCTGCCATGCATACTGTGTCAATGGCAATACACCTGATAACATTGACTGGTGTATTTAGTATTGGTAAAGTAAGGAGGGGTCGATTGGCTTTCCTTTTACTCCCTGCTTGGTTGCAGCAGAGCTTTTGAACTTTAAAAAGATGCTGTATCGCCAGTTTAGAATGTATTTAGCTTTGTGCAGTTAGTAAGGATTAAACCAGAGAGGTATTCTTGATTTGAACACATAAAGGGTTAGTTTTCTTGTACTAAAATCCACCCAGGTGAAAATATTGAAAATGTTTTTAAAAATGTACAAATACATCCTCCTCCCTACTAATGTGTGCAAATGCACACTCAAACCCCAAGCATGCAGGAAAAAAACAACTTTAGAGTATCAGATGTTAAACTTAGTCAAATTCAAACGCAGGTTCAGAAAAAGGAAATTTAATAAAGATTCACTGATGGACCCTGGTTCTTCTCTGAAACAGCTTTTTCTGTTTGGGCTGGAAGATTTCCTTTTCTTCCCTAGAATCATTGTTGCAGATGACCCAATGGCTTTTCAGTAAAGCCTCTGTTTGCCAGAGGAATGTCAACACTTTACTCAGAAAAACAGGGTGCAGACTTGGATGAAATGTTTTCAGGAGATGGAGATCTCTCATCATTTTTGCAGCCTGTGTGCTCTCTGCTTTTACCCCAATTCTAGCATTCACACAGAATGTTGCATCACATGTATATTCTCCATGTTGGGTGGATATTCCAATGAAGGACGAGCTCACATGACATCCCTTTATCTATTGTTCCATAGCCAAGGTGATTTTTGTCATGTCCCAGCCATTAACTTCTGAATGATCCATCTCCAGCTTAATGAGAAAGGAAGTAATTGTTCATGCCTTCAGGAGTGCCATTGTATCTATTGGGGTTTCCGCAATATTTGGGCGGGACCTAGCGGCCGTCAGTTTGGAAAGCTTGACTGAATAAATGCGGTGGCGCTGTTTAAATGCTGCGCTCCCTTGATTGAACTGCTCAGGTGACCCACGGGCGGGCGAATCAGGCGTGCCGTTTTCACATGGACATTTTTTTTTAAAGGTTTCCAGTTAAGGGTCAATTTAGCATGGCCAATTCACCTAACCTGCATACCTTTTTAGGTCGTGGGGGTGAGGCCCAATGCAGATACAGGGAGAATGGGCAAACTCCATATGGACAGTGACCTGGAGCCTGGGTGCCTAAGAACTGTGGTCCTGATCACACCACCTGGGCTGGTGGAATTCGTACTAGTTTATGCGCCAAAAGTGAAACAGTCAAATGTTGGGAAGTGTGACTTAGCAGCTATTTCAAGCCAATGTCCTTTGTTTAGCAATATTGTCTCAAAAAAATCTATGAAATTTTGATGAAATTACAAATTAATATTCCCTATAGCATACTTTTGGAACAATTTCAACATTCTTCCGCTGGTATTAACTTATTTCTTTGTCAACCGATTCTTGCTAATGCTTGAGCTTCTCTTCCGTAACTGGGTTGAGTACTTGTAATCGCCATTGTACTGTATATAACGAACAACAATATTGCAAAGTCAACTGCTCCTTGGGGAATCTCTATCACAAGCTTTTAATAGTTTAAATTGTATGAACGCAACAAGGACATTGCAAGTTCACCAAGGTGATTCGACACACTGCCCCATTAACTCGCAGTAATGCCTGCAACACATGCATTAGCATAAAGATATGTCCTCACAGTGATGGCAATATGGGAATCACTGTGAACTGATTTAGCTGCATTCTTGATTTGAATTATATATTTTCTTTCAATTTGTGCTGGATCCAACTATCTCCAGATTCAGGAATACTTTTGTTTTGTGTTCACAGCTGAAGCTGCCGCTGATCAATTTGCATACTAATTTATCTGGTGATCTATCATGTACATAAGGAATCCTCAGTGAGGGTAATGACATTAACATCTTCAAGCACCGTTCAGTACGAAAAAAATAAAAAATAAATTCAAAATTATAATAAATCTCTTTTTGTTCAAATAATGCCACAGGACTGTTGACACTTCACAGCAAACAAAGGCAGCCCTTATTTTACATTTCATCCAAAAGGTAGCAATTCCTCTGTGCTCAGCAATGGTGCAGTGCTGCTAGAGTGCAATGGAGCATTGCTCTGGAACCTTCCATTGCAAGCAGACTTGTAAATGCGGTCCACCAAATCTGGACATTCAGTGAGTGACATTTGAAAAACTTTCCACTCAAACCTCTTATACTTCTTGATCACACTGTCAGGGTAACTTTCATCTTCTTTCTTCTTCAAGTGTTTATCAACTGCCTTGAAATTTTCGATGCGGAATCATAAAATGGTTACAACACAGGAGACCATTCAGCACATTGTCCCTGTGTCAGTTCACTGCAACTCAGGTAGTCCCACTCCTGAACCTTTTCCCTGTAGCTCAGTAAAATCTTTTCTCATCAGACAATTACCCAGTTCCCTTTCTGAAAACTGCAACTGAATCTGCCTCCACCACACACTCAAGCAATGCCTTCCAGATCCAAACTACTTGCTGCATAAAGAGATTTGTTTCTTTATATCACCTTTTGATCATCTTAGGGCTCTCAACATTAGAACATAGAACATAGAACAGTACAGCACATAACAGGCCCTTCGGCCCTCGATGTTGTGCCGAACAATGATCACCCCACTTAAACCCACGTAACCCGTATACCCATAACCCAACAATCCCCCCATTAACCTTACACTACGGGCAATTTAGCATGGCCAATCCACCTAACCCGCACATCTTTGGACTGTGGGAGGAAACCGGAGCACCCGGAGGAAACCCACGCACACACGGGGAGGACGTGCAGACTCCACACAGACAGTGACCCAGCCGGGAATCGAACCTGGGACCCTGAAGCTGTGAAGCATTGATGCTAACCACCATGCTACCGTGAGGCCCCATGGGCCAAGTTTCTGCCAAGTTTCTCCAACTTTACCCTATCAAGACCCCTCATGATTTTGAACCTGTCAAACACATCTCCTCTCAACCTCCTCTCTCCAAGGAGAACAGGCCCAGCTTCACCAATCTAGCGACATAACTGAAGTCTCTCATCCTTAGAATCATTCTCTTAAATCTTTTCTGCACCCTTCCCCATTAAGACTGAACCAGTGTGTTATGAGGGTTCAAAACTTGCTTTGTGCCACGGTCTATAAAATGCACAATTCAGTATAACTTATTACCTGATTACTCAACCTGCCAGCTTTGATGGTTTATGCACATGTACACCCAAATCCCTCTGTTCCTATATTTCCTTTATATTTGTACCCAGAACTTGCCACACCCCTAGCCAAGCTGTTCCAGTACTGCTACAACACAAGCATCTACCTGGCAAAGTGGAAGATTGTTCAGGTAAGTCCTGTCCATGAAAAGCAGGAAAATCCAAACTGGCCAATCACCGCCCCATCAGTGATCATCAAGATGAGTAACTACTTGGTCTGTCAGAGCACCACAAAAATAAAAATATGCATCGATATAGTGCTTTCCACAACCACAAGACATCTCCAAAGCGGTTACAGCCAATTAAATATTTTGAAGTTGTTATGGGTCAGGGTTTAGAGAACCCCAAAGTGTAGCATGGAGTTCACCTGACCCACAACATTTAATAGATTGAGGTAAGGGGAGCACACGGCCCACTCTCCAGGTGTGGTACAGCAGAAATGGAAAAGTAATTTTTAAAGCAAAATAATGTTTATTCTATGAACTCAAGTTAACCTTTTTGAAACACACAGTGAACATCTTACCAACCATCAGTTCAAATACAACGCCCAAAGAATACAGCACTAAGTTATCCTTTAAGCTTTCCTTTTAACATCCATACGACTTTGAAACAAAACCTTCAACAGAATCAGGTTAAAGTCACTACTGAAAACATTTATAATTCTGAATTCACTAAATGATCAAGAGATAGTCTTTTGATGGCAGAGAGAACAGCCGTACACCTGCTTGGTCTGGCTTCAGCTCCAACACTGAAAACAAAACTAAAATACACCCTGCAGCCTGTTCAAAAACAAAAGTAAAAAGCTGACGGACAGTCCAGCTCCACCCACTCTCTGACATCACTGCAGTAGTAAACACCCATTTCTTAAAGGTACTTTCACTGCAGATATTTATATACGCACCCATTTATAAACACACATTTCTTAAAGGTACTCTCACATGACACCTCCCCCCCAAGAAAAAAATAAATCATCAACTTCAAGATGGTTTCATTTTTCACCATTTCACTTGTCATGTGAGAGTACCTTTAAGAAATTGATGTTTAAGCAATGTACCTTTAAGAAATGAAGCAGCTCATATTACTGAAGTGATGTCAGAGTGTGGGTGGAGCTGGGTTTTTAGCTCAGCCATTTTGCAGTGTTTTGGTTTCAATTTCGAGGAAAAGAGCTTGGGTGTGTCTGTGTTTGCAGTGAGCTGGATCTGCTGTGATCTCTGCCAGGAAAGACTATCTCTGAATCATTTGGGTGATTTAAACTCATAATAGTAATATCTTTAACCTGATGTGTTTCTGTTTAAAGGAGTTTAGTCTTTTGGAGGTTTGAAGGAACATTTTGAGGGATTATTTAGTGTTGTATTATTTTCGGGGTTATCTTTGAAGTAAGGGGTGTTAATTGATCCAATGTTTATTTAAAAAGGTTAAGTTGAATTCATGGAATAAGTATTGTTTTGTGTTTAATAACCCACGTGTCCATAATTGTAATATCACACCTGGAAACCAAGCCCTGTGCTTCAAAAGCAACAATAAATTAAAGGGAGAGGTTGGTTGAACTCCATGATATATTTTGGGGTTCCTAAAACGCCGCTCCCAGAACACACTATCCTTTAAGAAATGCACACAATAAATATACTTTCTCATTTCAAAGAAAACAACACACGCAAACAGGTATAATAATACAATCCATTTTTTTTTGTTCCTCTTCCTCCAACTGAAATTCTTCCTGATTGACAGTCACTTTGAACAAGAAGGTTCACGATCCATCCATTTTTCTACACCTCGGCATTTCTCTTTGAAGTTAGATACTTTAGTTCAATTGATCGCAGAATGCCTTGTAATTCTCCAACACAAAAGCATTGGTTATCACAGCTATCAGGCAATCAAATGCCTGTTGACACTCCGCTGTCCACTGGAATTTGTTACGCTTCTTCAGCAAGTCCATCAGTGGAGCAATCACGCAACAAAACTTTGCACAAATGTTCGATCAAATTCACTCATGCCAAGAACACGCATTATTTCCCTTCGTCTTGAGTGTATTGGAAACTCCTCAATAACTGTTGGTTTCACATCCCGTGTGACCATTCAACCCCGTCCGATTGTATGGCCAAGGAAAGTGACTTGGGCTTTTCAAAATTCACTTTTGGCTATGTTTATCACCAAACCCGCCTCCTGAGGTTGATCGAATAACTCTTATCAGATGTTTTAAATGTTCTTTCCATGCTAGACTGAAAATGACCAGATCGTCGCTGTATACCGCAAAATTGGGTAATTCTGAAACAACTTTGTTAGTTAACTGTTGAAATGTGGCTGGTGTGTTTTTCATGTCAAATGGCATAACTGAGAATTCATATATACCATCTGGAGTCACAACAGCTGAAATCTCCTTCGCCCTTTCGGAGAAAGGTACCTGCCAGTAACCTGAAAGTGAATACAGTTTGGAAATAAAAGCTGATTGTCCCGCTTTCTCAATGCAATCCTCCAAACGTGGGACAGGATAAGAGTCTGTTCCTGTAACTGCATTAACTTTTCTATAGTCCACACACAATCGTTGGGTACTGTCTGGTTTAGGTACCATCACTATGGGTGAGCTCCATTGGCTGCAACCCACTTTAATTATGCCATTTTTAAGCATACTCTCAATCTCTTTGTTAACCTGTGCCAATTTTAAAGGGTTAAGTTCATATGCATGTTGTTTGATAGGAACAGCATTTCCCACAGCTACATCATGTGCAGCCATTTTAGTACTTCCCACTTTATCTCCACAAACTTGCCCATGTGATATCAATAACTCTTTCAGGTCAGTCCGTTTTTCCTCTGGAAGTTAACTTAACAATTTATCCCAATTTTTAAGAACATCCTTGTTTTCCAATTTAATTTGAGGTATGTCAAATTCAGTCATCTGGATTTGGTTCGTCACTTTGAGTTAGAATCATGAAAACCTCCTCATTTTTCTCTCCTTCCCTTTCAAAGTACCTTTTAAGCATATTCACATGACACACTCGTTGAGTCTTCCTTCTATCTGGTGTTTTTAACCACTTAATTCACCTCACTTAATTTCCTTTCAATCTGATGAGGTCCACAAAACCTTGCTTTTAAAGGTTCACCTACCACTGGTAACAACACTAAAACTTTATCCCCACTGGCAAAACTACGAACTTTTGCTTTCTTGTCCGTGGCCCGTTGCATCACATGTTGTGCAACTTTAACATGTTGTCCAACCGCCAATTTACCTGCTCTGTTTAATCGTTCCCTAAAATTTGACACATAATCCAATAATGTAATTTCTGATTTCTCACTCACGAATTTTTCTTTCATCAATTTAAATGGTCCTCTTACCTCATGACCAAAAATTAGTTCAAAAGGACTAAATTTGGTTGATTCATTGGGTGCATCCCTAATTGCAAATAGTACGAATCAAATTTCTTTAACCCAATCCTCTGGATAATCTTGACAATAAGCCCTCAACATTGTCTTTAATGTCTGATGCCACCTTTCTGATACTCCCTGCAATTTTGGATGGTATGGAGTTGATTTAAATTGTTTTATTCCGAAGTTATCCATAACTTCTTTGAATAACCTTGAGGTAAAATTCAATCCTTGATCCATTGTATTTCTGTGGGTAGTCCATATCTAGTAAAGAATTTAAGTAACTCCTCCACAATCTTTTTAGCTGTAATATTACGTGCTGGAATGGCCTCTGGAAACCTAGTAGACATGTCCATTATAGTCAAAGGATATTGATTTCCACTTTTTGTTTTAGGAAGCGGTCCTACGCAATCAATTAGGACCCTTCTAAAAGGTTCTTCAAATGCTGGAATGGGTATTAAGGGCGCTGGTTTTATCATTGCTTGAGCTTTCCCTATCACATGACATGTGTGACATGATTGACAAAATTTTACTACATCTTTATGTAGTCCAGGCCAATCAAAAAGGTTTCTGGATTCTAGCTTGAGTTTTCCTTGTTCCCAAATGGCCTCCCACTGGTACCTCAAGTGCAACTTGTAACACCTCCTTTATATACCCTACCGGCAATACTACTTGATGAACTTCTGCCCATTTTTCATCCACCTACATATGTAAAGGTTTCCATTTTCTCATCAAGACATCACTTTTACGGTAATAACATTATGGTATACACTCAGATTCCTCTTCCATGTATGCTTTCTGATACATCCGTTTTATTTCTACATCTTTCTGTTGTAACTCCGCTAATTTTCCTGAACTAAAAATATCCGCCTCATCCTCCACCTGTTCTTTTTCAACTCTTCACTCTTTGATTTCTCCTCTTGTCTTAACCTGTGACTTTACGACCTTGTTACTACACAATCCGGAAAAATCCCAGGATATTCGTCCTTCAACACTTCAGTTATCTGATTTTCCACTGGCTCATCAACCACGGTAGGCATCACTCCCACCTGCGATCCAGCTATATCATTACCCAAGATAAACTGTATTCCTGGATAAGATAGTTTCTTTATTACTCCTACTACCACTTCACCACTCTTCACTGGAATTTCCAACCTTACCTTATATAATTGAGGACTACTCCTCTCCCCCTGAATTCCACATATTACCACCTTTTCTGGCAACATTCTTCCCAGACTCCGTAACTCCTCATCTCTTACCATTAAAGATTGACTAGCTCCCGTATCTCTTAAAATTGTGACTTCTTTACCTACTCCTCCTGATACACATGAATAAACTTTACTCACAAAAGTAAATTCTTTCAAGAGATCTGGCACCTTCTCATCAATCACCTCTTGATCAGGCTGTAAAATATTTTGCACCTCCTTCGCTTCACTTGGGCTTTCCTTGACCACTTTAACAAACCCCAGTCTTATCCTGTTTTCCCACATCAGCCTTCCCAGTGCTTTTCTTCCACCACCAACACTGTGACTTTACATGGCCTAGTTTATTACAGTGAAAACATTTGAAACTTTTCATGTCTCTTCGACCCTCCTGGATTTCTTTTTTAATCTGAGGTGCACTCTCCTTATTATCTCCCATCAGATTACCTTTACCTTTACGTTTACCACTTGAGCATTTCTCATGTCCCCAGTTTCTATCCCTCACAGGCTGAAACCGATGTCGGAAACCAAGCTTTGATTTATGAACTAATTCATAATCATTTGCCATTTCTGCTGCTAATCTCGCAGTTTTAACCCTTTGCTCTTCTACATGAGTTCTCACTACATCAGGAATTGAATTTTTAAACTCCTCCAAAAGTATAATTTCTCTGAGAGCTTCATACGTTTGGTCTATTTTCAAAGCCCTTATCCATCTATCAAAATTACTCTGTTTGAGCCTTTCAAACTCCATGTATGTTTGACTAAATTCTTTCCTTACATTTCTAAACCTTTGTGTGTAAGCTTCAGGCACTAGCTCATATGCACCTAAGATGGATTTTTCACTTCCTTATACGTCCCAGATACCTCCTCAGGTAGTGATGCAAACACTTCACTAGCCCTACCTAGCAGCTTTGCTTGAATCAGTAATACCCACATGACCTGTGGCCATTTCATTTGTTTAGCCACCTTCTCAAATGAAATGATAAATTCTTCTACCTCCTTCTCGTCAAACCTTGGCAATGCATGGACATATTTAAATAGATCCCCACCAAGCCTTCGACTATGATGCTCTTTCTCATTATCCTGATCACTATCCACCAATTGTACGTTTTCCTTTACGCCTGCCAATTTTAACTGACTGTCCTATTTCATGGTAATTTTCTGAAGTTCAAACTCTCTTTATCTTTTTCCCTGAACAAAGCTCCCTTTCTCTTTCTTTTTGTTCTGCTCGGGCTATTCTTTCTATTCTCCTTTCTTCTCCCTCCTTTTCTTTTTCCTCTCTCTCTCTCTTTTACTTTTGCTGCTCTCTCTTTCTTTTTCTTTTTTCTCTCTCTCTCTTTCGTATTCAAGCTGCTTTAATTCTTTATCATGTTCCCTTTGTTTAAGTTGTAACTGAATATTTGCCATTTCCAATGAATCAAACTGTATCTCAGGCAACTTTAAATGAATGAAATGAAATGAAAATCGCTTATTGTCACGAGTAGGCTTCAAATGAAGTTACTGTGAAAAGCCCCTAGTCGCCACATTCCGGCGCCTGTTCGGGGAGGCTGTTACGGGAATCGAACCGTGCTGCTGGCTTGCCTTGGTCTGCTTTCAAAGCCAGTGATTAGCCCTGTGAGCTAAACAGCCCCACCAGAATTACCTTCTATTTTTGCATTTTGTCAGGTAATATTAACTACAATGTTTTTGCCAAATCTAACAGTCTGCTTTTAGTCTCTATCCGTAAGGTACTGCATGTGAGTGTCTCCACCCTCAAAAACTTCAGAGCCTCTGAAAGAGCCATTGTCCACAACACACTCCCTACTTAATCTAAAATACCAAACCTGAAGAGCAACCATAATATGCACATCCCTCACTGTTTTTAAGTTCACTGAGCCAATCCAATAGATAGACTTTTATCCCCCGTGAGCCCCCAATTCGTGATGGGCCAGGTTTAGAGAACCCCAAAGTGTATCATGGAGTTTACCTGACCCACAATGTTTAATAGATTGTGGTATGGGGAGCACACTGCCCACTCTACAATGTGGTACAGCAGAAATGGAAACATTTTTTAAGGCAAAACAATGTTTATTCTAGGAACTCAAGTTCACCTTTTTGAAACATACAGTGAGCATCTTAGCAACCATCAATTCAAATACGATCCCCAAAGAATACAACACTAACTAATCCTTTAAGCTTTTCTTTGAACATTCAGACAACTTAAAAACAAAACCTTTAACAGAAGCACATCAGGTTAAAGTCACTACTAAAAACATTTGTGATTCTGAATTCACCAAATAATCAAGAGATAGTCTTTTGATGGTGAAGAGAACAGCAGTACACCTGCTTAGTCTGGCTTCAGCTCCAACACTGAAAACGAAACTAAAACACACCCTGCAGCTTGCTCAAAAACAAAAGTAAAAAACTTACAGACAGCCCAGCCACACCCACTCTCTGACATCACTGCAGTAATAAACACCCATTTCTTAAAAGTACTCTCACTACAGATATTTATATGCACACCCATTTATAAACACTCATTTCTTAAAGGTACTGTCACATGACAAAGTAGAGTCACTGTTATAATGTAAAAATAGGATGGCCAATTTTTACACAAGCTCCCACAATGAGATAGTCACCAGATGATCTGTTTGTTTTTCTGTAATGTTGATGTAGGATAAATGTTGAGCAGGAGAGTAAGGGTAATTCCCTTCTTCTTTGAAAAAGTGTCATGTTATCTTTTACACCATGTGGAAGAGCAGATAAAGACATGGGGCCAGATTCTCTGATTCTGAGAATCCATGGCGTTTAATGTGGAAATAATGGGCGACACCTCCTCACCGATGCTGCGACCGAAGAAGGGTCATGTAAAACTCCCAGTCTCCATTAAATAAACGGCCTGAGAATGGCCGGGACTGTGGACGCGCATCCATAAAATATGACGCTGACCGTGCGCGTACCTAACCTAACCTAACCTGCCAGATAGTGCCCCCCTGGCCACCCCCTCACCACCCCCTGGCAACATCCACCAGTCCTCTCAGCCCACATGGTAGCCACCCCAACCAGCAGCACGGCTCCTGCCTGACTGTATCCGCAGACCGCAGCCTTATGTTTCAATAGATCACATCTACTCACTTTTCCAAATTCTTCCATCGGGCAGGAGATACAGAAGTCTGAGAAAACGCATGATCAGACTCAAAAACAGATTCTTCCCCACTGTCACCAGACTCCTAAATGACCCTCTTATTGACTGACCTCATTAACACTACATCCTGTATGCTTCATCCGATGCCAATGCTTATGTAGTTACATTGTATATCTTGTGTTGCCCTATTATGTATTTGCTTGTATTTTCTTGAATTTTGTTTAATTCCCTTTTCTTCCCATGTACTGAATGATCTGTTGAGCAGCTACAGAAAAATACTTTTCACTGTACCTCGGTACACGTGACAATAAACAAATCCAATCCAATCCAATGGAAAAAGTTGGAAGAGTGAGTAAGCTGGGTGGGAGTGGTCTTTGATTATGCTGCCTTCTTTTCCCAGGCAGCGGGAGGTGTAGATGGAGTCAATGGATGGGAGGCAGGTTCGTGTGATGGACTTGGCTGTGTTCACAACTCTCTGAAGTTTCTTGCGGTCTTGGGCCGAGCAGTTGCCAGTCCATGCTGTGATGCAGCCAGATTTGAACCCCGATGAGTATAGACCCAACCAGCTCAACCTTTCCTCATTAGACAACTTCTTCATGCCAGGAATCTGAACTTTCTACTGAACTTTCTCTGAACTGTTCCGAATGCCTCATAGAAGGAGACCAAATCTATAATAATAATCTTTATTATTGTCACAAGTAGGCTCACATTAACACTGCAATGAAGTTACTGTGAAAACTCCTAGTCACCACACTCCAGTGCCTGTTCAGGTACACTGAGGGAGAATTTAGAATGTCCAATACACCTAACAGGCACGTCTTTCGGGACTTGTGGGAGGAAGCCAGAGCGCGCGGAGGAAACCCATGCAGACACGGGAGAACATACAGACTCCACACAGATAGCCCCAAGTGGCAATCGAACCTGGGACCCTGGCGCTGTGAAGCAGCAGTGCTACCCACTGTGCTACCGTGCCGCCCATGTGTATACTGTAGTTTCAGTATGTTCTCATAGCAAACATAGATATAGAATTTACAGTGCAGAAGGAGGCCATTCGGCCCATCGAGTCCGCACCGGCTCTTGGAAAGAGCAGCCTATCCAAGGTTATCCCCATAACCCAGTAACCCCACACAACACTAAGGGCAATTTTGGACACTAAGGGCAATTTATCATGGCCAATAGACCTAACCTGCACATCTTTGGACTGTGGGAGGAAACCGGAGCACCCGGAGGAAACCCACGCACACACGGGGAGGATGTGCAGACTCCACACAGACAGTGACCCAAGCCGGAATCGAACGTGGACCCTGGAGCTGTAAAGCAATTGAGCTATCCACAAGGCTACCCTGCTGCCCTTGCTGCCAAACCATCCTTAATTTTATACCCCATATCCTTGCAATAAAGGCCAACATTTCACTTGCCTTCTGAATTACTTTTTTTACCTGAATGTTAACTTTTTGCGACTTTGTGCAAGGACACTCAACTCCATCTGTACCGCAGCATTCTGCAGTCACTATCCATTCTGCTTTTCCATTTCTCCTGCCAAATTTTCCCACATTACACTACATCAGCAATTTTTTTGCCAAAACACTTAACTTATGTATATCCCTTTGTAGCATCTCTGTAACTGTAGTGTTATGTACTCTGTGATAACACAGGCTGCAACTCGATGCAGCTTTGATCAAAAGATATGCCAGATTTTGAAATAAGTTCAATGTAATTTATTGAACCATTAGCACAGTTCTCTATGAGTTCGACTCTCCTGCTAATCTTGCTATAGTAACTCAGTCCAACTAACCAGTCTGCTCTGAGCCATGTGGTGGGTGTGATGCTTCTCATCTGCCCCTGTCCAACTCTCTAATTGTCGCCTGTGGAAAGAGACAGAGCATGTGTGCCCTGTCCTTATGTATGGGTTGTGTAATGCCCCCTTGTGGTCATATCACCTCTGGGTGTCTTGACTGCCCTTTGGTCGTGTCCTATTCTATGTGTTCATTAGCTGTATGTCTGCATGTCATGACGTCTCTGGTGCTCCCTCTAGTGTTGACTTAGTTGTAGTGTATTTACATTAATCCCTTGTGTATTTACAGTGATGCATAACACCACAGTAACCTCCTCTCAACTTGTTTTCCTACCCATATTTGTACCATCAACAAATGTGCTTATAATGTAGTCCCTTCATCCAAGTCAGTAGTATAGATTGCAAATAGTTGATGCCTCAGTACTGATCCTTGTAGCACTCCAGTTACTAGTTACAGTAGTCCAACCTGAAAATGCCCCATTAAGCCCAACTCTGTTTCCTGTTAGTTGGCCAATGCTCGATCAATGCTAATCTTAGAATCCCAAATGAGAACCCAGCTTCTTTCAAGTTCTCAAACAGTGAGGAAATGTTACTGCATCACAGGAGTGATAACATCAATCAATAGGTATCTTTTATATAAGAACAATCTTTAATTTAATCACAGAATTAATCATGTTAGTAACAAAGAAATATCTTTACATTTAACAGTTACAAAGTTCTTATGTAAAAGAAGAAACCTTAACTTACTTCCTTAACCTGCCACTATATTCCAATTAAATGTGCATTTTAACCCAGCTCTTGATAACTGTACTGCAAAAAAATCAAAAATATGACAATTTCTTGCCCAAATCACACCTCCCCCATAAGTAAATGAACCAACAATATGAAAAGGTGGCTTCATTTTCCAAAATATTTTGAACTTTAAATACTACTCATGACTAAACACTACTATTACACTATGAAATACATATCTTGTCAAAGTGAGGCAAGCACATTTAAACATCATTACAGTCCATTTCAATCATTCTTTCCCAACTTTAAATATTCCAGCCTTCTCACATTTCAAAGTTTTGATAAAGCATCTAGAATTATGGTTTCTATTCCTTCTGCATGTATAATTTTCAAGTTAAATGATTGTGGTAATAAGCTCCATCTAAACAATCTTGCATGTCATTCTTTAAGCTTCTCCAGAAACATCAATGGATTATGGGTTGTGTAAATAATTGTCTTTGGTGAATTTTTAGCAACATAAATGTCAAACGCAACATTTCCGTTTCGATGGTCAAATACCTCTTTTGATGAACATTTTGTTTTCTGGAAAAATATCCAACAGGTCTTTCTACACCTTTGACATCTTCCTGTACAATACCAACGCCCACATCACTTACATCAATGGCCACCTCAAATTGCTTCTCATAATTCTGTGTCGCCATAACTGGTGCTGTGGTTAACACAGGTTTCAGATTATCAAATGCCTCCTGACATTCTGATGTCCAATAACATTCTTTTTTAAGCGTTCAGTCAGTGGAGCAACCACACTGCTAAAATTTGGTGCTATGTTTCTGTAGAAACCACCAATGCCCAGAAATCACATAACCTTTCTTCTCATTTAAGGTATTGGGAACTCCTCAATTGTTTTCATTTTAACGTTCCATGAGACCATCTGACCATGACCAACTGGCCTAAGAATGTGACTTGGGCTTTCAAAAATTCACTTTTAATCAAGTTTACCACCAAGCCAGTCTCTCGTAGTTGATCAAACACATCCTTAAAATGTTCCAAATGCTCCATCCATCTTTGACTGAACACTACCAGATTGTCTATGAGAACTGTGCAATCCTTTGGTCCAGAAATGACCATGTTGGTTAGTCTTTGGAATGTTGCTGGTGCAGGGGGAGCCTTCTGTACCACCTACAAGATGCACTGCAGTAACTCGCCAAGGTTCCTTGGAAAGTACCTTCCAAACCCACTACCGCTAACAACTAGAAGAAGCGCAGCAGATACCTGGGAACACCATCACCTGGATGTTCCCCTCCAAGTCACTCACCACCTTGACTTGGAAATATATCGCTATTCCTTCACTGTCGCTGGGCCAAAATCCTGGAAGTCCCTTGCTAACAGCACGGTGGATGTACCTACATCTCAGGGACCTCAGCCGTTCAAGAATGCAGCTCACCATCACCTCCTGAAGGGTAACTAGGGATGGGCAATAAATGCTGGTCTAACTAGCAACGCCCACAACCAGTAAATGACTTCAGCATGACGGCCACAGAGATGTCCACAGTGAAGCCCACATTCCGGCATAACTTTAAACTTGTAAAGGCCATTTGGTGTTACAAAAGCCAAAACTTCCTTCGCCCTTTCTGATAAAGGTACTTGCCAGTGTCCTTTTAGTACATCAATTTTGGTAATGAAATGTGCATGTCCTACCTTTTCAACACAGCCTTCCCAATGAGGAATAGGATACAAATATGACTTTGTTACTATATTGACTTTCCTACAGTCCACAATAACACTTTCTCCCGACTATCAAAGCTTTGCATTGTTGATTTCTTACCCATCTCTTTTTTCATCACGTGCTGTCCCAATTTTAAATGCTCCCTAGCCCACTCACTGGTCTGATTTAATCTCTCCCTAAAGTTTGAAACGCAGTCCAAAAATGTAGTCTCAGAACTCTGACTCACTAATTTCTTCTTAATCAATTTAAGTAGTCCTCTTATCTCATGACCAAAAATCAATTTGAATGGACTGAACTTAGTTGTTCATTAGGTGCAAATTGTAAATTGTAAATAGTACAAATGGAATTATACCTTTATCCCAATCCTCTGGATAATCCTGTCTATAGACCCGCAACATGGCTTTAAATGTTTGGTGCTGAATTTAAACATGGCTTGCGATTCTGGATGATATGTGGCTGATTTAAATTGCTTTACCCCTAAGCTATCCATAACTTCCCTGAATAACCTCAACATAAAATGTGATTCTTGATCTGATTGAATTTCTTTTGGTAGTCTGTATCTGTTGAAAAAATATAGATAACTCCTACAACCCTTGTAACTGTAATATTTCATAACGGAATGGCCTCCGGAAACCTAGTAGGCACATCCACTATGGTCAACAAATACTGATTCCAACATTTAGACTTAGGAAGGAGTACTACGCAATCAACTAGAGCTCTAGTAAAAGGTTCCTCAAATGCTGGTTAGGGTATTAAGGGTGTTTGTTTGATTACGGCTTGACGTTTCCGATCAGCTGACATGTTTGACAAAATTCGACCGCATTCTTATGCAAATGACTTTGTCAATCCTAATTTTCCTTTCATAAAACGATGTTGACTCTGTCTGGTTGCAATAAGTTTTTCTAAATGTCCTGCTACTAACTCGTCAATAATGTATTTTTGCATTTTCAGAGTGTCAGATGTTAGGCTTACAGGCCGATAGTTTAGTTAGCCAACATTTTCTGTCCTCGTTCATGGCAGGGATTTTTCAGTGGCATTGAAAGTGATTGGAGTTTTGACTGTGCCAAATGTTCTGTTCTTGCTTGTAATGGGTCCTGCTGGAGAATTTTGCCCCTGCTTTCTCTCTCTATGGCAATTATACAATGCTCCCCTTTGATTCTGCATTCTGTATATTTGGCAGTCTGCCTCTATCAAATTCCATGACTCTAGAAATTAGCGTACATATCCCTAATTGACCTCCTAATCGTCTCGATAAGCTGTTTCTACTAATAAACGATTCACACCAGATTCTATCTAGATGCCTTCTAATCTTGTTACTGGGAAAGACATATCTCATCCCGCCTTTTGAATACTGTCTACTGCTGTCACTCAGCAGATTTCCACCCGTTGCTAGACAGGTCCCATCCTATTATGTCTTTTTAAATCTATGTTACTCTGCAAATTCATGACACGTGCCACCTTTTTTTAAATGCAATGTTTTAAATTGAAAAACTATACATTTCTCAACCCTTTTCTTCTTATTTGTATCTTATTGAACATTACAAAGATCGAGAGCATGCATTAACAGAGAAGATACCCCAGAGGGTTTACATCAATGGTTCCCCAAAATCTCTTTTGTTATTGGGATGTAGCATCCCGGCCACATGTAAGATTTTTAAGTTAAATGTTTGCAATAACAAACTCCATCGGGATAACCGAATGCTCTGATATAAAATTTCTCCAAAATTTTCAGTGCTCTGGTCTGTCTCTATGATTGTTTCTGCTATGTTGCTAGCAACATAAATCTCGAAATGTTGTAATTCCAGTACCAGGCTTAATCTCTCTTTCTCAATTGTCAAATAGTTCTGCTGGGGCTGATTTAATTTCCTTGAGAAATATCCTACCAACTTCAGAAGGCCAAGTTTGTCTTGCCACTGCTTAAATATTTTCTGGTTGGCACAATGTGACTCGTGAGGAGTCAGGGGGTTCGGCCTTCAAACAAAGGACAAAGAAAATTACAGCACAGGAACAGGCCCTTCAGCCCTCCCAGCCTGCACCAATCCAGATCCTTTATTGAAACCTGTCGCCTATCTTCCAAGGATCTACTTCCCTCTGTTCCCCGCCCGTTCATATATCTGTCTAGATGCATCTTAAATGATGCTATCGTGCCCGCCTCGACCACCTCCGCTGGCAAAGCATTCCAGGCACCCACCACCCTCTGCGTAAAAAACTTTACAGGCCCCAACCATTTAAAATAGATATCAATGACTTGGACGAAGGGATAGAAGGCACTATAGCCAAATTTGAAGATTGCACGTCTTGTACCTGCAAAATTGTACCAAAATTGTACTGCCTCTACCACTGCTTCTGCAGCCCATTCCAGATGCTCACCACCCTCTGTGTGAATAAGGTTCCCTTTTAGTCTCTTTTGTATCTCTCCTCTCACCTTAAACCTATGTCCTCTACTTTTAGGCTCCTCTACCTTTTTGAAAAGATGTCGACTATCTACCATATCTATGTTCCTAATTATTTTATGGGCCTCTATTAGATCACCCCTAAACCTCCTGCACTCCAGAGAAAAAAGTCCCAGCCTATCCAGCCTCTCCTTTTAACTCAGACCATCAAGTCCTAGTTGCATCCTCGTAAAACTGTTCTGCACTTTTTCTAGTTTAACACTATCCATCCTATAAGAGGGTGACCAGAACTGAACACAGTATTCCCTGTGTGGTCTTACCAATGTCTTGTAAAATGTCAACAAGACGTCCCAACTCCTGTATTCAATATTCTGACCAATAAAACCTAACATGCTGAATGCCTTCTTCACCACCCTGTCCACCTGCGACTCCACCTTCAAGGAGCTATGAACCTGTATTCCTAGATCTCTGTGTCCTGGAAGTCTCCCCAACTCCCGACCATGTCTGTGCGGAGTCTGCACGGTCTCCCCGTATCTGCGTGGGTTTCCTCCCGGTGCTCCGGTTTCCTCCCACAGTCCAAAGACGTGCAGGTTAGGTGGATTAGCCATGCTAAATTTCCCTTACTGTCCAAAAAAGGTTAGGAGGGTTTATTGGATTATGGGGATAGGGTGGAAGTGAGAGCTTGTGTGGTTCGGTGCAGACTCGATGGGCCGAATGGCCTCCTTCTGCACTGTATGTTCTATGTATCTATGTAATAGGTCCTGTTCTGATTTGATCGACCAAAATGCATCACCTCACTTTTATCCAAATTAAACTCTATCTGCTATTCATCGGCCCACTGGCACAATTGGTCAAGATCCTGTTACAATCTTATATAACCTTCTTCACTATCCACTATGTCACCAATCTTGGTGTCATCTGCAAACTTATTAATCATGCCTCCTACATTCTCATCCAAATCATTTATATATCAGGGGCCTCACGGTAGCATGGTGGTTAGCATCAATGCTTCACAGCTTCAGGGTCCCAGGTTCGATTCCCGGCTGGGTCACTGTCTGTGTGGAGTCTGCACGTCCTCCCCGTGTGTGCGTGGGTTTCCTCCGGGTGCTCCGGTTTCCTCCCACAGTCCAAAGATGTGCGGGTTAGGTGGATTGGCTATGCTAAATTGCCCTTAGTGTCCTAAAAAATAAGGTTGGGGGGGGTTGTTGGGTTACTGGTATAGGGTGGATACTTTGACTTGAGTAGGGTGATCATTGCTCGGCACAACATTCAGGGCCGAAGGGCCTGTTCTGTGCTGTACTGTTCTATGTTCTATGTCTATGTTCTATATATCACAAATAACAGTGGACCCAGCACCGATTCCTGAGACACACCACTGATCACAGGCCTTTAGTTTGAAAAACAATCCTCCACAACCACCCTTTGGTTTTGGTCGGCAAGCAATTTTGTATCCAATTGGCTACCTCGCCCTGGATTCCGTGAGATTTAACGCTTTGCAACAATCTACATGAGCAGTTTAAGCCTACAATCTCTCGAGTTTAGAAGAATGCGGAGATCTAAAGTATTGTGAAAGTAGATGCAAAGCGAATGCTTCCTCTTGTGGGGCAATCTAGATCGAGAGGTCATAGTTCTAGGATAAGGGTAGCAGATTTAAAACAGAGATGAGTAGAAATTACTTCTCTCAGACAGTTGTGAATCTGTGGAATTCACTACCTCAGAGTGCAGTTAAAAATGGTACTTTGAGTAAATTTAAGCAGAAGTTAGACAGATTTTTAATTAGTAACGGGTTGAAGGGTTATGGAGAACGGGAAGGAAAGTGGAGTTGAGGGCGAGAGGAGATCAGCCATGATCCTATTGAATGGTGGAGTGGACTCAAGGGGCAGAATTGCCTACTCCTGCCCTTAGTTCTTATGTTCTTGAAATAACACAGCTGTAACACCAATGTCATGAGCATCGCTGGCCAGTTTAATCTGCTGGCCGTAATTGGGTACTGCTAACACTGGGCTTGTAGTGTTGGCAGGCCTCCAACCAGCTAAAGTGCTTGTTCTCCTTTAAGGGCTCTGTGAGCGGTGCTACAACACTGCTAATGTTTGGCACAAACTTACTGTGGAATCGGTAGATGCCCAGAAATCTGAAGAATTTCTGAATCACCTGAAGAAGGAGCCGTGCTCCGAAAGCTCGTGTTTGAAACAAACCTGTTGGACTTTAACCTGGTGTTGTAAGACTTCTTACTGTGCTCACCCCAGTCCAACGCCGGCATCTCCACATCATGGCAGAAATCTTAAGATCTCTTTTCTGGTGGTGAGTTCCGGGACGTCCTACCTGGTCTGTATTTTATGCACCTTGTGGTGCCATTTGACTATGTCTCACTGTGTCCCAGATATGAAATTTGGGCCTCAGCAAATTCACTTTTTGCTGGTTCATCACGAGGTTGGCTTCTGCTAAGTGGTCACACAGTTCCTTTTGGTAGTGGAAATGCTTTTCCCTACTCTAGCTGAATACCACCAAGTCATCAATGTATATGGCACAGTGACTCAATCCTCAAATCACACTGTTCCTGAGCTTCTGAACATTGCTGGGGTCGTTCTTCATCCTGAAAGGCTCGACTTTGAATCAATGAAGTTCTTGAGGTGCCAGAACAGCGAAGATGGCCTTTGCCCTCTCAGTCAAAGGTACAAATAGTCTACTTTGATGATGAATTTAGACCATCTGGTGCTTACGATGCAGCCTTCTGTATTGAAAATATGGAAAGATGTTGTTTTGAAACATGGAAGTCTGACAATATCTGGTCTGAGAGAAACATGAGAGGATACAGGGAAAGATCCCACGAAGGGTTAGTAGCAGCTGCAAAGAGCAGGATTATAAAATGCAGATTCTTTCTCCCAAGCAGGTTTAGCAAACACACAGGATTCTTGTATGAAGCTAAAAACAATGGCTCACACCTTCATTGAAAGTAACTATCTTAGTAAGCATCTGGAAAAGCATGGATGAGAGTTTCAGTTGAGCTACGTGATAAATGTAAACCTTTCAAATTACAACCAAGTGGATTTTTAGCATTACGCTAAATTCAGACCTTCATTGAAATTAACTATCTTAGTAAGCATCTGGAAAGGAAAGGATGAGGTTCAGTTGAATTTGGTAACAATTCTAGGTGTGAAATTCTACTAACACCAAGTAAATTAAAAGCAAACTGGAGACTATCAGTCCACGAGAAACATAATTTAAAGCCAAAATCAATGTCAGAATTATGAGCTGAGGACACAATTAGAAAATAAAACTATAGAAATGACATGAACCAAACCAAAATTCACACCTCTATTGAAACCAAAGCATTTTTGAATGTCACAAAGGAACTTTGAACATTACAAAGGAAACAATGTAATCAGAGACCTGAGAGGTGAGGTCAAGTCAAAATGAATACTTAATTGTATTAGAATGTTTAGATCAAAGATACTTTTTACAATCAAACTGAAATAATAGTTACTTTACAATAAGGTCTAAAAACTTAATAACTGATAGAAAGAGGATATAAACCCAGAGACCAGAACAGAACCAGAACTTAGAGAGAAGGAGAGAAGGAACAAGAGAAGCAGAGTCAGCTTACAGCCAGCTCGGTCCTGGGAAAGAAAAGACATAGCAGCCGAGCTAAAATAGCGAATACATCTAAGGAAGACTAGAATTTAAAGAGGAGTCAGAGTCAGCTCAGCAATAGCCAGCAGAGCCAGCTCTCATAGCTCAGTACATGGGATCGACAAGACACAGCAACCGAGCTCACCAGCGAATACATCTAAAGAAGGACAGATTTTAAAGAAGATTGATTGTCAAGTTGGGCCTGAAGGTCCCTTCAACCAACCAGCAGGATCCAGAAGCAAGATCTTTTTACCTTTCTGTAAAGAAAGTGATTGCAGCTTTTAAAAGAAAAAATATAATAATAAAATAACTACATTTAACCTGAAACAGTGGTTTATTCCTAAAGTCTACTTTACTTACTTAGCAATGCGGGACCCAGGATCGATGCTACTAAGTGGTAAGTAGATTAAATATTTGGTGAAGGTATGGGTTATACCGGGAGATAACTTGAAAATATAGTTTGACCTGAATAGCACCCACTGAAGCCTGCAGCGGAGGCAGGGAGTGAGAATCCCTGTTCACCATTTAGAATGTTGGCTCTTTTTGGTATAGGGGAATTCTAAGCATAGTGGTGACTTTTCAATAACACTTCCAAACACGGAAAAGGAAATAAATCCCTCTTGACTATGGCAGTCACCATCCTGTAGTCCATGCACAAGCTCTTGGTTCCATCTGGTTTGGGCACCATGACAATAGTGAAGCTCCAATCACTGGAACTTAACTCAGTGATGGCAGTCTTGAGCATGGACTCAATTGTCTTCTGTGCCTACGATTTTTTTTTTAAATTTAGTGTACCCAATTCATTTTTTCCAATTATGGGGCAATTTAGCATGGCCAATTCACCTACATTGCACATCTTTAAGTTGTGGGGGCGAAACCCGCGCAAACACGGGAAGAATGTGCAAACTCCACACGGAGAGTGACCCAGAGCCGGGATCGAACCTGGGACCTCGGCACCGTGAGGCAACAGGGCTAACCCACTGCGCCACCGTGCTGCCCTGTTCTGTGCCTACGATAACGCAGCTGGACTTAACTTATATTTATGTTGTTTGATTGGAACGGGTTCCCCCACATTGACATTTTGGGTCACTAACCTTGTTCTACCTAGTTTATTCCTGTGAGTGTATTTAGAGGACTGCAGTAACTCTTTCAGTTCACTTCGGCTCTTATCTGAGAGATGACTTAAACACTGGTTTAAGTTTTCCAGTACTTCCTCATTGTCCAAATGAATTATAGAGAAGTCACTGTCAGAATTTAATCCCTCGTCTTCCTCCTGCTTCATTGCTAACAAGACCTCATGTATGTTCTCATCTCCTCTCACCTAACACCTCTTTAACATGTTCCCATGGCACATTGCGTGTGATTTGCAACTATCTGGAATGCATACGTGATAGTTTACCTCACTCAATTTTCTTTCAATGTGATATGCCTGACTGAACCTAGCTTTTAGGACTTGCCCAGCACAGATAACAACCCAAGCACTCTCTCTCTCTCGTTGTAGAACTCTGAGTATGAGCATTCTTATCACTCTGCTGCACCTCAATCAACCTCTTTGAACTGAACACATTTGTCTTATTCTCATTCAGCTTGCTAAAGAGGATAACAGATAACCTGATCTCACCTCCCTCCTTTGCTTTAGCTGATGATCCTCCACATTATCCAGAAATACTCCAGGGTGACTGTTGAGAATTTCTCTGTGGTGGGCTTCTCTATCAGCTACGGTAGGCATCACTACCATCTGGGTTCCTGCGACATCACTTCCCAGAATGAATTGAATGCCTTCAACAGGCATGGTTTTTCTTAACATACCTACCCTTATTTTGACTGCCTTCAAGCTACTTTGTAAGCCTATTTTTACTCAAGGAATTTATTTTGTTTTACCGAGAATGCTGTTAACCACAACCATTCCCTTAAAATATGTTTAACCCAACACATCAGAGATTGACTCGCACCCATATCTCATAGAATTTGGATATATTTTCCCATTTTAACCTGTCCACATGGACATATTTACCACTGCACAGACGATCTTTATTCACATCCCCACCTGTTATTCACTCTGCCCCTGGACAAGGTGTGCACACATTTTCCTTCCTATTATTCCTTTACTCTGTGTGCAGATCCTCCCTGCTTCTCCTGTTCTCCAGTCTCTGATTTCATATTTCCCATTTTCAGATTTGAAACCCCAACTGGCTTTCTGTATAATGCCCAGAATATTGACTTGATGTGCCCAACTTGTTACAATGAAAATAACTAATCTTTTTCAACTCTCTTACCCCTCCAATAGGCTCTGTTTTATTTTGTGGCAAAGCCTCCTTTGAATTTCTTACCACTCCCTCTTTTGTCGGCCCGAACCCCCCTCACATCTTCCCAATTTCTAAGTGGGTCAGAAAAACCCACTCATATCATTTGCCAGTTCTGTGGCTTGCCTGGCAGATCTAACTTTCTGTTCCTCAACCTGAGTTCTAATTCTGGGCACTGAATCTTTAAATTCCTCCAACAGAATTATCTCTCTCCGAGCGTTATGTGTTTCTTCTTTTTCCAATGCTCACACCCACCAGAGGAGTGGAATGACTTCCTGTCAGCTCCACTAATTTATCTTCTTCCTTTCCCACCAGTGAATCCAAACATGCTCTCAGGTTACCACCAGCAGCACCTACCCCACCCACCCACTCTACCCGATCCAAAAATCCCAATGCAGAGAAACCTCTGCGATTGGATGTCGAGATCGGATGCTGCCGCCTAGGATCAAGCAATTGCAGATTGTATTGAGCCTGTTCCCCAGCCCCCTCAGCATCTAAACCTCCCTCAAGGATCGAGGATCAGACACACCCATGCTCGCCCTGTCTCTCTGCCTGTGGTTCAAAGTGATAATTTGTATAATGAGGGCTTCCTATAGAGGATTGTCTTCTATTTTGGCAGGCTTTGTTTAGTAATGATATGGAGATGCCGGTGTTCCAACAGGTGTGTTCGGAATCACTAACTTTCAGATCGTAGCCCTCCAAAAGCTATTGACTCCAAACAAAACTGTTGAACTTTAATGTTCAAGACTTATTACTTTGGTTCGTAAGAAAGACTTTAAGAAAGATTTTAATGAAAGAAAAAAGGGACAAGAGTTTGGGTGGTATTGGGTGCTGCCAATTGCAGAAGGCATGCATCATAATATCATTTGATGTAGCATAGCTGACTTTCTGATGCTTAATTAAGGGGCACCAATAATTTATAAAGTCTGGTCAGTGAAGTCAACCTTGAAAAGGCTGATTCACACAACTATGACAGGGTCGCAATTTCCACACTAACAGCAAAGTACTGCAGGCAGATGGGAAACTGTTCAACCTCTGCCACCTTCAATCAAAAAACCGCTCCAACCTCAGGCAATGAGTTTCAATGTGCAAATGCTCCCTCAAAAACGGAGCTCCAGCTCATATGGTCGACTCATTCTCCAAACCATCTGAGAAAATGGCAACTTCCACTGAACAACTAGAAAATGAAGATCCTCTCTCAAGCAGCTGCCCCAGCTGTAAACCTCCCCCCATCGATTGAGGTCAATGTGGGATCCTGGAAAATATGGGCCATTTTTCTTATCTTGGGATTCGCCTTTTAACAAAGGCAGACAGAGACAACAAAATTCTTCATTTCCTCCAACATGCCAGTTCAGCCTTCAACCTACTGTTCTGTCAATTATATCCATGTCTGTAGTAATTTTCTGCAATTGAGAAAAATAATACTTGAGGAGCAGGATTTCAAACTCTGGGCTAAGACCATGGTTTACCTGGCAGCACTGAAGCCTGCTCCCCTCTACACTTTGGAGACTTGGACGACCTACAGAGGACAACTCAAAGCACTGGAGAGGTACCACCAGTTTTGCCTTTGTCATGATATGCAGGCACACACGCACACATAATGATATACAGACAAGCAGCTAATGGATACAGAGAACAGGACATGCCCAATAAGCAGGCAGGACACTCGGGTGGGTTCTGACTATAAAAGACACAAGGTACTCACACTCCGCCTCTTTCCACTAATGAACATCTAGAGAGTTAGTCAAGGGTGTTGTTACAATCTCACACCTCCACCACATGGCTGAGAGCTAGTCTGGTTCAGTCAGACAGAGTAACCACACTTATAAAAACTTATAAGTTAGCAGAGAGTCAAACTCACAGAGAGCTATGTGAACTGTGATATTAGTTCAATAAACCTGATTGAACTACCTTCAATGTCTGGAGTATCTTTCTGATCTAAACTGCATCCAGTTGCAGCCAGGATTAGACCAGTGTACCTAACACAACATGATACCAGGAGACTACTAATTTAAGGTGGCTTATTTCAGTCCGTTCCGTGGCGATGAGCAAATGTATCCCGGCACCATGGAGAAGATTCAGGCTCCTCACCAGCTCAGGTCCTCCGGCAATCTCAGTGCTAACTGGCGGATATTCAAGCAAACGTTTCTGCTGTACATCGAAGCCTCTGACCTCGAGGGTGCGTCTGATGCCCCAGGCCTTTGCAGTGATTGCTGTCATGATATGCAGACATGCACATAATGAGATACAAACAGGCAGCTAATGAACACAGAGAACAGGACATAACCAATCAGCAGGCAGAACACTTGGGGGTGGTTTCCCACTATAAAAGGCAAGAGGCACTCACACTCTGCCTCTTTCCACTGGGGACATCTACAGAGTGAGTCAGGGTGTATATATCACATAACAGCTCCAGCACGTGGCGAAGAGCTAGTCTGGTCAAGTTAGGCAGAGTAATCACACTTAGGTTAGCAGAGAGTCGAACTCACGGAGAACTGTGCTAACTGTGTGGCAGGTTCAATAAATCAGATTGAACTAACTTCAAGGTCTGGAGTATCTTTCAGTTAAAGCTGCATCCAGTTGCAGCCCGTGTTATCTCAGTGTACTTAACACAACATGGTACCAGAAAACCGCTATCCCTATGTGGTTTATCTCAATCTGTTCCATGACGACCATCAAATGTATCCCAGCACTATGGAAAACATCCAGGCTCCTCAACAGCTGCGGACCTCTGGCAATCACAGTGCCAACTGGCTGACTTTCAAGCAAAGGTCTCTGCTGTACATCGAAGCCTCAGACTTCGAGGGTGCATCTGTTGCAAGAACGATCGTGCTTCTCCTGTCAACTGCAGGGTATCAAGCCATCCAACTCTTCAACTCGTTTAACTTCACCGAAGGCCAGGACAAGACAAAGTTTCAGACCATCCTGGAGAAGTTTCATAGTCATTGTGCAGTGGATACCAATGAAATTTTTGAGCACTATATATTCCAACAATGCCTACAAAGTAAAGATGAATCTTTCAACTCCGTCTTAACTAATCTCCGTCTACTAGCGCTGTCCTGCAACTTTGGTGATATTGCTGACTCCATGATCAGAGACCAAATCATTTTTGGAGTTCACTCTGATCCTCTGAGAGCAGCTTTTAAAAAGCAAGCATATGACCCTGCCAGTCGCGATTGAAACATGTACAGTGCATGAGCACGCAGAAAATCAGTATGTCCAACACAAATCGGCTGAAAATGAGAAACTTGCCTCTCACGAGGCAGAGAGTGTGCCGGCCATCTCCCAGATGCAGCGCCTCAGCACTGAGGACAACGGCCATTTCACGCACTTTTCCAGGGGCCCTACGCATGCGCGATGCGAACGGGATAACAAAGCGGCCGACACCCACACTGCACAGGTGCAGACGTCTGCCTACCGCACTGCGCATGTGCGGTAACGTACACCACGTCATGACGTTGACATCATGATTTGCCCGAACTGTGCCAACGCCCACTTAAAGTGACACAGGAGGCGACGTTTAAACTGTGGGAAGCCTGGACACTATGCAGCCTTGTGCAGGTCTGCTCCACCAGTCAGAGGCCAGCGCTCCCAATTCCGACTATGGCGCGTTCAGAATGTGCAGTGACGATTACAGGCTTCTGATCCTGGCAGTACAACGGATCCAGAGGAGAAGTACCTGGAGTTCGCTACCAAGCAAGTGGGCATCATTGCCACACGTGAACATGCCACACCTAACTCATCTTGCATTCAGTCCATCCTTGCTGTGGATTCGGAGGACGAATGGCTTGTGGTGATGCAGGTCAACTGCTGTTCCATCCAGTTCAAGCTGGACACAGGTGCTTCTGCCAACCTCCTCTCACAGGCAGACTACAAATGCATCAAGATGCCCTCCAAGGTCCTTCCAGCAATCTGCCAGCTCCTGGACTATAACGGTAATGCCATCACGACACTGGGGTCCTGCCATCTACTTGTCTCCAACCGGAGCACCCATGCAAGGCTAAGGTTTGAAATTGTCAAGCCGGACAGGGCATCCCTACTGGGCACGCATGCCTGCAACAAGCTCAACCTGGTGCAGTGGATTTATTCAACAAAATCCTCAAACGTGGATCTTCAAGCTGGCATTGGCGACATCCTCGTTCAGTATCCAGATGTGTTTGACGGGATGGACACTTTGACAGATCGGTACAAGATCCTACTGTGACCTGATGCCAAGCCAGTGGTCCATGCACCACGCCGGGTCCCGGCTCCACTGATGAAGCGCCTGAAGGAACAGCTCAAGGAGTTGCAGCAGCAGGGGATCATTTCCAGGGTAACCGAACCGACTGACTGGGTCAGCTCGATGGTGGTGGTTAAAAAACCCTCTGGAGACCTGCACATCTGCATTGATCCCAAGGATCTCAACCAGAATATAATGTGTGAACACTACCCCATCCCGAAGCGGGAGGAAATCACCAGTGAGATGGCACATGCAAGGTTTTTCACGAAGTTAGATGCGTCACATGGATTCTGGCAAATCCAGCTGGATGAGTCCAGCAGAAGGCTCTGCACCTTCAACACACCGTTTGGCAGGTACTGCTATAACTGTATGCCGTTCAGCATCGTCTCGGCATCGGGGATATTTCATCGCATCATGAAGCAGATGATGGAGGGCATCGAAGGGGTTCGTGTGTATGTGGACGACGTCATCATATGGTCCATGACTCCTGAGGAGCACGTTTTCCATCTCCAGCAGGTATTCCGCCGTGTCCACGCCAATGGCCTGAAGCTGAACAGGGCCAAATGTTGCTTTGGCATGTCGACACTCAAGTTCCTAGGAGACCAGATCTTTCAGCAGGGTGCCCTGACACAGGTAAGGTCAAGGCCATCGCAGCCATGAAGGTCCCGGGAGACAAGAAGGCGGTATTGCGCTTCCAGGGCATGGTCAATTTTCATGGGCAAGTTCATGCCAAACATGGCCTCACACACCACGGCCCTACGAAACCTAGTAAAGAAGTCCACTGCCTTCGAGTGGAAGGCGGCCCATCAGGCAAAGTGGTTGGCGCTGAAAGCAAAGCTCACTACTGCACCCGTATTGGGATTTTTTGACCCAGACAGGGAAAAGAAAATCTCGACAGATGCGAGCCAGGAATGCATCGGAGTGGTCCTGCTGGAACGTGATGACACCTCATCCTGGGCACCGGTTGCCTACACATCAAGGGCAATGACGCCCACCAAACAAAGGTATGCACAAATCGAGAAGGAATGCCTGTGCTTTCTCACTGGCATTCTCAAGTTTCACAACTATGTCTACGGCCTGCCGATATTCACAGTCGAGAAGGATCACAGGCCCCTGGTTCACATTATCCACAAGGGCCTTCATGACATGACACCTCGGTTGCAGCGCATCCTCCTCAAACTCGGAAGGTATGACTTTGACCTGGTTTACATGCCTGGCAAGGAGCTCATCATTGCCGATACACTGTCCTGCTCCATCACTGTGCCTAGTGAACCACCGAAAGTCATCCGGCAAATTGAGTCACAGGTTGGGTCACAGGTGCAGCTGTGTGATAGCACCCTCCCGGCAATTGATGAGAAGGTGATTCGTATTCGTGAGGAGACAGCCAAAGACCCCCTCTTGCAGCATGTTATGCAACACCTAGCCAATGGCTGGCAAAAAGGGCAGTGCCCTCAATTTTTCAATGTAAAGGACGACCTGACGGTGGTTGATGGTATCCTCCTCAAACTGGACCGGATTGTAATTCCACACAGTCTCCGGAGAATCATTCTGATCAAAACTGCATTCAGTTGCAGCCCCTGTTCGACCAGTGTACCGAACACGACAGTCTTCACAAGGTTTTCCAAATCTTGTGGCAAGAAAAATGTTCTAACAGTTTCCTCCGAAGCTAACGTGACCAGCATCAAAGCAGGCCATGCCATTCGTATACCTAACACAAAAGCCCCCAAGCAGCATTTCTACTCATAACGCGGGGCCCCACAAGCCTGCGCACTTAGCCCCCTACTCTTCTCCCTGTACACACACGACTGCGTGGCAAAATTTGGTTCCAACCCCATCTACAAGTTTGCTGACGACACCGGATCTCAAATAACGAAGAGTCAGAATACAGGAGGGAGATGGAGAACCTAGTAGAGTGGGGCAGCGACAACAATCTCTCCCTCAATGCCAGCAAAACTAAAGAGCTGGTCATTGACTTCAGGAAGGAAAGTACTGTACATACCCCTCTCAGCACCAACGAGGCCGAGGTGGAGATGGTTAGCAGTTTCAAATTCCTCGGTGTACACAGCACCAAAAATCTGTCCTGGTCTACCCACGTCGACGCTACCACCAGGAAAGCACAACAGTGCCTATACTTCCTCAGGAAACTATGGAAATTCAGCATGTCCACATTAACCCTGACCAACTTTTACAGATGCACCATAGAAAGCATCCAACGGGCTGCATCACAGCCCAGTATGGCAACTGCTCGGCCCAAGACTGCAACATACTTCAGAGAGTCGTAAACACAGCCCAGTCCATCACACGAACTTGCATCCCATCCATTGACTCCATCTATACTTCTCACTGCCTGGGGAAAGCCGGCAGCGTAATCAAAGACCCCTCCCACCCGGCTTACTCACTTTTCCAACTTCTTCCATTGGGCAGGAGATACAGAAGTCTGAGAACACGCATGAGCAGATTCAAAAACAGCTTCTTCCCCGCTGTTACCAGACTCCTAAGTGACCCTCTTATGGAATGACCTCATTAACCCCTGTATGCTTCATCCAATGCCGGTGCTTATGTAGATATATTGTGTACCTTGTGTTGCTCTATTATGTATTTTATTTTATTTCCTTTTCTTTTCATGTACTTAATGATCTGTTGAGCTGCTCGCAGAAAAATACTTTTCACTGTACCTCGCTACACGTGACAATAAACAAATCCAATCCAATCCAATCCAATCATGGCAGAAAATCCTGGGGGACACCAGAAATGTTTCAGGGATGGTGTTAAAGCATACCTGAAGAACTTAAACATCCCTATAAATCATGGGAGTCCCTGGCTTCTGACTGACCAAATTGAAAAGGTTTTTCGGGATGTCAGCGAACGCACCGAGAGATTTTTTTTAAAGTAAATTTAGAATACCCAATTCATTTTTTCCAATTAAGGGACAACTTAGCATGGCCAATCCACCTAACCTGCACATCTTTGGGTTGTGGGGGTGGAACCCATGCAGACACAGGGAGAATGTGCAAACTCCAAACTTTGTGAGGGGCAGGTCATGCCTCACAAGCCTCATATAATTCTTTGAGGATGTGACGATACACATTGATGAAGGTCGGGCAGTGGATGTGGTGTATATGGATTTCAGTAAGGCATTTGGTAGGCTCACTCAGAAAGTTAGGGGGTACGGGATACAGGGAAATTTGGCTGTCTGGATACAGAATTGGCTGGCCGAAAGAAGACACCGAGTGGTAGTGGATGGAAAGTATTCCGCCTGGAGGTCGGTGACCATGGTGTCCCGCAGGGATCTGTTCTGGGACCTCAACTCTTTGTGGTTTTTATAAATGACTTAGATGAGGAAGTGGAAGGGTGGGTTAATAAGTTTGCCGATGACACGAAGGTTGGGGGAGTTGTAGATAGTGTTGAGGGTTGTTGCAGGTTACAACAGGACATTGACAGGATGCAGAGCTGGGCTGAGAATGGCAGATGGAGTTCAACCGTGACAAATGTGAAGTGATTAATTTTGGAAGGTCGAATTTGAATGCTGAATACAGGGTTAAAGGCAGGATTCTTGGAAGTGTGGAGGAACAGAGGGATCTTGGGGTCCACGTACATAGATCCCTCAAAGTTGCCACCCAGGTTGATAGGATTCTTAAGAAGGCGTATGGTGTGGTGGCTTTCATTTACAGGGGGATTGAGTTTAAGAGCCGCAAGGTTTTGCTGCAGCTTTAGAAAACCCTAGTTTGACCACATTTGGAATATTGTGTCCAATTCTGGTTGCCTCATTATAGGAAGGATGTGGATGCTTTGGAGAGGGTGCAGAGGAGATTTACCAGGATGCTGCCTGGACTGCAGGGCATGTCTTGTGAAGAAAGGTTGAGGAAGCTAGGGCTTTTCTCACTGGAGCGAAGAAGGAAGAGAGGTAACTTGATAGAGGTGGACAAGGTGATGAGAGGCATGGATAGAGTGGATAGCCAGAGACTTTTCCCCAGGGTGGAAATGGCTGTCACGAGGGGACATAATTTTAAGGTGATTGGAGGTAAGTATAGGGGAGATGTCAGAGGTAGGTTCTTTACACTGAGAGTGGTGGGTGTGTGGAATGCACTACCAACAGAGGTGGTGGAGTCATGAGGGACATTTGAGCGACTCTTAGACAAGCACATGGGCAGGAGTAAATTGAAGGGGTGTAGGTTAGGTTGATCTTAGATTAGGATAAATGGTCGGCACAACATCGTGGACATCTCATTACATACATGAGTGGATATTATGACAAACCGAAGCACCCAGCCATCCAAGCACCTTCTGCCCCACACATGCAAAGCCTGAAAATCATGCATTTGACAAACCAGCCATTTCAGAAGCCACAAAACTGGCGTGGAAACAAGTCATCCTCAATCCCAAAAGGCTGCCCAAGAAGGAAAGACAATTTCTGAGGCTGATTTCCGTTGGACATTACAGCTCCCTCCTTGATCTTCCTCCTCCCTGGGTTGTCGTGAACCATTTTGCCCTGCAGAATAAGAGGATGTGAGTTTGTGAGTGGTTACTAAAGATAATGGTGCCGATGTGTGGGGCTTGTACTTGTACGGCGCGTGCTGAAAGAGAAAAGAAGCAAAGGGCAAACAGAATGTCACTGCGAAGAATGCAACCAAGAGAGAAATGAGGCAGGAGCTATGAATCAAGTTAGGAATTAACCAATGGTTAGCAGATAATTGGACATTGTTATTTTGCGTGGTAGGGGTCCTGACAGGGATTTGGGAGTTGCCTATTCTCCCAAAGTATGCTGCTGAGTTTGTAGTTTCTCAAAACAATTATTCTTTATTTCCAGCAACTATTTCCACATTTGGGCCTCTACACGATGGTTCTTCTTCTGCCTCCAGACTTTGCTTACTTCTCAGTCATGTGATCTGACACCATGCTTCTGAGAAAATTGGCATCTACTTCTGATCCATTTTTAAGTAGGCTCTTCTTCCAGAAACATGCAAATGAGATAAGCCAGTAGGAATGAAACATCTCTTGAAGAAACGCATCCCGTCTTTAAACAGGCCTTTAGCTGATCCGGGCTTGAAATTTTGCCCTGAAAATCAATCCAGTGATTTTTATCTGAAACAATGGTTCACTGGAAAATGAAATTATATTAAAACTCCAGAGCGAAAATATGCTGGGCTTGTTGTTGAATGTACTGGGCAGGTTTTAAACTGAAATCAAATGTCACTTGTTGAAAATTGGCCCACTGTCAAGGCTCCAATTCCGTGGCTTACGCTTAGGAAAGATTTGACGATCAACCACAATTAGTCCAAAAACAAGGATAAAGGGAGAGCATTTACATCCCAAGTAATCTAGTTTTACTCCTCTGCCCTCTGGAGCAAGATATAAGAGGTTATATTTTACAAACCAAGAAGTTTCCTTTAGTAGGAATATAATATGGCAGCGCGGTAGCATGGTGGTTAGCATAAATGCTTCACAGCGCCAGGGTCCCAGGTTCGATTCCCGGCTGGGTCACTGTCTGTGTGGAGTCTGCACATCCTCCCCCTGTGTGCGTGGGTTTCCTCTGGGTGCTCCGGTTTCCTCCCACAGTCCAAAGATGTGCGGGTTAGGTGGATTGGCCATGCTAAATTGCCCGTAGTGTCCTAATAAAAGTAAGGTTAAGGGGGGGGGGGTTGTTGGGTTACGGGTATAGGGTGGATACGTGGGTTTGTGTAGGGTGATCATTGCTCGGCACAACATCGAGGGCCAAAGGGCCTGTTCTGTGCTGTACTGTTCTATGTTCTATAACCATGGATATTGGCTGACATCAGGATTTTCAGTAAAGTGAGCAATCAGCGAAAGGCCTAATTTTTTCCAATTAACAACCTCTTTGTGAAATTGCAAAAGGCGCACCATTGAAACACGTGATTACTGAGAATGAGACTTCATTAACAGTCATTAATTATGCAGAAAAATAGCCATCATGCCAATTCTTGATCTAAACGGCAGCTGATTTCCTCTTTTAATTCCCACATTGTGATTTGTTGAATCCCATTTAACTGCAGCAAAAGTCTTGCGTATTGGCCAAATTGCAGCTGACCTGTTATCATATCCAGATCGCTGAATTTTTCTCTTTGTTCCCGTGTTATTAAAATACATAAGGATATTTGCAGGGCCATGACAGGAAAATGGATTCTTGAACCAGGCCCTTGTGAGAGATTCGGCAATGCATGAAATGTGAACCATTGTCACCCATGATTCAGTTCGAACCGGCAAAAGTCAAGAATGAATGAAGAGCTCGCGAGTGCCAGCATTTTTAATTATGAAAGCAATTTCATATTTATTGATGCTGAGACTTCATAAAATTTCCAAGACAACATTACAATTAAATTAGGTTTCCCGTGTCTCTGTAATTTCAATTCTCACCAACACAGCGATTTTTTTTCCCCCAGGTTTCTAAACCTGCAGGGGAGACCCAACAATAAACAGGTTTGAGACATTTGGCAGTGAGGAGTGATTTCTCTGTAATTGTTCAGTAACACATAACATCTGTGAAGATATTCCCAAAGATGGGAAAGATGCAAGAAGTCAATCTAACCATTTGGCGTTAATATAATCTGTCAAATAAGCAATCAGTTAGCTCGCTAACAGTGGCGAGAACAGAATGGAGCAATGCCTTTTCTGATGTCGTATTTAATTAACGCAGGCAACTACCCTCACAAATGCAGGGTAAAAAATGAACATCAGGTTGCCTACTGTGTCAGTTACAGGGACAGGTTATAAACCCAATGGCTTGTAAGGTTAAAGATTATTGCAAAGCTATGTCATGTTTTTTCCCCCTATTAATGTGTTCTTACTTGATTCAGAGAGTGATTGAACTGCAATAGAGTTAAGGAGAGTGGCCAGTTATCTATCATCTTCAGCATTTAAATGAGTGTGCCTGCAGCTACGCTCCATCCACTTACAGGTTTGTGTTTATGCACATTAGTATAGATCACTTTAATAGTCTGTCTTCTAGTTTCTAGGCATGCAATGCCCTGCTGAATGCTATTAAAATGTATGGAGAATGTGGATAAGCACATTTCATAGCATTTAAAAAATTTTTTTAACTCAGACACTGTTAAAGTTTTATCAGCCAGATGTCTGAATAGAAATACTTAGAAAGTTTATTTGTCAACATGAGATTTATGCAGACAAATCATGAAATATGCAACGTTCAACTTGTTAAAACAGTCTAGTTTGACAGGTTAGATGGGAGATCATGTTATATGTTATACAATAAGCCCTTCTAATGCAAGATAATGAATATATTTGCATACTGTGTGTGAAAGGTAGGTCATAACTGTCGAGTATCCCAGTTAGTGGCTGCTAGAGGTGATGCTAATGTCTGCCATATCTCTAGTTTATGTGCAGCTAGTATGGATAATAGCAATAAATCTGAGTCAGTCATGCTTTCCTTCTCTTTATAGTAGAGTGCTTCAAGATGCCTTTTCTCCACCTGAGGAGCACTATTTAAATACAAATTGTTGTTGAAGCAGATGCGACTGTGGCAGTTTCTGTAATCATCCCGAATTTTGTACATTCAGTACTTTCTTACAGCGTTACAAGATTTGTCACAGAATTACTCTAAGATGTAAATTGGCATTATAACTGTCATATTTCCTCATGTATTTGAAACAGCAGTTGATGACTACTGATGGTCTTTACTTAAAGCAGTCTTATTTTTCTGTTTTGCAAAGTTAGGACAATGCATTATGATCGGCATAACGCAAAGGCGCATTAATGTCCCTGGATTACTTTACAACAAACTCTATTGGTCTGAAGTGCTGTAATTTGTTCTACTGTACAAACATTTAAATTTTAAGATTTTGAAATGGACAAGGAACAGCAAAATATATATACGCCTGGGTCTATCACTGAGAAAGGATATTGGTTATGACTTGTGATGTTACCGCTCGTCATATCTTTACTTTTTGCATGGACACAATGTGCAACAGCATTAAAGAGCATAAGCAATCCAGATGCACTCAGTACAAGGGAATGGGCATGCGTCCTCCTCCAATACCCTTTACCTTGCTGTACACCCGGTGGGAAGGTCATCCCTTTTTCATAGCAGTAGAATTTGGATGGCTCATGTATCCCTCGGTATCACAATAAACTTACGCGCCTCACCTTGGCAGAATGTGGTCGCTCTTTCTTCTGACACAAACTCCTCATCTCTCTCAGGGATTGGTTTACACTCACCCACCCCATACTGTGTCTACAGGAATGTACTATCGCCATGTGTTACACACACACATACACACACACACATGCGTCATGTCTTGCATTCATCTCAGAACTTTTACACATTGTGAAGGATAAATCAACAGGAGATGGGTGCACTGGATGTCTGATGAGATGAATGAAACCCGTCCCATTGTCCTCACAAACCCAGGAGACAATTCAGTCTTTTGCATTTTCTGTACTTTCCTTTCAACCGTCTATGTTTGAAGTGGGGCTTGACACGTCTTCAGGTGCAAAATTCCTTGTACGCCAGGAAGGTCTGTCAGTATAATCCACATGGTAATTTCCCGGAAGGTGATGACTTTGCAGTGTCAGCCATCTTTTGGTCAGTTTATTCACACGCTTCTTTGAAAAAACACCATTTTATTATCATGTTTTTCATGACAAATGGTTGTAACACAGTGCTTTACAGCCAATGAAGTACTTTTGAAGTACAGTCACTGTTGTAATTTAGGAAATGTGGCAGATAACTTGCGGAAAGCAAATCCCCACAAACAGCAATATGGTGACGACTAGATCACCTGTTTTTATTTATAATATCGATCAGGACATAAATATTGGCCAGCACACCAAGAATAACTCCACTGTTCTTCGCAAATGCCGCGAAAATTGAGTGCATGTTCTAGTTGTGATTAAGAGCAGCTGATACTAATTGGGAAAAGGCTAGAACATATGACATGGGTGCGATTTAATTTTCTGTCCTGTTTTGGGCACGTTTCCCAGGGTGTTTCACGACGGCTGCGTTGGGGAGATTGCACCTTGCATTCAACAACACTGAGTGCCAAAAATGAGCCCCCACGAGATTCTTAACATTGCTGGCTGTCTCGCTGCCTGATTTGCCCGACTCACGAGTCAGCAGCTCGCTGCATCAGCAACCCACTGCTAACAAGGGGAACTGCTTTTAAGCGTTCCTTCACCACTCACTCCCAGTCAACCTATAAGCATGGCAGTACGCAGACTGGCTCCTCGATTTGGTGATGCCAATCTCTTGACGCTGTGGATGAGAGGTGGGCTACCCTGTTCCCCCCAGAGGATCGGAAGACCAGCAGCAGGGTCAGCAATGCCACCTGGGAGGCAGTGCCAGCAGCTGTCAGAGGGGGCAGCATGAGAAGGAGGACTGGCATCCAATGTCAGAAGAAGACAAGCAACCTCCAACGAGCTGCAAGGGTAAGCTGCCACCTCTCTCCTGGCGTCAGTTCTGCCTGCGACCCCTCATATTCCACAACCCACTGCCCAAATTCCACTGACTGACACCTCAGACCCTCCCCACATCCTATCTTTGTGCTTGCTCCTCAGAACTTCCTGGCACCCTCCTTCATGTCCAGTTGTGGTGCCCACACATACCGCCTGCTATAGACAGACCTGACCCACCAAGCGTGGGGCTCACAATGCCCTCTCTTTGTCCCCGCAGAAGAAGATAGTACATAATAAACAGGAAAGGGCCAAGATGGGAGGCCCAAATATTCGAGTCCTCAGCCTCTATGAGAAACAGGGCCTGGAAACGACAGGGTTGCCCAAGGAAAGAGCAGTCTCCGGCAGCAAGGGTGGCCTGCATCAGAGAGCTGAGGATTCACTGCCCCTTCACCCAGATGACCTGTCCCGTGTGATTAGTTCATGTCAGACAAAATGAGCCTTCCCTCTCACTGACCGCGTGTCCATTGTTTTGCAGGATCTTCATCTGATGAGGCCAGGCCAGCGAGAGTCATTCCGCTCCGCCACCCAAGAGACCACCTCAGAGGTGAGCTCTGAGGAGACATAGAACATAGAACATAGAAAAATACAGCACGGAACAGGTCCTTCGGCCCACGATGTTGTGCCGAAACTTTGTCCTAGATTAATCATAGATTATCACAGAATTTACAGTGCAGAAGAAGGCCACTCGGCCCATCAAGTCCGCACTGGCTCCCGGAAAGAGCACTCCACCTGAGGTCAACACCTCCACCCCATCCCCATAACCCAGCAACCCCACCCAACACTAAGGGCAATTTTGGACACCAAGGGCAATTTATCATGGCCAATTCACCCAACCTGCACATCTCCGGACTGTGGGAGGAAACCAGAGCACTCGGAGAAATCCCACGCACACACGGGGAGGACGTGCAGAATCCGCACAGCCAGTGACCCAAGCCGGAATCGAACCTGGGTCCCTGGAGCTGTGGGGCAATTGTGCTAGCCACAATGCCACCGTGCTGCCCTTAAGAACAAATTAATCTACACTCCATTATTCTACCATAATCCATGTACCTATCCAATAGCCGCTTGAAGATTCCTAATGTTTCCGACTCAAAAACTTCCACAGGCAGTGCATTCCTTGCCCCCACTACTCTCTGGGTAAAGAACCTACCTCTGACATCCCCCTATATCTTCCACCATTCACCTTAAATTTATGTCCCCTTGTAATGGTTGTTCCACCCCGGGAAAAAGTCTCTGTCTACTCTATCTATTTCCCTGATCATCTTATAAACCGCTATCAAGTCGCCCCTCATCCTTCTCCGTTCTAATGAGAAAAGGCCTAGCACCCTCAACCTTTCCTCGTAAGACTTACTCTCCATTCCAGGCAACATTCTGGTAAATCTCCTTTGCACCTTTTCCAAAGCTTCCACACCCTTCCTAAAATGAGGTGACCAGAACTGCACACAGTAATCCAAATGTGGCCTTACCAAGGTTTTGTACAACTGCATCATCAGCTCACGGCTCTTAAATTCAATCCCTCTGCTAATGAACGCTAGCACACCACAGGCCTTCTTCACAGCTCTATCCACTTGAGTGGCAACTTTCAAAGATCTATGAACATAGACCCCAAGATCTCTCTGCTCCTTCACATTGCCAAGAACCCTACCGTTAACCCTGTATTCCGCATTCATATTTCAACATGGACAACCTCACACATGTCAGGATTAAACTCCATCTGCCACTTCTCAGCCCAGCTCTGCATCCTATCTATGTCTCTTTGCAGCCGAGAACAGCCCTCCTCACTATCCACAACTCCACCAATCTTCGTATCGTCTGCAAATTTACTGACCCACCCTTCAACTCCCTCATCCAAGTCATTAATGAAAATCACAAACAGCAGAGGACCCAGAACTGATTTCTGCGGTACGCCACTGGTAACTGGGCTCCAGGCTGAATATTTGTCATCTACCACCACTCTCTGACTTCTATTGGTTGGCCAGTTCATTATCCAACTGGCCAAATTTCCCACTATCCCATGCCTCCTTACTTCCTGCATAAGCCTACCATGGGGAACCTTATCAAATGCCTTACTAAAATCCATGTACATTACATTCACTGCTTTACCTTCATCCACATGCTTGTTCACCTCCTCAAAGAATTCAATAAGACTTGTAAGGCAAGACCTACCCCTCACAAATCCGTGCTGACTATCCCTAATCAAGCAGTGTTTTTCCAGATGCTCAGAAATCCTATCCCTCAGTACCCTTTCCATTACTTTGCCTACCACCGAAGTAAGACTAACTGGCCTGTAATTCCTAGCATTACCCCTATTCCATTTTTCGAACAGGGGCACGACATTCGCCACTCTCCAATCCCCTGGTACCACCCCTGTTGACAGTGAGGACGAAAAGAGTATTGCTAACGGCTCTGCAATTTCATTTCTTGCTTCCCATAGAATCCTTGGATATATCCCGTCAGGCCCGGGGGACTTGTCTATCCTCAAGTTTTTCAAAATGCCCAACACATCTTCCTTCCTAACAAGTATCTCCTTGAGCTTACCACTCTGTTTCACACTGTCCTCTCCAACAATATGGCCACTCTCGTTTGAAAATACTGAAGAAAAGTACTTGTTCAAGACCTCTCCCATCTCTTCAGACGCAATACACAATCTCCCGCTACTGTCCTTGATCGGATCTACCCTCGCTCTAGTCATTCTCATATTTCTTACATATGTGAAAAAGGCCTTGGGGTTTTCCTTGATCCTACCCGCCAAAGATTTTTCATGCCCTTTCTTAGCTCTCCTAATCGCTTTCTTCAGTTCCCTTCTGGCTATCTTGTATCCCTCCAGTGCCCTGTCTGAACCTTGTTTCCTCAGCCTTACATCTCCTTCTCCCTCTTAACAAGACATTCAACCTCTCTTATCAACCATGGTTCCCTCACTTGACCATCTCTTCCCTGCCTGACAGGAACATACGTATCAAAGACACATAGTTCCTTGAACAAGTTCCACATTTCATTTGTGTCCTTCGCTGACAGCCTATGTTCCCAACTTATGCACTTCAATTCTTGTCTGACAGCATTGTATTTACCCTTCCACCAATTGTAAACTTGCCCTGTTGCATGCACCTATCCCTCTCCATTACGAAAGTGAAAGTCACAGAATTGTGGTCACTACCTCCAAACTGCTCCCCCACTATCACTTGCCCTGGTTCATTACCAAGTACCAAATCCAATATGGCCTCCCCTCTGGTCGGACAATCTATGTACTGTGTTAGAAAAGCTTCCTGGACACACTTCACAAATACCACCCCATCCAAACTATTTGATCTAAAGAGTTTCCACTCAATGTTTGGGAAGTTGAAGTCACCCATGACTACTACCCTGTGACTTCTGCACCTTTCCAAAATCTGTTTCCCAATCTGTTCCTCCACATCTCTGCTGCTATTGGGGGGCCTATAGAAAACTCCCAACAAGGTGACTGCTCCTTTCCTATTTCTGACTTCAACCCATATTACCTCAGTAGGCAGATCCCCCTCGAACTACCTTTCTGCAGCTGTTATACTACCTCTAACTAACAATGCCACCCCCCCACCTCTTTTACCATCCTCCCTAATCTTGTTGAAACATCTATAACCAGGGTCCTCCAACAACCATTTCTGCCCCTCTTCTATTCAACCCTCCTGCCTTGTATAGTGACCAGCAGACAGTGCTAATATAGGCCTATTGACTCCACCAACCATTGATATATTTGGAAGGAATTGGAGAAGGAAGACCGACAATCAGTTAGAGCTTCCACCCCGGGTCCCTCAAATTCCCCAATCCTCCCCCACCCTTACGTTTCTTGTCTTCTCTGTAATACCATCCAGCAAGCCAGTTGTGCTGGCAAACCTTGCTCTGCACACTCCCCCCGGTCACACCAGGAACCTATAGACCTCTGCTGGGAACATTAGGGAGACCATGTTCAGCTGCCCCCTGCTCATCTACACACTTACCCTTTGGTCATGAGAAGATCCACAGTGCTGAAGCCTTGCTCTTCAATCTGAATGTTGGCAGCTGTATCTATGGTGCTGACGCTCCTGGAGTTTAGGCACGCTGTTCAGTCATCAATGTTTGCTGGACCTGCAGTGCACTAATCAGACTCTAAGGAATGTCACATGTGCCCTTGAAGAGGCACTTCAGAGTTGAGGAGCGTGAAGTGCTATCACAACCAACAAGACTAATTTCTCACTTGAAATAGCCATCTGCTGTGAAGCTACATCAGGGGTGGGCAAACTACGGCCCGCGGGCCGCATGCAGCCCGCCAAAGGTCTTTATGTGGCCCACCAAGTCACTAAAAAAAAATTTTTTTTAATTAAAAAAAATTTTTTTAAAATAAATTATTTTTTTCAAGGTTAATGGGGGGGGGCGGGGGGGGGCTGTTGGATTACTTACTGGTATAGGGTGGATACGTTGACTTGAGTAGGGTGATCATTGCTCGGCACAACATCGAGGGCCGAAGGGCCTGTTCTGTGGTGTACTGTTCTATGTTCTATATGAGGCGCCCAGAATCATAACCGGGTGAAGTAATTATTTTACTTAATATACTATGCGGCCCTTTAAAATTGTGAATTTCTGAATGTGGCCCTTGCACGGAAAAGTTTGCCCACCCCTGAGCTAGATGCTGCTTACAGTCAAAGGGGGTGAAGTTGAATTTCTGGATAGAAGCTGCAGCAAGGCTCTGTCCTGGGAGAGTTTGGGAGGACAGACAGGCTGCAGCTGTGTTTGCTCCTGTTTCGGGTCTCCACAATATTTAAAGATGGCTTGAAGGCATCACTGACATAAAGCCCCTCACTGTACTGCCCCTCCCTGCCCCTGGCCTAGGGGAAACCCCAAACCTCGAATGTACCAGCCCCTTGATAAGCCCAACTCCCCCCCCCCCCCCCCCCCCGCCCGCCCCTCCCCCCTTGAAGGGTCTTCCAACCCCCAGGAGCACAGGGCAACAGCTAAGTGTCCTTGAGCTGCATGTCGTAAAATGTAAATGGCTACTCACCTCCTCATTTCCTCTTTGCACAATTAGCCACTGCTCCACCTTCATGTTTTTGAAAAGGAATACTATATGATGCTCACGTGACTTCCCTCTGGGGAGTCGGGTAGTTTCAGAGAGGCTGCTGCATTCGACTTCAGTCTTGTTAATGAGATTGAAATGAATGCAAATGAGGGTTAATGACATTCTTGCCATTTTTGGGCATGATCCGGAACATACCATCAGGAACGGGTTGGGTTAAGTGCAAAATGGTTCTAGTCCAACGCGAATCTTGATTTTGTCCTCTCCCGCTATGCACCCGGTGTGCCCTGATCTGGGGGCAACGCATTCATTGAATCGTGCCCCAGAAAAAAGAACCAGTTTCGACCTGTATGGTGGGAATATGTGTCGATGAGAATCGTAGTCTGCAATTTTTACAGAGCTTTGTGAATAAACTGGCATTGACTAGTTCCAATTTGTTCTTTTACCAGATGCCTGCTCAGTAGATTAACACGGCAGCAGAGGATTAGCATCGATCTGTGCAGACTGGAAGCTGAATAAGAGATCTATTATTGTCACTATTCTGACAAAAGTAATGCCCTTAGCAGCCTCTGGTGGGAAATGCTGAGGCCCAATGCGAATTTCAAATTTACAACTTTGATTACCCGCCATTTTATTCAGCATCTGAACCAAATGAACAGTGGAAGGGGGAGGTGGAAATGTGGACTCAGATTATTTTGTTATCTAATAAGAAGCAAAGGCCTTGGCTTTTTCATGACCAGGGATAAGTAAGATTAGAAGAGACGTATTTTTGGAGCTGGGTATGGGTGACTTGGATACCGGTAAGAGGGATTAACCTTTCTTTTACAATTTATAGATATGAGTAACAAGAAAGATGATCTGTTGGAAGCCTATGGAATGTGGGAAACATTTGATAGATTCAAGAAGAAGGACAATGAGTCAAAGGAATAGTATATTATGGACTTTGGTTGTATAATGGATTGACAAAGTTTAACCTAGTGGTCATAGAGTCTGTCCATGCACTCAATTTGTTGGACTGTGCCAGATTTCACATATAGACAGATTTATGGTACTGACAAGGTTTAGATTTAATGGAGTGGATTCTCATTTAGACACAGGGGTGGCAGTGGCGCAGTGGCATGTAGCTGTAAAAGTAACGCAGAGTCATGCACTAGCGTGCCGGCTTCGAACCCCGCCATGGCAGATGGTGACATTTGAATTCAATAGAAATCTGGAATTAAAGGATGACCATGAAACCATTGTTGGTTTTTGTAAAAACCCATCTGGTTCATTGATGTCCTTTAGGGAAGGAAATCTGTCATCCTTCCCTGGTTTGGCCAATGTGTCACTCCAGACCCACAGCAATGTGGTTGATTCTTAAATGCCCTCAGGGATGAGCAATAATTACTGGCCCAGCCAGCGATGCCCACATCCCATGAACAAATTTTTTAAAAATAGCTGCTGCCCGAAAAAATATTTTGGTGAAGACAATCATTTCCGGCCTGTATCAGGTCACAAATAGGCAGCTCTGCAGTAATTGAAAGAATGGAGGACTCCTTGGTTGCTGATTTTCGAGGTCGTTTGGATCAATCGAAAAATGTAGGCCGGGATTCTCCGGCAAGGTTGTTGACAGGCAATCTGAGGAGGGTCACAACTTTAACCAATTTATGGATCAAGACGGAAAGCAGGACTGGAATGGCAACCAAAGGTGTATAAACCTGAGGGATGCGCGACGAATGATTAAACTGCTTTTGTTGTGATTCTAAATATCACTATCCAGTGAACTGTCTGAAGCACAAATGCCAATTCTTTGAAGTACTGCATGACAGAGACAATTATGACACTAAGAATGATAAGGATAACCTGAGTCCAGTGATTAACATTTTGATCGCTGAGTCATTCAATTGCACAGTCTTGAATAGCAGTTGCTCCTCTACAATGAGTGTGTAGCGGATGGGTTCAACTGCTACTTAGAGTCTATATATGAGGAATATCGGCAGAGGGTGAGAGTGTGAAAGTGCCACCTGCTTTTGGTTTGTGGACAACAATATACTAAAACCTTTCAAATGAGTGGTTATCAGGGCAGCACGGTGGCCTAGTGGTTAGCACAACCGCCTCACGGCGCTGAGGTCCCAGGTTCGATCCCGGCTCTGGGTCACTGTCCGTGTGGAGTTTGCACATTCTCCCCGTGTCTGCGTGGGTTTCGCCCCCACAACCCAAAAATGTGCAGAGTAGGTGGATTGGCCACGCTAAATTGCCCCTTAATTGGGTAATCTAAATTTATAAAAAAAAAAGAGTGGTTATCCATGTAAACAACTGGAATGAGTATCTTCATTAGGGTCACCAGTGAGCTATCTTTACTAAAAGAACAAAGAACAAAGAAAATTACAGCACAGGAACAGGCCCTTCGGCTCTCCCAGCCTGTGCCGATCCAGATCCTTTATCTAAACTTGTCGCCTATTTTCCAAGGATCTACTTCCCTCTGTTCCCAGCCTGTTCATATATATGTCTAGATGAATCTTAAATGATGCTATCGTGCCCGCCTCTACCACCTCCGCTGGTAAAGCGTTTCAGGCACCCACCACCCTCTGCGTAAAAAAACTTTCCATGCACATCTCCCTTAAACTTCCCCCCCCCCTCACCTTGAAATCGTGACCCCTTGTAATTGACACCCCAACTCCTGGAAAAAGCTTGCTGCTATCCACCCTGTCCATACCTCTCATAATTTTGTAGACCTCAATCAGGTCCCCCCTCAACCTCCATCTTTCCAACAAAAACAATCCTAATCTACTCACCCTTTCTTCACAGCTAGTACCCTCCATACCAGGCAACATCCTGGTGAACCTCCTCTGCACCCTCTCTAAAGCATCCACATCCTTCTGGTAATGTGGCGACCAGAACTGCACGCAGTATTCCAAATGTGGCCTAACCAAAGTCCTATACAACTGTAACATGACATGCTGACTCTTGTACTCAATGCCCCGTCCGATAAAGGCAAGCATGCTGTATGCCTTCTTGACACCTCTATCAACCTGCGTTGCCACCTTCAAGGTACAATGGACCTGAACTTCTAGATCTCTCTGTACTTCAATTTTCCCCAGGACTCTTCCATTGACCGTATAGTCCGCTCTTGAATTAAATCTTCCAAAATGCATCACCTCGCATTTGCCTGGATTGAACTCCATCTCCCATTTCTCTGCCCAACTCTCCAATGTATATTTTGCTGTATTCTCTGACAGTCCTCCTCGCTATCTGCAACTCCACCAATCTTAGTATCGTCTGCAAACTTGCTGATCAGACCACCTATACCTTCGTCCAGATCATTTATGTATATCACAAACAACAGTGGTCCGAGCACGGATCCCTGTGGAACACCACTAGTCACCTTTCTCCATTTTGAGACACTCCCTTCCACCACTACTCTCTGTCTCCTGTTGCCCAGCCAATTCTTTATCCATCTAGCTAGTACACCCTGAACCCCATACAACTTCACTTTTTCCATCAACCTGCCATGGGAAACTTTATCAAACGCCTTACTGAAGTCCATGTATATAACATCTACAGCCCTTCCCTCATCAATTAACTTTGTCACTTCCTCAAAGAATTCCATTAGGTTTGTAAGACATGACCTTCTATGAACAAAACCATGCTGCCTATCACTGATAAGTCTATTTTCTTCCAAATGTGAATAGATCCTATCCCTCAGTATATTCTGCAACAGTTTGCCGACCACTGAAGTCAAGCTCACAGGTCTATAATTCCCTAGATTATCCCTGCTACCCCTCTTAAACAAAGGGACAACATTAGCAATTCTCCAGTCCTCCGGGACCTCACCTGTGCTAAGGATGTTGCAAAGATATCTGTTAAGGCCCCAGCTATTTCGACCCTCGCTTCCCTCAGTAACCTGGGATAGATCCCATCCGGACTGGGGATTTGTCTACCTTAATGCCTTTTAGAATACCCAAAACTTCCCCCTTCCTTATGTCGACATGACCTAGAGTATTTAAACATTCATCCCTAGCCTCAACATCCATCATGTCCCTCTCCATGGTGAATACCGATGCGAAGTACTCATTAAGAATCTCACCCATTTCCTCTGGCTCCACGCAAAAATTCCCTTTTTTTGTCTTTGAGTGGGCCAATCCTTTCTCTAGTTACCCTCTCACTATTTATAGACGAATAAAAAGCTTTGGGATTTTCCTTAACCCTGTTAGCCAAAGATATTTCATTACCCCTTTTAGCCCTCTTTATTGCGCGTTTGAGATTTGTCCTACTTTTCCGATATTCCTCCAAAGCCACCTAGATCTTATGTATGCTTCCTTTTTTATCTTAGCTAGTCTCACAATTCAACCCGTCATCCATGGTTCCCTAATCTTGCCATTTCTATCTCTCATTTTCACAGGAACATGTCTGTCCTGCACTCTAATCAACCTTTCCTTCAAAGACTCCCACATTTCAAATGTGGATTCACCCTTAAACAGCTGCTTCCAATCCACATTCCCTAGCTCCTGCCGAATTTTGTTATACTTGGTCTTTCCGCAATTTAGCACTCTTCCTTTTGGACCATTCTCGTCTTTGTCCATGAGTATTCTAAAACTTATGGAATTGTGATCGCTATTCCCAAAGTAATCACCGACTGAAACTTCAACCACCTGGCCGGGATCATTCCCCAATACCAGGTCCAGTATGGCCCCTTCCCGAGTTGGACTATTTACATACTGCTCTAAAAAACTCTCCTGGATGCTCCTTACAAATTCTGCTCCATCTATGCCTCCAACACGACAAGAGTCCCATTCAATGTTGGGGAAGTTAATATCTCCCATCACGACCACCCTATTGCTCCTTCATTTTTCTATAATCTGTCTACATATTTGTACCTCTACTTCACACTCACTTTCGGGAGGCCTGTATTTAAGTCCCAATAATGATACTGCACCATTCCTATTTCTTAGCTCTATCCATATTGCCTCAGTGCTCGAATCCTCCATCGTGCCCTCCTTAATCACAGCTGTGATATCATCTCTGACTAGTAATGCAACTCCTCCACCCCTTTTACCTCCCTCTCTATCCCTCCTGAAGCATCTGCACCCTGGGATATGAAATGAAATGCAAATTGCTGATTGTCACAAGTAGGCTTCAATGAAGTTACTGTGAAAACCCCTAGTCGCCACATTCCAGCGCCTGTCCGGGGAGGCTGTGACAGAGGATGTAATTTTGCATCACATATTCATATTTTCTTTGGGAAAGCCAGAAGTACAAGGTCTAATAGATCAGGGGTTAGATGTCAATAGAGAACTGATCATGATGAACAGGGAAGGGCTATTTTATCTGGAGATCAGCTGCACAATGGGAGTTCTGAAAGGATCGAAGAACTGGCAGCAATACTGGGATGAATGGGGAAATCCATTGGAAAATATAAAAACTGGTTCGATGCCCAGGGTGATGAACAAGGAGTGAAGGCCATGGACCGGGAGAATTGTGCGCAACATTGAAAAATAAGAAAGTGTAGCTCATGTTTTAGTGAGGGTTGGGCATTGCGTCCTGGTTAAGGAAACATTCAGGGACGGTGGAAAGGGGCTTAAATAGGGTAAACAGGGAACCTAATAACAGTAACCTGGAAATACTCAATCGGCGAGTAGCAGTTGCAGTCTGACTAGACGACATTGGAATGGAGGACGCAGCAGCATCCAGGCAGAATAATAGATGCAGAAGTACCCAGGATATAGATGTTTTGGTAGCTGTGAACAAATTGAGAGCTAAAGCCATGTGAGAGGCTAAACAGAAAAGAGTTAGAAACTTAGGGAATGTTTCCATATAGGAGTCAGCCAGCACTGTCACATAGATGAGAACTGCAAAGAAAAGGTTCCACCAATGGAACTTCTATGGCCAAAGATGCTTATTGTCCCAAAGTTTTAAGCAATGCTTAGGCGATAGAGATGGGTGAACCTGTTCCACAATGGGAAACGTAATTTTTAATATATTTTAGGCACTTTAAGCAACAGTTTCTTGAAAATGCAAGTATGTGTTGAAACAGCCAAAGGTCAAGGACATTTTCCGAGAATTAAAAATTAAAACATTTTAAATTGAAAGACGGAGAAATGAGTGTTAAAATTTCAATCTTTGGATGATCACATGAATATGTGAGTGTTTTTAGTGATGCTTTTCATTCAAACCTTTGTGATGGGTTTTCCAGTGAAGCCGGTTTTGTATTACTTTTTATGGGAAGAAATGGGAAATGCTGCCTTAGGTTTGGGAAAACCAAGAAAAGAAGGAAACAGTGGTAAGCACTTTGGCTGCTGAAACTCTTGCACTTGCTGAGGCAATTAGCATGATTTTTTTATTACCAAGAGATGTTGGAATAAAATCTATATCAAGGGAATGTTGAAGAAACAAGGCGCAGGATTCTCCGACCCCCCGCCGGCTCGGGGAATCGCCAGGGGCCGGCGTCAATCCCGCCCCCGCCATGTCCCGAATTCTCCGTCACCAGAGATTCAGCGGGGGCGGGAATGGCGTTGCGCCAGTCGGCAGCCCCCCCCCCCCGGCGATTCTCCAGCCCGCGATGACCCGAAGTCCCGTCGCTGTCAAACCTCTCCCGCCGGCGTGGATCAAACCATCTACCTTACCGGCGGGAGCAGACAGTGCGATCGTCCCCCCGCCCTCCCCCCCCCCCCCCCGCCAGGACCCTGGAGCCCGCCCAGGGACCTGGGGGGGGGGGGGGGGGGCATGGGGCGATCTGGCCCCAGGGACTGCCCTCACGGTGGCCTGGCCTGCGACCGGGGCCTACCGATCGGTGGGCGGGCCTGTGCCGTGGGGGCACTCTTTTCCTTCTGCCTTTTTCACCATGGCGGAGGCGGAAGTGACCCCCTCCCCTGCGCATGCGCGGGGATGATGTCAGCAGCTGCTGACGCTCCGGCGCATGCGCAGACTTCCGCCGGCTGGCGAAGTCCCTTCGGCCCCTGCTGGCGTGGCGCCAAAGGCCTTCCACGCCAGCCGGCGGGACGGAAACCACTCCAGCGCAGGCCTAGCCCCTCAAGGTGAGGGCTTGGCCCCTAAAGGTGCAGAGACTTCCGCACCTTTGGGGTGACCCGACGCCGGAGTGGTTCACGCCACTCCATCACGCCGGGACCCCCCGCCTCGCTGGTTAGGGGAGAATCCTGGCCCATTTCCTCGAGACAATCGTTCCCCATTGGGATAATATGCACAGCACAAAATATGTGAATGGGAAGAGATTAATAATTGACACTACAAGTTCGAAACAAGTTGGAGAAGAATGTTAATTCCAAACTTAAATGGGTAGATACAAGCCATCAATTGTCTGCCTGTTTTACCACAAGGAATGCTTCCAATGAGAAGCTATTGGTTGTGTTAGAAGAGTGTTTCTTGAAGTAAATCTTGGGATGTAAAATTTATTTTTATTTCTTGAGATTTTTTTAAATCTTGTCTGTAAATATGTACAGAGAGGAGAGGGGAGGAGAGGAGGCCTGCTCAGCAGATTAACACAACAGGTTCATTTACATCCACCTGAGCTTTAAAATGGGATCTTAGTAAACACCTCACCTGGAAGTAGGAACCTCTGATGGTGCAGGACCCCGTCAGCTTAGCTCAGCTCGGTTTAGCTCAGTTGAAGGGACAGCTGGTTCATGATGCAGATCGAGACCAAGAGCGCGGGTTAAATTCCTATACCTGCTGAGGTTATTTGTTGAAGGCCCTGTCTTCTCATCCTTGCCTCTCGCCTGAGGTGTGGTATCCCTCAGGTTAAATCACCAACAGTCAGCTCTCCCCCCTCAAAGGGGAAAGCAGCCTCTGGGCATCTGGGACTACTTTACCCCTTCAGTACTGCACTAGAGTGTCAGCCTTGATTATTGTACCTGAGTTGTGGTTGGGGACTATGCAGTTCAGAGGTGAGAATGCTATTAACTGAGCCACAGCTGGCACAAGAGATTATATCATGTGCGAACAATGCTCACCGACACATTTGCGAAATGGTAGGAATAATTCATTTGGAACTCATGTGCCACTCAAGTGTTACTTCTGGTATGAAACCTATTTTGGGTGCATGTCCAAAGAATGGCTTCCAAATCAGAGTGGATCCAATCTTACTTTAAATGCTGAGACTGTCAAAGAAAAATCATGATAAAACCTAGCTTTATTATCATAAACCCAACAATTAATCACTGCCACCAGAATCATAGAATCATAGAATTTACAGGGCAGAAGGAGGCCATTCAGCCGATCGAGTCTGAACCGGCTCTTGGAAAGAGCACCCTACCCAAGGTCAACAACTCCACCCTATCCCCATAACCCAGTAACCCCACCCAACACTAAGGTCAATTTTGGACACTAAGGGCAATTTATCATGGCCAATCCACCTAACCGGCACATCTTTGGACTGTGGGAGGAAACCGGAGCACCCGGAGGAAACCCACGCACACACAGGGAGGATGTGCAGACTCCGCACAGACAGTGACCCAAGCCGGAATCGAATCTGGGACACTGGAGCTGTGAAGCGATTGTGCTATCCACAATGCTACATAGACATTGTGGAGGCTGAACCTAGTTTTTTTTTCATGTAGTACACAGTAAAATGTGAAACGAATGTTAACCCTGTTCCTTTAATGGAGTTACAACAAGCACTTTTTGTCCACTAGCTAACTGGATGTTATTTCAAAATAACTCAGGATTAACCTTATCCTTTTTAAAGGAACCAACTTCATTTCTTGGTTGACGCACAGATTGGAGTGTTTTTGGGGAGTAACTTTTCACTTTTTCCACCAGGCATGGAAAAGGGCAGAGTGGATTGCTGCTTCACTTTTGTTTCCATTGACTTCAACCCTTTCCGTCTTCTTTGCAGAGAAAGGGGAAACATTTGTTCCTGCAGCGTTACTTCAAATATTTCAACACAGAATACATCCAATTCCCCAGGGGCTAGACAACAATGCCTGTGTGGCCCACCGGGATTTCCTCATTAACAAAATATTGAACAGCCCCACATGATCTGCAGTCCTGTCAACCCCAGAGAATCAATGTATCCTGCATAGCAATGCTAATGCTCTGGAAATATGAGTTCAAATCCCAACAGGGCATCTTGGTGAATTTAAACTCAGGTAATTAAATAAATTTGGAATAAAAAGCTGGACTGAGATACCGTGGCTATGAAATTACCCGATTGTTGTAAAAATCCATCTGTTTCTTTAGTCTCCTTTCAGGGAAGGAAATCTGCCAACCTGACTGAGTCAGGCCTACATGTGACTCTAGACCCACACAATGTGATTGGCTCTTAAGTGATCTCTGAGGTCACCGACAAGACAATGAGTTGCAGCGAATCACAACAAAAGGATCAAGTAAGAAAAAAACAGGACGGATCACCAGACATTGACCTACGCATTGGATTCGGCAAAGGTACATACAACCTAGGGCACTTTTATCCGTGACGTCTGCTTGAATTGGGATACCTGTATCACAGATGAGTCAAGCAATGACCTGGCATAGTCATACTGACAGAACCATACCTTATCCCTGGGTATATCCTGTTCCACTGATGAGACAGACCAACAGATGTGGCAGCACAGTGATATACAGTTGGGAGGATGTTGACTCTGGATTCCATGAAGTCTCCTGGCATCAGATTAAACATGGGCAAGGAAGCCTGTTAGTGATTTCTACCTACTGTTCTGCCTCAATAGACACCTCACCCCTCCTCCATGTCGAACACCACTTGGAATAGATACTAGGCGTTGAAAGGTACGGAGCATAGTCTAGGTGGGGCACTACTGACTGAGCCGGCTGAGAACTGAGGACAGCCTGGGCTTGCGGCAGGTGATGAGAGAAAAGCCTATTCATCCACATCCTCACAAAACTACATGGTATTAAGATCCACTAGGGAGGACTAATCGTCAAAGAGGTATCCAACTGCACTTGTTTCAACCAATAGAACTGTACCACAAGTTTTCACCTTTTTAAAACAATATACAAACTATTGTATATGGAATGCAATTAATTAACACTCATACACTCATACTCATATATGCTTGGCATTAGAGTTATTTATTCCCCCAAGAATTCTCTTATAAGTCACAACAATCTTATTTTCTTTTGTTGGAACCACCCAAGTTCGCCACAGTTTTAATCCTCCTCACCTCCAGTTGTTCTCAGAAGTCTCACTTTCATTTACCTTCTCTTGGTGGGGATGCCTCAGCCCTTTGTTCTGCTTGCCATCTCAGTACTTGAGCCTATTTTCTGTGTGTTTTCTGTGCCACAAGACTCAACGAGGACCACTGCAGATTCTTCCATGAGTTTCAAACAAGCAATCTTTAAGTTTCTGTTCTCTCTCAAAATTCAAACTCAGATTAAGCTTCACCAACATTCCACATTCTGACTGATTCTGTTAACTTTTATTCTGTTTACAGTGCAGGTCAAAATAATTGTAATTTACTTTGGCTATCTTCTCTCAAAAGAGTTGCAAACTGCAGGCACCAGTTCCAAGTTGCAACTACTACTTGGATACCTCTGCATCCCTGTATACAGCTTTAACCAGTGTCATTCAGTCCAGATGGTTTGGGACACGATTTAAGGCCCAAAAAACAGAGTCCCATTTTGGGCGTATATAGTGGGGTCTCTCTCTGCAGCTGCAGTGCCAAGAAAGAACGCTATCAAATGGTTGGTTTACTTTGGCCTCCATGCAACTTGCCCCATTGAGGCCGCACTTACCTAATTTCCTGCAGTGACAAGCTCAAGCCGTCAGTGCAGGAAGACATTGAGGCACCATTTGTAAATGCTGCCCTGATCTCTCGACATCCCTTGGCACTCCTACCACCACCACTGTCCCAACTTACATCCTCGGGGGTCCTCGAATCCCTCCCACCCCACGTTATAAAGTCAGGGCACCCTGGGCCTAATCCTTGGCATGGGCAACCTGGCACCCAGGCACACAGTCTGGCACCCTGACAGTACTACCTGGGCATCCCGGCAGGGTGTCAGGCTGGCCACACCAAGGTGCCCAGGTGAGAGCGCCAGGGTATCACTTTGCCCAGAGTTGGATGACTCGGGGATGTTCCGATAGCCTGGGAGACCCCAAGGTACCGTTATGCCTGGCCCATGTTTGTGTGGACCAATGCTAAACAACACCATGACGAGATCTCCAAGATGCGGGCGTTCATTCCCTGGCCTCAGGTGATTTGTGCACCCCACTGAGGGCGAGATCCAGATCACAACATCTTGGGAGATTTTTATTTTTAGATCTCGCGAGGCATTCTGATCATCACAAATCTCTCGAGAAACTTCTCAAGAGGATTGAAAAATGAAAAAACTGAAAATCACTTATTGTCATAAGTAGGCTTCAAATGAAGTGACTGTGAAAAGCCCCTAGTTGCCACATTCTGGTGCCTGTTCGGGGAGGCTGGTACGGGAATTGAACCGTGCTGCTGGCCTACCTGGGTCTGCTTTAAAAGCCAGCAATTTAGCCCAGTGTGCTAAACCAGCCCCTTTGTCGCGTCACCGAGTTGGGCGCAACAAAGCTATTCGATCTGGCCCTTTCTTTCAAAACCTCAAGTTAAGTTTTTGTTTCCTGGGAGGGTCACTTTCGTTTTGGTTCTCTTCTTTGTTTCCACTTCCACTTTCTGTGTTCAGTTAGTTTGTGCAATTTTCAAGTTTCATCACCTCTGTTTTGTAGTTCCATCTCTGCTAACTATCATCCCGTCGTCATGGAGACCACGTCATGTCTTTACATTGAGGATACCTCCAATCAGGTTGTATGGCACTGCTGATCTTCTTCACGGAATAGTTTCAAAATGGTTTGGCCAGATCAAAACGGGACATCCATGAAGCACTGTAGGTTTGATTTGATTTATTTATTGTCATTGTACCGAAGTGTAGCGAAAAGTATTTTTCTGCGGCCAAGGGAATGTACACAGTATGTACATAGTAGACAAAAAGAATAATCAACAGAGAACATTGACAAATGGTACATCGACAAACAGTGATTGGTTACAGTGCGGAACAAGGGGCCAAACAAAGCAAATACATGAGCAAAAGCAGCATAGGGTGTCGTGAATAGTGTTCTTACAGGGAACAGATCAGTCCAAGAGGGAGTCGTGTAGCAGTGGGGAAGATGCTGGATATGTGGGTCTTCAGATTTCTGTACCTTCTGCCTGATGGAAGGGTCTGGAAGAAGGCAATGCCTGGGTGGGAGGGGTCTCTGATAATGCTGTCTGCATTCCTGAGGCAGCGGGAAGTGTATACAGAATCAATGTGAGGATGGCAAGCTTGTGGCCATCAGCGGTGGCAGATTTTTATTTCATTCATTCATAGGATGCATGTGTCACTGGCTAGGCCGATTGTAAAAATGGTGTTGGGCAGCCTGATTGAGTCACTGCAGCTACATCACAATCTGTCAGCTCAACACATTCCTCACTCCAAGATCAGCGTCAAGCCACGGGTCCAACCATAGTTAAATGAGGAATGAATGAAAGCATACCTGGACCAGCAACAGACATACCTAGAAATGAAGCCCCAACCTAGTGAAGTTACCCAGAAGCACCTGCATGCCACATTTTAGAGCAACATATTCCAGACAGAGTGAAGTGATCTCAGAACTAATGAATCAGATGTAGTTTTTCTTTACCCCCACATCCAGTCATAAGGTGGTGGGCAATTAAGCAACTAGTCGGAAAAGGAGACATCACCAACATATCCAATCTCAATGACGGGGGAGTCCAGCATGCCAGTGATGTGCCAAGTGGATGATCCACCTTGACCTCGTCATGAGGAAACTAGCATCACAGATTCCAGTCTTCAACCAATTTGACTTACTCCACATGAGACCAAAAATAAGCTGAGCATGCTGGAGAAGACAGAGGCTCTGGCCCTGACAGCATCCCGGCTGTAGTGCTAAATAAATTATGCTCCATAACTAGCCATGCACTGAGACAACCTGTTCCAGTAATTAACCTTAATGAAGGGGAAGAAGGGAATAATGGTTCATGCTTCACAGTCATGCAGGCTTGGAGAGTTCCTGGAAAATATATTAGTCTCTTCATTAATGTACTGCATTCTATAGAGATGCATGAATATTGCCCAAACTGAAATGGCAATGGACATATTTTACTTGCATTCCGGCTCAGCATGTAGCATCTGGAAATTGCTGCACTTTGGTCCAATTTCTCCTTGAGTGAATTTAGAAGTTGAGCAGGTAAATTGAATGAATTAACCACAGGCATGCCACTCATCAATAGATCAAACTGACACTTTATCTATGTTCCACAAAATAAAAATTGATTTGCACACTGGAAATTGCTTTGCGCCGTATCAACCAATCAGATTGACTGCAGGAGAGGACTGGAGACTGTCTGGGCCAACCCAAATGTTGACTTCACCATGCTTGTTTATAAAATACTGGAAGAGAGGAATCAGATTCAGTGATTCCAGAGAACAGGTATTATTTGATTTACATATGTGGATTGGAGGGTGTCGAATCCATTTGGGAGGAGGCAAAAAATAACAAAGGGTGGAAGGCACTGGTAGGAGTGGTCTATAGGCTCCCCAACAGTAAGTATTTTGTTGGGTGTAGAATAAAGCAGGCGATAATGAGGGTAGGTAAAGAAAGGCAGTACATTCAACATGGGTGATTTTAATCTTCATGTGGATTGGGAATATCAAATTGGCAGAGGAAGCCATGGAGGACCGATTCATACAATGTATTCAGGGGTTTCCTAGAACATTATGTTGTGGATCCAAATACAAATGAGGTAATCTTAGATCTGGTAATGGGTAATGAGGCAAATGTAATGAGCAATTTCAGTGATAGAGGTCAGCATTCAGTTTAAAAGTGGGAAATATGGGTCAAAAACAACTGTGCAAAATGTAAATAAGAGTAATTACAAAACAAATGAGGGTAGAATGGGCTGTAGTGAATCAATAGAAGCCCTGGAGTGCAGATGGAGGCTATTCAGCCCATTGACTCTGCACCAACCCTCTGAAAGTGCACTCTACAGAGACCCAAACCCAGCCCTTAACCTGGATGCCAGTGCATTGATCATGGCTCAACCATCTAACCTGCACATCTTTGTACTGTGGGTGGGAAACAGAGCACCCCAAGGAAATCCATGCAGGCACAGGGCAAACATACAAACTCCACACAGACAGTCACCCAATGCCGGATTCAATCACGGATATATCCCAAAGAGGAAGGAGGATTCTAGGAAGGGGAAAAATCAACCAAAGTTAACAAAGGAAGTTAAGGATAGTATTGAACTGAAAGAAAAAAACATACAACGTGGCAAAGGTTAGTGGTAAGTTGGAGTGTTGGGAAAGTTTTAAAAACCAACAAAAGAAGACCAAAATTAAAGGGAGGAAAGATAAGCGATGAGGGTAAACTGGCAACTAATTTACAATTGGACAGTAACAGCTTCTTTAGATAGATAAAAAGGAAGAGAGAGGCCAAAGGGAACATAGGCCAAATTTGCTGATGTCGCAAAGTTGGGTGGCATTTTAGACAGTGCAGATGACAGCATAAAATTACAAAGGGATCTCGATCAACAATGTGAATGGGCAACACTGTGGCAGATGGATTTCAATGTAAGCGAGTGTGAAGTTATACAGTTTGGACCAGAAAGGAAAGATCAGGGTACTTTTCAGATGGTATGAAGCTACATTCAGTGGATGTCTAAAGAGACCTGGGTTTTCAGCTGCATATATATTTAAAAACAAGTGCAGAAAGTAATCAAAAAGGCAAATAGAATGCTGGCCTTTATATCTAGAAGATGGGAGTATGAGGATGCAGAAGCTGTAGCTTTACAAAACATCGGTTTTAGTCACTTGGAGTAGCGTGTGCAGACCTGGGCACCACACCTTGGGAAGGATATTTTGGCTTTGTGGGGAGTGCAACATCCGTTTACAAGAATGATACCTGGACTACAGGGGACCCGTTTTTCTAGAATTTGGAAGGTTAAGGGGTAACCTGATCAATGTCTTCAGTATATCAACAGAAAAAGACAGGATTGATAAAGGTAAACTATTCCCACTGGTTGAAGATTTTGGAACCAGAGGGCATAGTCTAAAAATTATGGCCAGACCATTCAGGAAAAATATTAGGAAGCAGTTCTATACACAAAGGGTGTTAGAGGTTTGGATCTCACTTCCACAAGCAGCAACTGATCTAGATAAATTGTTAATTTAAAATCTGAGACAGATACATTTTGTTAAGCAAAGGCATTCAGGGATATGGGCCAAACGCATGTATTTGGAGTTTGGTCAGAGATCAGCCATGATCACATTAAATGGCAAAGTAGGCTCGATAGGATTTATGGCCTACTCCTGTTCCTTTGTTCCTGTGGCTTTATGACGGAGAAATTATGCCTGACAAATTTATTTAAATTTTCTGAGTTGGTAACAAGCAGGATAGATCAAGTGGAACCAGTAGATATAAAGGCCTGGATTCTCCGCTGGCGGGATGCTCCATTTTTCCGGCAGCACAGGGGGTACCCGACGGCGTGGAGCCGCCCCACAATGGAAAATTCTATTGACCAGCTGGCATAACGGAGCATCCCGCCGGTGGGGTGAACCTGAAATGTGCCGTGGTGGGGCGGAGAATCAAGCCCAAGGTACCTGGATTCCAAAAAGCATCCTAAGAGGTACTGCATAATAGGTTACTAAACAAGAGGTGATAGTTTTGAACATAATATATCAGCATAGATAAAAGGATTGGCTAACTAATAGAAGACACAGAGTTGGGATAAGTGAGGCATTTTTAAGATGGCAAACTGTAAATGGTGGAGGGTCGCAGGGATCAGTGATAGGCCACATTTATTTACAATATATGTCAATGACTTGGACGAGGTAAGTGAATGTACTACTGCTAAATTTGCAGATGATACAATAGGTGGGAAAGCGAGTCTACAGTGGGATATAGACAGGTTAAGTGAATGGAAATAAACTTGGCAAATGGAAGATAATGTCAGTCAAGGTGAAGTTATGCACTTTGGTAGAAAGATGTGGAGATGCCAGCATTGGACTGGGGTGAGCACAGTAAGAAGTCTTACAACACCAGGTTAAAGTCCAACATGTTTGTTTCAAACACTAGCTTTCGGAGCACTGCTCTATCCTCAGGTGAATCTAAGGAAGGAGCAGTGCTCCGAAATCTAGTATTTGAAACAAACCTGTTGGACTTTAACCTGGTGTTGTCAGACTTCTTACTTGGTAGAAAGAATAAATTAGCTGAATATTATTAGAATGGAGAAAAACTGCAGAAAACTGCAGCACAGAGAGATTTGGGGATCCTCATGCATTAATCACAAAGTTAGCGTGTAAGTTCAGCAGTAAATAGGGAAGACAAATGGAATGTTGACTATTTCAAAGGGAATATAGTTTAAAAAAGGGAAAGTCTTACGAAAACTATGCAAGGCACTAGTTAGGCCACGTCTAGAATATGGTGAACAGTTTTGATCCACTTATCTAAGGAAAGATTTATTGGCATTGGAAACAGTCCAGAGAAGCTTCACTAGGTTGATCCTGGACATTGAGGGATTTTCTCATGAGAAAGGGTTGAGTAGGTTGGGCTTCTACACCTTGGAGATGTGAAAAATGAGAGGTAACGGTATTGAGATATATAATATTCTCAGGGAGCTTGACAGGGTGGATGCTGTGAGGTTATTTTATTTTGTGGGAGAGTCTAATACCAGAGGTCATAAACTCAGAGTAATGGGTGAACCATTTAAAACAGATTTGGAGGAATTTAGTTTCTCAGAGGGTAGTGGAAATGATGGAATCTTTACTGTGAAAGGCTGTAAAGGCTACATCATTAAGTCTGTTCAAGGCTGAGATAGACAGATATTTAATAAGTAAGGGAATCAAGGGTTATGGTGTTAGGATATTGGACTAGACCCAAATATTTGTTTGGATACCAGACAAGAAACCTCAAACAATTTGCGCTTTGGAAAACTGTGAGAAAAGGAGATTTCTCCCCAGGAGTGATGACTCTGACCACATATATCTCTTATGTTAAAACAAACTTAAATTTAAACATAGAATCAATCACATTAACATCAAATAAATAACTTTATAATTAACAGTTAGCAATTCTTAGATAAAATGAAAAGTTTTAACTCGCTATCTACACCTACCACTGTATATATTTCAACTAAGCAACCCAATACAGTTCAAAATCAACTCATGAACAAAGTTAGAAATCATTGTGACTTGCTATTCTTTGTGCAGACCTTTAGGGAGAGAGCCTTTCAGGAAAAACCCCAAAATCCTTCTGTCTTGTCAGACTCAAATCCTATGGCAAAGCTGCCAAAAACTACAGACAGATCTGGCTCCTCCAATTAATTCCATCTTTTGTATCGTACAAATATGTTCTATGACCTAATTGGCCAAGATTAAACACCATCCCTCATTAGTTATCTACACCCAGGGAACCTCCTTTCCACAAATAATGTTCCATTAGCCATCTCTCTGTAATCAAGTAAATTGTTGGAACCAATAATTGCCTTACTTTTATGACACCTTAATTACATCTTTAGCAGACATACTGCCTCTATGTATTTGAACCCAGGGTTGTTAATAACATTACGACAACAAGATATAAAAGATAATATATAACAATCTCCTACATTCATCACAATGAGGATAAAGTGGGACAGTGGAGTTAAGGATTATTATATCAGCCATGATCTTACTGAATGGCAGATCAGACTCAATGGGCTGAATGGCTTCCTTCTGCTCCTACTGTTTATGATTGCCAGCCAGCTGGGACACCTGAAAAATGCTTCAGTCAGAGTCCATCAAGCGAGGTATTCATCGATGCTCTAGTTTAACTAAAATCATGGCACTGATCTTCCATTCATGGCAATAACCCTGCTTTCTGAACCATGTTTGACCGGAAAAGATTTTTAGATCTGCCTTCCATTTGATGATCCTGCGATGCAGAGTCAGCTCAGTAATCCTTGGAGTGAGCAGTGGAGAGAATCTCTGCAGAAATCCTAACCCTTTTTATGGCACAAGCTGCCCTTTGCTGGTAAGTAAAGAGTTTACATGTCCCAAAGCTCCTTTGAAAACCTGTGGAGGGACTGTGGATGGATCAATGTTTAGGGTGGGTAAGGGGGCATAGTAAGGTGAGGGATTAAGGTGGCCAAAGGATAAGGTGGGCAAGGGGCTAGAATGGGTAAGTGGGTAGGGTGGTAGGTGGGTAGGGGGAGGTTTGGGTCATGGTAGTAAGCTGGGGCACAGGGCTAGTGGAAGGGGAGGGTGTGGAGAGTGTGAGACTCAGGTGGTGGGGAGAATTGGGGAATCAGAAGGGGAGTTGGAGGTCCTGGGTGGAAGGTTTTGGTGGTGGGTGTCAAAGTTAGGTAGTTGGGGCATGGATGACAGAGTTTCAATTTGAGTGATTGAGAGGTCAATTCTGTAGTTATCCAGGAGTTAACCTGTTTCAACCTGACTAAGGTTTATTGGATAATGATCCAACTAACTTGGAACCATCCAAAGTCTCCGACTTGAACTCAGATTGGAGAGATTTTTTGATTATTCCGTGTCACTAGAGGAATTGTTCATAGGAAATTTATACTTCCCAAGCAGTCCTCTTGGGAGAATATGCCCGGTCTCTGCCTGTCTAAATCCGGAAGATCTCAGCCCATATTTCATGAATAACAAGGCAAATGACTTTCATCTCAAAGAATCATAAAGTGTGGTTGACATTCACCCAGATCTGGGGCGTAATTCCCCGGTGACCGTTGCGATGCCCGGGGCCTGGCGCCAAAAACGGCGCTGATGACTCCGGCGTCGGGCCTCGTGAAACATCGCGTATTTTCCGGGCCCAAATGGGCCAGCAGCAGCGTTACGCCATTCACGTCGACGTCACCCGCTGACGTCGGGCGATGTAATCAACACCTCCCGGCATGACTACACAAAAGAATCCCCCCCCCCAGCCCACCGGAACCCACACTCTGTGATCTCTCTTTCCCCCCTCCCCAACCCACCGGCACCCGAACTCTGTGATCTCTCTCTCTCTCCCCCCCCAACCCACCGGCACTCGCACTCTGTGATCTCTCTCTCCCCCCTCCCCAACCCACCGGCACCCGAACTCTGTGATCTCTCTCTCTCTCCCCCCCCAACCCACCGGCACTCGCACTCTGTGATCTCTCTCCCCCCTCCCCAACCCACCGGAACCCACACTCTGTGATCTCTCTCTCCCCCCTCCCCAACCCACCGGAACCCACACTCTGTGATCTCTCTCTCCCCCCTCCCCAACCCACCGGCACTCGCACTCTGTGATCTCTCTCTCCCCCCTCCCCAACCCACCGGCACTCGCACTCTGTGATCTCTCTCTCCCCCCTCCCCAACCCACCGGCACCCGCACTCTGTGATCTCTCTCTCTCCCAACCCACCGGCACTCGCACTCTGTGATCTCTCTCTCTCTCCCCCCCCAACCCACCGGCACTCGCACTCTGTGATCTCTCTCTCTCTCCCCCCCCAACCCACCGGCACTCGCACTCTGTGATCTCTCTCTCTCTCCCCCCAACCCACCGGCACTCACACTCTGTGATCTCTCTCTCTCTCCCCCCAACCCACCGGCACTCGCACTCTGTGATCTCTCTCCCTCTCCCCCCAGCCCACCGGCACCCGCACTCTGTGATCTCTCTCTCTCTCCCCCCAACCCACCGGCACTCGCACTCTGTGATCTCTCTCCCTCTCCCCCCAGCCCACCGGCACCCGCACTCTGTGATCTCTCTCCCCCCTCCCCAACCCACCGGCACTCGCACTCTGTGATCTCTCTCCCCCCTCCCCAACCCACCGGCACTCGCACTCTGTGATCTCTCTCCCTCTCCCCCCAACCCACCGGCACTCGCACTCTGTGATCTCTCTCCCCCCTCCCCAACCCACCGGCACTCGCACTCTGTGATCTCTCTCCCTCTCCCCCCAGCCCACCGGCACCCGCACTCTGTGATCTCTCTCTCTCTCTCCCCAACCCACCGGCACTCACACTCTGTGATCTCTCTCTCTCTCTCCCCAACCCACCGGCACTCGCACTCTGTGATCTCTCTCTCCCCCCAACCCACCGGCACTCGCACTCTGTGATCTCTCTCTCTCCCAACCCACCGGCACTCGCACTCTGTGATCTCTCTCTCCCCCCCACCCCCCCCCAACCCAAACCCACTGGCACTCACACTCTGTGATCTCTCTCTCTCTCCCTCTCCCCCCAACCCACCGGCACCCGCACTCTGTGATCTCTCTCTCTCTCTCCCCCCAACCCACCGGCACTCGCACTCTGTGATCTCTCTCTCTCCCAACCCACCGGCACTCGCACTCTGTGATCTCTCTCTCTCCCAACCCACCGGCACTCACACTCTGTGATCTCTCTCTCTCTCCCTCTCCTCCCAACCCACCAGCACTCACACTCTGTGATCTCTCTCTCTCTCCCTCTCCCCCCAACCCACCGGCACTCGCACTCTGTGATCTCTCTCTCTCTCTCCCCAACCCACCGGCACTCGCACTCTGTGATCTCTCTCTCCCCCCCACCCCCCCCAACCCAAACCCACTGGCACTCACACTCTGTGATCTCTCTCTCTCCCTCTCCCCCCAACCCACCGGCACTCGCACTCTGTGATCTCTCTCTCCCCCCCACCCCCCCCAACCCAAACCCACTGGCACTCACACTCTGTGATCTCTCTCTCTCTCCCTCTCCCCCCAACCCACCGGCAGCCGCACTCTGTGATCTCTCTCTCTCTCCCCCCCACCCCCCCCAACCCAAACCCACTGGCACTCGCACTCTGTGCTTTCTCACCCCCCCCCCCCCCCCCACCCCCCCAGGACCTGTCACCCACCTCCACGATGAACGGCGTCAACCATCAGCACTGGATGACGCCATTAAATACCAGTTCTGATTAACGGCGACATGACCCGTGGCCACGTCGGCAGGACTTCGGCCCATCCAGGCCAGAGAATAACGGCAGCACAGAAACCCATAGCCTCCCGCTGGCCCCCGCCATTTTCCGAGGCGGGCGGCGGGATTGGCGGAACGCCGACTTTTTGCGGGTGGGATAATTCTGGACATGGCGGGGGCGGGATTTTCGGCGGCCCCGGGCGATTCTCCGACCCTGCCGGGGGTAGGAGAATTACGACCCTGGTTTCTGGTCGGCACTCGTTTGCTTTAAATTTTGGGCCTCATTTCAATTTGACTGACATCCTTCTCACCCAAACATAATGGAAACTGTAAGCTCATCAATTATCAGCAGCCACTTTATGGACAGTTGAATTCTCTTCTGGGAGATTTGATACTGAACTATTACAAGAAGATTATTTCCAGGAATGAGGCAGAATCAAGCCCTTGGGTTTCCTGCAGACTCAACAGACCAGTTTGGATTGACGAGAGTGAGGAAGGAAGTTCTCTGTCCTATCAAAAGCATCAAGATTCTGAATATGAAGGTACTTCGATTGTCAGCTCCAGGAACATTCCTGCTCAAGTTCTGTAAAGGGTCTATTTCTAGAATCCATTAAAATGTAGCAAACGTACAGCTCCTCATTTCTCTGTCAATTTCAATAACAGCACACGTACACATACAAATTAGGAGCAGGAATAGGCCATTCAGTCCCTTCTGCCTTCACTGCCATTCAATAAGACCTTTACTTCTTTAAATTTAACCTAAAATTCACATTCCTGCTTCCCCCGATAACCTTTCACACCCTTGCTTATCAAGAATCTGTCTACTTCTTTCTAAATGATATTCAATTCATTCTGAAATATAGAACAGTACGCCCACTGGTTCCCCTTTATCCACAGGACATGTTCCTACTTCAAAGAACTTTAATAAATTGGTTGAACATGATTTCCCTTTCAAAAGCTATGTTGAATCTGCCTGACTGTCTTGAATTCATCTAAATGCCCTGTTTTAATGGGTTGTAATGGTGTGAAAAACAGCTCACAGTTTCCCTAATTAAGATGTTAAGCTAACAGGCCTGTAGCTTCCTGCTTTCTGTCTCCCTCCCTTAATGAAGAAAAAAGTTAGAGTAGCTATTTTCTAAACAGCATGTGGCGCAGTGGATAGCACTAGGACTGCAGAGCTTAGGACCCGGGTTCAATCCCAGCCCTGGGTCACTGTCTGTGTGGAGTCTGCACATTCTCCCCATGTCTGCGTATGTTTCACCTTCACAATCCAAAGATGTACAGGTTAAGTGGATTGGCCATGCTAAACTGGCCCTTAATTGGGAACAAAAATAATGGAGTACTCTAAATTTAAAAAACCTATCTCACTACCGGGGGCAGGATTCTCCGACCCCGCCGCCGGGTCTGAGAATCGCTGGGGGGGGGGGGCAGCGTGAATCCCGCCCCGCCGCTCCGACGTCGGCTGCCGGATTCTCGGGCGCCGTTTTTTTGGCGGGGGCGGGGATTACGTTGTGCCAGTCGGGGGCCGTTGGCAGTGGACCCCCGGCGATTCTCCGGACCCCGATGGGCCGTGCGGCTGACCGTTTTCGACCGATCCCGCCGGCGTGACATACACAAGGTCCATACCGGCGGGACTTTGCTCTGACGGCGGCCGGTGGAGTCCTCGGGTGGGGGGGGGGGGGGGGGGGGGTGTGGGGGGGGGGGGTGTGACGTGGGGGGGATCCGGCCCCAGGGGTTGGGGGGGCCCACGGTGGCCTGGCCCACGATCGGGGCCCACCGATCTGCGGGCGGGCCTGTGCCGTGGGGGCGCACTCTTTCCCTTCGCGCCGGCCTGTGGAAAGCTCCGCCATGGCTGGCGCGGAGTAGAAATTCCCTGCGCTTGTGCAGGGATCACGGCAGCGGTTCTGCGCATGTGCCAGAACATGCTGGTGCTCCCGCGCATGCGGCAACCCGCGCCGACCGGCAGAGGCCCTTCGGCGCCGGTTGACACGGCGCCAACCACTCCAGCGCCGGCCCAGCCCCCGGACGTGCGGAGGATTCCGCAACTTCCAGGCAGCCCAACGCCGGAGTGGTTCACGCCACTCTTTGGCGCCGATACGGCCGGCCCCCCGGTTGGGGGAGAATCCCGGCCCAGGTCTTTTAAGACCTTCAAATGAATCCCTGGCACGGTCAACCTGCCAGTTCCAACAATCTGTGAGGTACCACATCCCTGGTGATTGTACCTTTCTCAACTTCCTCCCTTTCTTCCAATTCCTGATTGTCAGCCATTTTTTCGAATGTTACTTTTATCCAGAGCAAAATACCAATTCATCTGCCATCTCCTTTATCTTCCTTTTTTAACTCCCCAGACTCACTTTAATTGGACCAAAGTTCACTTTGTTAATTCTTTTCCTTTTAAAATATCTGCAGAAACTCTTACAATCTGTCTTTATCTTTCTAGCTAGTTCTCGTGAACTCTGATTTTTCCCTCCTTATTAATCTTCAGTGATTCGTTGATGATTTTTATATTCTGTACAATCTGCTGACCTGCCACCCAGCTTTGCATAATGATGTGCTTTTTACTTACGTTTGATACTACCTTTAACTTTTTTAGTTAACTATGGATGGTTGTTCCTCCCGTGGATTTTTTATTTCTCATTGGAGTGCATCTATTCAGAGTATTCTGAAATACTCCTTTAAAAGTCTGCTACTGGATCTCTATTGACCTATATCTTAACCAAAATTACTTCATTTTATTTAACTCTGCTTCATGCCCTGATAGTTGCCCATATTAAGTTTAAAATCATAGAATCCCCACAATGCAGAAGGATGCAATGGGCTCACTGAGTCACAATGCTAACCACTGTGCCACCACACCGCCCTTAAAATAATAGTCTTCGACCTACTCTTCTTTCCCGCGAACGGAATATAAAATTCAATCATATTATGATCACTGCTACCTAAGGACGCTTTTACTATGAATACCAGGCCTTCTCCTATGTTGGCTCCAGAATGAGCTGATCTAAGAAATTATCCTGAAAACAATTCATGAATTCATCATCGAAGCTACCTTTTCCCATCTGACTATTCCAGTCCAAATGTAAATTAAAATCCATAATAATCAGCATATCTTTCTGACGACTCCCAATATTTCTTATTTGATATCCCATCCTACTGTGTGACTTTGTTAAGGGGCCTGCACACCACTCCCACCTTATTATTTATTACAAGACAAATTACATACATATCCTGGCTTCTTGAACTTAAGTCATCCTTCTCTGTTCTCTCAATGTCGACTTTAATTTATATAATCACCACTCCACTTTGCCTACCTTCCTTTCTTTCCTAAAAGTCATATATCCTTCAATATTTACGTTCCTATCCATGGCAAGCCAAGCCAGATCTCGGTAATGACTATTAGATTGTACTTATTAATTTCCATTTATACTATCAGTTCTTCTATTTTGTTTCAAATGCTATGTGCACCCAGATATAGAGCCTTTAGTTTTGCTCTTTAGTTTTGTGATGATGTAATTTAGATTTGTGCACCCTGTCTTTCTTTCAGTCTGTTTATCTTTACCATATTAATACCTTCCTCTCTTCTCATGTCCCTATACTTTGAAACACCGATGGCGCGATTCTCAGCTGCCCACGACGGGTCGGAGAATAGCGGGAGGGCCTTCCCGACAATTTTCACGGCCTCCCGCTATTCTCTCCCCCACCGGCCGCCCCCCCCGATACGAATCGCTGCTCGCCGTTTTTTACGGCGAACAACGATTCTCCGCAGGCTGATGGGCCGAATACCGCGGAGTTTGTTTTCACGGCCGCGATCACACCTGCTTTCAGCGTTCGTGAAAACGACGGCAAAGTGCCCGTCCCGGACAACCATGGCACCGATTGGCATGGCCGCACCACGGCCGTGCCAAGGGTGGCATGGGCCTGCGATCGGTGGGCACCGATCGCGGGCAGCGGGTCCGATACCCATGCACTATTTGTTCTTCCACCGCCCTGCAGGATCAGTCCGCGGGGCGGCTGAGGGGCTTGATGGCCCGCGCATGCGTGGGTTTTGACGTGTCTGCGTGATGATGTCATCATGCGCGTCAGCCGGCGTGATGTTTGGCGCGCGGACCTAGCGACGGTCGCTAAGCCCGCGATGCCGTGCTTCACGGGGTCCCGCTGCTAGCCCCGCCCGGGGGGGGAGAATCGTGTCCCGGGAGGGGGCGCGGAGGCTGCCTTGAAACACGGCCAGTTTCACGGCAGCCTTTACGACTCGCCGCATTTGCGGAGAATCGCGCCCCACATCTTCCAACATTTGATCCCTTCATTATAGTTTAAAACCCTCTCTACTTCCCTCGTATTGCTCCTCACAAACCGATTAGTCCTCTCATAGTTTAGGTGCAGACCACCCCAATGATCGAGCCCCCACTTTCCCTAATACTGCTCCCAGTGACCCACACATCAGAACCCACTTCTCCAACACCACTTCTTTGCGCCACATATTCATCTCTCTACTTTTATGTACCCTACGGCTCTGGTAATGATCGAGAGATAATTGCTGCGATTCTCCGAACATCCGTGCCAAAACCGTGCTCAGCGCGGAGGTGGAGAATTGAGCCTCAGACCCTCGATCGGGTCCGACACGGGACGCGAACCTCCGGCGACCAGTGAATTGCTGCCAGCAATGCATATGATGTTGAGGCAGCGCTGGTCGGGGGCCATTGAAAGAGGCCCCCACAACGATTCTCCATGGTTGACTGGCCGAGTTCCCGCCGGCATGGTTTAACATGGTTCTGCGCAATGGAAGTTCGGACCCGCGGCAATGGTGGCCGTCCTGATTGGGGGTGGGGGAATCAGACTCCGGGGGCCCCCGCGATTGGGGGCTACCGATTGGCATTTGCGCGATACGGGGGGGGGGGGGGCTACCTTCTTCCGCGCCGCACCAGTGTGTGGCTCTGCCATGTTGCACGGTGCAGGTGCAGAAGTGGCCGCCACGCGCTTGAGCGGATTAGCGGCTGGCAGTGCAGGGTTGCGTATCGACAGCAGTGCTGCGTGGAGCACTCTGGCGCTGTGCTGGCCCCTGTGGGCTAGCTACAGAATCGCTGTGCCAAGAGGCCCGTTGACGCTGACGTGATACATTCCGGTGTTTATGCTGACATCAACTCTTAGCTGCATTTTTGGTGAATCCTGGCCAATAATCTTTGCAGTTCTGTCTCATTTAGAGCCTAGTTCTTCATACTGTCTATCCTGATTTCCTAATTATGATTGTGTAATTGGTCCATATGGACCGCAACATGAAGATACTCCCTCTCCCAGCAGGAGTTCTTCTCCAAGTGTCTTGAGAAGATGTCCCAAACCTGGCAGGTAATGTAACTATCTGGACTCTCATTCTTTACTGCAGAGTGCAGTGTTAATACCCCTCACTATACTATCCTCGACTGCCACTATATTCCTTCTTGCTCCCCTCACTCGAATGGCTTCCTGTGAAATTCAATGAAAGTTGCCATAATCCCAGAGGATAATAGATGGCTCTATCCTTTGAGAGAGAGCTGACTGGTGGTGAATGAATCTGAGGGTCAGGCGAGGGGCAAGGGGCAAGGTGGATTAGACTGGGCCTTTGAAGTCACTCCACATCATGAACCAGTCGTCTAGCCAACTGACCTAACTGACCTCCCAGTGGCTTTCTGTACCATGCTGCCATGGTGAATCTTTACTGTCATCCATACAAGCTGAGAGAACCTCAAATCTCCTAGACAATTGCAGAGGCTGATACTCCTGCCCCCTCGGTCCCCTTAACTGCTTCATACACAGTCACATCCTATCCCTGACCACTGACCAGAATCAGATGTTGCTGTCCCAAGTGGTGTGACTGTCTCCAGGTACAAAGCCTCCAGGTAACTTTCCATCCCCTGATGTAACGCAGTTTCTGCAGCTCAGCCTCCAACTTGATGACTCTGAGCCGAAGTCCCTCGAGCCGCAAACACTTACTGCAGGCATGTTTGCCCGGGATCACCCCGGAATTCAGGATCCCTCACATGCTGCAGCCTTGATGCATCACATATCCTGCCATCCTTAATCGGTTTTAATTAATTACTTAATTAGAAACAACAGTCCTCACCCTTTCAGAATAATTCTTTCCAATGCATTACGTCCTTCACCATGTCCCACATGGGCATATAGTCCCACCTCCCATTCACACATAAGCACATGCTTCCCTATTGGCTTGTTACCTATGTAGCATCCACAAACAGCATTCTCCTTTCATATTGCAGAACACAGAATTCTTACAATGATTGATTCACATTCTGCCACAACTTTTTCCTTCAAAATCTCTACATCCTGGCAGCATCTTGCATCCTCTCTTTCAGCACATGCATTGAACAGAGAAGGATTACATTTGAACACTCTCTTGTTCAGGAGATAATCGCTAACTCACACCTTACCTATCCCCAGGACAAAGCAGCATGGAGCACAAGGAAGAGAGGTACGGTCAAGCCATGACCAGCCACAATTATGGGGCTATCATCGTTGGATTGCCACTCTGCTCCTGTCGTTTTTGGATCAAGGTGAAGATACGCATTTGAAGTAGGACATTTTTTAAGGCTATATTGGATTCGTATTAATATTTACATCATCAAAGCAGTCTTCATTTATTGGACTGATTGGCACCATTTATGATGTAAAGGGATGGCCATTCATTTGAATCCCATTTTTGCAGAGCTGAGAAACCTTTTTCGAATGAAATGGAGAATCTATAATCTGCCTAGCAACAGCACGAAGCTGCATCTTAAAACGGCACCATGGCCAGAAGATCGGGATATCTGCGAGTCAAGACCCTGACAGTGGGGCAGATATATATATATTTTGATTAAAACTAAGACTTATAAAATTAAATGTTATAAAATGAAATGTTGTAAAACCAAAATGACCCAGGCAGGCAAAAGAAACCTAAGGATTAAATATATTGATTAGATTAGTTTTACACACAGACACAAATCCTATCAAACAGGAGGCTGACACAATAGATTCCCAGGTTAACCCAGGAACCACACTCAACACCTAATCAAGGTACAGCATAGAGATAATGGGACCCCATTGTAAGTCAAGGGAACACCTATTAAAACCAAGCAGATTATGAGACATTGACGTCAGAGTCAGGAAGCCCGGGAAATCATGTTTCTGTACTATTTATCTGTACTATTCAAATGTAAAATGGCAAAAGCCCACCAAAACCTTGCAAATGCTTGTACTCTCTATAAATATTGAACCTCGTCTGCATATCGGGGAGATCACCGTGGTCAAGCCATTGTTAGGAGCTGGCTGCGTGGGTCTCCCTGAAGGACTTCAGGACTTGTACAATACAGTAAAAACGCTTTGAACCTTGCCTTGAGACTCGACCTCTTGAATGCACTGGCACAAGGGATTTTTCCCTACAACACATTTCTGGACCAGATTTTGAAACCCTGTCCCTTCAGAGATGAGGAGCATACCTCCTTTGGGATCCACCCTTGTGCAAGATCAGTGAAGGAAGTCAAGACATGCTCCTTTTTTACAGCACTTCCTGTCGTACTTTGACAACTGCTCATTCATTATCACTCTGAGAAGCTTTGGGATATTTAACAAACGTTTCAGCGTGTCAGTAAATGAATGGAGTAGGTACAGTGGGAAGGGTAGCATAGTGGGGAGGGTGTCAGCTGGGTAGGGTAGCAGGGTGGATAGGGTGGTGAGGTTGGGTTACCTAGATTCAGATGAGTTGGAGGGTCAGGGAGGAGTCTGCAGTCAGGTGTCGAGGAGGAGTCGGGGGGTCTGACACATTTAGGGGGAATGCGGGACCGTGTGGGAGTACATTACTCCACACAGTGACTCCAAATCTGCACCCAAGTTCAGAGTAATGTTGGACAGACCTGCGTGCAGATATAAACAGAGACAGTTACAAGACAGCTACTTTGCTGTGTATTTTTCAATTGCTCGAGTAATTAAGTAGTTAATACAAATTTACAGTGAATCTGCAAAATATTTCTGCAAACCTACCAAGATATATCCAGCACCCCAGTCAAAGGGTTGGGGGGAGGTGATGGATGGAATTCAGTGGGGAGTCAGCAGATCAGTTGTACAATTACCTGGGAGATAAAAATTGTATTTTTCTGAAGTAAATTGGAACCCTCCGCAGTCTCCAACTCAAATTCAGTTGGACTTTTTCGGAGGGTCCCAGTGAGTTGAGGATTTTCCCATTGTAAGTTAAAATTTCCAAGGCAAGGAGTCCTCACGGTGATACTTCTGAAGGGCCGTAGCAGATCCTCCATGGTACGTCTGATCTCTGACCATCAGAGATTCAGAGCTTTTATCTCCATTTGGGAAACTAAGGGCTGGATTCTCCGTTCCTTAGACTAAGGGTGCGATCTTCCCAAAAGGAAATAAAGACCCCTAGCGAGCATGTTTAGGGCAGTGCCGAGACACATATAGCTATTTAATGCTAATCGCAGTGAATTAATGGCCTAAACGGGGAACACGCAGCTGAGGCCGCACAACGCAGTTTTTTACATCAATGAGCTCCACTTACCGGAACTCCGCATTGTAGTGTGCTGATCTCTGAGGCTCACTAAAAAAATCCCCTACCTCCCCCCAGCACGAGTGCAACATGGGAGGGTCCCCTGCACCCCCAGCCCCTATGGTGGGCAGCCCCAGCCTAATCATGCACATGCAAAAAATGACTGCTTGGAATCTTGGCAGTGTCCCTGCCAGCTTGCAGTGCCATCTGGGCATGTTGACAGTGCTAGGCTGGCACCCAGGTAGCACAGCCATTGTGCCAGGCTGGCAGTGCAGACGTGCCAGGCTGGCACTGCCAGGGTACCCAGCTGGCACCAGCAGTACCAGGACACCACCCTGCCCAAAGGGCATGCAGCTGGGGACCTCCGATCCCCATGGAGACCCCCAAGAGTGCCATTCCATCCGGTCCCCGTTTGTGGGGACCAGCACCAAACAGCGCTTGCGGCGAGATGCTTTTCCAGCGCTGCATGGCCGGTAGATCACGCCCCACATGTTGACACCAGGGCAGGATTCGTGGACTGTCAGAACAGCAAAACTGACGCCGAATCTGGACTGGTTTAGCGACTGTGGAGGGGCTAGCACTGGCACCATGTGGAACACAATCAAATCCAATAAAAATCAATGCGGGATTCGCCGCATCTGTGATTGAGACTCGAGAGGCTGACCAGCTGCAGCTACTTATACACATTACACTCCCCACACACACCATCCCAGGCAACAAGATGGCACTGGTTACGCTGGAGCGCGTCCATACAGCTGATAGATGAGCTGGGGCCAGAGGGCACCTAGAAGGACACCTATACAAATCATGGCCCTAAGTTAACAACGTGCTGTCAGTTGTGTGTGCAGCTGTGTGTCCGTCGTTTTGACTGCGGAAACGGTGTTCCATGTCCGTCCACCCCGAGCCCACAGCCCCAGCAAACCTGATATGTTTTGACAGTTTGAGAGGTTTTTTTAGCCTCCTGTGCCCCCTCAGCAGCCATGGTGTCCAGGTGCCATTTGCACCAATCTGTGCCCACATGACATCTGCCTGAGAGGGGTAGTGAATTTGGATTTTGTTTTGTTTATTTTCACGTGTACCGAGGTACAGTGAAAAGTATTTTTCTGCGAGCAGCTCAACAGATCATTAAGTATATGAAAAATAAATGAAATGAAAGAAAATACATAACAGGGCAACACAAGGTACAAAATGTAACTACATAAACACCGGCATTGGGTGACGCATACAGGGGGTGTAGTGTTAATGAGGTCATTCCATAAGAGAGTCGTTTAGGAGTCTGGTAACAGCGGGGAATAAGCTGATTTTAATTCTGTTCGTTTGTGTTCTCAGACTTTTGTATCTCCTGCCCAATGGAAGAAGTTGGAAGAGTGAGTAAGCCGGGTGGGAGGGGTCTTTGATTATGCTGCCCGCTTTCCCCAGGCAGCAGGAGGTGTAGATGGAGTCAATGGATGGGAGGCAGGTTTGTGTGATGGACTTGGCTGTGTTCACAACTCTCTGAAGTTTCTTGCAGTCTTGGGCCGAGCAGTTGCCATTCCATGCTGTGATGCAGCCAGATAGGATGCTTTCTATGGTGCATCTGTAAAAGTTGCTGAGAGTTAATATGGATATGCTGAATTCCTTGAGTTGCCTGAGGAAGTGTGGGTGCTGTTGTGCTTTCTTGGTGGTAGCGTCGACGTGGGTGGACCAGGACAGATTTTTGGAGATGGGCACCCCTAGGAATTTGAAACTGCTAACCATCTCCACCTCGGCCCCGTTGATGCTGACAGGGGTGTGCACAGTACTTTGCTTCCTGAAGTCAATGACCAGCTCTTTAGTTTTGCTGTATTCTGACTCGTCGTTATTTGAGATCCGGCCCACTATGGTTGTATCGTCAGCAAACATGTAGATGGAGTTGGAACCAAATTTTGCCACAGTAGAGTAGGGAGCTAAGTACACAGCCTTGTGGGGTCCAGGTATTGAAGACTATTGTGGAGGAGGTGTTGTTGTTTATTCGTACTGATTGTGGTCTGTGGGTCCGAAAGTCGAGGGTCCGGTTGCAAAGTGAGGAGCTAAATCCTAGCATTTAGAGTTTTGATATGAGCTTGGCTGAGATTATGGTGTTGAAGACGGAGCTGTAGCCAATAAATAGTAACCTGATGTAGTGGTCCTTGTTGTCGAGATGCTCTAGGGATGAGAGTCGGGTCAGGGAGATAGCGTCTGCTGTGGACCGTTTGCGACGGTATGTGATTTGCAGCGGATCAAGGCATTCTGGGAGTATGGGTCCCAGGTTCGATTCCCCGCTGGGTCACTGTCTGCGGTGTTTGCATGTTCTCCCTGTGTCTGCATGGGTTTCCTCCGGGTGCTCTGGTTTCCTCCCACAGTCCAAAGACGTGCAGGTTAGGTGGATTGGCCATGATAAATTCCCTTTAGTGACCAAAAAGGTTAGGAGGGGTTATTGGGTTACGGGGATAGGGTGGAAGTGAAGGCTTAAGTGGGTCAGTGCAGACTCAATGCGCCAAATGGCCTCGTTCTACACTGTATGTTCTAATGTTCTATGACCGACCTCTCAAAGCACTTCATTACAATGAATTCAGGGCCACCGAACGGTAGTCATTGAGGCACGTTGCCTGGTTCTTCTTTGGCACCGGTATGATGGTGGTCTTCTTGAAGCAGGTGGGGACCTCAGAGCAGAGTAGGAACAGGTTAAGGATGTCCGCGAACTCATCTGCCAGCTGGTCCACGCAGGCTCTGAGTACACGACCAGGGATCCCGTCCGGACCCGTCGCCTTCCGAGGGTTCACTTTCAGGAAGGCCGATCTGACATCGGAAGCTGTGATGGTGGGATGGTTGTATTATGGGCTGCTGGGGCACTCGACTGCGGATTGTTGGTTTCCTGCTCGTACCGAGCATAGAATGCATTGAGTTCATCGGGGAGGGGTGCGCTGCTCCTGGAGATGCTGCTCGGCTTCGCTTTGTAGCCCGTTCTGTTGTTTAGGTCTTGCCACAACTGCTGAGAGTCTGTAACACTAGTCTGTGACTCTAGCTTGTTCTGATATTCTCTCTTGGCATCTTGGATGACTTTGGGGAGGTCATACCTGGATTTCTTGTGTAGGTCAGGGTCTCCTGACTTGAACGCCTCAGACCTGTCCTTCAGTAGGGAGTCAATCTCGCGATTGAGCTATGGTTTCCGGTTGGGGAACATACGTACTGCTTTCTTTGGTATGCAGTCGTCCACACATTTGCTGATGAGATCTGTGACGGTGGTGGCATACTCATTTAAGTTGGTCACTGAGTTCTTAAATAAGGAACTGTCTCTAAGCAGTGCGGAGGGGTGGAGGATACTGTGTACCACCCACCAATTCTATTAAAATCCATAGAAATAACAGTTTTGTGTAGGTCCGCCAGTGTGGGGTGCAAACTTTGCAAATGCTACCACCGGGGCCCAGAGCACAGCGCCAGTTCAGCAAATCGCAATGTTTTCATTGCACGCTATTCTCCGCCCGATCGCAATTCTCGCTGCTGGTTGCAGGAAGTGGAGAATTCAGCCCATGGCTTTTCTAAGTCGGAGCAATAAGCTTTCAAGTCAATGATCCCTCAAGTGCTTATTGAATTTGAGATTTCCTTGCTGGCAGCTTTTCTGAACAGGATCTTTTGACTGTTGCTCATGCCTATTCACAAAGTTTTAAAAGAAAAATCAGCAATGGATTTATTAATATGCTGGCTGGGCATCCTTGAAACAGCAAAGGCAATGGGCCCCGACAACATCCTAACTGCAGTGCTGAAGACTGGTGCTTCATAACTAGCCATGCCTGAGCCAAGTTGCTCCAGCCCAATGCAACACTGGCAGCTATTTTTCAACGTGAAATATTATCCAGGTACGTCATGTAGAATTTAATCAATTACCACAGATTCAGTCTACTCCCAAAATCAGCAACGTTATGGACGATGGCAGTACTATTAAGCAGCACTTACTCAGCAATAACCTCCTCACAAATGCCTTGGTGGTGTAGTGGCCCCTATTGCCTTCAGGTCTATATATTGGTTTCTCATAGATGCTGTCAGTATTATGGTTGGATTTTATCTAATCCTGATTAAGCTTTTCATAAATTTTGACTGGTTGGCATATAATAAAGTGCTAATCAGTCAGTAGGAGCATGATAAACACCCGATTGTCATCTTATTTATCAATTATCCACCAGATATCCTTCGGAGTTAGATATCAATTTGAATGATGTCTTGTCACATTCTGGTTGACATCTCCCCACTCAATCACTCCTTAGAAAATGATTGGATTTCTAAATTTAAAACACTACATAATTTAGGGGAAATAGAAAAACTGACACAAATCAATGCAGGATGTATTTAAAGAAAACCGAAGTTAACAGGAAGTGCCAATGCATGATTTAGTTTTATTGGTTGAAACTGCCCACCAATGAATGTGGTAAGCTGCACTTGTATGTCCAATTAGGCAACTGAAGTTGCAATTTTAGCACTTTATTCTATTGTGGCCATGTGCTGAGAACCTGCCCTTGACTCTGAAGTCCCCTGTTGCAGCTCATTCTGATTTCTGCTGAGCGGGAAACAGATTTTTTTTTTTTTTTTGCGGGATCTGGGATCCTCCACGAGGAATTCATTTATTTTGTTTTCTGTTTCAAACTGAGGGGGCTACTTCACTCCTGAAGCCTCACAACAAATCTGCTGACACCTGCACGTCAAAGAAGCCAAATCAGAAGAGTTTTCCATCTCTTCCAGTGCACCCCATCATCGAGCTCACAAATCTGCTATAACCATAGCAACAGAGAGATGCGCGTTGCCAGGTGGTTATACATAATAAGTATTAAAAAAATCAGTTTTACACCACAGAGGTTCTAACAGAGTTCAATGTTTAGCAATATGTATTTCATAATGTTTATAAAATTAATATGCATCATAAAACGCCACTGTTTACAATAAATAAATATTTGGCCATAATGTGCTCCATCACCTTTCAGGCTTCTGTACCATGTTCTTTCAGATCTCCAAATACATTTATCTTCCGCACATTTATCTTCATCTCTATATCCACACTATGTTTGAGTCATACCCGAGCACCCCTGTTCTGCATCGCTGTTGTAGCCTAATTTCTCCAGCTGATGTTGCCACTGTGTTTATAGTTGGGGCTTTAAACTGGGCACAATAATTCGGCTGGAACGGCTGAGCACTCATTAGCCCATGTAAACTGTCAATAGGCACCCAATGCCATTTCGAAGTACCAGTGATGGTGCAGCGTGTGGCATTTTCCCACCCATTGCTCGTTGCTCCTTAGTTTTGAGCAGGCCTAACTAACATCTCTTACACGAGCTGCAGCTGGCAACTAAAGATAACATTTCAAATAAAGAATTACAAATGATTTGGCGGGGGATGGGGGGGGGGGTGAGGCAGCAAAATTAATAGGTATCCTAGGTGACCCCTTGTGGCTGTCCACTGGGATAGCCGACTCATTTTATGGACTGGGTCCGCCCATTTAAAGATAGCAGATCGACAATTACATATAAATGAGGCCTGACTCTGGAATTGGTTGAAGTATCTGACCATTTTCAGTTGGCAGAAGAATGGCCACATTTTGCCTGCTGCCTACCCAATGCAAGTAATCACACAATATCTACTACATTTACAAATATATATACATATATATGTTGCTCTTTTATCTTTATTGATAATAACCACAAGACCCAAGTACATTCCGTGTACTGGACAGCTGAACATTCAACCAGTATATTAGTTCAATTATTGTTTATTATTAAACATAGGCTTGGTTCTATGCATAATAATCTACACACGGGGCTACACATTAAACTATACCTCACAGCTTAAATGACCTTTACTTAACTTTCAAGTGACAGGCTCTGTGCAGGTTAGACAAGGCTTTTGTTTGAATCCCCACGAGCTGCGGCTCGTCCCTCAGGTAGCGATCGCGGGTCCTTGAACTTGGCTGGTCGATGTGCTGCAGTTGGTGGGGCAGAGGCCGGACCCAAAAGAGACACAATGTTGGTCGCGCAGTTCCTCTTATCCTCCGATCTTTCGCGCTCTTTTGGGTGGTCTCAACTCGGGATCCAATGGATCGATAGGGTTTTGATCACCCTAATGGATTCTGGCCAAGTAGGGGCAGGTACCTTGATAGCTGGGCAGGTCCTAGTTGTTATTGTCCGAGGCACGTATGCACTCCCAAATAAGGTGAATAGGCGTCTCCGAGTCTGTTACTGGCGCTATGTTTCAAACTGAGACCCATTGTCCTGGGGAGATTGGTGATTGACCTTTAGCAGGCGCACGTATTTGTGTAGGTCTGGTTTCCTCTGCACAATACACAGGGGCTGTGTATCGTCTGTGTCCCAACCTGACCACAATTCCCATTATCCTTTGCGGGCGGTCATTTTAGATGGCCACATATATATGGTAAATTTCAGACTTTACCTTGTAGTATGGACTCTGGCTATCCAAGAACACATATTGGAAATTCAGGCATTTTCAGATTTTCTGAACGCCAGTTTAAGTTCCTACAAATCACAAGATGCCGAACGCGCTATCATCTGCACCAAGCCAGAATATTGCCCCTTGTCGTTTTTATTCTCAAAGGTATTACCAAGGCTCCTGATGGATAAAGATTCCCTAACAGCAGTGAAACTTGTAACATGATCCACATGTTGCAAAAACAGAAGGACCAATTTTCCACCGAAGTTCTCCCATTTACCTCCTGTGAAATAACTGCAGGAAACCCCAGAAAATTGGTGTTTATGCTCATGTTATTTTTCTGGGTTTCCTGAGGCTCTCCTGTACAGTTGGGCAGGTTGAGCTATGGGGAGAACCCAAGGAAAAAATGCAGTCCTGTAGCTGTTTGATTAAGAAGGATAGCTGCATGTTGGGCTAATATTCACCTGAAATGTGACTTGGTTATTCTCCTGGCAGGATGGAAGTGATTGGCTGCTAGACTGACATTGAGGGTCCTCTACCCCAGAGGGCTCAGTCATTGTGTCATAACCTGGGGTTAGGCAGGTCCTAGAACACTAATGAAACCTTTACCAGGTCAAGGGACACTTATGAGACTGGGCCCTATAAAACATACACACTTCCCCACTGAGGGGCGGGGCCTTTCATCTACAAATATGTTTTGTTTATTGACAACTCTAGAATACAAAAGAATCAGCAACATGTTAAAAACAGTCATGAAAATCAATAATATGCAGGAAGCATTTACAAGACTCAGCGCAGTGCCACCTAGGAACCTTGTCAGTGCCAGGCTGTCATACAGGTGGCACTGCCAGGATATCAGGCTGGAAGTGCCAAAGTGCCAGGCTGGCTGTGGCAAGGTGCCCAGGTGACACCAGCATTGCCAGGGTGGCAACCTTCAAAGAGGGAAAGCACCTGGGAGCCTAGGATCCCTTGGGAGACCCCCAGGAGCGCCGTTCAAACTGGTCCCCATTTGGGTTAGATCCCAACGCCTTGGTTAAATCCTGGGAGTGTAAATTAGAGTGAGACTAGCTGTCTCACTCTAATATGTAGATTTGCTAAAAATCGCTCCTGCCCATGGGATTCACATTGCACCATCTTGAAAGACTGCATTAGAACTTTACAGCACGGTGGCGCAGTGGTAGCACTGCAGTCTCACGACCCCGAGGTCCCAGGTTCGATCCCGGCTCTGGGTCACTGTCCGTGTGGAGTTTGCACATTCTCCCCGTGTCTGTGTGGGTTTCGCTCCCACAACCCAAAGATGTGCAGAGTAGGTGGATTGAACACGCTAAATTGCCCCTTAATTGGAAAAATTAATTGGGTACTCTAAATTTATAGGGGCCTCACGGTAGCATGGTGGTTAGCATCAATGCTTCACAGCTCCAGGGTCCCAGGTTCGATTCCCGGCTGGGTCACTGTCTGTGTGGAGTCTGCACGTCCTCCCTGTGTGTGCGTGGGTTTCCTCCGGATGCTCCGGTTTCCTCCCACAGTCCAAAAGATGTGCAGGTTAGGTGGATTGGCCATGCTAAATTGCCCGTAGTGTAAGGTTAATGGGGGGATTGTTGGGTTACGGGTATACGGGTTACGTGGGTTTAAGTAGGGTGATCATTGCTCGGCACAACATCGAGGGCTGAAGGGCCTGTTCTGTGCTGTACTGTTCTATAACTCTATAACTCACAAGGCATGGCCAGACGGGTAGATCTTGGAAGAAGGATTCCCCGCCATCTACCGGTCATGCTCCACTGCACTGCAGGTCGAACCTGGAACCTGCGCACAGTGGCAATGACAGGGTGGCACCCAAGACGTTCCCCTGGCACCCTAGGCAGTGCCAACTGGGCTCCCTGTCAGTGCCATATTGGCACTGCCAGGGTGCCTAGTTAACACTGCCAGTGTGCCCAGATTATAGGGGGAGTGCCAGCGTACTGCCCTGCCTTGCCCCTGACCACCGTGGGTGGTCTGATGGCCTCCAAGAACCCAAGTGGCCATCACGACGAGTCGCCACCTGTGGAGACCAGTACTAATCGGCACCTGGTCGTGGTGTCGCCAGTGCGGCCAGTGAGTCCCAGGTACTGGGTGAATGTGGAATTTGCATATTTAATAGAGCCTAATGGCTCATTTAAATATCAATATCATTATTTGGATCACGCCGGATTACGCCGGGCCCAGCAAGTCGGGTGAGTCACTCGGTGCAGCACCCGCTGCAAAGCCCGATTTGGGCATCTCTCGGAATTCGCCTGTCATACCCGGCTCTGCGGCAGTTGAAATGCGGGTGGCTAAATTGTGCCCACCAACTTTACTAAGTGTACAACCCGGCTTGCCATTGCCATGTAACTGTGCCATACGGCAAGCTGACTGTAGGTTGCCACTTTTCATCAGTTCAATAAAACCTCTCACTGAGAAACACTGAAGAAGCACTGCTCTCCTTATACATGGAACATGGGGGCAACAGTGAAGGTCAAACAGATTTTTGAACCCTGGAAATGATGCAGAGAAGTCACAGCTCAGAAAGGCACACAGGTGTATTCAGCTCTGAAGAAAGAAACTGCCAAAAAAAAAATAGTTCAGGAAAAGGTCTGAGCTACAGAACAAGGACAAAGGAACAGCAAACACAAAAGGGCTAAAGGAAAGTGTGATGAACGGTATTTCCCTTTAATACCTTGCCCCTTTAAGAGGCTTGGAACCCTGGGGGACTCTGCCTCTGGCTACACCCCCAGGAAACAGTATATAGGATAAGGCTCCATGTGGTGAGCACACTTCTCTCGAATGCTGTCCTGTTCTCTGTATATTAAAGCCTTTGATTACCGACCTCGCTCTTGCGTCGTAATTGAGGGTGCCTCAATTTAATATACAGATACATCAAGATGGGCAGCGCTCTAAAACCAGAGAAGCTCAACCTGGACGCCAGGTCGCTGGAAGCCCCGGAAATTTTTAAATATTGGCTCCGGTGTTTCGAGGACTATCTGGACTCCTCAATGACTGATGTCGACAGCACTCACAAGCTGCGTTTACTACATGGCAAGGTGGGCCACCGACTCTCCGCCGTGATCAAAACCGCTATGACCTATGAGGCGGCGGTCAAAATATTGAAGAAACGCTTCATAAAACCTACTAACGAGGTACACACCAGACATTTGCTCTCAACCTGCAGCCAGCATGCCGGGGAAATGCTGGACGAGTTCGTGGAAAGACTCAATGCGCTCGCGAGGAACTGCGACCACAAAGCAGTGACGGCAGAAGAACACAGGAACTTACATATTCGCGACGCCCTTGTGTCTGGTATCAGGCCCTCGTACATCTGGCAGCGGCTCCTAGAAGGCGGGGCAAAGGATCTCCAGGGCACGGTAACGCTCATCTCTTCTCTCGAAACGGCCCACCGTAACCTCCGTACGTAACCTTGCAAACCCCTCTCGATCCCCTCCAGAATCGGCCACGCTACAGGCCTGTGCCATGCGATGATCCACTCACTCCGGGGGTTCCCCATGCTATTTCTGTGGGCAAGGCCAGCACCCACATCAGCGTTGCCCGGCCCGATCCGCGATCTGCAACGACTGCGGGAAGAAGGGGCACTTCGCGAAAGTCTGCCTGGCTGGGCCCAAAGGCCACAAACAAAACCCTCACCAAGCCCAGAAATCAAGCTCCCGGTCTCACAGACCCTGCAACGCGGCCGCGCTGCGGCTGGGCATGCCCACTTACGGCGCGTCATCGACCTCGTGCAAGTCATGGGAGCGGCCATCTTGGCGGCGGCCATCTGCGAAACCCGACATGTTCAAGCGGCGGCGGCGGCCATCTTGTGACTCCGGGTGGCCATTTTGTGAGTGCGACTCTGATGGCCCGCAACTAGGAGCGATCACACTCGATCAATCGCGGCCGAAACACCTGCGAAACTCAATGATGCGGGTGCGAATCAACGGTCACGACACTCCCTGCCTATTGACTCCGGGAGCACGGAGAGCTTTATCCATCCAGACACGGTAAGGCGCTGCTCCCTGCGCACCCACCCCGCCTCCCCAACTATCGCCGTCGCCTCAAGGTCCCATTTGGTTCAAATTACAGGGTATTGTGTCGCTGACCTCGCAATTCAAGGCGCTAAATACTCCCATTTTAAACTTTACATCTTTCCTCAACTCTGCGCCCCCCCTAGCACAACCGTCTCACGGCGCTGAGGTCCCAGGTTCGATCCCGGCTCTGTGTCACTGTCCATGTGGAGTTTGCACATTCTCCCCGTGTCTGCATGGGTTTTGCCCCCACAACCTAAAAATATGCAGAGTAGGTGGATTGGCCACACTAAATTGCCCCTTAATTGGAAAATATAATTGGGTAATCTAAATTTATTTAAAAAAACTGCGCCCCCCTGCTGCTCGGTCTGGACTTTCAGTGCAGCCACCGGTGCCCTGCCCCACTCACGGTATGCAGCCTGGCGACACTCAAAGTTGCGCCACCCCGCCTCTTCGCGAACCTCACTTCCAACTGTAAGCCCGTCGCCACCAAGAGTCGCCGGTACAGTACCCAAGACATGACTTTTATCAAGTCCGAGGTTCAGCGGCTACTAAAAGAAGGGGTCATAGAGGCCAGCAACAGCCCTTGGAGGGCTCAAGTATTGGTAGTCCGCTCCGGGGAAAAGCAACGAATGGTAGTGGATTATAGCCAGACCATAAACCGCTTTACACAACTCGATGCTTACCCACTTCCCCGCATAGCTGAAATGGTCACTCACATCGCCCAGTATCGGGTATTCTCCACGGTTGACCTAAAATCGGCCTATCATCAACTCCCTATCTGCCCAGAGGACTGCCCCTACACGGCGTTTGAAGCAGCGGTCGGCTGTTTCACTTCCTCAGGGTCCCCTTTGGTGTTACAAACGGAGTCTCCGTTTTCCAGAGGGCGATGGATCAAATGGTGGACCAGTATGGCTTACGGGCTACCTTCCCATACTTGGACAACGTCACCATCTACGGCCATGACCAGCAGGACCACGATGCAAACCTGAGAAAGTTCCTCCAGACTGCCCGGGCCCTCAACCTCACCTACAACAAAGAGAAATGCGTGTTCCACACAACCCGGCTAGCCATCCTCGGCTACGTCGTGGAGAACGGGGTCCTAGGCCCGGACCCCGACCGCATGCGTCCCCTTAAGGAACTCCCCCTTTCCCGTAGTCTCAAGGCACTCAAACGGTGCTTGGGGCTTCTCTCCTATTACGCCCAGTGGGTCCCCAGATATGCGGACAAAGCCCTGCCACTCATTAAGACCACGGTTTTTCCCCTGACGGATGAGGCCCAGTCGGCTTTCGACCATATCAAGGCCGGCATCATCAAGGCCGCCATGCACGCGGTGGACGAAGCCATTCCCTTCCAAGTAGAAAGCGATGCATCAGACGTCGCCCTGGCTGCTACCCTCAACCAAGCGGGCAGACCAGTAGCGTTCTTCTCCCGAACCCTCAACACCTCGGAAATACGGCAGTCTGCAGTCGAGAAGGAGACACAAGCCATAGTGGAGGCCGTGCGACACTGGAGGCACTACCTAGCCGGTAGGAGGTTCACCCTCATCACCGACCAACGGTCGGTCCCCTTTATGTTCGATAACGTACAACGGGGCAAAATAAAGAACGACAAAATTCTGAGGTGGAGAATAGAGCTCTCCACCTAAACGTACGATATTAAATATCACCCGGGGAAGCTGAACGAGCCCCCGGATGCCCTGTCTCGCGGCACGTGCGCCAACGCGCAATTGGACCGCCTGAAATCCATCCACGATGACCTCTGCCACCCGGGGGTCACCTGGCTTGCCCACTTCATCAAGTCCCGCAACCTACCCTACTCCACAGGGGAGGTCAAGGCCATGACTAAGGCATGCAAGATCTGTGCGGAATTCAAACCGCAATTCTATCGACCAGACAAGGCCCTCCTAATAAAGGCCTCAGGGCCCTTCGAGCGTCTAAGCGTGGACTTCAAAGGGCCCCTCCTGTCCACCAACCGCAACATCTATTTCCTCACCGTCATCGACGAATTCTCCCGCTTCCCTTTTGCTGTCCCCTGCCCTGATACGACCTCGGCCTCCGTGATCAAGGCACTGCGCAGCATCTTCACACTGTTTGGTTTCCCTGCTTATATCCACAGCGACCGGGGTACATCATTCATGAGCGATGAGCGGCGTCGGTACCTGCTCAGCAAGGGCATAGCCTCGAGCAGAACGACGAGCAATAACCCGCGGGGAAACAGGCAACTGGAGAGGGAGAACGCGACAGTTTGGAAGGCTGTCTTCCTAGCCCTACGGTCAAGGAGTCTCCCTATCACCCTCTGGCAGGAGGTCCTACCCGATGCCCTGAACTCCATTAGGTCGCTTCTCTGTATGGCCACGAACGAGACCCCTCACAATCGTTTGTTTGTCTTCCCCAGGAAGTCCACCTCTGGAGTCTCGCTTCCACTCTGGCTGATGACTCCGGGTCCAGTCCTACTCCGGAGGTACGTGAGGAGCCATAAAACGGATCCAATAGTCGAGAGGGTCCACCTGCTGCATGCAAACCCTCAATATGCCTACGTCGAGCACCCCGACGGCAGGCAGGATACCGTCTCCCTGCGAGACCTGGCACCTGCTGGCTCTCCCACCGACCCCACCGACTCTCCCACCGACCGTGACGTTTTCCCCACCATCCCCCCCTTCTACCGACGCTCCCCGCCCCGCACCGGCCGCCGACTCCGACAGCGCCCCCCATAGCACCCCCTGCCCCCCAGCCGACGCCGGCACCGACCACCCTAATCACCCCTGACACCCCCTCCTCCAAGGCGGGCAAAGGCTCAGTCAACCGTGCTCCCGGATAGACCACCATCGGAACCGACTGCATCCACGGCGCCGCGGCGAAAGTCAGCACGGACGATCAGACCGCCACAAAGACTGAACTTATAATTTAAAACACTTCACCCCCGACGGACTATGTGTTTTTATAAACAGGGGGTGAATGTGATGAACGGTATTTACCTTTAATACCTTGCCCCTTTAAGAGGCTTGGAACCCTGGGGGACTCCGCCTCTGGCTACGCCCCCAGGAAACAGTATATAGGATAAGGCTCCATGTGGCGAGTACACTTCTCTCGAATGCTGTCCTGTTCTCTGTATATTAAAGCCTTTGATTACCGACCTCGCTCTCGCGTCGTAATTGAGAGTGCCTCAGAAAGTATTGGCATACCGAAGTCTGCAAGTAAATACTGGGCGAGTGAACATGTTAACCTTTGGAAATTTCCAAATCCCATCTCCAGTTGGAAAAGAATGCTGATTTCTGGCAGTTTCTTCCACTTACAATGGCAAAACTATGAGCGTGCAACACAATTAATTAACAAGCCTGAACTGATAAGAGTAACCACACTCGGGACACTGCTAGCGAGGGACTGATCCAAAGTGCATACCATGCTAAATCTAACAGACGAACAAAGAAAAAAGATGACCGAGATTTCAGAGCTTGCAGAAGAGTATGAATTCGGACAGGTAAAAGATGACCTGATTAAAAATAGATTAGTCTTCAGCATACAAGGAGCTTCGGTGAGGGCAAGTATATTGAAAGATGAGATATGTATGCTAAAGAAAGCGATGGACATGTTTTGAACTGCAGAAGTTGTGAAACGTCAGCTGGAGCAGATGTATAGCAGAGCAGACCATGAGATATATTACGCTGAAACATATTCCTGGTCGAAAGAGTGGAGCAATTGCAGACACAGGACAGGATGCAAATACTGCAGAGTTCAGTAGAAAAGAACGAGTGCCCAAGATGGGAAAAGCAGAGTTTCAATTGCAAGAAACAGAAACATTTCATACTCAAGTGTTTGATGAGAAGAAGGTAAAACAAGCCAATGCAGGTGAGAACTGGCGAGCTATCAGCAGCAGAGTCTGATGAAGCACTATATACCACTCAACAAGTAAATGGACAAATGTTTGTGATGTTACATTGATGAATTCAGAAGGGAAGTATCAAGCGAACAAGAATTGTCAGATAGACACTGACCTGGCATGCAAAGTAATGACCTTCACAGACCCATGCAAAGTTGTTCAACATTGTGATCTCATAAATAAACCCTCAAAAGTAAGATTGATAACATGATAATCATACTGAGAAGACAAATTCTCCTGGCAGCTGACTGCAATGGCAAGAAGGAAAATTTAGATTTCCAGATCATAGATGGGACGCATTAGCCACTCACCTCAGCTGGAGCAAGCCTACAGCTTGGGCTGATAACCTTGAATGTGGCAACAGAGAAAGGGCAACAAAATACCTCAGAGATGGGCAGCAAAAGACCCCAGGCAGACGGAAATGAAAGAAAGGGAGACTGAAGACCCAAGAAATAAGTAGACAATATTTAAGTAAACAACCAACCATGTCAGCACAAGAAAATTTAGTAACCAGAGGCAGAAGAAGCACTTTTACAGGAAAATCAGAGCTAAAGTGGAAGATTTGAAGAAAGATTCCACCTTATGTCCTTGAAACTGCACGATAAACTGAAATCTTCAATGAACCAAACTGTAAGAGACTTGAACCAGCATACCGTGGTTAGCACTGTTGCTTCACAGCACCAGGCTCCCAGGTTTGATTCCCAGCTTGGGTCACTGTCTGTTCGGATTCTGCACATTCTCCCCATGTCTCCCCACCTCCGGGTGCTCCGGTTTCCTCCCACAAGTCCCGAAAGACATGCTGTTAGGTAATTTTGACATTCTGAATTCTCCCTCTGTGTATCCGAACAGGCGCCGGAATGTGGCAACTTGGGGCTTTTCACAGTAACTTCATTGCAATGTTAATGTAAGCCTACTTATGACAATAAAGATTATTATTATAAAATTACAGCAACAACACAAAGGTATCAGGAGGAAATGATGACCCTCAACTTCACAGTTGGCAATTCAAAGTGGGAGTTGAAAAACGCAACCAGACGTACAGCCAGGCCAAACGACAGGTGGAAAAGGTACGCAAAGAATTTGCAACATTGAAAGACTCAGTGAAGAATCAATATGCAGCCATGTACAAATATGAGGAACCAGTCAGGGTACAAGCCCTCCAAGATCTCATCAGGAGTCAAAGTAAATTTGGGGCATGTGTCGATTGTATGTGTTTGAAATGGACGACTAATGATGCCGATACAACTGCATGGTTGAGCTGGTAAAGCTGTTCCAACATGCAATTGAAGAGCAGAGGTTTCATCAGTTGTACTGAGTACAGTACAGAGCTACCATGAAACCCAGAAGTCCACAAGCCCTCCACAACCACAATGGAACTGCAACAGTCACCAAGGCGGCAAGATCCATGGGAGCAACTCTCTCTGGTCAAGGAACATCAACTAGGCAAGCAGTCAATGTCAGTATGCATGTTCTCTATTCAGAGACCTGCACGGTTTAAAGAATCTGTGTGCAATGCATGTGCAGTAACTGACTATTAGAACAAATAATTGTTAATGCATGAGAACAACGCATGTGTAGTGGGCGATTCACAGTCACACAGGATCATGCATGCAAATATGTCCTTTGTTCATTAGGAAAAAGGGAATGTTTGTCAATTTCATTTGTTATGAAAAGGGGGAAGTTTGGATTTTGTAAGTGAAATTATTGCTGAAAGTACTACCGAGCTTGCCATGATAATGCGACTCTGCTGTGAGGCAAGCTGACTGGCGGCTACCATTTCTCATCAATGCAATAAAGCCTCTCACTGAGGTACACTGACAAAGTATTGCTGTTTTTAAACCTGAAGCACTGGCAGCACCACCACTGCGCCGGTCCGGCACTGCCAGAATGCTAGTTAGAACATAGAACATAGAACAGTACAGCACAGAACAGGCCCTTCGGCCCTCGATGTTGTGCCGAGCAATGATCACCCTACTCAAACTCACGTATCCACCCTATACCCGTAACCCAACAACACCCCCCCCCCCCCCTTAACCTTACTTTTTAGGACACTACGGGCAATTTAGCATGGCCAATCCACCTAACCCGCACATCTTTGGACTGTGGGAGGAAACCGGAGCACCCGGAGGAAACCCACGCACACACGGGGAGGACGTGCAGACTCTGCACAGACAGTGACCCAGCCGGGAATCGAACCTGGGCCCTGGAGCTGTGAAGCATTTATGCTAACCACCATGCTACCGTGCTGCCCACTGCTGGCCAATCTGATTTGCCGGCAGTTCTCGAGAGTGTGGTTTCCTCCCAGTGAAAGCTCCATTGTCACTCAGTTTAGCCCATCCCTAGAGTGCTTACGCTTCAAGGTGGACTTCTATCAAGTGCATCAGCAGTTGGTTGACTCTCTTGCCTGCGGGGGTGAGCACTCCACAACTCTTCCCTCTCCACCACCCCCCCCCCCCCCCCCCCCCCCCCCCCCCAAATCTAGCCCCTTTGTCTGCTATATATAAATGGATTTTATATTATTTACGTGATTTGAGGCTTGGGGAAATTGCAATTGTGGTGAGAGTATGATTTGCAGATGGCAAGACAAGGAGAAGAAGATAAGGTAAAGTGATTGTCAGGCAAAAAGGGAATCGGAGATGTAACTATTGTGTGCTGTGAGCTTAGAGCTGTGAGGAGAATACATTTCATGACAGTGGTAAGATTTTTCTTTAACAACTTTAATGAGGTGGAGATGCCAGCGTTGGACTGGGGTGAGCACAGTAAGAAGTCTTACAACACCAGGTTAAAGTCCAGCAGGTTTGTTTCGAATCACTAGCTTTCAGAGCACAGCTCCTTCCTCAGGTGGACTTTAATCAGGTTATTAGACATGTTAAATACTCTTTTGTGTAAAATTAAAATGGTAGAATAATCACAGTTCTTTAAAAATAAGGAATAGGATCAACTGGGAAAGTATAAGGCTATTTAAGACTTAAGAACTGTACAGATTTTACAGGACATAACTGAAATTGTCTTCTTGAAAATTGAAGTTAAATACTTCCGAATTCTTATTTTGCAGTGCAGGACTTGAGCATTGCTGAAAAGAGACATTTACTTTGCTGAATCCTTTGTCAATGGAAGGGAAATTAACAAATTCATACTGTATGAGAAGAGAGTGCTGACTCCTTGGCAAGTGCACTCTGACTCTCAGTAGGTGACTAACTCGCCTCTTGATTCCCCAAAGCCTACCCATTAGCTACAAGGCTCAATTCAAGAGTGTGATGGAGTGCTCTCCAATTCTCTTGATCAGTCAGGCTCAAGAATACTCAAGGAGCTTGACAACATCCAGGGCAAAGTAACCCAATTGATTGGCACCCCAGCCACCACAATGAACATTCACTCCTTCCACCATCGACGCACTGTGGCAGCAGTGTGTGCCATCTATAAGAAGCACTACAGGACCTCACTAAGGCTCCTGAAACAGTACCTTCCAAACCCATGACCATTGCCATCTAGAAGGACAAGACTGACACACCTATTGTAATACTACCACCGGGGAAGTTCTTCAAGCCAACTCTCCATCCTGACTTGGAAATATATCCCTGTTCCTTCACTGTCACTGTGTGGAAAGCCTGTATCTCCCTCCCTAACAGCACTGTGAGTGACCTACACCACATGGACTACAGCATTTCAAGAAGGCAGATCACCACTACCTTCTCAATGGCTATTAGAGATGGGTAATAAATTCTGGCCCAGCCAGCAACGCCCACAGCCCAAGAATGATTTTAAAAGATATTCTTGACTGAGACTCCAGACATCTATCATTTTTTTTCAACTAGCTGCCACTCAGGGAAAACATTGCTGTGATTGACAGAACTGACTCTCTGATCTATGCTGTCAATTGCACACTGTTTATTTACGGCTTGTGGTTCATGTTATTGATGCTGAAGGGTCAGGATGATTGACATTTGTATTGGGCTAGAGTGATTATTTTCAACACAGTTGAAAGTAGTGTATAAATTCATTTTTACAGGCTTTTTTTAACACGTCCAAGTGTCACTGGAAGGTTCATTTGTTTAATACAGTCTATGATCAGTAAATAGATATACAGGTTCCATAGCCTGGCACAGAAACATAGAAAATAGGAGCAGGCGGAAGCCATTCAGCCCTCGAGCCTGTCCCACCATTCATTATGATCATGGCTGATCATCCACCTCAATAGTCTAATCCCACTTTCCCCCCATAACCATTTATCCCCTTCACCTCAAGAGCTATATCTAACAGCTTCATGAAAATAGGCAATGTTTTGGCCTCAACTACTTCCTGTGGTAACAAATTCCACAGGCTCACCACTCTCTGAGTGAAGAGCTTTCTCCTAATCTCTGTACTAAATGGTCTACCCATGAAGGTAGCCATGAGGGGCCATCGGAGAGGAGTGCTGATTGCCAAAGCTTGGTGTATAGGCATGAGGGGCAATGATAGGGCTGTGGAGAGCAAATACTGGCATTGAGAGCCTGAGAAGTCAATGGGCCGTGAGTGAGGCATTGGGCAGCATTGGGGATGTGAAAAGCCACAGGAATGGGTGAGGTGCATGAGGTGCCATGGGTAAAGCAAGAGGAGTGTGTCATTGTGAGAGGGTGTAAGAGGTGAGGGCTGGAGGGCCTTTTTTATTTTAACTGGGACAAAATCTCACAGCATGGGGGCAAACCTTTAAAATAACCTCTTGCCCAGGTTGGCTGGCCTCATTCCAACCTATACCCGCCTCTTGGAAATAAAGCTCCTCTCAAAGCGGAAACACTCTCCCGAGGCGGGTGGGCTGAATTAAGAATTTGCACAAATCCCTGTACCTACCTAAGTACTATAGATCCAAAGTGATAGGAATATATTGACGAGAGAGAGAGAAAGCAGGTCTTGTCTTACATGGTGACAATTGAACAATAAGTCTGTAGGAAAACAAATTGAAGTAATGTGAAACATAATAGCAAAGGGGATGGAAAATTGTAGAAGAGAAGAGAAGCCAGAGCATGAGGATATCCTGTTCAGACTATTTGCAAAGGCGATGCAGTATTCAAGTTAAAGGTAAAATGTACCACATGAAACTAATAGAGGTATGGCGAGGGAGCAAGTGATCTCTGTGGACCCAGTAAACACCTTTTCCCTGTACCTGGCACAGAAAATGAACCTTACAATTTAATTAACTCCTTTTCCACGTTGCTATGCCACCAGGTATCTTCCATTGAACAGGAAACTGCAAAAGGGGTGACGGTGGAAGAAACACAATGCAGTCTTGAGAAAAACAATTGTATTGTGAGATACCGAGAGCCAGACTGCAGTATATCCTCTGATGCCTTATTAAAAATTTTGCATAAGGTAGTATGAGAAATCAAGTTTTGTGGGGAAAATTGGGATGGTGTTGAATTTTGGACCCTTTTCCTCCTGAGTTGTTTAAAAGGTTTGCAAGTTCAATTCAATGTGCAGTTTTTTTTTCAAGAGACCACAGGTCAACAACTGGGGTGGCACAGTGATTAAAGAACAAATAACAAAGAAAAGTATATCACAGGAACAGGCTCTTTGCCCCTCCAAGCCTTTGCCTACCATGCTGCCCATCTAACCATGAACACTTCCGGGGTCCGTATCCCTCTATTCATGTATTTGTGAAGACGCCCCTGAAAAGTCACTATCGTACTTGCTTCCATCACCTCCTCAGGCAGCGAGCTGCAGGCACCTACTACCCTCTGTGCAAAAATCCTTCCTTGCACATATCCTCTAAACTTTGCCTTTCACACCTTAAACCTATGCCCCCTTGTAATTGACTTTTCCACCCTGGAAAAACATTTCTGACGAGCCACTATGTCCATGCCCCTCATAATTATGTAGTCTTCTATCATGTCACCCCTCAACTTCTGTGTTTCAGTGAGAAAAACCTGAGTTTATCTAACTTCTCCTCATTGCTAATGCCCTCCATATCAGGCAACATCCTGGTAAACCTATATTCCTAGTGTGGCAGAACTAAGGTTCCATACAGCTGCAGCATGACTTACCAATTTTTATACTCAATACCCCAGCCGATGAAGGCAAGCATGCCATATGCCTTCTTGACTACATTCTCCACCTACGCTGTCACTTTCAGTGACCTATGGACCTGTACACCCAGCTCCTTCTGCCTAGCAATACTCTCAAGGGTTCTGCCATTTACTGTGTATTTCCCACCTGTATTATACCTTCCAAAATGCATTACCTCACATTTGTCCAGATTAAACTCCATCTGTCACCTCTCTGCCCAAGTCACCAACCGATCTATATTCTGCTGTATCCTATTACAATTTCCTCCAAATCATTTATATATACTACAAACAGCAAAGGTGCCAGCACTGATCCCTGCTGAACACCACTAGGCGCAGCCCTCCATTCAGAAAATCATTCTTCCACTGCTGCCCTCTGTCTTTTATGAGTGAGCCAGTTCTGTATCCATCTTGCCAGCTCACCTCTGATCCCGTGTGTCTTCTCCTTTTGTACCAGTCTACCATGAGGGACCTTGTCAAAGGCCTAACTGAAGTCCATGTAGACACAATCCACTGCCCGACCTTAATCAATCATCTTTGTCACTTCCTTGAAAAAGTTGATCAAGTTAGTTAAACACGACCTCCCCCTCACAAAATAATGTTGCCTCTCACTAATACATCCACTTGTTTCCAAATGGGAGTAAATCCTGTCTCGAAGAATCCTCTCCAATAATTTCAATACCACTGACCTAAGGCCTGCAATTCCCTGGTTTATCCTTGCTACCCTTCTTAAACAAATAAACAGCATTAGCTATTCTCCAGTCCTCTGGGACCTCAACTGTAGCTAGTGAGGATACAAAGATTTCTGTCAAGGCCCCAGCAATTTCCTCTCTTGCCTCTCTCAGTATTCTGGGGTAGATCCCATCAGGTCCTGGGGACTTATCTACCTTAATGTTTTTCAAGATGTCCAGCGCCTCCTCCTTATTGATCTCAATGTGACCCAGACTATCTCCACACAGCATTTCTAAAGCATTTGCTGTGCTCAGACTAAATGTGTAAAAGAAAGTTTTCATAGAATAGTAAAGATTTCAGCACAGGAGGATGCCGTTTCTCTTGCTTTCTCTTGTTGACCAATTTTCTCCAAATCCTTTTCATATTTCCCCTTTTCAAACACATGTCCCATTCACTTTTAAATGATGTTATACTCTCCACCTCAATAGCTGCTTGGGGCGTCGGTCTTCATCCTTTGACAGTCATCAGTGCAAAAACAATCCTTTTCCCTTCCTCCTTGTTCCTTCTAGATAGAATTATTGTTCTGTGTCCTCTTGCTCCCCATTTCCCCACCAGTGGAAAGAAAACTATAGTAAGATCCCCTGGTTTCATGTACTCCTTTACTGACTCCTCCTCCCTCAGTGACACGCCCACTCATCATGCTTCTGTCGATGTTTCTAGCTCTGGAGGAAAGGGTGCCATACACAATGCACACCGTTTCATTGTATTTATCCCTCTTCCCTGATTTTGTTTTGACTTCCATTTCCCAGTCCATCTCTCAACCCCAAGCTCCCATCTCCCCACCCCAAGATTTCCTCTTTCTCCTCACCTGAGCCCCAATCTTCTGATGCACAGAGCACTCCCGTGCTCTCCCACACCTGAGTCTAATCTCCGAAATCCCTAATTTCCAATGCCATTCCCTCACGCCCCATTCATGATTCCATTCCAGGCTCCCCAAGCTTCCATCCCCTGGCTTCCATTTCCAGTATTCCTCTCTTTCCAAGCCCTAATTTCCAGTATTTGTCTCCCATCCAACAACCCCATTTCCCATCTCCCTATCTCCCCAAATACCTCTTCTTCCTCTCTAACAAACCCCTGGTTAGCACTGCTGCCTCACAATATTCGGGACATGAGTTCATTTCTAGCCTTGGGTGACCGTTTGTGTGGAGTTTGCAATTTCTCCCCATTTCTGTGTTGGTTTTATTCGGGTGCTCCAGTTTCCTCGCACCATCCAAAGATATACAGGTTAAGTGGATTGTCCATGCTAAATTGCCACTTAGTGTCCAAATATGTGCAGTTTTGGTGGAGTTACAGGGATAGGGTGGGGGAGTAGGCCTGGGTGGGTGCTCTATCAGAGGGTTGGTGCTGATTCGATGGGCCGAATGGCCTCCTTCTGCACTGTAAGAATTCTATTCTATGTCCAGCAGGAACACTTCATGATGAAAAAGTTACTTTATTTATCAGAGTTAAAACAAAACTGTTGTTCCCAGGCTATATACTTTTGTTTATTAGTTGAAAATACCCGTCTTGGGAGAAATAGTCTTTCAACATTTTATTATCTTTGAACTCAGAGACAGATAGGGGTTGTGCATCCTGATAATCAGGCTGCAAATGAAAGCATTTTCCCTCACTCTTCTTTGTGATACATGCAGTCCAGAGTGAGTTAACCTTCTGTAGGAAACTTCTCATCAGAATAACTCATCTGTATTTTTGAATGTCTGCAAACCTGTGACAAGCGAGAGTTATCAATGTGTTTCACCAACGATCTATCCAAAAGGATTTACAGATACAAGATGGCCAGAATTCTGTCAGACCAACAGCATTGAGACCTTTTCAAGCTTTATCTTTTTTTTACAAATGTTCCCACACTCCAGCCTCTGCAGACCATGTTTGGTTTGTGTTGTTTTGTGTTTGTTCAATGTCCTGTTCTGTGTTTGCATGTGAGTGTATGGGTGTTGGGATATCTTGTTTTACAAAAGGGGAAAAGTGTTACAGTTCCAAATTCGTAATTGTATATTAACCAGTTTAGCAACTTGTTTCAGAAAATAAGTCTGTTTTATAATAAATTACTTATTTTGTGTTTATTGCAGGAAGGCTGGTTAAAGTATTTTTATGTTGGGCATAGCAGCAGCAAAGGTAAAGAATTGACCATCTAGTGAGTGAATAAAACAGTAACATCTGCGGGTTTGGACCTGTGGAGAAGTGGGGATAACATTAACTGAGCACTCCTCTCACCCTGATTGCAACAGAAGCACTTTCCAATCCACAAACATAACTTCCTGCAATACTTTTATATCAGCATTTGGAATGGAAATGTTCTACATTATCATTTCTAATTAGATGAAATTTGGTTATAAGTTGTGTCTTAAAACGCTTTCTTTGGGGGAAAAAAAAATCAGCTAGTATTTATCATAGTAACTGAAACTATTGTGTACTTTAAATAAGAATGCGTTTTTCATAACATGGTAAAATGCATCCATCGGATTGTTTTCCTTGCATCAGCATCCTCAAAGCCCAGGGGTATAATCAATATATTTATCCAGCGTCGTGAGATGGAAAAACTGAAGGTAGATCCTGATGTCTCTCTTTATGAAGCTTTCACAATGACAAAAAAACACATCAATAGAATTTAAGCCATCCAAATGACGAAATGCCTCTCTCTCAATCATTAAAACAATCTCTCTGGTTGTTCTTCATAATTATTTGAAGAACTAAAAAAAACAAATTCTAAAAGCTGTGGCGATAGACGTTATATTGAATTTTCTTTAAATGCTCGATTCTGGATGACTCTGTCAAATCTAGCACTGGCTACACTATGGCTGACCCTCAGATCCCCTCGGGGGAACAGGTCACCCCGTCTGGTCTCGACCGCATCTGACAATCTAGCCAGGTCTGAATCATTGAATCGTGGGGCTGATCTCCACAGCGTCAAAGCATTGACAAAGAGTCACCCCCCCCCCCCCCCCCCCCCCCCCATATTCAGCCTTCTCCCCACCCCCATACCCGCGATGACCTGTCACAAGTGAGTTGTTAATGCCATGAAGACTGACCCATACCTCCAACTGTCGATTCTCCTGCAGAATCTCCATCTGACGGTGCCGGCCCATCAGGGTTGTGCCCCCGCCACCCTCCTTGCCTCCCCTGAGTGGTTAGGCTTCTGTGGTAAATTGTGGACACTGCTGATGCACATCAGGGGAAGGAATTCCCAGTCGGAGGTCTGCTGGATACCAGGACCCAGCTGGGGTGTCATGGTGGGGGATGTGCCGCAGGCAAATGGGCCAGGCCCTCTGCCCCCAGGGCTCCCAGAGGACACCTGCCAGGAGCATCAAAGGCCATGGGATGCAGGAGGCACAGGCTGACTCCACCACTGATGTGCATCCTGAGGAAAAACCTTGATGCAGCAAAGGCAAAGCAGGTCAAGGATTACTGAGAGGGCACAGGGGGACGGGGGAGAGGTTGGGAGGGTGGAAAGGTGGGCGGGACAGGAGGGGACACACATATGTATAGTAGTAAAAGACGTTGGACCCGGGAAATATGACGCCTCTGGCACCTTGTTTCCCAATGCGGGCTGGCCACCAATCCCCTTCGCCAGCCCGTCCCGGGCATGGAGGTCCTGGAATTCGCATCCCCACGTGCCCTTCCACCTACCCAGGCGCACCGTGTACGATGATGGATATGGGCGAGCACTCATCAGACAAACATGAGTCAGAATATGGCACAGATTGCGGAGTGCCATCGCTCTGCTCTGAGCGGGTTATCATAACCACCCCCCTGCCTCCGACAGTGACTCACTGAGAGTGACAACACAGTCCCATGACCCTGGAGTAATGCTACACAGACTCTGGGAGGGTCGAACAGGGTGGGGTGGGGGAAAGGGGAAAGGAAAGGGGCGGAGGGGAGGAGATGGGGGGGGGAAGTGGGTAGGAGGAAGAGGGAGGGAGAGGGGAAAGGGAGAGGGAGAGGGAGGGGCAAGGGCAATGGTGGGTCAAGGGGAGGTGGTGCAATGACAGACGAGGCCATGTCCTATGTGAAGTGGGTGAGGATTAGGGCCTCCCTGGCCCTCCAAACTCTTGCCATTGCTACTGTCCTTCATCCTCCAGCTGGTCCTGCAGGTCCTCCCCGGGTTTGTCCTCCAGACCCTCTTGGTCGGGAGCCTCCTCATCCTCCTTATCAGAGGTTCCTCCATCTCCATCTCCAGCACAGCGCCCCGCTGCTGTACCAGGTTTTGGAGGGCACAGTAGACCACCACAAAGCAGGTGACCCTCCGGGGTGTGTACTGTAATGCACTACCAGAGCGCTTAGAGCACTGGAGTTGCATTTTCAGCGGGCTAATGGTAGCACTCAATGGTAGCCCGATGGCCGCAAGAACCTCGTTGTGTCCACTGTCTATATCAGCCTCTGGCCTCCACACTGCTGTCATTAGCCAGGTCCTCAGCAGGTACCACTTATCACCAATATCCAACCGGGGGCATACATCCTGTGGCAGTCTGACATTCCCAGACTCTCCGAGGGCCAACCCAGGATGGCTGGTTGGAGCTTGGTGATAAGTGGTACCTGCTGAGGACCTGGCTAATGATGACACCAGTGCACACCCCCGGGTAGTGTGCACACATACATGGTCTTCAGGTGGTGGTCATTGTTCAGTGAGTGGAACCACTTCCTGTTGATGGAGGGCACTCCCTGATGGCCCAATGCATCCTGGATGCCCCTGGACCTGGGCATCCCGGAGATGGCAGAGGCTCCTGCTGCCCGGGCATCTTGTTGGGCATGGTCCATGTCAAAGCTTATATAGTTTGCTGTCCAGGCACACATGGCATTTGTGACCTCATGGAAGCACTCGTGGGCTGTAGCTTGTGAGATGCCACACAAGTCCCCACTCAAACCATGGAGTGATCCTGAGGCATAAATGTTCAGGGCTGAGGTGACCTTTTCAGCCACTAGGCATGGGTATCCGCCTCCCCTATGTGATGCCAAGTCTGCAAGGACATGGCACAGATGCTGCTCCATCCCCTTCATGAGACAGAGCCTCGTGCAGCACACGCTGTCTGCCATCTGTTCGAAAGATTGGCGACAACTGTACACCTGAGCCTCTTCCGACGCTGCTGCCACCGCCTTCTCTGGCCACCTGGCTGACCAGCAGCACCGTGAGGGCAGCCTCTGCGGAGTCCAAGATATCATCCATCACGTATGATGCCTGCAAGGAATTCAAGAGGATATTAGACTGGCGACCAGCGGTAATTTCCACCCAGGGACCTTCCTTTCCCCCCCCGTCCCCCCACATCCCCTGCCATCTGTCACGCCTAGCTCATGCACCCTAGACACAGTGGGGGCCCTTAGTTACTGGACCTCACCTCCTGTATCCTCGGCACCTGCACATATCATTACCTGGACCGGGTGCTTGTCTTCTCAGCAGTGCACAGATCCACCCTCTGGTTGTAGAGATGTCCCAATGCTGGGGCCCAGCCCCTAGGTGCTCAGAGTGTTGGCTACTGCGTGTGAGTTGTTGCCCCCCCTCAGTGTTCAGACACAATCTCCAGGCATCACGGTCTGATTGGGACGCGAGGCAATAACCCCACATTGGTTTCTTGCCACGCCATGGCGGGATCCTGATTTCGCCAATGGGAGTTGGCCGGTTCGATCGCAAACGATTGCCGCCCAGCACGGTTCTCAATTTTGCCTCTCCCACGGTCTAACGGCCTCATCGTGCTCTCGCTCAAGCGCAACGCGCCCATTAAATCCCTGCCCAATGTCCTAATAATAGGGCAACAATATTACTGAACTTTCACAATGTTTAGGAACACAACATTAAATAAGCATTTAAAACGCCGTAGGATTCAGGGCTATAGACCAAGTGCTGGAATATTGAATTAGAATGGAATGGTGCTTGATGGCCGGGGCAGACACAATGCACTGAAGGGTCTCTTGGTGAAATGAAATGAAAAATGAAAATCGCTTATTGTCACAAGTAGGCTTCAAATTAAGTTACTGTGAATAGCCCCTAGTCGCCATATTCTGGAGCCTGTTCGGGGAGGCTGGTACGGGAATTGAACCATGCTGCTGGCCTGCCCTGGTCTGCTTTCAAAGCCAGCGATTTAGCCATGTGCTAAACCAGCCTGTGCTGTAAAACTCTAGGGCTCTGACTCTACGGCTCTTCCCGTACCAGCCTCCCCGGACAGGCGCCGGAATGTGGCGACTAGGGGCTTTTCACAGTAACTTCATTGAAGCCTACTCGTGACAATAAGCAATTTTCATTTCATTTTCATTCATGACCCCACTGATTCCCCACCGACCCCCCAACCTCTCCAGCTGACCACCTCCCACTTCTCCAACTACCCTTCTGACTCCCACCCCCATAATTATCCCCCAGCTCCAACAATGCTCCAACTAACTAACTCCTCACCCCCACCTAACCTTTCCACCCCCCAACTACCTCCCATATCCAGACTATCTTCTGCACTCCTGACAGCCCTTCGAAACCCCTGTCTACCCACCAACCCTGTAAACGCTCCCCATCCCGACTATCGTCCTGATCCCAGACAGCCCTCCTGACACCCTCGACTACACCCTCACTACTGACTACTCCTCTAGCTCCCTGACTACTCTTCTACTGTCTGACTAACACCCCACCCACCGACTCTTATTTCCTGATCCCCTCCCACCTCCAACCACCATCACGAACCCCCGAGCACCAGACCTCTGCCTGACCCCCTCGATCACTCACCCCCTTCCCCTGACCACCCAACCCTTCCACCACAGACAACCTAACCCTGATAGTCCCCCACACATTCCGACCCACCTTAACTGCTCACCAACCAAATTAAAAACTTGCCTTCTCCCTGACTTCTGAGGGTGGCTGCGACCCATAAACGTTCCTGGTTTAGGACAGTTAGTGCTGCTAAAAATGTACAGCTCCAGAATGAGTGAAGTGCAAAAGAGCAGAGTGGCTCAATGGAATTCCTCGCTGCATAAATTTCAGAAAGAGTGCAAAGCTGAGTCTCTGCGAGGCAAAGTACTTTATCTAATTCTAATTCGAGACATTTTTTAACTAAAAGAATTTAATTTTGAAAGCAACAGGGAAGTATTTAATGACCCCATTATCATTTTAATTTCGTTGACAGAAAATGTAAATATTATAGATACTAATGCTTGTGAACCCAAGTGAGGGAGGCAGAGAAAGAGAAAACGAGAGTAATGGAACGGAGAAACGCAAAGGCAGATGAAGGTGCAGAATATTTCTCCAAACTATTTTGAGTTTTTTTCAAAAAAAATCCATGAAGATGAACAAAACCTCCAATAATTTCACATTTTGCTCATAATTCAGAGAGAGAAGGAGATATAGGATTAGGGACACAAAGATACACAGCTGAAGGAAGATACAGGCACTGAGGTACACTTCCAAGAACTAATAACATAACACCAAATGCCATGTTTAAAGTGGCATCTTTGAATGTTACAAACCACACTGCAAATGTTATGCTCTGTGCCTCTCGACAAAGCTGAAAATTGCCAGAGATATAGTGATGTTAAATATATTACAACACACGCACATTTGATATGGATCTAAAATGTTAAAGTGTCAATTTCAAATCAGCATCATAAAAATGGCAACTCAACATAAAAATGGCGGCTAAATTGAATTATTGCCAATATGTACAGAGTAAACAAGATGGCCTTCAAACTTCATAAATTGGGAAACAGCCATATTCGCCACCTGCTCGTCCAGACTTTGAGAATTATGAACCAAGGTTACACTTCGATAAGGACAATGCTTTTCACAAAAACAATGAACAATGCATAATCGCAACCTGTTTGTAATTCAGCTGAAATTTCTATTCAAAAGGCACATGGTTGAGGACACATTTTTGGTCAGCAGGGAGCGATCTTTACAATTATAGGCTGGGTGGGAACTTGGAACTGAGTCAGAGGCAGTTCAAAATCTAATATAATCACATTGGATTGTGAGAATAATTGTCTTTAATTATTATTTATTTGACTATCAATAACATTGCTGACTACTGTGGATTCAAGAAATGCATGTATTTTTCAACCTTGTGGATATGTTATGATTAGCTTTAGTTGTCATCAAAAATCCTTATGTACACACTCTAATCTAATTAGCTTCAATAAAAGTAAGATATTAATGGAGCTGACAAGGGTTTGTAATATAGCCACCTGGGGTGGCCACGTCCCGATTACAAAATGGACACTTTGCAAAGAATGAAGGGAAAAATGTACAATACTGAGAAAGCGAGCAGGCGCAAGGTTTGTCTGTTGATTGTTGTAGCTCCCAGACAAGACCGATACTGCAAAGCCATTACCATACTAATGAGCCATCTCCAGGGACAAAAGGGAAACATTTAGGTGAACGATACTAAAGCAGACACCCATGGCGCCAGAGGAGGCTAGAACAAAGCAGGCCCAATGATCAGGATATGATCAAATTAATTGGGATCAAGTTCAAGGACCGCCCGAAAGCACGGGAAGCCCCCTTTGGGTATAAGAAGAAGCCCCCAAGAGAGAATCGTTCTTCTTGGCCTTGGCTCTCAGTGACGAGAGGCCTGCCTAGCAGCTGCACCAGAACAAGTAAGTCCAAAGTCAACGCACGCTACGAGATAGACGCTCCTAGCTACTATTCCGAACCAGCTCGACCCTAGCAGCCTCAGAACCGGACAACGGCCATTGTTCCTCTGACTGAGTGGGAGCCTGAAGCTAAGTATAGGCTTTAGTAGTAGTGATAGTTTAGTTGGTAGAGTTTGTGCATGAGTATAATTGACTGTGTGTAAATAAATGTGCATTGATTTCGAACTTACTACCTGGTGTATCAAGTCTTTGATCAGTATTCAGTTTTGAACCTTGTGGCGGTATCGAAAGATACCTGGCGACTCTTGAGCAAACATAATTAGAATTAAGGACGGTGACCATATTAGCTGCCATAAACAGAGCCAATTAAAGAGAGAACACAACGAGCAACAGTAAACTCAAATCTACATTAACTTGAAGACCCACATATTCACACAACTTTAGGGATCTAAGTTAGACTGCTATGGCCTGATATTGGTAAACTTTCAAAGAAGTTTGTTCTGCTAAGATATATCTCGATGTATGTTCCATCCCAAGATAAATTCATTAATGTAGAGACCCATGGGTGAGAGGACATTTTATTTGAGGTTCCAGTCTAAGACCATGTTCCTTTTGTCATGAAAATGTCACTTTACAAAATGTTTGTCTTCTCAAGTGGCTGCAGTGATATCATTGTGTGGGTAGAGCTGGGATCTGGCTCTGCTTTTTACTTTCACTTTTAGCTGCAAGCTGTTTTTGGCTCTGAGTTGTACTTTCGGTTTTCCGTTGGGGAGATGCATCCAAACCAAGAAGGTGTATTTTGGCATCTCTCTCTGCATGCTAAAGAATGTCTCCAGATCACTTGATAATTTCAAAGTAATACCTGTTTCTGTAAGGAATGCAAAACTACTGTTTTTGTCTGAAAAAAGGGTGTTTGGCTCAGTTGTTAGTAAAGTTACCAAGGGTTATCATACAGTACTGTATCTTTAGTGGGGTATCAGTGTTGGTAGTTGATAAGATGTTTACTGTGTGTTTATAAAATGTTAACTGGATTCATAGAATAAACATTTATTTGTTTAAAAATACTTAAGATCTCTGTTGCATAATACCTGTAAAGTGGGCCCTTGTGCTCCTCATAACCAAAATCTATTCAAAGTTGTAGGTCAGATGAACTCCATGATATACTTTGGTGTTCTCTAAACCTTGGTCCATAATACTTTGCTGCTTCAAAATTTATTTATGTTGAGATTATAAACTAGCAACATTGTTGAGGGATCACCTTGAAAGGGTGGGGTGGGTATGAGTAAAGACAATAGAACCTTAGGAGTGAGGCAAACCTCATCCTACTTGGTGATTCGGACAAACCTCAGTTTTGTTCTGCATTGCCCTGTCAAGTCATTGGTGTAAACGGCAAACCATAGACTCTTCACAACAATGCCAAATCATAGCAGCTCCATCAGAGTGCTGCCAAGCTTCAGAGCTCCCACCTTTTTTTGCCAGACTTCAGGAACAGCCTATAGGATACTAAACCCCGCTAAATACCCAGTATCTACCTCCTACCATTCTTGTCTTACAAGTTGAATCATATTCTCAATATTAAAGCCAGCAAGAAATAAAACTTAAATACATTGGTCATGAAATTTGCAATAAAAACACTGCCTAATGGCCTAGATTTTCACGGAGTTGCAGAGTCTCCAGATATCTTAAAAAATGATGGGGAACATCCTTAACTGGAAGTCCGAGCCCTATTACTGACAGATCCTATTTCCATCAGTAGGGGAAAGGGATGTGACTCATATGATGGAATGTAAACTCAAAAGGGCTATTACACACAGCTGAATTCAAGCAGACTCCACTTTTTCAGGAGCAAGGGCCTGCAATGTGTGAGTTATGAATAATAGATCAAGGACCTTGGGAGGGGGTGGCGGGGACGGTATCGAGAGTGGTGGGAACCAGGGTCAAACCAGGGTGGGGGCTAGCGATTTTTGGGGTTGGGGTGGAGCCAGGAGTACAGGAGGCAAGGGAGGCCGGAATATTGGCCTTTGCGTCCTTGGTAGCTCGGAGAAGGATCTTGATTCAGTGGAGGGACACAAGGCCACCAAGTGTTAACACCTGGTTAAACGACATGGCAAGCTTCATCCAATTGGAAAGAATCAAATTCGCCCTGAGAGGGTTGGTACAGGGGTTCTTCCGGCGGTGGCAGCCCTTCCTTGACTTTCTGGATCAGAGATAGGAACTGGAGGCCGAAACAGCAGCAACCCGGGGAGAAAAGGGGGGGGGGGGAAGGGAGGGGGGGGGGATAGCAACGAAGGGAGCACGTCAGCGGGGGGTCGCGGGCAATGACTGCCCGAGGCCATCGGCAGAAAGGGAAAAACGGTTTGGTTGCTAGACTGATAGCGCGGGGGGGGGGGGGGGGGGGGGGGGGGGGGGGGGGGGGGTGCGCGGGGGGGAGGGCGTGGGGAGGATTTTCCAGGGGGGATTTGTGGTGTTATAATTTAAAATGTAATAGGGGTAAATGTTTGTATCGAAAAATTTCAATAAAAATTATTTAAAAAAAAAAAAATAGATCAAGGACCTATTAGAAAAGCACAGTTCTGCATGTTTAAAGTGCAGCATCCCAACTTGTACATTGCTCTCTTTCCTGGTGAGTAATGTCCTAGAAACCTAACTCCAGTTTTCACATTGGTTCCTGTGGGAAGCTATGATACACTCTTTGTGACTTACAGGAATGCAGTTCTAACTTTAAGTGAGACTGACTGTAGATTTGAGAAAGTTATTGTATTTAGTCTCAACATGGTCTTGAGGTCTGCCCGTGATGGATTCTGGATCAATTGGTAAGGAGGGTATACGGGCAAAGGATGATGCATGGGGCCATGTGGTTGGCGTGAGTTGTCATGAACTTGGCATGGGGGTGATCAGGAACAATGGGGGTGGGTGGGGGCTTGGGTTGATATGACTTGGCATTAATGGGCATAATGTGGGAGACAAAGTCTGGAGGGCTTAAAATTGAACAAAAATATTTGGCAAAGTCCCAGAGAATCAAACTGTGTCTTTTAATCAGCCTGCCTTAGCACTCAGTGGCCCCTATAAACACCCCTTATTTGTGTCTAGTGATGGCAGGCCTGACTCTATATCGCAACCGACTTCCCTTAACAAAGGTCCCATCATTTGGAGCACTTTTTCCGGAGGTGGGTGAAGTGAGCCGAGAAATCTCCCAACTCTGTGCACCCACCTGAGAAGTGAAAATCCAGGCCATTGTTTCACTGAATAATGGGCAGAGTTGCAGTATTTGACACCAAAAGCACACCACTCACAATACTGACTAGGATTGCCAATTGGACATTAAATTTGTGAGGAAACCTTTAATTCGAGAGAAGAATTCCATTAGGCTGACATTTTACTTAACTTAAACTTGGCACTTGAAGTATTGCCATTGAATCTAATTCTATTACATTTACATATAAAACACTGCTTCAAAACCCACACACAAGCAGAATTGACAAACTAACATAAAACCTGATATAATGTCTCATGGAAAATCAAACAGATAACATTGTGTAAATTACGTTTTATTGCTCATGGGGAACTAAGCATTGATTTCTAATCGTATCCGCTGCAGAGCAACCAATAGACAACCTTGCTTATATATACAATCTGGTTTGTCTTACATCCCATCTTACAGCTTTCCTGCCAAAGCCCTAATAATTTCACTTCACTGAATTTCAGTCAGTATTTTCATGAAAAGAATGGTGCATAGAGGGATTCATACAAGCCACAGTACTAATATTGCAGATCCATGGCAATACAGTGGGAAATTGCCTGTTTGGCCTGTCTACATAAAAACAGACCAAATCCAACCTAGCTAATTAACCCCCATTATCCTGCCGTCAACCATTGTCAATGACAGAAGGGACCAAAGACAATTTTAATCTTATGTACGTAATCTTGTAGAATTCGTTTTGAAAATTTAGGTATGCTGGTCGGAATTTTGGAGAATGTTCACGCCAGCATCAAAACCGTCACGAGCGATGGCGGCGTCAACAGGCCTCCAGGCCAAGTCATTCTCCCCCTCCTTGGGGGCTAGCACAGCGCCGGAGTGTTGTGTGCTTCTCCGGCACTGAAAACTGGCCCCACACGGCCGACGCGGGTCCGAGCATGTGCGCCACGGCCGTATCCGTGCCGCCCCCCCGGGCAACATGGCAGAGCCCTACAGGCAACCGCTGAGGCCCACCCGGGGTCAGATACCCCCACGCCCACCACCAGGACCGCAACCGCAGCTGCGGGGGTCCGAGCACCCACCGGGAGGTACCAGATTTAAACCACGCCGGCGGGAGTTCGGCCGGTCGCCCATGGAGAATCGCCGCAGAGCCCATTTTAGCGGCCCCCAAACGATGCCACGTCGACCCTGCGGGCGCGATTGGCGCCAATTCTCTGGCGAAGGGAGAATCGGCCGTCAGAGCGGCGTGGAGGGAATTTTCCACGCCCCCGGCAATTCTCCGACCCTCCATGGGCTCGGAGAATCCCGGCCCATATTTAGTACTCTAGGATATATGCCATCAGATCCTGGACATTTATCAGATTTTAATCAAATAAGTTTCTCTAAAATTTCTCCCTGCAGATATTAATTACTTTAAGTTCCACTCTCTTATTAGCACATGGTTACCTTCAATTTGCAATGTCTAATTTATGTCTTTTATTGGGAAAACAGGAAAACATTTGTTCAATGGCGAACCCATTTCCTCATTGCCCATGTTAATTTCACTTGTCTCTGTGTCTAAAGGACCACCATTTATTTTAGACATCTATTCAGCTCTTTTTATAAGCTAGAAAAGCTTTTACATTCTGTTTTCATACTTCTGTCTAGTTTTCTCTCATTATTCAATTCTTCCCCCCTTCTTTAAAATCAACATTTGGTCACTTTTTTTCCAATTAAGGGACAATTCAGCATGGCCAATCCACCTGTTCTGCATATCTTTGGGTTTGGGGGTCAGGCCCACGCAGGCATGGGGAGAATGTGCCAACTCCACACGGACAGTGATTCGGGGCCGGGATCGAACCCGGGTTCTAGGAGCCGTGAGGCAACAATGTTAACCATTGTGCCACCGTGCCACTATTTTTGGTCACTTTTTGCGAGATTCCAAGCACTTCGAATGCTCAGACCTAATATTATCTTGGCAATATTATAAACTTCTTCTTTTAATTCTTACCTTCCTTAATTACTTAGGAAGCCAAGGGTGGATGCCTTTTGCTAAGGTTTTGTTTTATAATTGGAATTTTTGATGAACATTTTGAACTGTTTCTTTAAATGTTTCCCAATTTGTATTTATCCCTGAAATTTTTAGTCTATTTATCCAACTCAGCCAGACTTCCCCTCATACTTGTCATACTTTCAGCTCAGGATTTTGATTTGGGACAGGAATATGTAATTTTTATACATTATTTTGAATTGAACTGCAATAGGATCGCGTTTCCTCCCAGCTGACCTTTAACTATGAGATTGCTAACCTACCTCATTATATATTACTCGATCCAAAATACATTTATCCCTGATTGGTTCCTCACTGTATTGTTTCAGGAAACTGTCATCAAAGCATCAGAGAAACTCATCTTCCAGACTATCTTTGTCCATTTTCCTCATGCCATTGAGGTTGTCTGATGTCCAATATCATTATAAATGTTCTTGCAGGTTAAGTGCTATCAACAGGCACTGAAGGATATATATTATCAGAAATAAGTTCATAAATCCTTTCTCTTTTATTTGCAAAAACATTACAGGATTGACATGAACCTGTGACAGTATCCATAGCGAGATCACTTGTGCGTGATGACATCTATCTCAGCCAGGACGGCATGGTGACACAATGGTTGGCACTGCTACCTCAGAGTGCCAGCTACCCGGGTTCAACCCCAGCCTTGGGTAACTGTGTCGAATTTGCACATTCTCTCCGTGTCTGGATGCGTTTGCTCCAGATGCTCCAGTTACCTCCCTCAGACCAAAGATGTGCAGGTTATGTGGACTGGTCACGCTAAATTACCCCTTAGTACACACAAGTTTAGATGGGGTTATGGGCCTCGGCTGGTGGCGTGGACTTAGGTAGGGTGCTCTTTCAGAATGTGAGTGCAGACTTAATGGGCTGAATGGCCTCCTTCTCTACTCTTCTTCAGCAACCAACAGAGGTTTGCTGGTGAAAATGTTGCTTCCTTACATCAAAATCATGTTTGGTCTGCACAATGTGCTTCAGCCATGGTTGGTCAGTAATAAATTGGGAGTCACTTGACTTACTAACATGAAACCCTTATCAGAACTTTGGGGGAGGGTTGTTGGACAATTAATTTCAATGTGCACCTATTAACATAAAGATATCTTTGCACTAAGTTAACTTGAGTTCATTTGGAATGATTCTAATGTGAGAGATACTGAACGGATCAAGCAGAGCTTTGATACACATGAGGCACTGGACGAGGTTTCAGAGATAGCTTTAATTCTAAGAGACCTAATTGGATATTGATTGTATCACTCATGATTCCTAATGTTTTTGAATCATTAGTAAGAATTGGAAAGCGCTTTCGTCCCACTGCTGTTGATCGCAATTTCAATTTAGATTTTCCCCAAAGTGATTTTTCATGAATGCAGATAAACGATCTATCTTCTGGCAAATTGACTATGAGCAGCGAAAACAAATGTTGTCTTTCTCAGTAGCTTTATAGATAAGGAAGCAAATACACATTAAGTGCACAGTTACAATATCGCATGGAAGTTTTCAAGATTAAGAAGGGAATTGACAATCTTGATTATTGTAAATTATTCCTCACATTCAAATAATGGGGAGTTAGAAATGAAACTAGGGGCTGAGTTTAACACTGATCAGCAAGGTCAGAGTGGTGGAATGGAAAGTGCATTTTCTGCTCGCTTCTGTCGCTGTCATTAGATCACACCGATTCAGACAGCGGCCGTCCAATCCACTGCTGGCTGACGGAAATGCTGGCCTATTAGTGTGGGTAAGGGTGGCTCCACATCAAAGTCTGCACCTCGGGTGGGACAGCTGGTGAGATTGTGGTCAGGCCGCCAACCAAAAGTTGGTCCTGGCCCTCAATTTAAAGCCGGGGTCGCAACCCGTGTGTGGGTCGCGGGTGGGTGTCGAGAGGGTCGCAGAGCTGTCTGTCGCGGATTTGATTGCGCAAATCCACGCGCAACAGCCGCAGAAGCTGGGCTTTTAACAATGCCCGCTGCATGCCGATGAGCGGACACGCATGCGCAGTTTGCCCGCATTTTCTTGTGTGGTTGCGGCTGTCATATTTACCAGAACACTGTGCAGTAACTTGAATCTTATTTTAAATGTTCATGATTAGAATTTCATTCCCTCTATAGTGAAACAAATGAGTTCTTAAAAAAGATTTGTGAAAAGCCGGCTGCTGCAGCTGTTGTGCGTGAATTTGTGGAATCGTTGACGCAGAAGGCTCTTTTTAAAATTCTAAGTAATCTTAGAACATAGAACATAGAACATAGAACGATACAGCGCAGTACAGGCCCTTCGGCCCTCGATGTTGCACCGACATGGAAAAAATCTAAAGGCCATCTAACCTACACTATGCCCTTATCATCCATATGCTTATCCAATAAATTTTTAAATGCCCTCAATGTTGGCGAGTTCACTACTGTTGCAGGTAGGGCATTCCACGGCCTCACCACTCTTTGCGTAAAAAACCCACCTCTGACCTCTGTCCTATATCTATTACCCCTCAATTTAAGGCTATGTCCCCTCGTGCTAGCCACCTCCATCCGCGGGAGAAGGCTCTCGCTGTCCACCCTATCTAACCCTCTGATCATTTTGTATGCCTCTATTAGGTCACCTCTTAACCTTCTTCTCTCTAACGAAAACAACCTCAAGTCCATCAGCCTTTCCTCATAAGATTTTCCCTCCATACCAGGCAACATCCTGGTAAATCTCCTCTGCACCCGTTCCAAAGCTTCCATCTTCCTGCCTGAAGGGATGAAGGGAGTAAGTCACACCCACCAAACAGCACGATTGCGATTCCTCCATTTTGGCAGCAGCAAACAAGTAAATGAGGACCAAGCAGGCTCACCTCTCGCATTAAAGGTAACAGGAAATGGTGGATTGCGAAGATTGGCCAGTGTGGGTCCCGAAGGTTGGCCGGTTGGTAAAAATGGGTCCCCGGAAAAAAAGTTTGAAAAACAATGATTTAAAGGGCCTTTGTCATCAGGTTATCGGCAACCTGCGGCATCATGAACGTTTACTCATGTCGACTTTCAGGAAAAGGCAGCATCCAGAGCTGACACTGAAGCAGTTCAGAGCATTTGTCCCATACCAGTGACGATTCCATCAGCAGTGTCTCATTCAGGCCCCTCTGCCAGGGAAGAAACAGCATCTGCTCAAACCCATCTCATTCTCCCTCTTGCTGCTGCCAATTAAAAGGGAGGATTCCAAAGCCCAGACACCCAAGATTGATGATAACTCGCTCTGAGCCTTCGTCCAGGCTGTGGATGATGGTGGAAAATGCTCATGCTGCAGGTGGTATTCAGAAACCTCCCCGCCAGACAAATTATGCCTGGATGAAGGTGGCAGAGGAGCTGTGGGGTCGTCCATCGGTCATGGTTGCAATGCCGTAAGAGGTTGAATGATCTTCTCTATTCCGCAAGATTGAGTGTCTGACCACTTTGTCTGAGTGTGTGATGATGTGTCAAGTGTTGGATTGTCTAATGTCTCGGCCATTTGCAGAGGCCAGAATAAGGTAAATATACCATGCTGCACGGTAGAAGGAATTCTGAGGGGGGCGGAAGTCAAAGACTGGCTAATTTGTGGGGATCATTGCGAATTGGTGGACTCTGACAAAGTGCCTGCTGAGTACGCACAAAGCAGCATGATTTTCTGGAGCTGATTCCTGATTATCTTCCCTTTCCTTTGCATGAGAAGTTCTCGAAAGGGAATAACACCCAGTGATGTTGCTCCAAACGTGACGTCAGTGACTCCTATGGAGGAAGAGGTTCTGCGGATGGCAAGTCACCAATGGAGAGGCTGAATGTTGACCCTGGTGGTGGTGGATGGGGGTGTGGTAAGGTTGGGGGTGGAGGTGTTGGGGGATTGGGTGAGACTCAAAGGGATAATAACTCTCTCCTGGAAGGACATTTTCAAGTTGGGGAGGTGTGAGAAAAGAGGAGATTCTTTTGACCCCTCTTCACCTGATTGTAGCAAGTCTGATGTTTAGAACATAGAACAGTACAGCACAGAACAGGCCCTTCGGCCCTCAATGTTGTGCCGAGCCATGATCACCCTACTCAAACCCACGTATCCACCCTATACCCGTAACCCAACAACCCCCCCCTTAACCTTACTTATATTAGGACACTACGGGCAATTTAGCATGGCCAATCCACCTAACCCGCACATCTTTGGACTGTGGGAGGAAACCGGAGCACCCGGAGGAAACCCACGCACACAGGGGGAGGACGTGCAGACTCCACACAGACAGTGACCCAGCCGGGAATCGAACCTGGGACCCTGGAGCTGTGAAGCATTTATGCTAACCACCATGCTACCCTGCTGCCCTGTTGTTACAAGAGATCAAAGTAAACTATTTACAAAGCAATTAGAATGAGAAGAATTTCAAGGATATGATTAAAACGTGGTTGAAAAGAGCTAATCGTTCAAAACGGGTCAACACACTATCCTTAATGGTACGGATTTTCTGATGGTAAGTCAAAGCTTCGGGCAGCATGGTAGCACAAGTGGCTAGCACTGTGGCTTCACAGCGCCAGGGTCCCAGGTTCGAGTCCCCGCTGGGTCACTGTCTGTGCAGAGTCTGCACGTTCTCCCTGTGTTTATGTGGGTTTCCCCCGGAAGTTCCGGTTTCCTCCCACAGTCCCAAGACTTGCAGGTTTGGTGGATTGGCCATGATAAATTGCCCTTAGTGTCCAAAAAGGTTAGGAGGGTTATTGGGTTACAGGGATAGGGTGGAAATGAGCACTTAAGTGGGTTGGTGCAGACTCGCTGAGCCAAATGGCCTCCTTCTGCACTGTATGTTCTATGTTCCGCATTTGAGTGTGCAAAGTATTTGTAACAAATTGGATGAATGCATAGCACAGATGGAAATCAATATATTTGATCGAAGAGGCTGTTCGGTTACAAAGTAACAAAGCGTGGGATCTAAAAACCTTGGGCGGTACGGTGGCACATTTGGTACTACTGCCTCACAGCACCAGGGACCCGGGTGACTGTCTGTGTGGAGTTTGCACATTCTTCCCGTGTTTGTGTGGGTGTCCTCCGGGTGCTCCAGTTTCCTCCCATAGTCTAATGGTGTGCAGATTAGGTGGACTGGCCATGTTAAATTTCCCCTGAGTGTCCAGGGATATGCAAGTTAGGTTACGGGGATAGGGTGTGGTGTGTGGGAGTGGGCCTGGGTGGTGTGCTCTATTGGAGGGTCGGTGCAGACTCGATGGGCTGAACGGGCCCCCCTTTTCACGGTAGGGATTCGATTGATTCTAAATATTCTAGGACACTGAACTAGGTAGGCAAAATGGAGAAGATAATTTGATGATAAATGATGGCATAAATATAGCAGAGAAAAGGAATCTTAGCTTGGAACAGTAGTCTGGCGAAGCTAAGAAAACATTGGTAAGAGTTGTATCTAGGCCCCCTAACAGCTGCTCCATTGTCCGCAGAATATAAATCATTAAATCATAGGGCACAATGAGAAGGGTAATCAGTATTCATGAAGGATTTTAATCTTCAAATAGATGATGCAAACCAAATTTACAGTAAGTGTAGATATTAAGTTCATGGAACATGCACAATACACTTTTCAGATCAGTATGTTGAGGAGCCAACTGGGGAACAGGTTATTTTGGATTCAGCATTGTGCAACGAGAAAGGGTTCATGAATAATGTTGGAGTCAAGGGGCCACTGGGGAAGTGGGACCATAATGTGATAGAATTTTAAATTGTGTTTGAAGTAATTTGGTTCAGATTGAAACTAGGATCTTAAATCTAATAGCAAACTGTGTAGGTATGGCCGGGGGACGTGTTGGCTAAGGCCATTTGGGAAACTACATTAAAAGATGTGATCATGGATGAGCAATGACTAAAATTTAAAATTGGATACATCATTTGCAACAAATATACTTTCCTTTAAGGCACAAAAAACCTACAGACAAAGGGGGCCAACTACGGCTAACAAGAGGATTTAAAAATAGCATTAGATCAAAGAAAGAGGCTTACAATGTTGCCAAAAATAATACCATGCTTGAAGATTGGGTGGATATTGGAATTCAGCAACAGAGGAGCAAGCAATTGATAAAGAATGAGGTCATATGTGTCAAAAACAGAAAGCAGTGGACAATCTCAGCAGGTCTGACAGCATCTGTGGAGAGAGAAGGGAACTAACATTTTGAGCCTAGACAGTTCTTTGTCAATGGTAATATGAGAAGTTTGACTTTTCTGTTTGAGTTTATTTTTGGAGATGTAAATAGGAAACTGGATAATGAGAAGTCAGTGGCTATGTTGATGCCACACAAGAGGCTATTACACAAAATTAGCACTCATAGAATTGGGTGATATATTAGGATGTATCAGTATTGGTTAATGGAAGGAGGAATAACACACAGGAAAGAAAATATTTTTGCGTTGGCAGGCTGTCACTAGTGATGTACCACAAGGATGATTGCTTTGACCTCAGTTATTTGCAATCTATATTAATGATTTTGATGGAGATGGGGGGGGGGGGGGGGGGGAGTCCAAGAACTCCCCCATCTAAGTCTGCTGCAAGTAGAAAGTTATTTAGGAAAGTAAGTTAGGAGGAAGGCACAAGCAGACAACAGAGAAACAGTCAGGCTGAGTGAGTGGGCGTTAACATGGCACATTGAATACAATGTGACAAAGTGCAAAGTTATCCATTTTGGTAGGAAAAAAAAAATAATGTTTTAAATAGTGAGAGGCTGAGAAATGTTTGCATTCACAGGGGCGTGGGTGTCCTTGTGCGTGAAGCACAGAAGCACCTTTGACATGCAGGTGCAGCAAGTAATTAGGCACACAATCATGTTATTCAGTGATTGGAGTGTAAGAATAAAGAAATGTTACTATAATTGCACATTGCGTTGGTGGGTCTACGACTGTGTGCAGCTTCAGTATACTTACCACAGAAGGGTATACTTGCCAAAGACGGAGTGCAACAAATGGTTCACCAGACTGGCTCATAGGATGACAGGATAGCCTTATGAAAGAAGAATGAGTAAATTCGGCATATAATTCCAAGAAGTTTAGAAGATTGTTAGGTGATCTAATTGAAACAGGTGAAAAATCTTGAAGGGCTTGGCAGGATTAGATGCTGAGAAAATGATTCGCCCGGCTGGGGAATTTTGGATAAGAGGTGTCAATATTTGAAAAATGTGTTTAGAATTAAAATGAGAAGAAATGTCTCACTTCAAAGGATTGTAATTTTTTTGGAATTCCCTATCCCAGAGAACTGTGGATACTCAGTAATTGACTTTGTTTAAGAGAGAGGTTAATAGATTGTTGGGTACTCAGGGATATGCGGGTAGTGCAGAATGATGAAGTTAAGGAAGAAGATCGACCATTAACGTGAAATGGCAGAGGAGGCCTGAAAGACCTAGGGCGGGATTCTCCGTGAAACAGCGGAGCAGGCCACTCCGGCGCCGAAGAGTGGCATCAACCAATCCGGCGTCAGGCCGCCCCAAAGGTGTGGAGTGTTTGGCACTGCGACAGCTGGCCACCTGGTGCCAAAGGGCCTCCGCCGACCGGCGTGAGTTGGCACATGCACGGTAGCGCCGGTGTGTGCTGGCGTTAGCCCAGCGCATGCGCAGGGGTGTTCTTCTCCACACCGGCCATGGCAGAGGTTGACAGCGGCCGTTGCGGAGGGAAGAGTGCCGCCACGCCACAGGCCTGTCCGCGGATCAGTGGGCTCCGATCGCGGGCCAGGCCACCGTGGGGGTACCCCTCGGGCCCAGATCCCACACGCCGGTAAGGACCTGTTGTGATTTACGCTGGCGGGACCGGCTGAAAACGGGCGGCCACTCAGCCCATCACTGACCGGAGAATCGCCAGTGGGGAGGCCGCAGCTAACGGCCCCTGACCAGCGCGGCGCGATTCCTACCCCCACCAAAACCCCGGCGCTGGAGAATTCAGAAGCCAGCAGGGGCGGAATTCGCGCCGCCCTCTGGCGATTCTCCAACCCGGCGGGGGGGTCAGAGAATCCCACCCCAAGTGTCCACTCTGTCAGGTGAGATAACCTTTAAGAAAAGGGTGTTTATAAATAGGTGTGTATATAAATATATGTAGTCGGTGTACCTTTAAGAAATGTGTGTTTATTACTGCAGTGATGTCAGAGAGTGGGTGGAGCTGGGCTGTCTGTCAGCTTTTTACTTTCGCTTTAGGCTTTTTGCTGAAGGGTGAGTTTAGTTTCATTTTAGTTTTGAAGAAGCTGAAATGACAGGATGTGTATGAATCTCTGCAAGCTTATGAATGTTCATTTGGGATTTTCAAAGTGGTAACTGCTCAAATAGTGGATTTAAACCTGATCTTTGCGTTAAACGGGTCTTTTTTCTTCCGGAAGTTGTTTGGGAATTTAGTAAGAATTACTTAGTGCTGTATTCTTTGGGCGTTGCATTTGAATTAATGGTTTCTAAGGTGTTCACTGTATGTTTTAAAAAGGTTAACTTGAGTTCATAGAATAAACATTGTTTTGCTTTAAAAAAGACTTTTCGATTTCTGCTGTACCACACCTGTAGAATGGGCCGTGTGCTCCCCATACCACAATCTATTAAAAGTTGTGGGTCAGGTGAACTCCATGGTACACTTTGGGGTTCTCTAAACCCTGGCCCATAACAACTCCAAATCCTATTTCTTGCGTGCAAATGTTACTCTGCAGTATGGCCATCAGTGTTTGTCATCATTACGTCAAGACCCATTTAGGCTTGGAGGGCCAAAGGGCCTGTTCCTGTGTTGTATTGTTCTTTGATATCTGATTCTGCCGTAAATTAAAGGATCTACATATACACAGAATAGCCTGATAAATGGCTTTCCAGAGGATGTTTTTTGAGCTTGATGTTAGAAAAATCTAATTGTGGGATCAGTACAGAAGGAGTTCTTTAAACTAAGTTCATTATTATTGTTAAATATATTAGCTGTTCTTGAAAAGTTAATTTTATACATGACAATTGTCAAATTTCCCCATGTGAAAAAACACCTTTTTAAGATACTTTTTTGAAAGTTTGTTTATTTTATTAACTTGATCTAATTACAATTTATTTTGTTTCCTGAAATATTAAATTGGAAGTAAAATGATTCAATGCTTTTAACTTTCTACTTTGCTGTCTGTGGGAATACTCCAATGTGATTGGCTGCTTGCCTTAAATGATGAAATTACTGATGCTGCGCACTAATGAGTGACATTTTCACAGCCTGTGGGGAGTACCTGGGCAGTGTACAGGTGTGGCCCTCTCCCCTCTGATTGCTGCACTCACCTAATCTTCCCTGTAAGGTTTGCTCATCAGGTGAAAGCCTTGGGAGACCAGTCGTGATTCACATGGATCTGCAGTCATGACGATGTGAATGGATTTTCTGACAGGATGCGGTGATTCTAACGTAAGGGCTGCTTATTATACGTTAATATATTCAAAAGCTGTACCCGATGTTCAACATCGGTTAATGCACCCGTCACTGATGGAGGGAGGGGAGAAAAGTCTCATGCGTTTATGCTGACGTAAAACACGATTTCGCAGTTCTCACGATATTTTCTGCTCTTGCCGTTGAACCTACCCAATGTGATTGGGAGCAGAAACTCCAGGCCAATAATTCAGCATCAGGCTTAAACTGCCATTAGGAAAGTGGAGGTCTGTGCTGCATAAATGGTTAGTTATTTGAGGCCAACAGCAGGTGCCATTAGTTCATTGCTGACTGCAAAATTCAGGCTAATGGCTTTTAAGGCTAATGAAAGTTTTTATTGCTCTTGTTAATCTGAAGACATTGGAAATCAAGGTTTCGATCTGTGTTTTTATCAAAGTGATATTTTTGCTTGGAGTAGGTAAAGGTGAAGGAATATTTGTGTGCACAAATAGACCCCAGCTGACTGTAACCATGGCGTGCAGTTTTGGTGATTTCAAAGGTTAACTATATCGTGGAGGAGCAGGTCGCTCCCCAATGTCGCTCAATCATCGCAGAGTCAGAAATTGTAAACCTCTTGCTCTGGTGGAATGTAAACTTTTAAAAATCTTTAACCTGGAAACAACTGACACGAATATGTGTGATGAATGTAGGAATTTGAGATATATGGCATTATGTCGTTGGTGCAGAAAGGGTTGAAAGTCTGGGTTAGTGTGTGACTGTATCATGGGTTTGGGCAGCACGGTAGCACAAATGGATAGCACTGTGGCTTCACAGCGTCAGGGTCCCAGGTTCGATTCCTGGCTTGGGTCACTGTCTGTGTGGAGTCTGCACGTTCTCCACGTGTCTGTGTGGGTTTCCTCCGGGTGCTCCGATTTCCTCCCACAGCCCAAAGCCATGCAGGTTAGGTGGATTGGCCATGCCAAGTTGCCCTTGATGTCCAAAAAGGTTAGTAGTGGTTATTGGGTTACGGGGATAGGGTGCAAGTGAGGGCTTAAGTGGGTCGGTGCAGACTCGATGGGCCAAATGGCCTCCTGCTGCACTGTATGTTCTATGTTCTATAACTGCTGCAGTCACGTTTTTAAAACTTCCTTGTTTGAAACACAGCCATGCTTTTTGGAGACAGAGGTGCAATTAAAGCATCAAAAGAGTTGGGTGAATGGAATTATTTTCGTTAGAAGAGGGTTCCCTGGGGAATTCAGAATTGAAAACATTAGACTGGATTCTCCATTTGGAAGACTATGTCCTCCCACTGGAGCTGAATGGCACTAGCTTTACGATCTCTTTGTGGCCGTAAAGCAGGAAACAATTCCATATTCCTTGCCATGCAAATTTATGCATGGTATGGAATGGAAGGAGATTCCTGGGGGTATCCCAGATATTGGGCTGCCATCTTGAGTGGGTGGCCTGATAGTGCAGCCCCAAATTCAGAAACTCCCCCCTCCGCACCGCAAACCAGCACCGCCCCCGCACCCTCACAAGAAGGGCTCCACCCTTTCTAAAAAGGCATCATTGAGGAGCGTGCCGCATGCCGTTGGGACAGCTTCAGGATGTCACCTGAAGGCTCACCCCTGATGCTCCTCCCCCGATGGGCCATGTTCCCGAATGTGAGGTTGAGTCATGATCTCACGAACCTGGCGTGGCGATTGCGGACTGTGTCCAGCCCGCTACTGTCAGGCAGGAGCCGTGCTGCTGGCCGGGGGGTGGGGTGGGGGTGCTTTGGCCAGGTCTGGGGGGACTGGTGGGGGATAGCCAGGGGGTCAGGGAGTGTCCAGGGGGGCACTATCTGGCAGGCCAGGTCTGTGCACGGTCGGCGCCACATTGTACAGCGTAGCCACTGCGGGGCATCGCTGTGCGCATGCAACTTCTGTTGTGGAGGCCGGACATTTTACGTGGCATGGCTGCTAGCCCCTCACCAGTCGAAGGATCGGTGTTGAGGCGGCGACCATTTTTTTGACGTAAAACACCACACATCCTCCGGACATAACCTGAAAGTCGGACAATCCAGCCCCATATCCCCATCAGTGTGTGAAATCATCCCTGGAGTTAAGTATCCTTTCCTCACAGGCTTACAAATTAAATAAATATTGGGGTTTCTGTCCAGTATCCCAGCAACTGTTGGGGTCTGGTCTGGGATGATATGTGTTGATTTCTGGTTTTAAGTGGGGCAGGCAACCAACAGGTAAGTCCCAGGTGGCGATGGCTTATTTCAATATTTTCATGAAGCTGTTTGCCTTGTATTTTATCTCTCTTCCAGATTTAGCTTGACCCGGCACGATTGCCAGGTCTCAGGAAACTAGGATCTAAAGATCTACATGAATGAAGTGCTCTCCAGCACACCTTGTGAGCCAGACGAAGCAGGAGTGCCTCCTTTCAGGTATCCCAAGCTATCGTGGTTTCCCTCCCTGCCAACAGACACCAGCCAATGGCCAAACCAACTTCCACCAGTGCTGGAAAACCTGAGATCAGACTCTTGCACGATATCATTGCGTGCATTTGTTGAGCACTACACCCCATCATCAGCCACGACCTCACACCTTACCAAGCCCCATCTCAGCCTCCAAATGTTCTCCAACAATCCTCCTTCATCTCCAACCTTCCCAATGCTGTGCCCATCCGCTCACCACATGTCAATCTCAACATCAACCTCACAAACCTACCTGCTCCATCGATCACCCAGCACGTAGACAAGCCTAACAACCTGGACGGCTTCTGGGCAGGGAACCTTTTTGAAAAAATATCGCATTCTGGGAAATCTAGATTTCCTCCCAAATACAAGTCCTGAGCCCACCTACTGAAATATATCATTGGCTTGGGAATCCTGCCCTTGTGAAGATCAGAGCCAAATATTTAAAGTGTTTTTGTATCAGTTTTTCTACCTGTGTCATCTACTGCCCTGAGCGCAATTGCCTCGGGAAGACAACCATAATTTTTAACATCACTCTGCAATTTTTGATGGGAGTACCTGACTGGGGCGTTGGATACTCTGTGCCAGGCTATGTATTTCCCTGAGTTATTTTTAATTTCAAAACACCAGTCAGTCTGTAATAGTGATAGGGCAGAATTTAATGGAAACATTTCCAAGTTTTTTTGCGGCAGGTTTTTCAGGAGACGTCCCACTGCTATCAAAGGGCACTTAAGGCGCGATTCATCCAAAACATTTCTGAGTGTGGTAGCAAGGGGGAACTGCCGCGAGCTTCCCGGTACTCAGTCCAGTGAGACCGTCACTGAATTACAACGTTAATTGGTCTACTTAAAGAGGCCCCACAGGCTTCATGCCACAAGTGAAAGTTCGCCAGCCGATTTGCCTGGACCGCGCTTACCAGCCACCCACTAAAAAGGTAGAGCAGCATATAAATTGCTCTTGCACAGTGAACCCCACTCAGCTCGCAGCCATGGCAGCAAGACGACCGGCCCCACGATTCAGGGATGCAGACCTGGAGAGGCCCCTGGAGGCAGTCGAGGCCAGGAGGGATGTCCTGTTCCCCAGAGGGTTCTGGGGAGTAAGCCACCTGGAATGAAGTGGCAGCACTATCAGCTTGGGCAATGTTACCAGGAGGACCGGCACCCAGTCCGGAAGAAGGTGGTCTACAGAATATCATGGGCGGGATTCTCCCGTACATGCATCGGGTCGCATACGGGCCTGTACCCTCCCCCCATCCCATGAGCCCGCACCTGGCACTGCCCCCACCCAGCACCTTGCCTACCCTGGCCCACCTACGCCACCCTCCACAAATCCCTCCCCGAAACCTTCTCCCCTGCACCTCAAAACCCCTCACCAACTCCCCCCTCCCCTGAACATCCCCTCTCCCTGGCCTGAATCATGTGTGCAGCTAATGATGCCCTCTCTATGTCCCCTCAGGAGAAGCTGTCCTATCGAGAAGCTGTACACTGGTGGTGGAGTGCAGGACAGCAGAATCCTCAGCACCTTCGAGAAACGGGCCCCGGAGATTACGGGGGATGGCCGAAGACAGCAGTCTCCAATGCGGAGGTCAGTGCATGCTACAGAGGTAAGGATCCACTAGGCCCCATCCAGATAGACTGTCATCTGTAAGTTGTTATTGCAATACTGAATGACCACATGTTCATTCTCCCGCAGGATCTCCAGCCAATGGTGCCGGCCCATGCAGGTTTGTCGTCCCCCACCACCATCCTCCATGAGCCCTACTCGGAGGAGAGCTCTGAGGATGCCGCGGTCAATGCCTCATAGCTATCATTCCCACCCTCCACCAGTGCAGAGATATGCACCTCGGTGGGCAACATTAGTGGACAGGCCTCTGGGGCACACTTTGGTGAGCACCACACAATTGCTGATGTACATCAGATGGAGGCAGGAACATCCAGACGAGACAGCAGTCAGAGATCTGCTGAATCCCAGGACTCAGCTGGGCCCCAGTCAACCACTGAGGCTCTGGAACAGGTTTAGCGGGAGTTGATGGAGATGTTAGGGTGTGGCTGTAATATTCAGAGGTAGTTGTCAGTGACCCTCCAACAGGTCCAATTGGATGAACACCAGAGGCTATGGCCACAGAATATAGTGGCAGAAATGTATGGCACCGAGGCCAGTACTTCTAGGATGGCGACCGCAGTGGAGAGCCTGGTGCACAACAACGGCAGCATGAGTGGAGGTGTCCAAGACGTGGCACAGTCGGTGACGGCCATGGCTGAGGGCCTCAGCAGAATGTCCAACTTGCTGGGTAACGTGTCCCAGTACCAGGCGGTCCTTGATGAGGCACTGCAGGACATGACCCAGCCTCAGATGGGAATGGGGGAGGTGCTGCGGATCTTGTCCCAGTCGCAGATGGGCATTGCTGAGACACTGCAGAGCATCGCAGTGACTGAGGGGCATTGCTGAGGACGTCAACACAATGAAGCAGGCATCGGGGAACCGCGAGGGCTTATAGCCACCTGGGGTGGCCACGTCCCGATTACAAAATGGACACTTGCAGAGAATGAAGGGAAAAATGGACAATGCTGAGAAAGCAAGTAGGTGCAAGATTTGTCTGTTGATTGGAGTTTGTAGCTCCGAGACAAGACCGATACTGCAAAATCATTAGCATACTAATGAGCCATCTCCGGGGACAAAAGAGAAACATTTAAGCAAACGATACCAAAGCAGACACCCCGGCGCCAGAGGAGACGAGAACAAAGCAGGCCAACGGCCACCTAGGGCCCGCCCAGCAATCAGGGCAGCCACCCCTTTATTGGAGGAAATCAATACCAATGATCAGGATATGGTCCAATTCATTGGGACCAAGTTCAAGGACCACCCAAAAGCACGCGCAGCCCCTTTGGGGTATAAGAAGAAGCCCCCAAGAGAGAATCGTTTTTCTTGGCCTTGGCTCTCAGCGACGAGAGGCCTGCCTAGCAGCTGCACCAGACAAGTAAGACCAAAGTCAACGCATGCTACGAGATAGACGCTCCCAGCTACTATTTCTATACACGTTTGATCCCAAAAGCCTCAGAACCGGACAGCGGCCATTGTTCCTCTGACTGAGTGGGCGCCCGAAGCTAAATATAGGCTTTAGTAGTAGAATAGAACAGTACAGCACAGAACAGGCCCTTCGGGCCTCTATGTTGTGCCGAGCAATGATCACCCTACTTAAACCCACGTAACCCGTATACCCGTAACCCAACAATCCCCCCATTAACCATACACTACGGGCAATTTAGCACGGCCAATCCACCTAACCCGCACATCTTTGGACTGTGGGAGGAAACCGGAGCACCCGGATAAAACCCACGCACTCACGGGGAGGACGTGCAGACTCCACACAGACAGTGACCCAGCCAGGAATCGAACCTGGGACCCTGGAGCTGTGAAGCATTGATGCTAACCACCATGCTACCGTGAGGTCCATTAGTAGTGATAGTTTAGTTGGTAGAGTTTGTGCATGAGTATAATAGACTGTGTGTGTAAATAAATGAGTATTGATTTTGAACTTACTAACTGGTGTATCGAGTCTTTGGTCAGTATTCGGTTTTGAACCTTGTGGCGGTATCGAAAGATACCTGGTGACTCTTGAGCAAACATAATTAGAATTAAGGACGGCGACCATATTAGCCGCCATAAACAGAGCCAATTAAGTAGAGAGTATAACGAGCAACAGGCTGGCTGAGCCAGATGACGCAGAGGCAGACAAGGCTCAATCCAATTGCCCCTCCGTTCAAGGTGAACACAAGGCCTTATGGGCACCGACTTGGAGGAGACTGGGAGTGCCAACCCAAGTAGTCAAAAACTGGGTAAGCACACAGAAAGGTGGCGACATTCTGGAATGATACACTTGAGCAATTTTCTATCACCATCTATCTCACTGTTTGTAAAAAGTAATTCACAAGGATTAATGTGTGTGGGCAACACAGTGAAAGAGAAGGTGTGAGAACCATAAATTTCAAGAGGAACTATTGATGTGAATGGGCGGGATTCTCTAACGCCCCGCCGGGTGGGAGAATCGCCGGGGATCAGCGTGAATCCCGCCCCCGCCGTCTTCTCAATTCTCCTACCCCCCAAAAACAACTGGCCCGGCGTGAGTTGCGCCGCCCACTTCAGAGAATGGCGGGGTCCAGCGCAACTCAATGGGCGCCCAGGCCGCCCGAATTCTCCGGCCCGCGATGGGCCAAAGTCCCGCCGGTCTGTAGCTGGTCCTGCCGGCCTAAATTAGAGTAGATCCCTTACCGGCGGGACCTGGCGGCGCGGGCGGGCTCTGGGGTTCCTGGGGGGGTTGAGGGGGGGATCTGGCCCTGAGAGGTGCCCCCACGGTGGTCTAGCCTGTGGTCGGGACCACTGATCCATGGGTGGGCCTGTGCCCTGGGGGCACTCTATTGTTCCGCACCGGAGGCCGTGGTCGACAACCATTCCTGGGGCGGAAGCGATTCAGTCTGCGCATGCGTGGGGATGACGCCAACATGCGCTAGCACTCCCGTGCATGCACAGACTTTGCTGGCTGGCAGAGGCCCTTCGGCGCCGGTTGGCATGGCACCAAGCCCCTATCCCGCCGGCCGGTGGGTACCAACCACTCCAGGGCGAGCCTAGCCCCTGAAGGTGCGGAGGAGTTTATTTGCGCTTTTTGTTCTGATCCAGAATCATCGAGCAGAGGAGGGAGACACTGGAGACCATGGCCGGGATTCTCCCCAACCCGGTGGGGCGGGGGTTCCCGGCGTGATGGAGTGGCATGAACCACTCCGGCGTCGATCCGCCCGGAAGTCTCCGCACCTTTAGGGCCCAAGTCCTAACATTGAGGGGCCAGGCCGGCGCCAGAGTGGTTGGCGCTCTGCCGGCTGGCGTGGACGGCCTTTGGAGCGTCAGCGGCTACTGATGTTATCGCCGACACCTCCGCCGTGGTGAAGACTATGGCGAAGACGGAAGGAAAAGAGTGCCCCCACGGCACAGGCTTGCCCGCCGATCGGTGGGTCCTGATGGCGAGCCAGGCCACCGTGGGGGCATTCCCCAGGGCCAGATCGCCCTGCGCCCCCCCAGGTCCCCGGAGCCCACTCGCGCTGCCTGTTTCCGCCGGTAAGGTAGGTGGTTTGATCCACGCCGGCGGGAGAGGCTTGACAGCGGCGGGACTTCGGCCCATCGCGGGCCGGAGAATCGCTGGGGGGGGTGGGCCGCCGACCGGCGCGGAGCGATTCCCGCCCCCGCCGAATCTCCGGTTCCAGAGAATTCAGGACACGGCGGGGGTGGGATTGACGCCGGCCCCCGCCGATTCTCTGACCCGACGGGGTGTCGGAGAATCCCACCCCATTTTTTTGGTGTGTTAATGTTTTATCATAGTGTTTAGAAATATGTTTAAAATGTACATAAATTGAAAGAAATATATATATTTTTTAAAACTTTGGTTTGCCATGAAGCTGTCAATTCCATTAAAATGACTTTAATGTATAGAATGAGTTTGGAGTCACAGAAAGTGAAGGAAAGAGTTTTTTTCAACTTTGATTTGTCATGAAGATGTCGATCCAATTAAAAGAATTTGATGGAGTGGGTTTGGACTGTATGCAGTTTTCTGTGATCGCTCGCGAACGTGTTTGATTGTCCACCATTGAAAGTCCGTGTTACAGGTCACAGGTTCTGTGGATCCTTGCGTGATGTTGAGGACGATCCTAGAGCTGCATCTTTGCCTGCAAACATGGTCGGTGTTTCTGGAAGGTGAGATCGGTCCTTGGACTCTGGATCACTGGTATTCCTTTCTCAAGCTCCTTTCTCGGGGACCCTCTTGCCGTCGGATGTCAGAGCAGAATTGTGTCCCTTCAGTCATGAGATTACTCCAAGTAGGTCTCTTCAGAGTCTTTGTTCCATTTCTTGAGGTAAGCCTTCAGGGTCTCTTTGAAGCGCTTCATTTGTCCTCCCCTTGTTTAAGATTCTTCTTTAAGCTGGGTGAAGAAGATTTGCTTTGGTAGTCGGGACTTTGACATCGGAAATTCATGGCCGGCCCAATAGACTTGGTTTTGGATGATAATGGCCTCAATGTTCATGCTCTCGACTGCTTCAAGGGGCTGATGTTAGTGCTGTCTTTCCAGCTGATATGGAGGTAAAGCACATTTGTATTTTGCAATGTACTTTAACTGTGCCATTTAAGAGTCTCCCTGATGTAATGTTGATCCTTACATGCCTCAGTGGTTACTTCAAATGTCTCAGGAAAGTGTAATGTCTTAGTGGACATAATCAAGCCTCCTGTAAGCTAATGTATCTCTCTGACAGGTATTGCAGAATCCAGTGCAGATTCAAAACCTGGAGTCAGGCTAAATGTCTGCCTGATGAGGAAGCAAATCAATTACTCACCCCTGAGAGTATACAGGGAAAAGACATTATATGAATTGATGTCTGAGGAGATGTGTACTTGGAGACTGCGCTTCAACAAGGAAGCAATGGATATCTTTATGAAATGTTGAAGGAAGACCTCAAGTCGAACTCTAACTGCCACACTTCCTTAAGAGTGAAGATGAAACTCACCACAGTTGTAGTATGTTGTGCATTTCACAACTTTGCTCTTCAACAGGAACGGAGGATTCACCTAGAAGATGACTTGCTACCAGTAATGGAGGAGCTGGAGGAGGGCAATAAAGAGCCTGATGCGGACATATCTCCTTGTGCAGGTGAGGAAGCCTAGTTTCTAAGTGATGCATGGGCTATTTGGGTATTGACCTGTCCCTCCATCCCTCGTCGCCCTCACACCTCACCACCTCACTCCCCCTCCACCACCTTCCTCCCTTCCCCTTTACCCCTCCGCGTCTACCCTCCCTCCCCTTCCCCCCTCTCTGCTCTCCCTGCCCTCTTCACAAAACGATAAAGAACCGTTTTGTTAAGTAAAAAAATACATTTTATTGCAAGAAATTTGGAAAAGTAGAGGTAGTTATTAAGCACAATGTCATACTGCAGCTGAAATGTTGTCCTGACAACAAAGTTTTGTATTTGTAATTATTTGTTGATAAATGTTTTCCATTAAACTTCATAAACATCTGCAAATGTCTTATTCAAACATTAAGGCACGGTACTTAAATACAAAACTTTAACAGAATAACACATTTGAAGTAAACAAAGTAGAAAAAAAATGATAAACACCAATCGTCATGTCGGTCACCAGCTGCACAGATCAATTAAAAAAGGAGCAAGTCAACATCATTTTATGACACCTCAGAAAGTGAGCAAACAGACAAGATATCATTATGCACTGCCAAGATTGCATTTGACACATCAAAAACTGAGAAGGCAGAAAAAACATGGTTCCCTTTTTTTACAGTCAGAGACTAGGGATGGGATTCGCCATTTCTGAGACCATGGGCGGGATTCTCTGATCGTAGATGGCAAAATTGCATTTGGCGATTGGCCGTTTTGATGACAAAATTGGGGGCGGTGCTGTTTTTTGGATGCTCCGCCCCCTCAAAAACAGTGTACTCGAGGAGTTGAAACGCCATTGGGGCGGCCAAAGGAGTATTTGCTGACAGCACACTCACGACCACCGATTTCCCTACGGCATGGGGGGTGTCCACAATGGGAAACGCCATTGGCTGGCTGCCGGGACAGAGAATCCCGCCCCCTGTATCCAACTCATCGTCCATGACTTTCTGAATTCTCTTCTTCACGACTAAATTTTGAGTTGCCAAATTCCAAATTAAAACATACAAGTACATTCAAGCACGCCACACATAAAGTTAGATAATAATATATTAACGATTTATATCAGAGTTTCATAGATTTAAACAAATAACAAGACTTAAGTTCACTTATAAATATTGAATGATAATCATCATCTTAAATCACGAAAGAAATACACTTTGAATGAGACAGTCATGCCGTTCCCAATCCGGGCTGGCTTTTCAGAGCTAATTCCATGAGCCCAGCTGATGGGCCTCCGTCCACCAGTGGGTCAGCTCATCTTTCATGAGCCCCATGGGGAGATCAATTGGATCGCCCCTGTGGGTCTCAAGAAGGCGATTACAGTCCCCCCTCCCCCCTTGAAATCCGTAAAAAGGGTATGTGTGAGGGTTGGCTTGGTTCCAACTTCTATTGTGCTTAGAGAGGGTTACAGTCTGAAGAATAAATAGAAGCTAGCAGAAGCATGTGGTTGTTGCTCAGCAACTGGTGGCTCTTTTAAGGTAGAAAGGCTTTTTGAATTTTGTTTCAGCTGAATTTGTTTACAGTTGGAGATAGGACACCGGGGAGTGAACATTTCTCAACTCTGACAGGAAAAGACATGCTAGACAGGAGAAGGGATCTGCAAAGAGGCTGACTTCTCAAAGAACCAGGCAACCAGATAATTGGGACAGAAAGAATGTTGTAAGAAGCCTGAGGTTAACAGTACTAGAATAGGGACCTGTCCGTTAAGGACAAGTAGAGCTGAGAAGAAGGCTGAGTTAAAGAAACAATTGCAATAACCAGTATTAGAGTGGGAAAGCAGACTTCAGAGGTAAATCAAAAATTTAATATCATTTTAATACAGTCTTAGGGCGGCATGGTGATGCAGTGGTTAGCACCGCTGCCTCACGGTGCCGGGGACCCGGATTCAATCCCAGCCCCGGGTCACTGTCCATGTGGAGTTTGCACATTCTGCCCGTGTCTGCATGGGTCTCACCCCTGTCATAATACACACCAGTATATCATGGTGCAGTCACACACACTGATTGACACACAGCAAGACCAATCAACACACACAACACTGCAGCCAATCACCAGTTAGAGCACACTCACTATAAAGACAGAGGGCATCAGTTTTCCCTCTCATTCGGGATGCAGCCTCTCAGAAGGACAGAGCTCACAGCTTGTAGCACAGATCTTCACCATGTGCTGAGTGCATAGACTGGTTAGGATAGGCATCGGTCTTTAGTTTAATCTAACATAGTGCCGACCCACAGTGTCAGTATGTTAAACAGTTTCTAGCTTAATAAAATAGTGTTGTACTATTTCAAGTGTTGGTAGCCTGTATGTGTTACTGCTGAGGTAAACACAGTCTCCACTGATCCAGAGTACCCAACACATCAACCCCCATAACCCACAGATCTGCAGGATAGGCAGATTGGTCACGCTGAATTGCCCCTTAATCGGAAACATTTAAAAAATGTTTTAGTACAGTCCGGGAATTGATAATTAAAGCAACTGTGAAGGCAAATAAATCCTGTAGAGGGAAGGTGTAAATCCTGTAAGTGAATCCTTGATGGACAAACAATTGCATTGAAGCACTATTTAAAAGAATTTTTGAATGTTCTAAATTCTAAAGTGCCCCTTTTTGAAAGCAAAACTTAAAATCACTTGTGTGGAAGCTGGAGTTCGGTGACACAAAATGGCTGCAGGTATAAAGATCACCAATCAGATTGAACTAACTTCAAGATCTGGAATATCTTTTGGTTAAAGCTGCATCCAGTTGCAGCCTGTGTTATCCCAGAGTACATAACATGACAAAATCCATAGACATTCACCTGGGCAGAACCTGCTTGAGTGTTTAAAGATATATTTGGGCTATTGGGAACATGGTAGCTGAAGATATCCTTTATAATTGTGTTAATATTAGAATCTGTGTATATTTGGGAAACTAAAGGGTGGAGTAATGGATTATTGAATCAGAATTAACCTTTCTTGTTTACTCAATGTGTTTTTCTTGTTGTTAAATCTAACTAGTGTTCCTCCATATTTTCTAGATAGAGTAAAATATTATGATCTCTTGAGCCAGGGTTCCATTCTGGGATCTTCCCGTCAAGTTGTAACATTAACTGGGAGCATAGCATGAGGGAAATAAATGTGTTCATCTGAGAAGTCAGAAGTAGTTCGGTTGGTGATAATTATTACAAGCACTTGCAGAACGAAGTGTGAAAGGCGTGGAAAAGTTCCCTTCTACATTTTATCTGTCCCCTGACCCAACTAGTTTCTACCAGGGAGAAGTCCTAAAATTGACCTTCTTGTTTCTCGTCCTGGTCACTGGACAGCTACTGGATAAAAGCAAATTACTGCGGATGCTGGAATCTGAAACGAAAGGGAAAATGCTGGAAAATCTCAGCAGGTCTGGCAGCGTCTGTAGGAAGAGAAAAGAGCTAACGTTTCGAATCCGATGACTCTTTGTCATAGCTAACAGAGAAAGTGGGAAATATTTCCATTCGCACAGTTTCCGTGGCTATGACTCATCTTTCATTCTCACTCCACAATATAAATATTTCCTGCCACAGCCAGTCATGAATGGTGGTGGACAATCAAACAAATAACACGAGGAAGAGGCATGACAAACATCCCCACCTCAACGATGGTGAACAGCCCATCATTACAAAAAGCAAGGTTGAAAGATTTGCAATCTTCTTCAGCCAGAAGTGTTGAGTTGATGATTCAGTTTGGCCTCCTCCTGAGAATCCCAGCATCACAAATGTCAGTCTTGGATCAAGTCGATATATTCCACCAAGAAACAGCTGAAGACACTGGATACTCCGAAGGCTATGAGCTGGAACAACATTCCAGCAATCGGAAGACCTGGCGCGGGATTTTCCGCACCCCGCCGGATCGGAGAATCCCCGGGGGGCGGCGCGAATCCCACCCCGCCACTCCATCGCCGACTGTCGTGTTCTCTGCCACCGGTTTTTGGGTGGGGGCGGGGGCAGGGTTTACGCCGCGCCAGCGGGGGCTGTTGGCAGCGGCCTCCCCGGCAATTCTCCAGGCCCCAATGGGCCGAGCGGCCATCGTTTCCTCCAGCCCCGCCGGCCTGAAATGGACATAGTCCATCATGGCGGGACCTGGCTTGTAGGCCGGCTAGGTGAGTCCCTGGGGGGGGGGGGGGGGCACATGGCGATCCGGCCGCGGGGGGGGGGGGGGGGGGGGGGGGGGGGGGGGCGTGGTGGCCTGGCCTGCGATCGGGGCCCACAATTTGCGGGCGGGCCTGTGCTGCTTTCCTTTCCTTCCGCACTGGCCTCTGTTGGGCTCCGCCATGGCAGGCGCACAGAAGAACCCCCTTGCACATGTGCAGGAAACATGCTCGCCAGTCTGCGCATGCGCGGAACCACATCGCCGGTTCTGCGCATGCACCAACTCGCGCCGGCCCTGCGGCGCCGGTTGGTGCGGCGCCGACCCCTCCGACGCCTGCCGAGCCCCTGGACGTTCGGAGGATTCCGCACCTTCCGGTCGGCCCAACTCCGGGGTGGTTTGTGCCGCTCTTGACGCTGGTGTCGGGCCATCCGACCAGTTGTGGGAGAATGCCTCCCTTGTGCTCCAGAACTAGCGGTGCCAATAGCCAAGCTGTTCCAGTAGCATCTACCCGGCAATGTGGAAAATTGTCCAGCTATATCTTGTCCACTCTCAACTATTAGCAAAGTGATGGAATGTGCCATTGACAGTGCTATCAGATAGCACTTAAAATGTGTTCACTACCATTCATAACCAGTGGCGGACGGGGTTTAAAAATATTGGTTGCCAGGAGACAAAGGGGGCCCACCCACAACTACAATGCTATCATTTAATTTTCATAACGAATAAATAAAATTTTCAAAAAATACATATGGAAAAAAGGTACAATTAAAATTTTTGTGGAACAAATGTATATTTCTTAGTAATTACAGTGTACATGTACTGTACATATTACTGGCAGTAGATACCAAATGTAAATATAGAATGTTTTTGGTTATGGGCTTACAGTGGGGGAATGGGCCGAACTAGGCTGCTCTTGGCCTTGGACCAAAATGTTAACCTGTCTTCCTTTTTCATATCTCAACTAGCCTACGATGTACATGGCTACATTTTCTGACTTTTTTATTAATATTGAGGTTATAATGAGCAATTTAGCAATTTTACCCTCCAGGTGTGGGAGTTATAACCATTGGGAGTTCATAGCAAGAATTTGGCTGAACAATTTCTCAAGTTAAAATTAATAAAATTACCCCATATTCAAAATGTGTCAGCATCGTATGAAAATCAATTTGCGCTCGTGCAAGACACGCAGTGAAACAACCACATTAATTTACCGAATTAATTAACCACGATAATTTACCGAAATTCACTAGACTCTGGGGTGGTCCCGGTGGATTGGAAATTAGCAAACGTGACGCCACTGTTTAAAAAAGGAGGTAGGCAGAAAGCAGGAAATTATAGGCCAGTGAGCTTAACTTCGGTAGTAGGGAAGATGCTGGAATCTATCATCACGGAAGAAATTGCGAGGCATCTGGATAGAAATTGTCCCATTGGGCAGACGCAGCATGGGTTTGTAAAAGGCAGGTCATGCCTAACTAATTTAGTGGAATTTTTTGAGGACATTACCAGTGCAGTAGATAACGGGGAGCCGATGGATGTGGTATATCTGGATTTCCAGAAAGCCTTTGACAAGGTGCCACACAAAAGGTTGCTGCATCAGATAAAGATGCATGGTATTAAGGGTAAAGTAGTAGCATGGATAGAGGATTGGTTAATTAATAGAAAGCAAAGAGTGGGGATTAATGGGTGTTTCTCTGGTTGGCAATCAGTGTCCCTCAGGGATCCGTGTTGGGCCCACAATTGATAACAATATACATAGATGATTTAGAGTTGGGGACCAAGGGCAATGTGTCCAAGTTTCCAGATGACACTAAGATGAGTGGTAAAGCGAAAAGTGCAGAGGATACTGGAAGTCTGCAGAGGGATTTAGATAGGTTACGTGAATGGGCTAGAGTCTGGCAGATGGACTACAATGTTGACAAATGTGAGGTTATCCATTTTGGTAGCAATAACAGCAAACGGGATTATTATTTAAACGATAAAATATTAAAGCATGCTGCAGTGCAGTGAGACCTGGGTGTGCTAGTGCATGAGTCACAGAAAGTTGGTTCACAGGTGCAACAGGTGATCAAGAAGGTGTTATAACCTGCCTGCTTACCATTGGCTGGGGACTAATGACAATCCCACAATCCTGTGGGAGTATGAGCTTCCCCAATGAGGGGGGGGGGGCGGAGAAATCATTAGCAGACTCCCTGCATAAATAGAGCTGGCCAGTTTGGAACCAGGGTGAGAGGGGTTTGGCAGCAAGAGAAGTTGTTGCTGCTGTTGTATATATATATATGTTAATTTGTAAATAAATGTTATTTCTTTGTATCTTGAAAACTCGTGCTGGATTCTTCGTGGCCCTCACAAAAGAAGGCAAATGAAGTTTTGTCCTTCATTGCTAGAGGGATGGAGTTTAAAACTCGGGAGATTATGCTGCAATTGTATAAGGTGTTAGTGAGGCCACACCTGGAGTATTGTGTTCAGTTTTGGTCTCCTTACTTGAGAAAGGACGTACTGGCGCTGGAGGGTGTGCAGAGGAGATTCACTATGTTAATCCCAGAGCTGAAGGGGTTGGATTATGAGGAGAGGTTGAGTAGACTGGGACTGTACTCGTTGGAATTTAGAAGGATGAGGGGGGATCTTATAGAAACATTTAAAATCATGAAGGGAATAGATAGGATAGATGCGGGCAGGTTGTTTCCACTGGCGGGTGAAAGCAGAACTAGGGGACATGGCCTCAAAATAAGGGGAAGTAGATTTAGGACTGAGTTTAGGAGGAACTTCTTCACCCAAAGGGTTATGAATCTATGGAATTCCTTGCCCAGTGAAGCAGTTGAGGCTCCTTCATTAAATGTTTTTAAGGTAAAGATAGATAGTTTTTTGAAGAATAAAGGGATTAAAGGTTATGGTGTTCGGGCCGGAAAGTGGAGCTGAGTCCACAAAAAATCAGACATGATCTCATTGAATGGCGGAGCAGGCTCGAGGGGCCAGATGGCCTACTTCTGCTCCTAGTTCTTATGTTCTTTTGACACTGGGAGCGCGAATTGCGGCAAATCGGGCATTATGTGTAAATCAAGATCTGTGGTGGGAGCCATGGCGCAGTCCAATCCTGGTGGCGGAAACAAGGTATGTTGGGGCTGCAAAACCAGCAATTGCATGCATTTAAATCTGATTAGCGGGTTGGACACAGCATGCTCTGCCCTCCCATGACATCCGCCTCTCTCGGGCAGAAGTCACGGGTCGCAATTTACTACATTAATCTCCAAATGGGGACTGGGCGCCATGTCTGCAGAGGCACAGCGGGATGCGAAAAAACACTGAAAAAATGTTCAAAACTGTCGATTGTGCTGGGGCTTGGCTGCCCGGGATGGGTTCAGTGGCGGGGAACAACTTGGTGCCAAGTCCGTGGACTCGGGTGTCTTCCTCGTGATTGGGGTGGCATGCCTCAGACCACCATTTCAGCAATCTGTCTTTTAAACGGACCCCTTTGGTGCCACTTCCAGGCTGCTTCTGGCTGCTTACACTGCTGGGTGCTGCCTGTGTCTTTTAAATGCTCAGAAGGCCTCTGGTCATCTGGGAGGCTACACAATCTGCCCTTCTGGACACCCAGCTGAATCGTCAAGGAGATGGGCATGGCCGAGCTCAATCGGGCCACCAGGTGTTGGCACTCCTCAGAAGTGCTGCCCCACTGCAGAGCAAGCAGATGATCAGCAGAGCTCACCGCAATGAGAGGACACCTGCACCATGGCCTTTGGAGCTCCCCCTGGTTCTCTGCTCCTCTCAGAGCATAGGCCACACCGGTGACTCCCACCACTCTGGATCACCAGCTCCTTCCTCATGGTGAGGCTGACGGCGCTGACTGCCTATGCCACTAGCTGAAAGGTCATGTTCAGGAGGGCAGGCCTGAGTTTGGGGCCCATCCTGGGAAAAAGGGTGCCCTCTGCTCCTCACTGGCGTGGAGCTATGGGTCAATCTTGGACTCCCAACTTCGAGGGGCAGGTCTTCTGTGAGACATCTTCATGGCTGCAATGAGTGTGTGGTAAGTCAAGCACTTAAAAACAGCTCCAGTTGCCAGGATGGGCCAGGAATTGCTCTGAATTCATGCCAGCAGAGCACTGGCCCATTTGCATCTCCTGACCTGCTTACCGAATAGCACCCCAATGGGAATGCAAATCGTACACAATTCAGTCCCGGCGACAACTCTCCCAAACGAAAAGCCCGGTCCCAGGTATGTACTTGTTTGAAAACTAGATGAAATAACACCATCACCTCTAATATTCTAAGAATACATGTGTAACATGACAATGTAGATGTGGATTTTCAATAATAATCTCAATTGTATGACAGCATGCTGCATTTAATGCATTATGTTACATTGAATACAAATCGATATGCTCGTAACCATCAATATTTGGATTTCGTAGCTTCTAGGTTGGTTCAATAATTGCTACAATCTCAACAGTTGACGTTGACAGGAACAAAAATATCGGCTAAAAAACTGATTACGGGAATGCACTTCATTCTAACAACTCTAAAGTTATCTCAAATATTAAATGTCCTCATTATTTTTGCTGAATTGGAAGAAGAGGATGTTCATTTCTTCATCGGTGCTCCCGAAGATTTTATTTTCCTTTGGAAAGTGACTGATTCATTATCGAGATACCTTTCAACCAATCAATAAAATAATAAAACTGATTTCACAGTCAAATTCTATTCAACAACAATCCTCTCTGAAAGTCATTGCAGGCAATTTAATCCTACTGTCATGATGCTTATTTACAATCATCAATGTACTTTAGAAATTATCAAGCTGAGTATTTATGTGTGGGTGTTTCTGGATTCAAAACCTCAAACGCTAACTGAATCCACACCAGTTGGTGAAGTTAAAATGAAGACACAGCAGCTTTCTTTGTCAAAGAGAGTTTATTAACTTAATTCATTGTCAATACTTCTCCAAACCCTTCAACCCACAACCTCAGCCCCAACCTCCAAATAAACAGCATAACCGTTTAAAGAGGAACTGTGGCAAAATACAATGGTTTTCAACATGGAGCTCAATCCCACATGCCTGCGATTAACGGTCTGATGCCCTGACAACAAAGCTAGTCAAACATGTCTATTCTCATTTGTACAATTTGGAGGGCTAACTCCATTTATATCCTGTTTTGAGCAAAACCAATTAATCTTAATTAACAAATCAAGGGACAGAATTAAAAAACAGCCTATCCCAATTAATAGAGAATATAATTGCAATTAAACCTTAACAATTTAATTAATAAGACATTGACATCAGAAACACTCAAATGTGTTGAGAGCAATGAGGGTTATTTATTGAGGAATTGTCCACTCTCCCTGATTTAACCCACAGAAACTCCATTTATGCACAGTGACAGGATTTCTGCTGAAGTTAAGGTACGTTGGAACAGAAGTTAGAAACTTTGAAGCACAGAAAATAGGAGAAGAAGCAGGCCATTCAACCCTTTGAGCCTGCTTCGCCATTCAACATGATCATGGCTGGACCTCTATCTCAACACCGTACTCCAGAACCTTCCTCACACTCCTTGACAACTTTAGAAACTATAAATCTATTTTCTTCTGAAATATATTCTGTGATTTTGTCTCCACAGCCTTCTGCGGTAGATAACTCCACAGGTTCACCACGCTCTGAGTGAAGAAATGTCTCCTTTTCTCCGTCCCATGTGGTCTAACCGGAACCAGAAACGGAACCTGAGATGGTGCCCCCTAATCCTAGATGCTCCAGGCAGAGGGGATAACACCCCTGCATTAACGGTGTACAGTGGTTAGCACTGGTGCTTCACAGCTCCAGGGTCCCGGGTTCGATTCCCGGAATGGGTCACTGTTTGTGCAGAGTCTGCACGTTTTCCCTGTGTCTGTGTGGGTTTCCTCCGGGTGCTCTGGTTTCTTCCCACAGTCCAAAGATGTGCAAGTTAGATGGATTGGCCATGTAAATTGTTCTTAGTGTACAAAAAGTTTAGGTAGGGTTACCAGGTTACGGGAACTGGGTGGAGATGTGGGCTTAAGTGGGTTGTTCTTTCCAAGGGCTGGTGTAGATTTGATGGGCCGAATAGCTTCCTTCTACACAGTAAATTCTATGATTCTATGATCCAGTCTGTCCAGCCCTGTCAGACTTATATGCATTTCAATCAAATCCCCTCTCATTCTTCTAAATTTCAATGAATAAAGTCCCAGTCAATCACATCTCTCCCTGTGTGACAATTATGCCATTCTAGGAAGCAGTCTGGTGAATCTTCACCGTACACCCCAATGATGCAGCACTCTCTGTTTTTCCAGCATTTCCTGTTCTTATTTTACAAATGGGAAGTTCTGTTTGTCAAATTTATTAGAGATTTTTGAGCATGCAATGAGTGCAGTTTATAAAGGAGAACATGCAGAGGTATCATTGGATTTCCAAAAGGCACTCAATAAACTTCCACAAAAAAAGGGCTAATAAACAAAATGAGGGCTCCTGGAGTCAGGATAATATATTAACATGGGCAGAGAATTGGCTAACAGAAGAGAAGCAAAGATTTCGTATAACAAAGCATTTTCAAGCTGGCAGATTGTGACAAGTGGCATGAAACAAGGAGCAATGCTGGGGCCTCAGCTATTTATAATCTGCATTAATGACTAACACGAATAAATAGTAATTAAGAATCATAGTAATATATCTAAATTTGATGATAGCACAATGCTAGGTGGGAATGTCGGCTGTGAGGAGGTTACAAAGAGGCTGAAATGAGATATAGAATGGTTAAGGGAGTGAGCAGCAAGGTGGCAGATGGAGTATAATGTTGGAAAGTGTATGGTTATTAATTTCTACAGTAAGAATAGAAAAATTGAATACTTTATGTATAGTCATGAAACTTGCAAATATTGCAAATATTGATGTTGAATGCAACTTGGGAGTACTTGAATAAGGAATACAGTAAATTAGCTTGCATGTGTAGCAAGCATTTAGGAAGGCACATGCATGTTGCCCTTCATTAAAAGGGGATTGAAAGGGGAAGGAAGAATATGGACATCTTGGTAGTCAGGGCTTTGGTGAGACCACATCTGGACAACTGTGTGCAACTTTGTTCTCCATATTAACATTGGAGGCATACAACAAAGGCTCACTAGATTGGTTCCTCAGGCCAGGTGGATGTCATATTGTGGGAGACTGAGTAAATTGCGTCCATACTATCTGACATTTAGAGGAATGAGAAGTTAACCCATTAAGAGATACAAGATTCTAAAGGAACTTCAGAAGAAGCTGAGCAGTTAGGTCTGAGATGAGGAGAAATTTCTTAACTCAAAATGTGATGAATTTTTGGAATTCTTTACCACAGACTGTTGTGAATGCACCATCGTTGAATATATTTAAGACTGAGATCGATAGATTTTTTGTGGATCAAGGGATATCGGAGGCATGCAGGGAAGGTGAAGTTAAGGCCGAAGGTCATCATGGTTGTATTTAATGCTGGAGCAGTCTTGGGGAACCATATGATCTACCCCTGTTCCTGTTTCTTATGTCTATGTTCGAGGAAAGGTATTCTCTACAAAACAAGAATAATCTGTGTTTTGGCAATTTCAGAAATTGTGACAAAGGTGCTGTCGGGATTTTCAATATGTCACCGTGTCTTCAAATTTCACCTAAAAGGCTGAACAGGTGGACAAGGGCTTCAGTTTACTGATTCAACTGAAGGACAGTGTTCCAATTATGCAGCACACACTCAGTATAGAATGGATAACTGAGGAGGAGCAACATTTCTGTACAGTTTCTGGCTTGAGGAATGGGAAAGCACCTATGGAATTTCATCCATACAGGTTCAAGCAATCATTCTCAAAATCAAAAGGAAGAGCTGCTGACTAAATCTAGGCTGCCACTTACCAATCCGGTCTGAACTTTAGAGTTATATCACTCATAATGCTGCGTCATTTTAATCAAGTCTCTTTCCCTCCATAAATTGCTGAAGTACGGTTCCGTGACCACTTGCTGCCCTTCAGTAACACATCCAAGCAGCCATTTTTCATCTGTGAGCCTCAACACTGATTGCTCATAAAATACTTGGGCATAGAATGTTCAGCAGTCAAATTCTATCTTGTTTAATTCAATGCCAGAGCAAACTTAGTTTCCTAACTAAAATATTGGATTTTGCTGGTTAAATTTGTCATCTTTAACTCAGGACCATTTAAACTAATTGTAACATTGCAATTATATACTCACTTGACTTAATGGGAAGCATTCTCAACAGGTCGTGCACCTCCAAAATAGTGCATAATTTCCCTTTTCAGATCGTCTGAGTTTAAATTATTATGTAAAGAATCAAGTCCCTTATTCAGGTTGAAATCCCGTACAGATCTGAGACAATGCATGACCATTTGTAAATGATGTTGCTTTGGTCTGCTCACATTGATGCCAGATATAATACACATATTATGTCATTGCTTATGCTTTCAGTTAACTGCATTTTGGTACGTTCCTAATAAAGACCAATAACCTGAAAATAAATAAATCCTCAAAGGAACCGAGGGACAAGATTTTATTTTTAAGACTTTTACTGCAACAGTTGAACCCAAAAGCATCATGAAATTAATTGAAAAATGGCATTTCTGTGGAAACAATGGGCCAGATTTTCCTATTCTACCAATAACAGGCATCAGTGTAGTCAACGTTCTCCAAATTTTCCCATCCTGCCCATGACAATGCCTGCCGCTGGTGGAACTGGAGAGTCCCAGTAATTGAATTTCACTTTAAATGGTTAATACTGCAAAGATGCACCTCACAGGCATATGAGTATTCTACTTCAGTATGCATGGCACTACACAGCTACACAGTTTCACAGCATGCTATTCGTTATAGAACATAGAACAGTACAGCACAGAACAGGCCCTTCGGCCCTCGATGTTGTGCCGAGCAAATGATCACCCTACTCAAACCCATGTATCCACCCTATACCCGTAACCCAACAACCCCCCCCCCCCCCCAACCTTACTTTTTAGGACACTACGGGCAATTTAGCATGGCCAATCCACCTAACCCGCACATCTTTGAACTGTGGGAGGAAACCGGAGCACTCGGAGGAAACCTACGCACACACGGGGAGGACGTGCAGACTCCGCACAGACAGTGACCCAGCTGGGAACCGAACCTGGGACCCTGGAGCTGTGAAGCATTTATGCTAACCACCATGCTACCGTGCTGCCCTCAAATTTTTGCCATCTCAAATATCCATCCAAGGTAACTCAGGAATCCTATCCAACAAAACATTTCACTCGCTAGGTTCATGGGCGCAATTATCATCGTCAAGGCACTCTTCTGTGAAACCTCTCTTCTTCAGGTCATGACAATTCTGATGGTGCAGATTTCCAGTTTTCCTTTTCATCAAGCCAACCAACACCAGACTGGCTCATGTTATTCACACATTCCTGAACTGAGGTTTCAGCTATTTTTAACCAGTTCACACTCTGCCTCCAAGGACGCCTGTCTCCTTGTCCTGCCAAACAGACTAACTGATCTCTTCCAGAGTGATTTGCTTGTTCTCCTCACAAGAATTCTGTGTGCATTTCTGCTGAACACAATGTGTAACCTGAAGCCCCAATTTGTTCCTGTTTGTTCTTTTGCAACTAAAACTCATTCCCATAGCAACCAAGATCATAGCCCAATTTTAAAAGTTAATTTTTATGGAATGTGGCTGAGGCAATCATTTGTTGCCCACCCCTAATTGCCTTTGAGAAGGTGATGATAAGCTGCCTTCTTGAACTGTTGCTGTCCATGTGGCATAGGTATGCCCATTGTGCTATTAGGGAGGGGTTTCCAGCACTTTGACAGTGAAGGAATGGCGACATAGTTCCAAGTCAGGATGCTGAATGACTTGGAGGGATATCTCCAGGTGGTGGTGTTCCCAGGCATCTGCTGCCCTTGTCTTTCTGGTAGTGGTCATGGATTTGGAAGGTGCTGTCTAATGAGCGAATGCATCTTGTAGATGGTGCACACGGCTGCTACTGTGCGTTGATGGTGGAGGGAGTGAATGTTTGTGGAAAGGTTACCAATCAAGTGGCTGCTTTGTCTTGGTTGCTTTTCAACCTCTTGAGTGTTGTTGGAGCTGCACTCATCCAGGTAATTGGAGAGTATTCCGTTCACTCATGACTTGTGCCTTGTAGGTGGTGGACAGGCTTTGGAGAGTCAGGACGTGACTTACTCGCCACAGGATTCCTAGCCGCTGCCCTGCTCTTGTAACCATAATATTTATACTGTGAGTCCAGTTCAGATTCTGATCAATGCTAACCCCAGGATGTTGATAGTGGGGCTTCAGTGATGGTAATGCCATTGAATGTCAAGGGACAATCGTTTGATTCTCTCTTATTGGAGATGGTCATTGCCTGGTACTTGTGTGGCACAAATGTTACTTGTCACTTGTCGGGCCAAGCCTGGACATTTTCCAGGACTTGCTGCATTTTTATGTGGACTGCTTCAGTGTCTGAGGGATCATTAATGGTGCTAAACGTTATGCCATTATCAGCAAACGTCCCCATTTCTAACCTTATTTTGGAAGAAAGGTCATTGGTGAAGCAGCTGATGTTGGTTGGGCCAAGGACACTACCCTGAGGAACACCTGCAGTGACGTCCTCAGACTTTGATGATTGACCTCCAACAACCACAACCATCTTCCTTTGTGCTGGGTATGACTCCAACCAACATGCAGTTACCCACTGATTCCCATTGACTCCAGTTTTGTGCGGCTCCTTGATGTTATACTCGATAGAATGCTGCCTTGGTGTCAAGGGCAGTCACTTTTGCCTCATCTCTGGAGTTCAGCTTTTTAAAAAAAAAAAATTTTTTTTAATTTAGATTACCCAATTATTTTTTCCAATTAAGGGGCAATTTAGTGTGGCCAATCCACCTACTCTGCACATTTTTGGGTTGTGGGGGCGAAACCCACGCAGACACGTGGAGAATGTGCAAACTCCACACGGACAGTGACCCAGAGCCGGGATGGAACCTGGGACCTCAGCGCCGTGAGGCAGCTGTGCTAACCACTAGGCCACCATGCTGCCCGAGTTCAGCTTTTTAACCATATTTAAACAAAGGCTGTAAATGAGTCTGGAGCCCTAATTATCTTTAGTGAGCAAGGCATTGCTCAGTAAGTGTCACTTGATAGCACTGTTTGTTACTTTGCCTCTTATCTGAACCCTGTCTCCCCAGTAACCAGGAGTCAGGTTAATTTTTTTCAGTAGTCATGTAATATTTCTAACTTTATACTTGGATAGTATTGAGTACTGCTTGCCTTCTTTTTAAACATTAAATGGGTGCGAAGATGGCTGCCAAAGGTCAGATGACTTTTGCAATTTCTGCATAGATTCCCTTCAGAAGTATTTCAAGTTTCCAGCATGTTCCCAATTGAATGACCATTGGTGGAGTATCTCCCTTGAGTGTCCTTGACTTCACACTTCCTATTATTTTTGGACATGCCCAAAACTTTAAGTCTGTGTATTGCTAGAATTCTTTGATAAGCAACAAGGGAAATTACTGGAGAGAAGGGAAATTACTGGAGAGAATTCTTCGAGATAGGATCTACTCCCATTTGGAAGCAAATGAGTGTATTAGCGAGAGGCAGCACGGAGGCTCCTCGCCCCCTATTCTCCCACCCCCAGGGAGCTAGGAGCGGTGCCGCGTCAATTTCGCACGCCGGGCATTGGCACCCACGTCAAAGCGGTGCCGCCTAAATGACGTGGCCGGCGGTGCTTAAATGACATCACTCGCGCATGCGCAGGTTGGCCGGCGCCAACCCGCGCATGCGCGGTTGCCGTCCTCCCCGCGGGCGCTCCGCAAGATATGGAGCATTGATCTTGCGGGGCGGCGGAGGGAAAAGAGTGCGTCTTTTAGAGACCCCGACTGAGCACCCCCCTGGTGCTCAATCCTCCCTCCCCCCCCACAGGCCGCATACGCAGTGTTCGCGCGCTGTTCACGCCGGCAGCAACCAGGTGTTGTTGGCACCGGCATGAACCGGTCGTATTGGGCAAGCCGCTCGGCCCATTCGGGCTGGAGAATCGCCGCTTGACCGAGCGGCCTGTCGTAAAACGCGGCGCGCCATTTTGGGGGGGGGGGGGTGGGAGAATCACGTGCGGGTGCCAGGGCGGCGTGGCGGGAATTGCCCGGCACTCCTCTATTCTCCCACCCGGCGTGGGGGTCGGAGAATCGCGCCCATGGGCGGAGAGATGGCAGATGGAGTTTAATCTGGACAAATGTGAGGTAATGCATTTTGGAAGGTCTAATGCAGGTAGGGAATATATAGTGAATGGTAGGACCCTCAAGAGTATTGAAAGTCAGAGAGATCTAGGTGTACAGGTCCACAGGTCACTGAAAGGGGCATCACGGGTGGAGAAAGTAGTCAAGAAGGCATGTGGCATGCTTTCCTTCATTGGCAGGGGCATTGAGTATAAGAATTGGCAAGTTATGTTGCAGCTGTATAGAACCTTAGTTAGGCCACACCTGGAGTATAGTGTACAATTCTGGTCGCCACAATACCAGAAGGATGTGGAGGCTTTAGAGAGGGTGCAGAAGAGATTTACCAGGATGTTGCCTGGTATGGAGGGCATTAGCTATGAGGAGCGGTTGAATAAACTCGGTTTGTTCTCACTGGAACGATGGAAGTTGTGGGGCGTCCTGATAGAGGTCTACAAAATTATGAGAGGCTTAAACAGAGTGGATAGTCAGAGACTTTTTCCCAGGGTAGAGGGGTCAATTACTGGGGGGCATAGGTTTAAGGTGTGAGGGGCAAGGTTGAGAGGAGATATACGAGGCAAGTTTTTTACACAGAGGCTAGTGGGTGCCTGGAACTCGCTGCCGGAGGAGGTGGTGGAAGCAGGGAGGATAGTGACATTTAAGGGGCATCTTGACAAATACATGAATAGGATGGGATTATAGGGAAATGTAGAAGATTTTAGATTAGACGGACAGCATGGTCGGCACAGGCTTGGAGGGCCGAAGGGCCTGTTCCTGTGCTGTACTTTTCTTTGTTCTTTGTTGTTCTTTGGAGGATTGATGAGGGTAGTATATTGGATATTGTCTACACCGATTTCAGTGAGGCATTTGGCAATGTGACAGACTAATCAGAACCTTGCGATCTGGCAGGATAGATCCAAAATTGCCTCAGTGATGGGAAACAAAGGCTAATAGTCAATGGACATTGCAATAGTGTTCCACAGGGCTCAGGGTAGGGGCCTTTGCTGTTTGTTATATATATCACTGACTGAGACTTAAATGCGGGTGGCTTGATTGGGAAGTTTGCAGAACACACAAAAAATGGCAATAGAGCTGAAAGTGAGGAGGATAGCTGTTGATTCCAGATGATATGAATGGTTTTGTTGAATGGGCAGAGAACTGGAAAATGGAATTCAATCTTGAAAAGTGTGAGGTAATGCATTTGTGGAGGGGAAACAAAGCAAGGGAGTACTCAATAAACAGAAAGATATTGAAGAGGGGTTGAGTAAGTGAGAGACCCTGGAGTGCACGGGTCCTTGAAGGTGGCAGGATAGGTGGACAAAGTGTTCAAGGAAGCAGGTGGAACACCTTCCTTTAGTGTGCAAGGTATTGAATATGCAGGGGCATAATGATGAACCTTTATAAATCACTCGTTCAGCCACAGCTGGAGTTTTGTGCATAGTTCTGCTCACCACATCACAGGAAGGATATAATTATTCTGAAGAGAGCACAGAGGAGATTGACAAGAATGTTGCAAGGATTTGAATATTGCAGCTAGAAGGAGAGATTGGATAGTCTGGGGTTGTTTTCTTTAGAACAGAGGGGAATAAGGGGAAACCTAATTGAAATGCACAATAAGGCCGAGCCATGGTAAACAGGAATGATATGTCTCCCCTAATTGAGGGGTCAATTATAAGGGGACATAGATTTAAGGTGATTGGTGGAAGGATTAGAGGGGACATGAGGGAAAAAAAATCATCAAGAGGGTGGTGGACATTTGGAAAATACTGACTAAGTTGGTGGTTAATGCTGAAAAGGTCAACACATTTAAAACGTACCTGGATCTGCATCTGAAGTGCTGGAACCTGAAAGGCTATGGTCTATGTGCTGGAAAATGGGATTAAAATGAACGGCAAGTTACTTCTATTTTTTTTTGTCCAGCAAAGGCATGATGGGTTGAATGGTCTCTTTCTGCATTTTTCCAATATTCTATCATCCTAGATTTATTGTTTCAAACTTAACAATGGGAACTGTGGGAAAGAAAGGTCAAATAAGAAGCATGTGTAAATGGCCACCATCTATTTTCCACTCTATAGCAATGGCTTCTAACTTCAAATCACTCTGGGTGGACAACAGAATTGCTAATAATGTGGTCACCTAATCAAATTCATCATCAGGCAACCGATATTATTGATTCCAAGCACGAGGGAGAGACCTGTCTGTCTGCAGACAACTGCAGAAACAGCAGTGGAAGAAAAAGGCAACAACATCTAAGCCTTGAAACTTGCCACCAGCAACATATCTCCATACCTGTTCCTTTTCAAGTCCGTCAGTGCAGAAACTGACCTGCTGGCAAGAGCATTAAAGGTAACTAACTTTGTGACCAGCTGAAAATCTATTTCTCCAAGGGAGTCCTGATATGCAGCTCTGGCTATTGAATGCATCTGGCCAACCCTTCAAGAGTCAAAAAAACTATTTTTTGCTGGGCTTGCAATGCATGTTTTACCCAAGAAGATCCAATCATGTGAATTCCAAACTATTCTTCAGTTTATAACTTGTAAAAGTGCACTATTCACCGTAACTATTTTTCCCATGCATGTGTATGATTGTGAAGTCATTGACCTGGCATTAGACTATTTGAGTGAATGCATGAAAGAAAAACATCTTTGTTGAAACCCAAGAAAGATTGCTGCTGGTTATTTAGATTAACTTCACATTCAGGGTTGAAGTAACAAACACATCTTCCTTTTCAAAAAGAAATACACTGATTACAGGAGGTAGGGGAAGAAAATTTGGGGTTCAGTTCTACCTTATCCTTGTCCATAACACAGAGTTCTAACCTCCTCATCACAAGGAATCCAACTTTCAAAAGATTGAATTTGAAGTGGTAAGTCATGGCAGGACAGCTCAAGCCGGGGAGTGCACTTCCTGTTATATGTGGGAAGCCAGAAACGTTTCCAGTGCCCAGGACCAACATGTGTGCTGAAAGTGTCTCCAGCCGCAGCTCCTGGAATCCTGGATTTTGGAGCAGGTGCAGCGGCTGTGATACTGTGGAGCATCCACAAGGTGGAGAGTAACTATGAATAACAAATATAGAAAAGTTGTCACACTGCAGGCTAAATATCCACAGGGAGGAAGGGAATGGGTGACCACCAGGCAGAGCAAGAAGACGGGTAAGCAGTATAGGAATCCCTTGTGGCTGCTCCTCTACAAAACTGATATACCACTTTGGATACTGTTTAGGGGAATGACTTCTGAGAAGAAAGCAGCAACAATGAAATGTGCTGCACCATAGTTGGCTCTGCTGCACAGGGGAGGAGCAAAATGTGTGGGATTGCAATAGTTACAGTGGATTTAATTGCAAGAGCAATAGATAGCCTCCCTGGTGCTAAGGCAAGGGTGTCTCAGAGTGATTACAGGACATTCTGAAAGGGTGGGGTGAACAGCCAGTGGTCATGGCACACATTAGTACAAAGGACATAGGTTAAAAAAAGGGATGAGGTCCTAAAAGCAGAATAAAGAGAATTAGGAGGTAAATTGAAAAGTAGGGCCTCAAATGTAGAGATCTCAGGATTACTACCAGTGCCACATGCTAGTCAGAGCAGAAATAGCAGGACACAATTGAAGAGGTGGTACAAGTGGGAGGGTTTCAGATTCCTGGGAAATTGGGACCGGTTCTTGGGGGGTGGGGGTGGGACCAGTGTAAACTGGATAGATTACACCTGGGCAGGACCGGAATTGATATCCTGGAGGGAATATTTCCTCGAGTGTTAGGGAGGGTTTGAACAAAACTGGCCGGGGGATAGGAACCTCTGCAAGGAGTGAGAGGAGGGTAAATCAAAGATAAGAACAAAAGACAGAAAGGGGAATAAGAAAAGTGATGGGCAGAGAAATCAAGGGCCAGAATCAAACAGGTTCTCAGTGAAAAATAGTGGAAACAGGACAAGTAATATAAATGAAAAGTCTTACTGTTTTGTGCCTTAGCACATGGAGCATTCACAATGATGTGGATGAATCAAACAGGGATGATGTCGTGGGAATTACGGAGGCATGGCTTCAGGGTGACCAGCATTGTGAACTGAACATCCAGGGGTATTCAGTATTTAGGAAGGACAAACAAAATGAAAAACGCTGTTAAGTTGTACTGTACTTAAAGAGGAAGTTAATGCAACTGTGAGGAAGGATATTAGCTCTGACGATATAGATTTTGTGCAGGTTAAGTTGAGAAACACAAGGGGACAAAGAACATTAGAAGAACATTAGAAGGGGCCTCACGGTAGCATGGTGGTTAGCATCAATGCTTCACAGCTCCAGGGTCCCAGGTTCGATTCCCGGCTGGGTCACTGTCTGTGTGGAGTCTGCACGTCCTCCCCGTGTGTGCGTGGGTTTCCTCCGGGTGCTCCGGTTTCCTCCCACAGTCCAAAGATGTGCGGGTTAGGTGGATTGGCCATGCTAAATTGCCAGTAGTGTAAGGTTAATGGGGGGGATTGTTGGGTTACGGGTATGTGGGTTTAAGTAGGGTGATCATTGCTCGGCACAACATCGAGGGCCGAAGGGCCTGTTCTGTGCTGTACTGTTCTATGTTCTATGTTCTAAGAGGTTGTCTGTGAACACCCAAAGTATAGTAGTGATGTTGGGAATGGCATTAAACAGGACATTAGAGATGCATGCAGTAAAGAAACATTTGGATTTCTGGGCGACTTTAATCTGTATATAGATTGGGAAAATCAAATTAGTAGCAATACTGTAGAGAAGGATTTCCTGGCGTGTGTACCAAATGGTTTGCTGGACCAATACATTATGGAACCAACTAGAGAACAGGCCATCCTGGACTGTATACTGGAATCATTGGCAACCTTGTTGTGTGAGACCCCTTGGGGATAAGCGACTATACGTCAGAACTTTTTTATCGAGATGGAGGGTGACATACTTGATTCTGAGATTAGGGTCTTGAATCTTAATAAAGGAAACTACAATGGCACGAGCCACGGTTAGCTATGATGGATTGGAAAACATTCCTTAAAGTGAGGACGGTGGATGTGCAATGGCACAGGGGTGAATTGTAACAATTGTTTATTCCTATCTGGCACAAAAGTAAAATGGGAAATTGGCCAAACACTGACTTACAAGGGAAATTAGAGATGGTAATAAATCTAAGGAACGGGCATATAAATTGGCCAGGACAAACAACAGACCTGAGGAACAAGAGCAGTTTAGAATTCAGCAAGGAAGGACCAAGGGATTTATTAAGAAGGGAATAATGAAGTTAGAGTAAGTTTTCAAAGAATATAAAAACTGATTGTGAAAGCTTCTGTAGGTAAGTGAAGAGAAAAAGACTGGTGAAGACATATATAGGTCTCTTAGGTCAGAAACAGGGGAATTTATAATGGGGAACGAAGAAATGGCTGACCCACTAAATACATATTTTAGTTAAGTCTTTATAAAGGAGGACATAAAAAATACCAGAAATGTTGGGAAACACAAGGGAAAGAAGAATTGAAAGAAACCAGTATTTGTAGAAAAATGGTGTTGGGGAATTTGATGGGATAGAATGCTGAAACAGCCCCAGGACCTGATAATCTACATCTCAGAGTACTTAAGGAAGTGACCCTAATAATAATGAATGCATTGGTGTTCATTTTCCAAGATTCTTTAGACTCTGGAACAGTTCCTGTAGGTTGGAGGGTAGCGAGAGGATTTGTGTACAGGAGCAGGAATGTCTTGCTACAATTATACAGGCCCTTGGTGAGACCACACAACGAGTATTGTGTGCAGTTTTGGCCTCTTTATCTTAGGAAGGATGTTCCTTCTCCCGAAAGATTGCAGTGTAGGTTTACCTGATTGATTCATAGGATGTCGGGACTAACGTATGATTACGTTAGTCTGGACGAATGAGGAGGATCTCTCAGAAACCTATAAAAATCTAACAGGACTAGACAGGGCAGATGTAGGAAGAATGTTCCCAGTGGTGGGAAAGTCCAGAACCAGGGGTCACATTTGAGGATATGGGGTAGACCATTTAGGACAAAGATCAGGGGAAATTTCTTCACCCAGAGTGTTGAGCCTATGGAATTCGCAGCTACAGAAAGTAGCCAAGGCCAAAACATTGTTTGTTTTCAAGAAAGAGTTAGGTATCGCCGGTGGGGTGAATGGGATCAAAGATTATGTTGGGAAAGCGGGAACAGGTTATTGAGTTTGATGATCAGCCATGATCATGTTGAATGGCGGAGCAGGCTCCAAGGTCCAAATGGCCTATTTTCTATGTTTCTATACCTCCCTTCCAAAAAAAACTCCTTGGTTTCACTTTGGATTCAAAGGGATATCACAAACTTTCTTTTACAAAGAAAAGAGTTTGTCACGATTGGTTGTGAAAATAAATTGTTATTACACCATAACGATCAGCCTTTTCCAACTTTCATCCAGATAGTTATCATTATCGAAAAATAGCTGCAATTTATTCATTTTTAAAGCTTTAGTTAAATTTCCATTTTTAAAGCAGCTCATTTTAAAGCGAACTCAATGGATATTTACCATCTTCCAATGTTTACCTGATTCATTTGCAAAATTAAATAAATTATTTTCATTGTATATTTTAAAAACAGCATTGCTTTCTGAAACAATGCAGAATTAAGAGTGTATTGCAGCCCATATCAAGTTCCATGAATTGGTTGTGCATCAGTAAACTTACCTGACATGACATGGAATCAATATACTGTCGCAGAAATTTGTTGAAAATAATGAAAAAGGTACAAGGTGTACAATCTGCCACACAGCCCATCATGCATGCATTTTTCAAAGAACAATTCAAGGTATTACTTATCAGAAGTGCTGACTAGCAAAGCTTTTCACAGCAAGGAACTGAGGAAATTATTGCAACTGAAAGCTTGTCATGAAATCCCAGGAGCATTGAAAGTCTCTTTTCGATTTACAGTACCATGGTTGCTTATATTATGAGGAATATTTCTCATTCAGATCAAGACCGTAGACGTGAAATTAAAAACATCTCTCATCAGCCTCCACCTACAATCACTGCTAATATTTTGAGCAACGGGAGATGAATTTTAAAATTTAAATCAAGTGAGAAGCTTAGCCTTTCAGGAGTGGGAATTTTACACAATACCGTATAACAGGCAGATGCTAATTTGTGTGAAGCATGTGGCTGCTGTTACTAGCACTGTGGTTTCACAGCGCCAGGGTCCCAGGTTCGATTCCCCGCTGGATCACTGTCTGTGCGTAGTCTGCACATTCTCCCCGTATGTGCGTGGGTTTCCTCCGAGTGCTCCGGTTTCCTCCCACAGTCCAAAGACGTGCAGGTTAGGTGGATCGGCGATGATAAATTGCCCTTAGTGCCCAAAAAGGTTAGGAGGGGTTATTGGGTTACAGGGATTGGGTGGAAGTGAGGGCTTAAGTGGGTCGGTGCAGATTCGATGGGCCGAGTGGCCTCCTTCTGCACTGTATGTTCTATGTTAACATTCAACTGATATCTGTTCACCCCAATATTTAGGATGGGGATTGATCAATCTTTTTCATTTGACGCGATTAATTGAATAATTTGTTCGGAAAACTGAATAGTTGAAGAAAATGTTTCCGAAAATATATAGCCGAAATACATGAATATCGGAAGAATTCTGCAATGCCACCATTGGTAACCATCAGTTGTAGCCATCTTAGATTAATGTAAAAGACTCACATGTTTCTATCAATTGCCAATTATGTCACAGTTTAAAAGGATATTAAGGTATCCTAGTAATAAGGAAATAAACTATAGAATCATAAAATAATCAAACAATACAGCACAGAAGGGAAATATTTGATCCCTTGAGCCAATTTTGGCTGAAAATGTATTACCCTTATAGCCACTAGCACAATTACCCTGTTGTGAATTGGTTTCTATGTCTGGCTGCAGCAGTCTGAACAGTTCTGTGACAGTAACGTTTGGGACCTGTCATCTCTGCACACAAATCATAGAAACATATACAATAGGAGCAGGAGGAAATCATTCAGCCCATTGAGCTAGCTCCACTATTCTTTATGACCATGGCTGATCATCCACCTCAATAGCCTTATTCCACTACCCACTCCCCCCTCCCCCCCGCCATATCCCTTGATCATAGAAACTAATGATTCAGAGTTTGTGCAGGCATAAATGTTTCACCCTGTCCAGATGTAGCATCTTAAAAACGGATGCAAATTTAATGTCTAGGGTACATGTATCTAATGTATCTGGCTGGCATGCCTAATCTGGCCATCTTCCAAAACTTTAGGGGTGATCCGAGCATAAATGAAGTACCTCTGGGCAAATAGGCAGAGCTAATGATTGGAGTACAGCTTTACGAATTTGACAGTAAGTATGCTAGTTGCAAAAGCTATAAACTGCAAAGCAGCACGAAAATAGATGGAAAAACAGCAAATCCAAAACAAAGCCACAGGCTTCCGCATACCAAGATATGATGAGGGAGCACTAAATGTGCTGCGGTTTTAGGGGAGATTGATTGAATTATTAGTCCTATATGTGGTGTACTGTAAATTAAGATTTTTAAAGGGGTGAATACATTCCATGCAGGTAGCTAAGTATATTGTTCTGAAGAAAGGTCATTTTTGATTGAAAAACTTGAAACTTCTTTCTGCAGTTTGCTAGCTTCAGCTAAGAAAATTTCGGCACGATTTTCCCCACTGTGTTACGCCAGGCTCTTCGCTGGGTGTGACGGATGAATCGCAGAAGAGCCCCGGATCGGGCTCCGCGTTGGGCGCAAAACCTTGCACAAGCCACTCAACTCGTGACACTGAGCGCGATCTGGATCACGCGCTTGTTGGACATGATCAAGATAATATTTAAATGAGCCATTAAGGAGTCAACGACCGCACCTGCGAGACCTCAACCAGGCACCGTTTAGCATTGGTTTCCACAATTGTGGAGCAGATGTGCTGGCACCTTGGAGTGGTGGGGAGCATGGCCGGGGGGTCTTGCAGGCCATTAGAGGCCTACGGGTGCTTGGGGATAGGCCAGGGTAGTACGTTGGTACTATCCCGCACCCTGGCACTTTGGCACCTGGGGCACCGCCAAGGTGCCAGGTTGGCACTGCCAGGTACACCACCAGGATGGCAGGATGGCAGTGCCAAGGTGCCCATATGCCAGGTTGGCACTGCCAAGGTTCGGGGCCTGGGGTGTTCATGCCCATGAAAAGGGGGAGGGGGATTTAATGGGTTTGGGGGGATGAATGTGGGGTTTTTGAAAGTGGGGGCAGTGAAATATCTGGGTTTAAAGGTTGGGGCAGCGTTTCAAAATGGCACCCCGATCTGTGAGGATCCGGTCCTGCTGATGATTTCAGCTCTCCAGTGCAGGAAAACTTTCTAAATGTGGCCTTAACAGGGAGAAACTCCACGAGGCCCAAAAAAATGGCTCGGTGCCATGGAATAGTGTGATGATAGGTAGACTATCATCTGGATATAATATGAGTAGTTCATTATCACTGTAAGTTCTATGATTTATGATCTTCTTGTGTATTCTCAGTTATATGGTTTACTGTTGTAGTTCTATCATCCAACCAGCAGGTGGGGTGAGTGCTGAGTCCCAGGACCCGGTTACACCATATGATCCTTCAGAAGGTGTTTGTAAGGAGTTGATAGCAGTCACAGATGAGAGCAGCTCTGTTGTATCTTCGTGTAAGTTAGTGTTCGACATTTATTTCCAACTATATTCACCTTAGACATTTTGGTTGTTTGTTAATGCAGTGTTCGTAATAAATAACTTTGTTTATAAAATAAAGTCTAATGGGCGGTATTCTCCGCTCCCGATAAAAATCGGGATGGCCGTCGTGAAATCGGCCGAGGTTCACGACGGCCTCGGGGCCCGCTCCCCGCACCTAATTCACCCCCACCCGGGGCTAGGAGCAGGCCTCCGTCTTTCCTGGCTGCGACCTCGTTGCGCCGGAAATGACGCGCAAAACGGCGCATTTGTGAGGTCATCCGCGCATGCGCAGGTTGCCGGTTCCAACCCGCGCATGCGCGGATGATTTCATCACATAGACGGCGTGAACGCGCATGCACGGTGGCCGTCTGCCTCCTCAGCCGCCCGGCAAGACGTGGCCGCTTGATCTTGCCGGGCGGCGGAGGGGAAAGAGTGCGTCCGTTTTGGACGCTGGCCCGACGATCAGTGGGCACCGATCGCAGGCCTGTCCCCTCCCGAGCACAGTCATGGTGCTCCCGTGCCAATCGGGCCCCTAGATGCCCCAAACGGGCATCTGGCACCTGTTTCACGAATGCAGCGACCAGGTGTGGTTCGCTGCTCGGAGTATCGCCATTCGCCGTCAATAACGGCGAGCGGCGATTTTTCCGACCGGGGGGGGTGGGGGGTGTGGGGGGGGGGGGGGGGAGAGAATCGCTGGGGGCGCCAGGGGAGTGTTAAAAATATCGGGAGGCCCTCCCACGATTCTCCCACGCCACGTGGGGAGCGGAGAATTCCGCCCAATGTTCTTCATTCACATCAGCCCAATGAAAGAACATTACAATGGAAATATCAACCTTGGCATTGCAGCCATTGATAAACACCCCGCCAAACGTGCCGTTAAACTGGACTTTGAAATGCTGCCGGTGAATCACCCCCTTTACAACCATCTTCAGCCAGAGTGTTGAGTAGATGGTCTGTCTCAGTCTCTTCTTTAGGAACCCACTATCACAGATACCAATCTAAAGTCAATTTGATTCACGGCTCTCGATATCAGGAACAGCTGAGTATACTGAATACACCATAGCTTGTGGCTTTTGACAACATCCTGACTGTATAGTGCTGAAAATCTGTGCTCCAGATCCAGCCATACCCCTCGATAAACTGGTGCAGTACAACAGAAACACTGGCATGTACCCAACGAAATGGAAAATTGCCCAGGTGTGTCCTCTCTTCAAAAGACAAGATAAATCCAACCTACCAATCACCACCCAGCAGTCTACTCTTGATCGTTAGCAAAGCTATTGAAGGTATCATCAACAGTGCTATCAAGCATCACGAACTGAGTAATTACTATCTTGCTGATGCTTAGTTTGAGCTTTGCTATGATCATGCAACTCCAGGTCTCATTGCAACTTTGGGCGAAACTTACGCCAAAGAGTTGACTTTCATAGATGAGTTGAGGGTGACAGCTTGTTGACATCAAGGCAGCCTTCGGCCAATTGTAGCATTATGGTGTCCTAGTAAAATTGAAATTAAGTAAAATCAGGGAAACTGTCCATGGGCTCAAAGATTGTTACGACTGTTAGAAGCCAACCTAGAATATCACTGCAAGAATTCCTCAGGCCTGTGTCCTAGATCCAAGTATCTTCTGTTACTTCATTCATAAGCTTCCCACCATCAGAAGTTGTGATGTTCACTGATGATTGCGCTGAGTTCAATTCTGTTCATGACTCCTCAGATACTAAAGCAATTTGTGTCCAAATGTGGTAAGGCATGAATAACATTCAAGCTTGGGCTGAAAAGTGGCAAGTGATATTCACACCACACAAGTGTCAGGCAATGACCATCTTCAATAAAAGGGAATCTAATCACATTCCTTGATATTCGATGGCATTGCCATTACTGAATGCTGCACCAGCAACCCACTAGGAATCACCTTTGGCCAGAAACTTAACAGACCCAGTCGCAGAAATACTTTGTCAACAAGAGCAGGTTAGAAGCTGACACTTCTTTGACGATTAACTCACCTCCAGGCTTCCCAAATCCTGTCCATCACCTGCGACATGCTGGGCCTGTAACGGAATACTCAACTTTAGCTTAGGTGTGTACAGCTGCAACAACATTCTACAAGTACAACATCATCCAGGACATAGCTGCCCGCTTAATCAGCACCTCATCCACCATTTTAAGCATATACTTCGTCCAGCAGTGTGGTCGCATCTGCAGGAATCACTGCAACAACGCTCCAAGGTTTCTTCAAAATAGTGTCCGAACCTATGACTTCTACCATCTAGAAAGAAAATGGGTAGCATGCGCACTACCCACCTGCAGGTTCGCCAAATCAAACACCATCCCAATTTGGGAATATATCATTGTTCCTTCATCATTGCTGCGTCAAAGTCCTCAAGCTCCTACTTAACAGCACTGTTGCTGTTCTACAGCTCAAGGACTGTTGCAATTCAAGAAGGCTGCTCATCAATGCTATCTCCATGATGATAGGCGATGCACAATAGTGTCCTTGACAGCAATGCTCACATCCCAAGATGAATATGTAAATAATGCTTGGATTCTTGAGAATTGAGTTCCCAAACTATCAGCCTTGGCTCAATGATAGCATTTTAAACACATCTTGAAGGCCAACCTGTTTAAAAGCTGCTCATGCTGGACAACCTGTCCCTAACCTTCGGGTAGGTACTCCAGTATGTTATCTGCTGAGGAAAAAGCTATTAAACTATATCAATGAGCTGACTCTATGTTAGCAGGCAAGCTCAGATTTTTACCCATCATGCTCACAAAGCACCTGCTGCATGATTGTGCTTGGACTTCTATAACAGGACTGAATTATCACCATTGTGGATGATAGAACTTATTGCTGATAATAAACTCCATGCCTCAGAGGAACATAGGAATTAGGAGGAGAAGTAGGCAATTCAGCCCTTCGAGCTGCTCCCCCATTCAATCGGAACATGGCTGATCTCGTCCTGGTCTCAAATCCCCCCCCCCCCCCCCTGTTTTCCATATTCCTTTAACCATTTTTTGTATCACAAATATATCTCTCTCCTTGAAACCATTTAATTACTCAGATTCCACCACTCTATGGGGCTGTGGGTTCCACAAATTCACCACCCCCTGCGAGAAGTAGTTCCTCCTCTTCTCAGTTCTAAATCTACTGCCTCTCAATCTATATCCGCGACCTCTCGTTCTAGATTGCCCCACAAGGGGGCACATTTGACTACATTTACTTTATTCATCCCTTTTAGTATCTAATACATCTCGATCAGATCCCCTCTCAACCCTCTAAACTCCAGTGAGTACAAACCCAAACTATTTAATCTGTCCTCATATATCAGCCTTTCCATCCTCAGATTCAATTTGGTGAACCTCCTCTGAGCTGCCTCTGATGCCATCACATCCTTCCTCAAATAAGGAGACCAAAACTGGGCACAATACTCCAGATGTGGCCGTACCAACACCCTGTACAATTGCAACAACACTTATCCACTTTTATACTCCAGTCCCTTTGCAATAAACTCTGACATTCCATTTGCCTTTTCAATTACATATTGTCACAAACAATGTTGCTGATCACTCAATAGCTACTTGATTAATACTAAAGTGGTGAAACGTCTAGAAATTATATGCAGTGTTAAGATGAGATCAAATCAACTTTGTCTGGGATTCATAAATTTTAATCATCAAATCTGCGAAATTATGAAAACTTGCAACTCCACTTCTTACTAAAGCTCAGCCATTATGTTTTTGGTTGTTCAGTCCGAAATACATTTGTCTAATTTCCTTTTTTACTAACTTAGCATTCAGTGGCAGCAAGTTGTATGTAACAACTTTGCCTGCTCTGCAGAAACTTTGATTCAGACGTTAGCTAAGATGACTGTTGCCCAGTCAAGATGTTTCCTTTGATCTTGTGAACTTAAGAACTGAATCCATTCTGCACAACCAATGCAAACAGCAGTTTATGTCAGTCTACTTGTGTGCAACCTGTTATATCAATTGTGTGGACTCCATTTTTTCATGCTTCTGCACATACTGGAAAATGTTCCACAATTGCAGACTGCTGCATGATGCCGACGCTAACCTTAAGATGCAATTATTTTTGTATGTCTCTATGTATTAAACTATGGATCTAAAATGAATATCAGCTCTGTGACTCACTGCACAGTTTGGTCAAATTTGAGCTCAGATAGGCCTGTGAATATCAGTTTTATCTGAGTACTGGGAATTTCTGAAATGGCAACCTCTGGAGCAAGTGGTGGACGTCATAGCATTTTTTACAGTGCAGAAAGAGGCCATTCGGCCCATCGAGTCTGCACCGGCTCTTGGAAAGAGCACCCTACCCAAAGTCAACACCTCCTCCTTATCCCCATAACCCAGTAACCCCACCTAACACCAAGGACACTAAGGGCAATTTATCATGGCCAACCTACCTAACCTGCACATCTTTGGACTGTGGGATGAAACCGGAGCACCCGGAGGAAACCCACGCACACACGGGGAGGATGTGCAGACTCCGCACAGACAGTTACACAAGCCGGAATCGAACCTGGGACCCTGGAGCTGTGAAGCAATTGCGCTATCCACAATGCTACCGTGCTGCCCCTGTGATCGAGTCAGGCTATTAATCCTTGATGTGAAGCTGCCTATTGTGCTATTCACAGTGCTAACAAAATGAAATGCTGAATTGTGGGTTTGCTGTATGATATGAGATGATAACGTCGAAGTATGTGCTGACGACATCGTAGATCTGCCAAGGAAATCTTCAGACGATTATTCACAGGTGCCCATTGAGATGACTACGGTTTTAACTCAATCAAAAGCTAAGGTTACATTTCCACTGAGGAAATTATGGGCAACAGCGCAGAATGAGCAAGTGAGAGCTCAGAAATCGATGGAGATTTAAATCATTGGATTCCCAACCAAACTGCGAGTGAAAGCTTCACTTAAGCATTAGAATCAATAAAAATGAGAAAAAATTAGGATAAGTGGGATTATCTAATACTCCTGTGAGGTAAGTGCTGGCTGTTCAACTTCCCCGTGTAAAAAGTCATTCAGTAGTACAGAACTATCGCATTGCTGAAAAAGAGACATTTTATCGAAGCTTTTCATCTGGCACTCATAAAAACAGTTTGGAAGAATACAAATGTTAGTAGAAGCAACACATTTATACTGTATGAGAAGACAGACCTAATTTGTTGACAAGTGGACTGTGATTGCCAGAGGCATTGCTATGGAGAAGGCATCAGTTGATGGTGACTGCTAGTCAACTGCCAAACATTGTCTGAAAGTTAAACCAGGCAGATTGGCTCCGATGGGTCAAGGAATTGCCCTGAAAAATTAACAAATTAATGACTGACACTCATTTAGTTCAGCTGAAACAGGCACAAGCTCTTACTGTCTACAGAGAACATGGCCATATGTATTAATATATGGAGCTTCCAGTACATGCAGATGTGCTACACTGCAAGTCTGACTGAAAATCTTAATTTAGTTGGCAGCATAATTCTTAGCACACTGAGTATTACTTAGCAAATGTTAAATGTGGAATCACGTCTAATGTTGGACATTGTGTTTTGTACAGATGGGCTGGCTGAGTGTGGTCAATACCTTGCCCTTTGTGAACAGTGGAAGGAAATGCTGTTCAATACAATCTACCAGTCATTGGACTGTACAAATTACATACCTGGAATCACACTGGCGCAGAAATTCATATTCCACATGACTTATAGGGGCAGCAGCTGAAGTTAACTGTTTCACGCTGCTTCTATGCAATAGCAACATGAGTGGTATTCACCATTAACAGGGTCCTGCTGTGAAGCCAAAAAGACATTCCGCCAGCATTAGATATGATTCCAAGATTGGACAACATTTGTTGAATAATCCTCTGTGCGCTGAGAATTACAATTACGCTGACAACCAGTTTAAGATTGTCAGTTTGGGAGGGGGGGAAGGGGGAGGGGGTTGGGGGGAGGTGTAATGTGATTTGAGCACAAGATGGCTCCATTTTCATGGGCTCCAGTTCTGCTCAAATCCGTCTTTTCACCCTGTTGCACATTTTGTATTTGTCTTTTCTTGGGGAGCATGGCTTTTGCAATGTCTCGAGAAGTGTTTGGTCTGTGTCCATGCAAGAAAGAGCTGAGATAAAATACGTAAATCCTTGCTTGTCCATGACAGCTGAATTAGGCTGGGGTGAGGCCCTGCTTTCAATGATACATTGATGTTGAGCAGGCTCCCACCTCGGCAGTGCATCGGATGATGGCTGCCAACGAAGATGCTGTCCTGGCTGAACGTCTGGGTGGTTCTGAGGTGCAGGTCATCAGAGCTCACTTTCAAGAATTGCAGGGGTACTTTTATGATGTTCTTGCACCTCAGGGAGAACGTTCTCTGGTGGAGGCCCATCTCTTTTCTGTCAAGTTCCTGCTACATGGCTTGTCATCCATCCTGACAGGTTCAGGAGAAAGAGAGGGACACATCACTGAGCCTCCTTTCCCACGAAAGGTGCAGGAAGAGTTCCTGAGTCAGTTTGAGGATTGGCTGGTATGTTTCTCTAATCTTGATTTGGGGACAGAATATTTCAGAATCAATGGAGCACATGATACCCTGTCTGCAAGGATGGGGATCATTTGGCCGACATATCACTAGCCCTGTATTGTCCTATTCCTGATATTCGCTGTGAGGGGTTGGAGGTGACCATATGTTGTCTGTTATTCTGACAGGGGAGTGTGAATTATGGGTGAGATGACCTGCACTGTTGGTTATCCTGATTTAGCAAGCATGTTCAATCGAATATGGAAAATGGGATTTGTGCACAGTTTTAATCCTAAAAGTAATTGTTCTTTGGAGGGTTTTACATCCTTGTGTTTGAAGGAAGGACGTGTTCTTTGTCTTCACCCCCTTGTCTCGTTTAAAGGGAAGATGACTGGTGCTGGAGCAGGGGGAGGGCTGGAAGGTTGGGGGGTTGGAAGGGTTAGTTCATCCTCCCTGTGAATGAGGATAGCCCCCCCTCCCTACCCCCCGGGATTTGCATTGAAGAATCTGTGCTTTTATCCTTCATCGGCCCGGATAGACATTTTATTTTCCTGGGAAGGACTGGGTTTTGCCCTACTCTTCATTCGGGTTGAGTTTATCTTTCCGCCTTACATGGGTCCCTCTCTCTTTAACTGTGTTCAGTATTACTGGAGCTGATAGAGTGTCTTGTCTTTATTAGAGCAGACTGAAGTGGAATATCTGTGACTGAGGCTGAGGGTGGAGCTGGGTATCAGTTGCAAGGCAATGGTTTCTGCCAACTAGTTGGATGTTCACTCCCTGGGGTCTTTTATTTGTTTTCTCTCATCTGGTTGTGCATGGTGCTGGTCTTGGTTCTGATCTGGCCTGGTGGAGGCCGGGTGGGGGGGGTGCAGTGGGCTCTTAGGGGTTGAGGGAGGAGGACCGACCCTCCCTCCCAGGATGGCCAACTGGTGGCTATCTTGACGGTTCTTCTTCCTCCAGATCGGTGTTGTCTCCTGGCTAGGTCCGAAGTGTTATCATTTCTCTTCTTGTGTGGGTGGGATGGAGGTTGATGAAGTGTAGGCTCGATGAGGTGAAGCTTTGGGATTGTGTGAGAGCTGCATGGGACATAATTTCCTGAGCCTTTTTTTTTGTATGGTGCAGGGCTAGACCAGGCCCAAGGCCATGGTTTTGGTATACTATTGTCCCTGGGCATCGGGGTTGCCTTCCTCTGGGTGAGCCTTTGGTGGGGGAGTGGAAGGGGTTGGGAGACCGGGTCTGGTGAGATGGGTTCAACCCCTGGAAGGGGGGGAAGGATTTGGATGGGCTGACCTCTGCAATGAATAGATATCCTGTGGTAGGTGAGATGTTCCCTTGTTGATTAGGTGGTCGGTTCTCTTCCCTCATTGACATGGGCCGGACTGTTGCCCCGGAAATGTGGGGTTTGTGTTGGATGCCGGTTTCCTGTTATCCGCGTGATTGTTCTTGCTTTTTCTTACTTCTTTTCTCTTCTGGGATGCCTCGGAGGCTGAGGCCCCCATGCGTCTCTCACTTTGGCTTTTCTTTGCCCCTGAGCTACTTGTTCAACCCTGTCCATGTTAAGGCCGGCTGGGTTTCGGTGCCTAAAGTGGGTCCGGTTTGAATGATTGTTTTGAGGTGGTGTTGGATTTTCTGCTGGGTGGTGGAACGGGTTGCCTGCTGTCAGAAGGAGAGGGTTGGCCCTCCCTCCCAATTGAGGGGCATTTTGATGGCTCCCCTTCTCTCTGTTGACTCAGACCAGAATGATTTTCCTTTTGGGCTTCACGGGTACCCTATTTCTCTACTTGCCGGTTAAGTGGTTGATTCCTTTTTGGTTTATGGTCCCTCCATGAGTGCTGTGATGGGTCAGGACTTGGCTGTATTCTGAGCTCTTATTAGCCGGAGGGTCAGTTCTGGTAGCTCAGGTATTCTTTTCCTTCTTCTTCAATGGAAGACGGATTCTCCACCTTACAGGATTCTCCATTCTGCCGGCACCCGGGGGTATCCCAACAGCGTGGGGCTGCCTCACAGTGGGAAACCCCATTGACTGGCCGGTGTAATGGAGAATCTTGCCGGTGGGTCAAGGTGCGGCGGAGAATCCTGGGTCTGAACAACTTGGACTTATTGCTGCTGGTCCTCTCTTCATTATTTTTGTTGACAATATGATCGATCCCAGACCTGGATAGGGGTTAGATTGCGTTTTGGGAAATTATATAACTTCCCCTTAGATCTGGGGTTCTTGTGGACTTTGGTTTTTGTAGTGTTGGGCATGATTTGTAAGTTGTTGGGTGCAGCTGGGCCTGATACCCCAAAGAGATGGCTCTGTTGGATTGCTGATGCCTGTGTGCTGCCAGAGCCGAAGGGTGCATATTGGTGTGTACCCAATCTGGCTGTGAGTAGTGCAGCATGGGAGGGCGTGCACCATGCTGCCATGTTATGTTTTTACGACTTCATCCTGTTCTTCTCTTGGTTTCTGATAGGGGTCATGAGAATATTCGGTTTCACCCAATTATTGTACCTAGCCAGTTGTGATGTGCTTCTCCTGTTCCACCTTGTGCCCATGTATGTTGAGCCTGCTTTTCTACTCCCCTTGTGGACGGTATTATTTTGTAACCTTTGCCAGGCCTGTCTACAGAGTTGTTCCACTGTACCTACTTCCGCACAAAGAAACCAAATGGAAGTAGGTGGTTGCACAAAAGAAGGCTTTCAAAGGTGTAAAATCGCTGCTGAATTGAAAAATCTGTTAGACCATTTTGATCCCAATAGAGAACTTATTCTGTTGTGCGATGTCTCGCCCTTCAGTGTGGGGATGGGGCATTCACGCGGAATGGAGGACGGGTCCGAAAAACCCATTGGTTTTGCATCGAGAACACTGACAAAGACCAACACAGTTTGACAAAGATGGTCTAGCTATCGCTTTGCAGTAAAAAGATTCCATTCATACTTCTGTGGTCTCTCGTTCGCCATATGTACCGGCCACAAGCTGTTGTTGAGCCTTTTCAGTGATTCAAAATGAATTCCTCCCATGGCCTCAGGAAGAATATAGCGTTGGGTGTTTATATCGTCAGCGTATCAGTACAGCATCGTGTACAGAGCAGGGAAGGACAATGCTAACATGGACACATTAACTCATCTCTCTTTACCGGATTTGCCAACCCAGGCATTGTGTCCCCGCAAGATGATTTTCTTAATCGAGAGACTTGCCCAACCTCTGGTGAGTGCTGAACAAGTTAAGCAGCGGAGGGACAGAGATCCTATTTTGTTTCAAGTTAAAACATTTCTGGTGCAAGGATGGCCATCTATCATAGAAGATGGTGGACTGAAGCTTTATGTGAGGCGTAAAGAGGAGTTAAGTTTGTAGGATGGCTGCATACTTTGGAGGGTCGAGAGTGGTTGGCCCACCCATTGGTCATTCACAAGTAATGGATGAAATTCATGAGGCTCATCCAGGTACTTCTCAAATGAAGAGTTCAGCCAGGTCGTATATTTGCTGGCCTAATGTGGACCAGGATTTGGAGCGCAAAGTGAAATCCTGTTGTGCAGATCAATCTAACCAGAAGATCACTCCACTAATACCATAGTAAGAAGTCTTACAACACCAGGTTAAAGTCCAACAGGTTTGTTTCAAACACGAGCTTTCGGAGCACAGCTCCTTCCTCAAGTGAATGGCGAGGTGGTCTGGGAGTGGTCTGATTGTCCTTGGTCAAGAATTCATGTGGATTTTGCAGGTCCTTTCATGGGTTATGTTTTTAGTCATCATGGATGCATATTCTAAGTGATTAGAAGTATACATCATGAACAACGTTACAGCTACAGTGCCATAGAGAAGCTACACCAAGTCTTTGCAACTCAAGGGTGCACAGATTCTCTCATTTCCGATTAGGATACAACATTTACGAGCAAGTTGTTCCAAGACTTTGTGCAACGAGTTTGTGCATACCGCGCCTTTTCATTGAGCTGCAACTGTTCTGGCAGAGTGAGATGTTCAGACATTGAAGGAAGAATTGAAGAGGATGGCAGGTGATCCTTTAGGGACCAAGCTCTCGAGATTCTTATTTCAATATCATATCACACCACAAACAACCACGGGACTCTCACCAGCTGAATTATTGATCGGTATAAGGCCGAAGTCTCACCTGGATCTGCTACATGCAGATGTCAAAGCAAAAGTGGGAAGGAGACAAGAAAAGCAGAAGGAGGTTATTATGCTCAGGAGAGATGTTTTAACCTAAATGATTGTGTTTATATCAGGGACTTTGGCAGTAACCAGCATTGGCTACCTAGAATTATTCTTTTTTTGAAATAACTTTAGAGTACCCAATTAATTTTTTCCAATTAAGGGGCAATTTAGCGTGGCAAATACATCTATCCTGCACATCTTTGGGTTGTGGGGGCGAAACCCACGCAAACACGGGGAGAATGTGCAAACTCCACACGGACAGTGACCCAGAGCCGGGATCGAACCTGAGACCTCGGCACGTGAGGTATCAGATCTAACACACTGCGCCACCGTGCTGCTCCTACCTTGAGTTATTCTTGACCAATGTGGGTCAGTATCTCTGCTCGTGAAATTAAGCAACAGAAGAGTTCTGTACAAACATCAAGATCAAATCTACCTACGCATGTCTCGGAGACAGCAACACATTGTGGGAAATGCAATTGTAGAAATTCAACAAAAGTGGTTCTTGTTGTACCAGGACTTCCAGTGGACTCTACTTCAGGAGAGAGACACTCATGCACAGATACTGAACGCATTCCTGCACCTACAAGTTCATTTAAACTAAGTCAAGCATCAGCAGAGTTGACAGACTCACCAATGGAACTGCGAAGTTCACAGTGTAGTCGCAAAGTTCCTGAAAGACTGACGTATAATTAAGACGTTAGTTTCATTGTATTTCCGTCTTTAAGGTGTATTAAATTCAAGGGGGGAAGTGTTATAGTGTGTTATTATTATGCATCTTCTTATTTAAATCCATGGCTGATGTCATCATTAAATGCCGTGATGTCATTAGATGTTATCTATTCTTATTTAACTGTCTTTAGATCTAATTCTATTCTGTTACTGTTATTTCAATGGTTTGCTAACTGCTCCCGTTTTTGAGTCCATACTGTATGTTAATCTTTGTTATTTTTATATATTAAAGACAATTAACTTTATTTATTAACTTTGTTAACAATGCATTTCGACTATCTTTTGTGGTCAAGTTATTTCAGTACTTTCCCTGGATGGTAGATTTGCTGCAACTATCTCGACATATCCTTCTGGTCCTTGATGATTTCTGAGTGTGCTTCTCGAAGCGAAGTAGCTGGCTTCTATTTGAGTATTGGATGGGCCCTGTAATTTTTTGGGCTGAGCTATGAAATGGCCTAGCACTTGTTTCCAACACATCCACTGCAGCCATGATTGCTTATCCTTAGTTTCTGGCACACCTTCTGTCATTGAAGGAGTAGCAGAGTTGGATAGATTGTTGGTTGGATTGATCATGACATCGATGAGGCTGTATGTTCAACCACAACTACACCAGCCATAATCTGCCTCATCTACTGATCTGCATGAGAGCAGAACACAAGGCAAAATGAGGTGTGTGAAGTCTAGCATAAAGTTCTGTACATGTGATCTGAAAACATTTTGGAATAGGCAACACATGGTCGGTGGGGGCTGAGCATGAACATTATCTTGAGTTCATTTGTTTAAAATCTAGCTGCCTCTACAGAGGACCCTCTTACAAACACCAGCTATCTGAGCACATGAATCTTTATTGTGACATTTTATTATGGTACTGAGGGAATGCTGCACTGCCAGCAGTGTCTTCTTTCAGATGGAATGCCTTCACTGTCTACGGCTGTTCAAATAAGATCGGGGGGGAGCTCTCCCCAATTCAGTGGGTCCCAGAAACAAGCCCGAACCATACCACAGTGCACAGTGAACAGAGAACAAAGGCAACCTTGGCAAACGCAGCAGTTTCTGAGATCTGTACTCAGAAGTTCTGACTGCTGTAGCAACAGCTTCAGAAAAAAAATACCCTCTAATCTTTTGGATCTGGTTCTCATTTCCAAAAGAAACGATGGAGCCTGTGAGGCAGACAAAAGCACACGCATTTAAAACTCTTACTTTGATGCAATAGAATGGAAGCAATTGCTTCGGCATCACTTTGTGAGCTAATAATTTCCCAGAATCTGCCAGCTAGCTAAGGATTAAGTAATTACCAATGCTCTAACGAGTGAATTTCAGTGTTATTTAAGTAATCTGGGACCATCTATCATTCAGGAAAACACCGTTTCTTGAAAATTTGATCAGTCCATATGAAAGGAATTAATATATAATACCTCCTCTAATGCTTCTGTTGCTTTGTCTCTGGAGTTAAACCGACAAAAGGATCATGATTCATGATTAAGCAGCAGCCCTTCATTGTATGGCAAACAGTATGCCAAATTCATACTGCCTGCTTCTTCATGTGATTGCTGCATGCAGTCAGCACTACCTGTGCTGTTCCTAGGCTGCTCACATCAGTGGAGTACTCAATAGCACAAATGGCTGGTGTTACCTAACGGCTTCTTGCACTTCTTCAAGGGAAGATATGTTGTGGCTGCAAAAGTGACCGGTGTGTTTTGAATTCTGAATCTGTGCTGTGATATGAAAGGGCTGAACATGTGAGACAGTGAGCACCAAGGTTTTCTGGTAATGTACTGGAGCTCTTGTTACAAGATGTCAAGTGACGGGGAGGCATTCTATATCTGCGGAGAGGCCGGAAGCCCTCCAAACTTATACTCAGTAAGCAATGACGACAAGAAGTAGTGGCGGTCAATGCCATGAGTATTACTCTAAGAACCTGGATGCAGTAGAGGGAGCAGGTTAGTAATCTCACATAAGGTAAATTTAATCTTCAACTGGCACATCCTATCAACTACATCATTATCTTCAGCCAGTGCTTAACTCACTGCACCCCCAAAATCTCGATCAATCCATACTTAGCCATAAATTCATACCCTTTACTTCAATATCACTGACACAGCTCAGCCTCACATCTATCACCGATAGCTTACATACACTGGCGTTCATTCCGCCATGAAAGCATCATCACCGAAACTTAACCTTGGACACATAGGACACTCACAGACAGCGCTGGCTAATGATGTACTACTGAGATCATGACCACTGGCGACACTCAAGGGATTGATGAAGAGGGTCCATGCATACCGAATCCTTCTCTCATGCCACTCCCCCAACTTACCATAACCATTTATGAATAGCAGACTGGAGATGGTGCAAACACAACAGTTCTTATTTCCACCTGTCCCCAAAAGAAACCCCCAAGACTTGTATCTTTTTTTCACTTGATATGCACGAGAGCTGAAACCTTCCCAGCTAAGGGAGCAAGAAAAAGGAATATAAAAAGATAATAATGACGATGAAGGGATGACACCACTCGATCCTACATTTGCAAGCACCAGTTCAGAAATTAATCATTGCATGTATTTTAAAGGCGAGAGTAGAGGTGGGATTCACATCTGGTGAGATGCTGAGAATAATTGTACGGGAGCCAGAGATGGGAGAAATAGTAACACAGGTGCCAGCTTGTCTGAGGGAAAGGTCGCATATTCAATCCACTGCAAAGTATTCAAATGTCAAATTCAATGGCTCAGGATAAAATGAAAGTTAATGGGTATTCACAACCAAATAAATGCTTGGTTCACTGAAAAGCTTGCTGGGAAGCCAGCACATATATCAAGGAACATGGGGGAGTTCAACTCTAACCTGGTGCAAAGCTTGCAATCCATCTTTACAAACATGGAACAGATGGCCACTCCCGTTAGCCCACCTTTGGAATCCACCATGATGCGACATGCCTGATGATATAGCTTCAATTGCAGCACAAACAGCTTTAATCAAAGCGCTGCGTGCGGCAGTGGAGGGTCTCACTCCTTCTATTGTGGCTCTGGATGGAAATTTTCGAAGAAGCTTCCGAGGCCTCACAACAGTCCATTGATCAATAAGATGCTGGAGATGCCACCATGGGAGTGTGGCACTCTGCATGGAACAGGGATCTGCTGTCATCTGGCAAAATGACAACGTTCGTCCTGTGCCAGTGCTGTTGCTTGTTAGTCAATCATCCAAACTGCTGCAACCCAGGCTGAGATACCACCTGAATCTAGGCCCAAGGCTGCGTGACACATCTGCCAATGCCATCGGCAGGGTTCACCATTTGAAGTCAGTTGCCAAACAGCACCCATGCCGTAGCCACTGGGGAAGAACCTCATCGTAAAACCCATAAAGGCATGGAATATGGGCACTGATGGGAATCACTCGCATTTTGTATGCATATATAAGAATTGAATTGGTCCATTTGGATTTGGTTTTGCATTTTGGCCGTGGTTTTTATTTTGGTGATGATCTGAGGAAGGAACCAGTGGGTGTTGGCAGAACAAGGATGATTTGATTGAGACATGAGTGGTAATGAGTGAAGGGATGTGAATGAATGGGGAGAAGCAGTTGAGTCGACTAATATTGCACAAAAGAAGCTAAGTACAATGAGCTGTGGCGGCAAGGGGCAACTTATATTATAGTCTCCCTTTTTCTTCCTCTTCCTCCTCCTTCACATTATCTTACATTTTGTCTTCATGTTTCTTTTAATCGTTTATCCATTCCTGGGATTTGAGTGTCACTGGCATAGTGTAAAGGCCCTTGCGAAGGTGGTGGTGAGCAACCTTCTGTTGTATAAGCATCTGGAACAAAGAGGGTTAACGTGGGGCTGAGTAAAGTCATGTCAGAGAACACATGACCAGCACCTCGATTTGGACAAAACTGTCGCACAAGAAGACATGCAGACAGCTCCAAGATTAAAACATTTACTGTATATATTTACATAGTTGTTACAGGTAATAAATACATACAATTAGCTACGTAAGACGACAAAAGGCTTAATTAAGACCTTTTACATGATAACCAACACCCTACAACATGGTAACAGTGAATGGAACAACTAAAATCCTCACACAGACTGCAGAAGAAAATCAAAAACATTGAAAGCTGATAGGAAAATCAAAGAAGCATTCTCATCTGGAGAAGGAAAGGCGCAGAAGGAAATCATCAGAAAAAAATTCCAAAGAAAAGCTTGGAAGCTGAAGGCAGAAATTAAATTCCACACTGCCAGCAGGAGACTCCACTAGTCCGATTTCAGTACCCAGAAAGTGCAGAGTCAGTCGACGTGGCAGGAGTGAGTGAACAGTTTTAAATTCCAGGATATGGTAAATCTTGAGAAACTTTTAAATAGGTCAGTGGTCAGAAATTGCCATTTAAAAATCCCATTGGAAAAAATAGATTTCCAAATTAGTGCCTGAAAAGGTGGCATTTGAGTTCATTCTAAAAAGTAAAAAAGAAATGATTAATTTGAAAAATGTACAACTAAAAAATGAGCTTTGAATGTGATGCTTTAGTACCCCCAAAGTGTGGCTCTGAAACTTAGAAGTCTGCAGCTACTCAATTCAAAAAGCAATTTTGTTTAAGGCAGAACATAGGCGCCATTGCAATGGGAGCATGCCAAAATCTTCAAGCACAGAAAAAACCCTTTGGCTTGATCGAACGGAGAGGGAGTGATGAAGAGGAAATGTCATTACATTACTAATCCAGACGCTCAGGCTAATTCTCTGGGAACACAGGTTCCAATCCCATCACGGCCGCTGGTAGAATTTCAATTCAGTTAATAAATCTGGATTACAAACCCATCTCAATGATGGTGAAACTAATATTGATTGCCCTAAAAACCCATCTGGTTCACCAATGTTCTTCAGGGAAGGAAATCTGCCATCCTCACCCTGTCTGGCCGACATGTGACTCCAGACCCACAGCAATGTGATTGACTCTTAACTGTTAATCAGGTCAAGGGAAATTCAGGATGGGCAACAAATGTTGACCTTGCCAGTGATGCCACATCCCATAAAATAATTTTTTTTAAAGTGGTGGCATCTCGATTTTCAAGGAAGTCTTAAAGCTGAACCGACACGTTAATTAAAAAAAAAACTATGGATCAAAATTTCAACTTACAAGATAAGTTTGGACTTATCCAACAGCCAAACCTAATGGAAAATTAGGCGCGCTGGAGAAAATAACTTTTAAACTACCGGAGTACATCTCAGGAAAATTCCTGATTAATACCTTCTTTATGCTGGTTTCATGAACTAGCTGATTATGTAATTATAATGCAGTGAATCGATGAATCCCAACATATTTCCTGAACTACAATGGCCTGTTGTGAATGAGGAAAGCTATCTCAAAGAATCCAAAAGAGACAAAACCTGCAAAAGGAAAATGAAATAGGATTTGAAAATGTTTATGTCAGAATTGAATATTTGAAACTCAAGATTCATACTGAGTGTATACCCTTCGAAACACACAAGACACTCGATTCATCAATGATACAAACTGTCCAAGATCCGAACAAATACATTTTTGTGGTGGTACAGAGGTATAAGAACAATACCACAGAGCTGAAGAAAATGGTTGGACATTTGCAGGAAAATTGAGAAGAAAATTATTTTCCAAGGACATATACGAAGAGATGAAAACCCGGAAGCAAAATTGGCAAAGAGAAAGTAGAAGTTCTCACAAAATAACATGCGGAGGCTCAAAAATAATTGGCACAGTTACAGAATGTGAGCTTAGATGATAGCACAGAGGAATTATCTTCTGCCGAGGAAAAACTGGGCAGAGTAGAGAATCAATGTTCATGTGCAAAAGATGCGAGAACTAATAAGAGCTGGAACAATTCTCATAGGAATGCTTGAAAGGGGATTAGAAATGTTTAAATCATGAACTTGTAGAAACAAATTCAACACAGTTAAATCTTGAATTAAAACCTGGTGAACTTCAAGTATCAGTTCATAGAACATAGAACAGTACAGCACAGAACAGGCCCTTCGGCCCTCGATGTTGTGCCGAGCAATGATCACCCTACTCAAACCCACATATCCACCCTATACCCGTAACCCAACAACCCCCCCCCCCCCCCCTTAACCTTACTTTTAAGGACACTACGGGCAATTTAGCATGGCCAATCCACCTAACCCGCACATCTTTGGACTGTGGGAGGAAACCAGAGCGCCCGGAGGAAACCCACGCATACACGGGGAGGACGTGCAGACTCCGCACAGACAGTGACCCAGCCGGGAACCGAACCTGGGACCCTGGAGCTGTGAAGCATTTATGCTAGCCACCATGCTACCGTGCTGCCAAAGACTTTGGGGTCGTTAGCTTTCTGCCTTAGTGCCGCACTGTTCCTGATGTGCTGTTAACCACTCTGCCAGGGGGGGGACCAGTTACTGCCCTCCATCTACATGTTGAGCTGGTCTTAATGGGCAGCACCGTGCTGCTGGACCTATGGATTTTTCCTGTGTCGCTGAGTCAGATTAGTACTGCACTTGAGGTTCGTGGGTACAGCGGTCTCCTTACCCCGGTTACCAGACGGCAGAGTTTATCTGGACAGGACCATGTTGTGGTGTTATGGACCAGGCTTTAGAGAACCCTAAAGTGTATCATGGAGTTCACCTGACCCACAACTTTTAATAGATTATGGTATGGGGAGCACGCGGCCCACTCTACAGGTGGGATCTAACGGTATTTTTTAAAGCAAAAAATGTTTATTCTGTGAACTCAGTTAACCTTTTTAAAACCTATATATCTTAGCAACCATCAATTCAAATACAACCCTCAAAGAACACAACATTCTTTTTAACATCCATAAGACAACAAAAACCTTTTAACAGAAGCACATCAGTTTTAAATTCACCACTGAGAACAGTCATCACTATGAATTCACCAAATGATCAAGAGATAGTCTTTAGATTGCAGAGAGATCAAAATTGCACCTTCTTTGGCTGCTTTCAGCTCCAACACTAAAACGAAACTGAAAAAAATACAAACACCCAAGCTTTTCCTCAAAGCGAAACGAAAAGCTGACAGGCTGCCCAGCTCCACCCACACTCTGACATCACTGATAAACACTCATTTCTTAAAGGTACATCCACTATTCGATAAACACCCATTTCTTAAAAGTACTCTCACATTGTAATGTGCTGCCGCCACAACTAATATCCAAAGTTCGACCAGAGGTGGAGTGAGGGGTGAGGCCAGGAAATGAGGGGAGGTGTGGCCTAATGAAGACGAGAAGGCATCGGCACTCAGCCCAGGACGGGAGAATCCAGGCCATGGGTTCACTAAATACAAGTCCACAAAATACTGTGTCAAGGGGAGCACGGTGGTGCAGTGGTTAGCAGTGCTGTTTCATGGCGCTGAGGTCCCAGGTTCGATCCCAGCCCCGGATCACGCTTTGTGAGGAGTTTGCACATTCTCCTCGTGTTTGCGTGGCTTTCACCCCCACGACCCAAAGATGTGCAGGTTAGGTGGATTGGCCACGCTGAATTGCCCCTCAATTGGAAAAAATGAATTGGGTACTCAAAATTTATCTTAAAAAAAGAAAAAGAATACTGGAACGTGACATATCGGGCTCAATTCTCTGGCCTCATTTTGCTCGGGTGAGAGTGCAGCAAGGCTGGTGAATAGGGGGAAGGGCCAAAAACAAGAACCGTGCCAGGCTCAAAACCGTTTGTGATGTAACTGGCCTGCTCCCATTGACGAAATCGGAATCCAGCCATAGAATGGCGAGAAACTAATTATCACCACTTAAGCCCTATTTCTATACAATTAACGGGAGCCACCCCACATCCAATGGCCTCCCGCAATCCAGCAGCCTCCCCAGCAAGTGGTCGCGCTGGCGTTGATTAGTACTCCTTCTGAAAACCATGAACCTGGCGAATGGGTTGCTGTGGGGAGCCAAGGAGGTGAGCAGCCACCTTCGTTCACAGGAAATGAGTCCGGGGCACTGGGCATGCTGCACCTGTGCTCGGGGGAGGGAGCTAGCTGGCAACCTTGGGTGCAGCCAGGGTTGGGGGTGGGCTACCATGGGGGGCTGGGGTGGGGGTCTGCTGGGAGGTTCAAGGGGTATTTATGGATCAGAGAGTGGGCACCCCACTCCTTACCCCTCACCTAATGTGCCCCCCCCACCTACACCCCCACCTTTCCAGTGCTTTCTCAGTGGTCGTCAATGTGCTCGGCCTTCCTTGTTTTACTGCTACGTCTAGGTGTATCCCCAGGATGCACATCAGAGTTGGAAGCAGCCAGCTGCTTACCTCATCCTGTGACCTTCCATGCCCCTGGCGGGTGTCCTCTGAGGACTCTTGCCGGCAGCACATGCACAGCCGTGCCGTCCTGTTCTGGGCGCTGGCTGCTAGACGTGGCCTCACCAGAGTGGTGGAACTTGGCGGATCTGGTGGCTACCATTGCCAGTCCATAGGATGGGTCCGGGTTGCCACCCTACACCCCCTACTCACGCTCAATGCCCATATGGCTACAGAGTTCACCTCGGGCTGGAGGAGCAGCTGGATTCAGCCCTGGCTGCCCCTGCATCATCTGGCTCTGCCAGCCCTGGTGGCACCACATTGTCTGCACCATGGCATTGATGCCCTCAGCGATGCTCCTCAGTGATTGGACCATGCTCTGCAGTGCCTCGGCAATGCCCATCTGTGATTGGGACAATCTCCACAGCACCTCCGCCATTCCCATCTGAGACCGGGAGGTTAGCCTGGTACTGGGTCACATCCCCCAACAAGTCGGGCAGTCTACCGAGGTCCTTGCAATGGCCATCATCAACTGTGCAACGCCTTGGAAACCACCACCAATGCTGACATTGTGAACCAAGCCCTCCACTGCGTTTGCCACCCGAGCAGTTTTGGCTTCGCCGCCACGCTTTGCCGACGACATCTTCTGCGCTCATAGCCTCTGGGACCCCTCCAAGTAGCTATGGACACTCCCGCTGAATGACCTGGCGGCTCACTAACGTCACCATCATCTCCGGGATAGCCTGTTCCAGAGGCTCAGCATCTGGCTGTGACCCAGCTGGGATCTGAGATTCAGCAGACCTCGACTGCTGTCTCGCCTTGGGGTTCCTGCCTCCACTTGATGTGCACAGCAACTGTGTGGGGCTCATCAGATTGTGCCCCAGACGCCTGCCCACTAATATTGCCCACAAGGTGTGTGTCCATGCATCGATGGAGAGACGGGATGACAGCTGTGAGGAATCGATGGGGGCATCCTCGGGGATCTCCTCTGAGGTGGTCTCATGGGAGGCAGGGGAGGGGTCAACCCCAGATGGTGCCATTGGCTGGAGGACCTGTGGGAGAATTAACATGTGGTCAATGGGAGGAATGGGTCAGTCTGTACCAGCACCCTTCCGCCAGACTGGGCCCTCTCCCAATGATTGTGGGACAGCTTCTCCCGGGGAGACGGAGAGGGCATCATTAGCCGCACATGTGGTTCACATTGATGGGGAGATGAAGTTGGGAGGGGCTGAACTGACGATTGGGGTGAATGCAGGGTTGGCATGAATGGAGGGTGGGGGGGGGGGGGGCTGGTTGCGTTCAAGTGGGAAGGTTTCGATGGGGAGGGGTGTCAAATCACGCATGCAGCCCAGTGTAGGTCATTGACCTTAGACATTGACATAGACATAGAATTTACAGTGCAGAAGGAGGCCATTCGGCCCATTGAGTCTGCACCGGCCCTTGGAAAGAGCACCCCACTTAAGCCCACACCTCTGTCCCATATCCGTAACCCAAAAATCCCACCCTACCCCATTGGACATTAAGGGCAATTTTGCATGGCCAATCCACCTGACCTGCATGTCTTTGGACCGTGGGAGGAAACCTCAGCTCCCAGAGGAAACCCACGCAGACACGGGGAGAAAGTGCAGACTCTGCACTGACAGTGACCCAAGTCGGGAATCGAACCTGGGACCCTGGAGCTGTGAAGTGACAGTGCTAACCACGAGCTACCGTACCTTGTAAGCACCACTGGAGGCCAGTCCTCCTGGTCAAGCTTCCCAAGCTGATGGCTGCTGCCACTTCAGCCCAGGCGGCACTGGCTGCCGTGTGAATCACTCTCCATGACCCTCGGGGGAAGTGACATCCTTGCTGACGTCAACTGCATCTCGAAGCCTCCTCAGGTCCATGTCTCCAAACTGTGAGGCCGGTCGTCTCGGCGCCGTGGCTGCGAGCTGAGTGGGGTTGGCTGTGCAAGTGGGCAGCACGGTAGATGGGCAGCACGGTAGCATGGTGGTTAGCATAAATGCTTCACAGCTCCAGGGTCCCAGGTTCGATTCCCGGCTGGGTCACTGCCTGTGCGGAGTCTGCACGTCCTCCCCGTGTGTGCGTGGGTTTCCTCCGGGTGCTCCGGTTTCCTCCCACAGTCCAAAGATGTGCGGGTTAGGTGGATTGGCCATGCTAAATTGCCCGTAGTGTAAAAAGTAAGGTTAAGGGGGGGGGGGGGTTGTTGGGTTACGGGTATAGGGTATACGGGTATAGGGTGGATACGTGGGTTTGACTAGGGTGATCATTGCTCGGCACAACATTGAGGGCCGAAGGGCCTGTTCTGTGCTGTACTGTTCTATGTTCTATGTTCTAAGTGCTGTTAATGCTGCTCAACCTTGTTAACAGGGCAGTCCCGGCGAATCGCCTGTCAAGTCTCAGCTTGTGACGTGAAGCCCATGGGCCTGATTAAGTGGGCCAATTAATGTTGAATTGCTTTGCCGGGAAACGTGCAGCAGTTACCACTCACTACAGCACTTTGAAACCTTTCTGGAGAATCCCACCTATTTTGATTTGAAAATAGAGACCGGAACTCTCCAGACATTTACTCCGTCAGGATATTCCGGTCCCGACGACGGCACACCCCCAAGGTGGGTTTTAGAGCCGCGAGAGGTGCATTCAACAGGAAACCTGGAATTTGTACATTGATTAGTCTTTCACCGGCAACATAAATTGAATGATTTCAATGCTTTGCTGAGGAACATGCCGGTTTAACAACCAGTTGGAAAGAATTTATTAGCAAAAGGGTTATGCTGCTGAAATCACCTGGAATTCTTTGAGGTAATAAACTAAATTAACAATGGCTAACCAGTCGATAAAGGAGTAGATTGTATGAATTAAACTTTAATTAAATTATGCCTGAATGTTATGAATTATATTTCCTGGCACAGAGGGAGCTCATCCTGGGACTTTCGCTTCAGAGGTCAGCATGCACTCTGTGATTTTCCATCCATTAAAATTAATGGAGAAAAAAAAATCACACAAGGTATGCTGACCTGTAGTGCTTGATTTCCTGATGTGTACTCCTGGCAGACAAAGATCTGTGCCAGGAATATTCATTTGCAAATCTATCTCTCAGTTTGCTTGGACTTTCCAAATGCATTTGATGAAAGGTTTCACCTGTGAAACTTTTTAAGATCGTCAGCACAATCACCTTTTCAGGCTTTTATTTCGTTTTGCCTTTGCAATGTGTGTGGTGTTGTCAAGACCACACCTATCATCCAGACTTCAGTTCCCTGACAAAGTGCTGCCACACCTTTTTTGTAAACTGCTGCGGCTGCCGTGTGGTGATGCTGCTCCTGTGAACGAGCAGGCTGGCCGTACGGTCAGTCCAATTTCGTTTCCAGTTAGTGGTGACCATTCACCTGTTATATGCACGATGGGGACTTAATGATTGTCGTGGTGTTCAAAACTGATGGAATGGTCTTTGCACACAGCTATGTGGTGCCATTGTTGCCATCACTTTTCAACCCAAGCTTTCGGGTAATCTGGTTTCTGCTGGAGGTTTGCATGAGCTATCTTGCTTTTGGAGGAGTTATGAATGGCTCCCACGGCTGATTCTGCGGTTGAGGGAAGGTTATTGACGAAGATAGTTGGGCCAAGTATACCTTTCGGAGGAACATTGCAGCAGTTTTTAGCTCACTCAGCTAAATCGCTGGCCTTTAAAGCAGACCAAGCAGGCCAGCAGCACGGTTCAATTCCCGTACCAGCCTCCCCGGACAGACGCCGGAATGTGGCGACTAGGGGCTTTTCACAGTAACTTCATTGAAGCATACTCGTGACAATAAGCGATTTTCATTTCATTTCATTTCAGTTTCCTGGACTGTGATGAATGGCCCTGATACCATGTTTATCTTCCTTTGTGCCAAGCATGAATCCAACCACAAGAGCCATTTTTGCAGACCTCCATTTTTGGGACACCTTGATGCAACACTCAGTAAAATGTTACTTCAATGTCAAGAAACATCCACCCTACACCCCCCCCCCCTTCCCCCGCCCCCCCACACCCCACCCTTGATGTTCACCACTTCCATTTATGGGCAGCATGGTAGCACACGTGATTAGCACTGTGGCTTCACAGCGCCAGGGTCCCAGGTTCGATTTCCCGCTGGGTCACTGTCTGTGCGGAGTCTGCACGTTTTCCCCGTGTTTGCATGGGTTTCCTCCAGGTGCTCCGGTTTCCTTCCACAGTCCAAAGATGTGCAGATTAGGTGGATTGGCCATGATGAATTGCCCTTAGTGACCAAAAGAGTTTAGTAGGGGTTACCGGGATAGGTTGGGTGAGGGCTTAAGTGGGTCGGTGCAGACTCGATGGGCCGAATGGCCTCCTTCTGCACTGTATGTTCTATGTTCTATGTCTGGAGTAAAGTTGTGGTAAACACTGAATCTGGGTTGTTTTGGCAGAGCACAAACTGAGAGTGAATGAGTAGGTTTCATTTGATGATAGAAATAACTCCTTCCATCAATTTCACTGACAATTGTGAGATAGGTGATCAGGTGACAGTTGTTCAGGTTAGATTCATTTTCCTTTTGTGTACCATATTTCTTCTCCTCTGTAGGACCTTCTTCCTAATCCTCGGACTCTTTTCACCCCAAACAAACACCATGATTAGTTTGTCCATTGTAGTAAAAAAAGCGTTGGGGATGTAGATCGGGAGGGATCTGAACAGGAAGAGGAACCTGGGCAGAACATTCATCTTGATCGTCTGCACTCTCCCTTGCAGCCTTCCCCGTTCTGCTCCCCCGCCTCTGAGAATTACAGAGAAGATTCCACTCTCACACTCATTCACTTCTTTCTGGCCGATGGAGTGAACTGAATTGGCTGGGCACTAGCTGTTATGGTGGCCATGAAGGAGATGTGAGATCAAACAGTCTAAAAACTTAACATGGCCGTTTTTGTCTGCACCCAAGTTTTACCTCCAGCGCTGAATGTGAGAGCAAAGGTAAAGCATCATGCGGTCCTGTTCCTGCTCCATTATTCTTATTAAAATCAGCACAACGTGAGCGGAATCAATCAAAAACAATACAAAAGATCAGGGGCAGGATTCTTTGTCCCATGAACCCTGTTTTCCAGCGCAGTGCGCCCCCACTGGCTCACCATTCCCGCAGTCGCCAAATGGGGTTTACCATTATGCCACCCCCACACCATCGGGAAACCCACGGGTGTGGGCGCGGTGCCGGCGAAGCGGAGGATCCCGCCGATGGAGAATCCCGCAGTAGGAATTGTAGAAAAATAAATGGGTGTGATTCTCCGGTTTCCCAGCCACGTGTTTCTCGGCGATGTGCAGTTCGCTGGCCGTGGGATTCTGTCATCTCGCTGCTTGTCAACCGGATTTCCCACTGAAGCCACCCTACACAGCCGGAAAACCCCCGGGGGGAAAGTGAATGCCGACTACTGAGAATTCCGGCAAATGAGTTTGATCGTAATTTAATTTTGCTGTTGCTTCCCGGCTCAATTTGCAGTGCAGCTGAAACAGGCCACACCACCAAAAGTCATCACGCCTCACGCTCAAAATCAGGAAATTTGCTTGTTGCACTGGTAGAGAAGGCATGCACACATGTACACTCACACACCAGATCAAATATATTTTTAAAAATCATTTCATTGACTAAGAAATGGATTACAGTACACCAGTGAAATTGTTTAATCGTTCACTATAATTTTTTCAAAACAAACTTCAATGATTTTAAACCAGGGTTATTCACAAGTGTAGGATTGGACACATTTATTAAAAATCCTGGATGGGATTCTCCACTCCCTGGATACCCAGAATGCGTTCCTCGATGGGACGGAGAATTGGGAGCGGGACACAATCAGGATCACAGCCGGGCCCCGACCCGAACGCTATGCTCCGACCCCTCACTGGTGGCGTGAATGAGTTACATGCCGCACACCAGCAGGAGCATGTAAGTAAACGCAAATAGATCGTAATGACCCATTTGCATCTATTTAGCGGCTCGGTGCCATATGCTCCACCCTCCCATGATTCTCCGATCGCGATGGCTGGGAATCACATGGGTGCAGTTCACTTGTGGTCTGTACAATCATGGCCCAGACATGGTGGACCAAGGAGGCAACCATTGACCCCCTTGGCCCATGGAGAGGTCTACCACGCCAGGACCACAATGGTAGAGATCCTCTGAGGTCGCCTCTCCCCCCTTGCAAATCATCCCTGACCACCCTAACCCCCCACTGACACCACAGCGCACTGGAGCCCCCTTCCCCGGATTGCATGGGCACTCCCCCAGAAAATAGACCATTGCCTGGCAGGTAGAGAGCAGCCAGACTTGGCCTGTGAGAATCATTATAGCTCGAAAATTTACCTCACTGGCCTAAGTGGTGAAACCCCAAAGTTTGTAAACACTGCCCACATCAAAAAGATGAAACTGCATTCACTGCATTCCAATCACTTAAGCCAGTGATTTCATTGCACTTACCTCTCTCAGCATTTAGACTACTGAAGCATGAAGGGATATGAATGGATCAAAGGGGCAGATGGGTACTACAAGGTGATAATGACAAACAACTACTCCAAGGCCATCAATGGATTGTAGATCATGAATCTCTGGGAGCCAGATGTTTAGCTTCAAGGAATGGACACGTGGAGCTGCAAGGTAAGTGGTATAATGTTTCCCACAGCCCCTGTCTGCACTGCTCTCCAGCTTCCAGAAAGGGGTCTCTTTTTTGGGGGAAGGGGTGGGGGCAGGGTCTGCCTGGGGTGCCTTTGTGTCGGGACGTGTCTGTGGAAGGGCTTCCTTTTGGCAGGGGGGTCCCCGTGAGGTATCATCCTATTACAGGGGTTCCTAGGAGATCCCCATATTACAAGGGTCCTGTGTGGTTCCCCCTATTACAGGGATCCCTGTGGGGGAGGGGGAGGGGCCAATTTGCGGTATAGGGGGATCAGTGGCCAATCTTGCTCAAGATGCGACCCAATAGGAGGATGCCCTGGGAATCCCCTCTGAATTAATAATAATAATCATTTATTGTCACGAGTAGCTTCAATGAAGTTACTGTGAAAATCCCCGAGTCGCCACATTCCAGTGCCTTTTCGGGGAGGCCGGTACGGGAATTGAACCCGTGCTGCTGGCCTTGTTCTGCATTACAAGCCAGCTGTTTAGCCCACTGTGCTAAACCAGCCCCAGAATTGCATCCTGCTTTATGATTGCATTGGGATCTTAAAGCTAGTGTAATCCAGCTCCGATGTAATATCACAAACTGAGAATCCTCCCCCTTTTCTTTGGTAAGAAACCTAGGCTGGATTCTCTGCCGGCAGGATGCTCCTTTTTGCCGGCAGCCCGGGGGTTTCCCGATGGCGTGGGGCTGCAATGGGAAACCCCATTAACCGCCGTCATCCTGCCAGCGTGCTGAAAGAGAACTGTGGCGCAGCGGGGCGGAGAATCCAGCCGCCCTTTTCCAGCTTCATTAATGAAACTGGACCAAGTTACCATCAAGCTACCCTTCACCTGGTTCCCATTGTGAAAACCTGCCCGACCTGACATCACTTCAGCAATTGGGGGGGGGGGGCGGGCAGCAGCATTTTGTGTCCACGTTCATCACAAAAAAAAGTATGAAATTTTATTTTTTTAATTTACAGTACCCAATTAAATCTTTCCAAATTAAGGGGCAATTTTAGTGTGGCCAATCTACCTACATTGCACATCTTTGGGTTGTGGGGGCGAAAACTCATGCAAACAAGAGGAGAATGTGCAAACTCCACCCCGATCCGCGATTGAACCTGGGATCTCGGCACCGTGAGGCAACAGTGCTAGCCATTGCACCACTGTGCTGCCGCACGCAAAGCATGACATGAGTGTAAAATCCCGTGAGAGCTGGAAAATGACAATCTAGCTGGCGGGATCCCGTTTTCAGATTTCCCCCAAACCCCCCGCCAATAACGTGATTAGGTTCCTGCTCAGAAAAGTCGGGAATGTCATTTCAATACATCAACATATAATTGGCAGGTTTCCCCACTGTATCATCCCCCCCACATTAGGAATTCCCCCCTCCCCCATTGGCGATGTGGTGTCAGGTCGGGCAGGTTGGCACGGGTTTTAAAAACGGGAACCAGGTGAAGGTACCCACAAGGAAGGCACGGTATTGCTCCCGGGGAGCGAAGAACATGGTCGGGTGCTACACTGGCACTGCCCCCTGGCACCATTACCCAGGTGGGGCAGGGGGGGGGGGGTCCCTTGTGCTGGGGGGTCCTGTTTCAGGGCAGGTGGGTTTCCTGGGTGGGGAGAATGGGGTGGGGGGGGGCAAATGTGGTGATTTTTGTCTGTATGGGGGGGGGGGGGGGGAGGCATCTTAGTTTATTTCTACCAGGCCCTGCACTGCCAGCATGATTGTGTGAGTCACACTGGGATTTTTTAGTAATATGTGCTGGACAATATGGAGCGAAATGTCAGCTGGGCAGCCACTCACTGGTTTTCTCATCTGGCCAAGAATTTAGTAAGAAAAATGGAAACTTCCGCCCGCTGACACTTTAACAAAAAGAAAAGAAAAAGAAAGGATTAATTTCTGCTGCGAGATGATGCAGGTTCACGAAAAATGTAACATTTATGATTCTGCAAATACATTCGAGGTGAAATGTGAAGTCTAACCCAGCCAGCTCAATTGTGAGTGTATTTCGGGGGCAGTTTTCTGAGTGCACCCATGACAACAGCAGCGACCCAGATTGCATCTTTAATGTCGCAAAATGTCCCCAAGTGTTTCACAGGCAAATTGCAAAATGAATTAAGTCCGAGGTGGAAATTATACCCCATACTGACTCCGCAGGCCAGTTTCCCCTCGGTAAGGGCCTGATAGCCTAACAAATTGTCTGAATCAGCTTCATTTTTCACATTAAGCACTCAAACATTATGCTGGACAAGTTAATTAATCTGTGTAATAGCCAGGGTTAAGGACAAATGAACTAACTTGGCAGGAAAATAGCTTGGCAATAAATGATTATACACGGATAAAATATAATCTGCCTGGCTGACAGCAACGCATGAAACTCAATTCTCTGGCTCCTCTGCTGCTCCCAGTTGCTCAGGAGTGTGATAAAGGTACGATTTACAATATTATAAAATTTTCTGGGAAAAGTAAGCCATGTGGAGAGGTTACCATTGTCGAAGCCATTCTGGATTAATTAAACAAATGGGCAATTGAATAGCAGATAGATTTAAATGTGGATTCATGTCAGGTAATGGTTAGTGGAGCAGAAAACCTTTATACAGATTGAATATAGAATGCTGGAACTGAAGGATTGGGTTACTTCCAACTACAGTATGTGTCTGCGCTTAAAGAGGTAAAAGTGGTAAAATTTCAGGCTGACAATGTCTGATTTTAGGATAGGCTCGTACAATTGGACAAAACCCACCGTACATCATCAGATGCCAGCTTTACTGTGGTAATGCATCCAGAATTACAGAGAAGGATGGGGCAAAGTGAGCCCCTCACATACGATGATGGTGTGTTACAGATCACTTGTGAAGCAAAGTTGTCATGGCAACATGCACGTCGTAGACTAGAACTAGGAATTGAGATGGCAGAGGCACCAACTTTCCTTTCATCAGATGACTAATCAGGAATCTCTCCCGCCCTTACCGCCAGCCATTGGCGCACACTGGAAGGATTTGCGGTTTGATCATCAAACTGCTTGGCTGGATCATAAACACACCTTCCTTGGCCATCAAGTCCAGGGGTGGGACTTGAACCCTGCGCTTCTGGCAGAGAAGCAGGGTCACGGCACACTGCGTCACAGCTCCTTATTTCGGGTAAAGCAGTGGAAATGTCAGTTTCAGCAAGTTATATCTCCAGGATACAAAATTGCCCCTCTTTAAAGGAATGAAAGAACTAAAAGTGCAGAGGAGGATGGGGCAAAATAAACTGCTATATTTGTAGTAAGCCTGAGGAATTTACTCTGTCAAGCAAACTAATTTCATTGAGATGCTAACCATTACTTCCGTCAAGCTGACAACACTGAAAATCTTCTCTTAAATACCGTGAATATCTGAGAAGCTGTGAGGCGTACCTCTACAGAAGTAACAACAATTCCTTGACATGGGTCATGATTGCTGGATTTTATTGTTAAAAATCTATAAGGCGTTGTTGTCAAACAGATGTACTTTTGACCAAACATGTACTTTGGGCTTTGTTCTGCAAGTCTATTTTAAATGTGTAACTTTAATCTTGCATGTTTAAATTTTCTGTCTTTCTAATAAATCTTTTAATGTCAGTGACAGGGTAGCAGAGTGGTTAGCACTGTTGCGCCACAGCTCCAGGAACCATTAGTTCGATTCCCGGCTTGGGTCACTGTCTGTGCGGAGTCTGCACGTTCTCCCCGTGTCTGCGTGGGTTTCCTCCGGGTGCTCCGGTTTACTGCCACAAGTCCCGAAAGACGAGCTGTTAGGTAATTTGGACATTCAGAATTCACCCTCTGTGTACCCGAACGGGCGCCAGAATATGGCGACTAGGGGCTTTTGACAGTAATTTCATTGCATTGTTAATGTAAGCCTACTAGTGACAATAAAGACCATAAAAAAGATTATAATGTGTTAGTGGAGATCTATACTTTTGTGCCCTTCCTTCTCATTTCACAATAAAAAAAGTGTTCATGAAGTGCTCAACAATAACAATTAGGCAAATCTAATGAAACAAATTAACAGTAACTGAGTGTATGGCCTGAGCACTGGCACCACAGAGGGGATTTTCCAGGCTCATTCACTAAGGGCACAAATCCTGTTCCGGCTGCTAACTCCCAGGGGAGGGCCATATTGGTATGCATGTCAGGATACCTTAGAATGGGATCTTGACCCGCCCCTACTCAAAACGCAATCAGGTTCTTGCCCAGTGGCATAACATTTTATCTTTCCCCGCTGAGTGCTGTCACAGAATCATAGAGACCCTACAGTACAGAAGGAGGCCATTCGGCCCATTGAGTCTGCACACACAGGGCATGCCATCGGGATTGCTACTGCTCTCCAGCAGCCGTAATGCCATTGTAGCCCTTCGGTTGTCATGGACAATGCCCTCGCACTGCTCCTTGGCACCTTGGCCGTGCCAGAGGGTGAGACCATAGGGCGGGTCCTCCAGGGAATCGAATGGGGAGGGGATCTCAGCAATGCTGGTTGTAGTGGCGAGGGGTGGGGGGGCACTGAAAACTCAATGCCAGCAATGGTGGTGGGGAAGGAGGTTCTTTACTTTCTCTTTGAGATCGAGCCCTCTTTGAAAATGCTGCCCCGATCTCTGCACAGCTGGGATTGCCAGCTCTATGATGCTCTGCCCGCCCCGCCAGAGTGATGGTGCAAAACACACCTCCATGTAATTTTTCTTAACAGTGTCAACAGATGTGAAGAGAAAATCTGGCTGTTTTTCTGGCGAGAAACATGTCAGTTTTCAGTCAGAACCGGACACTTTTGACATTTTTTGCAAACATTCCACCCGCCAGGCATCAAAACCCAACAGCACAGTCCTGCCCGATGGTTCTTGTTAATTGAAATGTCCTGCTTGAAAGTTGTGGGCCTGGGAGGTTTGGAAAAGTGAAGCAACTAAATTAGAACATCGAGATGTTAGTGCCAGCAACCGGAAATTGTTGCAAATTCATGAAAACAAAGATTTATATTGTATCAGCTTATGATACATTCTTAATCCATCTCGAAAGAACAAAAGTTTGAACACCCTGCACCCGATGACATAATTAAAAAGTTAATAACGGACCATTCCTCCTCCCTAGTTCACGTCTGTCCTCGCTACATTGTACTTTTGCTTGGCCCACCATAGTTCGCAGCCCGAGAAGAATGCTTGCTCCTTTTGCCCCTACTTTCTCATCTCCAAACACTCCAATGTTCCATCTTCGATGCTCTCCTATTCCTCAGTTGCATACTTCTCTCCAGCAATATGATCTGACGGTGAAGATCTATTTCACACACATAGGCCTGATCAACTCCAGCTCTGGAGTGATCCCAATAAAAACATTTCAGAGCAAACCATTCCTCAAATGAATATTGTGGTAATTCAATGGATGGAAATCTGTCATTGTGAGGAGATATTTGCAATTTGGATCAGAAAAATGAAGATAGGATTTAATGCTGGATTTCAAAATCATGACCAGAGTTGATAATAGTAGGGAAGTACTATTAGTAGGGAAGGATTATAACCTCATTTTGGAACATCAATGACAAGATTAAAAGGGACAACTGCGCCAGAGGTGAAAGGAAGGCCCAAGAAATCTCAACTCTTCCTTGAAGTTTTGGCAGATGTTTTCCAGCCCCATCTGCGAGTGGTGTCTTCCAGCCGAGCTGAAGCCAATGATAGGTTGACTGGCTCACATCATCTGGGATGGGGGGGAGCCTGTTGTGACAGGACTGGTAAATTCCCGCCCCCTGACACTGTACTCATACCAAAGTCCTGCCCTCTGACACAGTACTCATATCAAAATCCCGCCGTCTGACACACTACTTAGACCAAAATCCCACCCTCTGACACAGTACTCAGTCCAAAATCTTGCCCTCTTACACAGTACTCAGTCCAAAATCCCGCCCTCTGACACATTACTCAGAGCAACATCCCGCCATCTTACACATTACTCAGACCAAAACCCCACCCTCTTAAACAGTACTCAGACCAAAACCCCACCCTCTTAAACAGTACTCAGACCAAAATCCTGCCCTCTGACACATTACTCAGACCAACATCCCACTCTCTTACACAGTACTCAGACCAAAATCCCTGATGCGACCATCAATTCACTCTGAGACACGAGTTGGAGTAAACTGTAGCTTTAATCGGCTTACAACTGAGCCTGCCTGCGACAGTGCTGAACTGAGGGCGACTCGCAGGACCGCAGCACTTATACTTCCTGAAGGGGGCGGAGCCAAGGGCGGACCCCTGTACATGCTCCTCATTTCCACCTGTGGGCAGAGCCACGCAACGGCTCACAGATGGAGCCCACAGGGACACAGTAATGTACACTGTGAATTCTAGTGGTTACACATTCACCAGATTCACCCGCTGTTAAAAAATCAAGTCCGGCGGGGGTGACGGGTCTACAAGTTCAGTCGGCCCGGCGCCCAAATCGTGCGTTGCGACCGACAAAGCACTGGTGTTGCAGCCGTTTCGGATGGCTGTGGAAGGATGTTCGGTGCGGGTCCGGGCTTGGACTCCGGGGATGGTTCTTCCTGAGCTTCCTTCCTGCGAACCGGGTGGAATGGAGCACGGGAAGTAAATAGGTGCAGTGGCGCAGGGCATGGGGGGTCGGATGGGGTGTAGTGTGGGAGGTACATCGGCGGTAGTGGTAGTAGAGCCTGCGGGTGCCAGGTCCCGGAGGGAAACGGTGTCCTGTCGGCCATCGGGGTGTTCAACAAATGCGTAGTGGGGGTTTGTGGTAATATGACTAGAGGTACTACGGTTCCTGGGAGTGTGAACTGCTATTAGTGTAGAAGACTCGCTGTCCATTGGCCCAAGTGTTGTCTTCTCATCGGTCGAGAGGAAGGTAGCTCTGCCTACGAGGCAGAGTATAGGAACCCGTGTTCCCCAGCAGCCATCATTCTTTCTGTACTCAAGCTGCTGGGAACACTTCTTCTGAATTAAACCCTTCGATTCGGACTACTCCTTTGTTCGAGTGCAGGAACTGGACCCTCTCTACCAGGGGGTTGGTCTCATATGTCCAAATGTGTTTTTGAAGGAGGACAGGGCCCGGTGTCCTCAACCAGGGTGGAAGCAAGACCCCCGTAGTAGGGAAGGCAAATAGGCGATCATGAGGAGTCTGATTTGTGGCCGTACAAAGGAGGGACCTAATAGCATGGAGCGCATCGGGGAGGACCTCCTGCCAGTGGGAGGTCGGGAGCTTCCTGGACCGTAGGGTCAGTAGGACGGTCTTCCAGACCATCGCGATCCCCCTCTCCACCTGCCCGTTCCCCATGGGGTTATAGCTAGTAGTCCTGCTCAAGGCGATGCCCTTACTGAGCAGGTACTGACGCAGTTTGTCGCTCATGAATGACGAGCCCCTGTCACAGTGGACATAGTTGGGGAAACCGAACAGGGTGAAGACACTGTGCAGGGCTCAAATAACTGTAGGGGTGGGCATATCGGGGCATGGGATGGCAAAGGGAAAACGGGAGAATTCATCTATAACATTGAGGAAATAAATGTTGCGATTAGTTGAAGGGAGGGGCCCTTTGAAATCGATGCTCAGGCGTTCAAAGGGCCGGGATGCCTTTATCAGGTGGGCCTTGTCTGGTCTACAGAAGTGCGGTTTACACTCCGCGCAGATAGAGCAATTCCTGGTGACGGCTTTAACCTCCTCAGTGGAGAAGGGCAGGTTGCGGGCCTTGATGTAATGGGCGAGACGGGTGACCCCCGGATGGCAGAGGTCATTGTGGATCGCCTGAATATGGTTGTCTTGTTGCTGGCATGTGTCGCGGGACAGGGCTTCTGGGGGCTCATTGAGCTTCCCAGGATGATATACAATATCGAAATTGTAGGTGGAGAGTTCGATCCTCCACCTCAGGATCTTGTCATTTTTGATCTTGCCCCACTGCGAATTGTCAAACATGAAGACAACCGATCTTTGGTCGGTGATGTGGGTGAACCTCCTACCTGCGAGGTAGTGCCTCCAGTGCCACACAGCTTCCACAATGGCTTGAGCTTCTTTTTCGACTGAGGAGTGTCGAACTTCGGAAGAGGAGAGGGTTCGGGAAAAGAACGCTACTGGCCTGCCTGCCTGGTTCAGAGTGGCAGCGAGAGCGACCTCTGAGGCGTCGCTCTCCACCTGGATTGGGACAGACTCGTCTATTGCACTCATGACGGCCTTAGCGATGTCTGCCTTAATACAGTCGAAGGCCTGGCGAGCCTCGGCTGACAGTGGGAAGAGGGTGGCCTTAAATAGTGGGCGGGCTTTGTCCGCATACTGGGGGACCCACTGGGCATAGTGCGAAAAAAATCCGAGGCACCTCTTGAGGGCCTTGGGACAGTGAGGGAGAGGGAGTTGTAAGCATACGGTCAGGGTCGGATCCTAGGACTCCGTTTTCCATGACGTAGCCGAGGATGGCTAGCCTGGTGGTGTGGAAAACGCATTTCTCCTTATTATAGGTGAGGTTGAGCTTTTGGGCGGTCTGGAGAAATCGGTGGAGTTTGGCGTCATGGTCCTGCTGATCATGGCTGCAGATGGTGGCATTATCCAAGTATGGGAAAGTGGTCCGCAGCCCGTACTGGTCCACCATTTGGTCCATTGCTCTTTTGAACACCGAAACCCCGTTTGTGACGCCAAACGGGACCCGGAGGAAATGGAAGAGGCGGCCGTCTGCCTCGAACGCCTTTAGTGGCGGTCCTCCAGGCGGATTAGGAGCTGGTGGTATGCGGACTTCAGATCCACTGTGGAGAACACGCGGAACTGTGCGATCTAGTTTACCATGTCCGCAATCTGCGGGAGGGGGTATGCATCAAGGTGCGTGAACCGGTTAATGGTTTGGCTGTGATCAACCACCATCCTGAGCTTTTCCCCGGTTGTGACGACCACCACCGGAGCTCTCCAGGGGCTGTTACTGGCCTCTGACTCCTTCACGCAACGGCGCCAGACTTCAGATCTGATGAACACCCTGTTCTGCAGACTACACCTCCTGCTACGAGTGGCCACTTGCATACAGTTGGCGGTGAGATTAGCGAAGAGTGAGGGGGGGTCGACTTTCAGGGTTGCAAGGCTGCATTTAGTGAATGGGGGCAGGGGCCCGCCGAAGCTGAGTGTGAGGCTCCTGAGGTTACACTGGAAATCCAGTCCTAGGAGGAGAGGGGTGCAGAGGTCTGGGAGCACGTACAATTTGAAATTCATATAATTGGCACCCTGTATCGTTAGAGTCGCTGAGGTAAGCCCTTGTATTTGGACTGAGTGCGACCCCGAGGCGAGAGAGATTGTTTGCTGCGTTAGGAATACCAGGAGCGAACAGCGCCTTACCAGGTTCGGGTGAACGAAGCTCTCGTTGCTCCCAGAGTCGAAGAGGCACGGTGTCTCGTGGCCGTTGATCCGGAAGGACATAATGGAGCTCTTGAGATGCTTGGGCCGCAACTGTTCCAAGGTGACGGCGCTGAGTTGAGGGTAGACGGCGGCGTGGTCGGCGGTGCTGGAGCGGCCCCGCGATGACTGTTCGAGTTGGGTAGCGAGTGATGGCCAAGATGGCGGCCCCCGTTGATCACACGTGGCGGGCGGCGAGGAAGATGGCGTCAAAGATGGCCGCCCCCATGGATCACACGTGGTGGGCGGCGAGGAAGATGGCATCCAAGGTGGCAGCCCCCATGGATCGCACGTGGCCAGCCGCGTGGGGGAGGATGGCCAAGATGGCGGTCCCCGTGAGTCGCACATGTTGTGCGGAGGCGGAGGCGGCAGACACGCTGCCACGTTACGGGGTCTGCAAGCCTGAGAGTGGGAGGAGCGAGTGTTCGAGTTAGGGTTAGAGTTTTTTGATTTGGCCAGGCAGACCTTAGCGAAGTGCCCTTTTCGCCCGCAGCTGCTGCAGTTCGCATTGCGGGCCGGGCATTGCTGCTGGGGGTGTTGGGGCTAGCCGCAGAAATAGCACGATTGTCCTCCGTGGTGGGCGGGTGGCCGCGCGGCGCAGGCCTGGGGCAGCCTTTGGTCGGGGGACCACGATGGGGTTGTGTGATCGGCCGGGAACGCAGTTAGGCTTTGGAAAGCGACCTCTAATGAGGTCGCCAGTTTTACCGTGTTCTCCAGGTCTTGGGCCCCTTTCTCAAGAAGACGCTGCCGCACATAATTTGATTGGACCCGCGCAACGTACACGTCTCGGATGGCGAGTTCCATGTGCTGAGTGGCTGTCACGACCTGGTAGTTACAGTCATGTGCTTGGACTTTGAGGCCACGCCATTTTCATCTAGCAACTCCCCAGAGCGCTGGCGACGAGTTGTTAAGATGTGTCGCGCGTAGACTTCGTTCACGGGCTGCACGTACAGGCGGTCGAGTATCGCGAGGGCCTCAGTGTAAGAGTCAGCTTCATTAAGTTGAGTAGAAATACAATGGCTCACCCGTGTGTGGAGAAGACTTAGTTTCTGTTCATCTGTAACAGAGGAAGTCGTCAACGCAGCCAGGTAGGCCTTGAAGCACCGAAGCCAATGCAAAAAAATTTCCTTTGCCTCTGCGGCCTGTGGATCGAGTTCCTGTCGGTCAGGTTTGAGGGCTGATTCCATAATAGTTCTTTAAGTCGATTAAATTCATGCGACCATCAATTCACTCTGAGACACGAGTTGGAGTAAACTATGGCTTTAATCGGCTTACAACTGAGCCTGCCTGCGACTGTGCTGAACTGAGGGCGGACTCGCAGGATCGCAGCACTTATACTTCCTGAAGCGGGCGGAGCCCTGTACATGCTCCTCAACTCCCCCTGTGGGCAGAGCCACGCAACGTCTCACAGATGGAGCCCACAGGAACACGGTAATGTACAGTGTGAATTATAGTGGTTACACATTCACCACAATCCCGCCTCTGAATCAGTACTCGGATCAAAATCCCGCCCTCTGCCACAGTACTGAGAGCAAAACTCCGCCCTCCGACACAGTACTCACACCAAAGTCCCACCCTCTGACACAGTACTCAGACCAAAATTCCGCCCTCTGACACAGTACTCAGACCAAAATTCCGCCCTCTGACACAGTACTCAGACCAAAATTCCGCCCTCTGACACAGTACTCAGACCAAAATCCCGCCCTCTGAATCAGTACTCAGACCAAAATTCTGCCCTCTGAATCAGTACTCAGATCAAAATCTCACCCTCTGACACAGTACTCAGGTCAAAATCACGCCACCTCACACAGTACTCAGAGCAAACTCTCACCGTCTGGAACTGCTCAGATTTAAAACCCTCCCTCTTAAACCTTATACTGATCAAGTGGTTAAATTCTGATAACTTTTCGAGGGAAGAATTCAGAGTGTATGTCATATGGCTGTGAAAGGAAATTTAGTTGAGTAGTTTGATTGAGAGAATAAATAACTGTGCCCATTGTGCTTTTAATATATTCAACATAAGTAAGATAGTGGGGGAATTGTCTGGTTGCCGATGCCAAAATCGGCCGGAGAATCACAGTTCACGACCAAATCGGGGCGGCGCTCTGCCCCCTCCAAAGCAGCCTACACTCTGATTAGCCCGCGCGACGTATCGACATTGCATGAGGCCCCCGACCGGCCAAGCGTTGCGGCTGTGGACTCAGTCTAACGCTGCCAGCGTCGTTAGCAGTCCGATCCGCGGGCAGTGGGGACATTATCAGGGGCTGGGGGCACTATGGAGAGGTGGTCCGGGGCGGCGATCCGGCCAAAGGGGGGGGTCTGTTTCGCGGGCCGGGTCCGCGGGTGGCCGCCGCCATGTAACCCGGCGTGGCCGCTGCAGACTGCCGCCATGCACATGCAAGGCCATGGAACCGGCACTTCTCCGGGCAATATTGGCAGCTGCAGGTAGGTGCTCGCCACTGCCTTGATGCTAGCCCCCAGCCAAATGGAGGCTTGATGGCAGTTTTATGCCTTTTTTTGTCGTAAAACGCCACCGTTCCTCCGCCAGTGTGGCGACATAGCCCCAGAATCGGACAATCCGGCCCAGAGTCTAGTTATCAGTATTCAGCTTCTTTGATGTTTGTGTAGTACATTTTTTTGTTTTATACTGAGAGTCTTGTGGCTTCATTCTGACTGCATATAGTGTTCATTGCAAAGGGGCATCAGTAAATCTAAGTGTGTCATGTGTCATGTCCATCATCCACCTGGAATAACTCTAATTTCCATCTGCGGATTCTTTCTTGCATATAGCTAACATCATGTTATGCAGGGGTGCATTACTGCCACCATCCAGCTTGCAGACACAAGAAAGGTGCGGGATTCCCTCACCTCAGGGCCGGGCCGGAGAATCGCCGGGACGGGCGCGAATCGCGCCACGCAGCCCCGACATCGGTCCGCCGATTCTCTGGAGAGTGGAGAATTGGGGCCAGCGCAGTTGGCGCTGCGCTGCTCGGGGCAGCTCTACGCGCCCCCCCCTCCCCCCCCCCCCCCCGGTGATTCTCGGCCCAGGATGGCACCGCTGTAGATCTACGCCATGTTGCGTCGGGGCCGGCGCGGAGAAGCGAGCCACTCTGCATGTGCGTGTTGGCACCAGTCCCACTGCGCATGCGCAGACCCGCGCCGCGCATCTAACACCAGGGATCGGCAGCTAGACCGGCGTTGGTCGCTCCAGTGCTGTGCTGGCCCCCTGCAGGGGTCAGAATTTCTGCTCCTGAGGCCATGTTGACGCCATCGAGAAACGCGACGGTGTTTATAACGGCGTCAACATTCAGGATCACAGAATCCCGCCCAAGGCCTGCAGAATCAATGTTAATTGATTGAATTTAGTTGCTGACATCTCGACTTCGCCCACACAACTTTACCCCATGCTCAGAAGTCAGCTGCACATTAATATTGGAGCCAACGATTCAAAAACCTTGTTACAGTTTATACATCCACTCCACACTTTTACCCTTCCTTACAATGTAGCCATGCTGGCCACGCAAAATGGACACTGAGCCAAACTAAAATGGAAGACTGCTGGGAAACAGACAGTTTAGCCAGAACAGCAGTCTGCAAAGAGCAGTTTGCATTCTGCAGCAGCAGAAACCAGTTTGGGCTCAGGTGAAAAGACCTTAGCTAGGTGCAAATGGCAAAACGCTTTGCATGCTAATGAGGCCATCAGACTTGAACACCCACACAATAGATACATTTGGTTCTGAATGGACACATTCTAATCAAGACCCAGACATCGAGGCACCAGAAACCTCCAAACAAAAGGACATAAGAAACGCCCCCTCCATCACGGAGACCCCCTCGCATTGGGGAATTAATCCAGTATCGATAAGAAATTGATCCAATAGGTAGAGCCCGCCCGAGAAGAGGGAAGGACAATGGAACCCCTATAAAAGATAGGGACCTCGTGTTGTCCGGTCTGTTAAACCCGTGCTCCGGCTCTGACTGACATCTTGCATCCTGACTCCAGCCGTTGAGCACCAGCCGCCGAAACCGTAAGTTCAACGCTCGCTACGCGATCCAAGCCCACTAGACTCCCAAGTACCAGAACGCTTGCTGAAGGCTGCAGACAAAACCAGGACGAAGGCCTCGTTCTCTGACCTTGCCTGTTCCTGTTAGATAAGTATTCTGTTTGCTTAAGTTTAGTTATAGCTTAGTCTCTTAGTGTGCATGAGTATTTATTATAACTGTATAATAAATATTGATCGTTTGAACTTTACTAATCGGTGTATCGTCTTTATTACTTTGAACTTGACCTTGGAATACTTGTGACGTTGCCTATACGGCAACTGGCGACTCCAGAGCTAAATAATTACATAGAACAGAGCCTAGCAGTGTTAAGCACACGTCGAACTCGGAGGCGTGTTAATACACTCCAATAAACGCGTTTTACGCCCATAGTAAAACGTGCAACATTTAGTGGCGACTCCGCCGGGACCCTGTTGTAAGTGGAAACACCACAGTGTCCAGGACCCTGAAATTTGAATTAGAACTCCAAATTGCAGAGAAAGAAAGAGATCACAAGTATTCAAGGTGTTCAAAATAATAAGCGAAATTCGGAAGTGTGTTTAGTGCATGCGTACTAACAGGGCTGTAAGGTAAAACTGAAAGCTTTTTGTTGCGACAAACTTTCGGTAGTTTTGTGATCGGAAAATAGCGTAAGCCGTACCCTTTTCTCGAAACACCACCCCAGCAACCCCCTGTTCCAAATTATAAAAAGAGAGTCAGAGAAAATGGCCATGCAGGCAATGGAACGTCTGATGGATCCAGCAAAGTTTGTGGTCGCAGCGACCAGCAGCAGTAGCAGAGTAGGCCAGTGTCCCACGTGGGAGCTGGAACTCCGCAAATATCTGCAGGGAAAGGGATGGCCCCTTTGGAAAGAGTTTTGTGCAAATGAGGAGACAGGTCCCGGGAGTATAGGTCATACTTGGTGGGAGAACCTCTCTCAAATACACAAAAAGAGTTTAGGTAAAGCACGCAAGCCGATGGCGATTGTGTCCTGCTTGGCACAGTTGCGAGGCGCAGAGGAGGTCATCAGGACGCTCCGGGCAGATTTAGAGGAAAGGAACCGAATGAGTAAGGTCGATGTCAGGGACGTCGAGAAAGAAAACCTGGAATTAAAAGGGAAGTTGGCAGAGAAGGATAGAGAGGTGGATGATGCCAAGAGGGCTCACCAGTCTTGTCTAGCTCATCTGAGCAGTTCCCAGACCCAGTATGAGAAAGCCTATCAGGACGTGCAACGTGCCGTTCGGATAAGACAGGAATCGGAAAAGCAGGTGGAGGCATTGCAGAGGCAATGTTCCGATCTCAAAGCAGCTTTGAGAGCACTCCATGCTGCAACGACCGAACAAAGACAAAGCACAGTTGACCACGCGAAATGCAGGAAACAGATTGCGGAATTGCAATCTCTGCTTTCGGCGCAGAATGGCTTCCAAAGCACCTTTGGAGCTCAGTTAGATGGGGAAAATGCCCCAGATTGGCAGGAATTAAGTGAGACAGCGCAGCGTTATGTTCAGGGAACATGTGCGCCCGCAGCTCAGCAGAAACGACAGGCACCCCAACCCCCCACAGCTCAGATCATAACCGCACCCATGAATCCCGTAACCACACAGAGGAAAGCCGAATCAGAAGGCGCCCCAGACATAACTTACACCACCCCTTTAACAGTAACCCAGCTAAGGGACGCTTGTGAAAAGATCACTCCGTTCCTCCCCACCGCAGACCCCCACCAGTTTTTCGCTAAAGTAAAGCAGCAGGCTACCATGTACGGCCTGGATGAGAGAGAGCAGGTTAAGCTCACCGTGCTGAGCTTAGACCAGAGTGTAGTGGCAGCCCTCCCCGACCCACAGAACGTGGCAGGAGGCAGCCTAGAGGAGATGCACACTGCCATTTTAGATGCCATCGGGTACAATAGAGGTGACCCCGTAGAAGGATTGAATAAGTGCAGGCAGAAGAGATCCGAACACCCCACAGCATTCGCAGGAAGGCTGTGGATTCATTTCAGCGCAGTTTTCGGACAGCTAGATAGAGCGCATTTAACCCGCGAAAATATGGTTAAGTGGACGCGCACAATTATCTCACACGCAACAGAAGCAGGACTGAGCGCTTGCAACAGTTACGACCCCTCAGAAGAGGCCCATAACGAAAAATGGGTCCTGAAAAGATTGTCCCGCGCTTGGGAGCAATCGCTTCAGGCAAAAGGAAAAGTTAGATCCCCAGAAGAGGCTCAGGCTGCTGCAGATATCCAAGCAGTCAGAGAGCACCAGAAGCCCGCATGGGTAAATGAAGGCAAGAGCAGCCCACAACAGAAAGGACAGGAATGCTATAACTGTGGACAGTTAGGGCATTGGGCAAAAGAGTGTAATGCACCCCAGCGATCTCAGAGAGGCCAGCAGACAGGCACTCTGAACCGCAACAAGGCAAAACCCATCCACAATGTAGCAGTACAGTCAGGACCCACCAATGTGGACGAGACAAACTGACGGTGTTCGGGCTCCCCCACTTGGGTCTGTGACACACTATGGGACTCATCAGGGAGGCCCGTAGTCACAGCAAAAGTCAAAGGGAAGCCCATAGAGTTACTGTGGGACACAGGAGGATCCCGCACCACCATTAACTCCACAACCACGGCACACTCAGACACGTGGCCGACCACCTCCACCATCACACTTAGCGGGTTCACCGGACACTCGCAGCAGGGACATATCACAGCACCCGTAGCGATCCAGCTAGGGAAAATTAGCACAAGGCACCCCGTAGTTCTAGTAAATCTTCCCCGGACAGCAGAGCACATCCTGGGGATAGATTTTATGAACGCTCACAGCTTGTCGTTCGACCCAGTGAACCAGTGTGTCTGGCGAATGGCTAGATCAGACAGAGCACCAGCCACCCTCACAGTAGGAGACTACGCTAATCGGATTAGCACAGTGGGAGAGTACTCATTCGACCTGACTACACTCCACACCGACCGACAAATTAAGGCCCTACTAAACAAACACAGGACAGCATTTGCAAGTCACCGTCATGACTGTGGCAGAATGACTGGACAAGTTCATGTTACCGGACAGGACCCCCGACCGCAAAAGCAGTATAGATTTCCCCTTGAAGCAGAGGTGGAAATAGAAAAAGTTATAGGCAGCTTGTTGGACCAAGGTGTACTGAGAACGGTAGCCTCCACCAACAATGCCCCTATTTGGCCAGTGAGGAAGCCCGATGGATCATGGCGCCTGACCATCGATTATCGGGAACTCAACAAAGTAACCCCCGCAGTAGCCCCAACGGTAGCTACTAGTCCCGAGACCATGCTCAAGCAGGGTCTCAACGCCAAGTACTTCACGGTATTGGACATCAGTAATGGATTCTGGTCAATACCATTGGCAAAAGCGTGCCAATACAAATTCGCATTCACTTTCAAAACTCAGCAGTACACGTGGACATGCCTCCCACAAGGATTCCACAATTCACCCTCCATTTTCCACCAACAGCTGGCAAGTGGATTAGAGAAATTTTCCCGACCCGAATGTCTGGTACAGTATGTAGACGACCTACTACTGCAGACAGACACAAAGGCAGAACACATTTCGCTTCTGGCCGAACTCCTGGAACTCTTAACTGAAATTGGCTGTAAAGTTAACCCGAAAAAGGCCCAAATATTGGAAAGTAAAGTGATGTATTTGGGATCAGTCATCACGCACGGCAAACGCGAGATCGAATTCAAAAGAATAGATTCGATTGTCAAATTGCCCCTTCCCCAAAATGTATCAGCCCTCCGGTCGTTTTTAGGACTGGTTGGCTATTGTCGGAAGCACATAGACGGATTCGCGACAAAAGCCGCCCCACTTTCAGACCTCCTTAAGAAAGGAGCCCCCTGGGAATGGCTTCCGCAGCATACAGGCGCTGTGGAAGAGTTGAAACGAGCCCTTAGTGCAGCACCCGCGCTGCTAGTCCCCGACCAACTTTCACCGTACGCAATCGAGGTAGCGAGCACCGATCTGACCCTCTCGGCCGTGTTGCTTCAGGAACGGCACGAGCAGCTAAGACCAGTGGCTTATGCCTCCCGACTGTTAGACCCGGTAGAACAAGGATTTTCAGCCTGTGAGAGGCACCTCCTTGCTGTCTTCTGGGCAGTGCAGTATTTCTCATACATCACCGGACTCAACCCCATTACTATTCTGACCGAACACACACCCACACAGCTACTACTAGACGGTCGACTGAAGGACGGTTCAGTTAGCCAGATTAGGGCAGCTAGGTGGACCCTACTTTTACAAGGACGGGACATTACAGTGAAACGGACACGCACCCACACATACTTAGCAGACAACCTCCAATACCCCGGACAGCCCCATGACTGTGAAATTGTAGCTCCCCTGCATAACACAGGACCCTTTTTAGCAAAAACACCCCCCAGGAAGATAGGGAACCCAAAACAAAGCCCCCAGCCCACAGACACGTGTGGACCCTTGAGGATTTATGTAGACGGTTCCTCCACAGTTTTAAATGGTGAGCGTATCACAGGATGCGGCATCTATGTAGAGGACGCGCAGGGGCGCGCTCTCGAAGAGATAGCTCTTAAGTTACCTGGTCACTTAGGCGCGCAGGCAGCAGAGCTAGCAGCCATAGCGTATATAGTGGACCACCCCGATTCTTTCCCCAGCCCAGCAGACATATATTCAGACAGCTTATATGTCTGCAATAGCCTAACAGATTTTCTGCCCCTGTGGAGGACACGAGGTTTTGTCTCCGCAGACGGAAAACCCCTTCCATCAGCCCCCTTACTCCAGCATATCCTAGAGAAAGCGAAGGACAGGACCTTCGGCATTATAAAAGTTCGAAGCCACCATAGGTCATCACCCCTTGGGAATGTAAAAGCCGACGCATTGGCTAAGGCAGGTTCCAGGAGAGGACACTTATGGACCCCCCCAGCTAGCGCACCAGCTAGCGCCCCTGTGAGCGCAGTCCAAGTCTCACAGACTGATATTAAAGATCTCGTGGCAGCACAGAAACAGGACGGAGACCTCAGGGAGGTTTTCAAGGGAAACTTTGTGCCTGCGTACGAGCACTTTAAACATGCACTGACCACACATGAGGGTGTGATCATTAAGGACCAACTTTATGTGGTCCCACAGCAGGACAGGAATCAGATGATTGCCTTGTTCCATGACGGACACGGGCATCAGGGAATTGATGCAACAACGAGGCACCTCAGGCAACTCTGTTGGTGGCCTAATCTCAGGAATGATGTAACGCACTACATAGAGAATTGCCTGATTTGTGCTCAGAATAACCCGGAGAGGTATTCTAAGAAAGCACAACTTCGGCATACTCGCCCAGTTAACGGCCCTTGGACAAACCTCCAGATCGATTTTATAGGTCCATTGCCCCCTTGTCGGAATGGCTATAAATACGTTCTGGTGGTGATAGATACCTTTACCAAATGGGTAGAGGCATTTCCCTCACGGACAAATACAGCAAAGACAGCTGCAAAGATCCTGACCCACCACATCTTCACGAGATGGGGTTTACCCCGAAGTATCGATTCGGACCAGGGATCTCACTTTACAGGACGGGTCATGAGGAACGTCCTGACAATATTCGGAATCAAACAGAACTTCCATATTGCGTATCATCCACAGTCCAGCGGGATTGTGGAGCGCATGAATCGGACCCTAAAAACTACCCTTAGGAAAATGGTTCAACAGAACAATTCCACATGGGATTCAGTGCTCCCATTTGCACTTATGTTCATAAGGAACACTGTCTCCACATCTACAGGATACACACCACACACACTCATGACCGGACGCCCTATGAAAGGTACAGAATTCCTTTTAGGACTGGACATGACAAGCCCCGAAGTGACGGCCCTCACACATGAAAAGGCAGTTAAAGAACTAGTTGAGACTGTGAGGTCTGCACAGATCGCAGCCGCAGTCCAGCTAGGGAAACGCCGACAGCAACGTACTGCCTGTTTCAATAAGACCGTACACACCACAGAATTCCAGGTTGGGCAACAGGTAATGTTATCTGTTTATAACCCCAGCAGTTTTTTGGCTCCAAAATATTCCGGTCCCTACTCAATTTCGGACAAAATTAGCCCCTCCGTTTACAGGATAAAGTATCCTAATGGGAAGACCGCGTGGTTCCATATAAACCAGTTAAAGGCATATGGAACACAGGCCAACCATGCTCACCATGTCCTGCTGGATGCAGCAGAACACTTCACCCCGCCCACCAGAAACACTTTTCCACCATCCCCCTCACAGACCAGTTCATCAACGGACTCGCCCACGACTCCGCCCACAGACCACTACAGACCACGCCCCGACACGCCCACAAGCTGCCACAGCAGAGACAGCAGAACTGACACTGACTCTGAAGACAGCGACACCACACAGCCATACAGCCCACACTGCACCAACTACGACCCCGACTCCAGTGACCCCATGGAAGTCACTTACCTCAAATATCCAGAACCACCACCCGACCCCGACTACCCCGACAACACACTCGACACTACACAATGGCACAGGGACAATTCCTACAGACTTTTCCGCAATGATGAAAGTGACCCCCGGTCACACAACTCCAAAATAGCATGCCTGATCCACACAAGGGTGTGGGATCCGGGAGAGCAGGACGACACGGTGTCTGACTCCCGACACGGCAACCCCTTTGTGACCCTGTTCACAGAGGCAGAATCAAAGTGAGGTGTCCAGATGATGTAAAATAGGAATCGTTTAAGGGAAACGATGTCCTTTCTGATGGAACCTGCACGTATGTTTGTCTTCGTTTTATGTTTGTTTGTTTTCAGGAATGTAAATGTTTCAGCTGGAGGATGGACATCTTCTTTTCAGCTGAAAAGATTGTGACCACCTCACATACACGTTAGTTTGTCCGCAGATACTTTTGAGAACTTCGGTTTGATTGGAGATCTTTTCCAAAGTTGTAAGGCCACACGCCAAATAGCTTGTCCGCAGATATCTCTGAGAACTTCAGTGATGTCCTCAGTTGGAGCATCTTGGCTCCCTTGGTTTTTTTAGGTGCCCCTCTATTCGGCGAAATAGAGGCTGCAAGTCATGGTGAACACATTCGTACCCGTTTTCTCCAGGTTACTCAGGCAGTGGACAAACGGCACTGAGGACCCGCCCTGTCTGAGAACCAACCCTTGGTCAGCCAAGCTCGGGTATGGCACAGCACGCCCTACCCGGGGATCCCATCCAACTCATACCCGTAGCGGCCCATACGCAACTCATTCGGATGTTTATTTCCAAGTTTGTTTTCATTTTAGGTTAGGTAGCCCTTCGGCCACCATCCCACATGCTATTTACATCCGGGAACATTCGGATGGTAAATCAGCAAAGCCTGCGAGACGGCTCGCAGAAGGAAGGATTGTTAGGTGTATGCTGGTCTTTAAATTCGCTTTTTGAAAAAAAAATGAGGGGAGTCACAGGGTGTGACTTAGCCAGTCATTTTAAAGGGTCAATTGGGTTTTGAAAGACAGATGCACTAACAAGTAAAGGTCTTAAACTGTGTATTGACAGATACTGTGCTTGATCCCAAAGGTTTCAAAGGACGAGACAGAGGTCGAAGCCAGGATTGTCAATACCGGAGGAAGAAGGAAGAGAAAGAAGAAGAACAACAAAAGATGATGGAAGCCCACTTATTACTGTTTAATGTCATATGTATATGTGTGGAAACAAGACACGTTTCCCCCACAACCCCCACCGTAAATGTTTCCATTACAGCAAACCCCCAGTGCTCAGCTCTGATCAGCGAGGTTCAGACCTGGTGTACTAAATTCATGACGTGGTACTCCATGTCCTACATAATCGAATCACTGTTGGTGATCGCGATCCTCATCATCCTAGTGCAGACCCTCAGGTTGAGGAAATGGAAGAGGAGAGCCTCTCGTTCCAGCACCTCACCCATCTATAGAGTGCAATCCCCCATCTTCGGATTCCACCAAACCCCTCAACCCCTCACTGATTACAACACTCTGTAAATAAAATTCAGCCATGTATTATATTGTTCCATACTCGACTGCCGAGTTGGGAAGTGTGATGTTGTGGTGTGAATGGTTAAGATTTTAGAGTGATTAAATGTTTAAGTTAAGGTTAAGGTTAATAGTGATAGGTAGAGGTTCCCAATTGTAGTAATGCATGTCCCTTTTGACATAGGGCCAAGTAGAGATGTTAGTTAAAAAAAATTTTCTCTTCTTCCCATAGTTTAGAACAGAGTAGAACAGGAACTGGCAAGAGGTCAGAACACAAGGAGGCAAAGTACATAGGCGATCCTTCACAATAGTATGATTGTGAGGATCACAAGGAGGGAATGTAGCCATGCTGGCCACGCAAAATGGACACTGAGCCAAACTAAAATGGAAGACTGCTGGGAAACAGACAGTTTAGCCAGAACAGCAGTCTGCAAAGAGCAGTTTGCATTCTGCAGCAGCAGAAACCAGTTTGGGCTCAGGTGAAAAGACCTTAGCTAGGTGCAAATGGCAAAACGCTTTGCATGCTAATGAGGCCATCAGACTTGAACACCCACACAATAGATACATTTGGTTCTGAATGGACACATTCTAATCAAGACCCAGACATCGAGGCACCAGAAACCTCCAAACAAAAGGACATAAGAAACGCCCCCTCCATCACGGAGACCCCCTCGCATTGGGGAATTAATCCAGTATCGATAAGAAATTGATCCAATAGGTAGAGCCCGCCCGAGAAGAGGGAAGGACAATGGAACCCCTATAAAAGATAGGGACCTCGTGTTGTCCGGTCTGTTAAACCCGTGCTCCGGCTCTGACTGACATCTTGCATCCTGACTCCAGCCGTTGAGCACCAGCCGCCGAAACCGTAAGTTCAACGCTCGCTACGCGATCCAAGCCCACTAGACTCCCAAGTACCAGAACGCTTGCTGAAGGCTGCAGACAAAACCAGGACGAAGGCCTCGTTCTCTGACCTTGCCTGTTCCTGTTAGATAAGTATTCTGTTTGCTTAAGTTTAGTTATAGCTTAGTCTCTTAGTGTGCATGAGTATTTATTATAACTGTATAATAAATATTGATCGTTTGAACTTTACTAATCGGTGTATCGTCTTTATTACTTTGAACTTGACCTTGGAATACTTGTGACGTTGCCTATACGGCAACTGGCGACTCCAGAGCTAAATAATTACATAGAACAGAGCCTAGCAGTGTTAAGCACACGTCGAACTCGGAGGCGTGTTAATACACTCCAATAAACGCGTTTTACGCCCATAGTAAAACGTGCAACAACATCCAGCAGAAATCCCTTCCTGAACCTTTGTGCCTTACTCTGATGTCTCCTACCTCTGCTTGGTGATCATCGACTGAGAAATAAAAGTGCAAAGAAAGAGTGTAAAATCTTACCTAACATTGACCAAGGCGACCAAGTTAGCACTGTCCATAGATTGTTATTTCAGCAGATCCAGCATGAGTTAAAGCTGTCAAACAAAACGCTGGCTGTTAGTTTGAATGCAGCACGCTTCCAGCCCTTCCGGGTTACTGCTCCGCACATGTGTGGCAGTCCAGGGGCTGAAAACAGGGATTGCAGAAGAAGTTACAGGCGGTTTTGTCAGATCCATAGTTAGGAATGGGATTGATGTTTGCATGAAAAACATAGCTAAAGATGATTAAATTCTCCCTACACTTTCATTCTGCTGATCAAGGGAAATACCAAGAGTGGAAAACAAAAATAAGATGAGAAATGTTTTGACATTTTACTTGATTATCTTTGGGAATTAGAAAACGTCCTACAGAACTAAATAAATAAGGTAGATAGGGTAGATTGCAGTACATCTGGGAGGGATCGTTTTTCACTGGGAGGGCATATCAGGACTACACGTATGTCGCTTCAATAGCCTATCCATTGAAGTTAATAAACTTCATAGCAAGTGAACTGAATATTGCAAGATCGCGAATTTATTCGACTTTTCTCAACAGAGACATTTTGGGCTAGATTCTCCATTTGGAACATGTCTCTCACCTACCTCATTCCTTACACCTGCTCCCACGGCACGTGACAATAAACCCAAATCTAAGAAGGGAGCAAAAGTGGAGAATGTTATGGTGCAGACGGTAGCATTAACTGGACTTCAGAGACCTAAGGTGTACACTGCCATGGGAGCAGATGTATGGAATGAGGTAGATGAGAGGTATGTCGGTCTTGTGTTCAAGGGGGAACCCACTGCATTTTCCTCGACAGAAGTAGCCAAACTCATAACAAGGTGATGAGTCACAGGGGCTACTCAAACTCTTGTGTTGGGAAAGATTCGATTTTCCCTCAAGAGACCTCAGTGAAAGCTCAGGTGTTTGTGAATGTGATGGGTGGAAGCTGTATCCAAGTTCCATTGTATAAAGTGCAGTTGGAGCATGATTTAGTGTCAGGTTCAGTGGTTGTTGGCGTGATTAAGGAATTCCCAGTGGAAGGAGTAGATTTAGTTTTTGCGGAATGACTTAGCCGGAGTGAAGATTATAGCTTCATCCATGAATACAGAGAGTCCGAAGGAAGTTCTGCAATTAGCCCTTGAAACATCGACTGTGGGGCATGCGAGAGCCAGGAAAACTTGTTGGGCAGTAGTGGAATTTGAGAAAGAGACATTGATTACTGTCAAGCATGTTTCAAATGACCATAGTAGTGAACCAGGTCCTGAGCTTTTTCAGACCGAAGGTGACCATAAGGATGAGGAATTAGACAAGAGTCTTGACTTTGATTTCGGTTCTGATTAAGAGATGCTGGTAAACAGTTCTTACAAGAGTGTTGGTGAAGAAGAGGAGTCAGATGGAAGTTTTGACTTCAACCTATGTCCTGGTTACGACGTACTAGTAAATAGTTGTTGCAAGAGTGATGGTAGGGAGGAAGAGTCAGGCAACGGTCTTGACTTTGATTTCAGGCCTGAGAGACAGTTGTTGCCGAATAGACTCGTGACCAATTGAACCTGGACTACTGGTGAGCAATTCTTCCAAAGCTGGTAAAGGAGTTAGCAACCCGGAGGAAGTGGGTAAATTGGATTTGCCAAAAAGTAATTTCCGCGACCACTTTTTGCGGTAAACATGTTGCTTATTGGACCACGAAGGCGATATCCATTTTGAATGAAACCCGGAGACTGGCTCAGTTAGAGACTGAGGAACAATGCATGCTGGACATGTTGCTGAAACACACAAACTGTTGTGGTTCACGGAACTCCAAGGAGAGTCTGAGAAGTCGGCCATGTTGGAGGATAAATCAATGCTGGGCGCTCCAGACTTTTCTGGACGACTAACTATTTGCATTTTCAGACACATTTAAAACCCTAGAATTTGTTATTGCAGTTGTTTGACGTAAGGAGTATCAGCCGGATTCTCCATTCCTGAGACTAGGTATTGTCGCTGGGCAAGCCTGGCGTTCCACCTGGACCAATTCAATAACCGTTAAGGGATGAGCACCGGCGCCACGTGGAAAACGTTCAACTCCAATAGGAAATGATACGGGATTCTCCGGATCCAGGATTGGCACTCAGGAAGCTGACAGACTGCAGCTCCATATACACAATTCATTCCATATACACATCATCCCAGCCAATAATATGGCAGCAAGACAGGGCAGCACGGTGGAGCAGGGGTTAGCACTGTTGCCTCACGTCGCCGAGGTCCCAGGTTCGATCCCGGCTGGGTCACTAGAATTTGCACATTCTCCCCGTGTTTGCATGGGTTTCGCCCCCACAACCCAAAGATGTGCAGCGTAGGTGGATTGGCCACGCTAAATTGCCCCTTAATTGGAAAAGATGAATTGGGTACTCTAAATTTTTTTTTTAAAAAAAAGATATTAGCAAGGCACATGGCCCAACATTCGTGCTTAACTAGAAACCCAGCTGGATGCCGTGGAGGAAAGGTGTGCAACACTATACCCTGGGGTGGGGAGGAAGTTGCCAGCTGCTGCCATTCGCCGGGCCGGGCCTGGACACAGGTGGCAGAGTTGGTCAGTGCCGAGGGCAACACAGTCCAGACTGACCAGGAGTGACAGAAAAAACTGCACGGCCTCCTCAGGGCAGCAATGGTGAGTGGGCAGCACCTTCCCCCTGGCACTAACCCCACCCCCCTACACACCCGTAACCACCCCCTTCCCCCGGTGGGCTGCTGAACCCCCAACCTGCACCACATGCCGGCAGCCATACCGGCCACCATGGCCAGGTGCCTTGGCCACTGAAGCAACCAGCTACCCGCGCCCTGGGTGGCATGTATTGGATTGTCTGACACTGCATTTCTGTGCTCCCCCCCGACCCCCGCCCCCCCCCCCCCCCCCGCCCCCCCGTTCCCCCCCCCCCCCCCCCCCCCCCGTCCCCCGTCCCCCCCCGCTCCGAGGAGAAGGCTGCACACAACTGCCGAAAGGGGAAGAAGACTGGAGGGAGGGGGACTGCTGGACCTGCGGCCCCTCACCACTGCAAAACAGAGGGCACTGGACATGGTCGACGGGAAATGGTAGTTGCCAGGGTGGAAGTCAGCATCGGGCGAGGAAGTGAGACCCTGCTGAGTTGTGGCTCCCCAAGGCACATGTGTTACCCCTCCACCACCACCCAATACCACCTTCAAACACACCACCACCCCCACACTCACCACCACCATCCCTGTACCCACGCCATTCTCTCACACACACACCCACACCAGTCCCACCACTCCCAATCTTCCCCACATTGCGATGCAATCCTGCATCTTGCCTTGTATCTTACAGGAGCTCCTGGTGATGGAGTGGGCCTTTCTGGTGATCCCAGCCACAGCCAGAACCCCAGATGCCAAGCAGCAACGAGGTCAACACCGAGACGGAAGGGCGCAACCGACCCGCATCCCAAGACGCCCCAGAGCTCAAGTCCAGGGATGACACTGATTTTGCATCACAGCTGTCTCCAACATTCTCCACCATCCAAGAGACACTCACCTTGGCTGGGCACTTTAGTGAAGAGGCTCCTGGGACTCTATCTGGTGCGCACCACACACATGCTCCGGTACAGCAGGTGGAGATAAGGAACTCGCGAGGGGCCGGACAGCCGGAGGGCAGATCGATACCAGGGGCTAGCTGCCATCCAAATAGCTGGCGGGCTTCTGGAATGGGCGGTCTCATTGATTATAGAGATGCAGTCGCAGAGCGAGGGACTACATGAAGCGAGCATCCAGCACCTGCAGGCGCAGTTGAAGGTGTCCAACCGCATGCAGCCAAAATGGGTGATCAGTTGTGTACGCAGCAAGATGGCTGTCTGGCAGGCCGTGGCAATGTCTGTTCATGTCAGTCACCCCATCACCCGGCCCTGGCTGGGACACCCCTTCCCAGCCAGACCGGCCAGTGTCAGAACTGGTGTCCCACGGTTGCGCCTCTCCGTGTCCCACCTCCTCTCTCCCTCCTCAGCTACGGTTTCCAGATTTATAAAAGCACAAGTGGACTTCACCATCGGGAATTTGGCCCAGTGGAGTCAGAGTATCGCCGAGGCCCCAGAGAATACTGTGCCAGGCCCGCTAATGATAGGCAAATGGTGTTTACTGTACTTGGGGGGTGAAATACATTGACGCCATAGTGGAGGCACTGGAGAATTGCGATTTGGCGTGAACCCAGCACCCGCCACGATTTCGGCTTCAAAACTGATTTTCCACCCAATCACCCTTCCCGATATTGGGGTCGGCCGATGGAGAATCCCACCTTATATATCCTGTGCTAAAAATCTGAGTGCAAGTACTTTGTCATGTGATTAAAAGTTAAATCTTTACTGATATCGAAACCGGGCAAGGGACTTGTATAATGGGGCTAGTTAAGACAGGTATGTGTGGGTGTTGTGTCTCTTGCATACCTCATAATAAAACATCCATGTCCTGATGTTTCATTCTTCTCGGTGGGAGCTATGTAAGGAGCTTATTAAATCCTTGTCTGTTTTGTGTTTCTCTTTTTTAATCCTTGTCCCTGCAACATTGCAGATTTTATTTTAAATATCAGACTTTGGTCAGTTTGGTCAAACTGAAAACACCTCTCGTCTAATGTGCTGGTTCAGGTCTCCCCTTGTTACTCTGTGGCATAGCCCATGATGTCATCTTGATGGACTTGGCAAGCAACCAATCCGTGCACCTGCAATTGTTGCTCTGGGGCATAGCCCGTGATGTCATTTTAATGGACTTGGCAAGCGGCTAATCAGTGCATCTGCATCTGCTGTTCTCCTTTGGGATAGGTGGAGCCTTTTGCAAGGTTCTTGCGCAAAAGAAGCAAGGTCCATTTTGTCTCAGTTCTGTGAAATTCTTGGAGGCAGCAACCAATCAGATGGGACTCTCCATCAGCTATCGGTCAGGTGCTTCCATGAATGCTTCCAGCCAGTCCTGGAGAAGTAACTTCTGCCTTAATTGGCTCCTGCCAGGTCGGTGAGGTATAAGAACTCAACTTTGTTGGAGAAGCCTGGTGATTTAAATGTCTCCAGCTAACCTGTGAAAGTGACCTCTGAGAGGATCCGTGGGCAAGTAGACATTTCTATCCTGATTAAGAACTGTGAAGCCAGTGCCGCAAATCCTCTCTCCTCTGTTGGATTCTTCCTGAGGATTCAGAGCAGGGAGAGGGACTATTTAAAATTTCACTGAAAACTCTCATGCTGATTACTGTAGTTTTAACTGAGTGAGGCTGATAGTCCAGCTCATGGATCCAGCTTCGAATTGCACAGTCCTCAGAGGTGGAATTCTCAGTGTGAATTCCCCAATTGGTAAAAGTGAAAGTGACTTTCCAAAGAGCATGCGATAGCCTGCAGGTTCTGATCGAAGACAACCATTAGAAGATTGCTGTCTACAAAGACCGCTACTTGGGCCGCAACGGACCATCTCATGCCTTTCAAATCCTGGTTCTTTTCAATCCTTTCCCTACCCCTACAGTATGTTTGTCTTGCGTGTGCCTTGGTGGAAGGTGGGGCAGGGTGTGGGGAATAGTTAGATTAGCAGACCATTGTTCTATTCTTACCATTATATATTCATCTTTTCCTTGTTAGAAATGAACAGTTCCTTCATGTTTTATTCATAAATACGGTGCCTGGAACTCATCAAACAGTCAAGGGTGCAAGATCTCGGGGAAATACACTTATTGGTAAATTCACTTATGCTGGTACTCTGGGATCTGTGGGACTGGAATTGACCTCGCACTCACCCAGGGTGTTGTAACAACACACATGTGAATCCTGACCGTGAGGACCAGAGCATCATGGAGATGTGGGGAATCAGGCTTTCAGCCCACTAATCGGATTGAAATGTGTTCAAATGACCCATTTACATCCTCCCACCAGCACCGGGCCGGTATCTCACTGCTGCCGCCGGCTGGGGGCTGGAGCATCAAAACGGGATCAGCGGCTATCTTTTGCCTGACACGCGATTCTCCCCCACATCCAAAGCTCCGCTACTGGTGGCGGACAGCAGATAATCTACCCCTTTTTGTTTTTATAGTAGGCTGCTAGGGTGTCTGCAATCTGCAGGTATTAATGTTTCCTTTTCCTTTCACTTACCTTCACTAATTGAAGTCTTGCTTCCATTTGAGCTATAGTCCTTTCTCTTTTCTTTAATATTTCAATTCACTGGAGAGGCCTGGTCGTAATTCATCTTTACAGGTGCATGGCAGGATTTTTGTTTCCAATCCATGCTTCCATTGAGAGTGCTGGCTTTCATATGACTTGTTTTGTACTACAGGAGCTCAGATTGTAAAGAAAGTCTGCTGTCCGGCATTAGAAGAAGAAAGGGATTGTGCACTAAATATGAATTCAATGGCACAAAATAATTGATAATGTGGAATCATTAACTCTTTTCTGAAAAACTGGAAATTAATAGATGAGTCACAGTTCTTTTCTGGTTCAATCCGATGAGCCTGTAAATTGATCAATGATTGAAAGGCAGGGAACTATGCCTTACAAATTTTCATTTCTTGCATCTGACAGTGAACATAAATTCTATTGGTGGAATGTCATGTAAGTCAAACATTTATTTCTGTGGATGTTTATATTTAACTGGTACAAGGTTTTATGGATATGTGTTAGTGGCCTCCTTATAAGGATAGCATGGTAGCACAGCGGTTAGCACAGTTGCTGCACAGCTCCAGGGTCCCAGGTTCGCTTCCCGGCTTGGGTCACTGTCTGTGTGGAGTTTACACGTTCTCCCCATGTGTGCGTGCGTTTCCTCCAGGTACTCTGGTTTTCTCCCACAGTCCAAAGATGTGCAGGTTAGGTGGATTGGTGATGATAAATTGGGTGTCCAAAAAGGTGAGGTGGGGTTGCTGGGTTATGGGGTTAGGGTAGAGGTGTGGGCTTAAGTGGGGGGGGCTCTTTCCTAAGGGCCAGTGCAGGCTTGATGGGCCAAATGGCCTCCTCCTGCACTGTAAATTCTATGACTGCTGGGTAAGCTCTTTGTGATCTGTAGCCACTAAAAAAAGCGAGATTATGTAAGATTTAGACATATGGGTGGGATTCTCCGTTAGCCGATGCTCAAATCGAGAAATGCAGCTCTGATCGTTTGACCATCCCGCCCCTCAGCATCCCCACTATGGCCTCCTGATGCCACCCCGCACCCCCCCATCCCCTCACTACACCCAACTTATCTCTTCCGGGGTCCTTGAGGCCCCCCTCCCCACCATTTAAGAGCAAGGCACCCTGGGTCTGGTACCTTCCACGGGTAATTTGGTACCGGGGCACTGTGACGCTGCCAACCTGGCACCCTGGCAGTTTCCCAGCTAGCCTGGCAGTGCCCAGGTGTCAATTCCAAGGTGCCCAGGTGTCGGTAGGTGTACCAGGGTACCACGCTGCCCAGTGCCCCGCCACCCGAGGATCTCCAATGGTCTGGGAGACTCATTAGGTTCCGTTCCGACTGATCCACGTTTGTGTGGACCAGCACTGAATGGTGCCCTGTCAAAGCCTTGCCTGGGAGGCCGTTAGTTCCCAGGCGGCAGGAGAATATGGCGCAGACATATTTAAGTGATTCCAATGGCTCATTTACATATGCTCATCTTGATCATGCCCAATGAGTGTGAGGTCCAGATCATGATGTCTTGCCAGGTTCGGTTGAATCTCGCGAGATGTCTCAAGCATCGTGAATCACGCGAGAGGTCTCTCGCAAGATTCAACAGCCTCATCGCGACACCACGTCAGGTGCGACGATGCTGGTAAATATTGATACCATCAATATTGATACCATCAATATTGATACCAATAGTTCATGACCTCTGCTTCTGAACCAGGTTCTTCCCGGTCCACTGAATCAATGGAATTTACATTGCTCACCCATGCTTCCATTGGTGAATCCATGTCAATACCGCCAATACTGTAAGATCCCACCGGTGGGAAGGGCTGGAGAATTCTGCCCTATATGTTTCAGTCAAGTCGCCTCTTACTCTTCTAAACTCCAGTGGCTATAAGCCTAGCCTGTCTAATCTTTCTTCATAAGGCAACCTGCGTATTCCAGTTATTGGTCTTAACAATAGCAAACTGCAACATTACACTCATTACTGCCCCAATTCAATAGCAAACTGATCATTAATTCAGGACAAATACAATCTTTATTTGATGCCATTTCAGGAGGAGGACTGGAATAAGGAATATTCCACACATCCCACAAGTAAACAGGAATAACAAGGAACCATGTGCCTACCCAGAGGAAGTGAGACAAGATAAAGGAGGCATTTTTTAATGAGCGAACAAGTGCAGCCAGCCAGAGGGGTGCAAGGGAACTATTCGGGCCTTCATTCAAGAAAGATATGAAGTGCCCTCAGACTATCCTGGTGGTGGATGGAAGTGTAGAGGGATTCGAGGTCCATAGTGAAAGGAGGAATTTCGGGCAAGGATATTGGAAGTTGATTAAATGATGCATGATGTCAGAAGAACCAGGAATGTAGATGGGAAGTCACTGGGCCAGGGGAGAAGAAATAAAGTCAAGATTGAAAGAAATAAGTTCAGTGGGACAGGAACAGGCTGACATGATAGAACATAGAACATAGAACAGTACAGCACAGAACAGGCCCTTCGGCCCTCGATGTTGTGCCGAGCAATGATCACCCCACTTAAACCCACGTAACCCGTATACCCGTAACCCAACAATCCCCCCATTAACCTTATACTATGGGCAATTTAGCATGGCCAATCCACCTAACCCGCACATCTTTGGACTGTGGGAGGAAACCGGAGCACCCGGAGGAAACCCACGCACACACGGGGAGGACGTGCAGACTCCACACAGACAGTGACCCAGCCGGGAATCGAACCTGGGACCCTGGAGCTGTGAAGCATTGATGCTAACCACCATGCTACCGTGAGGCCCCCGATGATGATAGGTTTACCAGCTCAGTCCTGTTTGTGGGTTTGAGAAGGACGTAGAAGCAGGCTGTGCGGGGTTGAAGGACTGTGAGACTGTGGAGGGAAGATCTATAAAGGAGATGAAGTCACTCATCAGACAATGGTTTGAAGCTCAATGGATGGGGGGCGGTTTGGGGGGGCGGATGGTGATGTCATGGGTGGGGGGTGGGTTGGGGGGGTGGGGGTGGATGGTGGTGTTGAGGTCCAGTAGGAGAAAGTAAGTAGTGTCTGAAAATTAGCAATTGGCCTCTTTTTATCTCTAGTTCTGAAGAAGACTTATTTTGGACTTGAAGTTAACTCGGTACGCATGATAATAAATCTAACTCACCAGGTGTAGGGTGGTTGAGTCATCACTGAGAACTTGCGAATAGTATAAAAGCAAGGGGGTCCGAGCAGAACAGTGAGCATTATGAGCATAGTGAAACGGAGTGGTAGTTCAACAATGTGGCTTAATTGGGAATTTGGAGAAGGGCCTAATATATCAAATCAATATATGTAAACAGCTGAGTAATATTGATGATAAGAGTTAAGACAGGTACAGGAGCTGACCTGAGAGGGGGCAGTGGGGTGGAGCAGAGCACCCCCGACACTCAGCGGCTCCGTAAGAGTTGATATCAATTTCTGAAAAGTGATGTCAGCACAAGTGATTGAGCCGACTGGTTGGTAGTGGGTAAGTTGTTTTTTTTTTCCACTTTAAAGACACATTAAGGAAAGAATTCTAGTCTTTTTAAAAAAAAAACTGAAATAAATATCTACTGGGCATAAAATTAAAGTGAAACTCTTTTAACTAACTATGGCATGGGAGCTCAGTTCTGTGTGTTGCACCACCTGCAACATGTGGGAATTTATAGATGCTCCACATAGCCTGGATGACCACGTGTGCGGGAAGTACCATTAGTTTGGCCAACTTGAGTTCTGGGTTTCGGAGTTGAGCATCGGCTGGAGGAACTGAGGTGCACCTGCAATGTTGAGAGTTACGTGGAACAAACTTTTTAAATGTGGTTACCACACACCTTAAGGCGGTGCAGTCAAAGAGGGAATGGGTGACCACCTGTCAGAATAATGGAGGCAGGCAGGTAGTTAGAAAAGCCCCAGAGTGCATCTCAATCAAGAACCGTTTAGTTGTGTTGGAAAAAGGTGGGAGTGTTGGTTCCTCTGGGGAGTGCAGCCAGAGCCAAGTTCACGGCTCAACTGCACAAAAGGGGAGGAGAGAGAGTAGAAGAGCAAAAGTTAATAGAGACACAATAGTGAGGGGTGCAACCAGGCATTTCTGCAGCCACAAATGTGTGCCTTCCTGGTGCGAGGGTTAGGGAGGCCACTAAATGGCCGCAGGGCATTCTGAAGGGGGAGGGTGAACAGACAGAGGTTGTGATTCACAGTAATACCAACGACATGGGTAGAAAGAGCGATGAGGTCCTGCAACAAAAATTTAAAGAGGATAAATAACAGTTTGAAATGCAGGACCTTTGCAATCTCTGGATTACTCCTAGTGCCACATGCTGGTGGCATAAGAGGATAGAGCAGATCAATATGTGGCTGAAGAGATGGTGTAGGAGGAATACTCTAGATTCCTAGTAGAGGCGGGAACCCTTACAACATTCAAGAAGTTTTTGATGGACATTTGAAATGCCATAGCGTGCTGGAAAATGGGATTAAAGTAGATAGGTGTTCAATGGGTTGAAGGGCCTCTTTCTGTGCAGTAAAATGTCTATGATTCTCTATGGCAGAAACCAAAAGCATTGATCTGAAAATTGAAGGGCAGCACATAGGCGAGGCACAGAGGGGCCAGTCATTACAGTGGCATCAATTTCTGAGACCCTAAGGGGAGGATATTTTGGAGGCTGCCATTAAATAATGGGAGAGTTTGTGGGACCATGGGAATCATTCAACCGGCTCTGCTACATCCTCGAGTGACAGAGAGAATCAAAATGGCAGAGGAACAACATGCTGCATGGCAAGCAGTGGAATTGCAAATGTAACACAGGACTGTGTGCCCCTTAAATGTGGTGCCTTAAGACGTGTTGCCAGAGGATCTGGTGGCATGGGCTTCCCAATGATGAGGGCCACCCCCACTCTATAACTCAGCTGCCAGCCTTGCCTCCCATAATCATGAGGTTGCCACCGCATGATCAAGCTCAGGTGGCAACATTCTTCCCGCACCAAATTCCCAATGACGCCTGGGCCTGCTGGTGAAGGCAGCAACTGTTGGATTACATTTGTCTCCAAGTATCAGGGGCAGCATTAGGGCAGCACGGTAGCATGGTGGTTAGCATCAATGCTTCACAGCTCCAGGGTCCCAGGTTCGATTCCCGGCTGGGTCACTGTCTGTGTGGAGTCTGCACGTCCTCCCCGTGTGTGCGTGGGTTTCCTCCGGGTGCTCCGGTTTCCTCCCACAGTCCAAAGATGTGTGGGTTAGGTGGATTGGCCATGCTAAATTGCCAGTAGTGTCATAGTAAGGTTAAGGGGGGGGAGTTGTTGGATTACGGGTTACGGGTATAGCGTGGATACGTGGATTTGAGTAGGGTGAGCATTGCTCGGCACAACATTGAGGGCCGAAGGGCCTGTTCTGTGCTGTACTGTTCTATGTTCTATCAGTGCTACTAAATATTCTACAGTTCAATACGATCCTAAACTCCACAGTGATTGACAACTCAACTGGGTTTTTCACCTGTGCAATTGCGATGTTATTAAGTATCGGGTATGCGAACAAAAGCCCAATTGTATCTGGTCAAACGGATTAAATGCATTGAGCAATTTAATCTTAAGGAAGCAAATGTTTATGAAATTCAGGAATGGCAATTATAGCTCCATAAACTTACGTGAACATTATTTTGAAGCTAGTCGTCGGCTGATTGCACCAGTAATCTGTGTAACACACATAACATAAGCTAAGACTAGAGAGACTAAAATACCAGCTGAACAGGATATTCCCTTACGCAGGAAGCAATAGATTTTCTGCCATGGCTGATAATATTTCAAGGTTTACAGATCATAAATAATGTAGACAATGCCACCAATTAGAGTCAGTAAGCAACATTTCTGCCACAGGTTTCTGGTGGTATAAGCTGCATATCTACTAGTCGATGCCAGGATATTAACTAAATAAAGCTGAACAATTCTGTGGAGAAGGCTAGTTTCACATTTTATTTTCATTATTTAAGAAAATAACAGGGTTAGAAATGTGGCCATGGGAAATAATTTTCTACACCAACAGAAAATAATAGTTTATGTAAGATTATGGAGCAAAAAGCAAGAGTGGGATTTCCAAGCTGTTCAGTCTGGCTGCATCCTCCAGTCCCGCCGACAACTCACCCTTGCTATGGGTTTCTCGACAGCATGGGGTGGATTCAACGGAAACTCCGTTGACAATGACGGGAACAGAAGATCCCGCTGTCAGCCAATGGTGGGCATTGGATTGTGTGGTAAATCCCACCCAAATATTTACTATATTGGACATATTATTCCTACAATTATCAACATAGAATTTACAGTGCAGAAGGAGGCCATTCGGCCCATTGAGTCTGCACCGGCTCTTGGAAAGAGCACCCTACCCAAGCCCACACCACCCTATCTCTATAACCCAGTAACCCCACTCAACCAACACTAAGGGCAATTTTGGACATTAAGGGCAATTTAGCATGGCCAATCCACCTAACCTGCACATCTTTGGACATTAAACATCATAGTTTAATGTAGATTGTAGCCATTCCAAGGTTTGACTTCTTTCCTGAGGGAATCATCACTGCAGTGGAGATATTGATTGTGTCACGCCATGTACCGCTAAATGCTCTCTGTATGTCACAAATTTAAAAGTATGCCTGAAAACCATGCTACTATTTTCAACAGCTGGATAACATATTTGTGTGCGGAACTGGACTTGAATCCAATATTGTCTATGACAGACAAAAGTTTTAGTTAGATATTTTTATTAATTCAAGGGATGTGGGCTTCGCTGGCTAGGCCAGCATTTATTGCCATCCCTATTTTGTCTTGAGAAGAGATGTTCTCTTGAATTGCTGCAGTCCATGAGGTGTAGGTACATCCACAGTGCCGTTAAGGAAGTAGTTCCAGGATTTTAATCAAGTGGCAGTGAAGGAACTTTAACAAGACTCATCAGTCCAAAGTAAGCAAAACTAAAGGACAATCATTTTTCAACAATTATGTACATGAGTAGCGGTCGAACCTCTCCTGGCGGTCGGTTCCAAAATGGCCAAATTTTATACAGGTACGGGAAAGCTACCCCACCCCCGAGTTGGGGGAATCTGCACTCCACAAGGAGCACGGGGAAAACAATCATCCCCACACCGCATATCCTGCACTGGTTATTCCAGGAACGGTAATATATTTCCAAGTCAGCATGGTGAGTGGCTTGGAGGGGAAATGCAGGTAGTGGTGTATCTGCTGTGCCTGCTGTCCTTGTCCTTCTCGATGATAGTGGCCATGGGTTTGCGAGGTACTGTCTAAGGAACCAAACATGTGCAGGTTAGGTGGATTGGTCATGCTAAAATTTCCCCTCAGTGTCCAAAGATGTGCAGGTTAGGTGGGGTTACAGGGTTATGGGGATAGGGTGGTGAAGTGGCCCAGGTAGGATGCTTTTTCAGAGAGTCGGTGCAGATTCAATGGGCTGAATAGCCTTCTCTTTACTATACGGATTCTATGGAGGCTTGGTGAGTCCCTGCAGTCCGTCTTGCAGATGGTGGGGTCTTGGGTGGTGTCAAACTTCTTGAGTGTTGTTGGAGCTGTACTCATCCAAACAAAGGGAGAGTATTTAATCACATTCCTGACTTGAACCTTTTAGATCACGGACAGGCTTAGCGGAGTCAGGAGTTGAGTTACTCACCACATGATTCCTAGTCTCTGACCTGCTCATGTAGCCACAATATTTACATGGCTAGACCAGTTCAGTTTCTGGTCAATGGTAACCCCCAGGTAGTTGATATGAGGGGATTGAATGTCAAAAGAGTGATGGTTACATTCTCTTGTTGGAGATGGTAAGTTCCTGACCTTTGTGTGACTGACAATTTCTAGCTCATGAAAACACATTTATTTTTCAAATAAATCCTAATGCAGTAGGAATGTGGCATGGAAAGTTGTAATCTAACCCCGCAAAATTTAACATGGAAGTCATTTAAGAACCATAATTAGGTGTTAAAGTTATTTTGTCAACTTTGTATTAACATTAAAAAACAATAATGCTTTTCAATGAAAATGTATTAACATAACACAGGTTAAGTAAATACGCAAAAATTAGAAGAGATTGTAAAAATAATTGTCCAAGTTGACGTTTACCCTTGTAATCACTGATTGATTGTTTATGGTGACAAAATTGGTTGAATCCAGGTTAAGCTGTAAAAGTCTTCAAAAAGTCAAGGTAAATTTAATTTCCAGAATGATCTTTCTTCTCTCAACAGCTTGACATTATTCAGATAAATCTTTGAAGTGTGATTATTTAAAATTATCTTAAGTTTAAAATTACCATAAGTTTCCTCCTTGCTCCAATCTACTTCCTCATAGCCAATGTGTTTGAAGAGAATAATCATGGTATCAGAACATTTGAAGATTTGAAAGTATTCTGAAAGGGGGCCCAGTATCAGAGCATGTAATTCAAGGTTGGACGGGGAGCATTGCTGATGCCCTGCAGAAATAAATGCAAGTTGTTGCTGTAAACATATATATATGTGTGAAAGTTGAATTTCTGGGATCCTTTCTTGGGCAAGAGGTTAAGGAGTCAAATTTTACAGGAGTAATGTTTTTAAGGGATTTACTTTTAATTACCGATGTTTGAGGCTCACAGAGCCAGCAGAAAACTCTGTTGGGTATTCAGTATCTCAACATTAGATACTCATGAGGAAGTAGATTGGAGCAAGGAGGAAACTTAAGGTAAGTTATTAACAATCCCTTTTCTTTTCCTATGGGGCCATAGGGCCGCTCCTGTTAGCTCAGTGAGCTCAGGTACATTCCTGTGAAAATAAGCGCTCACGCCTGAAACACACGATGTACACTAACTCTTAATGCTTATCCAACCTTTACCTTCATCATTTCAAGGAGCAATTAAACTTTTACAGAAGTTCCCTGAAGTCTCAGTGGAAAAATTGCACCCTGTGATTTAGCACCAATGGAGAAAGTCCCACGAGTCGGTGCCTTACTGGCCAACTCTATTCATACAAAGTGAAGATTGTTAAGGGCCCCCCACACCCTTATTGGGGGTACTCCTATTCTGCAAGTCCATGGGGTAGTGAATCATCCCAACCCCGTGAGACGCGTGCGGGTTATAACAAGAGGTCAACTTGAGGTCAGTAACAAGAGAGTGGTACGGTGGCACAGTAGTTAGCACTGCTGTCTCCCAGCGCCAGGGACCCCTTAGGTCACTGTCAGTGTGGAGCCTGTGCATTCTCGCCGTGTCTGCGTGGGTTTCCTCTGGGTGCTCCGGTTTCCTCCCACAGTCCAAAGTTGTGCGAGTTTGGTGGATTGGCCATACTAAATTGCCCCTTAGTGTCCAAAAGGTTAGGTGGGGTTATTGGGTTGCTGGGATAGGGTGGGGGGCATGGGCTTAGGTAGGGTGGTCTTTCAACGGGTCAGTGCACACTCGATGGGCCGACTCTGCACTATAAGGATTCTATGATTCTAATGTTTAGATAAGGCCGACTATCACCTAAGGTAACAGTTTAATTATTGTGCATTGTTTTTGATTCTTGGCACGTTAAATCATAGGAACATAGGGCTGAATTGAATACTTATCCTAATCCCTATGAGGCTGCTCAGCCATTCAATCCGATCATGGCCGATCTCCACCTGGTCTCAAATCCACCTACCTACCTGTTCCCCGTATCCCTTTAAACTGTTTGTTTTATCAGAAATATATCAATCTCCCTCTTTAAATCATTTAATGATTCAGACTCCACCGCACTGTGGGGCAGTGAGTTCCACAAATTCACTCCCCTCTGTGAGAAGTAGTTCCTCTTCATCTTGGTTTTAAATCTACCGCCTCTCAACCTATATCTGTGATTATGCAAATAATTACAATTACTGTAAAATAAGTGTAAGTTTTCAAAAACGTGCACTGGTATCAGTAGAGCAATTTGGTGCCATGCTATAGAATGGATGTGATATAGAAAGGATCCAAATCGCTCACGACTGGACAGGAATCAGCAAATGGAACCTGACCAGGTTGTTGGAGGAAGTAAAAAAGGACCTGCAGAGTTGGAACACACTCCTACTCTCCCTGGCAAGGGGAGTGCAGACGATCAAAATGAACATACTGCCCAGATCCTCTTCCTGCTTAGATCCATCCTGGTCTACATCCCCAAGGCCTTTTTCAACTCACTGGACAAACTGATCATGGTGTTTGTGTGGGGAGGGAAGAATGTAAGCATCCCTAAAAGAATACTGCAGAAAACGAGATCCAAGGGGGATATAGGCCTCCCAAACCTGCAATATTACCACTAGGTGGCAAGCATGGAGAGGTAAATGGGGGGATAAAGGGGCCAGAATTCGAATGGGAGTTATGGAGGAGGGTTCCTGCAGAAGGACCTCCCTCTAGGCCCTAGCCACAGTGGCACTCCCATCTCCACCGAATGAATATTCAACAGGCTCAGTGGTGATAGCAACACTCTGGTCATGGAACAAATTGTGACAGCACTTTGGGCTGACCGAGATGTCCGACAAGGCCCCCATCTGCAAAGACCACAGGTTCAGCCAGCGACAATGAACGCCACCTTCAAAAGGTGGAAACAGGACGAGGGGGACACTGACAGGACCTTTACACGAACAGCAAGCTAACAACGCTCAAAGAGCTGCCAGATAAATTCGAGAAAAAACTTCCTACAAATGGAAACAGAGGCATACCCACGACCATCATGACAATCACTGCTCGAGGACTTACTGGTCGCAGACATGGTAGGGAAAGGGACCTGTGGCGACATGTACAGGCGACTGCTAAGGGGGGCCCAGTACTCAACTGGATGAGTTGAGAGAGAAATGGGAGGAGGACTTGGGGTTTGAAATAGGGTGGAGACTCTGGAGTGAAGCACTGCACAGGGTCAACTCCACCTCCACATGTGCAAGGCTAAGCTGAAAATGGTACACAGGGCCCACTCAACCAGAAACCAAAATAACAGTTTTTTCTCATAGGCGGAGAACAAATGCAAACAGTGTCGCATGTTCTAGTCTTGCCCCAGAGTTGTTGGGTTTGAGACAATGTCCAAGGTGGTGGGGATGAAAGTGGAGCCTTGCCCAAGAGTGGCAGTCTTTGGGATGTCAGAACAGCCAGATCCATGCATGGGGAGGAGGCCCAACACACTTGTGTTTGCCTCTCTAATCACCTGCCCGAGAATCCTGCTCGGCTGGCGGTCAGCAGCACTACCTAAAGCTGCAGACTGGCTGTCCGACCTATCGGAAAATTAAATTAGTCATCCAAGGGTCGGAGGAGGGCTTGCCTAACACATGGGAGCCATTCGCTCGGTTGTCCCAACATCTGTTGTAGCCAAACAGCCAAGAAGCCAAAGAATAGGTGAGGGTAGTGATGACACAGCAAAGTGGGGGGAGGAGGAGAGACGGATGGGAGGAGCGGGGAGACATGGAATCCAACCATGTTCAACAACTAAACATGAGAGACAGCAGCACACCAACGTAACTGGAGCAGGGTAAAAGAGTGGAGGAGGGAAGAAGACATGATAAACGACTAGGGGGTGGGGAAGGGGGGTGGGATGGAAAAGGGGAAGGGGGAACCGGGGAAAGTGCCAGATCGAAAAATGCCGGAGAACGAAAAACAGGAACTCGTGATCACCCCTGTAAATAATGTAAGAATGATGTCACTTATAGAAACAGATCAATGTGTAGATATGATTCTTTATCCTCTATCTCCTAATGTTTGTTCACGCTTATCCTTGTTTTCTATACCACAAATATCTCAGTTAAAGACACTTTGGAAAAAAGAGAAGAAAGGATGTGAACACATTTGAGAGAGAGAGAAAGTGCACATGAGGTTTTCAAGAACACTACCAAGGATGAGAAACCTCAGTAAAGTTACGTTGGTGAGGTTGGGATTGCTCTCTGGAGAGAAGGTTAAACCCAGTAGACAAGAAGAAATGTTTCCCCCTGGCAAAAGGATCAAGAACAAGAGGGCGCAGATTTAATATAATTTTCAAAAGAAGCAAATGTGATGTGAGAGAATGCTTCACACGGCTAGTGGTTCGGGTCTGGAATGTGCTGCCTGGAAGCACGGCGGAGGCAGGTTCAGTTGAGGCCTTCAAGAGGGCATTCAGTGATTATTTGAATAGAAACCATGTGCAAGGGTGCGGGGAAAAAGCAGGAGGATGGCACAAAGTCATAATGCGCACTTGGAAGCCAGTGCAGACAAAATGGGCTGAATGGCCTCCTTTTGCGCCATAATAATTGTGATCATGTGAATAGTTCTTAATTCCACTTCTAAAGCGTTATGGCCAACACCTGCCTCATTCTCTGTGTAGCTGATACTGTGAGATAGTGAGGTGGCACAGGGAGAGGAAGAAGTACCGTATGTACTCGCGTATCATGAGACCTAAATTGTAACCTACATTTGGGGGGTCGCATGATACGCGAGATACAAAATTCGCGGGTGTTTTACTTGCTGTTTTTTCTGATGGGAAGATGTTCAGCCACTTGACGTTTCCATTCATAAAAACATGAATGGAAACGTCAAGTGGCTGAACATCTTCCCATCAGAATGCTGTGGTCAAAATCTGAAGAGTAGTATTCCTGATCATATGGGTAGTTTATTCAATACATGGCCGTCTTTTTCCGATACAGAATTCGCGGGTGTTTTACTTGCCGTTTTTATGAATGGAAATGTCAAGTGGCAGAACGACGCTAGTAAAGACAGCTGGAAAGCTGTTCGATTCGCGAACAGCTTTCACAACAAAATCCACTCTGCAGAATCCACAGACAATGATACCATTTGGAAGTTTTAGTTTGGGCATTAATTTCCAAAAAAGTGACTCGCATGATACATGAGATATAGCATAGAATCATGTTTTGGGGACGAAAATTTAGGGGTCGCATGATACGTGAGATCGTATGATACGCGAGTATATACGGTAATTGAAATCATTCTCTACTAAATTCCAGTTTTTTTATAAGGAAAGGTTTTTGCTACTTTTGCCCACAGCAGCTGAACGAATAGCAATGGCTGTTACAAATAGATTTCTTGATGTGCTTGACATTGTATGATACCTCTTTTCAATCTTCATTTTAGCTTGCAGGGAGAAAACCTCTTGATGCAATCTCTGACATTTCAGGAATTAGTTGGAATAAGATAACTTGCCACGGCAGAGTAAGATGACGGGCCAGGTGACAGTGAAATGGATGCTTGTCTATTTGTCGAGCATTGAAAAAGCCGTTTTCAATTTGCTGCAGATGCAGACGCCAAGCGTCTTGTCAAGGTGACACGGCCCAGAGCTGGCCACTGTCAGCCGCCGCCAAGGACACGATGGAAAGCATGTGCTTTTCCCAGCCGGAAAAATAAACAGGCTTTTTGTTTGTCAGGTGTCTGCACAGATTGAAGACGCATGCATAAAATTAAAGTTTGTTGTCAGAGGCAGCTGAAGAGTAATAAATGTTCAATCACTGCCGTGGCCTCACTCATTCCCAGCCTGAGAAATGTTAACATAATTCCTGTCAAGCTGCATGTTCCTCTTCAACTTGCCACAAGAGCGAATCAAGAAAAACTGTTTCTATATTTTCACTGGTCAGGTGCCACTTTTTATGTTTAAAGTAAATCAGATCTAATAATCAATTTATAGGAATTTAATCAATCTTCCTTTCCAGCATTTCTAGCGTTTGCTGTAATGTAATTATAGGGAGTAAGGTTTTTTTTTCTCACAGCTGATGCAATCTCATAAAATTTACATCGTCAATTATGCAGCTTCACTGAATTAGGTCACACGTTATCTAATTTATTGAATCAATCCCATTGAGGGAGAATGTCATTGTTTCGGATACTTCCGATCTCTGATACTTGCTGAGCTATATCACCACGGCATGACTGCCTGAGGCATTTGCAGAGTAACTGAGTAACATCTAATTTTCTAATTTGCTGTTCTGTACTGTTCAGGTCTAACTAAAGGAATATCAGATCATTTAATACGCATAGTTTGCCAATGATTCTATTTTAAAAATAAATTGCTGCTATTAGTAAAGTCCACTCACAAATACCTATCTTTCTCAAATGTGCTGAATTCTCTGAAATGCCACACGTCATGTGCTGATTGGATTGGATTGGATTGGATTTGTTTATTGTCACGTGTACCGAGGTACAGTGAAAAGTATTTTTCTGCAAGCAGCTCAACAGATCAACAGATTGGAGCTTTATGCCTGATGTAAGTTAGTTTCTTGACTTTCTGCATCTGGATTGAAAAATGTGAAGATTGAAAAAAAAAACGGGGGTAATATTATCCGGTCTGGAAAGAACTCCACACCGAGCCAAATAGGTTAGGTCAGAGGAAAAAGTTTTAATGCAACAGGAATACAGAGAGTACAGGAACCAGCTCACAGTTCATTGCCCTTCGGTTTCATACAGGTAATGTTTAGGAAAGGATGAAACAAGCATTAATGGGATGTTACACTAATAAGACATGCATGTTTCAAAGTCTGGATTTAGCTCCTATCTTTGGGAATAATTGCAGATTACCATAATTTAAACATACCTGGATGCACTAAAATGGAGATGTGCATGTTTGGCAATCAATGCTGATATGGTGCAGTTTTACTGCAGCTGTCTCGATGGCCTCCACGCACCCTCTCCTCACAGAGTGCATTGGCTGACAGTAAAAGTGAAGAAGCAGGATAATGGCACACGTTAGGATAGCCTAGAAACCAAGGGGGAGGGCTTCCAAGTTGACAGGGGGAGCACAGTAGTTCCTGTTGGGGGAGGTACAATATAGATGCATTGCCTTGAGCCTGGAGGAAGAACTTTAGGCTCCACTCAATGTGGGTTCTGGGGGGGGGGGGGAGAGAGAGTGGAGTGTAAGATTAAATGGTCGGGATTGCCCTCGGGCACCCAGCCATCCATACCCAGTTTCCCACTGCGGTGGGCAGGGCCTCGGGCGGAACACCCGCCCTTTCACTATTAAAGCCCTTCAGTGGCAACTTTGGGACATTTTCCCACCCAGCCTTAATTATAGAACAGTACAGCACAGAACAGGCCCTTCGGCCCTCGATGTTGTGCCGAGCAATGATCACCCTACTCAAACCCACATATCCACCCTATACCCGTAACCCAACAACCCCCCCTAACCTTACTTTTTAGGACACTACGGGCAATTTAGCATGGCCAATCCACCTAACCCGCACATCTTTGGACTGTGGGAGGAAACCGGAGCACCCGGAGGAAACCCACGCACACACGGGGAGGACGTGCAGACTCCGCACAGACAGTGACTAATGTTTAGGCAGACGGAGCAGCGTGGGTAGGGTGGGAATCTGGGAAAAATGAATTTTGTCATCTGAGGCAGGAAATGGTGGGGGGTGGGGGGGGGGGGGGGTGCCTCAATATGAAGGCTCTTCAACGTTTGGATGACGTCTCCTCTGGGTCCTTGGCTCCAGGTCTCCCTCCTCTCCTGGCCTACCCACCGATGTCATGATTGCGCACCCCCCCCCACTCCATAGTACGACCCAAAACAAGGATGTCACCAACAATGCTCTCGCAAGGTAGGCCTGCAGAGAGCTGCTCCACCGCTGCCTGTGAAGATCCCTTAGGGCTTACAAAGAAAACAATAACTGCTTATCAGAGTCATGAATGTGGTTAGTTTTCAGGATTCTTCGTCTAATGGGATCTGCGTGACCCGCTTTTAACATTTGGCCTGTCTGCTATCACCTGTTCCACTATCTTCACGGGGTGCTGTGGTCTGAGCCATGCCTTGTTCAAATGCACTGGGTCAGTGTATATCCTGATCGTGCCGTCTTTCTTTACCGCGGCCACCATTGCTAAAACCCATTCCATGGCCTCACCTTGTGCAGTTATCTGTCAGAGCTCAACAACGACTTTCTGTTTCATGGCTACCGGTACTCTTCTTGGAGCACAGACTGTTGGTGGTATTAATCATCGGGTCTCACGTGGTATACAATTGGTAGCTTACTAATTATGTCACAGTTGAAGGGGTTTCTATACACTGTCACCTCTGAGGCCTAGAGTTCACGTGAATGCAATTCTGGACCAAGTTAACTGAGCCCCAATGCAATGCTGTCCCAAAGCCCTAGTAGAGGCTTTATATTCTGGTCAATTATATGGATCCTGGTGATAGTATCTGGTGCTACTATGGGTCTACTTCCCATAGCCTATAGCTGGATAGTACATTGTCCTTCTCTCCAGTATCAATCTTGACGTTAAGCCTGGTGTAACTGTTAATTATGTTCAGAGTGTTGAAGATCTTACTCTTCCCTGTGGCGTGGCCAATACTGTTGTAATAAAGTGTTGCTGGAGACTCTAGCTTTCTTGTTTTGGTTGAACTCCAATTCATTCACCTTATTGATAATCCCACCCCTGGAGGATTGAGCCGTAGCCATCTTATTGCTGACAGAGGCAGGCTGCTGCGGGTTTGGGTCTGTAGCATTCAGCAAAATAGTTCCCTTTCCCGCATTTATTGCATCTTTTGCCATGTGCAAAACAAGCTGTTTTGTTTGCTGGATTTTGCAGTTGGAGGAGGGCTCCCCCAGCAAATACCTTAATTACGTAGAATCTGTACCACCCCTTTGAAAGAGCACCCCGCCTAGGCCCAATCCCCTGCCCTGTCCATATAAACCCACCTAACCTTTGGACACTAAGAGGAAATTTAGCATGGCCAACTCACCTAACCTGCCCATCTTTAGACTGCGGGAAGAAAGCAGAACACCCAAAGGATACCCACACAGACACCAAAAGAGTGTACAAACTCCACACAGACAGCCATCCAATGCAGGAATTGAACCCGGGTCCCTGGAGCTTTGGGACAGCAGTGCTAACCGCTGTGCCATCTAATATCACTGCTTTGTTTCTCAGCTTTAATATACTGGTATTGATTGCTGCTTGTAACGTTTTGTCTTCATGCAGCAGCTGCTTGCGGACTGAATCACTAAATATTCCGCATACTACTTGATCCCTCATTAAATCTTCCATGAGAGATCTGAACTCGCAGTTCTTTGACAATATTTTTGGGGTGTCCATGCTTTCTGGTTCGTGGTATTGAACACATAAGACCATAAGACATGGATGCAGAATTAGGCCACTTGGCCCATCCAGTCTGCTCTGCCATTCAATCATAGCTGATTTTTTCTCACCCCAGTCTCTTGCCCTCTCCCCATAACCCGTGATACCCTTATTAATCAAGAATCTAGCTACCTCTGTCTTAAAGACATTCAGTGATTTGGCCTCCACAGCCTTCTGCGGCAAAGAGTTCCAAAGATTCACCACCCTCTGGCTGAAGAAATTCCTCCTTTAGCTCAGCTTTATAGGATCATCCCTTTAGTCTGAGATGGTGTCCTCTGGTTCTAGTTTTTCCTACAAGTGGAAACATCCTCCCCACATCCACTCTATCCAGGCCTCGCAGTATCCTGTAAGTTTCAATAAGATCCCCCCCTCATCCTTCGAAATTCCAACGAGTACAGACTCCGAGTCCTCAACCGTTCCTCATGTGACAAGTTCTTCATTCCAGGGATTATTCTTGTGAACCTCCTCTGGACCCTTTCCCAGGCCAGCACATGAATGAAATCGCCTATTGTCACAAGTAGGTTTCAAATGAAGTTACTGTGAAAAGCCCCTAGTCGCCACATTCCGGCACCTGTTCGGGAAGGCTGGTACATCCTTCCTTAGATACAGGGCCCAAAACTGCTCAGAATACTCCAAATGGGGTTTTACCAGAGCCTCAGAAGGACATCCCTGGTCTTGTATTCTAGCCCTCTTGACATAAATGCTAACATTGCATTTGCCTTCTGAACTGCCAACTGAACCTGCACATTAATGTTAAGAGAATCGTGAACAAGGACCCCCAAGTCCCTGATGCTTCAGATTTCCGAAACATTTCCCCATTTAGAAAATAGTCTGTGTCTAAATTCCACCTTCCACAGTGCATAACGTCACACTTTTCCACATTGTATTTCATTTGCCACTTCATTGCCCACTCTCCTAGCTTGTCCAAATCCTTCTGCAGCCCCCTTGCTTCTTCAATACTACCTGTCCCTCGACAGATTTTTGTATCATCTGCAAATTTAGCAACAGTGCCATCAGTACCTTCTTCCAGATCATTAATGTATATTGTGAAAAGTTGTGGTCCCAGACAAGCCCCTGAGGCACACCACTGGTCACCTACTGCCATCTTGAAAAGACCCCTTTATCCCCACTCTCTGCCTTCTGCCAGTCAGCCAATCCTCTATCCATGGCAGGATCTTACCCTGAACACCATGGACTCTGAACTTATATAACAGTCTCCTATGCGGCACATTGCCAAAGGCCTTCTGCGAATCTAAATAAATCATGTCCACTGGTTCTCCTTTGTCCAACTTCCTTGTTACCTCCTCAAAGAACTCAACATATTTGTCAGACACAAACTCCCTTTGACAATCAACCAAACATGTCTATCAAGGATTACGTTTTCAACCGGGAGACAGGTGTTCGCAAATTGTTTTATGATTATCTCGGGATCTTTTTTTCCTCCTCTGTCTGGAAGACAAATGACTCAAACTTTTCAACGGCTTCAGAGCCCACGAGATTTCTTGGGGTAAAAGCCTGTACCTTCATTATTTTGTCTGAAAGTGCAGCAACGTTGTAAATACGCCACTCCTTCTGGAACTTTACAAAACTATAAAAACATAAGAACTAGGAGCAGGAGTAGTCTGTCTGGTCCTTCGAGCCTGCTCCGCCACTCAATGAGATCATGGCTGATCTTTTGTGGACTCAGCTCCACTTTCCCGCTCGAACATCATAACCCTTTTATTCCTTTATTCTTCAAAAAGCTAATAATCTACCTTTATCTTGAAAAAAAATTTAATGAAGGAGCCTCAACTGCTTCACTGGGCAAGAAATTCCATAGATTCATAACCCTTTGGTCAAGAGGTTCCTCCTAAGCTCAGTCCTAACAATGCGCAATATTTTTGTCAAAGACAAGTAGGTCAATGCAGCGAAGTCCTTCTGCCATACTGCCAACTTCTGACACGATGTAGAAAGTTGTGGGACCCTTACATCGCCAGCATCAAGGACTGTTAACAAAAGTAGTTTATTTCTAAACTCACAGCTGTAACAGTACTTGTGCTCTGCCTGAGATCCCGGGGTAACTGCTTCCCTCACTCCCCATCACATGACCTCTTATGTAGCTGCATCATCACATTCTCATGTGGCCATTTGATCTACACACCCAAGAGCAAGAACAGAATGGTTCGTGATAACTGATGTTTTCATTGTGCCTTTGCCCCTGGGTGGGTGAGGAAATTGAGCCTTTGTATATTAGATTTTACTTTTACTTGTTACCATTAGTGACTTGTCGGAAATGCTCCATTTCAACCTCAGTAATAAACCTCATCAATTCTCTGTGCCTCTTTTTCACCAAATAGATGTCACTCCTCTACTTCTCAGCTGCTTCATACAGTCACCAGCAGAACTACATCGAACACATCTCAAGTACAACCCTAGATGTGTACTGGGTCACCTGATATCATCAATGCAGTGATAGGCATGATACAATTACTTTGAGCCTCCTTCCACATCCCTTTCCTATACTAGGGTGAGGGAAAATTCACCAAAAAGCACATGCCCAACTATCTAGCCAGTGATACCCACATACCATGAAGGCATGAAAAGAAACAATTGCCTGCAGCATCAATGTCGCTGTCACTTCTGTGTTCGATCATTTACAGTAATGCCTCCTCTTGAGCTGGAAGATGCCTTAAAGCAGAGTCCTCCAAGGTGCACCTATAAGCATGTTCCTTTCACTGGAAGGCCTGCTTTCCATAATGAAGAAAGCCCCTCAGCTCCCATACCAGAACTGCTGTTATCTTCAGTTCCTCAGTCCGAGCTCTTCTGTTATCCTGTTATCGTTGCAACCTGCCACTTATCAGAGACAGCTGCGATTCTGACAGCCACTGTGTGTCCCATGCATTGGCCACAATAATAATCTTTAATAATGCTCTTTATTATCACAAGTAGGCTTACATTAACACTGCAATGAAGTTACTGTGAAAAGACCCTAGTCACCACATCCCAGCGCCTGTTCGGGTACACAGAAGGAGCATTCAGAATGTCCAAATTACCTAACAGCACGATTTTCGGGACTTGTGGGAGGAAACTGGAGCACCCGGAGGAAACCCACACAGACACGGGGAGAACGTGCAGACTCCGCACAGACAGTGACCCAAACCGGGAATCGAACCTTGGACCCTGGCGTTGTGAAGCAAATGTGCTAACCACTGTGCTACCGTGCTGCCCAAGATGCCCTGGGCAAGTAAAATTGGTGTGAACTTCTCTATTGAGTGCCTCAATTGGGCTTTAATTGCCCTTTATCGTATGACAAGCAGGATTCCGAATTTGTTCCCTGCTCGCCATCAGTATTATCATGTCCTAGCATCATGACATCGGCAGTCTGATCTGATGTCAGGACGCTCCATTTTCCATTCCACTTGTCGAGGCTAATGAAAAATCCCTTCCCTGGTCCTGACTGTATGAACAGCTCGGTATCAGTCAGTGCCCAGCTGCTGTGTCACTAAGGAGTCATTAGTTTCTAGAATTTAAGAATTTCCCAGCAGATAATCTCATCTTTTTACCAACTTTACAAACTATAATAAGACAATTCACTGGTACATTATAAATTCCAGCAATGTTCAAAAGGGTGTGAGTGAAGCTTTGCACATATGATTCAGTATAACCACTGCGCAATAGTGAGTTCCTGAAAAAGCAGCGATAAAGGACAAAATAATGACTTGCAATGTAATGAAAAGAATTTCTTGAAATTCTGAAATGGGCAAGGAAGTGACTGACAGGTAATATTTAATCTGTCTCGCTATAGCTTGTCTTTGTGAAGCATTTAGTTCAATTGCAAAGCCTTGACGGTAATCTTTTCACTGTCGTAGTTTTATTGTTGTCCCTCCTTTTAATGTGGAGAATTTTGATCATAATTTTTTCTTTGCACACTTACCCTTTCCTTTGCTTCTGGTTTACTTCTCGTTACTATTGTCACAGAACACTTGGTAATTTGCAACAGTTTGATTGCCAATTCGTACTTGCCTTTGGTGAATTGTTATCTCCGTGCACGTTTCAAATGCTTCATTATTGATCTATTTTGCTCTATATTTCAGTCTCTTCAGCAGGATTCTGCATTGGTTAAATGCTTTCATCCGGTCGAGTGCTTTTTTTTAACCCAATTAATTTGATTGACTTGAACTTTTGCCAACTGCACAGGTATGGTTGGCACGGTGGCACAGTGTTTAGCTGTGCTGCCTCACAGATTCAGGGACCGAAGTTAAATTCCAGCCTCGGGGGACTGTGTGGTTTGTACGTTCTCCCCGTGTCTGAATGGGTTTCCGCCGGGTGCTCCGGTTTCCTCCCACAGTCCAAACATGTGCAGGTTGGTTGGATTGTCCATGATAAATTTCCCCTTGGGGGCCGGCACGGTGACACAGTGGTTAGCACTATTGCCTCAAGGCGCTGACGACCCGGGTTCGATCCTGGCCTCAGGTCACTGTCTGTGTGAGATTTGCACATTCTCCCCGTGTCTGCGTGTGCCTCAACCCCACAATCGAAAAGACGCGCAGGGTACGTGGATTGGCCATGTTAAATTGCCCCTTAATTGGAAAAATAAATTGAGTACTCTGAATTAATGTTTTTTTTATTCTTCTCGGTGTCCAAAAGGTTAGGTGGGGCAAGGGATAGGGTGGATCGGGTGCTCTTTCTTAGGGCTGGTGCAGACCCACTTACTGCACTGTAAATTCTAATTGCATGTAGAAATGCAGCGCTGCAAAATTCATTTGTATAGCACCATTTCCAGCATTATAAAGGCCTTTCTGGCTCTATTTGGGCTGGAGCATCAATCACGACTAGCTTAGTTAGTCATCATTCTCCAAACAGTGAGTTGCACACACCCACTGTGTATGAGCCGTTCTCAACTGAATGGCCGTTCTCCTGACGTAGCAAAGCACAACCTGCTGATCTAATACCAGGATTGCAAATTTGAACAATACAGATCCTAGCCATGCTGTCTTTGAGAACAAATTATGCATGGGCCCTACAGCAGTGTTATTGGAAGAATCAGGCACACTGATCACAGACATCATACAAAGAACAAAGAAAATTATAGCACAGGAACAGGCCCTTCGGCCCTCGCAGCCTGCGCTGATCCAGATCCTTTACCTAAACTTGTCGCCTATTTTCCAAGGACCTACTTCCCTCTGTTCCCGCCTGTTCATATATCTGCCTAGATGCATCTTAAATGATGCTATCGTGCCCGCCTCTACCAACTCCGCTGGCAAAGCGTTCCAGGCACCCACCACCCTCTGCGTAAAAACCTTTCCACGCACATCTCCCTCAAACGTTCCCCCTCTCACCTTGAAATGATGACCACTTGTAATTGACACCCCCACTCTTGGAAAAAGTTTGTTGCTATCCTCTCATATGTCTCATAATTTTGTAGACCACAGTCAGGTCCCCCCTCAACCTCTGTCTTTCCAACGAAAACAATCCTAATCTACTCAACCTCTCTTCATAGCTAGCACCCTCCATATCAGGCAACATCCTAGTGAACCTCCTCTGCACCCTCTCTAAAGCATCCACATCCTTCTGGTAATGTGGCGACCAGAACTGCACGCAGTATTCCAAATGTGGCCTAACCAAAGTCATATACAACATAACATGACCTGCCGACTCTTGAACTCAATACCCCGTCCAATGAAGGCAAGCATGCTGTACGCCTTCTTGACCACTCTATCAACCTGCGTTGCCACCTTCAGTATACAATGGACCTGAACTCCCAGATCTCTCTGTACATCAATTTTCCCCAGGACACTTCCATTGACCGTATAGTCCACTCTTGAAATTGGATCTTCTAAAATGCATCACCTCGCATTTGCCTGACTCTCCAATCTATCTATATTTTGCTGAATTCTCTGACAGCCCTCCTCGCTATCTGCAACTCCACCAATCTTAGTATCATCTGCAAACTTGCTAATCAGACCACCTATACCTTCGTCCAGATCATTTATGTATATCACAAACAACAGTGGTCCGAGCACGGATCCCTGTGGAACACCATTAGTCACCTTTCTCCATTTTGAGACACTCCCTTCCACCACTACTCTCTGTCTCCTGTTGCCCAGCCAGTTCTTTATCCATCTAGCTAGTACACCCTGAACCCCATACGACTTCACTTTTTCCTTCAACCTGCCATGGGAAACTTTATCAAACACCTGACAGAAGTCCATGTATATGACATCTACAGCCCTTCCCTCATCAATTAACTTTGTCACTTCCTCAAAGAATTCTATTTGGTTTGTAAGACATGACCTTCCCTGCACAAAACCATGCTGCCTATCACTCATAAGTCTATTTTCTTCCAAATTTGAATAGATCCTATCCCTCAGTATCTTCTCCAACAGTTTGCCTACCACTGACATCAAGCTCACAGGTCTATAATTCCCTGGATTATCCCTGCTACCTTTCTTAAACAAAGGGACAACATTAGAAATTCTCCAGTCCTCCGGGACCTCACCCGTGCTCAAGAATGCTGCAAAGATATCTGTTAAGGCCCCAGCTATTTCGTCCCTCGCTTCCCTCAGTAACCTGGGATAGATCCCATCCGGACCTGGGGACTTGTCCACCTTAATGCCTTTTAGAATAGCCAAAACTTCCCCCTTCCTTATGCCGACTTGACCTAGAGTATTTAAACATCCATCCCGAGCCTCAACACCTGTCATGTCCCTCTCCTTGGTGAATACCGATGCAAAGTACTCATTAAAAATCTCACCCGTTTCCTCTGACTCCATGCATAAATTCCCTCTTTTGTCTTTGAGTGGTCCAATCCTTTCTCTAGTTACCCTCTTGCTCCTTATATACGAATAAAAGCCTTTGGGATTTTCCTTAACCCTGTTAGCCAAAGATATTTCATGACCCCTTTTAGCCTTCTTTATTGCGCGTTTGAGATTTGTCCTACTTTCCCGATATTCCTCCAAAGCTTCATCAGTTTTAACTCGCCTAGATCTTATAGATAGATAGAACAGTACAGCACAGAACAGGCCCTTCGGCCCTCGATGTTGTGCCGAGCAATGATCACCCTACTTAAACCCACATAACCCGTATACCCGTAACCCAACAATCCCCCCATTAACCTTACACTACGAGCAATTTAGCATGGCCAATCCACCTAACCCGCACATCTTTGGACTGTGGGAGGAAACCGGAGCACCCGGAGGAAACCCACGCACACACGGGGAGGACGTGCAGACTCCACACAGACAGTGACCCAGCCGGGAATCGAACCTGGGACCCTGGAGCTGTGAAGCATTGATGCTAACCACCATGCTACCGTGAGGCCCCAAATGTATGCTTCCTTTTTCATTTTAGCTAATTTCACAATTCCACCCATTATCCATGGTTCCCTAATCTTGCCATTTCTATCCCTCATTTTCACAGGGACATGTCTGTCCTGCACTCTAATCAACCTTTCCTTAAAAGACTCCCACATTTCAAATGTGGATTTACCCTTAAACAGCTGCTCCCAATCCACATTCCCAAGCTCCTGCCGAATTTTGTTATACTTGGCCTTTCCGCAATTTAGCACTCTTCCTTTTGGACCATTCTCGTCTTTGTCCATGAGTATTCTAAAACTTATGGAATTGTGATCGCTATTCCCAAAGTAATCACCGACTGAAACTTCAACCACCTGGCCGGGATCATTCCCCAATACCAGGTCCAGTATGGCCCCTTCCCGAGTTGGACTATTTACATACTGCTCTAAAAAACTCTCCTGGATGCTCCTTACAAATTCTGCTCCATCTACGCCTCCAACACTACATGAATCCCATTCAAAGTTGGGGAAGTTAAAATCTCCCATCACGACCACCCTATTGCTCCTACATTTTTCTATAATCTGTCTACATATTTGTACCTCTACTTCACGCTCACTTTTGGGAGGTCTATAGTAAAGTCCCAACAATGTTACTGCACCATTCCTATTTTTTAGCTCTACCCATATTGCCTCAGTGCTCGAATCCTCCATAGTGCCCTCCTTAAACACAGCTGTGATATCATCTCTGACCAGTAATGCAACTCTTCCACCCCTTTTACCTCCCTCTCTATCCCTCCTGAAGCACCTATACCCTGGGATATTCAGTTGCCAGTCTTGCCCTGACATGTTAAGTTTTTGCAACTTTGTCTATTGCTGAGTGTCTTGTAGAGATCTGGAGTATTTTTGGTGACTATCTGCATTTGGTAGAGCGTCTTGATCCATCCTCACAGGGATGGCAGACAAATAGAGGACTTTTCCACACAGTGGTCACAACGGGTATGGAGATAGGAGCGACCCTGGCCGGAATTCTCCGGTCATTGCGATCCAATGTTCCCACTGTCAGTGCACGGCACGCGGCCGAGAAACACAGCAGCTGGCGGACCGGAGAATCTCGACCACTGTCTCTGCCCACTGGACTGACGGGAGTGGCGAAGGCTGTGGAGAGGCAGGTACCACCTGATGCATTCTGCCAATCTGGAACTGGATTTCACCAAAATCCTTTCAGAGACATGATCCAATGCACCTAACATTGTATTGCGTGAGCACATTAATCATTCCTCCTCCATGCTGCTCCATTAAGGTCCTCTTCTGAGTCCTCTCCAGCAACGCCTCTCTGCCATCTCTCCCCACAACGAGCTGGAAAATGAACCATCGTTTTATTCTGGCCTGATTGCAGACCACAGATTTCAGGCAACATGACATGTTTGCAGAATGAGGATTAGCTGGGAGTTAGAAAGCATAAGGCAGGAAGGTGCCATCAGTTCTAATGCTCTCAATAGCATTCACAGTCATTATCAAGGTGAAGAAAACCATCTCCTCTGTTGGGCTCAGGTGATGCAGGCACCATTGCAGCAATCTTTTTGTGCAACTTCCCCTTGAGGGACTGTTGCCTTTAAGAAAGAACAGGCTGACACAAACCTGCACTGTTAACGCTGTTATGGGAGAGGTGATTTCAGAACCCCAAAACGTATCATGGAGTTCAACCAACCCCCACCTTTAATGGATTGTTGCTTTTGAAGCATACGGCTTGTTCCCCAGGTGTAGTATTACAATTATGGACACGTGGTTTTTAAAACAAAACAATGTTTATTCCATGAATGCAAATTAACCTTTTAAATAAATATTGGATCTCTTAACACCCCTTACTTCAAAGATAACCCTGAAAATAATACAACACTACCCAATCCTGCAAACTGTTCCTCTACACATCCAAAAGACTTAACAAATCCTTCAAACAGAAGCACATTAGATTTATATTCAATACTGAGACCTTTTTACAATTCCGATTTCACCAAAGGATTAAGAGATAGTCCTTCATGGCAGAGATCACCAGCAAATCAGCTCACAGCCACACCCAAGCTTTCTTAAAACTGAAACTAAAACTCCCAAAAAGCAGAAGTGAGCTCAGCTCCACCCACACTCTGACATCACTATTTTCTTCAAGGTACATTGCTTAAACATCCATTTCTTAAAGGTACTCTCACATGACAACGCTGTATCTCTGGTAGAAACCTACTTTGTTTTAGGTAATAAAGGTGTAAGGGAAGAAATGATTTCGTGACATTATACTATTAAAAATCATATAATAAGCCAGGACAGCAGAAAATGCTGAGAGCATGGGAAAGATCTGATAAGGAAGTCAGTATTCAAACTGACTATCCATTTTGCAAAATAGACTCATTGTTATCATTACTGGGCAAACATCCCAGCTCTCAAGAATATGGTGGGAAAAGAGGTGGTCCGATCACACCATATTATAGAAACATAGAAAAGTTTTTCCATGCCACATTATCTCTTAAAACTTGATAGACAGGCATTTCGGTCAATTAGGTGAATAATAATTATTTTAACCCAATCACAGTCAGAAAGGGGACAGAACCTAAAAAAGATTATGATTTCTTTATGAGACAGAGGGAGAAGCTTTTTTGCTCTCTCCAAAATCATCTTTTAAGGTCTTCTCTCTCTCTCTCTCTCTCTCTCTCACTCCCTCTCCCTCTCTCTGAATCCATCTTTAACCTAACTTTTGAAACCTGTTTCTACTTTGCTTTGCAAACAGCTAGTTACTTTTGTTTCATTTTTGTATTGTGCATTTTGATCTGATGAAATTACCCCGAAATGAATTGCATTTTGAATTCAACTCAATTATCTGTATTTACATTGGACAAACAACTTTTTAAATTCTGTATTCGTATAAAATTTGACTTGATCAATAGACTTTGAAACTGACATAAATAAAGATATTCTTGACTTCACTCCAGAAGCTCCGTCTCGAGGTCTGTATGATTGATATATAGTGCGGCGACACATAAATATATTAACAAAATATAGATCCATCAATCTCTCTCTCCACAGTTGTTGCCTGATGTGTTGAATATTTCAGTTTCCCAACGGCTGCTTTGGTCTGATTTCCAAAGAATGCTGCCAGGGCCTCCTGCTGTGCCCAGAGATTACCAGCAGTATTCAAAAGGAGAGGTCAGATTGGAGGTCGACCACCTAGCACCACAATCATGCATGAGTTTTGCAATTTTACATGGCAATCTGATTATGTCTGGGCACTCCACGATCCGTGGCCCTCACGCCGCAAAATTGGGGCGAAATAAATATGAACGTGTTTTCACAATGGACAACTGTCTCGGACAAACAGAATGAATGGCTCCTCCAAATCCCAGAATTCCAGCTATATTTACCTCCGATTCCTTGGGAAGAATCATGCCCTACCCCTTCCTGCCTTCAGTGGTAAACATCGCAGGAATCATGCAGCAATCAGTTTCCCAATGTTGGGAAATCAGCTTGGAAACTTGTTCTTCTGACTTTCAGATTAATGGCAGGTCGATTTCCCCACCGGTGAATGTTTGGAACCCATTTTGAATTTCATGAATTCTCATTGTCCGGCCAATTGACTGGACTCATGTGGCCCCGTCAGATAATCCATCCCGAGTGTGAATTTACATTGTGTGCACCCGGCGAGAGAGACTTCCAGGATTTAACAGCCTCTCGACATTGCCTACCCCATTGGTAGGAGATGGTATACGTGGCAGGAGTGCTGGAAGACACAGAGGTGGGTGGTGAAAGACATCAAGGGAGCGGCTGTAGTCAGTGGGGAAGGGGTGTGGGGGCTTAGTGTCTTATGGGATGGGGTCAGTGGAGTCAATTGTGGAGTTCTGGGGAAGAAACAAAGGTGCTAATGATACAAAAGGATGGTAGGGAGAAAATGAGATGTGGTAGAGAGGGTCAAGGTGTGTGTAGTCTTTGGGAGACTCATTAATGGGGACCAAAAAGGTGGAATGTATAACAGGAGTGAGCAGTTTCAGGTGGACATGGGCATGGTGACAGGTTTGGCCTCAGCACAGAGGGAAAGCATGTCGAAGTTGGTAGCATTAGGTTCCAGAGTGATGGGGGAGGTTCATGGATTACAGAGTGGAGAGTAAAGGTCACATTTGGGTGGCGGGGGTAGGAAGGTGGGGTGCCAAATGTGATAGCGGGAGGTTTGTGAGTGACAGAGGGAGGGTAAATTTGATGGAGATGGTTTGACGTGATGTGAACCATCACAAGAGAAAGGCAGCATGCTTGATGTCCAGCTGCGAACATCCAAGTGGAGTGGGGGGGGGGGGGGGGGTGGAGGTCTTCAGGTGGGTGGAGTTCAAGGTGAGCACAACTAGACAATGAAAGCAACTCCCTAATAATCATGTGGAGGCAGTATGAGACCTTTGATCTTTTGAAATCATTGCTGTATGGTGAAGCCCAAATGGTAGCCGGTCAGGCCCAGAGGGTTCTCAGCAATGCAACCCCAGCAAGGCAGAGAGCTACCGTTCACTCTGATCCATTTGCCATCAGCTGCAGCCAGAGATAAGGAAGAAGGGAGGGAGGAAGATGGATGCCTACAAGGGGCATGCAGGTGAATGGCAACCAACTTGTGACTGCAAACATCTATCCTTCCGGGTGAAATCGATCGGCTTGACCAGGGCTCATGTGGTTAGTCCTTCCATTATGACAAGTCAAATGCCTCATAATAATGTCGAGCAGTGAAGGCAAATGAAATAATAAGAGTGGGAGTGGTCTCGTACATGGCCCTCATCCCCCTTGTCAAAGACTAATGTCTCCATATAAATGCATGCATTAGAGGGAGGAAGACCCATCCTTGATCCCTCAGAATGCCCTTTGCCTGGAAGGGAAGGAGTGCTCGTGACTACTGAAAAATCTGGCAGCAAGAATGATTCCAGGAGACTTTGAAACAGCGTAAACTAACTAATATTTACAAGTCCCAAAACTGTACAATAATCGTACGCCCATGCCCCAATTATGCATTGAAAGCTTCATTTTTCTAACTCTACCACCACGTCTGAGTATATCCTCGAGCTCCACAGCAGAGGTGGAGGTAGCCTGCTGACTACTGTACCTTGATGACTTTGGTGGGTATTCTCTCGAGGTCTGAGGCCTGGAGGGCCAGAGCCAGCTAAGGGACTCCTCTAAGTTGAAGGTACACTCTTCTTGGCCTGATCAGCTGCAATAGATTGGGTAACAGGTAGAGGGGATATGGAGGTGTAGGACATCTTTAAGGTGTCCTGGAGGCCCCTTGGTGTCCACCTGATGCTCCTTTTCCCATTGTGTGCCTGAGGGACCCTCCCTGACTCCTTGAAAGGATGGCGCGCCTGGGGAAGGTCAAGGTGCACCATTCCCAAATGAGCATCAGTGAGCAGTTAATAGCTGAGTAAGTGATAGCACTGCCATCGACATCTTTCATACGTTGCTGATGATTGAGAGTAGACTGATGTGACGCAATTGGCCAAGTTGTAAACAAAAGCTTATATGTCAAACTTAGCATGCCCAGAGCACCTGTTCTGCTGGGCGTCAGATTCCAACATCTATTGCATATGCATGACACCAAAGGTTATGTTGAACAACATTGATTGAAGACTCTTCCTCACCCGATATGATAACTACATACAAGCTAAGAAAACCTGAAATATTTAGCTGCAGTTGAAGGGAAAAATGACCTGGTTAATCACGGAGAAGACTACAATCAATTTGACTTGACCACTTGCGAGTGATTGCATATATACTGTCTGTGTATCTGTTTAATAGATAAAGAGTTTGTTGAGTTTAGTTGCACATCTTCTAGTTGAAGTACATTAAGTCTTGACAGTGCAACTGGTTGGGTTTGATTTCTGACTGGTTCAGCCATGGAGTCATAGGACAGAAATAAATGAGGGGACTTTGCGCCTCATGTCAGCCACCAAAATTGGTGGCACCCTTGCTGACCCGATCTTGGGGGACTCAAGGGGATTAAGTCTGAATTTGACAACAGGAACTCTGCTGCCGGGGCTCCTGACTTCATTGAGTACATTTAATTTTGGACATCTCTCAGTGAGGTGCAAATCCAACCAAGGCCTGTTCGTCACTTAGTGGATGCCAGCTCTCCTTTATGTGTGTCATCGCTGAGGGGAAGAGCTGTTAGAACTTAGAACAGTACAGCACAGAACAGGCCCTTCGGCCCTCAATGTTGTGCCGAGCAATGATCACCCTACTCAAACCCATGTATCCACCCTATACCCGTAACCCAACAACCCCCCCCTTAACCTTACTTTCTAGGACACTACGGGCAATTTAGCATGGCCAATCCACCTAACCCGCACATCTTTGGACTGTGGGAGGAAACCGGAGCACACGGAGGAAACCCACGCACACACGGGGAGAACGTGCAGACTCCGCACAGACAGTGACCCAGCCGGGAATCGAAGCTGGGACCCTGGAGCTGTGAAGCATTTATGCTAACCACCATGCTACCGTGCTGCCCTCTGAATTGTTATTGAACTGTTATTGAAAATACACTTCGGCCTTCACCAGGAATTATCATTGGATCCCTGGGAAAAGGTTAATGTGGGCAAAATAGGGGTCATGAGCAGGGGAGCACCATTGAGGGGAAGAGGGGGTGTCTGAAGAAAGGCAATGGGTTGGCTTCCGTACCTCCCGTGGTGAGGTAGGTACTGGAAATGGTGTTAAAGTGGAGGATAGAAGGAATGCATCCTGAATTAGAACATTACAACACATGAACAAGCCCTTCGGCCCAAATTACAGCCGTATATTTCCAGGAAACCCGAGTTGACAGTACAAGGTGGATGCCTGTTGTGGGGGTTGAGAGTAATTATTCCTCCAAGTTTTCAAATAAGTATATGAAGAACATTCAGGTATAGTTTGAATGAAGGAATTTGCACAGAGCTAATTTTGTGGCCAGAAATCCAGGTGGAAGAAAAAACTGAACTGTGCCAGTAATGTGCCCGCGAAAGTAACACACCACCATAGTTCCCATTTCATCCATGGGAGTGGCCTACAATGTCATGGCAATGTCGACATATTAACTTTTCTGGTCTTTATGAGAGGCACATGTTGATGGTTACAGTAGATGCACATTCAAAATGGCCTGATGGTGGTCCTGATGAAATCAATTACCTCAGAACAAATTGTTTACAGCTCAGGAGTTTGAGGATTACTTAAAGACGAGTGGTATCGAACATCTCAAATCAGCACCTTGCTATCCACCCATGAAACGTTTAGCTTAAAGGTTTGTTCAGTCCGAGATAGTAGAGCACAATTAGCAGCCGCAGATCACGAGAAGAGAAGGTAATCCTAGGACACGTTTTGTTTCAACAAGGAGAGCAAGTGTTGGCACCCAGCTATGCTACTTGTGAAAAGTGGGTTCCTGTAACTGTATTGGCTCAAACTGGTCCAATCTTTTACACTGTACAAACAGGAGATGTGTTTGTGTGGAGCCAACATGCAGATCAGCTGCTATCTACATATATTGATGTGCCATGTGTGAGAGAACTGCCTCAAGTGGAAACGCCATCCACATGGCCAGATCATATAACTTGTGGCCAGTCTACTGAAACAGATTGCAAAGAATCTCATGCTCCGACTAGTTTTCCATTTGCAAAAGTAACGCCTTCCAGGGTACGGTCATCTGACATGATGAACCTAGAAATGTATCTAAATTCAAGAACAATCAAATCTTTGCAGTGCGCAGGCAACCAGTGCTGAATAGACACACAGCAGATTTGTTTTGTTAGACCTCAGATTTAAAGGGTGTTAGATATGTGGGTTGATTGTGCTGTTGCATAGTTTCTTTAAGAGTTGAGTCATGTGACAGTCAGTGATGTCATTGACTATTTTGTGGGCTTACAGTCAGTCCAGATTAAGCCTTTGTACAGTTAACAACCATCTAATAAACCTCTGTTGATCATTGCATTCAACCCAGGTGCTTCAACGTTTCCATTCTTTTATCCTGCAAGTACAATACACAGCAATCTGGATTTTCAATCAGGAATTGCACCCTAAAGTGTGATGGTTGCTGAACTAAAAAAGTTTAGGGTATTCACTTGATATGATATTAAGTGCCTTGAGTTTGTGAATTTGTGAAGGAACATGGAATTAATAAAAAGAGTGATTCCCCTATTAAGTAGAAATTAAAGATTAAAAGCAGAGCCCATCTGCTGGTCAAAAATCTAGAAGTTGATAAACATATCTGGGCATAATTGTGTCATGGGAATGTCACTTTAAAAAATGTGTGTCTGCTCAAGTTACTGCAGTGGTGTCAAGAGTGTGGGTGGAGCTGGGCTGTCTGTCGGCTTTTAGTTTCACTTTGAGAAACACTTGGGTGTGTCTCTGTTTTTTGGTTCCGTTTTAGTGTTGGAGCTGCAGCCAGCCAAAAAAGGTGTAATATTGTTCTCTCTGCCATGTAAAGACTATCTCTTGATCATTTGGTGAATTCGGAGTGATAACTGTTCTCAGTAGTGAATTTAAATCTTCTGTTAAAAGGTTATTTATATGTCTTAGGGATGTTGAAAAGGAAAGATTAAGGATTACTCAGTGTTGTATTCTTTGGGGGTTGCATTTGAATTGATGGCTGCCAAGATGTTCACTGTATGTTTTAAAAAGGTTAACTGAGTTCATAGAATAAACATTGTTTTGTTTTAAAAAATACTGTTAGCTGTCTGCTGCAACACACCTGTAGAGTGGGCTGCGTGCTCCCCATACCACAATCTATTAAAAGTTGTGGGACAGGTGAACTCCATGATACACTTTGGAGTTCTCTAAACCCTCGCCCATAACAAATTGGGGGCTCGTCGGGATAAAAGCCGACCCATTGGATTTTCTTTGTGAACTTAAAGACAGTGAGGGGTGAGCATATTGTGTTTGCTTTTCAGGTGTGGTATTTCAGTTTAAGTAGGTAGTGTGTTGTGGACAATGTCTCTTTCAGAGGCTCAGCAGTGTTTGAGGGTGGAAACAGTCACACGCAGTACCTTACGGACAGAGACGAAAAAAAGACTGTTAGATTTGGCAAAACATTACAGTTCACATTACCTAACAAAGCGTGAAAAGATGAGGTAATCATGGTGGTGGCTAAGCATTTAAAATTGCCTGAGATAAAGTTTGACTCATTGGAAATGGCAAAAATTCAGTTACAAATTAAACAAATGGAACATGAGAAAGAATTAAAGCAGCTTGAATGCAAAAGAGATAGAGAAGAAAAAGAAAGAGAGAGAGAGAGGAAAAAGAAAGAGAGAGAGTGTTTGAACTTCGGAAAATGGCCATGAAACATGACAGTCAGATAAAATTGATGGATTTAAAGGGAAATGTGAAGTTTGAGGATAGTGATGAGGATAAAGAGAAAGAGCGTCAAAGTGAAGGTTTGGCGGGGATCTATTTAAATATTACGTCCAAGCATTGCCAAGGTTTGAGGAGAAGGAGGTAGAAGCATTTTTCATTTCATTTGAGAAGGTGGCTAAACAAATGAAGTGCCACAGGACATGTGGGTATTACTGATTCAAACAAAGCTGGTAGGTTGGGCTAGTGAACTGTTTGCATCACTACCAGAGGAGGTATCTGGGTGTATGAGGAGCTGAAAAAATCCATCTTTGTGCATATGAACTGGTGCCTGAAGCCTACATACAAAGGTTTAGAAATTTAAAGAAAGAATTTGGTCAAACATACATGGGGTTTGAACGGAGAAACAGAGTAATTTTGATAGGTAGATGAGGGCTTTGAAAACAGACCAAAGGTATAAAGCTCTCAGAGAAATTATACTTTTGGAGGAGTTTAAAAATTCAATTCCTGATGTAGTGTGGACTCATGTGGAAGAGCAGAGGGTTAAAACTGCAAGATTAGCAGCAGAAATGGCAAATGATTATGAATTGGTTCATAAATCAAAGCTTGGTTTCCAACATTAGTATCAGCCTGTGAGGGATAGAAACTGGGTACATGAGAAATACCCAAGTGGTAGAGGCAAAGGTGATCTGTTGGGAGATAATAAGGAGAGTGTACCTCAGATTAAAAAAGAAATTCAGGAGGGTGGAAAAGAAGTGAAAAGTTTCAAATGTTTTCACTATAATAAACTCGGCCATGTGAAGTCACAGTGTTGGTGGTTGAAGAAAAGCACTGATATGGTAAAACAGGATATGACTGGGATTTGTTAAAGTGGTAAAGGAAGGCCCAAGTGAAGTGAAGGAGGTGCAAAAGATTGTACAGCCTGATCAGAAGGTGCCAGATCTCTTTAAAGAATTTACTTGTGTGGGTAAAGTTTACTCGTGTATCAGAAGGAGCAGTTAAATAAGTCACAATTTTAAGAGATACGGGAGCTAGTCAATCTTTAATGGTAAGAGATGAGGAGTTATGTAGGTTGGGAAGAATGTTTGCCAGAAAAGGTGTTAATATGTGCAATTCAGGGTGATAAGATTAGTGTTCCATTATATAAGGTAAGGTTGCAAAGTCCAGTGAAGAGTGGTGAAGTGGTAGTAGGAATAATAGAGAAACTATCTTGTCCAGGAATACAGTTTATCTTGGGTAATGATATAGCTGGATCGCACGGGGGAGGGATGCCTAATGTGGTTGATAAGCCAGTGGAAAATCAGTCAATTGAAGTGTTGAAGGACGAGTATCCTGGGATTTTTCTGGATTGTGTCGTAACAAGGTCGCAAAGTCACAGGTTAAGACAGGAGGAGAAATCAAAGAGTGAAGATGAAGCTGAAGTGCAATTATCAGAAACGATTTTTGAACAGATGGTTCAAAAATAACAAGATCAGGTGGAGGATGAGGTGAATATTTTTAGTTCAAGAAAATTAGCGGAGTTACAACAGAAATATGTAGAAGTAAAACGTATGAATCAGAAAGCATACACGGAAGAGGAATCTGAGTGTATACCGGAGTGTTATTACCGTAAAAATGATGCCTTGATGAGAAAATGGAGACCGTTACATATGCAGGCGGATGAAAAGTGGACAGAAGTTCATCAAGTATTGCCAGTAGGGTATATTGCCGGTAAGGTATTGCGAGTAGCACATGAGGTACCAATGGGAGGTCATTTGGGAATAAGGAAAACTCAAGCTAAAATAAAAAAACATTTTGATTGGCCTGGGCGACATAAAGATGCAGTTAATTTTGTCGCTCATGTCACACATATCAAGTGATAGGGAAACCTCAAGCAGTGATAAAACCAGCACCCTTAATATGCATTCCAGCATTTGAGGAACCTTTTACAACGGTCTTGATTGATTGATTGCATAGGACCGCTTCATAAAATGAAAAGTGGGATTCGAGGGGCGGGTTTCTTCCCTACCCGGCGGTGCGGGCGGTCCTGGTGCCGTGGAGTGGCGTGAACCACTCTGGCGTCGGGCCGTCTGGAAGGTGTGGAATCCTCCGGTGCCGAAGGGCCACTGCCGGCCTGCACGAGTTGGCACATGCGCGGGAGTGCCAGCGTGTGCTGGCTTCATCCCAGCGCAAGCGCAGGGAGATTTGGCTCCGCACCAGCCATGGCGGACTTCCACAGCAGCCGGTGCAGAGGGAAAGTGTGTCCCCCACGGCACAGGCCCGCCCGCGGATCATTGGGCCCCGATCGCGGGCCAGGCCACCCTGGGGGCACCCCCCGGGGCCAGATGCCTCCACACCTCCCCAGCACCCCAGAGGCTGCCTGCAGAGCCAGGTCCCACTGGTAAGTACCAGATCTAATTTACGCTGGCGGGACCGGCCTAAAACGGGCGGCCGCTCAGCCCATCACGGGCTGGAGAATCGCCGGGGTGGGCCACTGCCACCGTCCGCCGACCGCGCGGCCCAATTCCCTCCCCCATCAAAACCCAAGTGCCGGTGAGTTTGGCAGCCAGCGGGGACAGGATTCACGCCGCGTCCCGTCGATTCTCCGGCCTGGAGGGGGGTCGGAGAATCCCGCCCAATATATTTTTACGATAAAGGATGTGTCTGCAAGGTTTTCAGAGGCCATTCCAGTACGTAATATTACAACTAAAAAGATTATGGAGGAGTTACTTAAATTCTTTACTAGATATGGACTACCCACAGAAATACAATCTGATCAAGGATCAGATTTTATCTTAAGGTTAAGACGTTATGAATAACTTTGAAATAAAACAATTTAAATCAACTGCGCACCATCCAGAATCGCAGGGAGCGTTAGAAAGGTGGCATCAGACATTAAAGGCAATGTTGAGGGCTTATTGTCATAATTATCCAGAGGATTGGGATAAAGGAATTCCATTCGTACTCTTTGCAATTAGGGATGCACTTAATGCGTCAACCAAATTCAGTCCTTTTGAACTACTTTTTGGTCATGAGGTAAGAGGACCACTTAAATTGATTAAAGAAAAAGTGGTGAGTGAGCAGCCAGAACTTACATTATTGGATTACATGTCAAATTTTAGGGAACGATTAAATAGAGCAGGTGAATTGGCTGGATAACATGTTAAAGTTGCACCACTTGTGATGCAACGGATCACGGACCAGAAAGCAAATGTTTGTAGTTTTGCCAGTGGGGATAACATTTTAGTGTTGTTACCAGTGGTAGGTGAACCTTTAAAAGCAAGGTTTTGTGCACCTTACCAGATTGAAAGGAAATTAAGTGAGGTGAATTATGTGGTACAAACACCATATAGAAGGCAGACTCACCGAGTGTGTCATGTGAATATGCTTAAAAGGTACTTTGAAAGGGAAGGAGAGAAAAAGGAGGAGGTTTGAATGATTCCAACTCAAAGTGACGAACCAAATCCAGATGACAGTGAATTTGACATGCCTCAAATTAAATTGGAAAATGAGGATGTTCTTAGAAATTGGGATAAATTGTTGAGTTACCTTCCAGAGGAAGAACAGACTGACCTGAAATAATTATTGATATCACATGGGCAAGTTTGTTGGGATAAATTGGGAAGTACTAAAATGGCTATGCATGATGTTGATGTGGGAAATGCTGTTCCAATCAAACAACATCCATATAGATTGACCCCTTTAAAATTGGCACTGGTTAACAAAGAGATTTAGAGTATGCTTAAAAATGGCATAATTGAAGTGGGTTGCAGCCAATGGAGCTCACCCATAGTGATGGTACCTAAACCAGACGGTACCCAATGGTTGTGTGTGGACTATAGAAAGGTTAATTCAGTTACAAGAACGGACTCTTATCCTTTCCCACGTTTGGAGGATGGCATTGAGAATGTAGTACAATCAGTTTTTATTTCCAAATTGGATTTACTTTAAGGTTACTGCCTGATACCTTTATCTGAAAGGGCGAAGGAGATTTCAGCTTTTCTGACTCCAGATGGTATATACCTATTCAAAGTTATGCCATTTGGCATGAAAAGCGCCCCAGCCACATTTTAACGGTTAACTCACAAAGTCGTTTCACGATTACCCAATTGTGCGGTATACATCGACGATCTGGTAATGTCTCAGCCAGACATGGGAAGAACATTGAAAATGTCTGATGGAGTTATTCGATCAACTTCAGGAGGTGGGTTTGGTGGTAAACCTAGCCAAAAGTGAATTTGGAAAAGCCCAAGTCACTTTCCTTGGCCATACAATCAAACATGGTCGAAAGGTCCCACGGGATGTGAAAACAAACATTATTGGGGAGTTTCCAATACCCACGACACAAAGGGAAATAATGCGATTTCTTGGCATGAGTGGATTTGATCGAACATTTTGCAAAATTTTTGTAACGTGATTGCTCCACTGATGGACTTGCTGAAGAAACGTTGAAAATTTCAATGAACAGCAGAGTTTCAACATGCATTTGACTGCCTGAAAGCTGTGATAACCAATGCTCCTGTGTTGGAGAATTACAAGGGACTCTGTGATCAGATTGAACTAAAGTATCCGACTTTAAAAAGACATGCCGAGGCATAGAGAAATGGATGGATCGTGCAGAGACCTTCTTGTTCAAAGAGACTGTCAATCGAGAGGAATTCCAGTTGGAGAAAGAAGAACAAAAATGTACTATATTATTATACCTGTTTGCGTGTGTTGGTTTTTGAAATGAAAAAGTATATTTACTGTGTGCATTTCTTAAAGCATAGTGAAAAGGTGAAAAATGAAACCATCTTGAAGTTGATGGGTTTTTTTTTTCCTGGGGCAAGGTGTCATGTGAATGTCACTTTAAGAAATATTTGTCTGCTCAAGTTACTGCAGTGGTGTCACTGTGGGTGGAGCTGGGCTGTCTTTCAGCTTTTATTTCACTTCTTAGAAAAGCTTCTGTGTGTCTGTATTTTTTGGTTTTGTTTTATGTTGGAGCTTCAGCCAGCCAAAGATGATGTAATTTTGTTCTCTCTGCCATGTAAAGACTATCTCTTGATCATTTGGTGAATTCAGAGTGATCGTTGTTCTCAGTAGTGAATTTAAACCTGATATGCTTCTGTTAAAAGATTATTGTATGTCTTATGGATGTTAAAAGGAAAGTAAGGATTACTTAGTGTTATATTCTTTGGGGGTTGTATTTCAATTGATGGCTGCTAAGATATTCACTGTATGTTTTAAAATGTTTAACAGAGTTCATAGAATAAACATTGTTTTGTTTTAAAATACTGTTAGATTTCTGCTGCCTGTAGAGTGGGCCGTGTGCTGCCCATTAAAAGTTGTGAGTCAGGTGAACTCCATGGTACACTTTGGGGTTCTCTAAACCCTGGCCCATAACAATTGTGTGCTCAAGGACACCAATATCCTGTGGCAGAGGACACGGTGCATCCTCTAAAACAAGGCAGTTCCTGAAAATCAGGATTTTTAAATGGCTTTTATTTCACTCAATCTTTGTGTAGTTGCTGGATTGTCATTTCAGCAAAAATCCTCGACCTCGTCCACAAATTCGAAATCGTATTTTTCTGGATTTTCTATTTCACTGCATGATAATGCATCTGCTTTGATCTGTTGTTTTGCTGGAAGTGACAACATATGAGTATTAAACCTCATAAATCTTAATTTAAGCCTTTGAACTCTTGATGGTATCACTGCAAGCTCTTTCAAATTCAATAGTGTGACTAAAGTTTAATGGTCTGTTTCTATCGTAATGTGAAGACCTAAGACACAGTCAGCAAATTTTTCACATTCCCATGTGGATGCTGATGATTAGGAATATAAGAACATAAGAAATATTAATAGGAGGAGACCACACAACCCAATGAGCCTGCACCACCATTCAATACCATTATAACTTATGTTGGACAGCACGGTAGCACAGTGGTTAGCACAGTTCCTTCACAGCTCCAGGGCCCCAAGTTCTATTCCCGGCTGGGTCACTGTCGGTGCGGAGTCTGCACGTTCTCCCCGTGTCTGCTCGGCTTTCCTCCGGGTGCTCCGGTTTCCTCCTACAGTCTAAAGATGTGCGGGTTAGGTGGAATGGCCATGCTAAATTGCCCTTCGTGTCCAAAAAGGTTAAATGGGGGTTACTGGGTTACAGGGGTGGGTAGATACGTGGGCTTGAGTAGGATGCTCTTTGTAAGGACCGGTGCAGAGTCGATGGGCCGAATGGCCTCCTTCTGCACTGTAAATTCTGTGATCTATGAATTCTATGATCTATGTACTCCATTTTCCCACCCTTATGTCTTAATTCCCTGAGAGATCAAAAATGTGTCTATCCCAGCCTTAAAGGTACATAATGATGGAATGTCCACAAATCTCTGGGGTTTTCAAAACCCTCAAAGTGAAGCAACTTCTCCTCATCTCAGCCCTAAATGATCCAGGAAAGGATGTCCCGAAGCGTGGTACATTGGCGAGACCATGCAGACACTGCGACAACGAATAAACGGGCATCGTGCGACTATCAACAGGCAGGACTGTTCCCTTCCAGTTGGGGAACACTTCAGCAGTCAAGGACATTCAGCCTCTGATCTCCGGGTCAGCATTCTACAAGGAGGCCTTCAGGAGACGCGACAACGCAAAATTGCTGAGCAAAAACTTATAGCTAAGTTCCGCACGCATGAATGCGGACTCAACCGGGATCTGGGATTCATGTCGCATTACATTCGGCCCCCACCAACAAGCCTGGACTTGCAGAGGCCTACCGACTGTACTGGCTTGGGACAATTCACACCTCTTTAACCTGGAGTTACCTCTCTCTCTGCATCTTTGATGATTTGATTGCCTGCAGGTGCTCGCATTCCGGGGCATCTCTGACTGTGTCTATATAAACATTTCTGGAACAAGCCTTTCCATTCACCTGAAGAAGGAGCCGTGCTCCGAAAGCTCGTGTTTGAAACAAACCTGTTGGACTTTAACCTGGTGTTGTAAGACTTCTTACTGTGCTCACCCCAGTCCAACGCCGGCATCTCCACATCATGGCTAAATGATCCTGATATTGCTCCCTCGTGTTTCATATGCCCCGACCAATGGAAACAATCTCTCTCAGAAACTATTCTATCAGGCTTCTTCAAAATCTGTAGATTTCAATAAATTTCAACAAATCACCTCTCATTCTTCAAAACTTGAGAGGATTTAAGGCCAACTTACTAAGCCTCTTCTGTGGGTCCATCCCCGCATCCAGGGACCAGTTTAATAAATCTTCACTGTCCCGCCTCCAATGAAAGTATAAACTTCCTTAAAGATACAGACCAAAACTTCTCACAGTATTCCATATGTGGGGCAGGATTCTCCGATTGCCGACGCTGAAATCGCTTTCGGCGAGCGGCCGGAGAATCCATTTTTATGCCAAAATTGGGGGCGGTGCCGTTTTCCAGATGCTCTGCCCCCTCAGAAACACACCATTGGGTCAGCCTCAGGACGTCATCTGAGGCCCTCCCTTGGTACTCCTCCCCCGATGGGCAGACTTCCCGATGGCATGGGGCACAGGTCCTCTCAACGTTCGTGAACCTGACGTGGTGGCTGCGGGGGGTGGGGGGGAGCCATTCCACTGGCAGCAGGGACATCGGCAGGGGCTGGGGGGACTGGTGGGGGGTGGTCAGGGGTGGAAAGGGAGGTTACAGGGGGGCACTATCTGACAGGCTGGGTCTGCGCATGGCCGGCGTCATGTTGGATGGTGTGACAGCCGCAGACCGCCACCATGCGCATGCGCAGCCATGGACCTGGCCATTCTGCGTCCGTATCGGCAGGTAAAGCTTTATGTGGCGCGGCTGCTAGCTTCCCTCTGGGTGGAGCATCGGTGCGGGGGGGGGGGGGGGGGGCTGCCGCCATTTGGTCGCAAGACATTGCCGCAAAATCAGAGAATCCAGCCCATGGTCTCCAAAACCCTGTACAACTGTCGCTTGTGTTGCTGCCCTCTACTTTCTTTAACTGACAAAGCAGACAAATCAGTACTCAACATAAACTAGATTTCATACAATTTTATTTATGTCACTGAGACTGCAGTTATGTGCTTATTTGAAAAGTTACATGAGCTTCGAGACTCACAATTTGAACTCAAAATACTATCCAATCGGGAGAACTGGCCAGGCTCGCCCTGGAGAGTGTACGCTGCTCGGAGTTTCCAAATTCAGGGTCTCGTCTTGTGAATGTTGATCCGAGGGTTATCGCAGCAGAAGTATCAATAGCTCCTGCTTTTTGTCAGGTTTTAGTTCTTAAATAATAGTTCATTCGGATATAAAATCCTTTCGCACAGAGGCATCATTTGTCCTTGACAGAGCTTTGTTTTTGCGGTTTCAACACAAAGTTTTATCAGTGAAAAGTCCAGTTGTAAAAAGTTGTTCTCCATTTCCCACAGAACCAATTTTTGCAGAGCTTCAATCTTCACACACACACAAAGTCTATTAGCCTCTTTTACCATCATGCCTCTCGGCACAATGTTAGTCATTTCTCCTCTCAGCACTAGACTCCGTTATTCTTGTATTCAAACCCCCTTGCCTTCCGAATTGCTTGCTATACCTGCATGCGAACTTCCGGTGTTCCTTGAATATAAACACCTACAATTTATCTCCGAATACATATTCTGGACGGGATCATCAGAATTTGGGAAAGTGTCAGGCTCACACAGAAAACTGGTGTGGAACATCCCAGTTCCAAAGATCAGTTTTACCACAGAATATTGAACCTCTTTGCTCAAAGAAAGTGGGTTGATATGTTTTGTGCCATCACTCTGGTGGATCAGAGACTCTTAGAACCAGGTACCGGCACCACACAGGTTGGGCACTATCTTTAAAGGGCGCCCCAACCAGCAATGCAGCCAAACGACCTCCAGCGCACATTACCTGCCACTCCTATATTTATTTCTCCCATACCCCTTCACCTGGCAGTAGCAACCTGGCAGTGCCAACCTGTGCTAGGGCAGTGCCAGGTAATGGCTCTGGCGTGACCCTCTGCCCCCCCTACTGGGAATACGTACCTCTGTGACCCTGAAAGGTTCGCTTCGACTGCCTCACACCTGGCCAGACTTGTGGTTAACCTCACCAACATGTGAGCTATGAGTATTTAGAATTTAGGGGGTATCATTTAGCATGTCAATAGCACGTAAATGAATTCAAATTTATTAAAATGATAGATTCATCGCCATTTGGGGGCCCAAATCTTGAGACGCCACCAGCAAGAAGGTGGGGAAAATCGGGAAACGCAATCTCTCCAGCAAGAATCACATTTCCCAATCCCACAAGTGGCAAGTGCAGCCTCAAGTTTCTATCTTTGTTTCAATTTAAAGTGCCCAATTCTTTTCTATTCAAATTAAGGGGCAATTTAGCATGGCCAATTCTAGCCTGCACATCTTTGGGTTGTGGAGGTGAGACCCATGCAGACATGGGACGAATATGCAAGATTTTTCAGATGTTCATACCGGTGGCATATTCTGGTCTAAATGACGTCCCCGTGGTGGTATCCAGCCGGTAAGGGGTGCACTTAACGGCAAACCCCATTGAAAATGCTTGGGCCAGAAGACCCGCTGCCGACCAATGGTAGACCATCTCCCACTGCCGCAAAACATGTGGCGGGTTGCTCGGTAAATCCCACCCTCTATATTTGTCATCTGTCCATCTTGGGAGACAATGAACAGCACTCAGGCTGTACATTGTTTTTGGATTGGACATAGTCTGTTGTGGCTATAGAGCCCAATTTGCAAGGGTCTGTTCCTTCCGCACTGGCACAGAGGAATGGTGTTGGCCTGACGTCGACTGATGCTGTCAGGCCAACTGATGCTCTGTCAGACTCTCTCATCCGCCATCTGGTTATTTCTCGTGACCTCTGCTTTTCCACCCCTTCCTGACCATTTAGCTCCAGGCACAAATCTGATTGATTCTTTAAAAAATACCTCTGAAATGGCCCAGCATGCCACTCAATTCAAGGGCAATTAGGGATGGGCAATGGATGCTGGCCCAGGCAACAACACCCATGTCCCATGAATGAATGAAAATAAAACAGATGAATGCCGTTCTCTTAGGGGCTGTCACCCTCATCCATTTGGCTCACATGACCAAACCATTGGCATCACTGCTATACTTGCATATTTGCATTCTCTATATTCCTTGTTCATCATGAGGTTATTTATTTATCAAGTTGAGGCACTTCTATACTTTTCCTGTATGGTCCTTTCCCTTTCTTTGTCCATATTCATATGGACTTGCAAACAAGGCATGCCAGTTGGGAAAGACTTGTGCATTTTCGATATTAATGACAGTTGCACATATTAAAGCTTCTTTTTCTTCAGTTCTTGTGATCTCCACAATGGGTTCGGCAGAATCCATCATAGCCGGATCGAACCCCATGGTGATTCTGTAATTCTGCTCCATCAATCTGCTCCACACCTGCCGTCCAGCCAACAGAGCCAACCGGCTCCCCAGGAAATCTGAGTTGCTGTGGCGATAGTGCACTTTTACATGCATTTTGCAGTCCAGAACTGTGAATAGAGATGGGAGAGGCTCCAAATATTCAAGCTAAGTATCGGAAATGTAGGACGGAACTTTACAGCCCACGGGGTTTTCCAGTCCTGTCGACAATTTTGAATGGCTGGCTTCATTTTCTGGCCCTGCCCCTGACATGACGGAACAGCAATGTTCCACCCACAAACAGGTTCTACGAGGTAATATTCATGACAAGAAGGGCGGCACAATGGTGTGGTGGTTAGCACTGCTGCCTCATGGCGCCGAGGACCCAGGTTCGAACCTGGCCAAGGTCACTCTCCGTGTGGAGTTTGCACATTGTCCCCACAACCCAAAAGATGTGCAGGAGAGGTGGATTTACCACGCTAAATTGTCACTTAATTGGGAGAAAAAAAAAGAATTGAATACTCTAAATTTATTTTTTTAAATGTTTGTGACAAGACTAGAAACTGTGACGAACTATACCAAAAGCCTTCAAGGACACATGTGGCATGTTCTGGGCACCAAGTCAGATAATCAGACGTCTGACTAAATACAGGAGAATAGTAGTGAAGGCATTGGGAAAGAGGAGATGTAAAAGTATGAATCATGAAAATAAGAATGAACAAAGGCTAGATAACTTTGCAGACTCACTGAAGAGCTGGGGCAGCACGGTAGCATTGTGGATAGCCCAATTGCTTCACAGCTCCAGGGTCCCAGGTTCGATTCCGGCTTGGGTCACTGTCTGTGCGGACTCTGCACATCCTCCCCATGTGTGCGTGGGTTTCCTCCGGGTGCTCCGGTTTCCTCCCACAGTCCAAAGATGTGCAGGTTAGGTGGATTGGCCATGATAAATTGCCCTTCATGTCCAAAATAGCCCTTGGTGTTGGGTGGGGTTACTGGGTTATGGGGATAGGGTGGAGGTGTTGACCTTGGGTAGCGTGCTCTTTCCAAGAGCCGGTGCAGACTCGATGGGCCGAATGGCCTCCTTCCGCACTGTAAATTCTATGATTCAAAAAAAGAGAATTATATACTTTCCAAGTAATTTAAGAGATTGTAATACATATTCATTAAGGTTGACTAGAATGTTATTAAGTTTCTAACACTTTTTTCATAAAGATGCAGAGCACAAAAGCTCCGAAGGAAACTTGAAATACGTTAGCTTGAGACAGTCAAAGAACAACAAGCAGTTCCATTGTTTTAGTTGAAAGATAGTTAGCAATCTGACTTTGTAACTATGGTTGGCCTCGTATTAAACAAAACTCAAATTGCAAACCACTTTGGTATCATCTCCTTTTGAATATTTTACAAGGTGCAGAGATTTAGGGAGGAAATTCCTCAACTTAGAACCGAGATGGCTGAAGGTAGGATGGATGCAGATTAGGACATGGTTGAAGCATTTCAGCAGCAGTAAAATTACTATTGAATCTGCTCCTATTTTTGAAAATGCAAGGGCAAGTTGAACTATTGTCAGATGTCATTCGGAACAGAAAATTAGGATTCAATGTGTTGTAGCAATGAATTATTTTGAATACACATGCACCAATGCAAATGTTGCCTGGAAAACATTCTTGCAGCTCCTACAAATGTGTGTTTAGCTCACCAGGCTAAATCACTGGCTTTTAAAGCAGACCAAGCAGGCCAGCAGCACGGTTCGATTCCCGTACCAGCCTCCCCGGACAGGCGCCGGAATGTGGCGACTAGGGGCTTTTCACAGTAACTTCATTGAAGCCTACTCGTGACAATAAGCGATTTTCATTTCATAATTCACAAATGGAGGTAAATGGTGAGGAACGGTGGCATTGTGGTTATCACTGCTGCCTCACGGCGCCTGAGACTCAGGTTTGATTTCGACCTTGGGTAACCGTGGAGTTTTCACATTCTCCCCGTGTCTGCGTCGGTTTCCTCTGGGTACTCTTGTCTCCTCCCACAATCCAAAGATGTGCAGGTGAGATGGATTTGCCATGCTGAAATTGCCCCTTAGTGTCCAAAGGTTAAGTGGGGTTATGGAGATAGGGCGAGGGAGTGGGCCTAAGTGTGGTGCTCCATCGCCGGGTTGGTGCAGACGTGATGGGCCAAATGGCCTCCTTCTGCACTGTTGGGATTCTATGATTCAAAGTAAAAAAAAACTGATTTTGAGTTAGTATTAATCATCTCCATCACCCAAACATGCAAAGAAAGTTGGTGTCATGTACTTGAATAGCTGCAGGAGGAAGAGAAGACTCATAATAATACAATAATGAAGAGTCAACATGGATTTCAAAGGGAAAGCCTTGCTTGACCAACCCCCCAAAATTCTTTGAAGTGGATACTGAGAGACTAGACAAGGATAATAAGGTAGATTAAATTTATCGAGACTTCCAAAAGACATTTGATCAGTTGCCACTCAATGGACTAATCTACAAGACAGATCATGCAGACCAGGTGGACAAATACCAGAATGGATAGCTAGCTAAACGAGAACTGGGGTAAAGGATAACTGTTCAGAGTCACAGAAGCTGGAAAGTGGGATTGCATAAGGATCACTGTTGCGGCCACTGTTGATCACAATTCATGGGGCGGGATTCTCCCCTACCCGGCGTGACGGAGGGTGCCGGCGTAGGGGAGTGGCGCCAACCACTCAGGGGTCGCGCCTCCTCCAAAGGTGGGGAATTCTCCCCACCTTTGGGGGCCAGCCCCGCGCCGGAGCAGTTTGCACCGGTAGACTGGCGCAAACACCCGGCGCAGTCGGTAGCGGGGCTGGCCGAAAGGCTTTCGGCGGTCGGCGCATGCGCCGGCAGTGACGTCAGCGGCAGCTGGCCGCTGACCTCACTGCCGGCGCATGCGCGATGCGGGGTTCTCCTCCGCGTCCGCCATGGCGGAGGCCGTGGCGGCGCGGAAGGAGAAAGAGTGCCCCCACGGCACTGCCCCGCGGAGTGAGCGGGGGGCCCCGATCGCGGGCCAGGCTTCCGTGGGGGCACCCCCCGGGTCCGATCGCCCCCCGCCCCCCCCAGGACCCCGGGGGCCCGCTCGCGCCGCTGAGTCCGCCGTTTCTGAGGTGGTGTACACCTCGGCGGCGGGAGAAGGCCTCCCAGCGGCGGGACTTCGGCCCATCCGGGCCGGAGATTTAAAGGTGAGTTTTAAAAAAATGAAATCCCGCCGGCGCCAGCTGTTTTCACAGGCTGCCGGCGGGATTTGCACAACGCCGGTTTTTTACCGGCGGGAGAATTAGGAGACCTGCGGGAGAGGAAATCACGCCGCTTCCCGCCAATTCTCCAACCCTGCGTGGGGTCGGAGAATCCCGCCCCATAGTACTGATTTGGACTGAGGAATCAAATTTCTAAATTTGTGGATTGCATTTAATTGGCAGGGGCAGGGTTGATGAATACTGAGGGAAATTGCAGCCATATACATTTGCAGCTCTTCAATTGGTTGCAGATATGCCTTCTGTTAAACTTGCCTCATCACTGTAAGTCCACAACCAAACTTGTGGAACGGGCACATAGCCGACAAATGAATTTCAAAGATGATCAGTGTGAGGCATTACATTGTGTTAAGAAAAACATAGAGGTTATGTGTTACTTGAAAAATGAGTTGAATGGATCAGAGGAATGAAGGGCTCTGGGAGTATGAAGATCAGAAGTACGTAAATGTAAGTTGGCTATTCCCTGTAGTGATCTCTGTATAATTAATATACATGATCATGGATGTAAATGTAGTACAGTAAATTGAACACTAGGGGCGAAATTCTCCGCCCTCCCAGCAGGGTCGGAGAATCGCCTGGGACCACTGAAAATCCTGCCCCCGCCGTGGCAGAGATTCTCCGCCACCCGGGAAGTGGCGGTGGCGGGAATCACGCCACTCCGATCGGCGAGGCCCCTGCGGCGATTCTCCGGCCCTGATGGGGCGAAGTCCCGCCGCTGGGAGGCCTCTCCCGCCGCCGAGGTTTGAACCACCTCTGGTGGCGGCGGGATCGGTGGCGCGACCAGGCCACTGGGGTCCTGGGGGGGGGGGGCGGGGCAATCGGACCCCGGGGGGTTCCCCCACGGTGGCCAGGCCCGCGATTGGGGCCCCCCGCTCAGACTCCGGGCCAGTGCCCTGGGTGCACTCTTTCTCTTCCGCCGCCACCACGGCCTCCACCATGGCAGAAGCGGATGAGAAACCCACATCGCGCATGCGCCGGTGGTGACGTCGGCCGGCCCTGCTGCCGGGCGGCGGGCCTGAAAGGCCGCTGGCGCCGGTTTTTTGCGGCAGTCTTCTGGTGCCAACCGCTCCGGCGCGGGGCTAGCCCCCAAAGGTGCGGCGAATTCCCCACCTTTGGGGAGGCCCGACCCCGGAGTGGTTGGCGCCACTCCCCTACACCGGGAACCCCCGTCACGCAGGGTAGGGGAGAATTCCGCCCCAGATGTCTCACTATCAGATGATATGAGAAAGATGTTCCTGCACTTTCTAAGAGAGTGTGCTTCAGGAGAGTGAACAGGTTACAATAGCTAGAGAGAGAGAAGTTATAAGTTATTTCATTATGTTATGGGCCAGGGTTTAGAGAACCCGAAAGTGTATCATGGAGTTTACCTGGCCCACAATGTTGAATAGATTGTGGTATGGGGAGCACACGGCCCACTCTACAGTGTGGTACAGCAGAAATGGAAACATTTTTTAATTTTATTTTTTTAAAGCAAAACAATGTTTATTCTATGAACTCAATTTCACCTTTTTAAAACATACAGTGAACATCTTAGCAACCATTAATTCAAACACCCCCCACCCACCAAAGAATGCAACACTAAGTAATGCTTAATAACTTCCCAAACAACATCCATAAGACAGAATAAACACCTTTCAACCGAAGCACATTAGGTTTACATTCACTACTGAGAACATTTATAATTCTGAATTCACCAAATGATCAAGAGATAGTCTTTTGATGGCAGAGAGAACAGCAGTACACCTGCTCTGTCTGACTGCAGCTCCCACACTGAAAACAAAACTACAACACACCCTGCAGCCTGCTCAGAAACTAAAGTAAAATGCTGACAGACAGCCCAGCTCCACCCACTCTCTGACATCACTGCAGTAGTAAACACCCATTTCTTAAAGGTACTCTCACTACAGATATTTATAGACACACCCATTTCTTAAAGGTACTCTCATATGAAAATTATTACATTGTATATTTATTTAGTTATCTTTACTGTATTTTATTTCTTTTACTAGTTGAGTATTAAGTGCAAAGGACTCACAAATATTATTTATATTACTCATTAAATTAGTTCATCTTTAAAAGAAGACTATTGTTTATATCATCAACTCAGCTGATTCAAAGAGTAATATATTATGTAAAGTAATATAACATGCCCCAAACCATTTACATTCATATTTTCTATGATCTTTTGTAGTGTTTAAACAGCCTGCTTTCCACAAAACAGGCACGCCCTGAGGTTGAAACTGAGAGATTCTTCAGATTATTCTGGTTTGGAAAGGCTCTTTAATTTAGACTCATTTTACCACTCAGGCACTAATTGGCACGTTTTTCAAGATTTCCATATCAAACAATATTGAATTTACTAAGAAATTGGTTAGTGTACACCAATGAAACAGCTAAATGGCTCAGTACAGTTCCTTTTAAAGTTATTTTCAGTAATTATAAATCAAGTTAGTAATTAGTGTAGGGCAGGACACTTGACAAAAATGCTCATTTCTGCTTTTGAAGCATACTTTCACCTGTATTAATAAAACTGTTCTGAATTGTGACTCTTAAATATATCAAAGAATATTTGAATGAGCAGAAAAAAGAGAAACAATTACACTATATTACTTTGCCAGATGGCATTAGTTCATAAAATATTTTGCATTATGGTTAGCCAAATTATTTTGACTGGAAACCTGAACTATAACCTATCTAATATTAATCCTAGCACACATTAGACACAATTTGCTGATTGTACATGAAGTAAAACTCTAACCATTATTCTGAGAAAAATATTTCAAGTGTAACTGGAGCTCACTTCACTTTAGTCTTGAGGTAGTTTTCTTTTTACCTGCAAAATACTGAAATATAATTCTCATTTACTTCATCATTCAGTTTAAAAGAGAAGCAGTACTAATTATACATTTATCAAAGAACAAAGGACAATACAGCACAGAAACAGGCTCTTCGGCCCTCCAAGCCTGCGCCGATCACGTGTCCTATCTAGACCAACCGCCTGTATCCTTCTGCACCCCATCTGTTCATGTGCCTATCCAGGTAAGTCTTAAAGGTCGCTAATGTATCTGCCTCAACCACCTCACTTGGCAGTGCAATCCAGGCCATCACCACCCTCTGTGTAAAAACTTCCCCCGCACATCTCCATTGAACCTATCCTCCCTCATCTTGAACTTGTGCCCCCTTGTAATTTTCAATTCCGCCCTGGGAAAAAACCTCCAACTGTTCACCCTATCTATACCCCTAATAATTTTATAAATTTCTATCATGTCGCCCCTCAGCCTCTGTCTCTCGAGGGAGAACAATCCCAGTTTATTCAATCGCTCTTCATAGATAATACCCTCCATACCAGACAACATCTTGGTAAATCTTTTCTGTACTCTCTACAAAGCCTCCATGTCCTTCTGGTAGTGCGGTGACCAGAATTGGACACAGTGTTCCAAATGTGGCCTAACCAACGTTCTATATAACTGTAACCTAATTTTCAAGCTTTTGTACTCGATACCCTATCCTAAGCTTTCTTTACCACCATTTCCACCTGTGCTGCCACTTTTAAGGATCATATCAAAACTATAATATCCACATATTTCACAGACATATTAATATTACCGTTGTTTGTTTTTATACTTAAATACTGCTTATTTTTTAAAATTTAGAGTGTCCAATTCATTTTTCCAATTAACGGCAATTTAGCATGGCCAATCCACCTACCCTGCACATATTTGGGTTGTGGGGGTGAAACCCACGCGAACATGGGGAGAATGTGCACGCTCCACACAGACAGTGACCCAGAGCTGGGATTGAATCTGGGATCTTGCCGCTGCGAGGCAGCAGTGCTATTCACTGCGCCACCGTGCTGCCCTAATTAAATACTGCTTCTAGTCCTTCAGAAGATCCCATCTGTCAAAGGATGTCCTCAGGGTAAATGATATTTAAGACTGCAATACATCAGAATTATTCATGCAAATGCCATGTTAATTGTTCCATGGCCACCTTCAGTTAGCTGCATAACTTTATTTACATTTATTCAACTAAATAGAAGGCTTATCGCAACCAATGTTTAATGCAAATGCACAATTCCTTATAACAAGCATTGGAATACATAGCCCCACATCAAAGAGTCTATAACCACTGTAGCTCTCAAATTATGAAATGGTTGTGAAATCAGTCACACAGCACTAATCCAGTAATGGAACCCCTCGGGTTTGTGTCAACAGTCAGAGTGAGACATCAAGTAACCATCTTTTTAATATAAAAAAAATCTGGAGCGCTAAAGGGCTGGACTTCTAAATGCCTTGACTGCCCCCTTTAGCAGGTCCCTTTGGAAGTTTCTTCTGAAAGTACTGACACTTAATTTTTAAAAGTTTGTTGACAATTCAAATGAGCTTGACAGTCATGAGTTTATGGACATTTTACACACATTTATACCCATGTTTAACAATTTCAAAGGGCAGCTGAGTTACCCCAAAGGGCAACTGACCTACCCAAAAGGCCACATTGCCTCTACCAAATGTATTCAAGCACCAGATCTAAAGAGACACTGTACGGATACAAAGGGTTTGGGGTATCCAAACAAATCCACGAAGTTGGGGCCTGCTCTTACCTGCTTTATTTAGCACACTTTCGATTTCACACTCCTGGCCTACCAAAGTCCCACATCAGTGGAGGCACCTGATGATTTAAATGGCAGCTTCTGTCTACTGTACATGTGCGAAACCACACCATGAAAATGGGAAGTGTCAACTTTGGGACAGAACTTACAAATTTCTTCCACTTCTGCTGTTTTCTTCCCAATGGAGTGGTTTTCCATCATGGTAGAAAATCAGGGCCAATATCTCAATTGGCATGTTATCTAACCTAGTAATTGATTTATAGGTTACCTCTAAATCTACATTAATGAAAATTAATAAAACATGATCCTTAAATCTATTTATGCAAATGAGCTTGTTCAAGCTGGAAATCATTCTCATTTTCCAAGGACATTTGTGTGATCTAACTTGTGCCAAAACTTGGCACAGTCATCCAGGCACATGTTGATCAGTGCTCTTTCGGGCAACAGAATCTACCCCTTGATTAACACTGAATGATTCTATTAATGCAACCCAATACCAAAATATGCAAGTGATCTCAGACCCTAGGAGCAGAATAACCTAAGTTATAGTGCTACACCAATGATTACACATGATTCAGGCAATCTAACATACCTGCAACATTTGAAGCAACAGACAGGTTGGACATGTAGTTGCTGTAGGGGCTGGTTAGCACAGTGGGCTAAACAGCTGGCTTGTAATGCAGAACAAAGCCAGCAGCACGAGTTCAATTCCCGTACAAGGCACCGGAATGTGGCGACTAGGGACTTTTCACAGTAACTTCATTGGAGCCAACTTGTGACAATAAGCGATTATTATTAGTATTATAAAGGACCAGAAATATCCAATGCAGCTCTTGGTAATGATATTATTAATAAAATTGCAAAGAGAGACAGAATGGGTGAATGGGTGCGATTCTCCGAAATGGAGAGAAACAGCCGGCGTTGGCGGCCGCTCCTCGCCCCCTATTCTACCCCCCCCCCCCCTCACCCCCCCCCCCCCCCCCCCCAGGGGGGCTAGGAGTGGCAGCGCGCGAATCTCGGTCGCCGGGCCTTGACGCTTGCGTCATAGCGGAGCGCTGAGAATGACGCGGCCGGCGGCGCCTAGGTGTCGTCAGCCGCGCATGCATAGGTTGGCCGGCGCCAACCCGAGCATGCGCGGTTGACGTCTTCCCCTCCGTAGCCTCGCAAGACATGGCGGCTTGATCTTGCGGGACGGCGGAGGGAAAAGAGTGCGTCTTTTAGAGATACCAGCCCGACAATCGGTGGGCACCGATCGCGGGCCCGAAATCTCATGAGCAGCCCCGTGGTGCTCGATCCTCCCTCCGCCCCCCCACAGGCCCCACACTTACCGGTCGCGCGATGTTCACGCTGGCAGCGACCAGGTGTGGTTGACGCCGGCGTGAACCGGTCGGGTTCGTCAGGCCGCTCGGCCCATCCGGGCCGGAGAATCGGCAGTCGTCGTGAGAAACAGCGAGCACCGATTCTCCGAGCGGCGTGTTGCAAAACGCGACACGCCATTTTGGGGGGGGGGGGGGGAATCGCGGGGGGTGCCAGGGCGGCGTGTGGGGAGCGGAGAATCGCGCCCAATGAATGTCGCGTGATGCTCATGAATCCCTGAATTCTGGTGAACCATTCATTTTAAAGAAGCATGGAATGTAGACTAAAGAATAGGACATTTAACCATAGATTTAACCATAGATTTTGCATTAATGGTTTTCCCCATGTCAAAATAATCCAATCCAATCCCATGCTCCTGCTCATTCCACATATGTCAGTAAATTTATTTTTCAAGCTACTCTCTTTCATGTTGCTAAATGATAAAAGACACCAATCCCTCATTGGGAATTAGGTAAACATGTTGTAAATCCATTTATTAAGACTCAGCACATGAGAACAGATAAACATGGACAGAAAGCTTAAGGATGCCAGCTGCAGAGCTGTGTATCTGTGCTCTGCTCAAAATCAAAAGTGAAATTAAGTCTGGATCCCACGAATACACTTCCCTTCCAGTGAGAGCATACTGATATCAGTGGAAGACATATTACAACACCCCCCTTAATTTGTAAGAATACTCCCCTTCCTCCGCTCCCCCCAAAATGTCCAAATATTTACAATACACGTTCATGTTTAGTTATCATTCCAGAAATGCACAGATCATGTGAATCGATCAGTCTCTAAAGCATGAAGGTAATTTGCTGTTAAATCCAGATATTGTAATGGTAACATTGTCTGGTGGTTTATTTAATTGTTCAGAGTGATATGAGGGTCGTCTGTTTTTGAATGTTAGTCCTGGTTGCTTTTTTGGATCTAGTCCTCAATGCAATAGGACTGCATGGTGGTTGAGGGTCTGGAAAGGATCTGATTTGTCCTCGGTTGTGCCTCACCTTTGCACATTTCTGGGTAATTGCTTAATAGGATCTTAGTTCTGAACTAATGCTTGTTAACTCAACTGGTTGCCATGTACCTTGTGTGAGTATCTGGATGTGAACTATTTGTCTCAACTGTTAATTTGGCAACTCTATATCTGCATTTTTTATCATGCAGGTTGATCATCTTCTCGTACAGTTATAAACATTTCTCTCAAGTTTCTGAGAGTTTATCTGTGGAATGCAGAAGACTAGATAAATTGGTCTGCACTCATCTGCCAAACATGAGCTCTGCAAATGATGAAAAGATTGCACTTAAAGGTGTCACGCTCAGATTTAACAATGCTATGTGTAGATTTTGCTTGATCTGTCCACATTTGGGAATTAGGGATGGCGGGGTGCAGAATCTTTTGCCATTTCCTTTTGCAGCTGCTGGCATTTGCATTGTGTAAAATGTACCAGATCTGTTGACAGACTTGCATTCTCCTGCAAGTGTGATATTCCAACTCCCCTGGAACTGACAATTTTTTCGAAGAGTTCGAGATATTTTGATGTCAAGTGGTGAACTGATAAAGGATTATGTCAGCACTTTGCTGATTTATTAAGACTCAGCCCATGAGAGGGCAGCACGGTAGCACTGTGGATAGCACAATCGCTTCACAGCTCCAGGGTCTCAGGTTCGATTCCGGCTTGGGTCACTGTCTGTGCGGAGTCTGCACATCCTCCCCGTGTGTGCGTGGGTTTCCTCCGGGTGCTCCGGTTTCCTCCCACAGTCACAAAGATGTGCAGGTTAGGTGGATTGGCCTTGATAAATTGCCCTTAGTGTCCAAAATTGCCCTTAGTGTTGGGTGGGGTTACTGGGTTATGGGGAGAGGGTGGAGGTGTTGACCTTGGATAGGGTGCTCTTTCCAAGAGCCGGTGCAGACTCGATGGGCCGAATGGCCTCCGTCTGCACTGTAAATTCTATGAATCTATGAGAGCAGACATACATGGATAGAAACATTGCGGCCATCAGCAACAGATCTTTGTATGTGTGTTCTTCTCAAAAAGAAAAGTGAAACTAAGTCTGGATTGCCTGCCACACTTAACTTCCAGTGATAGAACATAGAACATAGAACAGTACAGCACAGAACAAGCCCTTCTGCCCTCGATGTTGTGCCGAGCAATGATCACCCTGCTCAAACCCACGTATCCACCCTATACCCGTAACCCAACAATCCCCCCATTAACCTTACACTACGGGCAATTTAGCATGGCCAATCCACCTAACCCGCACATCTTTGGACTGTGAGAGGAAACCGGAGCACCCGGAGGAAACCCACGCACACACGGGGAGGACGTGCAGACTCCACACAGACAGTGACCCAGCCGGGAATCGAACCTGGGACCCTGGAGCTGTGAAGCATTTATGCTAACCACCATGCTACCGTGCTGCCCCAAATGATGCTGTGCTTCTCTCCCTTAATGGCATATTACAACACTCCCATTTTAAAGAATTCATGTATTCTGTTTCATCAACAACTTGTGTTCGTGAATTCTATATTTGCATACCCTTTTGTTACTGTCCCATTAAGTGTTGCAAACACTCTTATTAATATTACTACATCATTATAATCCTTCACAATCTTAAAGATCACCATTAGTCACCCTTTTCAGACTTTTCTGATCCCTGATAAAATTGTATTCTACTTTTGTTGCATCCTTTCCATTGCTTTTATGTCCCAATGATAAGTGGGTACACAAAACAATGCTCCAACAGTGACCAGTACAAGATCCTGCACAATTACAGCATTTTCCCTTTGTTTTTTGCATTCCATGGCGGGATTCTCCCCTACCCGGCATGACGGGGGGTCCCGGCATAGGGGAGTGGCGCCAACCACTCCGGGGTCGGGCCTCCCCAAAGGTGGGGAATTCTCCGCACCTTTGGGGGCCAGCCCCGCGCCGGAGCGGTTGGCACCAGAAGACTGCCGCAAAAAACCGGTGCCCCCAGCAGCGGGGCTGGCCGAAAGGCTTTCGCCAGTCGGCGCATGTGCCGGTGGTGACGTCAGTGGCCAGCTGCCGCTGACGTCACCACCGGCGCATGCGCGATGTGGGTTTCTCTTCCGCTTCCGCCATGGCGGAGGCCGTGGCGGCCGCGGGAGAGAAAGAGTGCACCCAGGACACTGGCCCGGAGTCTGAGCGGGGGGCCCCGATCGCGGGCCTGGCCACCGTGGGGGCACCCTCCAGGACCCCGGGGGCCCGCTTGTGCCGCCGATCCCACCGCCACCAGACGTGGTTCAAACCTCGGCGGTGGGAGAGGCTTCCCAGCGGTGGGACTTCGGCCCATTGCGGGCCGGAGAATCGCCGCAGGGGCTTCGCCGATCGGAGTGGCGTGATTCCCGCCGCTGCCACTTCCCGGGTGGCGGAGAATCTCTGCCACGGCGGGGGCCGGATTTTCGGCGGCCCCAGGTGATTCTCCGACCCTGCTGGGGGTCGGAGAATTTTGCCCCCCGTCTCTAGATACAATGCCAAGTATTCCACTTGTCCCTTTTGTGACCTTGTCAACTTTGTGCTATCGCGTGGCCACCAAAATCAGGTGAAGATCCAGGAGGTTCACAAGAATGATCCCTGGAATGAACAGCTTGTCATATGAGGAACAGTTGAGGACTCTGGGTCTGTACGCGTTGGAGTTTGGAAGGGTGAGGGTGCATCTAATTGAAACTTACAGGGTGCAGCGAGTCCTGCATAGAGTGGATGTGGAGAGGATGTTTCCACTTGTAGGAAAAACTAGAAGCAGAGGACACAATCTCAGACTAAATGGGCAATCCTTTAAAACAGAAATGAGGAGGAATTTCTTCAGCCAGAGGCTGGTGAATCTGTGGAACGCTTTGCCGCAGAAGGAGGTGGAAGCCAAATCACTGAGTGTCTTTCAGACAGAGATAGCTAGGATCTTGGTTGATAAGGGGATCAGGGGTTTTGGGGATGAGAAAATATCAGCCATGATTGAATGGCGGAGCAGACTCGATGGGCCAAGTGGCCTAATTCTGCTTCTATGTCTTATGCCATATGGTCCTATGGTCTTACTATCCTTCTGTTCCATTTAAAGTCTTGCAATTTGATGCGCATTTTTATTTCTGTTCTTGTTCCCAAAATGTGTACATTGCTTTTGGTCTAAGTTAAAATATTTGCAATCGGAGATACCAGAGGTATTTGAGAATTAACTTCTCAAAGGAACATCTGAGCAGCAGCACACCATACAGTCCCCCGAGTCTGCTCTGCCACTCAATATGATCATGGCTGATCGACCACTTCAAAACCTTTTTCCTATGTTTTCCCTGAATCCCTTTCCATCAATGGTGTTTAGAAATCTCTCAATCTCTACTTTAAACATAACCAATGATTGAGCTTCCACAGCCCTCTGGAGAAATAACACCAAATATTCACAACACTCAAAGTAAAATAAATTCTCCTGTAAACATAGGATCAGAAGTAGGCCCTTCAGTCCCTTGAGCTTGATCCGCCGCCATTCAGTGTCTTCATTGCTGATATGTGACTGTACTCTGTATAGCTGCTTTTGTTCACGTCACTTAATATCTTTTGGCTAGCATAAAACTCTCAATCTTAGTTCCTGTGAAAATCTCCCAGTCGCCACACGACACGGCCTGTTCGGATACACTGAGAAATAATTCAGAATGTCCAATTCACCTAACAAGCACATCTTTCGGGACTTGTGGGAGGAAACAGGAGCATCCGGAGGAAACCCTCAAGACACAAAGAGAACATGCAGACTCCGCACAGACAGTGACCCACACCAGGAATCGAACCCGGGTCCCAGGCGCAGTGAAGCTAAGTGCTAACCACTGTGCTACTGTGCCGCCATAATTGTATTTCCTAATTTTACTTTTGAAAAGTCTGGTTCCACCTTTTAGACTGTACCTCACGTCTTAGCTTCAGCCACTTGCAGAAATAATTTATTTCTATCTAACCTATCTGTTCCAATGAATATCTTGATAAAATCTCCCTTTACCTTTGAAATTCTAACGGTTAAAATCCTGGTGTGTGTAATCATTCCTCATAATTTAACACTTAGAGGTAAGGTATCATTTTGACAAATCTACCATTCACTCCCTCCATGAACAACATATCCTTCCGAATGCGTGGTACCCAGAAATGCTGACCTAATTCCAGATGTGGCCTAACCAGAGCTTTGTACAATTGAAGCGTGACTTCTATCCCCTCGCCTTCCAGTTCTCGAGATATAACGGTCAGTATTTCAAGCCTTTTTAATCATCGATGCACCTGGACACCAAAGTCTCTTGGGACCTCTGCTCTTCCCTCTGCTTTTGACCATTTAGTCAGCACTCTGTTCAATCCTATTTAGGCGCAAAGTGGATGACCTCACATTTTCCTTTGCTTTGACAAAGAGTCATCGGACTCGAAACGTTAGCTCTTTTCTTTCTCTACAGATGCTGCCAGACTTGCTGAGATTTTCCAGCATTTTCTTTTTCGTTTCACATTTTCCTACATTGGAATCCATTTGCACAGTCTATCAATATTTCTTTGTAATTTTGACTTCCGGTGGCAGCTACGAAGGCATAAGTCGCATATTTGGTGGCTCCCGCTCCCGCTTTTGGACCTTATCCCCCGATCTTTTAACGGACTTGAATTGCAGAATGGATGTTAGTGCCGATTCTCTACTGAGTTCCCACTTTGCTGAATGGAGAAAAGGACTAGAAGTGTCCTTTGACAAAGGGGCAGCACGGTAGCATGGTGGTTAGCATAAATGCTTCACAGCTCCAGGGTCCCAGGTTCGATTCCCGGCTGGGTCACTGTCTGTGTGGAGTCTGCACATCCTCCCCGTGTGTGCGTGGGTTTCCTCCGGGTGCTCCGGTTTCCTCCCACAGTCCTAAGATGTGCGGGTTAGGTGGATTGGCCATGCTAAATTGCCCGTAGTGTCCTAATAGTAATGTTAAGGGGGGGAGTTGTTGGGTTACGGGTATAGGGTGGATACGTGGGTTTGAGTAGGGTGATCATTGCTCGGCACAACATCGAGGGCCGAAGGGCCTGTTCTGCGCTGTGCTGTTCTATGTTCTATGTTCTATAAGTGTTTGTAAGGGCAGAAATAAGAAGACAGAAAAGACTTGGGCTGTAGTTGCAACAGGGGATAGCATGGCGGAGGGGCGAACCTCTGGCTTGTCGACCCAGCAGTTTATGCAGCAGCTGATGCAAGTCATCCAGGAGGGCTTTGCGACACAGAAACGGGACTGCTAGGACCTGATAAAAGCGTTGATTGAGCGGCTGGAGTTCAGGATGGACGCCCAGGATCGGGCGATCCAGAAGGTGAAGAAGGCGCTGGCTGAGCAGGAGGAGCATCAGACCACGGTGGAGCTGGAGGTGGGAATGCTGAGGGACCAGCAAAAGAAGCTTCTGGAGAAGGTGGAGGACCTAGAGAATAGGTCCCGCCGGCAGAACCTAAGAATTGTCGGGCTCCCGGAGGGGTCCGGAGGAATGAACGCTGGGGCATACGTCGCAGGCATGTTTGCGAAGCTGTTGGCGGATGGGGCATTCTCCCGGCCCTTGGAGGTGGATGGGGCTCACAGAACACCTGCAAAGAAGCCGTGAATGCGAGACCCCCCGAGAGCAATGGTGGTGAGATTCCACAGGTTCTCGGATAAGGAGCGTATTCTGCAGTGGGCCAAGCAGACACGGAGCTGTAAGTGGGACAATAGCAAACTGAATGTGGACGTGGCCAGAAGGAGAGCAGGCTTCAATCAGATCAGGGTGCTCTTTTTCAAGAAAAAAGTGAAGTTTGGATTGTTATACCCAGCCCGTCTTTGGGTCACGCACGAGGATCAGCACTTTTACTTTGAGTCGCCTGAAGACGCGTTGGACTTTGCAAGAAAGAAAGGGCTGATGCTGGACTGAGAACTTTTGAACTTGGCTGCAACGTTCATGTTTTCCTGTTTTCTCTGTTTTGTTTCTCTGTTTTTGTAAAAAGTTTCTCATTTTGCTTGGAACCAGCAGTAGAACTGGATGAGTTTAGGTTGTCAGTTGCACTATTGGGGGATGGTGGTGTGTCAGTTTTGATCTTGGTGTTTTTCGGTTGAACATTTATGTGGTGATTGCTTGATGTTGAAATTTGTTTGCATGAGCGGGTGGGGAGGGAACAATAGGTGGGAGACTATCTGGCGCCGGGGATGGGGCACCAAGCTAGCTGGGTGAGCTAGCTCTCGGAAGCGCAGTGCTGGGTGTGCATATGTTTGGTTTAGGAAAGGGATTGGGTTACAGGTGTTGTTGCTGGGGGCGGGGGGGAGGGGGGTGAATGTTCTGCTGGCGAGGGAGGGACTTCGGCTGAGGGACAACCCATGCCGCAAGCTCACCCACCTTATTCCGGATGCTCCTGGCATTGAAGTAGAGGCACTTTAAACCACCTTCCTTCCTGCCGGTACACTCCTGCAACTTTGAAACCTTACTCATGACCTCACTACTCTCAACCTATTGTGTACTGGAGCTACAATTCAGGTTCCCAATCCCCTGCTGAACTAGCTTAAACCCTCCCGAAGAGCATTAGGGGGATAGATAGGAGATTCTGTGGGAATGAGAGAGAATGTGTCACCTCCCAGGTGCCAGGAAAGGTGCTAAATGATTATTTTTCGTCCGTATTCACACAGGAAAAAGACAATGTTGTCGAGGAGAATACTGAGATACAGGCTACTAGACTAGAAGGGATTGAGGCACATAAGGAGGAGGTTTTAGCGATTCTGGAAAGTATTAAAATAGATAAGTCCCCTGGGCCGGATGGGATTTATCCTAGGATTCTCTGAGAAGCTAGGGAGGAGATTTCTGAGCCTTTGGCTTTGATCTTTAAGTCATCTTTGTCTTCAGGAATAGTGCCAGAAGACTGGAGGATAGCAAATGTTGTCCCCTTGTTCAAGAAGGGGAGTAGAGACAATCCCGGTAACTATAGACCAGTGAGCCTTACTTTTGTTGTGGGAAAAGCCTTGGAAAGGTTTATAAGAGATAGAATGTATAATCATCTGGAAAGGAATAAATTGATTAGAGATAGTCAACATGGTTTTGCAAAGGATAGGTCGTGCCTCACAAACCTTATTGAGTTCTTTGAGAAGGTGACCAAACAGGAGGATGAGGATAAAGCAGTTGATGTGGTGTATATGGATTTCAGTAAAGTGTTTGATAAGGTTCCCCACAGTAGGCTATTGCAGAAAATACGGACAGTAAGAAGTCTTACAACACCAGGTTAAAGTCCAACAGGTTTGTTTCAAACACGAGCTTTCGGAGCACGGCTCCTTCTTCAGGTGAAGGAGCCGTGCTCCGAAAGCTCGTGTTTGAAACAAACCTGTTGGACTTTAACCTGGTGTTGTAAGACTTCTTACTGTGCTCACCCCAGTCCAACGCCGGCATCTCCACATCATCAGAAAATACGGAGGCATTGGATTCAAGGTGATTTAGCAGTTTGGATCAGAAATTGGCTAGCTGGAAGAAGACAAAGGGTGGTGGTTGATGGGAAATGTTCAGACTGGAGTCCAGTTACTAGTGGTGTACCACAAGGATCTGTTTTGGGGCCACTGCTGTTTGTCATTTTTATAAATGACCTGGAGGAGGGCATAGAAGGATGGGCGAGTAAATTTGCAGATGACACTAAAGTCGGTGGGGTTGTGGACAGTGCAGAAGGATGTTACAAGTTACAGAGGGACATAGATAAGCTGCTGGGCTGAGAGGTGGCAAATGGAGTTTAATGCAGAAAAGTGTGAGGTGATTCATTTTGGAAGGAATAACAGGAAGACAGAGTACTGGGTTAATGGTAACATTCTTGGTAGTGTGTATGAGCAGAGAGATCTCGGTGTTCATGTCGATAGATCCCTGAAAGTTGCCACCCAGGTTGAGAGGGTTGTTAAGAAAGCGTACGGTGTGTTATCTTTTATTGGTAGAGGAATTGAGTTTCGGAGCCATGAGGTCATGTTGCAGTTGTACAAAACTCTGGTGCGGCTGCATTTGGAGTATTGCATGCAGTTCTGATCGCCACATTATAGGAAGGATGTGGAAGCATTGGAAAGGGTGCAGAGGAGATATACCAGGATGTTGCCTGGTATGGAGGATAGATCTTATGAGGGAAGGCTGAGGGACTTGGGGCTGTTTTCGTTAGAGAGAAGAAGGTTAAGAGGTGACTTAATTGAGGCATACAAGATGATCAGAGGATTAGATAGGGTGGACAGTGAGAGCCTTTTTCCTCGGATGGTGATGTCTAGCACGAGGGGATATAGCTTTAAATTGAGGGGAGATAGATATAGGACTGATGTCAGAGGTAGTATCATTACTCAGAGCATAGTAAGGGCGTGGAATGCCCTGCCTACAACAGTAGTAGACTGCCAACACTAAACACATTCAAATGGTCATTGGATAGGCATATGGACGATAAGGGAATAGTGTCGATGGGCTTTACAGGTGTTTCACAGGTCGGCGCAACATCGAGGGCCGAAGGGCCTGTACTGCGCTGTAATGTTCTATGTTCTATGTTCTCGAGGGGTCGCAATCCTGATCAATAAGCGGGTGGTGTTTGAGACGGGTAGAATAGTCTCGGACGTGGGAGTTCGGTATATTATAGTCAGTGGGAAACTGAAGGGGGTGCAGGTGGTATTAGTGAACCCATATGCGCCAAATTTGGATGATGTGGAGTTTATAAAGAGGAGGGTGGGGAAGATACCGGACCTGGACTCGCACAGGTTGGTCATGGGAGGGGACTTCAATACAGTTATGGACCTGGGCTTAGACCGATTAAGCTCGAAAACGTGCCAGAAATGGCAAAGGAACAAAACGGGTTCATGGAGCTGATGTGGTGGGGTGGGTGGGTGGGGGGGGGGGGGGGGGATCCATGGAGATTTGGACAGCCGAGGGCGAAGGAGTTATCCTTCTCCTCATACGTGCATAAAGTGCACTCCCGGATTGATTTCTTTATTTTGAGCAGGGTCTTTCTGGCAGGGGTAGTGGACACTGGGTATTCGGCGATCACAATCTCAGACCATGCACCGCACTGAGTTGACCTGCAGGTTAATAAAGACAGTAATCAGCTCCCGCACTGAGGTTAGATGTGGGATTTTGGTGGATGAAGGGTCGTGCGAACGGCTGAGGAAATGGATTCAGAACTACCTGCAGGCCAATGACACGGGAAAAACTTCAGCAGCGGTGGTTTGGGAAGAAATGAAGGCGGTGGTAAGACAGGAGCTGATCTCGATCCGGGCTCATAGGGAGAAGGTTGACAGGGCAGAGACGGACAGACTGGTAAAGGAGATACAAGTTAGCCAGGAAGGACCTAAAGGGAGAGTTAAGAAGAGCGAGGAGAGGACACGAAAATTCATTGGCGGATAGGATCAAGGAAAACCCTAAGGCTTTCTGTAGGTATATCAGGAACAAAAGAATGACTAGAGTAAGATTAGGGCCAATCAAGGATAGTAGTGGAAAGTTGTGTGTGGAATCAGAGGAGATAGGGGAAGCGTTAAATGGATATTTTTTGTCAGTGTTTACACTGGAGAAAGACAATGTTGTCGAGGAGAATACTCGGGGTCAGTGCACCAGGCAAGATGGAATTGAGGTTCAAAAGGAGGAGGTGTTAGCAATTTTGGAAAATGTCAAAATAGATAAGTGACCTGGGCCAGATGGGATTTATCCTAGGATTCTCTGGGAAGCCAGGGAGGAGATTGCGGAGCCTTTGTCCTTGATCTTTATGTCGTCTTTGTCGACAGGAATAGTGCCAGAAGACTGGAGGATAGCAAATGTTGTCCCCTTGTTCAAGAAGGGGAGTAGAGACAACCCTGGTAATTATAGACCTGTGAGCCTTACTTCAGTTGTGGGTAAAATGTTGGAAAAGGTTATAAGAGATAGGGTTTATAATCATCTTGAAAAGAACAAGTTGATTAGCAATAGTCAACACGGTTTTGTGAAGGGGAGGTCATGCCTCACAAACCTTATTGAGTTTTTTGAGAAGGTGACCAAACAGGTGGATCAGGGTAAAGCGGTGTATGTGGTGTATATGGATTTCAGTAAGGCGTTTGATAAGGTTCCCCACGTTAGGCTTTTGTAGAAAATAAGGAAGTATGGGATTGAAGGTGATTTAGCGGTTTGGATCAGTAATTGGCTAGCTGAAAGTAGACAGAGGGTGGTGGTTGATGGCAGATGTTCATTCTGGAGTTCAGTTACTAGTGGTGTACCGCAAGGATCTGTTTTGGGGCCACTGCTGTTTGTCATTTTTATAAATGACCTGGAAGAGGGTGTAGAAGGATGGGTTAGTAAATTTGCAGATGACACGAAGGTCAGTGGAGTTGTGGATAGTGCTGAAGGATGTTATAGGATACAGAGGGGCATAGATAAGCTGCAGAGCTGGGCTGAGAGGTGGCAGATGGAGTTTAATGCGGAAAAGTGTGAGGTGGTTCACCTTGGAAGGAGTAACAGGAATGCAGAGTACTGGGCTAATGGCAAGATTCTTGGTAGTGTAGATGAACAGAGAGATCTCGGCATCCAGGTACATAAATCCCTGAAAGTTGCCACCCAGGTTAATAGGGCTGTTAAGAAGGCATATGGCGTGCTAACCTTTATCTGCAGGGGGATTGAGTTTCGGAGCCACAAGGTCATGCTGCAGCTGTACAAAACTCTGGTGCGGCCGCACCTGGAGTACTGCGTGCAGTTCTGGTCACCACATTATAGGAAGGATGTGGAAGCTTTGGAAAGGGTTCAGAGGAGATTTACTAGGATGTTGCCTGGTATGGAGGGGAGGTCTTACGAGGAAAGGCTCAGGGGCTTGAGGTTGTTTTCGTTAGAGAGGAGAAGGCTGAGAGGTGAATTAATAGAGACATATAAGATAGTCAGAGGGTTAGATAGGGTGGACAGTGAGAGTCTTTTTCCTCAGATGGTGATGACCAACACGAAGGGACATAGCTTTAAATTGAGGGGTGATAGATATAGGACAGATGTTAGAGGCAGTTTCTTTACTCAGAGAGTAGTAGGGGTGTGGAACGCCCTGCCTGCAACAATAGTAGACTCGCCAACTTTAAGGGCATTTAAGTGGTCACTGGATAGACATATGGATGAAAATGGAATAGTGTAGGTCAGATAGGCTTCAGATGGTTTCACAGGTCAGCGCAACATCGAGGGCCGAAGGGCCCATACTGCGCTGTAGTGTTCTATGTTCTATATTATAGATCGATAGGAGGTATGCGGAGACCAGAGAGGCAGGGCTCCTGAGGGAACAGCGGAGGTTACAGGCGGAGTTTAGCTTGCTGACTATAGGAAGGGTGGTGGAGCAGCTGAGAAAGGCAATTATGAACATGTGGAGAAGGCTAGCAGAATGCTTGCACAGCAGCTTAGGAAGAGGGAGGCAGCTAGGGAGACAGGGAAAGTAAAGGATGATGAGGGGAACTTAGTTGGTGATTCGGTAGGGGTGAATAAGGTGTTTAGAGATTTTTACAGCAGGCTGTACAGGTCGGAACCCCCTACGGGGCCGGAGGGGATGAGGCGCTTCTTGGAAAGGCTGAATTTCCCAACGGTGGACGGAGAGCGGGTAGAAGGGCTGGGGGCCCCAATTGGGCTGGAAGAGATAGTGGAGGGCTTGAATGCCATGCAGGCGGGTAAGGCTCCGAGACCGGATGGGTACCCAGTTGAGTTCTATAAACATTTCTCTGGGTTCTTGGGGCCGGTGTTGATGAGGATGTTCAATGAGGCAAGGAAAGAGGAGTACTGCCCCCGACGATGTCACAGGCAATAATTTCGCTGATTCTTAAGCGGGACAAGAACCCGGAGTAGTGTGGGTCCCACAGGCCGATCTCCCTGCTGAATGTGGATGCCAAGTGGCTGGCCAAAATCCTGTCCTCCAGGATTGAGGACTGTGCTCCGGACGTATTGGGGAGGATCAGACGGGGTTTGTTAAGGGTAGGCAGTTGGTGGCCAATGTAAGAAGGCTGTTAAATGTGATCATGATGCCCCCGGAAGGTAGGGAGTTTGAGGTAGTGATCGCAATGGATGCAGAAAAGGCTTTTGATATGGTAGAATGGGACTATCTGTGGGAGGTACTGGGACGGTTCAGATTTGGGCGGGGCTTTATTGACTTGGTCAGGATACTGTATCAGGCTCCTGTGGCAGTGTGCGGATGAACAGGACAACTTCGGACTATTTTAGACTGCACCGGTGGACGAGACAGGGATGCCTCCTCTCCCCATTGCTGTTTGCACTGGCTATAGAGCTGTTGGCAATCGCTCTGAGAGCTTCAAGGGGCTGAAGGGGACTGGTCCCAGGTGTTGCTCGTTATGCTTTCCTTAATTTGCTCTGTTTTAATTACCTTTGCTCAAGAATCGCCAGGTATCTTTCTGATACCACCACAAGGTTCAAAACCGAATACTGATCAATGACTCGAGACACCAGTTAGTAAGTTTGAAATCAATGCACATTTATTTACACACACAGTCAATTATTACTCATGCACAAACTCTACTCACTAAACTACAACTACTACTAAAAGCCTATAGTTAGCTTCGGGCTGTTGCTTGGCGGCCTCTCGTCGCTGAGAGCCAAAGGCCAAGGTGAAGGTGAAGAAGAAGAGAGCGCTCTGACCTTGGGGACTCTTCTTTATACCCCAAAGGGTTTCACGCCCTTCTGGGCGGTTCCTGAACTTGGTCCCAATTAATTGGACTATTTCCCAATCATTTGTATTGATTCTCTCCAATAACGGGGTTGTTTCCCGATCGCTGGGCAGGCCCTAGATAACCATTGGCCTGCCTTTGTTTTGGTCTCCACTGGCACCGGGGAGTCTGCCCTGGTACCGATTGCTTAAATGTTTCTCTTTTATCCCCGGAGATAGCTCATTACTATGCTAATGGCTTGTAGTATCAGTTCTGATACTACAAGCCTTGCAAACCTTGCACCTGCTTGTTTTCCTAGTACTGTCCAATTTTCCCTGTACTCTTTGCGAATGTCCATTTTCGAATCGGGACATGGCCACCCCAGGTGGCTACACGGGGGGTGGGGTTTGGAGCACAGGGTTTCGCTCTATGCGGATGATCTGCTTCTGTACGTTTTGGACTCAGTAAAGGTGATGGAGGAAATCATGAAGATTTTATGGGAATTCGCCGGTTTTTGGGATATAAGTTAAAAATGGATAAGAGTGAGATGTTTGTGGTTCAGGCGAGGGGACAGGAGGGGCGACTGGGGGAGCTGTTGTTTAGGTCAGTAGGGAGTAGTTTTAGGTACCTGGGCATCCAAGTGGCGCGGGAATGGGACCGGCGGCATAAATTGAATCTGGCCCGGCTGGTGGACCAAATGAAGGATGATTTCCAGAGATGGGCCGCGCTCCTGTTGTCGCTGGCCGGCAGGGTACAAACGGTGAAAATGACGGTCCTCCTGAGGTTCCTATTGATATTTCATGTCTCTCCATTTTTATTCCACGGTCTTTTTTAAGCGGGAAAGGAAGGTAATGCTCGAGCGGAGCCGGGGAGAGGGCGGGCTGGCGCTGCCAAATTTTAGCAATTATTACTGGGCGGCGAACATAGCCATGATCAGGAAGTGGGTGGTGGGGGAGGCGTCGGCGTGGGTGCGTATGGAGGCGGCTCCTTGTAAGGGCACCAGTCTGGGGGCGTTGGTAACTGCACCTCTGCCACTCCCGCTGGCGCAGTACTCCACCAGCCCCATGGTGGTGGTGGCCCTGAGAGTTTGGGGCCAGTGGAGGCGGCATGTGGGAGCAGTGAGGGCATGGGTCTAGGCCCCAATTAGTGATAACCACCAGTTTGCCCCGGGGAATATGGATGGGGTGTTTCGGGTACGGCAGAGAGCAGGGATTGAGAGGATGGGGGATGTGTTCATAGAGGGGAGCTTTCCGGGTATGAGGGCGCTGGAGGAAAAGTTTGGGCTGGAGAGGGGAAGCAAATTCAGATACTTGCAGGTGCAGGACTTCCTTCGTAAACAGGTGGCAACCTTCCCGCATGCTGAGGGGGATTCAGGACCAGGTAATTTCCAGAGGATGGGTAGGGGACGGGAGCATCTCAGACATCTATCAGGAGCTTATGGGGTCGGAGGAGACACAAACCGAGGAGCTGAAGCGTAAGTGGGAGGTGGAGCTGGGAGGTGAGATGGAGGATAGTTTATGGGCAGACGCGTTGAGTAGAGTCAACACGTCTGCACGTCTGATACAATTTAAGGTTGTGCACCGGGCTCACATGACAGGGGCCCGGATGAGCAATTTCTTTGGGGTGGAGGACCAGCGAAACATGTCCACATGTTTTGGACATGTCCAAAGCTTTGGTGATTTTGGCAGGGGTTTGTGGACGTCATGTCCAAGGTTTTAAAAACAAGGATGGCGCTGGGTCCAGAGGTGCGATTTTTGAGGTGTTGGAAGATCCGGGAATCCAGGAATGAGAAAGAGGCAGATGTTCTGGCCTTTGTTTCCCTGGTAGCCTGTAGACGGATAATATTGGCATGGAGGGACCCCAAATCCCCTGAAGTTGGAGACCTGTCTATCGGACATGGCTAGCTTTCTCTGTATGGAGAAAATTAAATTCGCCTTGAGAGATTCACTGTTAGGGTTCGCCCGGAGGTGGCAACCGTTCGCCCACTTCCTTGTGGAAAATTAATCATCATCAGACGGGGGGGTGGGGGGGGGGAGAGAGAGAGAGAGTAGTTTAGGTTAGAGTAGGGGGTCAATAAGGGTGGGACCTGTACGAAAGGTAAACGGTTTTTGCATTATAGAACAGTACAGCACAGAACAGGCCCTTCGGCCCTCAATGTTGTGCCGAGCAATGATCACCCTACTTAAACCCACATAACCCATATACCCGTAACCCAACAATCCCCCCATTAACCTTACACTACGGGCAATTTAGCATGGCCAATCCACCTAACCCGCACATCTTTGGACTGTGGGAGGAAACCGGAGCACCCGGAGGAAACCCACGCACACACGGGGAGGACGTGCAGACTCCACACAGACAGTGACCCAGCCGGGAATCGAACCTGGGACCCTGGAGCTGTGAAGCATTGATGCTAACCACCATGCTACCGTGAGGCCCCATTATGTTTATGGTTTCATCTCTCTTGTCTATTTTGTTGTTATTTCTATACCAAAAATACCTCAATAAAATGTTTATTAAAAAAAAATATCTCTTGGTAATTTTATGCTCCCACACTCAGCATTTCTTCCCAATCTGACATTATCCCTTTAAAGCAGCACGCCTTTCATTTCATTCAGACAGTTCCTTATCAAGTTTCTCCTGAATTTCCACTGGATCAGATTTGATTGATAAACATTCACATGGAACCTAATCTAATGAATTTTGGAAGCCTAAGTCTATAATGTTATCAGAGCTTTCAAGTCAACGTCAGTTCTTAATTCCTCAATGAAATCAAGGAGGCTGTTCAGACAGGATATTCCATGATTAAAAGCCAGATGACTAGTTTCTTCTTGTAACTTGTAATTCCCAAGTTTACTCCTGATAATTAATTGCATTAATTTGCATAGAATTGAACTAAGACTAATGGGTATGTGGTTGTATACATTTTTGGAATATTGATATCACTTTAGCCTATTTCCAATCCGTTTGTACCTCCCCTCGGTACATTGTTCTTTACATAATGATTTTTAGTGCCTCATTAATCTCTTCTCCAGCCTCTGGGATATAAAGCATCTAACCCTGGGGTCTGCATATTAAAGGCTTTTCAGCTTGTCAAGGCCTTCCGTCTCATTTATAGAAAGGTCTTGCAGCTTGCATTGGTACTCTCCTTTTGAGGAGAGCACATTATTCATGCCATCCCTTGTGAATACTGAGTGGAAGTAATCATTCAGCTCGTCCTCAGACTCAAGTGCATTTGCATCTTTTTTTTGGCACAATTCACCTCGGCCAGCCCCCTTGTTATTTCCATATTGAAAAATAATTACAATTTTCCGTTGCTTCTTTCGAAGTATCTCTGGCCACGCTGATCATCTATTTTTGAACTGGCACAATTTGTCGAGGTCATTTCTCTTTCTTTCGTTTTTAATTTATTGTTAATCTGTTTAAAGCCACTTTTTCAGCCTGAATCTGTTAATCTCATGAGTGGCAGGGAGGTACAGTGGTTAGCGCTGCTGCCTCACAGCACCAGGGATCCGGATTCAATTCCCACTCTGGGTCACTGTCTGTGTGGAGTTTGCACATTCTCCCCATGTCTGCGTAGGTTTCCTTCGGGTCCTCCGGTTTCCTCCCATAGTCCAAAGATGTTCAGGTTATGTGGACTGGCCATGCTAAATTGCCCTTTGATGTCCAAAGATTAGGTGGGTTTGCGGGGATAGGGCTGAGGATTGGGCCTGGGTTGAGTGCTCTTTCGGCGTGTCGGTGCAGACTCAAGAACAAAAAAAATTACAGCACAGGAACAGGCCCTTCGGCCCTCCCAGCCTGCGCCGATCCAGATCCTTTATCTAAACCTGTTGCCTATTTACCAAGGTCTACTTCCCTCTGTTGCCGCCCGTACATATACCTGTCTAGATGCCTCTTAAATGATGCTATCTACCACCTCCGCTGGTAAAGCGTTCCAGGCACCCACCACCCTCTGCGTAAAAAACTTTCCACGCACATCTCCCTTAAACTTTCCCCCTCTCACTTTGAAATCGTGACCCCTTGTAACTGACACCCCCACTCTTGGAAAAAACTTGTTGCTATCCACCCTGTCCATACCTCTCATAATTTTGTATGCCTCAATCAGGTCCCCCCTCAACCTCCGTCTTTCCAACGAAAACAATCCTAATCTACTCAACCTTTCTTCATAGCTAGCACCCTCCATACCAGGCAACATCCTGGTGAACACCCTCTGCACCCTCCCCAAAGCATCCACATCCTTCTGGTAATGTCGCGACCAGAACTGCACGCAGTATTCCAAATGTGGCCTAACCAAAGTCCTATACAACTGTAACATGACCTGCCTACTCTTGTACTCAATACCCCGTCCGATGAAGGCAAGCATGCTGTATGCCTTCTTGACCACTCTATCAACCTGCGTTGCCACCTTCAGGGTATAATGGACCTGAACTCCCAGATCTCTCTGTACATTAAATTTCCCCAGGACCCTTCCATTGACCATATAGTCCGCTCTTGAATTTGATCTTCCAAAATGCATCACCTCGCATTTGCCTGGATTGAACTCCATCTGCCATTTCTCTGCCCAACTCTCCAATCTATCTATATTTTGTTGTATTCTCTGACAGTCCTCCTCGCTGTCTGCAACTCCACCAATCTTAGTATCATCTGCAAACTTGCTAATCAGACCACCTATACCTTCCTCCAGGTCATTTATGTATATCACAAACAACAGTGGTTCGAGCACAGTTCCCTGTGGAACACCACTAGTCACCCTTCTCCATTTGAGACACTCCCTTCCACCACTACTCTCTGTCTCCTGTTGCCCAGCCAGTTCTTTATCCATCTAGCTAGTACACCCTGAACCCCATACGACTTCACTTTTTCCTTCAACCTGCCATGGGAAACTTTATCAAACACCTTACAGAAGTCCATGTATATGACATCTACAGCCCTTCCCTCATCAATTAACTTTGTCACTTCCTCAAAGAATTCTATTTGGTTTGTAAGACATGACCTTCCCTGCACAAAACCATGCTGCCTATCACTCATAAGTCTATTTTCTTCCAAATGTGAATAGATCCTATCCCTCAGTATCTTCTCCAACAGTTTGCCTACCACTGACGTCAAGCTCACAGGTCTATAATTCCCTGGATTATCCCTGCTACCCGTCTTAAACAAAGAGACAACATTAGCAATTCTCCAGTCCTCTGGGACCTCACCCATGCTCAAGGATGCTGCAAAGATATCTGTTAAGGCCCCAGCTATTTCGACCCTTGCTTCCCTCAGTAACCTGGGATAGATCCCATCCGGTCCTGGGGACTTGTCCACCTTATTGTCTTTTAGAATACCCAAAACTTCCCCTTTCCGTATGACAACTTGACCTAGAGTATTTAAACATCCATCCCTAGCCTCAACATCCGTCTTGTCCCTCTCCTTTGTGTATACCGATGCAAAGTACTCATTAAGAATCTCACCCATTTCCTCCGAGTCAACGCATAAATTCCCTCTCTTGTCTTTGAGTGAGCCAATCCTTTCCCTAGTTACCCTCTTGCTCCTTACATACGAATAAAAGGCTTTGGGATTTTCCTTAACCCTGTTAGCCAAAGATATTTCATGACCCCTTTTAGCCCTTTTTTATTGCGCGTTTGAGATTCGTCCTACTTTCCCGATATTCCTCCAAAGCTTCATCAGTTTTGAGTCGCCTTGATCTTACATATGCTTCCTTTTTCATCTTAGCTAGTCTCACAATTTCACCCATCATCCATGGTTCCCTAATCTTGCCATTTCTATCTCTAATCTTCACAGGACCATGTCTGTCCTGGACTCCAATCAACCTTTCATAGAACATAGAACAGTACAGCACAGAACAGGCCCTTCGGCCCTCGATGTTGTGCCGAGCAATGATCACCCTACTCAAACCCACATATCCACCCTATAACCGTAACCCAACAACCCCCCCCCTAACCTTACTTTTTAGGACACTACGGGCAATTTAGCATGGCCAATCCACCTAACCCGCACATCTTTGGACTGTGGGAGGAAACCGGAGCACCCGGAGGAAATCCACGCACACACGGGGAGGACGTGCAGACTCCACACAGACAGTGACCCAGCCGGGAATCGAACCTGGGACCCTGGAGCTGTGAACCACCATGCTACCGTGCTGCCCCTTTTTTTTTTAAAGAATGTCTTTCCTTAGTCTTTCCTTAAAAGACTCCCACATTTCAAATGTGGATTTACCCTTAAACAGCTGCTCCCAATCCACATTCCCTAGCTCCTGCCGAATTTTGTTATACTCTGCCTTTCCCCAATTTAGCACTCTTCCTTTCGGACCACTCTTGTCCTTGTCCATGATTATTCTAAAACTTACGGAATTGTGATTGCTAGTCCCAAAGTAATCACCGACTGAAACATCAACCACCTGGCCGGGATCATTCCCCAATACCAGGTCCAGTATGGCCCCTTCCCGAGTTGGACTATTTACATATTGCTCTAAAAAACTCTCCTGGATGCTCCTTACAGACTCTGCTCTATCTACGCCTCCAACACTACACGAATCCCATTTGATGTTGGGGAAGTTAAGATCTCCCATCACAACCACCCTATTGCTCCAACATTTTTCTATAATCTGTCTGCATATTTGTACCTCTACTTCATGCTCACTTTTGGGAGGCCTGTAGTAAAGTCCCAACAATATTACTGCACCCTTCCTATTTCTTATCTCCACCCATATTGCCTCAGTGCTCGAATCCTCCATCGTGCCCTCCTTAATCACAGCTGTGATATCATCTCTGACGAGTAATGCAACTCCTCCACCCTTTCCACCTCCCTCTCTATCCCTCCTGAAGAATCTATACCCTGGGATATTCAGTTGCCAGTCCTGCCCTTCCCTCAACCAAGTCTCAGTAATACCAATAACATCATATTCCCAGGTACTGATCCAAGCCCTAAGTTCATCTGCCTTACCTGCTACACTTCTCGCATTAAAACAAATGCACGACAGACCACCTGTCCCTTTGCGTTCATCATCTCTTCCCTGTCGACTCTGCCCCTTAGTCACATGGAGTTTATTATCTCGTACCTTACCGGCTTTAGTTGCTGCTTCTTTACTGACCTCTAACTTCCTAATCTGGTTCCCATCCCCCGCCACATTAGTTTAACTCGATGGGTCGAATGGCCTCCTTCTGCACTGTAAGGATTCTCTGAACATTAAGTATGTTAATCTTTCCTCGTGTTTTCAAAGTGTCTTCTTCCAATCTACGTCCTTTAAATTTGCCTTAATTTCTTTTAAATTTTCCTTTATCACTTCAATTCTATGACTTTGGAGATAAATATATATTAGGCCATTGAAGGCATTTAATAACTGTTGACTTGCATAAGTAATTTGTGCTTTGATTTGCTCTGATTTAACTCTTTTAACAACTCAATATGCCTTTTTATTGTTTCCGAGTCAATTGGCTGCCCCAAGTCAATGTTCAGAGTGCTGTAATGAGGCAAGATTTATGCAGCCTCACGTTCCAACTGACCGATTCAAAAATGTACACATTCATTGTGTTCGCATCAACATGCAGGATTGCCATATATCCCTTCCATGATCATTGAAATATCATTATTTCATTTGTGTGGCACGGTATCTCAGTGGTTATCACTGCTTCACAGCGTCAGGGACCTGAGTTCGATTCCTGTCTTGGGTCACTGTCTACACGGAGTCTGCACGTTCTCCCCTTATTTGCGTAAGCTTCCTCCGGGCCCTCCGGTTTCCTCCCACAAAGTCCAGAAAGACGTGCTGTTAGGTGAATTGGACATTCTAAATTCTCCCTCGGTGTACCCAAACAGGGGCTGGAGCGTGGCGACGAGGGGATTTTCACAGTAACTTCATTGCAGTGTTAATGTAAGCCTACTTGTGACACACTAATAAAGATTATCATTATTATTTTAGTAAATTACTCTTTTGGGTTTTTCCTAGCTGGCTGGCTTCACATTTATCATTGATCTGATCTACCAAAATTAAACCTTCATTGTGTGCTTCATGTCTCCTGTTCCAATGCGTGTTATCTTGCATTTATGTCTGCTATCGTTCTATATATATTCATAGATGTCTAGTTAATTTATTCCTTCAGTTCTCTGTCCGAAGTCAGTTCTGCCCCATTGTATCTCAACCATGGGTCAGGCAAAAGGTAGGGCTCAAATCGTCACCAGCTAAAACAGGAGTCAAACCCTGTGCTGTTGGCAGCAATTTGAGTCACAGTGGCCATCCAGCCAACTGAGCCAATTGGCAACGCCTCAAGAATTCCAATTTGCTTTTCCATGTGTGATGTAACCTGTAAATTTGGTTAGTGATGGTCGAGACTCCAATTTTCATTCCATCACACGGCTGACCTGGAATCACTCCCACTTTTACTGTATAACATTGGTGGTACCCAACACGTTTTACCAAGCTATGAACACCCCTTTCTTAGCGGTGAGATTGCGTTTTCCAATTTTTTGGATCCCTTGCCACTGCATGAGGAGCCTCCTGCCATGGATGGTCTGGAACTTCATTTAAATGCATTATAATATTAGTGAGCCTTCCCACTGGGACATCGCCCCCTCCACCCTCTTCACCCCACCCCCACTGAATATTTATTGGTCGTGGGTGGCATTGCGTCATGCAGGCTCGATTTGCAATAACTGCATACAAATGAGAACCTGGTGACCTTACCTCTGAAGGGGATAAGTGAGGTGCGTGCTCAGGTTGGCATGACCCCCAGGGTGCCAATCGCAGAGAGGGCAGTGGGCAGGACGCAGGAGACCCAGATAAATTCAACTCTAGGCCGGGCGTGTATGAGGATCGCATTGTCATTTCAGGGGATAAATCTGCTCACAGGCCTCAGCAGCCTTTCGTGCCTGAAAGATTTTAGGTTTAAGGGGGTCTGGTGGCTGGTCTGCAGGCAATGCTTCCATTGTCCTCCTTCCTGGTCATGTGCCGATATCATTGCTGAGGGGTGGTCCTTCCAGAGTGGCAGCTGGAAAGTGGGTGGAAACAGGGAATCCATCGGGCCAGTACTGGGGCGACTGTGAGGTTCTTGAGTGGGGTCCTATGGGAGATCAGGCTGCAGGGCAGAGTGGGAGACTCTGAGAAGGCATGGTTTCCAGCCTCATGATGCCTGAAGACCCTCTCACGGAGGGTGGAGTGGGGTTGGGGGGTTGGGGGGGTGAAGGGGGTTTGGGGGGGGGGGGCATGACTGCAGTGAGAATGAACCCATGAACTCCCACACACAGGAAGCACTATGATGCCTGGAAGGTCAAAGCCATTGGTTATGGTTACCAGGTTCGCAGGGATTAATGTATGTGTTGCTGGCTGTTCAAGTTGGAGGCTCAGTGGAAAGTTGCTCACATAGGCTGATGCACATGGCAGGATATCCCAGATCATGAGAGAGCTGTGGGTAAGGGCTGTGGGTAAGCCAGGACTCCTCCTCGCTTATTTTGATGTTCTCTTCCTCTCAGTTTTTGATTCTGGAGAATCATGGAGCCAGTTGAGCTGGCAATTCTTTTGATTGTAAGTGACTAGCAGCAACAGTATCATTGATGGGTCGCTGCACGCGGCCAGTAACATCATCCTCCACAAGAGGAGCTGTAGGTAGACCCACAGTGCTGTTAGGGAGGGAGTTCCAGGATGTTGCCCCAGCTACAGTGAAAGAACGGTGATATATTTCCAAGTGAGGATGGTGAGTGACTTGGAGGAGAACTTCCAGGTGTTGGGGTTCCCAGATATCTGCTGCCCTTGTTGTTCTAGATAATAGTGGTTATGGATTTAGAATGTGTTGTCTAAGGAACCTTGGTGAGTTACTGGAGTGCATCTCGTAGATGGTACAGATGGCTGCCACTGTTCATCTGTGGTGGAGGATTTGAATGTTTGCGGAAGGGGGAGCAATCAAGCGGGCTGCTTTAGTCGAGTTTCTAAAGTGTTGTTGGAGGTGCACTCATCCAGGCAAGTGCAGAATATTCCATTACACTCCTGACTTGTGCCTTGTAGATGGTGGACAGGCTTGGGCGGGGCCGGGAGGTGAATTGTGGGGATTGAGCGACGGTACTGCCATTGAATGTCAAGGGGCGATGGTTGGATCCTTTCTTGTAGATGGTCATTGCCTGTCACTTGTGTGGCACAAATGTAACTTGCCACTTGTCCAGGTCTTACTGCATTTGGACATGGACTGCTTCATAATCTGAGGAGTCGCAAATGGTGCTGAACATTGTGCAGTCACCTGTGAACATCTCCACTTCTGACCTGATGATGGAAGGAAGGTCATTGATGAAGCAGCTGAAGATGGTTGGGCCTCAGACACTAGCCTGAGGAGTTCCTGCAGTGATATCCTGGAGCTGAGAAGCCTGAGGGATGGCCCCTTGGAAGCAAGGGTACGCACTCAAGAATTGTCTTATGATACTCGCTGAGACTCACTAAATGAAATTCACATGTCAATGTTTGTGCAGGCCAAGCAGGCGATTTTCCTGCTCGATATGCAATTGTGGTGCCTGGACCAGTCAGGGGAAGTCCTCCAGTGCAGTCCCCAGAGGGTGTCCAGCATCATCGCGGTATGTTGCACTCTGTACAACCTGGCAAAGCAGCACGGGGAGCAGCTTGACCAGGAAGAGATGGAGGAGTTGAAGGAGAGCCACTTCTCCTCGGAGAGAAGGATGCCGAGGAGGAGGGCGACAGGTAACCTGCAACAGAGGAAATGGAAGGAACTCGGGTGATGGTCAGGGTCCACATGGGGCTTAGTGCAATGAAAAAGCCTCCCCCAGCACTGAGTCTCTCTCCCCCTCACTTCTGTGGGGCCTGCCGGAGGCCATTGCTATGGTTGTTCCATTCATGGGCAGAGCGCTAAAGCAATTCACCGGAAGCTGCAGGAGAATGACAATGACTTGGAGTGAAAACAGAGCAATGCTCATCTTAACCGCCAAGAAATGTCCGACACCCATTTTACAGGGAGATGAATGTGACCTGCCACTGAATGGGGTAATCTCGGGGGCCACAGAGGTGGAATGACATACCTCAACTCCTGCTTCCTCCGAGGTCAGGGGTCAGGGTGTGTTCATCCACCTCTTGATGAGGCGGATAGACCTTTGCACGTTTTCAACCGGTGGCAACCTCATATCCTCATAATTAGAGAATGCTGGCACACATGAGAGGCCAGAGAATTGGTGTGTGTGTGTGTTGGGTGGGGGGGAAGGGGGGGATGGGGGGGATTGGGGGGGGGGTGGGGGGGGGAGGGGGGGAGATGGTGGAGGGGAGACCTTCTGTTGGGGCCTGCAGCAGGAGGGATACCGTATTACTAGATCATCAGTGTGGGAGGCAGACTGACCAGGTTGGTAGCGCTAGGTTTGCACAGTTTATTGAGCATCGTGGCATGACATAAGACCATAAGACATTGGAGCAGAATTAGGCCACTCAGCCCATATAGTCTGCTCCGTCATTCAATCATAGATCAGAGATCATAGAACATACAGTGCAGAAGGAGGCCATTCGGCCCATCGAGTCTGCACTGACCCACTTAAACCCTCACTTCCACTCTACACATGAATAGGATGGGAATAGAGGGATAAAGACCCCAGAAGCATAGAAGATTTTAGTTTAGACGGGCAGAATGGTCGGCGCAGGCTTGAACGGCCGAAGGGCCTGTTCCTGTGCTGTACTTTTCTTTGCTCTTTGTTCTTTGTTCTATCCCCAGAACTCAATAACCCCTCCTTGCCTTTTTGGTCACGAAGGACAATTCATCAAGGCCAATCCACCTAACCTGCACATGTTTGGACTGTGGGAGGAAACAGGAGCTCACGGAGGAAACCCACGCAGACACGGGGAGAACGTGCAGACTCTGCACAGACTGGACCCAGCGGGGAATCGAACCTGGCACCATTCATGGCTGATATTTTCTGATCCCCATTCTCCTGCCTTCTCCCCATAACCCCTAATCCCCTAATGCCATTATTAAACAAGAACCTAACTAACTCTGTCTTTTTTAAAAATAAATTGAGAGTACCCAATTAATTTTTTTCCAATTAAGGGGTAATTTTAGCATGTTCCATCCCCCTAACTTCCGCATCTTTGGGTTGTAGGGGAGAAAACCACACAAACACGGGGAGAATATGCAAACTCCACATGGACAGTGACCCACAGCCGGGATCGAACCTGGGCCCTCGGCGTCGTGAGACTGCAGTGCTACCCACTGAGCCACCTTGCTGCCCTTCTAAATCAGTCTTAAAGACTCTCAATGATTTGGCCTCCACAGCCTTCTGCTGTAAAGAGTTCCACAGATTCAGCACCCTCTGGTTGAATAAATTCCTCCTCATCTCTGTTTTAAAGGATCGTCCCTTTAGTCTGAGATGGTGTCCTCTGGTTCTAGTTTATGACATGTCAGCATGGAGGCTCTTTATAGGTGATCAAAGTGATTTTTAGTGTGAGTTAGGTATTACAATGTTGTCTTTTCTCTAACTGCATCTGATCTGTGTCAACTAGGTGCCTATTGTTTCTTATTCTTATTCACTCTCCTGCTACATCTCGGTCCATCCCAGGATCCACAGCTGAGGAAGAGGCAGCCTACTGTTGCTCGTTTTGCTAAGTGTGCTTTACAGTTAATTTGCTTTGTTTAATCACCTTGCTCTAGAGTCGCCAGGTATCTTTATGATGCCAACACGAGGTTCAAGTTCAACTGCTGATCAATAACTCAATACACCAGTTAGTAAGGTTCAAATCAAAACACATTTATTATATACACAGTCAATCGCTACTCATGCATAAAATACTATTCACTAGGCTATTTCTAACATTAACAGGCCAATACTTAGCTTTGGAAAAGGAACCCACTAGGTCAGGGGACCAATTGGCCTCTCGTTCGATCCTGAGTCTGCAGGCTTCCAGCTGGCATGGACTAATGGTTAGGAGCGCCTATCTCGTAGCGTGCGTTGACTAGACACTTACTTATTGGTGCAGCTGCTTGGCAAGTCTCTCTGAGTTGAGAGTCACGGTCAAGAGTTCTTTGAGAGCTGCAAAGAAGCTGTTAGGCCGATCTCTCCTCACTGAGAGCCAAGTGCCAAGAAGAACAAATTGAACTTGGGGACTCTACTTTATAGTCCCCAGGGGCTTTGCGCCCTTTTGGGCTGACCCCGTACCTGGTTCCAAGTGATTGGACTGAGTTCTGATCACTTGGATTGATTTCTCCAATACTGGAGCTGTTCCCTGATCGCTGGGCGGTTCCTAAGTGTCCGTTGGCCTTCCTTTGTCTTGGCTCCTGCTGGCGCTGAGGAGTCTGGCTTGGCCTCGATTATCTTAACTGTTTCAATTGTTCCCGGGGATTGCTCATCAATATGTAGATAGCCGTCAGTTTCAGTGCTGTCTGGGTTTCTGCAAGTTGTAATATACAGGAGATTTTGCACCTGCTTGTTTTTCTGTCCTTGGCTGAATTTCCCTGTATTCTTAGCGAATCTCTATTTTAAAGTCAGGAAGTGGCCAACCCAGGTGGCTACACTCTGATGCCTGAAATGACCTTGGTGGGGGCCAGGAACTTAAGGGTCCCATCCTGCTTCGGGCAGCACGGATGTTGCAGGGCTTTCCTCCTCAGCTTGCGGGTGGAGTGATAGATGGGCTGGATACCCCAGGCTCTCCTGGGTGGAAGACCCAGGGCTGTGCTTCTGCCGATACTCCTTACTTCAGATGCCCGGAGCTTCTGGAAAACTCCACGGGATACAACTGGAATGAGATCCAGAAGCCCTGCCATCCTCTGGCGCTGACACTCGTGGAATCCCACTAGTACCTGCACCATGCAGTCCCCCGCATCATGGAGCTCATGCCCTCAGCCCTGGAGGTCATGAGCTGAACTATGGAGCGGACGTCACCCATGGACTGCACGTCCTGCACCAAGGTCTCCACGGCGGATGCTGCCCTTGCAGCGTTGGCATTGTTGCATCGGACTGCCTTGCAGTCTGAGGAGGGATTCCGTCATCCCTTCCTGATGCTCACGACTCTTCCTTTGTAGATCCAGAAGCTCTGCGATGGCCCTACCCAGGGGCGCGTCACTGGCCAGGGGCTAATCAGAGTCCCGGGTTCTGGCATCCCACAGAGTGCTGGTTCCCTTGCACTTTCCAGCCTCCGCCATCAGTGGATCATTAGGTGTGAGATACTCACCAGTGAGTGACCCAGAAGACTATCTCCTATTTAATCCCACTAATATGTATCTGCATTGGCACAGGGTGAGGGTGACAGATGTGATGCCTTTTCAATGCTTCAAGATTTCTCCCTCGGAGCTGCTCGTGACTGTGGTGTCCAGGGGTGTTAGGGTAGTCTGGGCTGGTCTGCTGATTGACCTGCAATAGAAGGGAGATGGAATTAGTGCGAGACAGAGGAACACCGATAGGAAAAAGGTCACACGTGAGGCCTGTGCCATGGCTTTATGTTTTACGTCTTTGCCTCTGTACAGGAATGGCCCTGCTTCTCACCAGAAAGCGCGAGGGCTCGTTCCTCCAATGGGATTCGAGTCTTGAGCTTGGCATCACTCCAGCCACCTGTGCCCACTCACGTCTGTTGTACCCGAGTTTGTTCTGCAATGAGACAGATGGAAGGAGGGTGGGAGTTGTGCCACGTCAAATGGGGGTGAAGTGTGGCATGTGTGGGAGGTGAGTGGGCATTTGAGGGTCACCGGAGCAAAGGGGAGCGTGGTGAATATGTTGTGGACGTGGGCGACGCATGAGAAATGCTGTGACCACAAGAGTTGCATTGGAGTGAGATCACCGTGGAGGTGTAAGGGTCACTGTTAAGGGGTGCTGAGGGAGACATGAGGTGATAGACCTACCCTGGCTACACGACAACATTTATTAATCTTCCGACACTGTAGCCACAACCTGTATTGAAGTGAGCTCCCTCTAACGATCGGGGGCCGCAGCCTCCTAGGCATTGTTGGTCAATTTGCTGGATGAAGGTCTTCCAGATGGTGGGTACAGGGTTTCCCGCCTCGGTTCAACCCCATCTAGAGATTTTCTGAGGGCTCCATCTGTAAAACATGGCGCAGTCTTTTTATCCGCCATCTCCACATTGCACTTGGAAGAAGTGCTGGGGAGTGTTGGAGGGGGTGGGGGGGGGGTGTTTAAAAAGAAGTGCCCCACTGATTATAGAGATTAGGTTTCCTGGGGCGAGCGTATCAGAGGCAAGCCTCCACGAGCGTGGTTGAATCATGTGGAGAAAAATAATTTTGTTGAAAAGGCTGAATATAAGGTGAGTTTTCCCGTCAGTGGTGATGGGATTCCCTAAGGTTTTCTCACCAGAACTGACACTTCTGAAATAATATGGAAAGATTCCACCCACTATATCTAGCTCTATATTTTTCATGCCATTGGCATGTTTTCTGATATTGCACTGGAATTATTCTCTTTTTTTAATGATTACTTTGGACTGAAGAATACCAGAAACTAATGCGCATTAGACACAGCCTTCAAACAGAGCCTTTACTGCCATGCACTTACTCATCTGTTTAACTAACTTGGCTTCAAATTCGTCAAATTTGTCAAAAAACATGTGAAAATATGACTTTAGAAGGGGGTATATTTCCTCTGTTGCCTACTTAATGAGTAATTGTAAAATATTTTTATCCTTACGTTTACACTTTTTTTATAAATAGCGAACAGGACCAAGCATCTTCCTTTCTGCCCAATAAATTAGTGAAGAACTTCAGCATATTTCTGAAGCTCAATCTATTGCATTAAATATGATGCCTCATTAGATGTCATTTTATAGAATTCCCCCAGGTATTTTCCTCGCCTTTATTTTAAACCATCCGATGCCGTTAAATAAATGAATTTCCTAATTGATGTCATACACTTCTTTTGAATACCCGGATAGCACTCAGCAACCTCCATTATTTAAGTACAGTCCCTGTGTTTATCAAACAGCTAATTATACATTAATTATGAGCGTTGTTTTTCTTCTTCAATCTTGATTCAATGAGGATTTTAATTATACCTCGTTTTGGGGTGACAGCCTGATTGTTAATTCTAACAACAACTTACGAGATGAGGTAAATGACACTTTAAGTGTTATTAAGAACTTGGGTGGTGACTACACTAATTAGCAAATTCCAATATCGGGAGACTGAAAGAAGCAACCTAATCAATTATTCAGGAGAAGGGGAGCAGGGATTTAATTATTTTAAATTATGAATATTTGAGGGTATCGTACACTGGAATTATATATTAGAACCAAACTTACGTGGTTTAGATTTTGTTTATATCTTTCCAAGGTAAAATGGGGAATGAGAGAACATAAAGGAGAAAAATAAGTTGCATAATTTAAACGACTGGAAAAAATGTATGAACAGCAATTGTAATTCTAGCTTGTACTGTGAAATCATTGTTAATGTAATTTGTATCACAACAGCTATAGATGAGAAACGCAAGGGAATAGCTAATTCTTCAAATGAAATACACATACGTAACTGCAAAGTTCACAACAAGAACTAAAGATGTTTATATGGAGTGATTTTCATAGCCTCAGGATGTTCCAAATGTTTTACAGCCAATGAAGTACTTTATGTTCCCACATGGGCCACAACAACTGGCTCCTCCCGCTCTCGCCCCAAGTTCCTTTCCATTTGCGAGGAGATGTTCTTAATTTTGGCAACAGGCCAGCCAACACAACAGTCAGAGCACCGAATCATGGCTGCAGAGAGCAGTATCTATCCTCCTGACTGTACTGTCTCCTACCAGTACACATTCCTCTTTGCATCCCTCTTGAATGGAATCCTTCACCATGGTGCCATGGCCAGCCTGCTCATCCACCTTGCAGTCCTTCCCTTCATCCACACAAGGTAGCAAGCGTCTCATGCCAGTCGGAAAAGTTCAAGGGCTAAGGCTCCTCCGTCACTACCTGTTGGATTCCGTTACCTGTCTGACTTGATCCATGCCCTCCTGTTCTGACTGGTGACCAATTCTAAAGTTCTGACTAGCCTAAGGGGTGTAATCCCCAGCTGGAAGATTTGCCGAGCCTAAGGGGTGTAATCCCACAAAGTGTCCAGGCAACTTGCCCCCTCACTGATGCATCGCAGTACTTGTAGCATAGCCTCCAGCTGAACCACTTTGAGCCAAACCTTCATAAGCCACTGACACTTATTGCAAACGTGTTTACCTTCGATCACCCTGGTGTTCAGGGACTCCCACATTCCACAGTCACAACGCAACACCTGCCATCTTTAGTCTGTGCTAATTAATGTATTCCTTTTTTAATTCATTAATTTTAATTAATAAACCCTGCTGCTCCAATAAGCTTCATTACTACTACAGAGCATTAATGTTAACAAAACAGTTACCAATAATTTGTACCAGTTCTTAAAGGATAAGTAAGAAAAACAAGCAAAATACTCACCAACCAATCATATGCTGGAACATCAGACTTCATTTTTTCCAAATATGATCAGTAAATAGACTGAGCCAAACAAAGCTGTTCGGAGGTCCACTCTTAGTCTCACTCTCTTTCATTGTCTTTTAAGCCTCTGGGTCTGTAATCTTGCCTCTTCGTGCTGTGATGAATGTAGAAATTTCAGATATAATGGGCCGGATTCTCCGCTGTTAGGATTCTCGGTTATGCCGGCAGCACACCCACGCTCACGGATTTCCCAAAGGCGTGGGGCTGCCCGCAATGGGAATCATAGAATTTACAGTGCTGAAGGAGGCCATTTGGCCCATCGAGTCTGCACCAGCCCTTGGAAAGAGCATCCCATTTAAGCCAACACCTTTGGCTTAAGCGAGGTATCCTTTCCTCACAGTTGTACAAAATTAAAATAAAATATTGGGTTTTCTGTCCAATATCCTAGCCACTGTTGGAGCCTGACCCAGGACCATGCACTCTCATTTTCCATCCAATCATCTTTGAGTTGCATTCGGTAACAGCTGATTCCATCCAAAATCCCCGGACACAGCAAGACTGACAGACCACACATCTCTCGCCCTCTCTCACTTGGGTCATGACTGTCTCGGTGTTGCAAAAGCCCCAGCGACAACCTTAGCTTTCCCTTTTAAATGATCTTTTTGTCTCTGGCACCACATCAATAGGAGCCATTGGTATTGGCCACTCCACATTCTCCTGCTCGTCTTACCTTCGGTGTTCTGTACTTTTCAACTGTAGATCACACACTGTAACATAATCTCTGCTCTATTCTCCGAGTCCTCCGACAAAGACTGCCAAACAGAAAGTGATGTGAAGAGAGCCTGGCCTGTCCTTCCTTTGTATCAATTACTAATCTTTTGAACTGCCAAACAGAAAAAAACAGTTCGACCCCTCCAAATGCAATTCGCGTTCTATTTACCCTTTGCTTCTTAGCTCTTTGTAACCATGGCAACTCAGTTCCCATGAGCATTTCTTGGAACCTAATGATGTCATAACCAGCAAACCAATTACCCTCTTTCAATATACTCCCCATCACATTTTGTTCTCAAGGAGACATCACACAAAAGAAAATAGCTTTCTCTATAACACGGGTCACCGCAAGGAATATTTTTCTCAGCTGTTCAAAGGAGCTGGTTGAAATCATGCACTGTTGGAAAGGACTGGGATGTCAGCGGGTGAATCCCAATTTGATTGTAACTGTCCACCCATCTGGCGTCTACTGGTGGGTATGATTAAATTTGTCCCTTTGGTCAATAGTTTAAACTAAACAGAAAGTATTAACATTATTATATTTCTTTCTATCTTATTTTCATGAGAATGCATTTTCATTATAGTCTGGAAAAAGAGACAGTTGCACAATGTTTGAAATACTGATTTTTGAAAAGTGCATTAGTCTTTGAAAAATATGCATTATTTTACTCTATTATCTCTTGGTTTGGATCCAATTATTTGAGAACAAATATCTTTTGAGTTTTTATGATTGCAGTAGGGTACAATATATCTGGAAATTCAGCATAGTTATTCAGCATCAATAGGTCTGTTAAATCTTATTCGTTTCGAATGACATTCGCGTAATTTGATAAAAGAAAAAACCTAACCTATTTCCAATTCCCTGCCTCTGAAAATAAACCAGCCTTATAAATGGATTACTTTTCCTGAATTGTGCTCTCATTACAAGTTTTTCGAAGTCATTTCTAGGACAAAGGATCCTATTTCCGACTGCTCAAAGTGCTCTGATGTTTTTGGAATCTGACGGTGGTACAAATCTACAGCCCATAATGTATCATAATGATGAGAGTTCCTGTTTACATTATTTTGTACTGGGGAAATAGCTCTTTGGAAAATTATACCTTTTTAACCATGCTGGAAAAAATAAACAAACTGGAAGTCGATGAAGTTTGACTTTGTAAGCAACGTAAATAAGGTGAATTATTGTATTAAGTTCCCAGTTCATTATCAACCATTTTACACTATCACACAAAGTCAACATTTGCTTCAATGACAGGAAATCCCACAGTAGATGAATGGTTGCCCCCGAAAAGCTTGTTCTTCCACCTGCAGGTCAATCGGTTGTGCATCTCAAACACTTTTGGCCCCTCAAACATCAATCATAGTCAGAGTCATAGCTCGAAGTGTACAGTTCATGTCTTGCTGATTTCAATACAAGATAAAGATACAAAGGTACATTTTCCTGTTGATACATTCGGTGGTGAGGGACTAGGGGAGATGCTTCAGGGTGGAATATCTGGCTCAGATCCAACAGTTGTGCTTTTCTTCATTTTAATTGTGGCAACATGTGTTGCTTTTTCATGAAAGGATCATGACTGCAGCCTGGGAAGCATGAAATCACTTGCACAATTCTGTCTTGATGATTGCATCAGTTTGTCCTTGATAGAGTGGAAGCAGTTCATTTTGGGCCTGCAATTACATGGAGAGGCTTTTGGGACCATATGGGTGACACCCTGATCTTGGAATAATCATGTACTTTCAAAAGATTGCTCAGCTTTCTCATTCAGCAAATGGTTGCTCAATAGTGAACCTGTTGTTGAAAATAAAAATTACAGGGTGGCACAGTGGCGCAATGATTAGCACTGCTGCCTTACGGCGCAGAGGACCCGGGTTCAATTCTGGACCCGGATCACTGTCGGTGTGGAGTTAGCACATTCCCCCTGTGTCTGTGTGGGTCTCACCCCCACAACTCAAAATATGCAGGGTACGTGGATTGGCCACGCTAAGTTGCCCCTTAATTGGGAACAAAAAATGAATGGGTACTTTAAATTTAAAAAAAAGAAAAATGACCTGTAAATGCCTGCAATCTGAAAATGAAACCCAAACTGTTGGAAACGGACAGTAATTAATTCACCATCGGTCGACAGAGTGCATCTGTTAATGTTTCCAACAACATGTCCTTCTTGGGAACTGAACAGATTGTGAGAAACAAGCATTTGAACAGAAAGGGAACAGAGGTGAGATGGAAGGAGACAAACAGAAGAGATGGATTTGGAGGAATGACGTAAGCTATTGAAAATAAAACGATGTAGGTTGATGGACAAGATAGTCAGTGCATTAGATCATGGTAAATAGAATAAGACACATTAACCATATTATACAAAGAAAGAATGTGGAAATAAATATGATGCTATCATAATACAAGGATACCCAAGGAAGAGATTTAAAAGATGATTGAAAATATATAAACCATGTTTTCATAGAATTCATAGGTTTTCATAGAATTTACAGTGCAGAAGGAGGCCATTTGGCCCATCGAGTCTGCACTGGCTTTTGGAAAGAGCACCCTACCCAAGCCCATACCTCCACCCTATCCCCATAACCCAGAAACCCCACCTAACACTGAGGGGCAATTGGACCCTGAGGGCAATTTATCATGGCCAATCCACCTAACCTGCACATCTTTGGACCGTGGGAGGAAACCGGAGCACCCGGAGGAAACCCATGCACACACGGGGAGAACGTGCAGACTCCACACAGGAGAGGCTGGTAATATGGTGGCCTTCATCACCGTTCAAAGACAAGCAATACACCCAACAAGTGCACACCTTCAGAACTGTGGTCTGCATCACCCACCACTAAGATATCCATCACTATGGTTATGATGAAGGGTCTTCATCCCAGTTTCAATTCTTCCCCCCTTCCCACCCTTTGGGGTTGATTTTGAGCCCCCGCTGGTCATCGCTGAGAACGGAGATGTGGATGCAAAACCTGGAAAGAATCGGAAAATTTGATTCTCCCCGGCAAGATCGCGACTTCTGATTTTCCCCCTCGCCGGAGGAGTAAGGTGGGACACACCTCGGGAGCCCGGGAGCCTCAGGTGGGATTCTCTGTCAGTCAATGCCGGAAATGTGATTTGGCAGAGGATTGGTTTTGACGACGAATTCATGGCAGGTGCCGGTTTCACGGCAAATCTCAATTCTCCTGGTGCCTCGACCGCGGCGTCAATGCGTTCCACTCCACACGTACAGTAAATTCTGTTTGTATATCTTTAGCAGGCCTGACCAGCATTCCCCACGGCCTCCACGCATCTCCATCTCCACTGGGGGGAATTCCAGATGGTCAAGTTCACTTGTGCTTTTAAAAATGGAGAGACCGACGCCATGGCTGCTGAGGGAGAGAGAGGAGGGAGGACATGGAGAGGCGTGACCATGGGCTGCGGTTCCTGACATAGGCTGGCTGCGGAGGAGGGAACCTCTGCCTGAACTGGGGAAGGGGTGGTGTGATGGGAGGGAATGGACCGTGGGGCCGGGGTGACTCTCATAGGACTAGGCCGGTATCCATGCACGGACCACCATTACCGCGGCCAGCAAGGCAGCTGTCTTGCTACGCGCCCCACCGACCACCCACCTCAGCCCCTGGTTTTAAAGAGTGACACAGGTCATATGGATGCTCCCACCCCACATCCCAGCCAGCACTTGCCACCCCAAAACCCGCACACTACGCCACCTGCCATACCACCACCCCCAAATGACCAGAACCCACCGGCGGGGCTTCATGCAGCCCATCTAAGCGCAATGCCCACTGTAGCCCTCACAGTGGGGCGCCAGATGGGGGCCGCAGAGCACACTACTGGCAAGCGGCTCACCAGATGATGGTTCCCCTTACAGCAGGGATGGGCACCAGGGCCTGAGGCCCCCATGGTGCCGGGCACCATTGGGGCCAGGGGTGCAGGGTTGGGGGAGGGCGGATGTGCAGGGGCAGAGTTGGCAGTGCCAATCGAGGCCGCAATGGACACTAACATGTCTGCCTTTCATCACCTGTAGACAATGGATATTGGAATTCAACCAACAATGGTGACTCTCCTCTGGGTCGCTGCACCCCTGGGGTATGCACTATGGCTGTACGAGTTGGAGCTGCCCGAAGAGGAGGAAGCTGCAGCAATGGAGCCTGCCCCAGAGAAACAGGAAGCAACCACTGAGGATGGAGAGCCCGCCGTTCATCAGGGTCAGGTGGAGGAGGTGGAAAGGAGGCGCCACATGAGGCCTCATGTGTATTGGCAGCGCCTGTCAAAGAACAAAGAACAATACAGCACAGGAACAGGCCTGATGTGTTATCTGTGTTGGTCTAACATCGACTGCAACTGGATGCAGTAAAACGAGAAACAGGCTTCCGACAGAGGAGATGGTCCAACACTGTTTTATTGAACCTGTTGATTGCTGTACATAATCTGCTGTGGGTTGACACTCTATTAACCTAACTGATAACCTCCTACTGGCTTGACCAGACTAGCTCTCCATCACATGGTGATGATGTTAATTGGCCTGTGCACTGCGACTATCTCCCTGGCCGTGTCCTGTGAAAGAGGGAGAGCCTTAATGCCCTGTGGGCTTTATAGTGGTGGTGTCCTGTCTGGTGTTTGGTTGTTCTGTGTCGTGTGTGTTCATGGGTTATCCTGTGTGTTAATCATTGCCTGTCTTCATCTCATGATATACATGAGTGGATATTCTGACAAGGCCCTTCAGCCTTCCAAGCCTGTAGACAGGAACTGAAGTGCGTAAGTTGGGAACATCGACCGTCAGAGAAGGACACAATTGAAATGTGGAACTTGTTCAAGGAACAGATACTATGTCCCCTTGATATGTATGTTCCTGTCAGGCAGGGAAGAGATGGTCGAGTGAGGGAACCATGGTTGACAAGAGAGGTTGAATGTCTTGTTAAGAGGAAAAGGATACTTATGTAAGGCTGAGGAAACAAGGTTCAGACAGGGCGCTTGAGGGATACAAGATAGCCAGGAGAGAACTGAAGAAAGGGATTAGGGGAGCTAAGAGAGGGCATGAAAAATCTTTGGCGGGTAGAATCAAGGAAAACGCCAAGACTTTTTCCACATATGTGAGAAATATGAGAATGACTCGAGCGAGGGTGGGTCCGATCAAGGACAGTAGGGGGAGATTGTGTATTGTGTCAGAAAAGATAGGAGAGGTCTTGAACGAGTACTTTTCTTCAGTATTTACAAACGAGGGGGGACATATTGTTGGAGAGGACAGTGAGAAACAGACTGATAAGCTCAAGGAGATACTTGTTAGGAAGGAAGATGTGTTGGGCATTTTGAAAAATTTGAGGACAGGCTAGTGCCCCGGGCCTGACGGGATATACCGAAAGATTCTATGGGAAGCAAGAGATGAAATTGCAGAGCCGTTGGCAATGATCTTTTCGTCCTCACTGTCAACAGGGGTGGTACCAGGGGATTGGAGAGTGGTGAATGTCGTGCCTCTGTTCAAAAAAGAGAATAGGGATAACCCTGGGAATTACAGGCCAGTTAGTCTTACTTCGGTGGTAGGCAAAGTAATGGAAAGGGTACTGAGCGATAGGATTTCTGAGCAGCTGGAAAGACTCTGCTTGATTAGGGATGGTCAGGACGGATTTGTGAGGGGTAGGTCTTGCCTCACAAGTCTTATTGAATTCTTTGAGGAGGTGACCAAGCACGTGGATGAAGGTAAAGCAGTGGATGTGGTGTACATGGATTTTAGTAAGGCATTTGATAAGGTTCCCTATGGTAGGCTTGTGCAGAAAGTAAAGAGGCATGGGATAGTGGGAAATTTGGCCAGTTGGTTAACGAACTGGCGAACCGATAGAAGTCAGAGAGTGGTGGTGCATGGCAAATATTCAGCCTGGAGCCCAGTTAGCAGTGGCGTACCGCAGGGATCAGTTCTGGGCCCTCTGCTGTTTGTGATCTTCATTAATGACTTGGATAAGGGAGTTGAAGGGTGGGTCAGTAAATTTGGAGATTATACGAAGATTGGTGGAGTTGTGGATAGTGAGGAGGGCTATTGTCGGCTGCAAAGAGACATAGATAGGATGCAGAGCTGGGCTGAGAAGTGGCAGATGGAGTTTAACCCTAAAAAGTGTGAGGTTGTCCATTTTGGAAGGACAAATATGAATGCGGAATACAGGGTTAACGGTAGGGTTCTTGGCAATGTGGAGGAGCAGAGAGATCTTGGGGTCTATGTTCATAGATCTTTGAAAGTTGCCACTCAAGTAGATAGAGCTGTGAAAAAGGCCTATGGTGTGCCAGCGTTCATTAGCAGAGGGATTGAATTTAAGAGCCATGAGGTGATGATGCAGCTGTACAAAAGCTGTACGGCCACATGTGGAGTACTGTGTGCAGTTCTGGTCGCCTCATTTTAGGAAGGATGTGGAAGCTTTGGAAAAGGTGCAAAGGAGATTTACCAGGATGTTGCCTGGAATGGAGAGTAGGTCTTACGAGCAAAGGTTGAGGGTGCTCGGCCTTTTCTCATTAGAACAGAGAAGGATGATGGGCGACTTGATAGAGGTTTATAAGATGATCAAGGGAATAGATAGAGTCGACAGTGAGAGACTTTTTCCTCGGGTGGAACAAACCGTTACAAGGGGACATAAATTTAAGGTGAATGGTGGAAGATACAGGGGGGATGTCAAAAGTAGTTGGCTACTGTCCGACCCAGCAGCCAACAGTTGTGCCTCTCCGTGTCCTACCTCCTCTCTCTCCCTCATCAGACACGACGCTGGTTTCATGATTTTTAAAAGCACAAGTGAACCTCACCGTCGTAAATTCAACCCCTTGGATCGTAGAATCGCGGAGGCTCCGGAGAACACAGGTCAGGCCTGCAAATGAAATGCCAATGATATTTACAGTACGTGCATTCCGGGACGCATTGACGCCGCTGTCGAGGTGATGGAGATTAGCGATTTGACATGAAATAGGCACCCTCCATAATGTCAGCTTCGGAACCGATTCTCTGCCCAATCACGTTTCCCTATTCTGGTGTTAGCCGACGGAGAATCCAGCCTATTGTCTTTATGATGTTATAGTAAGTAATACTGTGTTCATAATAAAGTTTGCTTCAATATACCATATCCCTATTTCTTTGTGCAATTATTCCTGGAGCAAAGTATCCTTGACTCACAGTCTGACAAATTAAATAAAATATTGAGGTTTCCATCCGGAATCCGAGCAACTGTTGCATCTGGTCCGTGATCGTAATAAGGAAGCCAGTTGCCTGATCAACCCCCTCACCCTTCCTTGACTCGTCAATTGTGCCAACTAAATCAGGAGAATTAAACACAAATGCCACAGATAAGACCCAAGATCATAATCCTTTGGAAGTGTGGCCCCAAGCATTGAACTCCAAAGCTCATAAGCTTATACAATCGTTGACATTACGCAGAAAACAGTGATGTGTGCCCGATGCAAGGCGGGTGATGGTGATGGCTATCATCACTCACCCTGCTCAAGGTAATGATGGGGGGGCATCTTTGAAGGTCCCCACTGAGGACTCAATTTACTCAATTTACCTTTCATCTAACACCAATTTTTTTTTTTGCGGGGGGTTGGGAGGGGGGGGGGAATGGTCAGGGGTTAGGTGGCACTTGTTATATTACGTGATAGTAATATCTTGTTACTCTTTTGCTAACTTCCAGAATGGTCTGATGGTTGTATTCAGTAAAACTATCAGTCTTCAAATTAAGCAAAAAAAAATTTTGAACAACGAATATAAATATTTATGAGTTTGTTTACTCTTACATGACTGTAAATGAGAATAAGAAGACTGTAAATAAGATGTAAAAATAATGTCTAACTACACAAAGCTATATCTGTAACACTCTGTTCACTAGGCACTCCTGATATGAAGAGGCAGGAATCTCCTCTGAGTGCAGTTTATATATATGGATGTGGTGCTGCCATCTAGTGGCTGTCTAGCATTATTATACAGATGTTAACTCCTTACATACCAGCACATATACAGATCACTACAGCACTGAGACTCTCGAGGGTCCATGTGCTTCATCCAGGTGGAGTTGACAGGGATAACTGTGGGGAAGTGTCTGTAGTGTGAGAGGCGAGGGTGTGAGGCTTACTGGATAGGCACTCACTCAGGAGAAACACATGGCTGGATGTCCCAGAGGCATGAAAACCTGAAGGTCAGGCTCTGTCATAGAATAATAAAATTTACAGTGCAGAAGGATGCCATTCGGCCCATTGAGTCTGCACCGGCCTTGGAAAGAGCACCCGACCCCAGCCCACACCTCCACCCCATCCCTGTAACCCAGCAACCCCACCCAAACATTTTGGACACGAAAGGTAATTTAGCATGGCCAATCTGCCTACCCATCTTTGGACTGTGGGAGGAAACCGAAGCACACGAAAGAAACCCATGCAAACACGGGGAGAAAGTGCAAACTCCGCACAGATAGTGACCCAAGCCAAGAATAGAACCTGGAACCCTGGAGCTGTGAAGCAACTGTGCTAACCACTGTGCTGCCGTGCCCCTCTGTCAGGAATCCTTGCCACTCATTTTGGTATTCTCTTATTTTCGGTGCTTGATTCTGGAGAATAATGGAGACAGGTGAGTTGGCTTTTCTACCTACACTGATTGAGCAGCACTTGGCCAGGAACAGTGGCCTGCAGAGGAAGGGGGCTTGACCCATAGCTGTTCTGCGATCAGCAGGACAGATGGTGGAGCCCCGTAGGAGACACCACCATCATAGGGTCTTCAGACGTCGCTCATCCCACCTGCAGATGTTGGAGCTTCAGTGTCGGAGAAGACAGCGTTTGTCTCGGAAACGGTGGACTACCTTGCCATGTTCTGCAAGAGCTGGCACCACATGGAATAGGAGAACACTCATTGCCCTTGATCCACTTGTTTCAGGGCAGCATGGGTGACCTGTGATGCGCAGAATTCAGGTGTAGGCCTGTTTCTTGGGAGCCGTCCATGACAGTTACATCTTGAGTTGCTCAAAGATCCCTGATATTTTTGAGGGAAAGCAACGGCTGGAGGGATGGCTCCTCAAGGACAGGGCGTACCCACTCAGGAGCTAATTGATGATCTAGTATAGACACCACAAGCACCTGTGGAGACCTGCTGCACAAGACTCATGCATCAACCTGAACGCTGATCGAGCAGGCAATAGAACTGCTGAAGATGTGATTTTGGTGCCTGGACCGGATGGGGGGTGCCTTCCAGTACATCCCTCACATGGTATTGTGCATTATTGTGGTCTGCTGCACTTTCAGCAACTTGGCCCTGCAGAGGGGACACCTATTGGGCCAGGAGGAAATGGGGATCGACACATCTCTTTGGATGAGGATGAGACTGAGGAAGGCGGTGAGAGTCAACCAGCGGAGGAGGAAGAAGAAGGACTTTGGGTGTTGGCCAGGGCCCGCATGGGGTGCAGGGTTAGGGATGTCTCATAGCCTCTCAGTTTGGGCTGGTCAGGACGAGGGAGTGAAGAGCCTCCCACCATGGAGTATGACATCTGATCGTTGCCAGTGGTAAGTTCTCGTGATGGTGCCCAGGTTCATGGGGCAGGGCGCTGAAGCCATTGGTCGGTCTCTGTGGGAGAATGATGAGTGCATTGAGGATGAGTGGTGGACATCCCTGCCTCCACCTCTTGTGGATCACCAGCTGTGACAAGCACACCAGTGAGTGATCCAGAAGCCTGCCTATTACTTGTTCTCACCGAAATGTGATTATCTGCACTCAAGGAGGGGACAGGTTATATATGTCACATCTCTTCTACCCTTCTCTACCTCGGATTTGCTCATGTCTGTGGTGTCCAAAGGGCACGAGGATGGTCCAGCTTGGTCAACTGATAACCCTGCAAGGGAAGGGAGATAGCATTAATGCATCATGGGGGATGACTGATGGGAGAAAGTTTACTCATCTGAGGCTTGCACCATGACTGCATGGCTTAAGGGTTATCACTTTTGTCTCATGCTTCCACTTCTCCCACTGTGCAAATGTGGCCTTGTTCCTCTCCAGCGTGCTCAAGGACTCTTTCTTCAAAGGGCATGAGGCATCGGAGCTCGGGCATTATTCCGGCTGTCTGTTCCCTCTCACGTCTGTTAAGCTCGATTTTACTCTGTGCAGAGATAGATTGGGAGAGTGCAGGCGGGACTCTTGTCAGTTCAGATGGTTGATGAGGTGCAGCATGTATGGGGCGAGGGTGGGAGCGGGATTGCAGGGAACAAAGTAGCTATTGGGAGAGACCATGAAAATTGGGGCTGCGGGAATGGGGGGGACACAGGTGCTGTTGGTATTGGCAAACCATGAGGTGGCTGGGTGAGAAGTCACCTTGGAGGTTTGAGGGGTGTGTGAGGTGGTGCAGTGAGAGGCTGGAAGAGGCAGACCTGGCTGTGCGGAAAATTTGATTAGTCTTTTTGTGGCTGCCATAACCTGCCCAGATCCTATTGGCTGGGGACTATCGGTTACCCCTGGTGTTTCAGGAATAGGAGCGCCCCCAATGAGGGGGGGGGTAGGCAATCATTAGCAGCACAGCTGTATAAATAGAGCTGGCCAGTATGGTACCAGCTAGATGGGGAATATGTGGTAAACTCTTGGCCCTGTGCACATATTCTTGTAAATAACTTTACTTTCTGTTTGACTCTGTAAACTCGTGGCCCTCACAAAAGTGTCACTGCTGCCCTGTCCCCTTCTGCAGTGAGTTGGCACTGACAAAGGTTGCCACAGCCTCCCAGGTGGGGGTGGTGACCTTGCTGGAAGGACATCTGCAAGAACTCGGGTAGAGGAAGTCACGCCTCTGCTGCCCTTCATCAAATAATTTTGTGAGGGCTCCCTCACAGAATTTTGGTGTCAGCTTCCTGGCAGCCAATTTCCCCGACTGAATTAGGAACAAGTGCTGGGGATTGCTGAGGAAGATTTTAAATGCAGCTCCCCACCGATTGCAGAGATTCAGCTGCCTGGGGCGAGCAGATTAGAAGGAGGCCTCTAAGACCACGGCGCGATCCACGCGGAAAACAATTGTTCGAGTCTCAATTCCTTGAGATTTCCCACCATTGGGGGCATTCACATTTGTTTTTCTCACCAGAGCGGGCTCTTTACAAAATTTAGGTAAGGTTCCGCCCATAATATCAGACATCAGAAGGCCCATCCCTACTGCAGGCAGCCTCTGTTGTAAACAACATTGAGATTGCAGTTAAGATCTGTAATTATGAAAGGCCTGTTGATTTCTCGAGATAAATAAAACCTTACGTTTCTGGAGGTGAAAGTGTTAAGCTTATCTGGTATCCATCTTGATACATGTGTGAATCACAGACTAATGTTGCTGACCATCCCCGTGACTGTATGAGATAAGCTAATCTCACAGAGGTTTACTACAGATTCCTTGATGGTTATTGGCAGTGCCCTCTTGACTGTGCCAGGTGATTGGGGTGACAATATTTGAGGAGAGATGGGGGGTGGTTGGCGGAAAGACAAGTGTGCGTACAGTTTGGGAAACATTTTGGCAGTTGGCAAAATTGAGATACAGTTGGAGAGGGTTGAGCCATTGGGTGAGGGGGTCAGAACACAATGGAGAAAAGGAAGACAGGTAGATCACAAGAGGGGAAGATCTTCGGAACAGAGAGAATGCACGAGGAAGAGATTGTGGGAAGGGGAAGATCATGGCAGAAGATTTAATTGAGGGGTTGCGCAAAAGCAGACTGTGCTACAAAAACACATAGCTGCTGAGTCGACAAGCACATACTATCCTTCAGCTCCATTGGATTCCAGAACTCTGGGAAACCTAACCTGCAACTCAGATACCTTCCAAAACCTGAGTACCATGGCCTCATTTAAATGTAATGATTGTGGATCTGCCTCTTCAAGAAGAGTTGCTGAAATCCCCAAATCTGCTGTGTTGAAACAAGAGGAGCATTCACAGTGGCTTGGGATTGGGTCACATATTCTTCTCCATTGTCTACCCCACCGTGACCCTCTCCTACCCATCATTGTGTTTTAGGACGAGGGAACCAGGGCTTAAATATTTTCTGATTCATTCTTGTTATTGAAGTGAGACCACTTTAAGGGGTAAGCTGTGGTTGGGTCATGTGACCTATTGTTCCAATAAGAGGACTATGCGTGCAGCCTAAAGGAGAGAGCAGGCTTTTGGCCTCAGTTTTTGGCTTCCTGGGGCAGATTGGTCTAGGGCCCATGGTCTGTTCCCTCCCTGGGCGCTCCTGGGTTGGATCTTGAAGTCGGCACGGTGGTGCCTCCATGTGGATTTTTCTTTCTTCCATCACCAGGTAGGTCGGGTTCCTGGGCGGGCCTCTCCGGGTCGGGTCGCTGGGCGGGTCTCTCGGGGTCATGTTGGGCCGGGTCTTGCCATCGGGTCGGGAGCTCTGGGGACTATGCCGGGCGATCCGGGGGCTTGCATCGGTTGTTAGGCCGGGTTTGGAGCTCCGAGGCCCGGGTCGGCTCCAAATCGAGGTCGGGGCTTCACTTCCAGTTTGGGCCCGATCTTCTTCCAGATCACGGAGGTCAGGTCGGGTCGGGTCAAAAGGTCTCCAAGGGCCTCGGAGGATCTTCAAGCCTGCAAGAGAAGATAAAAGAGAGAGGTTAGTAAGAATATTAGCTTTAGAATTAATTTTTAAAAGGTTAGAACGAGTATAAGTTAAGTTAAAAGTGGATCTGTTGGGGAGAGCTTGCAGAGAGTCACCTCGCTCCGGCGCCATCTTGAGAGGGAGGCCATCTTAATTAACTTTCAACCTGATAAGGTCCACAAAACCTAGCTTTTAAAGGCTCACCTACCACTGGTAACAGCACTAAAACTTTATCTCCAATGGCAAAATTACAAACTTTGGATTTCTAGTCCACTACCCATTTCATCACATTTTGTGCAACTTTCAAGTGTTGTCCAGCCAATTCACCTGCTCTATTTTATCGTTCCCTAAAATTTGACATGTAATCCAATAATGTAATTTCTGACTGCTCACTCACCAATTTTTCCTTAATCAATTTAATTGGTCCTCTTACCTCATGACCAAAAATTTGTTCAAAAGGACTAAATTTGGTTGACTCATTCGGTGCATCCCTAATTGCAAACAGTACGAATGGAATTCCTTTATCCCAATCCTCTGGATATTCTTGACAATAAGCCCTCAACATTGTCTTTAATGTCTGATGCCACCTTTCTAACGCTCCCTGCAATTCTGTGTGGTACGCAGTTCATTGAAATTGTTTCATTCCTCAGCTATCCATAACTTCTTTGAATAACCTTGAGGTAAAATTTGATCCTTGATCCGATTTGATTTCTGTGGGTAGTCCATATCTAGCAAAGAATTTTAGTAACTCCTCCATAATCTTTTTAGCTGTAATAGTACGTACTGGAATGGCCTCTAGAAAGCTAGTAGACACATCCATTATAGTCAAAAGCTATTGATTCCGACTTTTCGTTTCAGGAAGCGGTCCTACGCAATCAATTAAGACCCGTGTAAAAGATTCCTCAAATGCTGGAATGAGTATTAAGGGCGCTGGTTTTATCACTGCTTGAGGTTTCCCTATCACTTGATATGTGTGACATGATTGACAAAATTTGACTACATCCTTATGTCGTCCAGGTCAATAAAAATGTTCTTGTATTTTAACTTGAGTTTTCTTTACTCCCAAATGACCTCCCACTGGTACATCATGTGCAACTCGCAACACCTCCTTTCTACACCCTACCAGCATAGTATTTGATAAACCTCTGCCCACTTTCATCCGCCTGGATTTGTAAAGGTCTCCATTTTCTCATCAAGACATCTCTTTTACGGTAAAAAATTTCTGGTACACACTCAGATTCCTCTTCTGCATATGCTGTTGATACATCCGTTTTAATTCTATATCTTTTTGTTGTAACTCCGCCAATTTTCCTGAACTAAAAATATCCGCCTCGTCCTCCACCTGTTCTTGTTCTTTTTCAACCATCTGATCAAAAATCGTTTCTGATAATTGCACTTCAACTTCATCTTCACTCTTTGATTTCTCTTCTTGTCTTAACCTATGACTTTGCGACCATGTTACTACACAATCCAGAATAATCCCAGGTTATTCATCCTTCAACACTTCAGTTGTCTGATTTTTGCACTGGCTTATCAAATACAGTAGGCATCACTCCCTCCTGCGATCCAGCTATATCATTACCCAAGATAAACTGTATTCCTGGACAAGATTGTTTCTCTATTACTCCTACTACCAATCTTCACTGGGCGTTCCACCCTTATATAATTGAACACTACTCCTCTCACCCTGAGTTCCACATATTCCCACCTTGTCTGGCAACATTCTTCCTAAACTACATAACTCCTCATCACTTACCATTAAAGATTGACTAGCTCCTGTATCTCTGAAAATTGTGACTTCTTTACCTGTTACGCCTGATACACATGAGTAAACTTTGCCCACACAAGTAAATTCTTTAAAGAGATCTGGCACCTTCTCATCAATCACTTCTCGGTCAGGCTGTACACTGTTTTGCACCTCCTTCACTTCACTTGGGTTTTCCTTTACCACTTTAACAAACCCAACTGTCTTATCCTGTTTTACCACATCAGTCTTCCCAGTGTTTTTATTCAACCACCAAAACTGTGACTTTACATGGCCTAGTTAATTACAGTGAAACTATTTGAAACTTTTCTTTTCTTTTCCACCCTCCTGGATTTCTTTTTTAATCTGAGGTACACTCTCCTTATTATCTCCCATCAAATCACCTTTACCTTTACCACTTGAGTATTTCTCATGTCCCCAGTTTCTATCCCTCACAGGCTGAAACTGATGTCGGAAACCAAGCTTTGATTTATTAACTAATTCATAATCATCTGCCATTTCGGCTGATAACCTTGCACTTTTAACCCGCTGTTCTTCCACTTGAGTTTTCACTACATCAGGAATTGAATTTTAAAACTCCTCCAAAATTATAATTTCTCTGAGAGCTTCATACGTTTGGTCTATTTTCAAAGCCCTTATCCACCTATCAAAATTACTCTGTTTGAGCCTTTCAAACTCCATGTATGCTTGACCAAAATCTTTCCTTAAATTTCTAAACCTTTGTCTGTAGGCTTCAGGCACTAGTTCATATGCACCTAAGATGGATTTTTTCACCTCCTCAGACGTCCCAGATACCTCCTCCGGTAGTGATGCAAACACGTCATTAGCCCTACCTACCAGCTTTGTTTGAATCAGCAATAACCACATGTCCTGTGGCCATTTCATTTGTTTAGCTACCTTCTCAAATGAAATGAAAAAGGCTTCTACCTCCTTCTGGTCAAACCTTGGCAATGCTTGGACATATTTAAATAGATCCCCACAAAGGCTTCGACTATGACGCTCTTTCTCACGATCCTCATCACTATCATCCAACTGTATGTTTCCCTTTCCATCTGCCAATTTTAACTGATTGTCCTGTTTCATGGCCATTTTCTGAAGTTCAAACTCTCTCTCTTTATCCTTTTCCCTGATCTATACCTCCCTTTCTCTTTCTTTATGTCCTGCCAGGGCTATTCTTTCTGTTTTCCTTTCTTCCTCTCTTTTTCCTCTCTCTCTCTCTTTCTCTTTCATATTCAAGCTGCATTAATTCTTTCTCATGTTCCATTTGTTTAATTTGCAACTGAATTGTTGCTATTTCCAATGAGTCAAACTGTATCTTAGGCAACTTTAAATGCTTAGCCACTGCCATGCTTTATCTTTTCGCATTTTGTCCAGATAATGTTAACCCCAATGTTTTTGCCAAATCCAACAGTCTGCTTTTAGTCTCTGTCCGTAAGGTACTGCGTGTGACCAACTCCACCCCCAAAAACCTCTGAGCCTCTGAAAGAGCCATTGTCCACAACACACTCCCCACTTAAACTAGAATACCACATCTGAAAAGCACCCACAATATGCCCACCCCTCACTGTCTTTAAGTTCACTAAGCCAATCCAATAGATAGACTTTTATCCCAGACAAGCTCCCAATTTGTGAGGGGCCAAGGTTTAGGGAACCCCAAAGTATATCATGGATTTCACCTAACCCACAACGTTTAATAGATTGTGGTATGGGGAGCACACGGCCCACTCTTCAGGTGTGGTACAGCAGAAATGGAAAAGTATTCTTCAAGCAAAACAATGTTTATTCTATGAACTCAAGTTAACCTTTTTAAAACATACAGTGAACATATTAGCAACCATTAATTCAAATACAAACACCAAAGAATATAACACTACGTAATGCTTAATAACTTCCCGAACAACACCCAGAAGACTTAAGAAACCCCCTATCACAGAAGCACATTAGGTTAACTTCACGACTCAGAACATTTATAGTTCTGAATTCACCAAATTATCAAGAGACAGTCTTTAGATTACAGAGAGAAACTCATATACCTTCTGGATGTGACTGCAGCTATCCAGCTCTGAAAACAAAACTAAAACACACCCTGCAGCCTGATCAAAAAGAAAAGTAAAAAGCTGACAGACAGCCCAGCTCCACCCACTCTCTGACATCACTGCAGTATTAAACACCCATTTCTTAAAGATACATTTCTTAAACACCTATTTCTTAAAGATACTCTCACATTACACTATGAAGCCAGACCGCTGTGGTTCAAGTGGGCAACTCACCATTACCTTTTCAAGGGCAATTAGGGATGGGCAATAAATGCTGGCCAAGCTAGAAATGCCCATGTCCTACGAACGAATAAATAAGCATCCACAAATACCTGGAGAAACAGGGTAATTAGCAATGCACAACATTCCTCCAGCCTTTCGCCTAATTTCTTACCAAAGTCATGACAGATATTTGGAAGAGCTGACAAGGAAATGCTCAGCCAGAATATTCATTCTTCAGACTTTAGGATGCATCAAGTTACTTGTGGATCAGAAGTCTCAGTTACCTGAGAAGCACAGAGTATCATTAACATCTGATTACAACAGTGATTGTATCTTCACAATGCAGCTCTGGCGTGCCCCACTGTGGCCACCCCCACGCCATTGGGAATTCCACGGGCGTGAGTGAACTGCCGGTGAAGCAAAGGATCCCGCCGATGGAGAATCCCCAAGGTAGACCCCAACAAGCTTACAATTTTTTAAAAACATATTATGTACTTCTTACTACTCAGTTAATAACCTAAATTCATGTTTTGTCTCTAGAATTCATCACTGCCTGCGTGTGTGGGTATGTGTCTCCTTTCTGGGTCTACCTCCATGGTCCGGGTCTGCCATGGAGCATGACACGACCACTGGAGGCCGCCACCGTGCACATGACCCGGAAGTGCGGGGGCCCGTATCTGCAGCAAAAGCTGCAAGATTGACTTCAGTTCCCTGCTGGTCCCCTGCAGGGCTATGAATTTGTTTCACTTTTTTGCAGGAATTTCATGATTAAAACTCCACCATTTTGCCGCCAACATGGGGACATAGTCTCAATAATGGAGAATCCTAGGGCAGCACGGCGGCACAGTGGATTAGCCCTGCTGCCTCACGGCGCTGAGGTCCCAGGTTCGATCCTGGCTCTGGGTCACTGTCCGTGTGGAGTTTGCACATTCTCACCATGTTTGCGTGGGTTTCTCCCCCACAACCCAAAGATATGCAGAATAGGTGGATTGACCATGCTAAATTGCCCCTTAATTGGAAAAAATGAATTGGGTACTCTAAATTTATATATTAAAAAAAATAAAAAAAATAATGGAGAATCCAGCCCGTTATGTTTGTAACCGGTCGAACAGGTACTTCGGTGTTTACGGGTTTGCAAGCATTTAGATTGGATTTGTTTATTGTCGCATGTACCGAGATATAGTGAAAAGTATTTTTCGGCAAGCAGCTCAACAGATTATGAAGTACATGAAAAGAAAAGAAAATACATAATAGGGCAACACAAGGTGCACAATGTAAATATATAGACACCGGCATCGGGTGAAGCATTCCGGAGTGTAGTATTAATCAGGTAAATCCATAAGAGGGTCATTTAGGAGTCTGGTAACAGCGGGGAAGAAACTATTTTTGAGTTTGCTCGTGCGTGTTCTCAGACTTTTGTATCTTCTGCCTGATGGAAGAAGTTGGAAGAATGAGTATGCCGGGTGGGAGAGGTGCTGTCTGCTTTCTTGGTGGTAGCGTCGATGTAGTTGGACCAAGACAGATTTTTGAGATGTGCACCCCTAAGAATTTGAAGCTGTTAACCATCTCCACTTCGTCCCCGTTGATGCTGACAGGGGTGTGTACAATACTTTGCTTCCTGAAATCAATGACCAGCTCTTTAGTTTTGCTGGCATTGAGGGAGAGATTGTTGTCGTTGCACCACTCCACTAGGTTCTCTATCTGCCTCCTGTGTTCTGACTCGTCGTCATTCGTGATCCAGCCCACTATAGTCGTATCATCAGCAAACCTGTAATTGGAGTTGGAACCAAATTTTGCCACGCAGTCGAGTGTGTACAGGGAGTATAGTAGGGGGTGAAGTATGCAGCCTTGCGGGGCCCCGGTATTGAGGACTATTGTGGAGGAGGTCTTGCTGATTATTCTTACTAATTGTAGTCTGTGTGTCAGAAAGTCGAGGATCCAGTTGCAGAGTGAGGAGCCAAGTCCTAGGTTTTGGAGCTTTGATATGATTTCTTGATAATGACACTGAAACATCTTTCTTCACCTTGCATGGTCCTTATGTTTAAGAATGATCTGTCCCTCCATGTCTACTTGGTGTGACCAGAGTATTGAGATTTTATTTCAGGGATCCAACTCAATCTATTCCCAAAATTCTTTACATTTAGGTTTTATTCAAGGTGACCTTTGCCAGCTTTAGATACAGGTCTTCAATTCTCGGGATTGGATATTCATCCAAGTTGGCAGCTGGATTAACTGTTAACTTCTAATCGGCGCACAGGCGGATTGTCTGCCCATTCTGAGAACTGAACTGGCTTGATGGTGAATGGTGCTTCTAATCTGTTTAACTCAGTATTCATTTGACTCATAAGGCATATGGTGCAGGTGTCTCTCGAAAGAATTGGGGATTGCCTCTGGATCAACATACATCTTATCTTATAGCCCTTTGATTTTGTCTAATACATCACTGAAGATGCTTTTGTATTTTCTTATCAGTTCAGACAGTTACCCCTTCCCGTGCTTGAAAATAATCTCAGCTCAATTCAACATGATTTTGTTAAGCCAATCACAGCCACCATGGCTTGGTCCTTCACCTGTCATTATTATCGTAGAATCATAGAATGCCGACAGTGCAGAAGGAGACCACACGCCCATCGATTCTCCACCTCCGACAAAGCACCCCACCCAAACCACTCCCCGCCCTGTAATGATCTGCATACCTGTACCTACACTAGGGGTTAATGTGCAGACGTAACAGCTAAGTAATCACTAAAGGGCAGCACTAGAGATGGGTATAAAAAGACAGACTCGAGCCAAGATCCGCCTCTTCGTAAGTACAGTGACTAGTGACCAGAGGCAGAGAGAGACAGCTCAGTGCACGTGTAGCTAATCATAGTTACTTCTTATTCAATCTTGTTCATTTAACATCTAGTATACGTACTGGAGAAAGAATAAACTCACAGTTTACTTATTAACGTTACTCAATAAAGTATTTATTCTAATCGGAATCCTACGAGTATTAATCAACATCGAGTTGAAGAACATCCTGGCAATAAGCAAGTGAGTAACATATATTGCACAAAGCAATATAACATTACTACCAGGAGTAGTAATATAATATGCCCCATCCCCGTAACACTACATATTAATCATGGTCAATCCACCTAACCTGCACAACCTTGGATTTGTCACTGAGGGTTTGGTAGACTGTTATTTATAGTTTATAGGTGCCAATGTGGTGCATTAATTTGTATTGCTTCTTCTGTATATTTCTGAAACTTGGCAGAAATACTCTTCAAGTTCAATGGTTGGACTCCCTCTCTTCGGCACCGAAATGTATGCTTAAACATCACAGTGGCTGATGCCCCTGTATCCACGTCCATCTCAAGAGACTTCCTATTCATTCGGACTGTTACAGTAATAGGGTCTAACTCGCCTGTTTTTAAATTAAAGAGAATCATTGTGCTAATAACACCTCGGTTGATCGATTACTCAGCAATTTTAACTTAGCTCTGCACTGCTTTATCAAACTTCCTTTTTTGTGATGATAAAAACACTCAGCCTCCTTAAACCAACATGATTCAGGAGCGTAGTTCCCTCCACATTGATAACATTCAATTTCATGCATCATTGTCTGATTTCCTCCAATGTACCTTTTTGTTTTGTTGGTGGTTGAAATTGTTTCCTGCTTTACGGCTGCTTCGATAGTTTTGGTGCCACAGCTGGGTAAATATTCACACTCTCACGGATTAATGGTGCCATTTTGTGCTCCCTACAACTCTTGTGTACCTTTTGACACACTTCCATGGCCAGCGCTATCTGTATTGCTGATTTAATATTTATGTTGAACTCTGCAAGCAGTGTGCATTGAATAGCATAGTTGTTTACGCCACAGACTAATCTATCCCGCAATATGTCTCCAAAATGGCAGTACTCTGATAATTGCTCCAGTTTAGCAATGTAGGTCGCAATCAATTTCCAGGGGCTTTCGCCCTCAAATTAAATTAGAATCTCTGGAGGATGATTGATGGTTGAGGATACAATTGAGCCTTCATTAAATCCATGAACTTGCTCAATGTTTTGGAGTCAGGCGGGCTTGGAGTTGTCAGACTGTGAATAAGGCTACAGGTTTGAGTTCCACAAACACTTTAGACAATTGCTTTGTGTTTTGCTTCCTCCACTTTCTTGTTTGCTTGGAAATAATACCCTAGACTCTCGAGATATTTTGTCCAGTCCACCGTGCAGAAGACAAATGGGTCTCTCACCCAAAGAGAGTCATTCTGGTGCATATATATTTTTCCTTTTCTTAAACTTTGATTGAAATAGGATACTCATGGGTGCCGGGACAGAGGCAGTGTCAGGATAATTTATCCTTACTGCCAGATGTAATGATGCACTTTGAGAGACTTCATTAGTGAACAAAAAGACATTCATTTAGTGATCTCCAAGAGCATGTTTTCAGCTAAACTCTAAAATACCTCTGCCCAGGGGAACCCTTCTCCCTGGAGTGTTTTCCCCACTCTGAGTCCCATTTGGGCACATAGTCAGGTGACCCTTACTCTGCTGTGTTGTCCTTAAAGGGAAAATCCCCACTCATGTGATGAGGGGTGCTCCGGTTTCCTCCCACAATTCAAAGCAGTTTAGATGGATGGGCCATGCTAACTCGCATTTTAGTGTCCCTGGATGTGCAGCTTCGGTGAACAGAATGGTTGAATGGGTTAAGGTAGAGTGCCGAAGGGTCAGTGCAGGCTCGATGGACCAAATGGCCTCCTTCTGCACTGTAGGGATTCTATGTTTATTCTTTAAATATGAAATACTTAAAATGTTTAAAATCACCTCTCTAAAATGTATGTTTGAGGGGGAGCTGTGGTGTTTTGGTAATGTCACAGGATGAGCAATCCAGGGACCCAGAGAATTGCTCTGGGGTCAAGGGTTCACGTCCCACTATGGCAGTTGGTGAAATTTCAGTACAATTAATTATTCTGAACTTCAAAGTTAGTCGAATAGTCGTCATGAATCAATTGTCATAACAACCCATCTGGTTGATTTTTTTTTATGAATGTTTTTTATTGGGTTTTTGAACAAAGTATATTTACCGTTCTGTACACAGGATAAGAAACATATATATATATACATATAGAAGAGAAGGGCACACCCAAACATACCAAAGAAAAGAAAATAATAAATAATACAAAAAATACAATAACAAATAAAATAAAATAACTGGTAGGGTATTGTGCATCAGCTCAACAGCAGCAACTCTGTACATGTGGCAAAATTATTTACAGCACATAAGTAGGCGACTGTTTATGGGGGGGGAGGGAGGGTGGGGGTGGAGACTGGGGAGGTGTCCTTCAAGAAGGAAATCAGCTGTCTTCATCTGTGAAACAACATAGATGACTATGTGGGGGGTAGGATCAGTAAATTTGCAGATGACATTTGGAGGCCGGTTTGTGTCGAGTGTCTTGGGTCACAGGAAGATATAGACGGAATGTCAAACGGGCAATTAAGTGGCAGATGGAATTTAACCTTGAAAAGTGTGAGGGGGTCCACTTTGGAAGGAGACATTTGACAAGGAAATATTCAGTGAACGGCATGAAACTGGGAAGTTCATAATAATAATCTTTATTGTTACAAGTAGGCTTACATTAACACTGCAATGAAGTTGCTGTGAAAAGCCCCTCGTCGCCACATTCCGGTACCTGTTCGGGTACACAGAGGGAGAATTGGGTGGTGGTAAAGGCAGAATGGACACTTGCCTTTATCAATTGAAGCATAGTTTACAAAAGCAGGGAGCTCATGTTGGAGTTGTATAAAACTTTGGTGAGGCCACAGCTGGAGTGCTGTGAGCAATTCTGATCAGCACATTTTAGGAATGATGTGATTGTACTGGAGGGGGTGCAAAGGAAATTCACCAGGATGTTGCCTTGGATGGAACATTTTAAGTTGTGAAGAGAGCTTGGATAGGCTTGGGTTGTTTCGTAGGAGCAGAAAAGACTGAGGAGCGTTCTAATCGAGGTGCACAAAATTATGAGGGGTGTGGACTGTGTGGATAGAGAGCTGCTTTTCCCATTAGTTGAAGGGTTAGTCATGAGGGATACAAGTTCAAGGTAAGGGGCAGGAGGTTTAGGGGGGCTGTGAGGAAAAACCTTTGTACCCAGAGGATGGTGACAGTCTGGAATGCACTGCCTTGCAGGGTGGTAGAGGTGGGTTGCCTCACATCCTTTAAAAAGTACATGGATGAGGACTTGGCACATCATAACATTCAAGGCTATGGGCCAATTGCTGGCAAATGGGATTAGGTAGGTAGGTCAGGTGCTTTTCATGTGTTGGTGCAGACTCGATGGGCTGAAGGGCCTCTTCTGCACTGTACTTTCTGTGAGTCTGTGATTCTGATCTGGCCTACATGTGACCCCCAGACCCGCAGAAATGTGGTTGATTCCCAAACCATCTTTGGAATAGATTGACAAGCCATTCCAATCATCGAGAAGCCTAAAAAAGAGAATGACCCAGCATCAACGTAGACACCAGAAACAATGGCAAACCCAGCACTGTGGACCCTGCAAAGTTCTCCTTGCTAAAACCTTGGGACCAGTTCCAAAATTGGGAGAACTGTCCCTCGGATTAGTCAAACATCAGCCTGACATAGTCATACTCAATGAATCATACCTGACAGACAATGTCCCAGACACCACCATCACCATTCCCTGGTATGTTCAGTTCCACTGACAGAACAAACCCAGCAGAGTTAATGGCACTCATTTGGGATAGAGTTGCCCTGGGAGTCTTCAACATTGGTTCTGGACCCCATGAGGTATCATGGCATCAAGTCTAACATGACCAAGGAAAGAAGTGTCCTGCCTGATTGCTACCTCACCAAACCCCCCCACATTGCCACTGCCCCCCCCCCATCCCCGCCTCCCCCCAACCACCACCATTTAATTCCCCGAACCCTCAGCAGGCGAATCATTACTCGACCATGTCAAAACACAGAGTGTGGTAAGGGCACAGATTATCCTTTTCTGACTGAGCTGGTTGAGTTCCAAAGGACATAGCTGCTAGATTGAGACTATGACAGGCAATGAGGAAATCAATCAGAGGGACCTCATCCACAACAATCTACCTGTTGTGGATGCATCTTATTACAATCCTGGGCCAGACCCCAACAGCTGCTAAGATACCAGACAGAAACCCAACCCTAATATATTTTTTAATTTGTAAATGTTGCACGTTTTACTATGGGCGTAAAACGCGTTTATTGGAGTGTATTAACACGCCTCCGAGTTCGACGTGTGCTTAACACTACTAGGCTCTGTTCTATGTAATTATTTAGCTCTGGAGTCGCCAGTTGCCGTATAGGCAACGTCACAAGTATTCCAAGGTCAAGTTCAAAGTAATAAAGACGATACACCGATTAGTAAAGTTCAAACGATCAATATTTATTATACAGTTATAATAAATACTCATGCACACACTAAGAGACTAAGCTATAACTAAACTTAAGCAAACAGAATACTTATCTAACAGGAACAGGCAAGGTCAGAGAACGAGGCCTTCGTCCTGGTCTGGCACTGCAGCCTTCAGCAAGCGTTCTGGTACTTGGGAGTCTAGTGGGCTTGGATCGCGTAGCGAGCGTTGAACTTACGGTTTCGGCGGCTGGTGCTCAACGGCTGGAGTCAGGATGCAAGATGTCAGTCAGAGCCGGAGCACGGGTTTAACAGACCGGGGCTCTGTGGGGGATTTGCTTTTATACCCCTCTCTAATGTCCTTGCCCCCTTCTAGGCGGGCTCTACCTTTCGGTACCGATTGGAACGTTTCCAAACGGCTACCTTCGAAATCCTCCAATGCGGGGCTTTCCTCGATGTTGGGGGCTGGTTTCGATATTTGTTACTCTGGTGCCATTCTGTCTACTCCACCAATTAACTGCTACATTGAGATGGAAATGTTGCCATTGTTTGTGTCTGGATCTGGGCTGCCTCATCAGGATGTTAAGCGTTTTGCCATTAACACCTTTGCTTGGAGATCTGCACCTGGCCAGAAACTGGTTTGCTGTTTGCAAAATGCTAATTAGTTGAGAGCAGGCTGTCTGTTCTTACTCAACAGGCTTTCCCTGCTGCCTTCCATTTTAGTTTGGCTCAGTGTCCATTTTGCGTGGCCAGCATGGCTACATTCCCTCCTTGTGATCCTCACAATCATACTATTGTGAAGGATCACCTATGTACTTTGCCTCCTTGTGTTCTGACCTCTTGCCAGTTCCTGTTCTACTCTGTTCTAAACTATGGGAAGAAGAGAAAAAAAATTTTAACTAACATTTCTACTTGGCCCTATGTCAAAGGGACATGCATTACTACAACTGGGAACCTCTACCTATCACTATTAACCTTAACCTTAACTTAAACATTTAATCACTCTAAAACCTTAACCATTCACACCACAACATCACACTTCCCAACTCGGCAGTCGAGTATGGAACAATATAATACATGGCTGAATTTTTATTTACAGAGTGTTGTAATCAGTGAGGGGTTGAGGGGTTTGGTGGAATCCGAAGATGGGGGATTGCACTCTATAGATGGGTGAGGTGCTGGAACGAGAGGCTCTCCTCTTCCATTTCCTCAACCTGAGGGTCTGCACTAGGATGATGAGGATCGCGATCACCAACAGTGATTCGATTATGTAGGACATGGAGTACCACGTCATGAATTTAGTACACCAGGTCTGAACCTCGCTGATCAGAGCTGAGCACTGGGGGTTTGCTGTAATGGAAACATTTACGGTGGGGGTTGTGGGGGAAACGTGTCTTGTTTCCACACATATACATATGACATTAAACAGTAATAAGTGGGCTTCCATCATTTTGCTGTTCTTCTTCTTTCTCTTCCTTCTTCCTCCGGTATTGACAATCCTGGCTTCGACCCCTGTCTCGTCCTTTGAAACCTTTGGGATCAAGCACGGTATCTGTCAATACACAGTCTAAGACCTTTACTTGTTAGTGCATCTGTCTTTCAAAACCCAATTGACCCTTTAAAATGACTGGCTAAGTCACACCCTGTGACTCCCCTCATTTTTTTTTTCAAAAAGCGAATTTAAAGACCAGCATACACCTAACAATCCTTCCTTCTGCGAGCCGTCTCGCAGGCTTTGCTGATTTACCATCCGAATGTTCCCGGATGTAAATAGCATGTGGGATGGTGGCCGAAGGGCTACCTAACGTAAAATGAAAACAAACTTTGAAATAAACATCCGAATGAGTTGCGTATGGGCCGCGACGGGTATGAGTTGGATGGGATCCCCGGGTAGGGCGTGCTGTGCCATACCCGAGCTTGGCTGACCAAGGGTTGGTTCTCAGACAGGGCGGGTCCTCAGTGCCGTTTGTCCACTGCCTGAGTAACCTGGAAAGAAACGGGTACGAATGTGTTGACCATGACTTGCAGCCTCTATTTCGCCGAATAGAGGGGCACCTAAAAAACCAAGGGAGCCAAGATGCTCCGTTCTGAAAACAGGGAACAAGTCGTGAACCGTGTCGGTTCACCAGAGGATACAACTGAAGTTCTCAGAAATATCTGCAGATAAACTATTTGGCGTGTGGCCTTACAACTTTGGAAAAGATCTCCAATCAAACCGAAGTTCTCAAAGGTATCTGCGGACAAGCTAACGTGTATGTGAGGTGGTCACAATCTTTTCAGCTGAAAAGAAGATGTCCATCCTCCAGCTGAAACATTTACATTCCTGAAAACAAACAAACATAAAACGAAGACAAACATACGTGCAGGTTCCATCAGAAAGGACATCGTTTCCCTCAAACGATTCCTATCTTACATCATCTGGACACCTCACTTTGAATCTGCCTCTGTGAACAGGGTCACAAAGGGGTTGCCGTGTCGGGAGTCAGACACCGTGTCGTCCTGCTCTCCCGGATCCCACACCCTTGTGTGGATCAGGCATGCTATTTTGGAGTTGTGTGACCGGGGGTCACTCTCGTCATTGCGGACAAGTCTGTAGGAATTGTCCCTGTGCCATTGTGTAGTGTCGAGTGTGTTGTCGGGGTAGTCGGGGTCGGGTGGTGGTTCTGGATGTTTGAGGTAGGTGACTTCCATGGGGTCACTGGAGTCGGGGTCGTAGTTGGTGCAGTGTGGGCTGTATGGCTGTGTGCTGTCGCTGTCTTCAGAGTCAGTGTCTGTCCTGCTGTCTCTGCTGTGGCAGCTTGTGGGCGTGTCGGGGCGTGGTCTGTAGTGGTCTGTGGGCGGAGTCGTGGGCGAGTCCGTGGATGAACTGGTCTGTGAGGGGGATGGTGGAAAAGTGTCTCTGGTGGGCGGGGTGAAGTGTTCTGCTGCATCCAGCAGGACATGGTGAGCATGGTTGGCCTGTGTTCCATATGCCTTTAACTGGTTTATATGGAACCACGCGGTCTTCCCATTAGGATATTTGATCCTGTAAACGGAGGGGCTAATTTTGTCCGAAATTGAGTAGGGACCGGAATAATTTGGAGCCAAAAAACTGCTGGGGTTATAAACAGATAACATTACCTGTTGCCCAACCTGGAATTCTGTGGTGTGTACGGTCTTATTGAAACAGGCAGTACGTTGCTGTCGGCGTTTCCCTAGCTGGACTGCGGCTGCGAGCTGTGCAGACCTCACAGTCTCAACTAGATCTTTAACTGCCTTTTCATGTGTGAGGGCCGTCACTTCGGGGCTTGTCATGTCCAGTCCTAAAAGGAATTCTGTACCTTTCATAGGGCGTCCGGTCATGAGTGTATGTGGTGTGTATCCTGTAGATGTGGAGACAGTGTTCCTTATGAACATAAGTGCAAATGGGAGCACTGAATCCCATGTGGAATTATTCTCTTGAACCATTTTCCTAAGGGTAGTTTTTAGGGTCCGATTCATGCGCTCCACAATCCCGCTGGACTGTGGATGATACGCAATATGGAAGTTCTGTTTGATTCCGAATATTGTCAGGACGTTCCTCATGACCCGTCCTGTAAAGTGAGATCCCTGGTCCGAATCGATACTTCGGGGTAAACCCCATCTCGTGAAGATGTGGTGGGTCAGGATCTTTGCAGCTGTCTTTGCTGTATTTGTTCGTGAGGGAAATGCCTCTACCCACTTGGTAAAGGTATCTATCACCACCAGAACGTATTTATAGCCATTCCGACAAGGGGGCAATGGACCTATAAAATCGATCTGCAGGTTTGTCCAAGGGCCGTTAACTGGGCGAGTATGCCGAAGTTGTGCTTTCTTAGAATACCGCTCCGGGTTATTCTGAGCACAAATCAGGCAATTCTCTATGTAATGTGTGACATCAGTCCTGAGATTAGGCCACCAACAGAGTTGCCTGAGGTGCCTCGTTGTTGCATCAATTCCCTGATGCCCGTGTCCGTCATGGAACAAGGCAATCATCTGATTCCTGTCCTGCTTCGGGACCACATAAAGTTGGTCCTTAATGATCACACCCTCATGTGTGGTCAGTGTGTGTTTAAAGTGCTCGTAAGCAGGCACAAAGTTTCCCTTGAAAACCTCCCTGAGGTCTCCGTCCTGTTTCTGTGCTGCCACGAGATCTTTAACCTCTGTTTGTGAGACTTGTACTGCGCTCACAGGGGCGCTAGCTGGTGCGCTAGCTGGGGGGGTCCATAAGTGTCCTCTCCTGGAACCTGCTTTAGCCAATGCGTCGGCTTTTACATTCCCAGGGGGTGATGACCTATGGTGGCTTCTTACTTTTATTATGCCGAAGGTCCTGTCCTTCGCTTTCTCTAGGATATGCTGGAGTAAGGGGGCTGATGGAAGGGGTTTTCCGTCTGCGGAGACAAAACCTCGTGTCCTCCACAGGGGCAGAAAATCTGTTAGGCTATTGCATACATATAAGCTGTCTGAATATATGTCTGCTGGGCTGGGGAAAGAATCGGGGTGGTCCACTATGTACGCTATGGCTGCTAGCTCTGCTGCCTGCGCGCCTAAGTGACCTGGTAACTTAAGAGCTATCTCTTCGAGAGCGCGTCCCTGCGCGTCCTCGACATAGATGCCGCATCCTGTGATACGCTCACCATTTAAAACTGTGGAGGAACCGTCTACATAAATCCTCAAGGGTCCACACGTGTCTGTGGGCTGGGGGCTTTGTTTCGGGTTCCCTATCTTCCTGGGGGGTGTTTTTGCTAAAAAGGGTCCTGTGTTATGCAGGGGAGCTACAATTTCACAGTCATGGGGCTGTCCGGGGTATTGGAGGTTGTCTGCTAAGTATGTGTGTGTGCGTGTCCGTTTCACTGTAATGTCCCGTCCTTGTAAAAGTAGGGTCCACCTAGCTGCCCTAATCTGGCTAACTGAACCGTCCTTCAGTCGACCGTCTAGTAGTAGCTGTGTGGGTGTGTGTTCGGTTAGAATGGTGATGGGGTTTAGTCCGGTGATGTATGAGAAATACTGTACTGCCCAGAAGACAGCAAGGAGGTGCCTCTCACAGGCTGAAAATCCTTGTTCTACCGGGTCTAACAGTCGGGAGGCATAAGCCACTGGTCTTAGCTGCTCGTGCCGTTCCTGAAGCAACACGGCCGAGAGGGTCAGATCTGTGCTAGCTACCTCGATTGCGTACGGTGAAAGTTGGTCGGGGACTAGCAGCGCGGGTGCTGCACTAAGGGCTCGTTTCAACTCTTCCACAGCGCCTGTATGCTGCGGAAGCCATTCCCAGGGGGCTCCTTTCTTAAGGAGGTCTGAAAGTGGGGCGGCTTTTGTCGCGAATCCGTCGATGTGGTTCCGACAATAGCCAACCAGTCCTAAAAACGACCGGAGGGCTGAAACATTCTGGGGAAGGGGCAATTTGACAATCGAATCAATTCTTTTGAATTCGATCTCGCGTTTGCCGTGCGTGATGACTGATCCCAAATACATCACTTTACTTTCCAATATTTGGGCCTTTTTCGGGTTAACTTTACAGCCAATTTCAGTTAAGAGTTCCAGGAGTTCGGCCAGAAGCGAAATGTGCTCTGCCTTTGTGTCTGTCTGCAGTAGTAGGTCGTCTACATACTGTACCAGACATTCGGGTCGGGAAAATTTTTCTAATCCACTTGCCAGCTGTCGGTGGAAAATGGAGGGGGAATTGTGGAATCCTTGTGGGAGGCATGTCCACGTGTACTGCTGAGTTTTGAAAGTGAATGCGAATTTGTATTGGCACGCTTTTGCCAATGGTATTGACCAGAATCCATTACTGATGTCCAATACCGTGAAGTACTTGGCGTTGAGACCCTGCTTGAGCATGGTCTCGGGACTAGTAGCTACCGTTGGGGCTACTGCGGGGGTTACTTTATTGAGTTCCCGATAATCGATGGTCAGACGCCATGATCCATCGGGCTTCCTCACTGGCCAAATAGGGGCATTGTTGGTGGAGGCTACCGTTCTCAGTACACCTTGGTCCAACAAGCTACCTATAACCTTTTCTATTTCCACCTCTGCCTCGAGGGGAAATCTATATTGCTTTTGCGGTCGGGGGTCCTGTCCGGTAACATGAACTTGTCCAGTCATTCTGCCACAGTCATGACGGTGACTTGCAAATGCTGTCCTGTGTTTGTTCAGTAGGGCCTTAATTTGTCTGTCGGTGTGGAGTGTAGTCAGGTCGAATGAGTACTCTCCCACTGCGCTAATCCGATTAGCGTAGTCTCCTACTGTGAGGGTGGCTGGGGCTCTGTCTGATCTAGCCATTCGCCAGACACACTGGTTCACTGGGTCGAACGACAAGCTATGAGCGTTCATAAAATCTATCCCCAGGATGTGTTCTGCTGTCCGGGGAAGATTTACTAAAACTACGGGGTGCCTTGTGCTAATGTTCCCTAGCTGGATCGCTACGGGTGCTGTGATATGTCCCTGCTGCGAGTGTCCGGTGAACCCGCTAAGTGTGATGGTGGAGGTGGTCGGCCACGTGTCTGAGTGTGCCGTGGTTGTGGAGTTAATGGTGGTGCGGGATCCTCCTGTGTCCCACAGTAACTCTATGGGCTTCCCTTTGACTTTCGCCGTGACTACGGGCCTCCCTGATGAGTCCCATAGTGTGTCACAGACCCAAGTGGGGGAGCCCGAACACCGTCAGTTCGTCTCGTCCACATTGGTGGGTCCTGACTGTACTGCTACATTGTGGATGGGTTTTGCTTTGTTGCGGTTCAGAGTGCCTGTCTGCTGGCCTCTCTGAGATCGCTGGGGTGCTTGGCACTCTTTTGCCCAATGCCCTAACTGTCCACAGTTATAGCATTCCTGTCCTTTCTGTTGTGGGCTGCTCTTGCCTTCATTTACCCATGCGGGCTTCTGGTGCTCTCTGACTGCTTGGATATCTGCAGCAGCCTGAGCCTCTTCTGGGGATCTAACTTTTCCTTTTGCCTGAAGCGATTGCTCCCAAGCGCGGGACAATCTTTTCAGGACCCATTTTTCGTTATGGGCCTCTTCTGAGGGGTCGTAGCTATTGCAAGCGCTCTGTCCTGCTTCTGTTGCGTGTGAGATAATTGTGCGCGTCCACTTAACCATGTTTTCGCGGGTTAAATGCGCTCTATCTAGCTGTCCGAAAACTGCGCTGAAATGAATCCACAGCCTTCCTGCGAATGCTGTGGGGTGTTCGGATCTCTTCTGCCTGCACTTATTCAATCCTTCTACGGGGTCACCTCTATTGTACCCGATGGCATCTAAAATGGCAGTGTGCATCTCCTCTAGGCTGCCTCCTGCCACGTTTTGTGGGTCGGGGAGGGCTGCCACTACACTCTGGTCTAAGCTCAGCACGGTGAGCTTAACCTGCTCTCTCTCATCCAGGCCGTACATGGTAGCCTGCTGTTTTACTTTAGCAAAGAACTGGTGGGGGTCTGCGGTGGGGAGGAACGGAGTGATCTTTTCACAAGCGTCCCTTAGCTGGGTTACTGTTAAAGGGGTGGTGTAAGTTATGTCTGGGGCGCCTTCTGATTCGGCTTTCCTCTGTGTGGTTACGGGATTCATGGGTGCGGTTATGGTCTGAGCTGGGGGGGGTTGGGGTGCCTGTCGTTTCTGCTGAGCTGCTGGCGCACATGTTCCCTGAACATAACGCTGCGCTGTCTCGCTTAATTCCTGCCAATCTGGGGCATTTTCCCCATCTAACTGTGCTCCAAAGGTGCTTTGGAAGCCATTCTGCACCGAAAGCAGAGATTGCAGTTCCGCAATCTGTTTCCTGCATTTCGCGTGGTCAACTGTGCTTTGTCTTTGTTCGGTCGTTGCAGCATGGAGTGCTCTCAAAGCTGCTTTGAGATCGGAACATTGCCTCTGCAATGCCTCCACCTGCTTTTCCGATTCCTGTCTTATCAGAACGGCACGTTGCACGTCCTGATAGGCTTTCTCATACTGGGTCTGGGAACTGCTCAGATGAGCTAGACAAGACTGGTGAGCCCTCTTGGCATCATCCACCTCTCTATCCTTCTCTGCCAACTTCCCTTTTAATTCCAGGTTTTCTTTCTCGATGTCCCTGACATCGACCTTACTCATTCGGTTCCTTTCCTCTAAATCTGCCCGGAGCGTCCTGATGACCTCCTCTGCGCCTCGCAACTGTGCCAAGCAGGACACAATCGCCATCGGCTTGCGTGCTTTACCTAAACTCTTTTTGTGTATTTGAGAGAGGTTCTCCCACCAAGTATGACCTATACTTCCGGGACCTGTCTCCTCATTTGCACAAAACTCTTTCCAAAGGGGCCATCCCTTTCCCTGCAGATATTTGCGGAGTTCCAGCTCCCACGTGGGACACTGGCCTACTCTGCTACTGCTGCTGGTCGCTGCGACCACAAACCTTTCTGGGTCCATCAGACGTTCCATTGCCTGCATGGCCATTTCCTCTGACTCTCTTTTTATAATTTGGAACAGGGGGTTGTTGGGGTGGTGTTTCGAGAAACGGGTACGGCTTACGCTATTTTCCGATCACAAAACTACCGAAAGTTTGTCGCAACAAAAAGCTTTCAGTTTTACCTTACAGCCCTGTTAGTACGCATGCACTAAACACACTTCCGAATTTCGCTTATTATTTTGAACACCTTGAATACTTGTGATCTCTTTCTTTCTCTGCAATTTGGAGTTCTAATTCAAATTTCAGGGTCCTGGACACTGTGGTGTTTCCACTTACAACAGGGTCCCGGCGGATGTCGCCACTAAATGTTGCACGTTTTACTATGGGCGTAAAACGCGTTTATTGGAGTGTATTAACACGCCTCCGAGTTCGACGTGTGCTTAACACTACTAGGCTCTGTTCTATGTAATTATTTAGCTCTGGAGTCGCCAGTTGCCGTATAGGCAACGTCACAAGTATTCCAAGGTCAAGTTCAAAGTAATAAAGACGATACACCGATTAGTAAAGTTCAAACGATCAATATTTATTATACAGTTATAATAAATACTCATGCACACACTAAGAGACTAAGCTATAACTAAACTTAAGCAAACAGAATACTTATCTAACAGGAACAGGCAAGGTCAGAGAACGAGGCCTTCGTCCTGGTCTGGCACTGCAGCCTTCAGCAAGCGTTCTGGTACTTGGGAGTCTAGTGGGCTTGGATCGCGTAGCGAGCGTTGAACTTACGGTTTCGGCGGCTGGTGCTCAACGGCTGGAGTCAGGATGCAAGATGTCAGTCAGAGCCGGAGCACGGGTTTAACAGACCGGGGCTCTGTGGGGGATTTGCTTTTATACCCCTCTCTAATGTCCTTGCCCCCTTCTAGGCGGGCTCTACCTTTCGGTACCGATTGGAACGTTTCCAAACGGCTACCTTCGAAATCCTCCAATGCGGGGCTTTCCTCGATGTTGGGGGCTGGTTTCGATATTTGTTACTCTGGTGCCATTCTGTCTACTCCACCAATTAACTGCTACATTGAGATGGAAATGTTGCCATTGTTTGTGTCTGGATCTGGGCTGCCTCATCAGGATGTTAAGCGTTTTGCCATTAACACCTTTGCTTGGAGATCTGCACCTGGCCAGAAACTGGTTTGCTGTTTGCAAAATGCTAATTAGTTGAGAGCAGGCTGTCTGTTCTTACTAAACAGGCTTTCCCTGCTGCCTTCCATTTTAGTTTGGCTCAGTGTCCATTTTGCGTGGCCAGCATGGCTACATAAAGCTGTGAGCAAAATAATATTTCGCTCCAGGAGTGATTCCACACACAGACAGGGAGATGGGGCTGGAGTCTCTGTTTTCGGGACTATCTCCCATCCCGTCATAAAAGCTGTGGGCTTTCACGCCAGAAAAACTGGTGTGAAAGGGCCACATATTCCTCACCCTGCAGGGGCCTAGCTGTGAACCAGCATAAAACTAGCAGCTTTTGCTGCAGATACGGTCCTCCCCACTTCCGGGTGTGAGGCTGCTCATGTGGCGGCCTCCAGCGGCCACGCCGTGCTCCATGGCAGACTCAGACCATGTGTGGTGAATTATAAATACTAATAAGCCACACTGTATTGTACAACATGTGTTGAGCCTGTATATTGTATTGGATCAGGTGTAGTTGCGTGGCTCTACCCATAGGGGGAGATGAGGAGCTTGTACTGGGCTCCACCCATGGCTCCTCCCCTTAACCGGAAGTATAAAGGTTGATGCTGAGAGCCAGCCTGCCAGTTCATCTGGAGTTCATCTAGTCACAGGCAGGCTCTGTTGTAAGACGATTAAAACCACTGTTCACTTCTAACCACGTGTCGCGTGAATTGACTGTCTCATCACCATGGAACTGGACCCTGAACATAATGCCCAGATTGGCCATGCGCCTAACCCTGACCGCCAGCCCCAAAATAGCCCAGCCGCATATAAGGCCCTCCCTGTCTTCCGATCGGCCCACCCCCTGACCAGGGCAGCCGCAGTCTGAGTCCGCAGCTGCCACACTAGTTTCCCGACTGGCAGGACCATGAGTGGTCCACGCCATAGGGACTTCGGCCGGTCGGGGGCGCAGAATGGCGGGGCAGAGAGAGGGACAAAATGTGTGAAGGCTGGGGGCCATCAGATTACATGTGAAAACTGACACTGCTCAAGAATGACAGGGCATCGATTTAAAGTAATTATTTAAGGAAGCAAAAGTGATATGAGGAGAAATTGTCATTACACAGTGAGTGGTTAGGATTTGAATGCACCGCCTGAGAGTATGGTGGAGCCAGGTTCAGTTGAAGCATTCAAAAGGGAACTAGACGGTTATTTGAAAAGGAAGGTGTAATATCCCACACGGGACCCACGGGGTCCTCACGGAGTACGAGCTCCCGGCTAAGGGTGAGGATCTCTAATTAACCTAATTAACCTATGTGTTAAAGGTCGGCCAGTAAGGCACCGACCAAAGAGCAAGCCGGTAGGGAGCTACCGGGCACTTTATATACCATATTGTAAATAAACCTCGTTCTTTACTTTACTCAGTGCGTCCATAGTAAAGGAGGGTTATGAGGACAAAGAAATGAAATGGAACTAGATATGTTGCTCATTCGAAGACCTGGTGTGGACATAATGGGCCAAATGGTCCCTTTCTGTACCATCACAATTCTGTGATTTTGTTCTTCAGTAATTTAATAGTCGGTGAATAATTTTCTGCAAGTGAATGTGAATTCTCATTCCTTATTATCTCTTTCTATATTATTGGGCAGCTCAAGTCAATTCAGAGCCCATGGTGAGACAAGTTGTATAATGCCTGCGGAGAAAAGCCTCTATTGGCTAAGTGTCTGAGGAAATATTCTTCTTGAATATTTCCACTCACTATCAAACACATTTCCAGAATATTAATGGAATTTTACAATCTATATCTCCAATACTGATGTGAGTATGAATATGGAACAAGAAATGACTATTTGGCCGATTGACGCTCGTGCTTTTAGATATCATATATAAATTACCCCATTATGAATGCTATCCAACAATTTAGCCTCCTGAAGGAAATAACTATCCGGAAAGTACAGCTTTCAAGAAGATAAAGCACACTGAACGTACTGCTAACCTTCAGTGTAATGATGTGCAGCTCCAGGGTATAAATCTACATTATTCAGTTACAACCTACATTATTCAGGCTAATGTCTCTTGCTCATGAGACACTGAACTGAGGTCCTGTCAACTTGTTAAGGTTGTTGCGAAAGATGCCATGAAGAGGACATATCACTATTTGAAGAACATTAAGTTCTCCAGGAATTCTTCCAAAAATGTATCTCTCAACAAACACTATCATAGCGATTAATTGCCCATTTATCTCAGTGCAGATTATGGGATCTTTCGGTGTGTGAATTGGGTGCAAATATTTACCTACTGAAGCACTCTAAGACGTCTAAAAGATGTGATGGATCATAATATAAAGGCACATTTCTCTCTCTTCAGTATTCATTCAGAACATGGAAAGTGCATGGGGTTAAAAGCAAAGAACATCCATTGATCTTGTGAGTGACATTACTTTAATCCTTTAGTTAAATTAGATTTCAGTGAAATGACACGTTTTGACACGCCTGGCGTGTCTTTTGAAATAATTTCCTCACTATTTTACTGTTTTAAATGATTTAAACAAATACACATTGTTTGAAGTCTGTTTGCTGTGTTCTTTTTACTCACAAGTGACTGGTCTAAATGGTAGAAGTTGGATGCGCGAGCACTCATATATCTCAATTGATTTGCATTTCAGAAGGGCAGCACGGTAGCATTGTGGATAGCACAATCGCTTCACAGCTCCAGGGTCCCAGGTTCAATTCCGGCTTGGGTCACTGTCTATGCGGAGTCTGCACATCCTCCCTGTGTGTGCGTGGGTTTCCTCCGGGTGCTCCGGTTTCCTCCCACAGTCCAAAGATGTGCGGGTTAGGTGGATTGGCCATGCTAAATTGCCCTTAGTGTCCAAAATTGCCCTTAGTGTTGGGTGGGATTACTGGGTTATGGGGATAGGGTCGGGTGCTCTTTCCAAGAGCCGGTGCAGACTCGATGGGCTGAATGGCCTCCTTCTGCACTGTAAATTCTATGAAAAAGTCAGGGTGAGGTAAAGACTAACTGAAGCTATGGCATTAAGATGAAACTATGGCATTTATCTACTTTCATAACAAGAGTTCTTAGATGTTTATCGTGCGCTTTTTGTCATCAGGTTTGAAAGTGTCCTCCATTCACCAACACACCGATTTGGAGAGGAGACTTATTAAGGAGCTCTTATCCAATTGGTAAGTCAAATGTTGGGTCACATAACAACATCTGCTCTCAACAACAATTTGCCTTATTTACTGAGGTGTTTGAAACCACCTCTCCCAAAAGGTTGTGAGTCTGTGGAATTCGCTGCCCCAGAGTGCAGTGGATGCAGGGACAGTGAGTAAATTTAAGGAGGAGTTAGACAGATATTGAATTCGTAATGGATTGAAGGGCTATGGAGGATGGGCAGGACGGTGGAGTTGAAGCCATGATGGGATCAGCCATGATCACATTGAAGGCGTTTAGGCTGGGGAGGCTAAAGTGCCGTCTCCAGCTCATCGGCCATGTGTTCTCGGGAGGGGGTGTTCTGGCTGATTTTGCAATCCAGCTCTTGGTCTGTAGCATTGTAGGTAACAAAGAGGAACAGGAACAGGTAGGATTAAGAAAAACCCAAAAGCTTTCTATAGGTATGTCAGGAATAAAAGAATGACTAGGGTAAGAGTAGGGCCAGTCAAGGACAGTGGTGGGGAGTTGTGTGTGGAGGCTGAGGAGATAAGCAAGATACTAAATGAATACTTTTCGTCAGTATTCACTCAGGAAAAAGATAATGTTGTGGAGGAGAATGCTGAGACCCAGGCTATTAGAATAGATGGCATTGAAGTGCGTAGGGAAGAAGTGTTGGCAATTCTGGACAAGGTGAAAATAGATAAGTCCCCGGGGCCCAATAGGATTTATCCTGGGATTCTCTGGGAAGCCAGGGAAGAGAATGCTGAGCCTTTGGCTTTGATTTTTATGTCATCATTGGCTACAGGAATAGTGCCAGAGGACTGGAGGATAGCAAATGTGGTCCCTTTGTTCAAGAAGGGGAGTAGAGATAACCCCGGTAACTATAGGCCGGTGAGCCTCACGTCTGTTGTGGGTAAAGTCTTGGAGAGGATTATAAGAGATACGATTTATAATCATCTAGATAGGAATAATATGATTAGGGATAGTCAGCATGGTTTTGTGAAGGGTAGGTCATGCCTCACAGACCTTATCGAGTTCTTTGAGAAGGTGACTGAACAGGTGGACGAGGGTAGAGCAGTTGATGTGGTGTATATGGATTTCAGTAAAGCGTTTGATAAGGTTCCCCACGGTCGGCTATTGCAGAAAATACGGAGGCTGGGGATTGAGGGTGATTTAGAGATGTGGATCAGAAATTGGCTAGTTGAAAGAAGACAGAGGGTGGTGGTTGATGGGAAATGTTCAGAATGGAGTTCAGTTACGAGTGGCGTACCACAAGGATCTGTTCTGGGGCCGTTGCTGTTTGTCATTTTTATAAATGACCTAGAGGAGGGCACAGAAGGTTGGGTGAGTAAATTTGCAGACGACACTAAAGTTGGTGGAGTTGTAGACAGTGTGGAAGGATGTTGCAGGTTACAGAGGGACATAGATAAGCTGCAGAGCTGGGCTGAGAGGTGGCAAATAGAGTTTAATGTAGAGAAGTGTGAGGTGATTCACTTTGGAAAGAATAACAGGAATGCGGAATATTTTGCTAATAGTAAAATTCTTGGTAGTGTGGATGAGCAGAGGGATCTCGGTGTCCATGTACATAGATCCCTGAAAGTTGCCACCCAGGTTGATAGGGTCGTGAAGAAGGCCTATGGTGTGTTGGCCTTTATTGGTAGAGGGATTGAGTTCCGGAGCCATGAGGTCATGTTGCAGCTGTACAAAACTCTGTTACGGCCGCATTTGGAGTATTGCATACAGTTCTGGTCGCCTCATTATAGGAAGGATGTGGAAGCTTTGGAACGGGTGCAGAGGAGATTTACCAGGATGTTGCCTGGTATGGAGGGAAAATCTTATGAAGAAAGGCTGATGGACTTGAGGTTGTTTTTGTTAGAGAGAAGAAGGTTAAGAGGTGACTTAATAGAGGCATACAAAATGATCAGAGGGTTAGATAGGGTGGACAGTGAGAGCCTTCTCCCACGGATGGAGGTGGCTAGCACGAGGGGACATAGTCTTAAATTGAGGGGTAATAGATATAGGACAGAGGTTAGAGGTAGGTTTTTTACGCAAAGAGTGGTGAGGCCGTGGAATGCCGTACCTGCAACAGTAGTGAACTCGCCAACATTGAGAGCATTTAAAAGTTTATTGGATAAGCACATGGATGATAAGGGCATAGTGTAGGTTAGATGGCCTTTAGTTTTTGACCTCCCATGTCGATGCAACATCGTGGGCCGAAGGGCCTGTACTGCGCTGTATCGTTCTATGTTCTATGTTCTATATCAGCCATGATCGAATGGGCTGAATGGACTAATTCTGCTCCTTTATCTTATGAATTTAGGAAATTCAATTCTGATCAGAGATTTGATACAATAACTTGACAATATTTTGGTAAATATCCCACAAATCAAATTTGCAGTGGAAGAAATGTCTATATGCTGCCTGAAGCATGAGCGGCATGGTAGCACAGTGGTTATCACTGTTGCTTTACAACGCCAGGATCCAGGTTTGATTCCTGGCTTGGATCTCTGTCTGTGAGGATTCTACATGTTCTCCCCATGTCTGCGTGGGTTTCCTCCGGGTTCTCCAGTTTCCTCCCACAAGTCCCGAAAGACATGCTTGTGAGGTGAATTGGAAATTCTGAATTCTCCCTCCGTGGAACCGAACAGGTGCCGGAATGTGGCAACTAGGGAATTTTAACAGCAACTTCACTGCAGTGTTAACGTAAGCCTACTTGTGACAATATACATTATTATTATTATTATTAAAAACACCTTAATATAACATTGCAGAAGTTCAGCAGCAGAAAGTTTTATACCTGCAAATCAAAGGGCACATTGGGAATCCAGGGATATGTCGATTACTGATTGGCACTCCAACCAAATAAAAATTCATGTCAAGAGCATGACTTAATTAAACCAATGCTTACAATCCATATTATTCCAAATTCACTCCATCTTCTCCCTTTCCTCCAAACCTTACTTGTCTTTATTTGCTTTACTTTTTTCTAAAACTTCCAGTTTTAAATGACTGCATCATGAACCGGCAATGTCACCTTGTGAGAATAAGTACACCAGACCGAATTTAATCTGGAAGAAACAAAAGTTTAAAACAATAATAGATTTATGACCAAGACATAGAAAAGGCCATCTGTGGAGCCATGGATCTCTAACTGCAGTTAATCCATAATTGAACTAAAATTGTATTCTGCACAGTGAAAAGAAAATGGGAAAAAAGCTAACTATAATCATCAAGGAAATAATTGGTCAAACATCAATTTTTTTTCTTCCTAGTCTCTGCAATTATCTTTTCTGATTTCTTATAGCACTTTTCCATTAAGACAGCTAGAGTACTGACATTGCTCCATCTTTATATTGTAATTTATCTTGGGCTGGATTCTCCATTTGAGAAACTATGGACGCGATCTACCCGAATGGGGACAGAATCCTGGAGTGCGGGATTAGCCGGGTGTTTCTGAACATCGAGAAACACCCCACTAACTAACGCCCAGCCGTGTAGATCGGGGTCTCAGCGGGAAACCCCCCCGACGAGGCCAACTCAGCCCCGTTGATGTGTTAAGTGAGTTAGTTCAACGTTGACTGCAACTGGATGCAGTGAAACGAGAAACAGGCTTCCGACACAGGAGATGGTCCAACACTGTTTTATTGAACTTGCTGATTGCTGTACATAATCTGCTGTGGGTTGACACTCTATTAACCTAACTGATAACCTCCTACTGGCTTGACCAGACTAGCTCTCTACCACATGGAGATGATGCTCACTGGCCTGTGCACTGTGACCATCTCCCTAGCCATGTCCTGCGAGAGAGGGAGAGCCTTAATTTCCTGTGGGCTTTATAGTGGCGGTGTCCTGTCTGGTGATTGGTTGTTCTGTGTCGTGTGTGTTCATTGGTTATCCTGTGTGTCAATCACTGCCTGTCTGCATCTCATTATTTACATGAGTGGATATTATGACATCTCCCCTTTTTAAAATAAATTTTGGAACGTGGCTGTATATACATGCATGACTATGTACAAGTGGTGAATTAATGAACATATGTACATGGGAAGGTGTATATCGTGCAAATACGTGAGCAAACTGAATAAAATTTACAAGATATAAGTCTGTAGATTCAGTCTTTGTGGTGGGCGACGAATTCTTGTCGATCGTCTCAGAGGTGGAGGGGGGACGCCGGCACCAGGACAGGCGGGATGGCTGCTATCTCGGTGGTCTTGTGGACAGGTGGGATCGCTGCCAGATCGGTGGCCTCGTCGTGCAAGATGTCCGGATGAGGCATGATGACACGTGGAGAAGTGCGGACAGGTGGTGGGGAGGGAACTTTGCGCAGCACCCTCCTGTTGCGCCGTAGAATGGAGCCATCAGCCATGGGAACAATGAAAGACCTAGGAGCAGCCTGTCTGGCGACAACAGCTGGGGCTGACCAACTTCCCTCAGGCAACTAGATGGGAACAACATCTTCTGGAGCCAGCGCAGGCAGATCCATGGCATGAGCATCATACATGATCTTCTGCTGGCCCCTGGATCGCTGCACTTTCTGCAGCACCATGGGGTGGTCAAGGTCTGGAATATGGATGGCTGGAACAGTCATCCTCTGGTTGCAGTTCATGAGCATCTGCGCCGGAGACAAACCAGTCGACAGAGGGGTTGCCCTGTATGCCAACAGCACCAGGTTGAAATCCGAGGCTGAGTCAGCAGACTTGCACAGCAACCGCTTGACAATATGGACCCTTTTCTCGGCCTTCCTGTTTGATTTCAGGTAATGGGGACTGGATGTGATATAACTGAAGTGGTAGGATGGTGCAGTCGGACCACTCTTGGCTGTAGAAACATGTTATTCATTACTGTGAGTGGTATCCCATGCCTGGCAAAAGTCTCTTTGCAGGCTTTGATGACTGACTTGGACGTGAGGTCCGACAGTTTCACCACTTCTGGGTAGCTGGAGAAGTAGTCGACCAAGAGCACATAATCACGCCCATTTGCGTGAAAGGGGTCTATCCCCACCTTGGACAACGGAGAAGTCATGAACTCGTGGTGTTGCAGTGTTTCCTTGGCTGAGCTGGTTGAAACTTCTGGCATGTTGTGCAGTTGAGGACTGTGTTGGCAATGTCCTGGCTGATGCCAGGCCTGTAAACTGCCTGCCGAGCTCTGCGTCGACATTTCTCGACCCCCAGGTGACCCTCATGGATCTGTCTGAGCACCATGTTTTGCATGCTTTGGGGAATGACGATTATATCTAGTTTAAGAAGGATCCCCTCAACAACCGTTAGCTCATCCTTAATGTTGAAGAACTGGGGGCACTGCCCCTTTTGCCAGCCATGGGCGAGGTGTTGCATCATGCGCTGCAGTAGAGGATCTTTGGCAGTTTCTTTGCGTATTTGGACAACTTGTTCATCAGTGGCTGGGAGGTTGCTGGCATCCAACTGCACCTGTGCTTCAATGTGGCGAATGAAGTCGCCCTGTTCACACGGCGTAATGATGGATCGGGATAGGGCATCCGCAATGATCAGTACTGGGTCTGTGGTGAGCTTCGCTTTCAGCTCAAGCCACTCCGCTTGATGTGCTGGAAGCCACTGGAACACTGTTGACTTTTTAACGAGATGCCCGAGGGCCGTGGTGTGGGATGCCACATTGGGAATAAATTTTCTGAGAAAATTTACCAAACCGAGGGAAACGAAGGACCACCTTCTTGTCCTCTGGGGTCTTCATGGCATTGATTGCCAGCACCTTGTCAGCATCATTTTTAAATGGCAACATAATCTCTCGTGCCCCCAATACGACTCCTGAATCACCCCACAAAAGCCAATTCGCTCCTTGGGCCCTTCCACATCCTCCCACCCCCCTACACCCACACAGGATACACCCAGCCTACCACTGGGACAATAATGCCAGTTTGGCAATGCCAGGCTGCCACCCAGGTGGCACTTCCAAGGTGGCAGGCTGGGAGTGCCAGGGTGCCCAGGTAGCAACAGCAGTGCCAGGATACCACCCTGCCCAGAGGGCATGCACTGGGGGTTCTCCCAATCCCTGGGAGACCCCCATGAGTCTGGCCCCCATTTGTGGAGACCAGCACTGAACCGCACTTGCCCAAGGTCACCAAGGCAAGACAGTTAGATACCACACCTTGGTTGATCGCAGGAAGGCATATTAGATTGAGACTAGCTGTCTCACTAAAAAAGCAGATTTGCTAGAAGTGATCCTGCCTACAATGGACGGGATTCACATCGTGACGTCGCATGGCGAGCTGGATACATCCCTGAAGTGGAATCTCCTGACAGCTACAGGTCGCATTGCACCGCTCTTCGGGCGCAACACGACCGATAGATTCTGCCCTGTATTCTCCCGCAGGAGCTGAACTGCATCACTTTTACGATCCCCTTGTGGTCGTCAAGCTGGATGCAATTCAGTTCCACGCCATGCAAATATATACATGGCCTAGAATACAAGGGATTTCTGGGCTATCGCACCACAATCTTGAGTGGGCAGCTCGACAGCGAGGTCCCGCGGCCGACCACCCTCCTGTCATGATATGCAGACATGCACATAATGAGATACAGACAGGCAGCTAATGAACACAGAGAACAGGACATAACCAATCAGCAGGCAGAACACTTGGAGGAGGTTTCCCACTATAAAAGGCACAAGGCACTCACACTCCAGCTCTTTCCACTGGGGTCATCTACAGAGTAAGTCAGGGTGTATATATCACATAACACCTCCAGCACGTGGCTAAGAGCTAGTCTGATTCAGTCAGACAGAGTAATCACACTTAGGTTAGCAGAGAGTCGAACTCAGAGAGAACTGTGCTAACTGTGTGACAATGAATCAGATTGAACTAACTTCAAGGTCTGGAGTATATTTCAGTTAAAGCTGCATCCAGTTGCAGCCCGTGTTATCTCAGTGTGCTTAACACAACACTCCTAGCACCACAAATTGGCTCTGAATCCCAACCGCACAGCAACCCCCCACCCCCAGATTGCCTTTGTGCACCCCACCCCACTCCCATGTACGGGGGACTCAACCTATCCTCCCCCTCCCAAGGGAGTCCTGTACAGGGAGGGCCTCCCAAGGGACTACTGTAATAGGGGGACCCCCACAAGCACCTCTGTAATTGAGAGATCTCCCACAGGGACCTCTGAAATGAAAATGAAATGAAAATTGCTTATTGTCACAAGCAGACTTCAATAAAGTTACTGTGAAAAGCCCCTAGTCGCCACATTCCGGCGCCTGTCCGGGAAGGCTGGTACGGGAAACGAATCATGCTGCTGGCCTGCTTGGTCTGCTTTAAAAGCCAGCGATTTAGCCGAGTGAGCTAAACCAGCCCCTGTAATAGGGATCCCTCCCCAGGGACCTCTGTAATAGACCCCCCCCCCACACAGAGAAACCCTACCTAAAGGAACCCCCTCCACTGACCCCTGACAACACAGAGCAACCCCCCCCCCCACACACACACACAGACCCCCCCCAATCCTCCACAAAAAAGGGACCTCTTTCTGGAAGCTAGAGAGCCATCCAGACAGGGACAGTGGGAAGCATTAAAATTGTAACACTTACCTTGCAGCTCCATGCGTTTGTTTCTCAAAAGAGAGCTGCTGTGCCTGCGTCTGGAACCACAGATCCATTGGCTGCAAACCATTCATAGCTTTTGAGTGGTGGTCTGTGATTGACAGCTTGTACAAACCATCTGCAGCTTTGATGCATTCATAGCCCCATGCTTCAGTCGCCTAAGTGGGTGAAATCCCAATGTTTGTAAACATTGACTACATCAAAGAGATGTAAGTGCAGTGAAATCACACACTTCAGTCATTGGAATACCCACCTCGAGATCCACCACATCAGGGTCACTCCAAGCACAAATTTCATTCCAAGCTTCTGGACAGGTTTCCCTTTTCTGGGGGTGGGATATCTGTGTGCGTGGGGGGTATAGGGAGGGGCCTGTGCAGGGGATTCCTTTAGGCATGGGGTCCCTAGGGGCGTCCTCCTGTGACAGGGCCCCTGGGGGAGTCTCCCTATTAGCCAGACAGAGTAATCACACTTAGGTTAGCAGAGAGTCGAACTCAGAGAGAACTGTGCTAACTGTGTGACAATGAATCAGATTGAACTAACTTCAAGGTCTGGAGTATATTTCAGTTAAAGCTGCATCCAGTTGCAGCCCGTGTTATCTCAGTGTGCTTAACACAACACTCCTAGCACCACAAATTGGCCCTGAATCCCAACCGCACAGCAACCCCCCACCCCCAGATTGCCTTTGCGCACCCCACCCCACTACCATGTACGGGGGACTCAACCTATCCTCCCCCCCCATATTACAGGGTCCATGTAGGGATTCCCCTATTACAGGGGTCTGATAGGGTGTCCCCCAATTACAGGAGTCCCTGTGGGATTTTCCCTATTAAATGGTCCCTGTGGGGGGGTCCCCCTATTACAGGTGCCCATGTGTGAGTTCCCCCATTATAGCTATCCCTGTGGGGGGTCTCTCTATTAGAGGGGTCCGTGGGGGGGTGGGGGGGGAGGGGAGGCGGCCATTGTTGGGGGGGGGAGGAGTTGCCCTATCTCCATCCAAAACTCTTTGGTGTGGGATGAGGGGAGATCTCTACTTGTTAGCACCTTGCCATGGAACCTGGAGGATAATTTGCAAGGAGTCATGGCTAAATCATGTGGCCACCCCATGTCTTCCATCAGGCATGTGTCTTGCCACCATGTTGCCTGGTCATCTGCTTGACTGAAAAACTGAACAATAATCCTTGCTTTCAAATCGTTCATGGTTCATCCTCAGGTTCCTCAGCAATGGTCCGCCCTCTAGTTGCTGAGTCCCGCTCAGAAGCATGTTCCTGCTCAGGACTGCTGTGGCACTGGTTGCAGTGTTCAGGGCAGGATTGGTAGATCTTTAAAAATGGCTTCCCCATCTGGGGATAGGTGCCTCATTAGCCACCTCTCGACATGAATGGATGGGTCCCATGCCAATGTGAGAAACATTGCAGGACTACTGCACTAGAGTGCTCTCCAAAATGTAGGCATCATTATACACCATTGGCAGAATTGAAAGTAATAAGAATTTGAACACCTCGGTGTTAATTATCTTCCTCAGATTAAATAGCTCAGTTTCAAAGACGATAATCAAAATCCAAATCTTTATTACCATATTAATACACTTAAACTCCCCTGCCATGCATTAGGAATGCAAACTCCTTGTTAACGTGATGGTTGTGCTGACAAAGGAATGGGTAATAGGCCTTATTTCAGAACAAGGCATTGCAAAACAAATGATCAAATCCCACCATAATAGGGTATACTGAAAAATTGAAGATGCTTTAACTTTCTATTCAAGGTAAATGATCAGGGAAGTTGCATTAGTATGCAGCCGATGGCAGTTGAAGATGATGTCTAATCTTCATTGTTAATTTATTCATTGCTCTCTGGGTAATGTGCATTGTGGAAAAGGTTTCACTTTCATAATAATCACGACCAGATAAACTGTGAGGTTGCAAAGGAAATTTAGAACTGAGTTTCATCCCATTGAGTTGTTGTACGGACTTTATATTTGCCTGTACACAAGAACACAGGAAATAGGAGCAGGAAAAGACCCTATGGCCCTTCGAGCTTGCTCCGCTATTCAATACGATCATGTCTGATCTTGGGGTTTAACTCCACTCTCCTGCCCATTCCTCAAAGCCCTTGATTCCTTAGGGGCCAAACATCTGTCTATCCCAGCCTTAAATGTTTTCAATGATGAGAGAAAATTCCAAGATTCACAACCCTTTGAGTCAAATAATGTCCCTTCATCTGAGCCCAAATTGACACTCTTTATTCTGAACCTGTGCCCCAGTGTTTTAAATTACCTGAACAATCTCTCAATGTCAACTTTATAAAACTCCTTTAGCATTGTGTATATTTCAATGAGATTGCCTTGTATTTTTCTGAATTCCAGAAAAAAATAGACCCCATTTACTCAGCCTCTCAAAATCAGACAACCCCCTCATCCCTGGGATCAATTTTGTGAACCTTCATTGTGTGGCCTCAAATGCAACTGTATCTTTTCTTAAATAGGGGCACCAAAACTGCGCACAATTCTCCTGATATGGTCCCACCAAAACCATGTACGCCTGTGGCAAAACTTCTTTATTCTTGTCCTTGTAATAAAGGCTAACATGCCATTTGCCTACCCAGTTGCTTGCTGAACCTGTATGTTAACATCTTGTGTCTCTTGCATGACCACAACCAAGACTTTTGAAACATCTACACTCACAGGTTTCACACCTTTTAAAATATTCCGCTCTTCTATACTTTTGAGCAAAGTGAATAACTTCACATTTACCTAGATTATAATATATCTGCCATCTTGTTGCCCACTCACTTAACCTGTTTACATCTCTTTGCAGTTTCTCTCTGTCCACCCTACAACACACCTTTTTATGCAGCTTTGTATTATCTGAAAATTCAAAATTCGCTACATTGCTTTCAATCTCTTCATCTAAGTTATTAATAAAAATTGTAAACAGCTGATGCCCCAGCACTGATCCCCACTATTTACTGCGTGTCAATTTGAACAAGTCCCATTTATGCCCACCCTCTGCTTTCTATCTGTTAACCAATCCTCTATCCATGCTAATATGTTACATCCAACTGCACATGCACTACCTATTAACCTTTGTGTGGCACCTTGTCAAAAACCTTTTGGAAATCCAGGTATACTACATTTACTGGTATCCCTTTATCTACTTTACGCAAAAAAAAACTCCAATAAATTTGTTAAACAGGATTTCCCTTTCATAAAACCACATTAGTTTGTTATAATGCTTTTGTAACTGCATTGTTAACACTTGATTAATATTAGATTCCAACATTTTCCCAACAACTGATGCTAGGCTAACTGGCCTGTAGTTCCCTGTTGTTTTTTCTCCATCCTTTCTTGAAAAGTAATGTCACACTTTAACAGCTTTCACTCTGATGGCACCATTCCAGAACCTAATGAAGTCTGGAAAATCACAGCTAGTATATCCACTATCTCTGCTGCTGTATCCTTTAGATCCCATTGGTGTTGGCCATAAAACCCAGAGAATTATTGAATTTAATTTCTTACAATACTTTTTCTCTGTTGATATTAATTCCCCTAATTTTCTCATTCTTGCAGCTCCTTCTTTAATGTCTATTTCTTGAAATAAACTTGTGTCTTCTACTGTGTAGACAGGTACAGCATATTTATTCAATGCATTTGCCTTTTCCTCATTCCCCATTGTTATGTTACTTCTTCCTGATTCAAAAACACTAATGTTAACCTTAGCTACTCTCTTGATTTACATACACATATAAAAGTTCTTACAATCTACTTTTATTTGACAGAAATTCATATTTTTTCCACTTTATCAACTTTTTGGTTGCTGTTTGCTGGTTTCTAAAGCACTCCCAATCTTCAGAATTGTTATTGTTTGTTGTTTAGAATATTGCAAACCTTTTCTTTTAATCTAAGACCATCTCTAACTTCCTGAGAGAGCTTTGAATGGATATCTTTTGCTATTTGATCGAATGTACTTCTGTTGAACATTTCGAATTGTTGCTTGAACTATTTAACATTATTCATTTACAGCCATACCTTTAGTCTATTTACCCAATTTAACTTGTACAGATCTCCCATCATGCCCGTGTGGTTGGTTTTGCTGAAGTTTACAATTCCTGTTTGTGATTGGAGAATGTCAATTTCAAATTTTACATGAAAATAAAGGTGAAATGATCACTATTTCCCAGTGCATTTTTTACTGTGACATGACCAATTAACCCTGCCGCATTACATAATATTGGATCTAATTAGATTGGCTGCTTTCATAAGGTAGGGCAGAATTTTCCGATATTTTGTCAGAGTTTGAGGCTTTGACTGAAACCTGGCAAGTAGCTCTCCAGCTGCACAGGAAATTTTTTAGTCAAGATGTTGAACCTCTCTGAAAATAAAACAAATTATTGGCTGCCAACATGGTGGGGTCTGTCTGATAGAGCTGGAGTGGCCGGCTCCACAGAGATCAGGATGTCATCTTTAAAGGGCACCCCGATCAGCCCAGAAATAAAACCACCCCCAGCTCCCATCAACGGTGCAAGGGACCCTTCCCCATAAATATCGAGGCTCACACCACCACCCAAATCACCACAAGTATCAGAATCAGAGCTCCCCCTACCACAAACATCAGCAGCGTGGGTTTCCGGTGCTCCGGTTTCCTCCCACAGTCCAGAGATGTGCAAGTTTCGTAGATTGGCCATGCTAAATTGCCCTTAGTGTCCAAAATTGCCCTTAGTGTTGGGTGGGGCTACTGGGTTACGGGGATAGGGTGAAGGTGTGGGCTTGGGTAGGGTGCTCTTTCCAAGAGCCAGTGCAGACGCGATGGGCCGAATGGCCACCTTCTGCACTGTAAATTCTATGAATTCTATGAAAAAACACCAGAATGAGTGCCCTTCCCCCATGGGGCTCCTCAGAGGGTCCACTCTTGACACTGCGCCCCCCCCCCCCCCCCCACCCTGGCATAGGTTCCAGGGCACTTCCCTTTGCCCCGGCGCCTATACCTGCCTTTGCACCCCCAGCAGATCCCCTCGGCAGATTTTCATTTTTCAAAGCCTGTTGTACACCTCGACCATGAGATTTGAATATTCAATGGTCGGGGAGTCATGCAGCGGGAGGCTCGCTGATTGTATGTCATTGAATTAAGACATATTAAAATACGGTTCCTGTCCTTTGTTGGCATGAACTTCATTACACCATCAGTGAGGGGCATGAAAAATTTGGGCATGAGATCTCTCCAGCAAGAATCCTGTTTCCTGATACTCGGGAGCTTTGTCGCCTACATTGCAGTTCATGCTCATGGCGGAGGCGAGCGCTAAATAGCCCCTGTAACGTTTGAAGAAACCAACAAAAACATTCTTCAAACTGCTTTGTCGACAGCTCTGGCTGATTTGATTGTCCCAGTCTTTATGAAGGTCCCCCATAATCGTTACATTGCTTTTGTTCTAATGAATTTGCTCAAATTCCAATGATTTCCTGCTTAATGCTCTCTCCAACAGTGTAACTATTATGAGGGGTCCACAAACTATTCAAAGAGTCACAGGGCCATAGATGTTTACAGCATGGAAACGGGCCCATCGGTCCAGCTGGTCCATGCCTCCCAGTTTCTATCATTAAGCTAGTCCCACTTGCCCGCATTTGGCCCATATCCCTCTCTACCCACCCTGCCCATGTAACTGTCTAACTGCTTTTTATTTTTATTTTTTTTCAAATTTAGAATACCCAATTAATTTTTTCCAATTAAGGGGCAATTTAACATGTTCAATCCACCTACCCTGCACATCTTTGGGTTGTGGGGGTGAAACCCACGCAAACATGGGGAGAATGTGCAAACTCCACACAGTGTCCCAGAGCCAGGATCGAACCTGGGACCTCGGCGCCGTGAGGCTGCAGGGCTAACCCACTGTGCCGCCCGTTGCCCTTCTAACTGCTTTTTAAAGGACAAAATTGCGCTCGCCTCTACCACTGCCTCTGGCAGCCCGTTCCAGATGCTCACCACCCTCTTTGTGAAGAGATTTCCCCTCTGGTCTCTTTTGTCTCTCTCCTGTTACCTTAAGCCTATGCCCTCTAGTTCTAGCCTCCTCTACCTTTGGGAAAAGGTGTCGACTATCAACCTTATCGATGCTCCTCATTATTTTATAGACCTCTATAATATCATCCCTAAGCCTCCTACACTCTAAGGAAAAAGGTCCCAGCCTATCCAGCCTCTCCTTATAATTCAGGCCATCAAGTCCTGGTAGCATCCTCGTAAATTTCTTCTGCACTCTTATTAGTTTAACAATATCCTTTCTATAATAGGTTGACCAGAACTGAACAGAGTGTTCCATGTGTGGTCTTAACAAAGTCTTGTACAACTTTAACAAGACTCCCCAATGCCTGTATTCAATATTCTGACCAATAAAACCTAACATGCTGAATGCCTTCTTCACCACCCTGTCCACCTGCGACTCCACCTTCAAGGAGCTATGAACCTGTACTCCTAGATCTCTTTGTTCTGTAACAGTCCCCAACTCCCTACCATTTGGGCAGCATGGTAGCATAGTGGTTGGCATAATTGCTTCACAGCTCCAGGATCCCAGGTTCGATTCCCGGCTTGGGTCACTGTCTGTGCGGAGTCTACACGTTCTCCCCGTGTGTGCGTTGGTTTCTTCTGGGTGCTCCGATTTCCTCCCACAGTCCAAAGATGTGGATTGGCCGTGCTAAATTGCCCTTAGTGTCCAAAATTGCTCTTAGTGTTGGGTGGGGCTACTAGTTTACGGGGATAGGGTGGAGGTGTGGGCTTGGGTAGGGTGCTCTTTCCAAGAGCCAGTGCAGACTCGATGGGCCAAATGGCCTCTTTCTGCACTGTAAATTCTATGAATTCTATGAAATTAACTGAGTAGGTTGTTTCCTGATTTGATCTACACAAATGCATCACCTCACATTTACCCAAATTATCCATCTGCCATTCTTCGGCCCACTGGCCCAATTGGTCAATATCCTGTTGCAATCTTATATAATCTTCTTCACTATCCACTATGCCACCAATCTTGGTGTCATCTGAAAACCTACTAACCATGTCTCCTACATTCTCATCCAAATCATTTATATATATCACAAATAATAGTGGACCCACCACCGATTCTTGAGGCACACCGCTGGTCACAAGACTCCAGTTTGAAAAACAACCCTCCACAACCAACCTTGGGTTGTGTCGCCAAGCCACTTTTGTATCTGATTGGCTATCTTGCCCTGGATTCCGTGAGATTTAATTTTTTGCAACAGTACCTTGTCATAGGCCTTGCTAGCATCTATGTAGAGAACGTCGACCGCACTGCCCTCATCAACCTTCTTGGTTACCCCTTCAGCAAACTCAATCAAATTCGTGAGACATGACTTTCCCCTTACAAAGCCATGATGACTTTCCCTTATTAGCCTTTGCCTGTCTAAATGCCTGTAAATCCTGCCCCTCAGAATACCTTCTAACAACTTACCCACTACAAAAGTAAGACTCACTGGTCGGTAGTTCCTCGGCTTATTCCTGCAGCCCTTCTTCAACAAGGGTACAAAATTTGCGACCCTCCAATCTTCAGGCGCCTCTCCTGTGGCTGTTGATGATTTAAATATCTCAGCTAGGGGGCCAGCAATTTCCTCCCTCGCCTCCCATAACATCCTGGGATACATTTCATCAGGACCTGGGTACTTGTCTCTCTTGATGCACTTTAAAACCTCCAGCACCTCCTTCTCCTCAAGACATCACTTTTTATTTCCACAATCTCCCTAACATTCATGCCTTTCTCAACAGTAAATACTAATGAGAAATATTCATTTAGGACCTCTCCCATTCCTTGTGGATCTGCACATAGACGAGCTTGTTTATCCTTAAGAGGCTCTTCCCTCTCCCTAGTCACTCTTTTGCCCTTTATGTATCTGTAAAAGCTCTTTGGATTTTCCTTTGCCTTATCTGCCAAGACAATCCCATGTCCTGTTTTTGTCCTTATTTCTTTCTTAACTCTACTCCGACAAGTCCTATACTCTTCAAGGGATCCACTTGATCACAGCTGCCTATGCATGCCATATGCCTCTTCTTCCTTTTGACCGTGGCCTCAATATCCCGTGTCATCCAGGGTTCCCTCCTTCCACGGGCCTTACCTTTCATTCTAAGAGGAATGTGCTCACCCTGAACCCTAGTTAACTCATTTTGGAAGACTCACAGTTACCAGCTGTCCCCTCGCCTGTAAACAGGCTCCCCAATCAACCTTTGAAAGTTCCCGCCTAATACATTGAAATTGGCCGTACCCCAATTTAGAATTTTAACTTTTGGGCCAGAACTATCATTCTCCATAGCTATCTTAAAACTAATAGAAATATGGTCACTGGTCCCAAATCGAACCCTCACTAACACTTCCATCACCTGCCCTTCCTTATTCCCCAAGAGGATGTCAGGTTTTCCCCGCTCTTCATTCGGGCCATCCACATATTGAATGAGGAATTCTTCCTGAATACACGCAACACATTTCTCTCCATCCAAACCCCTAGTGATATGGCTGTCCCAGTTAATGTTGGGAAAGTTAAAGCCCCCAACTATTACCAACCTATTTTTCCGGCAGCTATCTGTAATCTCCTTACATATTCGCTTCTCGATTTCCCGCTGACTATTTGGGGACCTATAGTACAGTCCTATCAAAGTGATCTCACCCTTCTTATTTTTTAGTTCCCCCCATATAGACTCAGTGGGCAAACCCTTGGATATATCCTCTATCTCTGCAGCTGTGATGTTGTCCCTAATCAAAAACGCAACTCCCCTTCCTCTCCTATCTCTGGTCTATCTTTCCAAAAGCATCTGTACCCTGAAACATTGAGCTGTCCGTCCTGCCCCTCCTTTAGCCATGTTTCAATAATAGGTATAATATCCCAGTTCCATGTACCTATCCATGCCCTGAGTTCATCTGCCTTGCCTGTTAGGCCTCTTGCATTGAAATAAATGCAGTTCAATCTGTTTCCCTGCCTTCCACTTTTCTACTGCCTGAATTTTGTTTCTATCCCTTCTTCACTACCCTCTAAGATCCTGCATTGGTTCCATTCCCCTGCCACATTAGTTTGAACCCTCCCCAACAGCGCGAACAAACAACCCCCCAAAGACATTGGTTCCAGTCCTACTCAGGTGTAGACTGTCTGATTTGTATTGGTTCCACCTCTCCCAGAGGTCAGACCAGTGTTGTCTGACTTTTGCTATTTTGAATTTCTACTCATACTAATTGTACTTCATGATCTTCTGAGGATAGATCCCTTCTCTCTGAGGACCTTATGTCATCCTTTATTATCAGGGAATCCCTCCTCCTTTTCCATTTAGTCTCTCTTTCCAAAATATTGTGTCCCCTTAAAACAGTATTCCCCAAACTTGATCAGCTTGTAAGTATGGCACTCTAATGGCGATTAGATCAACATAATTTCCCTCTATTTGCGCCACGAGTTCATCTCGTGGGGCAGCACGGTAGCATTGTGGATAGCACAATCGCTTCACAGCTCCAGGGTCCCAGGTTCGATTCCGGCTTGGGTCACTGTCTGTGCGGAGTCTGCACATCCTCCCCGTGTGTGCGTGGGTTTCCTCAGGGTGCTCCGGTTTCCTCCCACAGTCCAAAGATGTGCAGGTTAAGTGGATTGGCCATGATAAATTGCCCTTAGTGTCCAAAATTGCCCGTAGTGTTGGGTGGGGTTACTGGGTTATGGGGATAGGGTGGAGGTGTTAACCTTGGGTAGGGTGCTCTTTCCAGGAGCCGGTGCAGACTCGATGGGCCGAATGCCCTCCTTCTGCACTGTAAATTCTATGTATCTATGTATCTATCTTATTGCAGATGTTGCACGCACTCAGATTGTACATACATAGGTACATAGAAGATACAGTGCAGAAGGAATCCATTCGGCCCATCGAGTCTGCACCGACCCACTTAAGGCCTCACTACCACCCTATTCTCTCAACCCAATAACCCCTCCTAACCTTTTTTGGACACTAAGGGCAATTTAGCACGGCCAGTCCACCTAACCTGCACGTCTTTGGACTGTGGGAGGAAACCGGAGCACTCAGAGGAAACCCACGCAGACACGGGGAGAACGTGCAGACTCCGCACAGACAGTGACCCAGTGGGGAATCGAACCTGGGACCCTGGCGCTGTGAAGCCACAGTGCTATCCACTTGTGCTACCGTGCTGCCCGATCGTTTTTACTTCTGTGACCTTATTTAATGACGTACAATTTTTCTTATTCTCTACATATTCATGATTATCTGCATAACGTTAAATGACAAATTAGAAAGCAGAGGTATGTGTGAACTATAGTTTTGCAGAGTGGATGGATGTATACGCAATGATGTCCCCCAAGTATTTGTGTTAGGTCCACTTCCTCTTTGTGATATTTGTCAATGAACTTGTGCATATTAAGGTTTGCAGAACACCCAAAGCTGTGACAAGTAGCAAAGTCTGAGGAGAATTGTACCAGATTTCAAGATGAAAGGAGCAGACACATGGCTGATGCAATTGAGCGCAGCCAAGTTTGAGGAGATCTATTTTTGATGGAAACAAGATGGAGAGGCAATATTAACAAAATGGTTAAATTTTAAAAAGTGGGTGTGGCAGGAACAGAGACCCTTGAGGATTTATCTGCATAAAGGTGGCAGAACAAGTCGATCAGGCTGTTACAAAAACACATTCTATCCTTGACTTTCCACATACAGGACTTGATAATTACGGGAAGCAGGGAGGGAACTAGGGAGATCAAGTGGATAAAGAACACAACACAGTCATGGCACATGGAAGTTTTGCTGCTTTTAATGGCAGCACTTCATTATTATTTTGTTATTTCTGTTTATTCTGGAAGCTGGTCAAAATTATTGAAGAATCACTGGCAGAATGTCGCAACCTTGAGGATGGTCCCCCAGCACTCAGGAACGGAGCAGGCTGCTCGGCCATCAGGCTCCCGTTCAGAAATTGGGGTGGTGGGGATGCTCTCGGCCCTGATCACTGGGGTGGAAAGAGAAAGGTTTGTGCAAGGTGAGAGAGGCAAGAGGTGGGAGAAAGGCCATGTTTGACAAAAGAGAGGACAAAAGCTTCCTTGAGGGGATGGGGTGAGGCAAGCACTCCTGCTTTTCTTTTGTTCCAATCACAAAGTTCATTCCAATCATTCAAGGTTGTGATTGCAATTCACTTACCTCTCTTTGATATGGTTGATGTTTGTAAACAGTGGGGATTCAGCACTTAAAGAGTCACTCACCCATGAAAGGAGATGAATGAGTCAAGGCAACAGCCGTTTTGTGGAAGCTGTCAATCACAGCCGACTGCTATAAATGAATGAATGGCATGCAGCTACAGGATCTGAGGGGTTTAAACATGGGTCGCAGCTGTTCTCATTCCAGAAATGATACAAGAGGTGAAGTCACATGGGATCAGAGGAGAGCTGGCAAGTTGGATATTGAACTGGCTTGGGCACAGAAGGCAGAGGGTAGCAGTAGAAGGGTGCTTTTCTGATTGGAAGGCTGTGACTAACGGCGTTCCAGAGGTATCAGTTCTGGGGCCTTTGTTGTTCATGGTGTATATCAATGATTTGGAAGAGAATGTAGCTGGTCTGATTAGTAAGTACGCAGATGACACAAAAATTGGTGGCGTTGTGGATAGTGAAGAGGATTGTCAGAGGATACAGCAGGATATAAACTGGTTGGAGTCTTGGGCAGATAAATGGCAGATAGAGTTTAATCTGGACAAGTGTGAGGTAATGCACTTTGGAGGTCCAACACATGTAGGCATTACACAATAAATGGTAGAACTCTTGCAAGTACTGACAGGCATGTCCACCAATCACTGAAAGTGGCAACGCATGTGGATAAGGTGGTCAAGAAGGCATATGGCATGCTGGCCTTCTTTGGTCGGGGCATTGAATATAAAAATTGGCAAGTCATGTTGCAGCCGTACAGGACTTCAGTTAGACCTCATTTGGAATATTGTGTACAATTCTGGCTGCCACACTACCAGAAGGATGTGGATGCTTTGGAGAGGGGACAGAAGTGGTTTACTAGGATGTTGCCTGATATGGAGGGCATTAGCTATGAGGCGAGGTTAAATAAACCCGGTGTGTTCTCATTGGAATGACAGAGGTTGAGAGATGACCTGATAGGGGTCTACAAGATTATGAGTGGAATGGACAGAGTGGATAGTCAGATGCTCTTTCCTAGGTTAGGAGAGTCACATGCTAGGGGACATAGGTTTAAAGTGCGTGGAGAAAAGTTGAGAACAGATGTGCGAGACAAGTTTTTTTTACACAGAGGGTGGTAAATATATGGAATGCACAGCTGGGGATGAGATGGGAGCAGATACGATAGTGGCATTTCAGGAGCATCTAGACACATATATGAATAATAATAATAATCGCTTATTGTCACAAGTAGGCTTCAATGCAGTTACTGTGAAAAACCCCAAGTCGCCACATTCCGGCACCTGTTCGGTGAGGCCGGTACGGGAATTGAACCCGAGCTGCTGGTCTTGGTTTGCGTTACAAGCCAGCTGTTTAGCCCACTGTGCTAAACCAGCCCCTGGTCGGAATGGGGTGGGAATGGAAGGATACGGACTCCAAAGTGCAGATGGTTTCAGTTTAGGCAGGTACCATTGTCGGCACAGGTTTGGAGGGCCGAAGGGCCTGTTCCTGTGCTGCGTTGTTCTTTACTCTTTGAATGGACCCACGGTGCTTCCAGGTAAGAGTTAGAACTGTAATTTCTGTCGCTGCCCCTGTCTGGACTACACTCTAGCTTCCAGACAGGGATCTTTTTCCTGGTGGCTCTGTGAAGGGGGGGGTGGGTGTTCCTCTAGTTAGGAGTCCCTAATAAGGGGGTCCCTGTGGGGTTTATCTCTCATTAGGGTTTGCTGTGTACGCAGGTCAGGGGAAGGGAAGGGGATAATCCAGAAAACCTGGGTACTCGGGGGTTGCTTTGCGATGCAGGGGTGAATTATCAGCTGTAACAAAGCAACATGCTGAACATCAGAGTGAAAAGGCAAAGGCTGAACAGGAAAATAAACAGTTGAAAAAACAGTTAACTGCCCTTCAAGATCAAATTGAAAAACAGTGCATGACCCTACTGCAGCATGAAGGAATAACAGACGAACAGCAGACGGAGGAACAGCAGAACAAACCCCATGAAACTCTGACTTGAGATTTATTGTAATTTAACAATGTGATTATGCTTTGCAAAGCAAAGGAAAAGCTACCACATGCTGCAAGAATCCTTCAGGTCAAGGTTTGTTCCTCTGGAAAATTACAAAGTGAAGCAAAATGTATTTAGTGTCACTCTGAAGGAACAGGAGAACCAATTGGCAAAGAAGACACAGGAATGTTCTATATTCCAGGAGAAGCTAAAAGTTACAAGGATGAGACTATGGAGCTGAAGAAAATGATTGGACATTTGGAAGAAATCCTGGGAAAACATTATGCTTCCAAAGACATATTTGAAGAGATGGAAATTAAGAACAAGTAGATCTCCATCGAAGGGTCTCAGAAACAATTAGCAGATGTGCAATTGCAAAAAGTGAGCTTGAATTATGGGCCAGGATCCCAGGTTCGATTCCCGGCTTGGGTCACTGTCTGTGTGGAGTCTGCACGTTCTCCCTGCGTCTGCGTGTGTTTCCTCCGGGTGCTTCGGTTTCCTCTCACAAGTACCCAAAGACATGCTTTAGGTGAATTGGACATTTTGAATTCTCCCTCTGTGTACCCGAATAGGTGTCGGAATGTGGAGATTAGAGGTTTTTCACATTGCAGTGTTAATGTAAGCCTACTTGTGACAATAAAGGTTATTATTAATTTCTATGCGTCTTCTTTACAGTTGTAGCACTATATACCGTATAATTCACCCGCTGTCTATGTTTATATATTTTCATTATTTATCTTCATATATTTATTGTCTGTTCTATGCTGTCATGTATGAAGCAATCTGCCTGGACTGTAATTAGAACAATACTTCTCACTGTCCCTCAGTGCATGTGACAAATCCAAATCTAAATCTACTCTCTCTATGTCCCTCCCATTTTTAGATCTCCTGTGTACCTTGTGTACTTACCTTTGTTTTCTCGTGCATTTTATAATTTATAATTACAATTGTCGCAACCCTTCTTTTTCGCTCTCAGTTTAATCCTTAGTCATTCAGGAGGCTCAAGCTTTGGATGCCCTCCCTTTGCCCATCATGGGAATGCATCTACCAGTACATGAATCATGTCCAATTTGAAGGCCTCCCGGTATTCGATTACTTTTTCGCCGACTAACTTTTGATTTGAATCCACCTGGACCAGATCACTTTTCAACTCCGTGAAGTTTGCCTTCCTCTTGGTTAGGTTGGTATATATTTAATTGTAACATATTCTTTTGTATAACTATTCCAATCCTGATTATATAATGATCCCTTTTCCCCAAATTATCCTTCATTGAAACATACTCAATTTACCCCATTTCATTCCCCAGAATGAGATCCAGCACTGCTGGGATGGAAACTTACTAACCAAGAATGTTCTCTTGTATCCACCTTAGGGATTTCTCCCCCCGTCTTTGCCCTTTACACATTAATAATCCAACCAACATGAGAATAATTGAAGATAAAAGAAAATTACTGCAGATGCTGGAATTTGAAACAGAAATAGCAAATACTGGACAATTTCAGCAGGTTTGACAGCATCTGTGGAGAGAGATTGACAAAGAGTCATCCAGGCTCAAAACATTACCTGCCTTCTCCCTCCACAGATGCTGTCAGGCTTGCTTAGAATATTTGAAGTCCTCCATGAGATCTTAGAAAATGTAAAGGAGATTTTGCATCACCCTTAGCTGAACAGGCAACTTTACTCAAACCTTTGTTCATCTATAATAATTTACTGATGATGCCAAGACTGTCTACCATCTGGACAGTCTTAGAAGTTGAGCACAAGTGAGCATCCATATGGAATCTAGCATTTCAACAGACAGGGCGCTGGAGGGATACAAGATAGCCAGGAGGGAACTGAAGAAAGGGATTAGGAGAGCTAAGAGAGGGCATGAAAAATCTTTGGCGGGTAGGATCAAGGAAAACCCCAAGGCCTTTTACACATATGTGAGAAATATGAGAATGACTAGAGCGAGGGTGGGTCCGATCAAGGACAGTAGCGGGAGATTGTGTGTTGTGTCAGAAAAGATAGGAGAGGTCTTGAATGAGTACTTTTCTTCAGTATTTACAAACGAGGGGGGACATATTGTTGGAGAGGACAGTGAGAAACAGACTGATAAGCTCGAGGAGATACTTGTTAGGAAGGAAGATGTGTTGGGCATTTTGAAAAACTTGAGGACAGACTAGTCCCCCGGGCCTGACGGGATATATCGAAAGATTCTATGGGGAGCAAGAGGTGAAATTGCAGAGCCGTTGGCAATAATCTTTTCGTCCTCACTGTCAACAGGGGTGGTACCAGGGGATTGGAGAGTGGCAAATGTTGTGCCCCTGTTCAAAAAAGGGAATAGGGATAACCCTGGGAATTACAGGCCAGTTAGTCTTACTTCGGTGGTAGGCAAAGTAATGGAAAGGGAACTGAGGGATAGGATTTCTGAGCATCTGGAAAGACACTGCTTGATTAGGGATAGTCAGCACGGATTTGTGAGGGGTAGGTCTTGCCTTACAAGTCTTATTGACTTCTTTGAGGAGGTGACAAAGCATGTGGATGAAGGTAAAGCAGTGGATGTAGTGTACATGGATTTTAGTAAGGCATTTGATGAGGTTCCCCATGGTAGGCTTATGCAGAAAGTAAGGAGGCATGGGATAGTGGGAAATTTGGCCAGTTGGATAATGAACTGGCGAACCGATAGAAGTCAGAGATTGGTGGTGGATGGCAAATATTCAGCCTGGAGCCCAGTTAGCAGTGGCGTACCGCAGGGATCAGTTCTGGGTCCTCTGCTGTTTGTGATTTTCATTAATGACTTGGATGAGGGAGTTGAAGGGTTGGTCAGTAAATTTGCAGATGATACGAAGATTGGTGGAGTTGTGGATAGTGAGGAGGGCTGTTGACGGCTGCAAAGAGACATAGATAGGATGCAGAGCTGGGCTGAGAAGTGGCAGATGGAGTTTAACCCTGACAAGTGTGAGGTTGTCCATTTGGAAGGACAAATATGGAATACAGGGTTAACGGTAGGGTTCTTGACAATGTAGAAGAGCAGACAGATCTTGGGGTCTATGTTCATAGATCATAGATCTTTGAAAGTTGCCACTCAATTTGATAGAGCTATGAAGAAGGCCTATGGTGTGTTAGCATTCATTAGCAGAGGGATTGAATTTAAGAGCTGTGAGGTGATGATGCAGCTGTACAAAACTTTGGAACGGCCACATTTGGAGTACTGTGTGCAGTTCTGGTCACCTCATTTTAGGAAGGATGTGGAAGCTTTGGAAAAGGTGCAAAGGAGATTTACCAGGATGTTGCCTGGAATGGAGAGTAGGTCTTACGAGGAAAGGTTGAGGGTGCTAGGCCTTTTCTCATTAGAACGGAGAAGGATGAGGGGCAACTTGATAGAGGTTTATAAAATGATCAGTGGAATAGATAGAGTAGACAGTCAGAGACTTTTTCCCCGGGTGGAACAAACCATTACAAGGGGACATAAATTTAAGGTAAATGGTGGAAGATATAGGGGGGATGTCAGAGGTAGGTTCTTTACCCAGAGTGTAGTGGGGCATGGAATGCAGTTCTTGTGGAAGTAGTTGAGTCAGAAATGTTAGGGACCTTCAAGCGGCTATTGGATAGATACATGGATTATAGTAGAATAATGGAGTGTAGATTAATTTGTTCTTAAGGGCAGCACAGTAGCATTGTGGATAGTACAACTGCTTCACAGCTCCAGGGTCCCAGGTTTGATTTCGGCTTGGGTCACTGTCTGTGTGGAGTCTGCACATTCTCCTCGTGTGTGCGTGGGATTCCTCCGGGTGCGCCGGTTTCCTCCCACAGTCCAAAGATGTGCAGGTTGGGTGGATTGGCCATGATAAATTGCCCTTAGAGTCCAAAATTCTATGATCTATGATTAACCTAGGACAGGGGTTCGGTGCAACATCGTGGGCCGAAGGGCCTGTTCTGTGCTGTATTTCTCTATGTTCTATGTTTATGACAAATTTAATAAAATTTATATTCCAAACTAATTTTTACATTATCGGTCGTTTAAAGGAAATAAAATGTACGTAATTAAAGTCGTGAGAGCTTGGAATCCTAAAACACATATAAATTAGCCAGTTAGCTAAGAATTATGTTGCCACTAAAATATGCAGTCGAATTTGGAATGCAAGTGAATTGATCTCTTAAATTGACTTAGTTGTTCACTGTCTCAAACTATGGAAATATCGCACAATGGGCCAAGAAGTTGTATGTTTAATGGTAAGACATCAGGATTTTAAAAAGCACATGATTCTGTTATGGGCCAGGGTTTAGAAACTCCAAAGTAGATTCTGAAGTTCACCTGACTTACAACCTTTATGTTGAATTTGGCTAGGATAAGCACAAGAGCCTTCCCTTCAGGTGTGATTCAACAGTCTTCCCAGACACCTTAATCAATGTAAGCTTCATTCTAAGAACTTAGTTAATATTTATATAAACACACATCAAGACATTTTGTCAATTACAAACATAAAGACACCCCACAGCTATATTAATCTACATACAACACTTAAGAAATTCCCCCTTAACTGTTCCAATTCAAAAACAAAATCCCATAAACCAAAATCCCCTTATCAATGGCATGGCCCAGCACTCTGAACTCTCACTTGAATAAGACTGGCTTTCCCTGAGATTCTGTTCCCGTCTCACCAGCAGGTTTAAACCCTCCGGAAAGTAAGCTATATCTTTTAAGTTACCAAGCTGGTGGCTATTATCAATGTTTTTTTAAATCTGGAACAACTCTTTGAAATGAGAGAGACAGGCCAAAGCACTTATTTTTTTTCTGTCTGCAGTCCACAGCAGCCAAAACTGAAAGCAAAAGCAAAACAAACCTCACAGCCACAACTCAGCTCCATCCACAAAATGACATCACTGAAGTCATGTGATAAGACAAAAACCTTTCTCAAAGGAACACTCACATGACAATTCCACATCAATATTGAGATAGATTATTTCAAACAGGACAGCAGAGGGAGAACTTTATTGCACCCCATGTTTTGGAAGAGAGTAAAAAAAGATTTTCCTTTCTGTATTCAAGCTTTTGGATGAAGCGAGAATTAAGGTTTTTGAATTTCGAGTGGTCAAATGGCCATCCAACAATGACCGTCAAACCGAGAGACCGTTCTGTGTCTGTGAACCTAGAATTAGTGGAGTCATATCCCGCCATCAATCAACGTCTTCAACACAGCAGACAGGGAGACAATTGCTGATAAAATGCCCAGGAATGCTGGGCAAAAATGCCTGGGCAGCAGGGTAGCATGGTGGTTAGCATAAATGCTTCACAGCTCCAGGGTCCCAGGTTCGATTCCCGGCTGGGTCACTGTCTGTGTGGAGTCTGCACGTCCTCCCCCTGTGTGCGTGGGTTTCCTCCGGGTGCTCCGGTTTCCTCCCACAGTCCAAAGATGTGCGGGTTAGGTGGATTGGCCATGCTAAATTGCCCGTAGTGTCCTAATAAAAGTAAGGTTAAGGGGGGGGTTGTTGGGTTACGGGTATAGGGTGGATACGTGGGTTTGAGTAGGGTGATCATGGCTCGGCACAACATTGAGGGCCGAAGGGCCTGTTCTGTGCTGTACTGTTCTATGTTCTATGTTCTATGAAAGAATTAGAAATTGAATGCTGGTATAGACTGGGAAAGGTGATATTCTTGGAGGTCTGTCTTCTGTCCGAAACAATGTTGGACAACATTCTCATATTGACATCTTGTGGAAAATATGCACATTGCAGGCTCCAGGAGCTGAGCAAAACATTTAGTTCACAATAAAATGAGGCAGATGCTGTTTCTTCCATTTTTATATATATTTTTACTTCACAATAAATAGCAAGTGTTATGAAATTACCTTTGTGCTGAATTATTATCTGAAATATTTTACCCACAAATACCCAACTTGGTAAGTTTTTTGCAATTTTTAGTAACATATCTGCTTCCTCTACATTTCCAGTACATCGATTTTGACCATAATGTCATTTGTTTATAAATTTGTTTTAACTAAAATACAGTAAGAATATTCACATGAGGACTTTAAATGAACGATAAATTTCAGTAATTCAACAAATTAAGAACGTACATTTGAAATTTAAATGCAGTACGCACAAATAATTACATTAATTTAACAGCCATGAAAAATAAATTATAAATAAATTAAAATGCAATATGTTACCACTGTTGTGAGAGAATTAATTAAAAATAAAACTGTTTGAATAGCTAGCACAAAGCAGAAAAGAGGCAATGGGGGGGGGGGGGGGGACCAACGTCGGGGCTGCCTCGATTGAGGGGAGGCATCGCTGGTGGGGGCGACGCCTATGGAATGGGGGGTGGGTGGGTGTCTCAGTGATCGCGGGACAGCCATATTGCCCCCTTGATCATGTATACCCATAACAGGGGACAACCCCGACCTGCCTATCCCACCAACCAGCCATATCTCCCATAACCGTAAAGTCCTCTGGCCACATGGCTGAAGGCTATCGCTCATAAGGAATTGGCAACCGTAGTTAAATGAGCACTTCATACCTCCTAAGTGGATTCCCGTGGGAATGCACGCGCATGAAGCATGTGGTAGTTATTGCCTAACATCTCAATCAGATCATGATGCCTGGACACTGTGCCTGAACACTGTAGGAAGCAACAATATGGATGCAGCAGCTAACATCCGAACAACCAGAGGCTGGACCCAGCACCGGGGACATTTCCGAGACCAGGAGATGGGTGTGTACACTGGCGAGTGGACCAGCACCTGCTCCAGGCAATTTTACGCGTGGCTGTCTGGGGGTACAGGGTCTGGAATCCGGTGACCAGGGGCCCCTACTGCAGCCGGAAGTGCGTGGTCAGGGTGTGTTTGAAGGCAGGGGATGGGTGGGAGGGCATGAGGGAGGCTGGAGCAATAATGGAATGGAGGGTTCCAAGATGGAAGACACCATCCTGGTTATCAGTCTCTCACCCTCTCCAACTCCATACAGATATTACACGCAATGGATGATATCTTGAACGCCAGGGAGGCTGCCCTCGCTGTGCTGATGGCAGGCCAGACTTTGCAGAAGGCGGCAGCAGCAGCATCGACAGAGGCCCGAGGCGGTGGCCCATGTGCAGGGCCCCACTCCACACCTGAGTACCTGGCCACCAGGAAAGGGCCCAGAGGGGGATGCCAGCGATGGCCCAAGTGTACAGGTACTTGCTGGTCTTTCGAACGGATGGTGAACAGCATGTTCTGCAGGAGGCTCCGCCTCAACTAGGGGACAGTGCACCAGCTATGCCATGTCCTTGCAGACTTAGCACCACATAGAGGAGGAGGATACCCGTCAAGGTCACCACAACCCTGAACATTTATGCCTCATCATCACTCCAGGGCTTGAGTGGGGACTTGTGTGGCATATCACTATCTACAGCCCACAAGTGCATCCGTGAGGTCACGTATTGCTTATTTTTCCAGGCAGCAATCTATATAATCTTTGACATGAACCAAGCCCAACAAGATGCTCAGAAAATAGGGTTCTCCACCATCGACGGGATGCCCCACCCAGGGCGTAGTAGATGGCGCGCATGTCACTTTGCGCACACTGGGCCAACAGGGAGTGCACTACATCAACAGGAAGGGGTTCCACTCCCTGAATGTCCAGATCATGTGCGACCAACACCTGAAGATCATGCATATGTGTGCACGCTTCCCAGGGAGTGTGCACGACAGCTAATCCCGGGGCAGTCGGACATCATCAGCTTCTTGAAGGACTACCCAAAAGACCATAAGACATAGGAGCAGAACTGGGCCACTTGGCCCATCGAGTCTGCTCCAGCATTCAATCATGGCTGATATTTTTCTCAGCCCCGTTCTTCTGCCTTCTCCCCATAACCCCCGATCCCCTTCTTGATCAAAAACCTATCTATCTCTGTCTTAAAGACACTCAGTGATTTGGCCTCCACAGCCTTCTGCAGCAAAGAGTTCCACAGATTCACCATCCTCTGGCTGAAGAAATTCCTCCTCATCTCTGTTTTAAAGAATCGTCCCTTTGGTCTGATATGGTGTCCTCTGCTTCTAGATTTTCTTCCAAGTGGAAACATCCTCGCCAGGTTCACTCTATCCATGCCTCGGAGGATGGCCGGTTCGCTCTTGGGGGATAAGGGGTAGCTTCTGACCTGGCTAATGGTGCCAGTATGGAAGCCGGTGACGGATACGGACCCAATACAACAAGGCCCATGTGACCACCCAGGCTGTCATTGACAGGGGAATCGGACTGCTCAAAATGTGGTTCCGATGCCTTGACCCCCTGGTTGTGCTATGCAGTACACCCCTCCAAAGGGTCATCCACTTCATGGTGGTCTCCTGTGCCCTTCACAACCTGGCACAGCAGTGGACAATGTGGGAGGAACATTCGGCCATCTCCGCGGAGGAGGATAAGGAGGTGCTGGACCAGGAGGGGGGTTGGGGGATCAGCCCGTGGAAGACCCACAGGACCAGCCGGAGGATGGAGAACAGAGAACAGGCGGCAGAGGAGAGAGTCCGACAAGCCCAGAGGGCCAGGGACGCCCTCATTCTCGCCTGCTTCACATGGGACGTGGCTTTGTCCGTAATCTCACCCCAGCTGCCCCTGCATCATCTGGTTCTGACAGCCCTGGCAGCTCCCCAATGCCTACAGTATGGTTTTGATGCCCTCAATGATGCTCCTCAGTGACTGGAACATGCTTTGTAGTGTCCCGGCAATGCCCACCTGAGACTGGGACATGCTCCGCAGTGCCTCAGAAAGGTCCACCTGGGACTGGGACAAGTCCCCCAGCGAGTTGGACATGCTGTTGAGGTGCTGAGCCATGGCTGTCACTGGCTGTGCCACGCCTTGGACACCACCACTTAGTCTGCTAACATTGTGCTCCAGGATCTCCACTGCGGACGCCACCCTAGCACTGTTGGCTTCAATGCCACGCATTGCTGGCACAATCTACTATGCCCGTAGCCTCTGGGCCTCCTCCAATTGGCAATGGGCCTGCTGGAGTGTTGCTGACATCACGGCCAAATCCTATCGACTGCATCAGCTGAGGGTAAACCTGGTCCAGAGGCTCAACATTTGACTGGGACCCAGCTGGATCCTGGGATCCAGAAGACCTCCACCTGCTGTCTTGCCTGGGTGTTCCTGCCTTCACCTGATATGCATCAGCAACTGTCTAGTCCTCACCAAATGTGCCCCAAAAGCCTGACCACTACTCCCGTCTGCCGAGGTGTGTGGCTCTGCGCTGGTGGAGGGTGGGGACGGCAGCTGTGCAATGAATATGGTGGTCTCCATGGAGCTCCCCTCCAAGGTGTCCCCTTGGGAGGCAGGGGGTTCTACCCCGGATTGGCTGGCGCCTCTGGAAGGAGATCCTGCGGGATAATGGACATGAGGTCAGAGGGAGGGTTGGGTCAATCTGCATGGCAGTAACAACCCATGTGTGCCAGGTCGTCTGGGTGGAACCTCACCTCTGCACCATCCGCCAACTTCTGCATGCCAGATCTTTCCTCAGCCACAGCCGCAACTTCTAGGCGCCATTCCTCGTAGCCGGTGAGGACTCTAATGTCCAGCATCCCACCGCCCATGTCGAACCTCTCCTCTCAGTTGTGGGCCAACGTCTCCTGCGGGGACACAGAGAAGGCATCATGAGTTACACGCTTCATTCATCACGCATGGAGGAAGGGGATGGGGGGATGCACGGGGACGTGGGGTAATGGGGAATGTGGGGGGATGGGGGGATGCACGGGGATGTGGGGTAATGGGGAATGTGGGGGGATGGGGGGATAGGAGGTATGGGGTGGGGGGATGCACGTTGACGTGGGGTAATGGGGAATGTGGGGGGATGGGGGGATAGGGGGTATGGGGTGGGGGGATGCACGGGGACGTGGGGTAATGGGGAGTGTGGGGGGATGGGGGGATAGGGGGTATGGGGTTGGGGGATGTATGGGGACGTGGGGTAATGGGGAATTTGGGGGGATGGGGGGGGATAGGGGGTATGGAGTGGGGGGATGAAGGGGCGAGGTATATTGGTGTGGGAAATGGGGAAGAGTAGAGGTGGTGGGAGCGGGGGTTGGGGGGATGAAGGGATGGGGTAGATGGGTGGGAGAAATAGGGGGTTGATGACGGGGAGGGGGGGATGGGGGAAGGGTTGAGCATCACTGCTGGGTTGGCTGGGGGACAGCTTGGTGCTGGACGGGCACTGTGTTAGGTGCATGGTCCTTGGGGAGGAGGGCGGTGCCAGGGGGCCAGTGCAAACCCACCCGTGCGGCCTCGTGGCTGTCGTTGATCTTTTGGCACTGAGTGTCGATCCTCCTGGTGATGGCTGGTGTCGATCCTCCCAGGTGACACTGTTCCCAGCCAATCAGCTGGCGGGACCATCATTTGTGGCATAAGGCCCATGGGGTCTTCTTAACTGGACCAATTAACGTTTGATACTGGTGACAGCCTTGTTGGGCCGAGCACCGGGAAGCTCGCTGCAATTCCCCCTTGTTACCACAATTAGAAACGTTTCCATTAAATTACATCTAATGTGTAAATGCTATTTTCCTTGTCGACAATTTTACTGGAGATGTTAACCCATTTTATTTTGGATTGATTAATGCCGCTGTTAATTTAAAAGAAGCGAATAATTGGATATGGATGTTTTAAGTCCTGTGCCCTAATAATGTTGATAATTTTCTGACAATAGAGCTATGCAAGTAAAAAGCACTTACATACAAAAGATTTAACACAGTTGAAGGATTTTAACATCTTAATAACATTTCAAAGCTAATGTAAACTAATCTACTAGGGTGTTAGCTTTAGGATTATAGATCATAAGAAATAAGGCTGAACTACATGATTGTCCTATTTCTGTGCTCTAACACTCTATGATTCCATGATAACGGGTGCACAATTCTGTTCCAGATAGACTGCTAGCTCAAGGGCAATTGGGGGGGGTCACACAGTTGTTCTGAAAATGCAGGCAGACATCACTTTTAGGTGAAAAAAAGGATAATGAAGTTATACCAAACTGGTAGAAATAAATCCCAGACGTTAGAATGCATTTCAGCAACTGGACATTTTAGCTAACTGACAAATAAATTAACCGGGCAATGTATAAATAAAACTGCCATAGATTTGGGGAAGCATTTGTAAGGGCTTGAAGGCTGGGAACAGACAAAGCTAGTGAGGAATATAGGGACAGTAGGAAGGAACTTAAACAAGGAGTCAGGAGAGCTAAAAGGAGTCACGAAAAGTAATTGGCAAACAGGATTAAGGAAAATGCCAAGGCTTTTTATACGTACATAAAGAGCAAGATGGTAGTCAGGGGAAAGGGTTGGTCCACTCAAGGACAGAGGAGGGAACCTATGCGTGGAATCACAGGAAATGGACGAGGTACTAAATGAGTACTTTACATCAGCATTCACCAAAGAGAAGGACTTATTCTAAGGCACATTAAAAATTCAACAGCTTCCACAATTGTAGGTTCTAAGAAATGCTGCACCTAATTGATATCAATGTTTTCCAATTAGTTAAACCTATAATATGGTCTGAGTTTGGTGCTTGTTTCGGACTTCAGTTGTTTACACTCAGTTATTCTCTCCACATTCCCAAATGAAGGAATGTTATATTCTGGTGCACGCTAGTAAAATGAACAGGAAATTGAACAGTAAACACACTTTGGCAAAGCGGCCGCAGAAATGGGCTTAATTTTTTTGTCGTTTTCCCAGTCATGTTCCCGTGGGAAATTTCACGCCGGAAGTACAGACACCATAGCATTTGCACCAAGGTAAATATTTTGTATCTCTACTCTTTGTCTCATTATTGCTAAGTTCTATTAAGGAAAACAATGGTGTCCTTTTATTTTCATGTAAATAATTCTAGAAAATCGCTTCTCGGCCTTTTGGCTAAGGTGAGCGTGAGGCCAGGTGTAAAATCTGGATCTGGTATGTCTCTCTTGTGGGGACCATGAATTGGATTCAATTTGAATTGCTTTTTGGAGCAGGCAAGGAGCTGGATTAAGGGTTTGCCCTGTCCACACTCTGTGCTCTGGCTTTGTTACTCTGATAAAGTAAAAAAAAAACTCATTCTAGAAAATGCAGGATAAAACACACAAAGAATGCAACTCGCAAGTCTTGCTTCAATTTGCAATGAGATATGGCACTTGGTTTGTATGCCTTGTCGCAATCAAAATTCTTTGTTACCAATCCGATAACGTTATGAAAGGTAATTTCCGAGTGGTAAGCTGCTATAAACAAGGTTATACCTGCAACACACTTACGAGCATCAGTCAGAATGACTAGAAATTAATGTTCCTTGTTATTGAAGTAGTACAACAGGAAGATTTCCTCTATGATCCGTGTTAAACAAATTTGCATCCTTGTCTTTTGAAAATTAATTCATGTTCTTGTCATACTTAGCAGAGGTTAATCTCTCCCACTGTTGACTTTAGTCTGTGTTATATTGGTGTGGAGAAATCACAGGTGAATTTAATGCAGCCTGTTGGACTGGATCCGGGGCTGGGGGAGCAAGGGCGGGGTGGGGGGGGGGGTGTGTAAAGGGGGGTAGATTCGTATGTGAGGCCACATATCTGAGGGAGCTCAGCAGGAACCGAGGGCTGAAATATGCGGACAGCAGGGAGGCAGAGAAATGGCGACGCCTCACGGAAACAATAGGGACAGTAAATAACTTGGTCAATTGTCAAATGTCATTTTGTCAAATTAGTATATCTCTGACTGGTATAGAATGCTGCCTCCCAAACTTCAGGTGCAGCACATGGGGCTTGCAGCCTATCCGGTCCCCTCCATTCAAAGGCAGGACCGAAGCAAGCCCTCAGACTCTGAGGGAAAAATCAGCCATTGTGGAACTGCCTTCCATTGGAGTGGAGACTTTCGTCCAATGGGGAGAGGAGGCCTGCAGACCTGTGAAGGAGAGGCTCAGCTCTGAGGACTGAAAGGCGGAGCTGTGAAGGAGAGGCTCAGTTTTCAGGAGCAGAGGGACAACCGTTCATCCACCCAGTCCAGGAGTGGTGAAGGAGGAGTCCACCAGAGTCCACAGCCACTAATAGAGATGTAGCAGGAGCAGCATGAGGTGCAGGGTTCAGCTGGAAAGGATGCACCAGGACACTATGGGGGAAAGCAGCAGGAGGGAGGCTGAAGGCGGGTTGTACCATGTTCCTGAGTTTTCAGGAATCAAATGCATTAGTTTATCTGTCCGAGCGTCCATGACAGTGAAGTCTGCATCATCACTGACCTCTGCGTGATGCTGCAGGACCACTTGTGATTAATTGGTCTGGATGGGCACCTCATAGCAGTGGCTCTGAAAATCACTGCAACTTTGAATTTCTATGCCTTTGGTTCCTTCAAGGGATCCACTGGGGAAATGTGTGAGCTATCCCAGGCAGCCACTCACCACGGCATGGCACAAGAGGTTTGCAGAGCCTGCATAATTCTGAGATGACCCTGATATCCAGGCAGAGAGGTCTGTTAGCTTCAGTGCTATTGCAGTCTTTCCACATGTGCAAGAGGTAAAGATTGAACAAATGTGGCCATCAAAACTCTATCCAACCAGCCTGTGACCTTCGTAAGCAGGTCGGTCTTCTACTCCATAAATGTCCAACTCATATGGTGACTACAGGAAGCACATCTTGCAGGTGTGAGCCTGTTTCCCATGATGCTTTGACACTCCCAGGGACCACAGTTGTTCCTGCATGCTGTACACACCCAGGGATGGATCCATATTGACAAGCATGGACCTTCTCAAGACATTGCTAGTGATTCTGTTGAACCCTCACATTGAATCCAAGCAATGGTACAATGTCCAAATGGGTCAACCTGGGCAACAATTAAACAGACAATAAGCCTGCTAAAGATTCAATTTTGTTGACTGGATCATTCCAATTGACATATTTTGTGCGTCTAAGTGCTCTGATGCTCCGTTAGATGCTCCCTTGTTTTTTGCTGCAACTCCAGTAGGTATAGTGTGGTTAACACAAGGCTGTCATCAGCCTGGACTCAGCGTGGCCCAGGCATCCAACGACTGTTGTCGGACTGAAAGGGCATTTGGTTGTCAAAGCCTCCCTCAGCTGCTTCTGTGCACCTGCTCACCAGCTTGTGACCCCCCCCCCCCCCCTCCCCCCCAATTCGAGTCGTGAACACAGACCCACCGAGGTGATTGTTCCTGTGATGGCGGATAGTGTCAGGGAAGAATGTGTCACAAAACCCTCTCAGGCTTCGATGCCCTGCTCCTCAGAGGTGAACTGCATGTCTTTGTGGAGGCAGCAATCCATTCATCTAGGCTTGAGATACCTGCATGGAGAACCCAAACAATTAGGGCTTAGACTTTCCCTTTGCCCATTGCCATCCATGCTTGACACATGCTACATTCTATCCAGCGGTGGACACTAGGATCAATGCCTCCTCCTCTCATTGTCCATCACTCTGATCTCAGTGATCGCCCAGCCATCCTACCCTCCAGCCAGATTCAAAGCCTTCTCCTTAGCGAGTGTCAAAGTTCACAACTATGGTGCACCTCCACCCATCTTCTAACACTGAACCCAGTTGTGTTGCTGGGCCACACTGCTGCTAATCTCCATTTCTATCTCTGTCTCTGCTTCCTTGGTGACAGGAGGGACTGGCCGTTTTCTTGCTATTAATTAGAAACAAAACCTCCTGGTGTTCCCTTGCAACCATGAGGAGAACCTGTTGGGATGCATTTTTGGGCCAACCTTTACCAGCCCAGTGATCTTTCCTCTGAAAGTCCTGTTCCACTCTTTGGACTGAATGCTTCAGACATGGAAGATGAAGGATGTTGGTGTGGATGATGAGAGTTTTATACCTTGCAGGGGAAAGCCTTCTGTTTTGCAGGGGAAGGCTTGTTGTGCAGACTAGGTGGGGTTACAGGGTTACAGGCCTTAGGCCTGTGTAGTGATGTGTTAGGCAGGTTGGTTCGACATTGACCGCAAATGGATGTAGGGAATCTAGAAACAAACGTCTGACACAGGAGATGATCCAACACTGTTTTATTTAACTATGGACTGCTGTACATGTTCAGCTGTGGGTTGACACTCTACTAATCCAACTGATGACCTCTTACTGGCTTGACCAGACTTACTAGCTACCACATGGTAATAGTGCTGACTAACCTGTGCACTCTGACTGTCTCAGTAACTGGGTCCTGAGAGAGGGAGAGTCTTAATGCCCTGTGGGCTTTATAGTGGTGGTGTCCTGTCTGGTGATTGGTTGTTCTGTGTTGTGTGTTCATTGGTCATCCTGTGTGTCAATCACTGCCTGTCTGCATCTCATTATTTACATGAAATGAAATGAAATGAAAATCGCTTATTGTCACGAGTAGGCTTCAATGAAGTTACTGTGAAAAGCCCCTAGTCGCCACATTCCGGCACCTGTCCGGGAAGGCTGATACGGGAATCGAACCGTGCTGCTGGCCTGCTTGGTTTGCTTTAAAAGCCAGCGATTTAGCCCAGTGAGCTAAATCAGTCCACATGAGTGGATATTATGACAGGTAGGGTGCTCTTTCGGGGGATCGGTGCAGACTCAATGGGCCAAATGGCCTCCGTCTGCACTGTAGGGACTCTATGGATTGTGGCCTATACTATATATTGGGTCTTTGCAATGTCAGGCACAATGAAGTGGAAAGATTGATATCACGATGGGAAGGAGGGCTGCTGTTTAAAAGTAATACCAACATCCGTAATTCGCTGTTTTCCTGCCCAACTCCAACAACTTGTTGGATAGGCCCTGTGTTTTTATCTTTTTGATGGTTCGGCCATCGTATGATCACGCTCAGCTGGTCACTTCTGCCCCACAGAGCAATTCTGTCCACTACCTCGGCCCAAACCAACATTAAATTCTGCCCCACATTTTACGATTGAATTATATTGTTAGTTTAATGCAGTAAAAATAATACGAGTAACTCTCCTTTGCATATCGCAAAAATACAACGTGGGGCATTGATATTTACAGGGCTGGGCATTTGGAGCAGGCGGGAGGAGTTGGACAGGAAAAGGGGAAGTACAGGTTTGCCAAACATCCAACACCTTTTACCTTTTTCTCCAAGATTCTCATTCAACAGCCAACCTGGCGGACAGGCTGGTTTCCTGAGAGGTGAGAATCTAGCCAGAGAAGCAGCTTGCAAGCAGGCAGAGATTGCAGACGGAGGTGTCGAGTGCTGTTCAGGGGGAGAGATTGCAATGGGAGTGGGATAGTGGTTATTGTGGAAAGATGGTGGATGGAAACAGAAGATTGTTGGGTGTGCAGCTGGTGATTGGAGGCCATGTATCCATTAATATTTATTTTGGAATTCATGAATTACTTATTTAAGCGTGCAGTCATTTTAATATTTTGAAGCAGCTGTGCATGCGTAGTAAGTAAAGGCATGACTTGTGAAATGGCCTGTTTAAAAGCACAGTTTAGGTAGATTATTGGTCAGGGTTGTTGCTTGGAGGGGTAATTGTGGTGGGGAGATGGATGATGGTTGGGAGAAAGGGTTGTCAGTCAGTGTGAGTGAGATGAGGGTTCGGGGGGGGGGGGTGTGGGACATTGTGGATGGTGGCAATGGTATTGGATCACTGGAGAGGGTATAAGGGAGGTGGAGGTAGAATGAGGGAGTTGGAGGTGATATGAGGGCATTGGAGGTGATGTGAGGGCATTGGAGATGATGTGAGGGGTTGGAGAGAGTGTGAGGAGGTTAGAGATCTGAGCAGGGAGGTGGAGATGGTATGAGGGGGCTACCGATGGTGTGAGGAACTGGGGAGAGTGTGCGGGGCTGGGGAAAGTGTGAGGGGCTGGAGATGGTGTGAGGGGCTGGAGATGGTGTGATGAGCTGGAGATGGTGTGATGAGCTGGAGATGGTGTGAGAGGATAGAAGATGGTGTGAGGGGCTGATGTGAGAGGATAGGAGATGGTGTGGGGGGCTGATGTGAGAGGATAGGAGATGGTGTGAGGGGCTGGGGATAGTGTGAGAGGCTGGTGTGAGAATATAGGAGATGGTGTGAAAGGCTAATGTGAGAGGATAGGAGATGGTGTTAGGAGCTGGGAATAGTGTGAGGGGCTGTAGGTGGTATGAAGGGGTTGGAAATGTGAGCAGAGAGGTGAAGATGATGTGAGAGGTTGAAGATTGTGTGAGCGGTTGGAGATAATTTGAAGCGTTTTAATCATCTTTATTAGTATCACAAGTAGGCTTACATTAACACTGTAATTAAGTTACTGTGAAAATCCCCTAGTCGCCACATTCCAGTGCCTGTTCGGGTATACAGAGGGACATTTCAGAATGTCCAATTCATCTAAAACGCACGTCTTTTGGGACCTGTGGGAAGCAACCGGAACACCCAGAGGAAACCCACAAAGACACAAGGAGCATGTACAGACTCCGCACAGACAGTGACCCTAAGTGACAGAATGACACTAAGATGAGTGGTAAAGCGAAAAGTGCAGAGGATACTGGAAGTCTGCAGAGGGATTTGGATAGGTTAAGTGAATGGGCTAGGGTCTGGCAGATGGAATACAATGTTGACAAATGTGAGGTTATCCATTTTGGTAGGAATAACAGCAAATGGGATTATTATTTAAACGATAAAATATTAAAGCATGCTGCTGTGCAGAGAGACCTGGGTGTGCTAGTGCATGAGTCACAGAAGGTTGGTTTACAGGTGCAACAGGTGATTAAGAAGGGAAATAGAATTTTGTCCTTCATTGCCAGAGGGATGGAGTTTAAGACTAGGGAGGTTATGTTGCAATTGTATAAGGTGTTAGTGGGGCCACACCTGGAGTATTGTGTTCAGTTTTGGTCTCCTTACTTGAGAAAGGACGTACTGGCGCTGGAGGGTGTGCAGAGGAGATTCACTAGGTTAATCCCAGAGCTGAAGGGGTTGGATTATGAGGAGAGGTTGAGTAGACTGGGACTGTACTCATTGGAATTTAGAAGGATGAGGGGGGATCTTATAGAAACATTTAAAATTATGAAGGGAATAGATAGGATAGATGCAGGCAGGTTGTTTCCACTGGCGGGTGAAAGCAGAACTAGGGGACATAGCCTCAAAATAAGGGGAAGTAGATTTAGGACTGAGTTTAGGAGGAACTTCTTCACCCAAAGGGTTGTGAATCTATGGAATTCCTTGCCCAGTGAAGCAGTTGAGGCTCCTTCATTACATGTTTTTAAGGTAAAGATAGGTAGTTTTTTGAAGAATAAAGGGATTAAGGGTTATGGTGCTCGGGCCGGGAAGTGGAGCTGAGTCCACAAAAGATGAGCCATGATCTCATTGAATGGCGGAGCAGGCTCGAGGGGCCAGATGGCCTGCTCCTGCTCCTAGTTCTTATGTTCTTATATTCTTATGTTCTTATGTAAGCTCGGAATGGAACCCGGGTCCCTGGCGCTGTGAAAGAACAGGGCTAACCACTGTGCTACTGTGCCAGGTTGGAAATGGAGGGAGAGGGTTGGAGCAGTGTGCAGAGAGGTGGAGATGGTGTGTAGGGACGACATAAAGCAGACACAATGCAGGAGGTAAATTTGATAAACTTTTTTTGGGGGCCGGAAGGAAACATTCCTGCTCATCCTGGCCATCAAGAAATGTTGCAAAGACAGTTATCTTAAAGATTCAGTCTTAATCATCTCCTTTTGGCTTTTGGGTTTCCAGAGGGCCAGAAAGCCTGGCCAGCAGGGGTTAAAAGAAAATAATTTTTAAAAAGGAAGGCATGCACCCTCCTGAAAAGATTTTAAGACAAGTGCACCTTGGAAGAGTGGATTGGTCACTCACTCTCCACTTAACATCCAAAATGAAAGGGTTAGAGGTGGCTTTGCTTCCTGTTTCAGATTTTTAACCTTTCAACACACCCAGTTCCACTTATTTTAATGGATTAAAATTATCCCCTGTATTTCTAAAGTCATGTTGATATCTTCATGGTGCCCAAAGAGCTTCAGAAGTGATTACCGCTGAAATATTGGCACAGTTGAAATAATTGCAGCAATCTGTGAAGGGGCAGATCCTAATAAATAGGATTCAGATGAAAGGCCATTTAATCTGTTTTGGTGGTGCAGTTTCAAGGAAAATAGACCCGGAGATTTGGAGATTGCCTTTCTCTTCTTCTAATCATGGCTGATGGACTTTTGCATCTCCTTAACCACATAAATAAGCCTCAGTTTAACATCTCATCTGGAAGACACTGGGGCGAGGAGGGATATTTTAATACCATCATGTCATAAAGATTGGGATACGGTGAGTTTGATCTTATGACCACAAGTCTATTAAACCCAACACCATAGCAGGTTTGAGAATTTCTGAATAACCTATTCTGGAAAGGTGAATCTGTTAATCGAATGTGATGTCCAATGCCCCACAGCACAAAACTGCATCAATCTCCTCAGAAGACAAACATGGGACCCAACCGACAGAATAAGCTTTGTCGTCCAGTCTCCGGAGCGGAGAAACTACGACATCGCAGCCTTCAACACATCATCGATGAAGATGAACATCTAGTCAAGGTCATCCCCACACCCCCACTATTTGCCTTCAAACAACCGCGCAAGCTCAAACAGACCATTGGGTGCAGCCAACTACCCAGCCTTCAGAACAGCGACCACGACACCACCCAATCCTGTAATGGCAATCTCTGCTAGATGTGCCAGATCATCGACATGGGTACCACCAGTACACGTGAGAACACCACCCACCAGGTACGTGGTACATACTTCTGCGACTCGGCCAATGTTGTCCACCATATATGCTGCAGGAAAGGATATCCCAAAGCGTGGTACATTGGCAAGAGCATGCAGACGCTGTGACAATGGATGAGCAGACATCGCGTGACAATCGCCAGACAGGAATGTTCCCTTCCAGTCATGGAACACTTCAGCAGTCAAGGGCCTTCAACCTTTGATCTTCGGGTAAGCGTTCTCCAAGGCGGCCTTCAGGACGCGTGACAGCACAGAATCGCCGAGCAGAAACATATAGCCAAGTTCCGCGCACAAGTATGGCCTCAACCGGGACATTGGATTCATGTTGCATTACATTCACCCCCCACCATCTGTCCTTGGCTGCAAAATCCTACCAACTGTCCTGGCTTGAGACAATTCACACCTCTTTAACCTGTGAGTATCCTTCTCTCCATTTGCTCCATCTGGACCTGGAAAGACTTAATTACCTGAAAAGACTCACATTCAAAGTATCTTATTGCATTTTTGACTTTGTCCATATATATGTTTCTGGAACCCACCTCTTCATTCACCTGAGGAAGGAGCAGTGCTCTGAAAGCTAGTGATTCAAAACAAACCCGTTGGACTTTAACCTGGTGTTATAAGACTTCTTACTGCGCTTGAATATGATAATGAAGCTTCAAATTTATTGCTGGTGACTGTGGTGCTATGTATAAGCAATCTTGTAAATAATAATTTATTCGGACTCCAACCAGCAGGTGGCAGTAACGAACTACCATGTGACTTTATGCTTCGAGGAGACAGTTGTGTTAATGGGTAGTCTTACTTGCAGTCGCTCTAGTTAATAGTTTGTAATATATTTCTCATAGTTATTTGAACCATGCATTTCTTTTATAACAAACACTTTAACTAGTCGAGAACTAGTGATTCTATTGAGCATATTGAGCATAGGGGCAGCACGGTAGCATTGTGGATAGCACAATTGCATCACAGCTCCAGGGTCCCAGGTTCGATTCCCGGCTTGGGTCACTGTCTGTTCGGAGTCTGCACATCCTCCCCGTGTGTGTGTGGGTTTCCTCCGGGTGCTCAGCTTTCCTCCCACAGTCCAAAGATGTGCAGGTTAGGTGGATTGGCCATGCTAAATTGCCCTTAGTGTCCAAAATTGCCCTTAGTGTTGGGTGGGGTTACTGGGTTATGGGGATTGGGTGGAGGTGTTGACCTTGGGTAGGGTGCTCTTTCCAAGAGCCGGTGCAGACTCGATGGGCCGAATGGCCTCCTTCTGCACTGTAAATTTTATGATAATCTGTGCTATGATAATCTATGATAATTGCTACCAGCCAAGCACTAGAATGTATCAACGACCAGTTTTCTCAAGTCTTGAGGAATCCAGCAGCTGAAGCAAGGCAGGAGCTCAATGATCAAGGAGCCATGTGCTTTCCCAGAACAGGTTGTGGACCAGGAGAGCAGCAGTACTTTCCCCCTATTCCTCAAACAAAACTTCTGCCTTGTGTCTGCTGACCTCACCAATATCCACACAACAACCCCCCCCCCCCCCCGCGGCAAGGATTTGGTGAACATTCCCAGTCTGCCTCGATCATTCTCTCTCGCTCTGAGACCTATTCTGAGCTCGTCTCAATCTTTGCTTCTCTCCCCTTCTTGCCCATGTGCTCCAAGTCACCCAGTACCCCGCTCCATGAACCCCATGTTGTCCCTTTCCATTTTCCAAGAATCCTCTTCAGTGGTCGGTGTGACACCTGCCCATGCATGCAATTAAATATCAGTCCTGGCAAGGATTTGAATCCTCAACTTTATGACTCATAAGTGAGAATACTACCAACTATGTCAAGCATTCAAAGCAATTAAATAATGGGTACAATTATATTTATGAGTAGAGCACAGAAGAATAGGCAAACCAGAATTTATTATGACAGAAGCAAGTGACATGGGGAGATGCAAATTAAATGGTAATACGGTTCAGCATTACTACTTTCATTCTGCAGAGAGTAAAGCAAACAGCAATAACAATCAAATGTCTAAAAGTAATCTATTGTGTCTTTATTTGTCTTGTAGGAATACATTTATGGTAAATGAAACATACTTATTCACATATAGTGGACTTTCCTCATCATTGGCATGTGGAAGATTAAGGGCTGAATTCTCAGTTTGAGAGACTAAGTACTAACGCCAGGACTGAATCAATAGTGTTCTACTTTTCTGATAGTGCCGCCAGTCCCAGAGTGATTCAGTTCATCCTAATGGGCTAGCACCGGCGCCATGTCGAACTAGTTCAATTCCAATGCAGGCCAACGTGTGATACAGTGGGGTTGGGATCGGCACTGGTAGAGCCTGACAAGCAGGAGCTGCATATAAGCACTCCACTGCCCACACACACTCACCCCAGCCAAGAAGATGGCACTGGTTACACTTGAGCACACCCATCTCATTGATGGGTCAGCTGGGGCAAGAAGGTACCTCGGAGAGTGGTCTTGGGAGGAAACCATATAACTCATGGTGCTAAGTTCACAGTGGGCAGTCAGCAGCGTGCGCAGCCGAAGGGCTACCTTGCAAGCTGCGGTCGTGGTGGCCTATGCCTGTCCACCATGACACCATAGCCCATCTCCTGGCCGCACCATTGTGTCTTTATTTGTCTTGTAGGAATACATTTATGGTAAATTAAACATACTTATTCACATATAGTGGACTTTCCTCCTCATTGGCATGCGGAAGATTAAGGGCCACCCGGCCCTGGCAGAAGCTGCCCCCCCCCATCGTTCCCCCCCATCGTTCCCAGTCAGCGGCACAACTATCAGCACACTATAACGAGGTTGGACACTTTTCAAACCTCCTCTTTCACCCTCAGCAGCCACGGCTCCTGTTTCCCCGATTTTAAGTGCCAGAAGTGAACCTCAGTCGATAATTCCTGCTGGTGGAGGCGGAGCATTGTGGGGTGCCTGGAAATTGTCAGTCCGGGCCCATTAATGAAATGCCAATGGCAGTTACTGTACAATTTGCAAGCCCATGCCAGCATGTGGCGTGGAATGCATTCATGCCGCTGTTGAAGCACAGGAGCATGGCATTCCATCTGGTGCCCAGTACCGGCATCGATTTTTGGTTGACGTGCAATTTTCCACCCGATCGCATTTCCCGATTCTGCCGTCCCATTCTAAATCTTTCATGCTGGGTGTTATAAATGGTACCTTATTCTCATTTACAAACCTTTCCAGGGTGTCAATGTAGCAAATTAAATAAAGACAATGAAAATTATGTAAACTAACATCACAGCTGAAAGCAAAACAGAAAATGCTGGAAACGGGAGTTGCTTGAAGCCACTTGTGTTCCCTCAGTGAAACTGAGCAATTGCTAAATGCAGGTCACAGTGGATGCAGTGGTGAATAATGAACCCAAATTAGTCAATAATTTGAGACTAAGCTAACGGTGACTGCAGCACAAATTTGATATCAGGGGCGGAATTGTCCGACCCCCTGGATCGCCCGGGGCTGGCGTCAATCCCGCCCCTGCCGTGTCCCGAATTCTCCGCCCCCAAGATTTGGCGGGGGCGGGAACTGCACCGCGCCGGTCGGCGGGCCCCCCGCGGCGTTTCTCCGGCCCGCGATGAGCCAAAGTCCTGTGGCTGGCAGGCCTTTCCCACCGGCGTGGTTTAAACCACCTCTCTTACAGGCGGGATTGGCGGCGCGGGCGGGCTCCGGGGTCCTGGGGGTGGGTGCGGGGCGATCTGACCCCGGGGGGTGCCCCCATGGAGGCCTGGCCCGCGATCGGGGCCCACCAATCGGCGGGCGGGCCTGTGCCGTGGGGGCACTCTTTTTCTTCCGCCCCCGCCATAGCCTTCACCATGGCAGAGGCGGAAGAGACCCCCTACCCTGCGCATGCGCCAGTATGACGTCAGCAGCCGCTGATGCACCGGCGCATGCGCGGACTTACGTTGGCCAGCGAAGTCCATTCGGCTCCGGCTGGCGTGGCGCCAAAGGCTGTTCATGCCAGCCGATGGAGTGGGAACCACTCCGGCGCAGGCCTAGCCCCTCAATGTGAGGGCTTGGCCCCTAAAGGTGCAGAGAATTCAACACCTTTGGGGGGGCCCGACGCTGGAGTGGTTCACGCCACTCCGACAGGCCGGGACCCCCCATCCCGCCGGGTAGGGGAGTATCCCGGCCCAGGTTTGAAACGGAGAAGTGTGATTTACAAACCACGGTTTTAAATTTAGGTGAGGAGGACTTTGGAGAGAAGATACAGAAATTAAACACAGCAGACTGGGCTGAACAAAATGGCAAAACTGCAGAAAAACAACAGGACATCTTCAAAGAAGTAAATTTACCTTGGCCAACAAAAGAAGAGAGATGGTATAAATAAAAATAAGGAGCTCACATGAATGCAAAGAATAGCAGTGGTCCCTCAGACTGGGATAAATATGAAGAACAGCAAAGAGACACTAAAAATGTAAATGATAGCTGCAAAGAGAGACAATGAGAATTAACCTGCGAGGAATATCAAGGACAAAATTAAAGGATTTCACAAACATATCAAGAAAAAGGTTTGGCGAAAAGTTAGTTGTAAGTAATATTTTCTTCGGAAATCAGAAAATTACAGACTTATTACAAACTTGCCCTGTAATAACCTTCACATAAGAGGATGGAAATAAAGCATCAGAGATATGAGGAAAAATGAAAATAAATTAAGAAAAATCGACTCGATTTAATGTAAGTAAAAAAAAAAATGTAATGGAGAAAATAATGAGACAAAAGATTAATAAAGGTCAAGGAGAGGATGATTTCCACCCTCGGGTTTAAACAGGAAATTATACATACTCTCATCATGATCTTCCAAAACACTCTTGATTCTTAAATTAACTACTTAGATTAAATAATTGACAATTCCACACCACCATGTAAGAGCGATAAGGGAAAATAAAATGAGGGAAATGTAGGCAAAGGAATCTGACATCTGCCACGGGGAAGTTAGCAGAAGATATTATTAAGACAGTAACCAGGATTCTTCGATCCCTGTCGGTCCCGCTACCCCTACTAGCGGGAAGGGGGAATTTGGCACGCAGCCAGAACTCCCATTTGTGCAGCGGGATCAGCCAGCGGGAACGGACGGAGAATCCCAGTCAGTGGCTGGACACTCGGACAAAAGTGAACTGATACGAAAGGTTGCATGAATTTGTAAAAGGTGACTCATGTTTAACAAACCGAGTTGGATGTTTTGCGGAGGAAGCTAACATTGCACACAATTGTGGTGTCTATGGATGTCAGAGAGATCTAGGTATACAGGTCCACAGGTCACTGAAAGGGGCAACACAGGTGGAGAAGGTAGTCAAGAAGGCAAACGGCATGCTTGCCTTCATTGGCCGGGGCATTGAGTATAAGAATTGGCAAATCATGTTGCAGTTGTATAGAACCTTAGTTAGGCCACACTTGGAGTATAGTGTGCAATTCTGGTCGCCACACTACCAGAAGGATGTGGAGGCTATAGAGAGGGTGCAGAAGAGATTTAACAGGATGTTGCCTGGTATGGAGGGCATTAGCTATGAGGAGCATCGACAGAGTGGATAGTCAGAGGCATTTTCCCAGGGTAGAGGGGTTAATTACTAGGGGGCAGAGGTTTAAGGTGCGAGGGGCAAGGTTCAGAGGAGATGTACGAGGCAAGTTTTTTACACAGAGCGTAGTGGGTGCCTGGAACTCGCTGCTGGAGGAGGTGGTGGAATCAGGGACGATAGTGACGTTTAAGGCGCACCTTGACAAATACAGGAATAGGATGGGAATAGAGGGATATGGACCCAGGAAGTGTAGAAGATTTTAGTTTAGATGGGCAACATGGTTGGCACGGGCTTGGAGGGTTGAAGGGCCTGTTCCTGTGCTGTACTTTTCTTTGTTCTTTGTTATTTGTTATTTATATAGACTGCCAGAAGGTGTTCAATAAAGCTTTACAGCTCTTGACAAGAATTAGATCAATTCCCTTGGGTTGGGACAATATGTGGGCGTGCGGTCAACTGAGAATGTACAGCATAGGGAGCAAATAGGCCATGCACAAACAGTGTTCCTTTAAAGATGCACTCATGAGTACCACACACCAATCACAAAGTGCCTGTGCACTGCAAAAAGCCGATTATGCACAACAAACGTAGGTTAGAGGGAACATTGGTTGAGATGTGGCATGCTATCCTCCCTAATGATCTGAACTGGAGTCTTGGCTCTTTGTTATATTTTCAAATGACAAGATGAAGGAGTATTGCCCATCAAGCCCACTCTGCCATTCAATAGGATCATGGCTGAACTTAGGCTTCACCTTCACTTCTCTGTCTAATCCTTGGTTCTCTGAGAGGCAAAGGCCTCGATTTTCAGTTTTGAGGTGGGTTGAGGAGCTTGGGAAATTCTCATTCGGCCCACCCACCTTTGGAGGAAAGGCCCAGCAAGGTGGGATCTTCATTGCTGGGGGAGAATGCGAGCTGATGTCTGGCCAGTTGGCCTGGGAAGAAGTATAGAGGCAGCCACATGGGTTGCCAGGTGTGGAGGCGCGCTGTTTAAAAGGGCCGTCTTGGTGCCGAAAGACTTTGTCACAGTGAAACACAAGGGCCCTCCATTCCTCACTTCTCATACCCCTTGACCATCTAAACACTTCCCATTAATGGCACCTCATGCTTCCAACCCACCCCTGATATCCCTTCCCATCCCCCATGACAGGATCTGCCTTCCAAAAACCCCATGAACCCTTATGCTCCTGAGCCAAGATCTGACCTTCCTCCCACCCATTTGCCCCCTTGTTCCTCTGATTCCAAGCTCTGCCCTTCCATCCACCCTATATGCCTTCATGGCCCGAATACCAATCTTCGCCCTTCAGCCAATCCCTATTTCCACCAATGGTCCCATGCCAAGCTCTGCCCTTTCACCCACCCCTGTATCCCCCTCATGCCCCCTATGTTAGGCTCTAACACTTCCATTTTCATTGACCCACTGTACAATTTTATACAATCAATGAACATCACAGTCTAAAGTGCGGTCTTAAAAAATATCTCCGGCCTAAGGGCATGAGGGGTGTGGCCATCTAAAATGGCCTCCTGCAAAGAGTGATGGGAAATGTGGTCAAACTGGGTCACAGGCAAGCTGCAGTTTGCAAATATACAAACTGCAGCCCAGACTTTATGCATAAACTCACACCTGCAAAAGGACCATGAAAAGGCAATTAAAGGAACAATAGGACAATCCTATCCATCATATCATCTCCCAGATGAAGCGGCACCAGCCCATTCTCGGAGCACTCACAGGGTTAGCCACTGAGTGCCCATCCCAAAAGTGATGTGGCAGCCCCTGATTGGATGGGACCGATCAGACGGTGGAGCTCTGATCAATTGATTGACAACAACCCAGAGATCGGCCACCAAGGGGCAGGGAAAACTCAAGCCAGTTAAAAGGCAGCGCAGGCCTATATTCTTTCTCTTTCGACTGGTCTTCTCCAACTGATCTTCGACTGCAGCACCAACCAAGTTCAAGGGCCCGCGACCACCATCAAAGGATGAAAACAGAACACATACGACCTCCAAGAACTCCAGCCCACCAGACGTTGGGAACCAGATAAGGCCATAACTACTCTATATCTGCCGGTCATCTGGAAGTTAAGTTAAGGTTGTTCAAGTGTGTTAGTTTTAGTCCTATGTGAATGAACATGTGATTACTTAAGTAAATAACCTTGTGTCTAGTAAATAAACTCTTATTGAACTAAAATACTTGTGTGATTCTTTTTCCACCGTACTGGTTAAACACACACTGTGGTTATAAAGGAACAACAGGGGCCTAAGACGGTGTATGGGGATGTGTGACGTAGCATGAGGACATGAGTGGGACCTTTTAAACATACCTTTTAAAAGGACCTCTCATGCAAACATGGGTCCATGGCTCCTCTATGGGCCAATATATTGACGGCCAAATAACTAATGGTGGAACCTTCAAATACCAAAAATAATGCTGACAGCTTCTTTCTCAAGTGTAGCATAGTTGGACTCAGTGCTAGTCAATATCCTGGAAGTAAATTATTTTGGTTGCTCTTTGCCTGAATGCATTATATGCGAGACAACTGTTCCAACCCCATAGGGTGATGCACATCACAAGCAAGCTACAGCTTCAGTCCTGGGTTATAAAATACTAATAACTCCAATTTCTGTAAAGTTAGAGGGTACTGATCAACACATCAACGCAGGGTTGATAGTCGTTTTTGAAATCCCTGCATATTCGTACTGAACCATCCTTTTTAAAAAATGTGATGATTGGGGTTACCCAATCGCTGGTGGTAACAAGCTCAATAACCCCTGTCGTCAGTAAGCTCTCGAGTTCTTCTTACACTTTAGGTAAAATAGCATGGGGTACGGTACACACTTTCAAACACTTAGGCCTGCTGTCTGCCGTTATCTTGAGTTTCACTTTGACCCCAGTCATGGATCCAAGTGACTCCTCTAATACCTTTGCGTAGTTTCTCAGAAATGTTTGAAGATCTTTCGTAGACTCCACAAGTTGGTTCACAACAGTCTAGTTTAGCTTAATCTTCCTCAACCATGATCTCCAAAACAATTCTGGAAGATTTCCTTGAACAATGTGAAGAGGCAACTCCACTTTCTGCTTGTTTACTTCCAAAGTCACCTTGATGAAGCACTTCAGCAGCACAATAACCTTGGTATATGTCATCAAGGCCACATTGAATGGTTGCAGTGGCAGATACTTCAATTGCTGATGGTATATAGATTCAGGTATAAGTGATACAGCAGTGCCCTTAATAGTGTTCCCATTCCCATTTAATTTTGGATAGACTCAAAATCTTTGCTGGTCTCCATGCACTGCTAGGAAGCTGAGCTTCCATTCCATTCCTTAAGCTGACTTGACACTTTGGTACTCAGTGAGTCTTCAGTTGGCTCACTTAACCGATAAACTCGCCCTGTAGACGTTGCAGTATTTTTCTTGGTACACTTTATGCTGATAAAGGTTGGCGTGACCAACATGCCTTGGCAATATGACCAACTTTCCACAATTTTTGCATTTGTCCTCCTTGCTCCAACAATCTCCAGCCATATGTCCCACTCCGTTGCAGCAATGACTTGGTAGGATCTTGGTAGACCTGCTTCTCACGGACTCCATCTTATGGACTCTACTTTGAACTCCAGTCAGTGAAGCTTCTCCCATAGCAAGCTCCAAAGACACTATTGTGATTTCAGTGGCACATTTTAGGGTAAATGCATCTTCAGTCAACAATTTCCTTTGGATTGTTTCATTCTTGAAGCTACAAAAATCGTTCGGAAAGTGTCTCATCCAAAGTCTGGCCAAACTTGCAATGCTTTGCTAGCTTCCGCAGTGATCCAATAAACTGTGAACTGTTTTCACCTTTCTCCAGTGCACAGCAGTGAAAGTGGAATCTTTCCGCTATTAATAGTGAATGGGGGGAGAAATGTTCTTGCAAGACAGTCATTAACTCATCATGTGACTTGTCTCCAGGTTTCACTGGGTGTACTAAATTCTGTAGCAACGTGAATGTTCTCCTCCCAGTTGAGCTAAGAAAGGTTACAGTGTGCAGGTCTGCTTGTGTCTGATTGACTTTAAGGAATGACTGGAACCTTTCCTCATAAAAGTTCAATGTCTCCTCCCCCTCATCAAATGCGCGCAATGCGCCTTCTCTTCAGGCCATTTTTCGATTGCGTTTCCTGATCTGTGCTACTCAACCTTCAGCCTATCTTCCATGCTGTTTACTTTCTCTCTGTTTAGAGAAATTAGATTAGAGAAATACAGCACAGAAAGGCCCTTCGGCCCACGATGTTGCGCCGAACTTTTGTCCTAGGTTAATCATAGAATTTTGGACAATTTTGCATGGCCAATCCACCCAACCTGCACATCTTTGGACTGTGGGAGGAAACCGGAGTACCCGGAGGAAACCCACGCAGTCACGGGGAGGATGTGTAGACTCCACACAGACAGTGACCCAAGTCGAAATCGAACTTGGGACCCTGGAGCTGTGAAGCAATTGTGCTATCCACAATGCTACCGTGCTGCCCTTAAGAAGTTAACCTACACTCCCTTATTCTACCCTAATCCAAGTACCTATCCAATAGCCGCTTGAAGGTCCATAAATTTTCCATAAATTAAAGCAAACATGCAGCGCACAAGCAGACTGGCTGCTTCTGTGACCCACTATCGATTCCTAGACAATAGGTTGCAGGTTCGAAGCCGCGTAGGTTTGTACTCCCGCAGACTGTTTCAGTGCCTTGTGTGTGGCCCCCGCAGCTCTAACCACTGCAATGGTGAGTGTACTGAAAACTTTGATTCTCCATTTGAAGAAATCCCCCAGTAACTCGCAGTTTTCCGCGGGCATTTTAAAAAAAAAACTCTTTTACTTAGACTAGCGACTGTCGCAATCGATCGGATGATTCGCTGACGAATGGTCCCATTCAGGAGTAATGGCTGATTGCACTTGTTCACTAAAAGGGTAGAGGAAATCTGGAACTTTTTCGATCAAACGGCTATTCAGGCACTGCCAATAAAACATTTCAAAACTCAGGTTGCTAGATTTTTATTGGGTACGGGTTTCAGAACCAAGATGAAAAAGCAGAGTTAAGATTCCAACCAATCATGGTCGCAATGGATGGTGGAACAGGCTGGAGGCATGAAATGACCTTCTCCTGTTTCTGTGACCCGATGTTCATATTCAGATTCAGTTCTATCTCACACTAATTGTTTCTGGCAGGCATTCTTGTTTGTCAGCTCTCAATGTGGAGAAGACAGCAAGCAGAAAAATGTGTGTCTGTGCAAAGTTCGGCCACTCGGGATCTGGTCATGTGCTGTCGTACATTAATTTTGATTAGTTTGGGAACATGAAGTCCCATGTAACCAAAAGCTGCACAATAGGTAGATGAATATTCTCTCAGCAGACTATCCATGTTCCCCAGAGTCTTCAGCTTTGAAGACAACTAATTTCAAGAGAGGGAAGTTTTAAGTTGGAGATTTTGAGTGGAGCACATAGTAACGCAAAAACTCCAGGTTGGAGAATTCCCGGGGTGGGGGGGTTGCGCGTGAATCCTGCCCCGCCGCTCTGATGGCGGCTGCCGTATTCTCCGGCGCCGGTTTTCGGGCGGGGATCACACCACGGCGGGTGGGGCCATTGGCAGTGACCCCCCGGCCATGTGCCGAGCGGCCTTCAGTTTCTGGCCAGTCCCCCAGAGAGTGGTGACGGACTGGAATACACTGCCTGAGAGGGTGGTAGAGGCGGGTCGCCTCACATCCTTTAAAAAGTACCTGGATGAGGACTTGGTACGCCATAAAAATTCAAACCTATGGGCCAAGCGCTGGAAAATGCGATTAGATAAGCAGGTCAGGTGTTTTCCATGTGCCGGTGCAGACTCGAAGGGCCTCTTCTGCACCGCATTATTCTATGATTCTGTTTCGTGCCTGACTAAAAGCAGGAGCCATGTATAAATCAATTAAACTGGACCCTATTTTGTTGACTCTTGATGACCCTCAACTCTTAAAGACCCCATTGTAGTGCCCTCCAAAATGCCTGAAGAGAAAGCTGCACCTCTGATTTTGTAAGGAGAGGAAGATCGCCACGGTCAATTTCTTAGTGCAGGCCACCCACATGACTCTGGGATTGCTTCATCTTCCCCCTTTAAAAGGATAATTCCTCGCTTTACTCCTCAGAGAAACCCCCAGTTTCCCCTGTACTTTGGAAATTCAAAAGGCTTCCGCATTTCTCCACCAGGAGGTAGCCAAAAACATGGATGTTTGCTGCTTCCTTTTTCTCGGAATGCCTTTTATTGAATGATAGGGAATGAACACATAAGTTAGAGATTATAAATGGAGTGTGTTCAAGAATTAAAAGAAAAACAATATGACGGTTACAGATAATCCATTGCTTTTCTACTGAACCATTGTAACAGGGTGGGAGGCTAGTGTAAGCATTTCTCAGACAAACCCATTACTTTTATCTGCTGCTGACAGAGTACTCATTACCATTAATGACTATAGCTATTTCGAGCTAACCACAATATTCAGTGTTTTGACAGGGAGAGTAAGTCAAGTTGATGGCGATGTCGTTATAGGTATACACAGCTAATAATGTACACGTGAAAATATTTGTCATTATTTACATCACTTAAAATGGTCACTCATCTACTTCAAAAAATAAACCACTTGTTTTTTATCAAACAGATTAAAATGAACGTGATGAACAATGGCTGCTCAGGGCAATACACTATATATGTAAATAAATATGGGTGCCTGTAGAACATGAACATAAATCAACATTCCTAGTTTCCCCTCAGAATGTGGGTGGGCTGTTAGGTGGATATGGGTGGCTGTTTGCTTAATGAATCATTTATTGCATTTTATTTTGACACTGGGAGGGAAACTTTCATAATTTGTTTCCGCGTGACAACACGTTAATTTTAATTCCTTACAGACTTCAGGTGATCAGTGGGAGAAGAGAGCGCAGAAAAAGTTATGACGCTGCTGCCTGCTTCCAGTGAGCGCCTCAGCCACCCCACTATAGTGAACAGTTAAAATGATCGTCAACATGTTTGCAGCAATGTGACGGTAAGGGCGAATACTCCATTTTAAAAGGATCTCACCCATTTCCAATAGGTGGATTGGGGTATAATTACTTACACAGTGAAAGTGAAAAGCCTACACTCCAAGTGATACAGAGCAGAATCTCACCTTATGTTTTCCACGTGATCAACGTGTGCTCGTGGTGGCTTACCTCTGATTCATTCGCCCAGGGAAAACTTAATCTCTGTAATCAGTGAGGTGCTCCTTTTAAACGCCTCCCCAGCACTTGCTCCAAGTCCAGTTGGGGGACGGCAACTGGTAAGACAGCACCAAGATTTTCGGAGGGAGCCCTTACCAAACTCCTGGATGGTATGGAACTGAGGCATGATATCCTCTACCCATGCTCCCGCAAGCGTCCACCAACCAAGGAACCAAGGTCACCACCCCTGCCAGGAGGCAGTGCCCATAATAGTGAGTGCCAGCTCGCTGAGGAAGACGGGGCAACAGCGTCACAAGAATACAAATTATATTATTCGTGCAGACAGGGTAAGTCTGCCTCCTGATGTATAATGCTGCACCACTTCACATAGCCATCACACCTCCATGGTGATCCATCGGCTAGCCATCTCACAGATTCCCAAAACTTCTCATGGCACCCACAGCCCCTGACCCCACCATGGCATCAACGTTCATGCCTCTCATGTCTGCCACTATTTTCTTGTGATCGGGATACCGAAGGCTGACAAGTGCTGAGAGGCTGCCCACCTCGTAGATAAGGTGGAGAAAAACATCAGGACCCCTGACCTGTGAGGAGTCCTGACAATGCCCTTACCCTCAGCCCTTTCAGGATCTGGGACATCTACCCATATGCATCCCCTGATGTGAGTGGTTTTCCACTGAGCCTCACTCCCTCCCCTGTCACACAATAGCTACGTCCTCACTATTGCCCCCTCAACTCCACCTCAGTGAAGAACTTTGATCCTTGGAGTCTCAGCGGTCTTTAATGACAACCCACCCAACCCCAAACATGAGGTGTTAGGGTAGTCGAGTGGATTCAATGGACCAATGCTCTAATCTGACCCATGACCTAGTTGATGCCCCATCATCATCTAGAACGGGGTGAGTGATGAGCGAAGTCACCATAACAGCTGGCATTGGGGGCCACATCTGTATCACCTCTCTGTTACATGGACGTAAATACAAATTTGGAGTTCAATACCTGCAGGCAAGCATCCAAATGGCTAGAAATTGGTTCCAATCCATGTCACATTCATGGACTGCAATGCTGACTTAATTGGCACAATTGACTCATCAAGGAAGGGACAAGGGTCCTTCAATGTCACGAGGACAAAATCCTGCAACTCCCTCCCTAACAGCACAGTAGGTGTCCCTACATCTGAAGGACTGCCGCGGTTCAAGAAGGCAACTCACCACCACCTTCTGAAGGGCAACTTGGGATGGGCAATAAATGCTGTCCTTTTTTTTAAAATTTAGATTAGCCAATAATTTTTTCCAATTAAGGGGCAATTTAGCGTGGCCAATCCACCTACTCTGCACATTTTTGGGTTGTGGGGGCAAAACCCACGCAGACACGGGGAGAATGTGCAAACTCCACATGGACAGTGACCCAGAGCCGGGATCGATCCTGGGACCTCAGTGCCGTGAGGCGGTTGTGCTAACCACTAGGCCACCGTGCTGCCCTAATAAATGCTGCCCTAACCAGCGACACCCACATCCCGTAAATTAATAAAAAATAATAAGAAATTGTATAATTGTTCTGCCATTTCCTTGTTCTTAATGATATATTCTCCTCACTCGGACTGTAAGGGACCTACATTTGTCTTCACTAATATTTTTCTTTGTACATACTTACAAAAGTTTTTAAAGATGCCTGAGACTATGTCCAGGCACTGGGGGACCAGGTAAATTCAAGGAGACCCAGGGCAAGGAGGGTAGGGAAGGCCAGGAGGTGCAACAGGGGTTATTCGAGTCTTGGGGGAAAGATTGGCTGAAGGGTAACAGGGGATGGGCCATAAATGCTGGCCTAACCTCCCCCACCACCTCACATCCCATAAATATTTTTTTTTAAACTGCACTCGTCACTGACGGCTAATTTGAAAAAGTCCTGCCCAACATTACTCTCTGCTTCTGCCTGTTAACCAATGTCCCATCATGTTAATATATTACCCCAGACTTAACCCTTACCTTGAAAAAACTATTTGTCTGGTACCTTATTGAAATATATTTTGGAAATACAAGAATATTTAATTTACCAACACCGGAAGATACCAGCGGCAGCCATTGGCTCTCCGCATTTGCTGCCGGAAAACCTGTTGTGTACCAGTGATGGGGGGGAGTTTCCCAATGCTGGGCCAGAGGAAGTGGTGGTGGGTAGGGGCACCCAGATGCTGGCACGGTATGAGGCGGGAGGGTCACCCAATCTTTGCGGGATGTGGTGGGGGGGTTGGCATGGTTACCCTTCTGTCTGCGGGGTTGGGGTGTGTTCCCGTTGTCTGTTGAGGGTCCCGATCTCTGTTAGGGAGAGGTTCACATCTGCATGTATGGTCCCTATCTCTTGGGGAGGGTTCCAATCTCCGTGGGGCTGTCCCGGGTTCCTTGGGAGAGGGTTCCCAATTTCCATTGGTGGGATCCCAATCTCCACTGGTGGCATCGCCATCTCTGTGGCTGGGATCCCAAACTTGGTGGAGATTGGTCCTGATCCAGTTCCCTTGGGGAAGTCTCAATCTCTGTTTTTTGGGGGAGGTTCTCGATCGCCATTGGGGGCACCCTGATCTCCAAGGGGAGCGGATCCCGATCTTGATCTCCATGCAACTGGTAGTGTGGCGACCCCAATTTCCATAGGTTTCCATATGGATTGGAGTCTTGAGGAATGTGTGTGCGAAGAAGGGGGGGGGACCTTTACTGTAACTTTGGGATTGAAAGGTCACCCAGATCTCAGATTGTTGGCGATTTCTCCATTTCCATTTTTAGCCCCCCCCCCCCACTCACATCCCAGATGGCAGTGTAATCTTCGCTCGCACTTTGAAATGAAATCAGGCATGAGAAGGCATCTTTGAAGCCAAAGTTTCACATTGCCTTTCTCGCCTGATCCGTGCAATTTTGGGAAAATTCCAACCAACGTAATAGTAAGTCCTGGTATTATTCTGTACCTGGGCAGGAGCTTTTAGTGATTTATATATACAGGCACCTAAATCTTTTTGCCCTTCACTGCTCCCAGTCTCTCAGTATTATGAAATACGGAACTCTTCATGAATTTGTGAATTACAAACAGATCGAGTGTGCTTGGCAATTTGAACTCTACATGCCCATTGATACAAATTTGACTAATTCAAGTTTGTTCAGAAAAAAAATCAAATTGCAAGAAAATTCAGATATGACTTGGATTTAAATTTTATCTAACACGTATCATCCCATTTTTAAAGATTGATTAATATTGCCACTCAAAAGGCAGAAGAAAGAACATCACATAAACACATTAAACATTCATTTGCTGATGCCACATCAGTAATATAAGGCACTTAGTGTATAAATGGGACAATAATTTTGTCACAATACAATTTCAAAGCTGGAAGAATTACATTTGAATCACATTCATTCAGATCAGGAGCAGAGAGTGTCTTTTGACTCGTCAGAATGTACAAATGAAAAGTAAAGGGAAAGGAAATATAAAAATGGACTAATCCAGCCAACTAATGGCTAAAAATCTAATCTCATTCTTGTTAAAACAATGAAATTATTTAATGGATGAAAAGAGGGGCGGCAAGGTAGCACAGTGGGTAGCACTGTTGCTTCCGGGTCATAGCACCAGGGTCCCAGGTTCGATTCCTGGCTAGGGTCATTGTCTGTGCAGAGTCTGTACGTTCTCCCCGTGTCTGCATGGGTTTCCTCCGGGTGCTCCAGTTTCCTTCCACAAGTCCTGAAAAAAAGGGCTGTTAGGCGAATTGGACATCCTAAATTCGCCCTCTGTGCACCCGAACAGATGCTGGAATGTGACGACTAGGGGCTTTTCACAGTACCTTCATTGCACTGTTAATGTACTGACAATAAAGATTAGTTAAAAAAAAATTCCATTGTTAAAGTGAAGCTCTCTAACGAACATGTTGAAATAATAATTTTAATTCGAAGGGAATAGTGATGCAATTCTCACGTTGTATTCTGATGTGAGTGAACAGGAAATGGATTGAATATTCATATTGTCAGATGTCCACCCAATATTCTGATGTCCTTTCCACCAGATGGTAAAAGTACCTGCTCTCAAATGGTGGCCAAATATAAAAGAGACTTTAATAATGCGATAACACCATTTTCCATGACATCCAATATTCAGTCTTTGCGATGTTTAAATGATTCAAAAGAAAGAGAAAACCCTGGAGCAAGTTGATTGTAGCCATCAGTCACACAGCCAACATTTATTCTCCATACCTAGTTGTTCTGAAGAACAAGATGGTGAGCCACTTGTCATAATATACACATCAGTATATCATGGTGCAGACACACTGACTGAGCCACTGCAAGACCAATCAACACACACAACACAGCAGCCAATCACCAATTAGAGCACGCTCACTATAAAGCCAGAGGGCACTAGTTTTCCAGCTCATTCGGGATGCAGCCTCTGAGACGGACAGAGCTCACAGCTTGTAGCACAGACCTTCACCATGTGCTGATAGTCTAGACTGGTCAGAATAGGCATAGGTCTTCAGTTTAATCTAACATAGTGTTGACCCACAGTGAAAGCATGTTCAACAGTTCCTAGCTTAATAACATAGTGTTGGACTATTTCAAGTGTTGGTAGCCTGTATGTGTTACTGCTAGGGTAAACACAGTCTTCACAGATCCAGGGTACCCAACACATCACCACTTTCTTGAACCGTCACAGTAAGTATGGCATGGGTTCTCCCACCGTGCTGTTAATAGGGAGCTTCAGGATTGAAAAAAAAAGTGATGGTAAAGGAATTGCAATATAATTTCAAATCAGGATGTTGGCTAGATTCTACATTGCCTGACGCCGGCATTGGGTTTCCCAGTCAGCCAGGGAATGGACTGCTGACCGAAATACGGGATCGGTGCCGGCCGCCAAACCCGTTTCGCTGCCCTGATCCCCGCCAGCGGTGAAAGTCAGCTACATCCCCTCACTGACGGCACCATTCAAATCCGCGATTCGCATGCATTTTAATTTCGGGCTGAATTCTTTGGTACCCCAGCCCCATGTTTCTCAGTGGTGTGCCGTTCACTGATGAGATTCCTTCTTCCCGCTACTTGTCAAAGGGATTTCCCATTGAAGATACCCCACGTTACCGGCAAACCCATGGGCGGGGTTGCAATGCTGGAGGGAACAGAGAATGCCAACGGCCAGAGAATTCCAGATCTGGGGCGGGATTCTCCGACCCCACGCAGGGTCGGAGAATTGGCGGGAAGCGGCGTCATTTCCGCTCCCGCAGGTTTCGTAATTCTCCCGCCGGAAAAAAACCGGCGTTGTGCAAATCCCGTCGGCGGCCTGTGAAAACAGCTGGCGCCGGCGGGATTTCATTTTATTTGCACTGACCTGAAATCTCCGGCCCGGATGGGCCGAAGTCCCGCCGACGTGGCCACGGGTCACGTCGGCGCAAATCAGAGTTGATTTAAAACGGCGTCAACCATTGATGATGGTTGACGCCGTTCAGTGTCGGGGGTGGGTTGAGGCATTGGGGGGGGGGGGGGGGTGGGTTGCGGCCATCGGGGGAGTGGGTAGCGGCCATCGGGGGAGTGGGTAGCGGCCATCGGGGGAGTGGGTAGCGGCCATCGGGGGAGTGGGTAGCGGCCATCGGGGGAGTGGGTTGCAGCATCGGGGGAGTGGGTAGCGGCCATCGGGGGAGTGGGTTGCAGCATCGGAGGAGTGGGTAGCGGCCATCGGGGGAGTGGGTAGCGGCCATCGGGGGAGTGGGTTGCGGCCATCGGGGGAGTGGGTAGCGGCCATCGGGGGAGTGGGTTGCAGCATCGGAGGAGTGGGTTGCGGCCATCGGGGGAGTGGGTTGCGGCCATCGGGGGAGTGGGTAGCGGCCATCGGGGGAGTGGGTAGCGGCCATCGGGGGCGTGGGTAGCGGCCATCGGGGGAGTGGGTAGCGGCCATCGGGGGAGTGGGTTGCAGCATCGGGGGAGTGGGTAGCGGCCATCGGGGAGTGGGTTGCAGCATCGGAGGAGTGGGTAGCGGCCATCGGGGGAGTGGGTAGCGGCCATCGGGGGAGTGGGTTGCGGCCATCGGGGGAGTGGGTAGCGGCCATCGGGGGAGTGGGTTGCAGCATCGGGGGAGTGGGTAGCGGCCATCGGGGGAGTGGGTTGCAGCATCGGGGGAGTGGGTTGCGGCCATCGGGGGGGTGGGTTGCGGCCATCGGGGGGGTTTGGGGGCAGCGGCGGGCAGAGAGGGGGGGGGCGACGGTGCGTTGGCCCCGGGCATCCGTCGCCCCCCCCCCCTCTGTACGCCGCTGCCCCCTACCCTAACCACCCCCCCCCCTCACCACCCCTACCTCCCTCCAACGCCCCTACCCCCCTCCCCACCACCCCTACCCCCCTCCAACGCCGCCCCCCATCTCTCGCAACGCCGCAACCCCCCCCCCCTCAACGCCGGGTCCCCCCCCCCTCAACGCCGGGTCCCCCCCCCCTCAACGCCGGGTCCCCCCCCCCCTCAACGCCGGGTCCCCCCCCCTCAACGCCGGGTCCCCCCCCCCACCTCAACGCCGGGTCCCCCCCCCTCAACGCCGGGTCCCCCCCCACCCTCAACGCCGCAACCCACACCCCGTCCCCCTCCCTCTGAAGGCCGGTACCCACACCCCCCCTCTCTCCTCCTCCCCCCCTTCCTTCCTCCATCCCCCCCTTCCTTCCTCCGTTAGTGGGGGGGGGGGGGGGGGGCGGCGTTAGTGGGGGGTGGGTGCGGCGTTGGAGTGGGGTAGGGGTGGTGAAGGGGGTAGGGGTGGTGAGGGGAGGGGGTTGGGGTAGGGGCAGCGGGGTGCAGGGGAGGGGGGCGACGGATGCCCGGGGCCAACGCACCGTCGCCCCCCCTCTGCACGCAGCTGCCCCTACCCCAACCCCCTCCCTTCACCACTCCTACCCCCTTCACCACCCCTATCCCCCTCCAACGCCGCACCCCCCTCCAACGCCGCACCCCCACTAACGCCGCACCCCCCCCCCCCCACTAACAGAGGAAGGAAGGGGGGGGAGGAGGAGAGAGGGAGGGGAGGAGGAGAGGGGGGGGGAGGAGGAGAGGGGGGGGGAGGAGGAGAGGGGGGGGAGGAGGAGAGGGGGGGGAGGAGGAGAGGGGGGTGTGTGGGTACCGGCCTTCAGAGGGAGGGGGACGGGGTGTGGGTACCGGCATTGAGGGGGGGGGGACCCGGCATTGAGGGGGGGGGGACCCGGCGTTGAGGGGGGGGGGGACCCGGCGTTGAGGGGGGGGGGGGACCCGGCGTTGAGGGGGGGGGGGGACCCGGCGTTGAGGGGGGGGGGGGCCCGGCGTTGAGGGGGGGGGGGGACCCGGCGTTGAGGGGGGGGGGACCCGGCGTTGGGGGGGGGGGGGGACCCGGCGTTGAGGGGGGGGGGGGGACCCGGCGTTGAGGGGGGGGGGGGACCCGGCGTTGGGGGGGGGGGACCCGGCGTTGAGGGGGGGGGGGGGGGGGACCCGGCGTTGAGGGGGGGGGGACCCGGCGTGGGGGGGGGGGGGCGACCCGGCGTTGGAGGGGGGGTTAGGGGTGGTGGGGAGGGAGGTAGGGGTGGTGGGGAGGGCGGTAGGGGTGGTGGGGAGGGAGGTAGGGGTGGTGGGGAGGGAGGTAGGGGTGGTGGGGAGGGAGGTAGGGGTGGTGGGGAGGGAGGTAGGGGTGGTGGGGAGGGAGGTAGGGGTGGTGGGGAGGGAGGTAGGGGTGGTGGGGAGGGAGGTAGGGGTGTTGGGGAGGGAGGTAGGGGTGGTGGGGAGGGGGGTAGGGGTGGTGGGAGGGAGGTAGGGGTGGTGAGGGGTGGTTGAGGTAGGGGTGGTGAGGGGGGGGGTTGGGGTAGGGGGCAGCGGCGTACAGAGGGGGGCGGCGACGGTGCATTGGCCCCGGGGCCATCCGTCGCCCCCCCTCTCTGCCCGCCGCTGCCCCCACACCCCCCCCCCAAATGCCGGAACACACCCCCCCCCCCCAAATGCCGGAACACCACCCCCCCCCCCCCCAATGCCGGAACACACCCCCCCCCCCCCAAATGCCGGAACACACACCCCCCCCCCCCCCAAATGCCGGAACACACACCCCCCCCCCCAAATGCCGGAACACACACACCCCCCCCCCCCACCCCCACCCCCACCCCACAAATGCCGGAACACACACACCCCCACCCCCACCCCCACCCCCACAAATGCCGGAACACACCCCCCCCCCCCCCACCCCCCACCCCCACCCCCACCCCCCCAAATGCCGGAACACACACCCCCCCCCCCCCCAAATGCCGGAACACACCACCACCCCCCCAAAAGCCGGGTCTGTCTCTCTCCTCCTTATCCTCCAAAAAACGCCGGGTCTCACCACTTCCGCAGCTGGTGAAACTGACGCGTATCGCGTCAGTCAGCTGCTAGCCCCTCCGGGAACGGAGAATAGCGGCCTTCAAGAAGGCCCCGGCGCCGGAGTGATTGACACCGATTTTTCTCGCAGGCAACCCGCGTTACGAAGGGCTACGGAGAATCCCGCCCCTGATTTACAAGCTGGAAGCTTGATTCTCCAACCCACCATGATGCTCCATCCCTCACAGCCGGGATTCATGCTGGCATGCTTTGGTGCAAGCATTTACAAGCGGGGCCATTGATGGGGAGCAAGGAGGAAATCAAACCTTTGAAAGTTTTTGGGCTTGCTAAAGTGTGTAAACTTGGACCTCAGGGAGTAGCAGGGAATGACTTGTTGGCAGGTGTGTGGACTTGGGGTGCCCCCCTCGGGATTGGGATGCCCATTGCCTGAGACTCCCAATTCTGCAATAAAATCACTCAAACCCAACCCACCTTCTAGCAGCAACTTACAGGTTCTTTGACAACGGCCATCCAGACTCGAAACATTAGCTGCCTTCTCTCTTCACAGATACTGTCAGACCTGCTGAGATTATCAATATTATATGAACTTGTTAAATACAAGTTCTTGGCTGTTCAGAGTACTGACTGCTCACAAAAACCCTGCAAATGCACTGAGCGCAAGTGTTTCACTGTGCTTTGTCGTGTGAATATGTTGAAAATGTCAAAAAGGCCTGCAGATACCCCTCTGGATAATAGTGAAAAGAAACAAAAGGTGCATTTGTGCTTATCTATAACACAGAAAGTCACGTTATTGCAAAAGACTTGCCCGTTGTCTAGGTATGAGGCATCTAACAGCGAAGAATGGTGGTGGAACAACCACCATCTACGATCTGAAGTAACAGAAGGACAGACTGTTAAAGTTCTATGCTGAAAGTGACGAGAAGCTAATGCTAAATAGAATAACATTGCATAAGGTTAAAAATGAAGATCTTGTTCATGCATTGGCAGAGTAGATTGGTCAGCATCGGAGTGAACATATTTTGCTTAACGGTATGCTTATCACGAAGCAAGCATGACAAACGTAGAATTGAAGGTAACTGTGAATATTCAGCAGGCTGGTTGCAGAAATTTAAGAAAAGACACGGTATTATATTTTTGAAGATTTGTGGTGATAAAGCTTCTGCGGATCACGAAGCAGCAGCGAATTTCATTGATGAGTTTGCCAAGATCATCACTGATGGAAATCTACCGCCAGAACACATTTACAATGCTGATGAAATATTGTTGATCTGGCATTATTGTCCCAGAAAGATTCTGGCTACAGCTAATGAGAAGGCCCTTTCAAGTGATAAGAATGCCAAAAACAAAATGACAGGATGTTCTAATGCAGCAGTTGCGCACGAGTGTAAACTCGGTGCGATCGGCAAGAGCATGCATCCTCGCTGATTTAAAGGCATGAATACCTTACCAGTCCATTATTACACACACATGAGTGCATGGATCACCAAGGACATCTTTTCTGATTGGCTTCACAAACATTTTGTACCAGCAGCTCGTGCCCTCTGCAGGGAAGCTGGGCTGGATGACGACTGCAAGATTTTGTTTTCCTTGACAACTGTTCTACGCATCCCCAGCTGAACGTCTCATCAAGAATAATGTTTATGCCATCTATAGTCCCCCAAATGTGACTTCCTTAATTCAACCATGTGATCAAGGTATCTTTCGATCAATGAAGAGTATATATAAAGATTGCTTCTTGTACAGCATGTTGGCAGCAGTGAGCAGTGTGGAAGGTCTCCAATTGGAATTTACCGTGAAGGATGCCATCCTTCTAACTACTAACATCTGGAACAAGATGGAACAACATCTGGAACACTACTAACATCTGGAACAAGACACCCTTGTGCATGCCTGGCACAACCAGTGGCCGAAGACTATGTTCAACAATGATGATGAACAAAGTGATGAGTTTCAAGGATTCTGTGTGACAAGAGGGAAAAAAATGATAGTGGACCTCCTTACATATGAAAAAGGAACACCGTCAGATGTCATCAATAAGCTGGAGGAAATCGATATCAAAGTAGTTCTCAACAATTATTATGAGGCTTCAGGTGTCCATTCAATGGCCGATAGTGAAATAGCTGAAATGGTTCTGAATCATGGTGATCGTGATGATAACATTAAAGATGAAGATGACAACAAAGAACAAAGAAAAGTACAGCACAGGAACAGGCCCTTCGGCCCTCCAAGCCTGCGCCAACCATGCTGCCGTCCAAACTAAAATCCTCTACACTTCCGGGGTCCGATTCCTTCTATTCCCATCCTATTCATGTATTTGTCAAGATGCCCCTTAAATGTCACTATCGTCCCTGCTTCCACCAGGTCCTCCGGCAGCGTGTTCCAGGCACCCACTACTCTCTGTGTAAAAAATGTACCTCGTACATCTCCTCTAAACCTTGTACCTCACACCTTAAACCTATGCCCCTTAGTAATTGACCCCTCTGTCCTGGGAAAAAGTCTCAGACGATCCACTCTGTCTATGCCCCTCATAATTTTGTAGACCTCTATCAGGTCGGCCCTCAACCTCCTTCTTTCCAGTGAGAACAAACCAAGTTTATTCAACCTCTCCTCATAGCTAATACCCTCCATACCAGGCAACATCCTAGTAAATCTCTTCTGCACCCTCTCTAAAGCCTCCACTTTCCTTCTGGTAGTGTGGCGACCAGAACTGAACACTATACTCCGAGTGTGGCCTAACTAAGCTTCCATACAGTTGCAACATGACTTGCCAATTCTTATACTCAATGCCCCGACCAATGAAGGCAAGCATGCCATATGCCTTCTTGACTACTTTCTCCAACTATGTTGCCCCTTTCAGTGACCTGTGCACCTGTACACCAAAATATCTCGGACTGTTAATGCTCTTGAGCATTCTACCATTCACTGTATATTCCCTACCTGTATTAGACCTTCCAAAATACATTACCTTACATTAGTCCGGATTAAACTCCATCTGCCATCTCGCTGCCCAAGTCTCCAAATGATCGAAATCCTGCTGTATCCTCTGACAGTCCTCATCGCGATCCACAATTCCACCAACCTTTGTGTCGTCCGCAAACTTACTAATCAGACCAGTTACATTTTCCTCCAAATCATTTATTTATGCTACGGACAGCAAAGGTCCCAGTGCTGATCCCTGCGGAACACCACCAGTCACAACCCTCCAATCAGAAAAGCACCCTTCTAATACTACTTTCTGCCTTCTACGACCTAGCCATTTCTGTATCCATCTTGCCTGCTCACCTCTGATCCCGTGTGACTTCACCTTTTGTACCAGTCTGCCATGAGGGCCCTTGTCAAAGGCCTTCCTGAAGTCCATATAGACAACATCCACTGCCCTATCTGCATCAATCATCTTTGTGACCTCCTCAAAAAACTCTATCAAGTTAGTGAGACATGGGGCGAAATTCTCCGCAGACCGTCGTAACGCCGATTTCCGGCGAGCAAAATTGGTGTAGATGACTCCGGCGTGGGGGCCTTCTTTTAGGCGGCTATTCTCCGTTCCCGGAGGGGCCAGCAGCGGACTGACGCGATACGTGTCAGTTTCACCAGCTGCGGAAGTGGTGAGACCCGGCGTTTTTGGGGGGGGGGGGGGGGGGGGAGGAGGAGGAGAGAGACAGACCGGCATTGGGGGGGGGAGGAGGAGAGAGACAGACCCGGCATTTGGGGGGGGGGGGGGGGGGGAGGAGAGAGACAGACCGGCATTTTGGGGGGGGGGGAGGAGGAGAGAGTCAGACACGGCATTTGGGGGGGGGGGGGAGAGAGACAGACCGGCATTGGGGGGGGGGAGGAGGAGGAGAGAGACAGACCGGCATTTGGTGGGGGGGGGGAGGAGGAGAGAGACAGACCGGCATTTGGGGGGGGGGAGGAGGAGAGAGACAGACCGGCATTTTGGGGGGGGGAGGAGAGAGACAGACCGGCATTTGGGGGGGGGGGGGGTGGGGAGGAGGAGAGAGACAGACCCGGCGTTGGGGGAGGGGGGGGGAGGAGAGAGACAGACCTGGCATTTGGGGGGGGGGAGGAGAGAGACAGATCCGGCATTGGGGGGGGGGGGAGAGAGAGAGAGACAGACCCGGCGATGGGGGTTTTGCGGCAGTTGAGTTGAGAGGAGAGGGGGGGGGTTTGCGGCGTTGAGTTGAGAGGGGGGGGGTTGCGGTGTTGAGTTGAGAGAGGGGGGGCGGCCGTTGGAGGGGGGGGCGGCGTTGGAGGGGGGTAGGGGTGGTGAAGGGGGTAGGAGTGGTGAGGGGGGGTTGGGGTAGGGGCAGCTGTGTGCAGAGGAAGGGGGCGACGGATGCCCGGGGCCAACGCACCGTCGCCCCCCCCTCTGCACACAGCTGCCCCTACCCTAACCCCCTCCCCTCACCACCCCACCCCCTTCACCACCCCCAGCCCCCTCCAACGCCACAACCCCCCCCCACTAACGCCGCCCCCCCCACTAACGGAGGAAGGAAGGGGCGGAGGAGGAAGGAAGGGGGGGAGGAGGAAGGAAGGGGGGGGAGGAAGGAAGGGGGAGGAGAGGGGGGGAGGAGGAGAGGGGGGGGTGGTACCGGCCTTCAGAGGAGGGGGGGTGTGGGTACCGGCGTTGAGGGGGGGGAGACCCGGTGTTGAGAGGGGGGGACCCGGCGTTGAGAGGGGGGGGGTTGCGACGATGAGGGGGGGTTGCGGCGTTGAGAGGGTGGGGGGGTGCGGCGTGAGGGGGGGTTGCGGCATTGAGGCTGGGGGGTTGCGGCGTTGCGAGAAATGAGGGGGCGGCGTTGGAGGGGGGTAGGGGGTGGGTGGGGAGGGGGGTAGGGGTGGGGGGAGGGGGGTAGGGGTGGGGAGGGGAGTAGGGGTGGTGAGGGGGGTTGGTTGGGGTAGGGGGCAGCGGCGTACAGAGGGGGGGCGATGGTACGTTGGCGTCGGGCATCCGTCGCCCCCCCTCTCTGCACGCCGCTGCCCCAACCCACCCCACCCCACCACACCCTACCCCTCCCACCACCCCTACCCCCTCCCCACCCACCACCAACCTCCCACCACCCTACCCCCCCATGCCTCAATCCCCCCCGATGCCGCAAAACCCCCCCCCCTGATGCCGCAACCCCCACCCCTGATGCCGCAACACCCCCCCGATGGAGCCGCAACCCCCCCCATGCCGCAACCCCCCCCATGCCGCAACCCCCCCATTGCCGCAACCCACCCCCCCCCATGCCGCCGCGCCACCCCCCCCCCATGCCGCAAACCCCCCATGCCGCAACCCCCCCCCCATGCCGCAACCCCCCCCCATGCCGCAACCCCCCCCCATGCCGCAACCCCCCCCATGCCGCAACCCCCCCCCCCATTGCCGCAACCCCCCCCCCCATGCCGCAACCCCCCCCCCCCCGCGGACACTGAACGGCGTCAACCATCATCACGGTTGACGCGTTTTAAAGCTACTCTGTTTTTCGCCGACGTGACCCGTGGCACGTCGGCGGGACTTCAGCCCATCCGGGCCGGAGATTTGTTGAAACAAAATATAATGAAATCCCGCCGGCGCCAGCTGTTTTCAGAGGCTGCCGGCGGGATTTGCACAACGCCGGTTTTTGACCGGTCCGAGAATAAAAAACCCTGCGGGAGCGGGATTAACGCCGCTGCCGGCCGATTCTCCGACCCTGCGTGGGGTCGGAGAATTTCGCCCATGACCTCCCTTCCACAAAACCGTGCTGCCTCTCACTGATACGACCACTTTTTTCCAAATAGGAGTAGATCCTGTCTCGAAGAATTCTCTCCAGTAATTTCCTTACCACTAACGTAAGGCTCACCGGCCTGTAGTTCCCTGGATTATCCTTGCTACCCTTCTTAAACAAAGGAACAACATTGGCTATTCTCCAGTCCTCTGGGACATCACCTGATGACATCGTTAACACAACGAACAAAGTGCACAAGGGTGTCACGGTGAAAATGTGTGATGGACTTATTGAAGGACTGGACAGCGTGCATTCAAACGGAATAAGAAATCATGTCAGTTTATAAAATCAAAGAGAAACAGCCATGACAATTGTTTAGGAAAGCCATCCAGCGCAGTATATCCTCATCCTTTTGCATGAAATTTGAATTTAATCCCCACGTAAATTAATTGAAGTTGTGATGGTTCAATGAACATATTATTATTTATTGATTAAAAATATTACATAAAACTACCTGCAGGCTCTGTGTATCTATTAGCTGCAAATGAAATATAAATGAATTTTGTACTGAGACTTGTCTCCCTGCTGGATGAGCTACCGCATTCTATAATTTTCAGCTATTCCAACATTCAAAATGTTCTGCAATCTGAAACACTTTCGGCCCCAAACATTTCGAATAAGGGATGCTCAACCTCTGCTATGAAATTAGGAATAGCTAAGGTCAGCTGCCACTGTGCCCCTTCCCCGCTTGTCCTGAAGCCACTCTAGGACCCCCCAAGGTGGATTGATATTAAAACATATGGGGGAAATAGTGTGCAACAACACAAATGACGAATTGGTGCCAGTTGTGGTGGACCTAGCTGGGACACAGCTATCATCCTGGTGTCACTCTCCATCAGACCCCTAGGCTACTGGGTAAAAAGTCAGGGACAGATGAAGGCAAGAATAGACCCAGGTCAAAGGGACGCAAGAGGAGAGAGATCCTGAATGACCTAGAGACTGCAGGTGTACCCACAATGAACACGCTTGATTTGCCTGATCTGGACAACAAGCTCAGATTTGGCCCGACAAGTTAAACAGACCTTGGAAAGTTGAAATGAGAGCACTCAGCAGGACGCCGATGGAGGCTTGGATAGGAACAAGGCCAGCAGCTTCATGGTTATTGTGCTAGAAGGACACGATCAAGCTATCAATCAGATTGTCAATCGGAGGGTGAAGGATGATGCTCGGCAACAAGACCAAACCCTTCACAGTATCTACGGGCAGTGGATGGTTGAGCAGCTGAGAGAGAACCTCAACCAGGTCAGCAGAGGGAAGGTTCCGTCCTGGATCAGCGACAAGCAGATTGAGCACCTGCCCTAGGGTAAAAAGACACACCAATGTCACTAACTGCCAATTACGACAACTGACCAGTGTCTGGTTTAACGATTCTCGTTTAATGGACCAGTTGAACCAGGAACATTCCTCGTCACAATGGCCGTCTCGGCACTCTACACCAGCATCCCCTATGACGACGGCATTGCTGCAACAGCCTCAGTACTCGACACCGACAACTGCCAATCTCCAGACGCAATTCTGCAACTCATCCGCATAATTCTGTATCACAACGTCTTCACCTTCGACAACAAGTTCTTCATCCAGACACACGGAACAGCCATGGGGACCACATTCGCACCTCAATATGCCAACATCTTCATGCACAAGTTTGAACAAGACCTCCTCACCGCATAGGACCTTCAACCGACGTTATACATCAATGAGATTTTTTTCCTTTGGACCCATGGCGAAGAATCACTGAAACGACTACACAGTGACATCAATAAGTTCCATCCCACCATCAGACTCACCATGGACTACTCTCCAGAATCGGTTGCATTCTTGGACACACTCATCTCCATCAAGGACGGTCACCTCAACACTTTGCTTTGTCGCAAGCCCACGGATAACCTCACGATGCTCCACTTCTCCAGCTTCCACCCTATACACATTAAAGAAGCCATCCTCTATGGACAAGCCCTCCGTATGCACAGGATCTGCTCAGACGAGGAGGAGCGTAAGACATCTACAGATGCTGAAAGATGCTCTTGTACGAATGGGATATGGCGTCGACTCATCGATCGACAGTTCCAACGCGCCATAGCAAACAACGCACCAACCTCCTCAGAAGACAAACATGGGACACAACGGACAGAGTACCCTTCGTCGTCCAGTAATTCCCCGGAGTGGAGAAACTACCATATCTTCTTTTCAGCATTCAACATGTCATTGATGAAGATGAACATCTTGCCAAGGTCACACCCCCGCTACTTGCCTTCAAACAACCGCGAAATCTCAAACAAACCAATGTTTGCAGCAAACTACCCAGCTTTCAGAACAGCGACCACGTCACCACAACACCCTGCCATGGCAATCTCTGCAAGACGTGCCAGATCATCAACATGGGTACCACCATCAAATGTGAGAACAGAACCCACCAGGTACATGGTACATACTCGTGTAACTTGGCCAATGTTTTCTACCTCATATGCTGCAGGAAAGGATGCCCCGAAGCGTCGTACATTGACGAGACCATGCAGATGCTGAGACAACGGATGAACGGACATCGCGCGACAATCACCAGGCAGGAATGTTCCCTTCCAGTCCGGGAACACTTCAGCAGTCAAGGGCATTCAGCCTCTGACCTTCAGGTATGCGTTCTCCAAGGCGGCCTTCAGGACGCGCGACAATGCAGAATTGCCGAGCAGAAACTTATAGCCAAGTTCCGCGCACATGAGTACGGCCTCAACCGGGACCTTGGATTCATGTTGCATTACATTCACCCCCCCACCATCTGGCCTGGGCTTGCGAAATCCTCCCAACTGTCCTGTCTTGAGACAATTCACATCTCTTTAACCTGGGATTACCCCTATCTCTGGATCTGAAAAGACTTAATTACCTGCAAATGCTCGCATTCAAAGCATTGTCTTGCATGTTTGACTTTGTCTATATATATGTTTCTGGAACATACCTCTTAATTCACCTGCAGATGGAGCAGTGCTCCGAAAGCTGGTGTTTGAAGCAAACCTGTTGGACTTTAACCTGGTGTTGTAAGGTTTCTTACTGTGCTCACCCCAGTCCAATGCCGGCATCTCCACTTCATGGTTTAACGATGGTGGTAGAGGAACCCCGGGGACAGCATGAGGGATGGTGTTAAGGAACGCCGCAATTTTAAATAACAAAGTCGGGTTGAGAGTATTTGAAGATGAAAATATAGGAATCATATAAGAGGGGATATGGATGGGGGGAAATGGTGGGACACTACAGTACATGGTTGAGCAAGAAGGGAGGCTCAGAGGCACCAGTCTGGACAAATGCGAGCACACAGACATAGCCGTTGTGCGTCCATACAGATCGATTTGAATGAACATGCCCCGTGTGGAATCAGGACACGTACTGATCTAAATTGTATGCTAGAAATCTGGAATCTGGAAAGCGATGCCACCCTGGTAGCCTTGTAGCCACCGAAGTTGGCCATTCCCTGAATACAAAATGGAGGAACGCAAAGCATACAGGTTAAAATGGACAATGTTTGCAGCACCAGCAGGCTGCACCAAGCAAATGTGGATTCTGTCTGCTAAGAGAGCAGACAGCACCGAAACGAACATTCTGCATACTAATGAGGCAATCTCCGAGATAGTTAGCATGTTAATGGAACGTTCCCAGAGACAATGGACACAAATGGGGAAGTAACTGCAACATTGTATAGGATACCAGACACCCCAGCACCAGCGGGGTTCGAAACAAAGAACCTGAAAGCCCGCCCAGTAGCCAAGGAACAGCCTCAGTATTGGGGGGGTTCAAACATATCGATTGGGAAGAGATCCAATCGATTCCGAGCAGGTAAAGGGGTCCGCCCAAAGGGGCGCGGATCCCTGGGACCTGTAAAAGACAGGTCCCACACTTAGTTTGTTCTTCTTGTCCAGCCCTCCTCTCTCCTTGACCAGCCCTCCTTGTGGACCAGCACCTCGACCAGCTTTTGCCAAGAAGACCTTGAATGAGAGAGAGGAGAGGTTTGGGACAGAAGCCGCCAGCAAGGAAGTGTCTCACAACGATCGCTACCAGAGATAGACACTCCTGACCCCTTTTTAACCTATACCAACCTGAAGTCTGCAGACCAGAGCAGAGCAAGAGGCCTTGCCCCCCCTAATCCGGCAGTTCCTTCGAGATAAGTATTTGTTTATTTAGCGGTAGGAATAGTTTAATCCTCTTAGCGTGTGCATGGGTAGTTTTATAATTGCATTATAATAAACTCAGTTGTTTGAACTTACTAATTGGTGTATGGTTTTATTGATTTCAACTTCACCTTGAAACTTGTGGTGGTATCTTAACGATACCTGGCGACTCCAGAGCTAAGTAAAGAAACAGAGCCAAATTGAGTGTTAAGCACACTCACCCAGAACGAGCAACAGCCTACAGGGAGAAGGGAGAATACTGTATCACAACCTTGCCAGGACAATAACAGTATGGGGTGTCAACATGCACCGTCACCAACACCACTTTCTTCATCAGGCCACACATCCCCACTAGGATAGGTTTGATTCAGCCGTCCGATACACACAGGAGGGAGAAACTAGCGAGGAGCTCACGCAGACTCTGGGGAAGTATTTTGAAAAATCTGATACTGGGATAACATTAAGAAATCACAACAAATTCGGACACAATTGGCGACAGCACAAAAGACCTTCATCAAAGCAGTGCAACAAACGGGGGAAATCAAAAGAAATATTTGTAAGATTAGAGTGGTGGGAGGATTTCTGAGATTGGGGCTCCAGCATACAAATACATCCATGTCACACCTGACCTCAGTAGGCATCCTGTTCATGGCTATCTACTTAACCATTCTCATACTACAACTCGTTCGATGGACGAAGGAACTAATGTGGTGCATGGATGTAGAAACTGTGATCCAGCGTCATGAAGGATCATATTAAGAACTTTACGTGAACATTTTCTTTTGTTTATGTGTTTGTTGTCTGATGTATTTATTACTTTTGTATTTAGTTGTGCCTTCAACCACTTTGTATATGAACTGATTCATTTTATACTTTACTTATGATTCCATAAAATGTATGTATGTTGGGTTAGGGAATAGGATTGTTCACCAAAGATTCTAATACTTGCCCATTCTGATATTTTGGCTGGAGTTGTGTGATACAGTTTGCTGATGCTCAGTGGATCAAGAGGAGGGACTGAGTTAAATTGAAAACGGTTTGAATTTTGGCCCGAATATAAAATTGGACAGTCTAAATAAAAAATTGGACTTTTAAATCAAATCAGAGTTAGCCCTAAGACTGGCCCGATGGGAATTCAAACTTGTCCAAGTCCAAATACACTGAACTCAGGCAAACTGTTAGGTCATTTCTGGACCTGCCCTGTTAATTACCCATCAGGAGACAATCGGTCTTATTCATATGGATCGATTGTGTTGGGTTGCTCAGATAAAGCTAGACATACTGGCACCCAGTTTTCCCATTATTATCATATATGGGGAGAGGTTAAGAGGTTACATGCAAACAATACACCTTGGAATGGACCCCTGGGGTTGAGTTCCTGGTGTCTGACAGAGTTGCAATCGGCAGCACCATTTTGTATTTCGACCCCCACCCCGAGACCTCATTGACTGAGGGTCAGAGATCTTTCTGGCAACGGGAGAAGAGGGGTCGACTACCAGGACCCTCCCCAGCAAAGACTCTGTGTAGAGGTAACAGAGAAGGTTCGAAGACAGACCAGAGACGATAGGAAGCAACATGTGAGACCAACCTTCATAGATGAAAAACCCTGAGGAAATTGAGATTTAGTGAATCGGACCTGCAGCTCAACTGAGTCCGTCGGTGCAGGGAGTATTGAGAATCTTAGGACTGTTATTAGTTGGGATAATTTAAGACGGGTAACTGTTTTAATAAATAAATTTGGTTTTAATATACACTTGTGCTATACTTTGATTGCGTCATTAATAAATACACCTGGGTAAAATATTTGATTAATAAACTGGTTCAAGTGTCTGATGTTTTACAGACAACTTCCAGAACGGAAAATCCATCTTGGAGGGGAATATACAGTGGTGATGTCCCCAAGCATTTACTGCCCTTGTTCTTCTACGGATAGAGGTCATGGGCTTAGAATGTACTGTCAAAGAAGCTTGGCAAGTTGCTGGAGTCAACCTTGCATATGGCACACATTAGGCAGCAGTTCTGAAGGGAGTGAATGTTTAAGGTGGTGGACTGAGTTCTGATTGTGTGGGATACTGTATCTTGGATTGTGTCAAGCTTTTTGAATTATGTTGGAGCTGTACTTATCCAGGCAAGTGAAGATTATTCCATCACACTCGTAGACTTGTACCTTTTAGGTGACAAGGTTTTGGACTGGATATTATATACTTGTTGCTGAATACGCAGGGCAGGATTCCCTGATGGCCGAAGCCGAAATCAGGGTGTGCGATCGGTCAGAGAATAGCTTCCGATGGCCAATCATGGCAGGCACCAGTTTGACGGCAAATGCAATGCTCCGTCTCCTCAAAAACAGCGTCAATATGAAACAAACCGTGTGTACTTTAAACACCGCTTGCATATCATTAGTGGGCCATCCTCGATTCTCCGCCTCTGATGGGCCAATTTCCCACGTTTGCTCTCACAAATCGTGGACCTGACGTGATGGCTGCTGAGAGAGAGAGGGCAGACAGACAGTGTCCAAAACCGCCATACTTCGCCGACAGTCATGCCGCTGGCCAGGGGGTTTCTGCCAGGTCTGGAGGGAGTAGTGAGTGGTGGTCAGGAGATGGGCTGTAGAGCCAGGGTGGACAGGGCAACACCATTACAGCGGGTGGCAAGGCAGCCATGCGGCTGGGCATGCCGCTGACAGCCCCCTTTAAACCTGGTGCCCTGGGTCGTATAGGTGACTCCCCTGGGCCACCCCCCTGCATGCCCTCTGGACCCAGCTGACCCATCAGCTGCATGGGCGCTCCAGCACAAATTGGTCCATCATTTTGGTTCTGATAAGTGTGTGTGTGAGGTGTGTATGTTAATGTGTGGCTGCAACTTATCAGCCCTGCGAATGTCGAACATGGACCCGGCGAATCACATACCGTTTTGCAGGGGAATCGATGATGTTCCACACGGCACCGGTGCTAGCCTCTCACCAGCAGTGGAATCAGTGCAGCTGCGACACCTATTTTGCTGTCATCAAAGTCCATGGATTCTCCGTTGGTCTCAACACTTAGTCGCAGAAATGGAGAATCCAGCCAATAGTCTCAGATCTGTTCTTGTAGCTAGCATATTTAAGTAATTGGGTCCAATTATGTTTTTTTCAATAGTGTTGATGGTGGATTCAGCGTGTCAATGCCATTGGACATCAAAGGGAAATGGTTAAGGTCTGTTTTGATGAATATGGTAATTGTGTAATGTAAATGTAACTTGCCACTTATCTGCCCAAGCCTGAATGCCGTCCAGCTCTTTGTGCCTGTGAGCACAGAATGCTTCAGCACTTCAAGAGTTGTACAGGAAAACAAACTCTCAGCAATCCCTCCTTCTGAAATTCAATCATCGCTTATCCATATGCTTCTCAGCCTTTTGCATTTCCTGCAGTCAAATTTCACCAGAAACAATTGGAAGACGGCGTGGGGCCGCCCCACAATGGGAAACCCCATTTACCGGCCGGCGTAACGGAGCATCCCGCCGGAGGAGTGAGGCAAAAATGCGGCACGGCAGGACGGAGCATCCTGCCGCATGTTTCTCAGTCCACGACGTGAGGTGACAGCTCCGAAAACATTGGTGACATGTAACACCAGCTCTCAAATATCCTTCTCTCCTCCTCTCCCTAACCCTCACTTCCCGAGATCCCTTTTTTCTCCCTTAAAAATTTTGAAAGCCTGCCTTAGACAATTATTGGAAAATAGACAATTGGTCTGTAACTTGTCAATGGTGCTTTTTAGCTAATTCCAATTGTTCGACGGGATTTCCCGGCCTCCTTGCACCATGTTTTCCATCAGTGGGAGTCAGCTCGCCGTTGGGCAGTTGTGAGATATTCTGACCCCATCGCTATCAATGGGATTTCCCATTGATTCCACCCAATGCCATCAGGAAACACATGGCAGGGGTTCACTGTCGCCGGGCTAAATGATTGCACCAGCGTAAAGAGCCAGAAGACCTCACAAGTTGTCTCAATTTGAAGACAGTGTTCTTAAGCAATATGTTCTTAAGCACTTTATGCAAAATTGATGGAAGCCATCTTAATAAAAAAACAATGCTTTCGCTTGAGCTATATCTCGTATCTTAATGTAGGCTGTGTGTTTGTCAATAATTGGTTTACATAGCTGCCTGTCATTTCAAGTTAAGACATCTTGAACAGGAATCTGTCCATTCCCTCCAATCATGCTTAACAAGTCATGTTACCTTTTTTAGTCTGTTGGACTTGTTACGACACCCTGTGTTAGGGCATGGTGTATTCCACCCCCCTTGAACCGGAGTCACAATACCAATAATTAACCAATAATTCCATGAAAAGTACCCAAAAGTCTTTGGCCCCTGGCTGCCCAATAATTACAGTCACCAGGTTCCTAAATTTAAACTTAATTAGGTTTTATTTATAACAAGAACTATAATGAAATATGCAGCAAATACAACTGGTTAACTATTATCTAATTCCTAATCCCCCACATTAACTTGCCCCCGCCCTCTATACACACACACACACACATGACAAACAAACATAAGGGAGAACAGAGGGTTGAAAATAATAAGTAAAGGGATAAAGTGTTTTTGTTTCAGATGGTTGTCTTTAAGCACACTTTCCTTCAAATAGGCTTTCAGTTCGAGATTTCTGCTTTCTAGTCTGTAATGGTCTTCACTGTAGATTCATTAAGGTTCTCTGGAGGTTCAGAAGTACAGTAGTTCACAGGATTTCTGGAGAGAGAGAGAGTGAAGAGAGAGAGAGAGAGCAGGTACTCATAGCTCCTTCTTCCTTGAGCATTCAGGACCCAATTCTGCTTTCCCAAGTCTCTGGAAATCATCCCGTTCAGGCAGGACCGAATCACTACCTGTTACCGGGTAGAATACAGCCTTTCGGTCAATTCATTGCCCACCAGCCAACCAATTGAACTGGATCCCACCCAATCTTTCGGGTGCCACAAAGTCTGAGTTCTGTAGCTCGGAATCAAGCACCATATACTGTGTTTCAACTTTTTGAATTCCTCATTCTCTCTTCTGATTGACTCAAAGATACATGGTCATTTTAAAGAATCATGGATTAAAATGATAACCGCATAAAAAGAGGGGAAATAAGGGTATCATCAGGAAGGACCCTTACAGCCTGAAACATGCACGTGTTTCTTGTTCCCACAGCATTTTAGTAATCAAGTGTTAATAATATATTCATAACTTTAAAAGTTATGTTTCAAATTACATTTTCAGCCTTTCTAACATATCTATTTATGAATTACTTATATGTTAATTGCCTCGCAATTAAGACTGTCTACATATCTAATCTGGCTGGTTTCCAATAATAGTGGTTTAGCTTTTATTAAAATTGCCTCCATCAATTTTGCATAAAATGTTTAAGAACATATTAAGTCAAACAACCAAATGATAGTCACAATAAACTAGAGATTTGAAACTAACAACACCGGGCCACTTAGCTCCTATCTTTGTCACCACCTTAATCCAAAAGGGCTGAACTCAAGATGTGAGAATGACTGACCTTGACATCAAAGCTGAGTGTGGTTCAAAGAGCCCGAGCAAAATTGGAGTCAACGGAAATCAGGAGGAAAACTCTACGTTAGTTGGAGTCATGCCCAGCACAATGAAAGAAGGTTGAGCTTGTTGATTGAGTTGTCTCAGTCACAGGATATCACAGCAGGAGCTGCTCAGGGTAGTGTCCGAGGCCCAACCAGTTTCATCTGCTTCATCAATTCCCTTCCTTCGATCATAAAGTCAGAGAAGGGGATGGTCGTGGATATTTGCACTGTGTTCAGCATCGTTCATGACTCCTCAGATACTGAAGCAGTCTCTGTCTGTATGCAGTAAGACTTGGACAATATCTAGGCTTGGGCTAATAAATGGCAAATAACATTAGTGCCACATGGGTGCCAGGCAATTTCTACCTCCAACAAAAGAAAATCTAACCATCTCCCCTTCATATTCAATGGAATTACTGTAATTGAATCCCCCACTATCAACATCTTGTGGGTTACAATTGTCCATGTGCTGAACTGGGTCAGGCATATGAGCTCTCTGACTACAAGAGCATGTCAGCGGATGTGAATTTTGTGGAGAATAAATCACCTCTTGACTCTTCAAAGCCTGTCCACCATCTACAAGGTCAGGAGTGTGATCCAACTATCCATTTGCCTGGATGAATACTGCTCCAAAATCTCTCAAGAGGTTCTACATCATCCAAGAAAAAGCAGCCAGTTTGATTGGCATGTCATCCACCACCTTCAACATTCAGTCCCTCCATTACTAACACCCAGTGACTGCAGTGTGCACCATATACAAGTGCAATGCAGCAACTGGCCAAGGCTCCTTCAACAGTACCTTCCAAAGCTGTGACCCCTACCGTTAGAAGGATAAGGACAGAAGATGCATGGAAACACCATCTTAACTTGCAACTATATCACCATTCATTCATTGTCTCTCCAATCTTGGAAGCTCTGCTGTAACGGCACTGTGGGTATATTTATACAGTATGGACTACAGAAGTTCAAGAAGGCTGCTCATCACCACCTTCTGTCATAATATACACACAAGTATATGATGGTGCACAGACAGGCATTGATTGACACACAGGATGACCAATGAACACACATAACACAGCAGCCAATCACCAGTCAGGACACGACCACTATAAAGCCAGAGGGCACTAGTTTTCCCACTCTCTTGGGATCCAGCCTCTGGGACAGTCAGAGCCCGTAAGGCCAGCATGCATTGTCCATCCTTAGTTGTCTCCGAGAAGGTGATGGTTAACTACCTTCTTGAGTTGCATAGTAGAGAACTGAATCAGCACAACTGTGGAACCTCCATATTTTGACATTGGTATCAAGAGAAACAGGCCAACCGATTCCAATGAGTTTGGGGTAGGAGTTGTACTTTTAATGATGCCAATTCTAGGCATGACAGAAAAACTGGATTTAAGACTTTACATTTCCACCTAACTATATATTTATCACATTGCTGGAAAACAAATGGTCCCGCACAATTTGTTGCCATCGCACTGTAGTGTACTTTAAGTAGAAATGCAAGAAGGTATTGAGGGTCACATTGATGGGGAGTGTGGTGAACCACTGTACACCTGTATTAGGGGATGTAAAGTAGGACCTGTAATACAAGTTCGCCGGTAGCCCCTGCCGGCTGGCTCCGCCCAGTAGGAGGAGTATAAATATGCATGTCCTCCACTCTTCTGCCATTTCGCCAGCTGCAGCAGGAGGCCACGCATCTGACTGCAATAAAGCCACAGTTGTACCCAACCTTTGTCTTTGTGCAATTGATCGTGCATCAATTTATTGCAGTCAGATTTTCAACAACATGGATATCCGAATCAATCGGATCGCCTGCAGCTGGATCCGCACTCGCCCGATGCCAGAAAGGACTTTAATCACTGGCTAGCTTGCTTCGAGGCTTACATCAACTCAGCAACCCCCACGCCAACGGAGGCTCAGAAGATACAGGTATTTACACTGTACATCATTGTTCTAGCTGCTGAGAGAGAACCTGGGTCATCATTCCTGTTCCCTTTACAAAAGTTATTGAATGCCAGTAATTCCCAAAGCAGCATCCAATTTCCCAACTACAAATGGCATGCCCCCACTGAGTAGCATTCCTGATGTTGGCGAACGGGTTCAACAAGTTTAATTTGCATGATCTGAGAAATGTCAGTGGCCTGAGGGAGAGACACAAAGCTTCATGCCGTTGTTACTGCCTTCAGGGTTTTACCAAAGCAGAGGTTCTCGACAACTGTTTAACAAAATGTTAGCTTACTGTAAGGTGAAAATAGCCTCCGTGGATTTTCTTTTAAATGCTTAATAATAGGTCCAGGGCTCCACTATATAATAATCTTTGCAATGCTTTTGCCACATTTCACAGTTTCATTAAACAGCCACTGATGGGTGAGGAACAGATTAACTGGAATCCCACTGGTTGGCTGTCATTGTCTCTGCAGCATCTGAGCATCAGATAAGATTTGCAAACGCTGTTTGACAGAAGTTGATGTGTTTGCTTAACCTTCCAGTCATGAAAATGTAATTTCTTTGAAAAGGATGAAAATACTTCATCACATGGCTAAGCTAAAGCTGCTTGTACCCAGACCTACGAATGTTTTTGAGTCTTCTTGGCAAGCAGCAGATTTATTCACTTGTGTATTTGACTTGCAGTTTAGTTCTCTGGGACAACTATACTGTTGAAAATATTTCATACATAGAACCATCGGAAAGTTACTTCTCATAAAGAGACCATTCGGCCCATTGTGTCAAATAAAGCGAAAGACAAAACTAACTGCTCATTGTAATCCCACTTACCAACATCTGGGCCAGGATTCTCCCTTCTGGGGACTAAGTCCCCACGCCAGCGGGCGAACTGGCGCTAACCACTCCGGTGTCAACAGCCCCCGAAAGTGCAGAATTCACAGCACTTCCGGGGGCTAGGTGGATGCCGGAGGGTTTGGCGCCCCTCCAGCCGGCGGCAAAGTGCCGGCGTGATCTCACGCATGCACAGACCGGCCTGCGTATTTTGGCACATGCGCGGGGATTCTCTTCTCCGCACCGGCCATGGCGGAGCCCAACAGGTGCCGGCGCGGAAGGAAGAAGTGCCCCACGAAACAAGCTCGCCTGCAGATCGGTGGGCCCTGATCACGTGCCAGGCCACTGTGGCCACCCGATCCCCCCCCGGGGGTCCCACACGCCCCCCCCCCCCCCCTGAGGACTGCCCCAGCCAACTTACCTGCCAGGTCCCGCCGGTACGTGAGTTGAGTGATTCTCGCCGGCGGGACTGGCCAATAGTGGACAGCCACTTGGCCGATCGGGGCCCGGACAATCACTGGGGGGGAGGGGGGGGGGGGGGGGGGGCTGCCAACGGCCCCTGACTGGCATGGCGGGAATCCTGTCCCCGCCCGAGAAAGGTGGGTGACCTTGCAGAATGGGTTGGTACCTGGGACTTCGATGTTGTGGCTGTTTCGGAGACATGGCTAGAGCAGGGTTGTTCCAGGTTCCGGGGTTTAGATATTTCAGTAAGCTCAGTGAAGGTGGTAAAAGAGGGGCAGGGGTGGCATTGTTAGTCAAGGACAGTATTATGGTGGCAGAAAGGACGTTTGATGAGGACTCGTCTACTGAGGTAGCATGGGCTGAGATTAGAAACAGGAAAGGAGAGGTCACCCTTTTGGGAGTTTTCTATAGGCCTCCGAAAAGATCTAGAGATGTAGAGAAAATGATTGCAAAGATGATTCTGGATAGGAGTGAAAGTAACAGGGTAGTTGTTATGGGGGACTTTAACTTTCCAAATATTGACTGGAAATGTTATAGATCGAGTACTTTAGATGGGTCCATTTTGTCCAATGCGTGCAGGAGGGTTTCCTGACACAGTATGTTGATAGGCCAACAAGAGGCGAGGCCACATTGGATTTGGTACTGGGTAATGAACCAGGACAGGTGCTAGATTTAGATGTAGGTGAGCACTTTGGTGATAGTGACCACAATTCAGTTACGTTAACTTTAGTGATGGAAAGGGATAGGTATATACCGCAGGGAAAGAGTTATAGCTGGGGGAAAGGCAATTATGATGCGATGAGGCAAGACTTAGGATGCATAGGTAGGGGAAGGAAACTACAGGGGATGGGCACAATTGAAATGTGGAGCTTGTTCAAGGAACAGCTACTGCGTGTCCTTGATAAGTATGTACCTGTCAGGCAGGGAGGAAGTGGTCGAGCGAGGGAACCATGGTTGACTAAAGTAGTTGAATCACTTGTCAAGAGGAAGAAGGAGGCTTATATAAAGATGAGGCAGTGAAGGTTCAGTTACGGCACTCGAGAGTTACAAGTTAGCTAGGAAGGACCTAAAGAGAGAGCTAAGAAGAGCCAGGAGGGGACATGAGAAGTCATTGGCAGGTAGGATCAAGGATAACCCTAAAGCTTTCTATAGGTATGTCAGGAATAAAAGAATGATGAGGGTAAGATTAGGGTCAGTCAAGGACAGTAGTGGTAAGTTGTGCGTGGAGTCTGAGGAGATAGGAGAGGTTCTAAATCAATATTTTTTGTCAGTATTCACGGAGGAAAAAGACAATGATGTCGAGTAGAACACTGAGTTACAGGCTACTAGACTAGAAGGGCATGAGGTTCATAAGGAGAAGGTGTTGGCAATTCTGGAATGTGTGATTTATCCTAGGATTCTCTGGGAAACTAGGGAGGAGATTGCTGAGCCTTAGGCTTTGATCTTTATGTCATCATTGTCTACAGGAATAGTGCCAGGAGACTGGAGGATAGCAAATGTTGTCCCCTTGTTCAAGAAGGGGAGTAGAGACAACCCTGGTAACTATAGACCTGTGAGCCTTACTTCTGTTGTGGGCAAAGTCTTGGAAAGGTTTATAAGAGATAGGATTTATAATCATCTAGAAAGGAATAATTTGATTAGGGATAGTCAACACGGTTTTGCGAAGGGTAGGTCGTGCCTCACAAACCTTATTGAGTTCTTTGAGAAGTTGACCAAACAGGTGGATGAGGGTAAAGCAGTTGATGTGGTTCTATGGATTTCAGTAAAGCGTTTGATAAAGTTCCCCACGGTAGGCTATTGCAGAAAATACGGAGGCATGGGATTCAGCAGTTTGGATCAGAAATTGGCTCGCTGTAAGAAGACAATGGGATGGGATGATGGGAAATGTTCATCCTGGAGTTCAGTTACCAGTGGTGTACCACAAGGATCTGCTTTGGGGCCACTGCTGTTTGTCATTTTTATAAATGACCTGGAGGAGGGCGTAGAAGGATGAGTGAGTAAATTTGCAGACGACACTAAGGTCGGTGGAGTTGTGGACAGTGCGGAAGGATGTTGCAGGTTACAGAGGTACATAGATAAGCTGCAGAGCTGGGCTGAGAGGTGGCAAATGGAGTTTAATGCTGAAAAGTGTGAGGTGATTCATTTTGGAAGGAGTAACAGGAAGACAGAGTACTGGGCTAATGGTAATATTCTTGATATTGTGGATGAGCAGACAGATCTCGGTGTCCATGTACATAGATCCCTGAAAGTTGCCACCCAGGTTGAAAGGGTTGTTAAGAAGGCGTACGGTGTGTTAGCTTTTATTGGTAGAGGGATTGAGTTTCAGGAGCCATGAGGTCATGTTGCAGCTGCACAAAACTCTAGTGCGGCCGCATTTGGAGTATTACGTGCAGTTCTGGTCGCCGCTTTATAGGAAGGATGTGGAAGCCATTGGAAAGGGTGCAGAGGAGATTTACCAGAATGTTGCCTGGTATGGAGGGAAGATCTTATGAGGAAAGGTTGAGGGATTTAAGGCTGTTTTTGTTAGAGAGAAGAAGGTTAAGAGGTGACTTAATTGAGGCATACAAAATGATCATACGATTAGATAGGATGGCCAATGAGAGCCTTTTTCCGTGGATGGTGATGTCTAGCACGAGGGGACATAGCTTTAAATTGAGGGAAGATAGATATAGGACAGGTGTCAGAGGAAGGTTCTTTACTCAGAGAGTAGTAAGGGCGTGGAATGCCCTGCCTGCAACAGTAGTGGACTCGCCGACATTGAGGGCATTTAAATGGTCATTGGATAAACATATGGATGATAAGGGAATAGTGTAGATGGGCTTTAGAGTGGTTTCACAGGTCGGCGCAACATCGAGGGCCGAAGGGCCAGTACTACGCTGTAATGTTCTATGTTCTATGTTCTAAAGGGTGGGTCGGAGAATACGGCAGCCGGCGTCGGGGCAGGATTCGCGTCACTCCCTGGGGATTCTCCGACCCGGCAGGGGGTCAGGAATCCCGCCCCCGGTCTGTAGTCTTGTAGGTTACAGCTCTTCAGATTCAGATCCAGGCACCTTTTAAATAGGTTGAGCATTTCAGTCTCACCTATCAAGTCGGGTAGTGAATTTCAGGTGCCACTATCCTCTGGCTGATAAAGTCTTTCTTCGCACTACCTCTAAATCTTCAATCAATCACCTTCAATCTATGCCTCTTGGTAATTGGCCCTCATCTAGGGGGAACAGTTCTTTCATGTCTAACCTGGCTAACCTATCTAAGGGGTGGCACGGTGGTACAGTGGTTAGTACTGCTGCATCACAGCGCCAGGGGCCCAGGTTCAATTCTGGCCTTGGGCGACTGTCTGTGTAGAGTTTGCAAATTCTCCCCATGTCTGTGTGGGTTTCCTCCGGGTAATCCGGGTTCCTCCCACCATCCAAAGATGTGCAGGTTAGGTGGATTGGCCATGCTAAATTGTCCCTTTGTGTTCAAAGGTTACAGGGACAGGGTGGGGATTGCGCCTCAGTCGGGTGCTCTTTCAGAGGGTTGGTGCAGACTTTTTTTTTATAAATTTAGATTACCCAATTATTTTTTTCTAATTAAGGGGCAATTTAGCGTGGTCAATCCACCTACTCGGCACATTTTTGGGTTGTGGGGGCGAAATCCACGCAGACACGGGGAGAATGTGCAAACTCCACACGGACAGTGACCCAGAGCCGGGATTGAACCTGGGACCTCAGCGCCGTGAGGCGGTTGTGCTAACCACTAGGCCACCGTGCTGCCCCCGGGTTGGTGCAGACTTGATGGGCCAAGTGGCCTTCTTCTGCACTGTAGGGATTCTATAATTCTAAGCCTGTCATTATTTTTGTACTCAATGAGGTCACCCCTCAGCCTCTTCTGCTCTGAGGAAAATAATCCTAGCCTGTCCAATATTTCCTCAGGACTGCAATGTTCAAGCTCTGGCAGCATTCTTTTAACTCTCCTCTGCATTCTCTCCAGAGCAATTATAGAATCATAGAATTTACAGTGCAGAAGGAGTCTGCACCGGCTCTTGGAAATGGCACCCTACCCAAGCCCACACCTCCACCCTATCCCCATAACCCAGTAACCCCACCCAACATTAAGGGCAATTTTACACACTAAGGGCAATTTAGCATGGCCAATCCACCTAACCTGCATATCTTTGGACCGTGGAAGGAAACCGGAGCACCCGGAGAAAACCCATGCACACACGGGGAGAACATGCAGACTCCGCACAGACAGCGAACCAAGCTGGGAATCGAACCAGGGACCCTGGAGCTGTGAAGCAATTGAGCTAACCCTATGTTACCATGCTGCCCTTATGTCCTTCCTGTAATGCGATGACCAGGACTGTACACATAATTCCAGCTGTGGCCTAACCAGAATTTTATACAGTTCATTACATCACTGCTTTTGTATTCAAAACTTCATCCAATAAAGCAAAGAATTTCTTAACATTTCTTTCCCACCTCGTCCACCTCTCCTATCACCTTAAGGAACTTGTGGACATGCACTCTACTTCACTTTCTCTGCCCCTATCAATGGCCTCCCATTCATTGATTATTCCTTTTGCCCTCCCCAAATGCATTACCTCACACTTTTTCTGATTAAATTCCGTTTGCCACTCTTCGACCCACTCAACCAAACCATTGATATCAGTCCAAAGTCAACAACTCTCCTCTTCACTATCAACTACATGTCCAATTGTTGTGTCATCTGTAAATTTTCCAATCATACCTCCCAACCATCAGGAAATGAAATAAAAATTGCTTATTGTCACAAGTAGGCTTCAAATGAAGTTACTGTGAAAAGCCCCTAGTCGCCACATTCCGACGCCTGTTCGGGGAGGCTGTTACGGGAATCGAAACATGCTGCTGGCCTGCTTTGGTCTGCTTTCAAAGCCAGCATTTTAGCCCTGTGCTAAACAGCCGTTGATATGCAACAAACAGCAAGGGACCCAACACTGAGTTTGTGGGATGCCAGTGGAAACTGCTTTCCATTCTCAAAAACATCCATCAACCATTACCCTTTGTTTCCTGGCACTGAGCCAATTTTGAATCAAACTCACCCACCTTCCCCTCTATCCTATGGGATTTCACTTTCATGACCAGCCTGCCATGTGGGACCTTGTGAAACACCTCACGGAAATCCATGTAGACACCATCCACTGCACTACCCCTGTCAATCCTCCTTGTTACTTCCTGAAAAAAATTGGTTAAGACACAATATTCTCGTACCAAAAATATCCTGACTATTCCTGATCAACTGCTGCTTCTCTAAGTGACACGTTATGCTGTCTCCCAGAATTAATCCCAATAAGTTGCCCACCATCAAAGTCAGACTGACGAGACTATAATTTTCTGGTCTATCCGTCACACCCATTTTAAATAACAGTACAATGTTTTCAGACTTCCAATCATCTGGTGCCTGACCATTATCTTGTGAGGATTTGAGAATGATCCTTAGAGCATCCGACTGTTTCCTCCCTGCCTTCCTTTAACAGCCTGAAATAACAATCCATCTGGCCTGAGGATTTATCCACATTTAAGGATGCCAGCCCCTCCAGTACTTCCTCTTTCACTATGCTTATTGCATCTAATATTTCACATGCCTCTTCTTTAACTAGTATGTCTGCATCATCTCTCTCCTTGTTGAAGTCAGAGGCAGAGCACTTCTGCATCAGTGCATAAGTTGTCATGTGCATCTCTGATAGGCCCCACTTATCCTTCCTTTAGTTATTCCCTTGCTCTTAATGTGTTGGTAATAAATATTTGTGTTTTCTTTGAGTTTCCCTGAAAATATTTTTTCATATCCTCTCTGCTTTCCTAATTTCCTGTTTTACTTTGTCTCGTCCTTTCTGTGTTCCTCGAGGTGTTCTATAGTAATAAGTATTTTACGAATGTCGAAAGCTTCTTTTTCTCTTTTATCTTACAGATCACAGATCATAGAATTCAAAATGCAGAAGGAGGCCATTCGGCCCGTTGGGTTCACTACTGTTGCAGGTAGGGCATTCCACGGCCTCACCACTCTTTGCGTAAAAAACCCACCTCTGACCTCTGTCCTATATCTATTACCCCTCAATTTAAGGCTATGTCCCCTCGTGCTAGCCACCTCCATCCGCGGGAGAAGGCTCTCGCTGTCCACCCTATCTAACCCTCTGATCATTTTGTATGCCTCTATTAAGTCACCTCTTAACCTTCTTCTCTCTAACGAAAACAACCTCAAGTCCATCAGCCTTTCCTCATAAGATTTTCCCTCCATACCAGGCAACATCCTGGTAAATCTCCTCTGCACCCGTTCCAAAGCTTCCACGTCCTTCCTATAATGAGGCGACCAGAACTGTACGCAATACTCCAAATGCGGCCGTACTAGAGTTTTGTACAACTGCAACATGACCTCATGGCTCCGGAACTCAATCCCTCTACCAATAAAGGCCAACACACCATAGGCCTTCTTCACAACCCTATCAACCTGGGTGGCAACTTTCAGGGATCTATGTACATGGACACCGAGATCCCTCTGCTCATCCACACTACCAAGAATTTTACCATTAGCCAAATATTCCGCATTTCTGTTATTCTTACCAAAGTGAATCACCTCACACTTCTCCACATTAAACTCCATTTGCCACCTCTCAGCCCAGCTCTGCAGCTTATCTATGTCCCTCTGTAACCTGCAACATCCTTCCGCACTGTCTACAACTCCACCGACTTTAGTGCCGTCTGCAAATTTACTCACCCATCCTTCTGCGCCCTCCTCTAGGTCATTTATAAAAATGACAAACAGCAACGGCCCCAGAACAGATCCTTGTGGTACGCCACTCGTAACTGAACTCCATTCTGAACATTTCCCATCAACTACCACTCTCTGTCTTCTTTCAACTAGCCAATTTCTGATCCACATCTCTAAATCACCCTCAATCCCCAGCCTCCGTATTTTCTGCAATAGCCGACCGTGGGGAACCTTATCAAACGCTTTACTGAAATCCATATACACCACATCAACTGCTCTACCCTCGTCTACCTGTTCAGTCACCTTCTCAAAGAACTCAATAAGGTTTGTGAGGCATGACCTACCCTTCACAAAACCATGCTGACTATCCCTAATCATATTATTCCTATCTAGATGATTATAAATCGTATCTTTTATAATCCTCTCCAAGACTTTACCCACCACAGACGTTAGGCTCACCGGCCTATAGTTACCAGGGTTATCTCTACTCCCCTTCTTGAACAAAGGGACCACATTTGCTATCCTCCAGTCCTCTGGCACTATTCCTGTAGCCAATGATGACCTAAAAATCAAAGCCAAAGGCTCAGCAATCTCTTCCCTGGCTTCCCAGAGAATCCTAGGATAAATCCCATCCGGCCCCGGGGACTTATCTATTTTCACCTTGTCCAGAATTGCCAACACTTCTTCCCTACGCACCTCAATGCCATCTATTCTAATAGCCTGGGTCTCAGCATTCTCCTCCACAATATTATCTTTTTCTTGAGTGAATACTGACGAAAAGTATTCATTTAGTATCTCGCTTATCTCCTCAGCCTCCACACACAACTTCCCACCACTGTCCTTGACTGGCCCTACTCTTACCCTAGTCATTCTTTTATTCCTGACATACCTATAGAAAGCTTTTGGGTTTTCCTTGATCCTACCTGCCAAAGACTTCTCATGTCCCCTCCTTGCTCGTCTCAGCTCTCTCTTTAGATCCTTCCTCGCTTGCTTGTAACTATCAAGCGCCCCAACTGAAACTTCACGCCTCATCTTCACATAGGCCTCCTTCTTCCTCTTAACAAGAGATTCCACTTCTTTGGTAAACCACGGTTCCCTCGCTCGACCCCTTCCTCCCTGCCTGACTGGTACGTACTTATCAAGAACATGCAATAGCTGTTCCTTGAACAAGCTCCACATATCCAGTGTGCCCAACCCTTGCAGCCTACTTCTCCAACCAACACATCCTAAGTCATGTCTAATGGCATCATAATTGCCCTTCCCCCAGCTATAACTCTTGCCCTGCGGGGTATACTTATCCCTTTCCATCACTAACGTAAAGGTCACCGAATTGTGGTCACTGTTTCCAAAGTGCTCACCTACCTCCAGATCTAACACCTGGCCTGGTTCATTACCCAAAACCAAATCCAATGTGGCCTCGCCTCTTGTTGGCCTGTCAACATATTGTGTCAGGAAACCCTCCTGCACACATTGTACAAAGAACGACCCATCTAATGTACTCGAACTATATCTTTTCCAGTCAATATTTGGAAAGTTAAAGTCTCCCATAACAACTACCCTGTTACTTTCGCTCTTTTCCAGAATCATCTTCGCCATCCTTTCCTCTACATCCCTAGAACTATTAGGTGGCCTATAGAAAACTCCCAACAGGGTGACCTCTCCTTTCCTGTTTCTAACCTCAGCCCATACTACCTCAGAAGAAGAGTCCCCATCTAGCATCCTTTCCGCCACTGTAATACTGTCCCTGACTAGCAGCGCCACACCTCCCCCTCTTTTGCCCCCTTCTCTGAGCTTACTAAAACACCTAAACCCCGGAACCTGCAACAACCATTCCTGTCCCTGCTCTATACATGTCTCTGAAATGGCCACAACATCGAAGTCCCAGGTACCAACCCATGCTGCCAGTTCCCCTACCTTATTTCGTATACTCCTGGCATTGAAGTAGACACACTTCAAACCACCTACCTGAACACTGGCACCCTCCTGCGAAGTCAAATCTGTGCTCCTGACCTCTATACTCTCAATCTCCCGTACCCCAAAACTACAATCCAGGTTCCCATGCCCCTGCTGAATTAGTTTAAACCCCCCCAAAGAGCACTAACAAATCTCCCCCCCAGGATATTGGTGCCCCTCAGGTTCAGATGTAGACCATCCTGTCTATAGAGGTCCCACCTTCCCCAGAAAGAGCCCCAGTTATCCAGAAATCTGAATCCCTCCCGCCTGCACCATCCCTGTAGCCACGTGTTTAATTGCTCTCTCCCCATTCCTCATCTCACTATCACGTGGCACGGGCAACAACCCAGAGATAACAACTCTGTTTGTTCTCGCTCTGAGCTTCCATCCTAGCTCCCTAAAGGCCTGCCTGACATCCTTGTCCCCTTTCCTACCTATGTCGTTAGTGCCAATGTGGACTACGACTTGGGGCTGCTCCCCCTCCCCCTTAAGGACCCGGAAAACACGATCCGAGACATCACGTATCCTTGCACCTGGGAGGCAACATACCAAACGTGAGTCTCTCTCGCTCCCACAAAATCTCCTATCTGTGCCCCTGACTATTGAGTCCCCAATTACTAATGTTCTACTCCTTTCCCCCCTTCCCTTCTGAGCAACAGGGACAGACTCCGTGCCAGAGGCCCGTACCCCATGGCTTATATTTCAAAGTTTTCTACAGATGTGAGTCAGCTGCCTCGTGACGCCCGACATGGTGACGAGACGAGGCCATTGAATCTTGCGAGAGGCCTCTCATAAGATTCATGATGGTCGGAATGTCTTGCGAGATGCTGCTTTTGCTGGATAAGACAGATCAGCATACTGAAATGAGCCATTAGGATGATTTTAGTATGCATTCGACATTTTCTCCCAGTGCCCAGGATTCACAGGGCGCACCTGAGAGACCTCACCAGGGCATCGTTTAGTACTGGGTCACACGTGTGGGGCAGTCATAACAGCGCCTGGGGAGGTCTCCCATTCCGTTGGAGACTCCATGGTGGATGGGCAGTGGGCAGGGTGGCACCCTGGCACTCCTGCTGGCACATAGGCACTGCCAGCTTGGCAAATTGGTAATGCCAGCATGACACATTGGCACTGGCAATCAGGCACCCTGGCAGTGCCATCCTGGCCTTGCCATAATAATAATCGTTATTATTGTCAGAAGTAGGCTTACATTGACACTGCAATGAAGTTACTGTCATCCCCTAGTCACTAAACTCCGGCGCCTGTTCCTCCACACTGAGGGAGAATTCAGAATGTCCAGTTCACCTAACAGCACGTCTTTCAGGACTTGTGGGAGGAAACTGGAACACACAGAGGAACCCACGCAGACACGGGGAAATCGTGCAGACCCCGCATGGCCGGGAATTGAAACCATGAAGCAACAGTGCTAACCACTGTGCTACCATGTCGCCCATGTGGCACTGTCAGGCTGGAAGGGGCACTGTCAAACTGGCATTGGCAAGGGGCTCAGGTGCGGGGTTACCAATGCCAGGGATTGGGACTGGGGGTGTGGGGGAAGGGGTGCTTACCCATAAATAGATTAGGATTGTTTTCGTTGGAAAGACGGAGATTGAGGGGGGACCTGATTGAGGTCTATAAAATTATGAGAGGTATGGACAGGGTGGATAGCAACAAGCTTTTTACAAGAGTGGGGGTGTCAATTACAAGGGGTCACGATTTCAAGGTGAGTGGGGGAAAGTTTAAGGGAGATGTGCGTGGAAAGTTTTTTACGCAGAGGGTGGTGGGTGCCTGGAACGCTTTGCCAGCGGAGGTGGTAGAGGCGGGCACGATAGCATCATTTAAGATGCATCTAGACAGATATATGAACGGGCGGGGAACAGAGGGAAGTAGATCCTTGCAAAATAGGCGACAGGTTTAGATAAAGGATCTGGATCGGCGCAGGCTGGGAGGGCCGAAGGGCCTGTTCCTGTGCTGTAATTTTCTTTTTTCTTTGTTCTTTGTATAAGAGGTGAGGTGAGGGGGTGCTCGAGCACCCGGAAGAGGTAAGTTGGGCGAAGTGGGTGGTCCAAGGCTGTGGTGGGATGGCTGAGGTGGGTCAAAAGATTGCGGCTGCCTTTAAAACTAGAGTGCTGATCTGCGTGTCGTCTTCCTGCACTGTCAGGTGACCTGCGCAGGAAATTACTGAATTGCGGCCTCGATTGGGAGTTCCTCGCCAAAGCCAGAAAATAGCAAAATGCCATTGAATAGCATTGTCTAGCAGTGAATCACCCTGGTAAACAGCCCAAAGCTGCACATAGAATTCTTTTGCTTGAATCAAGCCTAACATCAAACCCATATTGGCTAGAATTCTGAATCCTTGTGTAAAAGGAGGAGAGAAGGTTGGATCCATCAGGTAAGTGCATTCAGTGAACTGTTGGTGGGCTCTGCTCCCCCAACGACGACCAAATCTACCTACTTCTGTGTTATGTTCTGGTGCCACAGGATTCCTCCACCTGTCGACCAGCTGTGCTCACCTAACCTGTTTGAAAATGCCATGCATGCAATGATGTTAAAATTGCATGCCGTTCAGTAACATCTGACCAGAACACCTTCCCTGCCTACTCAATGGAAGTAAACCATGTTAAGTATTGTGCTCTGGCCACTTACCTTCTAACCAAGACCTTTTCAAAGATACTTCAAGGTTAATGGCTATCTGTCCACTTCCATCAGGTGAGAGGTGGACAAAGTGAGCTCACCCACCTACATAATGAAGGTAGTCATTTTCATGCTCGAATTTCATTTAAATATAATCAGCAAACCGCTAGTGCAACATGAGGGGTAGCAGGAAGTTTAAAGATCGAATTGATACCAGGCATGGGATGTGAAAGTTCTTTTGTTTGTATTTTCTGATTTTTGTGGGACAAGATGCAACATTAAACCTCCTCCTTGACCCACAGAAGTCATTTAAAAACATATGCATGGCGCTTTTGAAGAGTCTCTAGCGGTCCCTTTAAAGGATCCTCTGGTTGGACTGTTGAGCACTAAGTATCAATGGTGCAGTTCATTCTTCACCCATTTATTCATCAAAATCAAAGTCTAGTCTTATTGACATCATTGGACCTCAACATCTATAAGGCACTCACCTGTTTCAGCAGGAGCCTTGGCTTCCCATTTCAAGGCCATTACCAAGAGCGTGTACAGCGGGAATGAAGCAGTAAATGCTGAAAAAAAGTCTTTTAAATTGTCAAAAATTTGCTTTAAACAAATCGGCTTTAAACTTTTTTTATGGCACAGATCTCCTCTGGTGACAGACTTTCCTTGTGTGATGCTTGTCCCAATGTTTCATCCTCCCCCTTTAAGTTTGTGGGCTCTCTTTCCTTTCGAGGACTTAAGGACTTTTGTTTGAAATGACTTTTAAGTGAGGTTTTTCTGGCCCAAGTCCAAGCTGGACTGATGTCCCCGATATCTTGTGTAGTCAACACTCCATGCATTAACTATTGATTAACACGATTCTTCACCCACGTTTAATGATCCAGGCATCTTTGATGGTTCGCCATGGTGCATCCTGCCATTTCTTCAGATCATCGAAGAGATGTTGAAGGTTCCCTGGCTAGACTGAGGTACTAATTAATGATGCAGATGAAATGTCACATTTTTTCCTTCATCTTTCTGATTCGGAGAGATTAATTAGCTGATAAAGGAAAATAAAATTCCTGATATTCTTGGTCTGGGTCCGTAGTTTTAATGTGCGCAGCTATGTTTTTCAAAATCTTTTGCTGACAATATTAACAGGCGTCCTCAGAGTGCTGTCATGACTGCTGAATGACAGTGCTGGATACCTGAGGGAAATGAATGATCATCCTGCGGAAAAAATATATTTGATCATTATACACCAAAAAAATAATAATACACAAATAAACTGACAAACACAGCAATCAGGTGGCCCCCAGATTCTCACACATTGCCAAAGGTCTGGGGACCTCAATAGAAAAACACATCCCGTTGGTGCTCCACCATCATCAAGTCAATCTCATGTTTTCAAATGAATCCCCCTTATTCCTGAAGGTAAGTAATGTATCCTTCAAGCGATGATGAAGGAGGCTGCGACTTGACCTTCACCGGGCTACATTTTCTCTGGACCTGCCAGCTGAAGCATTCGATAATATGAAATAAGAAACTGACAGTATGAAATTCAAGTTAAAAAGCATTTATGTTGCCCATCAGCCTTTGCACCCTGCCTGCCTCAAAGATAAATCGAAAGGGAAGCAGAGTGTGCGTTCCAGCCTGCAGGTTGCACTGGAAATTGTCAAAGTAAACATTTTCTAGCACATCCGAGCTGGACAGATTTCCAATACGGTCTTCCACTTAACATTTATGTTCTGTCAATGGGTTCACGCAATAACTAGTGATCCTAAAACTTCTCCATGACTGCACCATCTTCATAAGCAATGAGCTGGAACATTATAAATAGCTGCACTTTTAGATAGTACAGAATATCACAAAACAGGCATTTCTCCTTTCTCGGAGAAGGAACAGTGACTGTTTCAAATGTGTTTTAAAAACATACAATAACCAATCGAAAACTGGTGCAAAATCATTACCGCTCCTCGTTGAATAACCATAATTATTTCTACTTAGGCAGTGTGGTGTTCTTTGTGTTGCTTATTTAAGGATGATTGGTGTCGTGCTCACAAAGACCACTTGAACTTAATCAAAGCTATAAATTTATTAACACTACTAATTTGGATTCAACACGTACTCCTACAGAACTCACAGTTGATTAATAATATTTAAACTGCACTCATCTATAGCTAATCTTACTGCTGATATAAACTATGATCTGCTCTCACTTACACTATCTGTACTTCTGACTCTCTCTAGCTAACTCCTGCACACACTCTCCCACAATGCCTAGTGCTGCTGCCTTATATAGTTGCAAGTGTAGCTCCCTATAGTAGCTACTCTAGGCACTTCATTAACCCTTGCAGTTCTTACAGTTACGATAATACCACAGGCAGCACCACTTTAGCAGGATGATCTTGATCCGACTTACGGCAACATTATGCCAGAATTGATGCTAGTTGCATCCAGGTATTGACTATGACAGCTTATGCAGAAAATTCCTGAGAATCTAGTCCAGGCATACACTGGAATGCAAAAAGCAATGTAAAATAAGAGGAAATCATCGGGAATAGTCAGGGTCCAAAGAAAGTCTAAAATACCTACTGAGTACCAGTAGCAGAGTGATTATTTTTTCAGACTATTAATTCAGAGGCTCAGGACGAATGGCCTGGAGACATGTGTTCAAATCCCACCATGGTGGTTGGGAAATTGAAATTCAATCAATGAAATAAATCTGGAATAATATCCAGCATCTGCAATAATGATTATAAAACTACCGGGTTAGTGTGAAAGCCCATCGGATTCCTTAATGTCATTTAGGGAAGGAAATTGGTTGCCTTTATTGATCTAGCCTATATATGACTCTAAATCCCAAACAATATGATAGACTCATAACTGCTCTCTGAAATGATCTTGTAAGCTGCACCTAATCATACAAAAAAGGCGACCAAACAGTATTTCCAGCATAATTAGACCACAAGGATGACAGAGGATTAGAATAGTGGCTTGTAACCATGGGAAATTAGGGATGGGTGAGAAATTTTTTTCCAGTAATCCCCACATCTCATGAACGAACAAGAAAATATCAGCGTGCACCTCCCTTGTTTATGTCCCTCAATATCTTACTCGTGTTTTGAAAATTGATGTCTGAAGCCACTAAATCATCATTTATGCATATTAAGCACAGCATTTTAAGTATTTGAGAAAGTGCTTCTCTTTCTCATTAACAGGTCTAGTGTCATCTCAAAAAGTATGGAAAATATAATGCTGGTCTCAATAAGGTTAATTTTTTTGAACCCACTGTTACAAGTAGAAAATATGATTTTAGATGCTGATGTAAAAAACTTTTGGGCACAAACTTATCCCAACTCAGATCTAGTTTAGATGCAGAAAAGACACATTCCCCGCTCTTTTGGTTGAGAATGGGGATATGTTTAGTGGGGTTCAACAGACATACCCCAAGAGGTGGGCAAAGATCAAGGAAATTTGCATCTCGCAATGTTTTGGTGCAAAATCAGCACAAATTAGTTGTGTGCAAATTTCCTTGAAAACATCTTTCACCCGAGTTGCACAGGATTTTTGAAATCACTTTTTAATTTATTCATTGGCTAGGCCAGCAACTTTTGACTATCCCGATTGCTTTTGAGAAGGTGTCGGCGAATCATCTTTTTGGACCACTGTAGTCCATCTGGTATAGATACTAGTTAAACATTATGGCCTTGGCATTGACTAGTTCACAGAATTATGTCTATGGGTGCGGCTCACTTGAAAACTCTCTATGCCCGGCTTCGGGGGCATTTAGCAGGGTGTTTCCCAGCTGCAACACCAAGAAATGTTTTATTGTTCAACGGTACTTTGCCTTTTCTTTTGCCTCAGGTAGTTTCTCTCCGCCGAAGCCGTACTTCGAGAAGCTCGCCAGCAGGAAAGGCTTCTCGCAGGTCGGGGCACCATTTTGTCCGATCTTCCCCACATCCCTTTCAGGGCCCCTAGTTTTCGATCCCCCCCTCTCACCCCCTCCCCCGCCCACCATCGGAGACCTCTGGGAAAGCCCCCACACTCGCCTCCATAGAACATAGAACATAGAACAGTACAGCACAGAACAGGCCCTTCGGCCCTCGATGTTGTGCCGAGCAATGATCACCCTACTCAAGCCTAACGTATCCACCCTATACCAGTAACCCCCCCCCCCAATTAACCTTACTTTTTAGGACACTAAGGGCAATTTAGCATGGCCAATCCACCTAACCCGCACATCTTTGGACTGTGGGAGGAAACCGGAGCACCCGGAGGAAACCCATGCACACAGGGGGAGGACGTTCAGACTCCGCACAGACAGTGACCCAGCCGGGAATCGAACCTGGGACCCTGGAGCTGTGAAGCATTTATGCTAACCACCATGCTACCGTGCTGCCTAAGCAGTGCACAGCCAATCTGGCATCATGGCAGTGCCCCTGCCAGCTTGGCAGGGTTCCCAGGTGGGACTGCCAGGATGCCAGACCAGCAGTGCCAAGGTATCTGGGTGCCAGAGTGAGCACTGGGGTATCACCCTGCCCTGTCCCTGATCACCTGGGGGTCTTTGATAGTCTGGGAGACATCCCGGGTGCCATTCCAACTTAATTTGTGTGGGCCTGTACTAAATGGTGCCCTGGCAAGGTCTCACATGTTTGACCATCGAGTCCTGGGCACCGGGAGAATCCGGCAAATGTTTATTTAAATGAGCCATACAGCTCGTTGAAATAAGCCGATCCGGTTCACACCCAGCGAGGCTGAGATCCAGATCGCGACATCTCGCGAGGTTCATGCTGACACCAAGTCGGGCCCTTCCCTGCCACACTCACTTTCCAGATGTCTAACAATGCCCCCCTGTGAAATTGAAATGAATCATAGCCTTCAATATGCCTTGCTGGCTATAAACCCACTCAAGCTCTAAGCTCTCAATGTCTTGTTAATTTAGCCAAGGATCATGTTTCTGTAGAAGGAATAATTAGTGAAATGAGATCATCTACAACTGAAAAGTTATTAAACATAGTTAACATGAAAAATGGTTATACAGAGAAATTGATAGCAAAAATTGATAATCTGATTAGCATGTTTCTTTCAATAATACAGAATTGTAAGAAAATAGTTTCCATTCATTTTTGTAGCATTCATAAGTTCATAAGATACAGGAGCAGAATTAGGCCATTTGGCACAATGAGTCGACTCCACCATTCGATCATGGCTGATCTCATCCTGGCCTTAACTCCATTGTCCTGCCCTTCAACCCATTACCAATTAAAAACCTGTCTAACTGCTCCTTAAATGTTCGCACTGTCCCTGCATCCACTGTACTCTGGGGTAGCGAGTTCCACAGATTCACAACCCTTTGGGAGAAGAAGTTTCTCCTCAACTCTGTTTTAAATTTGCTCCCTCTTATCCTAACATTATGACCTCTCGTTCTACAATGCCCCACAAGAGGAAGCATCCATTCCACATCTACTTTATCCATAACTTTTATCATCTTGTATACCTCAATTTGATCTCCCTGCATTCTTCTAAACTGAAGAGAGTATAAGCCTATACTGTTCAATCTCTCTTCATACGACACACCCCTCATCTCTGGAATCAACTGAGTGAACTAATTCAACTCAAATATCTGGGTGTAGTGATACCATGGTTGTGTTGTAATTCACCGACTAACCACTAGGAGTCTCATTAGTATATAAGTGAATGTTAGAGTCAGGTGACCTCAGACTGACGAGGGAGCTGGGAGAGAGATCGTGGTTTGTGCATGTTCATACTGTTATTCATCCGTTGTTTTGTATATATTTGACCCACAGTTAATAAGAACCTAAGAACATAAGAACATAAGAACTAGGAGCAGGAGTAGGCCATCTGGCCCCTCGAGCCTACTCCGCCATTCAATGAGATCATGGCTGATCTTTTGTGGACTCAGCTCCACTTTCCGGCCCGAACACCATAACCCTTAATTCCTTTATTCTTCAAAAAACTATCTATCTTTACCTTAAAAACATGTAATGAAGGAACCTCAACTGCTTCACTGGGCAAGGAATTCCATAGATTCACAACCCTAATGTTAATAACTTGTTTTTAGATTTAGCCACAAGCATTCTTGTAATATAAATCTGACAAGAACATTACACTGGGATTCTATTGTGAACAGTGCAATGACTTTCATACTACACAATTAAATATCCTGTAGCAATGTTCACGGTGACTGGAAGTTTAGAATTTTGCAAATTGCAAAGTGGTTTCAAGTAATTGATGAAGAAAGATTTAGCAAGGCCATGCAGGAGGTGAGTAGAATGATAGCGATTGATTTCAGGTCTGGCTGCAGCATAGATTTTAACCTGCTCCAAGTTAACTTAAAAACAACATAAAATATGCGGATACATTTTCACCAGTAAATTAGTTTTAACATCTTGAAATGTGAAAAGTTTCTTTACCTCTTTTTGCTCAAGTTTTAACTTTTCAGAAAACATCCCATTCATATTATCAATTACCTTCACCTTCAGTTATGCCTCCTTGCACTGCAACTACGGTTAAGTTATCAAAAACTATGTTCAAAAATCCAATAAAAACATTTATTAAAAAATGTTATCTAAAACTTGCACAGATTAAGTCCTGATCATAAGGAGCATGAAAGCTGCTTGCAGGAGTAACTGCTGATGGTGGCACGGTAGCACAGTTTGTAGCACTGTTGCTTCACAGCGCCAGCGTCCCAGGTTCGGCTTGGGTCACTGTCTGTGTGGAGTCTTCACGTTCTCCCCGTGTCTGCGCGGGTTTCCTCCGGGTGCTCCGGTTTCCTCCCACAAGTCCCGAAAGACATGTTTGTTAGATGAATTGAATATTCTGAATTCTCCCTCTGTGTACCCAAACAGGCGCCGGAATGTGGCTACGAGGGTCTTTTCACAGTAACTTCATTGCAGTGTTAATATTAGCCTACTTGTGACAATAAAGATTATCAAAAGATTACTGGATGATTGAAGATATTTTTAGAAGACGTAAATTCAACGGGAACATTTCGACATGTCAGGGTGTATCTCGACGGTCGTGTTGGCAAGATCGTGGCCCGTATTTAACGGCTCTTTGTTCCAGAAATGAGCCCCCCGTGAGTTTCTCGGCATTTCTGGCTAACTCGCCGTCTGATTCACCAGACTCACACCTCAGCACCTTGCCACTAGCAAGAGGGAGCTGCTTTCCAACACTCCCTCACTACTCACTCCCAGTCAACTTAAAAGCATTGCAGCGGGTAGACCTGCTCCTCGTTTTGGGGATGCCGACCTGACCAAGCTTCTTGAAGTTGTGGATGTAGAGCGGGACTTCCTGTTCCCCCAAGGGGGTCAGAGGACCAGCAGCAAGGGAGGCAGTGTTAGCACCTGTCAGTACGGGCAACATGACAAGGAGGAACACTTTCCAATGTCATAAGACCAACGATCTCCACCGAGGTGCAAGTGTAATTTACCACCTCTCCCCTGGCATCAGTTTCAACTGCCACCCCGCAAATTCCAAACAGCCCCCTGCCCCACAGATCAGTGGCTGGCAGCTCGCACTCTCCCCACATCTAATCTTCGTGCTTATTCCTCAGAACACACTGGCACAACCTCCTCATGTCCAGGTGCAGTGTCTACGCATGTCACCTGCTGTAGACCCACCGACCCATCAAACGAGCAGCTCCCAATGCCATCTCTTTGCCCCTACAGGGGAAGTAGCCCACAAGAAGCAGGAAAGGTCCACTGAGGGGCATGGAGTCCCAGATATCTTGAGTCCTCACCCACTATGAGGAAGGGAACCTGGAGATCGCGAGGTTCACCAAGGAGAGAACAGTCTCAAGAGCGAGGTTGGCTTGTGTCACAGAGGTGAAGATTCACTGCCCCTTCACCCAGCTGACCTGCCTCAAGTGAGTTTTTCATGTCAGATAAAATAATCCTTCCCTCTCAATGACCACATATTCATTTTCTCAAAGGATTTCCATCTGATGAAGCCGGTCCATCCGGAGTCCTTTAGCCACCTTCCATGCAAGAAACCACCTCAGAGGAGAGCTGTGAGGAGACCACGATTGAGGCATCACAGCTATCACTTCTACTTTCCACCAATGCAGAGACACACATTTTGGTGGGTGACGTTAGTGAACAGGCTTCTGGGACACAATCTGAAATGAAAATGAAATGAAATGAAAATCGCTTATTGTCACGAGTAGGCTTCAATGAAGTTACTGTGAAAAGCCCCTAGTCGCCACATTCCGGCACCTGTCCAGGGAGGCTGGTACAGGAATCAAACCGTGCTGCTGGCTTGGTCTGCTTTAAAAGCCAGCGATTTAGCCTTGTGAGCTAAACCAGCCCCTGGTGAGCACCACATGTTACAGTTGCTGATGTGCATCAGGTGGAGGCAGGAACATCTGAGGGTAACAGTAGTCGGAGGTCTGTTGGATCCCAGGACTCATCTAGGTCCCACTTAGATACCAAGCTTCTGGACAAAGTTCTCCCAAAACTGATGCAGATAATAGGCCAGAGCTGTGGCACTCGGAGGGGATGTCAGGTACATTCCAATGAGTGCATAGCCGATTGGAAGAGTCCCAAAAGCATCGGTCGCAGGAGATGTTGCCAACGATGTGTGGCACCGAGGTCAACACTGCTGGGGTGGCAACCACAGTGAAAATATTGGACCATGACGTTCACATCTTGAGTGATGGTGCCCAAGGCATGATTCAGTCTGTGACGACCATGGCTGAGGACCTCTTCCATCGGGCAAAATATACAAAAGTCTGAGAGCACTCACTAACTGGTTAAAACCAGCTTCTTCCCCACTGTTACCAGACTCCTGAATGACCTTCTTATGGATTGAACTGATCTCTCAATTGGATTTGTTTATTGTCACTTGTACCGAGTTACAGTGAAAAGTATTTTTCTGTGAGCAGCTCAAGCAGATCATTAAATACATAAAAGAAAAGAAAAGAAAAAGAAAATACATAATAGGGAAACACAAAGTACACAATGTAAATATATAGACACCGGCATCGGGTGAAGCAGACAGGAGTGTAGTATTAATCAGGTCAGCCCATAAGAGGGTCGTTTAAGAATCTGGTGACAGCGGGGAAGAAGCTGTTTTTGAATCTATTTATGCGTGTTCTCAGACACTTGTATCTGCTGCCCGATGGAAGAAGTTGGAAGAATGAGTAAGCGGGTGGGAGGGGTCTTTGATTATGCTGCCCACTTTCCCCAGGCATCTTCTCTACTGTCGATGCACTGTACTATGTATGCATCGCCCAAGATCCATGCATGTATTTACATTGTGTTTTTTATTGTAAGTCCTATGGTTTTTAACGTATGGAACGATCTGCCTGGACTGTACGCAGAACAATACTTTTCACTGTCCCTCGGTACACGTGACAATAAATCTAAATCTGAATCAGAGGAAGGAAGGTGAAGTGAGAATGTCGTTTTTTGGTGAGGATTCTAGGCCTCCTCCTGGTGCAGGATGCCACTGACAGTGTTCTGGTGCCCTGCAGCTGCTGTTTGTCAACCTTGGAAAGTACAGTAACTGCAGAGGATTCAACATGCCCGATGTCCAGCTGGTATATGACCGTATGCAGCTGATTGTTCAGGTCAATGCATGGTATCCAAGCTACACTCACAAAGCTTTTATTCTGCACACACCACTGTTCTGTCAGCGTTTGAGTCACCACAACAGGTAAGAGGATGGTGTAAAATGCTTGAATGGGGGGGGGGTTCCACTACCGTGTAATGTTCAGTACCCGTATTCTGGATGTCAACAGCACAAAATGAGTCTTGGACATAATTTCCACTTCATATGGGAAACCTGATACTTACTCACAAAACAGCAACACGCATTTACAGTACCGTGAGCTTGGTGATCCCATGTGCACAAGTTTATCCTTCAGGTATTCGACCTGCTGGACGATGACTCCCCACATTTTTTCAATGACTGACCAGGCCACTATCCTCCAATTGCAGTGTGATATCTTCTTGGTCTCTGACTTTTAAACCCTTTTCTTGTCTCTGGCCCCTTCCCTATTCACAAATAAAGCAAAACCCCGAAATGGGTCATCCGAATGGCCTTTGGTACTTTGTTGTTTCACCTCTGACACCTCACCCCCCCCCCCCCCCCCCCCCCCCCACCCACCCCCTCCCCCCTCCCCTTCATATCTAGCATATGGCTATTTCCTGCTCACAAGAGAGGTTGAGATGGGGCCTCCAGGTGCATATCAGTAATCGGTATCCTTTGTTGAGGATCTCTTAGCTGAGATAAGGCAGGAGGAAAGCCAATTACATCTTCCTGGGGAGTCTTGACTTTGAGGTTTTTAAGTGTCGGGTGGTGTAGTCAGTCTGGCGTGCCAGCTTACTGACATGTCCTGGCATATCAGTATAAACAAATTCTTGTGTCCTTGGTCATTTTTGTAGTGATTTCTGTATATGTTAATACATGATTAGTTGATGTGCAGTCAGTACAGTCAGATGATCGCCAGATGGCAACACTAACAGGAACTATAAAAGGAGTTTCCCGCTCTTTCCTTGTGTTGGTGTGTGTGTATTGCAGCTCGAGAATAGATGTGACCATTTCAGAGTGTAGTGTATTATATTAATTGTTAATTGTTAATCTAATCTTAGTTAATTCTATTTCTAATCAAAATATTAAAGTAAAAGAACTCACAAGTATATGATTGTGTTACTCAATAAATAATTTGTCATCAACTGGAAGACTTTGACTGTTTATCATCAAGTTAAATACAACTCGGCAAGACAAATGAGTGAGACCGCAATGCAAAAATAAAATAAAAGCCACAACAAAAGAATCATTACAAACTAAACTTAAAAATCAAATGATCAAGTGTCACATAGACATATCAAGTAATAATCCTGGTTAAATGATAGGCAACAACAAGGACATAGGCAAGGTGGCAGGGGTGGAAGGATGAAGGCTAAGCAAGGAAATTTGCTTCTGCACAGCCCCCCGCCCCTCCAACCCCCCCCCCCCAACCCCCCCCCCCCCCCCCCCCCCCCCCCCCCCGCCCCCCTGCCAAGCTACAGACACCTCTCCAGGCAGCACCTTAGCAATCTTGTAAACTGTTGGAGGGCAGATTGCGGAACATCTTCTTCTCCTTCTGTTGCAACGGATGCTGCGACATTGGTCACCAGGTAATGCAGCATGGCTTAGTCTGTAAGTTTGCTGATGGTGTTGCCTACTACCCCCACGCTGGAAAGAATGTCGTCCATGCTCTGTACAAATTCCTGTGCCTTGCTGGAACTGGAGTTCTCCATGCTCCTTGACATTGATTGCAGGCATTTTGGCGGACCTTCCAATCCCCAATGAGTTTTATTCTGCCTATCTATCATGCCTTTGAAGTTCTTATCTGTGTCCCCTGCATCAGAACTATTATGTTCACCTTTTGGTAAATTGGCACTTGCACCAATCTTGTCCCTGCAATGGCTGAAAGGACACTCACGCTGGTGTCTCATCCTGTGCAATTCTCATATCTAAACTATCCTCTAAAGCACGTGTAGTAACTGAGCCAGTGACCATGGGCGAGATTCGCCAGCCCCCCCAGCCGCCTGTTTTTTTCGCGGCACACTGTTCGTTGGCGGCGGGATTCTCTGCTCCTGCCGTTGTCACTGGAAATTCCCACCGAAGCCACCCCGCAGCACCCGGAAACCCACGGGCAGGAATTTGTTGCCGGTGGACCAGAACATCCCATTGACAATGAAAACCCAGGGAATTCCGGCCCATGAGTGTGAGAGCTGCCGATGGTGAACATTACCTGCAGCTTGTACGAGGAAGGCAATGTGGATGAAGGGATGTCAGGTTTAAGTTGAAGAATTAGGACTGAGGATCCAATTACCTTTGAAGGTTTTAGCAACTCTCCTTCCCACCCTCCCATCTGCCTGATGGTCTTGTTCCGAGCCACTCCAATGATGTCAAGTGCCATCTCCTCCAAAGGGTGAGAAAATGTTGCAGCGTCTGTCCCTAGAAATAGGTGCTGTTGCCTCTGGTCAGGCATTGCCTTACCGTGCACACAAGGTAGATGTGTGTCCGTGTGCACGAAGCAATGGGCAGAGTTTACTGATTTTCTTCCCAGCAATTAAGAAAAATAAAATGCTGGAAGCAAAACCCCAGTCCGCGTGTTTGGGTGAAGTGTTCATCAAGGTTGAATATTAATATTTACAAGGTAAGTGGGTGTGAAGATAGCATTTTTCAGTTTTCGAGGACGAGATGAAGCTATTGCACATTAGCTACGGGGTGTGATTCAACCAAAAAATTCCAGAGTTCTGTTTTGGGCACATTTAGAATCATAGAATCCTGACAGCGCAGAAGGAGGCCATTCGGCCTATCCAGTCTGCGCCAACTCTCTGAAAGAGCATGCTGCCTAGACCCATGCCTCCAAGCTATCCCCGCCACCCCATCTAACCTTTTGGACACTAAGGGGGAATTTATAAGGCCAATCCACCTAAACTGCACATCTCTGGACTGTGGGAGGAAAATGGAGCACCCGGAGTGTGATGGTATGCATGAGCAGTCATGTATTAGTGATAGTGAAGTCCTCTAAACAGCAGGTGGCAGTAGAGAACAACCACGTGACACTATTACCTTGGGGAGATAGAGGGGATAGTCTTCATGGTGGACAGTCACAATTTGTAGTAGCTCGTAGTTAATGTATAATAGTTTTTTGATAATATTCTTATAGTTATCTAACTCACACTTTGTTCAACAATAAACCTTTATCTAGACTAGAACTAGCTGTTATTTTGTGCATTGATTTCAACCGGCCAAGCAACAGAATGTAACACTGAGGAAACCCACGCAGACATGGGGAGAATGTGCGAACTCTACACAGTCATCCAAGGCCGGAGTCGAACCCGGGTCCGTGTCGCTGTGAGGCATCAGTGCTCACCGCCGTGCCACAGTGCCGCCTTCAGCAGAGTGTTTCTCAATGCTGCAGTGCTGAGAATGCCAACACTATTCAACGGCATTTAGAAGTTTTTTTTTAGGGGGTCCGAGGGGAGTTTGTCCCCTTCGAGGCCACATTTAGAGAGTTTTCCTGTACTGCAGAGCTGAGATTGCCAACAGGACCAGCTCCTCCAAGATGGGCGTGCCATTTTGAATGTCTGTCCCAATCACTACAGCTACTCCCTTTCAGGTCTGGCACTTTGAGGCAAGCAGTGCCAAGGTGCCCAGGTGCCGGGGGAGTGCCAGGGTACTACCCTACCCTGTCCCCGAGCACCTGGGTGCTCTAATGGTCAGCAAGACTCCCTGAGGTGCCATCATGCCTGACGCATGATTGTGGAAAACAGTGCTAAATGGCCTAATGACATTTAAATATCATCATCTAAAGCCGTGATGCAGATCGCACCGTGCTTAGCGAGTTGGGTGACTCGCGATTGGCCCGGCACCAGGTGGGAATCTGTTTTGGGCCTCTCCCAGGATTCACATGCAACACCTTTGTTGAATCGTGCCCACGGTTTCTAACTGACAGTGATTACTCGTCAGCGAGTGTTGTGGATTGGTCCCTTGACTGCTGTGTGAGGCTAGTGTAGTTGCTAGGATGCAACATGGGATCATACAGAACAATAGTAGAGATCGGAGCAGATGCTGTCAGACCGGCTGAGATTATCCAGCATTTTCATTTTTTGTTGTAGAAATAGGAGCAGGAATAGGCCAATTGACCCCACAAAAAACAGGCTGCCTTTAAAACCTTGAAGATATCTGGAACATGAACTAACCTTGCACAATATTAGGCCCATGTTCAGCAAGCAATCAGTCGGTATCATGAGCTCTATCTCGCTGAATATAACAGTTGGGCAACTCAGGCGACAGCACAAAGTTTGCCCATTGTCTGCCTCAACTGGGATTGGCAGATCGCAAATTGCCACATCAGGTGTAGACCGACCTTTAGCCTGAGGAATTTGCCGGACAGACTTTCAACATGATGGTTAAGATCAATTATATAGGGCGTGACTCTCTGGAAAAATTTCCAAGTGCTGTAGCGAGCGGTAATTGCCACGAGTTTCCCAGCGGGGCCAGCAACACTATTCAACGTTAATTGGTCCACTTAACGAGGCTTCTCGCCCCAAATGCCAGCTCGCCAGCTGATTCGCCGGGATCACACTCGCCAGCATCCCGCTAACAATACCGAGCAGCTGTGAAGCAGCACTTGCTAAGCCAACCCCAGCCAGCTCGCAATAATGGCCCCAAGATTTTGAGATGCTGACCCGGTGAGGTTCCTGGATGCGGTGGAGGCCAGGAGGGATGTCCTGTTCCCCTGAGGATCCCGGCGGATGAGCCACAAGGCAGCCAGTGCTGCCTGGGATGAGGTGGCGGCAGCAGTCAGCTCGGGCAGTGTAGTCAGGAGGACTGGCCTCCAACGTCGCAAGAAGGTCAATGACCTACACCGGGCAGCACGAGTGAGTAGAAATCAACGTCCCACCCACCAACCTCCCAAAAGGAGCTACTCCCCAGGTGACCCCAACCCTCCCTCCATCCCCCTCCCCCTTCAACCCTTCCTCCACCCCTACCCTTCCTTCACACCCCTCTCCCACAACTGTGAACCACACGGGTGGCTAACGAAGCCCTCTCCCATAATCGGCGGGCGAGGGCCAGACTGGCGTTGGGGTGCCGGTTTGAGAATCCTCACCTCCTTTGAGGAGCGGGCCCTGGAGGTGACTGGGGTGGCCGAGGACAAGGCGGTCACCAATGCGGAGCTGGTAGACGCCCTAGAGGTGAGGGACCACCAGGCTCTACACGGAGGATCTGTCAAAAATGAGTAGCGATTGCCTTATTGACTGACCCATCCCTCCCACTGACCACACGTCCATTCTCCCTTCGGTCCTCCAGCCGAAGGCGCCAGCCCATTCAGGCGGACACCTCTCCTGACTCCGAGGAGAACACCTTAGAGGAGAGCTCCGAGGGTGCAACAGTTATAGTCGCGGCACAGCGGTTATCCCCACGCAGATACACACACCTCGGTGGGAAATGTTAGTGGTCAGGCTTCTGGGACACAGTCTGGCGAGCACCACACTACTGCTGATGTACATCATGTCTGAAGCAGAAACCCCCAGGGGAGACAGCAGTTGGAGGTCTGTTGGATCCTAGGACCCAGCTGGGTCCCAGCCTGATGCTGAGCTTCTGGCACAGAGTTACCCGAGGCTGATGGGGACGATAGGGACTAACCTGGACGTTCAGAAGGCGATGTCAGCATCACTCCAGCAGATCCATATCCGATTGGAGGAGTACCAGAGACGACGGGTGCAGCAGATGGCACCGGCAATGAGTGGCACCGAGGCTAACACTGCTAGGGTGGCAACCGCAGTGGAGAGCCTGGTGCACAATGCCGGCACCATGAGTAAATGTCCCCGCATTGCGCAGTTGGTGACGTCCATGGCTGAGGGTCTCGGCAGTATGTGTGCCTCACTGAGAGATGTCACCCAGTACCAGGACGACCTTGATGGGGTTATTCGGGACATGTCCCTCTCTCAGATGGGCATGGCCAAGGCACTGCGGAGCTTGTCCCAGTCGCAGCTGGGCATGGCTGAGGCACTGCAGAGCATGGCCCATTCACTGGGGGGTGTGTCCCAGTCACTGAGGAAGATCGCCAAGGCAACTGGGTCTCAAACCAGCTACCCTTCCATCCCAAGGTGGACCCCATTGTCCAATGGGCACTGACCAGGAGGAGGGAGCGCTGAGTGCCAACCCAGACCCTCCCACAGGGAGGAGATTTAGATTTAGATTTAGATTTAGAACAGTACAGCACAGAACAGGCCCTTCGGCCCTCGATGTTGTGCCGAGCAATGATCACCCTACTCAAACTCACATATCCACCCTATACCCGTAACCCAACAACTCCCCCTTTACCTTACTTTTTAGGACACTACGGGCAATTTAGCATGGCCAATCCACCTAACCCGCACATCTTTGGACTGTGGGAGGAAACCGGAGCACCCGGAGGAAACCCACGCACACACGGGGAGGACATGCAGACTCCGCACAGACAGTGACCCAGCCGGGAACCGAACCTGGGACCCTGGAGCTGTGAAGCATTGATGCTAACCACTATGCTACCGTGCTGCCCACCGCAGCTGTTGGTCACCAGCACTCCCGAGTTCCACCCCCTGATGAGGCCGCATCGCGGGGTCAGCACATGGGCGGCATGGCTATGCATGTGCCATCGACAAGTGACCCTGGGCCCTCAGGCCCCAGAGTTCCCAAAGGACGCCCACCAGGACGAGGTAAGCAGCTGGCTGTTTCCGTTTCAGATGTGCTTCCTGGAGACATACCTAGATGTAGTGGTAGAGCTAGGAGGGCGAAGCACATCGAGGATCACTTCAGCACCAGGGGAGGGGGGAGGGATTAGGTAGGGGGGAGAGGGGGTGAGGTTGGAGGCCAGGGGCGTTGGGGGTGCGGCACTATCAGGAATGGGGTATTTTACAGCACATCAAATAACTTGTTGCACAAACATTATGATGCCTCTGTCACTTTCTTCCACGATACAGGATAACCCCCGGACCGTTTGCTTGTCTCCCCCAGGCAAACCCCCCATGCCATGGCACCCACCATCCCTCCGGCCATGGTCATGTCCCGGGAACTGTGTCCCACGCCGTGGGTGTTCGGATGTTGGCTGCTGCATGTGTGGTGTTGACTCCCACATAGTCTCCAGGTATCAAAGTACGATCGGATTGCTAGGCAATCACTCCCACATGCTACATGGCCTGCCTACCGATGAGAATCCACTTGGCATGTGTCAAGTCCTCACTTAAACGCAATTGTCGATTGCCTATTAGTGACTGGCTTCAGCCGCATGATCAGAGGCCTCAGCAGTCAGTGGGAGTGATAGGTGATCATTCGGGCCAATGGGCAGGAACAGGGGTTGCACCCAGGGGTTGGCATGGTGGTGCTGCGAGTGATTTAGAGTACCTAATTATTTATTTTTCCAATTTAGTGTTGTTAGCCTAACCTGCACATCTTTGGGTTGTGGGGGTGAAACCCACGCAGACATGGGGAGAATGTGCAAACTCCACACGGAGAGTGACCCAGGGCCGGGATTCGAACCAGGGTCCTCAGCGCCGCAGTCCCAGTGCTATCCACTGCGCCACATGCCGCCCTAGTGCCGTGAATGATTTTAGATATAGACATAGAACCTACAGTGCATAAGGAGGCCATTCGGCCCATTGGGTCTGCACCCACCCTTGGAAAAAATACCTTACTTAAACCCACACCTCCACCCCATCCCAGGAACCTAGTAACCCCACCTAACCTTTTGGGACACTAAGGGCAATTCAGAAAGTCCAATCCACTTAATCTGCACACCTTTGGACTGTGGGAGGAAACCGGAGCACCCGGTGGAAATCCACGCAGACACAGGGAGAATGTGCAGACTCCGCACAGACATTGACGCAAACTGGGAATCGAATCTGGGACCCTGGAGCTGTGAAGCAACATTGTTAACCACTGTGCTACCGTGCTGCTCCTAGTTCCCCCCAGTTGACCCCCCCCCCCCCCCCCCCAGCACCTGCCCCTCCACCTTCCTTTGGCAGCCCACCACTGCGGAGGGTCCCCCCTCCCCGCCGAGCACTGGAATGGTAAGCCAGGTCTCGTTGCCTGTGAGCAAAGATTGCTGCTCCCCTTCTCGGCTCCCCACAGAAGCCCTTCTGCCAGGTTCATGTTTTTCAAAAGGAATACGAATCGGCGCCAGTGTGAGCACTTGCTGGGGAGGCCGCTGAATGTCTGGAGGCCATTGGGTGACAGGTGGCTCTCGTTAATTGTATAGAAAGGGGTTTAAGTGGTGATAATTGGTTTTTCGCCACACTATGGCGAGATGCTGAATTCATCCACGGGAGCAGGCTGGTTGCATCGCAAACTGTTTGGCGCCTTGCCCGGTTCCCATTTTTGGCCTCTCCCACTATTCACCGGCCTCGTTACGCTTAAGTGCGAGTGTAACGAGCCTGGAAAATCGAGCTCATAAAGTTAAAAGTACACATGCAATAGATTTCCATTGTGAAGTTTCCCTTTCAATATTGATTTCAAAGTTGCAGTTAATCGTTGGTCAGATGTCTTTTACCACCTGACAATCTCCCAGCATGAGGATTGGAAGTATTATTCATAGCTGCAGGTTATGGGGTCAAACAAATGGCATTAAAATGAAAGATAGCCCTAAGATTTAATATAATCAGTGGTTTCTGATCTGTATGGACATTCTTTGAAATACTCTCTGCACGATATTAAACTTTTCAAATCAGAATCTTAATTGCAGAAAAGAACATTGAATTTTTTTTGCCTTAGATGTTCTAGTGAAGTGCTCAAGGCAATGTTATTTGAATATAATTCCACATTAATGTAATACAGCCTCCTGATTGAGGTGGACCACAGCTATCATTTATTTGATGTATTATGGATCACTCTTTTTTGCAACTATATATTTGCATTAGGCGCATCCCGCAGCATTTTGCCAGCTTAAGTGTATTTTATTATATTGAGTGGATCGAGGAGGTCAAATATTACAATCATCTCTCATTATATTGAAAAGATAGATGCAGTTAAAAAGTAATATTCTAAGAGACCCTTCTTTTCGTGTTCTTATTTAATACTGATGTGACACCTCCCTTGTAGCAAAGGAGTAATAAAGAGTTGTGAAATGCAAGGATAAAAGTGTCTAATTTTGCTTGTTCGAGCCATTGTTAAGCATTATTAATAATGAACTTGTGCTGCATTCTGTAATTGTAGAAGCACATCAAGAAACAAATGTTTTACTGCAGGTTAATGAGTTTAACAAAGAGGGTGATTTTGAAATATCATCAAAGTACAAGTTAAAGTTCATCCAAAGCCATCTTTGTAACAGCTATTAATGGACTTATTTCAGTGGAACAGGACCCAGGCTGACTTGGGTCTACATTGTCCTCAAGACAGAACTTTAAAGTCAATCGCAGAAGACAGACAATTTGTTTGACTTTTGCTTAACTGACTGATATTTACAAGGAGGTGGCAAGCAAGTAATCGAGAAGGTTTGCGATTGCGAAGCCAGAATTAATGGGTTTCCCTTCTGAATTTAATAGCAGGACCTGTGAGCCAGGTTGTGAGGCAGGTCTGATTGTCAGGTGGGTTGGACTTTTACACCAGACTAAAGCCAGGCAGAGTAGAGGAAGGAGGGAGAGATAGAGAAAAGGAAAAAGATGACAGGTAGCTGAAGATCAGGAGAGAGAATCGTGCAGCAATCTGGAGGACACTGGGAGGGCATCTGATCATTGGAGAATGTTCAATATTCCCGGAGGAAGCTAAAAGGTACGAGAAAGAGGCTGCAGCACTGAGGCAAACAATTGCACACTTGGAAGAAACTTTGGAAAAACATTACATTTCCAAACAGATATACAAATAGACGAAAATCAAGAACATAGAATGGCAAGGTAGAAGTTCTCACAAAAGAGTGTGAGATGACAGAAGTGCACTTGCAGAATTTGAAGAGTTTGAAGGATAGCATGAAGGGATATTTCACTGCCAAGGATACATTGATCAATGCAGAGAATCAAATTTCACGTATAAAAGATGAGTTTGATAAGGAAAAGCAAGAACGGATGAGAACATTGAAGTGTCTCCTGTAGGAAGTAGAAAATTTATAAGAAGTGAGAGGGTCAGGTTGGGTTGGGTGACCGGGGTTGTAGGGAAACACATGGGTGAGCAATACCATGGTGGTGGGAATGAGGGGTGTGTGGGGGGTGCCCCATGCAGGGCTCAGTCTGGGTGTTTTAAAACAGTTACTCGAAAGTTAGAAGTAGCTTTTATTTCTTCTAACCCTTTCCATTATAACTAACTATTGGTGAAACACTGGTGGAACTATTTGAAGTTAACGATCAAAACCCCTTTTTTGGAATGTTTCCAGCGCAATTCTCCATGGGAAGTTAACAATTCCGAACAATCCTTACCTGGAAAATTCTGAAAGGGATTCCCCACAGCATCGCTGGGGTATCCCCCAAATCTGACGTTGGAGAATCAGGAAATTACGGGATTGTTCTAATTCAGGATGGCTTGTGCCTTGTAGGATTACTGTCAGGTGGTGGTGTTCCCATCCATCTGCTCTTCTTGTCCTTCTAGGTGGACGAAGTCTTGGTGAGTTACTTGTGATAACCTACATGACAAATGAAGGAGAAGAAGCAACAAGGAGGCACATTTAATGTTTGTCCACCCCGTAAGTAATAATTTACAGTGGGAGCAATCACTGTTCAATGCAAACACTGAACTGACCAAATGTGGTTCAACATGAAGCAATGGAAGAAAAGAATGGAAGTATATCCAAAGGCCAATCCAAACACCTAGCCAACAGCAAGAACCAGATCCAATAGAGCCTATCATTCCTCGGACATAAGTTATAAGTCTCCAGACTGCCTGAACCTGTAAATGAAATGAAAATCGCTTATTGTCACGAGTAGGCTTCAATGAAGTTACTGTGAAAAGCCCCTAGTCGCCACATTCCGGCGCCTGTCCGGGGAGGCTGGTACGGGAATTGAACCGTGCTGCTGGCCTGCTTGGTCTGCTTTAAAAGCCAGCGATTTAGCCCAGTGAGCTTGAAGCCCAAAGGACTTGAAGGGATGGAGATGGGATAGTGATATTATTGCAGCGATAATGTAGGAAGACAATAATTTGGGTGTAAATGCATGAGACGGATAGTGTAAAACACAAAGTAAACCAATGTAACTTCATGTACATTGGATGAAAGCATGGAGGGAGGTGTGGAATAAGGGTCTGGCAAATAGAAGATTAATGTGACATGATCCAAACTGAGTGTGGTGTTGAGGAGAAGGTATGAATACCTCAACATGGATATAGCTCCTTGCCTGTATCATTCTCTGTATATATGTGTCTCGGTACAAATTGTTAAGAAAGATTTGTTGTTAACCTTCTGAAGACTGACGACAGAGACACTGGGCTGGATTCTCTGTTCTACAGACTAAGTGCTGCTCGTGGTGTTCAATCGCGGAACTGCACCATGAGAAATTCAGGTGATGCAACTGTGTCAGAACACTGCGCACGCGCTGCCCACCTGATTCCGACCCGCTGGCGTCTGATTCACTGGAGTCGGGAATCGCATTAATAGCCTGGCAAACTGGCTATTAAAGCGCTCCACTCACCACAGACTGTCATTCCAGCCAAGAAGGGTTAGATAGGGTGGACAGTGAGAGTCTTTTTCCTCGGATGGTGATGACCAACATGAGGGGACATAGCTTTAAATTGAGGGGTGGTAGATATAGGACAGATGTCAGAGGCAGTTTCTTTACTCAGAGAGTAGTAGGGTTATGGAACGCCCTGCCTGCAACAGTAGTAGACTCACCAAACTTAAGGGCATTTAAGTGGTCACTGGATAGACATATGGATGAAAATGGAATAGTGTAGGTCAGATAGGCTTCAGATGGTTTCACAGGTCGGCGCAACATCGAGGGCCAAAGGGCCCGTACTGCGCTGCTAATGTTCTATGTTCTAAGATGGCAGCTCAAGGTTCCAGGTGCAATATTGAGTAGAGAAATGGCAGATGGAATTTAACCGGACAAATGCGAGGTGATGCATTTTGGTAGATCAAATTCAGGTGGGAGCTATAAAATAAATGGCAGAACCATCAGGAGCATAGAGACACAGAGAGATCTGGGCGTGCAGGTCCACAGATCCTTAAAAGTGGCAGCACAGGTGGAAATGGTGGTAAAGAAAGCATATGGCATGCTTACCTTCATAGGACGGAGTATCGAGTACAAAAGCTCACAAAGTGTGTTACAGTTATAGAGAATGTTGGTTAGGCCACATTTGGAATGCTGTGTCCAATTTTAGGCACCGCACTACCAGAAGGACATGGAGGCTTTGGAGAGAGTACTGAAGAGGTTTACCAGGATGTTACCTGGTATGGAGGGTATTTGCTATGAGGGGTGATTGAATAAACTGGGATTGTTCTCCCTGGAGAGAGGGAGGCTGAGGGGCGACATGATAGAAGTTTATAAAATTATTAGATGTACAGATAGGGTGAACATTTGGAGGCTTTTTCCCAGGGCGGAATTGAAAATTACAAGGGGGCTCAAGTTCAAGGTGATGGGGGGATAGGTTCAGTGGAGATGAGCAGGGAAAAGTTTTTACACAGAGGGTGGTGGTGCCTGGAAGGCAGATAGTTGGCGACCGTTGAGACATATCTGAACAGACACACGAAACAGATGGGGTATAGAAGGATACAGGTAGTTGGTCTAGATGGGACTCATGATCGGTACAGGCTTGGAGGGCCGACGGGCCTGCATTGCTCTTTGTTCTTTGCTCTTTGAGTCGGAGGTCAACCAAATGCTGAATGCCGTTGAGGAAAGGAGGGACACGCTCTTCGCCAGAGTGGGGCAGAGACCCATGCTTGCCATTCTGAACAATGCCTGGGATGAGGTAGCAGAGGCTGTCAGTGCTGCCAGTCTCATGTGGAGGACCAGCACACAATGCTCAAAGACGTTGACCAACTTCCTTCCAGCAACTCAGGTGAGTAGCCACCTCCGTGCCCCTGGCATCACTACTGTCCTTCACTCCTAATATCAGCCCCCAATCCCACAGAAGTCAAAAACATCCCACCGGTCTGCATCTCACTTACAACCCACTCGGCACATGCATTGCCCTCTTTAGCTGGGGACCTTGCACACACTTGCCACCAGCTACATACGCCCCTAAAACCCGCTACCCAGCATCTTACTATGTCCCTAATCGGCGGAAGCACCAGAAGACGGGAACGGGCTTCCCAGACATTCAGGTCCATACCCTCTCAGAGGAAAGGGCAATGGCTGATATGAAGGGCGGCATGCCCCAAACAACTGAGAGTCTAATGTAATGCCGATGTTCCGATAGTAAGTGAGTCACCCCTCTCTCACAGACCAGTCGTCCAAGATCTCACCCCATGTCTTCTGTCTTGCAGGACAACCATCAGATGAACCGAACCGTCTGGGGTCACTTCCCCATCCAGACTCTCAAAACACCCTGGAACACACTCCATGGAAGAACCTGGGGCGGGATTCTCTGATCATGAGGTTAAGTGTTGACGCCGTCGGAAACGCTGTCGCATTTCTCGACAGCGTCAACACAGCCACAGATTCAGCAATTCTGGCTCCTACAGTGGGCCAGCACGGCACTGGAGCGGTTCACGCTGCTCCAGCTGCTGATCCCGGCGTCAACTGGGTGCCGTGGGATCCGCGCATGCACAGTGGCACCGCCGTCAATGCGCGCATGCGCAGTGGGCCTACTTCAACGCACCGGCCCTGACGCAACATGGCGCAGGGCTACAGGGGCTGGCGCGGAAGAAAGGAGGCCCCCAGCCAGAGAGGCCGGCACGCCGATCGGTGGGACCCGATCGTGGGCCAGGCCATATCGGAGGGTCCCCCGGGGACAGACCCCCCCCCCCCCCCCCCCCCCACACACAGGCCGCTCCCCGACCCTACCACGCCGTATTCCCGCTGGCTGAGAGCAGGTGTGGACTCGGCTTTTATACAACGGCCAGTCGGCCCATCCCGGGCCGAGAATTGGCGGGCCAGCCATGTAGAACGGACTCCGACCGGCGCCGCGCCAACCACGCCAGCACCAATGGCGCCGATTCTCCACTCTGCGGAGCACCACATACATCATGTGGAGGCAGGGACTCTCCAGTGGGCAGAAGGCTGCCCAATCCCAGGGAACAGCTGTTACCCAGACAGATGCTGTGCTTCTGGAAAAGATGATCCCACCACTGGTGCAGATGCAGAGGCACAGCTAGAATCTAAAGGGGGGAATGTCTGCAGCTTTGTCACACCTACAGGTACAACTGGAGGAGTCCAGCCGCCTCCAGGCATAGGAGATGGTACCAACAATGCTTTATACACAGGCCAACACTCGAAGGGTAGCGACTGAGGTGAAAGACATGGGGCAAGCCATGAGGGCTCAGGCACAGGGCAGGCAGGCCCAGTCACAGACGGACATGTCCCAAGTGCACATGGACATTGCAGCGGCGCTCTAGAGCTTGGCCCATTCACAAAGTGTCATGTCTCAGAGCATCGAGAACAATGACTGGGAGCTGACTGACTTTCGCAGTCACAGAGAGACATGTCATAGGCAGAGAGCGACATGACACAGTCCCAGTGGGACATGACTGAGGCACTGTGGGACATGGCTTACTTGCTGAGGGGCACGGTGGCAGGGTGGCACAATGGTTAGCACTACTGCCTCACAGTGCCAGGGAACCAGGTTCAATTCTGGCCTTGGATGACTGTCTGTGTGGAGTTTGCACTTTCTCCCTGTGTCTGCGCGGGTTTCCTTTGAGTGCTCTGATTTCCTCTCACAGTCCAAAGATGTGCAGATTAGGTGGATTGGTCAAGCTAAATTGCTCCTTAGAGTCCAAAAGGATAGGTGGGGTTATTGGGCTCTATTGTGGGGGCCTGGGGCGAGGTAGGGTGCTCTTTTGGAGGGTAGGTGCAGACTTGATGGACCAAATGGCCACCTTCTGCACTGTAGGGATTCTATGACATGCCCAGTTTCAGTGCCCCATGGCTGATGACATCGAGACAATGGTACAGATGAGGCCGCCCGCCAGGACCGGCAATGCCATCTGGTGGTGGCATCTCCGGAGCTCGCACCGGCCTCCCCTCCATCTCATGGAGTATTCCGGGGCTAGTAAGGAACCCAAAATAGGAAGAAATGATGGGGCCCATGCCAGTCCCTCCCGCAGGAGAGGCTCTGGAACACCTCAGCACTTAAATTCCCTCCCACCTGACACTGGTGCATCTCATGAGCCGTGGGTAGAACAGATAAACATGTCGTCACCTATGACACCCGAAGGTCAATCTGGCCCATCCAGATCCAAGCCCTCCAGAGGAAGGCTGCCAAGGGCATCACAGGGCAGAGGGTGAGACAAGCAGCAGGCCACCTCCACTTCTGATGTACTGTCTGGAAAAACACCTTGAAGAAATGGTAGGCCACAAGAGAGTAGAATTTGAGTTGGCACCGGTGTAGTACATTGTAAATAGCAAGGGGGAAGGGCACACTTATTTCAATACTCTCCATTAAACACTTCTGCACATCCATTCCGATCTACTTCTAACATCTGTCACATGGGTATGAAGGATGGGTGGGGTGGAGTGGGCAGGGTGGGGGGGGGGGGGGGGGCTGTGCAGGGTGCCCATGACACATGGTTACACATGCACCGAGACATGGCAAGGCATGGGGGCAGCAGCGTGAGCGTGCTTTGTATGATAACATGCACAGTGAGTAAGCCCTAACCATTCACCAACTCTCGCCAACCTGCCTGGGGCATGCCAACAGTGGCAGAACCTCATGCTGCCTATTTTGTTGGCCTGGTCCAGGTTGGACGTGATGTAGTCTGATACCCAGGCAGTTAGCGCATCCATGACAGCACGGATGCACCTGTGTGCAGATGCTTGCAAAATCCCATTCCGGTTCCCGCTTGAACCATGGAATGAGCAGAAGGTATAAAAATTCAGGGTGCCCTGCTCCTTACACCTGCCATGCCAGGTGTGCTACCTTGTGCCTTGTGCTATCCTGCCTGGAGGGAGAGAACTGGTTCTGCAGTGGAGACATTCATACTGTGCAGCCATTCATCTTTATGCCAAGACCCAGATGTGTGGGCAGGTGCTGCAGATTCGGGTGAGCGAGGAATGCGTGCGTTTGCTGAGAGCTTCGGTGAAGTGCCTTGTGGAGCCTGGGTTTTACACACAGATTGTGACAGGGAGCTGGTCAGGTTTCCTGGTTGGGGTGGGCTGGGTGGAGTCAGAGGAGCGGAGGACAGGCCGGGCTTGGAGACAGCTCGTGATGCTCAAGCCTGGGCTAGCTGAGAGTGTCACTGCTAAGGCTTCTACTCTGAGAGGGGCTGTGGGCCAGGAAGTGTTCCAGCGGCAACGGTGCATGTGTCCTTTTTTTGGGGTGAGCTCTGCGAATCCCCTATTTCCTCTGCTGTGGGGATGCGCCCCTGAGGAGTGCATTGAGGAGTGCCATCACCTGCTAGGCCTGTGATTGGGCTTGGCCACATCCTTCTCCTGGGGTAAGAGGGTTTGCAGAGGGGCAGGCTGGGTGGGTTTCCACGCGACCAGAAGCCCTCAGAGCATATGCAGGATACTGTCTCAACAGCCTGGAGCCTCTAAGTTGCACTAGGGGTGGGTTGAAATGCTTTTACAGGAGCATTGGGAGTCTCATCCAGGGCAGCCTGCTCCCGAGGGGGACACTGTAACTGACACAGTGGTTAGAACTGCCCCCTCACAACACCAGGGACCCTGGTTTAATTCTGGCCTTTGGAGACTGTCATGTGGAGTTTGTACTTTCTCCCCGTGTCTGCGTGGGTTTTCTTCAGCTGCTCCAGCTTCCTCCACAGTCCAAAGATGTGCAGGTTAGGTGGATTAGCCATGCTAAATTGCCCCTTTGTGTCCAAAGTTGTGCAGGTTAGGTTTGTGATGGCGTTACGGGGATAGGGTGGTGGAGAGGCCTGTGTAGGACGCTCTTTCAGAGGGTCGGTGCAAACCTGATGTGCTAAATAGCCTCCTTTTGCATTGCTGGAATTCTGTGGTTGTATGGTCCATGCACTTGCCGCCAAGTCATTCCCCACTACTCCTTGAGGTTCAAGCATACACCCTCCAGCAAACCCGAGAAGTCTGAAAAGTTTTCTTACCTCCTTGCTCCCCCTCAACGACCATTGCGCCTGGGTCCCGCTCATAAATACTTGCACCAATTCACGCCCATGTGACTCCCGACTGAGAGGGCTGGAAAATCGCAGGGGGGTGGGGGGGGGGGGGGGGGGGGGGGTGGAGCATGGTCATCCAGTCCACAAATGAGATGAATACCCATGAAAACCAAGTTTTTCATCGTGCCACCGGAGTGGGGCATGCACATCGCTGGCACTGTCGGTGGCGGACTGAAGCATTGGAACAGGTTTGGCGTAGGGCAAGAATCCTACTTTTCTGTCGATGTTCGATTCTACGCAGATCGGGAAACCTTTTAACAGTGACGGGCAATGGCGAATTTACCTCATTATTTTGTAACCAGACTTCCAATAGTTTGGTTTCCTCAGGGAACCCAGTTAGTCTGCATTGAAGCTGAAACGGAGAACAAAACCTGAGGCATACCATGACTTCAGAATATTGAAATAGGGGACTAGTTTCCTGAGAATGGGTGAATGACCATTCCTCAATCCCATAGCTGCTTACACTAGAATTCGGTCTACTCTCAATCATCAGTAAAATGATGGAAAGAGTCATTAACAGTGCGGTCAAATGGCACTTACTTAGCAATAACCTGCTCGCTGGCACTCAGTTTGGGTTCCACCAGGGTCACTCAGCTCCTGACCTCATTACTCCCTTGGTTCAAACATGGACTCCAGAGATGAGGTGAGAGTGATTGCCCTAGATGTCAAGGCATCAATTAGTTGAGTATGGCATCAAGAAGCCCCAACAAAACTGAAGTCAATAGGAATCAGGAGGAAAACTCTCCACTGGCTGGAATCATACACAGCACAAAGGAAGATGGTTGTGGTTGTTGGAGGTCAGTCATCTCAGTCCCAGTACATCACTGCAGGAGTTCCTCAGGGTAGTGTCCGATGCCCAACCATCTTCAGCTCCTTCCTCCTTCCTTCCAACATAAGGTAAGATGTGGGGATGTTCGCTGATGATTGCAGAATGTTCGGTACCATTTTAAACTCGTCAGACACTGAAGCAGTCCATGTCCAAATGCAGCAAGACCTGGACAACATCGAAACTTGGGCTGACAAGTGGCAAGTAACAGTCGCGTCATACAAGTGCCAGGCAATTACTCTTTTATTACACTCCTGTATTATCTTTTATTACACTTCTCTGTGTGTCTTGATATACTACTGAGTGTAATATGTGTTACTCAAACCTTGGGTACTGATGAGGTCTTCTGAATCTCGATGAAGAAGACTCGAACTCGTCCAGTCGTAACAAAGGGTTTATTGAGTAACTATAACAATAATTGTGTGAGTTATTTACTTTAACATCGATACTAGTGATAAGGTTAACAAGATCTAACTACAGTAACTATACGTAACTCCACTAACCATCTGAGCTAATCTGATCCTCCTGTCCTTGTGACAGTCCATCCAAAAGGGAGCGAGAGAGACCCAATGTGGTTTCTTTTCTACCCCTGTTGGTCTGGCCCTCTAGTGATCATGTGGTGCTATTGATTACACATTAACCCCTGATGTACATGCACACATAGAGATCAGTACAATGACCATCTCCAATAAGAAATGACATTCTTGACATTCAATGGCATTACCATCACTATCCCCAACGATCAACATCCTGAAGGTTACCATTGGCCAGAAACGGAATTTGACTAGCGATATCAATACTGTAGCTACCAGAGCAGCTCAGAGGCTAAGAAACTTGCAGTGAGTAACTCACCTTCTGACTCCACAAGGCCTGTCCACCATGGGATGGAATACCCCTACTTGCATAGATGAGCACAGCTCCAACAACACTCAAGAAGCTCAACATATCCAGAACAAAGCAGCCCACTTGATTTGCACCCCTTCCACAAACATTCACTCCCTCCACCACAGACGCACACTAGCAGCAGTGTGTACAACCTACAAGATGCACTGCAGGAATTCACCAAGGCTCCTTAGACAGCACCTTCCAAACCCATGACCACTACCATTTCGAAGGACAAGGGTATCAGATACATGTGAACACCAGCACTTGGAAGGTGGAAGGGACCCTCCGAGCCACTCACCATCCTGGTATGGAAGTGTATCACCATTCCTTCACTGTCGCTGGTTCAAAAACCTGGAACTTCCTCCCTAATAGCACAGTGGTGTACCTACACCACATGAGCTGCAGTGGTTCAAGAAGGCAGCTCACCACCACCTTCTCAAGGGAAATTAGGGATGTGGAACAAAAGCTGGCTTAGACAGCGAAGCCCACATCCCATAAAAATAAATTTTTAACAAAGGTGGGTTGAGTTCAGGTTTGAGATTGTTTTACATTCTTGTTTCCACCTAACCCATTTTTGAGGGTTAGAATTCCCCGGCCAATGCAGAACAGTGGCCACATAACAGGTTGATAGCTTGATAATAACAATAATCTTAATAATAATAATCTTTATTATTGTCAAAAGTAGGCTTACAATAACACTGCAATGAAGTTACTGTGAATATCCCCGAGTCACCACATTCCGGCGCCTGTTTGGGTACACAGAGGGAGAATTCAGAATGTCCAATTCACCTAACAAGCATGCCTTTTGGAATAAAAGATATGGAGGTTAACAGAGTAGAGGGTACAGCAAGTACTCTGGTGTTAGAAACAGAAAGAGAGACATTCTTTGCATGTGTCAAAACATCATCTCTGCAGAACAGGCAGCCTGAGAATTAATTGTATTCATGCACACAATGGATGAAAATTGTATTACATGACTTGAAGTTATTTAAGAGAGGTTGCTATGGATACAGAAGTACAGTGGAGGTATACTGAGAGAAACAAGATTAAGTTATCTTGAATAAATGACAGATACTGGTAAAGAAGCACAGACATCTTCTTGTCACATTTGCCTCCTTTGTGCAGTATTTTCCCCATCTACTGACTTCTTTCTTAGTTCAAGGACTGGGGTATATCATTGCTTCGCAATTGTTCAACTATAGCTGACAGAGAAGTTTCATTTCCTACATCTGTGACGAAGCCTGCAGCAGGACCTCGGCTGTTGTAGTTACTATAAACAAACTTGTACTGCTCCGTTGCCAAAGTTACCAGTGCTCACCAGGCCCTTACCCTAAACCAGGTTTTACACTCTTAGCAGCAATCATTTTTTTTACCAAATATAGTGCACTAATCATTGCATTAACAAGTGTACTGACATTTGCCCCACTTAGCTTCATGAGAACTGCTAAAGGATAATTTTTGCAGCTGTTTAAAGATTGGCAACCGCATTTTCATTGTACCAATGTGACGGTATTTTCCTGAATTGCATACTCTACCGTATCTATGGTTGTGTTAATCTCATCGTTAATTTTAAAGAACAATACACATCTCTCGTGTTATTCATTAAAAGAAGAACACAAAAGGTAGGAAGGTTATTCTTCAGCTGTACAGAAAATTAGTGAGACCTCATCGGGGTATTGAGTATAATGTCAGTCACCTTATTTCAGAAAGGGTGTAAATCAGTGTTTTTCAAAGTGGATGTTAAAAATGGGTCACCAAAAATGATCCCTGGCATGTGTCACTGTTTAGATCCGCCCCTACACTCAGTTGAACATCTGAGGTAGCAATGCAGATTCCCCACTCACTGGGTCCAAATGATAAAATACTGCCCCAAGCAAATCTTTCCTGAGCGTTGCCGCCACTGACGCAACTCCTCCGATTGAACACAAAGTCACATTCTGCCTGACACTCTGCCTTCCTCACACTCTGTTGTGAAAGCCAAAAGTAGCCAATTGATGAAGGGCGATAGGTTCAGAATGGCCCCGCTATTCTCTCGCTTGTTCCCACCCCATCGGCAGACCCATTAAACCCCATAGTGGCTAAATCTGAGGAATTTAAACTCGCCTAGGAAGAATCCACATTTTGTTGATTATTTTCTCTCTCTCTCTCTTCAAATTGTGAGTAGACAAACAACATGGAAACAGGTTTCACTGATTTGGAAATGAACTCAGACTAGCTTGTTGCTCCTCTATCTCTTGCCTCTGTTGTTGAGGGATCTGCCTGGTTTGGGGCCATTCGATTTCAATGCAACTCCTCCCAGGGCCATGGGGGAGGCAGGAGTCCAGCCTCACAATGACAACTCCAAGTGAATTTCCAATGTTTCCAACCAGCCTGCATTCATTCCCATTGCTGATTAAAACATAACACTGCAGCACAACATTCTAATTGAACATGCAGAACCATTCCAACCTATTTGTGAATGTAGAACATATTACAATATCTTTATTTCAGTGCATGCTGTAGCAGGAATCAATATTTAGAAGATCAACATTTGTTCAAAATATCATGTTACATAATTGTGGGTCGCGAGTGTCAGCTATTTAGTAAAAGTAGGTCACCAGAAAAAACTTTGAAATACATTGGAAAGAGTTCAGAGAACGTTTACCAAAATAATCCTTGGCAGGGCTGGCTTGCCTTATGAGCAACGTTTGGGCAGTATAGGCTTGTACCTGTTGGAGTTTAGAAGAGGACGAGGCGACATGATTAAAAAGTATATAATCCTGAGGAGCGTTAACAGGGTGGATGTGGATAGGATGTTTCCTCTTGTAGATGAATCTAGAACTAGGGAGTCTCTGTTTTTAAGGCAGAGGTGGATAGATTTCTGGTAAGCAAGGGATGATTGGTCATGAGGGGGGTGAGGGTGGGGTTCAGGCAAGATGTAAGGTTACTTTCAGATCAGTCATGACCTTATTAAATGGAGGAACAGACTCGTGGGGCTGAATGGCCTACTGCTGTGCCTTGTTCATGTAGCTGTCTGTTCTTAATACCAGCACTAAGTTACAATCTGAATATATAAGTGACAAGTTATTTCCCAATAAGATAAATGTATGGCAGTTTGCATGAATGTAAGGGTAACGTGTGTTTGCTGCAATGTACAATGTGCCACAGGGCTTATATCTAAATAGGAGTGTACAAGAATGACAGGGTAATAAGTCCTGCTGGCCCACAGAACTCGTCATATACAGTCATGGTGCAACCAATTTCAAATGCTCTCACGCAAACACCAACAGTCATATTTACCTATCCCGCCGAAGACTTTTGATTGGTGCGCCACATCCGCTGTACCGGAGCCAGAAAAGAATTCACCCTCATGTCCATTATTTGACTGGTAAACCCAAGAAATAATAACTAAAACATAGTGGTTCAGGAAAAGAGTCAAGTTGGGCTGGCTTTTTTGCTTCCTTTTTCTGACATCCACACTGAACTATGAGATAGTCCTCGTTCAAAACATAATGTCCACAATAATGCATATCGAAGGGAATGAACTCAAAAAGCCAGCAGCTAAAATCTGGTAAAAAGCCAAGAGGAATTTTAGTAATTTGATGTGAAGTAGAAAGGTCAGGAGCTACACGATGCTCCTGTAAATAGTCAGATTGTGTCAAATCAAAAGTTTAGTCGGCATAAACACGGAGATTGATATTCAGCAATTTCAGTTTGTGACTTTAAGCAAAACACAGGCATTTCCTCTATAGGCGAAGATGATACCCAAGAGCGAATTCTGTGCTTTCATCAAGGAATGTTTCCGACCAGGCTCGCAAGTGCCCTGAATTCAAACATTGAGATCAGCTCCAGGAGAATTTACTATGAGTAAAGCTTTGCACATACACTATAGGCATGTTGTCACGATGGTACGATTCAGGTTAATGCCTTGCCAAATCTTTTTTGTTGCTTTGTCGTTGAGTAAGGAAGAAGATAACAGCATCATCACACTGTGCATTTCAGACAGGAAGATAACTGAGATGCCTGCTACCCCCACACGCTACTGGCTTTCGGTGCATCCGAAGGGGTCAATCCCTCAGTGAGACCCTGATCCCCCTCTAACATCAGCTCCAACACGTGCTATCTCTCCCAACATGCCCCTTTACCTCCTCACTTCCCACGTTCCATAGGCCAAAACACTCCTGGTGGAAACAGTGATTTGTAAGCACTTCTTTCAATTCAATATTAAGTATTTGGATTTGGATTGGGTTTTTTGTCACGTGAACCGAGGTTCAGTGAAATATTTTGTTCTGCACAGTCCAGATCGTTGCATACATGAAAAAAGCATAGGACATATGATAAATACATAATGTAAATACATAGGCATCGGGTGAAGCATACGGAGTATATTACTACTCAGTAGAGAAGATGTGTGGAGAGATCAGTTCAGTCCAGAAGAGGATCATTCAGGAGTCTGGTAACATCGGAGAAGAAGCTGTTTTTGAACCTGTTAGAGCTTGTTCTCAGCCTTTGTATCTGCTGCCCGATGGAAGAGGTTGGAAGACAGAATAACCAAGGTGGGAGGGGTCTTTGATTATGCTGCCCGCTTTCCCACGGCAGCAGGAGGTATAGACAGAGTCAATGGATTGGAGACAGTTTTGCATGATGGATTGGGCTGTGTTCATGACTCTCTGTAGTTTCATAGAATTTACAGTGCAGAAGGAGGCCATTCAGCCCATCGAGTCTGCACCGGCTCTTGGAAAGAGCACCCTACCCAAGGTCAACAACTCCACCCTAACCGCATAATCCAGTAACCCCACCCAACACTAAGGGCAATTTTGGACTCTAAGGGCAATTTATCATGGCCAATCCACCTAACCTGCACATCTTATGGTCTTAGGCTGAGCAGTTGCTATACCGGGCTGAGATGCAGCCAGATAGGATTCTTTCTATGGTACATCTATAAAAATTTGTAAGAGTCCATGTGGAAACGCTGAATTTCCTGAGCAGTTGCCATACCAGGCTGAGATGCAGCCAGATAGGATGCTTTCTATGGTGCATCTATAAAAATTGGTAAGGGTCAATGTGGACACGCTGAATTTCCTGAGCAGTTGCCATACCAGGCTGAGATGCAGCCAGATAGGATGCTTTCTATGGTGCATCTATAAAAATTGGTAAGAGTCAATGTGGACATGCCGAATTTCCTTAGTTTTCTGAGGACGTACAGGCGCTGTTGTGCTTTCTTGGTCGAAGCGTTGACATGTATTCACTGTTCACAGATTGGGTGACTCCTGCACACCCCCATTCAGTCTGCAATGTAACCCTAAAGCATTAGACACTTGTCATGATAATTCTTTGTCCCAGTCCCAATTTCACCTCTCTGTCCTTAGCCTGCGATAATTTTCCAAAGTAGTTCAATGTAAACATGAGCAATTGCACCTCATCTAAAAGGCACATTATAACCTTCTCAGCTCAATAGTAAGTTAAATAATTTCAGATCATAATCACTGCTTGCTTTTATTTTCCAGTCAGCAAGTTGTTGGTTATGGTTCTGCTGCTGTCGTTTACACATCCTCTGGACCCAACTTCTGTTTAACTGGTCTCGCAGCATCCTTTTGTTATTTCGTTATTCCTGCCTTCCACCCTTTCACACCTTCCCTTTTGTTCTCCCATCTCCTCTTTCCCTTCATTTGTCCTTCCGTAATATGTGTTACATTACAATTTTTCCCCAGTTCTGATAAAAGACCATTGTCCTAAAATGCTAACTCTGTTTCTCTCCACAAATGCTGCTAAATCTGTTGAGTATTTCCATAATTTTCTGATTTTTATTCAGATTATTAGTATTCATAGTATTTTATTTATATGGCCTGGTGCAATGCCTTTGGTCAGAGGGACTGCAGATTGGTGTCTGTGAATGGGAGAGTAGGTCCAATTCTACTGCAGTCCAGATTTTCCTTCGCCTTCATCCTGTGTCACCGTACCCTTAGTGTGGCTTTTGGCATTATCATGCATTTTCTCTGGCTTTCTTAAAGCCTCCCTCAGTCCACATCTCAGTGTTTCCCGCCCATGTGATTTTTCTCACTCCTCTTCTGTTCTTATCCTCAATTTCATTTCAATCGTTGTCAGGTCAAGGCCAAGGCTGACTGGTTTTCAATGTCCAAACTTGGTTATTTCTTTCTCTCTGACTGTACTGAGCAACCTCTTTGGTTCCTAAACGTCCGCTCTTGATCAGACTCACTGAAGGGCAGCACGGTAGCACAGTGGTTAACACCAGTGCTTGACAGCGCCAGGGACCCGGGTTCGATTCCCGGCTTGGGTCACTGTCTGTGCACCGTCTGCACATTCTCCCCATGTCTGCATGGGTTTCCTCCGGATGCTCCGGTTTCCTCCCACAAGTCCCGAAAGGTGTGCTTGTTAGGTGAATTGGACATTCTAAATTTTCTCTCCGTGTACCCGAACAGGTGCTGGGTTGGGGTGACTAGGGGATGTTCACAGTAACTTGATTGCAGTGTTAATGTAAGCCTACTTCTGACACTAATAAAGATTATTATTTAAGATTATTACTTGTTTGCCTTTCTGATCATTTCCCACCAATTTCATAAAATACACTTTTATAACTTGGAGTGCAATACCAATTGAAAATCAGAATAGGACCTGGTAATTACATAATTACAATTTCCAGTGCATCTTTTAAACTTGTCAGATCTTGAAATTGAATGAGCTTCAGCATAAATTAATCCTGCTGGATAGAGGTGGATTCTGAGGGCTGAATCAAACCAGGCTGATGTGATGAGAAAGTCCTCGACTTGTTCACAGTAAATACCCCGTCTGAAATAAATTAGGGCAGATGCAGCCTTGGGGTATATTTCCTCGTTTCAATAGGCATCTGGACCGGACTTCTGGATGCTGTGCTCTCTGTCTGAAATTCCAAATCGCGGGCATGTGATTAGCGTTAACCGATCTGCCCAGCCAGAAACTGACGGGATGAAATTGGTCTCCCGTCTAACACCACTGATGATTGTATTTCTCATTGATGTCAACAAAAAATAACATCAGATAGGAGGCATAATGAGTCAATCCTTTTCGTTTCCCAATCGATCTGCTTGGAGCTGAAGGCAGCACCCTCATGGACAGGGACACATCAGGCCTTAAGAACTTAGTTTTGCAACTCTCTTTTCAGTCATTTGCAAAATTTTTAAAAATTGTTCCGTCTGAAAAATTCAAGGAAGACTGCAAAAACCCAACAGGCAAATTAAACAGTTCTTGGATGCTCATTGTTAAATCTCACTTTTGGAAGCAAGCACAGGAAAAACATTGAACTGGTCCCTACAGACATTCACATGGCAGACTTGAATATGAAGCACATCAAATATTTCAAAGAGTACACCCATGGCAAATATTTTTGTGCTGAGTTAATTTTCATTTCTAGTAGGTGAGTCACCCTAGCTTCTTCATTGGGCCAAAGTATAGTGTATAATTGTCACCCCAGAGATGATCATATGGAAAGTTGACCGTGTGGCTAATTGTTTCCCAGTGGAAGGGAAGGTACATATGCAGCAATGGACCAGTGTGTATATACAATGACTAATCTCTGTGCCTGTGTTTATTGCTGTATTTAGCAAGGTTTTTAAAGGCCTCAATTTCTTCAAGGAGTGAATGGGTTAATGGGTTGGTGGATGAGTGAATGATCGAGTGAGTGAGTGAGTAAGAAAGTGAGTGATGGGTGAGTAGGTGTGAGTGTGCGAGTGAGTAGTGAAGTGGAGGGGAGAGGGGTCAAGGAGAGAGGGGGTAGCCAGATCAGGCAAATAGACAGGTGGAGGATTGTCAACTCAGATGGCTCATCCTGTCAGGGTGTTGGTCAGGTTTGGTTTGGTGTGTTAGTCGGATGGGAGTTGTAGTTGGCTTGGGTCAGATGGTAGGCGGGTGGGGGCTAGTCAGTTGTAGGGGGGTGGGTGGTTGCTGAGGTGTGGGTAGCTTGAATCAGGGGAGCAGTTGGATGGGGGGGGGGGGGGGGGCTAGACAGGTTGAGTCAGGTGAGGCAGGGTTGAGCGGATGGTGGCAGTTAGTCACTGAGTCACACAGTGACCAAACTGGATCAATATCCAGGAAAATCCTTTAATCCAGATTTTGTTGCCCTAACCATCAGAATATTCAGGCCACTTACCCATATCTTCTAGTCTCTGGATGGTTGTACTCATAGGTACCCTGGAAGATGCAGAAGGGGACTCCTTGGAACTCCCAATGCAAGGTGTCCGCAAGAGTTGCCCGACATGTTTCAACTTCTGATGGGAAATTCCCTTGCATCCAAAGCAGTCCGATAAAATCTCCAACTCGGAGTTTGGATCGGAGATTTTGGATGGTTCTGATTTAATTAATCTGGATCAAGATCCTGGAACTCCCTCCCGAACAGCACTGTGAGTGTATATACACCACATGGACTGCAGCGGTTCAATAAAGCAGTTCACCACCATATTTTCAAAGGCAATTAGGGATGGGCAATAAATGTTGGCCTAGCCAGTGACATGCAAATTCCATGAATAAATTGTAAAAAGTGGCTCGTCTGGAAAAAATACATAATTAACACCTGGGTAATTTTATAACTGTCACCCTCCCCAACCCGATTGTCAATTGATCCAACCCTTCTCTTCATTTCTGCAGGGGGTAGCACGGTAGCATAGTGGTTAGCACTATGGCTTCACAGCGCCAGAGTCCCAGATTCAATTGCCGCTTGGGTCACTGTCTGTGCGGAGTCTGCACGTTCTCCCTGTGTCTGCGTGGGTTTCCTCCGGGTGCTCCGGTTTCGTCCCACAGTCCAAAGATGTGCAGGTTAGGTGGATTGGCCATGCCAAATTGCACGAAGGTTAGATGGGGTTGCAGGGTTACGGGGATAGGGTGGAGATGTGGGATTAAGGAGGGTGCTGTTTCCAAGAGCCGGTGCAGACTCGATTGGCCGAATGGCCTCCTGCACTCTAAATTCTATGATTGTATGATTCTAACCATCCTACCCATCTGGCACCTACACATCCTGTGACTCAACCACCCTATCCAGCTGCCACCCGATCCACCTTGCGACCTAACTACCCTACCCAGCTGGCACCTACGCACCAAACTATTCTCCCACTCTACCCATTTACCTCACTTCCACTCATTCACTAACAAGCTGAAAAGCTATTCGAATACCTCAACATTTTTCAGTGCCTTCATGAATGCAGACTCACCAAAGTATGCCACCTTGTGCCAAAAAAAGGTGGCATGGTATGGCTTGGCTTTCCTCGAGAATCCCGCACTGAGGGAAGGACCATGGGGAGCTTGGAGCTAGGAATTAAGAATGCAGAAAATCCATTTTTTGTTGTACGGAGACATAGTTTTAAAGAAAGATAATTGTTAGCAATGGACTTAACAATGTATGTTCTTACTGTAATTTATTCTTAATATATAATTCATAAGGTTCACAACATAAAATTATAGGTCTCGCAGACTTACTAAGCAGAAAATCATTATACATCCATTTAACAGGAATACTTAGGACTAAAGCTGAGAGGTGTTGATTGGAGAATTTGAATAATACACTTCAAAGCTCGATATACAGGTTGATCAGTCCTAATTCAAATTTCTGTTCCAACATTTACCTTTCATCCCTTTTCTCACCTCCTCTTAGTGACTATCTGCATGTTTCATACTTTGTATCATTCAATACTGATTTAATCATGCATTGGCAACCTTCAAACCTTTACTCAGCTACACTCACTAACTTCCTAATTGCTAGACTGCGATGTTCCTCAGGCAGGTGTTTATTTTAAATGAGGCTTTACATGGGTTTGAGGGTGAGTGTGGTCAATTAGCCAGACAACTAGTGTGTGGTTCAGAATAAGATCAACTCCATAAGCACAGGGTTCAATCTTTCTTCGTGCTGCCTTGCAACCCTTGTTAGGAAACTCTAATCAAGAATGCTACTTGGGCCAGAACTTTATATTGCCTGGGCAGAAGCATTTCCAACCTGAAAGCATGTAAAATTGCATGAGAAGATGTCATCGCACACTCATGTGATATTTTGGTCGGTGGACGCACGCGAAAGTTAGAAGTGTGCCCGCCAACAATCAAGCAGGCAATCTATCCCATTGCGGGGCCAATTGAATCCAATTTTACCTGGCCTGGCTGCTTTTATGGTTGGTAAGTGGGCCATATGCCCAAGTGGCCTTTATATTTTAGCTGCAACTGCAATTCAAGGCAGGATTAAATGTCCAGGCCGAATTAAAATTAACAAAGGTGTCTGGGGACTAAGATTTGTCCTTGAATGTACTGCCTGGGCATGCTTTGCAACATTTCTCCATTGCACTTTATTTTTACAACGCTGGGCTCTGCAGCAGCTGTCCCCCCGAGGAAGCACATTGGAATGGCAGTCCAGATCCTCCCCTTTTCTCCGCGCCCACCCTCTTCCCACCATCCCTGGTAGTGCTGAGCCTTTCCCAGCCCGCTTTCCATTTTGACTGCTCGTTAATAGACCAGCCATCGTGAAATCTCGGTTCCAGGGTTCTGCACAGCCAGAAGCATACTTTGCGCTCACTTCCAGGCCTGCCAAACGCGCACGTCCGACAGGCGAAAAATTCAGGCCCAGGAAAGGAAGATGGCTTTAAGATCCCTTTTCTAATGATCAAACACAAGGAGATTCTCTGCCTGTGTTTCGACGGAACTATTTGTTACTCATCTCTCCTAATATTGTTTCTCATTAAGCGGCTTAGAATTACTGGATAATTCTAATTATCTTAACATATTAACATTTAAGTATCATGTACTTTTTCATATTGACTATTTCACTCTTGTTATTTTTCAGCCCAGCGAAACATATGGGGCGGATGCTCCGCCCCGCCGGGCCACATTTCTGCCTCACCCCGCCGGTGGGATGCTCTGTTACGCCAGCGTGTCAATGAGGTTTCCCATTGTGGGGCAGCCCCACGCCATCGCGAAACACCTGGGCGCCGGCAAAATGGAGCATCCCGCCGGCGGAGAATCCCACCCGTCATTCTAAATCTTTACCATTCCGTACCAATCCCCTTTCTGCCAAACCTGATTTCAACATATCATTCTGGCTTGTAAATACATTGCCGGTCTTTCACTGACACTGGGGCAAATTCCTGCAGTTCCTTCCTGAACAGAACCATGGGTGCACTCACAACAAACTGAGGGCAGCAATTCCTGAAGACAGTTCACCAACATCTTCTCAAGGACAGGGAGGGATGGGCAATAAATGCTGGCCCAACCAGCGACGCCAACTTCCCAAGAATGAATTTTTAAAAAGCATGGAATCTGTACAGCGCAGAAGGAGGCCAATAACTGCTGGCATTGTCTCTAATGCACAAATTACATGAATGAACTTTTAAAAATCTCTCAGCGTATAGTCTGGACTGTTTTGTAAAGGGTTTACTGCTTTAAGTCGCCAGTGCTTTGGCCAGTTTTAATTTAACAGTTCAGTGGTCACTGCATTTAAATTGACTTACACTTCCTCACTTAGCAGGCAAGAGTTAAAAGTCACAATTCCTACACTATAATATTAATATTAATACACCTCAAGACTGTCCAATTGATCCTGCCTTTCCAATATTTCCAGAGGCAATTAAATCAGCCAATGAATAGGATGTCTAATATCTAACTATATGATCACCTGACTCGAGGATTGGAGTGGATGGTGTTTTATATATAAAGACAGCAATCTTCTTCAGTGTCCATCTCTTTGAGAGGTTTTAATGGCCTGATCTTAAGGTGTCCACATCGAGAGAGAGCAGCCTCACGGCAGAGTCACATGAGTATGGAACGCCAGATGTGTCAATCAGACTGGTTACATCTCAAAACAAAAACATCCCTCTTTTCATTTTAAACAAAAGATGCAAACCTTCCCCTTTTTCCTCATAAACAAAGGGCACACTTTCATGCACGATCCTTTGTGTCTGTGAGTTACCCAAGTTACCCACTGTACAAACACTCTTCTCATGCATTAACAACTGCTTATTTTACTAGTCAGTCACTGCACATGCATGCATAGTTATAAATTGCGCAGGTCTCTTAATGCCCTATGTGCTTGTTTGCATTAGCTGTGTGTCAAAATGATATTTCTTGTCTGGAGAGTGTAATTCCCGTAGCACTTGTTGCCTAGGTGGCTATTGTTGTTCCATTGTGTTTGTTGGGGTCTCAGGAACCTCTTGAAATGATGGTAGTTTCTGTACTCAGTACAGTTGGTGTGATTCTTTCTCCCCGAGTGGCCGATTGCTGTGAAGGAACAGTTTGTTAGTTGTTTGGATATGCCTGTGGTTACACTGGTCTAGTCACTCGTTCACTTCCACTGCGTACAATTGAGGTGAGAATTTCTCTCTGCAGCTCTCAATTTTCCACAGGACTGACTCCTTTTGAGAGCGCTGAAGGTTTGTGCCCTGACTGGCTTCAGTTCATGTGTTTATACTCAGCTTGAATCTTGCACTTCAAATCCCCCAGTTCAGCTCTAATGTGAACATTTTTCTGTAGATCTGCTTCACTTACCTTCAATTCATGCATTTCATTGCACTGACATTTTTGGCAACCACCTTGTGGTTTACTTAAATATTGACTCCCTCTCTCGTTGGATCCCTCTGTCTGCCTTGTTGTAGACTCCTTTTTTCTTGCTCACTGTTGGCACGTTTAGGTTTATTAATGCAAGCTTTAGACTTGCTTCAGCTGCGATGAGTGTCCATTGTGTCCCATCTGTAATCTGGAACTCCAGATCTTCTTTCTTGACATTGTATTTGGCTGTCAGACTAAGTTGTCCTCTTGGTGTGAGTATCGTGCCATTTCCGTACCAGCCTCCCTGAACAGGCGCCGGAATGTGGCGACTAGGGGCTTTTCACAGTAACTTAATTTGAAGCCTACTTGTGACAATAAGCAATTTTCATTTCATTTCATTTAATTATACGGCCTAAACCTTATTTTCGAGGGCTTTGTTTTCAGATTGCCACACTGTGCCACTTCACACAAATCTGTGAAGATCATTATGGGGCACAACACATCTATGCCTATTTGACACTTCTTGTTCACTTGACACTATCTCTCTGTGGTCAACATGTGAACAGTCATAAACCAGTCGTCTCCTATAGACGTGACTGAATAAATCTGCTGGATGATGGAAAATTCCTCATCAGACTCATCTGTTCATATATCTCCCGTGTCCATCTCTATAGACTCATTTTGCTTCTTTCTAGCCAACCACTTGTATACAAAATTAGTCTATTTCCTGCAGTTAAAATGCTGCTTTTCCCTTGCTGGACTATCCTTCTTTTTCGGTGCATGCTAAGCACCCCAATATTTGCATCCTGCCCTTTGTCTGCGTTTACTCTATTCTTTTGAGCTGTCTCTCAACATAGTGAATGTCCTGGTATGCTGTGCCAAACACATGCTCTATGTAATGTTTGACAACTTCTGTATTGTGGCACACACCTATCGCTTTCTGCAGTGTCAGTTTCTCATCTTTCAGTAGGCTTGCTCCCACCAAGGGGTCTCTCATGCCCAAGATTAATCTATCTTTAATGAGATTATCTGTTAGTTGTCTGGGTTCTTTTTTTTTATTTGTTCATGAGACGTGGGCTTCGCATTCTGTGCCAGAATTTATTGCCCATTCCTAATTGCCCTTGAGGGGGCAGTTAAGAGTCAACCACATTGCTTGGGTCTGGAATCACATTTCCTTTCCTAAAGGACATTAGTGAACCAGATGGATTTTTATCACCAATGGTTTCATAGTCACCATTATTTTATTGAACTGATCTTAAGATGACTCCCCTAGAGACAGCCTCTCATGACTACGGGAAGGCAAATGTGTCAAGAATGTTGTGTTCTGTGACCTTGCCATTGCAATGACGCATACAGAACTACTGGTGATTTAACTAGATTGATGAACACATGGAGGATAACAGACAGAATACTATACAGACTAGGTTACTACTTGAGTTCCATGAACTCTCCTGGAACTACCCTATGTGCAACGGTCCTGTTGTCAACCTTATTACCAGCTTGTGAGTGTCCCAAGTCGTGACGCCACCAGCTGTTTGGAGGTTGCATTGCTAACTATGTAGCATACTATTAATCCAGATTTTAATTCAGATTTCTATTTAATTCAAATTTCACCATCTGTAGTGATGGAATTTGAACCTGACACCCCAGAGCATTATTCTGGGTCTCTGGATTTGTGTCCCGTGACAATACCACTGTGCCACTGCCTCCCCAGGCAGTGGCCAGTTGATTCTGCCAGTTGCATTACAGTTCAATGGTCTCATTTTCACTCTGAACTATCAAATTGATCGCATGACGTTCTTTTCAAAATGTGTGTTCAAGGCTTTCAAAATCTCTGCCATCAGTTTTCTCTGCTTGTCAGTTAGGTTTTGGGTAGCATACCTTTTGCTGCAGTCTCTCCCAGAAGTGATAGAAGTGTGGCTCCATCTTATTAGTTCAGATTCGTTCACTAAGTCTCATAGTTTTCAGGGACTGAGCCATGCTTCGGAGTTCTCCTGTCATGGACGTGACATCGTGCTCCAGGCTTTCCACTGCAGGCATCACCCTTGCGATGTTCACCTGGGTGCCATGCATTGCCAGCAACATCTCCTGTGACTGAAGGCTTTGGGGCTCCTTTATTTAGCCTTGCAGTCACAGGGATTTCTCTGACAACCCCTCCTGGCTCCGCCTTTGCATCTCCAGCAGCAGAGGGGCAAATGTGTCAGGAGGCATGGCACCTGGCTAGGGCACAGCTGAGTCTTGGGTTCCAGAAGACTTCTAACTATCTGATGCTTGGGAGATTCCGGCCTCCAACCTATGTGCTGCAGAAGCCTACCTGATAAGTTCCCCAACGAGGCACTGACCATGCTGCCACCATCTCCCAGACAGGATAGGTCACCTTGCCAGAGGGCCTCTAGCTAACTCAAGTGTATATTATAGCCTGCCTATGCTCCATGGCATCCAGAAAATGTGTGTGGGCCCTTTCCTTGAATCGAACAGCAGATTTCCTCACTGCCATCCTCCTAACTTCAATGACAGCAAGGGCTGTGGAGCAGTTGAAATGCAGAGCTCCCTTCATTCAAGTGCTTAGGTGACGCCCGAGGTTAGGCATGAAGCCTCAGGTGCATCATTTTTCACAAGGGGACAAAGAAATAGTCTAAGTGCCTTTAAATTGTGGTTTGGATCAGCCGCTGGGGACGACAGGAATCGCTTGGATTTTTGCGCCAGAAATTACAGTTTGTTATGTTTTTGGAAAATTCTGCCCACAATTTCTCTTCATAACTAAACTTGCTAATCTCTTATCATATTGAAAGTGTTTCGTATCCCCTCCAATACCTTGTAATTCTTCCCAAAATAAGCTTCCCAGGATTTCATTGAATTTCATAGAATTTACAGTGCAGATGGCCATTCGGTCCATCGAGTCTGCACCGGCTCTTGGAAAGAGCACCCTACCCAAGGTCAACACCTCCACCCTATCCCCATAACCCAGTAACCCCACCCAACACTAAGGGCAATTTTGGACACTAAGGGCAATTTATCATGGCCAATCCACCTAACCTGCACATCTTTGGACTGTGGGAGGAAACCGGAGTACCCGGAGGAAACCCACGCACACACGGGGAGGATGTGCAGACTCCGCACAGACAGTGACCCAAGCCGGAATCGAACCTGGGACCCTGGAGCTGTGAAGCAATTGTGCTATCCACAATGCAACTGTGCTATGTAACTGGTTCTTCAGTGTCATGTGTGAAAAGCTTTTGCTGCTCGTGATTCAGGTTTGGCGTCACCTCTAGCTACGCAAACCACGTTGATTCCCCAAAGGCAGGCAACGCCATGGCCCACTACCTCCATGGCCCACACAATGGGCGGGATTCTCCGACCCCACGCAGGGTCGGAGAATTGGCGGGAAGCGGCGTTATTTCCGCTCCCGCAGGTTTTCGAATTCTCCCGCCGGTAAAAAACCGGCGTTGTGCAAATCCCGCCGGCAGCCTGTGAAAACAGCTGGCGCCGGCGGGATTTCATTTTATTTGCACTGACCTGAAATCTCCGGCCCGGATGGGCCGAAGTCCCGCCGACGTGGCCACGGGTCACGTCGGCGAAAATCACAGTTGATTTAAAACAGCGTCAACCATTGATGATGGTTGACGCCGTTCAGTGTCGGGGGTGGGTTGAGGCATTGGGGGGGGGGGGGGTGGGTTGCGGCCATCGGGGGGTTGCGGCCATCGGGGAGTGGGTGCAGCATCGGGGGAGTGGGTTGCGGCCATCGGGGGAGTGGGTTGCGGCCATCGGGGGAGGGGGTTGCGGCCATCGGGGGAGTGGGTTGCGGCCATCGGGGGAGGGGGTTGCGGCCATCGGGGGAGTGGGTAGCGGCCATCGGGGGAGTGGGTTGCGGCCATCGGGGGAGTGGGTAGCGGCCATCGGGGGAGTGGGTTGCGGCCATCGGGGGAGGGGGTTGCGGCCATCGGGGGAGTGGGGTGCGGCCATCGGGGGAGGGGGTTGCGGCCATCGGGGGAGTGGGTAGCGGCCATCGGGGGAGTGGGTTGCGGCCATCGGGGGAGTGGGTTGCGGCCATCGGGGGAGTGGGTTGCGGCCATCGGGGGAGTGGGTTGCGGCCATCGGGGGAGGGGGTAGCGGCCATCGGGGGAGTGGGTTGCGGCCATCGGGGGAGTGGGTTGCGGCCATCGGGGGAGGGGGTTGCGGCCATCGGGGGAGTGGGTTGCGGCCATCGGGGGAGGGGGTTGCGGCCATCGGGGGAGTGGGTTGCGGCCATCGGGGGAGGGGGTTGCGGCCATCGGGGGAGTGGGTTGCGGCCATCGGGGGAGTGGGTAGCGGCCATCGGGGGAGTGGGTTGCGGCCATCGGGGGAGGGGGTTGCGGCCATCGGGGGAGTGGGTAGCGGCCATCGGGGGAGTGGGTTGCGGCCATCGGGGGAGTTGCGGCCATCGGGGGGGTTTGGGGGCAGCGGCGGGCAGAGAGGGGGGGGGCGACGGATGCCCGGGGCCAACGCACCGTCGCCCCCCCCCTCTGTACGCCGCTGCCCCCCCTCTGTACGCCGCTGCCCCCTACCCTAACCACCCCCCCCCTCACCACCCCTACCTCCCTCCAACGCCCCTACCCCCCTCCCCACCACCCCTGCCCCCCTCCAACGCCGCCCCCCATCTCTCGCAACGCCGCAACCCCCCCCCCCCCTCAACGCCGGGTCCCCCCCCCCTCAACGCCGGGTCCCCCCCCCTCAACGCCGGCACCCCCCCACCCTCAACACCGCAACCCACACCCCGTCCCCCTCCCTCTGAAGGCCGGTACCCACACCCCCCCCCCTCTCTCCTCCTCCCCCCCTTCCTTCCTCCTCCCCCCTTCCTTCCTCCTCCCCCCCCCTTCCTCCCCCCCTTCCTTCCTCCGTTAGTGGGGGGGGGGGTGCGGCGTTAGTGGGGGGTAGGGGTGGTGGGGAGGGAGGTAGGGGTGGTGGGGAGGGAGGTAGGGGTGGTGAGGGGGGGTGGAGGTAGGGTGGTGAGGGGGGGTTGAGGTAGGGGTGGTGAGGGGGGGTTGAGGTAGGGGTGGTGGGGGGGGGTTGGGGTAGGGGGCAGCGGCGTACAGAGGGGGGGGGGGCGACGGTGCGTTGGCCCCGGGCATCCGTCGCCCCCCCTCTCTGCCCGCCGCTGCCCCCAAACCCCCCCCCCCAAATGTCGGAACACACCCCCCCCCCAAATGCCGGAACACACCCCCCCCCCAAATGCCGGAACACACCCCCCCCCAACTGCCGGAACACACCCCCCCCCCCCAACTGCCGGAACACACCCCCCCCCCAACTGCCGGAACACAGCCCCCCCCCCCAACTGCCGGAACACACACCCCCCCCCCAACCGCCGGAACACACACCCCCCCCCCCCCAACTGCCGGAACACCCCCCCCCCCCCCCAACTGCCGGAACACACCCCCCCCCCCCCAACTGCCGGAACACACCCCCCCCCCCCAACTGCCGGAACACACACCCCCCCCCCCAACCGCCGGAACACACACCCCCCCCCCCCCAACTGCCGGAACACACCCCCCCCCCCAACTGCCGGAACACACATCCCCCCCCCCCCCCCCCCAACTGCCGGAACACACATCCCCCCCCCCCACTGCCGGAACACACACACACACCCCCCCCCCCCCCCCCCCACACACACACACACCCCCCCCCCCCCCCCCCCCCCCCCCACTGCCAGGTCTGTCTCTCTCTCTCCTCCTTATCCTCCAAAAGACGCCGGGTCTCACCACTTCCGCAGCTGGAGAAACTGACGCGTATCGCGTCAGTCAGCTGCTAGCCCCTCCGGGAACGGAGAATAGCGGCCTTAAAGAAGGCCCCGGCGCCGGAGTGATTAACACCGATTTTTTTCGCAGGCAACCCGCGTTACGAAGGGTTACGGAGAATCCCGCCCAATGTTTGTGAAGGATAGCAATGAGGAATGGTGCATGGACCCGGCTGGTAGCTGCTCACGCAGTGTCTGCCCCTGGAGTATCAAAGTAAATCAGTGCTACACAAGCAAATGATTTCCTCTTAATGTTTATAAGTTTGTTGCACAAAGCGTGAAATATGCAATTTTCACTTCAAATGAATGCTAGGCTTATTAATTCTAAAACAAAATTAAAACTCTTAATCCCAAAATGCTGTTGAATGACTGTCACACGGTCTGTGTTCAATCAATCAATGGGTAGAAAAATAAAAACAAAACAAGGCAATAAATCATATAAGTAAGCTGAATAAGTAATTCTTATTGCTTGAAGGTACCCATTGTCTATGGTTTGCTTGGGTCAGTGCCTGGCTCTTTGTAGCTACATTAACCTTTGGTCGAGTGCACTGCCTCTGCCAATGGCCCTTTCTGCCGCATGCAGAATCGATGGAAAGCTGGGCATTTCCTTGGAGAAGATACTTTCCACATGTTTTCCTCAGTTTAGGTTTTCCAGTGAGTGTGTCAACAATTGGTGTTGTACAAAGACTCTGTCAGCTTCTTAAACCTGAGAGAATCGCTTCGTATTTATGTTCATCCTTGACTAGCTCTTTGATAATAGATTTTTTAGGTTTGTCTGAAATCTTTCCGGAATGTCTCCATGGGAGTGGATGTGATCACCAAATCATAAATTCTGTCTGCTAATCCTGTGTTTGAAAAATCACATCCATGCTCTTTTCACTGCATTTACTGACCAAGTGGTCGATTTATTCTGTAGGCTGTTGTTTACTTGATATGGGGCGCGATTCAGTGGCCTCGTCGCACCTGACTTGGTGTCGGGACAAGGCTGTTTAATGTCGCGAGAGGCCTCTTGTGAGGTTTGCTATGCTCGAAATGTCTCGTGAGATTCAACAGAATCTTGCGAGGCATCGCGCTCTGGATCTCGCCCTCACTGCGTGTGATCCAGATCAGCATATTTTCATGAAACATTAGGCTCCTGATGCATCTGGCACTCGTGTCTTAACGGCCGTGCCTGGGAGACATCGCCAGGGTGTCATTTTGTACTGGTCCACACAAATGCGGACCAGTTGTAATGGCACCTAGGGGGAATCTACCAGGCCATTCGGTGGTCCAAGACAGGGCAGAGTGCACCTTGGCTCTCCCTCTCTCCCTATGTCAGCGCCACCCAGCTGGCAGTGCCAGAGCACCCAGATGCCAGATTGGCACTGCCAGGGTTTGGGCCTGGGGGCCTTACCAGGTAGAGGACAGGTAAGGGGAGATTACTGGGTGCCTTACCAAGGTTGGAGGATGAGGGGAGATCTGAAGGGGGGGGGGGTTGGTCGGGGCAGCTGGACAAAATGGCGCCGATCTGCAAGATCGCTTTCCTGCAGCTGAGATCAGCTCACCAGCAAGAATGATCCTTGAGTGCAACCTTGGCAGAGAGAATTCCCCCCCAGGCCAAAAAAACAGGCAAAGGGTCATTGATTGGGGGAGTGTTTCTCGGTACTGCATTTGCCAATTACAGCCTACTCAAAGCTATTTCTCACTGAAGTCAATAGAAGCCTTGAAGACTAAAGTAACTAATAGGGTTTAAAGTCCTGTGATATGCGAATTGGCATTCTATGAAGTAACAGATACTCTTCTCTCGACATCTGTCTGATGCAGCAGGTGCAAGGCACAGGTAAGTGAAAAAGCATTTTGCAATATTTCTACCTGGACTGATCTTTAGCTTCCATGCAGGCAGTGATTGGGGGAATGGTCTCTGTTGCCGGGTGTTCTCTGATATAGGGAGACCTCTATTATAGGGGTCCTATATTACAGGGAGTTCTCTGATATGGACATCTCGTATATCGGGGTGTCTGATGTGGGCGTCTCTGATATGGGGTGTTCTCTGATATGGGGGTCTCTGATACGGTGATCTCTGATATGAGACCTTCTCTGTTATGCCGGGTTTTCTGTTATGCGGAATTCTCTGTTATGGAGGTTCTCTGTTATGGGGCTCTCTGATATGATGGGGGCTGTTGCGCTCTGTAGTGCCACCATTCATAATGATACACACAGAACATAGATGTATTCAACTAGCACAGTGATTTATTGTCAAACATGTGGGAGGATGACGAACAGAAATATATAGTTACAGACAAAGTTACTTGGGAGCTACTCTAAGTGCTACTGTCCTGTTGTACGTCCTACCACCAACTGCCGAGTGTCCCACATCACGTGACCAAAGTCTGACACCACCAACTGGTTGGAGGTCACATCGGGCAGCACAGTGGTTAGCACATTAGCTTCACAGCGCCAGGGACCCGGGTTCGATTCCCAGCTTGGGTCACTGCCTGTGCAGAGTCGGCACGTTCTCCCTGTGTCTGCCTGGGTTTCCTCCGGGTGATCCAGGTGTGCCGGTTTCCTCCCACAAGCCCTGAACGACGTGCTGGTTAGGTGAATTGGTCATTCTGAATTCTCCCTCAGTGTACCTGGACAGGCACCGGAGTGTGGCGACGAAGGGCTTTTCACAATAACTTCATTGCAGTGTTAATGTAAGCCTACTTGTGACACTAATAAAGATTATGATTATACTAACTGTGTGCAGTATCATTCACCAACATATCACCACAGTGGTCACTGATATGGGGGTTGGGGGGTTCCTTTGTTATGGGGGTCTCTGTTGGGGATCTGATGGGAGGCTGGTGGGGATTTCTGATGGGGGTCTCTGATGGGGGGCCTGGTGGGTGGGTTTGTTGGGAGGGCTGGGTTGTGGGCTGGACAAGCTTTGAATTGTGGGGTAGAGAGAGGCCCTCTAATTGACTTTGGGGTGCCTACCTAATACCCTTTGGTGTACCACGAGGTCCACCGCGTCAGGACCACGCTGGCAAATACTTGCACTAATCCAGGTCTATGTGAATCCCAGCTCAGAGGGCCAGAGATTCACGTGGGTTTGGAGAATCCTGTGTCCAGCCCATTTCAGATGCCAATGGGTTATTTGGAACCATTTGCATCCTGTTGATGATGCGTGGTGCGAAAATCGAGGCTGCTGCCAGCGGGAGACTAGAGCATTGGAAATGGATCAGCGCCCAGTGTCAATCCCAGTCTTTCCCCAACCCTCAATTCTCCGCTGCCTCGGGAACTCCACTACCGGTGGCAGCCAGGGGAGAATGCACCCCCATATCTCTGCACGCTGTTAAGATGATTTGCATTCAGCTAGTACATTAACTGCATCCAAGTTCAAACTGGGGACATGCTGAAACACCTCTTAGGCCTTCATTTTTGTTTTATTCAATTTACTGTTCAGCAATTCCTAAAGCCATTCGTTATACTCACGACCTGTGGTGAGCACAGTTGCTTCACAGCGCCAGGGTCACAGGTTCGATTCCCGGCTTGGGTGACTGTCTGTGTGGAGTCTGCACGTCCTCCCCGTGTCTGCGTGAGTTTCCTCCGGGTGCTCCGATTTCCTCCCACAGTCCAAAGATGTGCAGGTTAGGTGGTTGGCATTGCTAAATTGCCCAAAGTGTCCAAAAAGGTTAGGTGGGATTACTGGGTTGTGAGGATAGGGTGGAGTTGTGGGCTCAAGTAGGGTGCTCTTTCCAAGAGCCGGTGCAGGCTCGATGGGCTGAATGGCCTCCTTCTACACTGTAAATTCTATGATCTATGAACCTTCTCTGGTCCGATTTTATAATTGCTTCATTTGTTTTTTTTACTCTCCCTTCCTTGCTATCACTCTGACCGACACTCTGGTCACTCAACTTTCTCAACTCAGCTAACCGGTGTTGGTGCTCTCGATGCACTGTCCCACTCATGGAACCAACAGGCTATGCACTGCAATCTCACCATGAGGGATCTGCCTGCTTACCAACTCTTACTTGAGCACCACGCTGGCCTGTGCCATTCTATGTAGCCCCCACCCTGTGACTCCAACACTCTCTGATGCTATAAGTTCATTGCGGTCTGATCAAAATGCCATGGGTTGTCTCATGCCAGGTAATATGATCTAAGGTTATTCATCATAAGACCATAAGACATAGGAGCAGAATTAGGCCACTCGAGCCATCGAGTTTGCTCCACCATTCAATCATGACGGATATTTTCTCATCCTCATTCTCCTGCCTTCTCCCATAACCCCTGATCTGCTTATTAATCAAGAACCCAATCAAGAACCTATCTATCTCTGCCTCAAAGACACTCAGTGATTTGGTCTCCACAGCCTTCTGTGGCAAAACGTTCCACAGATTTACCACCTTCTGGCTGAAGAAATTCTTCTAAACTCTGTTTTAAAGAATTGTCCCTTTAGTCTGAGATGGTGTCCTCTGGTTCTAGTTCTTCCTACAAGTGGAAACATCCTCTCAGCATCAACTCTATCCAGGCCTCGCAGTATCCTGTAAGTTTCAATAAGATCTCCCCTCATCCTTCTAAATTCCAACGAGTACAGACCCAGAGTCCTCAACCGTTCCTCATATGACAAGTTCTTCATTCCAGGGATCATTCTTGTGAACCTCCTCTGGACCCTTTCCAAGGTCAGCACATTCTTCCTTAGATACGGGGCCCTAAACTGCTGACAATTCTCCAGATGGGGTCTGATCAGAGCCTTATACAGCATCAGAAGTACATCCCTAGTCTCGTATTATAGCCCTCTTGACATGAATGCTAACATTGCATTTGCCTTCTTAACTGCTAACTGAACCTGCACGTTAACCTTAAGAGAAACGTGAACAAGGACTCCCAAGTCTCTTTGTGCTTCTGAGTTCCGAAGCATTTCCCCATTTAGAAAATAGTCTATGCCTAAATTCCTCCTTCCAAAGTGCATAACCTTGCACTTTTCCACATTGTATTTCATTTGCCACTTCATTGCCCAGTCGTACTTGTACGTACTCAAGCTGCCAAGCTGTTTGGCCACCCCTGAGCATCATGTTGCGTGTTTACAATGATATGAAGGCACCAATTACTCATAAGAGATGGCCCAAACATGTTGTGGGTTTATTATTTTAAAATAGCCACATGAGAACTGTTGTGGAATTTATAATAAAGACAAATTCTTCGAGGTTCGATTTAAGGAAATTTATTTACACAAAAATTTACGGAGAGTGTTTTGGCTGCATAGCCATTCCACAGCACTCTGAGATTCGACCGAAGAAAGCATATCTTTCTCGTCTGAAATAACAGCTTGAAGTAAACAGCCATGTTTATATTAAATAGACCTTGGAATGTATGTAAGATGAAATAAGTAGTACGTATGTTCTTGTCCTTGGCTCAAAACAACTCGAGTATGCATTTTGTTATCTTTCAGAGGACAATATGTCATCATAATAAGACCGAGACCAAAGTACTAAGCAGTATTTTGTTTACGTTGCCTGACCTACTTATTTCCGTTCAAAAGCAGCGTTGATCTATAGTCAAGCATTTCCCGGCATGCTTCTAAGTGGACAACTCATTAATTTTCCTTCCACAAGAACATATGTACATGGATGTAAAAGTGGAAGACATCAGCAGCAGTGCTGTGTTCTCACAGGCTGATGTGAAACTGAGACTGTATCCAGTGACACACTTCCCTTCCAACTGTTGGTGCCACGTGTGTCAGGAATCCCATATTAATATGTTAATGAAATGATCTCACATTATGGTCAAAAGTACACAGAGTGTACATGAGGGGTATCGAATGCATCATTGGCAGTTTTGGCCCAGTAACAAGTATAGTCATCCCTTTGTTATCTTCATTGAAACAGAATTAAATTAATAATAGCTTATGGTCACGAGTAGGCTTCAATTCAATTGATGTGAAAAGTCCCCAGTCACCATATTTGTGCGCCTGTTCAGGGAGGCCGGTGCAGGAATTGAACCTGCGCTGCTGGCCTTGTTCTGCATGACAAGCCAGCTGTTTAGCCCACTATGCTAAGCCAGCCCTAATTACATGGTAATCTGACAATTCCTTTTGCTGCTCACTTAATAACCAAGAGGTGGTCTCAAAGGCCAATTGTTGTCGACTGATTATCTAAGTTAATTACTGCATGATTATAAAATTGAAGTGCACTTCTGGTAAAATAGAGTTGGATCACAAATGTCCATCTCAAAAGCACCAAAGCATTTTAGTGACTTTGTCACGCTGCAAGATTATGCATGGATGAAAAGTACAATCCTCATGTGCTAGTCCCAAAATAGATTGTGCGTGCATATGTGACAGTGTCAGATGATGAAGCTTGAGCTGCTTAATCTATTAAAGCTAATGCCTTTGCTTCTTTGTTCTTTACTCTTTCCTCTCTCTTAATCCATCATCTTCAGCTTGGGCTATTGTCAAGTCCTTCATTCAAACATCATTAAACATGAGCCCAGGACAATCCTACAGCTTCGGGATATTTTCAAAATATCTATACAAAATATCCTTTGAAATTGCATTAAATATAGATGACCAAGCTAATGTTTGAGAGAAGTAATTACACTTAACACCATAACTTTGTCAAGCAGCTCGGTGGCACAGTGGTTAGCACGGCTGTCTCACAGAGCCAGCAACCTGGGCCTAATTTTCATCTTGGGTGGCTGTATGGAGTTTACACATTCTCCTGATGTCTGCGTGGGCTTTCTCCGGGTGCTTCGGTTTCCTCCCACAGTTCAAATATGTGTAGGCCAGGTGGGTTGGCCACACTAATTTGCCATTTAGTGTCCATTGATTTGGTGGGCTGAGGTAGAATGTTCTTTCGGTGGGTCGGTGCAGATGCAATGGGCCGAATGGTTTCTTTCTGCACTGCAGGGATTCTAAATGCTTTGATGGAAAGAAATTTACCTTCCACATGATGTTCAGACTATGACAGAAACTGCAGTGGAATTTAATGCTCTCCCTTGAGGTGAGTTTGGAGATAAGGAGCGTTTGATCAGGTCGGAAGGTGTTGGTGGAGATCTTGCTGTCTTCTTGCTTTTGCCCTGATGAAGTCTGGGGCTGGCCAGTGGGTATTCAGTGGTGTGGTTGGGGTGGGGCCAGGTGGTTGGAAGGTTGCAGTGGGAAGGTTAGATGGGAGTGTAGTTAGGTGGTCCATTGGAGAGGCAGGAATGTTAGTGCCATAGTTACGCAGGGGTTAGAACAAGTTTTAACTCTTCTCACTTTTCCTTGGCAACTATTCTGCTAAGTTAGTAAAAACAATCCACAGTCTCCGGCTTTAAATTAAAGCTATGGAGGGTTATAGAGATAGGGTGATTGTCCTATGGAGGTTCCAATGTAGGCCTTGAATGGTGACCTCCAGGGGCCCTCAGCACTTTTCTGGGGTACCTCCATGTAACACCCCTCCGTGGAACAGAAAATCTGGGCCAATATGTTCAGGAAGTGTCAACATGCCTTCATGAAAGGGGAATACAGGTATTTGAACAGTAAATTAGTTTTGCAAGCAATTAGGAGGGCAAATGATGAGTTAGCCTTTATTCCAGGAAGGTTGGGCTATAAAACGGTGTTACACAGGGACCACACCAAGGGAAATGTTTTGTTCTCCTTACCTAGGAGAGAATATGGTTGACTTGGAGGTGTGTAATGAAGGTTCACTAGATTGATTCCTGGGATGAGAGGATTTTCCGATAAGGACTGATTGAGTAGAACACACACATATGCTCCCAAGCTCAGAAGACTGAGAGCTGATCTAATTGAAAGGTACAAAATTAATTAAGGGCTTAACAGGTTCAATGCTGAGAGATTGTTTCGCTTGCAGAAGAGTATTCTGCTCCCAATTCTTATGTTAATCCTCTCTCATGTTTTGCGATTGGTGGCTCAGATCTCTCACAGATTGTTGGTTCAGTCCCTCTGTATCTTGGTGTCAAAGTTAATTTGCCATGACTAATTTCCTAATATTCTTCACACGCTAAGACATTGGGCAGAATGAGGTCTCTGCTTTTCTGACACAAGAGTTTGGCTCAGTATGGTTATCCAACACTGATATTCTGTTCAACTTCTGGCATGTGTTAGCTATTGACAATGCTGGTCCAGTCAACACTCCCTGTACCATGATCATTGTCGCTGTTGAATTGATGGTGAGTTAAAGCTGTTTGCACTGCAGCAAAAAGCTATTGAAAAGTGGTTGCAGTTTCACTTCCCTGATTGTAATATGAGGAGAGACTAAATCGGATCACATAGAAACATATAAAATTCTAACAGGATTAGACAGGGTAGAATCAGAAAGAATGTTACTGATGGTGGTTGAGTCCAGAACTGAGGGCCATAGTTTGAGGATAAGGGATAAAGCTTTCAGGACTGATGGTAGGAGAAATTTCTTCACCCAGAGAGTGGTGAATCTGTGGAATTCACGACCACAAAAAGTAGTTGAGGCGAAAACATTGTGTAATTTCAAGAAGGAATTAAATATAGCTCTCAGGAATAAAGGGATCAAGGGGCATGGGGGGGGAAGGCGCGATAAAGGTATTGAATTCAATGATCAGCCATGATCATAATGAATGGCGGAATAGGCTCGAAGGGCCAAATAGCCTCCTCCTGCTTCTATTTTCTATATATGTTTCTCTGTAATAAGCACAGCATTGTTGGCGAAAATACGTTTATTAGACAAACACTTTTTTCTTATAGTCATGTCATTGTTAAGTTTTACATCTGGTTTCTATATAGTAATGCACCTCTGACATGAAAAATTACACTGCAGCAGCAAAGAGAAGAATATACCGAAGACTGTTGGTGCCAAATCACATTTATACCTGACTCCGTATTTCAAAGCTGTTATCCCGATTACCATATACTGTATTACAACCTTCATACTATTACAGCAGGAGGACTGGAGGGCCAACAAATCCTCTCCACCAATTGCAAAAAGGCTCTTTCTATGAGTCAAGTCAAAACCTTTTGTAAGATCCATAAAGGCCGTATCAAGAGGCTTCCAGGACTTCTTCCAAAATGTTTCTACCTGTTGTTCTACCAGACAAGGGAGTAAAGGTTAGAGGGAGGTGACAGACAGGAAAGTGGAGCTGAGAGAAGTAGATCCACCATGATCTTACTGAGTGGCGGAGCAGGTTCCTACAGCCGAATGACCTACTCCTGCTCCTAAGTTTCAATGTTCCTCGGTCCTCGTAATCTGCCTCCTTGATTTGATCTCCTGGCCACTTGCTCCCATTTATTGGAGGGCGGATCCTGAGGACCTCCTGGTTCTCCCTATGGGACATCAGCTTTCTTTTCCCATCCAATTCCGTGACAACTGGCCTCCAGGTACTCATTGTGAACAAAGCTGCCCTCGCTCTTTCCTGCTTGGTGCACGAGCCGAGATGTGAGGTGTCTCCATGAAACATTCCATTGGTGAGAGACTTGGAGTGGCTCTTTATAACACAGAGTCCTCAGTGGGTGTGGAACTCAAAGGGTCTTTGCACAGTGCTTTTCATGACCAGCGTAGGGATTCAGTAACTATGGTAGTGACAGATGAGGAAAATGTTTACATGGTTAAGGAAGGGATTCCTACGTTAAATTATTAGATGGAGATTTTGGTGGATGTGGGATGGATGCCAGGCAATGTGCCCAGGAAACACAATCAGGTAGTGCGTCAGAAATTACAGTTTGAATGGATTGTGGATTGAGCTGGTTATTATGTTGGGGAGAATGGAAAATGGGTGAAGTTGGTGAACAGGGGAATGTTGAAACATTAGCTGTGGTGATGAGTGGTATTGGAGGTCCGGGTGCTGGCACAGAGTGTAGTATTGGAAGATGAACTGTAAGCTGGAAGTAATATGCGGTTGGATTGGGCAAAGTATAGTACGTAAGAGGGAACAGTCTTGTTTAAAGAAAAGGTGAAGTTGCTCTTGGTTAAACATATTAGATGACAAATAGCCTGTAATAACCTGCTCACAGACGCTCAGTTTAGTTTCTGTGAGGGACACAGCTCCTGACCTCATTACAGCCTTGGTTCAAACATGGACAAAAGAGCTGAATGCCGGAGGTGAGGTGAGAGTTACTGCCCTTGACATCATGGCAGCATTTCACCGAGTGTAGCATCAAGAAGCCCGAGCAAAACTGGAGTCAATGGGAATCAGGGAAAACTCTCCTCTGATTGGAGTCCTACTTGGCACAAAGGAAGATGGTTTTCGTCTTGGAGGTCAATCATCTCAGCTCCAGGATACTGCAGGAGTTCCTGAGGGGAGTGTCCTCGGCCCCAAAATCTTCAATTGATTCATCAATGACATCCCTTTCATCATAAGGTCAGAAATGAGGATGTTTGTAGATGACTACACAATGTTCAGCACCATTCGTGACTCCTCAGATAATGAAGCAGTCCATGTCCAAATGCAGCAAGACCTGGACAATATCCAGCCTTGGCCTGACAAGTGGCAAGTTATATTCGCACCACACAAGTGTCAGGCAATGACCGTTTCCACAAGAGACGATCCAACCATCACCCCTTGACATTCAACGGCATTACCATCGCTGAATCCCCCACAATCAATTTGATCCTGGGGGTTAACATTGATCAAAAACTGAACTGGATTGGCCATATTAATTGATTTTAATAATCTTTATTGTCACAAGTAGGCTGACATTAACACTGCAATGAAGTTACTGTGAAAAGCCCCGAGTCACCACATTCTGTTACTATGTCTACCAGAGCAAGTCAAACGCTAGGAATCCTATGGCAAGAAACTCACTTCCTGACACCCCAAAAATCATCTACAAGGTACAAGTGAGGAGTGTGATGGAATATTCTCCACTTGCCTGGATTAGTTCTGTTCCAACAACATCAAGAAGCTCAACATCATCCAGGACAAAGCAGCCCACTTGATTGCTCCCGCTTCCACAGCATTCAAACACTCCACCACCGATGAACAATAACAGCTGTGTGTACCATCTACAAGATACACTGCAGGAACTCACCAAGGATCCTTAAGGAGCACCTTCCAAACCGATAACCACTACCATCTAGATGGACAAGAGCAGAAGATACCTGGGAACCCCACCACCTGGAGGTTCCCCTCCAAGTCACTCACCACATCGAATGACATAAATCGCCGTTCCTTCACTGTTGCTGAGTCAAAATCCTGGAACTCCTTCTCTTAAAGAACTGTGGGTGTACCTTCACCTCAGGGGCTGCAGCGGATTAAGGAGACAACATACCACCTCCTTCTGAATGGCAACTAGGGGTGGCCAATAAATGCTGGCCTAACTAGTGACCCCCCATGGAAATTAATTATTTTTTTTTACAAATTCCAAACGAAATTCACAAATCAGCCATCAGGCATCACCTATTCCAACACTGACTTTCAAGCATTTTGGCTTTGTAAGCCTTTGATCCACGTCCACATGACGAAGAGATAGCTTTGATCTAAAGACAATTCTTTGTCTCTTTTTTTGCCTCAGCGTATACACCAAATGTTTGAGTAATGTTCTCATCAGTATGGTTCATGCTCTGAATCTAATAGCAATCTTAATAACCAAGAAGTCTTGTTTTGGAATGGACAACTTGCTTTTATTCAGACATTGTCCCAAAAGAGGTGGACAAAAAATCCCTTGCTCGAGTCCATTATTCCCAGCTTAAAAACAATTTTAAAGCTTGCTTGTTGGAAAACGCAGATTAATATGCACCGGTATGTCAAATGATCTCGAGTTTGTTCGAGACTCCAGAAAGATTATTGCCCTCAAAGGAGGGATGACAAAACTTGACTTTGATATCGCCACATTCTCTGAGGACAGGCTAACTAATACACTTCTTTATGTGAGATTTTTTTATCGCCTGTGGCATGGCAAAAGCCAATAGGATTACTGTAAACACAGGTGGAATTCACCACTAAAAATACATTACCTCCCATGGTCGAATGTCCTGTTGCAATATCAGAGCACATTATGGTTTTAAGAATATTTACTTTTAGGAACTCCTCATAAGATCAGGGTTTCTATCAGTTGCTTGACGGCATTATCAGAAAGAACAACAGGTGAGTGCCTCGATCTATCAAGAAATGTAATGCGTAAGATAGCACAGACCATGAGATATGGCTGCTTTGCAATGGCCATCATAGAGTGTGGAAAATGAATGATAATGGGAAGGAGAAATTGTGATTTTGAGATGAACACTAGGAATTTTTAAATGCATACTCAGTAGCAACAACCTGTTTTAAAATTTGGGTCCTTTTGTTCCAATCAAGTTGATGAAGGAAAGTTAAACAATGCATTATTTAATGTAATCTGCTTTTACTAATCTTGGGAACTTTTCTCACAAATTGTTTACAACAGATAATCATTGTGCTCGATGAGTTCTGCTCAGATCATGATGTCTTTGTGATCTGAGGGGAAGTCTAAGTAGCTTGATGCTTTGAATGGAATTTAGAGAGTGAAGAAACTAGAAAAGGAGATTTTAAGGAATCAAATTTAAGGTGGTCCATTTGGTTCACAATAAATTTATGCTGTGATATTTTTGGATCCCACTGAGTTTGTTAGGGTGGTAGGAGATTGAAGGCAGATTTGAAGTTGATTTGCTGAAGATGAAATTGGGATTGGGGTGATAGGTTGAACAGGTTTTGACATGGGTTAGGATGTAAATGGCTAGGTTCTGAAGGAACTGGAGTATACATTGGTGACGCTTTGGATCCCAGACAGGTAGGAATTGGAAGAGTCAAGTTTCGAGATGATAAATGGGTGAAGGAGTTTTGCGTGCAGTGGGGACAATATTAACACATAATTAGTTGGGGGAAATTTTAACCACACTCACCCACTGGAAAACTCACCAGATTGTACACACACATGGATGTAAGAATTAGGAACACGGGTAGGTTATTTGGCTCCGCAAGCCTGCTTTGTCATAGCTGATCAGGTTGTGGCCTTGCTTCCACATTCCTTTCCAATGAGCTGCCGACATTGCTGCACATTGTGCAATCATCAGCAAACATCCCCACTTCTGAACTTATGACAGACGGAAGGGTTGATGAAGCAGTTGAAGATGGTGGGTCCTTGAACATTACCCTGAAGAACACCGACAATGATGCACTGAGACTGAGATGATTGACATCCAGCAACCATACCCATCTTCCTTTGTGCTAGTTATGACTCCAACCAATGGAGAGTTTTTCCTGACTCCAGTTTTGCTGGGGTTCCTTGCTGCCACACTCAAATTTTGCCTTGATGTCAAGGGCAGTCACTCTTGCCTCACGAGTTCAATTCTTTTGCCCATGTTTGGACCAAGGCTATGATGAGGTAAAGAGCTGGGTGGACCTGGCATAACCCGAACTGTGTGTCAGTCTGCAGGTTATTGCTGAGTAAGTGCTGTTTGACAGCATTGTTGATAATACCTTTCACCTCTTTAATGATCAAGAACAGACTCATGGGACAGTAATTGGCTGGGTTGGATTTGTCCTGCGTGTTTTGAACAGGACGCGCCTGGGCAATTTTGCTCATTGCCAATATTGTCAATATTGGCAAGATTGTTGCTGCACTGGAACAGTTTTGGTGAGAGACTCAACTAATACTATTGCAGGTTTTCAGGGCCCATAGCCTCCGCAGTATCCAGTGCCTTCAGCCATAACTTGATATCATGTGGAATGAGTCGATTTGGCTGAACACTGGTATATATGTGATGGGAATCTCAAGAGGAGGCCAAGCTGGGTCATCTACTCAGCACCCATGGCTGTAAATGGTCAAAAATGCATCTGATGGTTGCCAGTCTTTTGCACACATGCCCCCCCCCCCTCCGCTCTCCCCCCCCCCCCCCAACCCCAACCATCAATGAGGGTGCTGATATTTGTGGAGCCTTCTCTGTCAGTTTGTTGTTTCACTGTCCAACACCATTGACGGCTATGTATGGCAGGGCAACAGATCTTGGGTCTAATCTGTTGGTCATAAGGTCACTTAGCTCTGTCTATCGCATGTTGCTTATATTGTTTGGTATGCAATCGTCCTGTGTGGTAGCTCATTGGAGTGACACCTCATTTCCACGTTGCAGCTCCTGGCATGCCCTCCTGCACCCTTCATTGAACCATGGCTGATACATTGGCCTGATTGTAATCATAGAGTGGGGGATATGCCGGGCCTTGAAGTTACAGATTATGGTTGAAAGCATTTTTTCTGCTTTAGATGGCTCACAGCTCCTCAAAGGTGCCCAGGTTGGAATTGATAGATAGAATTTACAGTGCTGAAGGAGGCCATTCGGCCCATCGAGTCTGCACCGGCTCTTGGAAAGAGCACCCTACCCAAGGTCCACACCTCCACCCTATCCCCGTAACCCAGTAACCCCACCCAACACTAAGGGCAATTTTGGACACTAAGGACAATTTATCATGGTCAATCCACCTAACTCGCACGTCTTTGGATTGTGGGAGGAAACCTGAGCACCCGGAGGAAACCCACGCACACACGGGGAGAATGTGCAGATTCCGCACAGACAGTGACCTAAGCCTGGAATCGAACCTGGGACCCTGGAGCTGTGAAGCAATTGTGCTATCCACAATGCTACCGTGCTGCCCTTGCTAGGCCTATTCAATATCTATCCCATTTAGCATGGTTAAACTGCCACACAACATAATAGAGGCTAGCCTCAATGTGAAGACAGGACTTTGTCTCCACAAGGACTGTGCGGTGGTCACTCCTACTGATACTGTCATGGATGGATATATCTGTGACAAACAAATTGGTGAGGAAAAGGTCAAGAAGGTCCTTTCCTCTTGTTGCTTCTTTCATGACTTTCTGCCGATTCAATCCAGCAGTTATGTCCTTCAGGCTCTGAAGAGTAGTCACATGGACTTGAAACGTTAACTCTCTCTCTCCACAGATGCTGCCAGACCTGCTGAATTTTTCCAGCATTTACTGTTGTTATACCCTTGAGGACTCAGCCAGCTGAGCCAATGCCACTCAGTCAGCCTTGGTAGTAGACATTGAAGTCCCCCATCCAGAGTAAATACTGTCACCCTCAGGGCTTCTTTCAAGTGGTGTTCAGATGGAGAAGTATCGATTCATTAGCTGGCGTGGTTGGTTGGGGGGCATGCAGGCATGCAGTTGATGGTAATTAACAGGAGGTTTCCTTGCCCTTGTTTCACCTGATGCCATGTGATGTCAGGGGGCCCAGAGTCAATGTTGAGGTTCCCTGGGCAACTCCATCCCAATTGTAAACCACTGCGTTCTCACCTTTGGTGGGTCTGTCCTAGTGGTGGGCCAAGGCATACCCCGGGGTGGTGCTTAGGACATTGTCTGTAGGGCATCTATGTTGGGTAATTAGCTGGCCCTTCTAATTTTGGCACAAGCTCCAGATGTTAGTAATGAGGGCTTTGCAGGGTTCACCGGGCTTGATGTGCTGCTGTCGTTTGCAGTGATTAGGTCGAAGTTGGTTGCATTGTCCAGTTTTATTTCTTTTTGACTTTTCTACCCATCAATGGGCAATGTTCAGGCTATGCAATTTGCCATTGAGTTCCCACCCAATCAGGCAGACGGAACACGGCATTCATGCCTCAGCCAATAGGACTCGACAATGAACATTAAAATCAGGTAGAGTGTAAATAACAGCAAGAACAACTTGCACTCATTTATATCACATTTTTCATAATCAACTATCTCAAACACTTCAAAGAAGTGTTAAAGAACTGAATCACATAGGAGATACCAGGGCAGGTCAATGAAAGTTTGGTCAAAGAGTTAGGTTTTAATGAGTGTCTTAAAGGAGGAAAGTGAAACCGAGAGGCAGAAAAGTTTATAGAAGGAATTCCAGAGCTTACAGTCCAGGCAGCTGAAGGCACAGGTACTAGTGGTGGTGAAATTAAAATCACGGATGGTCAACAAGCTCGAATTAGAGCAACGTAGAAAACATGGAGATTTCTGGAATTGGATAAGAGTCTTAATAAAAGGGAAGCATTGCTAAACTGTGAGCTAACATGGAGTGAATGGTGCGAGGGGCTTGGTGCATGGGAGCAGTGTATTTAAAAGTGCATAATGCCAGACTGGCTGCGAGTGATTTAGATTTAGAACAGTACAGCACAGAACAGGCCCTTCGGCCCTCGATGTTGTGCCGAGCAATGATCACCCTACTCAAACTCACGAATCCACCCTATACCCGTAACCCAACAACTCCCCCTTAACCTTACTTTTTAGGACACTACGGGCAATTTAGCATGGCCATTCCACCTAACCTGCACATCTTTGGACTGTGGGAGGAAACCGGAGCACCCGGAGGAAACCCACGCACACACGGGGAGGACGTGCAGACTCCGCACAGACAGTGACCCAAGCCGGGAATCAAACCCGGATCCCTGGAGCTGTGAAGCATTGATGCTAACCACTATGCTACCGTGCTGCCCATGATTTGGAATAATCTAGTTCAGAGGTAACAAAAGCAAAAGTGGGAGATTCAGCATCAAAGGAGCTCAAGACAGTGGTAGAATCAAACAATATTACTGAGGTGAAGACAGGTGATCTTCGTGACCACATGAATTTGGGGTTGGAAGCTCAGCTTAGGGCCAAATATAACACGGAGGTTGCAAACAGTCCAACAACAAAATAACAGCCATGACTGAATACAATTGTTCCAATTCATATTTATGGATGATTTTTTTAACAAGGTGTCAGTGCTGTGTCGAGCTGGTAATCAAATTGAAAAGACTCAAACACAGAGTAGAGAAAGTAATAATCAGGTACTAATAACAATAACAGGGTCTATTTGATTAATGGGAACCTTGGCTAATAATAGTTGCAGGCCACATTTTTAGAGCTATTGCTGTAAACGTTGCTCTGGGAATATTGTGAAACTAGATAATTACATGGTAGAAAGTAATGCAGCAATTGAACAGGATTTCAAAATACAAGTTCAACTTGGCTGTTTGTTTGCAAAGAGTTTGACAGAAATAATTCTCAACATCAGACTAGGTGAAGGTTTGTCCAGCTGCCAAGTCGATCTCTGACCGTCAAAAATAAAGGTGGCACAAATAATCAACCATCCAATCTGGAGGCTTTGGAGAAAGCTGAACTAAAATATCGTTACACGGACTCCAGCAAGTTTTTCTGAATTATGTGAAGCCTGCTCTTGGTATGATGAATACACACTGCGCTGTTGGTAATAAATCTATTAATTTTGTCTTCCAATAATCTGATGTTGCAGTTAGTTATAGATAGAACAGTACAGCACAGAACAGGCCCTTCGGCCCTCGATGTTGTGCCGAGCAATGATCACCCTACTCAAACCCACGTATCCACCCTATACCCGTAACCCAACAACCCCCCCCCCCCCCTTAACCTTACTTTTAAGGACACTACGGGCAATTTATCATGGCCAATCTACCTAACCCGCACATCTTTGGACTGTGGGAGGAAACCAGAGCACCCGGAGGAAACCCACGCACACACGGGGAGGACGTGCAGACTCCGTACAGACAGTGACCCAGCCGGGAATCGAACCTGGGACCCTGGAGCTGTGAAGCATTTATGCTAACCACCATGCTACCGTGCTGCCCAGCTTTTTTTCATTCTTTTTTTCTTTTTTAGCTTTTTTTCATTCATTCATGTGACTTGTGTGTCGCTGATTGGGCCCGCATTTGTTGCATATCCCCAGTTGCCCTTGAGAAGGAGGCGGAGAGCTGCCTTCTTGAACCCCTCCTGTCCCTGTGGCATAGATACACCCACGGTGCTATTAGCGAGGGAGTTGCAGGATTTTGACCCAGCAACAGTGAAGGAACGGCAATATATTTCCAAGTCAGGATGGTGAGTGACGTGGGGAGGGATCTTCAAGGGAATGGCCTTCCCATATGTATGCAGCCTTTGTCCTTCTAGATCACAGAGGTTGTGGATTTGGAAGGTGCTGCTGAAGATGCCTCGATGAATTCCTGAAAGGCATCTTACAGATGGCACACACTGCTGGCACTCTTTGCCGGTGGTGGAGGGAGTGGATATTTGTGGAAGGATACCAATCTGACGGACTGCTTTATCCTGGATGGTGTTGAGCTTCTTGAGTGTTGTTGGAGCTGCACTCACCATGCAAGTGGAGAGTATTCCATTACGCTCCTGCATGGTGCTCTGTAGATTGTGGACAAGCTTTGTGGAGTCAGGTTTGTCATAATATCCACTCATGTATATCATGAGATGCAGACAGGCAGTGATTGACACACAGGGTAACCAATGAACACACACGACACAGAACAACCAATCACCGGACAGAACACCACCACTATAAAGCCCAGAGGGCATTAAGGCTCTCCCTCTCTCACAGGACACGGCTAGGGAGATAGTCACAGTGCACAGGCCAATGCACATCATCACCATCTGATAGAGAGCTAGTCTGGTCAAGCCAGTAGGAGGTTATCAGTTAGGTTAATAGAGTGTCAACCCACAGCAGATTATGTACAGCAACCAACAGGTTCAATAAAACAGTTTTGGACCATCTCCTGTGTCGGAAGCCTGTTTCTCGTTTTACTGCATGCAGTCGATGTTAGACCAACACAGATAACACATCAAGGTTACTCTCTGCAGGGTTCCTAGCTGCTGACTGAAGTTATAGCCCAGTATCTCTTGTAATCTCTTGTGAATGAGCATGACTGATTTATACAGCATACATTCAAAGAATTTTAGCTGATATTTCTAATGGATAGTTTCTCAGACAGCAATTCTCGTCTTTCCTAATTTTAATGAAGAAACAGAAAACACAGAAGTTTGAGCAACAGAAAGAGACCATTCAATCCATTGCATCCCTGACACTTGGCTCGATGATAAGAAAAAAGAATCTACTTTTTTGTCTAATTATCAAGGAGATAAATTGTACTCCCTTTCCCTTCTGAGTTGAAGCTAGATATCTGCAAGTCCAAGGACAAACTGTACAGCACACAAAGCCAAATATCCCCACCTAATCCCAATTTACATTTCTTTGATGTAGAATGTTCTTCTAACTTTGCAGCATAGAAATTGCTATCAGCAACATAGCTAAGCAAAATGCTCTTGTGCGAATCTTTTCTCTGCTACTTTATAAGCTATTCCATCAATATCGCTTAAAATACCAGTAGAAAGCATTTGATAAGAACAGGAACATTCATACAACAATTATTGGCCATAATGTGGGTGGTTTGGACTTGATAGAATTAAAATGTTTCACAGTAGTGCTTTTTTAAATACGTTTTCCCATTTGTATAAAACATATTTTTCTTGTTTTCTGTCTTACTTGTTTTTGCTTTCCGCATATGTAAGTGCTATGCTGTTATTGCAAACATTCATTCTGTTGACCGTCATTAACAATGCATGCTGCTCAATTCCAATTGGTTTATGCTGCACTGTAAAGCCATTCACATGGGAAAAGCAGCAAGTGCATCTATTACCAAAATATATGGAAGCAACTATTTGCCTGCCCAAGTAAAAAGGAAATTAGCCTTTAATATGTATATGTCCCAAAGCTGCACATTCTGTTGGCTGTTTAAGGGAGAATTTTGCCAATTGTGGTCCATTGATTACTTATTTTCTCTCAGCTTCAAAGATAGATCCTTGCAGATGAATATTTTATGCTGTATTTTTAGCTGGTGAAAATTCAATGATGTTTCCAATAAAAATGCGCAGAGCAATCCGGTAATGTTGCTGTTCCCTGAAAGTCAGCAAAGTTTTCAAAAAGCAACATGAAAATGGGGTCAATGGCAAACCTGAGGGTAAATACTAAAAAGCAGGACCATGTGGGTTTGGGAGCAGGTAGTATTGAAATTGACAGGACCACAAAAAGTGGGCTTTAACCTGGCAAACTCTGCATTTAATTGGAGCATGCCAGACTACATGTGAGCAACCTCACTGGGGAGGGCTGTTTGTCAATTTCAATGTGTTCATTGCTCAGAGTCTTTGACCTTTGGAACCCTAATTGTCAGTTGTTAAATCCGTGATAAGCAGAACGCATAGTCAATGGTAGAAATTAAATAACAAGGTTTATTCTAATACAGTTACAATACTCCTCCACTCCTCTAAGGGTTTCCTTCACCGACCTGCACCGAGGCTGGGGTTTTTATCCAGCTGGGGCTGTCCTTGAAAAGGGAAAAATCTGCTCCCCTAAAGGAGAAGTCCTGCCTGCCTTAAAGGAGAATTTCATATTCCAGGGAGGTCATAGGAAACCGTATGGTCCTGATACCGAGACCTCCATTGGGGTTAAAGCACTCCTACCCCCGCTAAGTCCAGAGTAATGCCCACATCCATGGGTAAGTGCACCGGGGCTTCTCAACCGTTTCGCCTGTGGCCGGCATTCAGGCTCAGACCTTGCAGTGTCAGGAAGCGTATATTGGACCGGGGAGTGATCTTTATGTGACGAGCATCTGGGCAGCAACGCTGGCGTGGCCATGAAAGCCGGCATAGCACCTCCGCCGGTGGCAGAATGTCCATCTTGGTTTTCGAGTCAGAGCTAGACAGCTGTTTGTCCGGCATCCTGGCCATCAAATATATGCCGACTGACTACCGACACTGCTGCCCCAGTGTCGAGCTCCATGCAAATTGGGTGCCCATTAACTTGCAGGGAGATCCGGATGGGTGCTTCTCTTGGTGCAGCCATGTAGTGTAACTGCTGGTAGGTGTTGTTACCATCTTCCACATAACAAGCCCTGTCAGGTGGTGGGTGGTCATGCCCAGCAGGTCGGTGGGTGGGTAGATCCTCGCTGGGCTTCCTGTCTCTCTGATTCCTGAGTACTGTTGCAGCCCCCGCTGGCTGATGGTCATATTCGTGTTGCTCCTGGTCGGTGAAGAATGTCAGTTGGCATCCCTGGCCTCTATTAAGACGACGTGTGTTCCTCTGATCTGTGTCCCGATGTTGGGGACCAGCTTCCTCAGGTTAGCCGAGTGTGACGGGTGCTCGTTATAGCATCCCAGACTGAGCACTGTCAGTCCCTGGAGTTCCTGGATCCCTTGTTTGCTGCTTTATGTGGAGATAGCTATCCCCACCTCACTTTGCAGGTCCAGCTGGGATTCAGCTAGTCATTTCCATTGCATGGCCACATCGCAGAGTCCACACACCAAACAAACCCTGAGTGTCTCATTCAGCATCACTCCAAATTCGCAAGTTTCTGCCAGCTTTTGGAGGCGGACCAGGAAGTCACTCACCGACTTGACTTGGGCCTGAGCAGCTGCATGGAACTGGAAGCGATGGTTTTGTGTCGAGATTTTCCCCTACCAAGGCCACCAGGGTGGCGAACGGCCGGGAATCAAGGGCATCCAAGTGAGTCAGGCTTTTTATCACGCTGGAGGTGGGCCCTCCATAAACTGTCAGTAATATAACAGTTTGTTTTGCATGGATTAGCCATGCATTCCACATATTGCCCCCAATCATCTGTACCTGCATTAAAATGTTCCAGCGGTCCTATGAGTGGCATTTTGTCGTTAGCAGTGGGGCCTGCTGGAGCCTAGATGAGGCGGGTCAGGCGCTTAGCAACCAGTGTCGATGGCAGCTGCACTGAATCCTGTTCGCCAGCATTGAATCCACGATAAGCAGAACAAATAGACAATGGTAGAGATTGAAGAACAAGGTTTATTCCAGTACAGTTATAATACTCCTCCACTCCCCTAAGGGTCTTTCCCTCATCTTGCAGCTAGGCTGGAGGTTTTATACAGCTGGAGCTCTCCTGGTAAAGGGGAAAGCCTGCCCCCTTGAAGGTGATGGCCTGCCTGCCTTAAAGGGGAAGTTCAAGGAGGTCATGGGAAATCATATTTGGGGAGCACGGTAGCATGGTGGTTAGCATAAATGCTTCACAGGTCCAGGGTCCCAGGTTCGATTCCCGGCTGGGTCACTGTCTGTGCGGAGTCTGCACGTCCTCCCCGTGTGTGCGTGGGTTTCCTCCGGGTGCTCCGGTTTCCTCCCACAGTCCAAAGATGTGCGGGTTAGGTGGATTGGCCAGGCTAAATTGCCCTTAGTGTCCGAAAAAATAAGGTTAATGGGGGTTGTTGGGTTACTGGTATAGGGTGGATACGTGGGGTGATCATTGCTCGGCACAACATCGAGGGCCGAAGGGCCTGTTCTGTGCTGTACTGTTCTAAAAAAAAATATGTACCAATCCTGGGACCTCCACCAGGGATACAACACAGTGAATGGGTTTCTAGGCTTTCTGGAATTCACCAGGAAAAGCAAACCAAGGAACGAGTGGTCACTGAGGGGGTGAATACTGTATATGCCAGGAAAAGACACCTGTAAGTACTGACCTCACACTGCCGACTGCTTGTCTGATTGTGTGAAAGGCTTTGTCCACAGTATTTGTGCTGTGAAGCTACTTTCACAACATTGGAAGTTTATACATCAGGGCCAGATTTTCACCTCTTGCAGGAGGCAGAAATTGGATAGGAAAAGGAAGAAGTTTAGGATTTCTGACTGCACACTGGGGCAGCACAGTAGCTGAGGCAAACCACTGTAGTGTATAATATGTGTATTGTGGTACATGGCCACTGTGTTATATGTAATGTGGTAAACCACTGCCCGATGGTTCCGCCTCCCTTCGGGCCCGGTATAAAGGTGGCTGGTCACCGCCTCTGATCCAGTTCGGGATTAGAGGCCAGGAGGCTTTCTGTTTAGTTTATTAAAGCCCCAGTTGCGTTCACTACTCGTCGTGTGTTCATTGATGGCATCAATGATATCAAACTAAACTTCTAAGGTGAATTCACCACTCAAGCCTGATCGCCTGGAGCTGGACCCACAGGCAGCCGACCCCACTGCAACATTTGAGCACTGGCTAAGCTGCTTCGAAGCGTACCTCGGATTCTTCACCGAAGACTTCACCGAACTCCAAAAGAAGCAGATCCTCCACGCACGGGTGAGCCCGCAAGTCTTTCTTCTCATCAGAGATGCCCCCTCGTATACGGAGGCGATAATGCTGCTGAAGGGACAATATGTAAAGTCTGTAAACGAGGTGTATGCTCGGCACCTTCTTGCACGAGACGACAGCGCCCTGGAGAATCACTCTCAGAATTCCTGCGTGCCTTGCGGGTACTCTGACAGAACTGTGACTGCCAAGCAGTATAGGCCTGCGACATAAGTGTCCCTGATCAATAGCTCCAACACGCGGAGCTGTTGATCAGGGATGCTTATGTCGCAGGCATGAAATCAAACTACATCCGCCAGCGATTGCTAGAAGGGGGTACACTCGGCCTCCCAGAGACAGTGAAGCTCTCAAGCTCGCTGGAGGTGGCCTTCCAGAACATGGAGGCCTACACCTCCGATTGCGTGGCACCTTTGTTGACCTAGTGGGAGCAGCCATCATTCGACCCGGGTGCGGCGCAAGCCTGTGCCACGCAGCAGCCCGCCAACACCAGAAGCTCGAAGTGCTGCTTTTGCGGCCAGGGTAATCATCCCAGACAATGCTGCCCTGCACAGAACGTGACTTGCAACAGGTGTGGGAGGAAGGGCCACTTTGCGAAAGCCTGCCAGGCCCGATCTCTCCCTAAAACGTCTAGGCCAAACAGCGCTGCCTGCTGCCTTTCGGGGCCGCCCCCAGCTGCCCGCCACGTGTGGCCCGTGGGCGCCGCCATCTTCGCCACCATCTCCGATGCCACCCGCCACACGCGACCCATGGGGGACGCCATCTTGGGACCACTCCGCTGTCTCCCAGGAGCCCTGCTCACCTGATCGTACGCTGGCCGCCGCTACCTCCGACCGGCCTACCCATCACCTTCCGAAGCTTGCCTCCATCACGCTCGACCAGTCCCACTCTCATCACCTCATAAAATCTACGATGATCAACGGGCATGAGACGGCCTGCCTTTTCGACTCCGGGAGCACAGACAGCTTCATACACCCAGATACGGTAAGGCGCTGCTCCCTCCCAATTGTACCCGCGACCCAGAAAATCTCCCTGGCTTCCGGATCCCATGCAGTAGAAATCCAGGGGTACTGTGTCGCGACCCTTACTGTACAAGGCATGGAGTACGCTAACTTTAAGATCTACGTCCTTCCCCATCTCTGCAATGCCCTGGGGCTCAACGTCCAGTGCCACCTCCAAAGCCTTACTTTAAAGTTTGGTGGAGCCCTGTCCCCCCTCACCGTCTGCAGCCTCGTGACCCATAACGTCGCTCCACCCTCGCTCTTCGCTAACATCACCCCGGACTGTAAGCCGGTCGCTACTAGGAGCAGATGATACAGTGCCCGGGACGGGGCCTTTTTCAGGCGGAGCTCCAGCGACTCGTACGAGAGGGAATCATTGAGGCTAGTACCAGTCCCTGGAGAGCCCAAGTGGTGGTCGGCAAGACTAGGGAGGAGTACCGGATCGTCAACAACCGGTACACGCAGCTCGATGCGTACCCCATCCCCTGCATATCTGACATGGTCACCCAGATTGCACAGTATCGAGTCTTCTCCACAGTTGACTTGAAGTCTGCGTACCACCAGCTCCCTATCCGCCCAGAGGACCACCAATACACTGCCTTCGAGGCAGATGGCCGCCTCTACCACTTCCTCAGGGTCCCCTTTGGCGTCACCAATGGGGTCTCGGTCTTCCAACGAGAAATAGACCGAATGGTTGACCAGTACGGGCTGCGGGCCACGTTCCCGTACATAGATAATGTCACCATCTGCGACCATGACCAGCAGGACCACGACGAAAACCTCCGGCACTCATCCTCCGGAAGCTTGCAAGGAGTCATAAATCAGATCCCCTTGTTGAGAAGGTCCTGCTCGTCCATGCCAATCCACAAAATGCCTATGTGGCACATCAAGACGGGCGACAGGATACTGTCTCGCTCTGGGATTTGGCACCTGCAGGTTCCCCAGCGACCATCACCACCACCCCCGACCCTACACCGTCTCCCTCCACCACTACCCACCTACCTCAAGAACTGGCACCCGCAGGCCCACCGGCGACCATCACCACCACCCCCGCCCATGCACCGCCTACCTCCTCCACCGACCAAACATCTGGGTGAAGAAGACAACACGCTACCGGACGCGCAGGTCTCGACACCGGTGCCCACACCACAGCCGGGACTGAGGCGATCACGGCGGAAGGTCAAGGCCCCTGACAGACTTGATCTTTAAGTCCACTTCACCCCCCACTGGACTCTTTTTTTAACAGGGATGTGAATGTGGTAAACCACTGTAGTGTATAATATGTATATTGTGGTAAATGGCCACTATTATATGTAATGTGGCAAACCACTGCTCAATGGCTCCGCCTCCCTTCGGGCCCAATATAAAGGTGTCTGGTCTCCGCCTCTGATCCAGTTCGGGAGCAGAGGCCAGGAGGCTTTCTGTTTAGTTTATTAAAGCCTCAGTTGCATTCACTACTCGTCGTGTGTTTATTGATGGCATATCAGTAGCACAGTGGTTAGTACAGTTGCTTCACAGCTCCAGGGTCCCAGGTTCGATTCCCGGCTTGGTTCACTGTCTGTGTGGAGCCTGCACATTCTCCCTGTGTCTGCGTGGGTTTCCTCCGGGTGCTCCAGTTTCCTCCCACAGTCCAAAGATGTGCAGGTTAGGTGGATTGGCCATGATAAATTAGTAAGATATCCTTAGTGTCCAAAGGTGGGGTTACTGGGTTACGGGGATGAGGTGGGCTTCAGTAGGGTGCCCTTTCCAAGGGCTGGTGCAGACTCGATGGGCCAAATGGCCTCCTTTGGCACTGTAAATTCTATGATTCTATGATTTCAATTTACTGTGCCTTCCTGATGCCAAATTATTTTCACCCATTTGCATTCTATTAATAGGCCAAGCACCATATTCTCCTGGCCCTTGTGATTCTCCAGTCGCCTGGGCTGAGAATCACATGGCCGAGAATTGGTGCAGGCCTTGACAAGAATATACCTGATGTGATGGACCTCACATTGGGTCAAGGTGGTAACTCTGTGGGGGAGTTGCCCTAAGGTGCAACAGAAATAACAATGCAAGACCAGCTCCCTCCACACCCATCAGATCCCCCCATTGAACCCCGCACCAGAGACCTGCTAATTGGAGGGACCCCACCAGAGAACCCTTAGGTAAAGAGACCTCCAGCAGAGACCTGCTAATTAAAGAGATGCCCAGGAGAGACCCCCACAGAGGCTGAAACTAACTGTAAGTATATAAGCATCAAGCTATGGCTGACAGTTCCTGGATCACATCAAATAGAGTTAAGTGCTTTTGATTAGTTTCACAGCTGGCTACTTCAAAGTAACTCGAGCATGAAGGGAAATGAATGAAACAATGCAGACAACTGGGTGTGTATGGAAGTTGTCATTCACAGCTTCGTAAAATCAATATCACAGGGAAATGAATGAATGGCTTGGAGATTAAAGATCTGAGAGATTTTAAACACAGCTAAGTGGGTTTCTCTTTCCAGGAATGGACAGGTGCTGCTACCTCTGCCTGAGTTTTACAGCAGTGATTATTTTCACTGCCTCTGTCTGAACTGCGCTCTAGCTTCCAACCAGCGATCTGTCCTCTGTGGGCTTCCAGGAAGGGATCTACCTTCTGGTGAGCTTCCAGGAAGGGATATCTGTTCTTTGGGGCTTCCATACAGGGATCTCCCTTCTGAGGGCTTCTAGACAGGGATCTCTCTTCTGAGGGGTTTCCAGCCAGGGGTCGCTTTTCTGGGGGATTTCCAAACTCGGATCTCTCTTCGGGGGATCTCTGGTGTTGATCTCTTTAATTCGAGGCTCTCTGGTGAGGGTGGTGGTGGGAGGGTGGTTGTATCAGGCCACCCGCGTACTATGAGATGGGTTACCCAGAAAGTCCCTGCGGAGAGATGAATTGCGTTGCAGGGGAGTGGGATGTTGAATTACTTTTCGGGGGGGGGGGGGTGAACTGCATTGCATTGTGGGGGGAGGGGCAGCCAGCAGACCTCACTATCGGGCCTCCTGCTCAAAATGGCGGCCTGATAGCGGGATTACCTGGGGAATCCTTCACAATTCCCACCATGCAAAATGTTGTATGGCTAAGGGTTTTGAATTGCTTCCTGATTTGTGCTCCCAGCATGAAAGGGATTATGAGTGCAAGAGTATAAGTGAACGTGGGGTTGCATGGAGGGCGATAAGAGGGATATGGGTTTGGGTTGGTAGGGCATGAGGTTTGCCAGGGGGTGCAGAATTATGTTGGAGAGCTGAGTCAGCATCCCAGGGAACAGAGGTGGAACTTCTCCCCAAGCTACCTCCGCACCTGCAGTCCTCCAGGACTGCGTCCCACCTCGCAAACTGCGCTGTGAACACTGAGTGAGGAAAAAGTCTTGGGTGAAGTCATACATGTGTTGAGTATGCAGTTTGGAAGTTGTGAACCTCGAAAATACAGGTGCTCATCTCCACTTCAGGGCTGTGATCGATCAGATCAGCAGGGGGGCTGCTTTTGCAGTTTTATCCTGGGCTTCAGAGGAGCATCAAGGGTGGCTGAGCTGTATCAGAAACACCAGCAGCAGGAGCAGCAGCAGTCCGCTCCTTCGAGACCTGGTACTCCACAGGAGAGAGAGAGAGAGAGAAAGAGAGAGAATGAACAGTTTTCGGAGGTCATGGAAGTGTATCTCTGTGACTTTCCATCAAACTCCAATTTCCAAGATATGCTCTCCACTGAAATTGCAAGATAATGGAATCAATTTATATGAATTTATCATGAAAACTCTTTTGTAGTAGCAGTTCTAAAGGGATCTGTGATGTTCCATGTTGAATCCCTCAAGATGGTTAAAAGTCGTAGGGACGACAAACAACAAGCTATGTTTTTCAAAAAAAGCTCGTTTATTTACAGTACTTTAAATGATTTGCTCACCTTACTAAGTAATGGCGAAGAAAATAACAGTTTAAATCTATGCCATAGAAATCTATAATATCTAACTGTGCTCTCTAATCTCTCTCTAATACAATGAATAAACTATCTCAAACTGCTACGAACACCTTCTCCCAGAATCCCAGGAGTCACAGTATATTTATATGACTACTCTGTGGTGTCATCTTGTGTTGAGATACATGAACATAATCTTGTTTACCAATTACACTCCCTGCACTACACATGTCATTACAGAGTCAACATTAGAATCTGCCAGTACAGTAGAAGTAGGGACTTCACCTTCTCACTGGGTGCCATCATGATTTATAATGTGCACTGCTGGTGAATGAGATGTATCATGATCAGCAGATTCACAGTGATATTTTTCGACCGCTGCTCTCCCCAAACCTTCCGCAAAAGCACCGTAACCCTCGACTCAATATGATTCTTTGGGCGGGATTCTCCGAGCCTCCACGGCGAAATAGGGCTCGCCGCAGGGGCCGGAGAATGGGCGTCCAACCCGAGATCGGTCCGACGCCGCTCCCGCGATTCTCCGGTCCCCGGAGAATTTCCGCCAATCAGGCGCGCGCCGGTAGTGGGCCAGAGAAAGAGGTCCTCGCGGCGATTCTCCTAGCACAGCTGGCCGAGTTCCCGTCGGCATGATTTCCTCATAGTTCCACCCGGTGGGCACGCGGCGTGGCGGCAGTGGACTGCGTCCAGTGGGTGGCGGGGGGTTCATTCACCAGGGGGGGCCTCCAGGATGGCCATCTATTGATCGGGGGCCACCGATCCGCGGATGCGCACGATCTGCTGGGGGGGGGGCTATCTTCTTGGTGCCGGTCCGCGGCGTGGGTCGGCCATGTCGCGCGGGGCAGCCAACATAGGCCGCCACCATGCGCATGCGTGGACCCCCAGCTGGACGTGCAGGGCCCCATATCGGCAGCCAGAGCTGCGAGGAGCACTCCAGGGCCCTGCCAGTGCCCTGCAGGTCGGAGAATCATTGTAGAATTCCTCTAGGTAAGTCGATGCGTATGTTTTTTCCACAGGCGTGGGGACATAGCCCCATTATCGGAGAATCCCACTCTTTGATTTTCCTGATTCAAATTAAAATTCCTCCTGCACCGACTCTCTCTCAGCTCTGGAAACATTAGGATCCAAATACTTTACAGCAGGAGCGGCCTCCAGGTTTTCAATGGGAGCAGAGGCCTGTCGGGAAGGTGAGTTTAACCTTAAAATAAACTTACCTTACAGCAGGAGTGGCCTCCAGAATTTCGGCGGGAGCAGGGGCCTGTTGAGAAGGTGAGTTTAACCTTTAAATAAACTTATCTTTAGAGCTGCAGGAAGTCAGCCGTGGGGATTTCTGGGAAGATTTATTAGTACCTATATATAAGTTGGGCGGTTGCTAAACCCGAGACACTACACTTGTAGTGTCCCCACCCCCCCCCCCCCCCCCCCCCCCCCCCCTCCACCTCCTCTAACCTAGGGGTTGAGGGAATATCAGGTAAGCTTTCCTTTCTTTTTCTTGTTTTATCTAGAGGGGATGGCAGGGAAGGCAGTACAATGTTCCTCCTGCAGAATGTTTGAGGTGAGGGACGCCGTGAGTGCCCCTGCTGATTTCATCTGTGGGAAGTGCACCCAACTAACTGGAGCTGGAGCTGGATGAACTTTGGATCATTCGGGAGGCAGAGGTGGTCATAGATAGAAGCTTCAGGGAGGTAGTTACGCCAAAGAATTAAGACAGATGGGTGACGGTGAGAGGGGCTGGGAGGAAGCAATCAGTACAGGGATCCCTGTGGTCGTTCCCCTTAGTAACAAGTATACCGTTTTGGATACTGTTGGGGGGGGGGGAATTACCAGGGGTCAGCCATGGGGTACAGGTCTCTGGCACAGAGTCTGTCCCTGTTGCTCAGAATGGAAGGGGGGAGAGGAAAAGAGCATTAGTCATTGGAGACTCCATACTTAGGGGGATAGATAGGAGATTATGTGGGAACGAGAGAGACTCGCGGTTGGTGTTGCCTCCCAGGTGCCAGGGTCCGCGATGTCTCGGATCGTGTTTTCGGGATCCTTAAGGGGGAGGGGGAGCAGCCCCAAGTCGTGGTCCACATAGGTACAAACGACATAGGTAGGAAAAGGGATAGGGCTGTAAGGCAGGAATTCAGTGAGCTAGGGTGGAAACTTAGATCTAGGACAAACAGAATTATTATCTCTTGGTTGTTACCTGTGCCACGTGCTAGCGAGTCGAGGAATAGGGAGAGAGAGCAGATGAACACGTGGCTGCAGGGATGGTACAGGAGGGAGGGTTTCAGATTCCTGGATAATTGGGGCTCATTCTGGGGTAGGTGGGACCTCTACAAACGGGATGGTCTATACCTGGACCAGAGGGGTACTAATATCCTGGGGGGGGGAAATTTGCTAATGCTTTTGGGAGGGTTTAAATTAGTTCAGCAGGGGATTGGGAACCTGAATTGTAGCTCCAGTACACAATAGGTTGAGAGTAGTGAGGTCATGAGTAAGGTTTCAAAGTTGCAGAAGTGTACCGGCAGGAAGGTAGGTGGTCTAAAGTGCGTCTACTTCAATGCCAGGAGCATCCGGAATAAGGTGGGTGAACTTGCGGCATGGGCTGGCACCTGGGACTTTGACATTGTGGCCATTTCGGAGACATGGATAGAGCAGGGAGAGGAATGGTTGTTGCAGGTGCCGGGGTTTAGATATTTCAGTAAGCTCAGGGAAGGTGGTAAGATAAGAGACGGGGAGGGGTGGCATTGTTACTCAAGGACAGTATTACGGTGGCAGAAAGGACATTTGGTGAGGACTCGTCTACTGAAGTAGTATGGGCTGAGGTTAGAAACAGGAAAGGAGAGGTCACCCTGTTAGGGGTTTTCTACAGGCCTCCGAAAAGTTCCAGAGATGTAGAGGAAAGGATTGCAAAGATGATTCTGGATAGGAGCGAAAGTAACAGGGTAGTTGTTATGGGGGACTGTAACTTTCCAAATATTGACTGGAAACACTATAGTTCGAGTACTTTAGATGGGTCCGTTTTTGTCCAATGTGTGAAGGAAGGTTTCCTGACGCAGTATGTAGATAGGCCAATGAGAGGCGAGGCGTATTGGATTTGGTACTGGGTAATGAACCAGGACAGGTGTTAGATTTGGAGGTAGGTGAGCATTTTGGTGATAGTGACCACAATTCGATTACGTTTACTTTAGTGATGGAAAGGGATAGGTATATACTGCAAGAGTTATATATGGGGGAAAGGCAATTATGATGCGTTGAGGCAGGCTTTGGATGCATCGGATGGAGAGGAAAACTGCAGGGGATGGGCACAATGGAAGTGTGGAACATTTTCAAGGACAGTACTTGTCAGGCAGGGAGGAAGTGGTCGAGCGAGGGAACCATGGTTTACTAAAGCAGTTGAAACACTTGTCAAGAGGAAGAAGGAGGCTTATGTAATGATGAGACGTGAAGGTTCAGTTAGGGCGCTTGAGAGTTACAAGTTAGCTAGGAAGGATCTAAAGAGAGAGCTAAGAAGAGCCAGGCGGGGACATGAGAAGTCTTTGGCAGATAGGATCAAGGATAACTCTAAAGCTTTCTATAGATATGTCAAGAATAAAAGAACGATTAGAGTAAGAGTAGGGCCAGTCAAGGACAGTAGTGGGAAGTTGTGTGTGGAGTCCGAGGAGATTGGAGAGGTGCTAAATGAGTATTTTTCGTTAGTATTCACACAGGAAAAAGACAATGTTGTCGAGGAGAATACTGACATACAGGCTTCCAGACTAGAAGGGCTTGAGGTTCATAAGGAGAAGGTGTTAGCGATTCTGGAAAGTGTTAAAATAGATAAGTCCCCTGGGCCGGATGGGATTTATCCTAGGATTCACTGGGAAGCTAGGGAGGAGATTGCTGAGCCTTTGGCTTTGATCTTTAAGTCATCTTTGTCTGCAGGAATAGTGCCAGTCACTGGAGGATAGCAAATGTTGTCCCCTTGTTCAAGAAGGGGGTAGAGACAACCCCGGTAACTATAGACCAGTGAGCCTTACTTCTGTTGTGGGCAAAGTCTTGGAAAGGTTTATAAGAGATAGGATGTATAGTCATCTGGAAAGGAATAATTTGATTAGGGATAGTCAACACGGTTTTGTGAAGGGTAGGTCGTGCCTCACAAACCTTATTGAGTTTTTTGAGAAGGTGACCAAACAGGTGGATGAGGGTAAAGCAGTTGATGTGGTGTATATGGATTTCAGTAAAGTGTTTGATAAGGTTCCCCACAGTAGGCTATTGCAGAAAATACGGAGGTATGGGATTCAGGGTGATTTAGCAGTTTGGATCAGAAATTGGCTAGCTGGAAGAAGACAAAGGGTGGTGGCTGATGGGAAATGTTAATCTTGGAGTTCAGTTACCACAAGGATCTGTTTTGGGGCCACTGCTGTTTGTCATTTTTATAAATGACCTGGAGGAGGGCGTAGAAGGATGGGTGAGTAAATTTGAAGATGACACTAAAGTTGGTGGAGTTGTGGACAGTGCAGAAGGATGTTACAAGTTACAGAGGGACATAGATAAGCTGCTGGGCTGAGAGGTGGCAAATGGAGTTTAATGCAGAAAAGTGTGAGGTGATTAATTTTGGAAGGAATAACAGGAAGACAGAGTACTGGGCTAATGGTAAGATTCTTGGTAGAGTGGATGAGCAGAGAGATCTCGGTGTCCATGTACATAGATCCCTGAAAGTTGCCACCCAGGTTGAGAGGGTTGTTAAGAAGGCGTACGGTGTGTTAGCTTATATTGGTAGAGGAATTGAGTTTCGGAGTCTGGTGTGGCCGCATTTGGAGTATTGCGTGCAGTTCTAGTCACCACATTATAGGAAGGATGTGGAAGCTTTGGAAAGGGTACAGAGGAGATTTACCAGGATGTTGCCTGGTATGGAGGGAAAATCTTATGAGGAAAGGCTGAGGGACTTGAGGCTGTTTTCGTTGGAGAGAAGAAGGTTAAGAGGTGACTTAATTGAGGCATACAAGATGATCAGAGGATTAGATAGGGTGGACAGTGAGAGCCTTTTTCCTTGGATGGTGATGTCTAGCACGAGGGGACATAGCTTTAAATTGGGGGGAGATAGATATAGGACAGATGTCAGAGGTAGGTTCTTTACTCAGAGAGTAGTAAGGGCATGGAATGCCCTGCCTGCAACAGTCGTGGACTCGCCAACACTAAACGCATTCAAATGGTCACTGGATAGACATATGGACGATAAGGGAATAGGGTACATGGGCTTTAGAGGGGTTTCACTGTCGGCGCAACATCGAAGGCCGAAGGGCCTGTACTGCTCTGTAATGTTCTATGTTCTATGTTCTATTAGGGTCCAGTTGAGGAAGTTTATTTCTTGGAAGAAAAGCAGAAGAAATTAAATTAAAAGAAAAGTACTTTTTTTCACATGAATGTAACCTTTGTCGTGACAAACAGGTTTCCTTGTGACTGTTACTCCTTAAAACATTTACTTTTAAAGAAATAATGTAATTGAGGATAATTTCAAATCTGTTATGCTTTAGGTATGATCAGCTGAGCTTGCTGCTTAAACCAAGGTTTAGATTTAAAGCACTCTGTAATCTTCATAATTTGTATTTAAGGCCTATGGGAACTTTTGGTAAGAAAATTAATTTTGTAAAGCAAATGTGAAACATATTTGCATTATTTATTCATACTTAATTATCATATTGTAACACTGTAAGTGCAGCAAGTGTTCATAGTTTGCACCCAGTTATACACTGGAATTTACAAATGCCCCACCACCCAATTCACTCCTAGATCCAACCTGACTAATCCCCAACCACCCAATCCCCAATTTGACTAATCCTCAATTTACCCCTCAAACCCAATATGACTCATCCCATCACGCAACTACCCCTCAGTCCCAACCTGACTAATCCCCAACCACCCAACTGTCCCCAGACCCAACCTGACTAATCCCCAACTACCCAACTGTCCCCAGACCCAACCTGACTAATCCCCAACTACCCAACTCTCCCCAGCCCAACCTGACTAATCACCAACTACCCAACTCTCCCCAGCCCAACCTGACTAATCACCAACAACCCAACTGCCTCCAGACCCAACCTGACTAATCCCCAACTACCCAACTCTCCCCAGACCCAACCTGACTAATCCCCAACTACCCAACTCTCCCCAGACCCAACCTGACTAATCCCCAACTACCCACCTGCCCCTCAGACCCAACCTGACTAATCCCCAACTACCCAACTGTCCCCAGACCCAACCTGACTAATCCCCAACTACCCAACTCTCCCCAGCCCAACCTGACTAATCACCAACAACCCAACTGCCTCCAGACCCAACCTGACTAATCCCCAACTACCCAACTCTCCCAAGCCCAACCTGACTAATCCCCAACTACCCAACTCTCCCCAGCCCAACCTGACTAATCCCCAACTACCCACCTCTCCCCAGCCCAACCTGACTAATCCCCAACTACCCAACTCTCCCCAGCCCAACCTGACTAATCCCCAACTACCCAACTGCCCCTCAAAACCAAACTGACAAATTTGCAACCACCTAACTTACTCCCCAGACCCAACCTGACTAATTTCCAACAACCCACCTGCCCCTTAGACCAAACCTGACTAATCCCCAACTTCCCAACTGTCCCCAGACCCAACCTGACTAATCCCCAACTACCCAACTCTCCCCAGCCCAACCTGACTAATCACCAACTACCCAACTCTCCCCAGACCCAACCTGACTAATCCCCAACTACCCAACTGCCCCTCAGACCCAACCTGACTAATCCCTAACTACCCAACTGTCCCCAGCCAAACCTGACTAATCACCAACTACCCAACTCTCCCCAGCCCAACCTGACTAATCCCCAACTACCCACCTGCCCCTCAGACCCAACCTGACTAATCCCCAACTACCCAACTCTCCCCAGCCCAACCTGACTAATCTCCAACAACCCAACTGCCCCTCAGACCCAAACTGACTAATCCCCAACTACTCAACTGTCCCCAGACCCAACCTGACTAATCCCCAACTACCCACCTGCCCCTCAGACCCAACCTGACTAATCCCCAACTACCCAACTCTCCCCAGACCCAACCTGACTAATCCCTAACTACCCAACTCTCCCCAGACCCAACCTGACTAATCCCCAACTACCCAACTCTCCCCAGCCCAACCTGACTAATCCCCAACTACCCACCTGCCCCTCAGACCCAACCTGACTAATCCCCAACTACCCAACTCTCCCCAGCCCAACCTGACTAATGCCCAACTACCCAACTCTCCCCAGCCCAACCTGACTAATCCCCAACTACCCACCTGCCCCTCAGACCCAACCTGACTAATCCCCAACTACCCAACTGTCCCCAGACCCAACCTGACTAATCCCCAACTACCCAACTCTCCCCAGCCCAACCTGACTAATCCCCAACTACCCAACTCTCCCCAGCCCAACCTGACTAATCCCCAACTACCCAACTCTCCCCAGCCCAACCTGACTAATCCCCAACTCCCCAACTCTCCCCAGCCCAACCTGACTAATCACCAACTCCCCAACTCTCCCCAGCCCAACCTGACTAATCCCCAACTACCCAACTGCCCCTCAGACCCAACCTGACTAATCCCCAACTACCCAACTCTCCCCAGCCCAACCTGACTAATCCCCAACTCCCCAACTCTCCCCAGCCCAACCTGACTAATCCCCAACTACCCAACTCTCCCCAGCCCAACCTGACTTATCCCCAACTACCCAACTCTCCCCAGCCCAACCTGACTAATCCCCAACTCCCCAACTCTCCCCAGCCCAACCTGACTAATCCCCAACTACCCACCTGCCCCTCAGACCCAACCTGACTAATCCCCAACTACCCAACTCTCCCCAGCCCAACCTGACTAATCTCCAACAACCCAACTGCCCCTCAGACCCAAACTGACTAATCCCCAACTACTCAACTGTCCCCAGACCCAACCTGACTAATCCCCAACTACCCACCTGCCCCTCAGACCCAACCTGACTAATCCCCAACTACCCAACTCTCCCCAGACCCAACCTGACTAATCCCTAACTACCCAACTCTCCCCAGACCCAACCTGACTAATCCCCAACTACCCAACTGTCCCCAGACCCAACCTGACTAATCCCCAACTACCCAACTGTCCCCAGACCCAACCTGACTAATCCCCAACTACCCAACTCTCCCCAGCCCAACCTGACTAATCCCCAACTACCCAACTGTCCCCAGACCCAACCTGACTAATCCCCAACTACCCACCTGCCCCTCAGACCCAACCTGACTAATCCCCAACTACCCACCTGCCCCTCAGACCCAACCTGACTAATCCCCAACTACCCAACTCTCCCCAGACCCAACCTGACTAATCTCCAACAACCCAACTCTCCCCAGCCCAACCTGACTAATCCCCAACTACCCACCTGCCCCTCAGACCCAACCTGACTAATCCCTAACTTCCCAACTGTCCCCAGATCCAACCTGACTAATCCCCAACTACCCAACTCTCCCCAGCCCAACCTGACTAATCCCCAACTACCCACCTGCCCCTCAGACCCAACCTGACTAATCCCCAACTACCCAACTCTCCCCAGCCCAACCTGACTAATGCCCAACTACCCAACTCTCCCCAGCCCAACCTGACTAATCCCCAACTACCCACCTGCCCCTCAGACCCAACCTGACTAATCCCCAACTACCCAACTGTCCCCAGACCCAACCTGACTAATCCCCAACTACCCAACTCTCCCCAGCCCAACCTGACTAATCCCCAACTACCCAACTCTCCCCAGCCCAACCTGACTAATCCCCAACTACCCAACTCTCCCCAGCCCAACCTGACTAATCCCCAGCTCCCCAACTCTCCCCAGCCCAACCTGACTAATCACCAACTCCCCAACTCTCCCCAGCCCAACCTGACTAATCCCCAACTACCCAACTGCCCCTCAGACCCAACCTGACTAATCCCCAACTACCCAACTCTCCCCAGCCCAACCTGACTAATCCCCAACTCCCCAACTCTCCCCAGCCCAACCTGACTAATCCCCAACTACCCAACTCTCCCCAGCCCAACCTGACTTATCCCCAACTACCCAACTCTCCCCAGCCCAACCTGACTAATCCCCAACTCCCCAACTCTCCCCAGCCCAACCTGACTAATCCCCAACTACCCACCTGCCCCTCAGACCCAACCTGACTAATCCCCAACTACCCAACTTCCCCCAGACGCGATGGGCCAAAGGGCTCATCCCATGCTGTAAAGTCCTACGACTCTATGGCATAGATTTTGAAAGCCTTAAATGCACATTTTGAACCTCGAATGAATATTACACATGAACATTAAATATTCAACAGTAGAGTTCAGAGTGGAAAAGAGATCATACATGACAGCAATAACACAAGTGGCAGAATCAGGTGGATTTAAACAGCTAAACCATGATCTGATTATAAATAGACTGGTCCTAGACAAGCAAGACTTCTCAGTGAGAGCAAATCTATTGACAAACGAGAAGCTGATGGTAAAGAAAGTTATAGATGTGAATTGAATTGCAGAAGTTTTAAAACCTTAAGCAGAACAGATGAGGAGATGCATTATGCTGACAGGCAGTACCAAAGCCAAAAGAGATGAGCAATTTCAGACAAAGGACAGGGGGGCAAATACAGCGAACGGCAACAAGTACAGGAAAAAAGGATTGTGGGAAAGCAATATTTTAAATGCAAGGACAAAATCGTTTCACAAGATAAAAGCAAAGCAAGGCTATACAGCACATTTGGAAAATCATAATCCAATCAAGCAATGTCAGCATAGCTTCATAAAAGGGAAATCACGGGTGGGATTCTCTGGTCTCCGACTCCGAAAATGTGTTCAGCGATTGGCCGGAGAATCCACGTTGACTCTGAAATCGTGGGCGGCGCCGATTTTTCAATGCTCCGCCCCCTCCAAAATAGAGTACTCTATGAGTACGCCGCACGACGTATGGACGGCCTCAGGACGTTACCTGAGGGACACCCCCCGATGCTCCGCCCCGGCTGGCCGAGTTCCCAATGGCGTGGGTCTCTGATGCTATTTTCTGTTGGGAACTCGGCGTGACAGCCGCGTACTTAGTACAGTCGGGGGAGAGCCAATCCTCGGGCGAGGGGGGGGCTTTGGCAGGGGCTGGGGGTACTGGTGGGCTGGTCCAGGAGTGGCGAGCCTGGCCGAAGGGGGGCACTATTTGGCAGGCCGGGTCCGTGCGCCGCCGGTGTCATGTTGCACGATGTTATGTTGCGCCGCCGCCATGCACATGTACGGCCACGGACCCGGCAATTCTCCAAATTCTCCAGGCCATATCGGCAGCTAGAGCCGAGTTCTCTATGCTGGGTGCCGGCTAACCCCCCAACAGACGTGGGATCAGTGGCCGTTTTGCACTGTTTAATCGGCCGTAAAATGCCACCGGTCCCACGCCGGTGTCAGCACTTAGCCTCAGAATCGGAGAATCCAGCCCCACATGTCTGACTAAATTATTCACATTTTTTGAGGAAGTCTCAACCGGAAGGGAACCAGTAGATATGTTGGGTGGGTTTCTCTGTCCAGTGATACCAGAATTTGGAAATGCATTCGGGTGGAGAATAGAGCATCAGATGCCGGCGCCAGGTGTCCAACGGAATATTCCACGTTCCAGTGCCTTGACAGCGGTGTGAATGCGTTCCACTCTGCACACTGGCATGGGCAGGTATATTGTACGGTAAATGCAGTTGGCAGATCACCAATGGGTTCGACCGGGCAAATTCTGTGTCTCTGCAATGCTCTGCCTCTGCCAGAAGGAATTACTGGCAGCGGGGTTTATTTGTGGTCTTTAAAATCGGGAAACAGGCATCGTGGCTGCTGAGGGAGCGAGAGAAGGGGTACAAAAAGTGTCCAATGTCACTGTAGTATGCTGACAGTTGCACCGCTGGCCGGTTGGGTTCTGCCAGGGTTAGGGGGAGGAGTAGGGGGTGGCCAGGGGGTGGGCCATGTGGCCAGGGTGGACGGACATGGACCAGCATTGCCGCAGCCGACAAGACAGGCATCAGGCTGTGCATGCCACTGATTGCCCACTGTGAACCTAGCACTACAGGTCGTAAGTGTCGTAATATACACATCAGTATATAATGGTGCAGAGACACACACTGACTGACACACTGCAAGACCAACCAACACACACAACATAGCAGCCAATCGCCAATTAGAGCACGCTCACTATAAAGCCAGAGGGCAATAGTTTTCCCGCTCATTCGGGATGGAGCCTCGGAGACGGACAGAGCTCGCAGCTAGTAGCACAAACCTTCACCATGCGCTAACAGTTTAGACTGGTTAGGATAGGCATAGGTCTTCAGTTAATCTAACATAGTGTCGACCCACAGTGCAAGTATGCTCAACAGTTCTTAGTTAATAAAATATCGTTGTACTATTACAAGTGTTGGTAGCCTGTCGATGTTACTGCTAAGGTAAACGCAGTCTCCACAGATCCAGAGTACTCGGCACATCATGGTACCAGTACGTGATGTTCGAATTTATTAGACCTACCTTCAAGTGATCTACCTTCGACCAGCAATCAGCCATCCTGCAATATGGACAGCGTCCGCCCCCCACCCCCGCTCCGCATCACCGGCAACCTCAGTGCCAACTGGAAAATCTTTAAACAACAATTCCAGCATTACCTTGAAGCCACAGACCTAGAAGCTGCTTCAGGCACCAGGAAGATCGCTCTCTTCCTTTCCACGGCCTGGGACCACACCATTCATATCTTCAACTCTCTCACTTTTGCTGAAGGTGTAAAGTGCAAATTCAAGATGGTCCTCCTCAAATTTGACAGTCACTGTGACATCGAGGTAAATGAAAGTTTTGAGCGCTTTCAACAGTGTCTGCAGGGTAAGGATGAGCCTTTCCAATCCTTTCTCACCCACCTTCGCATCCTTGCGCAGTCCTGCAATTACGGCTCCACCTCCGACTCCATGATACGCGACCAGATTGTTTTCGATGTTCAGTCGGACCGCCTATGCCAGCAGCTCCTCAAGGTTAAACAGCTCACCTTTGCGATAGCCATCGAGACCTGCGTTCTGCATGAACACGCCACTAACCAATACTCGCACATCCAAGCAGCTGAAACGGGGCGGCAAGGTCCCCACGAGGCAAAACGGGTGCAAGCGATCAAGCAACTGCAGGGCCTCAGCCTGGATGAGGGTGGCCATTTTGCGTGCTTTTCACGGCCTACCGCGCATGCGCGCACTGAACGAGGGGACGGCGATGCCGAAGATCGCACTGCGCAGGCGCGCACCACGTACGACCACGCATGCGTGGTGGCGCACCAAGCGTTCTGACGTCACAACGTGCGGCAACTGTGGCTCCGCCCACTTAAAGCGGCAATGTCCTGCAAAATCCCGATGCTGCCTTCAATGTGGCAAGCTTGGCCACTATGCTGCTTTATGCCGGTCTGCTCAACCTACTACCTCTCGTCGCTCCAACCAGCATCGGGGATGTCCGCGCCATCCAACCCACGGTCACCAAACCCGATTCTGATTTGATGCCGGATCTTGACACCGAGGACTCTAAAGCACCATTTCAGGTGGGCATCATTACCAAAGACAAGATGCCCCCGAAGACAAAAGTCAAGCCTCTCCCGATATTCAGCATTGATCCTGACGACGAGTGGTGTGCCACCCTCACGGTCAACCGATCCCGAATCCGATTCCGCCTGGACACCAGCGCTTCAGCCAATCTCATCGTGCGGTCTGACCTCGAAAGCCTCCGTGTCAAGCCTACTATCCTGCCATCAGCCTGCCAGCTATTGGACTATAATGGTAATGCCATTGCTGCCAGTAGCTCTTGCCAGCTTGAAGTGGTGCACTGGTCACTAAAGGCTAACCTGCCATTTGAAAGAGTGGGATCCTCCAAAGCCTCCCTACTTGGTGCGCAAGCATGCAAACTCCTGAACCTTATCCAAAGGGTTCACTCCCTGTCACTTGCTGACGTGTCTGCATTTCAGGACAACTGACTTTAGGACGCAGCTGGACGCCACCATCAACCGATACCACGGTGTATTCGAGGGCATGGGCACACTCCCATATACTTATAAGATCTTGTTGAAACCAAATGCCACGCCTGTGGTGCACGCACCTCGCAGGGTCCCAGCATGCCTCAAGGACCCCCTCAAGCAGCAGCTGCAGGACCTCCAGGAACAAGGAATAATTTCAAAAGTTACGGAACCGACTGACTGGGTCAGCTCCATGGTATGCGTGGAAAAACCTTCCGACGAATTGCGAATATGTATTGATCCCAAGGACCTCAACCGCAATACGTGTCCAAGCGCGAGGAGCCCAACGCGCTGCAAGGTATTCCCACGCCTGCAGAATGCCGGGATCCATCCGGATTGCAAACTCACCCCCCGAGTAACCCCTCTACCTCAACCAACTACCGGGATCCTGCCAGACGCGACCCCGGATACGTAACAAGCGCCCTGGTCCCCGCCAGACGCAACCACCAACCTTCCACAAGGGCTGATGTCTCCCATCAGATCCCAGATCATCGAGCAGAAGCCGCCGACCGAGAAAGTGAGGGAAACGCAGCGGTCTGCAGGTTAGACTGAAGCAATGTGGTTTCAAGACCCCTCTCCCCAGCATACTCCTGGAAAACGTCCAAGTGATTGAAAACAAGCTGGAAGAACTTAACGCCTGACTTACCTCTCAGAGGGAAGTAAGAGACTGCTGTGTGCTCTGTTTCACAGAGACATGGCTCACCCCCGCCTCACCGGACTGTGCCATACAACCTGAAGGCTTCTCTATACACCGGACGGACCGCACGGCATCTTCAGGCAAAGCGAAGGGTGGAGGAGTTTGCCTCCTCATTAACTCCTCCTGGTGCTTGGATGTGGCGACCCTGGCGACCTACTGCTCTCGAAGCCGAGCTGTATCTCTGGCAGCAGCGCCCCCTCCGCGATGATCTTAATGCATTCTATGCTCGGTTCCAGCAGGTAACCAACAATCTGCAGCCCATAATTCACCAATACCCACCATCACAGTTTCCGAAGTCAGATCGGCCTTCCTGAAAGTGAACCCGCGGAAGGCGACGGGCCCGGACGGCATCCCTGGAGCATGTCGAAAACATGGACTCCTACATCAGACTCCTATTTATTGACTACAGCTCCGCCTTCAACACCATAATCCCAGCCAAGCTCATATCAAAGCTCCAAAACCTAGGACTTGGCTCTCCACTGTGCAACTGGATCCTCGATTTTCTGACCCACAGACCACAGTCAGTAAGAATGAACACCAACACCTCCTCCACAATAGTCCTCAATACTGGTGCCCTGCAAGGCTGTGTACTTAGCCCTCTACTCTACTCCCTGTACACACACGACTGCGTGGCAAAACTTGGTTCCAACTCCATCTACAAGTTTTCTGATGATACGAACATAGTGGTCCGGATCTTGAATAATGACGAGTCAGAATACAGGAGGGAGATAGAGAACTTGGTGGAGTGGTGTAACAACAACAACCTCTCCCTCAATGCCAGCAAAACTAAAGAGCTGGTCATTGACTTCAGGAAGCAAAGTACTGTACACACCCCTGTCAGCATCAACGGAGCCGAGGTGGAGATGGTTAGCCGTTTCAAATTCCTAGCGGTGCACATCACCAAAAATCTGTCCTGGTCCACTCACGATGACGCTATCACCAAAAAAGCACAACAGCGCCTATATTTCCTCAGGAAACTAAGGAAATTCGGCATGTCCACATTAACCCTCACCACTTTTTACAGATGCACCATAGAAAGCATTCTATCGGGCTGCATCACAGCCTGGTATGGCAACTGCTCGGCCCAGGACCGCAAGGAACTTCAGAGAGTTGTGAATACTGCCCAGTCCATCACACGAACCTGCCTCCCATCCATGGACTCCATCTACACCTCCCGCTGCCGGGGGAAAGCGGGCAGCATAATCAAGGATCCCTCCCACCCGGCTTACTCACTTTTCCAACTTCTTCCATCGGACAGGAGATACAGAAGTCTGAGAACACGCAGAACAGACTCAAAAACAGCTTCTTCCCCACCGTCACCAGACTCCTAAACGACCTTCTTATTGACTGACCTCATTAACACTACACCCTGTATGCTTCATCCGATGCCAATGCTTATGTAGTTACATTGTATATCTTGTGTTGCCCTATTATGTATTTTCTTGTATTTTCTTGAGTTTTGTTTAATTCCCTTTTCTTCCCATGTACTGAATGATCTGTTGAGCTGCTCGCAGAAAATACTTTTCACTGTACCTCGGTACACGTGACAATAAACAAATCCAATCCAATATTATGAGAGAGCACTATCCCATTCCAAAGCACGAAGAACTCACCTGTGAGATGGCTCGTGCCAAATTCTTCACCAAGCTAGACGCATCCAAGGAGTTCTGGCAGGTCCAACTCGACACATCCAGTCGGAAGCTCTGCACCTTTAACACCCCCTTTGGCCAGTATTGTGACAACCGGATGCCGTTTGGCTTCATCTCTGCATCAGAAGTGTTCCACAGGATTATGGAACAGATGATGGAAGGTATTGAAGGGGTTCGCGTCCATGTGGACACATAATCGTCCGGTCTACCACCCCGCAGGAGCACATTGATCGCCTCCAACCCGTCTTCCGACGGATCCATGAGCGTGGCCTCCGCCTCAACAGGGCCAAATGCTCCTTTTGGTCAAACAGAAATTAAATTCCTCGGAGACCACGTCTCACAGTTTGGCGTGCAGCCGGATGCGGACAAGGTATCTGCCATCAAGGCCATGAAGACACCGGAGGACAAGAAGGCGGTCCTCCGCTTCCTGGGCATGGTCAACTTTCTAGGGAAATTCATCCCTAACCTCGCCTCTCACACCACGGCTCTCAGGAACCTGGTCAAGAAGACGACAGAGTTCCAATGGCTCCCCGCCCACGAACACGAATGGCGGGAACTCAGGGCAAAGCTGACCACGGCCCCGGTGTTGGCATTTTTTGATCCGACCAAAGAAATGAAGATTTCCACGGATGCCAGTCAATCCAGCATTGGAGCAATGCTCCTTCAACGAGATGATAGCTCATCATGGGCTCCTGTTGCATACGCGTCACGTGCAATGACACCCACCGAACAGCGTTATGTGCAAATTGAAAAAGAGTGCCTGGGCCTTCTTACCGGAGTCGTTACATTCCATGACTATGTCTATGGACTCCCAAAGTTCACAGTCGAAATAGACCACAGACCGCTGGTCAATATCATTCAAAAAGACCTTAATGATGACGCCTCGCCTGCAGCGCAATCTCCTGAAGCTCAGGCGCTACGACTTTGAGCTCGTCTACACCCCGGGCAAGGAGCTCATCGTCGCTGACGCCCTCTTCCGGTCTGTCACCACAGCCTGCGACCCAGCGGGATTCGTTCGCCAGGTTGATGCTCATGTGGCATTCGCTGCATCCAATCTGCCTGCCACAGATGAACGACTCATCCAGATTCGTTGTGAGACGGCCGACGATCCACTGCTCCAACATGCCATGCGCCACCTAACAGACGGGTGGCTCAAGGGCCAATGCCCTCAATTCTATAATGTTAAAGATGACCTGGTGGTGGTAAACGGGATTCTTCTCAAGCTGGACCATATTGTCATCCCGCATAGCATGCGCAACCTTGTCCTCGAGCAGCTCCATGAGGGCCTCCTGGGAGTGGAGAAGTGCTGCCGACGGGCCCGTGAGGCAGTGTACTGGCCTGGAATTAACGAGGACATAGCTAATGCCGTGCTCAACTGCCAACATGTCAGGGATTCCAGCCTGCGCAACCAAGGGACACCTTGCAACCCCATGAGTTGGTCACGTCTCCCTGGACCAAGGTGGGCACCGGCCTTCCATGCGCTTGGCCAGGACTATGTCCTCATTGTGGACTATTTCTTGAACTACCCGGAGGTGGTGAGGTTGCATGACCTCACCTCAGCTGTGGTCATTCATGTGTGTAAGGAAACCTTCGCTCGGCATGGCATCCCGTTCATGTCCGACAACGGCCCCTGTTTTGCCAGTCAGGAGTGGTCCAACTTTGCCAGATGGTACAACTTCACACATGTCACATTCAATCCCCTTTACCCCCAATCCGATGGTAAAGCAGAAAAGGGAGTGCACATCGTAAAAAGGCTCCTGTGCAAGGCGGCCGATGTTGGTTTTGATTTTTGCCTTGCCTTGCTTGCCTACCACTCCGCCCCCTTGTCCACCGGCCTGTCACCGACACAACTAGTCATGAATCGCACGCTGCGGACGACGGTGCCGTCCATTCATGTCCCGGACCTGAACCACGTTCCGGTCCTTCGCCGGAGGCAGCTGACTCGGGCCCAACACAAATCGGCCTACGACTCCCGTGCCACGGGTCCCCCTGCTCTGGCTCCCAATGACAACGTCCGTGTCCAGCTTCCAGATGGTGGCTGGTCTGCCACCGCTGTGATGCTCAGACAAGTGGCCCCCTGTTCATTCTTGGTTCGTCTACCAGACGGCTCTCTTCTGTGCCGAAATAGGCGGGCACTGCGACTCCTTCTGCGCTCACCACGTGATCTTCAGGTTCTGCCTCGCCATCACAGCGATCCCATCATGGACTTTGCAGATCTCCCTGTCGCTCTGCCACCCTCCTAGTCTGACACAGTCAAGCCCGTTCCAGAACCGGCGGCTTTTGACCCAGCCTTGAGGCGGTCAACCAGATTTCTTCGCCCACCTCAGATACTAAATTTATGAACTGTCTGAATTCATGGACTCTCTGAATTGTTTCGTTGCTCTGTTTAATTAACTCACTGGTTTGTACATATTGTTGTTCAAGTTACTATTTTGTTGCATACTGTCCATCTGCACTCAACACCTTCCAATGTAAATAGCTTAGTGTTTATAGACTTGTAAATATGCTCGCACATGCCACACGTAGTTAGGAACTCTCTCATCATACATTATTTATTACCATGAACACACATTTTTTTTATAAAAGGGGAGATGTCATTATATACGCATCAGCATATAATGGTGCAGAGACACACACTGACTCACACACTGCAAGACCAATCAACACACACAACACAGCAGCCAATTACCAGTTAGGGCACGCTCACTATAAAGCCAGAGGGCACTAGGTTTCCCGGTCATTCGGGCTGCAGTCTCTGAGACGGACAGAGCTCGCAGCTAGTAGCACAAACCTTCACCATGTGCTAACAGTTTAGACTGGTCAGGATAGGCATAGGTCTTTAGTTAATCTAACATAGTGTCGACCCACAGTGCAAGTATGTTCAACAGTTCTTAGATTAATAAAACAGAGTTGTACTATTACAAGTGTTGGTAGCCTGTCTATGTTACTGCTAAGGTAAACGCAGTCTCCACAGATCCATAGTACCCAACACATCAGTAAGGGTGCCTCTCACACCACACCCTAGGTACTCTCTGGCCCCAGCTGACCCATCAATGTGCCATTTTCTTGGGATGGGGTATGTGGGGAGTGGAATGCCTATATGCACCTGTGTTAACCAATTAAGATGTCCTGAATCGCTCGGGGACGAACACCACTTTCGGGGCCATAAAAGTAACGCGATTTAGTCCCAGCATCAGAATGAGTCTCTCAAACGGAGAATCCTGTTGTATTTAGATTTCCAGAAGGCATTCAACAAAGTACCTCACAAAAGGTTAAATTATAAGATGGTGTTGGAGGTACTACATTAGCAGGGATAGAAAATTGGCTAATGGGCAGGAAACAGCGAGTGGGGAAAAGGTTGGTGACCTGTAACCAGTGGGATTCCACAGTAATCAATGTGGGACTGCAGATGTTTACAATCTATATTAATGCCTTGGAGGAAGGAAACGAATGTACTGTCGCCACATTGGCAGACGGCACAAAAATAGGTGGAAAGCCAAGTTGCCAGAGGAATTCAAACAGTTTGTAAAGAGATATTGATAGGTTAAGTAAATGGGTAAAAAGTTGGCAAACGGAGTATAATGTGGGAAAATGTGAAGTTGTTCATTTTGGAAGGGAGAACAAAAAAACAGAGTATGATTTAAATGGCGAGAAACTGCAGAAAGCTGCAACACAAAGGGATTTGCGCAGAGAAAGCTAGCACACAAGCACTGCAGGTAATCGGGATAGCTAATGGAATGTTGTGAGGCCACATCTGAAGCACTGAGTAGATTTGGTCCCTTATTTAAGGAAAGATATTGCTATATTGGAGACGGTTCAGAGAATGTTCACTAGGATGATACCCGGTGCGGAGGGATTGTCTTATGAGCAAAAGTTTAACATGTTGGGACTCTACTCATTGGAATTTAGAAGAATGAGAGTTGATCTTATTGAAACATATAGGATTTTTAAGGGGCTTGACAGGGTAAATGCTAAGAGCATGCTTCCCATCAAGGCAGAGTCTTGGACAAGTTGGGCAGTCTCAGAAGAAAGGGGTGCCAATTTAAGACTGAGATGAGGAATTTCTTCTCAGAGGGCCATAAATCTTCGGAGGTCCTTGCCACAAAGAGCCGTGGGGGTAGAGTCCTTGTGTACACTTAAGGCTGAGATAGATAGATTCTTGATCATTGAGGGAATCTAGGGTTATTGTGAAAGGGCAGGAAAATGGAGGCTAGGAATGTCAAATCATCAATGATCCTACTGAATGGCAGAGCAGGCTCAAGGGGCCGAATGGCCTATTCCTCTTCCTATTTCTTACGGTATTATGGTCTCCCTGGAGTGACGCCATAGTGGATGATCTAGTAGTCGAGGGATGTGGAAATGCAATGAAAGCTGCCATCGCTGACCGTGATCAGAATTTAACATGACTGCTAACGAGAGGGCTTGCCAGATGAATCTGAAGCTGAACAAGAATAAATTGTAACTGATGATGCCTGAAGTTAGGTCCATAGGCCATGTTTGGTGCAAAGGTTCTTTGTCAAGATCCCGACAATGTGGGAGCTGTGGCAGCAACGCAGTGATAAGCAGATATGAGAACAGTGAAAGGATTTGTTGGGCTCATGAATTATTTAGCCAAGCTATTGCCTAATTTGTGAGAAGCGTATGGACTATTACACAAGTTCACTGCCAAGAATGTGCTGTGGTACTGAGCAACAGAACAAGAGACAGTGAGCTGGATTCTCTGGCCCCCCAGCTGCGTGTTGCTCTGCGGTGCGCCCTTCGCTGCCAGCAGGAGTCTCAACTCCTGCCGCTTGTCAATGGCATTTCCAATTGAAGTCACCCCATACTGCTGGGAAACCAACTCTGCTGGCGGAAACAGAGAATCCCGACGGCCGGAGAATTCCGCCCAGCGTTCGCTAAATCAAACTAGTGACGATAGTGCCAGTGCTGAAGTGCTATGACATCAATACGTCAGGAAGTCACCTTGCATTGTGACGCCAGTTAGATGGGTCTGGAAGCCAACCTTAATGAACCAAGGACAACCAGTCACGTTTGAATCTAAGGCATTAATACAAACTGAATGACGCGATGTTCAGATTGAGAAAGTGTGCCTGGTTATGGTTTTTGCCTTTGTGTATTTTCATCAGTACCTACTTGGGAGAGACAAAATAACTGTGGAGTCCGATCACAAGCCCTTTCAAAGCACTTTTTCACAAACTGCTAATATGTGCTCCAAAGGGACTGAAAAGGATGTTCCTTTGTTTGCAAAGCTATTATCTGGATGTGTCCTGCAGCAAAGGAAAACAGATGTATATTGCAGAAATGCTATCAAGAGCAGTGTTCCTCATCAAGAAAATTGAGGAGGATACAACAGAATGCAAAATCTTCCAGATTCAACATTCAGTAGCATCTCAACATGATTTGGAAGTCACCAGCCCAGCGGAGAGACTGAATCTGACAGACAAGCACCTGGCTCAAATCAAGTCACTGCCCAACAAGATGCAGCTCTATAAGCAATGCAGTAAGTACTGATGAAAGGATGGCTTGAAAGCATCAAGGACAAACCTGTGGTCACAAAAATATAAAAACAAAATGGAGGTCATCATCTCCAAGGAGATGAGCGGAGAGATGCTGCAGATCATCCATGCAAGCCATCAAGGAATTGACTTGACTTTGAGAAAGGCAAGAGAAGTGTTTTACTGTCCAAACATCAGAAAATAAATTAAAGAATGTATTGCCTAATGTGATATGTGTACCAAGTACAAGCTAAACCAGCTATAGAACCATTGATGACAAATAACATCCCAGACAGAACATGGATGAAGCTAAGAGTAGACCTTTTCACTTTGGCAGGAAGTGATTATCTTGAAATGAAATGAAATGAAAATTGCTTATTGTCACGAGTAGGCTTCAAATGAAGTTACTGTGAAAAGCCCCTAGTCGCCACATTACGGCGCCTGTTCGGGGAGGCTGTTACGGGAATCGAACCGTGCTGCTGGCCTGCTTGGTCTGCTTTCAAAGCCAGCGATTTAGCCCTGTGCTAAACAGACCCTATAGAGACAACTATTGTGACCACTGGAAGTTATACCAGCTGACCGTAAGATATGAGTATGAAATATGATGCCACACTTCAGTTGTTATGGCATTCCAGACATACTTATGTGTGACAATGGCCCTCAGTTCACGAGTGAAGAGTTTGGCCAATTCAAAAAGAATTGTGAAATTCAGCACAGTGAGTGGCCTCCACCCTGTCCCCAATCAAATGGAAAGGTTGAGGCAGCAGTGAAAATTGCCAACGGGCTTGTCAAGAAATCAAGCAAATCCAGCACAGGGATGAGTATACAAGGCCATTGTGAAATGGAGAAAGACCCAGGCTAAAGGCATGGAAGGTAGTCCTGTCCAGAGACTAATGTCACACCACATGCAAATTTCCATTCAATAGCAAAAAATGAAACACTGAGGTAGACTAGGGCCTGCTTCCTTGCCCTGCCGCTTGGTAAACTTATGTCATAAACCATGGTTCAGCAACCCTTGAATAATCGAGGATGCTGCCTGGAAAAATGCCCCTCATTATCTGGAAGGTTGAAAATTCGCACTGGCAGAAAATTAGGCAAAAAATGCCTGTGGCAATGGGAAAGGTAACCCTAGTGTGTTTAACCCTAGTGTGTATAATACTGATCCATGGACAGGTTATGCGTTTTAGTATTTTAACTAACAGGTAAATGCTGAGATATGTATCCAACTATATTAAAAATGTAAGATTTTTTTCAAACACTGAGCAACCAGCAACCAAATCTTGACAGACCGAAACAAAAGGTTTATTAGGTTTCAAACAAAATAATTGGTGTTATTTTTTGTAAGGAACAGGACATTGCAAGACAATGTGATGATCGCAGCACAGGAAATGAATTTAAATCAAAGTATTGAATATAATAGAGACCTGGCTTGAAAGCCGATTGCTCCACACTAGTCACTAAGCACAAGGGGGTATGTATCATGACATTATAGTATTACCAAGTCTGATTAATCAACTCCTAACATTCCTATTTCAGCAAGAGATGACCAAACCAGCAAAGTGTGAGTGAAGGATGTAATAAACTAGGAAACTCTCCCACACACAATGCACTCATGATTCGATACCATTCAGCAAATCTGAACTACCACCACGAGTATTCTTCATGGCTGCACAGATCCTTGCTTTATTTGAATACATGAATAAATATCAGTGTTAAGTAAATTACTTGTATCGTATGATTTTAAATTGTAATTGAATATTATTTGTACAACTAATAATTCTGTTCCTGCAATTCAGCTAAAAGGACACAAAGAGGTTTCACTGGCAAAACATGCAGCCAAACATGAATAAATATTCTCATAATTTATTCTGTGTACTGCTGCGCATAACTGATTTGAAAAATCCAATGTCAGCTACTGTGCAGTGACAGTTTTGCAAGGGGCTTAAGATTTTGCATGTGACTTATATTGGATTCAGTGTCAAAGGTGCTGCCTTTTGGACTCTGCTGATCCTCACAGGTGTGTAAAAAAGCAGATTTACAAAAAACATACCCTTCAACAGAAGCACATCAGGTTAAAGTCACTACTCAGAACATTTATAATTCTGAATCCAACAAATGATCAAGAGATCGTCTTCTCATGGCAGAGAGAACCTGTTTTGTCTGGCTTCAGCCCCAACACTGAAAACAACTAAACCAATAAGACACTGACGCACCCAAGCTTTTCTCATAGTGAAACTAAAAAAAAGAACCAGAGGTCAGCTGCACCCACACTCTGACATCACTGCAGTAACATGAGCAGCTAAACATTTCTTAAAGAAACATTCTCATGACACATCCCCCCAAGAAAAAAAAACTATTAACTTCAAAATGGTTTCATTTTTCACCTTTTCATTATCCTTTAAGAAATGCACACAGTAAATATACTTTTTTGTTCCAAAAAACAAAACATGCAAACAGGAATAATAATATAGTCCATTTTATTTTCTTTCTTCTCCTCCAACTGAAATCCTTCTCGGTTGACAGTCTCTTTGAACAAGAAGGTCTCTGCAAGATCCATCCATTTCTCTATACCTCGGCATGTCTCTTTAAAGTCAGATACTTTAGTTCAATCTGATTTCAGAGTCCCTTGTAATTCTCCAACACAGGAGCATTGGTATCACAGCTTTCAGGCCGTCAAATGCCGATTGAAAGTCTGCAGTCCACTGAAATGTTTGACGTTTCTTCAGCAAGTCCATCAGTGGAGCAATCATGCTGCAAAACCTTTTCACAAATGTTCGATCAAGGAAAGTGACTTGGGCTTTTCCAAATTCACTTTTGGCTAGGTTTATCACCAAACCCGCTTCATGAAGTCAATTGAATAACACCATCAGATGTTTTAAATGTTCTTTCCATGTCTAGCTGAAAATTACCAGATCGTAAATGTATATCACACAATTGGGTAATCCTGAAACGACTTTGTTAGTTTACCGTTGAAATGTTGCTGGGGCATTTTTCATGCCAAATGGCATAACTTTAATTGGTATATACCGTCTGGAGTCACAAAAGCTGAAATCTCCTTCGTCCTTTTGGATAAAGGTACCTGCCAGTAACCTTTAAGTACACCCAGTTTGGAAATAAAAGCTGATTGTCCCACTTTCTCTATGCAATCCTCCAAACGTGGGATAGGATAAGAGTCTGTTCTTGTAACTGCATTAACCTTTCTATAGTCCACACACAACCATTGGGTACCGTCTGGTTGAGGTACCATCACTGTGGGTGAGATCCATTGGCTGCAACCCACTTCAATTATGCCATTTTTAAGCATACTCTCAATCTCTTTGTTAACCTGTGCCAATTTTACAGGGTTAAGTCTGTATGGATGTTGTTTGATTGGAACAGTATTTCCCACATCTACATCATGTACAGTCATTTTAGTACTCCATTTATCTCCACAAACTAGCCCACGTGATAGCAATAACTCTTTCAGGTCAGTTCGTTTTTCCTCTGGAAGGTAACTCAACAGTTTATCCCAATTTTTAAGAACATCCTCGTTTTCCAATTTAATTTGAGGTATGTCAAATTCACAGTCATCTGGATTTGGTTCGTCAGTTTGAGTTAGAATCATTAAAACCTCGTCCTTTTTCTGTCCTTCCCTTTCAAAGTATGTTTAAGCATATTCACGTGACATACTCAGTGAGCCTTCCTTCAATCGCGTGTTTTTACCACATAATTCACCTCACTTAATTTACATTCAATCTGATAAGGTCCACAAAACCTAGCTTTTAAAGGTTCACCTACCACTGGCAACAACACTAAAATTTTATCTCCAATGGCAAAAATACAAACTTTGGGTTTCTTGTCCGCTACCCGTTTCATCACATTCTAAGCAAATTTTAAATGTTGTCCTGCCAATTCACCTGCTCTATTTAATCGTTCCCTAAAATTTGACACGTAATCCAATAGTGTAATTTCCGATTTCTCACTCACCAATGTTTCCTTAATCAATTTAAGTGGTCCTCTTACCTCATGACCAAAAATTAGTTCAAAAGGACTAAATTTGGTTGACTCATTAGGTGCATCCCTAATTGCAAACTGTATGAATGGAATTCCTTTATCCTCATCCTCTGGGTAATCTTGACAATAAGCCCTCAACATTGTCTTTAATGTCTGATGCCACCTTTCTAACGTTCCCTGCAATTCTGGATGGTACGCAATTGATTTAAATTGTTTTATTCGTAAGCTATCCAAACTTCTTTGTATAACCTTGAAATAAAATTTGATCCTTGATCTGATTTTATTTCTATGGGTAGTCCATATCCAGTAAAGAATTTCAGTAACTCCTCCACAATCTTTTTAGCTGTAATATTACGTACTGGAATGGCTTCTGGAAACCTAGTAGACACATCCATTATCGTCAAAAGATATTAATTCCCACTTTTTGTTTTAGGAAGCGGTCCAATGCAATCAATTAGGACCCTTGTGAAAGGTTCCTCAAATGATGGAATGGGTATTCAGGGAGCTGATTTTATCACTGCTTGAGGTTTACCTATCGCTTGTCATGTGTGACATGATTGACAAAATTTATGTCGTCCGGCCATTAAAAATGTTTTTGGATATTAGCTTGAGTTTTCCTTATTCCCAAATGAACTTCCACTGATACCTCATGTGCAACTCCCAACACCTCCTTTCTCTTCCTTATCGGCAATACTACTTGATGAACTTCTGCCCACTTTTCATCCGCCTGCATATGTAAAGGTCTCCATTTTCTCATCGAGACATCACTTTTACGGTAATAACACTCTGGTATACACTCAGATTCCTCTTCCGTATGTGCTTTCTGATATATCAGTTTTATTTCTATATCTTTTTGTTGTAACTCTGCCAATTTTCCTGAACTAAAAATATCCGCCTCATCTTCCACCTGTTCTTGTTCTTTTTCAACCATCTGATCAAAAATTGTTTCTGATAATTGCATTTTAACTTCATCTTCACTCTTTGATTTCTCCTCTTGTCTTAATCTGTGACTTTGTGTCCTTGTTACTACACAATCCAGAAAAATCCCAGGAAATTTGTCTTTTAACACTTCAGTTGTCTGATTTTCCACAAGCTTATCAACCACAGTAGGCATCACTCCCACCTGCGATCCAGCTATACCATTACCCAAGATAAACTGTATTCCTGGATAAGATAGTTTCTCTATTACTCCTACTACCACTTCGCCACTCTTCACTTTTCAACCTTACCTTTTATAATGGAACACTACTCCTCTCACCCTGAATTCCACATATCATCACCTTTTTCTGGCATAATTCTTCCCAAACTACATAACTCCTCATCTCTTACCATTAAAGATTGACTAGCTCCCGTATCTCTTAAAATTGTGACTTCTTTACCTGCTCTTCCTGATACACATGAGTAAACTTTACCCACACAGGTAAATTCTTCAAAGAGATCTGACAGCTTCTCATCAATCACCTCTTGATCAGGCTGTACAATCTTTTGCACCTCCTTCGCTTCACTTGGCCTTTCCTTTACAACATTCATAAACCCCACTGTCTTATCCTGTTTTATCACATCAGCCTTCCCGGTGCTTTTCTTCAACCACCAACACTGTGACTTTACAGTAAAAACATTTGAAATTTTTCATGTCTCTTCCACCCTCCTGGATTCCTTTTTTTAATCTGAGGTGCACTCTCCTTATTATCTCCCATCAGATCACCTTTACCTTTCCCACTTGAGTATTTCTCATGTCCCCAGTTTCTATCCCTCACAGCCTGAAACTGATGTCGGAAACCAAAGTTTGATTTATGAATTAATTCATAATCACCTACCATTTTTGCTGCTAATCTCACAGTTTTAACCCTCTGCTCTTCCTCATGAGTTCTCACAACATCATGAATTGTACTTTCAAACTTCTCCAAAAGTATAATTTCTCTGAGAGCTTCATACGTTTGGTCCCTTTTCAAAGCCCTTATCCACCTATCAAAATTACTGTTTGAGCCTTTCAACTCCATGTATGTTTGACCAGGTTCTTTCCTTAAATTTCTAAATATTTGTCTGTAGGCTTCAGGCACTAGTTCATATGCAGCACCTAAGATGGATTTTTTCACCTCCTCACATGAGTCAGATACCTCCTCCGCCAGTGATGCAAACACTTCACTGCCCTATCTACCAGCTTTTTTTTGAATCAGTAATACCCACTTATCCTGTGGCCATTTCATTTGTTTAGTTACCTTCTTAAATGAAATGAAAAAGGCTTCTACTTCCTTCTCATCAAACCTTGGCAATGCTTGGACAAATTTAAATAGATCCCCACCAAGCCTTCGACTATGACGCTCTTTCTCATCATCCTCATCACTATTATCCAACTGTACGTTTCCCTTTACACCTGCCAATTTTAACTGACTGTCATGTTTCATGGCCATTTTCTGAAGTTCAAACTCTCTCTTTTTATCTTTTTCCCTGATCTGTATATCCCTTTCTCTTTCTTTTTCCTCTCTATCTCTTTCGTATTCAAGCTGCTTTAATTCTTTCTCATGTTCCATTTGTTTAATTTGTGAATTTTTGCCATTTCCAGTGAGTCAAATTGTATCTCAGGCAACTTTAAATGCTTAGCCAACGCCATAAGTACCTCATCTTTTCTCATTTTGTCAGGTAATGTTAACTGCAATGTTTTTGACAAATCTCAGAGTCTGCTTTTAGTCTCTGTCCGTAAGGTACTGCGTGTGACCGTCTCCACCCCCAAAATCTCTGAGCCTCTGAAAGAGCCATTGTCCACAACACACTCCCTTCTTAAACGAGAATACCACACCTGAAAAGCAACCACATTATGTTCACATCTCACTGTCTTTAAGTTCACTAAGCCAATCCAATAGATAGAATTTTATCCCCCTCGAGTCCCCAATTCATTATGGGACAGGGTGGAGGGAATCCCAAAGTGTATCATTGAGTTCACCTGACCCACAACTTTTAATAGATTGTGGTATGGGGAGCACACGGCCCACTCTACAGTTGTGGCACAGCAGAAATAGAAAAGCATTTTTTCATGCAAAATAATGTTTATTTTATGAACTCAAGTTAACCTTTTTAAAACATACAGTGAGCATCTTTGCAACCATTAATTCAAATACAACCTCCAAAGAATACAACACTAAGTAATGCTTACACTGTCCTTTTAACATCCAGAAGACTTACAAAAAACATACCCTTTTCCAGAAGCACATCCGGTTACTCAGAACATTTATAATTTTAATCCACCAAAAGATCAAGAGATAGTGTTCTCATGGCAGAGAGAATGGCAGTACAGTACAGTTGGGGCCTCACGGTAGCATGGTGGTTAGCATCAATGCTTCACAGCTCCAGGGTCCCAGGTTCGATTCCCGGCTGGGTCACTGTCTGTGTGGAGTCTGCACGTCCTCCCCATGTGTGCGTGGATTTCCTCCGGGTGCTCCGGTTTCCTCCCACAGTCCAAAGATGTGCGGGTTAGGTGGATTGACCATGCTAAATTGCCCGTAGTGTAAGGTTAATGGGGGGATTGTTGGGTTACGGGTATACGGGTTACGTGGGTTTAAGTAGGGTGATCATTGCTCGGCACAACATCGAGGGCCGAAGGGCCTGTTCTGTGCTGCACTGTTCTATGTACACCTGCTTTGTCTGGCTTCAGCTCCAACACTGAAAAAACGAAACCAAAAAGACACAGACAGACCCAAGCTTTTCTCAAAGTGAAACTAAGAAACAGAGCCAGAGCTCAGCTCCACCCACACTCTGACATCACTGCAGTAACATGAGCAGCCAACCATTTCTTAAAGCAACATTTTCATGACAAGATACACATCACTGAGCAAGAAGTATGGCCTCCAGTGCTCACACTTCTTAATATCACTTCCGGGGTTTGGTTCCCTTCAATGCTGAGTAATAAATGGTTCCATTCAGTCCACAATCAATTTTAAACATGTTCTCAATTATCAATGGTTGTTTTTCACACTTGCATGCAAGCAATCGGTTAGAGGTGCAGTGAAGAATAAAAAGAAATGCGAGGGAACATACCATCAACTTTCTTTTGATGAAGATCATGTAAATGCCTTTTCCCAGATATTGTTCATGAAATTACACACAATGGAATTCATTTTCTTAAAAACTCTAACCTCCCCTCATTGAACACCCCAAACGCAACAGCTAATCCGCTCTGAAGTGAAACAGTATGTAAAAAAACAACAAAAGCGAGTGGCTAATATCTATAATCTTCTCAGACACTTTCATCTACATGTGATCGAGGCAGCAAACAAGTGGGAAGGAAAATGTGGAAAATCTAACATGACGATTACTGATTGTTCTTCTCTAATTGGAAATGGGGCTTGAATAATTAGTGAATAGTGGTTCAGACTGTAACTTGAAATGTTAACAAAATTCTGTACAAAATATCAAAAAAGGAATGAAGAGTGAAAATAAGACCTGACAGCAGAGATTTTAAAATGAACAACAGTCTGTGGATAGGGTAATTACAGTTGTGTCAAAAGTATCTTATTTCACAGGTCCAGATGGTATATGTAAATACCTCCGAATGTCTCACTTGCATCACCTTAAATATCATGTGTGGCATGTTTTATATAGGAGGCCATTCAGCCCATCAAGCCTGCACTTGGAAAGAGCACCTTACTTTAGCCCACACCTCCATCCTATCCCTGTAACCCCACCTAACCTTTTTGACACCAAGGGGCAATTTAGCATAGCCAATCAACCTGACCTGCACATCTTTGGATTGTGGGAGGAAACCAGAGCACCCGGAGGAAAGCCACGCAGACACAGGAAGAAAGTGCAAACTCCACACAGACAGCCACCCGAAGCTGGAATTGAACCCGGGAGCCTGGAGCTTTGAGGCAGCAATGCTAACCACTATGCCACCATGCCGCTCCGTCATCATCCATTTTAAATGGGAGAGGCAAAAGAGTTTAGGTGGTAAAACATATTCAAATGTCCCTCTGCAGACCTGCTGACCTCAGTTGTGTTCTGTGGGGCACAGCCAAGAGATGTCGGGTACAAAGGGGGAAGTTAGAAAGTTCTCATCTCAGATCAAAGCAATATAGGAAGATATTTGAGGGTCGCTTTTTCACTTGACCACTTCATCACGGTCGACGGCCCGGTGGCACAGTGGTTAGCACTGCTGTCTCACAGCCCCAGGGACCCAGGTTCGATTCTGACCTTGGATGACTGTCTCTGCGGAGTTTGCACTTTCTCCCCGTGTCTGTGTGAGTTTCCTCCGGGTGCGCTGGATTCCTCCCACAGTCCAAAGATGATCAGATTAGGTGGATTGGCTATGCTAAATTGTTCTTTGTGTCCAACGGTTAGGTGAAGCAACAGGGAGAGGGTGGGGGAATGGGCCTGGGGAGGATTCTCTTTTAGAGGGTCAGTGCAAACTCAATGGGCTGACTGGCCTCCTTCTGCGTGGTAGGGATTCTAAATGGCTCTGTTAGGCACATAAGGGAGGCAAAAAGTGGGGTTGAAAATAAATGTGATTTAAAGATACATAAGAATATTAAGAGGACCAGGGGAGATTTCTGTCTTCCAACACTCCTGTCAGGGTACCAATTAAAATTATCTTGCAAATTAATGACCGCTAACTGCCAAACTCAAATGGCGTGGAACTGAGTAATCAGCACTTTGACCGAAAGCAGACAGGGTTCATATTTAAATGAAGGAGCTATACTGGTTGTACACTGGTGGTAATTGTCCGAGTTGTATTTGTCCTGTTTCGTGTGTACAGGACATACTTGGGCAATTTGTTACATTGCTGGGTAGATGCAGTGTTCTAGCTGTACTGGAACAGCTCGGCTAGGGGTGCAGAAAATTCTGGAGCACGAGTCTTTCGGACTATTGCTGGAATATTATCAGGGCCCAGAGACTTTGCAGTATCCAGTGCCTTCAGCCGTTTCTTGATATCACAGGGAGTGAATCCAATTGGCTGAATACTGTCATTTGTGATGCTTGGGACCTCCGGTTATTTGAACGACACTGGGAACATAGGGAGACAAAAAGTTAGAGAGCTGAACATCTTCAAAGATCATTCCTATTAAGAGAGGTTGGCCTGGCCTTCATTTGGGTAAGTACATATGCCTGCACTGGAATAAACAGAATCAAAGAAATTGATCTGCTCCACGTTGATGTTGCATTTCAGCCTGTTATCATAGAATCATAGAATTCACGGTGCAGAAGGAGGCCATTCGGCCCATCGCATTTCATTAGCATTTCCATTGAATGCATTTTTCTAAATCCATAGTGTTAATAAACTGGGCTTTTTCAAGAAGATAATATTTGAAAGAAAACCTAACAGTGGCTGTGTTTAGAATTTAAAATAAAGGCCCAGCGATTGCAGCCTACCAACATGTCATGACCTCAACCCTGGTAACAATCCATGGAATTGGTTAGACATCACAAAGACAGATCAAATTCAAAAACTACTTGCATAGCGTCAGTTCATGATCTAACATCAAAATGTCCAGAATGTTTAGACAAAATTGACAGTTTCAAGTGAGTTGCAACATTCCAAATATAAGATAATGCAATTCTATCAATTGCTCCATTACGTAAATTCTGAATCCACATACAAAACAAATTGAAGGTTGTACTTGACAAAATAGTGCAAAATTCATCTTGAAGCATGAAGCCAAGTGTGATTACTGGTCAGTACATCTCACAATAAAATCCTGTGCGTTTACTATATTACATACCCCATTTGGGTGATACAGTTTTCAATTACATCTTTTTAGGCCGTCTGTTAACCAGGATCTCTTTCAAGTTCACATGCACTGCTTTACATGCTTGGGTCTATTTATGCTGCAGTATCTGTTGACTCCCTTGCTGACCATCAAACAAGCCCGCATACTGGTCTTTCCTGATTGGGTTTCAGTGAGGGGAGAGATTTCTTTTGTGTCAAGGACAGCATTCCTGCCGGTCCTCTTGATACGCTGTCTCACACAGGGAAGTGACTGGCTTATGCACTGCAATCGCACCACGAGGGATCCATCTGCTCGCCAGCTCTTTAGTTGAGCACTGGCCTGGCACTGTGTCTCCAAAGCTTTCACTTCACAGTCAGCACGCTGCATTTCCAACATCCTCCAATGCTACAACTTCATTGTGGTCTGACCAACGTGTCAAGCATCGCCTCATGCCATGTGACATAATCGAAGGTTGTCCGGCATGTTGTACCTGTACTTAATCTTGCTGCCACCTGCCTCAGCACCACGGATCACCAGGTCACATTATTATGAGGTAATACCTTGGGCTGATTTATTGTGCGAGACACAAGGCATCAATCACTGATAGGGGATTGGGTAAACACATTGTGGGTTAATTTATTAAGACTAGGCATATGAGAACGGTGTAACATAGTAGTATAGCCAGGAGAAATTAGGAGCTGTTTGCGTCTTCTGTTTAAAGCAAAAGTGAAACAAAGACAAGATCATGTGACACATCTCCCTTCCAATGATGCCTTGCTGATATCCCTCAAAGGCATATTACAGCAGGTGCCTCCTAATTGTGTAAAGTTATCTCTCAACAGAGGACATTTGAACAAGACTTTTCCTATCAGCAAGTTGGAATCTACCTTATAGAATTCAGTTCTTATTGACATAGGGATTATTGACATTCTGCCGTGGGTTCAGAACCTCAACAATCACTTTCTTCTTGTCTCACTTTCACTCGCAAGTTCCACGAAGCCCAGGAAGTTTGTCGGCAGGTTAGAGTCCATTTCCTGGCACTCATAGATTTTTCCAGGATTTCAGTGGGAGATTACGGTGTCGTGATAATGTTACTGGATTAGTAATCCTGAAGTCCAGGTTAATGACCAGGGTCGACGTGTTCAAATCCCACTGTAGCAGTTGGTGGAATTGAAAGCTATGAAAGTAAACTTGATTGTCATTTAAAAAAACATCTGGTTCGCCATTGTCCACTTCGGGAAGGAAATCAGCCACCCTTATCTGGTCTGGCTTACATGTGACTCCAAATTCACAGCAACTGGTTGACCCTTAACACCCCCCTGAAATGGCCCAACATTTCACTCACTTCAAGCTTAATTAGGAATTGGCAATAAATATTGTCCTTTGCAGGAATATTGTCCTTGACAGAAAACTAACCTCGCCCCCTCACCAAAACCCAGATGCTTTTCCACTTTAAAACTCCCCCTCACTGGAATACTGAGGAGATGCCAAGTTTCCTGCCTCCATCACAACTGGTGAGCTTCCCATAAAATTCAAAAGAGTTATAACCACGAGAAGGTTTTGTACCTCTCGCTAGTGCCAGCAGGTGGGCAGCATGGTGACTGTGACCCACTGGCCATTCATTATATTTTGGAAATGGTCACCTCATGTTTCATTAGAAATAAAAATCACAGAACTGCAGATCCGAATTTGAGGTAAAAACTATTATAATTAAGTATGGCATCTCATTCATTGGCCTAGCCATTGATTAGTGCTCAAATACATGGTGCATGAGCCGAATGAGATAGGACAACATGAAACTGTTCTCCTGGCCTCATTTGTTTATTATTGCGGCTCAAGTGCAGTTTCAGTCGTGGACACAGACTGAGACAGGAAGTGAGGAGACGGAGACAGGAAGTAATATGTGGAAAGGCACAAAGAGGAGACAACCGCAGATGCTGTGATCAGTCACCACCATCAATACAGTAACTACTTGGAAGAAGACAACATGGTAAGTGAAAAAAATTCAAATGTACCTTCCAGGTGGGCGATCTCCAATGATTCAACTCAGGACTGCTGGTGTTACAGCCAAGAACAAAGAACAAAAGAACAAAGAACAATACAGCACAGGAACAGGCCCTTTGGCCCTCCAAGCCTGTTCCGGTCATGATACTAACGTTGGCCAAAACCCTAAGCACTTCCTTGTGCCGTATCCCTCTATACCCATTCTATTCACGTATTTGTCAAGATGCCTTTTGAACATCGTGAATGTATTTGCTTCCACAACCTTCCCTGGCATCGAGTTCCAGGCACTTACTACCCTCTGTGCAAAAGCATCTGAGAATTCTGACTGTCGCATGTAAAAATTCAAGTGTTGCATGCTGAAATTCAAAATGACGCCCGAGCGAGGCGACTCTCTGCAAGCTCTCCCCAACAGATCCACTTTTAACTTAACTTATACTCGTTCTAATCTTTTAAAAATTAAAGCTAATATTATTACTAACCTCTCTCTTTTATCTCCTCTTGCAGGATTGAACATCCTCCGAGGCCCGTCGAAACCTTTTGACCCGACCAGACCTGACCTCCGTGACCTGGAAGAAGATCGGGCCCAAACCGGAAGTGAAGTCCCGACTTCGATTTGGAGCCGACCCGGGCCTCGGAGCTCTAAACCCGGCCTAACTACCGATGCCAGCCTCCGGATCGCCCAGCCTAGTCCCCGGAGCTCCCGACCCGACCTCCGATGGCAAGACCCAGCCCAACGCGACCTGGAGAGGCCCGACAAGCAACCCAACCCGGAGAGGCCCACCCAGCAACCCAACCTACCTGGCGATGGAAGAAAGAAAAATCCACATGGAGGCCCCACCATACCGACTTCAAGATCCGACCCCAGGAGTGCCCAGGGAGGGAACAGACCACGGGACCCAGCCCAACCTGCCTCAGGAAGCCCCTGCCCATGACCCAGGACCCCAGAAACGGCGGAGACCGCGCGCGAGGACCCGAACGCGCTGCAAGGTATTCCCGCGCCCGCAGAATGCCGGGCACATCCGGATAGCAAACTCACCCCCCTAGCAACCCCTCTACCTCAACCAGTGCCCGGGACTCTGCCAGACATTACCCCGGAAATGTAAACAGCGCCCTGGACCCCGCTAGCACCCTGGACCCCGCCAGACGCAACCACCTATCTTCCACAAGGGCTGACGTCTCCCATCGGATCCCAGGATCATCCAGCAGCAGCCGCCGACCGAGAAAGCGAGGGAAACGCAGCGGTCTGCAGGTTAGACTGAAGCAACGCGGTTTCAAGACCCCTCTCCCCAGCATACTCCTGGCAAACGTCCAAGCGATTGAAAACAAGCTGGATGAACTTAACGCCAGACTTACCTCTCAGAGGGAAGTAAGAGACTGCTGTGTGCTCTGTTTCACAGAGACATGGCTCACCCCCGCCTCACCGGACTGTGCCATACAACCTGAAGGCTTCTCTATTCACCGGGCGGACCGCACGGCATCTTCAGACAAAGCGAAGGGTGGAGGGGTTTGCCTCCTCATCAACTCCTCCTGGTGCTTGGATGTGATGACCTTGGCGACCTACTGCTCCCCAGACCTGGAATACCTGACCGTAAAGTGCTGCCCATACTATCTTCCATGTGAGTTCACTTCAGCCATTATCACAACGGTCTACATCCCACCCCAGGCAGAAGTGAGGAAGGCGCTGGATGAACTGTACACAGTCATAAACAACTACGAAACAGAACACCCGGAGGCCTTGTTCATCGTGGCCGGAGACTTCAACAAGGCCAACCTCAAGAGTGTACTGCCAAAATTCCACCAGCACATCTCCTGTCCCACCAGGGGCGACAACACTCTTGACCACTGCTACTCCAAAATCAAGGGCGCCTATCGTTCCATCCCCCGACCGCACTTTGGGAAATCAGACCATAAGACGGTGCTCCTTCTTCCGGCATACAAGCAGAAACTCAAGCGGGAGAATCCAGCTCAGAAGGTTGTGCAGTGCTGGTCCGAGGAGACAGAAGAGCTCTTACGTGACTGCTTAGAGACAGTGGACTGGTCCATATTTAAGAACTCAGCGACTAACGTAAGTGAGTATGCCACCACCGTCACAAACTTCATCAGCAAATGTGTGGACGACTGCGTGCCAAAGAAAGCAGTACGTACGTTCCCCAACCTGAAACCATGGCTCAATCACGAGATTGACTCCCTACTGAAGGACAGATCTGAGGCGTTCAAGGCAGACGACCCTGTCCTATACAAGAAATCCAGGTACGACCTCTGCAAAGCAATCCGAGATGCTAAGAGAGAATATCAAACCAAGCTAGAGTCACAGACAGACTCTCGGCGGTTGTGGCAAGGACTAAACAACATAACGGGCTACAAAGCGAAGCCGAGCAGTATCTCTGGCAGCAGCGCACCCCTCCCCGATGAACTTAATGCATTCTATGCTCGGTTCGAGCAGGTAACCAACAATCCGCTGTCGAGGGCCCCAGCAGCCCATAATTCACCCATACCCACCATCACAGTTTCCGAAGTCAGATCGGCCTTCCTGAAAGTGAACCCATGGAAGGCAACAGGCCCGGACGGGATCCCTGGTCGTGCACTCAGAGCCTGCGCAGACCAGCTGACAGAAGTATTCACAGACATCTTTAACCTGTCCCTACTCCACTCTGAGGTCCCCACCTGCTTCAAGAAGACCACCATCATACCAATACCAAAGAAGAACCAGGCAGCCTGCCTCAATGACTACCGCCCGGTGGCCCTCACGTCAGTTGTAATGAAGTGCTTCGAGAGGCTGATCATGAAGCGCATCACCTCCATACTCCCGGAATGCCTTGACCCACTTCAATTCGCATACCGTCGCAACCCGTCCACATCAGACGCTATTTCCCTGGCCCTACACTCATCCCTAGAGCATCTCGAAAACAAGGACTCCTACATCAGACTCCTATTTATTGACTATGGCTCTGCCTTCAACACCATAATCCCAGCCAAGCTTATATCAAAGCTCCAAAACCTAGGACTTGGCTCTCCACTGTGCAACTGGATCCTCGATTTTCTGACCAACAGACCACAATCAGTAAGAATGAACACCAACACCTCCTCCACAATAGTCCTCAATACCGGTGCCCCGCAAGGCTGCGTACTCAGCCCTCTACTCTACTCCCTGTACACACACGCCTGCGTGGCAAAACTTGGTTCCAACTCCATCTACAAGTTTGCTGATGATACGAACATTGTGGTCTGGATCTTGAATAACGACGAGTCAGAATACAGGAGGGAGATAGAGAACCTGGTGGAGTGGTGTAATGACAACAATCTCTCCCTCAATGCCAGCAAATCTAAAGAGCTGGTCATTGACTTCAGGAAGCAAAGTACTGTACACATCCCTGTCAGCATCAACGGGGCCGAGGTGGAGATGGTTAGCAGTTTCAAATTCCTAGGGGTGCACATCATCAAAAATCTGTCCTGGTCCACTTACGTCGACGCTTTCACCAAGAAAGCACAATAGCGCCTATATTTCCTCAGGAAACTAAGGAAATTCGGCATGTCCACATTAACCCTCACCAACTTTTACAGATGCACCATAGAAAGTATCCTATCGGGCTGCATCACAGCCTGGTATGGCAACTGCTCGGCCCAGGACTGCAAGGAACTTCAGAGAGTCGTGAATACCGCCCTATCCATCACACAAACCTGCCTCCCATCCATGGACTCCATCTACACCTCCAGCTGCCGGGGGAAAGCGGGCAGCATAATCAAAAATCCCTCCCACCCGGCTTACTCACTTTTCCAACTTCTTCCATCGGGCAGGAGGTACAGAAGTCTGAGAACACGGACGAACAGACTCAAAAACAGCTTCTTCCCCACTGTCACCAGACTCCTAAACAACCTTCTTATTGACTGACCTCATTAACACTACACCCTGTATGCTTCATCCGATGCCAATGCTTATGCAGTTACATTGTATATCTTGTGTTGCCCTATTGTGTATTTTCTTGTATTTTCTTAAATTTTGTTTAATTCCCTTTTCTTCCACGTACTGAATGATCTGTTGAGCTACTTGCAGAAAAATACTTTTCACTGTACCTCGGTATACGTGACAATAAACAAATCCAATCCAATCCAATCCAATCAAAAAAGCCTGCTGCCGTCAGTTGCTGACAAAATAGTAAAGTGAGCACAAAGCTGTCATTTGGCCTCCTCATTGCATATTTAAAGGGCTTAATGTCTGACGCACACAGCCTGGACTACACAAAGGACAAAGGCAAAACACTACCAACATGGAATGGTTGTTTGCACACCGCCCACCATATCGAGCAGGGGGCATGGCTCCGCCATATATCCATCACATTAATTTATCGATTCCCTCCACAGATTCTGACCGACCCGCTGAGTCTTTCTATTATTCTTCCTTATTATTCGGCTCTGGTGTTTCATTATTTCTCCAATTATAGTGAAGTACATGAGAAATGTCTTGAGATAAGTTTGAAAACTATTAATGAAACCCTCAAGTCAGAACTAGCTTGTTATTGGGACAGCAATATGAATCACGAGTGTTTGAGCAGGGATTTGATACACTATGATCTTTCACACTAAGTGGTGACAGAAGAAAATTGAAGAAATAATTGCCCTAGAGTGCTGATTCAGACTCAGTGGCCAGAGACTGCAGTGTTAGATCTCCCCCAATTATATGGTGAGCAATGCATTGCTCGTTATAATACCAAGACAGGATGACAAGGCCTGTGCTGATTTCAGCCAGAAATTTAAGCATCATCATATTCTCAGGCTCGGGAAATCAAAAGCTGGTCAAAATTTCAATTATTATCCCGCTACCTTTGCTGGAGAGGTGAAATGGGCAGATCTCCAATGGGTTGCGTGCTCAAATAGTCTATCAATGCTCACTTCATAATTTACGAGTTGTTACTTGGACACAATATTTATGAATTCATAGCCCAACATGAGGCAGAATCAACATGTGCGGACAAACAAAGAAAATGAGAAAATTGGAAAAGAGAAACGTCAGTTTTCTGCAAAAAATGACCCACAATAACAAATCTCCCTTTTGGCTTACAGATCAAGAGTTTTCAAAACCAACTTTCCATTGCTTTAAAAGCCCTTTGACAAAATAAAAGATAACAATTTGCATAATTTACTGAATAATTGTTGCTGTGCTGAAATGGCTCAGTTTACAATGAAAGGAGAACTATATTTGAACACATTTGTGCGGTTATGGCTTGAATCCATTGTCAGAATGAATAATTTTCACCTTAAGTTTCTGGTTCTTTGGTGACTTTTATGTTTCCATCAACCACACTGCTAACTTTAGCAAGCCAGTGAATTACACATAAATGCCACGCATTATATTATATTGGGCGATCGTAATATATATCACAATACATGAGGCGATTGGACACAATAAATTACCTCCGGTATTAAGTCAATCATGCATGTCATTGGAATGCAATGATTTGGTAAAATCTCGAGTGAGCAATAGGACTCATTTCACTAATCTATTGTCAGTCAATCCCAAATTGTTGCTAAAATGATCAATTCTAAAAGCTTATTTGTTATTGCAAGTATAATTGCTCATTAAGGGGGAGCCACAACAAATTGCAATGGTCGCACATTACCTCTCAATACATGCCCGCTGTTGATGAGAAGCAGGTATTGCAGATTGCAGTGACGCAGAAGGAAACTGCTGCACTTTGGAGTTTCTGAGGATATTGCTTTCACTGCAATGAGGAGAAATTTGAGAACGTTGGGAAACAAAAGGTCAGATTGCTGAAAACTAAACCACATACATAAATCTGCCTTTTGGTTTAAGCATCAAGAGGTTTCTTGGGATCTGCCTCCGTAGATAGTCCAGGCAGTGTTCTATTGGGCCTCCCCTCCACCAATACCCTGACTCCCTCCCTCCCCACCCCACCCTCCTTTCCCCTCTCCCCCACTTCCCGCTCTTCCTTTCCCTTCTGTTGGTACAGAGGCGAGGGTATTTGGTTTCTCCAGCGCAAAGTTTTGTGCTTATACCATTTGTTTTTTGTAGAAATGTGTTGTCAACTGTTTTAATAATCAGAGCATCCGACCCCCCCCCCCCCCCCCCCCCCCCACCCTTCCCCCTACGTTGGTACTGAGGGGAGGGTATCCTGTTTCTCCAACACAAAATTGGTGTTTGTACCGTTTGGCCATGTATATATTTTTTACTGTTTGAATAAAAAGATACGGCACAGTGGTTAGCACAGCTGCATCATAGCGCCAGGGACCAGGTTCAATTCCAGCCTTGGGTGACTGTGTGGAGTTTGCACGTTCTCCCCGTGCCTGCGTGAGTTTCCTTCGGGTGCTCCAGTTTCCTCCCACAGTTCAAAGATATGCAGGTGAGGTGGACTGGCCATATTAATAATCTTTTTTGTCACAAGTAGGCTTACATTACCACTGCAATGAAGTTACTGTGAAAAGCCCCGTGTTGCCACATTCCGGCACCTGTTCGGGTCACAGAGGGAGAATTCAGAATGTCCAAATTACCGAACATCATGTCTTTCGGGACTTGTGGGAGGAAACCGGAGCACCCGGAGGAAACACATGCAGACACGGGGAGAACGTGCTGACTCCACACAGACAGTGACCCAAGTCGGGAATCGAACTTGGGACCCTGGCGCTGTGAAGCAACGGTCCTAACCACTGTGCTACCGTGCTGCCCATAAATTGCCCCTCAGTGTTGAAGGATGTGTAAGTTAGGTGGAGTTATGGGGCTAGGATGGGGGAGTGGGCCTAGGTGGGGTGGCCTTTCAGAGGGTCGGTGCAGACTCGATCGGTCGAATGGCCTCCTTGCACGTGAAGAATTCTATGTTTAAAACCAACTTTCCAATGCGTTAAAAATATTTTAACACAATATAAAATAACAACTTGCATAAATTACTGAAAAACTGTTATGCCAAAATAATTGCTCTTCACAGTGAAGGGAAATTATATTTGTGCTCATTTTTGTTGACATAGACCATCAAGAACTTGGGAATTCTGCAAGAGATGTTGCATAACATCAAAGAAGTTTCTGCTGAGCTCACTGGTTATACATCACAGGCAGTGTTGCATAAGGCTGATTGATGAGCGGTAGATTAGAGAACCAAGTTTTTGTGGTCACGGAGGAGTCAGGTACGGGAGTATAACGAAAACGATTCATTGTAAAAGCAAACTATTCACAGGTCACATTACAGGTCCTAGCCAGGACTTCTCTGTCAAGGCTCCTATCTGGGCTGGCTTTTATGTCCGTAATTGATGACCCCCTCGTCGGGGGAGCTCATATTCCATGAGGCTAATCGGTCCCTCCCCGTAGGTCCCGTAAGGGTTATAACACCCCTCAACCCTCAAAATCTGAAGACCCATCTGAGGATCGTGGATCAGGAGGGCGCCTGCTCTTCTTCACCCACGGCTGCACTCTCCGTGCCTGTGGGAGGGGATCGGGAATTGTATCTTGTCGGGGAACACCACTTTCTTACTGACCGCCTGGGTGAGGGGTGTCGCAATGGTGTTTGATCCCTGGCTTGTCAACATCAGAAACTTACGATGCCTTGGTTTCCATTTCCGAGTCGGAGTCAATGATCTCTCGCATCTCAGTGTTTTGCCTCTGGGGGGTCACATCCTAAAGGTTGCTTGGGGTGATGTGTTGAGAAGCTGGTTCCGGAGGGGCATAGCACAATGCTGATCACCTGTCCCTGAGGTGGTCCAAATGTGTCTTCATTTCCTGAGACTGACCCTGTTCACCGCACTACCGTGCCAGTAACCTTCTTGGTGCCGTTGCTGAATTTCTGAATGAAAACCGTGTCACCTGGTCTGAACTGCCTGGTCTGTGCTCACCCGTCTGGGTTATGCCCCTGCTCCTCCTGACTACGCCGCCTTTTCCGCTAATATCGGAGAACATGGGACTGAGGCGGGTCATGAGCCATTGACCCATTAAAAGATCTGCCGGTGCTATATGGGTCGCAAAATGCAGTGTGGTGCGGCAGCAAAACAGGAATCTAGCCAGCCGTGTGTCCAAGGACCCGGAAGTCTGTTTCCTTAGGCCCCTTTTAAAACTTTGCACCATCCTTTCAGCCAGCCATTTGAGGATGGGTGTTACGGAGCCATGTGGATTGCCGCACCCCATTGACCTTCGTGCAAACCCCAAACTCTTCGCTGGTAAAGGGGTTGCCATTATCCATGACCAGCACCTCTGGAATGTTGTGTATGCTAGTAGAGAGCCGGAGCTTCTCAATCGTCACTATCAATGTGGTGGAGGGAATCTTGTGGACCTCCAGCCACTTGGAATGTGCATCTAGTATAAGCAGGAACTTGGATCCTGGGAAAGGCCCGGCGAAATTGGCGTGAAGATACACCCAAAGCGGCCCAGTCATTCCGATGCATGAAGTGGTGTGGTGGGCAGAAGTTTCTGCAGCTCTTGGCAGATGTTGTACTGTTGGGCCATTTCTCCATCCAGGCCTGGCCACCACGTGAGGCTATGGGCCAGCATTTCCATTTTTGAGACACCCGAATGTCCATTGTGTAGATCCTGTAGTATGGGGTCTTGGCCCTGGTGGGTAACCATAATGCGGGCCTCTCACAGAAGAATGCCGTCCTCAACACTGAGTTCCAACATCTTGGTCACAAAGGCCTGCAAGTCGTCAGGCAGCGTTCGGTGCTGATCTCCATACAATACCACCTGGTGGAGTTTTGACAATCTGGGGTCTTTATGTGTCCAATTGCAGAGCTGGGCTGTGGAGACCAGCAAGATATCTATGAAATTCAGCGTGGCGTTGACTTTATCAATTCTGGGTGGAGACGGGGGGCGCGTTGGTAGCAGGAGCCTATTCAACGCATCTGCATCCCTGGGCAATGCTCGAACGTACATTCGTACACCACTAATAATAGGGCCCATATTTGGATCCTGGCAGTTGCTATCAGTGGAATCATCGTGTCTTCCTTAAGTGTCCCAGTAATGGCTTGTGGTCCATCACAATAGTGAGATGACATCTATATACATGCTGGTGGAATTTGTTTACCGCCAGTACTACTGCTCAGCCCTCCTTTTCAATCTGAGCACAATTACGCTCTGCCGCGGCCAGCGTCCTGAATGCAAGTGCGATCGGCCGCTGTCTACCATCACCCGTGCAGTGTGGCAATACGCTACCAATGCTGTATGGCATGGCATCGCAGGTGACCAACAACGATCTGGCAGGGTTGTAATATGTCAACAGGCCGGATGACGTCAACTATTTTTGTACCCAGGCAAAAGTATCCTTCCTAGGTGTTCTCCATGCCCACTCACGATGCTTATTCAGAAAATAAATGATGGGGAGGTGGTGGGGGGAGGGGGGGGGGGGGGTGGAGGAGTATGGCCATCAGTCCAGGAATAAACTTCCCACAATAATTTATGAAGCCTAAGTGCAGTTCAGTTGCATTTTGCAGGGTTGGAGTTTGTCTAATCGCTCGCATCTTCTCCTCCATAGGGTGCAGTCCATCCCAGTCAAGTGCACCTGGTGCACAACCCCCTTGGCTTGGAACACACACTTCACCCTCTTGTGGCGTATGCCTGCTTCAGAAAACTGGTGGAGGACCTCATCTAGGCTGCTCAGATGCTCTCGCTCTGTGGCTCCGGTGACCGAGACGTTGTCCAAATAAACCGTCACATTGGTACTCCCCGCAGGATGTTTTCCGTGACGCGTTGAAATATTGCATATGCTGCTGACAGACCAAATGCCAGATTGGTATACTCATAAAAGCCCCTGTGGGTATAAATAGTGACATAACATCTAGACTCTGGGTCCAGCTCCAGCTCATGTTGAGTTTAGTAAACGAATGGTCCACCCCCGGACAATGTCACGTCGAATTCTTCAATTTGTGGCATAGTTACTGGTCCAAATGGGAGGTCTTAATCACAGTTAACTTATAGTCGCCGCACAATCAAACTGTTTTGTCTGGCTTAAGTACAGGGACTACTGGTGCTGCCCATTCGGCAATCACGAGGCCCTCTATTTGACCAAGTCCAACCTCTAACTTCTCCAGTAGTGCATAGGGAACCAGATGGGTCCAGAAGTATTTACTTAGGTTGTGCTTGAAAGTTCATTTGCATTTAGGTCACAGCTCCTTTGATCTGACCCAAGCCTGCTTGAAAAACCCATCCAAGAAAACCGTTGTCAGTCCAGGTGGAGGCGTTGCAGCTAATCACGACTCAGTAGGCTCGGTCTGGGGCCCTTCACTATAATCAATGGCAGCTGAATGGGTTGTTGCCCACAGGTCACCAGAGACATCCTTGCCCCTGTTATGGTGATGGGCTCCCCTGTACAGGTCGTAAGTCTTGTTTCTGTGTCCCACAGAATCAACCGTTGCACCCCATTCCTAACTTTTCAAATGATTGTCTCCCGATGACTGAAACTGCGGCTCCCATATCCAATTCCATCTGTAGGGGTGCGTGTTCACCTGGGTGGTGATCTGAATGGGCACAACTCTAATCAGTGCCGCAGCATCTGGGGAAGGGATGGGTCTCAGTCACAGAATTCAGCTAATTTTCATAAGCGCGTCAAGAACTCAGTAATAGGCTCCCCTGGGGTCCCCAGAGCCATGTGGAAAGGTAACCTCTGAATTATCACTAATGGCTTGGGGTCGTAATGATTTGCCACCAACGTCACCAGCTCTTCGAATGTCTTGGAGTCGGGGGTTGCGGGATGCATCAGGCTTTTTATAGCGCAGAAAGAGGGGGCCCACAGGCAGTCAGATGGATCATTATCTTTCGCTCATCTCTGACTATAGCGTTGCCTTAAAGCAATAGTGCATACGCTCTGAGATTGCGTCCAGTCCTCCATTCTCACACCATCAACCACATCGAGCCTTCCAAAGAGTGACATTTTCTAAATGGTGAAAACTTTATTCCGGTACCAAGAGAGGAGGTGGCCGTGCCTCAAACCGGCCACGCCGCCTGTAGCTTCACTTTATCCTCATCGCCAGCTTTGTGATCACAGTGGAGTCAGGTATGAGAGTATAATGAAAACGATTCATTGTTAAAGCAAATTATTTACAGGTCCCAGGCAGGACTTCTCTGCCGAGGTTCCTCCCTGAGATGAGTTTTATGTGCATAATCCATTACCCCGCTGACGGGTCCCTTTTCCTTATCGGGAAGCTGAATTCCGCAAAGTCTACAGGAAGACTAATCAGTCTCTCCCCTAAGGGTTAGAATACAAGTCTTACCAGGGAGGCAGTCATAGAGCTGTGTCACCTTTTTACCAGAACACTTCCAGGCAATGGCTGAGGGCGCAAGTCCCATAATGCTCATTAAATCTTCAAAGAGGTCAATCACAGGATTTGTGCCGGCGAGATCTCAAAATGAGATCTTTTCCACCCACACCGGCGATGTAACCAGGTTGATGCCCAGGAAGGGTGTGAGCCTGAGTTATAATAATAATAATCTTTATTATTGTCACAAGTAGGCTGACATTAACGCTACAATAATGTTCCTGTGAAAACCCCCTAGTCACCCCATTCCGGCACCTGTTCGGGTACACAGAGGGAGAATTCAGAATGTCCAATTCACCTAACAGCACGTCTTTCAGGACTTGTGGGAGGAAACCGGAGCACCCGGAGGAAACCCACGCAAACACAGGGAGAACGTGCAGACTCCGCACGGACAGTGACCCAAGCCGGGAATCAAACCTGGGTCCCTGGAGCTGTGAAGCAACAGTGCTAACGACTGTGCTACCGTGCTGTCCATTTTTATAATAAATGAATCTCATTTTATGGCTAATGCCGCTACTTCCATCCTCAATGTATGGCCCACCCAGCGGGCGTGATATCTCACTGGCGTAAATCACCACTACTTTTCAAAATCAAAAATCAGTCATGATGACCACGCCAGGAAGACTCAGATAAGTATAGCCCTCAGCTGGTGAGGAATATGGCAGGGCAGTGCCCTGGCACTTGCCCCTGGCAGTGTCAATATTTTGACTCTGACAGGTGCAGGCCCTCTGGGAGTCACAGTGGGAGAGTTCCCCTTATATGTGGTGGGGTGTAGGGGCACACTCCGATGCCTGTGAGAGGGGGAGAGACAATGCCGGGGGGTGAATTATCCTGAAGCCTGGTTGGGGTCACCCCAATGCATGGGGTGGGGGGGGTCAATGCCTTGGAGGGGTGCTGATGTGAGGAGGGTCCCCTGATGCTTTCATAGTGAGGGGGGGCTTACTGCAATGCTTGTAGGAGAGGGGGGTCTTCCGTGTCCATTTTTCAGGTAGTTGGCCATCCCTTTTAAAGTTGACACCCCGATTTCTGTGGAGCTGGCCTTACCAGTTTTATCAGGCCCTGCCCTACCTGAGTGACAGCGCGGACAATGACTCCAGATTCTCTGCGCACTGAGTGCCAGAAAATCTGGAATTAAATCACAGCTGTGCATCTGTAGAGATACACAGTGGTTTTCAGGCTGAACCTTACATCTGCCAGGTTTTGGGGACATTCTGCCCCATTTATGAGATGTGGACAACTGCAGTAGTATCCATGAGCATCACTGCTGCTCTCGCTTTCCCAGCAGCATGCAGTGAATTCACTGGTAAATCCCATTGACAGCAGCAGGACATGAAGATGCTGCCGCCGGCCAACAATGGCCACCTCCCGCCGCCTAGCTACATGTCGCAGGGGAGGTTAGTGAATCTCGCCCTCCACCTTCCTTTCTTTAAAATCAAACCCCACGTTTGAATGCACACAAAGAGAAAGCTGCGCACTTCACAATTCCTTTTACTTTAAAGATTCAAAAGTGTCCACAGTTCAATAGCTCACACGACAGCAATTTTCAGGCTTAAATTAGCTGATCCATCAAAAGGTTGCAATTTAAAATGGGCAATGAGAGAGAGCAGCAATCATTTGCTGCTGCTTCAGAAACTGAAATCATAAAAGAATGGAAGGGGCTCACACTGCTCAATGGCGAGTCAGAGCAGAATTCGAATTCAGCTCTTGCATCGGAATAAAATACAATATTGCTGGAATTTCTCATCGTCTTTTATATTTCATTTGCTGTATGCCACATTGAGCAGTAAAGAAACAGATCACATTGATTTGGAAAACAAACCATGCACAAATCTATTGTCAAAAGTCACTTGAGGCTTATTACCCCTTAATTGGAAAAAATGAATTGGGTACTCTAAATTTTTTTTAAAAATAGTGATCATCTCTCCTCCTGACTGCCTCTTGCGCAGCAGCTGTGCATCTGAAACCTTGGAGACTTTCTGACCTGTTCTTCAGTGTTCTTCTCTAGCCACCGAAGTTGGCCATTCCCTGAATACAAAATGGAGGAACGCAAAGCATACAGGTTAAAATGGACAATGTTTGCCGCGCCAGCAAGCTGCACCAAGCAGGTCTGGATTCTGTCTGCTAAGAAAGCAGACAGCACCGAAACGAACATTCCGCATACTAATGAGGCAATCTCCGGGATAGTTAGCATGTTAATGGAACGATTCCAGAGACAATGGACACAAATGGGGAAGTAACTGCAACAGTGTAAAGAATACCAGACACCCAGGCACCAGCAGGGTTCGAAAACAAAGAACCTGAAAGCCCGCCCAGTAGCTAAGGAACAGCCTCAGTATTGGGGGGATTCAAACATATCGATTGGGAAGAGACCCAATCGATTCCAAGCAGGTAAGGGAGTCCGCCCAAAGGGGCGCGGATCCCTGGGACCTATAAAAGACAGGTCCCACACATGGTTCATTCTTCTTGTCCAGCCCTCCTCTCTCCTTGACCAGCCCTCCCCTGTGGACCAGCACCTCAACCAGCTTTTGCCAAGAAGACCTTGAACGAGAGAGAGGAGAGGTTTGGGACAGCAGCCACCAGCAAGTAAGTGTCTCACAACGATCGCTACCAGAGATAGACACTCCTGACCCCTTTTAACCTATATCAACCTGAAGTCTGCAGACCAGAGCAGAGCAAGAGGCCTTGCCCCCTGATCCGGCAGTTCCTTTGAGATAAGTATTTGTTTATTTAGCGGTAGGAATAGTTTAATCCTCTTTGCGTGTGCATGGGTAGTTATTATAATTGTATTATAATAAACTCAGTTGTTTGAACTTACTAATTGGTGTATGGTTTTATTGCTTTGAACTTCATCTTGAAACTTGTGGCAGTATCTTAACGATACCTGGCGACTCCAGAGCTAAGTAACGAAACGGAGCCAAATTGAGTGTTAAGCACACCCACCCAGAACGAGCAACACTTCCAGCACAGAATGCCTATTCCAGCTACTTCCTGCAACTGCCCCAGCCATAATGCAGTTCTTCTTTAAAAGTTACTTGGAGGCTTATGAGAAAATTGGACCCCCTGCCACTCCACAACACATTTAGAGTTGGACTTCACGCATATTCCGCAAGAGCCTGCTTCAGAAGAAAAACACGTGGATCAATCATGTTTTGGGGCCATCCAGCATTCCAATAAAATTCAACACATGAAATAAGCTTCCTTAAAATTTAATTCATTTGAACAAGATTAAGGCTATTAAACAATAGCAAAGATGGACTGGAGATAACATTAAAAGTCATCCGCAATTTAAGCATAGTTAATTCTGACAATACATTGGTGAACTTATTCAGACGTGTGTCGCTTTGCTCAGGATGCATAAGCTGTGCAGACATCCCTTTGCCTGCACACATCAAAGGTTGGCAAAGCAAATTGTACTATTTTCTTTATAGTATTTGGAGAACCCAATTATTTTTTTCCAATTAAGGGGCAATTTAGAGTGGCCAATCCACCTAACCTGCACATCTTTGAATTGTGGGGGTGAAACCCACACAGTCACAGGGAGAATGTGCAAACTCCTCATGGACAGTGACCCAGGGCCAGGATTCAAATCCAGGTCCTCAGGCCTTAGGCAGCAATGCTGACCATTGTTCCACGTCCTGCCCCATGCAAATTGTATTCTGACCTCAGTAATATTATGTAATGTGTTCGATTTAAATGTTTTTGTCATGGCAACACAAATTACGTTGGGATATTTGTGCCTTCATATAATGAATTTTAAAAACTTTTTAAAGCCATTTTCAGCCAAAGGCTTTCACTCAAAAGCTAATACATTCATTAATTTTTTTAATGGGCAATCACTTTTTAAACTATTTTTCCATTTCCTTATTTTATTCATGTTAATCAATGTATACTGGTTGTGGTGCAATCCTGTGTCTAGAGTCTGTTTCATGGTGGTAACATGGATCATCGGGATAAAAGATGGACCCAAAGGCCAAACCTATATAAAGAACTGCACCAAACTGCATTGTGGGCTTCGAACACAAGCATGATGGGTAAATTAGTCAAGTGAAAGCTTTGCTGGTATCAGCAAAGCTCTGCAAACTGACTTAAACTTGTACCAGTGAAGATAAACAGATTGAGCTTTGTTAAGGGGCAATAAATGTGCTGCCTACTACCAGCTCAAAAGGTTGATAATGGTATTGGAGATAACAAAGTGGGGTCAAGCTGTTTACAGTATGCCAAGCGTGAATTTAGCATGGCTAATCAATCCACCCTGCACATCTTTGGGTTGTGGGAGTGAGACCCAGCAGTCACAGGGAGAGTGTACAAACTCCACATGGACAGTGAACCAATGCCAGGATTGAACCCAGGTCCTCGGCACCATGAGGCAGCAGTGCTAACCACTGTGCCGCCATGCCGCCCAGGTTTTATCTTACATGGTACAAAGTATAAAGGAATAACCCTCTGAACCATCGGGGCTGCAGTGGTGAGAGTAATTTTGCAAATTACTCAGAGGATGTGCGTGAAGGATTGTGAAATCAAATTTGCCACTGAGACAAATCTCAGCACGCAGTGTATCTAAGCAACTGGTAATATTCTTAGTTTGTATGATTGCTTAGTGGTTTAACAAAAGGTACATCACCTTTGTTGAAACTTCATCCAAGTTGTTGAGCTTGTAAAAGGATCAAGAGTGAGAGGGCACAGATTTAAAGTGATTTGCAGAAGAACCAAATGTGAGGTGAAGGAAATGTTTTTCACACAATGAGTGATTTTGGTCTCGAACGCATTGCTTGGAAGTGTGGTGGAGGTAGGTTCATTTGAGGCATTCAAGAGGGCAATAGATGAATATTTCAATAGAAAAGGCAGGAGAACAGCACTAAGTCATGGTGATTGTTTGGAGAGCTGGTGCAGACACAGTGGGTCAAATGGCCTCCTTCGGCGCCCTAACAATTCTGTACTTGTTGTTACAGCGATATCCAGAGTTAAGACGAAAGAACCTTCAGACCAGGTAGCGGGACTTACACAAGGTCAACTGAGAAATGTTCATGTTCCTGAGGGAAAAATTGCTTTGGAAAAGTGTGGCTTCATTTTTGTCATGTGAAAACAAATATAAAATCATAAAATTATGACAAGAAAGGCAATAGAAAGAGAAAAGCATACAGGGTAAACACAATTGTCCATTCACATACTATTCATTGATAAAATTAACCTCTATTTTGCCATTCTGCCATGTTTCAAGATCTCATTGCACAAAGAATACTTGAAAGAATTACATTTTAATATTTTTAAAAACAGATTACAGTGGGATTAGAGTGAATGCCCTTGACATCAAGGCAGCATTTGATCTAGTGTGGCATCAAGACGTTGGCCCCATAGCTCAGTGGTTAGAGTACTGGCCTTGTAAACAAGGGGCCACAAGTTCGATTCTTGCTGGAGCTTATGGTTAAAATTTAGCTGGTGAGAGCAAATTATGAGATAACTGGAGGCAAGGACGCAGAGAGACGGGCAAAAGATATATCCAGGTTAGAGAGTAACGTTAGTCGGCAGCAATATGACACACTGGGTATCATGCAAGGAATGGGGAAATACATTCCCTTACTCTCAAAAATAGCAACAGTAGAACATTTTTGAAGTGGGCGGAACAGTGACACAGTGGTTCACACTGCTGCCTCACAGCGCCAAGGGCTAGGTTCAATTCCGTGATCGGGTGACTGTGGAGTCTGCACGTTCTCGCCGTGTCTGCGTGGGTTTCCTCTGGGTACTCCGGTTTCCTCCCACTGTCCAAAGGTGCGCAAGTTAGGTGAACTGAACATGCTAATATTGCCCAAAGGTTAAGTGCAGTTACGGGGTTAGGAGCGGGAAATTGGACCTAGGTCAGGTTTTCTGGACTAGGTCGGGTGCTCGATCAGAGCATGGGCAGATCCAGACTAGATGGGCCAAATGGCCTCCTTCTGCCCATAGGGATTTTCTGATTCTAACACTAGAAAAACTGCAGGCAAACAAAATCTTGGAGAAATGTCTCGATTTGTTGGAGTCATGCCTAGCATAAAGGAAAGCAGTTGTGGTTCATAGAATTTATAGTGCAGAAGGAGGCCATTTTGCCCATCGAGTCTGCACCCGCCCTTACAACGAGCATCCTACTGAAGCCCACATATCTACCCTATCCCCATAACCCAGTAACCCCCACTTAACATTTTTTGGACACTAAGGGCAATTTAGCATGGCCAATCCACCTAACCAGCGCATCTTTGGACTGGGGGAGGAAACCGGAGCACCCGGAGGAAACCCACGCAGACACGTGGAGAATGTGCAGACTCCGCACAGACAGTGACCCAGCCGGGAATCAAACCAGGGACCCTGGAGCTGTGAAGCAACTGTGCTAACCACAATGCTACCGTGCTGCCCTCTGTCAATCGCCTCTGTCCAGGACATTGCTGCGGGGGTTCCTCAGGGTAGTGCTCAAAGCCCAACCACCTTCAACTGCTTCATTAATTACCTTCCTTCCATCATAAAGTCAGAAGTGGGGATATTCACTGATGATAACACAATGCTCAGCACAAATTCATGACTCCTCAGCCACTGAAACAGTCTACGTTCATATGCAACAAAACTTGGATAACATTTAGGCTTAGGCTGAGAAGTGCTGAGTAACATTTGCACCACACAAGTATCAGATAATGACCATCTCTGACAAGTTCTAGAGATAATGTGGGGAGCAGGTGGGGGATGGCACACAACCCTAGAAACCAAACTCAACGGGGCTATTTGAATACTGTGCTGTGCTCAATGGTGGTTTAGGAGTCACAAATTGATGGAATGGATTTAAAGCTATTTGAGGGTGGATAAGTTCTGTTTTAAGTGTCATGATCTGGTGACATTTAAAAATACTCTGTTCTTTAAACTTGAATAAATAGGCTTTAGCTGTCAGTCAGAATTATTAAAATATCTGCTGAACTGCTTTAATTAATGAGCCACCTGGTTGAGGTGAAAGTAAAATAGCGCCTGTTTGTATAGTTTTAATAGAGTTATTTTATTGGCATTTCCCACGGGCTTTTATTATGGCATTATGAATGTTTGGCTGAGTTTCAAAAGCTTCAGTCACTCAGCTAGAGTTCACAGTTTGATTGATAGTTTGAGAGGCCATTAAAAGATTATTTATTTTTGATGTATACTCTGAATAAAAGTTTGTTTTTTATGAGGTTGAACACTTGAGACAATTTAAAGGCTTTCAATGACTTTCATGAATTTGGTATTTTTTCACTATGAAGTGTGTATGATTGCTAACTGTATTGGATTGTTAATGGTTTACTTTTTATCATCTCCACATGGCAACTTAGGTTTTTCCATGTTGGTTACTGGGTCAGTGTTCATGAGGCGGCCTGGGTGTGGGTGGGAATAAGTCTCAAATAACTGAGGCAGTTAATGCCGTCCAACCAGCCCTCTTTCGCACTCGCACCCCACCATCCAATTCCCCCCCTCCCCTTCCATCCTCCCTCCACCAACCACCGTGGCTACCTCGGGTCTGCTTCTGGGATCTGCGGCCCAAACCTAATCTCCGAGCTAAGGTTGTGTCTAATGGAACCCTATAAGCCAAAGTAGGTCTGCAGTGTCAGGATATTTCCCAACTCGAGCTACCTGGTTTCTTGGCGAAAATCCAGGACAGTCACTTGGGTTGTAACTTTGTGCATTCACAAAAATATTTTTACAATAATGGGAATGACAATTTGCTACAAGAATGGTGATTGTGAATCAGTTCCTATGTCATAGAATTTACAGTGCAGAGGAGGCCATCCAGCCCATCAAGTCTGCACTGGCTCTTGGAAAGAGCACCCCACCCAAGGTCAACACCCCACCCTATCCCCATAACCCAGTAACCCCACCCAACACTAAGGGCAATTTTGGACACTAAGGGCAATTTATCATGGCCAATCCACCTAACCCGCACATCTTTGGACTGTGGGAGGAAACCGGAGCACCCGGAGGAAACCCACGCACAAACGGGGAGGATGTGCAGACTCCGCACAGACAGTGACCCAAGCCTGAATCGAACCTGGGACCCTGAAGCTGTGAAGCAATTGTGCTATCCACAATGCTACCGTGAATAAGTGAAGAAAAATTAGGCAGGTTATTAAAAGGTCTGCTGATCCGTTATCACATATTATCTGTCCCTGCCTGAGATTAATTTCAACCCATAATTTTCAAATCTCCATAAATTACTCAATTTCTAAAAATATCTTTGTTTTACTTGCAATAACTACTAAAGATAATTTGGTGAACACCAATTACCATTTAAGTAGTTAATACAACTATAAAGTAAGGTAAATTAATTAATATTATTATTCCACTTTCTATTTAGTTCTGTCAATTGGTCAAAGGTATATTATTTGATTTAAATATTTGTTTTCTTACTACAGAATTCACTGCTTAGTTGAAATATTATCGCCTCAAAGTTTCCTTAAAGATTCACTGACTACAATGGGTGGCACGGTAGCACAGTGGACAGCACTGGTGCTTCGCAGCGCCAGGGACCTGGGTTCAATTCCCAACTGGGTCGCTGTCTGTGCGGAGTCTGCGAGTTCTCCCCGTGTCTGTGTGGGTTTCCTCCGGGTGCTCTGGTTTCCTCCCACAAATCTAGAAAGACGTGCTTGTTAGGTGAATTGGACATTCTGAATTCGCCCTTAGTGTATCCGAACAGGTGCTGTAGTTTGGCGACGAGGGGGATTTTCACAGTAACTTCATTGCACTGTTAATATAAGCCTATTTGTGACACTAATAAAGAATATTATTATAAAAACTGTGTCACAAAAAAAGTCTTGCTGGCCTACATTAAGCAATAGATTTTTAATTATGTATTCTTGCAAACTTTAATTATGAAAATGAAAAGCACTTATTGTCTCGAGTAGGCTTCAAATGAAGTTACTGTGAAAAGCCCCTAGTCGCCACGTTCCAGCGCCTGTTTGGGGAGGCTGTTACGGGAATGGAACTGTGCTGCTGGCCTGCTTGGTCTGCTTTCAAAGCCAGCGAATTAGTCCTGTGCTAAACAGCCCCTGTTTATTATTACACCAATATATATGTTGCTTAATGTATTATCAGATTATAAGTACATATTCTCGTACTCTCATCATTCTCTTTAAGTGAGATTCAGTTTGCCTCAGGCTTGACATCATCAACACCACCTGAAATCTAATTACAGATTTAAACAGAAATTGCCCTCAAGCTGTTTAAACTACCTCATGATAAACTATTGGTTGCATGACTAATCTTTAGAATTAAATTGATTTTTAAAAAATTCACAGGGATCATTTACTTCATGAATCATAGTGATTTCTATGCTTTAACATTAGAGATCTGATTTTCTAAATCATGTTACTTTTGTTACCCCAACTTTGTGTTTTTCATGATCAAAGCCTGTTTTAAAATAAAAAAAACAATAATCACTTTTACAATTATTTATTGAATGAAAGATATTCAGATATTATATTTATTTATACCATGTGCCAAATTAACAGTAGTTGAGATGCCATGCATCTTAAACCAGGGGCAAACATCATTTATCCATCACACAATTTGTTCAAAATATTTATTATAATAATTTTTATTATTGTCACAAGAAGGCTTACATTAACACTGCAATGAAGTTACCGTGAAAAGCCCCGAGTCGCCACATTCAGGTGCCTGTTCAGGTACACTGAGGGGGAATTCCGAATGTCCAACCAAATGACCTAACAAGCACATATTTAGGGACTTGTGGGAAGAAACTGGAGCGCCCGGAGGAAACCCACGCAGACAGAGGAAGACGTCACACAGACAGTGACGCAAGCCGGGAATCGAACCTGGGACCCTGGCGCTGTGAAGCCACAGTGCTAACCACTATGCTACCATGATTAATTCTGGGTCTGTGAAGCAAAAGTGCTAACCATATAATCTTATAATTTGTTTGAGGTGTTTTGGGCCAGTTTCTATACTATATGTGGGCTGCAGTGTCCCTTTACGCAGTAGTCCTGGATCAAAGTAAATAAATATACCTGATGCAGCAATTTCTTCCTGCTTCCTCATTTTTCAATGGCTATATTCTGCTCTGGCCTTGATTCCAGGTTAACATAATTCTTCTCATTGGTTTTGTATAGCAGATTTGTGGTGCACTGAAGCATTGATATTGAATCATTGAAAGGTTACTGGTGTCATCTGACTTCTCAGCCAGCCATGCCTGTTCCTGCTGCTGCTCATCTTTCTCGGATGTCATAAGAGCACTAACCATGCTGACATTTGCAGAAGAACTGCAACCCACCAAGCTTTGATTCTTCAGGACTTTCCAATACTTCATCCGGTTAAAGACTCCCCATGGCGATGACGGATTCTCCTGCACCCAACACCTAATTTATATCACACATGCCATGTATAACATGATTTGCATCTTCATCAATTTGTAATGGCAATGGCATTAATCAAACTAGCTAAGTAATGCCGCGTGCACGTGGAGACAAAACACAGCCAAAACAGAACTCATCCTCCACTTGATTCAGGTCCAGAATCAAATCTGTAATAGTGTCACCAGCAGTGGCTGGTAATTAACAGATCAGACAGTGGTTCAGAAATAGATAAAGAGAGAACATCTCAAATTGACAGGAACAAATAGTGTTTGGTGCACACATTGTGATCAATCCAAAAACACCTGTAAATATCCCCATAATTATAGCTGCAAACACCATCCCTATAACTGTAAATGTCAGTGCTGTAACCTATTTTTCCAATTGCCATATAGATGTATCTTGAATCTTACCACGCCGGAAGGGATTTTCAGCACTGAGAAACTGCTCTTGAATGCAGTCATTTACAATCTGACTTTAGCTGTCTTTAGCTTGGATGGTTCAACTCTGCTTTCCTTGGGTTGCCGAAGATGACAGAACTTTAATACTTCCTCCCTAACCAATCTCAGCCGGTTAGAACTGATCTCTACTGACTTTTCCAAATATGTTTGGGAGCAGCATGGTAGCACAGTGGTTAGCATAGTTGCATCACAGCTCCAGGGTCCCAGGTTCGATTCCCGGCTTGGGTCACTGTCTGTGCGGAGTTTGCACTTCCTCTCCGTGTCTGCGTGGGTTTCCTCTGGGTGCTCCGGTTTCCTCCCACAGTCCAAAGATGTGCGGGTTAGGTGGATTGGCTAAATTTTCTTGCAGTGTCCAAAGGTTAGGTTGGATTATGGGGATAGGGTGGAGGTGTGGACTTAGGTAGGGTGCTCTTTCCAAGAGCCGGTGTAGACTTGATGGGCCGAATGGCCTCCGTCTGCACTGTAAATCCTGTAAACTCTGTAAACTCGGTCTGTCCTATGTCTGTAATTAGAGCTGTCTGGAAATCGTGGGTTTGGGTAACCTATCTCCCATACAATCACACTGAGATAAATTTTGTTCACGTATAATTTTGTAAAATGGATGAGAACAAATCAGCAACTCGTTTTACATCTCTTTGTTTTTTTTAATCTCCATTGAATTCAAGCAGCATTATCCCAAATTAATTTCTCCTTCTATGGTTTTCAATTGCCCCCTTCGCCAACAAAGGGAAAATGGACTGAGTGAACATAAGAACATAAGAACTAGGAGCAGGAGTAGGCCATCTGGCCCCTTGAGCCTGCTCCGCCATTCAATGAGATCATGGCTGATCTTTTGTGGACTCAGCTCCACTTTCCGGCCCGAACACCATAACTCTTAATCCCTTTATTCTTCAAAAAACTATCTATCTTTACCTTAAAAACATGTAATGAAGGAGCCTCAACTGCTTCACTGGGCAAGGAATTCCATAGATTCACAACCCTTTGGGTGAAGAAGTTCCTCCTAAACTCAGTCCTAAATCTACTTCCCCTTATTTTGAGGCTATGTCCCCTAGTTCTGCTTTCACCTGCCAGTGGAAACAACCTGCCCGCATCTATCCTATCTATTCCCTTCATAATTTTAAATGTTTCTATAAGATCCCCCCTCATCCTTCTAAATTCCAATGAGTACAGTCCCAGTCTACTCAACCTCTCCTCATAATCTAACACCTTCAGCTCTGGGATTAACCTAGTGAATCTCCTCTGCACACCCTCCAGTGCCAGTACGTCCTTTCTCAAGTAAGGAGACCAAAATTGAACACAATACTCCAGGTGTAGCCTCACTAACACCTTATACAATTGCAACATAACCTCCCTAGTCTTAAACTCCATCACTCTAGCAATGAAGGACAAAATTCCATTTGCCTTCTTAATCACCTGTTGCACCTGTAACCAACCTTCTGTGACTCATGCACTAGCACACCCAAGTCTCTCTGCACAGCGGCATGCTTTAATATTTTATCGTTTAAATAATAATCCCGTTTGCTGTTATTCCTACCAAAATGGATAACCTCACATTTGTCAACATTGTATTCCATCTGCCAGACCCTAGCCCATTCACTTAACCTATCCAAATCCCTCTGCAGACTTCCAGTATCCTCTGCACTTTTCGCTTTACCACTCATCTTAGTGTCATCTGCAAACTTGGACACATTGCCCTTGGTCCCCAACTCCAAATCATCTATGTAAATTGTGAACAATTGTGGGCCCAACACGGATCCCTGAGGGACACCACTAGCTACTGATTGCCAACCAGAGAAACACCCATTAATCCCCACTCTTTGCTTTCTATTAATTAACCAATCCTCTATCCATGCTACTACTTTACCCTTAATGCCATGCATCTTTATCTTTATCTTATTTGTCCACGGGATACGGGCGTCGCTGGATAGGCCAGCCTTTATTGCCCATCCCTATTGAGAATGTGGTGGTATGGTGCCTTCTTGAATGGCTGAAGTCCATCTGGTGTAGGTGCACCCACGCACTGTGAGAAAGGAAGTTCCAGGAATTTGACCCAGGGTCAGTGAAGAAACAGCAATATAGTTCCAAATCAGTATGGTGTGTGAATTGGAGGTGAACTTGCAGGTGGTGCTGGTGTTCCTGTGCTTTTGTGGCCCCTTGTCCTTCTGGGCGGTACAAGCTGTGCGTTTGGAAAACAAAGAATTCTTTTCTGAATCATGATATCATTCTTTGATTCAGTGATTCTACCACAAGGGACATTGGTTCACATCACTGGGCTGATTAAAACTTGGCACAAAACAAGAGTTGGCAGGTGGCGCTGGACAACTTCCTGCTCTCTCTGAGCAGCAGGCTTGCTTGGTTATGCCAAGTTGGTGCACATCGTTCATTGAATCCATGCAAATTATTCCCGAGCCTCGATAGTGCTCAGACCTCAGGTTGGAAATCATAAGCCCTTGGCTATCTGCTTTGCAACAGCATTTTAGTCAACTGCAATATCTTTAAGGTAACCAAATGTTTGGTCAGAGAACAAGTTTCAATTCTCAAGGTTATACTCGAAGCTGTTGAAAACTGAGGAATTATGTTATAACTGGGGTAAACCTTCTATGTTAATCTGAATTCATATCCTAAACTGAGAGTCTCGAATATAATTAACAAATCACAGGTCAGAAAGATCCTAATGCTCAATTGTTGCTGTTTGAAGATAATTCTTCAAATAATTGTTATCATAGAAATATAGAAACATAGAAAATAGGAGCAGGAGGAGGCCATTCGGCCCTTCAAGCCTGCTTTGTCATTCATTAGGATCATGGCTGATTACCCAACACAATAGCCTAATCCCACTCCCCCCCCCCCCCCCCCAGCCCGTAACCTTTGATCCCCTTCACCCCAAGTGCTATATCTAACTGCTTCTTGAAAACATACAGGGCGGTATTCTCTGCTCCCGATTAAAAATCGGGATGGCCATCGTGAAAGTAGCCGAGGTTCATGATGGCCTCGGGGCCCGCTCCCCGCACCTAATTCACCCCCACCCGGGGGGCTAGGAGTGGGCCTCCGTCTTTCCCGGCCGCGACCTCGTCGCGCCGGAAATGACGCGCAAAACGGCGCATTTGTGAGGTCATCCGCGCATGCGCGGGTTGCCGGTTCCAACCCGCACATGCGCGGATGACTTCATTGCGCAGACGGCGCGAACCGCGCATGCGCAGTGGCCGTCTTTCTCCTCAGCCGCCCAGCAAGACGTGGCGGCTTGATCTTGCCGGGCGGCGGAGGGGAAAGAGTGCGTCTGTTTTGGACGCTGGCCCGACGATCGGTGGGCACCGATCGCGGGCCTGTTTCCTCCCCAGCACAGTCGTGGTGCTCCCGTCCCAATCGGGCCCCTAGATGCCCCAAACGGGCATATTCCTCTATGTACCATATTCCTCTATACCCATCCTATCCATGTGTTTGTCAAGGTGCCTTTTGAACGCCATTAATGTACTTGCTTCTACAACCTCCTCTGACAACACGTTCCAGGCACTCACCACCCTCTGCGTAAAAAATTTGCCTTGCACATCTCCTATAAACTTTGCCCCCTGGACCTTAAACCTATGCCCCTGGTGACTGACCCCTCCAACCTGGGAAAGAGTGTCTGCCCAGCCATTCTATCCATGCCCCTCATAATCTTGTAGGCCTCTACAGGTGCAATGAGAATGTCACTTTAAAAAATGTTTGCCTGCTAATGTTACTGCAGTGATATCAGAATGTTGGTGGAGCTGAGCTCTGGCTCTGTTTTTTAGTTTCACTTTGAGAAACGCTTGGGTGTGTCTGTATCTTTTTGTTTAGTTTTTCAGTGTTGGAGCTGAAGCCAGACAAAGCAGGTGTATTGTTGATCTCCCTGCCATGAAAAGACTATCTCTTGATCATTTGGTTAATTCAGAATTATAAATGTTCTCAGTAGTGAATGTAAACCTGATGTGCTTCTGTTGAAAGGTGTTTCTTTTGTCTTCTGGATGTTGTTTGGGAAGTTATTAAGGATTACTTAGTGTTGTATTATTTGGGGGTTGTATTTGAATTGATGGTTGCTAAGATGTTCACTGTATGTTTTAAAAAGCTTAACTTGAGTTCATAGAATAAATATTGTTTTTCTTTAAAAAATACTTTTCCATTTCTGCTGTACAACACCTTAGAGTGGGCCGTGTGCTCCTCATACCACAATCTAGTAAAAGGTGTGGGTCAGGTGAACTCCATGATACACTTTGGAGTTCTCTAAACCCTAGCCCACAACAAATTGGGGGCTCGGGGGGATAAAAGTCTATCTACTGGATTGGCGTAGTGAACGTAAAGACAGTGAGGAGTGAGCATATTGTGTGGTCGCTTTTCAAGTGTGATATTCTAGTTGAAGAAGGGAGTGTGTTGTGGACAATGGCTCTTTCAGAGGATCAGAAGTTTTGGGGGTGGAGACGGTCACACGCAGTACCTTATGGACAGAGACTAAAAGCATACTGTTAGATTTGGCAAAAAAACTGCAGTTAACATTACCTGACAAAATTCAAAAAGATGAGGTAATTATGGTGGTGGCTAAGCATTTAAAGTTGCCTGAGATACAGTTTCACTAATGGAAATGGCAAAAATTCAGTTACAAATTAAACAAATGGAACAGGAGAAAGAATTAAAGCAGCCTGAATACGAAAGAGATAGAGAGGAAAAAGAAATAGAAAAGGATATACAGATCATGGAAAAAGATAAAGAGAGAGAGTTTGAACTTCATAAAATGACCTGATCTGTATCTCCCTTTCTCTTTCTTTTTCCTCCCTATCTCAACAGGCATTTGACTACCTGAAAGCTGTGATAACCAATGCTCCAGTGCTGGAGAATTACAAGAGACTCTGTGATCAGATTGAACTAAAGTCTTTGACTTTAAAGAGACATGCCGAGATGTAGAGAAATGGATAGATCATGCAGTAACCGTCTTGTTCAAAGAGGCTGTCAATCAAGAAGGATTCCAGTTGGAGGAAGAACAACAACAAAAATGGGCTATATTATTATACCAGTTTGCGTGTGTTGTTTTTTGAAACGATAAAGTCTATTTACTGTGTGCATTTCTTAAAGGATAGTGAGAAGGTGAAAAATGAAACCACCTTGAAGTTGATGGTTTATTTGTTTTCTTGGGGTGAGGTGCCATGAGAATGTCATTTTAAGAAATGTTTGGCTGCTCATGTTACTGCAGTGATGTCAGAGTGTGGGTGGAGCTGAGCTCTGGCTCTGTTTTTTAGTTTCACTTTGAGAAACGCTTGAGTGTGTCTGTATCTTTCGGTTTTGTTTTTCAGTGTTGGAGCTGATGCCAGACAAAGCAGGTGTACTGCTTCTTTCTGCCATGAAAAGACTATCTCTTGATCATTTGGTTAATTCAGAATTATAAATGTTCTCAGTAGTGAATATAAACCTGATGTGCTTCTGTTGAAAGGTGTTTCTTTTGTCCTCTGGATGTTGTTTGGGAAGTTATTAAGGATTACTTAGTGTTATATTGTTTGGGGGTTGTATTTCAATTGATGGTTGCTAAGATGTTCACTGTATGTTTTAAAAAGATTAACTTGCGTTCATAGAATAAATATTGTTTTGTTTTAAAAACACTTTTCCATTTCTGCTGTACAACACCTATAGAGTGGGCCGTGTGCTCCTGATACCACAATCTAGTAAAAGTTGTGGGTCAGGTGAACTCCATGATACCCTTTTGGGATTCTCTACACCCTGTCCCATAATGAATTTGGGACTCGAGGGGGATAAAAGTCTATCTATTGGATTGGCTTAGTGAACTTAAAGACAGTGAGAGGTGAACATAATATAATTGCTTTTCAGGAGTGCTATTCTCATTTAAGAAGGGAGTGTGTTGTGGACAATGGCTCGTTCAGAGGCTCTGAGGTTATTTGGGGGTGGAGATGGTCACACACAGTAACTTAGGGACAGAGACTAAAAGCATACTGTTAGATTTGGCAAAAACACTGCAATTAACATTACCTGACAAAATGCAAAAAGATGAGGTAATTATGGCGGTGGCGAAGCATTTAAAGTTGCCTGAGATGCAGTTTGACTCATTGGAAATGGCAAAAGTTCAGTTACGAATTAAACAAATGGAACGTGAGAAAGAATTAAAGCAGCTTGAATGCAAAAGAGAGAGAGAGGAAAAAGAAAGAGGAAGCGAGAAAGAGAGGAAAAAGAAAGAGAAAGGGAAAGAAAGAGAGAGAGGAAAAAGAAAGAGAAGAAAGGAAAACAGAAAGATATCCCGAGCAGGACAAAAAGAAAGAGAAAGGGAGATAGAGATCAGGGAAAAAGGTAAAGAGAGAGTTTGAACATCAAACATCAACAGGGGCTGGTTTAGCTCACTCGGCTAAATCGCTGGCTTTTAAAGCAGACCAAGCAGGCCAGCAGCACGGTTCGATTCCCATACCAGCCTCCCAGGACAGGCGCCGGAATGTGGCGACTAGGGGCTTTTCACAGTAACTTCATTGAAGCCTACTCGTGACAATAAGCGATTTTCATTTTCATAAAATGGCCAGGGTACATGACAGTCAGTTAAAATTGGCAGGTGTAAAGGAAAACGTACAGTTGGATGATAGTGATGAGGATAGTGAGAAAGACGGTCATAATTGAAGGCTTGGTGGGGATCTATTTAAATATGTCCAAGCATTGTCAAGGTTTGATGAGAAGGAGGTAGAAGCCTTTTTCATTTCATTTGAGATGCTAGCTAAGCAAATGAAATGGCCGCAGGACATGTGGGTATTACTGATTCAAACAAAGCTGGTAGGTAAGGCTAGTGAAGTGTATGCATCACTACCGGAGGAGGTATCTGTGTGTATGATGAGGTGAAAAAATCCATCTCAGGTGCATATGAACTAGTGCCTGAAGCCTACAGACAAAGGTTTAGAAATTTAAGGAAAGAATTTGGTCAAACATACATGGAGTTTGAAAGGATCAAACAGAGTAATTTTGATAGGTGGATAAGGGCTTTTAAAATAAACCAAATGTGTGCAGCTCTCAGAGAAATTATACTTTTGGAAGAGTTTAAAAATTCAATTCCTGATGTAGTAAGAACTCATGTGGAAGAACAGAGGGTTAAAACTGCGAGATTAGCAGCAGAAATGGCAGATGATTATGAATTAGTTAACAAATCAAAGTTTGGTTTCCGACATCAGTTTCAGCCTGTGAGGGATAGAAACTGGGTACATGAGAAATACTCGTGGTAAAGGTAAAGGTGATCTGATAGGAGATAATAAGGAGAGTAAACCTCAGATTAAAAAAGAAATCCAGGAGGGTGGAAAAGAAATGAAAAGTTTCAAATGTTCTTACTGTAATAAACTAGGTCATGTAAAGTCACAGTGTTGGTGGTTGAAGAAGAGAACTGAGAAGGCTGATGTGGTAAAACAGAATAAGACAGTGGGGTTTTTTAAAGTGGTAAAGGAAAGCCCAAGTTAAGCAAAGGAGGTGTAAAAGATTGTACAGCTTGATCATGAGGTGATTGATAAGAAGATCTCTTTAAAGAATTTACTTGTGTGGGTAAGGTTTACTCATGTGTATCAGGAGAAGGAGGTAAAGAAGTCACAATTTTAAGAGATATGGGAGCTAGTCAATCCTTAATGGTAAGAGATGAGGAGTTATGTAGTTTGGGAAGAATGTTGCCAGAAAAGGTGGTAATATGTGGAATTCTGGGTGAGAGGAATAATGTTCCATTATATATGGGCAGCACAGTAGCATTGTGGATAGCATAATTCCTTCACAGCTCCAGGGTCCCAGGTTCGATTCCAGCTTGGGTCAGTGTCTGCACATCCTCCCCGTGTGTGCGTGGGTTTCCTCCGGGTGCTCCGGTTTCCTCCCACAGTCCAAAGATGTGCAGGTTCGGTGGATTGGCCATGCTAAATTGCCCTTAGTGTCCAAAATTGTCCTTAGTGTTGGGTGGGGTTATGGGGATAGGGTGGAGGTGTAGACCTTGGGTAGGGTGCTCTTTCCAAGAGCTGGTGCAGACTTGATGTGCCAAATGGCCTCCTTCTACACTGTAAATTCTATGATAAGGTAAGGTTGGAAAGTCCAGTAAAGAGTGGTGAAGTGGTAGTAGGAGTAATATAGAAACTATCTTGTCCAGAAATACAATTTATCTTGGGTAATGATATAGCTGGATTGCAAGTGGAAGTGATGTCTACTGTGGTTGATAAGACAATGGAAAATCAGTAAACTGAAGGATGAATATCCTGGGATTTTTCCGGATTGTGTAGTGACAAGGTCACAAAGTCACAGGTTAAGACAAGAGGAGAAATCAAAGAGTGAAGATGACGTTGAAGTGCGATTATCAGAAATTATTTTTGATCAGATGGTTGAAAAAGAATCAAACAGGTGTAGGGTGAGGCAGATATTTTTAGTTCATGAAAATTGGCAGAGTTACAACAAAAAGATATAGAAATAAAACCCATGTATCAGAAAGCATACACGGAACAGGAATCTGAGTGTATACCAGAGTGTTATTACCGTAAAAGTAATGTCTTGATGAGAAAATGGAGGCCTTTACATATACATGTGGATGAAAAGTGGGCAAAAGTACATCAAGTAGTATTGCTGGTAGGGTACAGAAAGGAAGTGTTGCGAGTTGCACATGAGGTACCAGTGGGAGTTCATTTGGGAATAAGGAAAACTCAAGCTAAAATCCAGAAACATTTTTATTGGCCTGGACTACAGTTAAATTTTGTCAATCATTTCACACATGTCAAGTGATTGGGTAACTTCAAGCATTGATAAAACCAGCGCCCTTGATACCCATTCCAGCATTTGAGGAACCTTTTGCAAGGGTCCTAATTGATTACATAGGACCGCTTCCGAAAGCAAAAAGTGGGAATCATTATCTTTTGACGATAATGGATGTGTCTCCTAGGTTTCCAGAGGCCATTCCAGTTCATAATATTACAGCTAAATAGATTGTGGAAGAGTTACTTGAATTCTTTACTCGATATGGACTACCCACAGAAACACAATCGGATCAAGGATCAAGTTTTACCTCAAAGTTATTCAAAGAAGTTATGTATAGCTTAGGAATAAAACAATTTAAATCAACTGTGTACCACCCAGAATTGCAGGGAGTGTTAGAATGGTGGCATCAGACATTAAAGACACTGTTGAGGGCTTATTGTCATGATTATCCAGAGGATTGGGATTGTGGAATTCCATTCGTACTGTTTGCAATTATGAATGCACCTAATGCGTCAACCTAATTTGAACTAATTTTTGGTCATGAGGTAAGAGGACTAAGAGGACTACGTAAATTGATTAAGGAAAAATGGGTGAGTGAGAAATCGGAAATTACATTATTGGATTATGTGTCAAATTTTAGGGAACAATTAAATAGAGCAGGTGAATTGGCTAGACAACATTTAAAAGTTGCACAAAATGTGTTAAAAAGGGTAGCGGACAAGAAATCCAAAGTTCGTAGTTTAGCCATTAGAGATAAAGTTTTAGTGTTGTTAACAGTGGTAGGTGAACCTTTAAAAGCAAGGTTTTGTGGACCTTATCAGATTGAAAGGCAATTAAGTGAGGTGAATTATGTGGTAAGAACGCTGGACAGAAGGAAAACTCACCTAGTGCATCATGTGAATATGCTTAAAAGGTACTTTGAAAGGGAAGGAGAGAAAAAGGAGGAGGTTTTAATGATTCTAATTCAAAGTGGTAAACCAAATCCAGATGATTGTGATTTTGACATACCTCTAATTAAATTGGAAAATGAGGATTTCTTAAAAATTGGGATAAATTGTTGAGTTACCGTCCAGAGGAAAAACGAACTGACCTGAAACAGTTATTGATATCACAAGTTTGTGGAGATAAATTGGGAAGTACTAAAATGGCTATACATGATGTAGATGTGGGAAATGCTGTTCCAGTCAAAAAACATCCATATAGACTTAACTCTTAAAAATTGGCACAGGTTAAACAAAGAGATTGAGAGTATGCTTAAAAATGGCATAATTGAAATGGGTTGCAGCCAATGGATCTCACCCATAGTGATGGTACAAAAACAAGATGGTACCCAATGGTTGTGTGTGGACTATCGAAAGGTTAATGCAGTTACAAGAACGGACTCTTATCCTATCCCACGTTTGGAGGATTGCATTGAGAAAGTGGGACAATCAGCTTGATTTACTTAAAGGTTACTGGCTGGTACCTTCATCGAAAAGGCGAAGGAGATTTCAGCTTTTGTGACTCCAGATGCTATATACCAATTCAAAGTTCTGCCATTTGGCATGAAAAACGCCACAATCACGTTTCAACAGTTAACTAACAAAGTTGTTTCAGGATTCCCCAACTGTGCGGTATGCATCGGCGATCTGGTAATGTCTCAGCCAGACATGGACAGAACATTTAAAACATCAGATGGAGTTATTCGATCAACTTCAGGAGGCAGGTTTGGTGATAAACCTAGCCAAAAGTGAATTTGGAAAGGCCCAAGTCACTTTCCTTGGTCATACAATTGGATAGGGTCGAATGGTTCCACGGGATGTGAAACCAACAGTTATTGGGGAATTTCCAGTGTCCTTGACACAATGGGAATTAATGCAATTTCTTGGTATGAGTGGATTTTACCGGAAATTTGTACCCAATTTTAGCAGTGTGGTCGCTCCACTGACGGACTTGCTCAAGAAGCGTAACAAATTCCAGTGGACAGTGGAGTGTCAACAGGCATTTGATGGCTTGAAGGCTGTGTTAACCACTGCCCCTGTGTTAGTTATCCTAAATTATACCAAACCATTCAAAGTGGCTGCTGATGTGGTGCTTCTACAAGATGACGATGAAGGGCTAGAGCCGCCTATTGGTTATTTTTTAAAGAAATTGAATTCTCACCAGAAAAAGTCTTTCACGATTGAGAAGGAGGCTTCGAGTTTGGTGCTGGCTTTGCAACATTTTCACATTTATGTGACCAGCAATCCGTCTGACACCGTTATATATACTGATCATAATACGTTGATGTTTTTGGAGCGATTCCGGAACAACAATGCAAGGCTGTTTCGCGGGAGTTTATTGTTGCAGCCATTTCATTTAAAATAGTACATGTGGCAGGACGAGAAAACGTGATAGCCGATGCTTTGTCATAAATTTGATGAATTATAGCAATTTCAGTTGGAGGAAGAAAAACGGGGGGAAAAATGGACCATATTATTATACCTGTTTGCGTGTTTTGTTTTTTGAAACGAAAAAGTATATTTACTGTGTGCATTTCTTAAAGGATAGTGAAAAGGTGAAAAATGAAACCATCTTGAAGTTGACGGTTTATTTTTTATTCTTGGGGGAGGTGTCACGTGATTAGTGGGCAGCACCGTAGCATGGTGGTTAGCATAAATGCTTCACAGCTCCAGGGTCTCAGGTTCGGTTCCCGGCTGGGTCACTGTCTGTGCGGAGTCTGCACGTCCTCCCCATGTGTGAGTGGGTTTCCTCCGGGTGCTCCGGTTTCCTCCCACAGTCCAAAGATGTGCGGGTTAGGTGGATTGGCCATGCTAAATTGCCCGTAGTATCCTTAAAAGTAAGGGGGTGGGGGGTTGTTGGGTTACGGGTATAGGGTGGATACGTGGGTTTGAGTGGGGTGATCATTGCTCGGCACAACATCGAGGGCCGAAGGGCCTGTTTTGTGCTGTACTGTTCTATATGTTCTATATGATAGTACCTTTACGAAATGGGTGTTTATAAATGGGTGTGTATATAAATATCTGTAGTGAAAGTACCTTTAAGAAATGGGTGTTTACTACTGCAGTGATGTCAGAGGGTGGGTGGAGCTGGGCTGTCTGTCAGCTTTTTACTTTTGTTTTTGAGCTGCAAGGCGTCTTTTAGTTTCGTTTTCAGTGTTGGAGCTGAAGCCAGACCAAGCAGGTGTACTGCTATTCTCTCTGCCATCAAAAGACTATCTCTTTTTTATATAAATATTTATATTCTCCTCCTTTCTAACATTTTCTCCCGTATTTACACCCACCAACAATAAACAATAATCAGCAACAAATATGTCAAACCCCATAACAAGAACACCGATCCCATCCTCCCACCAACCCCCAAACATCAGCCCGCATGTTTACTTAAACAAATGACAAAAAGGAATCAGGGATTACTCATAGTCCTCCTTAATATACACAGCTCCCCTCCTCCCCGCCCCCATCCCCCCCCCCAACTAATGTTCAATGTTATCCAGTTCTTGAAAGTGCATAATAAATAATGCCATGACTTGTAGAACCCCTCCGAGCTTCCCCTCAGTTCAAACTAAAAAAAATTTAGAATACCCAATTAATTTTTTTCCAATTAAGGGGCAATTTAGTGTGGCCAATCCACCTACCCTGCACATCTTTGGGTTGTGGGGGTGAAACCCACGCAAACAAGGGGAGAATGTGCAAACTCCACACGGACAGTGACCCAGAGCCAGGATCGAACCTGGGACCTCGGCGCCGTGAGCTACTCACTGCACTACCATGTTGCCCCCTTCAGTTCAAACTTAACCTTCTCAAGGGTCAAGTATTCCAACAGGTCTTCCCGCCATGCCTGGGCACAGGGTGGAGAGGCTGCTCTCCATCCCAGCAGGATCCGCCTTTGGACGATCAACGAGGCAAAGGCTACGAAATCTGCTTCTGGCAGGAAAAGCCTTTGGCAGGAAAATCGGCAGGCATTGAAAAATAAACAGAAATCGCGGCAACACATTCATTTTAACCGCCTGTACCCGACCCGCCAGTGACAGAGGAAGACCATCCCACCTTGGCAGATCGGCTTTCACTCTCCCCACCAAACTAGCGATGTTGGCCCTGCGAAGCCTCCCCCACTCCCAGGCAACCTGCACCCGCAGACACCTAAAGTGAGTCCCTGCCCTATGGAATGAGAGCTCTCCCACCCCCGCCCCCACTCCCCGCCGAGAGACCACAAAATACTCACTCGTGTCCAGGTTCAGCTTGTATCCCGAGAAAGACCCAAAAACTCACAGTAGCTCCAATATTCCTCCTATCGACACATTTGGCTCCGACACATACAGCAGCAAGTCGTCTGCATTTAAGGACACCCTATGCTCTATCCCCCCCCCCCCCCCCCCCCCGCACTATTCCTTTCCATGCTCCCGAATTTCTTAATTCAATGGCCAACGGCTCAAATGCAAGTGCAAACAACAGGGGGGACATAGGACATCCCTGCCTCGTCCCACGGTGGAGAGAAAGGTATCTCGAGCTGATATTGTTTTGTGCGGACACTCGCCTTTGGCTCCTCATCTAATAGTTTTACCCAGTTTACAAATCTTGGTCCAATCCCAAACCGCTCCAGAACTGCCATCAGATACCCCCATTCTACCCGGTCAAATGCCTTCTCGGCGTCCAATGCCACAACCACCTTTGTTTCCTTCCCTTCCGCCGGTGCCAAAACAACGTTCAAAACCCTCCTAATGTTTGAAAACAGCTGCCTCCCTTTCACAAACCCCGTCTGATACTCACCTATCACCTTTGGGAGGCACTCCTCCAGCCTACCCGCCAGTACGTTCACCGATACTTATGCGTCCACATTCAGAAATGATATAGGCCTATGCAACCCACACTCCGTCCGATCCTTATCTTTTTTTAGCAACAGTGAAATGGATGCCTGCCCCAAGGTTTGTGGCAGCACCCCCTTCCCTATCACCTCTTCAAACATCCCCACCATCAGGGGTGCCAACTTATCCTTGAAGTTTTTATAATATTCCACCGGAAACCCATCCGGCCATGCTACCTTCCCCGACTGCATCCTCCCAATCGCATCCTTTATCTCCTGCTCCACTATTGCTCCTTCTAATGTAGCCCTGTCCCTCTCCCCTAGCCTTGGCTACTCCAACCCATCTAGAAATTCCTGCTCTCAAGGTCTCCCCCAGGTGGCTCTGATCTGTACAACCTCTCATAAAACTCCTCAAAAACCTTGTTAATCAGCTCAGGAGCCACCACCAACCTCCCTGCCTTATCCCTCACCTGAAGAATGTCCCTTGCCGCTTCCTCCCTCCGGAGCTGACCTGCTAACATACTCTATGTTCATAAACTGCACCCCTTGCTCATCTCAGTTGGCGTACCACCTTCCTGGTGGACAGTCGGTCAAAGCTCGCCTGTAGTTCCTTCCTCTTTTCCAGCTTCGCTGGGTCCCCATCTTCTGCATAACTCCTATACACCGCCAACATCTCATCTATTACCCTCTGCCGCTCCAACCTCTCCTCTTTGTCCACCCTGGCCTTAAACAAAATTATCTCACCCCTCACCACCGCCTTTAGAGCCTCCCACACAACTGCCTTCGACACCTCACCCGTACAGTTGAAACCCACATATTCCTCAATTACCTTTTCAATTTTCTCACAGAATACTTGGTTCCTCAAAAGCCCCACATCCAGGTTCCACCCCAGCATCTGCGCTACCCCCTTCTCCAGTACCATATCCACCCAATGCGGAGCGTGATCTGACACTGCAATTGCAGAGTAGTCCGACCCCTTGACTCCAGCCAGCAAAGCCTTTCCCACCACAAAAAAGTCGATCCGCGAGTATACCTTATGGACTGCTGAGAAAAACGAGTTCTCCCGTTCCCTTGGGTGCAAGAACTCCAAGAGTTCACCCCTCCCATTTCCACCATTAGACCAGCCAGCGCCTTCACCCCCCCATGATGGGACCAGCGAGCGCGGCCGTGATCTGTCCAATCTTGGCTTCTGCACCAAGTTACTGTCCCCTCCCACTATCTCTTGATCATTCGGTGAATTCAGAATTATAAATGTTTTCAGTAGTGACTTTACCCTGATGTGCTTCTGATAAAGGTTTTGTTTTTAAGTCGTATGGATGTTAAAAAGGAAAGCTTAAAGATTTACTTAGTGTTGTAGTCTTTGGGGGTTGTATTTGAATTAATGGTTGCTAAGATGTTCACTGTATGTTTTAAAAAGGTTAACTTGAGTTCATAGAATAAACATTGTTTTGCTTTAAAAAATAGTTTTCCATTTCTGCTGTACCACACCTGGAGAGTGGGCCATGTGCTCCCCATACCACAATCTCGTAAAAGTTTTGGTCAGGTGAACTCCATGATACACTTTGGGCCCATAACACACTGTTGTTTCTGACCCAGGTTTCTCACTCTCAAACTGAGTGTTAAATTCCAACCTGTTATGGTCACTACTTCCTTGGGGATCTTTTACTCTGAGGTCATTTATCACATTTGTCTTATCATCAATTACCTGATCCACAATAGCCTATTCACTGGTTGGCTCCATGCAAAATTGCTCTAGGAAACAATCCCTAATACATTCTAAGAATTTGTTATCGTAGCTATCCTTTCCAACTTGATTAACCCAAGCAACATGAAGATTGAAGTCACACATAATTATTGCTCTATTCTTTTTACATGCTGTAATCATTTGTTGATTTATACCCTTGCCTGCAGCGGGGCTACTGTTTTGGAGTCAAAAAATTACTCCCATCAAAGTCTTCTTACACTTGCTGTTTTTTATCCCCACCAAAGTGGAGTCTACATCATCCGAGTCTAGATCATCTCTCACAACTGTCCTCATTTCACCTCTTATTAACAGTGCTACCCCACCACCTTTTCATTCCCTCCTGTCCTTCCATAAGGTCAAATATCCCTGAATATTAAACACCCAGTTTTAGAACATAGAACATTACAGCGCAGTACAGGCCCTTCGGCCCTCGATGTTGCACCGTCCTGTGAAACCCCTCTAAAGTCCCTCTACACTATTCCCTTATCGTCCATATGCCTATCCATTGACCATTTGAATGCATTTAGTGTTGGTGAGTCCACTACTGTTGCAGGCAGGGCGTTCCATGCCCTTACTACTCTCTGAGTAAAGAACCTACCTCTGACATCTGTCCTATATCTATCTCCCCTCAATTTAAAGCTATGTCCCCTCGTGCTGGACATCACCATCTGAGGAAAAAGGCTCTCACTGTCCACCCTATCTAATCCTCTGATCATCTTGTATGCCTCAATTAAGTCACCTCTTAACCTTCTTCTCTCTAACGAAAACAACCTCAAGTCCTTCAGCCTTTCCTCATAAGATCTTCCCTCCATACCAGGCAACATCCTTGTAAATCTCCTCTGCACCCTTTCCAATGCTTCCACATCCTTCCTATAATGTGGCGACCAGAACTGCACGCAATACTCCAAATACGGCCGCACCAGAGTTTTGTACAACTGCAACATGACCTCACGGCTCCGAAACTCAATTCCTCTACCAATAAAAGCTAACACACCATACACCTTCTTAACAGCCCTCTCAACCTGGGTGGCAACTTTCAGGGATCTATCGGCATGGACACCGAGATCTCTCTGCTCGTCCACACTACCACAAATCTTACCATTAGCCCAGTACTCTGTCTTCCTGTTATTACAACCAAAATGAATCACCTCACACTTTCCTGCATTAAACTACTTTTGCCACCTGTCAGCCCAGCTCTGCAGCTTATCTGTGTCCCTCTGTAACTTGTAACATCTTACTGCAGTGTCCACAACTCCACCGACTTTAGTGTCATCTGCAAATTTACTCACCCATCCTTCTACGCCCTCCTCCAGGTCATTTATAAAAATGACAAACAACAACGGCCCCAAAACAGATCCTTGTGGCACACCACTAGTAACTGGACACCAGTCAGAACATTTCCCATCAACCACCACTCTTTGTCTTCTATCAGCTAGCCAATTTCTGATCCAAACTGCTAAATCACCCTGAATCCCATGCCTCTGTATTTTCTGCAATAGCCTATCGTGGGAACCTTATCTACATTACATATTTTTAAGGTAAAGATAGATAGTTTTTTGAAGAATAAAGGGATTAAGGGTTATGGTGTTCGGGCCGGAAAGTGGAGCTGAGTCCACAAAAGATCAGCCATGATCTAATTGAATGGCGGAGCAGCCTCGAGGGGCCAGATGGCCTACTCCTGCTCCTAGTTCTTATGTTCTTATAATGGTTTACTGAAATCCATATACACCACATCAACTGCTTTACCCTCATCCACCTGTTTGGTCACCTTCTCGAAGAACTCAACGAGGTTTGTGAGGCACGACCTACCCTTCACAAATCCATGTTGACTATCTCGAATCAAATTATTCCTTTCCAGATGATTATACATCCTACCTCTTATAAACCTTTCCAAGACTTTTCCCACAACAGAAGTAAGGCTCACTGGTCTATAGTTACCGGGGTTATCTCTACTCCCCTTCTTGAACAAGGGGACAACATTTACTATCCTCCAGTCTTCTGGCACTATTCCTGCAGACAAAGATGACTTAAAGATCAAAGCCAAAGGCTCAGCAATCTCCTTTCCAGCTTCCCAGAGAATCCTAGGATAAATCCCATCCGGCCCGGGGGACTTATTTGTTTTCACACTTTCCAGACCAAGTTTTGGTCTCCTTGTAACCATGTCGATGTACCAACGAGGTAATATCCATTTACCGCGAATTGCGCTGTCAGTTCACCTACCTTATTCTGAATGCCTTTAGGCTGATCTTTTATTTACCATTTTTAATCATCCTAACTTTTCTTTGTGCTGAAGCCTATTTGCCTCTTGCCCTTGGTTACCTTGTCTACCGTTTTTCCATGTTATTGTTCTTTTATGAGTGCCATTGTTTCTGTTTCCCTGGTCAGCCTGCTTAGGTTCCCACCCCCCTGGTCATTCTAGTTCATACCCTCCCCAACCATGCAACTAAACGTGGGCAGCACAGTAGCATGGTGGATAGCATAATTGCTTCACAGCTCCAGGGTCCCAGGTTCGGTTCCCGGCTGGGTCACTGTGCGGAGTCTGCACGTCCTCCCCGTGTGTGCGTGGGTTTCCTCCAGGTGCTCCGGTTTCCTCCCACAGTCCAAAGATGTGCGGGTTAGGTGGATTGGCCATGCCAAATTGCCCGTAGTATCCTAAAAAGTAAGGTTAAGGGGGGGTTGTTGGGTTGCGGGTATAGGGTGGATACGTGGGTTTGAGTAGGGTGATCATTGCTCGGCACAACATCGAGGGCCGAAGGGCCTGTTCTGTGCTGTACTGTTCTATGTTCTATGTTCCAGGGTCCCAGGTTCAATTCTGGCTTGGGTCACTGTCTGTGCGGAGGTTTCCTCCGGGTGATCCAGTTTCCTCCCACAGTCCAAAGATGTGCAGGTTAGGTGGATTGGCCATGATAAATTGCCCTTAGTGTCCAAAATTGCACTTAGTGTTGGGTGGGGTTACTGGGTTATGGGGATAGGGTGGAGGTTTTGACCTTGGGTAGGGTGCGCTTTCCAAGAGCCAGTGCAGACTCGATGGGCCGAATGGCCTCCTTCTGCACTGTAAATTCTATGATAAACACTTGCCCAAGGTCAGTTTTCTGATCTGGCCAAGCAGAACATCAAAGCTCTTTGCCACAGTGGCCCAGAGCCAACCATCAACTGTCTTCTTGGATCATCTTCAGGCCTTGTCTTGGGCCCTCTTCAACTATCAGAGGTGCTCCCTGAGCATACTCCACTTAAAGGCTACTCCTCACAATTTTTATTCTAATTGGAGTGTGGTTCTCCTTTTCTTAACTTAACTAATACCCATTTCTATTCCGAATAGGCTGAATGGCCTCCTTCTGCACTGTAAATATATGATTTTATCCCCTGTCTCTGCCTCTGAAATATTTCTTCAGACCTTTCCTGAACCCCTTTCCCCTGTCTCTGGGGCACCTCTTCAGACATTTGCCTGTCCTCCCTCCATTCTTGCAAACTCTGGGACACTTGCTGACTCTGAAGCTCAACACCCAGTCACCTGACCGCATTTTTCCATCTTCTTCTTCTCTCTGTAGGTGCACAGGGCTGACCTTAGGCCTGAAAAATGCCAAATTACGCTCCAATGAGCAAATGAGGATGGCTTTCAGAACACACTGGAGAGTTGTAAGCCTGGATGATATTACAGAAGTCGGGAGGGGTGAGGTCATGGTCAGATTTGCAAACAAAAGTATTTCCAGATCAGGATGTTGCCATACTGTGCTCCAATATAGGTCAGCAAGCAGTTCACTGGAACAGGGCTGGACGATAACAATATGAGTCTGATAGCTAATAAATATTACAAGCACAATCCTTGGAATGATAAAACTGTCAACTTGGTTCTCTGTTTCAAAATTATTCAATTTGGTCTAAAATTTATTCTGAAACGCCTGTGTCAAATCTTCATAATTCTGATTATGAAAATTCATTGTGAACAGGAATATAAACAATGAACGTTTTGTTTGATAGTCTGCAAAGAATCAGTGCTCCTGTTTAATATCTGTCTATGATACACAATTGTGCACTGACAATGAGATACAAACCATTCCAACAGAGTTGCGATTATGGTGAATTTATAAAAACTGGAGAACTCGTAATAGACTTCTTTTTTCCAGAACCCAGGCTACTTCATTCTTTTTTTTTTAAAGTCTGCATTTGGATGTACTGTCATTACTTCGACAGAATGCATTTTACAACATAGATATTCATTCCTGCCAATTGAATCAATTTACAGTAAACATTGTCTGAATTTTAGTCAACACTGATTACAGTCTTCTTGAAACTAATTACGATAAAACCTATTTTAAAGTGGCCATGTATTGACCTTGGATGCAAGTTATCTGAGTAATTACATGTTATTTACTAAATGTTCTTTTCACTCCAACATGTGTTGATGTTAACATCAGATGCAAAATGTGGAACATTGAGTAAATATTGGAAAAAGAAAACGCAAGAAACTTAATCAAGCCTTTAAATACCCTGGGTGGGTTTCTCCGTCTCGCCGCACCAGAGTTCTGGTAAGGCACATCGTCGGATTCTCCATTTCGCTGGCTGGTCAATGGGGTTTCCCGTTGTGGGGACGCCCAACGCCATTGGGAAACCCCCGGGCTGCCGGCAAAACGGAGAAACCCGACCGGAGAGAATTCAGCTTACGCTATTGTTTTCTAGGAATTTATTTTGAAGTCCGAACAACCTGAACACCTCACATGCATGACCTGATTCACGATAGTTTGGCTGATGGCATAGATTTCTTTTACCATATCTCTGGTCATTCACAGCTTTTACCTGGACGACCTCTTGGTCATGTTGATGAAACATTTTTTGCAATGGTGCACCCTTCAATCAGGGGAATATCCCCTCCCCACTCCTTCACTGCTGCTATGCTGCAAAGTGACCTCACTTTGGCCACATGCTGCCTTGTCGCTATTGCCCACATGTAGTTGGGGTGGCACAGTAGCACAGTGGTTAGCACTGGTGCTTCACAGTGCCAGAGACCTGATTTCGATTCCCGGTTTGGGTCACTGTCTGTGCGGAGTCTGCAAGTTCTTCCCATGTCGGGTTTCCTCCGGGTGCCCCGGTTTCCTCCCACGGTCCAAAAGTGAATTGGCCATGCTAAATTTCCCTTAGTGTCCAAAACGTTTAGGTGGGGTTACTGGGTTACAGGGGTGGGGTGGAGGTGTGAGGTTGAGTGGGGTGCTCTTTCCAGGAGCCGTGCAGACTCTATCGGCCAAATGGCCTCCTTCTGCACTGTGAATTCTATGATTCTATGTGAGAAGACGCTGTGCCTATTTCTTTTTTTTAAATTTAGAGTACCCAATTCATTTTTTCCAATTAAGGGACAATTTAGCGAGGCCAATCCACATACCCTGCACATCTTTGGGTTGTGGGGGCGAAACCCACGCAGGCACGGGGAGAATGTGCAAACTCCACGCAGACAGTGACCCAGAGCCGGGTTCGAACCTGGGTCCTCGGCACCGTGAGGCATCAGAGCTAACCCACTGTGCCACCCTGCTGCCCCGTGCCTATTTCTATAAGGTTCCATCCTGAGCCACACACTCTTCTCCCAGCAAGCCTGGCAGTCTGCCATGTCATCCACTTGGCTGCCCAAAACAAGACGGAATCTAGAGGGGCCACACGGATCGACCCTTCCTCTTTCACAGGGTGACCTGCCTACCTTCATGAACTCCTCTTGCGAACCTCAATATTGAGGTCAGGTGGCAGGGAACTCTTAAGTGGTCCAGAAGAAGAGCCTCAATTGTGACGAGGGTGGGCAGACCAACCCAGGCCACTCTTGCTCCTTGTAAAGTTTCACTCGGGTCGGGGCAGCGGGTATACCACCTAACGGCCTGCATCTGGTTGAGGCGACAGGGGTTTCACCCAGCAGTTGATGCCTCACATCACCCCTTTTGTGCAAGATGCCCTGGAATTGATCTCTGGGCGAGATCCAGAAGTGCCTATTTAAATGTGCCATTAAGCTCATCTAAATATGCGTTTGCGGATTCACCTGGTGCCAGGGATTCAACAGTCACACCTGAGAGGCCTCAAATGGGCACCCTCCAGTACTGGTTCACATAAACATGAGCAAGGCGTAATGGGGGGTCATGCCGGCAATTAGAGGCATCCGGGTGGTCAGGGACGGGGCATGGTGGCACACTGACACTCCCCCTCGCACGCGGACACCCAGACACTGCCAGCCTGGCACCCTGGCCAGTGCTAACCTGACACTGCCAGGGTTGCACTGCCAGGCTGAGAGGAAAACTGCCAGGCTGAATGCCAAGGGGGCCCGGGTGCCAGGTTGGCACTGCGAGGGGTTGGGCCCAGGAAGCCCTTGCCTATAAAAATGGGGGTGAGGGGAGGTTCGAGGGCCCCAGAAAGGTTTTTTGGAGGTGAAGGGGGTTCCTGAAAGAGGAGGGTCTAGAGATCAAGCAGCCTTCAAAAATGGTGCCTTGATCTACGACGAGCCAATGCTGCAGGACAGCTGCTAAGTTATGACCTTGACGGGGCGAAAATCCCCAAGGCCGAAGTGTCGCATAATAGCTTTAGCTGCCGAGAAACACCCTGCCAACCGTGCCCGATACACAGCACTTCAACTTCTTTTTGTGGAGTTGCTCCGATTAAGTCTGAAGAGTAACTACTTATTGTCAAATATAACTATGATCAGATACATAAGACAATAGCTTCTTCTGTCCGAAGCATGAGCTTTCACCAGTTAGACTACTAACAGACTACGATACATCATGTGATTTCCTTTATATCATCATGTGGATTACACTGTTTTTCCCAGTCCCACATTAATCCTTTCAGTCCTGAACATACAACATAGAACAGTACAGGCCCTTTGGTCCATGATGTTGTGCCGACCACCCTAACCTATACCCCTTCAATTTACTGCTGTCCATGTGCCTGTCCAAGAGTCCCAGCTCTGCATCCTGTCAATGTCCTGTTGTAACCTGCAACAGCCCTCAATGCTATCTACAACTCCACCAACTTTCGTGTCATCGGCAAACTTACTAACCCACCCTTCAACTTCCTCATCCAAGTCATTTATAAAAACCACAAAGAGCAGAAGTCCCAGAACAGATCCCTGTGGGACACCACTGGTCACCGACCTCCAGCGGAATACTTTCATTTCACTACCACTCGCTGTCTTCTTTTGGCTAGCCAATTCTGTATCCAGACAGCCAAATTTCCTTGTATCCATGCCCCCTGACTTTCTGAATGAGCCTCCTATGGGGAACCTTATCAAATGCCTTCCTGAAATCCATACACACCATATTGACTGCCCGACCTTCATCAATGTGTCCATTCACATCCTCAAAGAATTCAATGAGGCTTGTGAGGCATGAACTGCCCCTCACAAAGCCATGCTGACTATCTTTAATCAACCTATGTTTCTGTAAATAATCATAAATCCTATCTCTCAGAATCCTTTCCAGTATTTTTCTCACCACAGACGTAAGACTGACTGGTCTGTAATTCCCAGGGATTTCCCTATTCCTTTTCTTGAACAGGGGAACAACATTTGCTCCCTCCAATCATCCGGTACTACTCCAGTGGAGAGTGAAGATGCAATGATCATTGCCAACGGCGCAGCAATCTCCTCCCTTGATTCCCGTAGTAACCTTGGATATATCCCATCTGGCCCTGGGGACTTATGAATCCTGATGCTTTTCAAAATTTCCAGCACATCCTCGTTCTTAATGTCAACCTGTTCAAGCCATTGCAAACACGAGGAACAGCACCTCATCTTCCAATGAGGCACATTACAGCCTTCAGGACTTAACATTGAGTTCAACAACTTCAGACTGTGAACTCTCTACCACTTTTACACCATTTTTATTTCTATCAATTCATTTTTATTTTCATTGCTTCCATTGGTCTGTTTTCCCTCATCATTGTTCCCCTCCCTCCACTCCACTTGGGCCAACTGTTCCAAATTGCCCTTTAACACACTGCTCACCTTTGTTCTGCCAGTCACACATTTTAACCTCTTTATGTGCCGCTATCACCTCACCTGATGCAGAAGCTACGCTCCGAAAGCTAGTCATTCCAAGCAAACCGGTTAGACTTTAACCTGGTGTTGTAAGACTTCCTACTGTGCCACTATCAGCATCCTTCTTAGCCTAAATCACCATCATTTACATTGCTTTTATCTTCTGTCCTTAACATCTTTGGATATCTCCACCTATCGCTGGTCCCCTATCCAGCCCCACCCCGTCACCCTCCACCCCCCACTACAGTATAAATCTAACACAATTTCCAGTTCTCCCTAGCTTTGACAAATAGTCTTCCAGACTCAAAACATTAGCTCCCTTTTCTCTCCACAGATACTGTCAGCCCTGCTGAGATTGGATTTGGATTTTATTGTCACGTGTACCAAGGTACAGTGAAAAGTATTTTTCTGCGAGCAGCTCAACAGATCATTAATAACATGGGAAGAAAAGTGAATAAAGGAAAATACATACTAGGGTAATGCTTTGCTTATGCTGCCCGCTTTCCCCAGGCAGCGGGAGGTGTAGACGGAGTCCATGGATGGGAGGCAGGTTTGTGTGATGGACTGGGCTGTGTTCACGACTCTCTGTAGTTTCTTGCGGTCCTCGGCCGAGCAGTTGCCATACCAGGCTGTGATGCAGCCCGATAGGATGCTTTCTATGGTGCATCTGTAAAACTTGGTAAGGATTAATGTAGATATGCTGAAATTCCCTAGTTTCCTGAGGAAGTATAGGCGCAGTTGTGCTTTCTTGGTGGTAGCCTCGACGTGTGTGGACCGGGACAGATATTTGGAGATGCGCACCCCTAGGAATTTGAAACGGCTAACCATCTCCACCTTGGCCCCGTTGATGCGGACAGGGGTGTGTACAGTACTTTGTTTGCTGAAGTCAATGACCAGCTCTTTAGTTTTGCTGGCATTGAGGGAGAGATTGTTGTCGCTGCCCCACTCTACTAGGTTCTCCATTCTCCTCCTGTATTCTGACTCGCCGTTATTCGAGAGCCGGCCCACAATGGTCGTATCCTCAGCAAATTTGTAGATGAGGTGGGAACCAAATTTTGCCACGCAGTCATGTATGTACAGGGAGTAGAGTAAGGGGCTAAGTACACAGCCTTGCGGGGCCCCGGTATTGAAGACTATTGTGGAAGAGGTGTTGTTGTTCATTCTTACTGATTGTAGTCTGTGGGTCAGAAAGTCAAGGGTCTAGTTGCAGAGTGGGGAGCCAAGTCCTAGGTTTTGGAGCTTAGATATGAGCTTGGCTGGGATTGTGGTGTTGAAGGCGGAGCTGTAGTCAATAAATAGGAGTCTGATGTAGGAGTCCTTGTTGTTGAGATGCTCTAGCAATGAGAGTAGGGTCATGGAAATGGCGTCTGCTGTGGACCGGTTGCGGCAATATGTGAATTGCAGTGGATCAATGCGTTCTGGGAGTACGGAGGTGATGCGCTTCATGACCAACCTCATGAAGCACTTCATTATGACTGAAGTCAGGGCCACTGGACGGTAGTCATTGAGGCACGTTGCCTGGTTCTTCTTTGGCACCGGTATGATGGTGGTCTTCTTGAAGCAGGTAGGGACCTCGCAGTGGTGCAGGGACAGGTTAAAGATGTCCGTGAACACCTCTGCCAGGTGGATCGCGCAGGCTCTGAGTGCACGACCAGGGATATCGTCCGGGCCCGTCGCCATCCGAGGGTTCACTTTCAGGAAGGCCGATCTGACTTCGGAAGGTGACGATGAGTTTGGGTGTGTTATGGGCTGCTGGGGCACTCGACAGCGAATTGTTGGTTACCTGCTCGAACCGAGCATAGAATGCATTGAGTTCATAGGGCAAGGATGCCCTGCTGCCAGAGATACTGCTCGGCTTCGCTTTGTAGCCTGTTGTGTTGTTTAGTCCTTGCCACAACCGGTGAGAGTCTGTCTGTGACCCTAGCTTGGTTCGATATTCTCTCTTGGCATCTCGGATGGCTTTGCGAAGGTTGTACCTGGATTTCTTGTAAAGGTCAGGGTCGTCTGACTTGAACGCCTCAGACTGTCTTTCAGTAGGGAGTCAATCTCACGATTGAGCCATGGTTTCCGGTTGGGGAACGTACGTACTGCTTTCTTTGGGATGAAGTCGTCCACACATTTGCTAATGAGGTCTGTGACGGTGGTGGCATACTCATTTAAGTTAGTCGCTGAGTTCTTAAAAATTGTCCAGTATTTTCTGTTTTTGGTTTCAGATTCCAGCATCTGCAGTAGTTTGCAATTATTTCTTTTCCACTTCTGACCTAATGATTGAAGGAAGGTGATTGATGAAGCAGCTGAACGTGATTGGGCCTAGGGTATTACCCTGAAGTATACCTGCAGCAATGGCCTGGGACTGACATCATTGACCTCCAACAACCACAATCATCTTCCTTTGTACTCGGCATGACTCCAACCAGTGGAGAGTTTTCCCACTGATTTTCAATGAATTTAGTTTTGCTGGGGCTCCTTGATGCCACACTTGGTAAAATGTACCTTGATGCCAAGGACAGTCATTCTCACCTCACCTCTTGAATTCAGCTCTTCTCTCCATGTTTGGACTAAGGCTGTAATGAGGTCAGGAGCTGAGTGATCCTGCCACAGAAATGAATATTCCATTAATTGATTCAATTTTGCATAGTCACAGGAGACGCACTTTTGGACAATTGCAGTGCCGTGTACAATATTTAAATCCCCACAGTTTTCGAGAAGTGGACATTGGACCTACCAGACTGTTTCTGGAATTTCGTAACTGATGACTGTGATCACTGCTTAAATTAAGGTTGTTTCAGGGAATCCTGTTTTTGGCAAGTCCATTCTCGTCACATCTCTCCAATAAACCCAGCGTGCCATCCCAAAGGACGTGGCCCAACTTGTCAACCTCTGGGTTAGGTGAAGTGACAGATTTGAATAACAATATTGATTTTACATTTTTCATCAGATTTGGAAAAGGGATTTACTTTGATGAAATCAGGACAGAAAAATAAATATACAGCACAACAAAGCAACAAGGGCAGCACAGTACCATTGTGGTTAGCACAATTGCTTCACAGCTCCAGGGTCCCAGGTTTGATTCCCGGCTTGGGTCACTGTCTGTGCAGAGTCTGCACATTCTCCCCGTTTGTGCGTGGGTTTCCTCTGGGTGCTCCGGTTTCCTCCCACAGTTCAAAGATGTGCAGGTTGGGTGGATTGGCCATGATAAATTGCCCTTAGTGTCCAAAATTTTCCTTAGTGTTGGGTGGGGTTACTGGGTTATGGGGATAGGGTGGAGGTGTGGACCTTGGGTAGGGTGCTCTTTCCAAGAGCCGGTGCAGACTCGATGGGCCGAATGGCCTCCTTCTGCACTGTAAACTCTATGAAACAACTAGGAAAAAGATGTTCAACATACTAAAATTCTGAGAAATAATTTGAAGCATTGTATATGTTAAATGATTTTATTGTTATTTTGTTATTTTTCCCAGTGGACAAAAGGAACATTGAGAAGATTAATTCATTCGTGCAGTGCTTTTTGTGTGTTTCTTCTATACTACAAGCCCATTGTCCATGATTGAGAATCAAGCCATTGACTAATCATCTACATTTCAATGCTGTAATATTTGAGTCTGCTATATTTCCCACCTTTCAAATTAATGAGATGGAACTTTTAAAATAAACTAATTTAAATCATCATCTTAATGAAATTCCAGTAGAATCATTTATTACAGTGCAGTTGCATACTTTAGAATTTAGAATTTAGAACGGTACAGCACAGAACAGGCCCTTCGGCCCTCGATGTTGTGCCGAGCAATGATCACCCCACTCAAGTCAACGTATCCACATTATACCAGTAACCCAACAAACCCCCCTCCATTAACCTTATTTTTTAGGACACTAAGGGCAATTTAGCATAGCCAATCCACCTAACCCGCACATCTTTGGACTGTGGGAGGAAACCGGAGCACCCGGAGGAAACCCACGCACACACGGGGAGGACGTGCAGACTCCGCACAGACAGTGACCCAGCCGGGAATCGAACCTGGGACCCTGGAGCTGTGAAGCATTTATGCTAACCACCATGCTACCGTGCTGCCCACAATGGTCCCCATTTACCCCCAAAGCAAGGTGTACAACTAACACACACAAAATATTCAGCAGTTCAAGAAGAAATAAATGCTAAACATATCCCAGTAGTTCTACATATGCCAGTGGAACACAAGGACAGCCGTAACCTTAAATACGCCCTCACTGAAGGCCCAGCCTGTCCAGCTGTGACAAGATATTCTGAGTTAAAGAATCACATGAAACTCATCCATGTCATCACGCAGCTCAAGCTCCATCTCAACAGATATGTGAAGAGTGCAGTGACACGTTGAAGGTGACGAGGGGCTTTTCACAGTAACTTCATACTTGTGAAAATAAAAGATTATTATTGTATCATTACCGAGCACAGCAGCCGGAAAGAGAGACAATGTGAGGGTTTCACCTTTTTACCCTGTTGCAGCTCCACACTGCACCCTACTGGTCTTGACCCCAGTTTGGCCATCTTGTGCTCCTTCGCCTCCCTTCTGATTTACTGGACCCACTCTAACCACTTTCACTCCCCACCAATCCAACTTGAACTTCAGTACTTCCATTCTTCTTGCCTCAGCTCTGGCCCATGATCGGGGCCCACCGATCTGCGGGGGGGGGGGGGGGCTGTGTCGTGGGGGCACTCTTTCCCTCCACACCAGCCTCTGTAAGGCTCCGCCATAGCCGGCACGGAGAGGAAACCCCCTGCGCATGCGCCAGAACACGCTGACGGTCCTGCGCTTGCTCCAACCCGCGCCGGCCAGCGCAACCCCTCCAGCGCCAGCCTAGCCCCCAAAAGTGTGGAGGATTCCGCAACTTCTGAGCGGTCTGACGCTGGAGTGGTTCACGCTGCTCTTTAGCGCCGGTACGGGCCGCCCCGCCGATTGCGGGAAAATCCCGGCCCCTATCTGCTCCCACCCTGTCTAACCCTTTAAGCATTTTCAACATTCCAAGGCGATCGCCTCTTAATATCCTATCATTTTAACTTGAGAAAGATGGGGCCAAAAGGAATGTGCATTGTTGAGTTAGAATAAAATCACAGTTTGCATATCAAGTAGCTATCAATATATTTCTTATAATCATCAATTATAAAAATATCATAAACAACAATTTGCATTTAATGGCTTCAACAGGGTAAAACATACCAAAGTAATTCACAGCAGTGTAGGCTAACCAATCTGATGCCAAGGGAAAGAAGGAGATATTGTGTGACTACATTTATACAGCCATAGAGTTTTACAGCCCTTCATCCCATCGTATCTGCACCGACCATCAAGCACCTATCTATTCTAATCCCATTTTCCAGCACTTGGTCCATGTCCTTGTATGCGATGGTGTTTCATGTGCTCATCTAAATGCTTCTTAAATATTGTGAGGGTTCCTACTGTTGTGGGCCAGAGTTTAGAAAACACCAAAGTATATCATGGAGCTCGCCTGACCTAAAACTGTCTATTGATTTTGGTTACGATGAGCAGAAGGGCCTGCCTTTCAGGTGTTAATCAACTGAGGCCTTAAGGGGCAGCACGGTGGCACAGTGGTTAGCATTGCTGCCTACAGCGCTGAGGACCCGGGTTCGTATCCCAGCTCTGGGTCACTGTCCATGTAGAGTTTGCACATTCTCCCCGCGTCTGTGTGGGTTTCACCCCCACAACCCAAAAGATGTGCAGGTTAGGTGGATTGGCCACGCTAAATTGCCCCTTAATTGGAAAAAATAATTGAGTACTCTAAATTTATTTTAAAAAAACAGAGGCCTTAAGCACTTTTAATCAAAAACAAGCTTTATTCTCCGAATTTAGTTAACATTTTTATAAACATCTTTCAGCCTGTGCAAAACAAAACCAGTTCAAACCCAAAATGAAAGTAAAACTCAGCCAGATCCCAACTCAAAAACAAAAGTAAAAACTCCCAGTGCCACAGCCCAGCTCCACCCACACAATGACATCACTGAAGCCATGTTATGAGACAAAAACATTTCTTAAAGGGACACTTACATAGAACATAGAACATAGAACAGTACAGCACAGAACAGGCCCTTCGGCCCTCGATGTTGTGCCGAGCAATGATCACCCTACTCAAACCCACGTATCCACCCTATACCCGTAACCCAACAACACCCCCTTAACCTTACTTATTAGGACACTTCGGGCAATTTAGCATGGCCAATCCACCTAACCCACACATCTTTGGACTGTGGGAGGAAACCCACGCACACACGGGGAGGACGTGCAGACTCCACACAGACAGTGACCCAGCCGGGAACCGAACCTGGGACCCTGGAGCTGTGAAGCATTTATGCTAACCACCATGCTACCGTGCTGCCTCTCCAGATGGTATATATGGTCCATGACACCTCTCCCCAATAAAGAAAAATAAACCATCAACTTCAAAGATAGTTTCATTTTTCATCTTTTCATTTTTCCAATAAGAACAATTGACAATGGATGTATGTTTTTAAAAACAAAAGCAAAACAAGCAAACATTGATAATACAATACATTTTAGTTCTTCGCCTTCCACCATCAAACCTGCTTCTCTTCATCACATTCGTGACAAAGCATCGGGTATCACATTTCCACGTCCTGCCACATGTATTGTTTTCAAATGAAATGGCTGTAATAATAAACTCCATTGAAACAGTCTGACATTTTTATTCCTGAATCGCTCCAAAAACATCAATGGATTATGATCAGTATATATAATAGTTTCAGAAGAATTGCTGTTAACATAAATGTTGAAATTTTGCAAAGCCAGCACCAAGCTCAAAGTCTCCTTTTCAATTGTTGAATACTTCCTCTGGTGATCATTCAATTTCTTGGAAGAATATCCAATAGGCTGTTCTTATCCTTCGTCGTCTTCTTACAAGAGCACAGCACCTACACCCACATCACTCTCATCAACAGCCACTTTGAATGGTGTTGTGTAATTTGGGATGGCCAACACAGGAGCAGTGGTTAACACAGCATTCAGACCGTCAAATGCCCGTTGACACTCCACCGTCCACTGAAATTTGCTGCATTTCTTCAGCAAGTCCGTCAGTGGAGCAACCACGCTGCAAAAATCCGGCACAAATTTCTGGTAGAATCCACTCATGCCAAGAAATCGCATTATTTCCCTATGTGTCGAGGGTATTGGAAACTCCCCATTAACTTTTGTTTTCACATCCCGTGTGACCATTCGACCCTGTCCGATTGTATGGCCAAGGAAAGTGACTTGGGCTTTTCCAAATTCACTTTTGGCTAGGTTTATCACCAAACCCGCATCCTGAAGTCGATTGAATAATTCCATCAGATGCTTTAAATGTTCTTTTCATGTCTGACTAGATCGTCTATGTATACCGCACAATTGGGTAATCCTGAAACGACTTTGTTAGTTAACTGTTGAAATGTGGCTGGGAGTTTTTCATGCCAAATGGCATAACTTTGAATTGGTATATACCATCTGGAGTCACAAAAGCTGAAATCTCCTTCACCCATTTGGATAAAGGTATCTGCCAGTAACCTTTAAGTACATCCAGTTTGGAGATAAAAGCTGATATCTTCTCAATGCAGTCCTCCAAGCATGGCATAGGATACAAGTCCATTCTTATAACTGCATTAACGTTTCTATAGTCCACACACAATCATTGGGTACCTTTGATACCATGACTATCGGTGAGCTCCATTGGCTGCAACCCACTTCAATTATGTCACTTTTAAGCATACTTTCAATTGATTTTTGAACCTGTGCCAGATTTAAAGGGTTAAGTCTATATGGATGTTGTTTAATTGGAACAGCATTTCCCATATCTACATCAGGTTTAGCCATTTTAGTATTTCCCAATTTATCTCCACAAACTTGCCCATATGATATAAATAATTCCTTTAGGTCAGTTCATTTTTCCTCTGGCAGGTAACTCAACAATTTATCCCAATGGATTCTATCCTAGTTGGATTAATTCAGTAGAGTACCTCGGGGAATTTGTGTGTGATCTATGGAAGAATTAGTCCTGATGGACTGTATGGCCTTTGGTCATTCTACAGTTCCATACGTCGTGTTACCAACGGAATGGTCAAGGTCACATTTTTGCTGAATTTTCTAACTTTGCATCCTTTTAAGAATATGCTGAATGTTTCCCAGGAGGTGAAGCAACATGTAGTCCTGTCACATATTCGAACTGTTAATTTTAAATTTTTGTTGGTCCTGCTGCTGGGTCAGACTTGCTGCATCACGGCGCCAAGGTCCCAGGTTCGATCCCAGCTCTGGGTCACTGTCCGTGTGGAGTTTGCACATTCTCCCCGTGTTTGCGTAGGTTTCGCCCCCCCAACCGAAAGATGTGCAGGCTAGGTGGTTTGGCCACCCTAAATTACCCCTTAATTGGTAAAAATGAATTGGGTACACTAAATTTTTCAAAAAAATTTTTTTCTATTTTTCAATGTGTTATTACTTGAGAAAATATTTTTTTTTTCTGATGAGTGACGAGTTAAGATGCACAAGAAAGCTATTCCTGCTCATCCTATACGCTGAGTGGGTCATAATGAGAAAACTAATTTTAGATCTAAATTTGACTTAAGTCAATATTTTGTTCAGTTGTTAAATACTGAAGATGCAAATTGACTACAAAAGTGACTTTCAACATATGAACAATAAAAGGTTCAATTCCTGTACCTACTGAGATTTCAACCTTGCTCCTCACCTGAGGTGTGGTCATCCTCAGGTTAAAAGACAGGGTAAATGCAGGGAAGACAGGGTAGATGCAGGGAAGAGACAGGGTAGATGCAGGGAAGAAGACAGATAGATGCAGGGAAGAAGACAGGGCAGATGTAGGGAAGATGTTACCAATGATGGGTGTGTTCAGAACCAGGGGTCACAGCCTGAGGATTCAGGGTAAACCATTTTGTACAGAGGTAAGGAGACATTTCTTCACATAAAGCGTGGTGAGCCTGTGGAATTCATTACCACAGGAAGTAGTTGATGCTAAAACGTTGAATAGATTCAAGAGGCAGCTAGATATAGCACTTGGGGACAATGGGATCAAAAGATATGGGGAGAAAGCAGGATTAGGCTATTAAGTTGATCAGCCATGATCGTGATGAATGGTGGAGCAGGCTTGAAGGGCCAAAAGGCCTCCTCCTGCTCCTACCTTCTTTGTATCTATGTATTTATGTAAATCACTACCAGTCAGCTTTCCCCACAAAGGGGAAAGCAGCCTATGGTCATCTGGGACTATGGTGACTTTACTTTACTTACTATGGACACACATGAATTTCTTAAAATATACTATTGAAATTCATTATCTGACGTATGAAACAGGAATTCTGACATCACCTGGGGTGGCACGGTGGAGCTTGAGGACTTGGGTTCAATCCCGGCTCCAGGTCACTGTCTGTGTGGAGTTTGCACGTTCTCCCCGTGTCTGCGTGGGCCTCACTCCCACAACCCAAAAATGTGCAGGTTAGGTGGATTGGTCATGCTAAATTGTGCCTTAATTGGAAAAAAAAATTGTATTCTAAATTTAAAAACAAAGGAATTCTGAGATCACCTCTGTAATAGTTATTGAACAGAAATATATCTAATGTAACTGAGAGCAGGTCTCATGATTGCCTCTTGTAAACCATTACTATTGATTGCAAATTTAAACATTCTGTCAATAATGGAATTATAGACTTCCGGTGGTGGCTATGAAGGAGCAAGCCGCACATTTGGTGGCTCCTGCTCGGGTCGGACCTTTGGACCTATTCACCCGATTTTTTACCGGACTTTATTTGAAAAGTCGATGACAGAGGCAATTGTGTACTGGATGCCCACATTGGTGCATGGAGAGGAGGACTAGAAGTGCTCGCAAAGGCAGAAACAGAGGAATAGAGAAGACTTGGGCTGAAGCTGCACCGGGAGGAAGCATGGCGGAGGACCGGACCTCTGGCTTGTCGACCCAGTGGGCAATGGAGCAGCTGATGCAAGTTACCCAGGAGGGGTTCACCAAGTAGAAGCAGGACTGCTTGGACCCGATTAAGGAGGCAATTGCGCGGCTGGAGCTTAGATTGGATGTCCAAGATCAGACGAGCCAGAAAGTAGAGAAGGCGCTGGCTGACCAGGAGAAACATCAAACTGCGAAGGAGTTGGAGGTGGGGATGCTGAGAGACCAGCAGAAAAGACTCCTGGAGAAGGTGGAGGACCTAGAGAACAGGTCGTGCCGGCAGAACGTGGGAATCGTTGGGCTCCCGGAGTGGTCGGAAGGAGTGGACACTGGGGCATACATAGCAGGCATGTTCGAGAAGCTGCTTGGGGATGGGGCATTCCCCCAACCCTTGGAGGTGGACAAGGCTTACAGAGCGTTCGCGAGTAAGCCGTGAATGGGAGAGCCCCCGAGGGCAATGGTGGTTAGATTCCACAGGTATTTGGCTAAGGAGCGTATTTTACATTGGGCCAAGCAGACACGGAGCTGTAAATGGGACAACAGTATCCTGCGCATCTATCAGAACCTGAGTGCGGAGTTGGCCAGGAGAAGAGCGGGGTTTAACCTGATAAGGTCGACCCTTTTCAAGAAAAAGGAGAAGTTCGGGCCATTGTATCCGGCCTGCCTCTTGGTCACACACGAGGAGCACAATTTTTATTTCGAGCCGCCTGAGGAAGCGCTGGACTTTGCGAAAAGTAGAGGACTGGTGTCGAACTGAGAACTTTACTGCAACGTTTATCTTCAAAAATGTTTCTCGTTTTTCATTTTGCGGACGTCATTTGGAATGGTCTCTGTATTGATCTGGGGCCAGTTGCAGAGCTGAGTGAGTTAAAGTTTGCATTTTCATTGTTGGGGGATGGAGGTGTGTTTGTCTAGATGCTGGATCTTTTTGCTTGATCTTTTCTTTGAGTAACTGTTTTTTTTTCTGTCGGGCAATTGTGTTGGGATTGTTTTTCATTTGAATATGTATGTATGAGCGGGGAGGAAGGTGGGGAGGGAACAATAGGTGGGAGAATATCTGGCGCCAGCAGCGAGGGCCACCAAGCTAGCTGGACGGGCTAGTTTACAGAAGCGTAGTGGGGGGTGAGCAGATGTTAGGCTTATCAAAGGGATTGATTTATTTTGTGCTGTTATACAGGGGGGAATGTTCTGCTGACGAGGGAGGGACTTTTGCTGAGGGACAGAGAGGAGGTCAGGGGAGGAGCCTGCCTGGGGGAGGGCCGTGGAGGCATGGAGCGTGGGCTGGTGACTGGCCCAAGAGAGGGGATGCCTGATCGGTGAAGGGGGGGCACTGAGCCCCCCAACTAGACTGATCACCTGGAGTATAAGAGGGCTAAATGTGCTGGTCAAGAGGGCATGCGAGTTTGTGCATTTGAGAAGACTGAAGGCGGACGTGATAATGCTGCAGGACACGCACCTTAGAGTAGCTGACCAGATTAGATTAAGGAAAGGTTGGGTGGATAGGTTTTTCACTCGGGACTGGACTTGAAGACTAGAGGGGTCACGATCTTGATCAACAAGCGAGTGGTGTTTGAGGCGGGATGAATAGATTCGGATGTGGGAGGCCGGTGCATTATGGTCAGTGGGAAAGTGGAGGGGGTGCAGGTGGTATTAGTAAATGTATACGTGCCAAACTGGGATGATGTGGAGTTTATAAAGAGGATGCTGGGAAAGATACCGGACCTGGATTCGGTTTGGGCAGTCGAGAGTGAAGGAGTTCTCCTTCTACTCACAAGTGCATAAAGTGTACTCCCAGATTGAGTTCTTTATTCTGAGCAGGGCTCTACTGACGGGGTGGTGGACATGGGGTACTCGGCGATCACAATCTCAGACCATACCCCGCACTGGGTTGACCTACAGGTTAGTAAAGACAGTAATCAGCGTCCGCACTGCAGGTTAGATGTGGGACTTTTAGCTGACGAGGAGATGTGCGGGCGGTTGAGGAAATGTATTCAGAATTACCTGGAGGTCAATGGCACAGGTGAAATTTCGGCAGCGGTGGTCTGGGAGGCATTGAAGGCGGTGGTTAGAGGGGAGCTGATCTCGATATGGGCCCATAGGGAGAAGGTGAACAGGGCAGAGACGGACCGACTGGTTCAGGAGATACTACAGGTCAACAGCTTTTGCGGAGACCCCAGAGGCAGGGCCTTTAAGGGAATGGTGGAGGCTACAGGCAGAGTTCGGCATGTTAACCACAGGAAGGGCGGTAGAGCAGCTGAGAAAGGCGAGGGGGGTGATTTATGAGCATGGAGAGAAAGCCAGCAGAATGCTTGCACAGCAGCTTAGAAAGAGTGAGGCAGACATGGAGACAGGGAAAGTAAAGGATGGAGACAGGAACCTGGTGGGAGACTCAGCAGAGGGTGAATAAGGCATTTAAGGAGTTTTATAGTAGGCTGTATAGGTCGGAATCCCTACCCGGGCCGGAGGGGACGAGGTACTTTCTTGGGGGGCTGACTTTCCCGAAGGAGGACGGGGAGCTGGTAGAAGTGCTGGGGGCCCCAGTCGGGATTGAAGAGGTAGCAGAGGGGCTGAAGGCCACACAGTTGGGTAAAGCCCCGGGGCCGGATGGGTACCCAGTGGAGTTCTATAAAACTTTCTGTGGGATATTCGGGCCGCTTTTGATGAGGACATTCAATGGGGCAAGGAAGAGAGGGATGCTTCCACCGCCAATACCACAGGCCAGGATCTCGATGATCCTGAAGCAGCACAAGGACCTGGTGCTGTGTGGGTCCTACAGGCCAATGTACCTATTGAATGTGGACGCCAAACTGCTGGCCAAAATTTTGTCCTCCAGGATTAAAGACTGTGTTCCGGACATGATTGGAAAGGACCAGACGGGGTTTGTTAAGGGAAGACAGTTGGTGGCCAATGTAAGAAGGTTGTTAAATGTGATCATGATGCCCTGAGAAGGTAGGGAGGTGGAGGTAGTGGTCACAATGGACGCAGAGAAGGCTTTTGATCGAGTAGAATGGGAATATCTGTGTGAGGTACTGGGACGGTTCGGATTTGGGCGGGACTTTACTGACTGGGTCAGGTTGCTGTATCAGGCTCCTGTGCCGTGCGTACTGACGAATAGGCAACATCGGACTATTTTAGGTAACCGTGGGGCTCCTTTCCCCACTGTTGCTTGCATTAGCTATAGAGCCATTGGCAATTACACTGAGAGCCTCAAGGGGCTGGAAGGGGCTGGTCTGGAATGTAGTGGAACACAAAATCTCGCTTTACGCAGACGACCTGCTCCTGTACGTATTGGACCCAGCAGAGGGGATGGAAGAAATTATGAGGAATCTGGGGAATTTGGCTGGTTTTCGGGGTACAAACTAAATCTGGGGAAAAGTGGGATGTTTGTGATCCAGGCAAGGGGACAGGAAAGGCGACTGGGGAAACTAACGATTAGAGTGGTGGGGGGAGCTTTTGGTATCGAGGCATCCAAGTAGCACGGGAATGGGAAAGGTTGCACAAACTTAATCTGGACCAACTAGAAGACCAAATGAAGGACGATTTCCGAAGGTGGGACGCGCTCCCATTGTCATTAGCTAGGAGGGTCCAGATGGTGAAGATGACGGTCCTTCCAAGATTCCTGTTTGTGTTCTAGTGTCTCCCCATCTTTATTCCGCGGTCCTTCTTTAAACGGGTTAACAAAGTGATCGCTGGCTTTGTGCGGGCTGGCAAGACCCCACGAGTACAAACGGGGATGCTTGAGCAGAGCCGGGGAGAGGGCGGGCTGGCGCTGCCAAACTTCAGTAACTACTATTGGGCAGCGAATATAGCCATGATCAGGAAGTGGGTGATGGGGGCAGGGTCAGCATGGGAGCGCATGGAGGCGGCTTCATGTAAGGGCACCAGCTTGGGGGTGTTGATAACGGCGCCTCTGCCGTTCCCGCCGGCATGGTGCTCCACCAGCCCAGTGGTGGTGGCGGTCCTGAGAGTCTGGGGGCAATGGAGGAGGCATGTGGGAGCGAAGGGAGCATTGGGCTGGTCTCCAATTTGTAATAATCACCAGTTTGCCCCGGGAAGGATGGACGGGGGGGGGGTTCGGAGATGGCAGAGGGCAGGGATTGAGAGGATGGGGGATATGTTTCTAGAGAGGAGCTTTCTAGCTTGAGGGAGCTGGAGGAGAAATTTGGATTGGCGAGGGGAAATGAATTTAGGTACCTGCAGATGCGGGGTGGGAGAAGGGAAGTTCTCTGACATCTATAAGGAACTCATGGGGTCAGAGGATACGCAGACTGAGGAGCTAAAGAGGAGTGGGAAAAGGAGTTAGGAGGAGAGATAGAGAATGGTCTCTGGGCGGATGAGTTGAGCAGAGTCAACGTGTCCACAACATGCGCCAGGCTCAGTCTGATACAGTCTGAGGTTGTTCACCGGGCTCACATGACAGTGACCCGGATGAGCAGTTTCTTTGGGGCAGAAGATAGGTGCGCAAGGTGTGCAGGGGGGCCAGCAAACCATGTCCACATGTTTTGGAAATGCCCAAAGCTCAGGGGATTCTGGCAGGGGTTTGCAGATGTCATGTCCACGGTGTTAAAAACAAGGGTGGCACCAAGTCCGGAGGTAGCGATTTTCGTGGTGTCGGAAGATCCGGAAATCCAGGAGGAGAAGGAGGCAGACATTATGGCCTTTGCTTCCCTGGGGGCCCGGAGACGGATACTATTAGCTTGGAGGGACTCAAAGCCCCTGAAGTCAGAGACCTGGCTATCTGACATGGCTAGCTTTCTCTGTTTGGAGAAAATCAAGTTCGCCTTGAGAGGGTCACTGTTAGGGTTCACCCGGAGGTGGCAACCGTTCGTTGACTTCTTTGCGGAAAATTAATCGTCAGCAGAAGTGGGGGGTTAGTTTAGCTTAGAGTAGGGGGTTAATAAAGGTGGGACCTGTAAGGGAGGAAGCAGGCTTTTGCACTATGTTTATAGACTCATGTACATTGTTTATTTTGTTGTTGTAAAACCAAAAATACCTCAATAAAATGTTTATTAAAAAAATAATGGAATTATAATTTTCCTTACTCTTCTTGTGATTGACATGTTTAATGTGGAATCAAAAGGACAAACTTGGCTTCAATTGAAATAAAACATTGAAAGACACGTTAAAATGATCTGCTGATTCACTGTCCCCCACTTTGCACAATTGCACAAAATTAGGATTCACCCCCAAGATGATTTCAGAGTAAAGACCACACTTGTTTTGCTTTACATCACCACTGCCTCTCTGAACCCCTCCACTCCCTCTCTAAACTGTCAGACAGCTTGTCGAATATCCAATACAGATGGATGAACAGAAATTATTTCAGCTGAATTTGGGAGGACTGGAGACACAGGACCAGATCTTTGCAGAACATAGGACATAGAACATAGAACAGTACAGCACAGAACAGGCCCTTCGGCCCTCAATGTTGTGCCGAGCCATGATCACCCTACTCAACCCACGTATCCACCCTATACCCGTAACCCAACAACCCCCCCCTTAACCTTACTTTTATTAGGACACTACGGGCAATTTAGCATGGCCAATCCACCTAACCCGCACATCTTTGGACTGTGGGAGGAAACCGGAGCACCCGGAGGAAACCCACGCACACAGGGGGAGGACGTGCAGACTCCACACAGACAGTGACCCAGCCGGGAATCGAACCTGGGACCCTGGAGCTGTGAAGCATTTATGCTAACCACCATGCTACCCTGCTGCCCCCAAATTGGGCCGACTCGGGAGATCTTTAGACAACTGTGCAGTGCGGGAGACCTTGAATGTGGTCTGAAGCTTCAGTGACTTGTGTGCCCAACTCAACCCTGGAGGAAAAATTGGTGTGTAGTGTGTGATAAACCTTCTGCATCAGCATTAGCAGGATGGCTATTACCACTGCATCTCCCTGAATTATGCCCAATTAGAAACTCAATGCAGGTGAGTCTAATTGGCCAACAGGACTCATCCCTTCACACTATCAGCTCCCCACAGTTTCAGATACAAGGCTAAAGTCGCTTTAGGTGGCAGGGCTGCCAGTTGTGTGGCCTGGAAAGAAGTGATAAGGGGGTGGCATGTCCTCAGACTCCTCCAATGCCTCAAAGTAAGGCTCCTTCCATCCTCCACCCTACCCCCATTCAAAGGTGGAACTCACCGTCCAGGTGTCCACGGCCAGTCACAATAACCAAACACATTTCTGTCCTGAAAGAACCCCCAGCGGTCTCGGGTTTGAGTGAGGAGACATCCAGACTGAAGTACCCATGTGATTTTGCTAGGTGAGGGCAAATGCAAAGGGCAACCCAGTTCGAGAGATGGGAGGGTACCAGAGCTGTAAGAAAGCAATTGCTGCTGGCCACGTTCCTGAACTAGCTCTCAGGACGACATGGTCAAGGGGCGAGAGGATGTCAATGATCAATAGCTTCAACACCAACCTGTCTATGTGTGATCACCCGCAACAGACCGTCCAAATCAGAATTATATTAATTACTGCGCTGGAAGAAGACAGTCTCCAGCAGCAATTTTCACCGGCACTCACAATTGAGCATCCAGATGAAGACCAGTGGACCGCAGCCGAGGGTCTGGGGTCGCAGACCTCACCAGCCATCAGCTCAAAAATGACAAAGTCACCCCAATATACTGCTCTCGGATCATCTTCACATATTTTTCTGGCATCATCTGCCAACAGGGACTCGGGCTCACGAAGGAGCATTTCTGCCATGTCCACGCAGACTTGGTGCCATGTAGCGCTGGTGGACAACTGCTCCCTATGGCCATGGCACCACGGAACTTCATTACCTCAGGATCCTTCCAGAATTCCAACGGGGGCCTACTTGGAATCTCGCAGGCATTTGCCCAAAAGTACAGCCGTGGGGTCACAGATGCACCGTATGCAAGGGCTGGTGAATAAATTCACTTTGACCAGGACTGGTACAGACCGGACGAGAAATCAACGTGGTTGACACAGATAACGAGTCTGCCACAGCTGCAGTGGGCGATACACTGCATCCGTGTTGTTCTCATGGCACCAGGGAGTTCCCTTCATAAATAGGAATATATATAAATAAATATCCAGTTGCCATGCAACAACAAGATGAGGATCATGTATGTATGTGTCCATTTTCCAGGGAGCATGCATGACAGCTACATACTTCTCATTCCCAGATCCCTGAACCTTTTGAGGCACTCCCCAAGCTACTGAAATGTCTCCTTGGGGACAAAGGTTATGCCCTCAGACCATTGCTGAAGGTGCCTAACTCTGCAACAGGGTGATGACCTTCAAGATGATGATCTGGAGGGGCAGCCCTCACCTCTTTACCACATCAGAAGCTAATGTTTCTTCTTAAAGGCATGTCGCACCTCAACATCAGGACAGTTGTTTTCACTGGGCCCTTTGCATGTGCGTCGGAGAATGTGCAGGAAGGTGCCGAGGAAGAGTCTGCTGAGGAGGCCAAGGATAGAGGCCTGGGGGTGGCAAGGGTGTGCACGGAGAGGAGGGCAGAATGTCCTCATCGCTTCCAAGTTCATGGAGGATGATTACTTGTTGGACAACTGGGTGCCTCCCCAGGATGTCGTCTCCCCTCTGCGACCAAGGGATGAAGGTGGCCGAGCACTGACTAATCAGGGTGCTCGGGATGGGGTGCCTGCTGCCATTCAATGGAGGAGGGTAATGGTGGCAATGAGGAATGATCAGTGATGTCCCTTGGCTCCTGCTTACGTCTGACCCCTATCTATCTGACGACAGCAAGCTGACTCCTCGCCCATGTCTGAGCAAGGTTGAGCACAACATTCTTCTATCTTTATACTCTGGTGGTAGATTAGAGGCAAGGGTTTAGATTTCCCTGCATCATGCCTGAGTCATGTCACTGTTAAAGAAACAATCGTAATGAGAAACCCTCATCATGCAAAGGGCCCAGTGAAAACAACTGTCCTGATGTTGAGGTGCCACATGCCTTTAGGAAGAAGCATTAGCTTCTGATGTGGTAAAGAGGTGAGCAACAACAATATTTAATACAGTGACATCTCACAATGGCACAACTGACTGTGTTCCTGAGCAACTGAGGCCTAACATCACCTCTGCCCACGCTTTGCACCTACAATTCCTTGACCTTTCGTGCCCTCCCACTACGTCTAGATGCGTCCCCAGGATGTACATCTGAGGTGGAGTGGCCTGCTACATTCCACACCCTGATGTTGTTGGCGAGCATCTTCTGCAGAGTAAAGGCCGAGAGCCTTGGCCTAATTTCTGCAATTACTTTCTGTGATATGGATAGCCTCGGCTAATAGCCATCCTTCTTACTCAGGCTGCATCATCCAGAGATCTCATTGCTGTCAGGCCTTTACACTTAAGGCTCCTGTGTGGTGATACATGCTTTTCTGTGTATAAATGTATATAACTGTACAAATGTATGAAGCTGTTCACCAGCGGATGTACTCACAGGTATGACCTCCTGCCAGTGGGTGGTGCCAGACATGCATCATGTGACCGACACGACTCGCTGTTGGTAGCAGGACGAATAGTAGGACAGTCGCCCTTACAGTCGCTCTCTGGGAACTTAAATGGCTTTGTTTGTACAAAAGTCTGTTCGTTACCTGACCATGTGTTTCCGAATAAATAATTGTTTTGGTTGAACATATATGTTCTGTGCACGTCTTCATGATCAGGGGAGCCACAGGACACAACATCCTGGACAGCCATTCCATTCATTTTAAAAGATTGCCCCCAACATCGCTCCCCTCTCCCTCGATCCTGCGGCCCTGCGCCCCCAGCCTCCAAATCCCTTGAACCCGCTCCCCACCCCTCACTGTCTGGAGCTGGACAGCAGGCACTGACCTCTTGGCCTCCCTGGTACTAGGTGGAGAGGGGTTCTCACTTTCTTCCTCCCTCTCAGAGGTCATGGCACCTGGTTTCCGGTTTTATAAAACAATAGTACTTTGTGCCCGGGTGTTGGGTGGGAAAAATTCAAGGAGGTCTGAAGATTCGACTTCAACCTCTCGAAATACATTCAAATTGCAGCAAATCAGATTCGCGCCCTTCCTGGGCGTGAACCTGGCCACGCCATTGGGGAGGCCCCGGTAAGATCGTGATCAGGAATCTTGGCCGCCGCAAATCCCACATCTGGCCTCTTGTGAGGTTTTGCTGCCATGACGGGATTTACGCCCGTGACTAATGTTTGCTTATGCTCATCAATTTATGAGGTAGAATTATTTAAAAGATTCCAAAAAAGACTTTAAATACAATCCATAACGCTATCAATTTGCATTGGCAATATCAATATTTAACAGGGTGAAAAGGCAATACTATGTGTCTTGTTATGCTCTAGGTGTAGCATAAGCGGCTTCCTTGTGGTGTACTTGACAAAGGAAGGTTCAGACGTGGAGATAACTTCAACACGTTTATTAAACTATTTACACTTCTATTACTCGGGTTCGACACTGCTGTTAATCCTTCTATAGCTATCCAGACTGACTAACCAGTCTGCTACAATCCACGTGGTGGGAGTGATATTGAATCAACCCTGTGTCTCTACTCACTGACTGTCTCCACTGGAAAGAGGCAGATCGTGCGTGTGGTGTCCTTTATATATGGGTTGGTGTAATGCCCTCCTGTGGCCCTGTCACCTCTGTGTGTATCGTGAATGCCCATTGGTCGTATCCTATCGAACTGTTCTATTGGTTGAGTGTCTGTGTATCATGTCTCTGGTGCTCCCTCTAGTGTCTAGTTAGTCTACATGCATTTACATTAACACCTTGTGTATTTACAGTGATGCACATCACCACACTATAGTCAATAGTTTAAAATAATTTCATCTGGTTTACTGTGGGTAAAACTGTGGGTGATTTAAATGCATTAAACCAGCAGTAATTTCGAAACTAAAATTAATGGAAGCAGGAGTGCCTAATAGAGAAACAAAAAAGCTCACAACCAGATAGGAATCCCAAAATAAACAGATTTATTTAGTTGATGGCCTCATATTACTGAAACAGCAGCTTTACTTGCTAGCATAGCTACAGACTGGCATTCCAGCTGAGTTCATAATCCGCAAATAATGTTTGTTTACTCCACTGGTGCACTGGTTTGAAATGCAAACTAATAAGTTATACCATGTACAGAAAGTACATTTAAGGTGTTGTTGTGCAAAGACTCTGGTGTTGCAGCCACAAGACGCTGGACAAATGAGACCAGGCAGCCGTAACGTTTTTTAAAACAACATTAAAATACCACAAGATTGGATTAAGATTCACCTCAGCTAAGTACACTGATAATGCTCAGCACACAGTTGCTGACATGTGGAAGTTCTGAGGTAAATTGGGTGAGACTATCTTTATGACCACAATTGATTATCCCTTTTACGGTGAGACATTCTGAATTGTTCATGATGTGACTTGTAAATGAAACTGGAGGATTTATTTTATGAGTGTTTGTAATTTTTATACTGATTTGCATCAGTTATAACATTGAAAACTGGATTAAAAATGCACCTGCGTGTTCTTAGTCCTAATTGCATTAAATGTTTAACTCAGCATGGAACATTTCCTGCCAAAAAATAAATATACAAGTTAAGCTAATCATCAGAGGGATTAAGTGAATCAATTCAATTTAGGTTGCCTGCTATCTGTAGCTGTTGATAGTAATGAAAGTCACATGCATTTCAAACAATGGCAGGAAGGTCTTGTGGCGCAGTGAGCTGTGTATCCGGCCTCTGAGCCACCAGCTCTAGATTTTACACCCACTCCAGGAGCTGTGGAGGGAGTTGACATAATGTGGTTCAATAGGCTGGTTATCAGTCTGCTAATCCTTCCACCACTTCCCCATCTTTCCTCAAAGAGAAAAGCGTGTGTGGGAGGTTCTAAAAAACAAACTTGCAACAGCAGGATGGTGGATGTGAAACCATCCACAGCATTAATGGGGGGTCTTTGGGTCAGGCGGAATGGAAATCTCAAGCACGGGCCAAACTTACCTCCAACACGTTCACTTCCGTTTTTAATGCAGGTGAGATGGGCAGATGGCAAGCAACTTCGCTCCCTCACTTTCCCAGGTTTAAGCCTGGCCTCAGGAAACCTGGCAGCTAAAGGGATGCAAGAACTGATGTGTAGAAGAGGTAAATGCTTTTAGGTCAGCAGCAGTTACGTACTTTCACCTCAAACCCTTGTTCCAGGATCTAATCAACACCCGTACAACCCAAAACCCACCCCACAGGCTCACTCACAACAGCCCCAACCCACATCCATGGGGCTGGTTTAGCTCACTGGGCTTTTAAAGCAGACCAAGCAGGCCAGCAGCATGGTTCGATTCCCGTATCAGCCTCCCCGGACAGGCGCCGGAATGTGGCGACTAGGGGCTTTTCACTGTAACTTCATTGAAGCCTACTTGTGACAATAAATGATTTTCATTTTCATTTTCATGAAAGAGCTAAAGCTCTACAGCGTGCTTAGCCAACCACAACTCATCTTTCGTTAAAGGGGAGGCAGTGGCGCAATGACGATCCAGAGACCCAGGGTAATGCTCTGGGGACCACAGCAGGTGGTGGAATTTGAATTGAATTTTGGAAAATCTGGAATTAAAAGTCTAATGCTGACCATGAATCCATCTGATTCATGAATGCCATTTATGTGATCCGGCTTACCTGTCATTCCAGACCCACAACAATGTGGTTGACTCTCAAATACCCCCTGAACAGAGTAACTAGGGATGGCCATTAATTGTGGGCCTAGCCAGCAATGTTCACCTCCTGTTAATGAAAAACATTGTAGTGTGAATGTGAGTCACTTGTCCACTCTGATCCATGTGATTTCAACCTAAATTCAGAGCTGTGACTGGGGAAAGCAGATAGTATCAGCTCTTTCAGTATCCGGATCCTGGACAAGGTGAGAAAATATTATTTTAAGTTTCCTTATAAGCGGCAAGGAATTGGAGTGCACATTTAAGCTTCACAAGGAATTCCTGGGCCTATCTTGGAAAACCCTTTGAAATGAAAATCGCTTATTGTCACGAGTAGCCTTCAATGAAGTTACTGTGAAAAGCCCCTAGTCGCCACATTCCGGCGCCTTTCTTGAAATTCTACAGATTGTTCCTCTTCTTTCTCAATATTGCCTTAATCAGCTTGTTCTCCTTCCTTCCAAAACACTTTACCCTTCCCAGAGTGCTGTAGCTGACTGACCTTGGGTGTCCTGTTCATCTGTGTGCCAGCCTGTTGTGTCCTGCAACCTAATCCACAATTCCACCTAATGTCAGGCGAGGACTCTGCATGGATTTATTTAAATGAGTTCCTACCATTAGGACGGCTCTGATATTGTCGCGTTTGTTGCCCATGACTGGGATCCTGATGGGAATCCAGGCCCAGGAAAAAGAACAAATGCTTTTCCAGTTGTAGAATCTATATTCCAAACCTCGAGATTCGGTGAATGAAATTTTCTGGGCCCATCAGCCATGGGGGAAAATCCCATTATGTCCATTAACTCTCGCGAAAGGACCATAATGGGATTTCTGGTGGCTGGATCTCAGTTTGAGATCGTCCCCTTTCCCCCAGCCCCCCGCTGGCGACAAAACGTCCAGCGAGATTTGGCACTACTAGGTTGGCATTTCCAGGGGGCAGGGCCAGGTGGTAGAGCCAGGGACGTGGCCTCCAGGGAACACCATCATGCTCACAGAATCATATCTATCAGTCAACATTCCAGACTGCTCCATCACCATTACAGAGATGAGAATACAGTTGGAAACAGTTAGTTGAACTCATACTGGAAGTCCTTACCATTAATGTCGGACCTGATCAAGTCTTTTCGCTTTAGGCCAAACCTGCGCAAAAAAACCTCCTGCTGATTACCAACTATTGCCCTTCCTCAGCTGAAGAATGTTAAACATTACTTGGAGAAAGCACTGAGATACAGAAGATGATTGGGGTGGGGGTGAGCAATGTCCATCACCAAGAGTGACTTGGTAGTATCACCACTAACTGAGCTGGCAGAGTTGGCAGAGTCGTGAAGGACATAGCTGCCAGCCTGAACTTATGGCAGTGGTAAACCAATTCCATGCTTGACCTTGGCCAGATATGTCAGGCAGCATGGTAGCATAGTGGTTAGCACAGTTGCTTCACAGCTCCAGGGCCCCAGATTCGGTTCCCGGCTTGGGTCACTGTCTGTGTGGAGTCTGCACGTTCTCCCCGTGTGTGCGTGGGCTTCCTCCGGGTGCTCCGGTTTCCTCCCACAGTCCAAAGATATGCAAGTTAGGTGGACTGGCCATTCTAAATTGCCCTTCGTGTCCAAAAAGGTTAGGCTGGTTTGCGGGGATAAAGGGAATAGGGTGGAGGTGTGGGGCTTAGGTAGGGTGCTCTTTCCGAGGGCTGGTGCAGACTCGATGGGCTGAATGGCCTCCTTCTGCACTGTAAATTCTATGATTCATATGTCTGACCACTGCAGAATTAGTAGCGGTGTTTAGCTCATTGTAGGTGTTGTTGCCGAGTCAAAGCTTTACACCAGGGTGGTTGACTCAAGTCAGTGACTTGGATTTAAGTCCAACTTTTTAATTGTGACTTGACTTGGTGAAAAATAGCATGGTGACGTTTCTCAGTTTTAAAAAAAATGTACTTTTTTCAAATCCTGCCACAAAACAGTTGCTCAATATTTTGACGTGAAACATGATGTTTAATTCAGCACAGCTTTTTTTCTCCTGCTGATCACGTTCATTGCCATCGCTGATTGGCTGCATTAGAGACCAGACCAATAGATTCACAGAATGATTGACCGATTAGCTTGTCAACTGGGGATGGTCTGTGTTCCCAATTCCCTATTCCCTCCTTCCTCAGGAGCCTTGTGTAAAGAGAGGATTGTTTGTTCGTATCAGTGGAAACACACGGAGGTGAAAGACGCAACACAAAGTGGCCAGTTAAATAAAGGGTTTCAGCCCTGTCCACACCAGCGAACACTGCCACCCTGAAGCCGGAATGCAAAAGTTTTCCATGTCCATCCTCTGCTAGTCCATAACCACCCCACCAATACCTTGCCATTCCCACTTAACCCTTCCATGACTGCTCAATACTTCTAGGGTTGTCCCCGACCTCTCAATGGCTGACTCCCAAACTGTTCCTTCCAGGTCAAACCTAACCCTTCCATGGAGACCCCAACTCTGACCCGGCTGCCCTTGAATTGACCCTCCCATGACCACCCCTGACCCAACTCCTCCATGCTTGTCCCAGACCCAAACATCAGCACAGACAAATTAACAGTTACATGAATCACATCTACGAATGGGATTGACTGCCGTAATACTGAAGTCACATTGGTAATTGCTTTCTGTGGAACACGCATTGTACTTGCAAGCTAGCCAAAAGCTGTATCAATTGATGATAAAAGTGTGATGGTCCTGTGTCGGCACTATCAGCAGGTCATTATACAAGCCAGGAGGGTGATGATAACCTGCTGTGAGGTAGGTTCTGGTGCTCTTCCATGCATGTCATAGTCTGCCTCGTGCCTCTTTGCTGACAGTGCCCTCACACCCATCACCTTCACATGGTATGCCTCATATCTGGGACCACCATTCCCGGGGGGGACGGGGTAGGAACTGGGGGAGAGCAGAGGGCAACAGGGGATGGGGGTGCAGGCCAGCCCACCATTGGAATCACATGACAGAGGCATCACAGCTCTCAGATGTAACACTTTAAAAAAAAATTGTAGTAGCAATAATTTTTTCCAATTAAGAGGCAATTTAGCGTGCCAATTTCACCTACCCTGCACATCTTTGGGTTGTGGGCATGAGATCCATCCATGTGGACATGGGGAGAATGTGCAAGCTCCACACGGACAGTGACCCGGGGCCGGGATCGAACCCGTTTCCTCAGCGCGGTAAGACAGCAGTGCTAACCACTGAGCCACCGTGGCACCGCCGCTCTCAGGTGTAACATGTTTTAAAGGTGAACAATCAAAAACCCTAACTGTCCCGAGCTATCAATGAAGCCCCCCACATTCCCCCCAGTGATCATCAATCTTCTTAATCCTCTGCGCTCTGTCGCTATATATAGGTATGTCCCCAGGATGCACATCGGAGTTGGAGGCAGCCTGCTGCTTTCCGATCCCTGTGGTCTTTGCTGCCTCTGGTAGGCATCCTCTGGAGGACCTGAAGCCGGAGGGCCTCTGTCGTCTTATCAGTGGCATTAGCTCCGCCATGCCACCCTGTTCTGACATCAAGACACGCTGTTGGCAGGACAGGTTTTTAAGGGGATCCGGAGACTGCCGCTGTCTCCCTGACAGAATGCTCCGGGTCGTCTTCCGGCACTCGGCTCCTCCTGGATGGTGCCCATTGGGACCTGGCGGCCACCTTGGGATGGTGAAGCAGCTGGAGTGAGCTCCAGAGGCCCCTGTGTCATCTGGCTCTGACAGCCCTGGCGGCTCCCCATTGTTTGCACCATTGTCGACACCCTCAGCAATGCTCCCCTGTGACTGGGCCACGCTCTGGATGGCCTCGGCAATGCTCCCCTGTGCCTGGAACACGCTCCGTAGCGCCTCTATGGGTTAAGCATGCATCTGGGACACGTCCTCCAGCGACTGGAACATGCTGTTGAGGTGCTCAGCCATGGCCATCACTGATTGAGCTACGTCTTGATCACCACCACTCATGATGTTGACCTCATGCTGCAAGCTCTCCACTGGGGTCGCCATCCTAGCCTTGTTAGCCTTGGCGCCACACACTGGCAGCATGTTCTCCTGCACCCATAGCCTTTGGGGCACCTCCAATCAGCTATGAATTCACGGGAGTCTCGTTGACATCGCCCTCTGACTCTCATGCATCCTTTTGTCTGCATCAGCTCTGGGATAACCTTGTCCAGAGGCTTGGCATCTGACTGAGACCCAACTGTGTCCTAGGATCCAGCAGACCTCTGGCTGCAGTCTCCGCTGGATGATCCTGCCCCCACCTGATGTGTATCAGCAATGTGTACCAGATTGTGCCTGAGAAGCCCATCCACTAAAGCGCGTGTATCTGCGTTTAGCAGGGGCTGTTTAGCACAGGGCTAAATCGCTGGCTTTGAAAGCAGACCGAAGCAGGCCAGCAGCACGGTTCAATTCCCGTAACAGCCTCCCCGAACAGGCGCCGGAATGTGGCGACTAGGGGCTTTTCACAGTAACTTCACCTACTTGTGACAGTAAGCGATTTTCATTTTCATTTCATTTCATCTGCGCTGGTGGAGGGTGGGGATGACAGCCATGGCAATCGATGTTGGCACCCCTGGAGCCACTTGGGCAGATGGCCTGGCCCCATCAAATGGAGATCTTGCGAGAGAATTGACATGTGGTCAGTGTGAGGGAAGGATCATTATGTCTGACATGAACAACTCACTTACGACAGGTCATCTGTGTGGGAGGCAGTGGATCATCGCGTCTGCGGCGCAGTCTACCCGCACTGTTGGTGACTGCACTGTCCCCAGGTCACCCCCGTGATTTCCAGAGCCCGTTTGTCATAAAGGGTAAGGACACTGCCGTCTGGCACCACATTGCCGGTGGGCCCTTTCCCGCCTGTTATGTGGAAATGTCTCCTGCGGGGACAAAGAGAGGGCAATGTGAGCTGCATGCTTCATACATCAGGTGGGGTGGGAGCGGGGATCTATGGCAGGAGGCATGCGTGGGCACTGCTGCTGGGCATGGGTGAGTAGTTCCGGTGGGTGCCAGGGTGTGCTGGGGCAAAGGCGCGGCATTGTACTGGGGCAAGGGTGTGCGTTGCCAACTGCCGACTTTGTTGGGGGATGGCATGTGGGACTGAAGCCAGTGGGCCGATGCCAACTCACCCAAGGGGCCCGGTGGAGGTCATTGAGCTTCTTATGACACTGGACTGAAGTCCTCCTTGTAACGCTTCCCAAGCTGACGGCCACTGCCACTTCCTCCCAGGTGGCACTGCTGACCTGTGGCTGACCCACTGACCTGCTTGGGGGAACAGGGTCCTGTCTTGAGTCAACGGCATTCAACAGTCTGGCCTGGATGGTATCCCCAAAATGTGCCGCAGGTATGAGCAGGGATTTGGCTGCGTGCTGTCTGGCATTTGCTCGAAGGGAATGGTATTTATTCTGTTCCTCCTCGTTACTGGGGAGCTGCCAGGCACAGTCCAGCTGGTGGGACAGCTATCGTCACCGTATATCCCAAGTGGGATCAATACCGGCCCTAATTGACGTGAGATACCGGTCGCGGTCTCGCGGGTTGGCCGTCGGGAAGCCCCTGGCAGGTTGCGCTCGCTATTGCACTTAGTGCTTCTCCCGTTACATCGCGGCAAATATATTTTTTAAGTCCGTTCATGATATTTCAGCTTCTCCCTTGATCCCAGCTGTAGGTTCCATCCGATTAGAGCAGAGAAGGCTGAGGGTGGGGGCCTGATCAAGGTATACAAAATTACGAGGGGTACAGATTTCTGAGATAGGAAGGAACTTTTCTCTACGTAGAGGGGTCAGTAACCAGAGAGCATGTGCCGAATTCTCTGAAAATCAGGCTGTGTCCCCACCCCCGCGAGGAAACGGGCGAGAGAAAGGCCTGGAGAAAGTCCAGAGTGATTCTCCATTTTGAAGGGGGCTAACAGGGCCCCGGAGTAGTCCACGCAGCTCAGGCTGCCGATACGGGGCCCCGCACTTCCGGCCGCGGGTCTGCGTATGCGGGTGGCGGCCGTCTGTGGTGGCAGCCCCGCTCAACCTGGCGGATGCACACAGCAGGCCGTCCCCAACAATATAGCCACCCCCCCCCCCCCCCCCCAGAACGCACACCCCCACCGATCAGTGGCCGCTGGTCGCGAGCCTGGTCGTCCTGGAGGGCCCCCCGGTGATGGATCCCCCACCCCCCCACCAGGGCAGCTTCGGACTGGGTCCGCAACCGTCACTCCGAGCTCCCACCGAGTGGTACCATGTGTGAACCACGCCGGTAGGAACTCGGCCAGCCGCCAGCTGAGAATCGCCGCAGAGGCCTCTTTCAATGGCCCCTGACTGGTGCTGCGTCGACCGTGGGGGCACTGATCCTCTGGTCGGCGGAGAATCGCGGGAAGGCGTCGGACTCGATCAAAAAGCTCTCCAGTGATTCTCTCCAGTGCATTTGGTTTTGGGAATTTTCTCTCGCCTCTCTGGTGGAGTCGTGCGAATCGCACCGTGGGAGCCCGAGAACCTCATTTTAATGCAAAAGCATGTCATTACTAGGCACTCTCTCCCGGCCTCCCCCCCCCCCACACGGAATATTCGCCAGGCGCTGGCGTGGTGTCACGCTGGCATCACTTACAACTGGTCTAAAAAGCATGAACCTGGCAGCCTCACCTCCGAGCAGGATATTGAAGGTAAGTGGTCAGGAAACGTGGACAATGGAGGGCATCCCATGAGAGGTCAGACTGCGACGGTTGAGTGGGATTCTCAGGAACGTGCTGCATCCTTGTCTCATGAGGCATAGGGGACGAAATTCTCCGCCCCCCACGACGGGTGGGAGAATAGCGGGAGGGCCTTCCCGACATTTTTGCCGCCCTCCCGCTATTCTCCCCCCCCCGCCGAGATCCCGACCCAAATCGCTGCCGCCGTTTTTTTACGGCCGGCAGCGATTCTCAGCTGTTAGATGGGCCGAAGTCCCAGCCCTTTACGCCGTTTTTACGAACGGCAAACACACCTGGTCTTGCCGTTCGTAAAAACGGCGTGACTAACTCGCTATTAATAACCATGGCACCGATTGGCACGGCCGTACCACGATGCCCGATGCCCGCGCACTACTTGTCCTTCCGCCGCCCCGCAGTATCCATTCGCAGGGCGGCTGAGGGGCAACCCGGCCCGCGCATGCGCGGGTTTCGCGCAAAAAGGCGATGACGTCACCCGCGCATGCGCGGGTTGGAGTCTTCCAAACTGCGCATGCGCGGCTGACGTCATATGACGCGTCAGCCGGCGCTAACTCCGGCAAGCGGGCTTAACGATTTTCGTTAAGCCCGTCTTGCCGGAGCCTACGGCGTCGGGCTGCTAGCCCCGACCGGGGACCAGAATCGGTCCCCGGTGGGGAAGGGGCGCGCTGCCGTAAAACCCGCCCGGGTTTTACGCCAGCTTTACGATTTCTCCCGTTTTGGGAGAATCGCGCCCAAGGAGTCTCTAACTGATTTAGCTCACCAGGCTAAATCGCTGGCTTTTAAAGCAGACCAAGCAGGCCAGCAGCACGGTTCGATTCCCGTATCAGCCTCCCCGGACAGGCGCCGGAATGTGGCGACTAGGGGCTTTTCACAGTAACTTCATTGAAGCCTACTCGTGACAATAAGCGATTTTCATTTCATTTCATTTCACTTGAGGAAACACAACTGCACAGTGAGGAGAATCCCACACTCATGCAGAACTCTGAGGACCAAAGGGTTGAACTCTATTGAATATCAAATCCACTTGTCTAGGAAGTTTGTTCCGAAGGAATGAGTGTGTAGGGCTATGAAATGGGAGAATGAGAGTTCCCTCTCGATGTGTGCATGTCATGCTCATTGCAGGCTTCACCCGAATCAGCTGTGCCTCGTTTTTCACAGGAGGCACTCAATTGATCGATATATCTATTGAGCCAGCAGATATGCAGATCTAAAGGAAACTGCCACTGACGGAAGTCCCAAACAACGCGGCCAAAACCATCCATGACCTCAAAATGCAGCTGGAGCCCCACCGCCCTAGCCGCCTCGTGGAAATACTCTCCATGCCTTTTTGCACTGCACAGAGGGGTTTCCTTTCTGGGATGCTGCTGCACACCCTTCACTTCCTTGCCCACGCCCATCAGCCAGACACATTTGTTGCATCGATTCATGGGCTCCCAAGATGCCTGCATTTTTTGCTGTCTTGTGGAGTCTGTGGACCATGCATATGTAAGTTAATTTAGGTTGCAAATCCTTCAGTTTTGTTTTCACTTCACCCTCATGCTCCTGATCTACAGACAGGGCCGGCTCAAGGTACCGGCAACTCGGGCAGTCGCCCAGGGCGCCATGTGCTAGGGGGCGCTATCAAGGAGTGCGGGTCCCGCGCATGCGCAGTTGGGCCGGTGCCAACCAGCGCATGCGCGGTGGCCGCCCTCCCTCAGGCCGCCCCGCACAAACATGGCGGATGGATCCAGGCTCGCCGGTGGTCACTCCGGCCCCCCCCACTCCTCAGCGCCCCCCCCTCCCTCGGGCCCCCCCCCTCGGGCCCCCCCGCCTCGGGCCCCCCCCCCCCCGCCTTGGGCCCCCCCCCCTTCTGCACCCCCATCCCCTGTTGCCCTCTGCTGTCCCCCAGTTCCTACTTTCTGTGGTAGCGAATTCCAGAGAGTCACCGCTCTCTAGGTGAAGATATCTCTCCTCACCTCAGTCCGAAAAGGTTTACCCCTTATCCTCAAACGATGACCCCTAGTACTGGACTCCCCACCATCTTTCTGAATCTACCCTATCGAATCCTGTTACAATGTGTAAGTTTCTATGAGATCCCCTCTCACTCTTCCAGACTCCAATGAATAAAATCCAAACCGACTTAATCTCTTCTCATTTGACAGTCCCGCCATCCCAGGAATCAACCTGGTAAACTGTCACTGCACTTCCTCCATAGCAAGGACATCCTTCCTCAGATAAGGACACCAAACTACACACAATACTCTAAGTCTGGCCTCACCAATGCCCAATACAATTGCTGTAAACTATCTCTATTCCTACACTCAAATCCTCTCGCTATGAAGGCCAACATACCATTTGCCTTCTTTACTGCCTGCTGTACCTACACACTTACTTTCAGCGACTGATGCACGGGGCCACAAAGGTCTCGCTGAGTATCCACCACTCTCAATTTACTCTCATTCATATAATATTCTGCCTTCCTATTTTTGCTACTGAAGCGGATAACCTCACATTTATCCACATTATACTATATTTACCATACAGGTGTCCACTCACTCAGCGTGTCCAAACCCCACTGAAACATCTCTGCATCCTCCTCACAGCTCACCCTCACACCCAACTTTGTATCCTCTGCAAATTTGGAGATAAACATTTAGTTCTCTCACCCACATCATTAAGATATAATGTGAACATGCTCCTTTGTCTGACCAAACTTGCCATAAACAAGTTCAAGGCAGTGGGTTACTGAGGGGACCTGACCCTCTATCACAGCTGGGTGTCCCTGGAGAGGGAACAAGTGGTGTGCACTGGCACCGTCCAGGCCTTCTGTGCCCAGTGTGCCCACAGATGCTGTACCGAACGTATAACATTTTAGTTTGATGTTTTAAGTTATATTTGTGTTTTGGTTTTTGTTTAATGCAGTATCCCTTTAAGGGGGCTGCCCCTTGATGTGCCATCAATTGCACGAGAGACGAGTTGCTTTACAAAAGTTAGGCTTCAATAAACTAGAGAACTTAGGCCTGCGGTTGTCTACAATAAAATGGACGACCGCCGGGTGTTTGACTATTTATACCTCGGCAAGGAGGCGTGGTTAACTCAGCCTCTTGGCCAATCGGTCGAGAGGCACATGACCGACCGGGGCCAATGGTAAGCCGGTGTTCTGCCCCAATGGCAGACAGGTATGCAAATCATATCACCACATTCACCCCTTGCAGAGAAAGAAGCCGGGGGAGGGGAGGGGGGGGGGGTATCAACGAGAGCCGGGGTGGGGGGGTGGGGGGGGGAGAGAACTGGTGATATGAATAGCAGCCGGGCGGACAAAATTTTCTCTCCTTTCTTTTATCGAATTTGGGGGCTTCCCACTGGCCCAGATAATAAGCAATATTACACAAGTCCATGGAGCTGTCGAAATTTAGATCGATTCGATCAGTCTTTTCGTGGCCCGTGACGTTCTGGCAGACCGCCGCAGTGGAGGAGGTGACGTCAGGTCGGCCGATGGTGGTGGTTCCGCTGACGTCCTCGAGTCCGGGAGCGATGGCCCTTGAATGGTCTCCATCACCTGAGCTGGCTGTGGAGACGCCATAGATGGGGAAGAGGGAAGCTGAGTGGGCGCTGGGGGAAAAAAACAGGGGGGGGTCTGTGGTGGAGGGGGGGAAGGCCGCACGCCGGCGGGTGCCAGGTCCCAGAGGGAGACCGTGTCCTGCCGACCGTCGGGGTACTCCACATACGCATACTGCGGGTTAGCGTGGAGTAACTGGACTTGTTCCACCAACGGGTCGGACTTGTGCACCCGCACATGCTTCCGGAGCAAGATGGGTCCGGGGGTGACCAGCCACGTCGGGAGAGGGGATCCGGAGGATGACTTCCTGGGGAAAACAAGAACAAGACGTTCATGAGGTGTCTGATCAGTTGCGTTACAGAGGAGTGAGCGGATAGAATGTAGGGCATCGGGGATAACCTCTTGCCATCGGGAAATAGGGAGATCTCTGGACCGGAGGGCCAGTAGTATGGTCTTCCAGATGGTACCATTCTCCCGCTCGACCTGTCCGTTACCCCGGGGGTTATAGCTGGTCGTCCTGCTAGAGGCAATGCCCCTGTTGAGCAGGAATTGACGCAGCTCGTCGCTCATGAAGGAGGACCCCCGATCGCTGTGTATGTACGTGGGGTAGCCGAACAGGGAGAAGACGGAGAGGAGGGCCTTAATGACGGTCGATGTGGTCATATCGGGGCAGGGAATGGCGAAGGGGAAGCGGGAGAATTCGTCAATTACCGCCAGGAAGTAAATGTTGCGGTTGTTAGAGGGAAGGGGCCCCTTGAAGTCAATGCTGAGACGTTCGAAGGGGCGGGATGCTTTAAGGTGTGCGCGCTCAGGGCGGTAGAAGTGCGGTTTGCATTCTGCGCAGATGTGGCAGTCACGGGTTACTGTCCTGACTTCCGCGATGGAGAAAGGCAGGTTATAGGCCTTAATGAAATGGTAGAGGCGGGTCACCCCTGGATGGCAGAGGTCCGCGTGGAGGGAGCGGAGGCGGTCTATCTGCGCGCTGGTGCAGGTACCGTGGGACAGGGCATCAGGAGGCTCATTGAGCTTCCCAGGACGATACAAGATATCGTAGTTGTATGTGGTCAACTCGATCCGCCACCGTAAGATCTTGTCATTCTTGATCTTGCCCCTTTGTGCATTATCAAACATGAAGGCTACTGACCGTTGGTCTGTGAGGAGGGTAAACCTCCTGCCGGCCAAATAGTGCCTCCAATGTCGCACCGCTTCGACTATGGCCTGGGCTTCCTTTTCCACAGAGGGGTGACGGAGTTCGGAAGCCTGGAGAGTTCTGGAGAAGAAGGCCACGGGTCTGCCCGCTTGGTTCAGGGTGGCCGCCAGAGCAACTTCTGATGCGTCGCTCTCGACCTGGAAGGGGAGGGATTCGTCGATGGCGTGCATCGTGGCCTTTGTGATGTCCGCTTTGATGCGGCTAAAGGCCTGGCAGGCCTCTGTCGACGGCGGGAAGGTCGTGGTTTGAATGAGGGGACGGGCCTTGTCAGCGTAGTTGGGAACCCATTGGGCCTAGTATGCGAAGAACCCCAGGCAGCATTTGAGGGATTTGAGGGTATTGGGGAGAGGGAGTTCCATGAGGGGGCGCATGCGTTCGGGGTCGGGGCCTATCACTCCGTTACGCACTAAGTAGCCGTGGATGGCTAGGCGGTCGGTGCTAAACACGCACTTATCCTTATTGTATGTGAGGTTAAGGAGTTTTGCGGTTTGGAGGAATTGCTGGAGGTTGGCGTCATGGTCCTGCTGATCGTGGCAGCAGATGGTGACATTATCAAGATACGGGAAGGTAGCCCGTAATCCGTACTTGTCGACCATTTGGTCCATCTCCCGTTGGAAGACCGAGGCCCCATTTGTGACACCAAATGGAACCCTAAGGAAGTGGTAGCCCATCTGTCTCAAACGCGGTGTCTTTGTGGTCACTCGCACGGAGGGGAAGCTGGTGGTAAGCGGACTTAAGGTCCACAGTGGAGAAGACCTTGTATTTCGCGATATCGTTTATCATGGTGGAAATACGGGGGAGAGGATATGAGTCCAGTTGCGTAAACCGGTTGATGGTCTGGCTATAGTCGATGACCATCCGGTTTTTCTCCCCAGTCCGGACCACCAGCACTTGGGCTCGCCAGGGACTGTTGCTGGCCTCGATGATCCCTTCCGTCAGCAGCCTCTGGACCTCGGAACTGATGAAGGACCAGTCCTGGGCGCTGTACCGTCTGCTCCGTGTCGCAACGGGTTTGCAATCGGGGGTGAGATTAGCAAACAAGGAGGGGGGATCCACTTTGAGGGACGCGAGGCTGCAGACAGTGAGGGGGGGGAATAGGGCCGCCGAATTTATGGTCAAGCTCTGCAGATTGCATTGGATGTCCAGTCCTAGGAGTGCCAGTGCGCAAAGGTCAGGTCAAGGAATTTATAATTTTTAAAAACGTGCCCCTGGACCGTGAGGTCCGCGATGCAGCACCCGGTGATGAGGACGGAGTGCGAACCTGAGGCTAACCCGATTTTGTGTTTTACAGGATGGACAGGGAGCGCGCAGCGCCTTACCGTGGCAGGGTGAACAAAGCTTTCCGTGCTCCCGGAGTCCAGCAGGCAGCCCGTCTTGTGGCCGTTGAGATAGATGAGCGTCGTCGTTTTGGCGAGCGTGCGTGGACGTGACTGGTCGAGCTGAATGGCCGCGAGCCGTGGAGAAAATCCGTATTCGTCGTCGTCGTCCAAGTAGATGCTGGAAGAACCTTGCGTGCCAGTCCCGGAAGGCGGTGGCCAGGATCCGCACGTGGAGTCGGGATCCCAAGATGGCAGCGCCCAGGACCCGCAAGTTGAGTCGGGGCCCCAAGATGGCGGCGCCCAGGACCCGCACATGGAGTTGGCACCCCAAGATGGCAGCGCCCAGGACCCGCACGTGGAGTCGGCGCCCCAAGATGGTGGTGCCCAGGACCCGCACTTGGAGTTGGCGCCCCAAGATGGTGGCGCCCGTGGGGCCCTTGTGGTTGCTGGGGGCGGGGCTAGCGGTGCCGGCGGGCCGATTGGAGCGGCTGCGAGCGGGGGTGGTGAGGCGCGCAGGCCAGGCATGGGGGCCCGGGGGCGGCGAGCTGGGAGGAGCGCGGTGCGCTGGAGCGGCCCTGGAGGAAAAAGAGAGACGAGCAGGCCAGGCGCGGGGGCCCGGGGGTGGGGGGGGGGGAGTTTCGCGCGGCGGTTAGGAGGGGACCGGGAGGGCCCGGAGATGCGAGAGAGGCGCGCAGGTCGGGCGCCGGGGCCCGGGGGGGGGGGGGGGGGGGGAGAGAGACGAGGCGACCAAGAGGGGGCCGGGAGGAGAGAGAAAGGTGCACAGGTCGGATGCAGGGGCCCGGGGGCGGGGGGAGAGTGTTGCGTGGCCCGCAGCCACTGTTTTGTCCTGGCAGACAGTGGAGAAGTGGCTCTTCTTCCCACAGCTCCTACAGAGGGCGGAGCGGGCTGGGCAGCGCGGGCGAGGGTGTTTCGCGAACCCGCAAAAGTAACAGCGGGGCCCCTTGGACTTGTCGGGGCGTCCCGCGGCGCAGGCCTGAGGGAGGTCGGGAGCGGCCGATGGCGGTGGGGAAGCGGCCAGGAGGCCCAGGATGGTGCCGCACGGCTGGGGACATAGGGCGCGGGCGTTTTGATCGGCAACCTCCAGGTAGGAGGAGAGAGTCCGTGCCTCAGTTAAGCTGAGGTCGTCTCTCTCCAGCATCCGCTGGCGAATAGCTGGGGACTGCATCCCAGCCACGCTGGAGTGGAGGACGTGCAGCTTCTGTGCCATGGTGGGGGGGCTGGTTGCAGATTCCAGGTATCCTTCGAGGCATGTCAGCCAAAGTTGAAAAAGTTCTACAGAGTTCGGAGTTTGCGGGCTGATGCGGAGGCATTTGGGCTTGAACCGAAACTCCATCTTCAAAAATCTAGTTTATTAAATTGATGTGCCATCAATTGCACGAGAGACGAGTTGCTATACAAAAGTTAGGCTTTAATAATCTAGAGAACTTAGCCCTGCGGTTGTCTACAATAAAATGGGCGACCGCCGGGCGTTTGACTATTTATACCTCGGCAGGGAGGCGTGGTTAACTCAGCCTCTCGACCAATCGGTCGAGAGGCACATGACCGACCGGGTCCAATGGTAAGTCACTGTTCTGCCCCAATGGCAGACAGGTATGCAAATCATATCACCACACCCCTTTTACTCTGTGCCTCATACACAAGTTTAAATCACACAGGATACACAAAGTGACCTCCAAAGCAAGACTTCATGGTGAAGTCTGTCATCACTAACCTGGTAATAGGTCATGACAGGGGGGTGCTTCTCTGAGATGCCTTGTGAGGATGAAGACATGTGTCCCATGCATCCATTCAATAGACCTATCACCAAATGCAATGGGGAGAAGGGTGTGGAGAAGGGGGTGATTCAGGAATGGCTGGGAGAATTGCCAATGAAACTCGTGAGTGTTCCGGTGCGTATCTTGGTGAAGTTGAGAGGGACAGGACTGTAGGAATGCCAGTGTGAGAGGAGAGGGTATGAGGCTTAGTGGAGCGGTACTTACTAAGGAGGAAATGCATGGTCGATGTCCGAGAGGAGAAGAGGGCTGAGGGATGAGGTCTTGTCAGGGATTCTCACCAATCACTTTGGTTTTCTTCTCTTTTAAGTGCCAGATTCTGGAGATTCTGTTGAGTTGGCGTTTCTACTCATAGCGATAGAGCAGCAGCAGAGACAGTGATGTGCCACTGCACCTGGCCAGGACCAGCACCCTGCTGAGGACGGGAGGCTGGCCCCATAGCTGTACAGGGAGAATCACCACAGAGGGACAGCCACATTTAAGATCATGCCGACCAAGGGTATTCCAAAATCGGACTTCCGATCTACAGATGTCGGAGAAGGCTGTTACTGTCCCAGGGGGCAGTGGACCACTTTTGCCATGTCCTGCAAAGAGTTGGCACCAGATGGAATGGGAGGACATTCTCTGCCTGTGACCTCTAAAATCAACGCCGCTCTGAACTTCTATACAAGCGGCTCTTTTTAGGGCAGCGCCATTGATCTGTGTGGCATTTCTCAGTCAGTCCCACACAAATGCATTAGGGTGGTTACAGATGTCCTTTATGGGAGGGCCCATGTATATAAACTTGGGCCAGGACCAGGAGAGCCAATTTGCCAGGACCATGGGCTTTGCCCGCTTAGCAGACATGCCCCTGGTACAGGGTGTGATCAGCTGCACCCGCGTTGCCCTGCGTTCACTATGGCATTACGCCATGTGATTTATAAACCGCAAGGGATTCCACTCCCTCAACATCCAGATCTTTTGAAACCACACAATGCGCATCATGCAGGTGTGTGTCCATTTCCCGGGGAGCTTCCATGATCGTTACATCTTGAGTCACTCAAAGATTCCAGACAAGGCCAATAAGAGGGTAGCTGATGATGCCAGCATGGAGTCCGCAAACTGAGAATTCTTCAAGACAGGATCTACTCCCATTTGGAAGCAAGAGGTCGTATTAGAGAGAGGCAGCACGGTTATGTGAAGGGAAGGTCGTGTCTCACTAATTTAATAGAGTTTTTCAAGAAGGTCACATTGATGATTGATGCAGGTAGGGCAGTGGATGCTGTCTATATGGACTTCAGTAAGGCCTTTGACAAGGTCCCTCATGGCAAACTGGTACAAAAGGTGAAGTCACACGGGATCACAGGTGAGCTGGCAAGATGGATACAGAACTTGCAAGGTCATAGAAAGCAGAGAGTAGCAATGGAAGGGTGCTTTTCTGATTGGAGGGCTGCGACTAGTGGTGTTCCACAGGGATCAGTGCTGGGACCTTTGCTGTTCATAGTATATGTAAATGGTTTGGAGGAAAATGTAAGTGGTCTGATTAGTAAGTTTGCGGGCGACACAAAGATTGGTGGAATTGCGGATCACGATGAGGACTTTCAGAGGATACAGCAGGATTTAGATCATTTGGAGACTTGGGCGGAGAGATGACAGATTGAGTTTAGTCTGGACAAATGTGAGGTAATGTATTTTGGAAGGTCTAATACAGGTAGGGAATATACAGTGAATGGTAGAGCCCTCAAGAGTGTTGACAGTCAGAGAGATTTTGGTGTACAGGTCCACAGGTCACTGAAAGGGGCAACACAGGTGCAGAAGGTAGTCAAGAAGGCATGCGGCATGCTTGCCTTCAATGGCCAGGGCGTTGATATAAAAATTGGCAAGTCATGTTGCAGCTGTTAACAACCTTAGTTAGGCCACACTTGGAATATCGTGTTCAATTCTGGTCGCCACACGACCAGAAGGATGTGGAGGCTTTAGAGAGGGTGCAGAAGAGATTTACCAGGATGTTGGCTGGTTTGGAGGGCATTAACTATGAGGAGAGGTTGAATAAACTTGTTTTTTTCTCACTGGAACGAAGGAGGTTGAGGGGTGACCTGATAGAGGTCTACAAAATAATGAGGGGCATAGACAGAGTGGCTAGTCAGAGACTTTTTCCCAGGATAGAGGGGATAATTACTAGGGGGCATAGGTTTGAGGTGCAAGGGGCAAGGTTTAGAGGAGATGTACAAGGCAAGTTTTTTTACACAGAGGGTAGTGGGTGCCTGGAACTCGCTGCCGGAGGAGGTTGTGGAAGCAGGGACAATAGTGATGTTAAAGGGGCATCTTGACAAACACATGAATAGGATGGGAATAGAGGGATACGGACTCCGGAAGTGTAGAATGATTTTAGTTTAGACGAGCAGCATGGTCGGCGCAGGCTTGGAGGGCCGAAGGGCCTGTTCCTTTGCTGTACTTTTCTTTGTTATTTGTTCTTTTGTGTGTGCCGGTCGAACAGGTGACTGGGCAGCTCAAGATGCAGTTCCTCTGCCTGGATACGTCATGGGTGATCTCCATACGCCCCTCAGAATGTGTCCAGCATAATTCTGTTCTGCTGCACTCTCCAGAACTTGATGCCACAGAGGAAAGACCACCTTAAATAGGAGGAGTGTCACATTTCCTTGGATGAGGTCGAGAAGGGAGGCGAGGGGCAACCCATGGAGGAGGAAGGACTTCAGGCCATGGCCAAGGTCCGTATGGGCTGTTGGGCTAGGGATACTCTCATAGCTCCTAGGTTTGGGGACCAGCAGGTCTTGGGGTGAAGAAATCCCCAACCTGTGGTCTCATCATTAGTGTGGTGCCAGTGATAGGTTATGTGATGGTGTCTCATACCATGGACAGGGCGCTAAAGTTATTGGCCAGACTCTGCAGGAGAATGATGATGACTTGCATTGAGGACAGAGCGAAGCTACTCTATTCCTCAGTGATATGTCTGACAGATAGCTGAACGTGTCCTGGCAATAAAAGGGTTTAAGATGAGGTTCAGAGACACGGGGTGAGCTCTCATCTGCAACAATCCCTTCGAGGCCAAGGACTCTGGTGCTTCCTCCAACTATCGTCCAAGGTTGGTCTGCCTCTGTATAATTGTTCAGCTGGTGGCATCCTCATCACTGGAGAAGAGTGGCTGCAATGAAATCCCTGAGCATTGATGTTGGCGGGGTGGGGGGGGCGGGGGGGGGGGGGGGGGGGGGGGTGGAAGGGCGCAACTACGCATCTTTACTGAGATGCCTGCATTCACTTGTGTCAGCTTGTTGCCTACAGTTTCTTAATTTTCCAAACCCTCACATTTCTTCTAGGTGTTTCAGAGCAATTCAGAACTGAGCGTGACGCAGCCTCTCGCATCGTGTTCCCTCAGAGACCTGTATTGTGAGGGTCCAGGAGTACTTTCAGGCAGCACGGCTTCACTGTTCAGGGCTGGAGGTGTGTCGCTCACAGGGAAGTGCGGGGGGGGGGGGGGTGTCAGATCGGCTGGACACCCCGCCGGATCCCCTGGGTGGGGGCCCTGGGCTGTATTCCTGCCAATCCTCTTCCCTTCGGGTGCGAGAGGGCCCTCCTCATCTCCATGGGAAAGAAGGGAAGCTGGAGTGAGATCTAGAAGCCCCTCTGTCCTCTGACACTGACACTCTTCATGACCCCCTGGGCTAGTGTGCAGTTAATTCCAGCCCCACTTCACCTGGAGTCGCAACATCAGTGAAAGTAAATGTTATTTGAAACTACTTGAGTGATGTGTTGGGTAAGCTGGGTCGGCGAGGAACTGCATTTACTGTAGCAGTGAGAGAGACAGGCTTCCAACACTTGAAGAAATGCAACTCGATTTTATTGAACTCTTAACTATCATACATACTTTAACTGTGGGTTGACACTATGCTGAGTTGACTGGAGACCTGAGGCTAACCTGACCAGACTGTCTTACTACCACATGGTGGATGTTCTAGTTGTTGCTCATGGGCTCTGACTGTCTCAGAGGCTGGATCCCAAGGGAGTGGGAAAACTAGTGCCCTCTGGCTTTATAGTGGTTGTGTCCTGTCTGATGATTGGCTGCTGTGTTCTGTGCGTTCATTGGTCATCGTGTGTGTCAATCACTGCCTGTCTGTGCACCATCATATACTTTTGTGTATATTATGACACTGAGCACCTTGGCCGAGCCCAATAAACTACAATCACCAGGAATTTAACACAAATAACCTTTTATTATTTAACAGTAATATAATTAAACTGAAAAAATGTAACTGAATATCTAATACCACTTTACCAACATCCCTCCCTTCCAACTCGCCCCACTTCACACACAGACACACACTGACACACACACATACGCAGACAAAATAGAGGGAAAGGTGGTAGCGAGGGAAGAAAAAAATGATGATAACATAAAAAGGATAAAGGATCTCCGTTGCACTAGAATGGTTCCCAGTTAAAGGGCACGATCTAACGGCCTCATCGCCCCCCGACTGAATACCTCATGAGATGCAAGGAGATCATGTGAGACTTTGCGATCAGAATCATGCCCTTACTCTGCGAGATTCAGATTAACATATTGAGGTGAGCCATTAATGCATGCCCCTGGGAGACCCCTCCATGGTACAGTTTAACACTGGACCATACAAATGTGGACCAGGCATAACGGCATCATGATGTCTCCCAGGCCATCGGTGGCCCCAGGTTATCAGGCTCTGAGCAGAGTGGTACAAGGTACTCCTTGGCAGTGCCACCTGGGCATCCTGGCAGTGCCATCTGGGCATCCTGGCAGTGCCACCTGGGCATTCTGGCAGTGCCACCTGGGCATCCTGGTAGGGGCACTGTCAGGGTGCCAGGTTGCCCATGCTAGCGATTGGTCCCGAGTATTGAGGACCTCCTATGAGGTAAGTTAGGGTGTTTGGGTTCCGGAGGCGATGGTGGTATGTCGGGGGAGGGGGGAGGGTCAAGAGATCGGGGTTGCATTTAAAAATTATACCCCAATCTCTTACTGCACTTAGGAGCTAAACCCATCAGTGCAGGAAGTGAGGTAAGTGTGGGCTCAGTGGGGTGCTCCTCGCCGATGCCAGAAAAACAGCAGAGGACCTTTTGATAGCGAGATCCTTCACGGCGCTGCAAGTGTGAGAAAACCCTGCGATACCCCCTCCCCCCGCCAAAATGGGACTCTTCTTTGTATGTTAAATCACGCCCAAAGTAATTTAGGAGTTCAAGCTTTTGCTTTGATGCTTCTACCTTCTGATCCTCAGAGGGTTTTCTCTGACAAGGCTGTCTACTTTCCCTGTGGATTCAAGATCATTTCAACTATATAGAAAAGATGTGCCAGGCACTCACTGTCATAATATCCACTCATGTATATCATGAGATGCAGACAGGCAGTGATTGACACACAGGATAACCAATGAACACACACGACACAGAACAACTAATCACCAGACAGGACACCACCACTATAAAGCCCACAGGGCATTAAGGCTCTCTCTCTCACAGGACACGGCTAGGGAGATAGTCACAGTGCACAGGCCAATGAATATCATCACCATGTGATGGAGAGCTCGTCTGGTCAAGCCAGTAGGAGGTTAGCAGTTAGGTTAATAGAGTGTCAACCCACGGCAGATTATGTACAGCAATTAGCAGATTCAATAAAACAGTGTTGGACCATCTCCTGTGTCGGAAGCCTGTTTCTCGTTTTACTGCATCCAGTTGCAGTCGATGTTAGACCAACACAGATAACACATCACTCACTGGTTTTAGAACAATAAAGCAGTCCTTTACTTCAGCAGAGAAAGAGAGAGAAAGAGAGATAGAGACCCTTCTCCTTTCAAGGTCGAATCACTTCTGACTGTTGTGTTATGTACTCTGGGATAACACAGGCTGCAACTCGATGCAGCCTTGAACAAAAGATACTCCAGACTTTGAAGTAAGTTCAATGTGATTTATTGAACCATTAGCACAGTTCTCTATGAGTTCGACTCTCCTGCTAATCTTGCTGTAGTAACTCAGTCTAACTAACCAGCCTGCTCTAAGCCACATGCTGGGTGTGATGCTTCTGATCTGCCCCTGTCCTACTCTCCAAGTGTCGCCTGTGGAAAGAGACAGAGCATGTGTGCCCTGTCCTTATATATGGGTTGTGTAATGCCCCCTTGTGGTAGCGTCACCTCTGGGTGTCTTGACTGCCCATTGGTTGTGCCCTATTCTATGTGTTCATTAGCTGTATGTCTGCATGTCATGACATATCTGGTGCTCCTTCTCGTGTTTCTTAGCCGTAATGTATTTACATTAACCTCTTGTGTATTTACAGTGATGCATATCACCACACTGACCAACTCTCTCAGAAGCATCACGCAGGAACCATAATTTGACTTGTCAGCCAGAACACTGTCCCTGGCCAACCTATAGGTTGCCTGTCAGCTAATTGAAACAACTTTGTCCAAAGCTGGTTCTTACAATTCCCTTGGCGCCAACCAGTCTGTTTTCTTCTCTTCAAAATTCAAACCCTGGAACACATTGTCCTGACTAGCAGGCTGCCTCACCTTAAGTCAACTGCTTAAAGGTGCATTCTGATTATGAGTCCATGGCCAAAAATAATGAAAGAAAACCAAAGAAATTGGAACAAAGGAAATCAAAAGAAAGGATTACCACTAGTGCCTGCACCATGCAGTTAAAGACCTGCACCATGAAGCCCATGCCGTCAGCCATAGAAGTTATGAGCTGAGCCATAGAACGGACACTCCATAGAGTGCATGTCCTGCATCGAGATCTTCACTGTCTGCACCCCTGAAGTGTTGGCCTTATTGCATTGCATTAATGGCATTATCTCCTCAGTCAGAAGATGCTGGGCGGAATTCTCTACTCACGCGGCAGAGTCTCCACGCCGTCGTAAACGCCATTGCATTTTACGACGGTGTGAACGTGCCATTGCCAGGACTAATTCTGGCCCCTACAGGGGTCCAGCATGGCGCTGGAGCGGTCCCCGCTGCTCCAGCTGCCGATCCCGGTGCAAACTGTGCGCCTCAAGATCCGTGCATGCGCAGCGGCGCCGGCGCCAACGTGCATTTGCAGGGCTACAGGGGCCAGCGTGTAGGAAAGGAGGCCCCCAGCTAGAGAGGCCGGTCTGCCGCTTGGTGGGCCCCGATCGCGGGCCAGGCCACATTGGAGGCCCCCCCTGGGGTCGGACGCACCCTCCCCCTCACATACCGCCACCTGACCATTCAACGCCGAGGTCCCGTTGACTCAGAGCAGGCTAGACCGGGCCGGCGGGACTTGTTTTTTTTTTCACGGCCGCAAGGCCCAATCGGACCAGAGAATCGTGGGGGGTGGGGGCTGCGTAGAGCGACCCGCGACCAACACGGCTCCAACCACACCGGTGCCAATGGCGCCGCTCTGCGGAGAATCGCATGCTGGCGTTGGGGCTGTGTGGTCCGGTCGCGGGGAATCTCCGTCCCGGCCCAGGGCTGGGAGAATCCCGCCTGAGATTCCTCCAGTCAGCCTTCAGGTCCGAGGATGGATGCTGTCATCCCTTCCGAATTCTCACTCTGCCTCTGTAATTCCATTAACTTGGGTCTAACCGGTCCCAGGAGCACATCATCGGCCGGATCCCTGGGGTATCCCAACCTCCACCTGCTGTGGATCATCAGCTGTGAGGTGCTTACCAGTGAGTGACCAAGAAGCCTGCCTACTACACAATCCCACCAAGGCGTAAGTATCCGTGCTCGTGGAGGCTGAGTGACAGCTGTGATGCCTCTCCTAAGGCGATGTCCGAGTATTTCCCCTCTGAGCTGCTCAGGTCAGTGGTTTCCAGGGGGAGTGAGGATGATCTGGGCTGCTCTCCTGATTGTCCTGCCAGGGATGGAAGATGGCATTGGTACATCATGGAGGATAAATGATGCTAGATGTTTGCTCAAGTGAGGTTTGAGGAATGACTGTTCTTAGGGGTCTCACTTGTGTTCGCTGCCCCCGCTTCTCTATCTGCACAAGTACGGTCCTGCTCCTCCCTGGTCAGCTGCAGGGCTCTTTCCTCATGGGGGGGTGAGGGTGTGAAACTCTTCCATGACTCCGGGTGGCTGTGCCCTCTCACACCGGTTGTGTTCAATTTTCTCCTGCGGGGATACAGATGGGGAGAGCCCTGCCAGTTCAGATTGTTGAGGAGTGGCATGTGGTGCTCTGGGTTGAGAGCAGAAATGTGAGGAGCAGAATTGAGATGGTGGGAGGGGGGGCACCAAGGTGATCGGGATGGTGGAAGTGGAAATGGGCCTCATGACAGGTGGGAAATCCGCGAGGTGACTGTGTACAAGATCACTTTGATGGTGTGAGGGGTGTACGAGGGGGTGTAGTGAGAGACTGGAGGTGGTAGACTTACCCTGGTCGTACAAAGAAGGTAATTCATTTCTTTTCGGCACTGTTGCCCCGTCCTCTTCTGCAAGGAGCTGGCACTAACTAAAGATGCTATATTCTCTCAGGCGGGGGTGCTGACATTGCTGGTGGGCTGTTAACTGGAGTATGGGTGCAGGACATCCCGCTTCTGCTGCACACCATCCAGGTATCTGTTCAGGGCTCCCTCTGAGAAACACAGTGCTGGCTTTCACACTGCCATCCCCTCATCCCCTCTTATGGATCTGGAACAAGTACTGGCCTGTGGTGGGGAGACGTTTGCATGGAGCTCCCCAGTAATGGCGGTAATTAAGTTTGCCCATGGCAAGCAAATCAATGGGAGGCCACAAAGTGCGTGGAATGATTCACGTGGGGGAAAACTTTTCTGTTAGAGGCTCAAAATGTTGTGAGAAACCCGCATCATTTTTCCACCGGAACGGACACTTTGGCATTTTGTGGTTAGATTCCGCCCTCTGACTCTATTTTGCTGTCCAAACGTTTTAGTAAAAGTGAGAATTCCAGTGTGTTTTGCCTCCCGACTTCCTGTCGGTGAGAATACTTCGATATAATTTGCAGCTTGCTCCGTTTGATGATGTCACTATTCCTGAACATCTGATTTTCCCCTTGACACCACATTGGGAAAGGGGAAATCAATTCCATAGAGATCACTAGATCTTTTGATTTTTTAATTTAAAGATATTCAATGCAGAGAAGTGTGAAAGTGGTACACTTTGCGAGGAAGGACAAAGTAAATACAAAACAAAGGATACAATTCGAAAACTATATGCAGGAGCAGAGTTACCTGGGGACTAAAACACACAATTTACTGAAGTTGGTAGGGCAAGTTGAGAAAGTGGTTAGTAAAACATACAGGATATTGGGCTTTATAAATAGGGGCATGAAGCTAGAAAGTTATAGTGAAACTTTATAAAAACATTGATTTGGCCTGAACTGGATTGTTGTGTCATTTGTGAGCATGCACCTTAGGAAGGGTATTAATGCATTAGAGGGGGCGTAGAAAAGACTTACGAGAAAGATTCCAGGAATGAGGGACTGCAGTTTTGTGGATAGATTGGAGAAGTCAGGGCTGTTGCTTTTGGATAAGAGAACATGCAGAGAAGATTTGATAGAGGTGTTCAAAATCATAGAGTCTGGACAGAGTAGGTAGGGAGAACCTATTCCCAATGGCAGCTGAGTCGGAAAACAAAGGACACCGATTTAATGTGATTGGCAAAAGAAGTAGGCGACCTGAAGGGCAACGTTTGGGCAGGTTGTTTACACTGGCGGGTGAAAGCAGAACTAAGGGGCATAGCCTCAAAATAAGGGGAAGTAGATTTAAGACTGAGTTTAGGAGGAACTTCTTCACCCAAAGGGTTGTGAATCTATGGAATTCCTTGCCCAGTGAAGCAGTAGAGGCTCCTTCATTGAATGTTTTTAAGATAAAGATAGATAGTTTTTTGAAGAATAAAGGGATTAAGGGTTATGGTGTTCAGGCCGGAAAGTGGAGCTGAGTCCACAAAAGATCAGCCATGATCTCATTGAATGGTGGAGCAGGCTCGAGGGGCCAGATGGCCTACTCCTGCTCCTAGTTCTTATGTTCTTATGTTCTTCTTGATTCAGCAGGTGATTAGGAGCTGGAATGCACTGCCTGAGAGTGTGGGAAGGCTGATTTAACTATGGCTTTCAAAAGAGAATTGGGTCACTATTTGAAGATAAAATCAATTCAGGGCTATGTCGGTAAAGTGGGACTAGCTGAGTTGCACATGTAGAGAACTGGCAGAGACACAAGATTTGAATGGTCTCCTTCTGGGCTGTAACTATGATTCTATTTGTAAGCAGTATTCTTCGAGGTCAGCGGCAAGCATCATCGCATCCCCTCTGACCGTGAAATCCAGGCCAAAGTGCACAGAACAAATCTCAGCTCTTATCAATTGGTCTCAGCACTTATGGACGGCAATTCCTCTACCTTCAATGTTTGCAAAAAGCAGTCTCAAGCAAAACACCATTTCTGCCCGGAGAAAACCCAAAGAAATTGCATTAGTTTCCGTTGCTGCAAGATTTTTCATGATTGAAAACAACAAAGGGACAATTAAACAGAGACCACTGAGGAATAGTGTAATTCCTTTAATCCCTTCATACCTCTAATTGCCTGCCAGGATGGATAGGGATTAGAATTCACAGTGGGAAAACTATAAACTGACTCTACAAAATGACTCTAATCCAAGTATCAGCTGTTTGATGGAGATTGAAGTTAATAGAGGAATCAATTTAGTATGATTGCTTTGATTTCCTTTAGCTACTCTTGCTGTGATACACCCTAGTTTCCCATTGCAGGTTTCTGATCTCCACTTTGTTTCAATTTTCAGAGTTCTAAGATATCATTCTTGCAGTTTCTAGAGTCCTACATCAAAAAGTAACAGCAAATGTTGAAATGAAAATGAAAATCGCTTATTGTCACGAGTAGGCTTCAATGAAGTTACTGTGAAAAGCCCCTAGTCGCCACATTCCGGCGCCTGTCCGGGGAGGCTGGTACGGGAATGTTTGATGCGTTGTTAGTTTCATATCATTTCCTCATATTCCCCTAAATAGGATAACAGATGGAAATAAATCATTATCAAAGTGTTGGAGCAAAGGCAAGGTTTTATATTACAACCTGAAAACTAAAGGCAAAGGAGGAGAATTTGTGTAATGTTTCTCCCACTCAATCGCCAATACTTTGGAAGAAGAGCTCTAAAATGAAACTCCCTTTACTCTGTTTTTTCCAGCTTTCTTTAGACTCTTCCATCAAACCTTGGTGGTCAGGGGGAAAATTCCCTGTGGTATTCACCTTAATTATATCCCACACCAATCAATGGCAGGATAATAAAGGGAAAGGGAAAGTCGCCATCGTCCCAGATGACCTAAGGCTACATTTCCCTTTGAGGGGGAGAGCTGACTGATGGTGAGTTAACCTAAGGATCACCACACAATAGGTTGGTGGGCCTTGTGGAATGGTAGGCAGCACATTACTCCAAAATACATCAGACAGTCTTGTCCTCACATCGCCCTCTGATTTCGATTATAATGAAATGGTGAAAGTATTTCCTGACATGCAACAACAGAAAGGGGAAATGGAGTCTGGCAATTATGGGCAGTATGGTAGCACAGTGGTTAGCACAGTTGCTTCACAGTTCCAGGGTCCCAGGTTTGATTCCAGGCTTGGGTCACTGTCCGTGCGGAGCCTGATGTTCGCTCCGTGTCTGCCTGGGTTTCCTCCGGGTGCTCCGGTTTCCTCCCACAGTCCAAAGACATGCAGGTTAGGTGGATTGGCCATGATAAAATTTTCCTTAGTGTCCAAAAAAGATTAGGTGTGGTAAGTGGGTTATCGAGATAGGTTGGAGGCATGGGCTTGAGTGGGGTGCTCTTTGCAAGGGCCGGTGCAGACTCGATGGGCTGAGTGGCCTCCTTCTGTATTGTAAATTATGTGATTGGTGGTACAGGAAATGACAAAATGTGGGCAAGGCATTGGTTGCACATTTCAGATTCTTGGATGTGCAGTGGTCTGACACAATGAGAGCTATCTTGGTTATCTGGATGCTTTATGAATTTTTTGGGAATTTTTAAAATATAAATTTAAAGTTCCAAATTAATTTTTTCCCAATTAAGGGGCAATTTAGTGTGGCCAATCCACCTATCCTGCACATACATGGGAAGAATATGAAAACTCCACACAGACAGTAACCTGGAGCCAGGTTCGAACCCAGGTCCATTGCGCCGTGAGGCAGCAGTGCTAACCACTGTGCCACCATGCTGCCCAGGGTTTGGAACTATTGAGAGTGTAAAGATGTGGGAGATGTGGAGACTGCTAAGGTTTTGGATGAAGTGAAAATAATTTAGGACATACACTTCATGAACTCATCTCTGCACAGTGCACAGAAATACTTTACTCTCTTAGTGCTTGAAGCAAGTTCTCCTGAGTAAGGGAAAGGTAGCGTGATCAGGATTTGAGAGATGCAGTGAAAGAGAGAGAGATGTGTTAGTGAAGCTCTTGTGAGTTACAGCAATGCATCCTACAAATAAGGCACACTGCAGCCATTCTGCACAGGCTGGTGTGAGTGGGGGCAGCGAAGGGGGTAAGTGTAGATTTTCAGGTGAGTGAATGAAATGCTGATCCAGCAAATGGCTTTGCCCCAGATGGTCTTAGGTTTCGTGAGCGCCTCTGCAGTTTCACTGATGCAGGGAGTATTTCATCAGAATGCAGACGTCCTTTGTATTGGTGAGGCATTGGAGAGGCAAGAGATGATTTACTCACTGCAGCTCTGACCTGCTCTCGGATTTGCAGTATTTGTGTGGTTGTGTTGGTGCAGTTGAGTTTCTGGTTAACAGTGATCTCAGTGACCAGAAACATAAATTGTAAAAGAACAGATAAAAATAATTACCAGTGGATGCCAATGGTAATGTAGAGAAACGTTGGAAAGGTATGAAAATTGCAACGTTATTCTCAACTGATTGAAATGTTAAGCGAACACAACAACCTCTTCTGAGACCAATTCATAATATTGCTCATGCTTTACACAGCGCAACAAAGTGGTTAATGTGCTTTAAAGTAGAGTGCATATTTTTTTCACAGAGCATGTAAGTTGCTGCATGAGTTATTAAAATGCTCAACAGCATATCAGCATCGTGGCATCTCAATAAAACAGAACATTGCAATTTCAATAATTTTCATAAGATTACCAACTTGTCTCAGAAGAGGTAGTTGTGTTTTCATCAGACTGCAGACTGTTGAAAAATGCGAGGATATTTTCATGTTTTGTCGCAGTTTTGTTACATTGCCTTTGACATCCAGCTGGGATTGTTTTCAATTTCTGTTTGTTAAGATGTATGTGTTGCCAATCTTTCTGAGATTGAATCGCATTGCCGACAGTATGTTGCATTTTTGCATACTCTTGAATGTCTTCAACTTTACTTCAAGTATACTAGCTGTGACTTAACATGTCCTCTGGTTTAAAAAATTGTCTACATTCTAAATAATCATTCAGAACATTATATTTGCATAATGCCTTTAACGTCCCAAGCTGCTTAACAAAAACATGATGAAACAAAATATGATATGAGCCAATCGAGGAGATATTGGTCTGAATTTTCATCGACAAGGTGGGTCGCGGGAGTTGGCAAAATTGTTGCCTCAGCTGCCTCAGAGAAAAATGCCCATAAAAGGCGGATTTCATTGTCAAGAGGTGGATAAAGGCTGGAGTCAGTCCAACCAAAAGTCTGGAACTGAGACTCTGAGCTGTCACTCAAACAAAGTTTCCTTTGGGAGCAGATATCTCAACAAGATAGTGGTTGTCTGGACTCTCTGCCAAGTAGAAATAATGCATACATAAGCAATCCATTACACTTGTTGAAACACCTGCACCTCAGGGGAAGCATTATTTGATTTACAATTCAGGTTCTCTGATTTCTGCTGTCAATTTCACACTATTTATTTACATCAGGCTAATTGGTTGTTTTTGTTATTGATACTTTATGAGATCTGGATGATTAACACTTTCATCACCTTCCACGTGAATTTACTTTTCTCAGATAGTAGAAAATTGTGAATGAATCATGTTTGAAGCTTTTTTTAAAAAATCCAAATTTCACTGCAGGATTCATTGTTTCTTTGAATGGTGACCTCCAGAACATTTGAGAAGCATTTAGATGAACACTTGAAATGCCACAGCATACAAGGCCAAGTGCTGGAAAATGCATTAGAATAGATAGGTGCTTGATGACTAGCACAGACATGATGGGCCGATGGGTCTCTTTCTGTGCTGTAAAACTCTACGACTAAGGCTATATAAAGCGACCATTGAATTTGGTAAATTCGAAGACTCCATCTCATGCACCCATGACATGTTATGCCCATCACTCACCCCTATGTCCCTAAATTCCCCAATTCCAAACTCTACCTTTCCACCCAATCCATACATCTCTTCATGATGGCTGTGCCAAATTATGCTCTTCCACTTATTCGCAATGGCTCTCATTCCTCCAGTGCCAAGCTATGCCCTTCAGCCATCCCATATAGCCCGTCATGACCCTATGTTAAGCTATGGCAATTCCATGTCCATTTACCCCATATGTAGTGCATATAACCCTTTGTTAAAGGGCCAGGCTGAGGGAGACAGATTATCTGTGAGTCCTTGGTTTCATTGATTGTCATGTGTCCTCACAATGAGAGTTTTGACATTCCACAAGGGTGAGGATTACGCTTTTGTATTGTAACCACTATAGGAAAATTCAAGAATCTGTAACCAACTTGTGAATCATGTGACCTGTAGCCGCCATATTTTGGTTCGGCTAAACCCAGTTTATAATTAAGGAAATGGGTAAAGTTTGATTTGACAGGTTGTGATATTTTTAATGTTGTCGGCACATGACACCAAGTGTGAGAGAAAATCTAGGTTTACACCTCTTCCAGATCTTAACCAGAGTTCAGAAAGTAGGGGAAGAGGAAGTTTGGGGGAAGGAGTTTGAAGTAACAAACAGAGACAGTTATACGCTAATAGTTAACTTGCAGTCTTTATTAAAATGCAACCATTGTTGAATTAGGGGAACATAAATATTGGAATAGAAGATTTACAGAAGAAAGAGCAATGCAGAGCAGCAAGTAGGTATGAATAGACATATACAATGAGCTCCCCTGGAAGCTGTCTGCCCCAAAGCCATTTCTAGGTATTAAATTCTGAATTCTATCATCTTGAATGTTTTTGACAGAATGGAATTTCACTAATTCATGGGTTGTGAAATGAGCTTGCAAGTTAAACTGTTTCTTCTTAGATTCTTCTTCTGATTGACATAAATATACCAATGATACAAAATGTAACAACACCCTGGGCTAGTGCAAGGTTAATTCCAGCCCCACATGACCCAGAGTTGCAACACAGGTAAAAGGAGTTTTTATTTAAAATGCACGAGGGCTTTGGTTGAGCCCAAAAATGTACAGTCACCAGGTGTGTAACTTTAACACAGTTAACATTTTATTATGCACAATATTATAATTAAACTGACATAAAATTTAAATATCTAATGCCCCTTGCCCAACTCCCCAACCTGTCTATCTACCCCCCACTCTCTCTCTACACACACATATAGACAAACAACACAGAGGGGAATAAAAGAATAAAGAACCTTTGATGCTTTTGAATGGCCTTCCTGAAGTTTATGGTTTTATTTTGGTACTTGTTTCTTCAAGCCTTGAGGTGATTTTCTCTGGAAAGGTTGTCCACGTTCTCTGCAGACAGCATAATTTCAGGTTTACAGGAAAGATGTGGCAGGCACTCACTGGTTTTCGAGCAACAGAGCAGTTATTTCACTTCAGCAGCAGGAGAGAGAAAGAGAGAGTGCTCCTTCTCTTTCCACGGTCCAAACACCTCTGCCCAGTTCTCTCAGAAAGCATCACACAGGAACAAAATCACTGACTGTTGTCAGGCAGAACACTATCCCTGGCCAACCCACTGGTTGCCAGTTAGCCAATTGAGCTGACTTCCTCCAAATGCATTCCGAAGATTCACCCGGGACCAAAGAATCTGACCTCTCCTCTCCAGCACAAAACCTGGGAACACAATGTCCTGACAAGCAGGCTGCTTCAGTTTGAGTCTTTTGCTTAAAGGCACATCCCGATTATGTATCCATGGACCAAAATAATAAAATAAAATAAATGGGACCAAAGGAAATAAACAGGAAGGACTCTAACAACAAGGATAATTCAAACAATATATGCTTTAATTAAAATGTGAAGATAAGACTACATACAGATACATTTACTCGAAGGTGAAGTATAATACATTGGCTGCTTGCCAAATGGCCATGTGTCATGGGACTACAACATCATATCCTGCAATGGTGATAACGACGGACAGTAGTACACAACCTTAAAGGTGCATGCACTTCCAATCACAGCATTCCTCAAAAACAAATTGAAATTCAGCATAATGCAAATTCAGGAGAGAAAATTCCTACACTGATGATTTCCTCTGCCAGACTCTCTCCCAAACAGTGAGTGGGAAACTAAGTTATTGCAATTTGACACTAGGCACTCAGTGATGTGGTCCCAACGCAAATGGCATTACTACCTGGATGGCAGATCTTTGTCACATTCTTCAGCTATTTTTCAGCATTGTTGCTATTGCAATGTTGTCATGCTATAATGTCTGCACCTTCTGTTTTGATTTTCAATTATAATGCTACATTGTTTTTTTTATCATAGAATTTACAGTGCAGAAGGAGGCCATTCGGCCCATCGAGTCTGCACCGGCTCTTGGAAAGAGCACTCTACCCAAGGTCAACATCTCCACCCTGTCCCCACAACCCAGTAACCCCACCCAACACTAAGGGCAATTTTGGACACTATGGGCAATTTATCATGGCCAATCCACCTAACCTGCACATCTTTGGACTGTGGGAGGAAACCGGAGCATCCGGAGGAAACCCACGCACACACGGGGAGGATGTGCAGACTCCGCACAGACAGTGACCCAAGCCGGAATCGAACCTGGGACCCTGGAGCTGTGAAACAATTGTGCTATCCACAATGCTACCGTGCTGCCCGACAATGCTACCGTGCTGCCCGGTTTTGAGGAGGCATTATACTAAAGCTAATAACGGCACAAAAATTAGAGATAATGTCCAGTAGGATGGCACTAAATTAACTGTTTCCTGGGTGCCTGTAAGAGGGTAGCCATCTTGTTGACGATATGATGGTCTATCAGGTCAAAATATCCTTTTGCCTTGTAGATGACAAAACCACACTTATTTCTAGGAAGCACATGAGAACAAAGGGACAGTTAGAAAGCCACCTGCTCCCCGATTTAATGGACCCATGCAGAGCCAAATAAATAACCAATCCAAATCTCCCCTTTGAAATTGCATCGACCTGTCAATCAAAGCTCTTATGGCAGGCAATGGTGTGTGAAATTGAATGGAAACAATGCAGTTAATGCTCAATGAAATTGACTAGGAGGAAACTACTTCAAAGGTTTCTGCCACTTGGGATTACTTTTACCTTCAACTCACACCTTTAAATTTGGCATACTGACAGACATTTTAAAGGGTTTAGGGGTGCAGACTTTATTATGATATATGTGTACTTCTGAGATACTGCGTAACTGTTTCATGGGTTTAAAGGCTGCTGATGGGGAGAGCAGCCAAACAATCCCCATCCCAGGAAAGACCATCGACCTGAGCCCCTCCAGCCAAGCTCAAGCCCCCCTGAACCCCCCTGAGGAATTTTAGGGAGTGTACTCACCCCCTTGCCACCCCTCAAAGTGTAGGGTGCCAGGTTAGTGCTGCCAAAGGATGGGGCCGAGAGGAGGGATTGAGGGGATGAAGGGAGGACTGGGGAGTTGAAGGGAGGACTGGGGAGTTGAAGGGGGGGAAATGAATGGTGAGAACTTTGCCTGCAATTTGGGTGTGAGGATGCCCTGCCAGTGATCCGAGGCAGGGCTGCCGCAGCATTTTGATACCAGGGTGCCCTTTATACATCGCGTCACAGTCTCTGAGGTGTGGGACCTGTCAGAGAGATTAGGTCCGACCCATCTCAGTTCCAGCACGGACCCCGGTGAGCCATGGAAAGTCAGTAAAAACCCGTTTGAGACAAAAATAAATTGAAGTGCCCACATGAACGCCGGCGGCGCTCCTAGCGTCAGTGGGAATGATTCTGGTATTCCCGCTGGCGGGAGTACTCAGTTACAGATCAGGAGAATCATGGCCTAAGTGTAATTTCTGACAGGAAAACCAGTGAGAATCCCGTTGGCTGTTGTGGCTCGATTCCCATCACAATCCAGCCACATTTTGTAATATCTTTGGAGGTATGACATTCCTGCCTGGAAATAGATGTGCGGAACCTAAAGATGCCAGACCGGCTTCTCTGAGATCAGGGTGCTCTTTTTAAAGGGCTCCCCTATCTCCAGCCAACCCTACAACAACACCCCCCCCTTCCCCCACAACTAGCCCCCCTTGCACTCGCTGACATCAGTGATGCCCTGGCAGTGCCAATCTATCACCCTGGCAGTGTTGACCTCGCTGTGCCAGGTTGGAGCTGCTAGGGTTCCAGGTACCCACAGTACTAAGGCATTCCCCTACCCTGTCCTTGACTATCTGGGGGCTCCAATGGCCACCGAGCCCCATGGTGTGGTCATCAAATCTGGTCTCCGTTGATGGAAACCGGTAGTGATTCCCGCCAGCATCACACTCTGCTTAGTATCTCCTCATATGACAGTCGCTCCATCCCAGGAATCAGCCTGATAAACCTTCGCCGCACTCGCTCCATAGCAAGAGCATTCTTTCTGGGCAAAGAAAGAGCGAAAAAGTGGGATGCAGTTTTCACAAAGCAATTCAGACAGCAGCTTTTGAATATTTCCATTTAGCTATCCACTTGTTCCTCAACGGACTAGCTGTGACATGTATGCATAAATAAGGCAAGCACTATTAGGATTGCCACGATATTGACAGCAAATTCTGACCCATTGGTTCTTCAACAACATCCAAATCTTAGCTTACAGCCTTTCTAGAGTCTTGGCTAATTTTAACCTTACCTTTTAGATTTGGACAATGTTTCTCTGGATTCAAGGCCGACAGTTAATTTTGCTTTTTATAGCCTCATCAAAGAACATAAGAAATGGGAGTAGGATTGGGCCAAAAAGCCCCTTACGCCTGCATCACCATTCACGAAGAGTAAGGCTGATGTGAAGTTGGCCTCAAATTCACTTCACTGTAGTTCAGGAATTGGTCCACCTCAGCCTTGAATACATTTAATTCTTCTGATTTAATATCCTTCACTCTGCTCAAAGTGCTGTCTCCTCTACACAGAGTAGATGAAATGCAAATTGGGTGACTTAAAAAAAGAGGGCAAAGTCTTCCCGCTCTTCAGACCAGTGGGGCCTTCTGGTACCACCATGGTGCACCCCCTGTCACGTGTTCCCGACGGCATGGGGTGAAACCAATGGGAAATCCCATCGACAGTTGCAGGACCAGAAGATCCCAACACCAGTTAACGATGGGCCCCCTCTCGCTGTCGATAAACATGCCGCAGGAAGTCCAGAGATTCCCGCCCAGAAAGCTTTTGAGAAAACTCAGGTCGGCAATCTATGGAGAAAGAAAGTAAGTTAATGTGAGAATTAGTCCATGCACGGTTTTGCAGAACACATTTGTTTACTGCAACGCTCTTTCCTGTTTATTCCCTTATTTCCCCTCTCTCTTATTTTTGCCTTTACATTTTTGATCCATGCATGATTTACAGACATGTGTCTTTAAGGCAGCCTGTATCTTTAATTCAAGCAGAAGGAAGCAGTGGCCTGTGCCTTTAATTCAAGCTGAGGATTTCAGCAGCAGGAGAGATCACTGTGCCAGTTCAAATTGGAGTTGTTGACTGAACGGCACCAAAGATAGAGATTGGCTGGGTCGCAGCTTGATTGATTTGGCTGATGGCCTATGGATTGGCCCACAAGGCTGTGCTCTGCCCAGTAACAGGTGGTGATTGGATATCATTCCACTGAAAAACCTTTCAGAGTCCGAAAGTTCCAGTTTGATTTCAGTTTTGATTCTGGCAGCCTGCTGAAGAGATATAACTAACTCTCTCCAAATAAGATCCAACTAATTCTCTCCAGAAGGCAACTGTGTCGGCTGATCCTCTTTCCAGCAAGGCTGGGTGCCATTCTCTTGAGACTGCAGAGGCCTAAAGCAATGAGTTGAAAGCAAGGTTTGATGTGATACAAGAGTATCTCTCCAGAATGATAGAGTTCTGAATATAAACCTCAAGCTGAAAGCTCAGTTTGATGAGGAATAAAGTGACACTCCAGAAAGCATGCTGCCTGTGAATATTGCATTTTTCTAAACTGACCCTGAATTAATTACTCTACAAATGAGATAATTACCTGCTCAAAACTAAAGATTCTAATCTGCAAGTTTGCTGTGACGAGGATATGTTAAAGAAACACCTTCCAAAACAAAGAGCCCTAACTTTCGGCTTTCATCTTTATTATTTTTCACCCCTTCTCCTGTGTTTGTCTACTTGTGTATGTGGGTAGAGGGTCGGACTGTTAAATGGGTAGTAGGTATTAGTTTGTTATTTTCTAATTGTATTTACTGCATATTTCATGATAGTTCTTGTTATAAATAAACCGTAATGGGCAGCACGGTAGCATAGTGGTTAGTACAGTTGCTGCACAGCTCCAGGGTCCCAGGTTCGATTCCCGGCTGGGTCACTGTTTGTGTGGAGTCTGCACATTCTCCCCGTGTCTGTGCGGGTTTGCTCTGGTTTCCTCCCACGGTCCAAAGATGTGCAGGTTAGGTGGATTGGTCATGCTAAATTGCCCTTAGTGTCCAAAAATTTTTAAGTGGGGGTTACTGGGTTACGGGGATAGGGTAGATACGTGGGCTTCAGTAGGGTGCTCTTTGTAAGGGCTGGTGCAGACTCGATGGGCTGAATGGCCTCCTTCTGCACTGTAAGTTCTGTGATTCTATGTAATCGTGTTTAAACTTACAAACCTGGTGACTGTAATTATTGGACAGCCAAGAGCCTTAAACTTCAGGTATGTTATAATAATTATTGTTTAATTCACTTGTATTGTGACTCTGAGACGAGTGGGGCTGGAACTGATTGCACACTTGCCCAGGTTGTCGTAACATCACTTTGCAAGCATGATTCTGAGCGCTTGATATTTTAATTTTCCATTCTACTCCTACTCTGACCTCCTTGTCCTTGCTTTTCTGCATTGTTCCAGTGAAATACAACATAAACTTGATGGACAGTGCTTCACCTTTTGATTCAAAATGTTACAGCCGTCTGGACTCAGCATCAAGTCAAACAATTCGACATTTGTTTTTTTGGAAACTAAAATGTTGACCCTGTTTCTCTCTCCGACCAGACTGAGTATTCCAGCCTTTTCTGTTTTTATTTCAGATTTCCAGCATCCACAGAATTTTGCTTTCATGTAATGATTAAGAGATAATGGGAAGAGTAAGTTGTAGCAGTGAGTGGCAGTACATCTCAATGGTGACATGTGTGTGTGTGTGTGCATGCTTTTCTTAAATCATGGGATGTGGGTGTCACTGGCTGGGCCAGCATTTATTATCCATCCCTAATTGCCCTTGAACTGAGTGGTTTGCTGGACGATTTCAGAGGGCATTTAAGAATCAACCAACCCATTGCTGTGTATCTGGAGACACAACTAGGACAGACCAGGCAAGGATGGCAGATTTCCTTTTCAAAAAGACATTAATGAACGAGATGGAATTTGCAACAGTTGTTTATAGTTTCACGGTTACCATGGGCAGGATTCTCCCTTCTGGGGACTAGGTCCCCCACACCGGCGGGAGAACCGGCGCCAACCACTCCGGCGTCAACAGCCCCCGAAAGTGAGGAATTCTCCAAATTTCCGGGGGGCTAGTTTGACGCCGGAGTGGTTGGCCCCCCTCCAGCCACACCAGCCGGCCTATTTCCGTGCATGAGCGGGGGTACTATTCTCCACGTCGGACCATGGGCAATATGGCGGAGCCCGACAGGGGCCCAGCGTGGAGGAAAGAAGGCATCCACAAAAACATCCCTCCCGGAGGATCGGTAGGCCCCGATCGCGGGCAGGGCCACCATGGGTGCCCCATCCGGGGTCGGATCCCTCTGTGGCACCCCCCAGGACCGCCCCCTGCTGTGCGTGAGCTGAGTAATTCATGCCGGCGGGACAAGCCAAAACTGGACGGCCACTCGGCCCATCGGGGCCTGGAGAATTGCTAGGGGGGGGGGGGGCTGTGAACGGCCCCTGACCCGGCGTGGCGGGAGTCCCGCCGGACCCAAAAAACGGTGCCGGAAAATAGGGAAGCCGGCGTCAGGGCGGCACGGTGGGTTTCGTGCCTCCGACCCGGCCGGGGGGGGGGGTGGGGGGGGGGGTGTCGGAGAAGCCCGACCCATGACTGTGACAAATTTTACATTCCAGATTTACCAATGGAATTTAAATTGCACCAACTGCTGTGGTGGGATATGAATCCGTGGCAATAGCCTGAGCCTCTGGATTAGCAGTCATTGCAACTCCAGCACTGATGGAAATCATATTTTCGGGTTAGCTATAGATGAGGTAGATAAAATGTTTAATTGAGAAATCATTAAGAGTAATTGACTAAATCAAATTAACCACGAGAGTGAGGAAAGCTGATTAGCTGGGAACTAATCAGATATGACTTTAAATGTTCACATTTTGTAAGCTGTGCAAGACTGGCCAGAGACAAAGGCCAGTGAAAAAAGACTTCATTGTATGCAGATACATCCCCAGGTCTGGACAGGTCTGTTTCCATGGTAACAGTCTGTCAGGATCATGATGACTTTTCAAAAACTGTGTTAATCTAATTGATGTTAGAGGCATAATTGGCAAGGCACGGTATGGAAAATTACACCAAGGCATTTATCTCTTAAATTGACAGACAGACAGTTTGGTCGAATTGAGTGAATTATAAATTAGTTGAAGCCAATCACAACTGTAAAGAAGACAAAACTAAGATAATGATCGTCTTAAAAATCACTTGTCGGTGTGGAAAAATTCATTCCGGAATTAATCTATCACTTTCTGAAACATATGTCTTGCAGCTGCCTTTGCTATCATCATTTTATTTCGTTCAAATCAATCTGTAATTTTGTACTGTGTATCATGATTTGAAGAATTACCACGAGTTGTATTTTAAACTCAACCACTGTATTCGCTAAAGACAATACATGTGACCGAAGTTTGTGTTGTAACCAAAGAGTTTACCAGGAGACACTAAAGCTGATGGTTGAAGATCAACGTAACTTTGCCAAAAGAAAAAACACAGCCTGAATTTCTGTTATTTGGGAACTAAGAAGGGATAACGCATATCCAGGGTTCCGAATAGACACAGAGATCCATTAGCCACCATCTCCCCTATGTGAGTGCGTGTTCATTGGAACATTCCATGAAAAGAGTGAAGGAAGAGACAATGATACCACCCTTATAAATGTGTCCACTTGCCTTGCTATGGATAACCTTCCATGTCCTCCCTCAGCCAATGATATCATGTGCAGTGTCCTTAATAGCATCTTATCAGCATGATTGTCTCTCCAAGATTTTCCAGACGCCTTTCTGTTGTGGGTTAACTAGCCCTGCTAGAGGTGTGTATTGTGTGATCTGTGAAAGGGTTGGGAGGACTTGCAGTATTGATCAATTGATTAAAATGATGCATGAACTCCGAAGGACAAATTAGATTTCACAAACTGGGATTATTTTCCCCGGAGTTTAGAAGGTTGAAGTTGATTTCAGATTTTTCAGGATATAAAGGTGAACAGATTGTCTGGAGAGTGAGAAATTATTTCCAGTGGCTGGAAAGTGTTAGACTGGGAGGTATAGTCTAAAACTGGAGCCAGACCTTTCAGGAGTGAAATTGGGAAATGCTTCTATACGTAAAGGGTGGAATAAGTTTGGAACCATTGTCTGCTGGAATGTCTGCCAGCTCAATGTAAAATTTGAGCGAACGATCGACTGGCCTCTTCGCGCCCCACTCGGTGACGTGATGAGGCCATTAAATCATACGAGAGGCTTTGCAACACTTTGCGAGATCGAACGAGATCTCATAAAACATTGCAATCTGGATTTGCACTCACTGGGTGAAGTAAAGGACTGCTTTATTGTTCTAAAACCAGTGAGTGCCTGGCACATCTTTACTATATGTTTGAAAAGATCTTGAATCTACAAGTAAAGGAGACAGCCTTGCGGGAGAAAACCTTCTCAAATTTAGAAGGAAGAAGTATTGAAGCTAAAGCTTGAACTCCTGAAAGACTTTAACTGGAAACCATCCTAGTACATTAGAGATCCTTTATCCTTTTTACTTTATCATTGTTTTTCATCCCTCTCTATCACCCTTTCACTTTGCATTGTGCCCGTGCGTTCATATTGATGTGTTATTTATTATGTGTTGGTCTAACATCGACTGCAACTGGATGCAGTAAAATGAGAAACAGGCTTCCGACACAGGAGATGGTCCAATGCTTTTATTGAACCTGCTGATTGCTGTACATAATCTGCTGTGAGTTGACACTCTATTAACCTAACTGATAACCTCCTACTGGCTTGACCAGACTAGCTCTCTACCACATGGTGATGATATTCATTGGCCTGTGCACTGTGACTATCTCCCGAGCCGTGTCCTGTGAAAGAGGGAGAACCTTAATGCCCTGGGGGCTTTATAGTGGTGGTGTCCTGTCTGGTGATTGGGTGTTCTGTGTCGTGTGTGTTTATTGGTTATCCTGTGTGTCAATCACTGCCTGTCTGCATCTCATGATATACAAGAGTGGATATTATGACATATATAGAGTGGGGAGAGTTGGAAAGGAGGGAAGTTGGGAAATTGGTATAAGGTAGCCAATTAATTTTTGTCCGTTCAATTATTTTACTGTCAAATAATAAAAGGTTATTTATGTTAAAGTTACAAACCTGTTAACATCCACTTTCACTTGTGTTGTGACTCTGGGTCAAGTGGGGCTGGAATTGACTGCACACTAACCAAGGGGTTGCAAAACTGTAAAGAGTTAAAGACTCACAATCAACAATTGATGTTTAAACATTCAAGTGTCAAGATCTCATCATTGAGACATCTCAAGAACCCATATTACAACAACATTGACCATCTAAATGTCCTTCCTGACACCTCCATGGCAGTATCGAACATTCAGGGTGCCCTACCCATTGGCATTTTGCCTGCTGCTTTAGTTATACCCCCCATCAATGAAATCTCCCGTTCCCCTTAAAGCAGGCTAGCTTTATTAAGCATCAAGCCCTCCCAAGACATGAACCTCCTTTAAGCATGGCATTTAGTGCTGGTAGCTAACCAATCAAATTTCAATAAGGTCCAACCACCTCAAGGCATGACTGACACATATTAATTATTTCTAAAACTTCAATATATTGAGTTGTGGGTAGCAATCCAAGTATACTGACAGGAGAGATGTTTACGAAGTTCGGTCTACAAGTCTTTTAAATTTCTTCAAAAGCACTTGACTGAGGTCCACTTAAACGTACAAGCCTTGATACAATTGAATATAAACAGAATAGAATATTGGAATACTTTCTGACATAATGCAAACCTGTATCTGCTGCAAAGCCTATTAAAGGAAGTATTAGAAACATATTGTACAGCACAGAATAAGGCCACTTGTCACTTCTGTGCTGACTTTTTGGAAGAGCTGGCCAATTAATACACCAACCTGACTTGTTCCCTTTCAAGTAGTTAGCCAATTCCCATTTAATAGTTATTATTGAAACTGGTTCAACAATGAGTTGACATCCCATGGAGGTGGTGGCCGAGTGGCATTGTTGCTGGACGAGTAATGATCTGGGAACCTGGATTCGAATCTCGCCACATGATGGAATTTGACCTCACTAAAATATATGGAAATAAAAGTCTAATGGTGACCATAAAACCATTGTCGATTGTCATAAAAACCCATTTCGTTCACTCAAATAGGCCGTCCTTACTTGGTGTCACGTGAGAGTCCCTTTAAGAAAAGTGTGTTTTATCAAATGGCTGCAGTGATGTCATTGTGGGGGTGGAGCTGGAATGTGATTCTGCTTTTTACTTTTGTTTTGAGCTGGAAGCTCTTTTTGGCTCTGTGTTTTAGTTTTGCTTTCAGTTGGAGAGCTGCATTCAAAAAAGGTGTATATATATATATATTTATCTCTGAATGTCGCCAGATAAATTGATGATTTCAAAGTAATAGTTGTTTCTGGAGTGTTTGGGCTTATGGCTGTTGTTAGGAAAGTTACTAAGGGTTACCTATAGAGTACTGTATTTTTGGGGGGCTATCAGTGTTGGTAGTTGGTAGATGTTTATAAAAGGTTTATAAAATGTTAACTAGATTCATAGAATAAATATTGTTTTTGTTTTAAAATGCTTTTGGGTCCCTGTTGCATCACGCCTGTAAAGTGGGCCCTTGTGCTCCCCATTCAAAGTTGTGGATCAGGTGAACTCCATAATATACTTTCTTGTTCTCTAAACCCTGGCCCATAATACTGGTCCTACCTGTGACTCCAGACCTACAGCAATGTGGTTAACTCTTAACTGCCCCCTCAAGGGCAATTTGGGATGGGCAATAAATGCTGGCACAGCCTGCGCGAACGAATATAAAAATCATTACGAATGGTCACGCTGCATCAAGATACCAATGATTTGTCTTATTGGAATTGGTGGAACTAATCCCAGGAGAAAAAAGTTCAACATCATAACAAATCGTAAACAACTAATGAGACTCGGTCATGAAACATTTGGAGCAAGACATAATCGATATTTTCCATCTAAATTATGCTGCAAGGGGTCAGTCCAGTCATTAGAGATTAAGGTGACAAATTCAGTTCTGGAGAGAGTTAACAAATGGCCTGTACCCCACTTCCCCCACCCTCCACCCCTCCCCAGCCCCCACACCCCTATTCCCCACCCCACCTACGAGGACAGAGCAATGTTGATCACACATGAAAGAGAAAGGCAGATGTCAAGAATCAAACAAGTGTCTATGAATAACCTCGAAGAGGAAAAACCCAATAGAGATATTTAAACAGTTTATAAATTGAAATTGTAACCCACATTGTAAATCAAAATGCACTGTAGTCCAATTCACTTCCATGTTATTCTATCAACAACTTTTTTTTTTAAAGTGCTTGTTTAGATTTATCTGATAATTAGGCAGAAAAGTGGCATGTAGTCTCTTGCACAGAGCAAGATTGATCAGCTGAACGAGAGTTAAATACATCACTAGCGTCTGAAGTAAACGGTGACTTATTTTGTGATGAAATTCTGACAAGCCATTAACGCCATTAAATTCATCAAAACAACATTCTGTAACTTTCCTCAGCTCTGTTGAAAGGCTCAGGCTGGAGTTTTGCATTGCTGGAAACTCCCCCAGACCCTTAAAACAGAGGACAGGACCAGGTGGCTGGAATATCCGCTCCCATTTCTATCACATACCATTTCTGCTGATGGAGGAAGGGGGCAGTGTGGAATTCACACATGAAGGAATACCAAACTCAATACTTTGCCTTAGTACTAACTTCAAACAGACCCCATTTAGGCTGTTCCAAAGGCCACAGTGTGGGAGTTACAAATTGATGGTGTAGACGTGAATATTGTTAAAAGTGGCTAAGGCCTGTTGAACTGTTACAATATGAGGTCTTTAAAAACTAACCTGCCCTTGAAGATTAAATTTACCCCCAGTGACTTTTTGAAGACAAGACCACTTTGAGTAATGGGTAACTCCTGTCATGCCTCCTTCGGCAGCCTGGAATTTTTGGATTAAAAGCATTGAGAGCTGTAGTTGTCTTTATTGCAATGGGCAAGAACTCAGTTCCTGATGGATTGCTGCTGCAGTGCATGTTTCAAAAGGATGGCGCAATTGAATAGCTATCTCCACAGGTAAGCAAAATGTTCAAAGTAGCGCTTTGCTGTTGTTCCAAGTAATTAATCCATTCCCGTTGGCATCTGAAACATTCTGGATTGCCAGAATTCTCCACACTCTGTTTTCCCTCTGCCTCCTGTGCCTTTGCAAATATATACACGGTCAGCGTTTCTCACCCTGGAAATCATGGAGCTTCTCAGGAGCTGAAACTTACTGCGAGGCTGCATGCCTCCATTTTACTTTATTCCTTCATTTCAGGAATCGGGAAATTCTACAGTAAAGGGAAGTAAGAGAGATTGGATTCACGAGGTAACCTAATTTGCAACACTGATTGTAGGCCAGGAGGAGCCAAAGTACTTCGCCCAGATCCGACAAACCTTTTTTACCGCACTGCCATTGTTTTACTTCTAATTGGAATAAATGGCTGGGAACATTTGAAGTATTTTGTAAATTGATGTACCATTAATTCACTGCAAGACGATGAGAGTGAGTGAACTTAGGCTCTATTAACCAAGAACTTGCCTGCCTGTGTTTGTTGTACAAATGAGCACCACCCCCAGGCGGCCGGTCTATATACCGTCCGAGGGGGGCGGAGCCAGAGGCGGAGCCCACCAGGATCCAGTACAATACCTGTGAGGAGATCACATTACCATTGGGCCACACGCTACACAGACAGCTTATACTATGGTGAATACATTCACCACATTAACTTAAGCTTAAGGGCAGCAGCAGTGCAAGTGATGGAATTCCAATTAATGACCTTCATGAGTTGGTTCTAATAAATACGCAAAAAGTTGAAGATTTCTGCTCCAATTTAGAGGTTCCAGAGATCTTTTGCTTGTGTGCATTACAGTGCTTTTGAATCAAATTTCACTTGTCTCTCCCAGATGGCAGCAATTGCTTGTCAAAATTTGGAAAGGAGCAGGTGAACTAAATTTCAGAACCAACGAGCCTTAAATGTGTTCATTTGTGCTCAATTTGGGGAAACAATAGCTGTGATCAAAAGACCTCATCGCGCCCAAGTCGGTGATATGACGGGGCCGTTAAACCTTGCGAGTTGCCTCTCGTGAGATTTACGTTGCTTGGGATGCCTCGCGGGATCTAACGAAGGGCAAGATTTAACCAAAGGGGAACAGATTTCCATAGAGAGCGTGTTTAGCCGTGTGTTTCCCGGCGCTCAAAGCACCGAGAAATACAACGGTGTCTAACGGCACTCGGGTTAGATATGGAGCCTTAGTGGCGAATGCGCGGCCGAGGCAGCACATATTCCCATTTTTAAATGGCATCCCGATCTCTTGAGCGCCTGACATGACCCTCGACTGCCCACAAGCCCCAACTCACTGTAAAGTGGTGCCAAGCCACCCTCCACCCACGCTGTGCAACCCTTCGCCTGATCACCGCCAACAACAAAATGCCAGCTTGGCACATTAGCAGTGTGAGGTTGACACCCAGGTGGCATTGCCAGGCTGCGAGGCTTGCACTTCCAGGGTGTAAGGCTGGCACTTCTGGGGTATCCAGGTGACACCAGCAGTGCCAGGGTGCCATCTGCTCAGTGGGTATGCACCTGGGGGCCTCCAATCCTCTGGGAGAGACACAAATAGCAAGTGAGAATAAAGCCACGAATCATGAAAGTTCAAAACCTACAAATTAAAAAGCCGTATTCTCAACGAGAAGAAGGATCAATTAAGAATTGAAGGTACTTTCTGATTTCCCTCGCCCACTAGCTGAGTACAAAAAGCTGTGTTTGTTACTTAATGAAGACATTAGAAATTACTGGATCTAACCAGAACACAAGGCTGGATTCTCACAAAATGAGACTATGTCCCACGCCAGCGTAAAAACGGTGGAGTTTTACTCCAGAACTTCCTTCCAAAATGTTGAACGAATGCTAGCAGGGACCCGGAGTAAATCTCGCAGCTTTTGCTGCAAATACGTCGACGGAGTCCATGCATGCGCATGACGGCGGCCTCTAGCAGCCGCGACGTGCTCCATGGCGGAGTCGGACCGCACAGCGACAACGAGAAAAGTGACCCCCCGATTGGCCATGCTTCCGAGCCTCAACCGCCACACAGTCCAGGCCAGCCGCCTATAAGGACCCCCCCCCCCCGGTCTCCGGTCCACCCGCCCCTGATCAGTGTGGCCGTGGACTGAGTCTGCAGTCGCCACGTGAGCATCCCGACCGGCAATAGGTGGTTAGTTCCGTGCCGTCAGGAATTCGGCCGGTCGGGAGTGGAGGATTGCTGGGCGGGCCTCTGGCAATGGCCCCCGGCGGCACGACGCACTCCGCGGTCGTGCCGACTTTCGGAGCCAGGAGAATCGCCAAACTGGTGCCGGGCCTGATTACGGTGTGAAAGTGGATTCTCCGCCCCCGTGCCGGCTGCGATTTTGACGCGGGCTGCGGACAATCCAGCCCACAGTATTTTATATATTTAAAACGTTTCTATTAGATACCTAATCATACCTGCGAAACTTGAAGCATCAGGTTAATGAGACTTCCCAGAGCGACCACTGCCGCAGACTCAACAAGAGTGGCAAAGTACAGCTCCCAGTACACGTTAATAGTTACAATCCCCTGAACGACATTCCCCTTTGCAGGCTCAATGGCCTGGAGATTTCCTCCGGGGGCAGTAAACAGATTCTGGAACTTTTCCAAGTTCCAAATTGGTGCTCGGGGAGAGTCAGCACTCATTGGAGTCGTCATGTGGGTTTGCCATCCAATCAAGGGCAGTGGGGGAAGGGGTTGGGATTCTCAAAGCTTGAGCATTAAGCAGAAGCCTTCCAACACGAGAGATGCAACAGCTTGTAATAGAAGATAAATAATACAGAGAGCGAGAGCTGCAACGTGTGAGGTGCCCTCTCTCAAATTTAAAAACATCTTTAATTAAATAAAAGGTTCAGCCACCACTAGACAACTATTGCGGTGGGGTGGAAGGGTGGGGGGAGGGGGGGGGGGGGGGTGAGAGTGGTGGGTAATCCTTCTACGGGACAACCTGCTGCGGCTCTTACAAGCAGTCAATGCCTCTAAGCTGACCTGGAGCAGCCCATCCACTAGCTTGTCCATTCCAAGAAGGTAAACTGACCCCAACCAGTTCATGGACCTGGAAGTCAGCTGGAAACTCTTCATCAACCTCCTTTAATTGGCCTCAGTTGGCCCTCGATGATCCCTATTGGCTACCTGCCCCATCTGGGTAGGGAAGACTAGCCCCAATCCCACTTCCTCAAAGAAAACTCGGAAATGTGATCGAGCCAGAAGCATTCAAATTGTTTGCCTCTGGTCCTGTTCCCAATTGGAGCCATAAATCCTATCCTTTATGTCCTCACAGCTTTCCCACCTGTCTTTTTAGTGCACAAAATTTAGCAATAATCAACTCAATCCTTCCATCCAAATATTTGAGGCTTTGGTACTGATTCCTGTGGCATTTCAGCAGTTGCAGTTTGCAAATCTGAAAGAGATCCATGTATCCTGACACAGTTTCTGTTCGTTAGCCAATCCTCTGTCCACGCTAATACTGCCAAAAATATTTCACTAAATATTCTGAGACACTGATACATTTTACCAATAAACTTAATGGAATTAACTAACATTTACCACAGATGTCCATTGATTTTAAATGTGTTTGTTTATGCAATAAATAGAAAAACACAGAAAAAAAAGATGCAAGTGCTACAGGGGTCATAATAATTAACACTGAATGCCCCAAAACATTCTGATCAAACCTTTCGAATGGCGCCTGTCCCCTGTACAGCAGCTTGTTCAGAACATGAGGTTATTACCATTGTATGTTTAGCATTGTTTGTTGAATTGTAAAAATGATCTAGGAGAACAAAACTGATCTGGTTGGTCATCACTTATATTGAGTAAGCCTCTGAATTACTGGCCAAGGGACATAATCACTTGGCCACAACCTCGCCAGGTTCCATGCACAAATGCTTCATCAGCCACATGTGATACTGTCTGGCTGTTTTACATGATTATTAGCTAGACATTACATATGAACGGCATGAGTTAACTGTTTAGCCCCCGCTATTTTACCCCCCCCCCCCCCTCCCCCCCAGTTAGACAGGGGGCCTCTGTGGGGAACGTGTGGTCGCACATGGCCCTGGGCCGGGATTCTCCGAAAACACCTCCTAGGCTCAGTTATTCTCCCTTCCCCGGGAGCTAGAACAGCGCTGGAGTGCTATGCGCTGCTCCGGCGCCCAAAGACAGCCAGCCACGGCCGGCACAGGTCCGTGCATGTGCGCCACAGCCGTCTCCGCGCCGGCCCACGGGCAACATGGCGGAGCCCTACAGGGGCCTGGCGCGGAGGAACTTAGGCCGCCCCAGAAGTGGCGTGCCTGCCGAACAGTTGCCTCCAATCGTGGGCCTGGGCACTGCGGAGGCCCACCCCTGGAGTCAGCTCCCCCCACCCCCCTCCCACCAGGACGGCTCCAGCAGCCAGAACGCCAATGCCAGTGGGACACGGTGGCACTGGGCGAGCATTTGTCCCATCAAGCGCGCAGAATCACCTCGAGGGCCGCTTTCAACGGTCCCGACTGGCGCCGCAGCGATTGCGCCGGCGCGATTGGAGCTGATTCTCCAGTCGCCACAGAATCGGCAGCCCGGCATCGAAGTTGCGTGATGGGATTCGCCCCCCCCCCCCCCCCCCCCCCCCCCCCCGCCTCCGCTGATTCTCCGACCCGGTGCAGGCTCAGAGAATCCCGGCCCTATTTTCTATATTCATGTGCTTGCTGGAAGTCCTCAGTGTAGAGAGAGATCAGAGTCCCATTTTTAAATGCCGTCCCGATCTCTGGAGACCCTGAAGCAACACCCGACCCCCCCCCCCCCCCCCCAAGCCAAATTTGCAATGAGTGCATGAACCCTCGCCCGGCACTCCGGCTAACATCCACGCAGGGCACCACATCCCCAATCTCCACTGCATGAAAAATGCCTGCTTGGCACCTTGGCGGTGCTCCTCCCAGCTGGCAGTGCCACCTAGTCACCTTGGCAGTATCAGACTGGCACCCAAGTGGCACTGCCAGTGTGCAAGGCTGGTTGTGCCATGGTGCCAACTGCCATGCCACGGTGGTACCCTGCCCAGTTGGCAAGCATCTCGGGTGTCTGATCTACTGGGAGACCCCGGCCGGTGCCTTTCTGTCTGGCCCCGTTTGTGGACTCCCGAGGTCTCCAAGGTGAAGGAAATAGATCCCAATGCCTCAGGTACCTTGGAAAACTGCATATTAAATTGAGGCAAGCTGTCTCGCTCGAATATGCAGATTTGCCGAAAGGTGATCCCACCCACAATGAGCAGGATGCACATCGCAACGTCTCGCGAGACAACATTAGATCTTGCAAGATGTTGCGAGCTAGGTCGATCCTGGGAGGGGGATCTTCCAGCCCCTATCAAGCCACGCTGCTCCACAGAGCACTGCTTTTCAGGCACAACGTAGATGTTTGATTGTGCCCGACCATATGAATTAGGAGCAGAAATAGGTCATACGGCCCCGAGAGTCTGCTGTGCCATTCATTAAGATCACAACTAATCTGCTTATAACTTTAATCTCACATTCCTGCATACCGATAATCTTTAGACCCTCTTGTGAAGCAATAATGTATCGAGCTCTGCCTTAGAAATATTCAAAGACTCTGCTTCCACTGTCTTTAGAGGAAGGGAATTTCAAAGACTCACAATCCTCTGAGATAAAAGATTTCTCCTCATCTTGGTCTTAAGTGAGCGACCCATTATTTTGTGACCTCAAACGCATCAATGACATAAGGATCGCAGCTTCAGGTTGCCCCCAGGGGTAATCCAGATACTCGAATTGACTTTGTCAAGCTTCACTACAAAAGCGTGTTGCTTGGGAAGAAACAATAACTCCTGTTTCATTACAACGTTAATAGAGCATGAGCTAATCCTGTGATTAATGGTAGTGAAAAAATATGCACAAATAAAAGAGGCTTTATTTTTCAAATACTTCGCAATTTAAATGTTGAAATGCTACAATCTCTCCAGGCACCATATTGTTCATCCAAACGTTTGTAACCAAATTCCTTTGAACCTTCCATGCGTGGGTTAAATCCCATTACTTTCAATTTTTCATACTTCTCCCTCCATCTCACTCAGGTATAACTGATATAGTTATCCATTTTCAATCTGCTGTTTGAGATTCCTGACTTTGAATACAGCGTTGTTTACCTTAGCTATTTTCTTATTGGTGTAATTCTGCAAGGGGTTGTGGGGTGAGGGCGGCCTGACAATTCTAAATTTAACACCAACAAATTGAATTTATATTCGTAAAAACAAATTGAATTTATATTCGCTGTTGGTGTAAAAAAAATCCAAAGCCCACACAGTTATGAATAATAAAAATAATAAAAACACAATAATAAAAACAGAAAATGCTGGAAAAACTCAGCAGGTCTCACAGAAGCTGTGAAGAGAGAAACAGCGGGCGGGATTCTCCGGCGGCTAATGCCAAAATCGGGAAAGGTGATTAGGCGGAGAATCGGTCCTGACGCCTAAATTGTAGCCGCCGCCAGGTTCACGCCAAATCACCATTTTCCGGTGCCTCGACAGCGGCATCAATGCGTTCCACTCCGCAAGTACAGTAAACGGCGTTTACATACCATTAATGTCCTGACCAGGTATTCTCCTGGGACTCCACGATGCTCCAACTCCACCGGGAGGAATTCCCGGCAGCGAGGTTCACTTGTGCTTTGAAAAATCGGGAAGCAGGCGCCATGGTTGAGATGAAGAGAGGAGATAGGACTTCAATCTCACATTCCTGCTTCCTGACACTGGCCAGGCTGGCTGGGAGGGGTTGGCAGGGGTTGATGGGGGAACGGGCTGTGGGGGCTGGGGTGACCGCCTACGGGACCGGGGTGTCCAGGCACGGAGCGCTATTGCCGTGGCCTGCAAGGTAGCCATCTTGCTGCACACCCTGCTGACTCCCCATCTTGGCCCATGGTTCTGCAGAGTGACACCGGCCGTATGGGTGCCCCCACCCCACCACCCCTACACCCCAGCCCCATTCTCCACCTCACCACCTCCGTACTCCACCCCACCAGTCTGCTGCCATCCACCGGAGGGGCATCATGCGGAGGGGGATGCTGGACATCATCGAGTGAAGCAATGAACTACATGGAGTTGTTGAAGCCACCAATGAGTCTCAGGTTTCATTGTAATGTGGACAGCAACTGGCCTGTGTTTGAGCAACAATTTAATCTGTTTCTTACTGCAGTAAATTTAGGAGATCAATCAGGTTTGCGAACGGTAGCGATGCTCCTATCAGCGGAGATCTCACTGGCAAGATTCCGCTTTCCAGATATCACCGGATTTTGTGCTCACAAATGCGGGTGCAAAGTCAACCCCCGCCCCCCCCCCCCCCCCCCCCCACCGTGTGGAGGGTGAATGTGTGTGTGTGTTTGTGTGTGCCTGTGTGGGTGTATGCAAAGGGGGGAGGATTATGCATCAGTTTCAGATAAATATATTGTGGGATTTATAACTGAGCCCAACGATTTTGAATTGAATGTACTGGGGACTGGGGGTTAACGTCGATCATTATTGACTTTATTATTTGATGAACTAAATCTAAAGTACATAATTAACTTTAATGACTTCACACTTGGTGAAGTGCAAATTACCCATCAGTTCACCAGACCTTTTGTGATTGTCATATGTTCTGCCATCAGATTATTTTCTTCATAATGAGCCAGAGAGATTCTGCTGGCAGCATGCCGTCAAGAATTAACTGAAAGCAACAATCTTGCTAAAGATTCCACCTGTGTTACACTGCAGTTGGATCAATCATTTCTTTGACAATTAACTGGTAGAAATTGAGGTGCTTCAGCAGAGAAACTCCACGTTCTGCCCATAAAGCCTTCAACAGTGCTTCTATCCAATGAAACACTGAATCCCAGTGCCCTGTGTGTTGTTCCTTGTGTCTTAATAAAGCTCGTAGTCTCAAAGTTGGAGAAGATGCTTTATTATGAATTTGTTCTGTCTTCAGAGCTTAACTTATAGCTACCTCAAATGCTGCCTGCCTGTGTCTGTGTCCTGCTACCAGTTCTCCCTTCCGTGAAGTGTGTCCTCACTTCCTGTCCCTCTGTATTTATAGCTCTCCCGTGCTCCCTCTAGTGCTTGCTCAGTTGCATTGCAACTACACTGATACACAATCACCACACCCTGCTTCCTTCAAATGATCTTCTTCATTTTCAAGCGGCTATATAATTTCCCTCTAAAAGAATGTATGAGCAAGGTTTTCCACGAGGGCATTTAATGAAATGAAATGAAATGAAAATCGCTTATTGTCACGAGTAGGCTTCAATGAAGTTACTGTGAAAAGCCCCTAGTCGCCACATTCCGGCGCCTGTCCGGGGAGGCTGGTACGGGAATCGAACCGTGCTGCTGGCCTGCTTGGTCTGCTTTAAAAGCCAGCGATTTAGCTTGGTGAGCTAAACCAGCGTCAGGTTGAAATAAGCGCCCCATCGTCAGGTTGAAATAAGGGTTTGAAGCCTACACTGTGTAAGAATCATTGAGCTTTTTTTCCAGTGAAGGGGCAGAGGGTAAGTTTGAAGCTGGAGGGTCAATCAGAGTCCTCCCCTCTTAAAAGGAGAAGCAACCTGACAGCGAGAGAGTCTCCAAAATGGAGACCCCCCCCCCCCCCCCCCCCCCCATCCCATTAATATAAATTTAAAAATGGCTGCTGCAACTAAGTCAGGTACAGGTAGTGTGGGGTGGGGTAGGCGTGTTGCACAGTGGCTCACGTCCTGGTTTGTTCCTGGGAGTGGTGATGGAACCCACAAGGTCCTGTAACCAACAGGGGAACCTGTCATAATATCCACTCATGGATATAATGAGATGCAGACAGGCAGTGATTGGCACACAGGGTAACCAATGAACACACACGACACAGAACAACCAATCACCAGACAGGACAGTACCACTATAAAGCCCACAGGGCATTAAGACTCTGCCTCTTCTCACTGGATACAGCTACAGAGATAGTTAGAGTGCACAAGGCCATGAGCACCTTCTCCATGTGACAGAGAGCTAGTCTGGTCAAGCCAGTCTGAGGTTATCAGTTTAGATGAATAGAGTGTCAACCCACAGCTGATTATGTACAGCAACAAGCAAGTTCAATAAAACAGTACAGTAAGAAGTCTTACAACACCAGGTTAAAGTCCAACAGGTTTGTTTCAAACACGAGCTTTCGGAGCAGGGCTCCTTCTTCATTCACCTGAAGAAGGAGCCGTGCTCCGAAAGCTCGTGTTTGAAACAAACCTGTTGGACTTTAACCTGGTGTTGTAAGACTTCTTACTGTGCTCACCCCAGTCCAACGCCGGCATCTCCACATCATGGCAATAAAACAGTGTTGGTGATGCGACCATCAATTCACTCGAGACATGAGTAGAAGTAAACCGTGGCTTTAATCACCTTAGAGCAGTGCCTGCCTGCGACTGAACCAATGCTGAGAACTGCCTGCAGGTCGACTCCTCGCCCTTCAAGGGGGAGGAGCCATGGACAGAGCCCATACATGCCCCAACATGTTCCCCTATGGATAATGCCATACAATGGCCCATAGGAGAAGCCCACAAGGGCAACAGTATGGCACAGATACAAATATACAAATACAAGTGCGACAGCACAGATACAAATACACTGGTGGATTATTAGTATAATACATTCACCACAGTTGGACCATCTCCTGTGTCGGAAGCCTGATTCGAGTCTCACTGCATTCAGTTGCAGTCAATGTTAGACCAACTCAGATAACACATCAGAGCCCTCAGGTGGAAACTGAAGTGAAATGGGGAGCGGCCCACTGAGGTTTTCGAGTTTAAAGGATGAGTATTGGGCTGGAATTTTCTGGCCCCATTGTGGCAGGATCCGTCGCGGAGGTTTCGGCAGCTACCAAAGGTCCATTGACATTCTGTGAGACCGAAATGTCCGGGCAGCGGGAGGAGCCGGAAATTCCAACCCTTAGTCTTAAGTCAGTTGCACTTGCTTCATTTAATTTTCATACATTAAACATTTCCGTTCAAGATATGAAGCCTTGTGTCATAATTCTTTCAGTTAATAATAGCAATCCAGGTGGTTGCACATATGAGAGCATTTATTTTTGTATCAAATTTCTGTGGGCAGTATGTAACTGAAGTAACAGGCAAGAAAGCAGAGATGGCCTCTAGCTGGAACCCTGACCTTCCAGTTTGGTTCTGGGAGACCACCTCCAGATAACCCAAACTGGTCCCCATCACCCGTTTAGGATGTGTCGACCAATGGGAAAGACCAGTCAGCCTTCTTTAATTGGCCATTAATGGGCTTTGTGGGCAATTCATGGTGGCGCTGCCAACCACACTCCCATCCCGGGCGTTATTCTCCCAACGGGAGACTAAGTGCCGACGCCGGAGTGAAAACCGGAGTGTTTCACTCCGGCATCGGAGGCCGCTCCTCACCCCCTATTCTCCCACCCCCAGGGGGCGAGGAACGGCGCCGCGTCAATGTTGTGCACCGGGCCTTGGCGCCCGCGTCAAAGCGGTGCCGCATAAATGACGCGGCCGGCGGCGCTTAAATGATGTCACCCGCGCATGCCGTCCTCCCCGCGGGCGCCCTGCAAGACATGGAGGATTCATCTTACTGGGTGGCGAGGAAAAAGAGTGCGTCCTTTAGAGACGCCGGCCCGCCGGTCGGTGAGCACCGATCGCGGGCCAGACCCCTCCTGAACACCCCCTGGTGCTCGATCCTCCCTCCCCCCCCCCCCCCCCCCCCCATAGGCCGCACACGCAGCGTTCGCACGCTGTTCACGCCGGCAGCAACCAGGTGTGGTTTGCGCCGGCGTGAACCGGTAGTATTGGGCAGGCCGCTCGGCCCATCCGAGCCGGAGAATCACTGCTCGACCGTTAGAAACAGCGAGCGGCGATTCTCCGAGCGGCCTGTCGTAAAACCCAGCACGCCGTTTTGGGGGCGGTGGGAGAATCGCGTGCGGGTGCCAGGGCAGTGTGGCGGGAATCGCCCGGCACTCCCGCGATTCTCCCACCCGGCATGGGGGTCGGAGAATCGCGCCCTCCATCTGTGGGAAAATAGTCCTGAGGTGGGCTGGAGCAGGATAAATGGAGGGCCACCAACTGGTGGGGTGATTTTTAGCTCTGACCCCCATCCATTCCCAACATGGGTGGTGACTTTAAATCCTGCGCAATGTCTCCACCTCAACAGTAGCTTAATTTTAGAAAAGGTCGCATTCTGACTACCCGCTATACAATTAAACATTTCTAGACTCACACTCAATTCTTTCATGATCATCTCAAATGTGTGCAGCCTTTCATTACAGTCATGTTAATCAGTGAAGTGCAATTTTCATCATCCTACCACAGAAAAGAAAATAGATGAAATAGAGTTCATGTCAAAGGAACATAAATTATTCCAATTTCATATAAAGTAAATACACAATAAAGTTATCATGTATGTAACAGCTTGTAACAAGGACAGTGTGAACAAATGCTGTTGTTTTGTTTGCTTTATAGTTTTGGATCTTCCTCTTTCAAGCATTCAACTTCTTCTTTGAGCCCAGAAACCTCAATGAGTCACTCTCCGTTCTACTTTAGTTTCCATGTAAGGGTTCCCTTATCAGTTGCAGGACCCTCCAGGTTCTTTCACTTCTTCTGCGACCAAGCCAAGGTTGACACAACTCTTAGGAATTCTCCTCAGTGTTCCTGTTGTTCTCTGAGGTATGAGATTTATTGGCGTCCTTCCACTAGTATCCGGCTGGATGAGTCTTCAATAGCCCATGATCATGAATTTTCCAGTTCGAGCATGGGCTTCACTGCCTCCTTGTTTAAGGATCTACAGTTTCTCACAGATTTCTCTCTCTATACTTTCCAAAGTTGCTTCAAGTTCCCAATTGCAACTGTTGCCAGCTTTCCCTCTTTGCCTGTTTCCAAGATGTTCCACCTCCAGATGCAAACTGCCTTGTTTCAAAGCTGCCCCAAGCTGACTTACTGTTACTGTGATAAAACGCTAAAATAAGCCCAAAATGAAAGGGCACCTGCCTTCTGAACCTATTTCCATAGCATGTGGTCGACCTGGGATGCTTCAGCTAGAATGTTGCCTCCAACTTTAAACCTGCCATGTGATCTGATAAGTATACCTGTTGCTTTGAAACCTTTCTTTGATCTGAGACCCTCATGAATAATTTAATCTCACTATGGAGACAGCTGTATATATCTTGGACTGGATTCTCCACTGGGGGGATTCTCTGTTACGCTGGCAGTGCACCCTTGCCCAGGGATTTTCCGACGGCGTGGGGCTGCCCACAATGGGGAACCCCATTGTCCAGCTGGTGGGACGGAGAATCCCGCTGCCGGCAAGGCGTGCGTCACACCAGAAAACTGGTGCGGTGCGACGGAGAATCCTGCCTCTTGGGTGGGATTTTGCAGTCCCACTTGTCCCATTCCAGAAATTTCTGCCCAAGGTCATGGGACCTTTCATTTGCCTGTCAAATTGTCCATCCCGCCTGCAATGATTCCGATGGCAATTGGGTTCGGAAAATTTATCCAAGGCCCAGGGATGTTCAGCCCATCCAACACATCCTTCCCTATCCCCATAACCCCACCTAAGCTACACATCCCTGGATACCAAGGGGAAATTTTTACAGAGACAATCCAACTAAACCTGCACATCTTTGGACTGTGGGAGGAAACTTCAACACCCAGAGGGAAACCCATTGCAGACACAGGGAGAAAGTGCAAACTCCATACAAGCAGTCACCGAAGCCCGAAACTGAACTCAGGTCCCTGGCGCTGTGAAATAGCAGTGATAACCACTGTGCCAATCAGGACAATAGAATGCAAGAGCAAGGAGGCGATGTTAACCTTATATGTGATAGAAGTTTGGCCTCAGCTGGAGTATTGTGTCCAATTCTGGATGCTGCACCTGAGGAAAGATGTGAAGGCACTGGAAAGAGTGCAGAAAAGATCACAAAATTGAGTGGATAGGGAGAAACTATTCACACACATAAACAGATTGAGCACAAGAGGGCACAGATTGAAAGTAAGTGTCCAAAGAGACGTGAGGCAAAACTTTTTCATGCAGTGAGTGGTTGGGTTTTGGACTGGACTGCCTGAGTGTTTGGTGGCGGCAGGTTCAACTGAGACATTGAAGAGGGAGTTGGATTGTTAACTGAACAGAGAGAATGGTTATGGGGATAAAGTGAGGCAATGGCACTCGGTAAATTGTTTACTCAGAGAGCAGGCACAATGGCCCAAATGGCCTACTTTTGTGCTGGAACAAATCTGTGAATATTAGAGGCAGCAGTTCTGTGCGGGCAGCAGAGAGAAAAGGCTGCTAACTTTGCGAGCTACCACAGCCAATTACGAGGAGATGTTCTCTTGTGAAAGTGACGCATCTTGCAGCCTTCTATGGAGTGCAGATGTGTCTTGCATCATCAGGCTTTAGTGCTGGTGATGGATTGTAAGAAATGTGAAAAATAAGGAAAGGGCCTGGAGGTGGTCATTCAAAGGTAGTACTTGATGAAGCAGCGATTGGGGAAACCACTGAAAGCTGGGAGCAATTGTGAACTGTTTGATATAAGCGCTGTAACTCTGTAGAAAGTGTGATGTGTAATAAGTATCCATGATGTGGAGATGCCGGCATTGGACTGGGGTGAGCACAGTAGGAAGTCTTACAACACCAGGTTAAAGTCCAACATGTTTGTTTCAAACACTAGCTTTCGGAGCACTGCTCCTTCCTCAGGTGAATGAACAACAAACCTTTTCATTCACCTGAGGAAGGAGCAGTGCTCCGAAAGCTAGTGTTTGAAACAAACATATTGGACTTTAACCTGGTGTTGTAAGACTTCTTACTGTAATAAGCATAAATGAGGAATGTTGCTTGCTGTAGTTTAAAGTATAAGTTGCCTTTGAAATGAAAATACTGTTTGGCCAAGTGTGCTTCAAAACATTTTACAGTAAATATTTTAAAACATGAAATCTTGTTTGTCATTCTTTCAGCTACCAACTGAAGTTTTGAATCTGTTTTAAATGCTATCGGTCTCCAGCATGTTTAGAATGCACTCTAGTGCAATCCTGAAGGATTACTGCGCAGTCGGAGAATGAGAGATTAGACTGAAGCCACGTCTTCACCTGTAGCTGTTTTGAAGAAAAGCTGGGGACCTATCCCCAGTGTTCAGGCCAATACTTATGCCTCAATCAACCTCACAAACAGATTATCTGGTCATTATCAAGTTGCTGTTTATGGAAAATTGCTTTGCTTATTTATCTGGATCGTATGCCTGCGATTACACTATAAAAGAGTACTTCATTGTCTGGAGAGCACTTTGCTATGTCTAGTGGTCATTACATTGGTAAATCTTTGATAAATCTAATCTGTACATTTGGTAGTTAATTAGGACTCATGATTAACTCACAGGCAAATTCAAAATCAAAACAAACCCAAAGTATAAATATTTGTCTGTTTGAAACTAAGCTGCAACCCAACACCTTCTTCCATGCAATATTAATGAGATCATCACTATTCATGATTGAAATGTCTCCAAGGAACCAGACAATATTAATATTAGTCAGATATTCACATATTTTACTATGTTGTTCAGTCTACTCTCCCAGCTTCCTTTTTTATCCTTTCATGGATCCAAATTTTGTAGGCAAGGTAAACGTTTGTCGTCCATCCCTAATAACACTTGACAAAGTGGTAGAGAGCCCCCTTCTTGAACCGCTGCAACATTTTGTGTAGGTAGACACACAGTGCTGTTAGGAAGGGAGCTCTAGGTTTTTGACCCAGCAACAGCAAAGGAATAGTAACATAGTTAGGATGGTGCCTAACTTGGAGGAAAATTTGCAGGTGGTAGTTTTCCAATGCACCTTCTGCCCCTGTTCTTCTAGATGGTAAGAGGTCATGTGTTTGGAAGGTACTGCCAAAGGAGTCTTGGCACATTGCTGCAGTGTATATTGAATATGTTATACTGCCATTACTGTGCATTGGTGGTGGAAGGAATGAATGTTTAAGGTGGTCAGTGCAAATGCTGATCAAGCAGGTTGCTTTGTTATGGGTGGTATTTTTGAAACTGCATTCATCCATGCATGTGGAGTGTATTCCATCACACTCCCGGTTATGCCTTGTAGATAGTGGACAGACTTTGGGGAGTTGGGGTATGTTACTTGCCACAGAATTATTAACCTCTGACCATCTCTTGTAGCCACCATACTTGCATGGATAGTCCAGTGTCTAGTTCCTCTTCTGGTCAATAGTAACCCCCTGGAGGCTGATAGTGGGGAATTCAGTGATTGCAATGCTAAGGGTAGATGATTCGATTCTCTCTTGTTGGAGGTGGCACATGCGTGGCATGAATATTACTTGACATTTAATAGCTTAAACCTGAATGCTGTCCAGGTCTTGTTGCACACAGACGTGGACTGCTTCATTATCTCAGGAGTTGCAAATGATCATCAGCAAACATCCTAACTTCTGATCTAATAATGGAGACAAGGCCATTGGTGAAGCAACAGATGATGATTGGGTCTAGGTCTCACTATCCTAAGTAACTCCTGCAGTGATGTCCCGACAATAAGATAGTTAGCTTCCAATAAACACAGCCATCTTCCTTTGTGCTAAGTTTGACTACAGCCACTGCAGAGTTTTCCCCAATTCTGACCGACCTTTAATTTGCTGGGACTCTTTGATGACTTAGTTGGTTAAATGCTTAATTACTTGATGTCAAGAGCAGTTATGCTGCCTTGAGTTCAGCTCTTTTGTCCATCTTTGAAATAAGGATTTAATGAGGTCTGGAGTCAGGTAGCATCGGCTAAGGAAATAAATCTCCATGAGCATTCCACATGAGACAACGTGCACTAATTGTCTTCTAAAGAAATCGAGCTAGCCTTTTGTTTCTAAAAACTAGTATCTGGATACTTGTGGGTGAGCACAGCCTTTCTGAAGAGGCATGATCCAGCTGGCACCTTTCCTTAGCCTTGTTCTTCCAAAGTAAGGGATCCCCATCAGCCTACACATTGGCGCCAGAAATATTGCTGGGAACCTAAGGTCACAATTTTACCTCAGGGCACTGTAGGGACAGGCAGGTTATGGGGCTGCAAGTTGAATATGAGACCTGTACTTCATTTGAATTTGCCCCAAACCAGATAGAGCAGGGGATCCAGCCAAGAGTCAATGCCCCATGAAACCCAAGGGACAGTTTCCTAGTATAGAAGTCACGGTATGCACTACATCCCTGTCTCCAAATGAATTACTTAACAAATTAAGTTGGATAGATATTCGATATACAAGGGAATCAAGAATTATGGGGGAAGACTAGCAACTGGAATTGAGACCACAATCAGATGAACCAAGACCTTATCGAATGACAGACCATGCTCAAAGGGCCGAATGCTTCACAATCTATGTTTCTATTAAGATTTAAACAAACCTCCGAAATCTTTGAGGCAGGCATATCCAATGCAGTGAATTCCCCACTGATAGAAACACGCCTTTGACATCAAGCAGAAGAAAATCCAATCTCCAAACACATTTCTGAAAGGAATATGTACCTGTAGAAATGATAGCTTTATTCAGAAATCAAAGCTATATGAACATTTTATGTACTTCATACAGGGCCTGCATGCAACGGAGCAGAACAAAAAGATTAAACAAGATGTGCAAAGAGCAAATATTTAAACTCCAAAATGAGGAAGGTTAAAGGAATGTTGGGGTACATAAAATATTTAACTACATAGATAAGGTGAATGAAGAATATTACTTTATGGTGAGTTAGGCTTGAAAGATCAAAGGATGTAACTTTAAATTTGTGAAAAGTAAATTTAGAGGAGCTGCTAAAATGTAGATACAAATTCAGAATAACTTGCGAGAGGAACAAGCACAACGAAAGGCATTGAAAATGTATTTGGAGGGCAGCACGGTGGCGCAGTGGGTTAGCCCTGCTGCCTCACGGCGCCAAGGTCCCAAGTTCGATCCCGGCTCTGGGTCACTACCCGTCTGGAGTTTGCACATTCTCCCCGTGTCTGCGTGGGTCTTGCCCCCACAACCCTAAGATGTGCAGGCTAGCTGGATTGGCCGCGCTAAATTGCCCCTAAATTGGAAAAAATGAATTGGGTATTCTAAATTTTTTTTAAAAAGAAAATGTATTTGGAAACTAGGTTGGAAGAATTAACATAAAAGAGGGAGATGTTTTGATGGACTCAATTATCGTTTGTTGTTCTTCATTATTCAAATATTCTAATGTAATCTCTATAGCTAAATACATTTAGAACATAGAACATAGAACAGTACAGCACAGAACAGGCCCTTCGGCCCTCAATGTTGTGCCGAGCCATGATCACCCTACTCAAACCCACGTATCCACCCTATACCCGTAACCCAACAACCCCCCCCCCCATTAACATTACTTTTTTTAGGACACTACGGGCAATTTAGCATGGCCAATCCACCTAACCCGCACATCTTTGGACTGTGGGAGGAAACCGGAGCACCCGGAGGAAACCCACGCACACAGGGGGAGGACGTGCAGACTCCACACAGACAGTGACCCAGCCGGGAATCGAACCTGGGACCCTGGAGCTGTGAAGCATTTATGCTAACCACCATGCTACCCTGCTGCATATTGAATGGAATTGATTACTTTACTACAGCCATTTTCAAACCCAGGGCCACGACACGTGGGTGGTCAGGGGCAGGTGTTGGGAGGATCATGGGCCCATGCGTCGAAGCATTCCCGATTGCGGCGTCATGTGTCGGCATTCCTGATCGCAGGAAGAAGTGCTCAATGGTGCAACCAGCTTATCAAAATGCCGGCCGCAACCAGCTTTCAGAATGCCAGCAGTTCCATGCATGCGTGCCCCCTCAGCAATGCACAGGCCCAGAGCCCAGCGAGGCAGAACACCTCCTCCTGACGTCAGCGAACTGACCTGGGAGTAGATTTCTTTCAAATGACAGGAATGTTCCTGCCTGGAGTGGCAGCAGACAGCAGGCCACACGCCCTGAACGCTGACGTCACATATTCTGGGCAAGAGAGAGATTCCTCCATTTCGAAGCTGTCAGCAGTGCTGGTGAAAACTCCAGTGGCTCTGATGAAGAATCCATGAAGTGGAAGCTGAAAACAGGAGCAAAGCAGCAGAAAGATGACCATTTGAGGTGTGGGTTATTAATTGTCTCACTGCAAATCAGGATTCAAAGTTCCTGTGTGTTATAGGCAGGGAAGCACTGGCAAATAAAAATTTAAAACCCTCAAACCTTCAAAGACATTTGAAGACTAAGCATGACGAGTTTGAATACAAACCTCTTGATTTTGTTCAATGGATGCCATGAGATCTCAAATCATCAGCTGAAGCCCTTCGCAGATATGCAACATTGAATAACAAAGCAACAGGGGCAGCAGGGTAGCATGGTGGTTAGCATAAATGCTTCACAGCTCCAGGGTCCCAGGTTCGATTCCCGGCTGGGTCACTGTCTGTGTGGAGTCTGCACGTCCTCCCCCTGTGTGCGTGGGTTTCCTCCGGGTGCTCCAGTTTCCTTCCACAGTCCAAAGATGTGCGGGTTAGGTGGATTGGCCACGCTAAATTGCCCGTAGTGTCCTAATAAAAAGTAAGGTTAAGGGGGGGGGTTGTTCGGTTACGGGTATAGGGTGGATACGTAGGTTTGAGTAGGGTGATCATGGCTCGGCACAACATTGAGGGCCGAAGGGCCTGTTCTGTGCTGTACTGTTCTATGTTCTATGTTCTATGTTCTAAGTGAGATCATGAGGACCAAGCAGGCTCGTCTGTCATATTAAAAGTGAGTGAAAATGGTGGGTCGCCAAGTTCGGGCAGCGTGGGTCATGAAGGTCGGCTGGCGTGGGTCACGAAAGTCATCCAGCGTGGGTCCCGATGGTCGGCCAGCGTGGGTCCCGAAGGATGGCCAGTTGGTCAAAATGGGTCCCGGGCAAAAAGGGTTTGAAAAACACTGCTTTAGTAGACCATGAAGAGAGTCCGTGCCGAGTTGCAGAAAGAAATAAAGTTTTATTACAATATGTAGTATTTACACAGCATGAAAGATCCCAGCCGGTTCTCTCCTCTGTGTCGATACCCAAACTGGCTGACTTCATACAGAAGTTTAGCTATACATGGTTTAGTGTTCCCTGCCCCCTTTAACCGGGGAGCTCATATTCAGCGAGGCTCACAGCCATTTCGTAATTCCTGTGCGGGTTATGACAATTACCTTGGTTTCAGCACTTCTTTGGATATGGAAGGTTAAATGGTGATTTGATTTTTCTCAGCAATTTGTTAGGTTGTGAGGAAGCCAGGGATCCCATTAAGACCACCCGCCAAAGGATTAGGAGTGGCTGCGAGGAGTGTGACAATTCAATAAAACACAGCAAATTTAACAAACAACTGACACAGTGAAACCTAATCAACACAAGAATGTGGTCCTTGCAGATGCCCTTATTTTCAAAATACTCATTGTCTGTGTATGGTTTGGGAAGGTTGCATGGAGATAGATACCACCGCCATTCAGGTGGCTCCTGGAATTAAAGAGCCTATCACCCTCCCCTGCTGATGTGTGGGAACAGTGACCATGGGGAGATAGAAACCCCAGAGACTAGCAGGAACAACGGCATGGGGGTGAGCAGGAACAGTCAGCACACAGGGATTCAAACCCCAGGGAATGGCAGGAACAGTAGGCACAGGAGAATTTAAATCAAGGATGAGCAGGAACAATAGAGACAAGGGAATTTAACCGCAGGGAATAGCAGGAACAGTATCTCCCTCTGTTCCTGCTGTGGACATGATTAATGCACCACTCTCGGTCATTTCTAGCTATCTACGCACTTGTACGAAGATGGGTGCTGATAACCTTTCGCATTATTATAACCTTGTTGCTGGATCTCGGAACGAAGTGCACAGGCAAATGCCCTTCCTTTACCAACATTTCGTCCACCTTCTTTTCCTGAAGGTACTGAACAATGCATGGTTCCCTGGACAACGACCCCTGCCACTGGGACCCAGAACATGTTAATTCAAACCCCCTGGAGCAGCCTCATATCTCTTTAAAATTGCAATGACTTAGATGATTTCTGACCTTTAAGATCTGTGTACAATGGTGCCACTCTGTGAGCAAGCCCGGCGGATGAAACAGATTGCCTTTGGTGTGTTTATCAAAACAACTTGTCTGTCTGTTAAATGCAAGGCTGATTCTGCTGTGAAGGACATTTTCCTGATCTCGGTGCTTACACAAGGCAAAAGAAAATGATAATCAGCTGTCATTCGGAACAGTGTGAATTGGAGGCTGAGCGGCAGGGACAACAACCACGGGGCATTCAAACTCGAGGGATCAACTTCACATCTTATTTAAATTGCAATGGTGGAAATGTTTGGCAGAATCTTGTGGAGGTGACGGGGGTCTCAGCTGCCGGCAGTGTGGAGTCTCTGGCTTCGGTGAACAAACTCACCAATCACAGACGGGATTGTTAAACTATAAGTAGGTTCTATTTATTTGAAGAACATATGAATTAGGAGGAGTGAGACATGCAATCCCTCAAACTTGCTCCACCATTCAATAAGCTCAAGGCTGATCTGATTGTAACCTCAACCCCACATTCCCAATTTCAACTCCACTCTCCCAACTACCCCTGATATCCTTTCACCTCCCTCTCTTATCAAGAACCTATCTAACTCTGCCTTAAAAAATATTCAAAGGCTCCCCTTCCACCATCTTTTGAGAAAGAGTTCCAAAGACTCACTGGCCTCGAGGAGAAACCATTTCTCCATATCTCTGTCTTAAACAAACAAACACTGATTTTTAAACAGTGACCTCCTAGTTCTAGATTCTCCCCCAAGGGAAAGCATCCTCTCTGTTGTATTCTCTATTCTGCTTTACCTGAATGGCTCAGATGCATAGTGCTGAATAAAGAACACCAAGCTTTGTTAACGAACAAAACTATAAATTTATTACACTACCAACTCAGATTCACTGACGTTCCTAAAGTAGGTTACTGGATAAAATTATGCAATCTCTAACTGACAGAACTTTCACGTATACAACTGCTCTCTATGCCTGACCCTCTTCCAGCTCTCTCCTAACTCTTAATTCCTAATCATCGTCTAATCCCAGAATCCCCAAAGTCACATGATATATATGACTGTTCTGTGGTTCCCTCTAGTGGTAAGAAGCATTATCATTAATTTGTTAACTCTTTACATCCCAGTCAATATACATATCATTAACCGAGGACAAAAGTTCGGCACAACATCGTGGGCCGAAGGGCCTGTTCTGTGCTGTATTTCTCTATGATTCTATGATTACACACTCCACACCCACCCTGTCAAGGTTCCTTCAGTCTTGTATGTTTCAATCAAGCCGCCTCGCATTCTTCTATGCTCCAGTGCACACAAACCTACCCTATCCATCCTTTCCTCTTAAAACAACCCTCACATTCTAGGTTCTAGCCTAGTAAACCTCTGAGCTGCTTTCAACACATTTACATCCTTGCTTAGATAAGAAAACAAATACTGCACACACTACTCCAGATGTGGGCTCAATAGTGCTCTTTATAAGTGGTGCGCAACCTCTCCACTTTTGTATTCAATTCCCCTCACAATAAACAAGAACATTCTCTTAGCTTTCCCAATAACCTGTTCTACCTGCATATTAAAAGATGAGAAAATATCTGTGCATTAGAGGAGTGCTCCACAAACAAGTTTATTCTCGGGATTCAACATACACAACAAACACCACCAACACCAACAGCAACACACTCTATTGATCACATGCTGCTTTACATCCTGGTTTTGCGATGACACGGATATTCTCTTAAAGTGATATTGCAACAGGCTGGAACCCCTTGTCGCCTATTTTCAGAAAGGCCTGCCCCATCATGTCCCACTCAGACACTTGACATCCAGCGGCTGACCTTTAAGCAGGATCCCAGGGACTGGAGACCTGCCTTCCAAGAGCTCCTGGCCTTGGCTAAATGGCAGCATCACTGTGAAGGATGTGGCTCCTGCAATTACAAAGCATACTTGAGGGCAAATGTTGTCGCTGGATTGCAGACCAGGGCTGAATAATGGCAAAAGGGCTTTACAAATCGGGCATGTTGGACGTGGGTAGGTGGCGGGGGGGTGCTGGTGAAGAGGGTTAGAAACAAGGGTCGGGCCGGGAACACTTTTGAGCAACTCTGCATATTAGAGGGAGATAGTAAGCCTCACTCTAATGTGCAGATTGCCAAGCTACCTGAGGCTTTGGTACTCAACCCCTTCCCCTCAGAGACTTTGTGTGAGCACCGTTCAGCACTTGTCCCTACAAATGGACACCAGATGAAATGACACTCGTGGAGGTCTCCAATGGGGACCTGAGGCCCCCAACAGTATGTACTTTGGGCAGGGTGCCTCTGTTAGTGCCAGCCTGCCACCCTGGCATTGGACCCTGGCAGTGCCACCTGGGTGACAGCCTGGCATTGTCACGATGCCCAGATAACACTTCCAGATGGCATGTGCACTGCCAGGTTGGCACTGCCAATGTGCCAAGCTGGCATTTTTTGCACGCACGATCGGCTGGGGTTGCCCAGCATGGGTGTTGGAGACGGTGTCGGGAAGGCAGGAAACCCTCCCAAATTGGGCTTGAGCTGGGAGGGGAAAGTCAAGGATTGTTTTGATGGCCGGAGATCGTGACGCCATTTAAAAATGGCACCCCAATCTCTCGCTACAATGTTCCACTCGCCGGAACTCTCCACTGTACAAAATGGGGCTGTGTGTGGCCCTGGCCGTGCGTTTCCCATTCAGGCTCTTTATTTAATGCAAGTCGTGTTGAATAGCCATGTGTTCTCTCAGCACTGCGAAGGCACTTTGTTCCCTTTTGGGAGAATCGTGACCAAAATGTTTAAGGTTGTGGATGGGCTGCCAATAAAGTGGGCAGTTTCATCCTGGATAGTGGGCTGGTTTAGCTCACTGGGCTAAATTGCTGGCTTTTAAAGCAGACCAAGCAGGCCAGCAGCACGATTCGAATCCTGTACCAGCCTCCCCGGACAGGCGCCGGAATGTGGCGACTAGGGGCTTTTCACAGTAACTTCATTGAAGCCTACTCGTGACAATAAGCGATTTTCATTTCATTCATTTTAATTTCATTTCATTTTCTTGAGTGTTGTTTGAGCTGCTCTCTCAGGAAAGTGATGAGTATTCCATTGCGCTGACTTGAGTTTTGTAGATCGTGGACGAACATTGAGGAGTCAGGAGGTATGTTAATCTCAACATAATTCCTAGACTCTCACTCGCTCTTTGAATCCAGAGAACCCCTACAGTGAAGAAGGGGCACATTCAGCCCATTAAGTCTGCACCAAACCTCCTTGGACCACTGCCCCGCACTATCCCTATAATCCCACCTAACCTACACAGCTTTTGGATTCTAAGGGACAATTTACCATGGCTAATCCACCTAACCTGTGCATCTTTGGACCATGGGGGAAAACCAGAGCGCCCAGAGGAAACCCACGCAGACATGGGAGAGAACATACAACTCCACACAGACAGTCACCCAAGGCCAGAATCGAACCTGACTCTGGCACTGTGAAGCAGCAGTGCTAACCACTGTGCCACCGTACTGCCTCTGAGATGTTGCATTCATGAAGAATTTCTTATGGGATTCACCCAATCCAGGGACCCTGATGCCAATTTAGGAACTTGCCTGGTGCACTTACTCACATTCCCAACAAAAGCCTCCAGGATTTGCCTATGACTAACATCAGTCTGACGTATTTCTCTCACCTTCCTGTCTGGAATAGTGAGTTTGCACTGATACCTTTCAATCTGTGAAGATCGTTTGAGAATCAAGGGAATTCTGGAAAATCTAAAACAATGCGTCAGCCATCTCCATAGTCATCTCTTCTAAAACCCTAGGATCTAGGCAATTAGGTTCTTAAAATGTACTGGCTTTTAGTCCCATTAACAGTGACAGGACGATTTCTCCACCAACATTCTCAAGGTCCTCATTTTAACTATGCCACTGGATCTTCACTATTTCCAAAATGTCTTCTGTGTCTTCTGCCCTGAAGACAGGGACAGGATTTAACAGAAACATTTCTAAGTGTCATTTGGGCACAATTGGCAGGGTTTTTCTCGATGGCCATGTTCGCGAGACCGCAGGCCGTATTTAATGGCAGTAAGTGCCGAATATTAATTCCCATGAGTTTCTCGTGAGCACTGACTGTCTTGTTGTCTAATTCGCCAGACTTGCACCTCAGCAATTCGCCGTGTACGTGAGGGAGCAACTTTTAAACATATCCTCACCACAGTCTTCCATTCAACACATAAGCCTGGCAGCACACAGACCTGTCCCTTGCTTTGCCGATGCCGGGTTGGCCAGGCTTCTGGGTGTAGTGGAGGCGAGACGGGACATCCAGCAGCAGGGTCACCAATACAGTCTGGGAGGCAGCGGCAGCGGTTGTCAGTTCGGGCAGCATGATCAGGAGGACCGCCGTTCAATGTAGGAAGACGACCAATGACCCCCACTGAGCTGCAAGGGTAAGGTTACCACCTCCCTCCTGGCATCAATTCCTCCTGCCACCCCTCAAATTCCCAATTCTGCTGGTCTAATATATTGACCCGCTGACAGTGCCGACACAGGCCCATCATCCTGGGGTGAGGTTCACAGACTGTTGGAGGGAGGAACAGGATAATCGGATGTGGGGTTGAGAGGGAAGGAGGGGTATTGGGGTGGAATGGGGGAGAAGGAGGGGAATGGGGGCAGGAGGGGAATGGGTGGAAGAGGAATGTGGGGGGAGGGGGATGGAGCTGACAGACAAAGCTTCATCCTCTGAGAGGCGGGTGATGGTGAGGGCCTCCCTAGTCCTTAGGGAATGCTGTATCCTTGCCACCACCTCACTTCCGTCCTCCAGTTCCTCATACGGGTCCTCCCTGGGCTCATCAACCATCCTCTCCTGGTCTGCCTCTCCCTCCTCCTCCTCAGATGAGGCTGCATGTCTCCCCTCCACCTCCTCCAACACGTTGCCCCACTGCTGTGGCAGGTTGTGGAGGGCACAGCAGACCACCACAAAGCGGGAGACCCTCTGGTGGGTGTACTGCAATGCACTACCAGAGTGGGCTAGGCATCAGATCAGCATCTTGAGCAGTACGATGCACAGCTCAATGACAGGGCGGGTGGCAACAGGGGACCCATTATACTGGGTCTCTGCCTCACTCTCCATCCTCCACACCGCCATCATCAACCAGGACCTCAGCGGGTACTCCTTATCCCCTAAGAGCCAACCCATCATCCTGAGGTGGCCCGCGAAGACACCGGGGATCTCCAAGTTTCCGAGGATGTTCCTGTCATGCCACACCTCCTGGGAAGAGTGTAAACACGTGCATGATTCAACGGTGGTGGCTGAACGCGAGTTGAGCTTTCAGGGAATGGTACTCCATCCTGTTAATGAAGGTGCTCCCTGATGCTCCAGTGTGTGCAAGGCAACATGCGTGCCAACAATTATCCCCCTGCACCTGGGCATCTCAGAGATGGCAGAGAATCCTTCAGCCTGGGCATCTTGGTGGGTTTGGTCCAGCTCATTGTGATATAGTCAGCTGCCTGGGCTACAGGGCTGGGCAGTGGCTTGTGAAATGCCACACAAGTCCCCGTTCGAGTCCTGAAATGAACCAATGGCTCAAAGGTTCAGGGCTGCAATGACCTTCACAGCCACTGGGAGCAGGTGTCCTCCTCCACGGGGTGCCACATCCTCGCAGATGTGGCACAGGTGCCACACTGTCTATTTGTTGAGACAGAGTCGCCTGTCTGTCCTGAGATGCTGTCTGTCATATCCTCAGAAGACCAATGATGCCTGTAGAGTTTGGGTTGTCTCTGACGTCTCCTCTGGGTCCTCCCTCAGCCTGATGGGTGGCTGGGACTTCAGGGTGTTTGGCGGTCCCCTGCACATGGGGTGCCGCCACCAGCCTGCGTCGACATTGCTGCATTCTCCCGTGTCTGCCCACCTGGGCAGTCACCAGCACCGTGAGGGCACACTCTGCAGGATCAATATCACCATCCATTTTGGTATTTTTAAGGAATTAGAGAAGGAGACCCAACAATCAATTAGAGCTTCCACCCGGGATCGTCAAGTCCCCGATGCCTCCCCAACGCTTACATGTCCTTCCTTCTCTGAGTACCATCCACCGAGCCAGTTGTGCTGGAATATCTCGCTCTGCCACAGCAGCAACTCTTCGATACCAGACAGGAACACTAGGGGGACCGTTCTCCAGTGCCCTCCCCTGATCCACACACTCACCCTTTGAAGCCGAGATCTTGAGTGTGCCATTGTTGGCTGCTGCGTCTATGCTGCTAATATTTCTCGGGTTCAGGCAAAGTGTTCAGGCTTCAAAGTTTGATTGAAATGCGATGCAATAATCACCATCTCAGGCATAACACATGTACCCACGAAAATCTACTTGAGAATATTTTGTTTATTAAATGGTCAACATAGATTTGACCATTTGTTACGTAGTATTCCACATATCACACTAACTATTGAACAACAAGGAAAAGTCACCATTCCATACTGGTACCAATACAAAGCTATATTAGCACATTTTCACAAAAAAAAAACAAGCACATGGTATCACCCCTCACAGGATCCTCAACGGAAACAGAGGATAAACCTAAGAAGGTGTTCTCATGTGCAGAGCTTTGTCATAGAAATGATTTTCCCATCAATGTGTTACTTGTTCCATGTATCAGTTTCATTCTCCGTCCATGAGCTGCGGCTCTGCAGACCCTCCCACACAGCCCAACCTTACTGGAACCAAATCCTTGCATCCACATATTCCACTCGTGCTCAAGGTTGAACACCAGCAACCAAACCATCAGCAATCTGCAAAAGCATTTCTTCAACTGCATCATCAATTGGTTCATTTGGATCAATGTATGTTGTGCGCCAGGCCCTGCAGCAGCTTCTTGCCTCAAATCAGATTGTCTTCTAAACCCATATACTCCCCTGAGCCCAGTGTTCCAGGAATCTTAGAAAAAATGTCCTTCTTCCCGGCTACATAAAAGGAAGGAAACAGCAACAGCAGCCTCCAGGCATTTGCAGCCACCAGCAGGAGCAAGCAGCAAACCAACCTGCAGCTATGAAGTGCTCTCACAATTAACCAGGCCAATTCCTTATTAGCAATAGTCTCCAGCTGTGAAGTTTGAGGCTGCTCATAGTCAAAGGGAGTTAAAGTGACCTTGAGCATATAAACAAGAACAGGGCTCTGTCCTGGGAGTTTTTGTTAGGACAAACAGGCAGGAACTGTAGTTGCCCCTGTTATGGGTATCCACAATATTTTAAGATAGCTTTAAGGCCTCGCGGATGAAAAGTTCCTCACTCCAGTGCCCTTGAGCTACAAGCTGTAAAATGGAATTGGCTACTCACCTCGTCAGTTCCCCTCAGCAGCCATTGCACCAGCTTCATGTTTTTGAAAAGGAGTGCTAAATAATGCATGTGTGATTTCCCGCTGTGAAGCCAGTTAATTCCCAGGAAGCCATTACATTTCACTTCAATTTTGCTAATGAGATGGAAATTCATGCAAATTGGTTTTAATGATATGTGGGCCATAGTTGGGCGAGATACTGAACTCGCCATCGTGAGCAGGTTGGTTAGACAGAAAACTGATCCGTGCCTGGTGGGAATCTCAATTTTGACCTTTCCCGCTATTTAACCGATGCACTCAGATCCCCCCCCCCCCCGGGTCTCTGCCTGGAAGGAACCCCATTTACTCGCATTAATCTTTGCCTTTTCACATGTCAGGAGAAGCTTTTACAGTCTGCTTTATGTCTCTAATTTGTTTGTTTTCAAATCCTATATGCTCCTTCTTTACCAATTTCCTGGTCTTCTTTCGCTGAATTTGAAGATCCTCCAAATCCTCAGGCTTAGCACTCTTTGTTATAAATCTCTTCCTTTAATGTAACTTTTCTTGTTAGCCATTCTCCGATTACTTTCTCCTGTCGGGGTTTTATCTGCTAAGGGAATGTGTTATTGCTGCACTTCACAATTGCTATTTTGTTTCTATCTTTATCCTCTTTAATCTAGTTTCCTAAATGACATTAGCCAATTTTCCCTTCACACCGACACTGCTTGCTTGGTTTATGTTTTCAAGTCTAGCTTCAAACCTATCCAAATCACTTTCAAACTCAGTATACACGTCCATCATATTTTGATAAATACTGTGGCTACAACAGCAGGTCAGAGGTTGGGAACTCTGCAGCAAGTAACCTACCTTCTGATTCCCCAAAGCCTGTCCACCATCTCCAAGGCACAAGTCAGTATAATGGAATACTCTCCACTTGCCCAGATGAGTGCAGCTCTAAAAACATTCAAAGACCTCGACATCATCCAGGACAAAGCAGCCCACTTGTTTGGCACCCCTTTCATAAACATTCAAGCCCTCCACCACTGACGCACAATGGCAGCTGTGTGCACCATCTACAAGATGCACTGCAGGAACTTCCAAACCCACGAACACCACCCTCTAGAGGACAAGTACAGTAGGTATTTGGGAACATCATCACCTACAAGCTCCCCTCTGAGCTACTCACCATCCTGACTTGGAAATGTATTGCTGTTCCTTCACTGTCGCTGGGTCAGAATCCTGGAACTCCCTCCCTTACAGCACTGTGGGTGTACCTACACCACAGGAGCTGCAGCATTTCAAGGAGGCAGCTTTCCACCCCCTTGACAAGGGCAATTAGGGAGGGCCAATGACTGCTGGCCCAGCCACTGACACCAATATCCCGCGAACGAATTTTAAAAAATTACTCTTCCTCTGAGACTCCTTTCTGACAGGATTATTAATTCGCTTTAGCACATTGCAAGATCTTAAATAATATGTCCCCTTATTGGTTCCTTGACATTCTGAATTAGAAATCTAACTGAAATACATTCTGTGAACCTGTCCTTACACTATTACTGCAAATTATGGTTTGCCCTGTCTGTATTTGAAGAGATTTGAAGTCCTCTGTGATTACTGTATTACCCTTCCTTGTTGCAAGCACCTCTAATTTCTTGATTTAAACTCTGCTTGACATGACAACTATTGTTCGGGGCCAATAAATTATCCCCATCAGTGTTTAATGCCCTTTGTTGTTTCTAAGCTCTATTTTCCCAACTCAGATCTTTCCTCCCTATTGCCTTCATCCATTTTTATTATCAGAACCCCCTTCCTCCTTTTTCATTTTTCTCATCTTTCCCAAGTGACAAATATACCGGAATATTTAATTGCCAACCTTCGTCACTCTGCAACCACACCTCCATCGTGACTGTTCGCTCAAACTTATTAACTTTTATCTGTACAATTCATCCACATATTTTTGCTGCATGTAGTTTGCATATTCAAATGTAATGCCTTTAGTTCCATTTTGCTTCCTATTTTTCCGGGATCTCAATCTGGAATTCTTCCTCAGTGTACCCGAATGGGAGCAGTTGTGTGGCGATGAGGGTATTTTCACAGTAACTTCATTGCAGCGTTAATGTAAGCCTACTTGTGACAATAATAAAAGCTTTCTGTCCCTTCTTGATCCACACTGCAGATTTTTACCTGAATTGCTACTCTGTAGATTCATCATTTCTTTTGAATTTACTTTTCCCTGAATTCTCCCATCGCGTCCACCCCTTTCTTCATTATTTTCTTCCCTGGCCTCACCTGATCGGCATTAACCCCTCATTCTGCCCGCATCTAATGGGAAGTGCCTCCCGTCCATGACCTCACCTGATGGGCAGTATCCCACGCTGCCTCGTCTCATCTGGGAGGCATTGAGGCGAATCCCCAAATTCAGCTGGTGGATATTATTGCAGCGCAAACTGTTTTGAGGTATTTTTCTGCATGTTTGTCCTTATCTGGTTGCTGAGCAACCAAACTTAGCATCACAACTGCACAATTGCACCAAGGAGATGTTTGACAGGCGGTCGGAATGCATCTGCACAGAAGCAGCTCTGTGGCGGCCTCAGGTGGCCATCTGGCTCAGGTGCATTACTTTGACCATTTTCAGATGTGATGGCAAACTGGTGTGAAGGTGACCTGCGTTTTGTGGTGTAAAACGCACTCAGTAAATAGGGCTTTGTGCATTGAAGGTTGTCCGCAGTTTGTCATTTGCAATTGCCTGTTGTTTTTAAGAGTGTCTCTTGTGTCTTTGACAAAGTAAGTTATTTGGGGCTGTTATGATCTTTTTGCAGGTGTCTGCCGATTGTTGGTGTTCTTTTCATCGAGCTTTCATGCCACATTGTTGGCATATTAAGTGAATAATGGATATATATGCAATAATGGATTATCTCATTCATATTCAATGCATTAGTACTGAATAGAAACACCTAATCAATGATGTGCATATAATTCTCGTGGGATGAAAAATTATTTGTTCAGTGGAGCTTCCTACATAAATTAACATTACAGTAAGATGTGAGTTTTGTAGATGTGTTTTAACTCAACATTTAAAGTGCCACTGATTTAAGAATCAAAGGAAAAAGAAAACCAGTCCTTGAACAACCAGTCCTTAGCAGGTTCCACAGCAAACAATAACTTAATTAGAACCTGATTTACAACTACTATTTCTCAGCATTCGTCAGTGGGTCAACAGCTGATCAATTCCGTGACCCACAGGTGAAAAATATTAATTTTTCTCTTTGTGCGAAGTGAAAAAATGCTAAACAGTCATTTATTTACAGTGACACTTGGGTTATAAAAATTATTAACCTGACACACAAGGGAAATATATATTTTTACCAACAGCACTCTTGGTTTGAATTTCTGCAGTAAGGGTAATAAAGATGATAATGTCTGCTCTTCACTGTGTGAAATGAGTTGCAAAGAAGAATTCAAAAATCTTTATTGGAACTATAACTTCATAGGGTTTTTTCGGTGTTTCAAACCCTCCGCCCTTTCAAACTATTGCTGCATCTCCAACTGTTCTTCCCTCTCCAAGGTCCGTATTACTGACCCCTGTGCTGACCTTTCCTGGAACTCCACGTTTGAATCACTCCATTCAGGTTTTAGCCGCTGCCACAGCACTGGGGCAACATTTATTAAATTCACAAATGAAATTCTGTATGTGGCTGTGAAAAAGGTAAACTACCCGTCTTGATCTGTCCACAATCTTTTTGTTCCTCCGAAGCCTTTCCTCTTCATTTGAAATGTGGGAGTCTTTTAAGGAAAGGTTGATTAGAGTGCAGGACAGACATGTTCCTGTGAAAATGAAAGATAGAAATGGCAAGATGACGGGTGAAATTGTGAGATTAGCTAAGATGAAAAAGGAAGCATACATAGGATCGAGGCAACTCAAAACTGATGCAGCTTTGGAGGAATATCGGGAAAGTAGGACGAATCTCAAACGTGCAATAAAGAGGGCTAAAAGGGGTCATGAAATATCTTTGGCTAACAGGGTTAAGGAAAATCCCAAAGCCTTTTATTCATATAGAACATAGAACAGTACAGCACAGAACAGGCCCTTCGGCCCTCAATGTTGTGCCGAGCCATGATCACCCTACTCAAACCCACGTATCCACCCTATACCGTTAACCCAACAACCCCCCCTAACCTTACTTTTATTAGGACACTACGGGCAATTTAGCATGTCCAATCCACCTAACCCGCACATCTTTGGACTGTGGGAGGAAACCGGAGCACCCGGAGGAAACCCACGCACACAGGGGGAGGACGTGCAGACTCCACACAGACAGTGACCCAGCCGGGAATCAAACCTGGGACCCTGGAGCTGTGAAGCATTTATGTTAACCACCATGCTACCCTGCTGCCCCCTGTAAGGAGCAAGAGGGTAACTAGAGAAAGGATTGGCCCACTCAAAGACAAAAGAGGGAATTTATGCGTGGACTCAGAGGAAATGGGTGAGATTCTTTTTTTTTAATAAACAATTTTATTGAGGTAGTTTTTGGCTTTATAAACAGTTACAGACATCATCAGAAAAAAAGCAAAAAAAGGCAAAAATGTGCAAACATCCATGTACTTTCAATACTTCAATCATAACATATTGCACAAGCCCGCTCCTCTCCCACCGGTACTACCCGCCATATCTTCCCTCCTACTCTACTCTATCACCCCCCCCCCCCCCCCACCCCTTGCTGACGCTCACTCTCCCGCAAAGAAGTCAATAAATGGTTGCCACCTCCGGGCGAACCCCTGCACAGATCCCCACAAGGCGAACTTAATTTTCTCCATACCCAGGAAACTCGACATGTCCGCAAGCCACAACTCCGTCTTCGGGGGCTTTGAGTCCCTCCACGCCAATAGTATTCGTCGCCGGGCTATCAGGGAAGCAAAGGCCAAAACATCGGCCTATTTCTCCCCCTGGACCCCCGGTCCTCCGAAACCCAAAAAATTGCCACCCCTGGACCCATCACCACCCCCGCAAATCCCTCCCAGTACCCCCTCAGCTTAGGGCATGCCCAAAACATGTGCACGTGGTTCGCTGGTCTTCCCGCGCACCTAGCGCATTTGTCCTCTATCCCGAAGAATTTGCTCATCCGAGCCACCGTCATATGGGCCCGGTGAACGACCTTAAATTGAATCAGCCCGAGCCTAGCACATGTCGCGGTCGAATTTACCCTACTCAGGGCCTCTGCCCACAGCTCATCCTCCATTTCCCCGCCTAGCTCCTCCTCCCATTTAAGTTTCAGTTCCTCTGTCTGGGACCCTTCCTCCCTCATGAGCACCTTATATATACCCGAGACTCTACCCTCCCCTTCTTCCCTCCTAGAGACTATTCTGTCGAGGGTCCCCATTGGCGGGAGGCGTGGGAAAGATGGGACCTGTCTACGAACAAAGTCCCGCAACTGTAGGTATCTAAAATCATTTCCCCTTACCAACCCAAATTTCTCCTCCAAGCTCCTCAGACTCGCAAAGCTCCCTTCCAGGAACATATCACCCACCCTTCCCGCCCCCGCCCGCCGCCATACTCGGAACCCCCCATCCATACTCCCGGGAGCAAACCGATGGTTGTCGCAGATTGGCGCCCAGACAGACGCCCCCATCTCCCCCACATGCCTCCTCCACTAGCCCCATATCCGCAGGGTCGCCACCACTACCGGGCTGGTGGTGTACTTGGCCGGCGGCAGCGGTAGAGGAGCCGTGACCAGTGCTGCCAAGCTGGAGCCCCTGCACGAATCCGCCTCCACCCGCTCCCAAATAGACCCCGTACCCACCATCCACTTCCTTATCATAGCGATGTTGGCCGCCCAGTAATAATTGATCAGACTCGGCAAAGCCAGCCCTCCCTCGCTGCGGTTCCTCTCCAACATCGCCTTCTTCACCTGCAGGGATTTTCCCGCCCAGACAAAGCTCATGATCAGCCCGTTAACTCTTTTGAAGAAGGACTGTGGGATAAAGATCGGGAGGCACTGAAAAATAAACAAAAATCGAGGGAGGATTGTCATCTTTACAGCCTGCACCCTCCCTGCCAGCGACAGCGGGAGTGCATCCCATCTCCGAAACTCTCCCTTCATTTGCTCCACTACCCTGGCCAAATTTAACTTATGCAGCCTGCCCCAGTCTCGTGCCACCTGGATTCCCAAATACCGGAAATTTTCCTCAACCAGCCTAAACGGTAGCCCTCTCAATCTGTTCTCCTGGCCCCTTGCCTGGACCACAAACATTTCACTCTTGACCGTATTTAATTTGTATCCTGAGAACTGGCCGAACTTCCTCAGCATTCCCAGTATAGTTCCCATCCCAGCCACTGGGTCCGACACATACAGGAGCAGGTCGTCTGCATAAAGAGAAACCCTATTTTCAACCCCGCCCCTCACCATCCCCTTCCAACCCTCTGCGGCTCTCAGCGCAATCGCCAGCGGCTCTATGGCCAGCGCAAACAGCAGCGGGGAGAGCGGGCAGCCCTGTCTGGTCCCTCGGTACAACCTAAAATACTCCGACACTTCTCTGTTGGTCCTGACGCTGGCCCTCGGGGCCTGATATAATAATTTGATCCAGTCCACCAATCCCTCCCCGAACCCAAACCGTCCGAGCACCTCCCATAGATAGTCCCACTCCACCCGGTGAAAGGCCTTCTCGGCGTCCATTGCCACCACTACCTCCACCTCCCTACTCACTGGGGGCATCATTATCACATTAAGTAATCTTCTCAGGTTGGCCGGCAGCTGCCTACCTTTCACAAACCCCATTTGATCCTCCCCAATCACCTCCGGTACACAGTCCTCCATTCTACCCGCCAGCACCTTTGCCAGGAGTTTGGCGTCTACATTGATCAGGGAGATTGGCCTGTAGGACCCGCACGCCTCCGGGTCTTTACCCCGCTTCAATATCAGTGATATGGTGGCTTGTGACATTGTCGGCGGCAGGGTCCCTCTGTCCCTTGCCTCATTAAAAACCCTCGCCAAGACCGGGCCCACCAGCTCAGAGAACTTCCTATAAAACTCTACTGGGTATCCATCCGGCCCCGGGGACTTCCCCGACTGCATGGCCTTAAGGCCCCCCTATACCTCCTCTACTCTAATCGGGGCCCCCAGCTCTTCCACTCGCCCCCCACCTACTGTTGGGAATGTTAACCCGTCCAGAAACCTTTTCATCCCCTCCGGTTCTTCCGGCGGCTCCGAAGTATACAGCTTACGATAGAAGTCCCGGAATACCTTATTCAATTCTGCCGGGTCCTCCACCTTGCCCCCCCCCCCCCCGTCTCTTACTCTACCTATTTCCCTGGCCGCCTCCCTCCTCCTGAGTTGCTGCGCTAACAGTCTGCTAGCCTTTTCCCCATGCTCGTACACCACTCCCCTCGCCTTCCTAAGCTGTTCCACAGCCCTGCTCGTGGATAGAGCCCCCAGTTCCGCCTGTAGTCTCTGCCTCTCTCTGAGTAACTCCCCCGGGGACTCCGCGTGCTCTTCATCTATCCGACCCATTTCCCTGACCAATCTATCCACCTCTGCCCGGTCTGCCTTGGCTCTGTGGGCCCCAATTGAAATCAGCTCCCCCCGCACTACTGCCTTTAGCACCTCCCACAGGGTCGCCGCTGAGACCTCCCCCGTGTCATTCACCTGCAGGTAATTTTGCATACATCTCCGAAGCCTCTTGCAGATCCCCTCCTCCGACAGCAGTCCCACATCTAGCCTCCATTGCGGGCGTTGATAGCTCGCTCCCCCTAACTGCAGGTCCACCCAATGCGGGGCATGGTCTGAAATGGTAATTGCTGAGTATTCCGTGTTCTTTACCTCCCCCATACAGTCCCTGTTTAGTACAAAGAAATCTATCCTGGAATATACTTTATGGACGTGCGAGTAAAACGAGTAGCCCCTTCCTGTTGGCTGTCTATCTCTCCAGGGGTCCACTGCCCCCATTTGCTCCATAAACCCTTTCAGCTCCCTTGCCATTGCTGAGAGTCTACCCGTTCTGGGACACGACCGATCCAAAGTCGGGTCAAGGACCATGTTAAAGTCCCCTCCCATTATTAGCCTGCGAGAATCCTGGTCCGGGATCTTCCCCAGCACTCTTTTAATGAAGTCCACGTCATCCTGTTTAGGGGCTGTTTAGCACTGGGCTAAATCGCTGGCTTTGAAAGCAGACCAAGCAGGCCAGCAGCACGGTTCGATTCCCGTACCAGCCTCCCCGGACAGGCGCCGGAATGTGGCGACTAGGGGCTTTTCACAGTAACTTCATTGAAGCCTACTCGTGACAATAAGCGATTTTCATTTTCATTCATTTTCATTTCATTTCATCCCAGTTCGGGGCATATATATTCACCAGCACCACTCTTCTCCCCTCCAGTCTGCCCCATACCATCAGGTATCTGCCCCCCCTGTCTGCGGATATACCCTCTGCCTCAAATTGCACGCACTTGTTGATCATGATTGCCACCCCTCTGGACTTCGAGTCCAAGTCCGAGTGGAAGACCTGGCTAATCCAGCCCTTCCTTAGCCTGGTCTGGTCAGACACTTTCAGATGTGTCTCCTGCAACATAATTACGTCCGCCCTCAGGGCCCGCAAGTGCGCGAACACCCGCGCCCTCTTAACCGGCCCATTCAGTCCCTTGACGTTCCAGGTGATCAGCCTGGTCGGGGGGCACATCCCACCCCCCCCCACCCCGCCGGTCAGCCATAGCCTTTCTCGGGGTGGCCCCTGGCCCGTGCATCGCGCCATTCCTGGCCCGCCCTCTGGCTGCCTCCACCCTCGACCTCCTTTCCCGTGCCTTTTTCAAGTCCCTCCCCTGTCAGCAGACCAACCCCCCCCTAACCCCATCCCCCGATACCCCCACCCCTGCCATCTACTGGCTGTAACTTCCCCCCCCATCTGACTCCCTTGACTAGCCAATCTGCTAGCCCGGTGACTCAACACTCCGGCGCCTTCCTGTCTCAGTCCAATTGTTTCCCCGTCCTCCTCCCCACTCCCCGGCGCCCCATCCCCCTCTCCCACCCACTAGGGCAAGTCGGCTCCAGTGTCTTCTGCGAGCTGCACAAAAAGTACAAACCAGCCCAAACAGGAAAACAAAAACAGAAAAAAGAGGAAAAGCACAAAAATAAACCCAAAAAACAAAAACCCCCCATAAGAAACAAGAGAGACCACAAAAAAAGGGGGGAAAGGGGGGGGTTAACCCCCCAAACCAACGTCCATGAACAAAGGAAAGAGTCCCAAATGTTCCGCTTGGCCCCTTTGGCCCAGCCAACTGTTGAGCAGCAGTCCAGGCACATTCGGCGTTCTTACCCACAGTAATCCTTGGGCCCTAATTCGCGTCCTTGGGGCCTCCTTTCGGGACCAGCCCCAGGTCCCTCACAAAATCCATCGCTTCTTCGGGCTCGGAGAAGTAGTGGTGTTGACCCTGGTGCGTGACCCATAGCCGAGCTGGGAACAGCAGACCAAACTTCACGTGCTTCTTGAACAGCACCTCCTTGACATTCTTAAAGGCTGCTCGCCGCCGAGCCACCTCCTGGCTTAGGTCCTGATAAATGCGGAGAACACTGTTGTTCCACGTGCTGCTCCTGGCGCTCTTTGCCCACTGCAGCACCCGCTCCTTGTCCACGAACCTGTGGAACCTAATCACCATCGGGCGGGGGGGGGGTCCGCCCGGCCGCCCCTGCCTTGCCTGCACTCTGTGTGCCCCCTCCAGCTCCGGCGGTCGCGGAAAGGCTTCGGCCCCCATCAGCTGCTTCAGCGGGTCTGCTACAAACGCTGCAGCATCAGCTCCCTCAGCCCACTCCGGGAGGCCGACCATCCTCAGATTATTCCTGTGGACTCTATTCTCCAGCTCCTCCACTCTGTCCAGCAGTCTTCTCTGCCGCTCTTTCAGGCCGTCAACTTCTATCGCTGCAACCGTCTGCGCATCCGCCTGCTCCTCCACCGCCTCTCCCAGCGCCTTAACTTTAACATCCTGCGCGTCCAGCCTCTGGTTCAGCTGATCCACCGCTTTCTGGATTGGGTCCAAGCTGTCCCGCTTCAGCGCTTCAAAACTGGACTTCATTACCTGGAGCATGTTATCCAGCGCCTGCTAGATTGCTGAGTCCAGGGTCCGTGTGTCCGCCATCTTAGATCCCAGGTAAGTTTCTTCAGGTCCTTGTCTCTGTCCCTTTTTTTTCCTTCTTTCTTTTCCTTCTTTTTTCTCCTTCTTTTTCTGCCTTCTGGACTCTCGCTGTTCCATATGCCGCAGCCCGCTCCTCAGCGCCTTCGCTGCCCCTTTCCTTCGCCCAGCTCCTTAAATTTTACCTTCTGGGCCTCGGAAGTGGGTCCAAGTTGTCCTGCTTCAGCAACTCCAAAACTTCTTTTCTTCCCCTGGAGGAAGGAAGGTCCGTGGGTCCGCCATCTTACTTTCCAGGTCCGTTTCCTCTGCTCCTTGCCTCCGTCTCTCTCTCTCTCTCTCGTCCCCTACCTGCTGGCCTCCCACGCTTCCATCACTGTCAGCCCGCTCTCCAGCCCTTTCCCGGCAGCCTTTTTGCCACCCCCGAGATCCCGCTATCGCGGGGAATCAGCTCCAAAGCCCCGCCGGACTGAGAGCCCACCGAATGTGCGGCTCACTCAGGCATCGCCGCCACCGGAAGTCGAAATGGGTGAGATTCTTAATGAGTACTTTGCATCGGTATTCACAAAGGAGAGGGACAAGACGGATGTTGAGGCTAGGGATGGATGTTTAAATGCTCTAGGTCAAGTTGTCATACGGAAGGGGGAAGTTTTGGGTATTCTAAAAGACATTAAGGTGGACAAGTCCCCAGGACCGGATGGGATCTATCCCAGGTTACTGAGGGAAGCGAGGGTTGAAATAGCTGGGTCCTTAACAGACATCTTTACAGCATCCTTGAGCACGGGTGAGGTCCCGGAGGACTGGAGAATTGCTAATGTTGTCCCTTTGTTTAAGAAGGGTAGCAGGGATAATCCAGGGAATTATAGACCTGTGAGCTTGACGTCAGTGGTACGCAATACTGAGGGATAGGATCTATTCACATCTGGAAGAAAATAGACTTATCAGTGATAGGCAGCATGGTTTTGTGCAGGGAAGGTCATGTCTTACAAACCTAATAGAATTCTTTGAGGAAGCGACAAAGTTAATTGATGAGGGAAGGGCTGTAGATGTCATATACATGGACTTTAGTAAGGCGTTTGATAACATTTCCCATGGCAGGTTGATGGAAAAAGTGAAGTCGTATGGGGTTCAGGGTGTACTAGCTAGATGGATAAAGAACTGGCTGGACAACAGGAGACAGAGAGTAGTGGTGGAAGGGAGTGTCTCAAAATGGAGAAGGGTGACTAGTGGTGTTCCACAGGGATCCGTGCTCGGACCACTGCTGTTTGTGATCTACATAAATGACCTGGAGGAAGGTATAGGTGGTCTGATTAGCAAGTTTGCAGATGATACCAAGATTGGTGGAGTTGCAGATAGCGAGGAGGACTGTCAGAGAATACAACAAAATATAGATAGATTGGAGAGTTGGGCAGAGAAATGGCAGATTGAGTTCAATCCAGGCAAATGCGAGGTGATGCATTTTGGAAGATCAAATTCAAGAGTGGACTATATGGTCAATGGAAGGGTCTTGGGGAAAATTGATGTACAGAGAGAGCTGGGAGTTCAGGTCCATTGTACCCTGAAGGTGGCAACGCAGGTTGATAGAGTGGTCAAGAAGGCATACAGCATGCTTGCCTTCATCGGACGGGGTATTGAGTACAAGAGTTGGCAGGCCATGTTACAGTTGTATAGGACTTTGGTTCGGCCACATTTGGAATACTGCGTGCAGTTCTGGTCGCCACATTACCAGAAGGATGTGGATGCTTTGGAGAGGGTGCAGAGGAGGTTCAGCAGGATGTTGCCTGGTATGGAGGGTGCTGGCTATGAAGAAAGGTTGAGTAGATTAGGATTGTTTTTGTTGGAAAGCCGGAGGTTGAGGGGGGACCTGATTGAGGTCTACAAAATTATGAGAGGTATGGACAGGGTGGATAGCAACAAGCTTTTCCCAAGAGTGGGGGTGTCAGTTACAAGGGGTCACGATTTCAAGGTGAGAGGGGGAAAGTTTAAGGGAGATGTGCGTGGAAAGTTTTTTACGCAGAGGGTGGTGGGTGCCTGGAATGCTTTATCAGCGGAGGTGGTAGAGGCGGGCACAATAGCATCATTTAAGAGGCATCTAGACAGGTATATGAGCGGGCGGGAACAGAGGGAAGTAGACCTTGGAAAATAGGAGACAGGTTTAGATAAAGGATCTGGATTGGTGCAGGCTGGGAGGGCCGAAGGGCCTGTTCCTGTGCTGTAATTTTCTTTGTTCTTTGTTCTATTGTCCAGTTGGGTGGGACTGCATGTACCTGATTCCACTCTTATTATTCTAGTCAAGGCTGGGGAGTCACTTGCAATGGCTTTTCTTTCCACTCATGCACCATTACCTCGAGGGGAAGCAACGGTGTAATGGTATTTTGCAAGACCCAAGGTAATGTAGTGCTCAGGGGATCCGGATCCGAATCCCACCACTTGAGATGTTGCAACTTGAATGCAATGCAAATCTGGAATTAAAAGTCTAATGATGACCATGAAACCATTGTCAATTGTAGCAAAAATCCATCTGGTGCACTAAGGCCCTTCAGGGAGTGAAATCTGGCATTTTTAGCTGGCCTCGCCTAGCTAGGGGCAGCACGGTACCACAGTGGTTAGCACTGTTGCTTCACAGTGCCAGGGTCCCAGGTTCTATTCCCAGCTTGGGTCACTGTGTGGAGTCTGTATGTTCTCCCCGTGTCTGCGTGAGTTTCCTCCGGGTGCTCCGGTTTCATCCACAAGTCCCGAAAGACGTGATGTTAGGTGAACTGGACATTCTGCATCTTCAGTGGACCCGAACAGGCGCCGGAGTGTGGCGACAAGGGGATTTTCAGAATAGCTTCATTGCCGTGTTGATGGAAGCCTACTTGTGATAATAATAAAGATTATTATTAGCTTCAACCCCAGATCAACCACAACAATATGGCTGAATCTTGCATGCCTCTAAAATGACCTGGCAAGCCACTCAGTTCAAGGGCAATTAGAGATGGATAGCAAATGCTGGCCTTGCCATCCCATGAATGAATTAAGAAAAAATGTATCCTTGGATCCAAGATCTGATTGTTGCCCCTCTCTGGCGCCTCCTTTAAGATGCTCTTTAATCAAGGCTCTTTGACCAAATTCTTACGTAACTAGATATCAAATTTTATTTGTTGATGCCTGTGAAGTGACTTGGGACATTTAATTATGTTCAATGTACGAGGTTGTGTTGTTTTTTCGCATCCCTATAAGGCACTATGGCCTCAAACATCTTACGATGCAAGCTTCTGCTTGTTTCTTTTAGTTAGAACAGCCAAACCAGTGCAAATGATTGGGAAGCAAGTTCACCCTTTCCACAATCTTTTATGTTAGTTCAGAATTCAATTTGCCCAGATCAGGCAACCCCTCCACAAACATGACTACTGCCCCAAGTTGCAATTGTGATGTTGCCCTGGTTCAGGCTTGTTCTACAAATTGCACCAATTTCTTCTAGGTGCACAGGCAACGGTAGGCACACTGATGACTTCATATTAAGAAATATTTCATTGACTATGAATGACTCGTATACTCCAATGAAACAATGGGCAGAATTTTTCTGGTTTTCTGGGGAGATCTTCTGGTCTCTCTCCCCTCCTCCTCCACCCCCCCCCCCCCCACCCCGAAGTTAATGGAGCTTTGAACGGCTCGCCAAAAGGTTTGTCCCGTTCCCGCTACAAGAGGACTGTAACATTCAGCCCTATTAAATGGTTCAGTATATCTTCTTACCTCCTTGATCAATCTCCCATGTGGGACCTTGTCAAAAGCCTTACTGACATCAATATACTTGCCATTTGTCAGCCCAAGGATTTTGCCCAGGTTTTGCTGCATTTGGACATGAACTGCTTCAGTATCAGAGGATTTGTGAACGGTGCTGGATATTGTGCAGCTACCAACAAACATCCCGACATATGACAATGTGATGGAATGAAGGTCATTGATGAAGCAGCTCAAAAAGGTTGGGCCTAGGGCATGACTCCTGAAGAACTCTTGTGAAGTGATGTCCTGGAGTTTGAGATGATTGACTTCCAACCATCACAACCATCTTCTGGTATGACACCAACCAGTGACGGGATTTCCCCCTGATTCCCATTGACTCTAGTTTGCTAGGGTTCCTTAATGCCACACTCCTTCAAATGCTACCTTTATATCACCTCACCACTGTCGTTCAGCTCTTTCATCCCTGTGGGGACCAGGTTCAACATTCCTGGACTTTGTTTAATATTGTGGTCATAAATCCAAAATCAGTTTTAAATCGTGAAGGATCCCATAACAATTATTTTACCAGGGTCCACACTAATAATATAGATACAAATTCAGATACCAGACACCTTGGCTGGATTCTCCGCCGGTGGAGTGCTCCATTTTGCCAGCAGCTCGGGGGTTTCCCGACGGTATGGGGCTGCCCCACCATGGGAAACCCCATTGACCAGCCGGCGTAATGGAGAATCCTGCCGGTGGGATGAAATAGAAATGTTGCCCGGTGGGGATGTAGAAGAGTTTAGCAAAATATTTAAAGACAGCTGGAAAACCCCAGGTGCAGGTATGGATCTGCGCATAAGTGATGGACAAAAGTGCCTTCTCATGGCTGCTTAGGAGGAGGTGGTGTTGCAACGCATGGTTATGAGGAACAATATCCCTCTGTGGAACTCTACAACACAATTCTCACAGCTCAACAGCAGGCATTTGCATTTATATGGCACCTTCAATGTAGCAAATTGCCAAGGCTCTTTACAGAAGGGTTGTCAATCAAAATTTGACATCAAGCCTCAGTAGGGCAGATGACCAAAGTTTGGTCAAGGAGATTGGCCTGCAGGAGCATATTAAAGGAGAAGAGAAATGCAGAAGAATGGCATGTTTAAGGAGGGAATCCCAGAGATTAGGACTAAAGCAACTGAAAGCACGGCCACCAATGAAAAGACAAATTTAGAGAAGTTCAGAGACCTCAAAGACTTAGACCTGGAGGAGGTTACAGTGAGGGATGAGGCCATGGAAGGATTTGGTAAAAAAAAGGTTTGAATTTTAAAATTGAGGTGTTGAAAGGTGGAGTCAATGAGCTGAACTTTATATTTGGGGCACAAGGTCCCTGCCTCGCAGTGTAAACGCCACGGGTGAACCCGTGCCAATTTGCCTGGCTCGTCCCACAGCCATTTAACATCCATCATGCCAATAATTGGCTTGAGGCAAACATTCTGCCACCATCTGGCAGGGAGTGCCACCTCTTGAGAGCTGCCGAGATTGGTAACCATTCCTGGAACTGCAGCAAGTCCCAGAAGGAAGCGAGTTACGATGGAGCCAGAATTGAAGGGAAGCCTAGGGTCTCACCAGAGGCTGGGGTGGACAGGGCAGTGAGGAGGGAAAATGTGAGATGGGATACCTTGCAGGAGCCCTCCAATTGGAAAAAGGGTCATGCGTCCAGTGAAACATAAAGGAAAGGTGTTTTGTAGCTCGGGAAGGTCCAAGGTATAATCCTGCAATTATATCTGACCAGGGGGAGAAAGAAACATGGCGGAACATAGGAGAGAGCAGTACTCTGTCTCCCAAATCTGTACTGCGTGTCTTGGTAGAAATGCAACAGGTTTATGCAGAACTGAGTTTCAAGGTGGGAGAATTGCTTCCTGAACAGCCTGGAAGATGTGGCCTGATGCTGAGTACTCTTCTGTCCCCAGATCCCTCCTTCTTCTTCCAGCAATTTGTCCTGCTCTGCCTGGTCTCTGCTCACTCTCCCAGTTATGCTCTATTCCAACTGAAAGGCCTTCTGAAAGTGGGTAACATGGTCGCACAAGTGATTTGCACTGTGGCTTCACAGCGCCAGGGTCCCAGGTTCAATTCCCTGCTGGGTCACTGTCTGTGCGGAGTCTGCACGTTCTCCTGGTGTCTGCGTGAGTTTCCTCCGGGCGCTCCAGTTTCCCCCCACAGTCCAAAGACATGCAGGTTAGGTGGATTGGCCATGGTAAATCGCCCTTAGTGACCAAAAAAAGGTTAGGAGGGGTTATTGGGTTACGGGGATAGGGTGGAAGTAAGGGTTTAAGTGGGTCGGTGCAGACTCGATGGGCCAAATAACCACCTTCTGCACTGTATGTTCTATGTTCTGCTCGATTCATGTCTATCAGCAATTGGTTTGTGCATAAGCATTGAATCAGCACTTGCTTGCCTGATGATGTTTGAAACTTAAAACAACTATGAAAAGGATTAAAAACTTGCAGCATCGTAGAAACGGCCAGAATAAATAAATCAGCAGCTGAGCTCCAAGTAGTTGGTGATCTTGTAAATGGTGGGGGATCAGAGGTGAGGGAGTCGATCCTGCTGCTGAATGCATGATTGGCTTTGCAAAGGTATTAGAGGATGGAGCTCCAAACTGACATCTCTGGCATAAAATCAGTGTTGCACTTTGCATGCGCTAATTCTCTCAACAGTATGACATGCAGGCTGATTTGCCCAACAAGAATGCATGCACACTACAATCACCATTTTGGAGCTCTAAAATACATTAATAGCACCTAAAATCAGACAATAATGATCCTAATTTTACTTCACAGTTAACTTTAACATACAAAAAATGTTGTGAGCACACAATCGAACTTTGAAGTTGAAGATAAAATTTAAAAATTAAGCGTTTCTACCTCACTGCTCAGGGCAACCCATATCCAACAAGCTGCTCTGAAAACTCTGTTCATGTTTTGTTAGTTGTGACAAATCCCAGCACAGAAACTGAGAAAATCCATAGCATTCCAAAACAAAACTCACAGCATTCTAAATAAAACAACATATAACATTCTAAAAGAAAATTAATTTATCCTATCCTCCCAATGTTATCACGTCCTTTAAAGAATTACCGGATCCATATCGGATGCACAGCTTTGCAAAAACAAAACAGTTCTTCCTTGGGCCATATTCCATCTGATTACTATGTTTTATTAAAATCCGTTGATTACTTTTTGAGATATATTTTTTATTGACAACAGGACAAACAGACAAACAAACGAGGGAGGACAATACCTCCACCCATCTTCAGTGACTGAGGTAACAAACCGTTATACTTCATCCCCAGAGAAGTATGTTGTTCAACAGTTTGCAATACAATAATTCTTACACCCACTTGCAATCTAAAGGCCTTGAGCAAAGTGTAAACAACCAGTTACCTGCAGGTTGTGCTTGTGCACTCTGAAAAATCACCAGGGTTCAATTTGTACAAGGAATTCATTGAAAACACTTTCCTGAAAATTTCAAATCGGAACAGTAGAGATAAAAAGGTTGCTGCAACAGGCGCGATAAATTGTTTCAAATCCGGTGACAATAAATTACCTCCTTCACAGAATTACCAACTGCAAACTGTGAAATTTGATGTCTGCCAATAATTAAAGATGTGGGGGCAGAAATCCTGGCTGCCTCAGGGCAAACCAATCTTGCAGTAGGGACTTGAGACAGATGTTAGGTTGACTGTTTGCATTTGAAAAGTGAATAATGCGTGTGTCAGGCATGGGAACTGGACTCGGAGGTTTTTCCCTCTCCCAACATGGCAGGCGGTGCACTTCAGGATGGCCGTGTGCAATGTGCTTCATGCACCCCTCTCCACAGCCTTTGCTGGACTGGGTGGACTTGGTTGCTCAAATTCACAGCGCTGCTCCTGATCGTGGGTGTCTGTCACCATCACGCTGCTGTTCAGCCATTAAAAAGAAAAGAAAGGTTTTAATTTGGATAGTGCCTGTCACAATCGCAGATAATCCCAAAGCACCTTACTGCCACTGAATTACTTTCAAAGTGTAGTCACTTTTGTGATGTAGAAAACACAGCAATCAGTTTGAGCACAGCAAGGCGCCAAACACAGCCAATCCTCGGCAGTATCATTCTTTCCCCTGAGTCAGAAGGTTGCGGATTCTAGTCCTGAGAACAAGGTCTAAGCTTATAGATCTACGCAGCCACTTTTGTGCAGGACAGAGGGAGTGCTGTAATGCCAGATGTGTCAACTGTCAGATGACACTTTAAATAAGAGTCCAGTTTAGCTGAGCTGGTTCGTGATGCAGAGCAAAGTCAACAACGCGGGTTCAATCCCCATACCGGCTGAGGTTATTCATAAAGACCTAACTTCTCAACCTTGCCCCTCACCTGAAGGGATCTTCAGGCTAAATCATCACCAGTCATGTAGTCATGTCTCCCTCTCAAAGGGGAAAGCAGCCTATGGTCATCTGGGACGATGGCAACTTTACTTACTTACGTTAAATAAAAGCCTTGTCCACCCTCTCAGCCTCTATTTCAAAGAATAACAGACAGGTTCTTCCTGGTGCTCTGGCCAATATTCGTCCCTCAGCCAGCATCCTGAAAACAGATGTGGAGGAGCGTAAAACCAGGCAAGATAAGAAAGGAATGTTGCACCTGTTCCCGGCAGCTTGCAATGTGTGGAATGAGGTTAAAGTTGACCCCATGTCCTAACCGTCTGTCGGTTTGATTTTTTTTTTAAGCGACCTATACTGTTTCTCTCAATGTTTTGCTGATCTCCTGTTCGGTAATCCATGAGCGGAACTTCACAACCTTGTCACGGAGGGAGCAGAAAATGTCACAAGTAGGCTTACATTAACACTGCAATGAAGTTACTGTGAAAAGCCCCTAGTCAACACACTCCGGCGCCTGTTCGGGTACACTGAGGATGGAATTCAAAATGTCCAAATTATCTAACAGCACGTATTTCGGGATTTGTGGGAGGAAACCGGAGCACCAGGAGGAAACCCACGCAGACACAAAGAGAACATGCAGACTCCGCGCAGTGACCCAAGCCAGGAATTGAACCCGAGTCCCTGGTGCTGTGAAGCAACAGTGCGAACCACTGTGCTACCGTGCACCCCGAGCCATTCAACAGTCTTTTTTTAATATAAATTTAGAGTATCCAATTATTTTTTTTCCAATTAAGACCCACTTCGTGTGGCCAATCCACCTAACCTGCACATCTTTGGGTTGTGGGGGTGAAACCCACGCAGACATGGGGAGAATGTGCAAACTCACAATGACCCGTGCTGGGATTGAACCCGGGTCCTCAGCCCCATAGGCAGCAGTGAGAATCACTGCACCACCGTGTTGCCCAACAGTCCATTGACCTCGAGGGGACCAGAAGATCATGTCAGTGGGAGGCATTGTAAAATTCCTCCCAGGTAAATTTTTAGACACCAGTTCATAGAGTAGGTAAAGGGAGCAGCGCCGGCCCTAGGGTTGCTGGCGCCCCGGGCAAACTGAACTTCGGCGCCCTTGGGGGGGGGGGGGGCCGAGAGGGGGGCGGGGCCGCGGGGGGGGGGGGGGGGGAGAGGGGGGCGGGGCCGAGGGGGCGCGGACCCGAGGGGGGGAGCGGACCCGAGGGGGGGGCGGGGGCGGGGCGGGGACCGGGACACGAGGGGGGGGCGGGGCGGGAGGACCCGAGGGGGGGGGCGGGGGGGGGGCGGGGCGGGCGGACCCGAGGGGGGGGGCGGGGCGGGCGGACCCGAGGGGGGGGGGCGGGGCGGGCGGACCCGAGGGGGGGGGGGGGGGCGGGCGGACCCGAGGGGGGGGCGGGGCGGACGGACCCGAGGCGGGGCGGGCGAGCGGACCGACCCTATGCGGGGCGGGCGAGCGGACCGAGCGGGCGGGCGGACCGAGCGGCGGGCCGAGCGGACGGACTTTTGGGGGGGGGGGGGACCGCCCTGGGGGAGTGCGGCCGCCTTGGGGGAGTGCGGCCGCCGCGCATGCGCTGGTTGGCGCCGGCCCAACTGCGCATGCGCGGGACCCGAGTCTGGCGCCCCCTAGCACATGGCGCCCCGGGCAACAGCCCGAGTTGCCGGTGCCTTGAGCCGGCCCTGAAAGGGAGACAGCATTAAAAGGTTGAAAAGACATGAACATCATGATACTATTATGCACATGTTCATGGGCTGATTGTTCTTGGACTTTTCACAGTCTGAAGGGCAAATCAGATGGTGAGAAAATGATTGAGTGGGTGAAATTCACTGTGACCAGTCAGTGATAGGGAGGCAGCAGCCTGTTTTACACTTTCTCGTGATATGCAAACATGCAACCAATGAACACTCAGAATAGGACACAACCAATGGGCAGTCAGGACACTCAGAGATGGCATCACCACAAGGGGGCATGACATAAACACGATAAAAGGGATGAGGCACTCACACCCTGCCTCTTTTCACAGACAGACATCTAGAGAGTTAGACAGGGTTGATCAGCAGCATCACACCCCAGCACGTAGCTTAGAGCAAGCTGGTACAGTTAGACTGAGTTGCTACAGTTATATTAACAGAGAGTCAAACTCATTTGAGAACTGTGTTAATAGTTCAATAAACACGATGAACTCATTTCAGAGTCTGGAACATCCTTTAGTTAAGACTGCATCAAGTAGCAGCCTGTGTTATCCGAAGCAGCATAACACAACATGATACCAGGAATGACAGTTCAATCTATTTAGTTCACCTCAGCAAAATCCGTGACAACCAGCTACTGAATCCAGGCACAATGGGCAAGATTCAAGCTCCTCATCAGCTCAGGACCCACCGGCAATCTTAGTGCCAACTGGCGATCATTCAAGCAGAAATTTCAACTATACCTTAACGGCCTGACCGATGCTCGGAAGGTAGCTCTTCTACTCACCACTGTGGGTAACCATGCGATAGAGATCTTCAACCCCTTTCACTTTTCCGAAGGACAGGACAAAACGAAGTACCAAACCATCCTGGACAAATTCGACAGCCAATGCGAGGTGGACATCAACAAAATCTTCGAGCATTACATATTCAAGCAGAGGATGCAAGGTAAAGACGAATCCTTCAACTCCTATCTAACTAACCTTAGTCTGCTAGCGCAATCCTGCAACTTCCATGATATCACTGACTCCATGATCAGACCAAATCGTTTTTGGAGTCCAGTCTGATCCTTTTGTTGCAATTGTTGAAAATCTAGCACATGTCCCTACCAGTCGCGATTGAAACGTGTGCTGTGCATGAGCACACTAAAAATCACTATTCACAGTCCAAAACGGTAGAAAGTGAAAAACAAGCCTCCCACGAGATGAAGAGTGTTCAGGCCATGTCCCGGATGCAGTGCCTCCACATTGATGAAAGCCGCCATTTCGCGCACTCTTCCCGGGGCCCGACACATGTGCAATGCGATCGGGAACACGAAGCAGGCAAAAACTGCACTGCGCAGGTGCAGATGTCCGAGAACCGCACCGAGCATGCACCATGACGTACTGAGCGTCATGACGTGTGTGAACTGCGGCACCGCCCATTTTTTTAAAAACTGCCGTGCAAGAGGCAAACGCTGTTTAAACTGTGGGAATTCATGACTCTGATCCAGGCAGTGCGACGGATCCAGATGATGAATACCTGGACAACACTTACCGAGTGGGCATTATTACGAAGTGCGAATACGCCACACCAGACACATTGCGAGTCCAATCAATCCTGGCCATGGATTCCGAGGACGAATGGCATGCAGTGATGAAGGTCAACCACTGCCCCATCCAGTTCAAACTGGACACAGGTGCCTCTGCCAACCTGATTTTGCAGGTGGACTTCAAGAGAATCAAGAAGGCCCCCACAATCCTTCCAGTTGCCTGAAAACTCCTGGACTACAATAAAACACAATCAAGGCACTGGGGTCCTGCCATCTTCAGGTATCCAGCCAATGCACACAAGCAAGCTTTCGCTTTGAGATTGTTAAACCAGACAGGGCGTCCCTGCTAGGTGCGCATGCCTGCAAGCAACTGAACCTCATTCAAGGGTCTACACCGCGACGCCGTCCCATTCGGATCTTCAGCCCAGCATCGACGATATCCTAACCCAGTACCCAGATTTTTTTAGTGGGGTGGGCACGTTGCCGTACGAGTACAAGATTCTACTGCGGCCTGATACCAAGCCAGTGGTCCACGCACCACGGCGTGTCCCTGCTCCACTGAGAGAGTGCCTGAAGACTGAACTCATGAGTCTACAACAAAAAACGCATCATCTCCAAGGTCACTGAACCAACCGACTGGATTAACTCGATGGTGTCGGTAAAGAAGCCTGCGGGGGCCTACGCATCCGAATTAAACAAAAACATTATGCGGGAACATTACCCCATCCCGAAGAGGGAAGAAATCACGAGTGAGATGGCACACGCGTGCTTCTTCACAAAATTGGACGCATCCCAAGGATTTTGGCAAATCCAACTTGAAGAATCCAGCAGATGGCTCTGCACCTTCAACACGCCTTTTGGCAGATTCTGCTACAACCGAATGCCATTTGGCATCATCTCGGCATCAGAGATTTTCCATCGCATCATGGAACAGATGATGGAGGGAATAGAAGGGGTTTGTGTCTACATTGACGATATCATAATCTGGTCCACAACCCCAGAGGAACATGTGTCGTGACTCAAGAAAGTATTCCACCATCTACATGAACATGGCCTCAAGCTAAACAGGTCCAAGTGCTGTTTTGGGACATCCACGCTGACGTTCCTGGGCAATCAGATTTAGCAACAGACGCAAGCCTCAGAGACTGGACTTATGAGCATTTGTTTTGTTTGTTCTGTTCTGTATTCCTCAGTCAGTCACATTAGACAGACACATTCACATGTATATACATCTAAAAAAAAAGGGGGGGAGATGTCATGATATGCAAACATGCAACCAATGAACACTCAGAATAGGAAACAACCAATGGCAGTCAGGACACTCAGAGGTGGCATCACCACAAGGGGGCATGACATAAACACTATAAAAGGGATGAGGCACTCACACCCTGCCTCTTTCCACAGACAGACATCTGGAGAGTTAGTCAGGGTTGATCAGCAGCATCACCCCCCAGCACGTGGCTTAGAGCAAGCTGGCACAGTTAGACTGAGTTACTACAGTTAGATTAGCAGAGAGTCTAACTCATTAGAGAACTGTGTTAATAGTTCAATGAACACGTTGAACTCATTTCAGAGTCTGGAGCATCCTTTAGTTAAGACTGCATCAAGTAGCAGCCTGTGTTATCCGAAGCAGCAGAACACAACACACTTTACCCAATCTACTTTCCCTGTGGGCTACCAATCCCCCGGTGTTCATTTTGCACTACCCCCCAAGACAATTCTCATTCCCTTAATATTGCTTGGTGGTGCCAAATTTAATAGCTAATCATGTCAATTTCATATTAACAATCTGGGGAAATTAACTGGAAAATCTGCACTCCAGTGTTCAAGGGAAATAAGACTTCAAGCAACAATTTTACTCCAGTATTATAAATATCTAAAAAATATCCACTCCCGAAGATGAAGTTGGAGACTAATGATGAAATGGAGGCATGGGGGTGAAAGCAAGTTAGCTTGGTCTGCCACAGGAAAGCATTTTGTTTTCTTGTGGCCGACAACACTGCCCCAAAGGCACTCACATGCTGGAGCCTTCTCCATTCGCCCGAGGAGCAACCTGCTGAGAGAAACAGCATTGCTGGCGAGAAAGCCATCAGACAGTTAGAACATGGGCTCAACTTCAACCTCAACCCACACTCCCCCCCCCCCCCCCCCCCCCCGCCATTGCAAGCTGCCCCAAACAGGTGCATCATTTCTTTTCTACCTTGCCTGATTTTTCTCCCCTCTATATCTATGATGCTGGCTGAGGGATGAATGTTGGCCAAGACACGAGGAAGAATCGGCCTGCTATTCTTTGAGATAAAGCCTGAGGGTACCTGAAAAATCTGGTCTGAAGTGAGTAAGCATAAATCCTGGTAAAATATGAACCGCACAGCATCATTAATATATTTAAATAACTGGGCCACCTCTTGAGAGCAAATTGGTCGCCTGTGCTCCCAACACTCCACCATTACACATTGGACGTGAGCAAGTAGGAGATGGTTTGAAGTGGGGTGTTATATATTTTTTAAACTAACCCTTTCCTTGCTTGTCTTAGGAATTTAGGAACAGGAGTAGGCTAGTTAGCCACTTGAGCCTGTTCTGTCATTCAGTGGCATTATGGCTGATCTGTGACTATGTTCTACATACCCAACTTTTCCTTATACTCCTTCATATCTTCGGTTAACAAAAGCTATCAATCCCAGTTTTATAATTACCGATTAAGCATTATAATTAACGATTCGGCATTATGTGCCATTTCCAGAAGAGAGTTCCAAACTGACCACTTTTTGCATGAAGAAATGTTTCCTAATTTCACTCCTTTTGTTTTTTTTTTAATTTCGAGTACCCAATTCATTTTTTCCAATTAAGGGGCAATTTAGTGTGGCCAATCCACCTAGCCTGCACATCTTTGAGTTGTGGGGGCGAAACCCACGCAAACACGGGGAGAATGTGCAAACTCCGCATGGGCAGTGACCCAGGCCGGGATTGAACCTGGGACCTCGATGCCATGAGGCAGCAGGGTTAACCCACCGCGCCACCGTGCTGCCCCACTCCTTAAAGGTTTGGCTACACCTGGATTCCTTTGACTATGTTCCATTGTCCTGGATTTCCCAACAAAAATCGTTTCCCCTAATCTACCTCATCAATTCTACCTCATAGCTTAAAAACTTTGATCTAATCAAACCTTAATTGACGAAATTTCGGAGAATACAGTCCGAGTTTATTTAATATTTCCTTGCAGCTCAATCCAGGGAGTCTTGATGGGTTAAAAGTTTCCCCAATTTGTCAGATTGATGTTCTTTCAATAGAACTAGGATATATTGGGGAATAATCAGCTTTAATAAGTCCAAAGCCTGGAAAATAGGGGTCAGGGGATGAACAAAAAGGGAAGTGTGTTATTCTAAAAGACCTGGGGCGGGATTCACAGTTGGCTGACGCCAAAATCGGGAAACGCGATTGGGCGGAGAATCAGTTCTGATGCCAAAATCGCGCGGGCACTGATTTGATTCAAACCACACTTCTCCGTTACCTCCGCAGCACCATCAGTGCATTCCGGAACGCACATACAGTAAAGACCATTTACATATCATTAGCAGGCCTGACCCGGTATACTCCAGCCAGGGCCTCCACGATTCTCCACCTCGATGGCACTTAAAAACCGTGAAACTGAAGTCGTGGCTGATGAACGAGAGAGAGAGAGAGAGAGAGAGGAGGTAGGACACAGAGAGGCGCGGCCTTGGGCTGCCGGACTGGACACTGACTGGAGTGCGGGGGGCCTGCCAGGGGCGGGGGCGGGGGGGAGGGGGGGGGGGTGTGGGCGATGGTGACGAGGGAACTGGCCGAGTGGCCGGGGTGACCCCCCCCCCCCCCCACCGGACTGGGGTGGTGACCAAGAAGGGACCATCATTGATGCGGCCTGCCAGGCAGCCATCTTGCTGCGCACCCCACTGACCATTCACCTTGGTCCCTGGTTCTGCAGAGTGACACCAGCCTTCTCGGTGCTCCAACCTCCCCCCCCCCCCCCCCCCCCCCCCCCCCCCACCCCCGCACTCCACCCTCCGCATGCCCGCCACCTGGCCGCCACCCGCTGGCAGGGAATCAGGCGTCCCACCCAAGGGCCACGCCCACTGTAGCCCCGACAGAGCGTGCCACTGCCCAGCCCAGTCATAACCGAGGCAGGTTGTAATAATGTGAACAGGTGTTTAATGTGACAATGTATATACAGCTTTGTGCCCTAGCCCCTATCACTAAACTATTGCCTACATCTGTGCCAACTTAACTGATGTCTAACTTTCTGGCCTTACGTTCCCTAATGTGAGGGGAAGGTGAGGGGCAATGTTGAGAAGGTGGGGTCTTCATGAATAACCTCAGACAGTACAGCAATTGAACCTGTATTGTTGGGGTTGCTCTGCATCACGAACCAGCCACCCAGTCAACTGAGCTCACCAACCCCCTCCCCCTGCCCTCCTCCCCCCCTCCCAATTGACTAGATACTAGATACACACTAAGTGAATGGAATCACTGTTTATATGGCAATAACATAAAGATAAGCTGCTCTAAAGGGCCATACTGACAACACCTTGGGTTGTTTTGAATCCTGCCTTTCCATTGAATCTTACACCCTTTCAAATCTGTATAAAGGCATCAATAGGAAGGCTGATTAACTTTATTTGTTATACAAATCAATGGAACAGTGATTATCCTGATCATCTATGGTCTGCAGACTGAGTAATGCGGGAAATGTTTCCATTGCAGTCCAAGAGGAACCAAAAGCATAATAGTTGAGAGCCACTATCAGTTTTACTGCTACTGGCAATGTAATTAAGATGCTCAAGCTGGCTGCAGTCTCTCCTCTTAACAGTTGATAAAGCTTCTGCTTCCTCACAGGCATCTTATTCTCTGCATTCACAAATCCTCAGATAGATGGAGATTGAAACTTGATGGCTTGTAAAGTCTGCTGCCAGTGCATATCCAATGGTTCTGACGTGGTTCCACAAGTCACCTCTGGTTTTACTGCTTCTCCTGAACTTCATGCATCGGTTCAAGTTGAATTGCAGCAAAAGGGAGATTTCAGGGTCAGTGCAATAACCATGCGCTTAACAAGGCTCAGCTTTAGGAGCTTCCAGAATGGCTTACAAACACAAAAGGAAAAAAACGCTCATAATGATTTTCCAGCACTCGGTGAAGTCATTTGCTGTGATAAATAGCGTCACTTCCACATCGCAACACTGACTATTTTTTGCTGGTGTCTCTAACCTCAGGTGCCAACTGAGGTGTCACCACAGAAAATGTGATGGCTAATGTTGTTCCATTATCACTGCTAAATTTGCATTTTGTTGCCAAGAAGTGGATGGATTCTAACTCTGCCTATTGTCACCTCGAGAAGAAAATCCTCACTTTAGAACAATCAGGAAACCAAGCTCAAATTGTCCGGGTAAAGGAGAGGGAGGCGGAAAAAGTGGAAGGCAAGAATAAATTAAGGAGAGGGAACAGAATCAATGAGAATGATTATGGGCCCAATCTAACCAAATGGGAACAGAGTACCATAGCAAGTGCGTTTAGCCGCGTGTTTCCCGGAACAGCGAGAAACAGCCCGCTATCTAAAGGCTATCCAGTTTAGATATGGGGCCTCAGCGGGGGCGTTGCCCAAGGCTGCACTGAGTCCCGTTTTTTGCACTCAGGAGCTCCGCTTGTTGGAACTCCTCAGCGCAGCAAGAGATCGGGACGCCACTTTTAAATGGCCTCCCCATCTCTCGAGCTCCCGACACGACCCCCGACCCCAAACCCCAATTCGCTATAAATGGGTCCAGCTGACTCACTCCAATGTGCAGAGTTGCCAAAAGGTGATCCCGCCCACAGTGGGAGGGCTTCACATCACGATGCTTCACGCGATCACGTTAGATCTTGCGAGGCATAGCGAGCTGGATAGATCCCGGGAGTGGGGTCTCCTATTATTTACCGGCCACATCGCGATGCGCACGCTGCTTTTCGGCCGCAGTAGATCGTGGCCTATAGCTGTAGATAAAAAAATAATTCTTTATTATTTTGTCTGTTTATAACAGCACAAGTGTCAAATATTATTATATAATAATGTTTTGTGATGCCGAGTATATCTATATTTCTAACGGGACATTTTCTTTGTGGTTATGTCAAATAGAAAATGGGGAACATTCTTGACTGCAGAGCACCAAAGCTTGTTCGCTTCACTTTCATATTCACAAAAAATCCCCAAACACTTAATCTCCTGGAAGAACATATTGTACACTTCTCAATCCATTATACCACCTTCAGAGTGATGAAGTGGGGTTTCTGCTCATATGCTGATATGGTTTCAAACCCGGGAGGGATAGAGTCTCCAGGAAGTGAAGATGGCCGGGATTCTCCCCAACCCGGCGGGGCGGGGGGTCCCAGCGTGTCGGAGTGGCGTGAACCACTCCAGCGTCGGGCTGCACCTTTAGGGGCCAATTCTCCGCACCGTTAGGGGCCAAGCCCTCACATTGAGGGGCTAGGCCTGCGTCGGAGTGGTTCCCAGTCCGCCGGCTGCCATGAACGGCCTTTGGCGCCACGCCAGCCGGGGCCGAAAGGACTTCGCCGGCCGGCGTAAGTCCGCGCATGTGCCGGAGCGTCAGCGGATGCTGACATCATACCGACGCATGCGCAGGAGAGGGGGTTTCTTCCGCCTCGGCCATGGTGAAGGCCATGGAGGGGGCGGAAGAAAAAGAGTGCCCCCAAGGCACAGGCCCGCCCGCCGATCGGTGGGCCCCGATCGCAGGCCAGGCCAACGTGGGGGCACCCCCCAGGGTCAGATCGCCGCGCGCGCCCCCCCCCCCCAGGAACCCCGGAGCCCGCCCGCGCCGCCAATCCCACCGGTCAGGTAGGTGGTTTAAACCACGCCGGCGGGAGAGGCCTGTCAGCCGCTGGACTTTGGCCCATCACGGGCCGGAGAATTGCCGCGGGGGGCCCGCCGATCGGCGCGGCGCGATTCCCGCTCCAGCCGAATCTCGGGGGGCGGAGAATTCGGCACACGGCGAGGGCGGGTTTGATGCCAGCCCCGAGCGATTCTACGACGCCCCAAGGGGTCGGAGAATTCCGCCCGATGTATCTTTAACACACAACCCGAGGAACCTTGGAAAAAAATCCATTGAGCATTTAGAAAATCCTGTTACTTCAATGCCTTTGAACAATTCTATTGTAAAATAATTGGAGATGTTGAAACAAAGCACAGTGGTTAACATTACTACCTCAGCGCCAAGGATCACAGTTCAATTCCGACCTTGGATGACTATCTGTGTGGAGTTTGCACTTTCTCCCCATGTCTTGTAGGTTTCCTCCGGGTGCTCCGGTTTCCTCCCATGGTCCTAAGAAGCGCAGGTTAGGTAGACTGCCGTGATAGAATTATGAACAAATGTCTCTGGATCATTCGCCTCTCTCTGATACTCAAATGCTCTCCATCCATCAGATGAATACATATCATTACACTTGATCATAAATCTGTTGCTTGCCCATTTCAGGAGAAGAGGACAGACGTGAGAGGCCAAGAACCACAAAGTGGCTTCTGCCTCAAGAATTGGTGGGTCAATGTTGTACAGCACCACCTTCATGTACGGATAAACTGATTAACTGCATGCCACCCCCCCCCCCCCCCCCCCCCCCCACCCCCTCCTCCCCCCAGCCTGCTGGCTGCAGTGAAACATTGCTGAGACATGAGTTGGATAATATTGGAAAGAGACTTGGAAATTGGTACTCTACTCCAAATGCTCCATTTCTCACCTGCAGACCAGTCAGTCAGTACGCAACATGGTGCCTCCTATCCTGATGGCTGAGTTTGCTCCCATGCAGGTGTTGGGGGTAGTTTTTGGTGGGGCCCTTACAGGCTCTAAAACCCAGAGGACATGAAACAAGAGCACCTCAGAAGTCAGAGGAGGGATCTGAACAACCTGCCTCTACCTTTGCTCAGAACCCTCAGTTGTAGGGATGGATTCAAGAGGTTCGGACTGTCCTCCTTGGGGAGGGTGCGGTGAACCACTGTGCACCTGTATTAGGGGATGTACGGTAGGACCTGCACTAGACGTTTGCCGGTAGCCCCTGCCGGCTGGCTCCGCCCACAAGGAGCCGTATAAATATGCGTGACCTCCTACTGATCAGCCATTTCGCCAGCTGCAGTAGGAGGCCAAGCATCTGACTGTAATAAAGCCACAGTTGTACCAATCTAAGTCTTTCGTGCAGTTGTTCGTGCATCAGAGGGGAAGGCTGAGAGGAGATTTGATGGCGATGTTTGAAGTCAAGGAGGGTGCTGGACAGAGTAGAGGGGAAACTACTGTTCCCATTCATGTGGGGATAGGAATGAGAGTGCACAGATTTGGAGTTATTTGTAGGGCAGGCGGATGCGAAGTGAGAAGAAACTTTTTCACACAGCGAGTGGCTCCTGTCTGGATTGTGCTGCCTGGGAGTGCGGTGGAGGCAGGTTTGATTGAGGCATTCAAGAGGGCATGGCACTAAGCTATAATGCTCGTTTAGAGGGCCAGGACAGACACAATGGGCCAAATTGTCTCCTTCTGCAGTGTAACAATTCTGAGATTCTGTGACTATTACACCAGTTTCCCCTCTTGCCCCTGTGAAAGGGATGGTTGAATGTTTGCAGGCTGCTTTGTGGTAGCTGCATTGGGGTGAGGGGAAAATGACAGTTGCGTGGTTGAGATGGGTCCGCTCGTGTTACCTACATGAGCCGCAATATAATCAAAGAATCCCTAGCTTCCAAAGCAGCAGTGTGCATATTTGGTGGTGCGTTGCCCTCAGGACCCTTCCCCTCACCATTCTCCAATTTGCCAAAAAGGGTTTGCATTCTAAGGGGCTCAAGCCTCCCTGCTGCTCCTCTCTTGGTGCTTCCCTGTCTGCTGTTCTCCTCTCGCTGTTCCATTTCCATGCTCCCCTCTCTACTGCTCCCCTCTGCTCTGCTCCTGTTTGCCTTGTGTTGGTACAGGTCTGTGACTAACAGGATGTTGGTGTTGCTGGTCATTATGGTTCTCATCTTAATGATCCATTACACACAATATTTAATGCCCTCTGCATGGATATCTTAATAGACAGCGCCATGCTTAGAGATTAATTCTCCAGTTTAAAAAATATTCTTCAAATCCATCAAAGTGGACATGTTTAACCAATTCAGAAAGTGGCATTTCATCCTTCACTTCTGAATCATTGGACTTTTGTGGAGTTGAGCTTACTTTGGATAACTTTCAAATTGGTGGGCGGAACCTGATTCCAGGATCTCTGCCCCCATTTCCCGGAGCCTGTAAACTTTTTGCCTTACAGGATAAGAGTATTACTCGTGACTCTGCACTTGGAACTCCTAACGTGGTCATTTCCATTGCGGGGGTACGAATCTCACCCCGCCTCCTTTGCAATTTACGAGGAGTATCCAAGCTTCCAACGGACTCATGGTTCATGATCCCCAGAGCAGCCATGGTCTATTGTCGATGTCCGGCAACCTTTCAGAAAGTAAGGTGAAAAGCTCTTACCAATGCTCCCTCATATCCACCAAGCGCTCTCCGTGCTATCCCAGCCTGTGTGAACAGAACTCTGTTGAACTGTTGAACGTACCCATTAGTAAGTCTTGGAGTTCAGCCAAGCATTCATAACAAGGCCACTTGGCAACTTTATCAACAGAAACAGATAGTCAGACAATGGCCTCATCATGAATGCTTAGCTGAGCTCCATGAGGTGACATGGGGGGCATGGGTGTGGGTACGAAGTTGGAAGGATATCAGGGTTGAAGGCTAAAGGGCTCAATGGCTTAGCATACAACTGGTATGAATTCCCTGAGAACCAAACTGGGCATTTTCATCAGCGCACATGTCCGCCACCGTGGTCACATTCGAACTGCTTCTCGGATTGGCAGGCCCCATTCAATCTCGCCTCCTACCTTCCCGGAGTGAAAATAATGCTTTTGGTGGCCATTTCCCAACATGAGCTTCCCACCTTGTTCGCAAAAATCCGGCCTCGTTGACTCTTTCTCTCTCCTGCAAGGCCTTCTTAATATTTCCAGCGTTTTCAGTTTTAATTTTATACATATCTGTTGCTAATTCTGGGGGCAGGTGTGATAATTAGTGATACTGTTTGAATATCCAATGTTGAGAAAGGCTGAGTAACAGTATTCGGCATAGCTGTTTAATTCTGTGCACAGAAATCTTTGTACAGACACATGTTACAGAATAAATGTATGAAACAAGAAAATTTACTTATATACAAGAATCTCTTTATTTTTTGTTTTTCTAGAAGTACCAAGCAGAGGAAAATTCCATGCATGAATTCATATAATATCAAAATTCTGAGCAGAGCAATATTTACCTGTTGATGGGAAATGTATCAGAAGTGGTCAAGTTGTATCACTTTTTTGTTTTGAATACTGCTACACTGACTTGGGAATTGGCACACCGAGTGCCAGATTAATATTGAGAGAAGGGAATAGAAAGATTCCAGCGGCACTATTTGAGTCAGTCAACTTTCCATTACTACATTCTGCAATTTGCAATCACATTTTTTAGAACTGACAGTTTTGAAAAGAAAGCCATCTAACTGAGCAATTGCTAGGTTAATCTAAGCAACTGGCTTCAAATTCCAAGCATTTCTCTTGTAAAAATTGGTTTCTTTCCTGTGCTATCTAAACCAGTGAAAACAATTAAAATAAAACAAAGCAAAACAAAACAGAAAGAAGGTTACATGTCAACGAGGTTTCTGAAAATAAGCTTTCTGACATGTGAACACCAGGACACAATGTTCAGTTTGAAACCCACCAAGATATCCTGCTGCATGAAGTCAAAGTGAAAACGATAGTCAGATATACTTTTTTTTAACTGAATAAAATGACAGAAGATGGGGGTGGCACGACTGCACAGCGGTTAGAACTGTTGCTTCATAGCGCGCGCGGGACCCGGGTTCGATTCCCGACTTGCGTCACTGTCTGTGCAGAGTCTGCACGTTCTCCCCGTGTCTGCATGTGTTTCCTCTGGGTGCTCCAGTTTCCTCCCACAAATCCCGAAAGACATGGGGCGCGATTCTCCCAGACAGGGAGAAATCGTAAGGCTGGCGTCAAACCGGGCCGTGGTACGGCCGTGCCAAGGTTGCCATGGGCCCGCGATCGGTGGGCACCGATCGTGGGCAGCGGGCCCGATGCCCGCGCACTCTTTGTCCCTCCGCCGCCCCGCTGTATCACTTCGCGGGGCGGCTGAGGGGCATCCCGGCCCGCGCATGCGCGGGTTTCGCGCAAATGCGCGATGACGTCATCCGCGTATGCGCGGGTTGGAGTCATTTGACGTCATATGACGCGTCAGCCGGCGCTAACTCTTGCAAGCGGGCTTAATGAAATTCGTTAAGCCCGCGATGCCGGAGTTTACGGCGTCGGCATGCTAGCCCCGACCAGGGACCAGAACCGGTTCCCGTTCGGGAAGGGGGGGCTGGCGTCAAACCCGCCCGGATTTGACGCCAGCCCTATGATTTCTCCCCATATGGGAGAATCACGCCCTGTATTTTTGAAGTGGAAGTAAATGTGGAGCTGGAATTCTCCGCCACCCGGGAATCGGCGGGGACAGGAATCATGCCGTGCCGGTTGGCGGGCCTCCCACGGCGATTCCGGCCCGCAATGGGCCGAAGTCCCGCCTCTGTCAGGCCTCTCCCTGTGACGTGGTTTGAACCACCCCTGGTGCCGGCGGGAGCAGGCGGCGGGAGCGGGCCCCGGGGTCCTGGGGGAGGGGGCGCGGGGGGATCTGACCCCGGGGTGGTGCCCCTACGGTGGCCTGGCCCGCGATCGGGGCCCACCAATCAGCGAGCGGGCCTGTGCCGTGGGGGTACTCTTTTACTTCTGCCGCCGCCACGGCCTCCACCATGGCAGAGGCGGAAGAGACCCCCTCCACCGCGCATGCGCCGTGGTGACGTCAGCGGCCGCTGACTCTCCGGCGCATGTGCGGATTCACGCCGGCCGCCGAAGGCCTTTCCGCACCTTTTGGGGAGGCCCGACGCCGGAGTGGTTCTCGCCACTACCGTACGGGTGGGGCAGAATCCCGGCCGTGGTTTCAAGATGCTTCCTGGTTCCGGTATAATTCCGATTTCTGAGTAATTCACCTTTTTCGAAGAATTGTCCATACTTTTATAAAATGGATTGGAACTTAAATAGTTTCAACCATTATGTATTTCTAGGCTAAGTTCATAGCCAATCTCATATGAAGTTAAACTAGTGAGATTTGACATCACCATCAGTAGAAACTCTTTGAGTGGGGTGTACAACATAGTTAATGTTTTGACTGCCATCCTAATGTTTAAATTTAAATGATCTTGTACTTTACCGAAAAGCAGGTCTTCATATTTTTCACTTTCTCATGGCTGGTTAATCTAAATAGCCCTCTGTAATAAGAAATGTGGTTAGATTGTCATAATGCCTCTTGATTAGCCCCAAAGTCAAAGATTTCTGGGAAGCTGTCATAATTCAATCGAATATATTGCCGAGGTTTCAACCGACAACAGATAGAACTTGGCGAAAGACCCTTTATGGTTTTCCCAAAACATGTTGGCCTTCCAGTGTGAAGAGTTGTCCCCCATCCAGTGTTGCAGACTGACATATTCCAAAGCACATTGCTAACCACTGCGCCACCGTGCTGTCCGAAACAGTGAATATTGCACGTATCACAATTGTATTGAAGCACCTCAGATCCTTGATCCATCTTGACAAGTTAAATACTTTTATACCATTTGTAATGACCATTTTGAAATGTTTGGGACATTTATTTGACTATACTGAAACATCTCAGAGCAACATGATGTATGTAGAAAACCTGAATATTATAGCACTTTGTGCGGTTAGCACTGCTGCCTCATGGCCCCGAGGTCCCAGGTTCGATCCCGGCTCTGGGCCATTTTGAATTGTCGGTAATGTTGCACCCACACATCACAACCAGAGCACACCCCCACCCGCCCACACAAACCCCAATTGCTGCAAGTATACACTTCCCCAATATGGATATAATCCTCCTCCCACCTTCAACTGACATCTAGGATTCATCCCCACAGATTTCATAGAATCATAGTGTTGCTCGTTTTCGGTGAGTGCGCTTAACACTCACTTGGCTCTGTTTCTCGTTCTAAGCTCTGGAGTCGCCAGGTGCCGTAAAGACACCGTCACAAGTTTCAAGGTCAAGTTCAAAGCAATAAAGCTGTACACCAATTAGTAAGTCTAAAACAATTAGAGTTTATTATAACACAATTATAATAACACTCATGCACACGCTAAAGATTAAACCTACTTCTACCACTAAAGAACTAATACTTAGCTAAGAAGGAACTGCGAGGTCAGGGAACAAGGCCTTTGTTCTGGTCTGGTCTGCAGGCTTCGGATCACTATCAGTCGGCAAGGGTGTAAGTAATGCCGGTTTCAGGTAGCGGTCGTCGTTAGGCACTTACTTATTGGCGGCTGCTGCTCAACGGCTGATGTAGAAGACAGGGGTCTGGAGGCTGGAGCCGGAGGCTGGAGACAGGAGACTGAACCATGTGTGGGACCTTTCTTTTATAGGTCCCAGGGGGTCCGCGCCCCTTTGGGCGGGCTCCCTCACCTGCTGGGGATCGATTGGGCCTCTTCCCAATCGATATGGTTTGAACCCCCCAATCCTAGGGCCGTTCCTTGATCGCCGTGGCGGTTCTTAGGACTTATTGTCCTGGGCTTCTCTGGCTCCACCGTGTCTGGTCTGCTATTGAATGTATCGATTGATACTTAATTTGTGTCCATTGTACCTGGGACTGGCCCGGTATCACCTCATTAATATGCTAACGGCTTCTCATTTACAGTGCTGCCTGATCTCTGCAGCTGTCAGGAAACCGGATTCTGCAACTGTCTCAATACATAATTGCTCTGCAAGCTGTTTGCTCTTTAACATGTCCGTTTTCTCTGCACTCTTTGCAGTCTTCCATTTTGTGTTCGTTAGTGGCCATCTTAGGGCTACAATAGAATTTACAGTGCAGAAGGAAACCATTCGGCCCATCGAGTCTACACTGGCTCTTGGAAAGAGCGTCCCACCCAAGCCCACTCCTCCACCCCATCCCCATAACCCAATGACCCCAACTAACCTTTTTGGACACCAAGGGCAATTTAGCAAGGCCAATCCACCTAACCTAACCGGAGCACCCGGAGGAAACCCACGCAGACAAGGGGAGAACGTGCAGACTCCACACAGTCACTCAAGCCGGGAATCAAACCTGGGACCCTGGAGCTGTGAAGCAACAGTGCTAACCTGTGCTACCGTCGGGTAAATGACATGAAGTGTAACAGGCAGCTCAGGGAAATCTGGAATTATGCACATACATGTGTTGTCCTTCAGCGAGCTGTTAAGTACATAGTTAGTAAAGCAAAAAAGAGCCAATTTCATATGTTTTTTATATATATGCTATTTATATGTATGTATCTTGTATATATATACCCACGTATATTTTTCATAATTGTTTCTGAAGACAGAGGTTTGTTTGTTCACCAACCTGAAGCACAAATAAGCAATGACATGGAAAGGTTGCACTAGGTTGAGTATCCACATTGCTAAGTTCTTGACCCCATCTGTGTTGTTCTGAAGAAGCAGCAAACTAGTGCTTCACTGCACTAGAAGAGAAAATTGGACATGAAATCATTGTCAGGCAGCTCACATTCATTTTCTATCTGCTAACTTAGAGCTCACTCATCTGTTGCCATGGCTGCAGCTGAGGAAAAGGAGAGGAACAATAAACCAAAGAGCAAAAACTACAAAGACAACCGGGAGACAGAAAGACGAAAGATAATGAAGCTTAAACTACTTCTTCTTGCCTGCTGGGGTTATGCACCTACTCGGAGGTAAAGGTTAGCCAATATCAGTAATATAAATGGATTTGAATTCTGATCCCACAGAAAATGGGTGAGTTGGGGGTCTGATGAAATGTAAAAGTTTCAAACTCAATCCCCAGGAGCAAGGTGGAACATCAAGTTATTATAATGTGACTTTTCTGGCAGGTTTAACTCCTACTATCCGGATTTTCCAGCCTCAGGAAAGCCAGCAGCTCAAAGGAGTTGAGGACAGCTTCGGCATAAAGGTTTTATGGCACCATTCGTGGGTCAGCAAAGCGTGTGTTTCCCCTTGGCCCAGCCAATCTTACCTCCTTCCCCAGGATTGCAACCCAATGTCCACTTTGTCAGACTGGCTACCGCCATTCAAAGAACATCCGTGAAAAGGTACCAGACCCCTTCCCAGAGATCAGTCTTCCTTTTTTCTATACGTTTAGAGTATCCAATTATTTGTTTTTCCAATTAAGGGGCAATTTAGCGTGACCAAGCCACCTAACCTGCACATCTTTGGGTTGTAGGGGTGAAACCTACACAGACACGGGGAGAATGTGCAAACTCCATAGGGACAGTGAGCCAGGGCCGAGATTTGAACAGGGGTCCTCAGTGCCGTAGTCCCAGTGCTAACCACTGTGCCCTGTGCCGCCCTTGAGATCAGTCTTCCTAATAGCAGCTCTAGCATCTTGGGCTGGAACCCCCTCTCCCCCACCCTGCATCATGTCTTCCGTTGACGGAGTAGCTTGCCATTGGTAGCCAATGTGCGCGGGCATTTTGTGTGGCTCTCCCATCCCCTTGCTGGGGACTCACCTTCTCGAGGGCCGCCTTTGGCGGGACCGGAAAATCCTGCCAGCAGGAAGGGCTGGAAAATCCCACCTGTGATCTGTAGCTATGGATTTCTCTGGATCGCTACCTATTGGATTGGAAGCTAAGCCTATCAATCAAGATAATGTCTGGATGGGGATGGTGTCAAAGAAACGCACAAACATTCTGGAGTTAAAACTTGTCCCTGTCAATATCACGGTCAATGATCCAATAATTTTAATTGTTTTTCTTGTATGAAATACAATATCCTGGATTCCAAGAACCTGAGCTGGAACTTTAGATCAGCTCTCAGTTACGTAATATATTTTAAAACAACAGTTGAAACTGGCCTTTTGTTTATAAAGTAACAGCAATAAGTTGCATATATCTTGAAAATAAAATTGTAACAAGTTGTTTCATAGAAGCGTTACAGAAGCCAGTGCTTGTATTTTTTTTTGGTGCATTTCATCAGAGTCCCCAAACGAAGCAGCGTGTAGGGGGGATGGCTGATTTCCGGCCATTCCAGGTCATGGAGCGACAGATCATGGAGCGACAGGTCGAGGAACTGCAACATGCCTATTTCAAGTTAAAAATCACCCATAAAGATTAATCTTACATCCGCTGGCCAGTACCTCCTACATCATTTTCAGATTATTGCCACAAGGTTTATCATTCTGTAGCCACCTAAGATGGACACTGGGCTAACAAGATGGAGAACTGCTAAGACTGCAGGGAAAAAGCAGTTTAGCCAAGACAAGCAGTCTGCAAAGACTGATTAGCATTTTGCACGCAGCAAAACTAGTTTCTGGCCAGGTGGAAGATCTCAACCAAAGGTGTTAATAGCAAAACGCTTTGCATATTAATGAAGCAATCCAGATCTGGGCACACACACAATGGCAACATTTGGGTTTGAATAGATACTTTAAGTGGATGTCCAGACAGAGCGGCACCAGAGGTATCCACAAGAGACCGCCCCCTCCATCGAGGAGAGACCCTCACATTGGGGGAATTCAAAAGATATCGATTGGGATCTGATCCAATCGATACCTGAAGGTGAAAGCCCGCCCCAAAAAGGCACGGACATTGGGGCCCTATAAAAGATAGACCCCCACACATGGTCCGGTCTGTTTTTCGTGCTCCGGCTTTGACTTCGACCCAGAACTTCAACTTGTATCCTGACTCCAGCCGTTGAGCACCAGCCGCCGAACCGTAAGTGACAATACGACGCTCGCTACGCGAACCAGGCCCACTAGACCCCCAGCGACCAGCACACTCTCTGAAGGTTACAGACCAAGATCGGAACGAAGGCCTCGCTCCCTGACCTTGCCTGTTCCTGTTTAGTTAAGTATTCTGATCGCTTAGTTTAGTTGTAGCTTAGTCCCTTAGCGTGTGCATGCGTATTTATTATATTTGTAATAATAAATACTAATCGTTTGGAACTTACTAATCGGTGTATCGTTTTATTACTTTGAACCTGACCTTGGAATATTTGTGAGGTGTTTATACGACACCTGGCGACTCCCGAGCTGAAAATACACACACAGAGCCTAGCAGTGTTAAGCACACGGCCTTTAAACGGAGGCGTGTTAATACACTCCAATAAACGCGTATTACACTCAAGTAAAACGTGCAACAATTCTCATAGAAGGTGGGTTGGAACATGGAGGTATGTCCCCTTTGGGACCTGGCTTTACTTCTAATAGTGCCACAGGACTGGTTTAAATTACAGAACAGGGACTGTAACATTGTCAGAACATCTCATCTAAAGAGCTGTATTGCTTCGCCTAACTCAATTCACTGAGGAGCAGTTTAACAATGGTGTTCTAACACATCAGTGAACCAGAGAGCCAGTAATGAATTTGCAGGACATTCATCCTCAATACAACTCTTGTTATTTTGAATAAAAATTAAAACAAAATATATATTTTTTATTCATTCAAAGGATGTGGGTATCGTTGGCTGGACCAACATTTATTGCCCATCCCTAATTGCCCTCGCAAAGGTGATGGTGAGCTGCTTTCTTGAACCGCTGAAGGGGCAGCATGTTAGGGGCAGCACGGTAGCACAAGTGAATAGCACTGTGGCTTCACAGCGCCAGGGTCCCAGGTTTGACTCCCCGCTGGGTCACTGTCTGTGCGGAGTCTGCATGTGGGTTTCCTCCGGGTGCTCCGGTTTCCTCCCAGTCTAAAGACGTGCAGGTTAGGTGGATTGGCCATGATAAATTGCCCTGAGTGACCAAAAAAGGTTAGGTGGGGTTATTGTTACGGGGATAGGGTGGAAGCGATGTCTTAAGAGGGTCAGTGCAGACTCGATGGGTCCAATGGCCTCCTTTTGCATGTTCTATGTGAGGTGTAGGTACACCCACAGTGCTGTTCGCAAGGGTGTTCCAGGATAGCGACAGTGAAGGAATGGTGATATATTTCCAAGTCACGAAGGGGAACTTCCAAGTGGCAGTTGTCCCATGTATCTGCTGCTTTTGTCCTTCTAGATGGTACTGGTGAAAGGTGCAGCCTAAGGAACTTGGTGAGTTGCTGCAATGCAATTTGTGGATGGAGCACATGGCTGCTACTGTGCGTCGCCTGAAACCGGACTTGGAAATATTTCTGGTGAATCGCGCAAAGAGACATTGAGACCAGCTCTGTTGGAAACAGGACCTCATCAATCAGAGTGCTTGGAACTCCACAAGGCCTGGAATAATATTACAGTGGAAAGGTTGCTCGTGGTTTGGAGAGGGGTTTACACTTGGCAGGGTGATGAAAACCTGAAAATAACCTCAGGCTGGAAAGAAGCAAAGGTTGGCTGATGAAAAACAGAAAATTAGTAAGTGAGCACAATGGCAATTTTTAAAAACTCATTCAGGGGATGTGGGCGTCGCTGGTTAAGCCAGCCTTCATAGCCCATCCCTAGTTGTCCTTCAGAAGGTGGTGGTGAGCTGTCTTCTTGAATCAGTGATAGTGAAGGAATGGTGATATATTTCCAAGTCAGGGTGGTGAGTGACTTGGAGGGAAACATGTTGCGGTTCCCAGATATCTGCTGCTCTTGTCCTTTTAGATGGTGGTGGCTGTGGGTTTTGAGGGTGCTGCCGAAGGAATCTTGTTGAGTTTCTGCAGTGCATCTTGCAGATGGTACACATGGCTGCCAGTATTCATCGGTGGTGGAGGGTTTGAATATTTGTAGAAAGGGGAGCGATCAACCAGGCTACTTTGTCCTAGATGGTGTTGAGCTTCTTGAGTGTTGTTGGAGCTGCACTCGTCCAGGCAAGTGGAGAGTATTCCATTACAGTCCGGACTTGTGCCTTGTAGACAGTGGACAGGCTTTGGGGGGGGTCAGGAGGTGAGTTACGCACCACAGGAATCTTAGTTGTTGACCAGCTCTGGTAGCTACAGTATTAATATGGCTAGTCCAGTTCAGTTTCTGATCAATGGTAACCCCCAGGATATTCATTGTGGGGGATACAGCGATGGTAATGCCATTGAATGTCAAGCAGTGATGGTTAGATCCTTTCTTGTAGGAGATCTACAAAGCCTGGCACTTGTGTGGTGCAAATGTAACTTTCCACTTGTCAGCCCAAGTCTGGATATTGTCCAGGTCTTGCTGCATTTGGACATAGATCATAGAATTTACAGTGCAGAAGGAGGCCATTCGGCCCATCGAGTCTGCACCGGCCCTTACAAAGAGCACCCTGCTCAAGCCCACGTATGTACCCTATCCCTGTAACCCAGTAACCCTCACTTAATCTTTTTGGACACTAAGGGCAATTTAGCATGGCCATTCCACCTAACCCACACATCTTTAGACTGCTTCATCATCTGAAGAGTCACGAATGGTGCCGAACATTGTGCAGTCATCTGCAAACATCCCCACTTCTGACCTTATGATGGAAGGCAGGCCATTGATGAAGCAGCTGGGTCTAGGACACTACCCTGAGGAACACCTGCAGTGATATCCTGGAGCTGAGATGCTTGAACTCCAACCACCGCAATCATCTTCTTTTGTGCCAGGTCTGACTCCAACCAATGGAGAGTTTTCCTCCTGGTTCCCATTGACTCCAGTTTTGCAAGGACTCCTTGATGCCACACCCGGTCAAATACCGCCTTGATGTCAAGGGCAGTAACTCTCACCTCACCTCTGGCATTCAGCTCTTTTGTCCATGTTTGAACCAAGGCTGAAATGAGGTCAGGAGCTGAGTAACCCCAGCGGAACCCAAACTGAGCATCCATGAGCAGGTTATTGCTGAGTTAGTGCCGCTTGATAGTACTGCTGATGACTCCTTCCATCACTTTGCTGATAATGGAGAGAAGACTGATAGGGCGGTAATTGGCTGGGTTGGATTTATCCTGATTCTTGTGTACACATCACAGATGGGCAATTTTCCAAAGTGCCAGTGTTGTAGCTGTACTGGAACAGCTTGCCTCGGAATGCTGCACATTCTGGAGCACAAATCTTCGGTACTATTGCTGGGAAATTGTCAGGGCCCATAGCGTTTGCAGTATCCAGTGCCTTCAGTCATTTCTCGATATCATGTGGAGTGAATCTTATTGGCTGAAGACTGACATCTATGAAGCTGGGGACATCCGGAAGTGACCAAGATGGATCATCCACCCGACACTTCTGGTCGAAGATTGTATTTTACACTAATGTGCTGGGCCCCTCCATCATTGTGGATGGGGATATTTGTGGAGCCTCGTCCTCCAGTGAGTTGTTGAAATGTCCACCACGATTCATGGCTGGGTGTAACAGGACTGCAGAGCTTTGATGTGATGTGTTCATAGTGGAGTCGTTTAGCTCTGTCTATTCCTTGCTGCTTATGCTGTTTGGCACACAAATAGCTTCATCAGGTTTGACACCCCATTTTTTGGTTTGCCTGATGTTACACCTGGCATGCTCTCCTGCCCTTTTAATTGAACCAGGGTTGATCGCCTGGCTTGGTGGTAATGATAGAATGGGGGATATGCCAGGCCATGTGATTCCAGATTGTGGTTGAGTACAATTCTGCTGCTGCTGATGGCCCACAGCGCCTCATGAATTCCAAGTCTCAAGTTGCTAGATCTGGGGCAGCACGGTGGCACAGTGGTTAGCATTGCTGACTACGGCGCTGAGGACCCGGGTTCGAATCCCGGCCCTGGGTCACGGTCCGTGAGGAGTTTGCACATTCTCCCCGTGTCTGGTTGGGTTTCACCCCCACAACCCAAAAGATGTGCAGGATAGGTGGATTGGCCACGCTAAATTGCCCCCTTAATTGGAAAAAATAATTGGGTACTCTACATTTAAAAAAAAAAAGTTGCTAGATCTGTTCGAAGACTACTCCATTTAGCACGGCGGTAGTGCCACACAACATGATGGAGGGTATCCTCAATGTGAAGATGGGACTTTGTTTCCACAAGGACTGTGGGATGGTCACTTCTACCAATACTATCATGGATGCATATGCAGCAGGCAGATTGGTGAGAATGAGTTCAATAATGTTTTTCCCTCTTGTTGGTTTCCTCGCCACCTGCTAAGTCCTTTCAGATCTGGCCAGCTCAGTCTGTGGTGGTACTACAGAGCCACTTTTGGTGATGGACATTGAAGTTCCCCACCCAGGGTATAATCTGTGCCACCCTCAGCGCTTTCTCCACATGGTGTTCAACATGATGGTGAAATTGATGGTGGCCGGTATGCGGTAATCAGCATGAAGTTTCTTTGCCCATGTTTAACCTGAAGCCATGAGACTCCATGGCGCCCAGAATCGATGTTAAGGACTCCCAGGGCAATGCTCTCCCAAATGTATCCCACTGTGCCATCACCTCGGCTGTGTCTGTCTCGCCGGTGAGACAGGACATACCCTGGAATGGTGATAGTGATGTCTGGAACATTGTCCGTAAGGTATGATTCTACAAATATGACTTTGTCAGACTGTTGCTTGACTAGCCTGTGAGCCCCCAAATGGACTTTGCATGGCTGTGTTTACTGTTGTCATTTCGGCTCATTATATCCCCCCACTACTTTCAAAGATCTGGGCACCATGAACCCTCAGGTCCCCCTGTCTCTCTATGTTCTATAGAACTGTACTATATTCTAAACTGCCCCTCCCTAACCATTCTGCCAAAATACATTGCCTCAATTTTCTCTGTGCTAAATCCCAACTGCCCCTTTTCTGCTCGTTCTACTTGGCTGCAGTCAATTGGCACCATCCTCACTGTCAGCCACATCTCAAAGTTTGGTATCATCGGGAAATATTGAAATGTCACTCTGTAATCTAATATACACGGCTAAGCCTTCAACTGCTGTTCTTTCTCCTTAAGCCAATTTTAAATATCCAAGCTGACACTGGGTAGGTGGATTGGCGACACTAAATTGACCCTCAATTGGAAAAAAATTAATTGGATACTCTAAAATTAAAAAAAAGAAATACCAACTGAAAGCATAACAAATACGACAGTGTTGGCAAAAGGCCTTAATGGCACTATTCCCTGAGCCTAAGTATTGATTTTTTTTCATAGAATTTACAGTGCAGAAGGAGGCCATTCGACCCATCGAGACTGCACTGGCTCTTGGAAAGAGCACCCGACCCAAGGTCCATACCTCCACCCTATCCCCATAACCCAGTAACCCCACCCAACACTATGGGCAATTTTGGACACCAAGGGCAATTTATCATGGCCAATCCACCTAACCTGCACATCTTTGGACTGTGGGAGGAAACCAGAGCACCCGGAGGAAACCCACGCACACACGGGGAGGATGTGCAGACTCCGCACAGACAGTGACTCAAGCCGGAATCGAACCTGGGACCCTGGAGCTGTGAAGCAATTGTGCTATCCGCAATGGTACCGTGCTGCCCTGCAGTCTTTTATATGGCAACGGCTTTCATTTAAATCCATATAGATAGCATCCTGTTGCTTTCTCTACCTCCGTTACTTCATCAGAAACATCAATTTGATTTGTCAAGCACGAGCTCTCTTTCACGAAGCCACACTGACTCTCTAATTAATTCAAGTGGCTGTTGATTTTTTACCGTTTATTGTTTCTAAAGCTATAACCACTACGAAAGTTTAACATTGAAGTACAAAGTTAAACTGGCCTGTAATTACTGGGAATGCCCTTACACCCTTTATTGAATATGTCACATTTGCCACTCTCCAATCCGTTGATAGCGCCCTCAAATAAAGAGAAGATTGGAAGATTATGGCAAATCCTTCCTTTATCTCTACTCCTACTTCATTTTGAAACCTGTGATGCAGACCATCCAGACCAGGTGACCTAACTACTCCATGCATATGCCCAGTGAAAGCATGTCAGACTCATAATTTTAAATATGGGGCTGGATTCTCCGCTGTTCGGATTCTCCGTTACGCCGGCAGCGCACCCACGCCCGGGGATTTCCCAACGACATGGGCTGCCTACAATGGGAAATCCCATTGGACGGCTGGCAGGACGGAGAATCCCGCTGCCAGTGGAACGAAGAAACCCGCCCATGGACTCTCTTCAGATAGGATTTTGTGGAACTGTCTTTTATTTAAAATGGAGTGAGAAGCCAATGCAGGACTCTCTCCTACTTTGAAAAAAAATAACCAGCACAGTAAATCGGGAAAGCCATACCCTGTCTGTTATCAGTGTAGGAAATCTGAGCTTGCTGAAGAAGATTAATGGCATTACCAGGCTCATCCAACAGGGGGCTCAAGTAGTCAAACCAGTAGCTGTGGTCGAAGAAGTGAGCAGTCTGTGTTCAAATATTATAACCACCAATCCAGACATCTGTAAGGATTTTCTATATAAAGAGAAAATTATACTTTGTATCCCAGGCCCTGAAAAAAAAGATGTCACAATCCTCCGGGGAACTGGCAGTCTTCAAACTCTACTTACAGCGAAAGTTGCAGAAATACAAGCTGAAGAGCATTGCTGCCTCACGGCGCCGAGGTCCAAGGTACGATCCCGGCTCTGGGTCACTGTCTGTGAGGAGTTTGCACATTCTCCCTGTGTCTGCATGGGTTTTGCCCCACAACCTAAAAATGTGCAGGGTAAGTGGATTGGCCACGCTAAATTGCCCCTTAGTTAGAAAAAAATGAATTGGACACTCTAAAATTAAAAAAAAAAGAAATACCAGCTAAAAGCAGAACAAATACCACAATGTTGGCAAAAGGCCTTCATGGCAAATGCTGTTACGATACCAGAACAGACCCCAACATTTGTTACAATACCAGAACAGACCCCAACATTTGTTACGATACCGGAACAGACCCCAACATTTGTTACGATACCAGAACAGACCCCAACATTTGTTACGATACCGGAACAGACCCCAACATTTGTTACGATACCGGAACAGACCCCAACATTTGTTACGATACCGGAACAGACCCCAACATTTGTTACGATACCAGAACAGACCCCAACATTTGTTACGATACCGGAACAGACCCCAACATTTGTTACGATACCAGAACAGACCCCAACATTTGTTAGGATACCTAACCAGATCCCAACATTTGTTGGGATACTGTACCAGACCCCAACAATTTTGAGGATACCGGACCAGATCCCGACATTTGTCGGGATACCGGACCAGATCCCGAAATTTGTCGGGATACCTGACCAGACCCCAACATTGGTTCAGAAACCCCAACAGATTTTTTACATTTGTAAAACTGTGATGAAATGATACTTTACCCCACGAGTGATGACTCTGGCCAATCGTTATCTTTTGTGTTGTAACAATTTTTAATTTAAACGCAGAATTTAAATACAATCTCTCCCTCAACGTCAGCAAAACTAAGGAGCTGGTCAATGACTTCAGGAAGCAAAGTATCGTACACAACCCTGTCTGCATCAATGGTGCCGAGGCGGAGATGGTTGACATCTTCAAATTCCTAGGTGTAAACATCATCAACAATCTGTCCTGCTCCACCCACATCAATGCTACGACCAAGAAATCATAACAGCACCTACACTTCCTCAGGAAACAAAGCAAATTCGACATGTCCACATTGACTCCTAATAATTTTTACAGATGCACCATATGAAATGAATGAAATGAAAATCCACTTATTGTCACAAGAGCCCCTAGTCGCCACATTCCAGCGCCTGTTCGGAGAGGCTGGTATGGGAATTGATCCGTGCTGCTGGCCTGCCTTGGTCTGCTTTAAAAGCCAGCGATTTAGCCCAGTGTGCTAAACCAGCTCCAGCCCCATAGAAAGCAACCTATCTGGTTGCATGACAGCCTGGTATGGCAATTGCTCGTCCTAAGACCATAAGAAACTACAGAGAGTCATGAACTCAGCCCAGTCCATCACACAAGCCTGCCTCCCATCCATTGACTCTGTCTACACCTCCCGTTGCCTTGGGAAGGTGGGAGCACAGACAAAGACCCCACCCACCTGAGTTATTCTCTCTTCCAACTTCTTCCATTGACAGGAGATACAAACACCTGAGAACACCCACTAACAGGTTCAAAAACAGCTCCTTCCCTGCTATTAAAAGACTCTTGAATGATGCTCTTATGAATTGATTTGACCTCTTCACACATCTTCTACTGAGTATACTACACTCTGTGTGCTTCACCTGATGTCTATGTATTTACATTGTGTATTTATTGTACGTCCTATGTTTATTCATGTATGGAATGATCTGTCTGGACTGTGCGCAGAACAATACTTTCATTGTACCTCGGTACTGGGACAGTAAATCAAATCCAATAAACGAAATCCAAATCCAAGAATTACCACATTATCATCTAGCTTTCCAATTATCAGTTAACCAGCGATTAAACACAAGAAAAATTGAAACGTATATCTATAGCTGCTACTAACTCCAATTAAACAACCCGACACAGTTCAAATGCCACTCATAAAAAAAGTTAACAAAACAGGTTTACTTGCTCAGCTTTGCAGACCTTTGGACAGAGTTCCTTTCAAGAGCACATTCAGCACATTTTTGTTCAACTTAGCAGGATTTGGTAAAACTGCTGCTCAACCTAAAATCTTTCTGTCTTGTCAGATTCAAATCCTACGGCAAACTGCAAAACTACAGACAGACCTTGCTCCTCCCATTAATTACATCCTCTGTATCCCACTAGGTTCCATGACCTGCTTAGTTAGCACTCAACATCACTCCCCCCCATAAATTATCTATATCCAGGGAATCTCCAGCAATCATAACAATATTCCATTTTACATTTATCTGTAGGAAGGAAGCGGTTGGAATGAATTATGACCTTTCCTTTATGACTCCATAATTATAGCTTTTGCTGACATAACTGGCTGTATGTATTTTAAACCAGCGTTTTTAGGAACATTATTGCCACAAATATAAAATTTAATATATAACAACTTCTACAGTCATCACAATGCTTAAAGGTTCTTTTTATCGCTAAAACATCCTGAGACAAACATCATTGAGGAAAACCACAAACAAGTGCAGCCAGGGAGGCACTGCCCATGAGAAGATCAAGCAGTCAAGTTCAAATTTCAAACCTCACCAAACCAAACAAGTACCAGAATCAGAATGATCTAACCCAGGGATTAAGAAGCAGCCATCAAAGCATTGAGACATGTACCCACAGGGCAACTATGCAGTAACAGAAATGTTCAGAGTACACGCATTTGTCCTTCAACAGCCTGTGAAATCCAATTCTTTCCAGGACCGCAAAATTTAATTTGACATTCTGCTGACCTCATTGCTCACCTGAAGTCAGGTGTGTGTTGACAGTAAAGTTTCCAAAGCACAATAAGCAAATTTAGCGAAACCCCAGCGTGCTAACTTGAAAGTTCTTGACTTGAGCTGTTAAAAAGGGAAACAGGGCTAAAAGGACTAGCATCCTGAGCACAACCCTTAAATTTAGCCCCAACACCCAAAAAGAATCATTGACATTCGTGTTTCATCCCAGAGATTAATGAAAATGGTGAGAAAGCCTAAACTTGAAAAGAGAAACTGTTAGACAATTGCAGATGAGATTAGTCTGTGGATGGTGCAGCGAGTGCACAGAATCTGTTCATATTTTCCTTGCTACCCTGAAAGCAATGTCAAAAAAATGTAACCAAAATTCCATTTTTTTGCATGCGGTAGAACGGAGTTGTGCCCAGTAAAAGACATGACTATTCATAACTTTAAATTTGGACTCTGTGTTCAGATAGAAGCTCTGGAACTGAATTTTATTTAAGATGGATAGAGCTAAATCGTTAAGACGGCCGCCAAGAGTCAGGTGATCATTGCAACTTCAAGATTGACTGAAGCTTCCATAAGGGGCAGGTTTAGCACAGTGGTCTAAACAGCTGGCTTGTAATGCAGAACAAGGCCAGCAGCTCGGGTTCAATTCCCGTACTGGCCTCCCCGAAAAGGCGCTGGAATGTGGTGACGAGGGTAACTTAATTGAAGCCTATCTGTGACAATAAGCTATTATTATTATTAAATTTCCTAACTGCATCATCTTTGGTTGAGGGTCCAATCCCTGGAATGGAAAAATCGCGGCAAATACTATGTGTGGAATTCACACTTGCTATTGTTTAGATAGTTATCGAAAACACAAGCCCAAACTAGATGGACTGGGTTTTCATCTTAGAGGTAGGTAGCCCTCACACCCTCTCACCCCCGCAACACACTTCCCATGTCCCATGCATGGCACCTCATATCCTCCACCCACCTCCTCATCATTCCATGCCAAGCTATGTCGTTCCACCCGAGCAAGACACAGACAGTAGACATACTTGGATTATTTCCTAGTTGGAAAGATGCTGGTGTCTCAACTTTTTACAATTTATATAAATGACTTGGATGAAAGGACTGCAGGTATAGTTGCTAAATTTGCTGATAATACAAAGACAGGTAAGGAAGTAAATTGTGAAGTAGGCTTTAAAGGGATATAGACAGTTCAAGGAAGTGGGAAAAGATCTGGCAACTGGAGCATAATGTGGGAAAATATGAGGTTGTCCATTTTGGCAGGAAACAAAAAGGAAGCATATTGTATAAATGGTGAGAGATTGCAGATTCCTGAAATGCAGAGGGATCTGATGTCCTTGCGCATTAATGGCAAAAGTTTAGTACATAGGCACAGCAAGAAATTAGGAAAGCTAATAGAATGTTATGATTTATTGTGATGGGAATTGAATACAAACGTTGGGAGATTATGCTTCAGTTTACAGGGCTTTGGTGAGACCACAGCTGGAGTATGGTGTACAGCAATGGTCTCCTTCATGAAGGAAGGATGCAAATGCATTGGAAGCAGTTCAGAGAAGGTTTACAAAACAAATACATGGAAAGGGAGGGTTGTCTCATGCGGAAAGGTTTGACAGGCTAGGGGCGAAATTCTCCGACCCCCAGCAGGGTTGGAGAATTGCCTGGGGCCGCCGAAAACCCTGCCCCCACCGTGGCAGAGATTCTCCGCCACCCGGGAATTGGCGGGGGCGGGAATCTCGCCACTCCAATCGGCGAGGCCCCTGCAGCGATTCTCCGGCCCGCGATGAGCCGAAGTCCCGCCGCTGGGAGGCCTCTCCCACCACCGAGGTTTGAACCACCTCTGGTGGCGGCGGGATCGGCGGTGCGACCGGGCCCCCGGGGTCCTGGGGGGGCGTGGGGCAATTGGACCCCGGGGGTGCCCCCACAGTGGCCAGGCCCGCGATTGGAGTCCCCCGATCAGGGTGCGGGCCAGTGCCCTGGGGGCACTCTTTCTCCTCCGCCGCTGCCACGGTCTCCGCCATGGCGGAAGCGGAAGAGAAGCCCACAGCACGCATGCGCCGGTGGTGACGTCAGCGGCAGCTGGCTGCTGACGTCACCGCCGGCGCATGCGCGAACCGGCAAAAGCCTTTCGACCAGCCCCTCTGCAGGCGGCAGGCCTGAAAGGTCGCTGGCGCCGGTGTTTGCGCCAGTCGGCGTGGTGCCAACTGCTCCGGCGCGGGGCTAGCCCCCAAAGGTGCGAAGAATACCGCACCTTTGGGGAGGCCCGACCCCGGAGTGGTTGGCGCCACTCCCCTATGCCGGGACCCCCCCGTCCCGCCGGGTAGGGGAGAATCCCGCCCTAGGTTTGCATCACTGGAGCTTAGTGAGGTGGACAATGACTTGATTAAAACTTATAAGATTCTAAGGGGGAGAATCAAGGTTGATGTGGGAGAATCTAGAATCACTGTTTCAAAATCAGGGGTCCCTGATCTGGTCACATCTCAACAATGGCTAAGATACTGGATCAGAACCGCAATGTTTTTTTTTAAAAATTAAGACTGTACAGAAAGATCCATAGGCTCTGGGAGTGATTGCATAAGAAATAGGGCTTGGTATTAATACAAAAGAAAAAAAATCAATATTTAAACTTTTGAACTTCAAACTTAACAAGAACAGCTTACATGTATCTCTTATCTTAACACATGATTTCCCATTAAACGGCACATAAAGTGAGCCGACAGCTCTCAACTCCACTTATGCAGACTGGCAAAAATGATGCTTGCATTTAGAAAACATGTTCCTGCTGTTAATGCAACTTCTTCACATTCCTTTCTGAAAGCCTGTCTCTGTGGCTTCTCCCGATTGCTTTCCAAATCCTCCTGCCTCCCCCCTCCCCCCACCTATTGACAGGTAGCAAGATCTGCGCGTGCATGACCATCGATCATTGAAAGTGGCAACGCATGTGGATAAGGTGGTTAAGAAGGCATACGGCATGCTGGCCTCCATCGGTCGGGGCATTGAATATAAAAATTGGCAAAGTCATGTTGCAGCTGTGCAGAACCTTAGTTAGCCCTCACTTGGAATATTGTTTATTGGCACACCACACAGTTGGGAAATCTGCACGTGTGAGTGCGCTGCGGGATAAGCGGAGGATCCCGCCGATGGAGAATCCAGCCCATAATCTCCCAAACGGAGAATCCTCCCCGTGCAGTTTAGATGGATTGGTCATGTCAAATTGCCCCTTCGTGTTTAAAAAGGTTGGGTGGGGTTCCTGCATTATGGGGATAGGGTGGGGACATGGGTCTCGGTAGGGTGCCCTTTCAGAGGGTCAGTGCAGATTCAATGGGCTGAATGGCCTCCTTATGCACTCTAGGGATTCTATGATTATATTCCTACATGGTTATCCATGCTTGTGGCTACCATGAGTTCATATACATATCTGATTGCTGAGGTTCTGTGACAGGTAACACGTACAGCATATTGACATTCTGATCTTCGAATGCTACCAGTTAAAGAGACCGACTTTGATTTTCCATCCTTACATTTTGAATTTGAAACTGCAACATTGCATTTAATTTGTTAAAAATAAATAGATAATAACAATACTTTTGGTTACTTGGACATTCAGGGGTTGATACATTGTGAAATTACGTGCCTTTTCACAGTAAAGAAGTACAGCAGAGAACAAATCACGACAGTTAGGGAGCTGCACAGATAAAATATTCATGCTAAAGTCATAGAGGCCAGTGGCTTGTATGAATAATCTCCAACAATCCCGGAAAGTGCTTATGCTCTGTGACTCTATAACAAGCTCCAATTACGGGAGAAACATTGTTCCGTGGAAATGGAACAGTTTCTATAGTAGTGGGAATTATCAAGTGATAACAGATACAAATGCAAGTTTGGGATTCAAGCTGTAAACCATAATTTAAATACCAGGACACGGTATGTGCACGGCACCCGGGTGTCAACGCCCATGCCTGCGAGACCTCGCCAGGGCGTCACTTAGTACTGGTTTCCATGTGCATGGACCAGGCGTAATGGCACTTGGGGGGGGGGGGGGGGGGGGGGGGGGGATCTCGTGGGCCATTAGAGACCCTGTGTTGTTGGGGACAGGGCAGGGTAGTACCCTGAAACTCTCCCTGGCACCCAGGCACCTTGGCACTGCCAGCCCAGAAGGCCTTTTGTCCGCTAAATTGCACCAATTGTATTTGAATGATTTTTGGAAAGTTAATCTAAATAGTAATTAGCAATGGCATGCATGACCTGTGTGAAGTTCAATGCTACTAAAGGTTGCTGGGAAAATTAATAATTGCTCTGATAAAACTGATTATTTATTTCTTTGGCGACCAAATTAGTCTAACTAATAGCTATTGGTCCAACAACAATAATGATTTGCATTTATATACTGCTTTTGACATAGTAAAAACATGACGAGGCAGTTCACAGAGGCAAAGAAAGACATTTTAAGACAAATGATCAAAAGCTGGGTTGTTGTGCAGGGTAAAAAATCCTTCCAATAGGAGAAGGATGTTAAGGGATGGGGTAGCCCTATGCAGCAAATTTCAAACAGTCAAAATTTGGTTATAATAGGGTAAAAGAGTGGTGAAGATGCGCAAAGGGCCAGTCAGAAGAAGCGAGAATTTAGGTGTCTGTCTTTGTTTTATTCATAGCTATTATGCAAGTAGCAACAGTGATGTCAGATAATGTTAGATCAGATGTAACTGAAACCTGAGGTGGAAAGGTTCGAATGAAATCCTGCTAAAGTTCCCCTTTGTAAATAGTGTAAATAGTCAATAAATGTTCACTGGTTTGTAATGGCATGGTTTCCATCTTTCTCCTATCAAAGGCATCCAGTGCAGAAGGAGGCCATTCGGCCCATCGAGTCTGCACCGGCTCCTGGAAAGAGCACCCTACCCAAGGTTAACACCTCCACACTATCCCAATAACCCAGTAACCCCACCCAACACTAAGGGTAATTTTGGACTCCAAGGGCAATTTATCATGGCCAATCCACCTAACCTGCACATCTTTGGACTGTGGGAGGAAACCGGAGCACCCGGAGGAAACCCACGCACACACGGGGAGGATGTGCAGACTCCGCACAGACAGTGACACAAGCCGGAATTGAACCTGGGACCCTGGAGCTGTGAAGCGATTGTGCTATCCACAATGCTACCATGCTGCCCCAATCATCAATCAGAGCAACAAATTTTTGCCAGAGTCCCATGACGGGCCGAGGGCAAGTGCGCAGAGCTACGAAGAAAATCAAAACTCTGTGCAATCCCGTGGACCTCATGGAGGGCCTTGGCCAAGTTACGTACTGGAGAAAAATAATGTCACCAATTCAGTTGATAGTGGACTGCCTCCAGAGTCGCTCACATATCAGATAAGGATAAAGATAGTGTCCTCCTTTTACTGAACGTTGTTAGAAGATGGGATATTGGAGAAGAAACTGCTGGATAAGATCACAAAGATGTAGGAGCGGAGGTGGGCCATTCAGTCCATTGAGTCTGCTCCACCATTTAATGAGATCATGACTGATCTGATATGGTAATTGTCATGGACAGGATGGGGACGTCAATTCAAACTGCCCTGATTTCCCCATTCTCTAACTGTCCGTAAGATGTCTTTTCAATTTTGATTTCCCCCTTTATATTTTTCCCAACCCTTAAATTTGGATAAGTTACAATCCACTCTTAATAACTTGCACAGCAAATTCAAGATAAGATGAAAAGAAAAAGGAGTGGTTTATTTTGACACACACGTGCGTGCAAGGTTTCACAACATCCGCCCCTTTTTACACTCAGACAATAAAGGAGGGATCAAGGAAAAGGAAGAGGGTTCCGGGTGTGACAACAATTGGTTGATGGTAGACAGCACAGGCTGTCTGGAGTTGGGTTCATGTTGGAGGTCAAACAGTAACTGCCTAAATCCAGTTCCACTGGATAATATGACAAGGCAGCTTGGGGGAAGTCATGTGGCATTCCTCCTTAATGTTGGACACAGGAATGATTGTCCTAAGGCCTAATTTTCGGTGCCTAATTGAGGGGAGGGGATGGTGTAGTGGTATTGTCACTGGACTAGAAACAAGAAACCTAAGGTAAAGCTCGAGGGACCCGGTTGAGAATCCCGCCACTCCAGATGGTGATCTGCTTGGCACATGTACCCAGGTCTAACAGCTCATTTTCTATTTGTGTGAACTTCACACATTTGAACAAAGCCATAGAGACAGAAGTTCACCCCATGGCAACTGTTGATGAAACCTTGGCGAAACCTACAAGGAGCTCAGCTTTTACTAAATGTGATGCAAATTGCAGCATCTGACAGCTCACATTATATTATAATCTTTCTTAGTGTCATTAACACTGCAATGAAGGTACTGTGAATATCTCCTAGTCGCCTCATTCAGGCACCTAATGGGGCTCACTGAGGGAGAATTCAGAATGTCCAATTCACCTAACAAGCACGTCTTTCGGGGCTTGTGGGAGTAAACCGTGGCACCATAGGAAACCCACGCAGACACTGGGAGAAAGTGCAGACTCTGCACAGACACTGACCCAAGCCAGCAATCGAATCCGGGTCACGTTCATCGTGTCCTTTGATCAGTATTGTTTTAACCACCTACCGTTCAGAATTGCCTCAGCGCCTGAGGTCTTTGAATGTACCTTGACTGACATTTTGGAAGTGTTGGATGGATTTATCTGCCATATGCAAAATATCCTCATTCATAGATCCACCACTGAGGAGCACATGTCAGAGTGAAAACTTTGTTCTCGCATTCATAGGCTGCAGATCTTACTCTTGATCATCAATGCGAGTTCTCAAAACACACTATCTTAGGCCATTTTAGAGACACCTGGATTCAAGTAGACCCTCAGAAATCCACAGCGAGCAAGAATTTCCCACCGCCTCTGAATTTTTAAGCACTTTGACGTTTTATGTGCATGGTTAATCACTGGGTAAGTTCCTGTTCAACCTTGCACACATCAATGAGCCATTACAATGAACTCCTGAAGCAGAACGAGGCCTGATACTGGGATGGATACCAGCAGAAGGCATTTGATACAATCAAGGACAAGCTCCTGCCCATAGAAACACTAGCCCATTACGACGCAGACCGACTCACCAAATATGTGGCTGACACATTGTCCATTGTTCATTGTTCCAAAATTAGTGAGACACCTCTTGCAGACTGGTATCTTATGCCTCCAGGGCACAGAAAGAAACGGAGCAGTGATATGTTGTCATTGAAAAATAAGCCGTGGAGATCACATGAACTTCAGAAAAGTTTTCCCATTATGCCCTGAGTTTCAAATTTATGATCCAGACTGATGATAAGCCTTTAGTTACTCTGTTTCACACCGAGGAATTGGCCTGTATTCAAAGGTTTCAGTTATGAGGTGAAATGCCAGTGCAGAATATGTCCAGGGTAAGCAACAGACAACAGCATTGTCCCACATCCCTAGGGGGAAACAAGCACATAACAATATATTGTTCACTGAGGAGGTTGGGTCCTCCATATCCTTGTATACTAATCCCTTCTGGCAACTAGTATCACCAAGTGCACAGCTAAGACCCACAATTCAATCTGGTGGCTAGGTATCTCCAAACCTATCAATGATATGATTTCAATTGTACTGACTGATGCCATCTGCGGCGGCAGCATGGTAACGCTGTGGATTAGCCCTGTTGCCTCACAGCACCGAGGTCCCAGGTTCGATCCCGGCTCTGGGTCACTGTCCGTGTGGAGTTTGCACATTCTCCTCGTGTTTGTGTGGGTTTCGCCCCCACAACCCAAAGATGTGCAGACTCGGCCACATTAAATTGCCCCTTAATTGGAAAAAATTAATTGGGTCCTCTAAAATATTAAAAAACTTATGCCGTCTGCAGACAAGACCACAAGGAGCACATAATGGCATCCTCCTTGCCATCCCAACTACAGGGACGCCTCAGGCTGAATATTTTTCTCTTCAAGGATAAACCTTCCTTACCATCATGGATTATTAATCCTGCTACATGGCCCACCTCGGCGGTGGCTATTACCACGCTAAAGGTGATTTTTTGCTATCCATGGCATTCTCAACTTGGCTGTCTCCGATAAAAGCCCACAATTCACTAACAATTGCTTCAAATGCTTCATGTGGACATACGGCATTGTCAACATCACCAACTCACCTCCATACCCACTAGACAATGGAGAGGCCGAATAGGGGTCCGTACTATCAAATCCTTATTGAAGAAAAATTATAATGTCAGTCTGGCTTTACTGAGTTAATGATGTACACCAGTACAGAATGGTCTAGCCCCATCAGAGCTCTTAATGGTAGAATATTATGTACACAGCTCCCCAGTCTCCCACATACCATTTGGCCATGTCTCCAGGTGACAGATCTAAAAGGTACAAGGAAAAGGCGGCCACTGCTGAGCACACCAAGTCCTGATGTACAACCGTCACCACAAAGTATAGGATTTACTAGCACGCTCACCAGGGCATGCTGTCTGGGTTCAAGGCCAGGACCGACCTGACAAGGTTTTGAATCAGTCCATCAATTAACACTCCTACCCAGTGCACACTGACTATGGCATAGTCTGGAGGAACAGATCTACTCTGATATATACCAGTAGTCATCCTCTGCAGGAGTGGATTAGCCTGAGAAGACAACCAGGCCAACTTACTGGATGAATCACTGGCCCCGCCACAAGAAAATTGAGCACTGTGCTCCCAACTACAAGAAACAAGAACACTCTACTTGACCCACCAAAGTTTCTTTCCCTGTGACTCAGGAAAAGGGGACAGTGACTTGAGGTGGCGGGAGATAAGTCGGATTTATAAATACTTAACATTAATGAGTAGAACAAAATACTTATGGGGGTAGTTTAAAAGTTTAATGGCCATCATGCCAATAGATAGAGTGCATCATCAGTAATGTCAGATGATATCAGGCCCCATGTAACTGGAATCTTAGGGAAAAATGTTCCAATGGAGCTCTGTTAAAGTCCATAAAGTCGACGGAACCCTGCTACATATTGTAAATAGTTAATAAACTTTCACTGGTTCATGGTTTCCAGCTCTCAAAGGCATGGAGAGCCGATTTGTGATATCAATGCTGCCTTGGTGACCTGGCAGAGGTGAGAAGATGGATGAGGGGTTGGAGGTAGTGAGTCTATTGAGAAGTTTAAACATAGGGTTAAACAATTGAAATTGGAGGTCTTGAGAACTCATTGAAGAAACAATGTCAGCAAGGACAGGATAATAATTCAATGGAGCATGGTAGAATCCATTTAGATAAGTAAGGGTCTAAGTTTACACACGGGGTATTTTCATGCATGTGGTGATTTAGAACATAGAACATAGAACAGTACAGCACAGAACAGGCCCTTCGGCCCTCGATGTTGTGCCGAGCCATGATCACCCTACTCAAACCCACGTATCCACCCTATACCCGTAACCCTACAACCCCCCCCCTTAACCTTACTTTTATTAGGACACTACGGGCAATTTAGCATGGCCAATCCACCTAACCCGCACATCTTTGGACTGTGGGAGGAAACCAGAGCACCCGGAGGAAACCCACGCACACAGGGGGAGGACGTGCAGACTCCACACAGACAGTGACCCAGCCGGGAATCGAACCTGGGACCCTGGAGCTGTGAAGCATTTATGCTAACCACCATGCTACCCTGCTGCCCTTTAATATACCAATAATCCTAAATTAGAATTGTCAGGGCTCAATCACATCACTAACTCTACACAAGACAGAAAATGATCAGCATTCAGATTGCTAGGAAATCAAATTCACTGATTCTGGAACGGCAGGTGTTCCACATCTCATTCGTTCGAAGTATTATAACCATCAAGTGCAGATCATTGTTCTTTTTCGTGACCAATAAAATGACTGATACTGTAATATATTGGGCGGAAATCTCTGTTGTCCAACGGCGAAATCACATTTGGTAATTGGGTAGAAAATCTCCGTTTGTCACTGAAACAGGGCCGCCGTGTTTTTTGGATGCTCCGCCCCCTCCAAATCGGCATCATCTAGGAGCGTGCTGCACGCCGTTGTGACAGTGTCAGCGCGTTGCTTTGAGACCCTCCCCCAATGCTCCGCCTCTGATAGGCCAAGTTCCCGACCGCGCGGGTCGCGTATGGTCTGAGTTTTCGTAAACCCGGCATGTTGGCTGTGGACTGGGTCCAGCGCTGCCACAGTCGGGTGGGAGCCATATTACTGGCAGGGGGAGCATTGGCAAGGGCTGGGGGGGGAGGGGACTGGTGAGGGATGGTCCAGGGATGGTGAAGGGGTGTCCAGTGGGACACCCCTTCACCAGCTGGGTGGGTCTACGCGTGGCCGACACCAAGTTGTCCGGCGCAACTGATGCAGGTCGTCGGGGTGTGCATGCGCGTCCACAGACCTGCCAATTCTCCAGCCGCTTATGTCGGGAATGGCGGGAGTTTCATGTGGCATGGCTGTCACCGCCCCACGGGCAGAGTATCGGTGCGGGGGCGCCACCAAATTTTTCATTGTAAAACTAGACACTACCTCCGGACATAGCCTCAAAATCGTAGAATCTAGCCCATTGTCTTTCGAGCTAAAGAGAACATAAGATGATAAGAAAAAGCAGCAGTCGGCCATTCAGCCCCTTGAGTCTGCTTTGCCTCTCATTAAGATCTTGGCTAATCTGACTGAGGGCTTAAACCCAATTTCATGCCTGCCTTCTATGAGAAATGCATGGGCGGGATTCTCCCATAATCGGCGCGATCGCCAGAACCCGGCGCCAAAAACGGCACAGATCACTCTGGTGTCGGGCCCCCCCAAACGGCGCAAAGTCTCTTACTCAGAATGGACTAGGATCGGCGTGACGCCATTCGCGATGGCATCACCCGCCGTGGACATGCCACGTTATTGACGCCGCATGGTGTCATTGACACCGTGGGGCGTCACAGCACAAAAGACGCCCATCCCTCCCTCAACCTCAGTGAGCCATCAAGATGGCCGCCCGTCGCGCAGCCCCGAGGTTCCAGGAGCGCAACATTGAGGCGCTCCTGGATGCAGTAGAGCAGAGGAGAGAGGCCCTGTACCCCGGACACGGCCGCAGGGTCGCCCCACGCCTCAGCCGACGCCTGTGGAGGGAGGTGGCAGAGGCCGTCAGCACTGTGGCTGTAACACCGAGGACAGACGCCCAGTGCCACAAGAAGGTGAATGACCTTGTCAGGGCAGCCAGGGTGAGTACCCCCCACCCCCATGTGCAGCACACCCGCAGGTGCAACTAACCCTAACCCTAACACTAACCCTACCGCTAACCCTAACCCTAACCACCCCCCATGTGTGGCACATCCCCAGGTGCAATTAAACCTAACCCTAATGTGCTGCGCACCTCTGTCAATATACGCACAACCGCTGGCCTGCATGTATATCCCTGCCTTTATCCCTGCCACCCACCCACCTGCCCCCCACAGGATAAGCACGCACACAACAACAGGGAGCGTGAGAGGATCGGAGTGGGCCCAGCTGATGAGAGACCACTCACCGTTCATGAGGAGAGGGCCCTGGAACTGGCAGGCGGACCGAGGACCCGGAAGTTGCCGATGCAGAGGTCGGAGGCACACCACCAAGTGACACCCCCATGGCCCGTCCCCCTTTCCCCACATCCTCCCTCCCCCACATCACCCCTCCCCCATATCCCCCCTCCCCATACCCACCATATCCCACATACCCCCCATATCCCCCCTCCCGCATATCCCCCCTCCCCCATATCCCCCGGTCACCACCTGCGTGTCCAACCATGCATGCTGTATTGTGTATTTTAGGACCAAATGTCGAGGCACCCGTCCCCACAGATGCTGACCGCCCCCAGGACGCCCCAGGGCGGTCACGAGACAGGGACAGGCCCGGAGCAACACAGAGACGAAGCCCCCGTATCGTGCGAGTGCGGTGACGCAGGCGTGCTACACCCAGCGGCGATGGGGCAGCCACTGGCTCCCGTCACAGCCAAGCCAGTACAGCCCGACCCAGGACACCACTACCCAGGACACCCCTACCCAGGACACCTCTACCCGGGACATCGACACACGTGACACTGACACACATGACACTGAGACACATGATACCGACACACATGACACTGACACACAGCGGGCCCGTGGACAGGAACCGCCACCCCAGGGGACCATGTACTCTGGGTTGGACGATGAGCACGGCACAATGCCACTGCTATCTCCAACACCCTCCACCATCGCAGAGACACCTCGGTTGGGCACTTTAGCGATGAGGCTTCTGCTACACTCACTGGTGCGCACAACACAGCCATCCCGGTACAGCTGGTGGAGGTAGGAGCAGCTGAGGGGCTGGGTGGTGGTCGGCAGGCATCCTGGCGCAAGCAACCATCTGCCGCCCAGACGGGTCCCGGGTTCCTGGAATTACCACACCCACCGATGCAGTCACGGAACCAGGGTCGGTCGAAGGGGGTGACGGCCGGCTTACGACGGCTGCAGATGCAGGTGGAGGAGTCCATCCGCGTCCAGGAGCTGGGAGTGGTGCTTGTCATGCGTGCCACCCAGGCCGAAACCGCACAGGTGGCGTCCGCGGTGGAGGCAATGGGTGCGAAGGTGTCAGACATGGTGAGCAGTATGCAAGGCCTGGGGCTTTCCGTGCAGGCGGCATCTGTGGCCCAGGACATGGCTTCCCTCTCACAGGAAGCCTTGAGTCAAAGCCAGCGGAAGATGTCAGAGGCGCTCAACGCCATGGCCCAGTCTCAGCAGGCCATGGCCCAGTCTCTGCAGGCAGTGGCCCAGTCTCAGCAGGCCATGGCCCAGTCTCAGCAGGCCATGGACCAGTCTCTGCAAGCAGTGGCCCAGTCTCAGCAGGCCATGGCCCAGTCTCAGCAGGCCATGGACCAGTCTCTGCAAGCAGTGGCCCAGTCTCAGCAGGCGATGGCCCAGTCTCAGCAGGCCATGGCCCAGTCTCTGCAGTCCATCGCTGAGGGCATCGGTGCCATTGCCCATGTGCTGTCCGGCTTCGCCCAGACACAGACAGGGATGGTCAACTCCCTGAGCTCCATGGCTACAAACCTGCAGACCCTTGTCGATACCAGCGCGGGCCTCCAGGACTGGCAGCGCCAGGTGTCGGGGGGCGTCGGGTGGCCGATCCGTTCGCACCTCGACCCATGTAGAGGCCCAGGGACCATCGGGCACCCCGAGGGGGGAGGAGGATGTTCTGGGTCCCCCTGAAGGGGAGGTCCTGGAACACCACGGCACCTCCGACTCCTCCCCCCCCCCTTCCGTCCGAGGTGCATCTGGTGGGCAGCGGGTAGGAGAGTCTGGCAGCTCGCCATCCCAGTCGCCCGAGCCGCAGCCTGGCCCATCTAGGCCGGGTCGCCCCAGGAAACAGCCGCCAAAGGGATCCCGAGACACAGGGCAGGAATCACAGGAGTCCACCTCCAGTTCTGCTGTACTGTCTGGGGAACCACCTAGACGTAGGCAAAGGGCCCGTAAGGCCAAACAATTAGACACTGAGTAAGTTGGCATGGGTGCAGGGCACAGAAGAGTTATAGGGGCTAGGGCACGTGTATGGACTGTTTGTTATTAAAATCACTTTCACACCTCCAGAAGCTGCCTTTGTGTTCTGTCCGAAGCGTGCGGGGGTGTGGTGTGAGGTGAGCGCCAGTGTGTGTGTGAGGGGCGGTATTACGTCGGCCCCAGATGAGCGTGCTTCCCCCCGGGTCACCCTCGCCAGCTCCCCGGGTAGAGGATGTGACCCTGCAGTGTCACGGCCACATGCAGGGCTGGTCCGGGTGGAGGGTGGTACTGTGGCCATGGGTCAGACATTGTCCAACGATGTACAGGCAGGAGCTCATCGCAGAGTGGGTCTTCATCATCCTCCAAGGCCTGCAATAGACACACTTCCACCGGCATCTGTGTGAGCCCAGCCCGTCGTGCCGCAGGTGGATGTGCAATGGAGGGGTGGTGTGCATGCGGCTGGGGTGAGTGTGGTTGGTGGTGGGTGGGTGTGGGGGGTGAGGGTGGTCGGCTGGTGCCGTAGTGTGCAGTCTGTGCCCATACTCGGCGATTCCCACACCCCCCAGTCAGTGAACCTGGCGGCTATCAGCCTGTCCCGTGCCCGCTGGCCCAGCCGGTAACAGTGGCCGCCTCCCGCCCATTCCCAGCACATCTGTCCTGACCATTGCCCCTATCCTCCTCATCTGGGGAGGATTGTGCTTCGTCCTGCTGCTCCTCCACTTCCCCCTCCTCTTCCTGCGGCACATCGCCCCTCTGCTGGGCTATGTTGTGCAGGACACAGCAGACCACAATGATGCGGCTGACCCTATCTGACGGGTACTGGAGGGCCCCTCCAGAGCAGTCCAGGCACCTGAAACACATCTTTAGCAGCCCATAGCACCTCTCTATCACACCCCTGGTCGCTGCATGGGCATCGTTGTAGCCGTTCTCCACGTCAGTCTGTGGCCTCCGTATAGGCGTCATCAGCCATGACCACAACGGGTACCCCTGTCGCCCAGCAACCAGCCCCTCAGCCGGTGGGGGTGGGGGGTGTGCCCCTCGAACATGCCGGGGATGTAAGACTGCGCCAATACGAATGAGTCATTACACTTCCCGGGTACCAGGCACAGAGAAGCAGGATCATCATGCGGTGGTCGCAGACCACCTGAATGTTCATGGAATAGGTCCCCTTCCTATTGGTGATCTTGGCCCTGTTATCTGCAGGTGGCTGCACGGCGACGTGCATCCCATCGATCGCGCTCTGGACCATGGGAAACCCGGCCACGGCAGCGAGGCCCGCTGCCCAGGCATCCTGGCTGGCCCGGTCCATAGGGAACTGGATGGAGCGGGCTGCAATGGAATATAGGGCGTCTGTCACTGCCCAGATGCACCAGTGCATCGATGTCTGCGAGATGCCTGACAGATCCCGACCCGGCCCTGGAATGACCCCACGGCATAAAAGTTCAGGGCCATCATAACCTTGATGGACACGGGGAGAGGGTGTTTTCCCCCAGTGCCATGCGGTGCCAGGTGTGCCATCAGGTGGCAGATGTGTGCCACGGTTTCCCGGCTCATCCGAAGTCTCTTCCTGCATTCCGGTCCGTGAGGTCCTGGTATGACGAGCGAGGCCGGTACACACGGGGCCTCCTCGGGAGTCTCCGTCGCCATGGCGCCACCACCTCCTCCTCCCCCTCCTCCTCCTCCTCGTGCTCCTCCTCCTCCAAGTCCTGTCGGGCGGGCGGCCCTCCAGCCTGGGCGGCTGCCACCTGCCCCTCTGCAGCACGCTCCTCTGCGGCAGCCTGCGCCGCCTGGCTGGCACGCTCCTGCTCCAGCTCCTCCAGGGCAACATGTAGAAATGCGGCTCCCGCCACGGTGGCCAACATCGCTGGCTGATCGGCAAACATAACAGCCTGCAGGGTGTGGGGGGGAAATGACGACATGTCAGCATTTCCCGTACACCCCCCCCCCGGCAGCCAGGGGCCATGGGCTGCATGGGCGGCACCTGGCCAGGCGGATGACCTCCCTCGTCCTCTCCCCAGCCCTTTCCCCACTCCCCGGCACTCACCCTCTCCCACCTCCCCGGCACTCACCCCCTCACCCCAGCACTCGCCCACCCCTCCCCGGCACTTGCCCTCCCCTCCCTGATCCTCCTCCCCCCTCCCCAGCCCTCTCCTCCCCAACAATCGCACCCTCACCCCGGCAATCGCCCCCTCACCCCGGCACTCGCCGCCCCGTCCTCCCCGGCACTCACCCTCTCCCACCTCCCCGGCACTCACCCCCTCACCCCGGCACTCGCCCACCCCTCCCCGGCACTCGCCCTCCCCTCCCTAGTCCTCTTCCCCCCTCCCCGGCCCTCTCCTCCCCAGCAATCGCCCCCTCACCCCGGCAATCGCCCACTCACCCCGGAACTCGCCCTCTCCCCCCTCCCCGGCACTCGCCCTCCCCTCCCCGGCACTCGCCCTCTCCCCCCTCCCCGGCACACGCCCTCTCCCCCCTCCCCGGCACTCGCCCTCTCCCCCCTCCCCGGCACTCGCCCTCTCCCCCCTCCCCGGCACTCGCTCTCTTCCCCCTCCCTGGCACTCGCACTCTCCCCCCTCCCCGGCAATCGCCCACTCACCCCGGCACTCGCCCTCTCCCCCCTCCCCGGCACTCGCCCTCCCCTCCCCGGCACTCGCCCCTCTCCCCCCTCCCCGGCACACGCCCTCTCCCCCCTCCCCGGCACTCGCCCTCTCCCACCTCCCCGGCACTCACCCCCTCACCCCGGCACTCGCCCACCCCTCCCCGGCACTCGCCCTCCCCTCCCTAGTCCTCTTCCCCCCTCCCCGGCCCTCTCCTCCCCAGCAATCGCCCCCTCACCCCGGCAATCGCCCACTCACCCCGGCACTCGCCCTCTCCCCCCTCCCCGGCACTCGCCCTCCCCTCCCCGGCACTCGCCCTCTCCCCAATCCCCGGCACACGCCCTCTCCCCCCTCCCCGGCACTCGCCCTCTCCCCCCTCCCTGGCACTCGCTCTCTTCCCCCTCCCTGGCACTCGCACTCTCCCCCCTCCCCGGCAATCGCCCCCACTCACCCCGGCACTCGCCCTCTCCCCCCTCCCCGGCACTCGCCCTCCCCTCCCCGGCACTCGCCCTCTCCCCCCTCCCCGGCACTCGCTCTCTTCCCCCTCCCTGGCACTCGCACTCTCCCCCCTCCCCGGCACTCGCCCTCCTCTCCCCGGCACTCGCCCTCTCCCCCCTCCCCCAGCACTCACCCTCCCCTCCCCGGCACTCGCCCTCCCCTCCCCAACCCTCCAACCCCCTCCACACCCCCCTCATAACCCTCCTCACACACCCCTCCCCTCAAACCCCCCCCTCCACACCCTCCCTCTGTACACACACACCGCCCCCCCTCCACACGCACACCCCTCCTCCACACCGACTTTGGCCGCGCCGTCACGTCTCCTGCAGTCACCCCACGCCGTGACCTACCTCCGCGCTGTCCGGCGTCAACCATCAGCACTGGTTGACACTGTTATATATGCGTTTTAATTTACACCAGCGTGACCCATGGTCACGTCGGTGGGACTTCAGCCCATCCGGCCGGGAGAATTCGGGCAACCCCGGGGCCCATAGTGGCGCGCCGGTCCCTGCCATTCTCCGAGGTGGGCGGCACGATTCACGTGGGGCCAGAATTTGGGGGGGGGGGGGGGGGGTCAGAGAATTCGGAGGATGGCGGGGGTGGGATTCACGCCGACCCCCGGCAATTCTCCAACCCGTCGGGGGTGTCGGACAATGCCGCCCGATAACTCCAAGAATTATGTGCTTTTTAAAAACGGGAGCATACTGTCCTTCGTCTTTTGTTAAGGCTACAATTCTACTGTGGTCTATGAGTAAGAAATCAGCTGACTTCAGCTAGATGACCGACAAGACACCTGTTGAGTTTCGAGGTGTTTTGTTCACTTGAATTGACAAAATAGCTGTTGTTTCCAGGCCCTGGCTCCTGATGGTTGGTTGAAAACACTTAACCTGAGAGACATTTTCTCAAAACATTATATTTTGAAAACAGCATGAGCATGGGTTTGCAATTTACGTGTTGGGAGCAAACTGCACAGTAATGTTTCTTCTCTCCCTTTCCTTTCATGGATTGCCGCAAGTCCTGAGTGAGTATTCACCTTCAGCCAGAAAATTCTCATCTCAGCATAACCCGTCTGCATTGAAAGCTGGCAAAACTGCCAAAAGTCAGTTCACAAGGTCAGTGTTTCACCAAAGATTCATCCGAAACAACTTCCAGATAAATACTGTAAACAGCACCTTGTCAGATCAACAGTGTCAAGTGGTCTGTGGTAGAGAAGTGTCTGTGGTAGAGAATTCCAAAGCCAACAACCCTCTGAGAGATGAAACTCCTCTTCCTTAAATGGGAAGTCTCTTGGGTGGGATTTCCCACCCATCTGGGGAGGGATTCTTCCGCAATCAGCGGGGTGGGCCGCTCCGGCGCCAAAGAGTGACGTGAACCACTCCAGCATCGGGCCGCCCGGAAGGTGCGGAATCCTCCGCATTTCTGGGGGCTCGGCCGGTGCTGGAGTGATTGGCGACAGGCCGATCGGTGCTGGAGGGCCTCTGCCAGCTGGCGCGAGTTGGCGCAAGCGCAGGCTAGCCAGCGTTTTCTGGAGAGCGGGGTATCGGCGGGACAGGAAGATTCCACCAGCGTGAGTGGCCAGAATGTTCCAGCCCTTATATTTAAAAAGTTCTCCCACACGGGGAAAGATCCTTTCAAGATCCACCTGGTCATGCCACCTCAGAATCTTCCATGTTTCACAGCAGCACGGTGGCACAGTGGGTTAGCCCTCTTGCCTCACGGCGCCAAGGTCCCAGGTTTGATCCCGGCTCTGGGTCACTGTCCGTGTGGAGTTTGCACATTCTCCCCTTGTTTGCGTGGGTTTCGCCCCCACAACTCAAAGATGTGCAGGTTAGGTGGATTGGCTGTGCTAAATTGCCCCTTAATTGGAAAAAAAAGAATTGGGTACTCTAAATTTAAAAAAAAAGAATCTTCCATGTTTCAATATGATCACCTATCATTCTTCCTAACTCTAATGGGTACAGGACTAACCTGCTCAAACCTTCCTCATAAGATAATCCTGACATCCCAGGATCAGCTTAGTGAACCTCTTCTTTTTTTTAAAATATTTTTACTGGCATTTTTCAGTTGTTACAGAGTAACAAACTTACTGTTTAGTGCACCTGATATTTATATGTTGTGACGTTTCTTATCGGTAGTCTTGTTCTTCCCTTTGCCCTGGGTGTCGTACTACTGTGCTCCACTCCTCTCTTCTGCACTTTTAATTGTTGTCCTTGTGCATTCGGTTGAGGGGGGGAGGGTGCTTCCTGCTCCCTCCCCTCCTCCCTTTTTTCCTCCCCTGTTTCTCACAGCAAATACCTTGGGTTCCCTCTGTTATATTACAGGGTGCAGTCATATTTATCGTTACTAGTTGCTGTATATCCAGAAGGTCTGATCATGTGACCCTGAAGAAACCACAAATCTTCAACTTGAAGCAAACTGATTTATTAAGTTACGATTAGCAGAAGTATCACTCGTAATCAAGTAATTAAATATTAATGTATTAACTGATTCAAAATTACATGTGCTAACTGTGCTGCGATCTATCTCTCATACACGACTGCTGTCTAGTCACTCCTGGGTTAGAAGAGACAAGATCCTCTGGGAGCTGATACTTATAGTGGGATCTAGTAGTGCCCTTTAGTGGTAGTGTTACAGCTAGATGTTCTAAATAACCCTTTAGTTACCTACATGTATACATATCATTACACCCTCCTCACCTCATCCCCCTTCCCCCTCTGCTCCTCCACCCTCCTCACCTCATACCCCTTCCCCCTCTGCGCCTTTCCATTCTCTGTGTTCTTATCTGTTTAAATCTGCCACAGTACCCCCCTCCTCCTCATCACTGTTGGCTTGGAACACGTCTTGGAAACAGGCCGCTGAATGGCCCCCACGATACCTCCGATCCTCGGATGGTGTACTTGATCTTCTCCATGCGGAGAAATTCTGGCAGGTCTGCAGCTGTGGGTGGTGTTGCGAATCACCAACCGAGCAGGATTCTCCAGGGTGTGATTTAAGGAGGCAAAAGCCAGAGCGTCTTCCCCATATGAAGTTCAGCTTGGTCCGATCTCCCGAAGACTCCCTCTTTCGGGTACAGATCCACCCTCATCCCCACAACCTTGGACATCGCCTCGAAGAAAGCTGTCCAGAACCAGAAACGTCTGGGGCAAGCCCAGAACATGTAGGCATGGTTTGCCGGGCCTCACTGGCATCGTTCGCACTTGTCCTTCACCTCCGGGAAGAACCTGCTCATTCGGGCTCTGGTTAGGTGGGTTCTGTGCACCACTTTAAACTACTGAGGCTGAGCCTTGCACAGGAGGAGGTGGAGTTGGTTCTACTCAGTGCTTCACTCCAGAGTCCCCAACCCATTTCCGTACCAGCTTCATCCTCCAATTTCTGCTGAGTTCCATCCAGTGGTGTCCTTGCCCTTTCCAGCAACTGTCCATAGATGTCCCCACAGTTCCCTCTCTCCTTACTATTCATGTTTATTAGCTCTTCCAGTAAAGTGACTCTTGGGGCCCGAGGGTACCTCCCCGTCTCCTTACAGAGAAAGTGTTTAATTTGAGAGAGCCGGTGTTCCTGTCCTGTCGGTATCTCCAGATCTTTTGTCAGTCCAAGGTTACGAGTCTGTCCCCTATGTAAAAATCCCTGACTGCTAGCGTACTCTCGTTCTGTCTCTTTTTTTTTGGAGGTAGCGTCGAACATGGCTGCCGGGAATTTGTGGTTGTTGCATGGGGGCCATGGAGGAGATCTCGGTGAAACCGGAATGCTGCCACATTTGGTTCCATGTCCTTAATATGGCTACCACAATTGGGCAGGATGTGTATTTTGCCGGTGGGGGTGGGAGCACTGCCATGCCGAGGGCCCGGAGGGTCATTCCCTCAAAGGAAGACTCCTCCAGCCTCACCCATTCCTTGTTGAATTCGCGTATCCATCCCCTCAGACTTGGGGATGAAGATCAGTATGGATCTGAACAGGAAGTGGAACCTCGGCAGTACATTCATCTTGATTGTCTGCACCCTCCCCCCCATCGCAAGCGGGAGTGCATCCCATATCTGTAGGTCCTTTTTAACTTCCTTTGCCAGCCTGGTCAGGTTCCACTTGTCGATCCGTGTCCAGTTATGGCCGATCTGGATCCCCAGGGAGCGGAATTTGCTTTGGGTTGGTGTAAATGGTCGACCCTCCAACTCCGTCCCTCTCCCGTTCTGGTTCACCGGGAATGCCTCGCTTTTGCCCGGGTTGAGTCTGTTACCTCGAGAAGGCCCCAAACTCTTCCAGGAGCTTCATGATTACTTTCAAGCCATTCTGCAGGTCCGAGATGTACAGGAGCAGGTCATCTCCATACAGTGAAACTCTGTGCTCTCTGCCTCCTCTTTGAATGCCCATCCAGCCTTTCGCATCTCGCAGGTTTTTTATTGCCATGGCGAACAAGAGCGGCGGCAGTGGGCATCCCTGCCTTGTGCCTCTATGCAACTGCAAATATTCAGAGCTGGTGGTGTTGTCCAGAACGCTCGCCTTTGGGGCGTTGTAGAGGCATTTGAACCACGATGTGAACTCCATTCCTTGCCCAAACCCCTCCAGTATTCTCCCGCTTCTGGCAGTTGTGGCCCGCCTTCTCCTGGGGGGGGGGCAGATAATGCAGTGTCAGATAATTGGATGTGGGCAGCACAGAGGCCCGCAACTGCTTTTGAAGAAATACAGCCAGTGTTTCTGCATGGCTCTGACAGGATTCAGATCTTGCTCTTACAACAGTCTCAAAGTAGAATATCCAGACATCTCCAAACAGCAGGCATTCCTGACTGCTAACTGTATTTGAAAGTGAATTGAGAGCAGAGATAGTTTTGTTGTTTGAGTGGGAATAAAGATAGCAGTTAAGGGTTATTGTGTTAAGTCCTGAGTAGCCTGGTATAAGGGGTAATTGTGAGCTATTTTTGTTGCCTAATGTTAAATGTTAATTCCCAGAGGAGATATATTTTCCTCAATCTTACAAAATTAAATTTAAATATTGGGATTTCTGTCCAGTATCCTAGCTACTAGATGGCCTGCTCCAGACCATCCATCTTCCAAAGATTTGGCTCAGCGGGCAGTACAGACCTTCCGGAGGGGCATAAAGAAACAAGCCATGGGATACATGAAGACAAAATCAGTCCCTGTTCAGCACATAGAAGGACTGGGGTGGCACCAGCAGAATTGCTGATGGGCCGAAGACTAACCCGTCTTAGCCTGATATTCCCCAATGTTGGCAGGAAGGTGGAGAGCAAACAGTGTCTCCAGAAAAAGGACCATACTCAACAGAAGCAGGACAGTGGCTCAAGCCAGAGGACATTGTGTACATCCGGAATTTCGGAGATGGTGCCCCGTGGATACCAGGGAACGCAGTGGAAAAGCCTGGATCGGTCTCCTATATGGGAAAAACCAAAGAGCACATGGTATGAAAACACATGGGCAGCACGGTAGCATGGTGGTTAGCATAAATGCTTCACAGCTCCAGGGTCCCAGGTTCAATTCCCGGCTGGGTCACTGTCTGTGTGGAGTCTGCACGTCCTCCCCGCGTGTGCATGGGTTTCCTCCGGGTGCTCCGGTTTCCTCCCACAGTCCAAAGATGTGCGGGTTAGGTGGATTGGCCATGCTAAAATTGCCCGTAGTGTCCTAAAAAGTAAGGTTAAGGGGGGGGTTGTTGGGTTACGGGTATAGGGTGGATACGTGGGTTTGAGTAGGGTGATCATTGCTCAGCACAACATCGAGGGCCGAAGGGCCTGTTCTGTGCTGTACTGTTCTATATACCTTAAAAGCAGGGAGCCTGTACCAAAATCGGCCCCGCCATTTGAGTCATCTCTTCTGCAATCATCCAGGGACTGAGGAGCAACACTCCCATGGGCCAGGACACGGAGATGCACAAGATGGAGGATTCTGGGTCAGACATGGAGACAAAAGCATCCATAGTCTCAGGTGACAGTTTGGCCAGGGAGAGACCAGTGACAGCACCCCCTGGATGATCGGCACAGAAGTGACGCTCCCTGACACGCGACACGCTCCTCCGACTCGGTGCCACAACCGCTGGGTGACGAGACGAACGGGACCTCCTCCACCCTTAATGTCTGACGGACTTGTGAACTCGAGGGGGTTGGGGGGGTAAGGGATCTACTAACCCTCACGAGGCCCACGGGGACGACATAATTGATTTTCCCGTGGGGCTCGTGGAATGCGAACTCCCACACTGAGGGCGGAGGCCAAATGGTGCGCCTCATTAAACCAGGCAGTTAAAAGCTAGCCAGGATTGGAACCGGCATCTTTGGATGGTCCCAGTTGGGACTGATGCACTGTACAGCACGTTGCGGCATTGCTTTTCTTCAGAATAAACTTGTGTGATAAAGCCTTCCCAGGACTCCCGGCAATCTTACACAGACCCACAGAGCATTTTGTATTTGCTATTTCTCTGGGGTACATGTTGCAAGGATTTTGCATTTTCTGAAACTCGGGTATTAACTTTCCATCCCACAAACATTTTTGTTTTCAACTAAAACAAGCTGGTCGCGACTAACATAACCAATCTTGGATCCTCGACAGACTAATATATTCATTACTTTACAGACCTTTGTGCCCTGAAGGTAACAGTTCAGTTTGACAAAGTACAGCTGTCCACTTAATCAACTATCAATTGATTTTACTTGTCTTGCATCAGAGTTGATGCATTGCAGTAGTGGGTTGGAATTGTCAGTTGGTAGTTGAATGCTAACCATCTGTTTTTGTTCAGTGGTATTGATTAAATGGTGCAAGCGCTTTCCTGGAATCTTTAAAACTATAATATTGTAAAGACCAAGGGCCTGATACTCCATTTCTGAAACAATGTTAACACCGGGGCAGGATTAGTGGAGTTCTTCAAAAGCAAAGTTGGTGCCGCACCTGGACAAATTCAACGATCGTCAGGCATTGTCGAACGAGGCGAAGCACCAGAGCTCATCCCAGAGCGGGTTGTCATCATCCTCCATCCCATGGGCCAGACCTGCTGCTACTGCCAACCTAGGGTCTGCACTCTGCAGTGAGGCAGGTGGGAGTCACCGGTGGGTTGCAAAGTGGTGTGGGGGGAAGGGTTGCATAAGTGATGCAGGGAGGGTGTTTGTGGGAGGGATGGCCGGCTGGAGGGGAGGTGTGGGGGTGGTGATAGGATGTTCTGCCACCGGCCAGTCCTCCTAGTCGGTGAACCGGAAGGCGATCAAAGCATCCCCTGCACGTCGGCCCTCACGCACGTGTTGTGGAGCCTCCCGTGTCTGCCCAGGCCCCATGCCCCGTCCATCCTTGTCCTCCCCCACATCCTCCTCATCGGATGACAACTGCTGTTTATCCTCCTCATCCAGCACCTTACTCTTCTTCTGCGCGATGTTGCGGAAGATACAGCAGATCCATGATGTGGGAGACCCTCCTAGCCGTATACTGGAGGGGACCTACAGAGTGTTCCAAGCACCTGAGCCGCATCTTCAGGGTGCAGAAGCACCGCTCGATTGTGCCACTGGTCGCTTCATGGGAATCATTGTAACGGATCTCCGTATCAGTCTCCTGATAATGTTCATCAGCCATGGCCGTAGTGAATATCCCCTGCTGCCCCAGAGCCAACCCCCCCCCCCCCCCCCCCCCCCCCCCCCCCCCCTCAGCCTGGACTGCACCTCAAAGAGGCCAGGAACTATCGAGTGTGCCAGGATGAAGGCGTTGTGCACACTGCCCGGGTGTCGGGTGTGGACGTGCATGATGTGCATCTCACGATCACACACCAGCTGCACGCTCATCGAGTGGAACCCCTGTCAGTTTGTGTTGAGCGGCCTGTCAAAACCAAATTAAAAGTGTAGCCTGGAGCCATATTCGGATTCACAGAATTTTGTTTATCAATGAGGCACTGCCAAGCACTAGTTAGGAGCTAATCACATTTGCGTTGAAGATGTGCAAAGCCATAAATAACGCATTTATAAACAATGTTCCAGGGTGAAAAATGCACAAAGCAGTAATCACTTGCCCCAGAGAAGTAACGGTAGCATTCAAGCCCTGATTTCTGATAGCTCGATCCATCAGTGGGAGTATAGTGAAAATACTCCTGGGGACAGTCCTTTCTACAATTATTGGCAGGCTTTGGCAGGAAAACCACCAATGATTAGGTACCATTGCCTGTAGGAATGAAAAATCCAAAGCTCCGACATGATTTAATGGCCCATAAGATATTTAAGGTGAGACAGCAGAGGAGCATAAAAAGGTGAAAAGTTGTAAGACACAGCAGATTTGCAGAAGGGAGCACACTGAACTTTAAAGATGCTGAAATGGATGCCTTGTTACAAACATACGTATGGATATACAAATTTTGAACAGGAATAGGCCATTCGGCCCCTCAACCCAGCTCTGTCATTCAATAAGGTCGTAGCTGATTGGATTGTGGTCTCAATGCCCTTTCCTACTTACACCCTTTACACTTTGGCTCCCTTGGTTACTATCTACCTCTACCTTGAAAATATCCCATGTCCTTGCCTATTACTCACTGGAGTGGGGAAAGGAACAGTTCCACCTACTCACGACCCTCTGAGTGAACAAATCTCTCCTCACCTTCATCTTAAATGGGAGTCCCCTTATTTTTAAATGGAGTCCCTTAGTTCTGGGCTCTTCCACAAGGGGAAACCATGATTTGGAGATGCCGGTGTTGGACTGAGGTGAGCACAGTAAGAAGTTTTACAACACCAGGTTAAAGTCCAACATGTTTGTTTCAAATCACTACCTTTCGGAGCACTGCTCCTTCCTCAGGTGAATGAGCAGTGTCCATCACCTGAGGAACGAGCAATGTTCCTAAAAGGTAGTGATTTGAAACAAATCTGTTGGACTTTAACCTGGTTTTGGAAGACCTCTTACTGTACAAGGGAAAACGTTCTCGTATCATACACCATCACAAGTCTCCTCAGAATCTTATATGTTTCAATAAGATCATCTCATTCTTCTGAACTGCAATGCAATCAGGCTGAATTTATCCAATCTATCCACAAAAAAACACTCCAAGAGACCATCTCTCATGATAATAATGTAGGGGGTGGTCTGAGGCAGTTAATATTTCAATCCCCAACCTTTTAAGTAATAACTCAGTGCAGGAATAAAACTGTATTATGTTGTCTCAAAATGCAAAGACTTGACCAAAGTGGCCAAGATACATGGGTGACTCACATCATTCTTTCCTTGCCTCACCTGGTATGTTGGTCCCTTGATTCTATCAATGCCTTAGTGTTACATGTGCTGCCAGCATGGCCATAGTGAAGCACTGATGCTCTTACACACAGCTATCACTCCATTTGTGTTGTCTCAAGCCCATGCATAGACAGTGTTGAAAGTCTCCCAAAGTGCGCAGTACCTGTTAGATTGATTTGTTACCGGATTGCAAAGCACAGTTTGAGTGAATGTTTCCCCAATTCACCATTCCCTGGATAGGTTGATTAATCAAGGAAGCCATGCCTCATTATATATGCAACATAGCAACTGAACGGGTGCTTCACATTGACATACAGAAGCTTATGCTGAGATTGCTTGGGAAATGGTACCTTTTTCTCTTGTTTTGAACCGTTCTATGTTGTTCTGCTTGTCACAGAAGCATTGCCCACAGCCCCTTGTCTGCTTGGAAAATTCAGCCACCCGCCAGTCTTTCCCAGGTCAGATTCAGCTCCCATCGGTCTCCTCGCACATTGTGCAGCCTCAAATCTCCTTCCTTTTCAGAGGTGTTGTCTAGCTTTAAGTAGTGCAAGCAAATGTCAACCTTGGGCCCCCTGCATGCAGCCACTCAACAGTATCTTCAGTTCTGGCTACAACCAGAAATCACAGGAGTGAACAGGCAGCATGAGGCTGGCTCCTAACGGCGTTACATTCAACAATTCGGGTTAATTGGCATTATCATCCCTGGGCTGGTTTTAGGGGCTTAACTAATTTAGCCCACACTAACCTATTGTTCTGTGAATGATGTGCCACACGCTGTGCCGTGTGTCCTGTTATGGATTATTTCCTTGCAACAGCTACAAAATTGTAGGACGGTGGAGCTTGTAATTGGTCAGTGCGAGGAGCGGAGAATGGTGCGACAGTGAATCGATAGCTTGTTTGGAATGATGGAATGGAAAGGATCAGCTGGACAGAAGAAAAGAACAAATGATGAAGTGCTGTGGAGCATGAATGGACAAAAATATTTGCTTACCTTAATTAGGAAGAGAGAGTTTGGACCAGGCACATTGGAAGAGGAAACAGTCTTGGTTGAGATGTTAGGGAAGAAAGATTTCAAGAAAAAAAAAGAACATTGAAAGAAGCTATTATACAATTCCAGAATCATAAATTCAATTCAAAAATGAAAAGACTGGCACGGGTCAGAGAGACGTGGAGAAGATGTTGCTGCATCACTATTGCCCCATCTTGTGTTTTCAGCAATTTCACCCCCCGGGTCTTGCTGCAAGTGCAAATTGAAGAGTTGGGCTTAGAAGTCAGGAAATTGTAAGTCAGAAAATCGAGGTGCAGTGTGTCATGATTCCCGTAGAGACCAATAGCATTTTGAAAGGAAGTTGCATTTTCCACATCCTGACAAAAAGAATCGTATGACCAGATTTCACATGTTTAACTGCAACAAATTAACATCTGCATAGATTTACTTAACAGGCAACTAATAAACCAGACAAAAGCAAAGGTACTTTTTATTAATATGATCAAAATCTGCCATTTGAAACATTGTTCATTTACAGAATACTTCTGTCAGGTATGTGGGATGAAACATTCAGGCCAGAATTTTTGAAGTGTCTTGGGGACACTGCAGATGTTTAAAAACGACAGTCGGGACCCTCATTAGGAAGTCCCACCCCCATTTCTGACAGGTCCTATTTTTGGCAGTAGGGGAGGAAATCACACTTGAGAGAAACCCGAACTTAGCTCAAGGCCATTTGAACTCAGAGCTGGGTGTCAATAAAACACTGTGGCCTTAAAGCTCCACGAGGTTTCACATAATCACCCACAATAATTTCAGTGGAAAATTGGCGAACAGCCAAATAAGTGTGTCAACAACGCTTTGAGTGATTCAGCCCAAGAATGACAATTTCATCATGTCCACCATAGAACTTCGCTCCTGGCATCATCAGCGTTTGATGAGGTTAGAGGTAGGGTCCTCCAGGAGTGGAATTTCAGTATTGTGGGCACACTCCTATTGAGGACCCCACAAATTCAGAGGTCACTGGCCAGCCCAAAACAGAGTGCCAACTTCCCCATTCACCATCTTCACCCACCAAGGAAGGAGAGAATTATGACTCTAGTGGCCATTTTGGAAATGTTGTAAAACAATTTCTGTAGTAGTTTGCCTGAGCTGCAATGGTCTGAGAGCATTTTGGCTTCTTTTCTTAGCCCAGAATCCAGAATTCCCAGACTTGTAAATCCTGCTGCATGGGAAGGAAATGGTATTTACCTACGTTTGTTGTCCTCTCTGCTCCAAGGGAGACGCCCGTGGAGGTCCCATCCCCAGTTTTTCTGACGCCCAATGGAAAATTGAGGAGTAGACAACTTTCTGCCTCATTACTTCAGCATTGTTGGGGATTCCAAGTGTTTGATCTTCATCGTGGATGGCAGGTATGGCCTCCTGCTACTAGTGTTCCAAAAAGTCAGATTGTGCATTTATTCGGTTGCTGGGCAGAGGTTACAAAATGTTCATATGTCAATCAGTACCTCAGCTTCCTGACAATGGGCGGGTCTTTCTGGGTTGACCAATGGTGGGAATCGTGGTGGTTGGGAGCAGATATTCGGAGTGAGACCAAAAGTCAGTTTTCCGCCAGCAGGTAAACAAGTTGCCATTTTTCCTGAGCACTTGCTTTCTTTGCTTTCCTCAACACATCATGAAAGGACATTAATCTCAGAACGTGCCGTCACAATCTTGCTTGATGATGGCCTCAACCTTGGAAGCTAGGCAGCCTGTGGAATATGTGACCATTGTGTAATGGGATAGGAACTCCACCAACACACATTATGAAGCAGGTTGACATGGTGACGTCAACATTTCACTGCGTATGACAGCCATCAAGAGGCAGCAACAGCACTGCAAACATATTGCACGGTGCCTCAAGGAGGCCAATCACAATTTTGCCTGATTGACTGAGGGCTGATCTGTAACTAGACTGCAGCATCTCTCCAAAGGTTGTCTGTCATGCAGGAATAATGTTCTGGCCGAATCCGGGCACTGAGACCCAACATGAGGTCACTCTTTAGGGTATAGTGATCTCTCACTCTCAGTCAGGCATGGGAGCTTGTGAGTTAGCTAACCTTTGTGTGGACAAATTGTACTTACCTTCATCAGCACAATTATTGACAAGTGGGACAGCACGGTGACACAGTGATTAGCACAACATCAGGATCCTGGGTTCAATTCCAGCCTTGGGTGACTGTGTGGAGTCTGCACATCCTCCCTGAGTCTGCGTGGGTTTCATCCAGGTGCTCCAGTTTCCTGCCACAGTCCAAAGATGTGCAGGTTAGGTGGATTGGCTGTGCTAAATTGCCCCTTAATATCCTGAGATGTGTAGGTTAGGTGGGGTTGCGCGGTGTAGCCACCTAAGATGGACACTGGGCTAACAAAATGGAGAAAACAGTTTAGCCAGGACAAGCAGTCTGCAAAGGCTAATTAGCATTCTGCACGTAGCGAAACTAGTTTATGGCCAGGTGGAAGATCTCAACCAAAGGTGTAAATAGCAAAACGTTTTGCATAGTAATGAGGCAATCCAGATCTGGGCACACACAATAGCAACATTTGGGTTTGAATGGATACTTTGAGTGGACGCCCAGACGAAACGGCACCAGAAGTATCCATCACAAAAGACCCTAGAGACCGCCCCACCCATCGAGAAGAGACCCTCAGATTGGGGGATTTGTAAGACATCGATTGGGAATTGATCCAATCGATACATGGCAGGTAAAGACCCGCCCTGAAAAGGCACGGACATTGGGGGCCCTATAAAGATAGACCCCGCACATGGTTCTGTCTGTTTTGTGCTCCGGCTTGGACTGCTGTTTTGCTCCGGCTCCGCTGTTGACTCCGGCTTGCTGTTTCGACTCCGACTCCAGCCTCCAGATCCTGTCTTCCATCACCAGCCGTTGAGCACCAGCCATCGTTCAGTAAGTGCCAAAACGACGCTCGCTACGTGAACCCAGCCTTGCCTATACATTAATCAACTAGTAACGAACAGAAGGTGCAGCCCAGAAAGGAACAAAGGCCTTGTCCCCTGACCTTGCTGGTTCCCACTTAGATAAGTATTTAGTCGTTTAATAGTAGAAATAGGTATTAGTCTTTAGCGTGTGCATGCGTATTTATTATATTTGTATAATAAATATTGATCGTTGGAACTTACTAATCGGTGTATAGTTTATTACTTTGAACCTGACCTTGAGATACTTGTGAGGTGTCTATATACGGCACCTGGCGACTCCGAGCTGAAAATACACACACAGAGCTTTAGCAGTGTTAAGCACACGGCCTTTAAACGGAGGCGTGTTAATACACTCCAATAAACGCGTAATACACTCAAGTAAAACGTGCAACATTTAGTGTCGACTTCCTGACGGGACGCGGTTACAAGTGGCACCCCCACTCCGTCGAGGACCCTGAAATTTGAATTAGAAATCTGGTAAAGAAAAAGGAAAGAAATCACAAGTATTCAAGGTGTTCAAACGAATAAACGTAATTCGGAAGTGTGTTTAGTGCATGCGTACTAACAGGGTTGTAAGGAAAACCTGAAAGCATTTTTGTTGCGACAAACTTTCGGTAGTTTTGTGAACGGAACATAGCGTAAGCCTTACACGTTTCGTGAGACATAACCTCAACACCCCCTGTTCCAAATTAAAGTGAGTCAGAGAAAATGGCCATGCAGGCAATGGAACGCCTCGTGAATCCAGAACGGTTTGTGGTCGCAGCGACCAGCAGTAGCCGAGTAGGTCAGTGTCCCGTGTGGGAGCTGGAACTCCGCAAGTATCTGCAAGGAAAGGGATGGCCCCTTTGGAAAGAGTTCTGTTTGAATGAGGAGACAGGTCCCGGAAGTATAGGACATACTTGGTGGGAGAACCTCTCTCAAATTCATAAGAAAACCCTTAGTAAAGCACGCAAGCCGATGGCAATCGTGTCCTGTTTGGCACAATAGCGAGGCACAGAGGAGGTCGTTCAGACGCTCCGGGCAGAATTAGAGGAGAGAAATTGAATGAGTAAAGTGGATGTCAGGGACATCGAGGAAGAGAATATGGATCTTAGAGGGAAGTTGGCAGAGAAAGGTAGAGAGGTGGATGATGCCAAGAGGGCACATCAGTCTTGTCTAGCCCATCTCAGCAGTTCCCAGACCCAGTACGAAAAGGCCTATCAGGACGTGCAACGTGCCGTCCTGATAAGAGAAGAATCAGAGAAGCAGGTAGAGGCTTTGCAGAGGCAATGCTCTGACCTTAAGGCAGCTTTAAGAGCACTCCATGCTGCCACCACAGAACAAAGACAGAGTACAGTGGACCATGCAAAATGCAGGAAGCAGATTGCGGAGCTGCAATCGCTGCTTTCAGTGCAAATTGGATTCCAAAGCACCTTTGGAACGCAGTTAGATGAGGAGAATGCCCCAGACTGGAAAGAGTTAAGTGAAACAGCGCAGCGTTATGTTCAGGGAACATGTGCGCCAGCAGCGCAGCAGAAAAGACAAGCACCCCAACCCCCCACAGATCAGATAGTTACCGCACCAATGAATCCAGTCACCACCCAAAGGAAAGCGACCACAGAAGGCGCACCCGATATCACCTACACCACCCCCTTAACTGTAACCCAACTCAGGGACGCGTGTGAAAAGATCACTCCGTTTCTCCCCACCGCAGACCCCCACCAATTTTTCGCAAAAGTAAAGCAACAGGCAACCATGTACGGCCTGGACGAGAGAGAGCAGGTTAAACTCACGGTTCTGAGTTTAGACCAATCGGTTGTAGCAGCCCTCCCCGACCCACAGAACGTTGGCGGAGGCACCCTAGAGGAAATGCACACCTCCATTTTAGATGCCATAGGGTATAATCGAGGTGACCCAGTAGAAGGACTTAACAAGTGCCGACAGAAGAAAACAGAGCACCCCACAGCATTCGCAGGAAGGCTGTGGATCCATTTTAACGCAGTTTTTGGCGATTTCAATAGAGCCCATTTGAACCGAGAAAATATGGTTAAATGGACGCGCACCATAATTTCCCATGCCACAGATGCAGGACAGAGTGCTTGCAACAGCTATGACCCCTCAGAGGAGGCCCATAATGAGAAGTGGGTCCTGAAAAGATTGTCCCGCGCTTGGGAGCAATCAGTTCAGGGCAGAGGCAAAGTGAAATCCCCAGAAGAAGCTCAGGCTGCAGCGGACATTCAGGCAGTGAGAGCGCACCAAAACCCCGCGTGGGTAAATGATGGAAAGAACAGCCCTCCACAGAAGTCGCAGGAATGCTACAACTGTGGCCAGTTAGGACATTGGGCTAAGGAATGTAATGCACCCCAGAGATCACAGAGAGGCCAGAAGACAGGCACTCTGAATAGGAATAAAGCCAAACCAATCCATAGTATAGGGATCCAGTCAGGACAGACCAATGTGGACGGGACGGACTGACGGTGTTCGGGCTCCCCCACTTGGGTCTGTGACACTCTTTGGGATCAATCCGGAAGACCGGTAGTCATAGCTAAGGTTAGAGGGAAGCCCATAGAGTTACTTTGGGACACAGGAGGGTCCCGCACCACAATTAACTCCACCACCACGGCACAGGCAGACACGTGGCCGACCACCTCCACCATCACACTTAGCGGTTTCACAGGACACTCACAGCAGGGACACATTACAGCACCCGTAGCAATCCAGCAAGGGAACATTTCCAACAAACACCCCGTCGTATTAGTAAATCTTCCCCGGACAGCAGAACACATCCTGGGGATAGATTTTATGAATGCCCATAGCCTAGCGTTCGACCCAGTTAACCAGTGTGTCTGGCGAATGGCGAGATCAGACAGAGCACCCGCTACTCTCACAGTAGGAGAGTACGCTAATCGGATTAGCGCAGTAGGAGACTATTCATTTGACCTGACTACACTAAACACGGACAGACAAGTAAAGGCAGTATTACACAAACATAGGACAGCATTTGCCAGTCACCGGCACGACTGTGGCAGAATGACTGGACAAATTCACATTACCGGACCTGACCCCCGACCACAGAAACAGTACAGATTTCCCCTAGAAGCAGAGGGAGAAATAGAGAAAGTGATAGGTAGCTTATTGGAGCAAGGTGTGCTTAGAACAGTTGCCTCGACCAATAATGCCCCTATTTGGCCAGTGAGAAAGCCCGACGGATCATGGCGTCTGACCATTGATTATCGGGAGCTCAATAAAGTAACCCCAGCAGTAGCCCCCACGGTAGCAACAAGTCCCGAGACCATGCTCAAACAGGGACTCAACTCCAAATTTTTCACGGTATTGGACATTAACAACGGCTTCTGGTCAATCCCATTGGCAAAGGCGTGCCAGTACAAATTTGCCTTCACTTTCAAAGCACAACAGTATACGTGGACATGCCTTCCACAAGGATTCCACAATTCCCCCTCCATTTTCCACCGACAGCTGGCGAATGGTCTAGAAAAATTTTCCCGCCCCGAATGTCTGGTACAGTATGTGGACGACCTACTACTGCAGACAGACACAAAGGCAGAGCACATTACGCTTCTGGCCGAGCTCCTGGAACTTTTAACCTCAATTGGCTGTAAAGTTAACCCAAGAAAGGCCCAGATTTTGGAAAATAAAGTGATGTATTTGGGTACAGTCATCACACACGGCAAACGCGAGATCGAATTCAAAAGAATTGATTCGATTGTCAAATTGCCCCTTCCCCAGAATGTTTCAGCCCTCCGGTCATTCTTAGGACTGGTTAGTTATTGTCGGAACCACATCGACGGATTCGCGACAAAGGCAGCCCCACTCTCAGACCTCCTTAAGAAAGGAGCCCCCTGGGAATGGCTTCCACAGCATACAGAGGCTGTGGAGGAGTTAAAGAAAGCCCTTAGCAGGTGTGCTGGAGCTTTGTTCTCATTCCATGAAAAGCCTCCACATTTCCATTCTAGCAGATTAAGATATGCACAAGGAAGATAAGGACACTGCTGGAACTGTCACAATCAGTTAACCATGTCAATTACCCTTCCCATAGCTAGCACAGAGATTATGGCAAATCAAACTAGGCAGAACTTCAGGTGCAAACCATCATCCTCACATGTAAAAGGCCAGCATCATGAGGCTTTCCACACACCTAGGCCATCCAGCAGACATTTCAGGAGTCACCGATGCTAACTAGGTCCATTGCTGTGCATCATGCAGGTGGAGAGTGGGAAATATTACAGATGTAATGTTTAACCATAAACACATTCACTGCGTAATGCTGGAGGCTGCCATGAAAGGCTAAGGTCCCCGAATATTACTTAAACTGTAGCCCACGCCCGAACCTGGCAGCAATTAAATGGAAGGAATTGAAGGTGCACCTGGTTGGAACAACTCCAAAGCAAGTCGCCTTTCAAACCTATCACATCCACAGAGAACAGGCTTCAGTCCAGCAGCATTAAGATAATTAACAAAACTCTTCTTCTGCAAGTCTGTTGTGTAAATTGTCCAACCACCTTGTTGACAGAGCAACTAGCTTTGTTCATGTTGCTCCTGCGGAAATAAAGGTGATTGATTGAACTGAGATTGAGTGAGACAGCAGCGACCTGTGGAACACGATGGAAGATAACTGGGCGGGGGGAGGGAGGGACATCTTTTACATTTGGATGACGCCAGAGCATTGCATCAGATGGTCTCACCGGATGACACTTTGATACACAGCAGCAAAATATATTTACAAATGTGCAAAATAGATACAGTGATTGAATACCCTCACTGCTACTAATGTGCTCTCAGAACGTCTGAATTTTTCTAAACTTACTGATCTAGGTGCAGCCCCGACATCCACACAGAGGTGGGGTCAGCCTGCTGACTGCAAGGCCCTATTATCTAAGATGACTTTAATGAGCATCCTCGGGAGGGCCCTGGCCTTCTTGAGGGTCTTCTGCTTTGAGACAGGTGCACCCTCCTTGGCCTGAGAAGCTCCTCCCTGTGGGTGCCAAGGATTCCACCCTGATTCTGTGAGGAGAAGGTGCCCCTGAAGTGAGGTTGAGATGCCTCATCCACCTCTTGCCTAATCACTGTTGGATTGCAATCATGGCTACACTGATGGTTTGCAGGTCCAAAGAACAAAGAAAAGTACAGCACAGGAACAGGCCCTTCGGCCCTCCAAGCCTGCGCTGACCATGCTGTCCATCAAGACTAAAATCTTCCACACTTCCGGGGTCTGTATCCCTCTATTCCCATCCTATTCATGTATTTGTCAAGATGCCCCTTAAACGTCACTATCGTCCCTGCTTCCACCACATCCTACGTCAGCAAGTTCCATGCACCCACTACCCTCTGTGTAAAAAAACGTGCCTCATACATCTCCTCTAAACCTTTCCCCTTGCACCTTAAACCTATCCCCCCTAGTAATTGACCCTCTACCCTGGGAAAAAATCTCTGACTGTCCACCCTGTCTATGCCCCTCATAATTTTGTAGACCTCTATCAGGTCGCCCCTCAACCTACGTCGTTGCAGTGAGAACAAACCAAGTTTATTCAACCTCTCCTCATAGCTAATATCCTCCATACCAGGCAACATCCTGGTAAATCTCTTCTGCACGCTCTCTGACGCCTCCACATCCTTCTGGTAGTGTGGTGACCAGATTTGAACACTATACTCCAAGTGTGGCCTAACTAAGGTTCTATACAGTTGCAACATGACTTGCCAATTTTTATACTCAATGCCCCGGCCAATGAAGGCAAGCATGCCGTATGCCTTCTTGTCTACCTTCTCCACCTGTGTTGCCCCTTTCAGTGACCTGTGGACCTGTACATCTAGATCTCTCTGACTGTCAATATTCTTGAGGGTTCTACCATTCACTGTATATTCCCTCCCTGTATTAGACCTTCCAAAATGCATTACCTCACATAGAATCAGGGAATCCCTGCAGTGCAGAAAGAGGCCATTCAGCCCACCAAATCTTCACTGATCTTCTGAAAAAACATCCTACCGAGGTCCACTCCTCTGCCCCATCCCTGTAATCCCATCTATCCTGCACATCCACTTAACCTGCAAATCTTTGGATTGTGAGAGGAATTTGAAGCACCCGGAGGAAACCCATTCAGACACAGGGAGAAAGTGCAAACTCCACATAGACAGTCACCTAAGGCCGGAATTGAGCCTGGGTCACTGATGCTGTTAAGCAGCAATGCTAACCACTGTGCCACTCACATCTGACATGAAATGCTGGACCAGAGTCTCCATGTCTCCCATTGGGCATAATATTCCATGCTGCCCTTGATGCACTTGCATGTTGGAGCCATGACATCAGACCGAATACAGATGGAGTCCCTAATCCTGTCAAAAACTAAGACCAACAAAATGTGTGTATCTGCACTGTTAAAGGGTGAAGCTGAACAGATGATCTGGTGTGGCCACCACCCTGCTGACCAACGGGAATCACGCTGATTTTCCCACCTGCCACCGCACTCAGTCCGCAAAACAGAAAATTCCACCCAATGTGTGACTATCCTCACTGGGTTTGTTAGTTTTCCAACTGACCAACTGCTGCCGGGGCACTTTGATAGCTTCCATTTGATGTTAGTAACATATTCCTGAAGAGAAAACTTACTGTGCACAAACTATCTCAGGCAAACTATTATGAATATCAATACATAATCTGGATTAAAAACAAGTAAAAGTATAAGAGACTAAAGGGACTAAATTTGGATTCATAAATGTCTACAGAGACGATAGATATGTAAATTTGTTCTTTTTCAAATCCCACTTTTTTTGTGAAATATCAGTGCTTTATTCCGTGGGTGGTATATTGATGTACATTGACTTACGTTGTTCATCAAGTGTAAATGACAGCATGATTCAGTATTTGACTCTTGATCTCACTCAAATTAAGCCGACAGGTGATACATTTTCTCAGATAATTCACCTCACACAATTTGTGTTCACAAACTTGACAATCGTTCAAGAATCGCACCAAGGCGATGCCTTGGCCTTTGTGAACTTTCTGTCAAGTCTTTCTGAATATGAGCACACAACAAAGGGTGGGATTTTCCTAAAATTGCAAAGAGTGCTCAATCAGGTGAGAAAAGCTCTGTGAAACCCGTTGGCTTCACAGACGCCTTTTATTGCCTGATTATACAGCACTCACTGCAATTTCAAAATACTGGCAAGGATCACATAGCCAACTATGTGATCTAGTGAACTAGTTGGGGGAGCATGGGAGGGAGGGGTGGGGGGGGAGAGGGGGGGGGGATACAAAACCCACCAGCAAAGCTGGAATTCAGCAATCGGGGTGCTATTTTTAAAGGCTGCCCCAATATCAAGGTCATGTTAAACATCTACTTCCCCACACATGGACATTGAGACCCACCCTCACAGAAATGGGGAACACCTTCAACTCTCGCCCGTGGAAGGTAACCCCACCCCCATAACCACTGGTAGATCGCCCCCCCCCCCCCCCCCCCCCCCCCCACCTCCAACACGCCAGGCAAGCAGCAGTGCACTTTTTGGGCATGACCTGATTACATTATCAGCGGGGAAGATCTCAAAGTGAGATCTCACTGCCGTGAATCCCATTATGGCTCTATTGTGAGATTTAGCTGTCATAGCTGAATTTCATGGACCTTGAGAATCGTGAGCAAAAATGCAGATCCCAAATGGAAAAACACCATGGTCAGAACACGAGCAGCAAATGTTACTTTTTGGGTGAGCAGCAGGGAAAAAGATGTAGAATTTGTGTGGGATGAAGTTTACTGAATCATTTTTCGTCACAGTAAAAGTCCTTCCTGTATATTTCCTTTGTTCACATTTCTTTTGTTTTATTTTATTGTTGGCCCATGGATCCTAGGAACCATCTTTGTAGTGACACAGTTCAATTGGTTAATTGGCAACCAATGGGTTGGTCAGGGACAATGCTCTGCCTGACAATGGTTGGTGATTGCTTCCTGCTTGATGCTTTTGTTTTTTTCAGAAATTTAACGTACCCAATTTTTTTTCAAATTGAGGGGCAATTTAGCATGTCCAATCCATTTATCCTGCACATCTTTGGGTTGTGGGAGGGGTGAGATCCATGCAGATATGGGGAGAATGTGCAAACTCCACATGGACAGTGACAAGGGGCTGGGATCGAACCTTAGTCCTCAGTGCCATGAGACAACAATGCTAACCACTGCGCCACTGTGCCACACCTTTGGGTGAATCTTTCTGAGAGAACGTAGCAGAAGTGTTTGGATCTTGGAAGTGAAAAGAAGTATCTCTCTCTCTCCTGCTTGCTGAAGTGAATGAACTGCTCCCTTATTCTAAAACCAGTGAGTGCCCAGCACTCCCTTTGCTGTAAACCTGAAATGATACTGGGTCTGCAAAGAAAGTAGACAACCTTGCCAGAAAAAACCATCGCAGGCCGAGAAGGAAGAAGTACCAAAACAAAACCCTGAACCCCAGAAAGACATTCAGGAAAGGTCATCGCAGTGCATTAAAAAATCTTTATTGTTTTATTTTATTAATATTTTCTTCCCCTTTCAACTACTTTTTCCCATCTGTGTTGATTGTCTTTGTGTATGTAGAGAGAGTGGGGTAGTTGCGGGGGTGGTGGGGGGGGGGGGGGGGGGGTATTGGGAAAGACGTATTATATAGTCAGTTACATTTACTGTCAATTTAATTATAATATGATACATAATAAAAGGTTACTTGTGTTTTAAAGATACAAGCCTTGTGAATGTAGTTATTTGAGTATTTTAAATAAAAGCTAATTTCATCCGTGTTGTGACCCCGTGTCAAGTGGGCCTAGAATTGACCGTGCACTAGCCCAGGATGTCGTGAGAACAGTATCAGTATCATGATCTCCTGATCATGAGACAGATGTCGGGCAAAATCTTTCCACTCTCGAATTTCATATTGCGCTTCTGTCAGCCATGTGGTAATTCAGTGAAAATGCTTTATAAATTATGGACACCTTTACACTGCCTCAACATACCCCTAATAGCAATGTGGGTGAGACCATTGAACCACGTCATTAAGACCTTAAAACAAGGGACTTCACTCCAACTATAAATTTTCAATCAATCCGCTACAATTTTTTCGGACTCCCGTGCTCAATAGTTCTTTGAATTTAATACTCTGCTGTTGATTAGTTTGTAATGAATTTCCCAGCTAGCTAGCTCAAATGTAATGAGGATAAGCAACCTAATGTCAGTTTTTTCCATGATTTCCACCGAGTGCAGGTGTGCTAATATAGTTGTAGTGGGCAAAACTTCAAAATCACTGAGGTAGACATGCTCCATAATCTACAATAAAAGTGCCACATATGTCACATATTCCATCTCCACTGGCTTGTAACGTCCATATGTCCAAAGTTGTGCATTGCCATTTCCAACTTTCCCTGCAGGCAGCCTCTTGATAGGATTTCCAATCACTGAGTGAGGATTAATTAGCTGTCCCAATCCCAATCACCAGTTTTGTGTCAGGTCAAGCTTCAGAGAATTTTACATCAGCCAGCATAGTTACTTCAGCTATTGAATGCTGTACATGTTTTGCCACCTCCTCTGCCCAAATTCGGGTGATCACTTAAGATCATCAACAAATAATCTGTTAATTAATTTGACTGGTTCACATTTTCCCTGCAGCCGCCAACCCATATTTCAATTCATATCTTTGGTATCCCTCTCCACAGATTCTCTAATTTTACAGTTTCTGTCATCCCCCCCCACCCCCACCCCGCTGGTGAGTGTAGTTATTTGGGTATTTTAAATAAAATCTAATTTCACCCGTGTTGTGACTCCAGGTCAAATGGGCCTAGAATTGACTGTGCACTCGCCCAAGTAGTCATGAGAACAGTATCAGTATCAAGATCTCCTATCGTGAGATAGATGCAAAATCTTTCCACTCTCTTCTACAGTTGCCACACTGTCTTCCATTATAATTTTTAAAAATGCTGACAGGGCTTTATTCTTTCACCTCTCATTCTATTCATGTCCTTTCTTCCTTACTCCTCATTGCTGTCCTCCAAACTTTATCTCATTCAATTAATGGCTCCCACTTTCTGAGCAGTGGTCCCATCTCTGCTGAGTAACCAACTTACTGACTCCGCTTCCTGTTCTTTTGCACTGGCATCAAGCGCAACTGCTCTCACTCTCAAATCAATTGGATTGGTTATGAGTATCTCCATCTAATTTCCTCTGAACCTTTTCTATTCTTAAGGAAAACAACCCCAGCTCTCCAGAAAACTGAAGTCACTCGGTCCTGGTATCATTCTCAGAAATTTCCTTTGCACCGTCCCGAAGGACCCATAAAGTGTAATAAAGTTCCTTGCTGTTTGTTCCTGCTTATTCCCATATTTCCCCTTTCTTTTATTTATGCTGTTACATTTTAAGCCATGGATGCTGAGCCTTTAATTCAAACATGAAGATCCAGAGGCGTTGCTGTTTTCGAGTGAGATCAGTGATGACACAGATTGATTGATGTGGCTGGTGGCCAATGAATGGGCTTAAGAGGCTGTGATCTGCCCGGTAACGGCGGTGATTGGATATTATCCTTTTAGAATGTTTCTCAGAGCCACAAGGTTCCATTTAAGTTTCACTTTTGGTTCTGCAGTCTGGCTGGAGGATTCCATCTATTTCTCTCCCAAAATAGATCCAGCTCGACGCTCTCCATAAGGCCACTGTGAGAACACACTCTCTCTCTCTCTCTCTCCAGTAGGTCTATTAACTGAAGGCAAGGTTTGAAATACGAGATACTGTCTCAAGGAAGAAAGAAACCTGAAAGTAAACCACAAACTAAAAATAATGCCGAGGGGAACCCAAGGGATCTCTCCAGGAAAAGCTGTTAGTAAGATATTGCTGGCTGCACAGAACATCATTATGGGCTGTAGGTCAGACACTTTACACCACGCTCAAACAGTGAAGATAGTACCCTGAAGAGCTCATCACCTGAAGCAAGGTCTTTTATACTTTGACCTTATTCCTTATTATTTACCCCTGTCCACCCCTCTGTGTTTGATTTGTATGTTAGTTGGAGGGGGGGGGGGGAGGTCAGATATTAGCTTAACGTTAAGTAGCTGTTTTTGCTGCATATTTTGTATTTGTTCTAGTTATAACTAAACAGTAATTGTGTTTAAACTTACAAACCTGGCGACTATAATTGTTGGGCAGCCAAGAGCCAAAGATTTCAGGATTTAAAAAAATATTTCTGAAGTCAATTATGTTGTGACTCCTGGGCAGGTGGGGTTAGAATTGATCACGCACTTGCCCAGGGTAACAATGTGAACCAAATTTCGAACACAGTGCACTATTGGATTGAGGCCTAAACAGTGTTTTATCAAGGTCTCGAATAACTTCCTTGTTTTTGTAATCCATGCCTCTCTCAATAAAGTCAATGTTTTTAAAAATAGTTTTGCAACTTGTCCTGGCAGGAACATTGATTTAGACATTGGATTCCCACCATCTTGGAGAGGCTCTCCATCACAGCAAAAATCACAAAAATTTCCAAAAATTCAAAATCCTACCTCTGAACCAAGCATCTGGCATTTCCCATTTTTGAGGGGGGAGGGCAGGAATGGCGTTGGGCCAGGCTTGATTCGCGGAAGCAGCGGTCCAGTTAAAACACCAGCTGCCTCCAATGAAGTGGGCTTTTGGAAGAACAGGAGTGTGGAATCTGGAGTGTGCACATTCGAACAAGTAAGAGGCGGTCTGAACTTGGTCAATTCATTTGAAGAGGTTGAAGAGGTAAGGGACCCCTTTGGATAGGGTCCTGGGGCACCAATTAGGAGAGGTAAGGCACATTTTGGGGGATGTAAAACCACCCATTGGAATTGTTAAAAGTGAACATGGTTATGCACTTTTTTTTACATACAATTCATTGGACCTATAAAGCTGTCAAAAAGCTATAAAATAGCTGTCCAGCTGTCAATTACCTGTAAAAGCTGTCCAGAGCTCCATGATCAAATGGAGGAGCAGAACTGAAGGGGCGAGTGGCCTAATTCTGCTCCTATGACTTATGCTCTTATGGTCTAACTGTCCAACTGTCATATAATTGTCCAGCTGTCAAGGAGCTGTTCAACCATCAAAGAGCTATAAATGAGCTGCCCAGCTGCTAATGAACAGTCCAGCTGTCATGGAACTGTAAAGGAACTGTCCAGCTATCAAAGAATAATCCAGCTATCATGTAAGTGCTGTCTTGCCATCAAACTTTTCCAGGAAGTGTCAAACCTTCAAAGCTGCCCAGCAAGTGCTTACGCTATTAAGAAACGATCCAAAGATACTGGGCGGGATTCTCTCAGCCCACGCCAGGTCGAAGAATCGCCGGGCCAGGTGCGAATCGCCCGATCGGCACGCCACTGGTTGGGGGCTCCTCGACACAGCCCCTCCCGGCGATACTCCACCCAGGAAAAGCCAAGTGGCCGCAAAAAAAATCCGAGTCCCGCCGGCGCTGTCCACGTGTGGTCTTACCTGGCGGGACCTCGGCGTGCATCCTTTCGGCAGCCAGCCTCTCGGGCTGGCGGCCTCGTTTGTTCAGCGCCGGCCCCTGTCTCCCTATGCCATGTTGCGCCCCGGGGACAGTCAGGAGAACGAAGCCACCGCGCATGCGTTTAATAGTGTCGGTCACAGCGCACATGTGCAGACCCGCAGCATCAATTTGACGCCGGTATCGGCATCTGGAGCAGCGTGGGTTGCTCCAGTGTCATGCCGGCCTCCTGTAGGGCTCAGAATCGCTGCTCCTGGGGGCCTGTTGACGCTGTCGTAAAACGCGAAAGCGTTTATGACGGAGCCAACACTTAGCCTCAGGGTCAGAGAATCCCGCCCACTAGGTGAGTTGGCATGCAAGGAGAAAGGGCAAACGGGTGGGGAGGCATGGGTTGACTTAAGTTGGCACTAATTTGGCATTGGATATCGGGCAATGGAAGATGAATAAGGGGCACTAAGTTTGCTTGGGTGTAAGGGGGTGATGGTAGGTGGTAGAGAAGCATGGGATGGCATAAGGGACATAGGTGCCATGGCAGTAGGTGGGAGCATTGGTTGGCATAGGTTGGCATGGATAGGCTTTTTGGAATTTGTTGGGGAATGAAGTGGGTGAGGACTGAGGGCTGTAGGACTGTTTTTGGTTCTTTTTTTAAAGATTTTTTAAAACACAGTGGTAACCCGGGGCACCTTTGCAGGTCATCTGCCCAGATTAATTTTTTAGCCCGTAACCCCCCCCCCCCCCACCCCCACCCCCCAATCAAAAAACCAACCTATAACGGGACATTTTTAAAGGTTAGGTTTGCTGAGGCGGGAAATCCCCCGACTTAGTGGACCCGACCAGAGAGCAGAAGAAATCTGGGCCATTACATGGCTGAATCAAATTACTTCGACGACCCTCGGCCTTTGTTCCTGTACCATGTTCAAAATTGTACTGTTGAATTCCCTGTCCTCGTTCTTCCTGCCAAAATGTATTACTTCGCACTTCTCTGCATTAAATTTCTTCTGTGATTTGTCTGCCGTTTTTACCAGTGTGTTATGTCTTTGTGAAATCTGCAACAATGTTCCTCATTGTTTGATACATTTCTGTTAGATAAATAGGATCCAGTGAATTTGTTCAATTATATGTAGCGAACTCAGTACAAACAAAAAGCACTTAATTCTGTCGTTTGTGACTGACTGAATGGAACCTAGTGAATTGATTTAATTGTGTTCAGCTCAAACTCCAAAAATTGAACACATTAATTTACTTACAAATGGCTCAGTGAATTGGATCCAGCAACTTCATTCTATCATGTGTTGGTGACTCAATGTAATCCGCTGAATTATAATGTGCATGGAATTGAGCTAATTAGCCAATCAATATACCTTCACTACCCTGTATTCTACCTCAAATATTCTTACCCCAAATTTTGGACCTGCTGTTTCGGAGTTGTTATGTTCCGCTGGGTCACTATCCAGGCAGATTCTCCAGCACAACTGCTATAATGTTGACACGAGAGTCACAGAAAGCTTTGCACATTGTAATTTGTAAATAACGTGAGTTCAACGACAGGAGTGATCTGAAGCAATGGAACCAATAAAAATGCCTTGTTTAAAACCACAACATTGCATCATCTGACATTTGAGGTAGGACCTGTCTGTTTTGATGTTTTGCAAAACATGATTTCCTCAGTCGATCTGACCTAACTTCAAACTGTCTCTTTGTCGCAAAGAATTTATTGGTCAATATACGCAGTGTTTCTCCTGAATGGTAATGGGATGGTTTAGCTTGTAAATTGAGAGTACAGGGGTCAAACAGCGTGGAATTCCAGTTACATTAACATACAGTTCACTGCAAAGCCGTCCTTTAAAGTGGAACTAAGCTCTGGGAGAGAAACAAAACACCATCGACTGGATTCTCCGACAGTGGGATCCTCCATTTCGCCAGCAGCGCACTCGTGTCCTTGGATTTTCTAACGGTGTGGGGGGTGCCCACAATGGGAAACCCCATTGGCCGGCTGGCGGGACAGACGATCCAGCTGCGCCGCATGAGAAAATAGGTGCGGTGGGACAGAGAATCCCCTCCCAAGCTTTTATATATGCTTCCAATTTTATTACCATTAATTGTGGTCAATTTTTCCAATTGATTTTGAATTATATTATCACAACTGTTTTAGGGCAGCACGGTAGCATTGTGGATAGCACAATTGCTTCACAGCTCCAGGGTCCCAGGTTCGATTCCGGCTTGGGTCACTGTCTGTGCGGAGTCTGCACATCCTCCCCGTGTGTGCGTGGGTTTCCTCCGGGTGCTCCGGTTTCCTCCCACAGTCCAAAGATGTGCAGGTTAGGTGGATTAGCCATGATAAATTGCCCTTAGAGTCCAAAATTGCCCTTAGTGTTGGGTGGGGTTACTGGGTTATGGGGTTATGGGGATAGGGTGGAGTTGTTGACCTTGGGTAGGGTGCTCTTTCCAAGAGCCGGTGCAGACTCGATGGGCTGAATGGCCTCCTTCTGCACTGTAAATTCTATGATGGTATGATAACTCCAATCTTAAAGTGTCAGAATGGAATTCTGTTACACAGAATTCAGGGAGCCTAGGGATAATGGGCTGTTGTTTCCTAGAATTTAACAATTCTTTTGCTACGATCTTGAAGTATAGATTTTATTCTGGAACACAAACGGCGGGATTCTCCGTTTCTGGGACTAAGTGATGATGCTGACGCAGGAGTCGTGGACTTTTCCGACAGCAAAACTGATGCCAAAACTGGACCGATTCAGCAACTGTGGAGGGGCTAGCACCGGCGCCACATGGAACACAATTGATTCCAATGAAAAACTGCCGGGTTCATGATTGATACTGGGGAGGCTGACAAGCTGCAGCCGCATATACACACTTCACTCTCCACACTCACTGGATGTGCTGGAGCATGCCCATACAACTGATGGGTTGGCTGAGGCCCATCGGAGAGGGAGCATCGCATTTGTCCTGGAGACTACCGGGTCGGGCCCGCTAACGACATGCAAATGGTGTTTACTGTGCCATATTGACGACGCTGTCAAGTTGACAGAGAATTGCAATTATTGCATCAAATATGCGCCCGCCATGATTTTGGTGTTGGAACCGACTCTCCGCCCAATTGCGTTCCACGATTTCAGCTTTGGCCAACGGAGAATCTCACCCAAAGCCTTTTACCACCCAGCAATTATTCTGGTGATTTTAAATTGGTCGTGTTTGTAAGATTATGGGCCAGATTTTTACAATGGTAGGTGTGGCCCAGATGCAAATGCCTTCTCCCATTTCCAACAGGTGTAATCTCAGCCCATTGGGGAGAGGGTGTGGACTGGGATTCACGGAAGAGGAAAGCCCAAGCTCAGCAGGGAGATTTAAACTCAGTGCTAATTTCCATCAGACCCCACTTTGGCTGCTACCAGCATCTTCAGCGCATGTGGGATCCGTAAATTTATCGAGTGAGCATAAATGTTCATGAAGGACTGATAAGGCCAGAAGAACCATGATCTGTATGATCTGATTTTTTTTTAAACCCTCTGCTCCTTAAACATAAAAATAAAACAAGCTGCAGCAAGAGTAAAAAACAACACCCTCTGCTGGACTGCTTTATTGACAGGTGCAAGTTGAAAAAAATAGCAGTAGTATCTAGCCATTCAGTTTTAATAGAGGTGTTGTTAATATTTTCACAAGGGCTAGCATTATCTTGTTATGTATGCTTGGCTGAGTTTCAAGTGCCACAATTATCTTGCAGAGGGTTCTGAGTTCACAATTTGATTGATATTTCAAAGAGGGTAATAAAGTGTTTGCTGTCTTTGGAAATAGAAGTTTGTTTTTGTAAAATATTGATCACTTGAGGAGATTTAAATGCTTTGAAAGGGTTTTATGAATGGGAGCTTAATTGTTCATTCTCAAGTGTGTGGAAGTGAGAAGTGTAGTAGCATAGGAAATTTTCTTTTCTTCTCACCTCCACGTGGCTCCTGAGGTCTTCCTATGATTGATACTGGGAGGTCGCATTGAGGGTATGAGAGGCCATTGCGGATATATGGGGGAATGAGTTGGCATTGAGATGGCATGGAGTGTACGAGAGGCTATTGGGGTTGGTAGGAGTGCAAAGGGGTATGAGGGTTGAGGGCTAGAGGATCTAAAACATCTAAAATAACCAGAATGAAATCCCAGAGAGTCGAGATGGGTCTTATTAGCAGCTCACCTTGCCACTCACCCTTCCCTGTGGCTGCCTATGCTCCGCTTCTGATAGTGTTGGACCCAGTTCTATCCTGAATCTGTTTCCTTCCACCTCAACACGGAGCAAAAATCTTGGATACTTTTGGCTGAGACCGATCCAGTCTGGAACTGTCCTGATTCAGGCTACCCACCTTGGAAGTTAATATCCAGCCCTATCTGTGGTGAAGTACTTAGATATTAGGATATTAACATATCCCACTACTTGGTAAGTACGCGGATGGTAAATTAAGACTCAATTTTATCTAATGTTTTGCCGGGCAAACAGAGTTTATTGATGATATATTTTTAGATACTGATCAATGTGATGAAGATCTTTAACTAAATTATTCTGGGACTAACTAACTGCAAAGTGAAACATTTTAGAGATTTAACAACCACCTGTCCCAATTTATTTGGGCAATGGGATAAACCCTAAATTATATCAATTGAAGATTAAAAAAGAAAAGGGTATATGTGACAGAGGAATTAACTCTGCAGTTCTTGCTATATTCCCAACTTTGCCAAAGCATCACCTGGTCTGTGACAAAACAATAAAATTAGTTTAGATTTGAATTTAAATTCAGTATTGTTAAGAAAGAAAGAATCTAGTTATTTAGCATTTTAACATACCTCTCAGGAATGGCCCCAAATAATGAGCATGGTATGAATCACTTGGATATTGGTTACTGTTTAATGAGTAAATGCAGGAGCCATTTTGCACACTGTATTATCCCAAAATCAACAGTGGCATAAACAAAAAAGTCTCATTTTCATCAAAGTAAGAATGCTGTCCAGGCCCCTGGAAGAAATTCCTTCTCATGTTTGAATAACGCCAAGGGATCTTTGATGGGTGATGAAGCTGGCAGTGCAAGCAAACATACCAACTCATCTGAAAGATATCCCCTCTGACAATACAACACTCCCCCCATATTGCACAATTGCCAGAGACATTATATATTCAAGCTCGAGAGTGGGTTTGAAGCCATTTTTATCAACACTTGAAGATAAAAACAGCTTTATATAGATTGTAAAATATAAAAGCAACTTTTGTCTTTCAACTATTTTGAGTGCAAAATCACAAATCCAGCTTTATTCTACATTTTTCTCACCATCTAGTGCAAACATTTATGGGAATGAGAAAAACTGACTAGAAACACAGAATCACAGAAAAATACAGCACAGAAAAAGCCCTTCGGCCCCTCGAGTCTGCACCGCTGCATGAAAGGCACCTGATCTGCCAATTCCAATTCCATTTGCCAGCACTTGGCCTATAGCCTCGAATGTTAAGCCATGCCACGTACTCATCCAGGTACTTTTCAAAGGATGTGACGCAACCTGCCTATACCACCCTCCCAGGCAGTGCATTCCAGACCGTCGCCGCCCTCTGGGTAAAAATATTTTCCCTCAAATCCCCCTGAACCTCCTGCCCCTCACCTTGAACTTGTGTCTCCTCTTAACCGACCCTTCAACTGAGGGGAACAGCTGCTCCCTATCCACCATGTTCATGCCCCTCATGATCTTGTCCACCTCGATCAGGACACACCTCAGTCTCCTCTGCTTCAGCGAAAACAAACCAAGCCTATCCAACCTCTATTCATAACTTAAATGTCCCAGCCCAAGCAACATCCTGGCGAAACACCTCTGCACCCGCTCCAGTGCAATCACATCCATCCTATAGTGTGGTGACCAGAACTGCACACAGCACTCCAGTCATCTAAGTTATTTATATGAATGATGTGGAGATACAAAACCAGGTTAAAGTCCAACAGGTTTGTTTCAAATCACCAGCTTTCGGACCACTGCTCCTTCCTCAGGTGAATGAAGAGGTAGGTTCCAGAAACATATATATCGACAAAGTCAGAGATGCAAGACGATAATTTGAATGCGCGCATTTGCAGGTAATTAAGTCTTTACAGATCCAGAGAGAGGGGTAATCCCAGGGTAAAGAGGTGTGAATTGTCTCAAGCCAGGACAGTTGGTAGGATTTTGCAAGCCCAGGCCAGATGGTGGGGGATGAATGTAATGTGACATAAATCCCAGGTCGCGGTTGAGGCCGCACTCATGTGTGTGGAACTTGGCCATAAGTTTCTGCTCGGCGATTCTGCGTTGCCGCGCGTCCTGAAGGCTGCCTTGGAGAACGCTTACCCGGAGATCAGAGGCTGAATGCCCTTGACTGCTGAAGTGTTCCCCGACTGGAAGGGAACATTGTTGCCTGGCGATTGTCGCGCGATGTCCGTTCATCTGTTGTCGCAGCGTCTGCATGGTCTCGCCAATGTACCACGCTTCGGGTCATCCTTTCCTGCAGCGTATGAGGTAGACAATGTCGGCCGAGTCGCACGAGTATACCATATACCTGGTGGGTGGTGTTCTCACATGTAATGGTGGTATCCATGTCGATGATCTGGCATATCTTGCAGAGATTGCCGTGGCAGGGTTGTGTGGTGTTATGGTCGCTGTTCTGAAGGCTGGGTAGTTTGCTGCAAACAATGGTTTGTTTGAGATTGCACGATTGTTTGAAGGCAAGTAGTGGGGGTGTGGGGATGACCTTGGCAAGATGTTCGTCTTCATCGATGATGTGTTGAAGGCTGCAAAGAAGATGTCGTTGTTTCTCTGCTCTGGGGAAGTACTGGACGATGAAGGGTACTCTGTTAGTTGTGTCCCGTGTTTGTCTTCTGAGGAGGTTTTTTTTGTAGCGCGTTGGAACGAGCGTCATATCCCGTTCGTACGGGAGCATCTTTCAGTGTCTGTAGATGTCTGTTACGCTCCTCCTCATCTGAGCAGATCCTGTGTTAACAGAGGGCTTGTCCATAGGGGATGGCTTCGTTAATGTGTTTAGGATGGAAGCTGGAGAATTGGAGTATCGTGAGGTTATCGGTGGGCTTGCGGTAAAGCAAAGTGTTGAGGTGACCGTCCTTGATGGAGATGAGTGTATCCAAGAATGCAACCAATTATGGAGAGTAGTCCATGGTGAGTCTGATGCTGGGATGGAGCTTATTGATGTCATTGTGTAGTCGTTTCAGTGATTCTTCGCCGTGGGTCCAAAGGAAAAAAAATGTCATTGGTGTATAACGTCAGTTGACGGTCCTGTGCGGCGAGGAGGTCTTGTTCAAACTTGTGCATGAAGATGTTGGCATATTGAGGTGAGAATTTAGTCCCCATGGCTATTCCGCGTGGCTGGATGAAGAACTTGGTATCGAAGGTGAAGACGTTGTGATCCAGAAAGAAGCAGGTGAGTTGCAGAATTGCGTCTGGAGATTGACAGTTGTCGGTGTTGAGTACTTAGGCTGTTGCAGCAAAGAACAAGAACAAAGAACAAAGAAATGTACAGCACAGGAACAGGCCCTTCAGCCCTCCAAGCCTGTGCCGAACATGCTGCCCATCTAAACTAAAATCGTCTACACTTCCTGGGTCCGTATCCCTCTATTCCCATTCTATTCATGTATTTGTCAAGATGCCCCTTAAATGTCACTATCGTCCCTGCTTCCACCGCCATCGTTGTCATGGGGGATGCTGGTGTAGAGTGCCGAGATGTCCATTGTGATGAGGAATGTTCCTGGTTCAACTGGTCCATGGGTGATGAGTTTCTGTAAGAAGTCCGTCGTATCGCGACAGAAGCTGGGCGTTCCTTGTACGATGGGTTTCAAGATGCCCTCGATGTAGCCAGAGAGGTTCTCACACAGTGTCCCATTGCCTAATGCGATAGGATGGCCTGGTGTGTTGGCCTTGTGTATTTTCGGGAGGCAGTAGAGATCTCCAACACGGGGAGTATGTGGGATGAGAGCACGTAGGGTGCTCTGAATGTCTGTATCCAAGGTCTTGATCAGCCTGTTGAGTTGGCGGGTGTGTTCCTTGGTCGGATCTGCGGGTAACAGTCTGTAGTGTTCCTGGTTGTTGAGTTGTCGGTACACTTCTTTGCAGTAGCCTCTTCTGTTCAATATGAAGGTGGCCCCTCCTTTGTCTGCTGGTTTGATGATGATGTTGCGGTTGCTCTTGAGAGCGTGGATGGCATTGCGTTGTGCTTGGGTGATGTTCAGGGCTGTCTTGTGAATGCGACTGGTGAATATGGCATTGACGCGACTCCTGATGGCTTGAGCAGTGGGATTACCAATGTCTGAGCCAACACGTGCTCCCAGCAGCAGGCTATGGTGGAAGAACGGGTGAACATCTCTTTCCGGACTCCCACCTCAGACAAAAGGGGCTGCAGCTAACAAACACATGGCCTCTAGACATTGAACATTAAACAGCCAGTAATATAACATATTTACCAGCATCCGAGCCAACATGCCCTCTCTCCCCTTCCTGTAGTGCCCTGCTGCAAGGCATGGCGGAAGAACGAGTGAACACCCCTTCCCAGACTCCCATCTCAAAAAAGGGGCTACGTCTAACAAACACACGGACTCCAGATATTAAGCATTAAACAGCCAGCAATATAACAAATTTACCAGCATTCAAGCCAAATTACCCTCTCTCCCCCTCCTACAGTGAATAGCTGGAAGCCTCAGACAAAATGGGCTGCGGCTAACAAATACACAACCTTCAAACAATAAACAGTTAATAGTGTAACAAAGGTACCAGCATCTGAGCCAACTTGCCCTCTCTCCTCTTCCCGCAGCACCTAGCTGCGAAGCATGCTGGAAGGAGTAAACACTCCTTTCCGGACTCCAGCCTCAAACAAAACAGGCTGAGGATAACAAATTCACAGCCTCCAGACATCAAACAATAAGCAGTCAATAGTGTAACAAAGCTACCAGCATCCTAGCCAACCAGCCCTCTCTTCCCTTCCCACGGCTACCAGTGCAAGGCATGGTGGAAGAATGAGTGAACACCCCTTTCCTGATTCAAAACTGCAGACAAAGGGCCTGCAGCTAACAGACACACGGCTTCCAGACATCAACCAACAATACAAACTCCCCCCATTCCGCAGTCAGAGAGCAGGACAGGAGAGTGAGAGCACCCCCTCCCCCTCCCAAGCACTGGCAGTAGGTCATCTTACTCCCTCCCTTTCCAGCATCAAGCCTCAGACATTAAACAAGAAACAGCAACAATACAGTAGCATGCATATGACTTCCGAACATTAAGCAACACCATACAAAAATACAAAAAGGCACCAGCAATTTACATGGCTTCCAAACCGGAAACAGAAAGCAGTCCTCACCACAATAAAGCTACCAACATCCTTCAAAGGCTCGTCTGCATGATCTCCAAGGTGTCAAGTTGAGGTGAGCCCCCAGTTTCCTCCTCCTCCTCCTTCTCCTCCTGCATTCCCGGCATCTGATCACCTGTTCCACCCAGTCCTTGATCCAGGGCGCAGAAGCAGAAGAGGCAGGAACAACATTTCGCTTCCAGACATAAAACATTGAACAATCAGCAATTCAAATAGAAACACCAGCAAATGGCAAAGCAGTCCTTCAAACCTCCAGCAAGCTGTGCAGTTGGATCGAGCCGCCACCTTCCTTCCAAAGCACCAGCAGCAGGGCTTCCTCCCCCTCCTTGTCCCTGGCCACAGAGAAAGAGGCAGTAACAGCAAAGCATGGCTTCCAGATATGAAACATTGAATAGGCAGCAGTACAGATAAAATCACCAGCGAGCTGCAAAGCAGCCTGCACACCTTCAGCAAGTCACTCAGGTGAAACAGCCACAGCATTTTCCCCTTCCTCACTTCAGGCAACAGAAGTAAAGAGGTGGCAGGCAGCAGACTCAGCATCCAAGTGGCAGCAGTAGTGCTCCAGGCAGGCAGGCAGGCAGTTTTTAAATCTGGCCTCAGGCTGAAGCCCAGGCCAGTGCTTTACCTCCAGAATGTCCTGTCCCTATCCCTCTCTCCTACAGATCCCTGTAGTAGTTTCTCAGCAATGGAATTGATTGAAAGGAGAGAGAAAGAACTTGTCCTTGTCCAGTAAACAGACAGCAACAGATCTCTCCTTCCTGCCTGTCTGTTGTCCAGGCTGTAGAAAACAGCAGCCTGCAAAGCTTGTAATCCTCAGGCAGGAGCTCAGAGTAGAACATAGAACATAGAACAGTACAGCACAGAACAGGCATTTCGGCCCTCGATGTTGTGCCGAGCATTATCCGAAACCAAGATCAAGCTATCCCACTCCCTGTCATTCTAGTGTGCTCCATGTGCCTATCCAATAACTGCTTGAAAGTTCCTAAAGTGTCCGATGCCACTATCACAGCAGGCAGTCCATTCCACACCCTAACCACTGCTCATCCTGCACAGCCAATTGGGAGCTGTGAAGTGTTCGCATAACTAACATTTCCAATTCCCTATTAGCGATAGCCTTCAGATGTGCAGCCAGAGGCCGCCACTGTCGTTGGAGTTAAAGTGACCTGCACCATATTACCTATGTCAGGGCTCTGTCCTGGAGGTGTTCGGTGGGATGAACAGGCAGCAGCTAAGTTGCCCCTGGTATGGGTATGCACTATCTGGGGGTGTGGCATATTGGACCTGTGGGCGCTGAACTCATCACACCCTCCCACCAATGGCGACCGACCCCCCCCCAGGAACAAGTCTCCCTGGGGACTCCCCAACCCACCCTGAGCACAATGCAGTGGCAGCAGCTCCAGTGCCCCGTGCTGATTGCCCATTTTGAAGTTGGCTATTTGCCTCGTCCGATCCCCACAGCAGCCATTGCGCTAGCATCACATTTTTAAGTAGGTTTACTAAACGGCGGCCATGCTACTGCTCACTGGGGAGTTGATTGGATCACGGATGACCCTTAGACAGGGGGTCTGCCCCATTAACGATATGGAGATTGGCAATAATTGTTGATTATTGGTTTCTCGCCATGTCGTGGCAGGATCTGGATCTCGCCAACAGGAGCGGGCCACTTAGATCGGAAACCTATAGGCGCCTGGCGCAGTCACACTTTTGGCCTCTCCCACTATCTGACCGCCTCACTCGGATCCATGCCAGACACACCACACCCAGGGTTAACGGTTCAAGGAAATTACCTTTCATCATTCTGGATTTCCAGCATCCGCCGCATTGAGCATGGAAATGAAAATGCAGTTCCAAAGTTACAACTCCTCTGAGACTTGGCATGCAGGCTTGTTGCTTGTCCAGCCCCCCTGCATGAAACAATCATTTCCTATAATAACATTGGGGCCAGAATAACAGCAGCACCATATGTCAAGGTCACATTTCCCTTCATCCATATCAAAAAAAACATAAATTGTGTGTGTTGGAAAAGACTGTCATATGCAGAAGGAAATTACGGGCAGTTGTTAGCACTGCTGCCTCACAGCACCGGGGACCCAGGTTTGATTCCCACTTTGAGTGACTGTGAGGTGTTTGCATTTGCTCCCCGTGTCTGCGTGGGTTTCCCCCGGGTGCTCCGCTTTCCTCCCACGGTCCAAAGATGTGCAGGTTAGGTGGATTGGTCATGCTAAATTGTCCCTTTGGGTGATGTTACAGGGCGGGGGATTGGGCTGAGGTAGGCTGGTCTTTCAATGGGTTGTTGCAGGCATGATGGGCCCAATGGCCTTTTTCTGTACTATAGGAATTCTATGAATCCCTGGCCTCCCCACGGTGTGTTTCTCGGAGGTGGGAGGCAGCCCACAATTGGCTGGCAGTGGGATCATGTGATCCCCCCTCTGTCAATGGGATTTCACATTGAATCCACCCCACGCTGTTGAGAAACCCATGGTTGGGGTGCACCGTTGGTGGGAGCAGAAGATCCCGTTGGCGTAAACAGCCAAAAGATCTCACCCAAAATGAGAAACATAATGTGCTGTTAAGACTGAAAATGAAATCATCATTGCAATTGTACAGTTGTCATATGTAATTTTTCTCCTGCTTATTTTCCTGCGTATACAGTAAATTATCTTTGTGGGTCGGTTCAAATGTAATTCAAGCTCAGTCTCAAAAGCAATTACAATGAAAATTTTCAACATAAGACGGTATATCTTTTTTTCACCATTATGTTACTGCATTATAGTCAACATCACAGTTTCTAGTGGCAATTCAGGAAGTGTTCACAGTCTCACCTGGATCAACCTATTTGAAATCTGAGGAAATGAACAATTTCTTTGTTCTATGTGGTAACAATGACCTCGAAAGGAATGACTTGATAGAATATTATTGTTTTCTACCCAGAAATGTGTTGCAATCTGGTTTGGAACAGTTAACATTTAAAGAAGAAATCATAAAAACCACCAATTAATTGACAGCACATTTCATGAACTGACATGAGAAACTGTGATGTTGACGATAATGCATTAAGATAACAGAACTACGCTTTTAAACCAAAACATATTTTAAGCACTATTAACATGATGGCTAGTAATCGGGAGACCGAGGTCACGATCGGGGCAATGGTTTTCAAATCCCACCGTGGCAGATGGTGAAATTTGAATTCAAGAAAAATCTGGAATTAAAATCTAATAATGACCATCAAACCATTCTTGATCGTTGTAAAAATTCACCTGGTTCACTCATGTAACAGCCTCCCCGAACAGGCGCCGGAATGTGGCGACTAGGGGCTTTTCACAGTTACTTCATTGAAGTCTACTCGTGACAATAAGCGATTTTCATTTCATGTCCTTTAGGGAAGCTATCTTTACCTGGTCTGGTTTACGGATGGGACTCCAGATCCACAGCAATGTGGTTGCTTCTCAAATGCTCCCTGAGATGGAGAGCAGCAAGGGATGGGCAAAAGATGTTGGGCAGGCCAGTGACACCCATGTCCTGCAAATTAGTTTTTGAAAATTTTTGCTATATGGATAGTTCAACTATTTTCCCTGCTCTCCGCCATTCCCCCAAGAATTCCCTCATCTTAAAAATTAATTAAGGTTCATTCACTTTTTCTAGAACCTAATAGGTGTACAGGGTGATGAGAGGCATGGATAGAATGGATAGCCAGGGGCTCCCAGGATGGAAATGGCTGTCACGAGGGGACATCATTTTAAGGTGATTGGAGGAAGGTATCGGGGAGATGTCAGAGGTAGGTTCTTTACACAGAGAGTGGTGGGCGCGTGGAATGCACTGCCATCAGAGGTAATGGAGTCAGATTCATTAGGGACTTTTAAGCGACTATTGGACAGGCACATGGACAGCAGTAAATTGAAGGGTTGTAGGTTAGGTTGACATTAGATTCGAATAAATGATCGGCACAACATCGTGGACTGAAGGGCCTGTACTGTCCTGTACTGTTCTATGTTCTATGTTCTGACTCCCAACTCAGAAGATATATCATCACTCTCTGGAATTCACTTTGATTTTTCTTCAGTGTTCCATCTATTCTCCAAAGTACAAGATTGCATAATGTGCCGCCGGGGGGGGGGGGGGGGGGGGGGGGGGCTGGTGTTTGGGGGGTGGGGGGGGGTGGGCTACTTGCTTTCCTTCCATTAATTTTAGGTCACGCTATGCTTCAATTTCTTTATTAACCTCATGACCCTGGATTCCTCAGCTCCGGTATGGGCCTCCAGCGATTCCAGTGAGTTAAAACATCAGGCTTCCCAATGGCCCACTGCTGTGGTTTCAAACTGCAACCAGGCTGATTGCTTCCAGATCTCCGAAGGCAGCAGCAAGACAAGTGGATCCAGTGGTTACTATCAATGTTTCTTCATCAGTGCCAGAGGGAACTGGTTGTTTCAGAAGAGGTCCCTCTTGCTACATCAGAGGACACTGGTGACGTTGTTGGCACCAACGTGTCTTCTGAGAGAATTTTTTTAAATCTGCTGCTGACGACACTGCTACCTAGATGGTGGAAGAAATTGTCAGAGAACTGAGGTGTGCCACCAAACCTCGGAAGTCACCTGATAGAATGACTGTATTAAAGATTGTAGCCTATAGACCCCTATTTATGTTTCTGCCCTCATTGTAAATCGTTATCTGTTATTGCCCTGTTATGTATGTAGCGTTGAGGGATCGGGGGGGGGGGGGGGGGGATGTGGTAACATGGCCCCTCCAAGGGAAAATCATTCACGAGTCATGTGACTCACCCAGGACTTATTGCGTGGAAGCGCGCAAATCTCAACCAATGGCAAGAAAGCACAGGGGTCCGGGAAGTGCACAGACCCTCAGTGTGAGCCTGGTAACAAGGAGTAAAGTCCTGGATTGCAGTTGCTGTGCCTGTTTATAGTTTTACCTCATTGATGGTTGAATAAATCACTTTGTGATTTATTTTTCAAAAAATATTTTTATTCTCCTCCTTTTTCACATTTTCTCACGAATTTACACCCACCATCAATAAACAATAATCAGCAACAGATATGCCAATCCTCACAACAATAACACCGATCCCATCCTCCCACCAACCCCCAAACATCAGCCCGCATGTTTACATAAACAAATGACAAAAAGGAATCAGGGATTACCCAGTCACCCTTAATATACACAGTCCCCTTCCTCCCAACCCTCCCACCCATTCTCTCCAACTAATATTCGATGTTATCCAGTTCTTGAAAGTGCATAATGAATAATGCCCATGACTTGTAGAAAACCTCCGAGCTTCCCCTCAGTTCAAACTTTACCTTCTCAAGGGTCAAGTATGCCAACAGGTCCCCCCGCCACGCTAGGGCATAGGGTGGAGAGGCTGCTCTCCATCCCAGCAGGATCTGCCTTTGGGCGATCAACGAGGCGAAGGCTATGATATCTGCCTCCGCACCCGTTTCCAACCCTGGCTGGTCCGATACCCCGAATATGGCCTCCCGGGCACCCGGGTCCAGTTTCACATGCACCACCTTGGAAATTACCCTAAAAACCTCCTTCCAGTAATCCTCTAGCTTTGGACAGGTCCAAAACATATGAACGTGATTTGCGCCCCCCCTCCCCTCCCCGCAACGCTCACACACATCTTCTACTCCTTCAAAGAATCGGCTAATCCTCACCCTCGTGAGGTGTGCTCTGTGTACCATCTTCAGCTGTGTCAACCCCAACCTCGCACATGAGATGGAGGCATTTACTCTCCGGAGCACCTCACATCAGCCCTACTCCTCTATAACCTCTCCCAACTCTTCCTCCCACTTTGCTTTGATCCTTTCAAAGTGGTGCCTTAACCTCTTCCAAAATAGCTCTGTACACCGCTGACACTACCCATTTCTTCATTCCCCCTGTCGTCAGCACCTCCTCCAGCAATGTGGAGGCCGGTTCCTCTGGGAAGGTCTGTATCTCCTTCCTGGCAAAATCTCGAACCTGCATGTATCTAAACATTTCTTCCTGCTCCAGCCCATTCTTTGCTTCCAGCTCCCTCAATCCTGCAAACCGACCCCAAAGAAACAAATCTTTTAGCGTCTTAATCCCCTTTTCTTCCCATTTCTGAAAACTTCCATCCCACTTCCCTGGCTCAAATCTGTGGTTCCCCCGAATCAGCATTTCCCTTGATCCTGCCCCCAACCTGAAGTGTTGGCGAAACTGCACCAGATTTTCAATGAAGCTATTATTACCGGACTCCCTGAGTATTTTCCCGGAGCTATTGGGAGCGGCGCTGTTGCTAGTGCTTTCAGTCCTGACCCCCTACACAAACTCTCCTCCATTCTGACCCACTGGGAATCAACCCATCTGACCCAGTTCCGCACCTTCTCCACATTCGCCACCCAGTAGTACATCAGGTTCGAGAGACCCAAACTCCCTTCCTGCCTTCCCCTCTGTAGCAGCACCTTTCTCACCTGCCCTCCCCATATGAACAAGGTCATCCTTCCCTCAATCTCCCTGAAAAAAGCCTTTGGCAGGAAAATCGGTAGGCATTGAAATCGCAGCACCAAATTCATTTTAACCACCTGTACCCGACCCGCCAGTGACAGAGGGAGACCATCCCACCTTGCCAGATCGGCTTTCACTCTCCCCACCAAACTAGTGATGTTGTACCTGCAAAGCCTCCCCCACTCCCAGGCAACCTGCACCCCCAGATACCTAAAGTGAGTCCCTGCCCTACGGAATGGCAAACCCCCCACCCATGCCCACACCCCCGGCCGAGACATCACAAAATACTCACTCTTGTCCAGGTTCAGCTTGTACCCCGAGAAAGACCCAAATACTCGCAGTAGCTCCAATATACCTCCTATCAACGCACTCGGTTCCGACACATACAGCAGCAAGTCGTCGGCACATAAGGACACCCTATGGTCTATCCCCCCCCCCCCCCCCCCCCCGCACTATTCCTTTCCATGCTCCCGAACTTCTTACTGCGATGGCCAGCGTCTCAATCGTAAGTGCAAACAACAGGGGGGACATAGGACATCCCTGCCTCATCCCACGGGGAGAGAAAAGTATTTCGAGCTGATGTTGTTTGTGTGGGTACTCGCCTTCGGCTCCTTATATAATAGCTTTATCTTCACAAATCTTGGTCCAATCCCAAACCGCTCCAGAATTGCCATCAAGTACCCCCATTCTACCTGGTCAAACGCCTTCTCAGCTTCCAATGCCACAACCACCTCTGTTTCCTTCCCTTCCGCCAGGGCAATAACAACGTTCAAAATCCTCCTACTGTTCGAAAAAAGCTGCCTCCCTCTCACGAACCCCGTCTGATCCTCACCTATCACCTTCGGGAGGCACTACTCCAGCCTACCCACCAGTACCTTCGCCAATACTTTTGCGTCCACGTTCAGAAGTGATATGGGCCTATACGACCCACACTCCAACAGTGAAATGGATGCCTGCCCCAAGGTTTGTGGCAACACCCCCTTCCCTATCACCTCTTCAAACATCACCACCATCAGGGGTGCCAACTTATCCTTGAATTTTTTATAATATTCCACCGTAAACCCATCTGGCCCTGCCACCTTCCCCAACTGCATCCTCCCAATTGCATCCTTTATCTCCTGCTCTAATATTGCTCCTTCTAATGTAGCCCTGTCCCCCTCCCCTAGCCTCGGGTACTCCAACCCATCTAGAAATTCCTGCATCTCACGGTCTTCCCCGGGTGGCTCTGACCTGTACAAACTCTCGTAAAAGTCCTCAAGAACCTTGTTAATCAGCTCCGGGGCCACCACCAACTTCCCTGCCCTATCCTTCGCCTGAAGAATTTCCCTTGCCGCTGCTTCCCTCCGGAGCTGACCTGCTAACATATCCATGAACATCCATGTTCATAACACTTTGTGATTTAAATGCTTCAACTTTGTCTTTTGCATTTGGCCTCTCGATCATTGCGGATGTGGATATTTGTGGAGCCTTCTGGTGCCTCTGTGTATTGGCAGTGCCACATATTTCAGGTTAAAAAGGGGTGGACCATACCCATAGCAAAAGTTTGCCCAAGGATGTGTACAAACTTGGGACGACAACCTTTGAAGGACAATGTGAGGTTGGCATTTAAAAAAAATTTTGTAGCATGTTCTGCTGACATGGTTTTGGAATGCATTTATTGAAACAATGCCACATTTGCAGCTACATTCTGCTGCTGATTTCTCTCCACGGGGATTGGATAAGGATGTATTAAACCATTTTTGAGATCTCTTCAATCATGAGCAGTTTTGCAAACAGGCTTCTACAATAGCGTTCCTGAAGTGGATTTTTTTGAAATCTCTTCAACAAAGGGCAATTTTGCAAAGCTGTTTCTTGAAAAGCAGTTCTGCTAAGGATTTATTTTTTTATGTCAAATCACATGTTCAATTTTAAGTAAATCCCTCTTGCATATATGACGATAAATTCATATTCTTACAATACTTGGCTGTGCAATTAAATCTGCATTTTAACACTTCCCAAGATTACAGAACAACACCTCAGCATATTTGGTTCAGATACCTTGATAGCCGAAGTAATTTTATCTTAGGTTTACAGTCTAGCTAGTTACCCTATGCCATAACCACAGTAATTCAGCTATTGAAAGATCTAGAAAGTGATTCTCTGTCAGCTGACGCCAGAATTGGGAAACGCGACTGGGCGGAGAATTGGTTTTGATGTCAAAATCATGGCGGGCGTCACTTTCACACCATACCGCGATTTTCCAGTGGGGTGTCACTGCATTCCACTCCGACATACAGTAAACGCTATTTTTATATCATTAGTGGGCCTGACCCAGTATTCTCCAGGGGCCTTCGCAATTCTCTGCTTTCACTGGGGGGAATTCCCAGCAGTGAGGTTCACTTGTGCTTTGAAAAAACGCGAAACAGGCTGCCGTGGCTGCTGAGGGAGAGAGAGGGGGTACAAAAAGTTTCCTGACAGTTGTACCACTGGCCAAGGGTCTGCTGCCAGGGCCGGGGGAGTAATGGGGGATGGAGAGGAAGTGGTTCTGGGGTCGAGGTGGATGGGCACAGAACATCATTGCCGCAGCCTGTGCATGCCACTGACTGCCCACTGTAACTTAAGGCCATGGGTCGTATGATTGTACCCCCCGGGCCACCGCCTAGGTGCCCTCTGGCCCCAGCTGACCCATCAGTGGGATGGGCGTGCTCCAGCGCAACCAGTGCCATCTTCTTAGCTGGGATGAGTGTGTGTGGGGAGTGAAGTGTGCAGATGCGTCTGCAGCTTGTCAGCCGCCTGGGTGTTAATCACAGACCCGGCGAATTCAACACCGTTTCTCATTGGAATCGATTGTGTTCCACGTGGCACCGGTGCTAGCCCCTCAACAGTCACTGAATTAATCCAGGTGAGGTGTCAGTTTTGTTGTCATAGAAGTCCATGAATCTTGCCCCAGTGTAAAGAGAATTTACCGGCTAAATCTTTCATTATAACTTAATTTCAAGTAGATGATATGATCACATATTTTAGGGGGATTGTCTTTGACATCATGGTGCAGAAAAAATCAATCACTTTTATACAGTTTGCCTCTGTTGATCCTGCCTCTTGATTCAACTTGAAATGCACTTGTCATGGATTTGCCAAGTAACAAATTTAACAAGACATAAAAGAATGCGATCTGCCCAGCAAAAGGTGGAAATCTGCCTAGCGACAACAGTAGCCAGTATTCAAAGGACTGGATAAGATGTGTCCTTTTCCGTAACGAGATTAGCAGGCATCTGGATATAATCAGGTGTGAATTGCCTATTAGTAGAAACAGCTTACCTAGAAAATTGGGAGATCATGCTAATGCTAAATACACATGCTAATATCTGGTGCCAAAGAATTTGATAAAGGCAGACAGCCAGATTCACAGTATGCAGGGTCAAAGGAGAACAATGGTATAATTCTCAGCACCCTTAGAAGCAGACAGGCTAGTTTACATTTAGCAGCTTCGAGGTCAGTGTACATCTAGCAGCCTGGAGGCCAGTTTACATATAACAGTCTCTAAATCTTAGAGCCAAAGGCAGTACAGAATTGTTTGTAAAGCGAGTTTAAACATCATCTGCTGAATTGAGATGCACAATGTATTTTGAATTCTGCAAATGAATGACTGCATATTTTATCTAACTAGTATTGTTTTATATAGCTCCTGTTTGTATGAAACCTTTCGCAGTTTCTGCACATACTATTTTTTAATATGTGGTTCAAAAGAACTTCAATGTTAAGAACTTTAACCTGAATATCGATACCATCTTTGGGTTGCCTGTAATTTATACACAGATAACCAACGAAAGTTCAAACTAATTTTTAGGGAGAAACAGCGAGTAGGAGATAGATGAGTAAATTTATGGGCAAATTAAAAGAATTGTAGGCAGTTGCAGTGTCTCAGGTTCGATCCTGGCTCTGGGTTACTGTCCGTATGGAGTTTGCACATTCTCCCCGTGTTTGCGTGGGTTTTGCCCCCACAACCCAAAGATGTGCAGGGTAGGTAGATTGGCCACGCTAAATTGCTCCTTAATTGGAAAAAATGAATTGGGTAAGCTAAATTTATTTTTAAAAAGACGACTATGCAATAGGGGCTGTGCTGGCTCCCATAAAGGATGCAATAGACAGAGTGGAGTGGAGACCTGGAGAAATTGACCACCGGCCAGGACAGATGGATCACCTCGCTCGAAGCCAAGGTGGCAAGATTGGTAACGACCCAGAAGGCACTTAAGGGAAACGTCGATGACCAGGAGAATAGGCCCTGTCGACAAAACCTGTGGATTGTCGGGTTGCTGGAGGGCACAGAGGGCAGGAACTAGACGGAATAGTCACAATATGTAATGTTACTATTCTGGTCACTAGATGATGCTCTACAGCAAGTATATAAAAACGCATCTCTCCTTGACTTCTGGGAGGCAGAAGGGACACAGAGGAGAAGGTGGAAGATAGAGGAAGTGAGGAACATAGACTAATTGTGAGATATTTGAACTAATTGTATAGTTTTTTTTTTTAAATTTAGATTACCCAATTATTTTTTCCAATTAAGGGGCAATTTAGTGTGGCCAATCCACCTACTCTGCACATTTTTGGGTTGTGGGGGCGAAACCCACGCAGACACGGGGAGAATGTGCAAACTCCACACGGACAGTGACCCAGAGCCAGGATCGAACCTGGGACCTCAGCGCCGTGAGGCGGTTGTGCTAACCACTAGGCCACCGTGCTGCCCGACTAATTGTATAGTTAATAGTGTAGATGTGTTGTGCAATCTTTACTTAATTCCTTGGTGACATGTTCAAATCTAATTCAGTGTCATGTAATAAGTTAGCTTTGTTTGTTAAACACTGCTTGCTGTTCTTTGTTAACAATACGACCTTCACCATCCTGAATGAATTAAAACAAAGAACACCACAGGAATATGTTTTGAAAATGCTCAGAAAACTGGTTGGGGAGAAGGACTTTGCCAAGCCCCCAGAGCTGGACCAGGCCCAATGGTCGTTCCGGCAAATGTCCAAGTCAGGGAACCACCACAGGCAATAGTCGTGAAACTACATAAGTTTCAGGACAAGGAGCGGGTTGTTAACAGAGCGAGGAGCACACGGTCACGTAAGTGAGAAAGACACACCATCTGCATTTATCAGGACATTTGAGCCGCCTTGGCTAAGTGCCCGGTGGAATTTAACGGGGCCAAATCTGCAGAATTTAAAAATAAAGTGCGATTCAGCATGTTGTACCCAGCAAGACTATACAAGTCACATACACCAATAAACAACTTTATTTCAACATGGCGGAGGAAGCGAACCATGTTCATTCGAAAGAACAGACTCGGGAAGAAACAATGTGAGATAATCAATCAAGAACTTTGTGAGCTTACACAAACTAAGGGTGGGGCGGAGGCAGTAACTGTGCTAGGGGACATGGAGGGAGGGAGGAAACAAGATGAGTCGGGCACGAAATGACCTGTTTCCATTGGAGAGCCACCACACTGGTAGATAGGCTGGTGCACAGGGATAAAAACAGGGGGGGTGGGCGAGGTGCGTCTCCCGAGAGGGAGAGCGCGCCTGGCAAAAGGGTGGGGGTAAAACAGCAAGCTGGGAGACAGGGCGAGGAGCAAGGGGAGGGGGCAGACAAGGGGGAGAAAGCAACAAGGATACAGGGTGAGGGTGAGGGGGAACTGTATGGGCAGTGGAGTTTAGGGGACATTGGGGGAGAGAGGGGGAGAGGAGGAGGAGAGAGGGGGAGAGGAGGGGGCAGGATAGAATGCTGGTTACAACAGGTCGCACATGGCGATGGCTGGAAACCTGATCCTCAGCATCATAAGGCAGCAGTGCTAACCACTGCACCATCATGCCGCCGGCGTCCTGCCCCACGCTTGTTGGGTACTGGATCCCCTCTTTCGAGGCCATATCCAGGATTATGGGGGTGAGGATGGCGCCATGCCCTTTAATGTGGTCTTCAGGGTATCGGTCAGAACTTTTTATGGGGAAAGGGGCATTGCCTCTATGATTGCCCACTGGAGACTCCTGCTCGGGTGGCGATCAGCAGCGTCACCCAAGACCGTGGACTGGTTGTCTGACTTAGCAGAACTCTTCAAATTGAAAAAAAAAAAATTGTCATCAAGGGATCAGAGGAAGGCTTCCACCACACATGGCAGCAATTCACCAGCCACATCGGGGACCGCTTTGTGATCAGCAACTGGGGGTTGGGGGGGGGGGGGCAACAAGGGCTGGGGGGGAGCAGTGGAGTGGAGGGAAGGGGCAATGTAATGAGGGGAGAGAGAAAGGGGGGGGAGAGAAAGCAGCACCTAAATATAGGGGGCATACAGGGGTGCGAGAGACCACAAGCAGTGCTGCAGATGCACGCCTCCTCCTAAAGAAGGGCGAGTGCTCTGGACGAACCCTCAACATCCTTGGTAGACCTTGCCTGAATGTTTGGCGTTCTGTGACTCCCCTAACCCCCCCCCCCACACACACACACAGGGGACAACAGAGGCAGGGTCTCTACTTTAAGATCCCAGAACAGACAACCACCAGCAGGCCTGGCACGATTTACCAACATAGGCTAGACCAGTAAAATGTACAGCACAGGTACAGCACTACCGTATAGTGGATAGAGGGAGTCAAAGGAAGAAAAATATTTCTTTATATTACCATGGCTGTTTCTATGTGATATTTTTGGTACTTTGATCATATTTCTCGTATAGAACATAGAACAGTACAGCACAGAACAGGCCCTTCGGCCCTCAAAGTTGCACCGAGCCATGATCACCCTACTCAAAACCACATATCCACCCTATACCCGTAACCCAACAAGCCCCCCCTTAACCTTACTTTTTTTATTAGGACACTACGGGCAATTTAGCATGGCCAATCCACCTAACCCGCACATCTTTGGACTGTGGGAGGAAACCGGAGCACCCGGAGGAAACCCACGCACACAGGGGGAGGACGTGCAGACTCCACACAGACAGTGACCCAGCCGGGAATCTAACCTGGGACCCTGGAGCTGTGAAGCATTTATGCTAACCACCATGCTACCCTGCTGCCCCTGTATGTTTGCTACAATGGTGTAGCTTCTTTATATTTTATGATAGGTTTGTCACAAGAGTGTCTTTGTTTTTCATTTTTTTTTTGTTAAAAATATAAATGAAAACCTTGAATAAAAATATTTTGAGAAAAGTAAAGTCTCTAAAGCTAATACATTGTTCAAAGCTAAAGAATGTAAAGGATAGAGAGTACACAGAAAGATGGCTTACAACACATGACAGGACCATGATTCAGTTAATGATAATTGTGAGAAGTATAGAATAGAATAGAATAGAACAGTACAGCACAGAACAGGCCCTTCGGCCCTCGATGTTGTGCCGAGCAATGATCACCCTACTCAAACCCACGTATCCACCCTATACCCGTAACCTTACTTTTTAGGACACTACGGGCAATTTAGCATGGCCAATCCACCTGACCCGGTGGGGGGGTCGGAGAACCCCGCCCAATAAGTGTATGATTGGGGGAACAACGTTTGCCTATTTAAGGCCCCAGAGTGAACTCTTCATGTAAATGACATGGCAACACTATTAAACATGTCCTATGTATCTGTCTTCAGAAAGGAAGTCGATGATGTGAAGGTTACATTGACACAGGAGAGGGAAGTTATGGACAGGATAACAATACATAGAGAATATATAATAAAAAGATTAGCAATACTGAAAGTTGGCAAGTCATCTGTTAAAATGCATCCTAAGTTGTTGAAATAAAAAAGGTTAGAACGAGGAGAGGTAGTATTGTCACAATCTTTTAATACTTATTGGATACAGGAACTGTGCTGGAGGACATAAAAACTGTGCCTCATGTCTGACTATCTTGATGGAATTCTTCGAAGTAATAGAGGGTGATCAAGGTAGTTGATGAACCATCAATCGAACGCGAGACGAGTTGCTGTACAAAAGTTAGGCTTTAATAAGCTAGAAGTTAGCCCTGCGGTCGACTACAGTAAATGGACGACCGCCGGGCGTTCTGGTTATTTATACCTCGCTCTGGAGGCGTGGTTAACTCAGCCTCTCGACCAATCGGAGAGCCGTCACATGACTGGTCTCAACCAATCGGTCGAGAGGCACATGACCGACCAGGGCCAATGGTAAGCCGGTGTTCTGCACCAATGGCAGACACCTATGCAAATCATACTACCACAGTAGTGTCCTAGATATTTCATACATGGACATTCATGAGGCGTTTGATGATGTAAACAGAAGAGGCTTATTAAAATATTGGAAACCTATGGAATTGGGGTGAACGTGGGAAGAGGGATACAAAATTTACATAGATATTTACATAGAATTTACAGTGCAGAAGGAGGCCATTCGGCCCATCGAGTCTGCACCGGCTCTTGGAAAGAGCACCCTACCCAAGATCAACACCTCCACCCTATCCCCATAACTCAGTAACCCCACCCAACACTAAGGGCAATTTTGGACACTAAGGGCAATTTATCATGGCCAGTCCACCTAACCCGCACATCTTTGGACTGTGGGAGGAAACCGGAGCACCCGGAGGAAACCCACGCACACATGGGGAGGATGTGCAGACTCCGAACAGACAGTGACCCATGCCGGAATCGAACCTGGGAGCCTGGAGCTGTGAAGCATTTGTGCTATCCACAATGCTACCGTGCTGCCCTGCCTTGCTACCGTGTTTACCTCAGTAACAGCAAGAAAAACACGGAGGTGGATGGACGTCTTTCGCACTGTTAAGTGGTTTGAAGTTGCATCCCCTAAGGACCAGCTTTGGACTCATTACTCTTTGCAATTTTTATAAACAACGTCTGCGAGGACAACAAAGAATTCAGCACTGGTTTGTAGAGTCAAACGGAAAGAAAATGTATTTACACCAATATGTACACAGCAGCAGTAGTTCACCACTGCCTCCTTCTCCAGCTGGTACCACACTGGCCATCTCTTTTTATACAGCTGCAACCACTAGTGATTGTCCCCCCCCCCCCCCCCCCCCTCTGCTCATTGGGGGAGCTCATACTTCCCAAGAGTCATGGGATAACTAATTGTCCCCAGCCAATAGGATTCGGGCAGGTTTTAACAACAACCTACACTCGGGTTTCGGGGCAGCGTTATAACAATGATACACAATTTGTAAAATATTAGACTGATGTGGACAGTTAAAATGTCATAATGACAGACAGGATTGTGTAGTCGGCAGAAGCGTTGCAGATGGTCCTAAAATGAAAACAAAGTATTAAATGTTGCACTTTGGGAGGACGGATAAGGTAGTATACTGCAAATACCATGATTTTTGAAAATGTAGATGAGCCGGAGTCCTTGGTCTCCATATACACAAACATAACGTCAATGTTTCAAGCTGGCGTACTTGGAGCGCATGCAGCAGATCGTGTTCTTTGAAAGTATTTTCCTGCAACTGCTGTACTGAAGCAGCTGAATGCGAAATCATGGGACAGCACTAATTGGCCTGCTTGCCCCAATGTTAGGTAAATATTTACGCCTGATTATTCGCCCTTTTAGTTTCTCTTCCCGAATCAACAAGCAGAGGCAGGAGACATCAGAGGGAATTTTTGCAATCGAGTTTGTAAGATGTTTGAAATACACATGAAGTGAAAGAAAGATTTTTTTTTTCTATTCTGGTTTGTCATGAGGTTGTAATCCCATTAAAACTTACTCTTAACTGCATAGTGGGTAGAGGGTCTTATGTATAAAGTGGGTTCGGAGTGAATCTAATAAGCTTCAGCTAAAATACATTTGGATTTTGCAATGTATTTTCAGCTTTGTTATTTAAGAGTCTCCCTGATGTAATGTTGATCATTATAAACTTCAGTGATTACATCAAACGTTTTAACAAAGTTTAATGCCTTAATTTTTGTGTGCAAGTCTTCTGTAAGCTGATGTGAACTATCTCTCTGACAGGTATTGCAGAATCCAGTGCCGATTCAAAATCTGGAGTCATGCTCCACACTTCTGGGCAAAGGACATCTCGGATGGGATTCTCCGGGCCCCCAGCTGCAGGTTACTTGACAGAGGAAGGCAGCTCACCATTTACTGGCAGCAGGATTCTCTGTTCCCACTGCTGTCAATGGGAATTCCAGGAAATCCACATGTGGGAGTGCACTGCCAGCGTGAACAGAAAATCCCACTGCCAGCGAATGTCCGGAGAATTCCGGCACATATGAAATGATGTCAGAGGATATGTGTGCCAGGAGACTGCGCTTCAGCAAGGCTAATCACAGCTCCAGGGTCCCAGGTTCGATTCCCGGCTGGGTCACTGTCTGTGTGGAGTCTGCACGTCCTCCCCGTGTGTGCGTGGGTTTCCTCCGGGTGCTCCGGTTTCCTCCCACAGTCCAAAGATGTGCGGGTTAGGTGGATTGGCCATTCTAAAATTGCCCGTAGTGTAAGGTTAATGGGGGTATTGTTGGGATACGGGTTACGTGGGTTTAAGTAGGGTGATCATTGCTCGGCACAACATCGAGGGCCGGAGGGCCTGTTCTGTGCTGTACTGTTCTATGTTCTATGTTCTAAGACCTAAAGCTGAACTCCAACATGCTGCACTGCTTTAACAGTGAAGATGAAACTCACCACAGTTGTAGTGTGTTGTGCAGGGCACAACTTTGTCCTTCAGCATGGACTGAGCATTCGCCTGGCAAATGACTTGCCACCAGGAATGGAGGAGCTGGAGTAGGTGCAGACTTACCTCCTGGTGCAGCTGAGGAAGCCCAGGGTTCCAGGTGATGCCAGAGCAGTTTGAGATCAACTGGCAGCTTCTGCTTTTTGACATTGAGCCCTTCCTTCCTCCATGACCTCCCAACCCCTCCCCTTCCCCTTTCCTGTCCGCCTCCCTCCCTGTCTTTTACCTCCCTCCCCTCACCTCCCTCCTTCCCTATTTACAAAAAGACAACAGAACCGTTGTGTTCAAGTAAAAAATATATTTTATTGATCAGTGTGTTAAAATGAAAAAATATTTTTTATTGCAAGAAGTTTGAAAAAGCTGAGGTAGTTACTTGTCATACAAAGGTTGCTTGTGCTAAACGTTAAGTTAAATGTTAATCTGGTATCAAATTTTTAAATTTTTAACATTATTTTTGTTGATAAATGTTTTCCATTAAATTTTACAAACTTCTGTAGATGTCTTATGGTAACATTAAAACACAACATTCAACCGTGAGATAATGTGGCACGGTGGCACAGTGGTTAGCACCGCTGCCTCACAGTGCCAGGGACCCAGGTTCAATTCCGGACTCGGGTGATAGCCTGTGTGGAAGTTGCACATTTGAATAATAGAATAATTGAATCTCTACAGTGCAGAAGGAGACCATTCAGCCCATCGGGTCTGCGCCAACCCTTGGAAAGAATATCCTACCTGAACCCACACCCAACCCTAGCCCAGTAATCCCACCTACCCTTATTGGACACGAAGGGGCAGTTTTGCGTGGCCAATCCACCTAACGTACACATTTTTGGACTGTGGGAGAAAACCGGAACACCCGGAGGAAACCGACACAGACACGGGGAGAAAGAGCAAACTCCACACAGTCAGTGACCCAAGGCCGGAATTGAACCAGAGTTCCTCGAGTTGTGAGGCAGCAGTTCTCACCACTGTACCACCATGCCGCCCTATTGTCTCTGCATCTTCTGTGCTGTAAGTATCTATCATTCTACGATTAGACTAGCCAAAGTTCAGAGCTTCTTTTTAAGTCTAGTACACTATTTAAGAGAAGTACACCAAGGATTCAGAGCAACTGGATAACTAAAGCTAATGCATTGGTTTGGGGTACATCATGCACCCCGCGTTCCACAGCAGGATATTTAATTTAGAAGATTAAACAGAGGGAATCATGAGCCAGAGAATTAATAAGAAAAGCCTTCAATCCACATCCTACCTCATGTCCCCACACAAGCAGATGCATCACAGTTGTTTGACTGTAGTTTAATCCATTGTTTAAGCCGCCATCATGTTGATTGGTCTTTTGTAGCTTTCAAAATCCTGCGTTCAAAGATACTAGGGCAGCGAAAGACAACAAGCTGTTGATTGTTCAGAAAAACAAGTCATTACCATATTCAGCTTTTAATTTTTAATTTTTCAGTGAATTGATGTCGCATTTGGAGAATTATGTAATTTTTCACTCAATATTAAAACATTAAATCACCCATATGTTAAAAAGCAAGCATGTAATCTCCTTGCAATGGTAACTATGGCAACAAGCATTTGAGGGAACATGGGAAGATGTTGAAGCGCAGTATAAACAGCAGCATGGACTGGTTGAGCTGAATGGCCTGTTTATGTGGCGTATATATCCAATGGAATCGTATAAAATCTTGTGTAACTAAATATTGTTCCTTCCATTTGGTTGCTTTTATCTTTGTTTTATATAGAAGCCCCAAAATACTTGGCTTGATGGCGAGCTTGGCTTGACAATGGTGGAAGTGGCCTTGAAAGGATGTATTCATCAAGGCAGTTTTCAGAGGTGTGGGAATCTGGCAGTGTCAAGAAATGGAGCTCCTCCAAAGCTTCCTGATTAACACAGAGCTCCCGAGATAATTCTTCTCCATCGAGCTAGGGGTGTTCTCCTTTGACGTGACCTGACTTTCATTATAGCGTGCTGCTTTTGCTCCTCCTCTTCGTATAAAAGACTTGGGATGGAATTCTCCCGCCGTTGCGATTCTCAGTTCCCGTTGGCAGCGCACCCCTGCTCATGGGTTTTCCAGGGGTGTGGGGTGGCTTCAATGCCACTGAGAAGTGGTGCGAAGATAGAATCCTGCCGAGAAACATGAGAAATTAAAGATTTTAGTTTAATCTTCTAAATTAAATCTCCTGCTGTGCAACTCGGGGCACTTGATGTATCCCAAACCAATGCATTAGCTTTAGTTATCCAGTTGCCCCCGAATCCTCAGTGTGCTTCTCTGAAATAGTAGAGTAGACTTAAAAGGGAGCTCCGAACTTTGGCTAGCTTAATCGTGGAATTAGTTTAATTAGGTCTAATGTAAGAAACTTTGTTGAAACAAAATACTTTCCAAGGGTCATGTAGAATGTGTGGATATCTTCCTGAGTGCAAAGAGTTTTGAAATACTTGTTGGAAAACCCAGGGAGGGATTCTCCGATCGCCGACTCCGAAATCACGCTCGGCGAGGGCCCGGTATATTGTGATACCTTAAAAGCAATGTGTGGAATTTAATCATCATGATGGTGGACCTATCCACCGCCTGCAGAGACAGGGCCAAACCCATTGTGGCCATTCTGGGAGGGCCTGACCCAATTTAAAGCCAATCAAGCACTTAACTGGCTTTTGGTGTGTTCCGCGACATCTTCAGGATGGTCTGGCAGTGCTGGCCACTACTCGGATTATAGGCAGATGAGGCAGAATTACCAGAGCTAATCAGGGAGACCCCATTGAAGTGATGGAGGAGGATTAGTTTAAGGTGCAGACTCCCAATTTACTGCTGTAGATATTTGAAAGCTGGAGACAGAGATGAGAAATGTTTTCTCTCGTTAGTCTGTGGACCTCTCTTCCCCAGAGAGCAGTGGCGGGAGGATCATTAAATATTTTTCAGGCTGTGTTAGATAGATTCGTCATTGACAAGTCAGTTATGGGGTGGCAGACAGGAAAGTAGAGTTGAGACTGCATTGATTCAGGTCAGTTATGAATTTATTAAATGACAAAGCAGAATCAAGGGCCGCTCGATGGCCATTCAGCCCAAATGGGCTACTCCCATTACTAATTTGTATATTCCTATGTAGCTCCCTTCCTCACTGCACCACCGGTTTTCTTTTTATCTCTGAACGCACCCCTCCAATCTTTTACTCCTAACTCTAAAGTTTGGTCTGAACCAATCTGGATGTAGAAAATTGCCAAAGTTCGCAATTTTTTAATATTTTATTGCAATATCAAAAAACTTCCAAACATCAGTACTCAGCTCCACTTAAATTAAATCAGTACTCAACAGTGGTAACATGGCCACTTTAAGAGGCATGCCTTCGGGGTACATGTGACTGACTCGGGGCCTATCGTGCAGGAGTGCGCAAACCTCCAGCAATGGGGAAAAGGTGCGGGGAATGGGGAGCAGGATTCTAGTCAGAGTGAACCCAGGGAGCCAAAGTGTGAAGAGTTGAGGCATTGCCACCGGGGCTAGTAGCTTGTTTTGGTGACTTGTACGACTTCCTGTGGTTGGAGAAGATAAAGTATGGGTTAAGGGGCTCTGCAGAGGGGTTTGAGAAAAGGTGCGGGATGTTTGTGACGGTGTTTGAGGAACTGTTCATTACAGGGGGAGGGGGGGAGGGGTAGGGAGAGGGGAGGGAGGTGAAAAAAGGAAATAGATCTGTACATTTGCTGGGACGTATCTTTCCCGGGGTGTTTATTTACTGTAACCTGTTTTGATCAAATGCATTTTATTAAAAAGTGTGAAGAGCTGCATTGAGAATTTGTGCCTGTATTATAGATACCCCTGTAAAAAAAGTCCTTCGTTGTTCCTTAATGACATCTACCAGGCATTGTCTCGAGTAACCACATTAGGGGTGAGTATTAACTGGGTCGATTACAAACCTGCAATCATTGAATTTAAGGGGGAAGGGAGAAACCTCTAAAAGCAGCAGAGAATTTGGAAAGCATCAACAATACCAGAAAACAGCGAATGAAAAATGCCCATGATCGGGAATTTAGACCCACCCAACCAGGGCACCGACGACTTGAACCGGCACATTGAATGGTTCTGTTATTTCTTCTTGGCAAATAAAATAATGAAGAAGGATAAACAGCAAGTTATTCCACTAACAGATTGTGGGCCAACAACCTTAAAAGAAATTTGATGTCCTCAAAATTTGATGCGCTGACAGTTATTTGAACAGTTGGCGAAGCTAGTCAGGGGCATTTCAACTCCAGACCATCCAGCGATACAAATTCAACTCAGCCGTCAGAGACCCAGGAGAAATGGGCCAAAATTCCCCCAAATCCCGGCTAACAGTTGATGCCGACGTAAATACCGGAGTGTTTCATGACAGAGTCAACGAACCTCTTGGCCCAGCGATTCAGTGGCCCACAGGTGGCCAGCAGGGTGCCGGAGTGCACCACGCAGCTCCGGTGCCGATTCGCGGCCCTGCATTGCCACCGCGGGTCCGAGCATACGCGCGGTGGTCGTTTCCGCACAGGGGCATCGGCCACAGTTGTGGGCGAACAAACATTTAAATATTTTCGTGGAGGCATTCAGTCTTTGAACTTGACTGAGACAACAGCCGAGTTGGTAACACATACGGAGGAGACTCGGAAAATTTGGGAACAACCGTGACACCAGTGTCATATCAGCAAATGTCCGAGTACTTATTGCCATTGTCAAGGGACATCGACCAAGTCTCATGGAGTGGAATTGGTTGAACGAAATCTAGTTGAACTGGTCCGAAATTGTCAAAACCTTGGACAGTGTCTTTCAAGAAGTTTTATGCAAATACAAGGACGTATTTGAGTATGGGTTGGATCGATTCAACATTTACCTCAACCCAGGCTCAAAACCAAAGTTTTACAAAGTGAGACAAGTCCCTTACGCCTTGCACCGAAACATGGAAGCCAAACGTAAATGCCTGGAAGAACTGGGAATTATGAAAGCCATGCAGTTTTCAGAATGGGCAGCTGCCATCATCCCTGCACTAAAACTGAACGACTCAGTTAGCATATGTGGGGATTACAAGCTTACAAGCAACAGGTGTCCCAAGTAGATACCCAATTCCACAAATTGAAGACTTTTATGCGAAGATGGCGGGGAGCCTTACTTACACCAAACCCGATCTCAGCCTTACTTACTTGCAGCTAGAATTGGATGAAGGTTCCCAAATGTTTGTGATGGTTATCATGCATAAAAGCCTATTTTAATACTCCAGATTACCCTTTTGGCATCTCCTCGGCCCATGCGGTATTCTAGCGCACAATGGAGAACCTTCTCCCGGGCATCCCGAAAATCACTCCATATCCGGGATCAACTGAGTGAATATAGTACTGATCACAGTTTTACAGTTTGGCAATGGGAGTTCAAAAGTCAAGACAGATCCTCTAACTAGATTGACACATACCCATTGTGTGGCCTGATGGCCCCGGGCCATCTCTCGACTAGTATATTCAAGATGTCACGATTCGTTGCAATTTTGCACCTGTGCTCGTCAGGAGCCAAGCGCCACCCCTAACGTCTTCTTCTTCATCTCTCCTGTCTGGAAGAATGACAACAATATCACCAGGATCCATATTCCTGATGGACTCCTCACTGCAAAGTATCAAAGAGAGAGACTTGACAGTTAGCATTTGCCTCTTAAGGACCTCTCTTAGTCCAGTCCTCGTCTGCAGCTCCCTCTCAAACCACAACATTGATGTCCAGTTCTTTGTTCACATAGGCCTCATAATGGGTGGCACGGTAGCACAGTGGTTAGCAGTGTTGCTTCACAGCGCCAGTGTCCCGGGTTCAATTCCTGCTTGGGTCACTGTCTATGCGGAGTCTGTACAATGTCTCCCCCTGTGTGTGTGGGTTTCCTCTGGGCACTCCGGGCTCCACCCACAAGACCCGTAAGACCTGCTTGTTAGGTGAATTGGACTTTCTGAATTCTACCTCAATGTGCCCAAAGAGGCACCAGAGTGTGGTGGCTAAGGGATTTTCATAGTAACTTCATTGCAGTGTTGATGTAAGCCTACTTATGACACTAATAAAGATTATTATTATTATCATTATTAGTATTGTCAGTTCCCATCTCCAAAGGCTGGGAAAATTCATCCCGATATCTCCTCATGTGACTCTGTGTCAAGTTTTCTGTGAATTTGTTCCTTTGTATCACATTTGATATTTACTACAATAAAGCTGTGAGGTAAATGCAAATTGTTGAGAAGGTAAAGAATGCATGGCTCCCAAGAAAAGAAACAAGATTGTCTGCTGTTACCTTGCCCAGAAGAGCGAAGGTAATGAATCTCCTATGTGAGTGGGCTATTGTTCTGGGTGAGAGGGTTGTGAAGTAGCACTGGTGCTGGCACACATTATGTTTGACATGTTTGTTTGTATGGATGCCCAGCAGTTTGCATCCCTTGCTGTCTGTTTGCTTAAGGAGGAGCTGCAGGTCCTCTAATTAAATTATGGCATCCTTTTTGAAATTCTACACCATGTCGTACTGCCTGCATGTTATTATTATTGTTAAATATTGTAAATATTTTCATGATTCCTAATTTTTGGTACAATTTGTGGGCAGTACGGTAACACAGTGGTTAGCACAATTGCTTCACATCTCCAGGGTCCCAGGTTTGATTTACGGCTTGGATCACTGTCTGTGCGGAGTTTGCACATCCTCCCCGTGTGTGCGTGGGTTTCCTCCGGGTGCTCCAGTTTCCTCCCACAGTCCAAAGATGGGCAGATTAGGTGGATTGGCCATGCTAAATTGCCCGTAGTGTCCAAAATTGCCCTCAGTGTTGGGTGGGGTTACTGGGTTATGTGGACAGAGTGGAGGTGTGGGCTTGAGTAGGGTGCTCTTTCCAAGAGCCAATGGAGACTTGATGGGCCGAATGGCCTCCTTCTGCACTGTAAATTCTGTGATTCTATATATTTAAAAATACATTAATATATGCATTACAATTGATTGGAACTTATTAATTATTAATTTTATGTTTTGTAACTTGCTGTTAATAAAGTCATTTTTGATCTGTTCATGTTTTTGCTTAAACCACAAAAGTCTTGAAAGAAATGCCTCTATAAACCTATTCCTGTCACATATTGCCCCAAACCATCTTTCCTCCATTGACCTAATGCTTGGATTTTCAAAGTATCATCGAGTCCAAATCAAATAATGTAGGCTGTTATTCACATTGCAAGGACAAAAAGGAGGCAGGGACTTATTCATGTGCGACAATTTTATTCCTCAACAGGAACATTTCAGAATATATGATGTGTTACATTGTAATAATCCCAAAGACTCTTAAATATCAAGACAAGTTATGTTTCCAGTGAGTAATAGGACATTTTTAATAATGTGTGCCCAAACTAATCATATATTCTGCTCAAAGTTAGTTAATCTGTTCCCTAAAGTTAATTTACAATAGAATATTAATTCAGGCAGGTTCATTTCAATGATCGCTGGCTGGTTTCCACAAGTGGGAGATACACGGAGATGATGCAGAAACCTTTTGGCGACATTTTCTGATGTATATTTGCATTGTTTCATAACTTGACTGCTTCAAAGTGGATTCATTGGACTGGACCTTATGGACCACATGGGGACAGGAAATATAACGGTGGACCATAGAATAGGGGTGGCCACCAGTACCCCTGCTGTGATTTTGCAATCATGTCGAAGGAGTCGGGTAGGCAACTCATTCATGGCCTAATTCAGGTCCTTATGTAGGCAGTCAATGTCCAAGTAAGGGCCTCATCCCACCACCATTCAGTGGGAGAGGTCTGGTCCCAGCGAGATAGTCGAGTATCTGTAGGCCTGGGGCCATCTTTGAGCCCCTTCTCAATATTCCTGGTACAGTGTATGCTGTGTTTAGCTCTATGAGGTGGGACTTCCACTTAGAGAGGGAAAAATGTCATGGCTCCTTGCACTTAAAGATTGATCAGTCGAAAAATTAAAGCGGACTGAGCCATCTTGGTGAAGGCAGGCTTACCACTGATATTTGTCTTGTGTTGCAGGGAGCCCATCTGAACTGTCGGGCACTGTGGACTCGTGAAGCAGACATATGCCACCAACACTGAAGAAGGTTCAACACTATTTTATTGACTCTTATAAAATACTAGACATACTATAACTGCGGGTTTACACAAAGTTAGTTTAACTAGAGACCTGTGCCTGTCCAAACCAGTTGAATCACTCAGCACGTGGTGTGAGTTTGTACTGTACTTGATGAGCTCTTGTGCTTCTGAGAGGCAGCATCCAAAATGAGCGGGAAAAGTGATGCCCTCTGACTTTATAGTGTGTGTGTTCTAACTGGTGATTGGCTGCGGTGTTTGTGCATGTTGATTGATCCTAGTGTATGTGCATCAGTGTGTGTCTGCACCATGATATACTGGTGTATATCATGACACCATCCTCAGTGAATGAATTCTGAGAGGCCAATTAGACTTGTTTTAAGCCAATTGACCTTGATAATGGACTGCTCACACCAATATATATTTGGCACAGACAGCAGGGTGGTCTCCCAGTCGAAAAATCTGGAAATTTAGAAATACAGAAAGACCATAAGACACAGGAGCAGAATTAGACCATTTGGCCCATCAGGTCTGCTCTGCCATTCCATCAGGGCTGATAGGTTTTTCTTACCCATCCTCCTGCCTTCTCCCCATAACTCCTCATTAATCAAGAACCTACCTATCTCTGTCTTAAAGTCACTCAGTGACTTGCCTCCACAGTCCTGTGGTTCACCTGTCGCATTAAAAGGAAGCAAAAACGTCAGTTGGGAAGTTTCAGCAGTGTGAGTCACGAAGGTCGATCAGCGTGGGTCATAAAGGACAGCCAGAGTGGGTCATGAAGGTTGGCTGGCTGGCGTGTTGGAAAACACTGGCTTAATGAAAAGATTTAAGAATCTCTACTCCAGCATAGATTCACTCCACTCTGCACCATCCTGTTTAAGATTTAGCATAAGGTGGTCCCCCTGTTTGACTCAAATTTCTCTGGGAGTGAGGATTCATGATCGTCCATTGCAACTTTGGCAAAAGATAATCCATTGAAATAATAGAGATGTTGCATAAAGGCCTGGTACCACACGGAGTCTTTTGTAGAAATCCAATCCTATTACTTAAGTGCTGACAGGATATTACCTTTGAAAAAAGGTGGTGGTGAGCCGCCTTCTTGAACTGCTGGAGTCCATGTGTTGTCGGGACACCAGGGGTTGTAAAATAGTTCATAGGTAAAATATTCCCTCCTTCGTTCCTACTCCAGGTCTAAATCCTGTCTGCGTTTCACCAATTGCAAGCGTATTATTATTTCCCTCTATTATAATTTTCATGGTCACTTTAATGAGATGACTCATTAATTTATCATTTAAAAATGATTGCACTCCATTGCTTCAGGTTTCTTTGGTACCTTAATGAGTAATGGATGTGTCAGGTCACTTGGAAAGTATCCATTGATATATATTTGCTCACAGAATATGGTTATCATTTCCAATTTGTTTCTCCAAGGGCTTTTAGATCTGCGGCCGTTGCTTCATCTAAGCCTAGAGCTTTTCCTGTACTCATCAGTTTCAAATCATTCTGATATTATAATCCTTAGTCCATCATTTGCTTTGATATCCTGAGGTCTCGCTTGGTCATTGTACAATTCGTGTATATATTCTGTCCATCTTTTTGCTGCTGCATCCCTTTAAAACAATAATTTCCCATCTTTATTTTTTTTAATGCACCTACTATCTGTTGTTATCCCTTTCTTTCTACCTGTCAAAGGTTTCACCTTCCCCTGCATTACTCTCATTTTGTGATTTCCTTCCAGCTCAATTACTTCGCCACACAAGTCATTATTCTAGTCCGCTTTAGCCTGCCTGCATACATTCTTCATTTTATTTTCAATTTCATCTTACTCAGATGCATCTCTTCTATTTCCTCTTTCTATCATCATTGCTCGTATCTCATCTGTCATCCGCTCCTTGTCTTTTTCCTTTACATTTTGGTAATATTTCCTTTGCAGCCTGTTGTATAATCATAAAATTGTAGATCCCGACAGTGCAGAAAGAGGATATTTTGCCTATCGAGTCTGCACGGACCCTCTGAAAGAGTACCTTGCCCCGGCCCAATCCCCTCCCTATCCCTGTAGCCTCACCTCGAGGCAATTGATCATGGCCAATCAGCCTAACCCGCACATCTTGAAACTGTGGAAGGTACCTGGAGGAAACCCACGCAGACACGGGGAGAATGTGCAAACTCCACATAGACAGTCACCTGAGGTTGGATTTGAACCCGGGTCTTTGGTGTTGCGAGACAGCAGTGCGAATCACTCTGCCACCGTGCTGCCCCATATGCTCTCATGTTTTTCCATTCATTTTTGATTTCTTACTCGAAGACCGCTGTTAGTTTGATTGCCGAATCCTGAGACAGTCATATTTGCATTTCACTTGAAGACCTAATGCATCTCTGATGTTCTCATCCTCCAGCCTGTCAGAGTCTAAATGGTCGAGCATCAGTTTCTTTTCTGGTATTTTCAGTTTCAATTTAATTTTTGCCACAAGGAGACAATGACCTGAATTTATTTCCGTGCCGGGATATGGATGAATGCTCTTTATACAGTTTCTTAAATGATCTTCCACCATCGCCTCGGGTAGAATTTTACATCTTCCGGCTGGGTGCGCGCCCGACCCGGAAGTGTGTTAAATAGCACATGATGACGTTGGGCGTGTATGCGCAGTATCTTGTGGCGGAAAGGTGGTTTGGCTGCGCGGCCGCCGACATTTATCCAGCTTGTTGAGGGGATTAAATCCCTAACTGACCAAGATTTTACCTGCCCCCTGTGACTTCAAGCTCGGTGCACAGGGAACATGGACAGGTGGCCCAACCGATTTTCAACTTTTAGGGTGCGAGGGCAGAATGAAAGGGGAATAGAGCAAACGCTGTATGAGAAGTTGGGGGATTCAGGAAGAGAGTTGAGTTGGTGTTTTGTGGTTTTGAGAGAGCGGTTTCTGTGTTTGGCTCAGCCGTGTGGAGATCTCTGGACATTGCTGTTCTCTGGCACCAGAGGTTTGATTTACTCTCCCACCCTTTGTGCATGGGTCAGTCCCATCTGCATACTCAGAGGTGGGTGTTGTTTACACAGCTGGGAGCACCTCCAACTCTGAGGAGGGCAGGGAACAAAGAGGGAGGAGGCCTGGTGGTCATAGGCATCTCCCTTGGGCAAAGGCACAGGCAGTGGTTCATGAGGGACAACAGGGCAGACAAGGAGCTCGCCCCAAAAATGGCGCTAATATCCAGCTGCCTGGGTGTACAGGCAGCATTCAAACTAATTGAACATGACAGAGGTGCCACAGGGGGTTATGGTTTTCTAGCAAAGCTATGACAAGCATATGCTAAATGATTGGCCCAGACATAGCCTCCAGGTGTGGCCGGACATCCAAAGCCTGTGGCTCTGAATGTCACTGTGGCACTAAAATGCTATGCCTTCAGATCATTCCGGGGCACAGCGGGTGATTATTATTACTATCTGTGTGGAGTCTCACCGTCAGCTGCACACACATGTCTCAAGCTGGTGACTGACGTTCTGTTCAGGCATTTTCATTCATTTCAGGATGGACCAAGTCAGCCAGGCTGTGCAGTCCAGAGGCTTTGCCACTATTGCAAAGGATTCTTTGAAGATTACTACCAGTGCATTCACTATCTCTGCAGCTACTTCATAGAATTTACAATGCAGAAGGAGGCCATTCGGCCCATCGAGTCTGCACCGGCCCTCCACTCAATCCCCATGACCCAATAACCCCATCTAACCTTTTGGGCACGAAGGGGCAATTGATCATGGCTGACTCATCTAACCTGCACATCTTTGGACTGTGGGAAGAAACCAGAGCACCAGTAGGAAACCCATGCAGACACAGGGAGAAAATGAAAACTCTCTGGTATTATGTAAAGGTTAATGAAATGTGTACAGACAGCCACTAGAGGGGGTTAGTCCCATAAGTGTTTAAGGGATGACACTGTACCTTGTGGGACAGAAGATTGGAGAAGGTGGTAGCATCAGGAATGGGGAATTAACTAGAGAGATTGAAATTAGAGAGATAGATAATAGTTTACTCTGGTAGTCAGATGTGGAGAAGAATAGTTTATGTGTTCTTAAAAAACTTTGTTTTTTAGGGCTAAGTGTCAAACCCAGTTCAGTTAAGTAGTATTAATAAAGTTTGTTTTGTTTTTCAACAAGATGCATTATTTGGATCAACACTGCGGATCAAAGCATGAGGGTAAAGTAAATACAAAGAACAACACATGGTACCAGGGTTTTGTCCCTAACAGGGACAGGTTTGCACTGAGTGCTGATTTTGGGTGCATTTGAGTGCTATAGTGAGAGTTTGGTGACTGAGGAAGTTAGGTGAGGAGGGAGCATGGTGCTCCTTTAATTTCATTTCTTCAAAGAGTAAGAAGGAAGCCAGGAGTTTACAGAGCGTTCAGCTGACTGGGAGAAGAGTAGGAGGGCGGAGTTCCAGTTGGTCCACAGGGCAGCTATATTCTGTAAGGTAAGAGGGGATGGAAGTTAGGGCAGTTGCATGGTCCTCCTGTACGATGTGGGTGGTGAGGGATACCACCGGTGTTCCCGCTGACTATACCTGCGGGAAGTGCACCCAACTGCAGCTCCTCAGAGACCGTGTTAGGAAACTCGAGCTGGAGCTGGATGAACTTCGGATCATCCGGGAGGCACATGGGGTTATAGAGAAGAGTTACAGGGAGGTAACCACACACAGGATACAGGACAGGTTACAAACAGGGGAAAGAAACCTAACAGGCAGAGAGTGCAGGGATCCCTCGTGGCCATTCCCCTTCAAAACAAGTTTCCCGTATTGGATGCTGTGGGGGGGGGGGGGGGGGGGGAATGGCCTACCGGGGGAAGGCCCTAGCGGCCAGGTCTCTGGCACTGCGTTTGGCTCTGGGGCTCAGAAGGGAAGGGGGGAAATAGAAAAGCAATAGTAATAGGGGATTCAATGGTTAGGGGAATAAATAGAAGATTCTGTGGTCGCGAGCGAGTCTCCCGCAAGGTATGTTGCCTCACGGGTGCCAGGGCCAGGGATGTCTCGGATTGTGTCTTGGAGGTTCCTGGTAATAGATGTTTCAATAAGATTAGGGAGGGTCGTAAAAGAGGTGGGGGGAGGGGCGGGGGGTGGTATTGTTAATTAGAGATAGCATAACAGCTGCAGAAAGGCAGTTCGAGGAGGATCTGCCGACTGAGGGAGGATGGGTTGAAGTCAGAAATAGGAAAGAAGCTGTCACCTTGTTGGGAGTTTTCTATAGGCCCCCCAATAGCAGCAGAGATTTGGAGGAACAGATTGGGAAACAGATTTTGGAAAGGTGCAGAAGTCACAGGGTAGTAGTCATGGGTGACTTCAACTTCCAAACAGTGAGTGGAAACTCTTTAGATCAAATAGTTTGGATGGGATGGTGTTTATGCAGCATGTCCAGGAAGCTTTTCTAACACAGTATGTAGATTGTCTGACCAGAGGGGAGGCCATATTGGATTTGGTACTTGGTAATGAACCAGGGCAAGTGATAGATTTGTTAGTTGGGGAGCATTTTGAAGATAGTGACCACAATTCTGTGACTTTCACTTTAGTAATGGAGAGGGATAGGTGCGTGCAACAGGGCAAGGTTTACAATTGGGGGAAGGGTAAATATGATGCTGTCAGACAACAACTGAAGTACATAAATTGGAAACATAGCCTGTCAGGGAAGGACACAAGTGAAATGTGGAACTTGTTCAAGGAACAGATACTACGTGTCCTTGATATGTATGTCCCTGTGAGGCAAGGAAGAGATGATCGAGTGAGGGAACTATGGTTGACAAGAAAGGTTGAATGCCTTGTTAAGAGGAAGAAGGATACTTATGTAAGGCTGAGGAAACAAGGTTCAGACAGGGGCAGGAGGGATACAAGATAGCCAGAAGGGAACTGAAGAAAGGGATTAGGAGAGCTAAGAGAAGGCAAGAAAAATCTTTGGCAGGTAGGATCAAGGAAAACCCCAAGGCCTTTTGCAGATATGTGAGAAAGATAAGAATGACTAGAGCGAGGGTAAGTCCGATCAAGGACAGTAGCGGGAGATTGTGTATTGAGTCTGAAGAGATAGGAGAGGTCTTGAACGAGTACTTTTTCTTCAGTATTTATGAATGAGAGGGGCCATATTGTTGGAGAGGACAGTGTGAAACAGACTGGTAAGCTCGAGGAGATACTTGTTAGGAAGGAAGATGTGTTGGGCATTTTGAAAAACTTGAGGATAGACAAGTCCCCCGGGCCTGACGGGATATATCCAAGGATTCTATGGGAAGCAAGAGATGAAATTGCAGAGCCGTTGGCAATGATCTTTTCATCCTCACTGTCAACAGGGATGGTACCAGGGGATTGGAGAGTGGTGAATGTCGTGCCCCTGTTTAAAAAAGGGAATAGGGATAACCCTGGGAATTACAGGCCAGTTAGTCTTACTTCGGTGGTAGGCAAAGTAATGGAAAGGGTACCGAGAGATAGGATTTCTGAGCATCTGGTAAGGCACTGCTTGATTAGGGATAGTCAGCACGGATTTGTGAGGGGTAGGTCTTGCCTCACAAGTCTTATTTAATTCTTTGAGGAGGTAACCAAGCATGTGGATGAAGATAAAGCAGTGGATGCAGTGTACATGGATTTTAGTAAGGCATTTGATAAGGTTCCCCATGGTAGGCTTATGCAGAAAGTAAGGAGGCATGGGATAGTGGGAAATTTGGCCAGTTGGATAATGAACTGGCTAACCGATAGTCAGAGAGTGGTGGTGGATGGCAAATATTCAGCCCAGTTACCAGTGGCATACTGCAGGGATCAGTTCTGGGTCCTCTGCTGTTTGTAATTTTCATTAATGACTTGGATGAAGCAGTTGAAGGGTGTGTCAGTAAATTTGCAAACGATACGAAGATTGGTGGAGTTGTGGATAGTGAGGAGGGCTGTGGTCGGCTGCAAAGAGACATAGATAGGATGCAGAGCTGGGCTGAGAAGTGGCAGATGGACTTTAACCCTGAAAAGTGTGAGGTTGTCCATTTTGAAATGAAATGAAAATCACTTATTGTCACAAGTAGCCTTCAAATGAAGTTACTGTGAAAAGCCCCTAGTCGCCACATTCCGGCGCCTGCTCGCGGAGGCTGGTACGGGAATTGAACCGTGCTGCTGGCCTGCCTTGGTCTGCTTTAAAAGCCAGCGATTTAGCCCCGTGCTAAACAGCTCCACTGGAAGGACAAATATGAATGCAGAATACAGTGTTAACAGTAGGGTTCTTGGTAATGTGCAGGAGCAGAGAGATCTTGGGGTCTATGTTCATAGATCTTTGAAAGTTGCAACTCAAGTGGATAGAGCTGTGACGAAAGCCTATGATGCGCTAGCGTTCATTAGCAGAGGGATTGAATTTAAGACCCATGAGGTGATGATGCAGCTGTACAAAACCTTGGTAAGGCCACATTTGGAGTACTGTGTGCAGTTCAGGTCGCCTCATTTTAGGAAGGATGTGGAAGCTTTGGAAAAGGTGCAAAGGAGATTTACCAGGATGTTGCCTGGAATGGAGAGTAGGTCTTACGAGGAAAGGTTGAGGGTTCTCGGTCTTTTCTCATTAGAACAGAGAAGGATGAGGGGCGACTTGATAGAGATTTATAAGATGATCAGGGGAATAGATAGAGTGGACAGTAAGAGACTTTTTCCCCGGTGGAACAAACCATTACAAGGGGACATCAATTTACGGTGAATGGTGGAAGATATAAGGGGGATGTCAGAGGTAGGTTTTTTACCCAGAGAATAGTGGGGGCATGGGATACACTGCATGTGGAAGTAGCTGAGTCGGAAACATTAAGGACCTTCAAGCAGTTATTGGATAGGTACATGGATTACGGTGGAATGATGGTGTAGATTAATTTGTTCTTAATCTAGGACAAAGGTTTGGCCGAACATCGTGGGCCGAAGGGCCTGTTCTGTGCTGTATTTTTCTATGTTCTATGTCCTATTTTCTAACAGCTAGAACGAGAAGATTAAAAGAAGCAATCAAGCCTCTGCACCTAAAGAAATTCCGTGCAGTCAGACCAATTGGAAGACGGAGAGCCTGCGGAAACCGGATCATCTCAGAGCAGACGGTAAATTATGTAAAAACTAGGCATTCTTCAAACAGCAGTTTGAAATTTTACTTCATGCTGCTGCGCTTGAAAATGCCTCAGACCAAAGGAAACTCGCACTTCTATTAAATTTGGCTGGACCGGGGGCTGCAAAGCCGTGTCACTTATTCTATTGTGAGAATGAGGATGAGAAAAATCAGTTGAAAGTGGTCATGGAAAAATTTGATGACTATTGTGGGCTTCCAACAAAGGAAAAGGCGAATAAACAGAATACACAGAAGCTAAAAAACAAATCTCTTTTTAAGGGGGCGGAGTCACAACATCCTGACGTCATCATGTCCGTGACGTCACGGACGATTCCAAAAACGCACTTAAAGATAGAGGTTCCCAAAATGATGAATCGGGAAAGTGGCGCAAAGGTTTGTGATCCCGGTAAAGCTGTGGTGCAGCAAAAAAGTCAGCATGCTGGAAGAGAAGACCAGTTTGCGCAAGCGCACCTAAAAAAAAAGCGCGCTTTGGAAAACGGACATTTCGCACATGCGCAGTAGAAGAAAAGACACGATTCGGAAAATGACAATTCTGCGCATGCGCATAATGTTGCGTATGTGCACTTGCGAAAAGAATGTACTCCGGACGAGGATCAACCTGTGCATGCGCATTGAAAGTGTGCGCATGATGTCACGGACATGATGACGTAAGGATGTTGTGCCTCCGCCCCCTTAAAGAGACAGTGCCCAGCAATGGAAAAAACAGGATTAAAGTGCAGAAAGCTGAGTGAATCTCCACCAGCAGCAGAACAAGACTTTTGCAGCAGTATTGACATGACAATTTACAGCATGGAAGAAGCAGTTGGTCCAGGAACTAAATGTAAAAAGTCCTATACTGACTATAGAATGGTCCAAAGAGTCCAAAGTAAGGACAAAAAGTGCAGCAACTTAAATGAAAACAGCTAACTCGCACAATTCACTGGAGAGGATACATTCTTGATAGAGACAGTCACTGAGATCGCTCTACTGGATTCTAATGAAGAATCGGTCACGCCTCTCCAGAAGATAATTAAAGAGTGGACTTTAACATTAATAATTAATGGAATATCAACACCATTCAAGATTGATACACGAGCGCCTGCAAACATGATCGCACAGAAAAATCTAAGTCAAGCTGATCAAATGCCAATCGTGAAAAAATCTGAGTGTCGACTGATAGACTACAATAGGAACACGGTTGTCACGAAAGTTTCATGTCGTCTCGTAGTGAGACATAGAGAAATGGAAACGCATCTAGACTTCGAGGTGGTAGACGATGAACTGACATCGTTAGTAGGTGGCAAGCTTGTACAGCACTGAATCTAGTTGAAAGGACTTCTTCAACTAATATGTCAACGGGATTGAGAAGAAGACTGGGAAAGTCCATCATGTTTATTCAATGATCTGGCAGAAGAAGATAATGTAAGTCGAACCACTCAAAGTCACAGCAAGGAATACAGTGAAGAAATGGATAGAAAGAGAAAATGCTGGAAAATCGCAGCAGGTCTGGCAGCATCTGTAGGGAGAGAAAAGAGCTAACGTTTCGAGTCCACCAATTCTTCAAGACAGAGAAAGTGGGGAATATTTACACTGTAGAGTGAGAATGAATGATGAGTCCTTACAACATTCCTTCCTTTAATATCCTAGGATCCAACCCATCAGATCCAATGGACTTATTGACCTTTAGCTCCATTCGTTGGCCCAATGAAGCCACAATTTACGCTGGTTTCCATGTAAGTGGCTAGCCAACATAATATGATTCTTAACTGATCTTGGGTAGGACTGGGATCCAAAAAATCTTTTTAAGGAGGTGACAAAATGACGAGGGAAGGTCTGTGGATGTTGCCTACATGGACTTTAGTAAAGCATTTGATAAGGTCCCTCATGGCAGGCTGGTGCAAAAGATTAAATCACATGGGGTCAGGGGTAAACTAGCTGGATGGATTCAGAATTGGCTTAGCTATGGAAGACAGAGGGAAACAGTGGAAGGGTGTTTTTACGAATGGAGGTCTTCAACTAGTGATGTTCCGCTGGGATCGGTACTGGGACCTCTGCTCTTTGTAATATATATAAATGACTTGGAAGAAAACGTAGCGGTTCTGATTAGCAAGTTTGCGGATGATACTAAGATTGCACAAGTTGCGGATAGTGATGAAGATTGTCAGAGAATACAGCAGGATATAGATAGGCTGCAAAACTGGGCAGAGAAATGACAGATGGAATTTAACCCAGACAAATGCGAGGTGATGCATTTTTATAGATCCAACTCAGATGCTAGCTATAAAATAAATGGCAGAACCATCAGGAACATAGAGACGCAGAGAGATCTGGGCAGGCAGTTCCACAGATCCTTAAAATTGTCAGCACAGGTGGAAATGGTGGTAATGAAAGCACATGCATGCTTGCCTTCATAAGTCGGTGTATAGAGTATAAAAGCTCAAAAATTACGTTACAGTTATAAAGAATGTTGGTGAGGCCACATTTGGAATACTGTGTCCAATTCTGGTCACCGCACTACCAGAAGGACATGGAGGCTTTGTCGAGAGTACAGAAAAGATTTACCAGGATGTTGCCTGGTATGTAGGGTATTAACTTTGAGGAGAGATTGAATAAACTGGGATTGTTCTCCCTACAGAGACAGAGGCTGAGGGGCGACCTGGTAGAAGTTTATAAAATTATTAGGGGAAGATAGGTGAACAGTTATAGGCTTTTTCCCAGGGCGGAATTAAAAGTCACAAGGGGGCACAAGTTCAAGGTGAGGGGGGACAGGTTCAGTGGAGATGTGCGGGGAAAGCTTTTTACACAGAGGGTGGTGGTGGCCTGGAATGCACTGCCAAGTGGGGTGGTTGAGGCAGATACGTTAGTGACCTTGAAGACTTACCTGGATGGGCACATGAACAGACGGGGTATAGAGGGATACAGGCAATTGGTCGAGATGGGACTGGTGATTGGCGCAGGCTTGGAGGATCGAACAGCCTATTCCTGTCCTGTACTGTTCTTTGTTCTTTGTTCTTCCAGTTCCACCCGCTATGCGTGCACATCGTATGCGTGCACATCGCCCGTGAAACTCTGCCCATAATCTGTTTGATTTTTATACACATTAGCTTGCCTTTTCCAAATGTACATTTCTTATTGGTTGATTAAAGAAGGCGTTTGTCACCATCACATCATTTTATTGACAAAACTATGACAGTCCCTCTCATATTTCATTTGTCGATCTGGTCATATTGACCAACGTACATTCCTACATTCCTGATCTTCCTTCACCCATTTTACCGTTTACGAAGACATGAATCATTCAAAAGCTTTTAAAGATTAGCTGCATATAACAGCCGATGTGGTTGAAAAAAAGATTCACCCTCACTTTCCCCTGGCGCGCCTGCACGCATTGGACTTTCCCTGGAGTGCCTTTTTTCTGCTTCAGCCAGGATTGGAAGATATGCTGAAAACGATTAGTATTTCAGGCCACGGAAAACCTTTTGGCAGCAGCAACGTGTCCAGAACTGATGCTGATGAGAAAATCCAGGCCAAGAGGTTCCTAAACCACAGAATTAGATTTTACAGTTATGATCTCCAATGCTGTAATAGCTGCTGTGGAGTGAAGACACTCTGGTCGTGATTCCCTCGGAAACGGTTAAGGCTGATAATAGGTGGGAAAATGGCATTGAAGCTGTTGGCAGCAGCGGTGGCTTTCTCCACAGTATATCGAGCTCATAGAAAGAAAAACCTCAAGAACGGGTCCCACGACGTATCGCTGGCAAGCCGGCCTCTGATTCGCTGACCCCACCAACAACTTAGACTCTCAGACATCAGGCTGCCAATTGTAAACCCTGCCCCAGTGCAAAGAAGCTCAGCCTGGAACCCTCCCTGATCCTGGCACTGTCCCCTGGCACTGCGCAAGCAATATCCCTTGGCACTACTCAGGCACTACCACCTGGCAGTGTACAAGTGCTTGTTTAGTAGTTTCTAGTGTTCTTTAAAGTTGTTAAGGTCTACAGAGAGTGGGGTGGTGCATGCTGAACAACCTGGTTCTTGCTTTAAGGCACTAGCCACTTATTCAGTCATTTTTCACTCCCTTGCACTAGTATTTTAAAAAATTCATTTATGGGATGAGGGCATCGCCGGTTAGGCCAGCATTTAATGCCCATCCCTAATTGCCCTTCAGAAGGTGGTGGTCAGTTGCTGTCTTGAACCGCTGCAGTCCCTGAGATTTAGGTATCACAGCGCGACTAGGGAGGGAGTTCCAGTGTGACAGGAAGAATGAGAGGAGGCGAAGTTAAGCCTTTGGAAGATGTTGCATTATCAAAATAAGAGACTTTTGGAGGAGGCCTATTCTGCTGAGGATGTCCAAGGGGTAATTCTTTTAACTGCTAAATTACCCTTTGTGTGCAAAGATGTGCAATTAGGTGGATTGGCCATGATCATTGTGTAGGGTGACAGGGATAGAGCGCGGGATTGGGCCCAGGTAAGGTTCTCTTTAAAAGGGCCGTGCAGATTCGATGGGCCGAATGGCCTCCTTCAGCACTGTCGGGATTGTACGGATTCTATGGGTTCCAATGAGGATTAGCGTGCCAGATATCCTCGCTGAATCTGCCATCTGCTACAGCCTCAGTGCAAGGTGAATATGGCAGTGTCAGTGTCTGTGAAGAGGACGATGGCAATTAACTTTTAGATGTTTGGGGCGGGATTCTCTCAGCCCTGGGCCGGGCCGGAAAATCCCCGCGGCCGGCGCGGATTGCACCACACCGTCCCGACGCCGGCACGCGATTCTCTGCACAGTGGAGAATCAGCGCCATTGGCGCTGGCGTGGTTGGCGCGGCGTCTGTCGGGGGGCCCTCTACGGGACCCCCGCGCCGATTCTCGGCCCGGGCTGGGGGGAGCAGCCGTCGCGAAAATGCCTTTCCTACGCACCGGCCGCAAAATGCCTTTCCTACGCACCGTAGTCATGCGCCATGTTACGTCGGGACCGGCCCATTGAAGGAAGCCACTACACACACGCGCATTGGCGCCGGCGCCACTGCGCAGGCGTGGATTCCGGGGTGCCCAGTTTGCGCCAGGATCAGCAGCTGGAGTGGCGTGAACTGCTCCAGTGCCGTGCTGGCCCCCCGTAGGGGGCAGAATTAGCCGTCGGGGTCGGCCCGTTCACGCCGTCGTAAAATGCGGCGGTGTGTACGATGGCATGGACACTCTGCCGCGGGATTAGAGAATCCCGCCCCGGGTTCCTTCCAAGCTGCAGACGGTCGTATTTTCTCCCAATTCGCTGATCACTGTTGCAAAAGGCAATTTACTGAGGCTCTGCACCCCAAAAGAGCCAAAAACATTGCATTGCCTTGCGGCAGAAAGAAGGTGCTGGAACGAGCTGGAAGGCATTGTGAGGATTGAGGGCTTCGTTGCAGGGTACAATTGTCTGCATGCACATTGTTTTACTGTCCCTACATAGCAGCCCTGAGATGAACTGCGATTGAAAGAGTTTTCTCTGCTGCAGCATTCAGCTGGTTTATGAATACATGCATCAAATCATGCAGATTAATGCCTAATATCCTGGAAGCAGTAATAATGCCTTAATTGTGCAGTCATCCTTTGCTATCAGCATTTGAACCATTGCAACAACCAGAGTGTGAGAGGGTGACAAGAGCTGTTCTTTGACAACATGGTCCATTACTCTGTTACACAATGCACTCATACGTGAACAGCATGCTTATAAAGAAAACTGTGTTATAATATATATAAGGGCTCATTGTACACTCACTAAAGATATATGCATATTATAAATATATCATCAATCCTAGTAATTTGTTGGATGGCAGTGTGACAGACTGCTGCCATACGCTGCAAACATATTTCAACATTGGTATCTGCAGCTATAATGGCAACCACTTTAGTTCAGAACTGTAGAACCATATAAAATTTACAGCAGCGAAGCAGACTATTCGCCCATGTTGTCCATGCCAGCCCGAGGATACCCAGCTGCCCTTTCTAATCCCACCTTCCAGCACCCGGTCCAGAGCTCTGCAACTTACAGCACTTAAGATGCAGATCCGGGTACTTCTTAAATTAGTTGAGGGTCTCTGTTTCCACCACCAACTCGGGCAGTGAATTCCAGACTCCCACCACTCTCTGTGTATAAAAGTTCTTCCTCGTGTCCTTTCTGCCCCATCTGCCACTTATCTTGAATCTATGTCTCCTGGTTTTAGAATTATCCATCAAGGGAAACAATTTTATCCTATCCACTCTCTATTTTCCCCTCACAATTTTGTACACCTCAATTGAGTCACTCTTTGACCCAAGGAAAATAATCCCAACCTATGGGCAGCACGGTAGCATGGTGGTTAGCATAAATGCTTCACAGTTCCAGGGTCCCAGGTTCGATTCCCGGTTGGGTCACTGTCTGTGTGGAGTCTGCACGTCCTCCCCGTGTGTGCGTGGGTTTCCTCCGGGTGCTCCGGTTTCCTCCCACAGTCCAAAAGATGTGCGGGTTAGGTGGATTGGCCATGCTAAATTGCCCGTAGTGTCCTAAAAAGTAAGGTTAAGGGGGGGGTTGTTGGATTACGGGTATAGGGTGGACACGTGGGTTTGAGTAGGGTGATCATTGCTTGGCACAACATCGAAGGCCGAAGGGCCTGTTCTGTGCTGTACTGTTCTATGTTCTATGTTCTATCCAATCTCTCCTCATAGCTACTCTTTTCTAGTCCTCGCAACATTCTTACCAACCTTTTCTGCACTTCCTCCAGAGCAATTACGTCCTTCCTGTTATATGGTGACCAGAATTGCACAGGTAAGAAACTGCAGCGAGTCGTGAACACAGCCTAGTCCATCAAGCGAACCCGCCTCCCATCCATTGACTCTGTCTAAATCTCCCGCTGCCTTGGGAAAGCGGCAGCATAATTAAAGACCTCTCCCACCCGTGTTGTTCTCTCTTCCAACCTCTTCCATTGGGCAGAAGATACAAAAGTCTGAGAACACGCATAAACAAGAGGTTACCTGAAGGCCCACCCCCGATGGGCCGAGTGCCCGACGGCACGGAGCACGTGTGCTCTCAGTTTTTGGGAACCTAGTGTGGCGGCTGTGGACTGTGTCCAGTGCCGCCATAGTCGGGGAGGGTAGGGAGCTGTGGTGCTGACAGGGGACTGGGGGGGGGGGGGGTTCAGCGAGGGCCCGGAGGACTGGTGGGGAGTGGCCCAAGGGTGGTGAGGGGGTGTCCAGGGGTCACTATCTGGCAGGTCGGGTCCACGCGCAGTCGACGCCATGTTGTGTGTCGTGACTACTGCAGGTCGTCGCCGTGCGCGGCCACTGACCCGCCAATTCTCCCACCGTTTTTTTCTTGAAGGCTGTGTGTTTTACGTGTCACAGCTGCTAGCCCCTCACCGGTCAGCGGGTCGGTGCTGGGACCTCGCCAGCTTTTTCATCTTAAAACTAGACACTTCCTCCGGACATAGCCACTAAATCGGAGAATCCAGCCCTCCTTCTCTAAACTATCCTTTGAGGTATGCGCAGTATCAACATCTGAGCATGTGCCTGCACATGTGAGAGGAACATGTGATTTTTCTTCATCATTAGTGTCTTTCTGATCTTCTAGTTATTACTGTCCCACCACTGCCTGGCCAGGTTGTAGCTCTCGGGCATGTGAAAGGAGAAGGCGTTGAAAATAAAAAGTAGAATGCTTATCCCAACTGCAGCTTTTAAACTGGAAGAGTGTGGGCTGGTGGGCTGAGAGAGAAGTGGGATGTGAGAACGGGGATTATGTTCTTGATCATACTGACCTCTACCTTGCAGAGTCCAAGTGGCAATTTTCCGTCACCGCTTCCTACCTCCCCTTGGACCATGATGCCACCACCAAACATAAAATCATTATATCCAGGACTGTCACTCAGCTCATCTCCTCTGGAGATCTTTCATCCACACCCTCCAATCTCATAGTCCCCCAACCCCAAACAGCGCTACTATCTCATTCCCAAAATGCATAAATAAGAATGCTCCGGCTGACCGTTTCTTTTAGCCACACTGAACCTGTTCCTTCCTGTCAGTTTTCATCCCCTTCTACAGTGTACTCCCACCTATATCTGGGAATCTTCAGACGCCCTCTGTCACTTGAACAGTTTTCTGGCCCTAACTGCTTCCTCTTCACTATTATCGTTCACTCCTTCTACACCACCAAGATGGTATCAGTCTCTTTACTTCTGCCTCAAGCAGTGATCCAACCAGTTTCCATCCCCCTCCACCATCTACTTAGCCGAATCATTCTGGCTCTGAACGATTTCTCCTTCAATTCCACTTATTTCCTCCAACTAAAAGGTGTTGCTATGGGTGACCAAATGGTCCGTTATGCCTGTCTTTTTGCGAGATAGGTAGGGTTAGGGTTATCAGTCCAGTATTGCCCGGCCCTCACTATGACAATGAAAATTTCACTGACTTTGTTTCCAATTTCCACCCTTTCCCACGTTCACCTGGTTGAGATCTTCTCTTTCCTGACTTCTCTATCTCCATTTCTGGAGCTGAGCTATCAACTAATATTCACTAAAAACCCATGAAATGCCACGGGCAAGATTCTCCCATTTCAAGCGGGCGGCCCGATAGCGAGGTCCTGTGGCTGGCCACTGCTCCCCCCCAAAGGACAAAATAATACCACCGCCAATTCAGACCGAAGCAAGTGCCAAACCAGACCAAGCATTGGGCATCATGGAGAAGATCAAAGCAAATTACTGCGGATGCTGGGATCTGAAGCAAAAACAGAAAATGCTGGACAATTTCAGCAGATCTGACAGTATCTATGGAGAGAGAAAGGAGCTATCGTTTTGAGTTTGGGTACTCCTTGTCAAAGCATTCTTCTGCACAGAATATCAAGTGCAAAAGGAGTACATAACCCTTCAGCAGAATGAAAGAAATGAAGACTGCCTTGAACAGAAGAATGGAGGAATAGTAGAACAGGCTCAATGTGACTGCTGAACTATAAGAAAATGCAAGATAGGGGCAGCACGGTAGCACAGTGGTTAGCACAGTTGTTTCACAGCTCTAGGGTCCCATGTTTGATTCCCGGCTTGGGTCACTGTCTGTGTGGAGTCTGCACGTTCTCCCCGTGTCTGCATGCATTTCCTCCGGGTGCTCCTTTTTCCTCCCACATTCCAAAGATGTACGGGTTAGGTGGATTGGCCATGCTAAAATTGCCCTTAGTGTCCAAAAAAGGTTAAGTGGGGGTTACTGGGTTACGGGGTTAGGGTAGAGACGTGGGCTTGATTTGGGTGCTCTTTGTAAGGGCTGGTGCAGACTCAATAGATGAAATCGCCTACTTCTGCACTGTAAATTGTATGATTCAAAACATTTGAGCTTCAGAAAGGCAAGGAAAACATGGTGAAAAACATTCACATCCTACAAGGAACCTTTGGGTCAAAGTTTGTTCCTCGGGAAAATTACGAAGAGACTGAACAAAAATTTAGTGTCACTCTGAATAAGCTGATGAATCAGTTGGCAGAGTTGACTCAGAAAGGTTCTATATTCCAGGAGGAAGCCAATCAGTACAAGAAAGACACTGAAGATCAAGAAACTATAAGACAAAGTACTGGATGCCTTAAGCTTACGGAGAACCATTGAGCTGATGGAAAATAAAATGGCTGAAATTAAAATCAAAAGCCAGAATGTTAAGAAAAAGTTGAACAGTGGCAAGGGAAAGTAAAAGTTCTCATGAAAGAGCTCGAAGAGTCTCATAAACAATTAACAAAGGGGAAACACAGAAATAACAAGCTTCAAATTAACACAAACAACGTGAAGCATGAAGTTGATGTGGAACAGGAAAGGGAATTGCTGATGAATTGGAACAGTTGGTAGGAAGCAAAATCAAAGTCCAAAATTGACCAACTCCTTGAACTTCGATCCAATCTGAAGGACGTGAAAAGTGAGATGTGCAGTAGTGAAGAGCAAATGCAAACTTTAAAAGCAGAAGGTGTAAATTCCAGAAAACATACTGGGGATCTAACAAGTGAATTTAATGAGTCTAACAAGCAGCCAGTGGCCATGGAAGAAAGCTTAAAAAAAAAACTCAATGCCCTGATGAAGTTGTTAAGTTTGAATGAAGATTCAGCAGATAGCTCTGAAACAGAATCCCAGATGAATGGAAAGATGCAGAAATGTGAAAATGTGAGAATTGAAAATTACTGGACTAACAGATATTTGAGCGAAATTGTGAAACAAGTAGAAATGAAGATTCCATTTTTGAAGCATTAATTTCCAGGAGAACATGGCAGGCCCCATGGAAATATAAAATCCGACTCCACTCTCTGAATGAAGGGAGTGAACACTCCCTTTGGAAAGAATGGACAAGCCTATGGTGTTCGGCCAAAGAAGATGGATTATTGATAAAGAAAACGAAAACTTGAAGGAGTGAAAAAAGGGAATCAACTGTTGACACCCCAGGACCAAAAACAAAGAATCCTAAAATCTGAACTCCAAAATAATAAAGTCAGCCTGATGGAACTCTGACCGCCATTGCTCCATATGGGACAAGGACGAGATCTGGAAGAATCATAAAACCTCCATACTGTCTGAATTTGTGAAGTCACGAACTAGGTGGCAGAGGGAGAAGAGGTAGCACATAAATAATGATTGTACTGCCAATATATTTCGGTGAGGACTTGGAGGAGGTGTAGTATAAGGGTTAAGGGTCTTCAGGTAGCCCAAGGGTTAATATGGGACTGGAGAAATAGCACAGCCCACATAGTGATGTAGCGAGTCACATGATAATAAACCGAATGTAGAAGAGTCTGGGAGAAGCAGCAAAGAAGAGTCTGGGAGAACCAGCATGTAGTGCCGTACCTTGGAGCACCCATGTAGAGCCGTACCTTGGAGCACCCATGTAGAGCTGTACCTTGGAGCACCCATGTAGAGCTGTACCTTGGAGCACCCATGTGGAGCTGTACCTTGGAGCACCCATGTGGAGCTGTACCTTGAAGCACCCATGTGGAGCTGTACCTTGGAGCACCCATGTGGAGCTGTACCTTGGAGCACCCATGTGGAGCTGTACCTTGGAGCACCCATGTGGAGCTGTACCTTGGAGCACCCATGTGGAGCTGTACTTTGAAGCACCCATGTGGAGCTGTACCTTGAAGCACCCATGTGGAGCTGTACCTTGGAGCACTCATGTGGAGCTGTACCTTGGAGCACCCATGTGGAGCTGTACCTTGGAGCACCCATGTGGAGCTGTACCTTGGAGCACCCATGTGGAGCTGTACCTTGGAGCACCCATGTGGAGCTGTACCTTGGAGCACCCATGTAGAGCTGTACCTTGGAGCACCCATGTGGAGCTGTACCTTGGAGACATGCAGTTATATATTTCCAAACATTTAATGTTGAACCTTACAGGCCTCCAGAACTTTCCATTAGACACCAACAACCCTGACAACAACTATTATCTTCTCAAGTGAAATTAGGGTGGGCAATAAATGGTGGCCTAACCAGCAATATCCGCATCCCCTGGACGAATAAAAATAAAAAATAACAAAATGGAAGTGTATTAACAGTCAGGTGGCCATATCTGCTACTCAACAGATTTATTTATCATTCTTTTTTAATTTAGAGTGCCCAATTAATTTTTTTCAATTAAGGGGCAATTTAGTATGGCCAATCCACCTACCCTGCACATTTTTGGGTTGTGGGGGCGAAACCCACGCAGACACAGGGAGAATGTGCAAACTCCACACGGACAGTGACTCGGAGCCAGGATCGAACCTGGGACCTCGGCGCAGTGAGGCAGCAGTGCTAACCCACTGCGCCACTGTGCTGCCCTTGATTTAGTTATCATTTAGTAGAGAAGAACATTCTAATCAGTTAAGCTATTTCTCAAAGACAAGTAAAATGAAAACCAAGGCAAGAATATTCCGGCCGTTAGAATTCTCTGTTCCCGCTGTGGGTTTCCTGGCTGCATTGGGTGTCATCAATGGAAAATCCAGCTGGGGGCCCAGAGAATCCAGCTCCAAATATTTTTAAAAGTTGACTAAAAACCTGCGAAATCCTCCAAAATTTGACAAGATTATTATCACATTTTTCATCCTTTTGGCCTTTGAACATTTCAATTTTGAATTGTATTCTCTGATGTGTTGAGAAGGTGGATTTACAATGTGCAACTCAGTAATGGTGCCTTGCTGCAGAATCCATGTGTATCGAGTATTATGCAATCAACTTTAAGAGCTACGAACACTGCTCAGTGTTTCAGGTATGAGCAATCAATGCAATTATCTTCAGTAGAAGATATTAATCGAAGATGAATTTTATTGGCTGTGAGAAAACCAGGAATCCACAGAGACATCTGTTCTACTGATGTTGTCCATCCTGGTATTTTACATGAGTAACGATGACAATTTCTAATCATAATTCCGAGTAATTTATAAGAAACAAGATGAAAGAGGAAGAGCTCAGGACACGTGAAGCAATCCAAGTCAGTGAGGCTGCCACATTCTCAATAGAATTTGATTTTTAAATTAATCAATCTCTGAACTGCACTGCAACGTTGTCAATGCAGCCCGCCAGACAACTGCAAATGAAGAGTAAAAGTGTGAAACACAAAGTCACCATGAAAGAGTGCTTCGTTAACAGAATGTCAAAGTTGGAAATCTGGTACAGGTGGGGTATCTGTGCACAGGGGCATGGATATGTTCTTCTTTTAAATGCTTTGTTTAACCTCTGTTATATTCATTGCCTTTTCCTCCAAGGTAACCAGATATGTAGTGTTGACAAAGATTTTAAAAATAAGGCGTTTGAATCGAAACAAATTTATTTTACACTACTAAATTTGATTGAGTTTTCACACTTTACTGAGTAACAAATACTAAACTAATAATACTGAAACCGTAGTACAGTAATCAATATAATATCTAACTGATAAACTACACTATGACTTGACCTCATGCTATGTCTCTACAATCAATTCTCACTACTCTCATCAGCTTCTCATCACGATCTCCCAGAAATCCTAGAGATGCTGACTTCTGACAATGAAGTAGTAACGCCATCTAGTTTTTGATTTACATATAGTTTCAGATGTTAACTCTTTACTACACTAGCACTATACATATTGTGGTAAACCACTGTTACACCTGTATTAGGTGATGTAATTTAGGACCTGTACTACAGGTTCGCCAGTAGTCCATGCCTGCTGGCTCCACCCATCTTCATCTCCCGGTCCCCCGCAGGATCTTCAGGCGCCGCAATCTTGTCTCCCCCACGGGACATGGACACCGACAGCATTCCAGGACCTGGGCCCCCCAGGCTCCCCATCATCCAACGTCAGCGATGACCGACCACGACTCGCCTCAGTGACGATCGACCAGTCTCGTCTGCACAACCTGGCCACCGCATCGACCAGTGTGAAAATCAACGGCCACGTGACCTCTTGCTTGTTGGACTCCGGGAGCACCGAAAACTTCATACACCCGGATACGGTAAGGCGCTGCTCCCTCGTGGTCCACCCCGCCAACCAAAGAATTTCCCTGGCCTCCGGATCCCATTCCGTTGCGATCTGGGGGTTCTGCACGGTCACACTCATGGTCCAGGGCGTAGAATTCAGCGGCTTCCGTCTCTCCATCTTCCCTAACCTCTGCGCTGCCCTACTCCTAGGCCTGGACTTCCAGTGCAATCTCCAGAGCCTAACCCTCAAATTCGGCGGGCCCCTGCCACCCCTCACTGTGTGCGGCCTCTCGACCCTAAAGGTCGATCCGCCTTCCCTCTTCGCCAATCTAATCCTGGATTGCAAACCCGTTGCCACCAGGAGCAGAAGGTACAGCACCCAGGACAGGACCTTCATCTGGTCCGAGGTCCAGCGGCTGCTTCAGGAGGGCATTATCGAGGCCAGCAACAGCCCCTGGAGAGCCCAAGTGGTAGTCATTAAAACTGGGGAGAAACACAGAATGGTCGTGGACTACAGCCAGACCATCAATTGGTATACGCAGCTCGACGCGTACCCCCTCCCACGCATATCTGATATGGTCAATCATATTGCATAGTACCGGGTCTTCTCAATGGTAGACCTCAAATCCGCCTATCACCAGCTCCCCATTCGTAAATCAAACCGTCCATACACCGCTTTTGAGGCGGACAGTCGTCTCTACCACTTCCTCAGAGTTCCCTTCGGCGTCACTAATGGGGTCTCAGTCTTCCAAAGGGAGATGGACCGAATGGTCGACCTGTACAGTTTGCGGGCCACCTTCCCGTACCTAGACAAGGTCACCACCTGTGGCCATGACCAGAAGGACCACGATGCCAATCTCACCACTCTCCTAAACCTCACCTGCAACAAGGAGGAGTACGTGTTTAACACGACCCGCTTAGCCATCCTCGGCTATGTTGTCCTGAATGGAGTTCTGGCGCCCGATCCTCATGGAGCTTCCCCTCCCCCCTGCCCCAAGGCCCTCAAACGCTGCCTGGTGTTCTTTTCCTACTACGCCCAGTGGGTTCCAAACTATGCGGACAAGTCCCGCCCACTCATACAGTCCACCCACTTTCCCCTGACGGCCGAGGCACAACAGGCCTTCTTCCGGCCGATATAGCCAAGGCCGGGATGCACGCAGTAGACGAGACACTGCCCTTTCAAGTACAGAGCGACGCATCAGATGTCGCCCTAGCCGCCACCCTCAAACAGGCAGGCAGACCCGTGGCATTCTTTTCCCGCACCCTTCATGCCTCAGAAATTCGACACTCATCCGTCGAAAAAGAGGCCCAAGCTATCGTTGAAGCTGTGCGGCATTGGAGGCATTACCTGGCTGGCAGGAGATTCACTCTCCTCACTGACCAACGCCCGGTAGCCTTCATGTTCAATAACACGCAGCGGGGCAAGATCAAAAACAATAAAATCTTGCGGTGGAGGATCGAGCTCTCCACCTATAATTACGAGATTTTGGATCGCCCCGGCTAACTCAACGAGCCCCCAGACGCTGTACCCCGAAGTACATGTGCCAGCGCACAAGTAGACCAACTCCGGGTCCTGCACGACAGCCTTTGTCACCCGGGAGTAACTTGTCTGTACCATTTTGTCAAAGCTGGCAATCTGCCCTACTCCATCGAGGAAGTACGGACAATCACCAGGGACTGCCAGGTCTGTGCGGAGTGCAAGCCGCACTTCTACCGGCCGGACCGTGCACCCTGGTGAAGGCCTCTGGCCCCTTTGAACACCTCAGCGTGGATTTCAAAGGGCCCCTCTCCTCCACCGGCCGAAACACGTATATTCTCAGTGTGGTCGATGAGCGCTCCCGGTTCCCCATCGCCATCACATGCCCCGACATGACGTCTGCCACCGTTGGTTTCCTCGTCTATATCCACAGTGACAGGGGATCCTCATTCATGAGCGATGAGCTGCGTCAGTTCCTGCTCAGCAGGGGTATCGCCACCAGCTATAACCCCCAGGGAAACAGGCAGGTAGAGAGGGAGAACGGGACGGTATGGAGGGCCGTCCAACTAGCCCTATGGTCCAGGAACCTCCCAGCCTCTCGCTGGCAGGAGGTCCTCCCTGACGCACTCCACTCCATTCGGTCACTGCTGTGCACCACAACTAACAGCACACCCCATGAACGTCACTTTTCCTTTCCCAGGAAGTCCACATCCGGGGTGTCGCTCCTGACTTGGCTCGTAGCACCAGGACCCGTCCTGCTCCGTAGGCACGTCCGACTCCACATGGCGGACCCGTTGGTGGAAAGGGTGCACTTGCTCCATGCCAACCCCCAGTATGCCTACGTGGCATACCCCGACGGCGGCCAGGATACTGTCTCCCTCAGGGACCTGACACCAGCAGGTTCCACACACACACACCTCCCCGGCCCGGTGCCACCCTCCCCTCCTCCGCACTCCCAGCATTAACCCCACCAAGACCATCCGTCCTACCACTGCCCATGTTGAGGATGAAGAGGATTTCGGCACGCTCCCGGAGTCACGGAACATCACGTCAGCACCGATATCGCCGCCACCGCTACGTCGATCCCAGCGGAACATCAAGGCACCAGGCCGGTTAAATCTCTAACTGGCACCAGACTTCAAAAGACATTTTTTTTTTCTGATCAAATACTGTAAATATAAATTCATCGCTGTATGCAGTTCTCCACCAGCCCTACCGGACTCAATTTTAACAGGGGCTGAATGTGGTAAACCACTGTTACACCTGTATTAGGTGATGTAAGGTAGGACCTGTACTACAGGTTCGCCGGTAGTCCCTTCCTGCTTGCTCCGCCCAGTAGGCGGAGTATAAATATGTGTGTCCTCCATTCAGCAGCCATTTTGCCAGCTGCTGTGGGAGGCCACACATATTAGAGCAACGAAGCCTCAGTTGTATCCAACTCTCGTCTTTGTGCAATTGATTGTGCATCACATATCATTACAACCTCCACTATCTGGTGAGTTATTTTTCTGTTTGCAAGTTAGGTGACTGTGACTTGTCATTAAATTACCAACTCAAATGAGATAAACAAAGCAATTAAAACTAATCAATTCAGTTAAAAAATGCAAAGTAACCAATCGAGTCAGCGGGACATGGCGGGCTGGGAAGGGTTCATGGGGAGCTTTTTAAAAATATTATTCATCCGTGGGATGTTTGATAGAGCTTTATAAACCTAGGCAACTATATCAGCAGCAAGTGTCCGTGGTTTGTAGAACATTAGTTCTGAGTTGCTGAGAGTGAATCCAAACTGCAGAAATTGCAGGGCAGCAGGGCGGGGGAGAGTTACCTGGGACACATTGTTTTGAGAGGGAGCACACTTTTTAGGTGAAGGGGAACTTTACAGTCAGCCGATGATCGTGGAAAGGATGCAACTGCAAATTAGCCACGGGATCCAGTGTGTAGTGATGGAGGAGCCTCGGTCCTTGACCTTGAGGTAATGAAAAGAAATGAAATGAAATGAAAATCGCTTATTGTCACAAGTAGGCTTCAAGTGAAGTTACTATGAAAAGCCCCTAGTCGCCACATTCGGGCGCCTGTTCAGGGAGGCTGGTACGGGAATTGAACCGTGCTGTTGGCCTGCCTTGGTCTGCTTTAAAAGCCAGCTATTTAGCCCTCTGCTAAACCAGCATCATAAAGGCGTACGTCGCACGCCGTTGGGACTGCCTCAGGACTTTACCTGAAGGCTCCGCCCCCGATGGACCGAGTTCCCGATGACGCGGGGCCCATGTGCTCTCAGTTTTCATGAACACGGTGTGGTGGCTGCGGACTGTGTCCAGCACCGCCACAGTCACAAGGAACTGTGCCCCTGGCTGAGGGGCTCGGCTAGGGCTGTGGGAACTGATGGGGGGTGGCCCGGGGCTTGTGAGGGGATGTCCGGGGGGAACTATCTGGCAGGTCGGGGCCGTGCGCGGCTGGTGCCATGTTGTCGGTGGGACCGCTGTAGGTATTCGCCGTGCGCATGCGCGGCCACTGACCTGGCAATCCGCCGCCCGTTGATTATTTGCAGGCCGTGTGTTTTAGTGGCGTGGCTGCAAGCCCCTCCCCGGTCGGAGGGTCGGTGCTGGGGCCTCGCCAATTTTTACATTGTAAAACTAGACCCTTCTTCCAGACATAGCCTCAAAATCGGAGACTCTAACCCCAGATTTCTGGGTCCAATGGAAATGAAGGGATATGGGGATAAGTGCAGGTGATGGTGGGGTTGAGGTAGAAGATTAACCATGATCATGCTCAATGGTGGAACTGGTTCTGAGGGTAAAACGGTTACTCCTGCTGCTAATACTAATACTTGTGTTCTTAAAAGACAGCAACTAGTTGGATTCTCCATTTGGGAGAATATGATTGCGATTCACCAGAAAAATAACAAGTCTCATTTTGAGTGGGATTCACAGGTGATTTGTGCTGGCTGGTAATGGACAATAGAGATCATTATTCACTCACACTTAGTGCAAATAACGTGCCCAGATCTGAATTTGCCATGTCTGAGTTGCCAGATGTCTGATTCATCCGGCTCATGCCTCAGCTGCTCACAGCTAACAAGGGGGAGCATCATTGAAATGGTCCCTCAGTACTCACTCCCAGGCAAGCCAGGTGGATGGCAGCACGGAGATGAGTTCCTCGATTTGGGGATGTCGACCTGGCCAGACTTCTGGATGCCGTGGAGGAGAGGCATGGCACCCTGTACGCCCATGAGTGCAGGGGAACCAGTTGCTCGGTTGCCCACCTGGGAGGCAGTGGCAGCTGCAGTTAGTGCCAGCAGCATGTCCAGGAGGACCGCTGTCCAATGTAGCAAGAAGATGAATGACCTCCTGCAAGCTGCGAGTTACCACCTCTCTCCTCCTGGCATCAGTCTAGCCTGCCACCCTTCAATTCCCAAACACCGCCATCCCCCCACCAACCCCCTCCCCTAATCCACTGGCTGACACCGCGCACACTCCCAATATCACCTCCATGTGTCTAGGTGCAGTACTCACACATGCCACCTGCTATAGACCTCCTGACCAATCAAGCATGCATCTCACAATGTCCACTCTTTGTCCCCATCGGAGAAGATAGCTCATAATAGGAAGGAAAGGGAGAAGATGAGGGATGGAATCCTAAAGATAAGTTCTCACCCCCCCTATGAGGAAAGGGCCCTGACCGACAGCGAGGGTAACCTGTGCCAGAGAAGTGAGGATCCACTGCTCCATCATACAGATGATGTGTCTCAAGTGGAGTTGTTGATGTCTCAAACAATTATCCTTCCCTTTCACTGAACCAATGTCCATTGTCTCACAGGATCACCATCTGATGAGGCTGGGCCATCCTGAGTCGCTACCCTTCTCACCATCAAAGCAACCACCTTGGAGGAGAGCTGTGAGGAGAAGATCTACAATTCGCCACAGCTTTCACCCACACCTTCCATCATCGCAGAGCCAGACACCTCGGTGGGCGACATTGGCAGACAGGCTTCTGGGTCAAGGGCGGCACACTGGTTAGCACTGTCGCTTCACAGCTCCAGGGTCTCAGGTTCGATTCCCGGCTTGGGTGACTGTCTGTGCAGAGTCTGCACGTTCTCCCCGTGTCTGCGTGAGTTTGCTCCGGGTGCTCTGGTTTCCTCCCACAGTCCAAAGATGTGCGGGTTGGTGGATTGGCCACGCTAAATTGCCCTTTGTTTCCAAGGGTGGGGTTTCTGCATTATACGGGGATGAAGTGGAGGTGTGGGCTTAAGTGGGGTGCTCTTTCCAAAGGCCGGCGCAGACGCGATGGGTCGGATGGCCTCCTTCTGCACTGTAAATTCTATGTCTATATCTATGACTATCTGGTTCGCACCACAGAGCTGCTGTTGCACATCAGATGGAGACAGGAACGTCCAAGGGAATCAGCAGTCGGAGGTCTGCTGGATCCCAGGACACAGCTGGACCCCAGCCAGATGCCGAGTCTCTGAACAAGGTTCTCCCAGAGTGGATGCAGAAGAAAAGCCAAAGCTGTGAGATTCAGGAGAAGGTGTCAGCAACAGTCCTGCGACTGATTGGAGGAGTGAAAAAGGCTTCAGGCGCAGGTGATGGTGTTCGCATTGAGTGGCACCCGGGCCAACATACCTAAGAGACACGCCCCAAACACTGGTGGACATTGCCGAGGCACTTCAGAGCTTGGTTCTGAGGACCGTCCCTGAGGGTTTCAACACCATGGTGTAGACATTGGGTGGCCTCCAGCGCCAGAAGGCTCAGATGGTTCTGGAGCTCACTCCAGCTGCCCACCCATCCCATGGCGTCAGCCAAAGCCCTATGCAATCCCAGGACCTTCCACCAAGGATACTCAGACAGTTTCCAATCCTTCTAAATCCCCCTCCTGACATCAGGGCATCTCAGGGGCAGCGGGCAAAACAGGTTGGCATGGCTCCTGATCCTCCAGAGAATGACCACCAAGGGCATGAAACGCCACAGGGCGTGGAAGGAAGCAGGCTGCTTCCACCTCTGATATGCACCATGGGGACACACCTAGATGTAGCACTAGACCATGGAGGATCTAGACATTGTTGCAGCACTGAGTGGGCAATGGTGAGGTCACTACGGCAAATGGATAATCGTCACAATAATATGTTCACAGTAAAATGCTTCATACCTGAAACATGCAAGGCCCCTATCATTAGAATCTTCACAACAGGCCTTCCCACACCCCACCCCCTGCTAACAACAACCCCTCGGCAAAGTGGCTCAAGATCAAAAGCTCACGATGCAAACTCCGTCATGAGATTGGGCGTGAGTGCGCTGGCCGCAGAAAGACAGGAGCCAAAATTAATCAGAATCTGAGGAGCATCACAGCTTTCCCCACAGCGAGTGGCCATCGCCCTCCTACCTTGAATAGTGACCCGCTGACAGTGCCAACACAGGCCCATCACACTGATCTGGGCCGGAATTCTCCCCTACCCGGCGGGGCGGGGGGTCCCGGCGTAGCGGAGTGGCGCCAACCACTCCGGCGTCGGACCTCAACAAAGGTGCGATTCTCCGCACCTTTGGGGGCTAGGCCCACCCCGTAGTGGTTGTCGCCACGCCGTCTGGCGCCAAAACCGGCGCCAGTGGCCTTTAACGCCCGCCGCCCAGTGCCGGGGTAGGCCGAAAGGCCTTCGCCAGTTTGCCGCTGACGTCACCACCAGCATGCTCGCTGGGGGATTCTCATCCGCCTCTGCCATGGTGGAGGCCGCGGCGGCGGCGGAAGAAAAAGAGTGCCCCCACGGCACTGGCCCGCCCGCCGATCGGTGGGCCCCGATCGCGGGCCTGGCCACCGTGGGGGCACCTCCCGGCGTCCGATCACCTCACGGGCGGACCCCGGGGGCCCGCCTGCGCCGCCAATCCTGCCGCCACCAGAGGTGGTTCAAACCACGGCGGCGGGAGAGGTCTCTCAGCGACGGACTTCGGCCCATCGCCGGCCGGAGAATCGCCGTGGGGGACTCGCCGATCGCCGGGCGTGATTCCCACCCCCGCCAATTCCCAGGTGGGGGAGAATTTCTGCCACGGCGGGGGTGGGATTTTCGCCGGCCCCGGGTGATTCTCCGACCCTGTGGGGGGGGGTCAGAGAATTTCGCCCCTTATGTAACATAATGTCTTCTGTTTACTTCACTTTATCCGACTCCCCTCACTGTGATTAAAGTTAACACTTGAGTACTGGTTACTTAGATACAAGGATGCATTTAAACTCTGGAAGACTTGTAAAGAAGAAACATGGCTGATGAGTAAGGAAAGACTACACAGTGGACCAGAAAATAGTAAATGACATTAAAAGAGTTGCATCTTGATGCATTGAAGAGTAAACAAGTTGCTCCAATGATGGTAACTAAATAGATCTGAAAAGGCAGGTGGTTTTATATGTGTGATCCACAGGTTATATGCTCTAAACTCTAAAATTTGTTCTCTGTGGTAATGCTTAATTGCAGTGACACATCCATTAAGGTACCTGAAGAAGTAGCTTTCCAATGAAGTCTAAATTGCCCAAGAGCACAGTAATGTAAAGCTGAAGTTTCACATTGATATAAAGAAAAATTCCACCAAAACAGGGAATCCAAAAGCTAATATAACTAATTTAAATTTAACGTTGAGAAACATTAGTTTTATAGTCGGCATTGATTATCATCTGTAAGAATTAGGATTTATGTTAAGTACATAAGTGCTGGAACAATTGCCAAAACATTTTGCCGTGCAGTTTTTAGATCAAAGGATAAGAACTACAAGTTTTACAAGGAAGATCATTTATATAACAGCTAGGGTATCTGCAATGGACAAAAGCAGGATGCGAGAATTTGGCCAGCTCTCTGATATGTAAGCACAATTAAAAGAATGAAAATAAGGTTAATAGAAAACAACATGAAAACAGATGACAGGTGTTGCACAAGGAAACATTTGGCATCCCCGTCATGAAGTTTTGGCTGCACACCAGAACATGTTCAGCTGCACTTGCGACAATGCTAAAGGACAATTGCATTCCATCTGTTTTTAATTTATTGAAATTAAACTACTTAAAGCCGAAATGTCCCAAACTTATGTACAAAACTGTCTGCTTTTGACAGACAAAGATAGCTGCTCAGATTGCCCAACTGTTAAGAGTTTTCTTCATGGTCACCTCAAAATTCCCTTTAACAATAGAGAAATAGGTTGAAATCACAGCACAGAGGCACAGTGGTTACCACTGCTGCCACACTGTGCCAGGGACTCGGGTTCAATTCTGGCCTTGGGTGACTGTTTTTGAGGGATTTGCACTTTCTCCCTGTGTCTGCATGGGTTTCCTCGGGGTGCTCCGGTTTCCTTCAACAGTCCAAAGAAGTGCAGGTTAGGTGCATAGGCCGTGATAAAAATTGTCCCTTAGTGTCCAGGGGGGCACAGGTTAGGTGGGGTTGCAGGGGTAGCGCGGGGGAGTGGGCCGAGCTCTTTCAGTGGGTCGGTGTAGACTCAATGGACCAAATGGCCTCCTTCTGCACTGTAGGAATTCAATGGTTCTACGAGGAGGAACTAATTCTCACAGAGGCTGGTGAGTTTGTGAAACTCGCTGCCCCATAGTGCGGGGGAGTCTGAATCGTGAAATGATTTAAAGAAGGAAATAGATATATTTCTGATTTTTTAAAAACGGGTTAAAGGGATATGGGGAAAAACCAAGTAGGATCTTTGAGACCAAGAAGAGATCAGCCATGATCTGATTGAATGGCGGAGCAGGCTCAAAGGGCTGAATGGCCTACTTCTCTTCCTAATTCCTATGTTTCTACTCTCAGTGCTGGGAGTATATGGCCATAGACTGATGGATGACAGAGACACAACCAAAATGTGGGGTGCTTGAAAACATTTATCCCATAGTAATGAGTAGTCCTCCCACTGATCCCTCCAAACATGAGGAGAAATTGGAGAATTTGTAAAAAGGGGCTTTGAAACGGGTTCGGGTGTCTGTTACAGCAGTTGAGGTGAAAGTAATATTTTAAAATCTTGATTCGAACTCAGAGACCATAAATCATGCACTGAATGAAGGGCAGGCTCACTCGTTCCTATTCCAACATGCCCCAGTTTGCAATGATTCCACTTTAATGCGAAAAGATAATGACTTGCTCTGTTATTTCACAGCAGATGTTAATGCAATAGACTCGGTGATAGTTTTTTAAATGAATGCAAATATGAAAACCCTCTACATTTCAACACTGTTGTGGGACATTATCACAAGCCTCTTGAATCTTCTGTTTTCTGAAAAGATATGCAATCCACGAGGGATGCTGTTCCCATCTAATTTGAATGTGTGTGCAATCAGGTTCTACAATTAGTGTTGATATTTTCCTCTCTGGAAAAAGTGCAGCATTTTACAGCAAAAGAAAAATACCAGGTAATCAGACACAAACACACACAAAAACGATTTCTGTGCGTCATGTAAAAACCTGTTCCTGGGTAACAAACGTTAGTGCCTGCAGCAATCCAGGAGAAGGAGTTGCAAATATTTACAGGGCATGCTTACTTTTATTATGACAACTACAATGGATCATCCAAGCGCATAATGTGATGTTGCCATTGTGAGCTGCACAATCTGTAAGGGATGCTCCAGAGAGCACAGTCTTAGAATTTGATGTCTTCAAAGTCTGTAGAGAAATGTGTCGGCTTGGCATTACTCATAATTGAAGTACTCATCTCTAAGTTGAAATTTGTTCCACAAACGACAAGCATTTTTCATATTATTTCTGCTCCCTGTAGAAATCTCTTATCAAATGTCAATGTTTGTGCCATAACTTTAAAGTTTTTTTTTGCTCGGTGTCGAGGCGAGAGATTTGGAAAGGGTTTAGTTGCTTGATGTTTTCCAGCCTTGGCTGGTTCACTTTTGATATTTCAGCGATGGATGAGCAAAGTCCTCAAACTTCCTCAGGAAACTAAGGAAATTCGGCATGTCCACATTAACCCTTATCAACTTTTACAGATGCACCATAGACAGCCTGGTATGGCAACTGCTCGGCCCAGGACCGCAAGGAACTTCAGAGAGTCGTGAATACCGCCCAGTCCATCACACAAACCTGCCTCCGATCCATGGACTCCATCTACACCTCCCGCTGCCGGGGGAAAGCGGGCAGCATAATCAAGGATCCCTCCCACCCGGCTTACTCACTTTTCCAACTTCTTACATCGGGCAGGAGATACAGATGTCTGAGAACACGCACGAACAGACTCAAACAGCTTCTTCCCCACTGTCACCAGACTCCTAAATGACCCTCTTATTGACTGACCCCCATTAACACTATACCCTGTATGCTTCATCCGATTCCAATGCTTATGTAGTTACATTGTATATCTTGTGTTGCCCTATTATGTATTTTCTTGTATTTTCTTGAATTTTGTTTAATTCCTTTTTCTTCCCATGTACTGAATTACTGAATGATCTGTTGAGCTGCTTGCAGAAAAATACTTTTCACTGTACCTCGGTACACGTAACAATAAACAAATCCAAATCCAAATCCAAAGTAGATCAATGCGAGTCAGCAAGTTGGATGTTTCTTTGTGTGAAAGCCTCACCACGCCTGAAGGTGAGTAACGTTTGCTGTGGGACTGTGGGTTCAGTATTGACACGTATTTTAAGTACTGTAAAATAATTTGCTTTGCGATTCAACCATTGTTTGATGCAGAGAAAAGGGGCGGGATTCTCCATTCCTGAGACAGGGGGTGGGATTTTACGCTTGCCGATGACAAAATTGCGAAATGCGATTAGGCGGTTGGGGGGCCCCTGCCAGGGCCAGGGAGGGGAGGAAACAGGCTGAGCAGCAGGGTTACCCCCCCCCCCCCCCCCCACAGGACTGGGGAAGTGCCCAGGCACCGATGGCCATTTTGGCGGCCATCTTGCTGCACACCCACTGACCATCTGCCTCGGCCCCTGGTTCTACACAGTGACACCAGCCGTATGGCTGTGCTTACCTGCACAACCCACCCCTCCGCCACAGTGTGCCCTTCCCCCAGCCCCAAACACCCCACCCAACCGGCTGCCACTCACCGGGGGACCACCCAGGGCCACACCCATGGCAGCAGGATGGGTACTAGGACCGGGGATACCGAGGGTATGGAGGAGGGACATGCGGGGGTGGAACCCGCAGTGCCAACCGGGGCCACTGAGTAGCCCATGGAACCTTGTTGGGCACGGGAGTATGCGCCATGCAAGCATGTTGGCTTTTCATCCCCTGTAGGGGTTTGGAATTCACCCAGCAATGGTTGCCGCCCTGGTGATGGTCGCATCTCTGCGAGATGCCCTGCAGCCCCATGAGCGGAAGCCACTTAGAGAGGAGGGGGAAGCTGCAGCAGCAGAGCGGGCAGCGGCAGAGCGGGCAGCGGCAGAGCGGCCAGCAGCAGAGCGGGCAGCAGCAGAGCGGGCAGCAGCAGAGCGGGCAGCAGCAGAGCGGGCAGCAGCAGAGCGGGCAGCAGTAGAGCAGCCAGCAGAGGAACAGGCTGAAGAGGAACAGGCTGCAAATGGGGATGGTGGTGGCCGCACAGGCTGGAGGGCCGGCTGCCAAATAGGCCGAGGAGGAGGAGATGCCAAGGGGCACCCCATGAGGCCTTGTGTGTACCGGCAGTGCCTGTCATTCGAGGAACTACCGAACCAGACATGCCATCGGAGACTCCGGATGAGCAGAGAGACAGTGCGACATATCTGCCAGATGCTGGTACACCTGGCACCGCATGGTTATGGGGGAGGGCACCCTCTCCCAGTGACCATCAAGGTGACGGTCGCCCTGAACTCCTACATGATGGGGTCCTTCCAGTCGCCGAGTGGGGACCTGTCCGGGATCTCACAGAGCTCGGCACACAGGTGCATCCATACCGTCACGGAGGCCCTATGTGCCCAGGCGGAGCAATACCATTTCCATGTGGACCGGGTCCACCAGGATGCCCGGGCGGCTGAGTTCGCTGCCATCGCTGGGATGCCCTGGATCCAGGGGGAGATATGTATGTCGCCCTACGGGCACCAGCGGATAACACGCCTCTCTACACAAACCAAAATGGGTACCACTCAATGAACAACCAGATGGTCTGTCACCATCAGCTGCGCATTGTGCGCTTCTGTGCCCAATACCCGGGCAATGTGCATGATTCCTTCATTCTGGCACACTCGGTGATTCCTGACATGTTCGAGGGGCTCATCAACCCCCCCACCCCTCGGCTGAAGGGTTGGCTCTGTGCGACAGGGGTTATCCACTGCAGCCATGGCTGATGATACACAGGCCAACACGGAGACCCGCTACAATGACACCCATGCAGCGACCGGGAGTGTGATTGAGAGGTGCTTCGGCATGCTGGAGATGCGCATCAGGTGCCTGGACTGCTCTGCAGAGGCCCTCCAGTGCAAGCCGGAGAGAGTCGCCCATATCGTGGCGGCCTGCTGCATCCTTCACAACATCGTGCAGCAGCGGGGTGATGTGCTGGAGGGGGACAATGAGGAGCAGAGGGTAGGCTTCATCCGACGAGGAGGACGCAGGTGAGGGGAAAGCTGAGCAGGACATGGGGCCCAGGCAGGCAGTGGAGGCCGCATGACGTGTGCGCCAGGGCCTCCAGGTTCACCGACTAGGAGGGAGAGGGTGGAGGGTGGTGCTGGCCAAGGTCACAGAAACCACTTCCCAAATCCACACCCCCTTACTTCCCACACTGCCAACCGCCCTCCTTTATACATCCCTTCCAGGTGGAGAGTGACATGTCAGAAGTCGCCGTCGCTGCCACCCTTAACCATGCGGGCAGGCCAGTAGCACTTTTTTCCTGTACCCTCAACGCCTCCAAAATTCGACACTCCTCGGTCGAAAAAGAAGCCCAAGCCATCGTGGAAGCTGTGTGGCAATGGAGGCACCACCTCGCTGGTAGGAGGTTTACCCTCATCACCGACCAACGGTCGGTAGCCTTCATGTTTGATCGTAAACAGTGGGGCAAGATCAAGAACGATAAGATCTTGAGGCGGAGGATCGAACTCTCCACCTATAATTACAATATGGTGTATCGTCCTGGGAAGCTCAACAAGCCCCCAGATGCCCTCTCCCGCGGCACGTGCGCCAGCGCGCAAGATGACCGACTCTGGGCCATCCACATGACCTCTGTCACCCGGGGGTCACCCGGCTTCTCCACTACGTCAAGGCCCGCAACCTGCCCTACTCCACCGAGGAGGTCAGAGCTATGACCAGGGACTGCCAAATCTGCACGGAGTGCAAGCCGCACTTCTATCGACCTGATATGGCCCACCTAGTGAAGGCATACCAGCCCTTTGAGCGCTTCAGTATGGACTTCAAAGGGCCCCTCCCCTCCACCAACTACAACACATATTTCCTCTACACCATTGACGAATTTTCCCACTTCCCCTTTGCAATTCCCTGCCCCGACATGACCGTCTCCACCGTCATTAGGGCCCTGCATAGTGTCTTCACCTTGTTTGGTTTACCCACTTACGTCCACAGTGACCGGGGCTTGTCGTTTATGAGCGACGAATTGTGTCAGTACCTGCTCGGTCAGGGCATCGCCTCGAGCAGGACAACCATTTATAACCCCGGGGAAACGGGCAGGTGGAGAGGGAGAATGCAATGGTATGGAAGGCCGTCCTCCTGGCCCTGCAGTCTAGGAATCTCCCAGTTTCCCACTGGCAAGAGGTCCTCACCGATGCGCTCCACTCCATTAGGTCCCTCCTTTGCACTTCCCTCACCGACCCACAGGAACGAAGCTCCAGAAGACACGCTCCCGGAGTCCACGTCTAGGCCCGCACCGGCGACTTCACCACCCAGGCCCGCATGGATGAGTTCAACACCCGGGCCAGTTGTGATACCACAGCTTCGGCGATCACAGCACATGATCAGGGCGCCGGACAGGCTGAACCTGTGAACCCTTCACCCCCGCCGGACTTCAATTTTTTAACAGGGGGTGAATGTGGTGAACGTATTGTATTAACCATTCACCATGTATTACTCTGTATCACGCTGTTGCCCATGTGGGCTCCACCTATGGACCATTGTACGATATTACATAGGATGTATCATGTTGATGCCCTTGTGCGCTCCGCCCCTTAAAGGGAGGTATAAAGAGCAGCAGCTATGCAGGCGGCTCTCTCTAGCAGATCAGTCGCAGGCAGGCTCTGTTCTAGTCGATTAAAGCTACAGTTTACATCCACTTTCTGTCTCGCGTGAATTGATGGTCGCATCAATGATGCTAGCCCATTTAAAGTAGCTGAATCGGTGCAGCTGTTGCACCAATTTTTCTGTCGTAAAACGCCACACTTCCTCCGCTGGCACCAACACTTATCCTCAGAAACGGAGAATCCAGCCCGAAATGTTGAAGTGGGGGCAGGATTCATGGACTTTCACAATAGCAAAACTGGCGGCGAACCTGGATCGATTCAGCAACTGTGGATTCGCCGGGTCCGTGATTGACACTCAGGAGGCTGACAAGCTGCAGCCGCATATACACATTACAATCCCACACACACTCATCCCAGCCACCAGATGGCACCGCTTGCGCAGGAGTGGGCCCATCCCGCTGATGGGTCGGCTGGGGCCAGAGGTCACCTGGGGGGGCGGGGGGTGGTGGCCTGGGGGAACATCTATGCAATCAGTGGACCTAAGTTAACAATGGGCAGTCAGCGACATGCGCAGGTGCATGGCTACCTAGCCGGCTGTGGCAATGGTGTTCTGTGCCCGTCCACCCCCAGCCCACAGCCCAACACCTGGCCACCCCCCAGTAGTCGAGGGTGGCTGCATTTTGGTGAGCCCCGGCTCTGCTCATCTTTTAACCCAGAATTTCATCCTGGTGCACATTTCATACTTGTTTTTTCTTGGGGTACATGGCTTTGGCCGTGTTCCTGGAAGTTCCTGATTGGCCTTTATGTGAGAAAGAGACGAGATAAAATGCTTAATTCCTTATTTGCTTGTGGTGGCTGGAGTGGATTGGGGTGGACTCCAGCTGGTAGTGGCCTAGTTGCTACTGAGTGAACTCTCATTTGGCAGTGCTGTGTGCATCAGATAATGGCCACCATAGGAGAAATTGCCATGACTGAGAATTTCAGCTTTGCAGTGCAAGTTACTGGGGCTCACTTTACGGGATTGCAGAGTACTTTTCGAATGGCAGTGAAGGCACAGGAGAGGGTTCTTGCACTCAATAAAGCACTGAGCCTTTGTGTTGTCAAAATCCTGCTGTGCTGCATTGTGTATCCGTTATCCTGACGGATTTAAGAGATGGGGTCCGGGCGGAATGTCTCCCTGAGCCTGGTCCCTGGCGAGAGTTGGGAGATGAGTTCCTGATTGAGTTTGAGAATTGGCTGCCATGCTTTGATGATCTTGATTTGGAGGCTGAGTGCATCAGATTCAATGAAGGATAATGTATCCTGACTTGGATGCCAGGGACAGTAGAGCCCACCGATCATTCGTCCTATTTCATCCTATTCTCCGTGCTAGTCGTGAGGAGTTGGAGGTGGTCGAAGGCCAGGCTGTGGACTGCCTGGGCATCTGAGAGACAGCATGATGGAAATAATGGTGTCTCGTGCTTCGATCGATTGAATCCTTGAGAGATCCCGAAGAATGCTCGTTGATCCTGCTTTATTCTCTACCTTCTCCTGTGACCTGGAAATGTCTTTATCCTACAATTTACCTTGCAGCTCTTTGATAATCCTGAATGTTGATCATTTTGTTGACTTTTCATTGCTGCCTTTTTATTTCCTCCTCTCGGGAAGTGGAAAATGTGAGCATGATGGCCTGTGCCCCAGTGCCGGTGATTTTCCTGGACATGTTACCCTGTTCTGGCAGGATCACTGTGAGTCAATTGTGGGAAGTGTGCTTTTTACTCCGTTTGGTTAGTGTAATCCTTGTGGATGGGGGCGGGGAGTGTTTTTTGTCACCCCCTGCCTCACTTATGAAGAGGATAAGTGGAGCTGGGGTGAGGTGAAGGGTGGGTGGGTGTGGTCAGGTGGGTTAATTCAGTCCTCACTAAGATTGATGATCCCCCCCCCCCCCCCCCCCCCTTGACTGGCCCTACTCTTACACTCGTCATTCTTTTATTCCTGACATATCTATAGAAAGCTTTAGGTTATCCTTGATCCTACCTGCCAAAGACTTCTCATGTCCCCTCCTGGCTCTTCTTAGCTCTCTCTTTAGATCCTTCCTAGCTAACTTGTAACTCTCGAGCGCCCTAACTGAACCTTCACGTCTCATCTTTACATAAGCCTCCTTCTTCCTCTTGACAAGTGTTTCAACTGCTTTAGTAAACCAAGGTTCCCTCGCTCGACCACTTCCTCCCTGCCTGACAGGTACATACTTATCAAGGACACGCAGTAGCTGTTCCTTGACCAGGCTAAATTGCTGGCTTTTAAAGCAGACCAAGCAGGCCAGCAGCACGGTTCGATTCCCGTACCAACCTCCCCGGACAGGCGCCGGAACGTGGCGACTAGGGGCTTTTCACAGTAACTTCATTGAAGCCTACTCGTGACAATAGGCGATTTTCATTTTTTCATTTCATTTCATTTCCATTGTGCCCATCCCCTGAACTTTTCTTCTTCATCCGATGCATCCTAAGTCTTGCCTCATCGCATCATAATTGCCTTTCCCCAGATATAACTCTTGCCCTGCGGTATCTCGTTGGCCTATCTACATACTGTGTCAGGAAACCCTCCTGCACACATTGGACACAAACGGACCCATCTAAAGTACTTGAACTATAGTGTTTCCGGTCAATATTTGGAAAGTTAAAGTCCCCCATAACAACTACCCTGAGCTAGCCAGTGCAAACACCATGCGGTCGCTAGTAAGTCTGGTTAGGCTAGTCTCAGGTCTCCAGTCAAGTCAGCATAGTGTCAACCCACAGTTGAACATGTATAATAGTTTAGACATTGAATAAAATCGTGTTGCATCTCATCAAGTGTTGGAAGTCTGTTTCCCGCTACACTGCATCACGTGCAGTCCACATCGACCCAGCCTGCCCAACACATCAGAGTCCAGAATATCCTTTACCAGCGGCGTAAACTCAGTGGTCATGTGATGACACAGCTACTTAAAATGTCACGTGTCGGAAGACAGGAGTTCTCCCCGGAGTACGGGCAGGATCGTGGCATGTAAGAGCCGTTCAGAGTCCTGAATAAACTGTTATGAGTCCTTGGTCGGCAGTCATTGAAACCCAGCAAGTTCTACATGGTGCTATTAACAAATCAATACCGTCAAATATTGCAATCTTAAAATTATTCGCAAAAGAATGTGCACTTGGTATCAATACCAGTTGTAGTGATCTCTGTATGTAGTAATACATGATCAAATAATGATAAGCAAGTACATGCAAATGATCACTCGATGGCCGCACTATCAAGACCTAGAAAAAGGTTTCCACGCTCTTGCTGAAGGAGACTGTGTTAGGAGTGTGGAGAGTACAGAAGGGAAACAGCTAGAAAGGAGTTAACAGATCCGAGTATATCACATTATCTTATTTAATAATTTAATCTATAGTTATTTGTTTGTTTACTAGTTCAGTATTGAAGTAAAAAGAACTTACTAGTTTATTTCATATTACTCATTAAATTATTTTGATCATCGCTTGGAAGACTACGTCTATATTTCAAGAACTTGGCGAGACAATAAGAGTAATATATATATTACAAAATCAGAATATAACACCGGTGATTTAGCCAGGGATCGCATAGTCTGTGGGGCCCACAATGATCTTGTCGGCAAGCAGCTACTTAGACAGAAAGCAATCGGCCAAAAGCATCTGAGCAGTTTTAAAAGTGCTGCAAGGTGTTTAGGCTGGAGACAGAAGTTTTTGCAGTACAAGGCTCGCCTTGCCCCATCTGCATAAATTGGATAGAACCAATAGCCTTAAATCTTAACGCATTCTTGAAAAATTATAATCCAATCAGCTATTTTGAACAATTTGGTTGAAATGGGCTTACAATATCCTTTAAGTAGAAAACAAAAGTTAAGAGAATCCATTTTTATTTAAAAACAAATTACTGCGGATGCTGGAATCTGAAACGATTCCAGCATCGGACAAAGCATTTGACAAAGGGTCATCGGACTCGAAACGTTAGCTCTTTTCTCTCCCTACAGATGCTGCCAGACTTGCTGAGATTTTCCAGCATTTTCCCTTTCGATCCATTTTTATTTGCATGTTATCCATGTTTTGGGATTATCACTTCTCCTCTTCAGCATGATCAACTGAGGAAAGTTATGAGAAGACTGTTTAATTATTAAAGTTAAGCTTTCTGTTCTAACTGTTAATTACTCTTAATTGTAACTTTGGGCGGGTTTCACTGATGTTCAGTCACGTTCCGGGTGCGTTTGGCGAGGTGTTTCGTGATGGCCACTTTGGCGAGATTGCGGCCCATATTCAACAGCACTTAATGTCAAATGAGCCCCCATGAGATTCTTGACGTTATTGGCTCCCTCGCTACCTGATTCACCTGACTCATCCCTCAGCAAATCGACAGGACACAGCCATGGCATTCAGGAGGGTGTGTCAGTGACATTCCAGCGACTGCATTGCGGATTGGAGGTGTCCCAAAGGCTGCAGGCACAGGAGATGGTGCCGACAATGTGTGGCAACATGGCCAAAACTGTTAGGGTGGCGAACACAATGGAAAACCTAGAGCATGTTGTCCGTATCTTGAATGGTGGTGTTCAAGGCATCGCTCAGTCTGTGACGGTCATGGCTGAGGATGTCGGCATCATTTTCCAGTCAGTGAGGAACCTGTCCCAACCAGTGATGGACATTACTGAGGAACTCCAGAGCACACCCCAGCGACTAAGGATCTTCATTGAGGGTGTCGACAACATGGTGACAATGGGAGGGCAGCACGGTGGCCTAGTGGTTAGCACAGCTGCCTCACGGCGCTGAGGTCCCAGGTTCGATCCCGGCTCTGGGTCACTGTCCGTGTGGAGTTTGCACATTCTCCCCGTGTCTGCGTGGGTTTCGCCCCCACAACCCAAAAATGTGCAGGTTAGGTGGATTGGACACGCTAAATTGCCCCCTTAATTGGAAAAAATAATTGGGTAATCTAAATTTATTTAAAAAAAACATGGTGACAATGGGGAGTCTCCAAGACTGGCAGCGCTAGTTGATTCAGAGGCCGCTGGAGCTCACTCCAGCTGCCCTTCCTTCCCATGGAGTCACCCAGAGCTCTACGGGCACCATCAGGGAGGAGGAATTGCTGGATGTCAACCTGGACCTGCCACCAAGGAGACGACAGTGGTCTTTAGTTCTGCAAATCTTCCTTTCCTGATATTGGCACATCTCAAGAGCAGCAGGCAGAACAGTGACCTCCCCCCAACTCCAGGCCCTCCAGAGGATGCCGCAGGGTGTAGAAGGTAGCACGCAGGCTTCCTCCACCTCTGATGTGCATTCTGGGAACACATCTATAATTAGCACGAGATGACAAAAGATCAAGAAAGACACTGGCCCATCACCCCCGAGGGATGTTACACAGACCCCTGGAAGGGGGAACAGGGTGGTCAGAGATGGGGCAGTTTGATGGGGGGGGGCGGGAAAACTGGGATGGTGAAGGGGGGATTTGGCAGAGGAGGGGAATGAGGAAGATTTGGGTGGGGAGGGGGCGGGGGAGGGGTGGGCAGGTGGAAGGATTGGGGGAATGCGGGGAATGGATGAGGGCAGGGGGATTTGGGGGGAGAGAGGGAAATGGGGATTTAGGGGGAGAGTGGGAAATTGGGTGGAGGGGGGGGTGTTGAGCTGACAGAGCCTCACCCAAGGAGAATCTGGAGAGGGTATGGGCCTCCCTGGTCCCCCGGTATATTGGTCCTTTGCCCCCGCCTGCCCTTCATCCTTCAGCTGCTCCTCGGGCTCGTCCTCTCTTGGAGTGCCATCCAGTGAGCCACTTGTGCTGGCAAATCTTGCTCTGCAATGAACACATTATCATCTACTGACAGACAAAAGCAAACTGTTGTTCTATAAATATCTAAGGATAATAGGCTGGATTCTCTGATCGCCGAATTCACCGCACGCCGTCGGGACGGTCTCAGGATGTCACCTGAGGCCCTCCCCCGATGTTCCACCCCTGATGGGCCGAGTCCCCGACGATGTGGGGCACGGGTCCTCTCACCTTTCGGGGACGTCGCGTGGCAGCTGCAGACTGAGTCCAGCGCCGCCACAGTCGGGGGTGGGGGTGGGGGTGGGGGGGTGCTGTTCCGCTGGCAGGGGGAGCTTCGATGGGGGCTGGGGGGACTGGAGGTGTATGGTCTGGGGGTGGCAAGTGGGTTACAAGGGGCAGTCTTTGGCAGTCGGCGCATGCTGTACAGCGCGGCCGCCACAGGCCGCCAGCGTGCGCATGTGCGGCCACGGACCCGGCCATTCTGCAGACGTATCCATAGGTACAGCCAAGCGCTTTATGCAGCATGGCTGCTAGCCCCCCACAGGGCGGAGGATCGGTGCGGGTGTGGCGTCGACTTCCTGGTCGTAACACCAGACGGACCCTCCGGACATAGCTGCAGAATCGGAGAATCCAGCCCAATTTGTCTGGCAAGATTAAGTAAGCTATGGTATGAATCAATATTAAAATTAAAGAGGTAAAGTCAGCGATGTGCTTATGGCCTGTCAAGCTTCGCAGCAGCGTATGGCATTTTCATACTTGTAATGGATGGCACAGTGGCACAGTGGCTAGCACTGCTGCCTCACAGTGCCAGGATCCTGGGTTCAATTCTGGTTCAGGTCACTGTCTGTGCGGAATCTGCACGCTCTCCCCGCGTCTGCGTGGGTTCCCTCCGGGTGCTCCGGTTTCCTCCCACAGTCGAAGATGTGCAGGTCAGGTGGATTGGCCGTGCTAAAATTTGCTTTTTAGAGTCCAGGGATATGCTGGTTAGGTTACGGGGTTATGGGGATAGAGCGGAACACGATGGGCCGAATGACTTCCTCCTGTACTGCAGGGTTTCCATGAATACTCTTTGAATACAATTGCATGCCTTGAATATTCATTTTAAGTTACACCCTGCCTTCAAGATTAAGTCAGTGGCGTACAAGAATCTCATGGCAGCAGGTTCGCATTTGTTTAATGGTGATGTGCACCAGTCAGCCCTGTGCCATTGTGTAAAGTGAACAATTTTCCTTGTTGAACTCTATGACTCGAGGAAGGGAAACAGAAGAATGGCAGCTTGCTTGGAGGCTTGTGACCAGCAAGGGTGAGTCAGTGGTGTAGGGGATGCGATGGTTTGAGGCCATGGAGGAGTGGAAGAGGGATCCTTGGCAGTACAGAGGATGGGATCAGAGACAGGGGAGTGAAGGAGGAAGGGCCTGGTGTCCTGGGTGTGATGGGCAGAGGGGTGGTGGGAACAGTCAGTCAATGTAAGAAAATGTACACCCTAAAGGGCAATATCAAACTATCCAAATGTAAGTTCATCTCAGGCTGTTGGCTGGCAGAGTCCATTATCCCCATTCAGAGTGAGATGAGATTTTAGGATTGAGAAATAATAGATGAATGATGGCGAAAGAGGGTGAGTGCGAAGGGGAGAATTCAATGTTAAATCAAGTACAGAAATGAAAATGAAGAAAAGGGAATAGAGATTAAATTATAAGAGAGAAAACAAAATAATAGAAATGATATTTAAGACAAAGGTATATTTTTCCTCCAACAGCAAATTAACTTCATGCAAGAGAGAAATTTAAGTTTAAATGACCCCTTTCCAAGTTACAGAGGCAAATTGACATTCTATTAATAATTATCACATTTTAAAACTATATTTAGGATGTTAATTCCCTCTCTTAACTTCCTGTGGCTTGCTTTAATGTGAAATCCATCAAGCTCTTAAAAAGTAATAGGCAAGTTAAAGATGAGATTCCATTTGTGTGAAGCCAACCACAAAGCGATATATTCTGGTAATTCGTTGTGTAGCTCTTGATCCCCTGAAGTCATTGAATGTTTTGTACACTCACATCGGGAGCATCGTTACTTCTGTAGATTGTTTCATTAGCGCTGAAATGCCTGAATCTTGTAATTTCACTGGAAAGTATAACATCAGCAGACTTTTGTCATGCCTGAATAGTACATTGCCTGTGATCTAACGGCTGGGTCAGTGGTGAAAAATGGGAGTGGGCCATTGAGATCTCAGTTTGAGATCTTCTCCCCACACCCACCCCGCGGCCACTGGCCACTGGCCAGTGACGTAATCAGGTTCATGCCCAAATGAGGGTGTGAACCTGAATCCCATAAATTTAAATACATTTTAATCTAATTTCTCCCCCCCCCCCGAGTCCCCGGCAGTGTGAGGTCACGCCGGCTCGAATTGTTTCCATAAGCGGAAACCAGTCCAGATGACTACACCTGGTGTGCGGGCATGCATGTAGGCCCCAAGGGGATCACTGCCAGAGACACTATTGGAAGGGGGCACATTCAGAGGGGGTTACGTTCCTCCATGGGGATTCCATTTTTCATATCGAGTGGGGTTCCCCTTATCCACAGGAGGTGTGGGGTGTGGGGATGGGGTAATTCTCCATGGGAAGGTGTTTCCTAAATCCACTGCGATCCCGATGTTTGGGGATGGGTCCCAATATCCATGGGAGTGCCCTTATATCCATGGGGGATAGGAGGGCATCCCGCTGGAATTGAACCGGGATCCCTGGCGCTGGGAGGCAGCAGTGCTAGCCAGTATGTGTATATATCATGTGTGTACATATATATATATACATAATTTATAAATATGTACATTTTAATACCACAATTTTTAATTAATCAGTAATTAAGCTTTGGTTCCTGTGAACTGAAGACTTCCAGAGTTGTTGAACTTCAGTTGGAGTCAGGGTCAGTGTAAATCAAGCAAAAGAAATGTGCTCTTACAAATCCTGTTCCTTTGTTGCCACAGATGATGTTTTAGTTTGGTTTCATTATACTAAGGATATTGGGCTTACATACGATGCATGCACCATTTATTACAGTTTATTAATTTATACAAAACCATAATACATTAATTAGGTGCGTCAGTTAGTAACCAGTTTTGCCGAAACCAGTTCATGTAACTTTCAAAATTATGAAAGCCCGGGGATATAAATGGTTGTGTGATCTCACTAATGACATTTAATCTAATTTGATGTGGTTCATTAAACCATCCATCATACCCACATAGTATTACTAATTAGGTGTGAGGATTAATGGCCACTGTTCTGCTCTCCGAAAATTCAATTAGCATTTTGTTATTCAGCAAGAATTTTCGGTATTTTAAATTATGTATATTTTAGTCTGGCATATATTTTAAATGTAAGCCTTAATTGGGTCACTAATAGCATTAGCTGCAAAATAATTAATATATTCTTCCAGCGTCATTAAGAAAACAAATACAAATGACGGTAATTTGCATTGTAATTATAACAATATTAATCATTTTAACTGTGAAATATACCTTAGGTTCAATCAGTCATGTATTTTTTTTAAATTACAATCCTTTCCGTTGTATATGACATATCCTGGATCACTTCTTGATAAGCTTATAAAAATAATTAAAGACTCAGACAAAAGCTGTCTCCCACTCTGCACCATCAATTTTGCCAAAAGCAAGATCTAATGGCGCAGTCATCACTAATATTATCACTTCGTGTGGGAATTTGTCAAAGTGGATTAAACTTTAAATTTTTCTGAACATATATTGGGGAACTCAGTGAATAAAATTCTAAATTGGATTGCTGTAATTCCCTTGTGGAAAATACCTTGGGCTGGATTCTCCGCACCCCGACGGCGAAATCGCGTTCGGCGATGGGGCGGAGAATTCAGTTTCCCGCATGGAATCGGGACCGGCGCCGGTTCAGCGATTCTCCGCCCCCCCCCAAAATGTTCAGGGAGTACGCCGCACTGATTATTCACGATAGAAAGCCATTGCCTGAGTCCTGCCCCGCTATTCTCCGCCCCCGACTGGCCGTATTTCGACGGCGTGGATCTAATCTGGTCCTGCCATTTCTCAAACTCACGAGGCGGCTGCGGACTCAGGGGGCGGGCCGATTGGAGGGCAGGGGGAGTCTCATTCGGGACTGGGCTTTTATTGTGCGGGCAGTCCAGGTCAGGCGCGTGGCTGATCGAGGGCACTATTTTCGCGATCCAGGTCCGCGAACTCAGCCCGCCATGGAGCACGGCGTGGCATGCGCGACCTCTGACCCAGAAGTGCGAGCAGCTGTATTGGCAGCTGGAGCTGCGAACTCCACGACAGCTGCCTGCTAGCCCCCTGCAAGGCTGTGAATCTGTGGCCTTTTTACGCCAGTTTTTCAGGCATAAAAGACCATGGCCCGGATTCTCCGATCCCGCGACCAAGTTCTGACGCTGGCGTCAAAAGCGGCGCAAACTATTCAGGCGTCAACAGGCCTCCAGGCCCAGGTGTTCACCCCTTCTCAGGGGGCTAGTATGGCATCGGAGTGGTGTATCCGCTACTCCGGCACTCGAAAGCCACGCGCCACAACCGGCGCGGGCCCGTGCATGCGCGCCACAGATGTCATGAGTTCATGAATGCCTGTGGGTTGCCGTCTCCGTGCAATATGGCAGAGCCCTACAGGGGCCTGGCGCGGAGGAACATAGGCCCCCCACGGAAATAGCCGCTGATCGGTAGGCCCCAATCGCGGGCCAGGCTACCATGGTGGCCCCCCCCGCACCACCCCCACCAAGATGGCCTCCATAGCCACAACGCCGAGGTCCTTCCGGGTAGCTCCATATGCAACCTACGGGACCTGGCCGAACTTGGCAGGCACTCGACCCGTCGAGGCGTGGAGAATCGTCGCAGGGGCCGCTTTCAATGGCCCCCGACCGGCACGGCGCAATCCCGCTGGCACCCAAGAATCAGCGCCGGAGAATCGGCGGCCCGGCGCCGGAGCAGCGTGGCGTGATTCACGTCCCCCCCCCCCCAACCGATTCTCTAACCCGGCGATGGATCGGAGAATCCCGGCCCATAGTTTTCACTATGGCGTGGGGACATAGTCCCTGAAATGGAGAATCCAGCCCCATATTTGGGGCCTCACGGTAGCATGGTGGTTAGCATCAATGCTTCACAGCTCCAGGGTCCCAGGTTCGATTCCCGGCTGGGTCACTGTCTGTGTGGAGTCTGCACGTCCTCCCCGTGTGTGCGTGGGTTTCCTCCGGGTGCTCCGGTTTCCTCCCACAGTCCAAAGATGTGCGGGTTAGGTGGATTGGCCGCTAAATTGCCCGTAGTGTAAGGTTAATGGGGGGATTGTTGGGTTACAGGTATACGGGTTACGTGGGTTTAAGTAGGGTGATCATTGCTCGGCACAACATTGAGGGCCGAAGGGCCTGTTCTGTGCTGCATAGTTCTATGTTCTATGTTCTATGTTCTATATGTGGTGATCTGATTTGAAGAGGCAAAAGGGTAATGATTCTCAACTCATTTTCTGCAAGTGGAATTTGTGATGTAGAAGATTGGTAAATTGCTGGTGCTAAACCTTTGGTTGGGAAATCGATTTCAAATTTTCAAAAAAAAGATCATTATTGGGAAGCAATGAACTCGCCGGGATTTTGCACTTCCTTCTCATTGGCCGTGAATGGCTTTAGTAGCACAAAATCCCATGAGAGGCCCACATCGCATTGCAAATTGGCGTGAAGTTCCTTCGTGATTGTCCCCGCGATGTGACGGGAGTCCCAAAGTCCAACATCATGAACCCCATTAAAATAAATTCAAATCTAACTATCAGGCCTCTACACTTGATAATGCCTCCCCCTTACATTATCCAGTCACGTTTGCATGCACCTCATGCTCGGAGGATCTAAGGTGAGTGCATCGCTCAAAGGGGAGAGGGTCAGACAGTGTTCGGTCAGTGTTTGGGGACTGGACCTGACACTGCCTCTTGGCACTGCCCCCCCACCCACTTTTAAAATAATTTATTTTAGATAGGTTGCTCATGATTGAGCCCATTATGCCAGCGTGACATTGTGTGACCAGTCTCTTGGACTTTTCTATTTTAAAGTTCTCCACGATACGCTGGAAATATTTGCTAGTTGAGACGAGCAGCTTCAATGTAGCTTTTCCCGTCTGCTGCCACACTGCAATAAAATGGAAACATTCTGTCCACTGTCTCTAATTACTATTCATTATTATAATTATTCATTATTATTAATTATTAAATAATAAATACACATGAGTTATCACAAATCTCTGACATATATGCTTTATTGCTCATGTTCTCTGATTGTATTAATAACGTAATGGACCATTCCATGCTTTTATTTAACGCCAGCACTGTCTGATCAATTAAGGTCAGAAATGAGACTGTAATCAACAGCAACATGTTAATGCTAACTGTTCAACTAAGGTTACCTGCAGCAATATATTTGACACATTCTAACCTAAGATCGAAGATCTCCTCAACATTTCTCCCACGCTACCACCATAATTTCACCAGAAATTCAGAAGAATTTGCGTTGCCATGCGTTTGGTAGCAGACGAGGCGTTCCTGAGGAAGCTCCCAGCGACCAGGAAATATTGCCAGCAAATTAGAGTCTGCACCAACATTCCAGCTGAAATGACTCACCACAGTATGGCAGGCTGTTGACAGAATTACGGCAAACGGTCCATTTAGATGGTTATTTTCTGATATAACAGGATAACATTGTATTTTCTGATCGCTCGCAAGTTTCATAGATTATCATAGAATTTACAGTGCAGAAGGAGGCCATTCGGCCCATCGAGTCTTCACCGGCTCTTGGAAAGAGCACCCTACCCAAGGTCAACACCTCCACCCTATCCCCACAACCCAGTAACCCCACCCAACACTAAGGGCAATTTTGGTCACTAAGGGCAATTTAGCATGGCCAATCCACCTAACCTGCACATCTTTGGACTGTGGGAGGAAACCGGAGCACCCGGAGGAAACCCACGCACACACAGGGAGGATGTGCAGACTCCGCACAGACAGTGACCCAAGCCGGAATCGAACCTGGGACCCTGGAGCTGTGAAGCAATTGTGCTATCCACTATGCTACCGTGCTGCCCTGAGCTTCATTTCCATATTATGCTGCAGCCTGAGGCACTACAAATATAGAATCTTTTTATTGACAAGGTTGAAAATAAATCACCCTCTGCCTTGGCGCCACCCTCTGCCAAACACCGTGCCAGATCAGGATAAGAACCACACAATGCTCAACCGAATGAAGAGGAGAAAAGGAGAAGAAGACCATCAGAGAGAGGACACCCAGCCTTGCTCAAAGCGACCATCATCGCAGAAAGGATATGGAGAGCAACCTCCCTCCCAACCACCACAATAGCTATGGAGAGGGACACGAAGGGAAACCCAAACAGAGGGAGGGAAAAACTCAACGTCAAGGAGGAGACAGAAGGAACCCAGTCCTCCCCAGGATACAAACACTGCTCAGACCAAAGAAGGATAAAGACATGGATTCTTAATTCAAAGAACATAGGATCATAGAATGTCTAATGCAGGTGGCCATATGGCCCATTCAGTCTGCACCGGTTCCTGAACAGGGCACCCCACCCAAGCCCAAATATACATCTATAAATCCAAACAAAAACCCAAAATGGATTATCTGGGGTGTGTGTGTGTGTGTGTGTGGGTCATCAATCTCAGGATCCTTAAGGGGGAGGGGGAGCAGCCCCAAGTCGTGGTCCACATAGGTACAGTACCAACAACATAGGTAGGGAAAGGGATAGGGATGTAAGGCAGGAATTCAGGGAGCTAGGGTGGAAACTTAGATCTAGGACAAACAGTTATTATCTCTGGGTTGTTACCGTGCCACGTGCTAGCAAGGCGAGGTCAAGGGAGAGAGCAGTTGAACACGTGGCTACAGGGATGGTGCAGGAGGGAGGATTTCAGATTCCTGGATAATTGGGGCTCATTCTGGGGTAGGTGGGAACTCGACAAACAGGATGGTCTACACCTGGACCAGAGGGGTACTAATATCCTGGAGGGGAAATTTGCTAATGCTCTTCAGGAGAGTTTAAATTGGTTCAGCAGGGCATTGGGAACCTGGGGCAGGATTCTCCGACCCCACGCAGGGTCGGAGAATCGGCCGGCAGCGGCGTTATTTCCGCTCCCGCAGGGTTTTGAAATCTCCCACCGGCCAAAAACCGGCGTTGTGCAAATCCCGCCGGCAGCCTCTGAAAACAGCTGGCGCCGGCGGGATTTCATTATATTTTTAGATTCCACAATACTCCGGCCCGGATGGGCCGAAGTCCCGCCGACGTGGCCACGGGTCACGTCGGCGAAAATCACAGTTGCTTTAAAACGGCATCAACCATTGATGATGGTTGACGCCGTTCAGTGTCGGGGGGTGGGTTGCGGCATGGGGGGGGGTGGGTTGCGGCATGGGGGGGGTGGGGGGTGGGTTGCGGCATCGGGGGGGGTGTGTTGCGGCATCGGGGGGGTGGGTTGCGGCAATCGGGGGGTTGCGGCACCGGGGGGGCATCGGGGGAGTGGGTTGCGGCATCGGGGGGGGGGGTGGGTTGCGGCATCGGGGGGGTGGGTTGCGGCATCAGGGGGTTGGGTTGCGGCCATCGGGGGGGCATCGGGGGAGTGGGTTGCGGCATTGGGGGGTGGGTTGCGGCATCGGGGGGGGCATGGGGGGGCATCGGGGGGGTTGCGGCATCGGGGGGTGGGTTGCGGCATCGGGGGGGCATCGGGGGGGTGGATTGCGGCATCGGGGGGGTTTGGGGGCAGCGGCGTGCAGAGAGGGGGGCGACGGATGCCCGGGGCCAACGCACCGTCGCCCCCCCCTCTGTACGCCGCTGCCCCCTACCCCAACCACCCCCACCCTCACCACCCCTACCTCCCTCCAACGCCCCTACCCCCCTCCCCACCACCCCTACCCCCCTCCCCACCACCCCTACCCCCCTCCCCACCACCCCTACCCCCCTCCAACGCCGCCCCCCATCTCTCGCAACGCCGCAACCCCCCCCCCTTAACGTCGGGTCCCCCCCCCTCAACGTCGGGTCCCCCCCCACTCAACGTCGGCCCCCCCCCCCCCTCAACGCCGGGTCCCCCCCCCCAACGCCGGTACCCACACCCCGTCCCCCTCCCTCTGAAGGCCGGCACCCACACCCCCGCCCCCCCTCCCTCTCCTCCTCCCCCCCTCCTCCTCCCCACCTCCTTCCTCCTCCCCCCCCTCCTTCCTCCTCCCCCTCCTTTATTCTCCCCCCTTCGTTCCTCCTCCCCCTTCCTTCCTCCGTCCCCCCCTTCCTTCCTCCCCCCCTTCCTTCCTCCGTCACCCCCCTTCCTTCCTCCCCCCCTTCTTCCCCCCCTTCCTTCCTCCGTCCCCCCCCTTCCTTCCTCCCCCCCCTTCCTCCCCCCTTCCTTCCTCCGTCCCCCCCCTTCCTTCCTCCCCCCTTCCTTCCTCCGTTAGTGGGGGGGGGGTGCGGCGTTAGTGGGGGGTGGGGGGTGGGGGGGTGCGGCGTTGGAGGGGGGTAGGGGTGGTGAAGGGGGTAGGGGTGGTGAGGGGAGGGGGTTGGGGTAGGGGCAGCGGCGTGCAGAGGAGGGGGGCGACGGATGCCCGGGGCCAACGCACCGTAGCCCCCCCTCTGCACGCAGCTGCCCCTACCCCAACCCCCTCCCCTCACCACCCCTACCCCCTTCACCACCCCTACCCCCCTCAAACGCCGCACCTCCCCACCACCACCCCCCACTAACGCCGCACCCCCCCCCCACTAACGGAGGAAGGAAGGGGGGAGGAGGAAGGAAGGGGGGAGGAGGAGAGAGGGGGGGGAGGAGGAGAGGGGGGGGGAAGAGGAGAGGGGGGGGAGGAGGAGAGGGGGGGAGGAGGAGAGAGGGGGGGAGGAGGAGAGAGGGGGGGAGGAGGAGAGAGGGGGGGAGGAGGAGAGGGGGGGAGGAGGAGAGAGGGGGGAGGAGGAGAGGGGGCAGGAGGAGAGGGGGGGAGGAGGAGAGGGGGGAGGAGGAGGGGGGGAGGAGGAGAGAGGGGGGAGGAGGAGAGAGGGGGGCAGGAAGAGAGAGGGGGGAGGAAGAGAGAGGGGGGGAGGAAGAGAGAGGGGGGGAGGAAGAGAGAGGGGGGGGAGGAAGAGAGAGGGGGGGAGGAAGAGAGAGGGGGGGAGGAAGAGAGAGGGGAGGAGGAGAGAGGGGAGGAGGAGGGGGGAGGAGGAGAGAGGGGGGAGGAGGAGAGAGGGGGGAGGAGGAGAGAGAGGAGGGGAGGAGGAGAGAGGGGGGGAGGAGGAGAGAGGGGGGGAGGAGGAGAGAGAGGGGGGGAGGAGGAGAGAGGGGGGAGGAGGAGAGAGGGGGGAGGAGGAGAGGGGGGGAGGAGGAGAGAGGGGGGAGGAGGACAGAGGGGGGAGGAGGAGAGAGGGGGGGAGGAGGAGAGGGGGGAGGAGAGAGGGGGGGAGGAGGAGAGGGGGGAAGGAGGAGAGAGGGGGGGAGGAGGAGAGAGGGGGGAGGAGGAGAGAGGGGGGAGGAGGAGAGAGGGGGGAGGAGGAGAGGGGGGGAGGAGGAGAGGGGGGAGGAGGAGAGGGGGGGAGGAGGAGAGAGGGGGGGGGGAGGAGAGAGGGGGGGAGGAGGAGAGAGGGGGGGGGAGGAGGAGAGGGGGGGGGTGTGTGGGTACCGGCCTTCAGAGGGAGGGGGACGGGGTGTGGGTACCGGCGTTGAGGGGGGGGACCCGGCGTTGAGAGGGGGGGTTGCGGCGATGAGGGGGGGTTGCGGCGTTGAGGGTGGGGGGTTGCGGCGTTGCGAGAGATGGGGGGCGGCGTTGGAGGGGGGTAGGGATGGTGGGGAGGGGGGTAGGGGTGGTGGGGAGGGAGGTAGGGGTGGTGGGGAGGGAGGTAGGGGCGTTGGAGGGAGGTAGGGGTGGTGGGGAGGGAGGTGGGGTGGTGGGGAGGGAGGTAGGGGTGGTGGGGAGGGAGGTAGGGGTGGTGAGGGGGGGGTGGTTGGGGTGGGGGCAGCGGCGTTCAGAGGGGGGGGGCGACGGTGCGTTGGCCCCGGGCATCCGTCGCCCCCCCTCTCTGCACGCCGCTGCCCCCAAACCCCCCCCCCGATGCCGCAACCCCCCCCCCCCCAAATGCCGGAACCCCCCCCCAAATGCCGGAACCACCTCCCCCCCAAATGCCGGAACCACCCCCCCCCCCCCCCAAATGCCGGAACCACCCCCCCACCACCCCCAAATGCCGGAACCACCCCCCCCAAATGCCGGAACCACCCCCCCCCCAAATGCCGGGTCTGTCTCTCTCCTCCTCCTCCAAAAAACGCCGGGTCTCACCACTTCCGCAGCTGGTGAAACTGACGCGTATCGCGTCAGTCAGCTGCTAGCCCCTCCGGGAACGGAGAATAGCGGCCTAAAAGAAGGCCCCGACGCCGGAGTGATTAACACCGATTTTTCTCGCCGGAAACCCGCGTTACGACAGGCAACGGAGAATCCCGCCGCTGAATTGTAGCTCCAGTATACAGGAGGTTGAGAGTAGTGAGGTCATGAGGAAGGTTTCAAAGTTGCAGGAGTGTACCGGCAGGAAGGAAAGTGGTTTTAAAGTGCGTCTACGTCAATGCCAGGAGCATCCGGAATAAGGTGGGTGAACTTGCGGCATGGGTTGGTACCTGGGACTTTGACGTGTGGCCATTTCGGAGACATGGATAGAGCAGGGAGAGGAATGGTTGTTGCAGGTGCCGGGGTTTAGATATTTCAGTAAGCTCAGGGAGGTGGTAAAAGAGGGGGAGGGGTGGCATTGTTACTCAAGGACAGTATTACGGTGGCAGAAAGGACATTTGATGAGGACCCGTCTACTGAGGTAGTATGGGCTGAGGTTAGAAACAGGAAAGGAGAGGTCACCCTGTTAGGGTTTTTCTCCAGGCCTCCGAAAAGTTCCAGAGATGTAGAGGAAAGGATTGCAAAGATGATTCTGGCACCGTCAGGTCGTCTTTGATGTTGTAAAACTGGGGACACTGTCCCTTCTGCCAGCCATTCGTAAGGTGCTGCATCACATGCTGTAGCAGAGGATCCTTGGCCGTTTCCTCACAAATTTGGATGACCCTCTCATCAGAGGCCGGAATGTTGGAGGCACACAATTGCACCTGCGCGTCTATTTGGCAGACAAAGCCTATTTGTTCACATGGTGTGGTGATAGACCTGGAAAGGGCATCTGGAACCAGGAGTTATTTGCCTGGCATTTAGACAAGTTCAAAGTCGTAGCAGCGTAGCTTGAGAAGGATTCATTGTAACCGAGGCGTCATGTCGTTTAAATCCTTCTGGATTATGTGGACTAATGGCCTGTGGTCCGTCTCAACCGTGAATTTTGGGAGGCCATACACACAGTCGTGAAACTTGTCGATTCCCGTTAGGAGGCCCAGGCATTCCTTCTCAATCTGAGCGTACTGTTGCTCAGTGGGCATCATGGCTCTGGAGGCATACGCAACTGGGGCCCAGAAGGAGGAGTCATCCCGTTGGAGGAGCACCACCCCAATACTGTCCTGGCTCGCTTCAGTGGATATTTTGGTATCCTTGGTTGGGTCGAAGAACACCAGAACCGGGGCTGTGGTGAGTTTTGCCCTCAGCTCACGCCATTCTTTCTCATGAGTAGGCAGCCACTGGAATTCCGTCGACTTTTTGACGAGATGGCGGAGGGCTGTGGTGTGGGACGCCATGTTGGGAAAGAACTTCCCGAGGAAGTTGACCATCCCTAGAAAGCGGAGTACCGCATTCTTGTCCTCTGGGGTCTTCATGGCGCTGAACGCCGAAACCTTGTCAGCATCTGGCCGCACGCCTTGCTGTGAGATGTGGTCACCTAGGAATTTGATTTCTGATTGACTGAACGAGCACTTGGCCCTGTTGAGTTGGAGACCATGCTCATGGATTCTGTGGAATACCTGCTTGAGGTGATCGATGTTTTCGTGAGGAGTTGTGGACCAGCTTATGACATCGTCAACATACACTCGCTCCCCCTCGATACCCTCCATCATCTGTTCCATGATGCGATGAAATACCTCTGAGGCAGAGATGATGCCAAAAGGCATCCGGTTGTAGCAGTAGCAACCGAACGGGGTATTGAATGTACACAGCTTGCGACTGGATGTGACCAGCTGTATTTGCCAGAACCCCTTGGAGGTGCCCAGCTTTGTAAAGAATTTGGCATGAGCCATCTCACTGGTCAACTCTTCTCGTTTTGGTATCGGGTAATGTTCCCTCATGATGTTGCTGTTTAGATCCTTGGGGTCGATGCAGAGTCAAAGCTCCCCCGACGGCTTTTTGACGCAGACTATGGAGCTGACCCAGTCCGTGGGTTCTGTGACCTTTGATATGATGCCCTGGTCCTGGAGGTCCTGTAATTGCTGCTTGAGGCGGTCCTTGAGGGGTGCCGGCACCCGACGTGGTGCGTGAATTACAGGGGTGGCGTTTGGTTTAAACAGGATTTTGTATCGGTATAGGAGTGTGCCCATTCCGTCAAACACACTGTGGTACTGCGTGATGATGTCATCAATTTCAGCCTGGAAGTTTTCATCAGGTGAGGCCGTCGCCTGTGAGGATGACATGGTGTGGACTCGCTGAACCAGGTTTAGGAGTTTGCAGGCCCGAGCATCGAGCAGGGAAGCTCTGTCAGGTCCTACGATCTCGAATCGCAGTGTCGCTTTAAATGATTTATTGGAAACTCCGAGTTGGCATGAGCCACTGGCAGCTATGGCATTACCATTGTAGCCAAGGAGCTGGAGGCCGGTGGAAGAATCATTGGTCTTACGCGGATGGTGTCGAGATCGGATTTTGAGATGAGGTTCACCAATGCGTCAGTGTCCAGTTTGAACCGGAGGCGAGCCTTGTTGACTATGAAGACAGCACACCACTCATCGTCAGGATCCACGCTGAGGATCGGGAGGTGCTTCAATATCTTGGAGAAAGGCAGTGCATGCTTCGTAATGATGCCCACCCGGTATGGGGATTTGAGGCACTCAGCATCAGGATCTGTTGGGCTGTCGGGGTCGGAGTCTGGCGTGCCCTGCTGTACTGACTGGACGCTTCTGCAAAGGGCTACGTAGTGGCCAAGCTTGCCACACTGTAGACACCGTCGTGATTTTGCCAGACATTGCCGCTTTAAATGTGCGGAGCCACAATTCGGACACGTCATGAAGCCAACGTAAGCGCGTTCCGTGCGCCATTACGCATGCGTAGCGTGGTCGGACGACGTACGCACCTGCGCAGTCTGGTCGTCGGTCTCGCCGTCCCCTCGGTCGTGGCGTGCATGCGCAGGGGCCCGGGAAAAGAGCGCGAAATGGCCATTCTCGTCGATAATTAGGCCTTGCATTGTGCGATGGCCTGCGTCCGTTCCGCCTCGTGGGAGGTTAGCTTTGCCGTTTCTGCCGCCCTGATATGGGAGTACCGGTTGTTAGCATGTTCGTGGAAAACGCACGTTTCGATGGCAATGGTGAGGGTGAGCTGCTTGACTTTTAGGAGCTGCTGGCGAAGGGAATCGGAGTGGGCCCCGAAAAAGATCTGATCCCAGATCATAGAATCAGTTGTCGAGTCACAGTTACATGACTGCGCGAGGATGCGGAGATGGGTCAAAAAGGATTGAAAAGGTTCATCCTTACCCTGAAGTCTCTGCTGGAAAACATATCGTTCAAACCTCTCATTCACCTCAATGTCGCAGTGGCTGTCGAACTTCAGCAGGACTGTTTTAAATTTCGTCTTGTCTTCGTCTTCAGCGAATGTAATGTGGATGGCGTGGTCCCCAGCTGTGGAGAGGAATAGTGTGGTCTTCCTGGCATCCGATGCGGCCTCGAGGTCGGTGGCTTCGAGATAGAGTTGGAACTTTTGTTTGATGATCTTCCAATTTTCACTGAGGTTGCCGGCGATGCGGAGCTGCGGAGGAGGGTGGACGTTTTCTATGTCACCGGATGGCTGTTTGCTGGACAACGCTGAATCTCTCAAGGTAGGTCCATCAATTTTCAGCATCACTCACTGGTACCATGATGTGTTGGGCAGGTTGGGTCGATGTGGACTGCACTTGATGCAGTGTAGCGAGAGACAGACTTCCAACACTTGATAAGGTGCAACACGATTTTATTCAACGTATAAACTATTATACATGTTCAACTCTGGGTTGACACTATGCTGACTTGACTGGAGACCTGATGCTAGCCTGACCAGACCAGACTGACAGCTACCACATGGTGTTTGCACTGGCTAGCTCACGAACTCTGACTGTCTCAGAGGCTGGGTCCCGAGAGAGCAGGAAAACTGGTGCCCTCTGGCTTTATAGTGGTAGTGTTCTGTCTGGTGATTGGCTGCTCTGTTCTGTGTGCTTACTGGTCTTCCTGTGTGTCAATCACTGCCTGTCTGCTCTCCATCATATACCTGGATGTATATTGTGACAGACTCATTACAAACCTAACCTGACCACATATTATTTGAACTTTCAGTGCGATTGTAGTGAAAATGGAAGCCCACTACATTTCAGCAAAATGGATTTAAAATGCTGTAATTAACTATGGTTTAATCATGTGCATACACAACATGTGTTGTCTATATATACCACATGTTTATTTGGCCTCTTATGATCAAACCTTTTGCGAATTAGCTAAATTCTGCTGCTGGAGCCTGAAAACTGCAGTGTCTCTGGTTTGCTGATAAGGATCATTAAGGTCACCTATTTCAAAATAAAGTACCATACCCCCAGAAATCACAAAGCAGCCTGAAGCACAGCGCAGAGATTTCCTGTGGATGCAAATGTTCATTTCAAAATAACTCTTTCACTTTAAAAAAAAGAACTGCAAACAGCCTCGTACAATTTCTCATTTAACTTCGGAGACCAAAATGCAAATTGTTTTAATTGCAAAGCATGCCCGCGATATTCCCTTTGCTTGAAAATGATGAAGCAGATGCCACACCATGCCACAAAGCGACTGGGTGTAAGAGCTACTATTGTGACGAATTGAGATAGGCAACGGACTCTGGGAGCGTGCCACAGTTCATTTGGGCTCAACAATGAAATGAAATGAGTACAACAGGAAATTTAAAGGCTGTATTGGAGAAATAGCAAAGAATTACAGTCACAGCAAAAAAAAAAATCAGACTTCTGACGCTTCCGACAGGGTGATTGCCTTAAGCATCTTGATATGTGGCACCAAAAAAGAATGGAACTGTCATACTGTTCTGCTCGGTCACAGCATCAGCCTGTTCATGATCCAGACATTCTTAATTGAATGCTCTGAGCCTTAGGACCTGACTGTATGATCACAGTTAGCTTGGAGAACTGTCACAGCCAGACAAATATCTCTATTTTTGACATGTTTTCAGCTGATACGAGGAACTGTCTTCTTTGAAGTAGGATTCTATGGATTGAAAGGGGAGGATGGATGAGCCCCATGCAAGATAGTTGGATAAGGATGGAAGGGTTAAGGTGGTTGAAATCAGTGCAGGATCACCTTTCAGCTGATCGAGATAAACCATTGTAGTAGCTGAGAAACGCTTGAGTGAGAGTATTTGTGAATAAGCTATTTTCAAGGAGGTACCAAGCAACAAACCAGACCTCGCTAGCTTATCACTTCAGAGTGTGTTCCTGCAAACGAGACACAGGCACTGCAGTGTCTAAATACTTATCATACTCTGTATTAAAGAAAATACTGCTTTCTCTCTCAGGTAATTTAGCAATCTGATTGTTGCATTGTTGACCTTATGCCAACATTTTGATGGTGTTTTCACAGTGAAATGTGTTTTTTAAATAAATAAGTCAACCCATCTAAGGCCCAAAACCTGTTGCCTTATACATGTCATGTATGAAGTGGCATGTTCATTATAAATAATTCCCCAATAGTTGTGTAATGTAACAGGCAGTGGTTCTTTGGCCTTCCCCCGCATGGTTTTCTATCTGTTTCAGAACAAAGAAAAGTAGATCATTTTCAAAAGACTGTGTACAGCGAATAAGACACAAAAAGATACTATGAACACAACACTTAAGGCAGAGTAAATGGTGCACAATGAGTTGAAATACTCTTCCCAAAACGTTCTGGGGTAAACTGTCCACTTCCCCAACCTGTGTTTCTCACTGGCGCACCATCGCTAGCAGCGGGATTCTCAGTTTCGCCGCTGGTCAATGGGATTTCCCATTGTAGCCACCTCCACCAGCGGAGAATTCATCCCCCTGTCTGCGGTTTGATAAACAGAAGGACGCTGAATCAATCCTTCCCAATGCAAAATCATCGCAAGATGATGCATATTGCCGGACCTACCTTGGGGAGCAGGGTCTGTGCTCGTCAGCTATTGGAGGGTTTGTGGTTTGGTGTTTCTGATGCACACCAATATGAAACTGCTACAAAGACTAGTTACTCCTGATGGTGTCCCAATTAGCTATGCTGGGTAGTCAGAAGGTCAAATAGCCATCCATTGGTGAGTTATTGAGGGCAAAATGTGATTGTGTCAGAAAGCAGTTGTGTAGTTCACAATGTGAGGTTAACCTGTGCCCAATGTGGCTGATGCAGGCGGGACACAAAATTTGGGCGGGATTTTCTGGGCCCGTTCGCCGTGGGTGCAAATCCCATGAGGACCCCCAACTCCTGCGAGAGGGCCAAAGCGGGATTTGCGGCGGCCAGATCTCAGTTTGAGATCTTCCCCACATTTTCGCCGGCGGTGTAATCAGGTTCAAGCCCTTGCATGGTTCACATGAAATAGACTACATTTACATATTCTTAAACAGCTTAACGCTGTTGCTTCTGGGAGCAATGACGTCACGCTGGCGGGAATCACTCCTGGTGTCCAAAAGGGAAACCAGTCATGATGACCACGTCGGGGCATGGAGGTGGGTATAGCCCCCCCCAGGTTGTGAGGGATATAACTAGGCAGCGCACCTTGATACTGCGCCCTGGGTGCGGGTTGGGTCATCCTAATGCCTGCGTGGGGTGGGGGGTTGATGCATCAACTACTGAGTGTTGGGGGGATGTTGGCGCTTTGCGTTGGAGGGTTGGGGTGCACTCCTTGTTTGCCAGGGGTACCAATGCCCGGCCAAAGTCACAGGAATTCAGAGGACTGCAGGACACGGCAGGTTTATGCTGAGTCCGAGTCAGATGATGAGTCTCTGGACCCAGTCTTTAGGCAGCTCTTGGAGCTGATAGACAATGGAATATGAAGCAAGGTTGTCAGATACATTCCACAGATTGCAATGCATGATGAAGGACTCCCTGCATGTTCAATCTGAGGTCTTGGCACTGGCATGCCAGTGCATGGACGTTAACACTAATAGGATGTTGGCCACCGTGGACACCTTCATCCAGGATTGAGGTCCTGCACTGCACCAGGAGTTGGTGGCAATGTAGACACTGGTGGAATCTATCAGTGCCGACAGGAGATCGGGCCAGGGTACGTCAAACACATTCCAGGGGGTGCCCCTTCTCCTTCGGGGGTCTGTCAGGGGCACTCAGGCACCCATAGGGCGTGAGGACCAGCATCTGAACACACCACAACCATGTGCCCAGGTGACTGCAAAAGTGTCCAGTCGATCCCAATCCCTTCTGCCTCTGATCCTATCACCTCCAGCTCCACAGACAGAGAAGGGTGCACCTATCCCACAACAGGAGACTCAAAGCTGACCAAGACCCTACAGGTCTTCGACTTCCGGAGGATGCCTGCCAAAGTCATCACAGACAACAGGGTGTAGAAGTCAGCTGCCTGCCTCCAGTAGCACTGTGACTGTCAGCTAAGCACCGAGATGTAGCAGCAAAGTTAGGAAGATCAACAAATAGTATGAGCAGTGTGCTGGCATGGAGGTTCACCACATGTATATACTTTCCATCTATGCTCACTACAATTATGCTCGTTCCACATCTATTCTTGTGCATTCCTCCTCTGCATGCTGATTTGTGTTGTGACCTATCAGGGGTCACACCACGTTCCCTCACTTCACTTATCACTGATCTCACATCATGTGCTTCTGGCCCACTTGTGTGACGCCATCTCATCAAGATGGCACAGTGGTCAACACTGCTGCCTCACAGTGCTAGTGACCTGGGTTCGATTCCGACCTCGGGTGACTGTGTGGGGTTTGTACATTTTCTCTTGTGTCTGCGTGGGTTTCCTCTGGGTGCTCCGGTTTCCTCCCAGAGTCCAAAGATGTACAGACTAGGTGGATTGGCCATGCTAAATTGCCTCTTCATGTCCACAAGATTAGGCGGAGTTACAGGGACAGGATGAGGGTGTGGGCCTGGGTGGGGTGCTTGTTCAGTGGGGTCAGTGAAGACTAGATGGGCCGAATGGCCTCCCTCTGCAATGTAGGATTCTATGATTCAGTGTGTGCCCCTTCTCAGTTCTTCTCTGACATCAGTGATGCTCAATGTAAAAAGTGCCTGTTGACAAGCATTGTGGGTATAAATGACATTCAATCTTGAGTATGTAAGATAGAGGCTTTTGTAGTCCCCCGACTGATCTGCATGTGGAAAGGTAAAGGTGCGTGTAGTAGCGGTCCCCTTGAAGGGGTGGGGATTTGAAAGGTCATGTGACCTGATCGGCCAATCAAGCAGTCGCAAAAGACCCCTGGGGCTGAGCTCAGGCTTTCCTGTGCAGATTAATCCTGGAGCTGCAGAAGTCGATTGCACATCTTAGCACTTTGTATATAGTTATAGCTATTCTAATACATAGCTTGTGTTGTTCAAACCTGGTGGTCAGCTATCACGCAGATATTACATTGGCGATGAGGATCATCAGAAGCACCTTCGAATCACCGCGTACAAGAGGAAACAGACTGATGCACGATCAATTGCACAAAGACGAGAGTCGGATACAACTGTGGCTTTATTGCTCTAAGATGTGTGGCCTCCCACAGCAGCTGGCAAAATGGTTGCAGCATGGAGGACACACATATTTATTCTCCACCTACTGGGCAGAGCCAGCAGGCAGGGACTATCATTGCACGTAGTACAGGTCCTGCCATACATCACCTAATATAGGTGCAACAGTGGTTTACCACATTCACCCCCTGTTGAAATTGAGTCCGGCGGGGGTGGTGGAGAACTTTATACAACAAATGGTTTTTACATTTACAATATTCGATAGAGAGAAAAAAAGTGTCTTTTGAAGTTCAGTGGACCCGATAGAGGTTTAACCGGTCCGGGGCCTTGATGTGCCGCTGAGAGCGATGTAGGCGTGGCGGCGATGCCGATGGTGGTCTGATGTCCGGTGACTCCGGGAGCGTGCCGGAATCCTCTTTATCCTCGGGCATGGGCAGGAGGAGGACGGATGGTCCCGGGGGGTTGTTGCTGGGAGCACCGGGGGAGGGGAGGGTGGCACCGGGCCTGGGGGGTGTGTGTATGGAACCTGCCGGTGCCAGGTCCCTGAGGGAGACAGTATCCTGGCGGCCATCGGGGCACGCTACGTAGGCATACTGGGGGTTTGCATGGAGCAATTGCACCCTCTCCACCAACGGGTCCGCCTTGTGGATTCAGACGTGCCTACGGAGCAGGATGGGTCCTGGAGCTGCGAGCCAAGTCAGGAGCGACACCCCGGATGTGGACTTCCTGGTGTAGGCAAAAAGACGTTCATGGAGTGTGTTGTTAGTAGCGGTGCACAGTTGTGACCGAATGGAGTGGAGTGCATCAGGGAGGATCTCCTGCCAGCAGGAGGCCAGGTGGTTCCTGGCCCGTAGGGCAAGTTGGACGGCCCTCCATACCGTCCCGTTCTCCCTCTCTCTCTGTCCATTTCCCTGGGAGTTGTAGCTTGTCATTCTGCTGGAGGCGATACCCCTGCTGAGCAGGAACTGACGCAGCTCATCGCTCATGAAGGAGGATCCCCTGTCACTGTGGATGTAGGCGGGGAAACTGAACAGAGCAAAGATGGTGTTGAGGGCTTTGATGACGGTGGCAGACGCCATATTGGGGCATGGGATGGCGAAGGGGAATCTGGAGTACTCATCGACCACACTGAGAATATACGTGTTTCGGTCGGTGGAGGGGAGGGGCTCATGAAATCTACGCTGAGGCGCTCAAAGGGGCGGGAGGCCTTCACCAGGTGCACACAGTCTGGCCGGTAGAAGTGAGACTTACACTCCTCACAGACCTAGCAGTCCCTGGTGATTGTCTGTACTTCCTCGACGGAGTTGGGCAGATGTGCGGGCCTTTATATAATAGTACAACCGTGTGACTCCCAGGTGACAAAGGCAGTCGTGCAGGGTCCGGAGTTGGTCTACTTGTGAGCAGGCACATGTACCTCGGGATACGGCATCTTGGGCTCGTTGAGCTTACCAGGGCGATAAAAAATCTCGTAGTTGTAGGTGGCGAGCTCGATCCTCCACCTCAAGATCTTATCATTCTTGATCTTGCCCCGCTGTGTGTTATTGAACACGAAGGCTACCGACCATTGGTCAGTGAGGAGAGTGAATCTCCTGCCGGCCAGGTAATGCCTCCAATGCCGCACAGCTTCAACGATAGCTTGGGCCTCTCTTTCGACGGATGAGTGGCGAATTTCTGAGGCATGAAGGGTGTGGGAAAAGAATGCCACAGGTCTGCCTGCCTGATTGAGCGTGGCGGCTAGGGTGACGTCTGATGCGTCGCTCTCTACTTGAAAGGTCAGTGTCCCGTCTACTGCGTGCAGCCCGGCCTTGCTGATATCGGCTCTGATACGGGCGAAGGCCTGTTGTGCCTCGGCTGTCAGGGGAAAATGAGTTGACTGTATGAGTGGGCGGGCCTTGTCCGCATAGTTTGGGAGCACTGAGCGTAGTACAAAAAGAACCCGAGGCAGTGCTTGAGGGCCTTGTGGCAGTGGGGGAGGGGGAGCTCCATGAAGGGGTGCATGCGGTCAGGATCGGGCCCCAAATCTCCGTTCTGGACCACATAGGCGAGGATGGCTAAGTGGGTTGTGCTGAACATGCACTTCTCCTTGTTGTAGGTGACGTTTAGGAGAGTGGCGGTGTGGAGAAATTTGGCAAGGTTGGCGTCGTGGTCCTCCTGATCATGGCCGCAGATGGTGACGTTGTCAAGGTACGGAAAGGTGGCCCGCAAACCGTTCCGGTCGACCATTCAGTCCATCTCCCTTTGGAAGACCGAGACCCCATTGGTAATGCCGAAGGGAACCCTGAGGAAGTGATAGAGACGGCCGTCTGCCTCGAAGGCAGTGTATGGACGGTCTGATTTACGAATGGGGAGCTGATGGTAGGCGGATGTGAGGTCTACCATTGAGAAGACCCGGTACTGTGCAATCTGACTGACCATATCAGATATGCATGGGAGGGGGTACGCGTCGAGCTGCGTGTACCGCTTGATGGTCTGGCTGTAGACCACGACCATTCTGTGTTCCTCCCCAGTTTTAACTACTACCACTTGGGCTCTCCAGAGGCTGTTGCTGGCCTCGATGATACCTCCACGAAGCAGCCGCTGGACTTCGGACCTGATGAAGGTCCTGTCCTGGGTGCTGTACTGTCTGTCCTGGTGGTGATGGGTTTGCAATCTGAGGTTAGATTTGCGAAGAGGGAAGGCGGATCGACCTTTAGGGTCACGAGGCCGCACACAGTGAGGGGTGGTAAGGGCCCGCCGAATCTCAGGGTTAGGCTCTGGAGGTTGCACTGGAAGTCCAGGCCGAGTAGTAGGGCTGCGCAGAAGTTAGGGAGGACGTAGAGGCGGAAGCCGCTGAATTCTACTCCCTGGACTGTGACCGTACAGTACCTCCGGATCGCCATGGAGATTTTTTGGTTGGCGGATTGATGGAACCATCAATTCACCAGACACGTGTTTCCGATGTGAATCTAGGCTTTAATCGACTTACTTCAGAGCCAGCCTTTTACGTGTCGATGAACTCGTAGTGACCCAGGCTGACTCTGGACACGGATACTTATACAGCTGCACTAGAGGGAGGAGTTGTGGGCGGAACCAAGGGTGGAGCCCAGTACAAGTTCCTAAGTGCTCCCAGCGCTACTCCCCCTAGTGGTAGGATGGCGCTACTGCGCTTACAATAACAGTGTGAATTAGTATATATACATTCATATATTACATTCACCACATTCACCCCCTGCAAAAAAATCAAGTCCAGCGGGGGTGGTGGTCTAGTCTATAAAGTCAGTCTGTCCGGCGGTTGGATTGTCCGCTGAGACCTGCGGAGCACCGGGGTTGCAGCCTCGTGCGGTGGCTGGACGGGTGTAGTGCGTTGGGGTACAATGGCAGACTCCAGGGAGGATTGTATTTGAGCTTCATACTCTCCTGGTTCGACCGGGGACTGGGGACGCTGGGGGCTGGCCGGCGCGGGTGCGCGGGACTGGTGGAGCGAGCTCGTGGGCTCGGGAGTGCAAGAGGGCGGCAGCATGGGGTGTAGGGTGAGAGATCCTTCTGTGGGGGCAGAGGGGGCACTGGATCCGGCGGGTGCCAGATCCCGGAGGGATACAGTGTCCTGACGGCCGTCAGGGAACTCGACGAATGCGTACTGGGGGTTGGAGTGGAGCAGGCGCACCTTCTCAACAATGGGATCGGTTTTGTGCCCCCTGACGTGTTTCCTCAGGAGTACGGGGCCCGGTGTCCTCAGCCACGCCGGAAGTGAGACCCCCGTGGTAGTGCCCCTGGAAAAAATGAAGAGCCTATCGTGAGGGGTCTGGTTGGTCGCCGTACACAAGAGGGACCTAATAGCGTGGAGCACGTCTAGGAGGACTTCCTGCCACTGGGAGACTTGGAGCTTTCTAGACCGGAGGGTCAGTAGGACGGTCTTCCAGACCGTCGCGTTCTCCCTTTCCACCTGTCCGTTCCCCCTGGGGTTGTAGCTGGTAGTCCTGTTCGAGGCAATGCCCTTTTCAAGCAGGTACTGACGCAGCTCGTTGCTCATGAAGGATGAACCCCGGTCGCTGTGTACGTAGCTGGGGAAACCAAACAGGGTGAAGATGCTATGCAGGGCCCTAATGACTGTGTGGGAGGTCATGTCGGGGCACAGGATAGCGAATGGAAAGCGGGAGAACTCGTCTACGACGTTTAAGAAGTAAATGTTCTTGTTAGTTGAGGGTAGTAGCCCTTTGAAATCAATCGTGAGGCGTTCAAAGGGCCTAGAAGCCTTGACCAGGTGGACCCTGTCTGGTCTATAGAAGTGCGGTTTGCACTCCGCACAGATCGGGCAGTCCCTGGTGACCGCTTTTACCTCCTCGTTGGAGAAAGGCAGGTTTCGGGCCCTGATGTAGTGGGCGAGCCGGGTGACCCCCGGGTGGCAGAGGTCATTGTGGATACTTTTTAATCGGTCGATCTGTGCGCAGGCGCATGCCCCGTGTGATAGGGCATCCGGAGGCTCGTTGAGCTCCCCGGGTCGATATTTGATATCGTAATTGTAGGTGGAGAGTTCGATCCTCCACCTCAGAATTTTATCGTTTTTTATTTTGCCGCTTTGCGAGTTGTCGAACATGAAGGCAACCGATCTTTGGTCAGTGATGAGGGTGAACCTCCTACCTGTGAGGTAGTGCCTCCAGTGACGGATAGCCTCCACATGGCTTATGCTTCTTTCTCGACTGAGGAGTGTCGGAGTTCTGAAGTGGAGAGGGTACGGGAGAAAAATGCAACGGGTCTCCCTGCCTGATTTAACGTGGCTGCACGAGCTACCTCTGAGGCGTCGCTCTCTACCTGAAATGGGGTGGATTCATCCACCGCCCACATGCGGTGGAGGTTGGCGTCGTGGTCCTGCTGGTCATAGCCGCAGATGGTGACATTGTCCAAGTAAGAAAACGTGGCTCGCAGCCTGTACTGGTCCACCATTCGGTCTATTGCTCGTTGGAACAATGAGACCCCATTAGTGACGCCGAAAGGGACCCGGAGGAAATGGAAGAGGCGGCCATCGGCCTCGAATGCCGTGTAGTGGCGGTCCTCCGGACAGATTGGGGGCTGGTGGTATGCAGACTTCAGATCCACCGTGGAGAAGAGCCGGTACTGGGCGATCTGGTTTACCATGTCTGCAATCCTGGGGAGGGGATACGCGTTGAGGAGCGTAAATCTATTTATAGTCTGACTATAGTCGACAACCATACGGAATTTTTCCCCGGTCTTAACGATCACCACCTGAGCTCTCCAGGGACTATTGCTGGCCTCTATAATCCCCTCACTGAGTAGCCTTCGGACCTCTGCTCTGGTAAATACCCTGTCCTGCAGGCTATATCGCCTGCTATGAGTGGCTACGGGTTTACAGTCCTTAGTGAGATTGGCAAAGAGAGGAGGGGGAGGGATTCGCAGCATAGCGAGGCTGCAGATCGTGAGTGGGGCAGGGGCCCTCCGAAGCTGAGGGGCTCTTGAGGTTACACTGGAAGTCTAGGCCTAATAAGAGTGGCGCGCAGAGTTCGGGCAACACGTAGAGTTTAAACTTTGAGTAACTAGTGCCTCGGATTGTGAGCGTCGCGGCGGTGCGCCCCTGGATCTGGACCAAGTGGGAGCCTGAAGCGAGCGAGATAGTTTGCCGCGCGGGGAAAACGGGGAGCGAACAGCGTCTTACCAGGGCTGGGTGTATGAAGCTCTCTGTGCTCACAGAGTCGAAGAGGCATGGCATTTTGTACCCATTGATATGGGCCTCTGCCATCGGGTTTCGTAGATTCTTTGGTCGGGATTGGTCTAGGGTGACCACGCTGAGTTGCGAGTAGTCGGCGGCGCGATCAGCTGTTCTGGAGTGGCCCCGTGATGACTGCCCTCTGAGTTCTTAGTCTTGTTTGAATTCCTCCGCTGAGTTGTCCGAGCGCGGAGATGCCGATCGGGCCCGTGGATCGCACGTGGCGGGCGGCAAGGAAGATGGCGTCCAAGATGGCGGCCCCCATGAGTCGCACGTGGCGGGCGGCAAGGAAGATAGTGTCCAAGATGGCAGCCCCCATGAGTTGCACGTGGCCGGCCGTGTGGTGGAGGTTTTCCAAGATGGCGGCCCCCATGAATCGCACGTGGCTGGAGGGGGCGGAGTCGGGGCATAGGCCGCAGTGTTTCGGGCCCCGCGGGGCTGAGTGTGCGGGGAGCGGTTACTGCGAGTCGCTGGGGAGTTGGAAGCTGGGGCCCTTTTTGCGAGGCACACTCTAGCGTAATGCCCTTTTCGCCCGCAGCTGCTGCAGGTCACGTTGCGAGCCGGGCAGTGCTGCCGCGGGTGCTGGTTCTGGCCGCAGAAATGGCAGGCTGGAGCAGCATATTGGCTGGCTGGGGCAGCATGGTGGCTGGGCGGCCGCGAAGCACAGGCCTGGGGGAGTCGCTGGTCGGGGGCCCATGATTGGGTTGCAAAGAACTGCTCATATTTCGAATCAGCAGATTCAAGGGGGATCAGTGATGACACATTTTGATGGACTTGGCTGGCGACCAATGAGCTGGCTCAAAATGCCGGGCCTTTGCTGTTACTCTATCCTAATTGGTGCTCACCATTCTGGAATTAAAAGGAAAAAACAAGGGGCTGAAAGATATTAATGGGATGATCCTTACAATATAATCAGTAATTAGTGATCAGCTTTGGTGGAGAAAAAGGCTTTGTGTAAACACATGTAGGGATCACCCAGATGGACGGTGGAAAGTGCTTCCGTGGGCAGGAATCAGGCATTGTCAAATGATACGGAGCACCAGTTAATCCCGACACGGAGATATGGGCCGGAACACCACAGCATCTCGGATTCCCCCCCCCCCACTCCTGTCCCTGGTGCACTTGGTGGGCAGTGTGTAGAACAGGATGGCACCATTCCACCTAAGACATCCGAGCGGCAGACGGGCCCATCCAGGTCACCCCAGAAGACGGTGGCCTACGGGGACCCAGGTCGCAGGGCAGGAATCACAGCAGGCCACCTTCAGTCCTGATGTACCATCTGGGGATCCACCGTGGTGCAGCGTTAAGGCCCATAAGACCAGTAAATTAGACACCAGTTCAGTTAGCGTGGGTGCAAGGCACAGTTTAATGATCGGAGCCAGGGGATGAATCTGTATATATGTTTTCACATTAAACACCTGTTACCACTGTTATAACCTGCCTCAATTCTCTGTCAGAGGGTGTGAGGGGTGGGCTGATCTGGGCTGGCCACCAGAGGGGGAGGGGGAATGGGTAGATGTTGGGGGTGGACTCAGCTCAGGGACTACAGTTGAGCTAGCGCTCACCGCTCCAGTGGTCCATCCCCATTCCGCCCCCCCCCCCCCCCCCCCCCCCCCGCCCCCCCAGGGATTTGATGGCACCATGTGATGCAATAGCCAGCCCGCATGCAGGGATCACCCAGATGGACGGTCGAAAGTGCTACCGTGGGCAGGAGCCAAACATCGTCAAATGATACAGAGCATCGGAGCTCATTGCAGAGCAGGTTGCTATCATCCTCCATCCCATGGACCATATCTGTTGTTACTGCCAACCCAGGGCCCACACCCTGTGCAGTATGTATGTATCTTGGAGGGGGTTGCAGGCGGTGGGGTTGCCGAAACACCGCTCGATCATGCCACTGGTTGCGACATGCCTGTCATTGTAGCAGGTCTGCGTATTGCTCTGTGACCTCCGGATAGTTGCCATCAGCCACAAACACAGCTGGTAACCTCTGATGTCCAGGAGCCAAGCCCCAAGACGTTGGCGCACCTCGAAGAGACGAGAAACCATCCAGTGTGTCAGGATGAAGGCATCGTGCACACTGCCCAGGTATCGGGTACAGACGTGCATGGTCACATGCCATCTGCATGTTTATCGAGTGGAACCTCTTTCGGTTCGTGTAGAGAGGCCTGTGATCTGTAGGTGCTCGTAGTGTCGATCACCCTCTGGATCCGGGGACTCTCGTCGATGGCAGTGAACCTTTCTGCCCGGGCATCCTGGTGGGCTCGGTCTATATTGAAATGGATGTATTGTGCCGGCTGAACATAGGGCCTCTGTGACGGCACAGACGCACCTGTGCACCGAGCTCTGAGAGATCCGAGAAAGGTCCCCACTCGGCGCCTGGAACGACCCCGTGGCATAAAAGTTCAGGGTGACCGTCATCTTGATGGCCACCAAGATCGAGTGTCCTCTCCCATTCCCTCACTGTGCCAGGTGCGCCACATTCCAGCAGTTATGCCACACTGCTCCCCTGCTCAGCCGGAGTCTTCGACGGCATGCCCGGTCCGGTGGGTTCTCGAATGACAGATGCTGCCGGTACATCCGAAGTATCATGTGGCACCTCCTTTCCAGCTCCTCTTGCTCCACTTCGGTGTGTTGGGCGGCTCGCTCTCCACCCTCAGCGGCTGCCTCGTGTCCCTCTGGGACAGGCTCCACTGCTCCAGCGTCCTCCTCCTGGGCCACCTCCAACTCGTACAGCCTCAGTGCTTCCCCCAGGGCTGCGGTGACGAGGAGGAAGGCCACCATTGCCGGTTGAATTTCACTATCCATTGTCTGCAGGGGGTGAAAGGTTGACATGCCAGCATGATGAATTCTCCCGCGCCCAACCAGATCTACTCGATGGCCCAGTTTGGCATTGTGGACTCTGTCCCTGCATATTTCCCCATCCCCGCACCCCTGCCCCCCCCATCCAGTGTCCCCTGAAGGGGCTACTGTGGGCATTGCACTTGGGTGGGCTGCTTGATGCCCCATCAGCGGGTGGTGGCAGGTTTGGGGAGGATGGTATGGTGAAGCGTTGGGGCTGGGTGTGAGATGGTGGGGTGGGGGCACCCATACGGCCAGTTACCCACTGCATAACCCGGGCCAAGATGGGTGATCAGTGGGGTGCGCAGCAAGGTGGCTGCCTTAGAGGATGTGGCAATGGCAGTCCGCGCCCAGCCCCGTGGCAGTCACCCTGGCCCCAGAACCTATCCCCCTGTCACTACCCCCCCCCCCCCGCCCTATCAGCCTGGTCAGTGTCAGGGCCGGCAGCCCACTGTCACCCCTCTCAGTGTCTACCTCCTCTTTCTCCCTCACCTGTTTCACGATTTTCAAAAGAACAAATGAACCGCGCCGTTGGAAATTCCCTCCAGTTGAGGTAGAGAATCGCAGAGGCCCCGAAGAATACCAAGTCAGGCCCGCTAATGATATGCAAATGATGTTTACTGTACGTGTGGAGTGGAACGCATTGAACCTGCTCTCGAGGCTCCGGAGAATTGCGATTTGGCGTGAACGCAATGCCCGTCGCGAGTTCAGCGTCAAAACTGATTCTCCACCCAATCACCTTTCCCGATTTTGGAGTTGGCCGACGGAGAATCCGGCCCATGGATTCTCCGACTTAAGACGGAGGCGCGGAGGAATTTCTCCTCTCAGTGAATTCTCTGGAATTTTCTTTGACAGATAATCGTGGAGGCTGGTAATTGAATATATTCAAAGCTGAATTATACCGATTCTTGATTGAGAAGGGAGTTCAGGGTAATGGGACACAGGTAAGAAAGTAGAGTTATGGTCACAATCAGATCAGCCATGATCTTACTGAACAGCAGAGCAGGGTTGATGGGCTGAATGGCCTACTCCTGCTTCGATTTCTTCTGATCTGTGAGTTCTATTATATTGAAGTCAGTGGAGATCGGGGGATAGCTCTACACTGAAGTCACCCCCAACACAAAATAAAATGGTATTCAATGGTATTACCATTCATTGTGAATTTCTCACAACATCCTCAGGCTCACTCTTTACCAGAAACCTCCCTGGGCCAGCCACATACATGTTGTGACTGGCAAGAAGAGGTCAGAGGCTGGATATTCTGTAGAAAGTAACTGATCTCCTGACTCCCCTAAGCCTGTCCACTATCGAGAAAGGCACAAATCAAGAGTGTGAGGCAATACTCTCCACTTGTCACAGCTCGAATCACACACATGAAACTTGACATCTTCGAGAACAAAGCAGTCCACCTGTTTGGCATCTCATCCACTGCCTTCAACATTCAATCACTCCACCACTGAGACACAGTGGCAGCTGTATGTACAATCTACAGGATGCACTGCAGAAACACATCAAGGCTCCTTCGACAGCACCTTCTAAATTTACAACCTGTACCACCTGGAAGGACAAGGGCAGCAGATGAGCGGGAACATTTAGAACTACATCGCCACCCTTTCATTGTCACTCGGTCAAAATATGGAGCTCCCTTCCTGACAGCATTGTGGATGCACTGACCACATAAACTGCAGCTGTTCAAGAAAGTGGTTTACAAAGACCTTTTCAAGGGCAATTGGGGATAAGTGATAAATGCTGGCCTCGGCCTGGCCAGGGACACCCACATCCAATGAAAATATTAAAGAAAAATTGTTCTATCGTTGGTGGCTTTTCTTTCAGCTGCCTCGGCCCTCAGCTCTGGGATTCTCTTCCTAAACTTCTCAGCCTATTTATCTCCCATTGCTCCTTAGCGATGCTTCTTTAGACCAAGCTGATCTTTCTTCCACTCACAACTTATGTGGCTCAGTGTCAATCTTTGACTTATAATGTTCCTGTGAAGTTCCTTGAGTTTTTTTTATTCTGTTAAAGCAATACGTAAATATCGATTGGTGTGGTGATAGTTATCATTGATCCTTCATGCAGCGATTAGGCTGACAAAATCGCTTCCGCGATTTCACCATGTCAAAAATAGATCAATTTCTCGATTGGCCTACACACCCCCAAACATGAGGTGAGAAGAACCTGGCTGGTGGAGAGTTTGGAGAACCACAGGTATTTGTGGAAAAATCCCCAGTGCATTTTTGTCAGAGCAGAGAAATCTGCATCAGTGTTTATGATCTCCTTACCCAGTAATCAAACCAATTCAGAATTTCACTCCTAATATCATGGACAGTCCGATTGCAGGGTCATTGCCAATATTGCTACAGAGACAGGGCTGGCACCGCATTGTAATGACAGGATTCAGCTCATAACACATCTTCTTATTCAAATGTATAATTCATGCAGAGTGTCAGGTTGTTTAAAGCTACTCTTCTCAAATACCTTTTGTAATTTCCCCCTCACAACTCTGCAAACAGTGGAAAATGTGCTGTTTTCAATGAGAAACTGATTTACGTGATTTGGAGCACAAATAAATTAGATGTGTCAATTTATTTTACTCTGATTGTAGATAAAATGGACTGCCTGTAATCCTAGTCACCTGATGCCTGTGCAGAGCAATATTTCAGAGGTGTTTTACACTGACTTACTCTCGCAAGTGTATGTGTGTCACATGCCATGAAAATGACCAAGCTATCATTTTGGAACCAATTCCAACACAGATTGGGACTGAAAAGTTTCAGACTGTCCTCTGGTATTCACTAATCCTTGCTGCCTTGACCCATTTCTGCTTAGAGCTATTAATTTGATTTGATTCAACTCTTTTTTTTCTTTAAATTTCTGTTAATGTGTTGTTTTTTTGCCCTTATTTCCAATGTTATAATATGCTGGCAGTGAATAATACAGGACAAAGCAGGATATTTGGACCACTGTGTCCGCTCTGGTGTGCCCTCCCACCCAACTAGACAACAGGAAGAGGCATTAGAGGATTATTTTGTGCTTAATTATGTCAAAGGCTCCAGACAGATTCAGGAACACAAGGAGGGATAATTTATCACAGTCACAATCATATAGGATGGTATTTGTGACATCGATAAATGCTGTTTCAGTTCTGTAGCACGGCTGGACACCAAATCGGAAAGAGTAAACCACGGAATTTGGGGAAATTAGGGCACGGATTTGGTGGGTAACAACATATTCCAAGACTTTGAAGAGGAAAAGGAGGTTGGAGGTTTGGTAAGCATGATGGAGTAGGCTTTTCAGGTGAAGATTGACCATAGCTGTTTTGCAGGAGAGAAGGAAGTAGCTGCACTGAGCGAACCGGTTAACCTAGGAGACAGGAAGGGAAGTTGTGTGGTCAGCAGTTTAGTGGTCAGCAGAGTGGGAAGTGGGTCTCATGAGCAAGATGAGTTTGGAGCTGAAATAAGGGGAGTTAGCAGTGAAGTTAGGGAAGTTGAGAGATCAAGGTTCGACCCAGGTGGATCTTTGAGATAGTTCGGCCCTGTGGTAAATAGATAAGTGGCAGAGGTCATTTACAGACTGGTCTCAGTCTTAATGACAAAGAATTCCATGATCTCCCCACACTTGTGAGGATGGAAAAAGCAGTGAGAGGAGGTTAAGAAGGATGAAAGAGAGTAATAGTTTTATCGGTTATATTGCATCAAAGGTACAAATGATGGTACTGATGAGTAAGCAAGTAGCTGCAGAAATATTGAGGTGAATGAACGGTTGTTCAGAGCAGACAGAGTACAAACTATATTCAACCATAGTTGGAACGGGCCCCAGTACCTCCTCCTCCCTCGGGGTACCCGATGGCACCGGGCGTCTCCATGGTCCGGGGATGCGAATGGATCAAGCACCCGACGCACCCCTGGCATCTGGCCCTGCCAGTTCTGGAGGCCCGCCCTGGTATCAACAAGGGTCTGCAAGTTTGCAGCCATGGAGCTCAGGGAGTTGGCCATCCCTGTCTATGTCTGGGTGAAGCCGGACAGCACATGGGCAATGACACCGATGCCCTCAGCGATGGCCTGCTGTGACTGGGCCATGGCCTGCTGAGACTGGGCCACGGCGTTGAGCGCCTCTGCGATCTGCAGCTAGCTCTGGCTCATGGCTGCCTGTAAGGAGGCAACCATGTCCTGGGCCACGGACGCCACCTGCATGGAACGCCCCAGGCCTTGCATACTGCTACCCATGTCTGACATCGTCGCACCCATTGCCCCCACTGCGGACGCCACCCATGCGGTTTCGGCCTGGGTGGCATGCACAACTGGCACCACTCCCTGCTCCTGCACGTAGTTGGACTCCTCCACTTATGTATGCAGCTGCTGCAAGCCAGCCGTCACCCCTTTTGATTGCCCCAGGGTCCGTGACTGCATCGGGTCTATGGGTGGGTGTGGCAACTCCAGGAACCTGGGACTCGTCTGGGCGGCAGACGGTTGCTGGGGCCGGTCTGCCCTCCGATCGTTCCAGTCTCTCGGCTGCTCCGACCTCCACCTGCTGTACCGGGACGGCTATGTTGTGCGCACCAGTTACTGTACCAGAAGCCTCATTGCTAAAGTGTCCAACCGAGGTGAGAATGTCTGCGATGGTGGAGGGTGTAGGAGATAGCATTGGTGTAATGTCGAGGTGCTCATCAGACCTGAAGTCCGGGTTCCCCTGGAGTGGTGTTTCCTGTCGGTCCGTCCCCTGTGTGTGGATGTCCTAGGTGGTTTTACCTGTGTCTCGGTGTCCTGGGTCTCAGTGTCCTGGGTGGGTGTGTCCTGTGTGTCGGTGTCCTGGGTCGACTGGGACAGGGGCCTGTTGGTCTGGCTGCCCTCCCCGTAGCTGGGTGTGGCTCTCCGGCTTCGCCGAACTGGCACTAGATGGGGGCGGCATACGCCTAATGGTCTGGGTCTATCCCTGGCTCATGGGCGCTCTGGCACGTCCTGGGGGCAGTTGGCATCTGCAGGGGCAGGTGGGTCAACGTTTGGTCCTGCAATACACAATACAGCATGCATGGTTAGACACGCAGGCGGGATGGGGGAAGGGGGAAGGGGGATAGGGAAAGTGAAGGGGGAAGGGGGGCAGGCAGTGGGGGTCTCACTTGGTGGTGCACCCCCGAACTCTGCATACGCAACCTCCTGGTCCTCAGGTCCGTCTGCATGGTCCAGAACCTTCTCTTCATGAACAGTGAGGGGCGCAATTCAGGTGGACCCCCTCTGGTCCTCTCACGCTCCTGTTGTTATGAGCGCGCTTCTCCTATGGGGAGGGGAGGGTGACAGAGATAAAGGGCAACAATGTTAGGCGGACAAATATATGCGGACCAGCGATCGTGTGTATGTTGGCAGAGGTTCACACCCCATTGTGCCACTGCAGCCTGCATGGGTGGGTGGAGCCATGTCGGTTCGACTAGGGTTATGCCACCCATCCTGAGGGGGTTACTCACCTTGGTGTGTTGTTCCTCGTGTCTTAATAAAGCTCGTAGTCTCAAAGGTGGAGAAGATACTTTATTGTGAATTTGTTCTGTCTTCAGAGCTTAACTTACGGCTACCTCAAATGTTGCCTGCTTGTGTGTCTGTGTCCTGCTACCAGTTCTGCCTTCCGTGAAGTGTGTCGTCACTTCCTGTCCCTGTGTACATATAGCTCTCCCGTGCTCCCTCGAGTGCTTACTCAGTTGTATTGCATCTACTCAGATCTACAATCACCACACTTGGCTGCCCTGACGAGGTCATTGACCTTCTTTTGGCACTGGATGCCTGTCCTCGCTATTACGGCAAAGGCGCTGATGGCCTCTGCCACCTCCCTCCACAAGCGCCAGCTGAGGTGGGGTGCGACCCTGCGGCCATGTCCAGGATACAGGGCCTCCCTCCTCTGCTCCACTGTATCATGGAGCGCCCTCGATGTCCCGCTCCTGGAACCTCGGCGCTGCTCGGTGGGCGGCCATTTTGTCTGCGTCTCTGGCGGTGGTGTCTTTTTTGCTGCGACGCCGTGTGGCGTCATTCACGGCGCGCACGTCTGTGATGGATGATGCCGGATTGGTTTGTGCCACTCTTGGCACCAGTGTTGGGCCATCCCGCCGATTGCGGGAGAATCCCGGCCGTGGTGTTTTACGACGCCAAAATCTCTGCCGAGCACTGACCGGTCCTGGGACCGGTGAGGGGCTAGCAGCTCCTGTGACAAAAATGGCCAGAGAATGGTCAGATTTGTGGCTGCGCATGAGCGCGGCAACAACCTGCAGCAGTCATGCCGTAAAGCATTGTGCCGGCTGTGCATGGACCTGACCTGCCAAATACTGCCCCCTCACTCCCTGGCAATCCCCCAACAGTCCCACCAGCCCTCGCGGAAGGGCTCCCTCGGCCAGCAGCACGACCCCCGGCCGACTGCGGCGACGCTGGACACAGCCCGCTGCCTTCACGTTGAGTTCCTGACCACTGAGACCACACGTCAATCCCGTGGTCAGGAACTCGGCCCATCAGGGGCGGAGCATCGGGGGAGGTCCTTCAGGTGACGAGCCAAAGCTGTTCCAATGGCATCCAGCAGACGGCGTGATGATACCATTTTGGAGGGGGCGGAGAATAGAAAACCGGCGTCAAACCAGAGCTGCCCCCGATTTGGGCATTGGGAGGGATTCTTCGTCCCATCGGCGATTACGATCGGCATCGGGCAATGGAGAATCCCGCCCAATATGTTCAAGAATTGTGCATTTTTGTGAATTACCCAGAGCTTGGGGAGCCTATCATTCCTCATTACTTTCTCCATGGCAATGCCTTGGCCAATCAGAGTCAACATGCCAACCATTCAGCATTCTTTTCTCCCACGGTATAAATCGTTGTGATTGATTGAAATTTATTATTCTTGCATTTGATGAATGCAAAATTAAAAGTTTCAGCAACATGTCTCTGCTTCCAGCAAAGTTGAAAGTATTTATTTATTGCTTGCTTTTGTGATTGTTAATGTTGTGGCTATTATGGTTATAATCGTGTGTGTTCCTATGTTAAAGAATTCCCTTCGACTTACTTGGCAGTGCATAGAAAGTATGGTCATTCATCCAGTGTCTATGTCGACATTTATATCCCCTACAAATCTTCTCCCACTTCACGTCATATAATGCCATCGACATATCGTATTCATCACATTAATCCTCACACTTAACCATATTAATAGAAAATGTGGGTGATTTTCTGTGGCTATTTTAGATGTCAAAAAGGCCAAGATGTGATCTTAAGCTGCAATGCTCACTTAACCTGAATTTAGTGCCAGATGCCAAGTTGGTAAAAGAATTGTCCCTGACACTCAGAATGACCACACACAGACTCGTTAAAGGGCTGATTGACAAGTAAATTGCTCATTAAAGAAGCTGGTGATATTTTTTCTGCATCGCACTTCAATTAATGACCTCCTTCCAGGAACCAGCTGGGCGGTCGTTAATTGTTGAGGGTTTTGAAGGCTTCTTAAAGTGATGTTCAGCTTTCAATGTTCATTGGCTGATTGAGATCGACTAATTACATAATTTCGTAACTTCCTCTCCAGTCAACGACTTAGGTCGTACATGGGCAGCGTGACGTCCTGGAAGTGTGGGCGTATGGCCATACCCACTGGAAGCGCTTGGCGCTCCAAATCCCGGCCATTTTGTTCCCCTGCTTGTAGCCATGCACTGCGCTGAAACTGCTCGATGAAAAATGCAGGGACAGCGGCAACTTGGACACCTTGTCCCGATGTTCGGTAAGAGTTCACACCCTTTTATTTTTACTTCTTTTTCTCAGTCTAGGATCATCTAGGCAGGAGGCATTGGGGGCCAATTTTTGATAAGTTAATGGCTTATATTATTAGTGTTTAGCAATTATAAATATGATTAAAATGCATATAAAGTGAAAAGAAGCATATATTTATTTTTTAAAAACCTTTGTTTGTCATGAGGCTGTTAATTTCATTAAAAGGCACTTGACTGTGTAAAGTGAGTTTGCAGTTGCAGAAAGTAAAAGAATGTGGCCCCCGACACATGGGGTGCCGCATCCAGCCCGCGTTGTCATTGTTGCTGTCTTCTCTGGCATCTGCCTGCCTCGGCTGCCACAAGCAACGATGAGCGCTGCATCGGGCGGCGGAAAATGCTGTTCCAGTGCCTTGACCATTCTGACAGTGCCCTGCAGGGCACCCCACAGAGGGTCCCCCGCTTTGTGGTGGTCTGCTGCGTCCCCCACAATCTGGCACAGCAGCGGGGCAACATGCTGAAGGAGGAGGAGGAGCAGGAGGAGGTGCAGGGACATCGCCTCCTGCGATCATAGTTTTATTTGGAAGGGATTGGAGAATGAGAGAGACAGACGATCAGTTGAGGCTTCCACCTCGGGACCCTCACATCCCCCAAACCACCCTTACCATGACTGTCCCGCCTACTCTCAGAGTGCCATCCTGTGAGCTAATTGCGCTGGCAAACCTTGCTCTGAACACTCATCCCTGATCAGATCAGAAGCCTCTCAACCCCCCCCAGGCCTCTGTCATTAACATTGGGAGGACTGTGCTCAGCTGCCCTCCACTCGTCCACACACTTAGCCTTTAGCCGCAAGAACATCCACGGTGGTGAAGCCCTGCTGTTTAGATTTTGATAGTTGGCAGCTGTTTCTGTGGTGCTGAGGCTCCTCGCTCGCACTCAGTCATACTGTTCATCCTCCGAGTCATGGCACGGATGTCCTCGAGGAGGCACTTGAGAGTTCAGGAGCAAAGAAGGGTTGTCACAATTAAAAAGGGCAATTCAACATTTGAAATAGCCTTCAGCTGTGAAGCTAGAGGCTGCTCACAGTCAAAGGGAGTGAAATTGAATTTTGGGGTAGACGCCGCAGCAGGGCTCTGTCCTTGAAGCGTTCAGTAGGAGAGATAGACAGCAGCTGTGGTTGTCCCTGTTATGGGTCGCCACAATATTTAAAGATGGCTTGAAGGCCTCACAGATGCAAAGCCCCTCACCATCCCAGCCAAGGGGGGAGCCCCAATCTGGAATGCTTCAGCCCCTGACACAGCCCAAACCCTCACCCCAACCCGCCGCAAGCACTGGCGCCCTTGAACTGCATGCTAGAAACGCAAAGGGCTACTCACTTCCACACATCCCCACCTCACCAGCTTCATGTTTTTGAAAGGGAGCACAAAACAGCGTCCACGTGATTTCTCAGTGGGGAGCCGGGTAATTCGAGAGAGGCAGTTGCATTTGACTTCGGTCTTATTAATGAGGTTGAAATTAATGCAAATGAGCATTACTGATATTCCCACCAGTTTTGGACGTGATCCGGAACTCGCCATCGGGAACGGGATGGGTAAATGGCAAAATGGTTCGTGTCGAGCACGAATCTCGGTTTTGCCCTCTCCTGATATTCATCCGGCATGCCCCAGTCCACACCAGGCACAATCCGATCACTGAATTGTGCCTGAAATGTGTTTGGGGAGTCAGGAGATGTATTTTTTGGCACTCACGTAGTTTGTAGTAATTAACATAGAATCCTGAATATAGAAACATTACAGTATAGTATAATGGCAAGGAGGTAACCACCTATTATATATATAATCAGTGCTCATTCCTACCATGAAGATATATTATCACAACTGCGCAACTCATTTGAAAATTCATATAATTGAAGGGTTATGGAATCCTGTATCATCAGTGGCTAAATAACTAATTCCAGGCTTCTTAATTCTCAGTTGCAATATCCGAAACGAGAAGCTGAATTACCTTCAGAGGGCTATAGGGGGTATTTGCAGAGACAGCACAGATAACATATAATTAGTTAAGTATCACTGACATTTCATTTGTTTCTCTATTGGGAGGTGAGAGTCTCAGTCCCTTTGATTGAAATCATTTCCATTGTCAGGCATAGAATCAATTGATCATTATCGCCAAGCTTTGAAGCTGTTAATGAGCCTGGATATTTTTAACTCTTCAACAATCAATAAGAGAGGAAATTGATAATGACAAATACCCCTGGGATGTTCTTAATCACTGGTAGGCATTGAATAGAAATATTACAAATGTTTTCATGATAGTGTCTGATCATCGTGCTGGTGAGCTAAAGTGGGACTAAAGTGAGACACTTGTGCTTAAACTACAAAGTAACATTTTGGTTCCATTAAATATTAATATTAATTCATCTTTACTATTGTCACAAGTAGGTTGACATCAACACTACCATGAACTTGTGGGAGGAAATCGGAGCACCCAGAGCAATACCATGCAGACACAGGGAGAAGGTGCAAACTCCGCACAGTGACCCAAGCCAAGAATCGAACCTGCGACCCTGGCGTTGTGAAGCAATAGTGCTAACCATTGTGCTACCGTGCCGCCCATTTATTGATGTTGTGAAACAAATAATATGTGTCCTACTATCTTCATTTATCAGTTTCTGCTATCTAATTCACTCTTTGTATAATTAATTTGAAGGCTCCCTTGGGGCTGGCACAGTAGAATGCCTATTGCTGGGATAAATCTGTTTACGCGATCTTTGACTCCCAGTGCAATAAGCTTACAAATAATGTAATATGAATTTAACTTGCTGTTTTTATTTATTTTAACTGCAGTATGTGCCTTAACAGCAGAATGCAATGTGTTGTATTTGTGTGGTCTAGATGTATGTTACGTATGTACAAATGTATCTATACATGAAATATTTACTATTTTTAACTAATGACTGTACGATTATCTGTTATATTGGAAAAAAAACCAAAGACAAATTTCCACTTTAGTGTGGGCAATAAAGCTTTTTCCCATTCTAATTCCATTCATAAAACTGTGCTCCTTTTCTATATAACATACATCCTTACCATACAAGTATAATACTTTGCACTCTGCCATTCAGGCACCTACTTCAGTTTGTCCTGCTTAATCCCATACTTCGAATCTTACTGAAAATATCATTGATATGGCACAGTCCAGGAGAGTTTTCTGACTGTCAAGTCTTAATTTAATTAATGGTCTCTGAGCATAGGATGATAGAATAATGCAACACAGAAGGAGGCCATTTAACCCATCATGCCTGTTGTTGACTTTTTAAGACAGCTCTCCAATTGATCTCACTGCCCTGTTCTTTCTCTGTGACCCTGCAGATATTTTCACTTCAAGCAATTGTCCAATTGCCTTTTGAAAGGTACCAGTGAATCTTCTTCCACCACTCTTTCAGACAGTGAATTCCACATCATAATAACTCGTAGAACAAAGCAACTCCTCCTCTTGTCACCTATAATCATTTTGCCAATTATCTGGAATTTCTGTTCTCTGGTTAATGAACCTTCTGTCATCAGAAGTAGGTTCATTAGATTTACTTAATCAAACCCTGCTTGATTTTGAATACCTCAATTAAATCGACACTTAACTTTCTCTGTTCTAAGGAGAAGAATCCCAGTTTCCCTAGTCTTTCCATCCACGTGGCGGAAGTTCTGCTCCCTTCTTTCCTTTCTATTCATTCTCCTGTCCATCTTCTCTGAGGCCTGATACTGTTCTTAAATTGTGGCGCATGTAACTCGCATAAGCATGCATCGTGAGAGCCCAGACTCTTTTGAAAAGATTATATGAGTACGTTTGTTTACACAGGTGTGGAGAAATGTTGACTTTGTGTGATTGACAGCTCTATGAAATTATAATTAGCTATTTTTCTCTGTGATCTATTTTGCCAATGTCTTAATGTTTATTTGCCCAAGGTTTAGTCATTGCTTATAGCTTCTGTTATTGCCACTTCAATGCTCTGTTTGATTGACATTTTTATTGGGTTGTAGGAACACTGGTTTATTTTTCAAAAGAACATTTGTGAATGGGTGGTGTTTTTCACACATGTCATTGTTACTATGGGGTTCATTGATTCAGTACATAGTATATACTGGGCAGGTGGAAGGACCATGAGTTGGTATGAGGGATATGAGCCTCCATTGGAGGTCAGTGTGGGGCATGAGCTGGTATTGAGTTGGCATGGGGGCTATGAGAGATCGTTGGAGGTGAGTTGTGGTTCTTGAATGGGTGTGGAGGCATGGAGCTGGCATGTGGAGTGGGTGGGGTGGTGATGGGTGTGAGGGCTAGAAGGCATAAAATGTAACCAAACAACTAAGGCAAAGCCTCAGAGAACCAAGGAAGGCCTTTTAACCAACTTGCCTTGGCACTTGGTCTTCCCTATGGCCACCTCCAGGAGTAGATATGAATCTATTCTGTCCCATCTGCCTGGAGTGAAAACAGTAAAGTAGGGGCACTTTATATTGAAGTGGATGTGACAAGACGGGAAATTTTCTGGTCTAAGCTATCTGCCCGAGGAGGGAAAAATACTGCCTTGAATCTCAACTCTCACTGCCAGAACTACAGACCAATCTTGCAATAATTCATTACCGTAAAGTGAACAGACAGCTGCTTTTGCTTTTCATCTTTGAATACCCTGGGTGGTGCAAGTGGAAGACAAAGCAAATGTTCCTGTCCGTTTCTATAGCATGGTAGCATTGTGGATAGCACAATGGCTTCACAGCTCCAGGGTCCCAGGTTCGATTCCGACTTGGGTCACTGTCTGTGCGGAGTCTGCACATCCTCCCTGTGTGTGCGTGGGTTTCCTCCGGGTGCTCCGGTTTCCTCCCACAGTCCAAAGATGTGCAGGTTAGGTGGATTGGCCATGATAAATTGCCCTTAGTGTCCAAAATTGTCCTTAGTGTTGGGTGGGGTTACTGTGTTATGGGGATAGGGTGGAGGTGTTGACCTTGGGTAGGGTGCTCTTTCCAAGAGCTGGTGCAGACTCGATGGGCCGAATGGCCTCCTTCTGCACTGTAAATTCTATAATTCTATGAATAGTTTCTCCTGGAACAGGCTGTCAACAGACGCTGAAGCTTGAGGCTGTCCCTCAGATAGAGTATGGCTGACCAGGGTACTCTCCCACACTTGCAGCCTGCCACAGGCATATCAAAAGGAATTACAGGTTCACAATTAGGAGCAAACACTTCCAACCTTTAAATAAAAGGATCTTCCTTGGGTGTTTAAATATAGGTCGTTGACTTCTCCAACAATAATAGCCTGCATGCGAACCTGACAGCCCTTATGAACAAATACATTTGCAAAAAAGGACACACTCATTGACTATTCAACCTATCTCTAAAGACAGTTAAACCAGGTATTCATTCTTGTCCTCATGTGAACCTTCTCCAGACCACCAATATTGCCACTACTTGAGGGCAATGAAACAGGACACAATATTCTGGGCATTGCTGGATCAAGACATTTGATAAATAGGGGTGGTAGTTTCTGTTTATATTTTATGGTTTTGTTATACAACCTAACCTTTTGTCTGGCGTTCCAATAGCATTGGCTGTGGACCTCAAAGAATCAGGATTTCTAACTCTCATGTCCTTTACCATCTCAGCAACCTTGAGCACGAAACATTGCACGGCCTGTGATTGTCCCTGGCCTTTGTCAAAATATATGTGCTAGACTTGAGCTCATCACCCCGTTGTGTCCAGACCTGGCAACAAATGTTTTTTTTTTAAATTTGAAGTCTAGCTCCCACACTTATCTTTGTGTCACCTGCAAACTGGTAGATTAATCTCACGATGCCTTCTTTAATAAATATGGAGCTGGATAACTTCATTAGTAAGCAGTTCTCATGCCGAATTGCTACTATTAATAACTATTCTCTGACTTTGTGACTGTTACCAATTCTCGAACAAACCTCAGATCTGCCGATCAATTCTACATGATTCACTTTTACTGAGTAATATTTTATAAGAAGCTTTTGAAAACCATATGTTGCAGGTTATGAAGGTTTCCCGGCTCTTTGCCTTGTAGAAGCAAACTTTATTGAAATCTGCTGGGAACCTCCAAACTCAGAAGCTGCCAAAGAAGAGTCAGTGCCGTCACATCAAAAAAAGCACAAACTGCAGAAAATGTCACAGTGGGGAAGAGTTTAGATAGCATTCTGTGTATTCACTTTAGATCATAGGAATTGCAGGGTAGCTCATCATCGCTCAGGGCCTTCCGATGTGCTGACTGCTATTCGACGAGCAATACCACTGATCACAGGTCCAGTGAGCAACGGAATGGTGGTGCTACAAATAGGGCATCTGGCCTTGTCATTTAAGAGTCCATGACAATGTCACATCGCAGGCAACAGCACACCGCACAGACACACGCTCCAGAGAAACACTCAACTGCCACAGCTACCTGAGAGCAACCAGCTGTAAGACCAATGTAGCAAACTATTTCTTTTTATTGGCCTTAAAACTTCATCCAAAATAATCATTGGAAAAGGAGAAACCTAGCCCATGCTTAATCACCTGGAGGAAGCACAGCGAGTGGGATTTTGCCCCGCCTCCCTCCACAGTGTGTTTTGTGGCAGTGGATGTGGCCCGGCACTTGCCACACCTCCCTGTCCCGCCGCTGTCAACGGGGCTTCTGGTCCTGATCCATCCCGGTCCTGCCCGCGGGAATGACCAGAAAATCCCAACCAAAGTGCAAAAAGAGTAATCAGGCTCCTATTCATTATGTCGTTCATGAAGCTGTTACGCCCATTAGCCTGCCATATTCATAACTTTAAACATGGACTGTATTCAATATCGAATTTTCGGGAACTGACTTTTCTTAACAGCTGCTCAAATGCCTGACGATAGATTATTTTTGTGATGTCTCTATAGACCCAGAAGCATCTCAGGTCTCCAGAAAGTTTCTAATTGAATGACCAAGGGTGGAGTTCCTTCCTTGAATGGATGTACCAAGATTAAATCATTTGTAGAATGCACACATTTGTAGATTAATCAAAAACTCAAAATCAATGGACTCGCAGACCCACTGTGTCCGAGCATTGTTTGTAACAAAGGAAACTGTGGAAACCAGTTACATCATAAGGTGTGGATGGCCAACAGCCATCCCCCATTGTATAGAGATGACATCAATCCTCAAATCATTCTGAGACAATAGAAGTATTGATCATGTGGTAACCTGATTGAAACTGCCTTCAGATCACCAAACTTACTTACTGTAATCAGCAGGGAAAACTAGTCAATCTGCGAATAGCAGGGACAACAAAGACAGTATATGCCTCAACATTGAAGACTGAAATATCATAATATATCCATCCAGCAGTAAAGAAACGTGACCTCCAGGTAAGGCCTGCTGAAAATCCATCTATTCCTAACCCTAACTTATCCAACTTCAGCTATTGACTCCAACTAGAGTAGCCTTCAGGAGTGATGGTGCCTTCTTTACCAATCCTGCAGCACATGCTTTTTCCTAACATGAGTCAAATATGTGAATTAAAAGCTATCTTTTTTGTTTATGACTTGTAACAGTGCACTATTCTCATGAAGATAGGGGCTGGTTTAGCACAGGGCTAAATCGCTGGCTTTTAAAGTAGACCAAGGCAGGCCAGCAGCGCGGTTCAATTCCCGTACCAGCCTCCCCGAACAGGCGCCGGAATGTGATGACTAGGGGCTTTTCACAGTAACTTAATTTGAAGCCTACTCGTGACAATAAGCAATTTTAATTTAATTTCATTTCAACTGTGTGTGTGATTAGACTTTTTGGGTGCGTGCATGAATAAATAATTCTCTTTATTTAAATACACAAAATCTTGCCACTGTTATAAATACTATGAACTATGAACTTGTCCAAATCCACACATTCAGGGGTGAAGGAACACTCACAGCTTCCTTTCCAAAAGCACACTGATTATGGCCATTAAGGGAATTGAATTGAAGTTTCAGTTCTCACTCATTCCTATCTGTAACAAATATCAAAAGGAAATGTGCATCTAATCACTCTGAGTTATTCAGTCAATTTATTATCACTGGGGCAATTAGGTCAATATATTTTGATATTCTTGGATCTAGTGCCGAAGAAATTGTCCCTTATTCAAGGATGAGAGAAGGAGTTCAGACAGGGATGACAAATACACTTTATTTAATTGATGAAATCAAATGATCAGTTGTGCTTCAATGCTCATTGTACCAGGCACCGAGGATTCAGCGAAGTGAAGGTAATTGTGATGCCCTCCTCGATGATGTCCTGATATGGATGACTTTATATGCTGCCGCATGCAACCTGGACATTCAGCATGTGTTTCTGTTGATAACAGTTGAGGAAATTGATATTGCACGCTTACAAAATGACCTGAATCCCATCTCTTGGAGCCTGTATCATATGTCACCACTGCCTTGCTGTGATATCAAACTAGCTGAATTGCATTGTTTTGCCAAAAAGTATCAGTGGCCTGCCGAACATGTGGCCATGGAGCATGTTAAGTCAATATTATATAGTGCTCACTGTCCGTGTGGAGTTTGTACATTCTCCCCGTGTTTGCGTGGGTTTCGCCCCCAGAACCCAAAGATGTGCAGGTTAGGTGGATTGGCCATGCTAAATTGGTCCTTAATTGGAAAAAATTAATTGGGTACTCTAGAACAGTACAGCACAGAACAGGCCCTTCGGCCCTCGATGTTGTGCCAAGCCATGATCACCCTAATCAAACCCACGTATCCACCCTATACCCGTAACCCAACAACCCCCCCCCCCCCTTAATCTTACTTTTATTAGGACACTACGGGCAATTTAGCATGGCCAATCCACCTAACCCGCACATCTTTGGACTGTGGGAGGAAACCGGAGCACCCGGAGGAAACCCACGCACACACGGGGAGGACATGCAGACTCCACACAGACAGTGACCCAGCCGGGAATCGAACCTGGGACCCTGGAGCTGTGAAGCATTTATGCTAACCACCATGCTACCGTGCTGCCTCTAAATTTATTTTAAAAATATATCATATAGCGCCTCCATGGCCTCCTGAAGTGATACAATATCGTGAAACATAAGTAGAGTCTTGACCTTCATCACCTCAGACAGAGATGACCAAAGATAAGTAACCAAGGGTCTAGGTTCACACACTGGCATCAATCCCCCCATGCTTCCTTTATGAAGAACAATTTTCTACTGCATCTCTCTTTGACCAGATCGGACAAGGACATAGATTCATAATTTCTTGTGGATCACTCAAAGAGGAGATGAGAATTTGTTTTTAATTCCACGAGTTATGATCTGGAAACTACTGGCAGAAAGGGTGGTGGAAGCAGTTTCAATAATAATTTTGAAAAACGTATTGTAATATATACTTGGAAAAGAAACACTTTCAGGCATAAGGGGAAATAACCGGGGTGTACAACTAACCTGATAGCTCTTTCAGCCAGTCCAGACATAATAGGTTGATTCCCCACCTTCTGTTTTCATGACTGCATGATGCGGTGTTGACTGCATATTCTTTTAGCTGGAAGTAATTTCTTGTGTGGTGCATCTTCCTTAATGTTCCACTCTCCTTCCCTTCATCATCTGCTGCTCTTCCATCTTCTTAGCCATGATAATGGATTATGTAGATCTGCTCTGAGCAAATGCCCCATGCCTGCTTCTGAGAGCAGAGTGCGGAGGAGGTTCAAAAGATTCCAATGCTTTCATACTCTTACTGATAGTCACTAGCAAGTCTGGTGCTTTCTGGGACTCAAAGCAAGAAAAAAACAGAAACTACTCAAAATCGTATTTCTGAGCTTTTGTAATCATCGTCAAAATATTTCAGATCCCTTCAGGCTCAACGACTCCTCACTTCCACCAGTCGAAGCTGATTTTGTCAATAGCTGCACCGTATGTTTCTCATTTTAACCGATCCCAAACACACTGCAAAACAGACAATTCTGAGCTACAGAACCGGCATTTTAATATGTGCTGATTAAGTGCATGGGGATTCAGAAAACACAGCACAGGAAAGGTGAACCACCGTGGTAATTCATTCATTTTGTCGTATGACGAACGGTTAAGGACTCTGGGACCTTACTCGTTGGAGTTTCAAAGGATGAGGGGGGATCTTATTGAAACTTACAGGATACTACGAGGCCTGGATAGAGTGAATGTGGAAACATTATTTCCACTTGTCGGAAAAACTAGAATCAGAGGACACAATCTCAGACGAAAGGGACGATCCTTTAAAACAGAGATGAGGAGGAATTTCTTCAGCCAGAGGGTGGTGATTCTAAGGAACTCTTTGCCGCAGAAGGCTGTGGAGGTCAAATCACTGAGTGTCTTTAAAACTGAGATATATAGGCTCTTGATTAATAAGGGGGCCAGGGTTATGGGGAGAAGGCAGGGGAATGGGGATGAGAAACATAGCAGCCATGATTGAATGGTGGAGCGGACTCGATGGGCCGAGTGGCCTAATTCTGCTTCTATGTCTCATGGTCTGTGGTCTTATTTTATTTTGGTGCAGAAAACTGGTGGAAATAGCTTCTGCCTCAATCTTCTGGACAGTTCTGGGAATTAGCCTGATTTAAGCCTGAAAACTGTGAAAATGTCTGGGCGTGGGGGTGATGGAAGGGGAACCCCGTGTCTGCGTGGGTTTCCTCTGGGTGCTCCGGTTTCCTCCCACAGTCCAAGGATGTGCAGGTTAGGCGGATTGGCCATGCTAAATTGTCCCTTAGTGTCCAAATGATTAGGTTGGGTTACGGGGATGGGGTGGAGGCATGGGCTTCAGTAGGGTATGTTATATTGTACTACTTTGTGGTAATGTGTCATTATTCTTTGCATTGTGATCCAAAATGGTGTAATCAGTTAATGACAAAGAAACCACCAATCTTCCTATTGAAGCAAAACTAATTTATTGAATAGCAATTAATTTAAATAGAGTTTGCACACATTACAGAGCTATAACTATTAATAAAGTACGATTGAATCTGTTCAACATTAATTTATTATTTAGTACTAACTAATGATGTTCTCGTGCTACTTCTCTCTAATCTAAACCACTCCTTGTGCTTCTCCTCTGCTAATACGCTATCCAAGGAGGTCTGATATTTATACTGGGAACTGGTGGTGCCCTCTAGTGTTTGAATTACACTGAGATGTCATCATTAACTTTTCACTGGCGTACCTATATACATATCATTACAGGGTGCTCTTTCCTGGAGCTGGTGCAGACTCAATGGGTTAAATGGCCTCCTTCTGTACTGTAAGTTCTATGATCTATAAATGGGTCGCAGGCTTTGTACACAACTGAGTTTGATTTTACTGGACATCGGTGCAAAGGTGTGCAGTAGGCAAGATTTGCGAGGCCGTTACACAGTTTGACGCCAACCTCTTCGACACTTTGCATCTGACAACGTGGTGTTTGTTAGTAACCACCGATGGTTTTTGCTGGCTTTCTGGGATTGTCATCTGTCAAAAGGGACCTGTCTCTTACCAGGTTCGGGTCTAGGGGCATCTAATGAGATGGCACCTAGATTACATTCACTCACAGATCTTGCTCCTTCCTGAAGTGCCGTGGAAGAAAGCTGTCCTGAATCCTCCCGCTCCATTGCCGCACCAGCATGCTGTGATGCCTCCTTTCTCTCTCAATGCCAACATGCCCGACATTGTCTCATCAGACTCCGATATGGAGATACAGACCTTTGCGGTCTTGAGCGCCTACTCTGTAATTCAGCCGCCTCCTAACGATAGTCCTTCATGTCGCTCCTGCAGCAGACGACGTTCACCAGCGATGTATACACCGATTGGAATGGCGCATCAGCTCCATGATGGCTCCATCATTCTCCATCTGCTCCTCCTTCTCCTCTTCATCGCTCACCGAGGGGGTATTCGGACTTTGTGGGAGAGGAATATCATATCCTGCACAGAACTGAGGGGGTAGGAATTTTTGTCGTCCCTTTGCTCCTTGTGTAGTACGAGCTCCCCCGCTGGGGGCAGGGTATCTCAATTAGTCTTTGCATAAAAGGTTGGCCAGCAAGGGACCGACGAGAATAGGAACCCAGTAGAGATCTAACAGATAGTGTACATATCATTGGTGTAAATAAAACTTTGTTTCTTATTTTATTCGATATGGATTCCCCATGTCCTTATTGAACCATGGATATTGGAATCATGACTATTTGGAAAAAATAACCCATCCTGTACTTTGGTTGTGGTGAACGTGGGCGCAAAATCCCGGGAGAGGTCCAAAGCAAGAATCTCGCTGGCGAGATCCCATGATGCGATTGTTCCCCGCCCCTACCATTACTTTAATGAGGTTCCTCTCCAGGAAGGTCAGGAACCTTCATTTTCATCTCATTAGCGAGCTTCCCCACTGTATCCCCCAACCCCCCCCAACATTGGGATTTGCCGGTTTTGAGCAACATGGACCAGGCAAACGGATCTCGCTGGGAGCACACAGGTAGGTATAGCCCCCCGGGAGAGATGGACATGCCCGGGCAGCACCCTTGCACGGCCTGGACCCTGTCTCCAGTCACTGTCCCCGGCACACTAGCGGTTCCCCCCAGCACTCCAGGTGGCAGGGCTGGGGGGGGGGGGGGGCGGCAGTGCCAAGGGGCAGTGCCAAGGGACAGTGCCAAGGAACACTACCAAAGGACAAAACCAAGGGCAGGGCCAAGAGGTAGGCTGGGTGTTTCTTGAGTTACCACCATGGGGGGGAGGGGGTGGGCAGTTCCCGTCTGCATGTGAGGGGTCCCTGTGTGCTTGGGGAGGGGTCCATGTGTACATGGGCCCTTGTGTATGGGGCATTATTCAATTATTTTCAAACAAAGATTGGGATACCCTTTAAAGCTGTGCCCCTGGTGACATTGCTGGCTCTTTCAGGCCTGGCCGGCGTGACAGCGTGGAACACACCACCAGGATTTCTTTCTTCCTGAGGGTTGGACAATATGGTGAGAAAAAGCTGTATGTGCAGCCGGCGAGCACGTAGCAAGAAAAAGCAGAAAATTCCTCTCAAAATGTCACATGTTGATGACCCTGAACATAAATGTCCTTTTTGGTTGAAGATCTCTTTTTTTATTCTGCCAACTTGCAGACGGAATAATTCAAAGAGATGAATTTTCATTAAGGTGAATTTCAGCGTGAATTCTCCTTGTCACCTGCCACAACTTCAGCTAAAGAAGCTGAAAAAGTGCTTTAAGCGCTGTCTATGCATTTTCTTTGTGGTGGTTCCATGGCTCTAACACCAAACTTCCCATCACAAGTGTCATGGTCACTCCTGATTTCCAAGTGAAACCTCTCTGGGAAATCACCTCCCATTATTTGGCCTTGAAACTAGTATGATGCATGTTTGAAAAATTCTTCTCCTCATATGTCAGCATATGTTGTTGTCAGACACTTCGACCAGTTTATTCCAAAACGTTTTACCCAGGTGCCCTCATTTCAGATGAACAAAGGACAAACACAGGTTCACGGTTTAACCCAATTTTATTCACAATTCTCTCACTCACACAAAATATGCCTCACACTCACAGCTAGGCTCCAGGCATTAGTCACAGTTAGTGAAGGAGGCTGGCCAGACTATGATCACTTGATATGGATATCTTCTCTCGGCCCGACACCCTGGATACTTTCTTCTTGACTGGGGCAAGATATTTGTGCCCGGGGCAATCCCTGGGTATCGCTGAAGGTCTGTCCCTATATTCCTTCTTTTATACTAGTTCTACTCGCACTTAGAATTAGGTATACATCCCAACTTGGCTTAAGTTCTATTGTCCCACCCAGACTTCAACCATTAATGGGAATAAACAGGATACTCCTGTTCAGCCAGGATGATTCAATCAAGATCTTCTGTCCTGTGAAACACTCTTGCCTGACCAGCTATGAGCCCATTATGGAGTCTGATCGTCTCTTTGTTTGTCCAGCTACAACGTTGATCACTTGTGTCTGGACGTTTGTTACATATTCATAGCATGGTCTTGTTCTTTTGCGTAAATGCGAGTGGGTAATCACAAAGTCCACATGATGATAATGAAGTTATGTGCTGCCCTGAGCGCCTTTGCAAATGTCCAGTATCAATTCCAGCCAGATTCTCAATTGGTAGTTTCTGTTTCGGGTCTATAGGTCTTGTCAGCCTGTTCCCAATTCCACAATATATTTACATAATGCATAGCTAACAGGACAATTGCAGTTCTGTTTCTTCTCCTAAATCTTTACACAATGTGGGGTGGGGCTCTCTATCCCTGGAGGTGAACCCCCTGTGCTAGGTAGGCTCGTCCCACAGCCATCAGGCCGTTGATTGGCTTGAGGTGGCACTTCTGACCTTATCGAAAGAGACAGTCCTGCCTCTAAGAACTGCTAGCTGATTAAATGGCAGGCCTAACAGCGTCATGGGGACCAGTGTACTCTGCTCTAACTGCAAGATGCACTCTGCAGAAGAAACTGGGGAGGAGGTAAGTGCAGGGTCTTGCTGGGGCCTGCCAGCCTGCCCCGGAGAATTAGGGGACCAGCTGCAACAGGGCCAGGAGGATAGGAAACGTTGGGAGGTGGGAATTCCTTGGGGTGAGCCATTAACGGGCACAAGGTGCTCATCGGTAAAACAAGGCAGCTTGGACACTTGTTGACGGCCTCCCTGGCTGTGGGTACAATCCCACCACAGGCAGGGCAAGGTCCTTAAGTGGTCATTCATTCTGATAGGCAGGCTGCCATAGTGCCCAATGTTATTCTCACCTCTGCCTTCCGCCCCATTCCTGAGGCTCTTCAAAATGCAACCTTATGAGTTGGACTCTTTCCAGTTGTGCGTCTCCCTTCATGGCTGACAGGTTCTGAGTGACTCTGTAGTATAAATGCAACTGAAGTTACACTAGTGACAGATAATTGCCAAGATCCAAAAAATTCCCCTCTCGTTCGATGTCTTTGATGTCACCAGACACGCTGTCACCCACTGGTTTGAATCAGCTCTACAACCTGCTATGTATGAATTTGAGTTACAAGGCTCATCAACTGTTTGATGAACCACGTAGATTTCTTCCAGTGTCTTTTTACATTTGTTGTGCTGCCTGTATTTTTATGACTTCTGACAGTCCTTTATTCTTGTACTGTCATTGTCAGTCCTAACCATTATTTAAAACATTTCGTAGAAATCAGCCAGCATCAAAAAGACTCGGTCCAAATTATAATAAGGAGCAGATTACTGAAGAGGAAATATATCCACAATTTAAATCTGAATGTAGTAAGTTTGAAAGCACCAGCACTAGAAAGTTAAATGTAACACACAGCCTGCTATAATGGCATAATGTTAACATTGCAGGAAATATCCAGTCTCACGGTGCATACAAACGCTACATGCTGCAATCTGCTTTGAATAGCATTATCAAACTTACAAGCCATTTAAAGAATAATGCCTTCAACCCTCAATACAAATCTGATACTTAATTATATTTCTGCTGTACAGAATGTGTCAAAATGAAATTTAGTGAGGAAACCCATGCCTTTAAGGAAAACCTATTGAACTATCATTAAAAAAGGAATGAATACAAAATATGTAGAGGAGTTATAAGTTCAGATTCAGCTGCATCATTATAACACTGCGCAACGTCAATCAGCATTCATGTATAAGTGTACCTGAGAGCTTGTTTATAAAGCTCAGAGAAGAATAAGGAATATGCAATCAGACATTTGATGGAAGACTGTAGTCACAGAATCACAGAATAATACAGCACAGAAGAGGCCCTTCACTCCATCGAGTCTGTACTGACGCACGAAAACACCTGACCTGCCTAATCCCATTTGCCAGCATTTGGCCCATAGTCGTGAATGTTATGTTGCGCCAAGTGATCATCCAGGTATCTTTTAAAGGATGCCAGGCCATCCACCTCTACCACTCTCCCAGGCAATGCATCCCAGACCATCACCACCTTCTGGGCAAAACAGCTTTTCCTCAAATCCCCCCAAAACCTCCTGCCGCTGACCTTCAACTTGTGTCCCCCTGCAACTGACCCGTCAGCTAAGGGGAACAGCTGCTCCCTATCCACTCTGTCCATGCCCCTCATAATCTTGTACACCTTGATCAGATCGCCCCTTCGCTGCTCCAGGAAAAACAACCCAAGCCTAGCCAACCTCTCTTCATAACTTAAATGCTCCATACCAGGCAGCATCCGGGTGAATCGCCTCTGCACCCTCTCCAGAGAAATCACAACCTTCCTATAATGTAGTGTCCAGAATTGCACACAGTACTCCAGCTGTGGCCTCACCAAAGTTCTATACAGCTCCATCATGACCTCCCTGCTTTTGTAATCTATGCCTCGATTGTCAAAGGCAAGTGTCCCAAATGCCTTTTTTACGACTTTACTAACCTGCCCTTTGACTTAAGAGATCTATGGACAAACACACCAAGGTCCCTTTGTTCCTCGGAACTTCCCAGTGTCAGACCTTTCATTGAATACTTCCTTGTCACATTACTCCTTCCAAAGTGTATCACCTCATACTTCTCAGGGTTAAATTCCATCTGCCACATTTCTGCCCATTTGACCATCCCGCCTATATCTTCCTGTAACCCAAGACACTCAACCTCACTGTTAACCACCCGGCCAATCTTTGTGTCATCTGCAAACTTACTGATCCTACCCACCACATGGTCATCTTTGTCATTTATATAAATGAAGTGGACTTTGTCTATATATGTGTTTGTGGAACCCACATCTATGCTCACCTGATGAAGGGGCTGCGCTCCGAAAGCTAGTGATTCGGAACAAACCTGTTGGACGTTAACCTGGTGTTGTAAGGCTTCTTACTGATTTATATAAATGATAAACAAAAGGGGAGCCAGATCCCTGTGGCATGCTACTGGACACTGGCTTCCAGTCACTAAAGCAGCCATCTATCATCACCCTCTGTCTCCTACAGCTAAGACAATTTTGAATCCATGTGATCAAGTTACCCTGTATCCCATGTGCATTTGCCTTCTTTATAAGTCTCCCATGTGGGACCGTGCCAAAGGCTTTGCTGAAATCCATGTAAACTACATCAACTGCACTACCCTCATCTACACACCTGGTCTCAAGCTCAAAAAATTCTATCAGATTTGTTAGGCATGACCTCCCTCTTACAAAGCCATGCTAACTATTCCTTTTCAAACCTTGCCTCTCCAAATGCAGATAGATTCTCTCCATCAGAATTTACTCCAATAGTTTCCTTACCACTGATGTGAGACTCACTGGTTTGTAGTTCTCTGGTTTATCTCTACAATCGTTCTTAAATAGTAGGATCACATTAGCTGTTCTCCAATCCTCTGGCGCCTCCCCCCGAGCCCAGAGAGTAATAAAAAATTTGCATCCGATGCCCCTGCAATCTCCTCCCTCACTTCCCATAGCACCCTGGGACGCATTTCATCCGGACCTGAAGATTTGTCCACATTTACATCTGGCGGTACCTCCAATACCTTGTCACTCCTGATGATAATTTGTTCAAGAGCCGCAAAGTCTCTCTCCCAAGTTCTATATCTGCCTCCCCATTATCGTGGGTGAAGACAGATATGAATATTCATTCAATATCCTACCAATGTCCTCTGGTTCCACCCACAGATTTCCCTGTTAGTCCGAATGGGCCCCACTCTTTCCCTGGTTCTCCTCTTCACATTGATATACTTAAAGAATGATCATAGAATCCCTGTCGTGCAAAATGAGGTCAATCGACCCATCGTGCCTGCATCGACCCTCTGAAAGATTACCTTGCCTAGGGCCACTTCCCCACAACCACGTAACCCCACCTAACCTTTGGACATTAAGAGGCAATTTAACAAACCCCTATCTGCACACCTTTGGACTTTGGGAGGAAACCAGAACACCCGGAGAAAATCTACACAGACATGGGGAGAACCTGCAAAGTCCATACAGACCCAAGGCCAGAATTGAATCGGGTCCCTGGCGCTGTGAGAATATCTTGATATTTGAGGAGAAACTTGGGATTTTCCCTACTTTCCCTACTTTACCAGCCAGAACTTTCTCATATCCCCTCTTTACTCGCCTAATTACTTTCTTAAACCCCATCCTGCACTTTCTGTACTTAACTAATGCCCCATTGATTTGCTCCCCTTGTGCTTGCTAAAAGCCTCTCTTTATCCTCTCTTGTTGACTAACTGAGTTCAGGGTCTAAATCTCTAAACAGTTGTTGTGTGTGAGTGAGTGTGTGTTTGTGAATGAGTGTGTGTGTGTGAGTGAGTGAGAGATGTTAGCGAGAGAAGGTGTATCTGAGAGTGAGAGAGAAAATGTTTGTTTATTTCAGCGAGAGAGTGTGTATGTGCGAGCGTGAGTGTGTGAATAAGAGCAAGTGTGAGTGTGCAATTGAAAGTATGTGAGCAAAATAGTGTGTGTGTGTGTGTGAATGAGGGAGAGTGGACTGGATTCTCCCAAAATGGGGCAAAGTCCCCACGCCGCCGTAAAAATGCTGGCATTGCACTCGTGAGTTTCCAGAAAAAAATACAAGCCTTCAGGGGGCTGGCAGGGCCCCAGAGTGCTTCACTCAGCTTTGGCTGCGGATACGGGGCCCCGCACTTCCGGTTTCGCGTCTTCGCATGTGCACGGTGGCGGCCTCCAGCAGCTGCACCGAGCGCCCTGGTCGACTCAGACCGCGGAGGCATCTGGAAGATGTAGGCCCTCCCGCTCGGCCGCGCGCCCGAGAATCCATCCGGCACAATCTCTCCCCAGGCCGCCCATAAGGCCCCCCCGGTGACCGACAGACTGCGGTCTGAGTCCGCAGTCACCACGCAAGAGTTCCAACCGGCCATAGCATGTTCCACGCCATCGGGAACTCGGACGGTCGGGAGCGGAAGATCGCTGGGCGGGCCTCTGGTCCGCCGAATTGCCGGACAAGCACCGGGCCCGATTTCACCTGGAAATTTGATTCTCCGCTCCCACGCCAAACATGATTTTTGTGACGGGCTGTGAAGAATCCAGCCCAGTGTGTGTGCATATATCTGTGAGTGGGAGAGTGTGTGGGAGAGTGTGTGTGAAAGTGAAAGTTTGTGTGTGAACGAGTGAGGAAGTGTGTGTGAGCGAGAGGGAGTATGCTTATGAGTGAGAAAACATGTGTCTGAGAATGAGAGAAAGTCTGTCCGTCTGAGTGAAAAAGAGTGTGTGTGTTTGAAACAGTGTTCTGTGAAAATGAGAGCCTGTGCATTAGCAAGGTAATGATAGAAAGTGTGTGTTCATGTGTGTGTGAGCGGGATAGTGTGTATGTGATTTTGTGTGTGTGTGAGCAAGTGAGTGTGCATCTGAGAGAAAGAGGGAAAAGTCTGTGTGCGAGAGGGAGAGTGTGAGAGCATGTTTAAGAATGAGTGTGTGAATAAAATAGTATGTAAATGAGCATCCCTCCGGCTGGGTGAAACAGAAATGCGACGTGGCGGGGCGGAGAATACAGCCCAGTGTGTGTGCATGTGTGTGAGTATGTTAGAGTCTGGCTCACTCAGTCTTGGGGTTCGCACTCACCCTCAACCCCACACAGTAATGCCGTCACACCAACTTACACAGTGGGTGAGAATGAGTGAATAAGTGTCTTGACGTTGAGTGTGAGCTGGAAAAACACAACTTGACCCTCTCACACTCGAATGGGCATCTTTTTAAATTACTCGTTATTTTATATTACCAATTTATTGCTTTGATATTGTTTTATTTTGCTCAGCAAGTTGTTTATTTTCTTCATACCACAGCATTTTATTGAACTTGATGCTTGATGTTGTGCCAAACCGTGGACGGGATTCTCCGGTTGCCGGCGGCGAAATCGCGTTCAGCAACCAGCTGGAGAATCCGAGTTCCTGACTGAATCGGAGATGGCACCGTTTTCGCTAGGAATACGCCGGGCCACGTGTAGACGGCCTCAGGCCCCCCGATGCTCCGTCCCAGACTGGCCAAGTTCCCGACGGCATGGGACATGTGCTGTCTCACCCGTCGGGAAGCCAAAGTGGCAGCTGCGGACTCAGTCCAGCACAGCCACAGTCGGGGAGGGCCGCGAGCGGGGGGGGGCATTATTCAGGGATGGGGGCACTGTGGGGAGTGGTCCGGGGCACACAAGCTGGCACAAGGGGGGGGGGATATTTTGCGGGCTAGGACCTCAAGCGGCCTCCGCCATGATGCATGGCACGGCCGCTGCAGGCCGCCTACGTGCGCATTCGTGGCCACGGACCCAGCAATTCTCTGGGACGTATCAGCAGCTAGTGCCAGGTGCGCTACGCTGCTGGCATGCTGGCCCCCAGCAAAATGGGGAATCGGTGGCTGTTTTTTGCAATTTTTTCTGGCGTACAATGCCACCATTCCCACTCTGGTGTGGGGACATAGCCCCAGAATCGGAGAATCCATCCCCGGATCTTTTCAAAATTTGCTCATTGGCCATTTGAGTGAGAAAAATAATCGAAATGTGATCCTTTGCGGATGAAGGATGGACAAATGTGAATGAAAGCATATTTTTCATATTCCATATTTTCCATAGTCCATAATCCATTTTCCATATAGCTCTAGCTGATGGACACACTGCCATTCAACTTTTAAAACATGGACCTCAGGCTCCTCAAGCTCTTACACAATTTAGTTTCTCCTGGACACGATAAACACTCTGGAGTTCACAGGAGACAGAGGATGTCAATGGGGCTGAGGTACGCTGCTATGCTTAGCTGTATTAGCCCATCTAAACCTACCAGTGTTATGAAACCGAAACTTTATAAGGCAGTCATGTTTTAAACGGTATCTTTTAACTTAACTTAACATGAAATAGAATGTTCCAAATGGAGGATGGAGATCATGCTGATTCTCTCCGGAGACAAGCCCATGTGATTTGGTTGCCATGGGGAAAGAAGCCCAGGCTATAACCTGTTGAAAGGATTGTGATGGATGTCAGATCTTACAAAACAAGTGAGGGGCAATTTATTTTTCTGGATGCGGACCCGGAGAGACCTCGAGAGGGCAACAGAAACTGCTGCTGCTGCTGTGAGAGGCAGGGAAAGAGACTGTTGTGTTAGCCCCAAGAGAATGTTGCTGGGGAATGGTTCATATTCCAAAGAGACAGAACTTGTGGGATTATAAGGAACAAGAAACCTCCATTGGGTACGTTGCTGCTGGGAGTCAGGTTACTCAGCAGGCTGAGTGCAGAGATCTTTAAAAGATCATTGGATGATGTGCCAGAATATGGCAGGCACAAAGGATCAGATGAGATTCTGGGAAAAATACAGACTTGAATTGATAAGCCTACATGTTTGCTGAGAGCATGGCACAATGCATAAACAGGATGCAAAGAGTTGTGTTCATTATTTAATGGGGCAGTATCTTTTCAGTAGTATGGTATAATAGTTACATAGAACATTGAACATAGTACATAGGACAATACAGCACAGAACAGGCCCTTCGGCCCTCGATGTTGTGCCGAGCTTTGTCCGAAACCAAGATCAAGCTATCCCACTCCCTGTCATTGTGGTGTGCTCCATGTGCCTATCCAATAACGGCTTAAAAGTTCCTAAAGTGTTTGACTCCACTATCACAGCAGGCAGTCCATTCCACACCCTAACCACTCTGAGTAAAGAACCTACTTTGGACATCCCTCCTCTCTCTCCCACCCTGAAACTTATAGATATGCCCCCTTGTAACAGCTACATTCACCCGAGGAGATAGTCTCTGAACGTCCACTCTATCTATCCCACTCATCACCTTATAAACCTCTATTAAGTCGCCTCTCATCCTCTTCCGCTCCAAAGAGAAAAGCCCTAGCTCCCTCAATCTTTTCTCATAAGACCTACCGTCCAAACCAGGCAGCATCCTGGTAAATCTCCTTTGCACCCTTTCCAATGCTTCCACATCCTTCCTATAGTGAGGTGACCAGAACTGCACACAATATTCCAAGTGTGGTCTCACCAGGGTCATGTACAGTTGCAGCATAACCCTGCGGCTCTTAAACTCAAGCCCCCTGTTAATAAACGCTAACACACTATAAGCCTTCTTCACGGCTCTATCCACTTGAGTGGCAACCTTCAGAGATCTGTGGGCATGAACCCCAAGATCTCTCTGTTCCTCCACATTCCTCAGAACCCCACCGTTGACCCTGTAATCCGCATTCAAATTTTTCCTACCAAAATGAATCACCTCGCACTGATCAGGGTTAAACTCCATCTGCCATTTTTCGGCCCAGCTCTGCATCCTATCAATGTCTCTTTGCAGCCTACTACAGCCCTCCACCTCATCCACTACTCGACTAATCTTGGTGTCATCAGCAAATTTACTGACCTACCCTTCAGCCCCCTCCTCCAAGTCATTGATAAAAATCACAAATAGCAGAGGACCCTGTGGTACACCGCTGGTAACTGGTCTCCAGCCTGAACATTTTCCATCCACCACCACCCTCTGTCTTCTATTTGACAGCCAGTTACTTATCCAATTGGCCAAATTTCCCTCTATCCCACACCTCCTTACTTTCTTCATGAGCCGACCATGGGGAATCTTATCGAACACCTTACTAAAATCCATGTATACGACATCAACTGCTCTACCTTCATCTACACACTTAGTTACCTCCTCAAAGAATTCAATCAAATTTGTGAGGCAAGATTTACCCTCCACAAATCCGTGTTGACTATCCCGGATTAAGCTGCATCTTTCCAAATGGTCATAAATCCTATCCTTCAGGACCTTTTCCATTAACTTACCGACCACCAAAGTAAGACTAACCAGCCTATAATTACCAGGGTCATTCCTATTCCCTTTCTTGAACAGAGGAACAACACTCACCGCTCTCCAGTCCTCTGGCACTATCGCCGTGGACAGTAAGGATCAAAGCCAAAGGCTCTGCAATCTCATCCTTGCCTCCCAAAGAATCCTTTTGGCCCTGGGGACTTGTCGACCCTAAGGTTTTTCAAAATTGCTAATACATCCTCCCTCAGACCATCTACCTCCTCCAGCCTACCCGCCTGTGTCACACTCTCATCTTCAACAAAATGGCCCCTCTCCTTGGTGAAAACTGAAGAAAAGTATTTATTCAACGCCTTTCCTATCTCTTCTGACTCCATGCACAAGTTCCCACTACTGTCCTTGACTGGCCCTAACCTCTCCCTGGTCATTCTTTTATTTCTCACATAAGACTAAAAAGCCTTGGGGTTTTCCTTGATCCGACCCACCAAGGACTTCTCATGCCCCCTCCTAGCTCTCTGAAGCCCTTCTTTTAGCTCATTCCTTGCTACCTTGTAGCCCTCAAGCGACCCAACTGAACCTTGTTTTCTCATCCTTACATACGCTTCATTCCTCCTCTAGACAAGACATATCAAGTAATTTTTAACCTTTGTTGATTTTAGCTTATTTGTTACAGTAAAAGTCTTAAAACGTGAAACCATGTTGTGCAATTCTTTCCCTCGGTCGCTGAGAATGTATATATCTTATTTTAAAAGTTATTGGTCTCTATAGAGATCATAACTGAAGGAAAGCAGCTATTTCTGATGGGTAGAAGGATTATTGATTTAGCCATTTTGATGTAAATACTGAAGCTCAGTTCAAAATTCATTTTTCAAATGGATTCCATCATAAGCCTGCAAACACAACCTCAGATTACAAAAGCGTATAGCTTGCAATAATAAAATCATGGATTTCGAAATATTTGCCGCCTAACCAGAAGCAAATGCAACAATTTTTACTGAAGGTCAAAATGAGCACCATAGTTAACATGAATCTACCAATTGTTCAAAATATGAATAGTACAGCAGTCAGCAAATACCAGACCTGATAATAAGTGTAAGTTTACATTCCAACACACATAAAAAACATCCAAAGATGCAACATAGTCATATCTATGTTGCGCATTGATGATTGACAACTAACCATCCAATCAAATGTATTTGAGACTCATCCAAGCCAATCAGCAAATTACAAGGGTAGGAACAGATGAAGTCAGATTGATAACATTTTCTTTAAAGGTAGAGGTCTGGGCAGCCATTTTCCATTCCAGAATCACTCCATATCATCTATATAACTACTCGCTATCCTTATTTTGTATTTCCATATTTCTATTCTAACTCTTAAGTCTGCGCAAGCTGTTGGCTTTGAGCAAGAAACCATTGCTGTATTTTTAAAGTTCAATTTGTTTGTACGCTACTAAGTTTAATTATATCTCTTAAAGTCTTCTGCTGGCAGGGGTTTAACTGAGAATAGTTGATTTGTAACCACAAAAAGATTTCAAACTCTCAATTATAATCAATAGACACGATAAAGATTTAATTTCGCACCCGAGACATGTAGCTTATATTTCTACTTTGTTGAATGTATATGAGACTACACTTAACCACGGGTAGATTTCATCAGTAAAATTAGAGATTAGAAGAGTGTGAGGCAACTTAACCTTTAGAAACAGGAGGGGTTTTGACAGGGTGAGTGTGGAAAGAAAAATTCCACTTGTCGGATAATCTAGAACTAGGGATCACGACTTGAAAATAAGGGGTCACTCATTTAAGATGGAGATGAGGAGAAATGTTTGCTCTCAGAGGGTCCTGAGACTCTGGAACTCTCTTCCTCAAAAGGCATTGGAAGTAGGGTTGTGCAATATATTTAAGGATTCTTGATTAACAAGGGGCTGAAAGGTTGGGGGGGGTAGAAAGGAATATGGGGTTGTGGCTACAATCAGATCAGTTATGATCATATTGAATGCCTTATAACAATGAACAAAGTTCAATGTTGTAGACTGAGTGATCACGTGATGATGTGATGACGTGACTACCCCCACATGATGGGAGTGCAGGAATTCTCCCCTGAAGCGTGGGCAGAGTAGAAGTGTGCAAGAGCTATTCAGCTAGTGAATAAAGTATTGCTTGTTACAAGTCCGTGGCCATCAGTCTTTGGGCATCCAACACTTCTAAATGGTGTCAGGAGTTGACTGTATGGTACAATGAGTTTGCAGCATCAACCCGCTTGTGTTCGATGAAAATAATCCGGACAGTTGGACAAAGTTTGAGAATGAGTGGCATATTTACTGCGGTCCAGCATTATCGGCCAAATCTAAATTTAGCCGGCCACGGGCCTAACGAGAAGTTTGAATCATTTGCTTTTCAAATGGAGGAGGAGAAAGAGGACCCAAAAATAATTCTGAAAAATTTTGAAAACATTTGCCTTCCCGTGAAGAATATAACACTCGACAGGCATGTGTTTAACTCAACAAACCAAAGAACATATGAATCAATACAGTCTTATGCGGAAAACCTGAAAATTTTAATGAATAAATGTGCATCTGGCCCCTTTACTGATGAGTTAGTCAGAGATCGAATAGTCTGTGGGGTCCACAGCTATCTTGTCTGTAAGCAGCTTCTGCGAGAGAAAGATCTAACACTACACGCAATCGTTAGCATCTGCACGCTAAGCGAACAAACTGAAAAAAACACCAAGGATTTTAGGTATGTTACAGGCCAAGAGCTAGATTATGAAATCAGCCAGAGCACCTCCCCCCTACAACACATGACCTGGGAGCGGGAGTAGGCAACTTAGCCTCCCAAGCCTAAACACCTTCAATGTGATCACGGCTGATCAAGAGGAACATTTCAGGCATGATAGAATGGCAGAGCAGACTTAATGGGCCGAATGGCCTAATTTTGTTCCAATATCTTAACTTATGAAGTTATGATAAAAAAAGCCTCTGTACGCTTGATCTGCACGGATATAATGCATGATGTGAAAGCTACACGCTATAATCTCAGCGTTGTCTAAAAACGTGGTTTGGAGCTATACTTAGCTGATGCCTTTATCAGAACCTTCCCACCCACTACTGATCAGGCAGATCAGGAGGAAGACATAGATAGCATGACTGTAGATGTCCTCTTGTCAAATCCAGGAACTCAAAGATGCCTTACAGGCAAACCTCACATGTAGACATTTGCACAACATCGTCATTAAGAGCTGGCCTGTTTCCTCAGGGGAGCTTCCCCATGAGCTCTGCACATTCTTCACCATCACAGGTAAACAGACTACTGGATAGACAGATAGGGTGTGGTCAAATATTCGTTATTCCTCCTCTCTTCAGAGGTACTAGACCTAACTATTTCACCAAGGGCACCCTGGGTGAGAAGCAACCAGAAACAGAGTCAATGTCATCATCATACTGGCAGCACGGTAGCACAAGTGGATAGCACTGTGGCTTTACAGTGCCAGGGTCCCAGGTTCGATTCCCCGCTGGGTCACTGTCTGTGCAGAGTCTGCGTGTTCTCCCTGTGTCTGTGTGGGTTTCCTCTCGGTGCGCCAGTTTCCTCCCACAGTCCAAAGACGTGCAGGTTAGGTGGATTGGCCATGCTAAATTGCCCTTAGTGTCCAAAAAGGTTAGGAGGGGTTAATCGGCTATGGAGATAGTGTGGAAGTGAGGGCTTAATGTGGGTCGAATGGCCGAATGGCCTCCTTCTGCACTGTAGATAGTATACATCAGGCACGGGCCAAGAAGAAGCATGTAAGAGCTGCTCAGTTAGGGAATGAAGAATTTTCTTTTGTTAAAAATCTTGGTCATCAGTTTTGGGCACCAATACTTTGTGAATATGAATGTTGTGGCAGAGGAGCTAGGAGTCAACTTGACTGTAGGGGTGAAGATTGATGAAGTATTTGCTTAGCACTTGAATCTTGAAGAGGAAAAATCCGATTCCGATAGTACTCATCGGAATTAGGAGCAGAAGTAGGCAATTCAGCCCATCGAGCTTGCTTCCCCATTCAATCAAATCATGGCTGACTTCTTCCTGGCCTCAAATCCGCCTCCCTGACTGTTTCAAACATTCCTTCAAGCTGTTTTTTTAAATCAGAAATATATCTATCTCCCTCTTGAAACCATGGGTGAGTTCCACAAATTCACCACCCTCTGCGAGAAGTAGTTCCTCCTCATCTCAGTTTTAAATCTACCACCTGCCAACCTATTATCTGTGACCTCTCACAGGGAGGAACATTTGGCCTATGTTTTCTTTATCAATCCCACTTAGGATTTTATATACCTTGATCAGAGTTTGCACGTTCTCCCCGTGTCTGCGTGGGTTTCCTCCGGGTGCTCCGGTTTCCTCCTACAGTCCAAGGATGTGCAGGTTAGGTGGATTGGCCATGCTAAATCGCCCTTAGTGTCCAAAAAGGTTAGGAGGCGTTATTGGGTTCCGGGGATAGGATGGAAGTAAGGGCTTAAGTGGGTCAGTGCAGACCCGATGGGCCGAATGGCCTCCTTCTGCACTGTATGTTCTATGTTCGATGAATATGAGCCATACTGTTCAATCTCACCTCATACGGCAACCCTTTCATCCCCGGAATCAATCTGATGAATTTTCTCTGAACTGCGTCCAATACCACGACATCCTTCCTCAAATAAGGAGACCAAAACCGGGCACAATACTCCTGACGTGGTCTCAGTTAGCTCAAATTCAATTACAATACAACTGGAAATTGAAAAGAGATAGAGAAAAGCAACATTTTAATTTGAGAAAGAAAGGGAAATAAGAAGCCTTGAATGATAATGTCAAGTCAATGTATGAGAAAAGTTATGGAGAGAGGAAATGGATAGTAAAAAGATGGAACCTTGAATTTTAAAAAAGAGAATGAGGCCAGGAAATTGTAGCTCGACAGATTGACTCAGATACAACTCCTGTGGCCGGATTTTTGCAGAGTCAACATGACTGGAGCCATTTTAAAATGGTGAGTTGGACGTGATTCCGTAATTCACATCGCTCATCCTGGCACTGGCAATTTTCAATGGTGCTCCTGACCTGACTGACTCCATTGCAGGAATAGACATCTCCTCGGCCCCTACAATTTTCATGGCGATGAGGGAGTTTCTCCATGACTCACATTTCATGGCCTCTCAGAGATGTAGAATCACGGTCAGGATTCAGGAACATTGGGAAAGGTAGCTTTTAAAAGTCTTATCCATGCCCACCAATCTCTTCCTATGGCTTTTCATAACCTCCATGTCAGCTAAATGCTGACTGCAACCCCCTCAACCAGCACTCCCATTCTGACTCCCCACCACTGCACCGACTTCCACTTTCAAACATTCCTTCTCCCTTTAAATTGTCCCTTTGAACACTTACTTTGCAACAGCTCATGCCGTAGAAAGTGGGAGTGTCTTTCCTTAACCTTAATAACGTTCAGGAAATATTAACCGTTTTTGAATCTGTTAGTGCGTGTTCTCAGACTTTTGTACCTCCTGCCCATTGGAAGAAGCTGGAAGAGTGAATAAGGGTAGTAGGCGTCTTTGATTATGCTGTCCGCTTTCTCAAGGCAATGGGAGGTGTAGACAGAGTCAATGGATGGGAGGCGGGTTCGCATGATGGGCTTGGCTATGTTCACGACCCTCAGTAGTTTCTTGGGCTGAACAGTTACCACACCAGGCTGTGCTCCAGCCAGGTCTGATGCTTTCTGTGGTGCATCTGTAAAAGTTGGTAAGTGTCAATGTGGACATGCTGAATTTCCTTAATTTCCTGAGGAAGTATAGGCACTGTTGTGCTTTCTTTGTCGTAGGGTTGCCGTGGGTAGACCAGGACAGATTGTTGGTGATGTGCACACCGAGGAATTTGAAGCTGTCAACCATCTCCACCTCGGTACGATTGATGCAGACAAGGATGTGTACGATACTTTGCTTCCTGAAGTCAAGACCAGCTCAACTGCTGCACAAAGGGAGGTTTTGTTAAATCTTCATCCCCTGTAGAAGAATGCTGGGGCATTAAATCATAGAATTAAACTTAAAGATAAAAGCGATCCTGAATTTAGCCAGGGTGGAGTGCATTCAATTGTAATGCAAGGCCATTCTGATCTGTGTGTGATTGAATCTTTCTCTGCAGACTCCAGCATTAAAAATATGCAGACTCGGAAGAGAATAGAAATCAGAAGCGGGATTCTCCGGAATCGTGCGATGGCCCGACGCCCGCACCAAACACGATGCAAACCACTCCGGCGTCGGGCCTACCAGAAGTCGTGGAATTCTCCGCACTTCTGGGGGCTAGGTGGACGCCGGAGGGGTGGGCTCCGTGCCAGCCAGTGCCGAAGGGACTGCGCGAGTCCGCGCATGCGGCAAAGGGCCGGCGTGATCCCGTACATGGACGGAACCCCCGGCGTATTCTGCCGCATGCGCAGGCGGAGCCCTACAGGGGCCAGCGTCGAAGGAAGAAGTGTCCCCCCGGCACAGGCCCGCACGCAGATCAGTGGGCCACGATCGCGGGCCAGGGCACCATGGCCCCCCCCCCACCGAGGGCCACCCCAGCTGACTTACCTGCCAGGTCCTGCCGTGTGGGACCATGTCTAATCCACCCTGGCAGGACTGGCCAAAAAGCGACGGCCGCTCGACCCATTGGGGCCCGGAGATTTGCCGGAGGGGAGCCGCTGCCTATGGAGAATCCCGCCCCAGGAGTTTAACCCTGAACAGATGGTTCAGAGTGTGTGTAAGATGTGAAAACCCCGGTGATGCTTTCGTGAGTGACTTTAAACAAGGACAAAGGAAATTGCTGAATCCAGAGGATAAGTATTGCTATCGTCAGGGATTTCTCCTTGGATTCCAATTAACAGCCACCAATACCTAAAACCAAATGTTTTGTCAGCAATCAATAAAGTTGTTCTAAACAAAGTATCAGACCAAACACATTGTGAAACATATGGGTCATTCAAGAATATTATTCCAGGGTCCAGACTGTGTACAATTCAGGACAGATTTTGAAAGCAACTTGAGGGATGCAGAATAATGACACAATCTTTTCACCGAGGACATGGAGATGCCAAACCAATTACACAAAATGAAAAAGGAGATCCTTTGAGTCGACTCAAACAAAGTGAATCCGTAAGTAGTAAAATAAGCTCTCGTTTGCAAGAGAATTGGGACTCTGAGAACTCACACGAACTGGATATTGAATTGTAAGTGTCACATCAGTCAGTCATCATGTGTTGAGCATTATAATGTTGCCAAGACATGAGGCAAAACTTTGCATTCTGAGCACAGAGTATTGGCTGAGGCGTTAAAGCTGCATGTAGCTCTCCTGATTTTATCTCCACATTCTCTGACACGCTGAGCACAAAACGTGTAGCGGCGTGGTTTCCACAATCATGCTGGCGGGGCCTGATGGCGCCGGGAATGCCCCCCTTTTAGAAGAACGCCCCAACCTGTATTAACGCAAAACTCCCCCCTCGCTACAGAAACGAGGAACCCCCCACAAGAATCAGGGCACTCACCCTCACACATTCCCCCACAAGCACTGGGTCAACCTTCCCCCACCAACCCCATCACAAGCATTGGGGCAACACCCACCCACAAACTCGCAGGCAGTACCCCAACAAGCACTGGGGAATCCCTCCCCCACACATTAGGAGAACCCCTAATTGTGTTTCCAAGAGGGCCCGTCTCATCAATGTGGGCAGTGCCAAGTTGGCACTACCAGGGTGCCATAATGATACCTTCCAGTTGGCACTGCCAGGGTGACACCGCAAGGCTGGCACTGCCAAAGTCTATGGTGGCACTGCCAGGGCAGAGCCTGGGTGCCAGTTGGCAATGCCAGAGTATTGCCCGGGCATGTCCCTCTAACCCCAGGAGCTATACCTACCTTTGTGGCACTGGCGGGCTCCCTCGACTGTTTCACGTTTTAAAAAACGTGTCGTAAATGTTGCTGACGTGATGTCACACTGGAGAGGGGTCATTCTTTATGTGTGAGGAAGATATGGCGGGACATCATTTTCACAGTGTCCAAATTTTTTAAAATGTATTTAAATGGAAATCTCATTATGTCTCCGACAAGTGAGTCGGGAAAATAGGAAAACGAGATCTCGCCGGCAGGAATCTTGTTTTCCGATTGTCGTGAGACTTTGCGCCTAGGTCGCTGTTTGTGCTCACGGTGGATGCAGACACTAAATCACCAGCAAGGTGTTTAATGGTGAAACGTGGGAAAAGGAGAAAAATTGTTACCTGTACTGTACAAAATAAGTTAATTGTTCAGATTTTTACAATGTTGAATTTTTATAGTGCTGTAAAACATTGCATGGCTACGCCAATATTTTATTCTAATTTTTCCGAGAGTATAATAAAATTGTGAAACTTTAAAAGGTGGTTGAATTTTCAAAAGTCTTAAGGAGGCTATCAAGGGCCATTGGTGTGGGTGGGAGGCATTTGTTGACTTCAGTTGGCATGGATGAAATGGGTAAAATCTTTGTAAACTACCTTTCAAATGGTTCTCAAATCAAAGGTATGGTTCGCGACTCCCCTGAGCATAATGGGTCATGGTGAAACTGGCCCAATTTGCTGAAAATTACAGGAGGCAAGGACATGTCTATCCACTTAAAGGAAACAACAAGGTGTGGGGAGCAGTTTGCAGGCCCAGTACCTATACCTTTATCCATGCTGGTGAAGATTTGGAGGGGGTCTTATAATCAGGAACGAGGGTTGGAATACAGAAGTGAGCCTCACCTTCCATTTTGTATGACTCCAGAGTCCATCCAACTCCCTGAAAATTCGGCCTAAGTGTCAATGCCATCTCCCTCCTTATGAAATACGTTCATAACAGGTTATCTTCCAGGAAGTCTAGCTCTTCTTGGTTGAACTGAAATGATGACAATTCTATTCATTTTAATATTTTAGGCATCTTTAAGCATATTCCTCAAAGTTGGTTAGAAACTGCTGAAACAAATTAAAATGTAGTAACATTTTGTGTGTTAATTGTATATTAATTGTGTTTGTTTATCTGCAGATGAAATACATTAATTGGGGTTTCACTTACATTGAGCATATATCAAAAGAGACTTATTGAAACTGTGGTGTGGTTGTGTTAGGAGGCATATGTTTGCAATAGTTCACTCTGTAAATAAATGTAAGACTGAGCAAAAATTGGCTCCAGTATTATCCTTCACCAATTAGATTTCTGGAACATAGCAGTGAGAAGAAATACGTGTGTTCTCTGTTTTATCATTCATATCTTGGAATTTTTACCTATGTCGCAAAAACATATGAATCTTTGTACTTTTCGACAAAGACTGCAAGGTTGTGTCTGAGGCAATTAAGTTACTTTTACAAACAATTTTGAAGGAGAGGAACCAATTAATCCTGAAATTCTGTATCTTTCATTAATTCAATAAAGCATTTTGAAGTGGCCTGAGGCTATGAAGACATGACATGATCTTAATCATGCTTTTCTAATGTAATGTAATGTTTTGAACAAATAATAAAATGTATAGGTAAAATGAATATGATAAATGTTCAGAATTGTTACACTAGGAAAGGAAGCCATTTGGCCATTTCGTCAGGATTTTCTATCCCTCCTTGCTATTGGGATTGTCCAGTTCTACTGTGGGTGACCCGTCAGACCAGCGTAATGGGTCTTGTCAGGACGTCTGTAAAATCCCAGCCATTGTGTCTGTGCTGGTTCTCCGCAGGAGTAATTTACCTCGTGCCACCCCACCCCCACCCTGTCCCACCCTGTCTTCTGAATGAAATGAATGAAAATCGATTATTGTCACAAGTAGGCTTCAAATAAAGTTACTGTGAAAAGCCCCTAGTCGCCACATTCCGGCGCCTGTTCGGGGAGGCTGGTACGGGAATTGAACCGTGTTGCTTGGTCTGCTTTCAAAGCCAGCGGTTTAGTCCTGCGCTAAACCAGCCCCTCCTCATGATCCTGCATATTCTATCTTTTAAGATAACAATCCAATGTGCTCTTGAATGCCGTGATAGAACCTGCCTCCACCAAACTATCAGGCTGTGCATTCCAGTTCTTAACCGTGAGGTGTGTGAAAAGCTTTTTCTTCTGTCACCGTTTTTTTTTTTTGCAAAATGCCTTATATCGGTGGCCTCTTGCTCTCCATCCTTACACCAATGGGAAAATGTTTCCCGATGTCTTTGTCCAGACCACTCATGATTTTGAACACCTCAACTAACTCTCAACTGCAAATAAACAGTAACAGCTTACACAATCTTTCCACATAACTGGGGCGCGATTCTCCCAACGGGAGACTGAGTACCGACGCCAGAGTGAAACCCGGAGTGTTTTACTCCGGCGTTGGAGGCCGCTCCTCGCCCCCTATTCTTCTCCCCCCCCCCCCCCCCCCGGGGGGTTAGGAGCGGCGGCGCGTGAATTCCGAGCGCCTGGCCTTGATGCTTGCGTCAAAGCGGCACACGGGGAATGAGGCGGCTGGCAGCACCGAAATGACGTCAGCCGCGCATGCGCGGGTTGGCGCCAACCAACCTGCGCATGCGCGGCTGACGTCTTCCCCTCCGCTGCCCTGCAAGACATGGCGGCTTGATCTTGCGGGGCAGCGGAGGGAAAAGAGTGCGTCGTTTAGAGACGCCGGCCCGATGATCAGTGGGCACCGATCACGGGCCAGACATCTGCTGAGCACGCCCTTGGTACTCGATCCTCCCTCCGCCCCCCCACAGGCCCCACACTCACCGGTCACGTGCTGTTTACGCCGGCAGCGACCAGGTGTGGTTAGCGCCGCCGTGAAGCGGTCAGGTTCAGCAGGCTGCTCGGCCCATCCGGGCCGGAGAATCGCCTGTCGCCGTGAGAAACGGCGAGTGCCGATTCTCCGAGCGGCCTATCGAAAAACGCGACGCAGCATTTTTGGGGGTGTGGGAGAATCACAGGGTGTGCCAGGGCGGCGTGGCATGATTCGCCGGCCCCACCCAGCGTGGGGTGCGGAGAATTGCGCCCCTGAAGTTCCTCGTTCCTGGAACCACAGTCGGGAATATTTTCTGCACTTTCTCTAATGCCTTCACATCCGTCCCAAAGTGTGGCATCCAGGACTGGAGGCATTATTTCACTTGAGATGGAACAAGTTGAATGAAAATGAAATGAAATGAAAATCGCTTATTGTCACGAGTAGGCTTCAATGAAGTTACTGTGAAAAGTCCCTAGTCGCCACATTCCGCCGCCTGTCTGGGGAGGCTGGTACGGGAACACAATTTCCTTGCTTTTATACTCTGTGTTCCTATTAATAAAACTTTGCAACCCGCCTGCTTTACAAACCACTCTTTCAACCGATCCTGCCACCCTCAATGATTGATGTACATATCTACCCTGTTTCCTCTGCTCCTAAACCCTTTTTAGAATTATACCCATTATATTGTATTTGGGCTATAGCTTCCTGGCTCCTCAGATTCAGATTTGAGGCGTAAAGATTTACCTGGCATTTGTCCAGAAGCGATAACCTCCCTGGACAATTGCACTGCACTGGAGGACCTCATGACAAAGCGATTTAAATCATTAAATTAGGACGGTTCTTCTACATTTACATTCATAGTTACTCTGAAAGAGTTAGAAGGAAAAAAAGTACTTCTAACTTCAGCGTAACTATTTAAAAACCCCAGACCCAGCTGTGCATGGGACAGCTCCCACAGCACCCACACCCCAGGGGACCCCCCCCCTCCACATGCCTCCCTCCCACCTACTAAGCACCCCTTAGTATTCCACAACCCCACCCTCGACCCACATGGGATTGCCCATCCCCTTTCCCTAACCCAACCAAGGCTCACCCCACTACGGTCCGACCACCCTCTGAACCAAATGACCCCACTGCCAACTTGATCCGGCTCCAAACTCCCATCACCAGCCACCCAGATGTCAAACCCACCCCGACATTTCTGAACGCCCCCAACCACCGATGGCCGAACCCTAACGGCCCCCCCCCCACCCCACCCCCCCCACCCCACCCCCCATTTCTGCATCCTCCCAAGTTACTATCACTTTTGTCCCGAATTATAATTTCTCGAAATTTTCCCCATTGAGGCTAAACTGACTGAATGCTTTGATTTTTTTGATTTGTTATTTATTGTCACATGTACTGAACTTCAGTAAAAAGTATTTTTCTGCGGCCGAGGGAACGTACACAATTCGTACATAGTAGACAAAAAAGAATAATCGACAGATTACATTGACAAATGGTACATCGACAAACAGTGATTGGTTACAGTGTGAAACAAGGGGCCAACCAAAGCAAATACATGAGCAAGAGCAGCATCGTGAATAATGTTCTTACAAGAAACAGATCAGTCCGAGGGAGAGTCGTTGAGTCTAGAAGCTGTGGGGAAGAAGCTGTTCCTATGTCTGGATGAGCGGGTATTCAGAATTATGTATCTTCAACCTGATCGAAGGGTCTGGAAGGAGGCAAAGCCTGGGTGGGAGGGGTCTCTGATAATGCTGTCTGCTTTCCTGAGGTAGCGGGAGGTGTAGACAGAATCAATGTGCGGGTGGCAAGCTCGTGCGATGCGTTGGGCTGAGTTCACCACACTCTGCAGTTTCTTGCGATCTTGGACTGAGCAGTTGCCATACCAAGCTGTGATGCAACCGGATAGGATGCTTTCTATGGCACATCTGTAGAAGTTTGCAAGAGTCAATGCAGACATGCTGAATATTTTTAGCTTCTGTAAGAAGTAGAGACGTTGTTGGGCTTTCTTGACTGTTGTACCAGTGTGTGTGGAACAGGACAGACTGTTGGTGATGGTGACCTCCAGGAACGTAAAGTTATCGACCATCTCCACTTCGGAGCCATTGATGCAGATGGGGGATGTGCCGTGCTATGCTTCCTGAAGTCGATGATCAGTTCCCTGGTCTTTCTGATATTTAGGGAGAGGTTGTTTGCGGTACACCGTGCAACCAAGTGATTTATCTCCCTGGCATTGGCATACAATTGCTGAGCTTATCTTTACACCTTATTTTTTAAACAAGGATGTAACATCTGCAATCTTCAGTCCTCTGGCACCACCCTCATTGAAGGCAGACTAGAAAATTTTAGTCAGTGCCCCTTGTCTTCATTTTCGCTCCCCTCTGTATCCTTGGCTGCATCCTATCTGGTCCTGGTTTCTTACACACTAAATACAGACAACCTATCCAATACCTCCTCCTTCTCAATTTTAAACCCTTCAACTGTCTGTATTATATCTTTGTTCACCATGACGTGCACAGCATATTGCTGAGGTACTCATTTAATAACTCTGCCATGCCTCCTGCCTCCATGGACAACTCCCATTTTTGTTCCCTAATCAGCCCCAGTCCTAAATTTACCACCACTTTACTGTTTAAATTGCTAGAGAAGACTTTTGGTTCTCCTTACACATTAGCTGCGAATCTCTTTCCATACTTTTTCTTTCCTTCACTTATATGCTTTCCAATTCCCTTCTGAACCTTCTGTGTTCAACAAAGAACAAAAAGAACAAAGAAAATGTAATGAACTCCAATTGGCTTTATTGGTTGGCCAATTGGAGTATGAGCTCCCTCAATGATAGCTCATTGAGGGGGCCCATATAATCACCTGTGTAGGCTTTGTGAGGCAGTCTTAAGTTGACTGGACTGCTAGCAGCACTGTTTGTAGCTGCTCCTGTAATATCGTTATTGTAAATAAATATTGGTGTGGTGACGGAACTCCTACCTCCCGTGGATTACTACAGAAAATTACAGCACAGGGACAGGCCCTTCGGCCCTCCCAGCCTGCGCAGATCCAGATCCTTTATTTAAACCTGTCGCCTATTTTCCAAGGACCTACTTCCCTCTGTTCCCTGCCCGTTCATATATCTGTCTAGATGCATCTTAAATGATGCTATCGTGCCTGCCTCGACCACTTCCGCTGCCAAAGCATTCCAGGCACCCACCACCCTCTGCGTAAAAATCTTTCCATGCACATCTCCCTTAAACTTTCCCTGGTTCTTTGTTGCATTACCGCATGACATCTGTTATAAGCACACAATTCCTTCTCCATTGTAATCTCTATTTGTTTTTCATCCAGGCACTCTGGATTTGTTTGTTCCGCCCTTCCACTTAATGGGAATATATTTTGTCTGTGCCCAAACGATCTCTTGTCTAAAGGCAGCTCATTGATCAGTTGTTGTTTTTCTTGCCAGTCTTTGCTTCCAATTGATTAGGGCTAGATCCATTCTTATCCCATTGAAGTTGGCTTTCCCCCACTTAATTATTCTTACATTAAATTGTTCCTTGACCTTTTCCAAAATCAATCTAAAGTTTCTGATACAATGATCATGGGCTCCTAAATGATCTGCTACTGTTACTTGATCCACCTCATTCACAAGAACCAGGTCCAGCATTGCCTCCCTTCCCACTGTACTGAAAACAAACAGATGTTAAAAAAAAATTCCTGACGCAATCTGTGAGCTCTTGCAACATCTGCCCTTTACACTACTACTATTCCTGTCAGCATACTGATAATTAAAATCTCCTGCACCTCTCTGTAATTTCTTTGCAAATTTCCTCTTCTACACCTTTCTCACTGTTTGGTGACCCATAGAATATGCACCGAGCAATATAATTGCACCTTTTTTGTTCCTTGGCTCAAGCCAAAGTGATTCTGCCTTGATTCCTCAGGGACATGTCTTTCTAACACTGCAGCGTTATCCTTAATAAATACTGTCACCCCTCCCCCTTTCCTTCGTTTCCAATCTTTCATGATGTTTCCATGGATTCCCAAAACGCACTACAGGACAACCATGTTCTGAAAATGCCATGAAAGGTTATTTGATAGCATGGAAAATACAGGTGGAAAGAAAATGGTCAGGGGAAACAGCTATATTTTGCAATTGGTGTGATGTCGCTTGTGGTATGCCCTTAAAATTTATATTGGGATTTCTTTATTCATTATTACTGTATAAATGATTTGGACATAGAAATGTACTCATGATACTGATTTCAGGAAATAGCAAGATACTAAAAGAGTACAAAATAGAAGCAGAAATAGGCCATACAACCAAGCGGACCTGCTCATTGGAAGATTTTAGGAATATTGGCTTCTAAATATTGGGACAAGTTAAGAGGTAAAAGCCTCGCCGTACAATGTGTGACTGCAGTGGTCATGTTTTTAAAGGGATTTTTATAAATGATTAGGCACTTTACAGCCTTCTGGACTTAACATTGAGTTCAACAACTTCAGACCTTGAAATATCTCCTCCATCGTGACTCTCTTTTTTATCCCTTTTTTCTGTCCCAATGTCCCCCCCCCTCTTAAACCCCCCCCCCCCAACCCCCTCTCCTCCCCCCCCCCCCCCCCCCCCCCCTCAAATAGGGCAGCCTGACACTTATTCTGAAGTTTGCTTTCACAGAGCACTGGGCTTTGCTCTGCTGTTAACATGTTCTCTACCTTCCCTTTATGTCACTATCGGCACCTTCTTCAGTCTTTCACACTATCATTTACACTCCCTTTGTCTCTGCCCATAACATCTGATTCCGACCTATCCCAGACCTCCTACTCTGTTCCAATAGCTCCACTCCCCCTTAAACAGCATAGCCTTTAGCTCTGAAGAGTCAGAGAGAATGAAAACATTAACTCCATTTTCTCTCTCCACAGATGCTGCCAGACCTACTGGATTTTTCCAGCATTTTCTGTTTTACCTCAGTTTTCCAAATTCCAGAGAATATCGGTTAATACAGCTCAATTGTTCCACATAAACAACCCTCACCTCCCAGGATCCTTTGCTACACTCTTAGATATTGATACCAAAACTATGAACCAATACTCCAGGTGTTATCTCACTAAAGCCGATAATAATTCCAAAAAGGTTTCCTTACACATATACTGCAATCGCCTTTTAATAAAAGTTGGCACACCGTTTACCATCCTAATTGCTGGCTGAACCTGCATGTTAACTTTCTATAGTTCATGTATAAAGATCTCAAAATCCTTCGAACTACAAACATTTTTTGGTCTTTCACCATTCAAAAAATATTTTGCTTTTCCATTCTTCCTATCAAAGAGAATAATGTCATCCTTCCCCACCAACTGCCACCTTTATGCCAATCTCATAATTAGTCCATATCCTTCTGCAACTTCTTTACATTGTCCTCACAGCTTACCTTTTGATCTGGCCTTTAAAGCATAGTGGTCAAAATTACCCAGCCCTTCCCGATGCATCCAGTAGGATGGAGTTAGGTTGCAAAAAAGTGCAAGAGGACGTGGGCATATTAATTGCCAAAATGGGAGCACAGAATCATAGATGTTTACAGCATGGAAACACGTCCTTCGGCCCAACTTGCCTTGGCACCCAGTTTCTATCATTAAGCTAGTCCCACTTGCCTGCATTTTGCCCATATCCCACAATACCCACCCTGCCCATGTAACTGTCTAACTGCTTGTTAAAGGACAAATTGTACCCGCCTCTACCACTGCCTCTGGCAACCTGTTCTCGCTGTTCACCACTCTCTGTTTCAAGTAATTTGCCCTCTGGTCTCTTTTGTATCTCTCGCCTCTCACCTTAAACCTCTGCCCTCTAGTTCTAGACACCACTCTACTTTTGGGAAAAGATGTCAACTATCTACTTAATCTATGCTCCTCATACCGATACAATTGGTGCAAGGAAATAGAATAAAACAGTGAAAGGAGTTATTCTTCTAATTATATGATACTTCATTGAGCAGAGGAACAAGAAGATGAACACAGGTAGAAAAGATCACAGGGAGGGACGCAGGATTCTGTGCACAGACTAATAAGGTAAAGATATAAAGTTGAGTTTGAGCTTGATTAGCCCACAGTTAGAGTTTTCCTAGTTTTTGGTACCCCACTGTCATAAAGATATGAAATTATGGAACAGAAACATTTATGAAGAAGACAACTGGAATGAGAAGAGACAGTTATGAAGAGTGGGCAGCACGGTAGCACAAGTGATTAGCACTGTGGCTTCACAGTGCCAGGGTCCCAGGTTCGATTCTCCGCTGGGTCACTATCTGCGCGGAGCCTGCACGTTTTCCCCGTGTCTGCGTGAGTTTCCTCCCACAGTCCGAAGATGTGCATGTTAGGTGGATTGGCCATGATAACTTGCCCTTAGTGACCAAAACGGTTAGGAGGGGTTATTGGATGATGGGGATAGGGTGGAAGTGAGGGATTCAGTGGATCGGTGCCGAATGGCCTCCTTCTGCACTGGATGTTCAATCTGCTATATATTGGAGATTTTTAGTCAGAACAGAGCAGTTTGATGAGAAGTTCAAACGGTTTTTAAAATTCTGAAATATTTTGAGAGGGTAAATAGCTTCCATTAAATGCCAAATTGGTAACAAAGATCCATATGCTTATCATTATCAGTAGAATAATGAAGGGGAAATTCAGCAGAATTTTTCATAAAAGTGGTTGAAGAAGAGGTATTTAGACAGAAACCATAATATAATTTAAATGCTAAGTATTCAAAGGAAGAATATATAAAGATACAGAGAAGTGTTCTGGAAATTATATTGAAACAGAAAACTCCTTTTGAAGAGGTAGTACTGGAGCAGGCATGATGGTTCAAATAACCTACATTCACACTATCAATGCTAATTCACGGGCCAGCCGACTATGGCAAGGTCTGCAAGACACAATGGGCTACAAGATGAAGGCATGTAAAATCACCGGCTCCAACGCAGCCCTCCATGATGAGCTCAACGCATTCTATGCCCGCTTTGAGCAAGAGGTCAGCGAGAGCGAGCCCTTCACCCCAGAAGCCGCGGATGAACTTGTATCTGAGATCACCACTGCAGATGTCAGAGCAGCCTTCTCGAAGGTCAACCCACAGAAAGCCACTGGCCCGGATAGGGTACCGGGTCGAGCACTCAGGTCTTGCGCGGATCAGCTGGCGGGGGTATTCGCAGACATCTTCAACCTCTCTTTACAACAATCTGAGGTCCCTATCTGCTCCAAGAAGACGACCATCATCCCTCTACCAAAGAAAAGCCAAGCAGCGTGCCTTAATGACTATCGTCCAGTGGCTTTGACATCCATCATCATGAAGTACTTCGAATGGTTAGTCATGGCACGAATCAACTCCATTACAGTTCGCCCACCGCTGCAACAGGTCCACAGCAGACGCCATCTCCCTGGCACTGCACTCAACACTGGAATGCCTAGATAACAAAGACACCTATGTCAGACTCCTATTTATTGACTACAGCACAGCCTTCAACACTATTATTCCTACGAAACTAATCTCCAAACTCCATGGCCTGGGCCTCAGCTCCTCTTTCTTAACTGGATCCTGAACTTCCTAACTCACAGACCATAATCAGTAAGGATAGGCAACAACCCCCACCCCCACCCCCGCCCAAGATCATCCTCAACTCTGGTGCCCCACAAGGCTGTGTCCTCAGCCCCCTACTATACTCCTTATACAACTATGACTGTGTGGCTAAATTCCTCTCCAACTCGATTCTCAAATTTGCTGATGACACCACCATAGTGGGTCGGATTTCAAACAATGACGGGACAGAGTACAGGAATGAGATAGAGAATCTGGTAAACTGATACGACGACAATAATCTCTCCCTCAATGTCAACAAAATAAAGGGGATTGTCATCGACTTCAGAAAGCGTAGAGGAGAACATACCCCTGTCTACATCAATGGGAGCAATGTAGAAAGGTTCGAGAGCTTCAAGTTCTTAGGTGTCCAGACTACCAACAACCTGTCCTGGTCTTCCCATGCCGACATTATAGTTAAGAAAGCCCACCAACAACTCTGCTTTCTCAGAAGACGAAGAGAATTTGTCATGTCACCTACGACTCTACCATCTTTTACAGATGCATCATTGAAAGCATTCTTTCTGCTTGTATCACAGCTTGGTATGGTTCCTGCTCTGCCCAAGACCACAGGAAACTACAAAAGGTCGTGAATGTAGCCCAGTCCATCACGCAAATCAGCCTCCCATCCATTGACTCTATCTATAATTGCCGCTGTCTCGGAAAGGCAACCAGCTTAATTAAGCACCCTACGCACCCTGGACATACTCTCTTCCACCTTCTCCCATCAGGAAAAAGATACAAAAAGTTTGAGGTCACGAACCAACTGACTCAGGAACAGCTTCTTCCCTGCTGCCATCAGACTTTTGAATGGACCTACCTCGTATCAAGTTGATCTTTTCTCTACATTCCAGTTATGACTGTAACATTACATTCTGTAGTCTCTCCTTCCTTGCCTATGCACATTATACATGTGACAATAAGAAATCAAATCAAATCAAATCCACAGTTCTCAACAGCTCGTCACTATCAGTGTTGCTCCGCCTGCCTATTTTCTCCCCAACATACCTGTTGAGACAGGAATGGCCAAGCTTTTAGCTGTTGTCTGAACGGATGCAGATGCAGATCACATTGACACAATTGGAACTAATCATCTTTTTAATTTGGATATATTCCTAGCAAAGGAATCAATGATAAACAGCAGGACCCTGGGGAAAGCACTGAGGATCAGAGAGTGTACAGTGGTCCCTTAAGGTAGCAGAGCAGGTGGGTACAATGGTTCAGAAGGTATATGGTATACTTGCCTTTATTAGCTGAGACATAGAGTTTAAGAGCAGGGCCGTTATGCTGGATCTTTTTAAAGCGTTGGTTAGATCACAGTGAGAGTATTGTGTGCAGTTCTGGAATCCAAATTGTAGGAGGGATGTGACAGCACTGGAAAGGGTGGAGGGGAGATTTACCAGGATGTTGCCTGGGTTGGAGAGTTTTAGTTATGAAGAAAGATTGGATAGACTTGGGATGTTTTCCTTGGAGCAGAGGAGATTGAGGGGGGGACATGATTGAGATGTATAAAACTATGAGGGGCATAGATAGAGAAGACAGGAAGAAACTTTCCCCTTTGGTGGAGGGTCCGGGGCACAGACACGATAGGCTGAAGGGCCCTTTCTGTGCTGTATGACTCTAACTGCTACTGCGATTTTGATGATTGAATATATTCACCAATAATGAAGAAACATCACTAATGATGAATTTCTGACAACTTTGAGGTGAAATTAAAAGAGGACAAGCTGGTGAGCAAAGAAATAGAGATTAAAATGACAATTGCGTCACTGAGGCCTCATCGAGCAAGTTTGGATCTTTACGAATTAAGGAAATAACTGCGCGTTGTTCAGAAATATTTTATAGACAATTTTGTTTCTTAACCCATTCACTTAAACAGTTGACACGGGTTAAAATCAGGTAAAAATCTGGTCCTGAGTCACTTGCAGTTGTAGGTTTAGGTCATAAGATTTGAAGGTGGGCCATCCATTAGTAGAGTCTTGCACCTGGAAATGGAGCCTCTGAAGCAGACCTGTGAGGTCTTTAGCAATGGTAATGGTCGCAGGCTTTGACACTTTGTCCCTGAAGTTAAAAAAAGATAGACTTGCATTATTAGCACCTTTCATAGCACAGAATGTTATGTTGCAGAGTTAATTACAGCCAATTGAGTACTTGTGAAGAGTAGTTACTGTTGTAATGTAGGAAACGTGACAGCAAATTTACACAAATCAAGCTCCAGAAACAGGAATTTAACAATAAGGGGGTCATCTGTTTCTTTGTCACATTGGTTTGAGTGACAGTTCTTGACCATGTCAGTAGGAATGACTCATCTTCAAAATCGTGCCATGTGTCCTTCTTTATCACCTGAGATGCCATACAAGACCTCGGTTTATTCAAAAAAGACAGCACACCCAACAATATAGCACTCCCCCTGTCCTGCACTGGAGTGCCAGCCGAGATTTTTCTCCTTTAATCCTGAAATGTGACTCGAATCACAGCCTCATGACTAATAGGCAAGAGTGCAACTGAGTCAAGGCTGGCACCTGAAGAGGAGCTGGAAACCTTCCAGAATCAACGTCTGCCCCACTTCCTAGAAGAGAAACGGAACCACCATTTTTGGCCCTCTGATCTTTGCGTTCTGCTCCTGTGTGACCCAACCATGACTTACCTACACGGTTTGTGGGTACCAATGCTGCTTCTAACCTCCTGGAGAAGCATGACGAATATCCGATTATATGGGATGCTGACCCCTTTTTGTCATCTTCACACTTATCAATTGAGCATTTTTCAGGCACTACAAAGAAGAGAATTAATTGTTTCTTGCCTGTCAACCAATGTTACCATTCAGTGACATAGTCAGCCTCCCTCTCGAAATGTCTCTGCTTAATTTTAGACCATAAGACCATAAGACATAGGAGTGGAAGTAAGGCCATTCGGCCCATCGAGTCCACTCCACCATTCAATCATGGTTGATTTCAACTCCATTTACCCGCTCTCTCCCCATAGCCCTTAATTCCTCGAGAAATCAAGAATTTATCAATTTCTGTCTTAAAGACACTCAATGTCCCGGCCTCCACCGCCCTCTGTGGCAATGAATTCCACAGACCTACCACTCTCTGGCTGAAGAAATTTCTCCTCATCTCTGTTCTAAAGTGACTCCCTTTTATTCTAAGGCTGTGCCCCCGCGTCCTAGTCTCCCCTGCTAATGGAAACAACTTCCTTACGTCCATCCTATCCAAGCCATTCATTATCTTGTACGTTTCTATTAGATCTCCCCTCAACCTCCTAAACTCCAATGAATATAATCCCACGATCCTCAGACGTTCATCGTATGTTAGGCCTACCATTCCTGGGATCATCCGTGTGAATCTCCGCTGGACCTGCTCCAGTGCCAGTGTGTCCTTCCTGAGGTATGGGGCCCAAAATTGCTCACAGTATTCTAAATGGGGCCTAACTAGTGCTTTATAAAGCCTCAGAAGTACATCCCTGCTTTTATATTCCAAGCCTCTTGAGATAAATGACAACATTACATTTGCTTTCTTAATTACGGACTCAACCTGCAAGTTTACCTTTAGAGAATCCTGGACTAGGACTCCCAAGTCCCTTTGCACTTTAGCATTATGAATTTTGTCACCTTTTAGAAAATAGTCCATGCCTCTATTCTTTTTTCCAAAGTGCAAGACCTCGCACTTGCCCACGTTGAATTTCATCAGCCACTTCTTGGACCACTCTCCTAAACTGTCTAAATCTTTCTGCAGCCTCCCCACCTCCTCAATACTACCTGCCCCTCCACCTATCTTTGTATCATCGGCAAACTTGGCCAGAATGCCCCCAGTCCCGTCATCTAGATCGTTAATATATAAAGAGAACAGCTGTGGCCCCAACACTGAACCCTGCGGGACACCACTTGTCACCGGTTGCCATTCTGAAAAAGAACCTTTTATCCCAACTCTCTGCCTTCTGTCTGACAGCCAATCGTCAATCCATGTTAGTACCTTGCCTCGAATACCATGGGCCCTTATTTTACTCAGCAGTCTCCCGTGAGGCACCTTGTCAAAGGCCTTTTGGAAGTCAAGATAGATAACATCCATTGGCTCTCCTTGGTCTAACCTATTTGTTATCTCTTCAAAGAACTCTAACAGGTTTGTCAGGCACGACCTCCCCTTACTAAATCCATGCTGACTTGTCCTAATCCGACCCTGCACTTCCAAGAATTTAGAAATCTCATCCTTAACGATGGATTCTAGAATTTTGCCAACAACCGAGGTTAGGCTAATTGGCCTATAATTTTCCATCTTTTTTCTTGTTCCCTTCTTGAACAGGGGGGTTACAAAAGCGATTTTCCAATCCTCTGGGACTTTCCCTGATTCCAGTGACTTTTGAAAGATCATAACTAATGCCTCCACTATTTCTTCAGCTATCTCCTTTAGAACTCTAGGATGTAGCCCATCTGGGCCCGGAGATTTATCAATTTTCAGACCTTTTAGTTTCTCTAGCACCTTCTCCTTTGTGATGGCAACCATATTCAACTCTGCCCCCTGACTTTCCTGAATTGTTGGGATATTACTCATGTCTTCTACTGTGAAGACTGACGCAAAGTACTTATTAAGTTCCTCAGCTATTTCCTTGTCTCCCATCACTAGATTACCAGCGTCATTTTGGAGCGGCCCAATGTCTACTTTTGCCTCCCATTTGTTTTTAATGTATTTAAAGAAACTTTTACTATCATTCCTAATGTTACTGGCTAACCTACCTTCATATTTGATCCTCTCCTTCCTTATTTCTCTCTTTGTTATCCTCTGTTTGTTTTTGTAGCCTTCCCAATCTTCTGACTTCCCACTACTCTTTGCCACATTATAGGCTCTCTCTTTTGCCTTGATGCATTCCCTGACTTCCTTTGTCAGCCATGGCTGCCTAATCCTCCCTCTGATAACCTTTCTTTTCTTTGGGATGAACCTCTGCACTGTGTCCTCAATTACTCCCAGAAACTCCTGCCATTGCTGTTCTACTGTCTTTCCCACTAGGCTCTGCTTCCAGTCGATTTTCGTCAGTTCCTCCCTCATGTGCCTGTAATTACCTTTATTTAACTGTAAAACCTTTACATCTGATTCTACCTTCTTTCTTTCAAATTGCAGACTGAATTCTACCACATTATGATCACTGCTTCCTAAGTGTTCCCTTACTTTAAGGTCTTTTATCAATTCTGACTCATTACATAATTTTGGATGGTTTCCTCTCTTAAGAAGTGTATTCTAAATAATGCACGTTTTAATTTATTTTTAAATTGATGTAAAGTTGTAGCAGGCGTGCATTAGTTCTCAATATTTATGCTTCAGTCTAGACTGACAACAGACTCAGCTGAGCCCCACAAAAGCAGAGAAAATATGATTGAATTACTGATGTATTATGTTGGTAAAGTACATCCTAATCCCTCTGTATGAGATTTATTTACACGCTACTTAACAGAGGTATTAACTGGTTTATTGGAGACTGGTTAGCACCTTTCTTAAACTAGCAGCCAGGAGATCCTTCAGCCATTGTCTGTGATTGACACGGCCCAGCATATGGTTTTAATTGAATTGGAGCACAAACCGACAGAACTACTGATTCAACAGAATATTTCCCAACTTCTATCCTCAAGGCCTGTGACATTTAAAACTAATTGATCTTTTGCTAAAATTCCATGTGAATGTCAGGAAAAAAAACTACTACGATGAAAAAATAGTGAACAAGGTTTGTATTTTTAAAGTGCCTTTTGCAACCTCCGGATGTCAACAGCCAATGAAATCCTTTTGAAATGTCGTCATTGGGCGGGATTCTCTCGCCTCCCCGCGGTGTGTTTCTTCGCGGCAGGAGGCGACCCTCCATTGCTCAGCGATGGGATGTTCGGGTCCCGCTGCTGTCAATGGGATTTTACACTGAATCCATCCCACGCTGCAAGGAAACCCACGGTGGGATGTGCCATTGGTGGGGCCAGAAAATCCCGCTGGCATGAACGGCCGGAAGATCTCGCGCACTGTTGCAATGTAGAAAATGTAGACGCTAAAATATCCGCAGCAAAGCCCACAAATAACAATGTGATAATGTTTTGTGATGTTCATTAATCGTAGAATCAGAGAATCCTTCAGGTGCAGAAAGAGGTCATTCAGCCCATCGAGACTGTACCGACCCTTCAAAAGAGCACCCTACCGAGGGACGATTCTCAACGCTGTTCTTGTAAATCCACACTAAGGGGCAATTTAGCAAGGCTAATCCACCTAACCGGCACATCTTTGGACTGTGGGAGGAAACCAGAGCACCCAGAGGAAACCCACGCAGACACGGGGAGAATATGCAAACTTCACACAGACAATCACCCAAGGTCGGAATCAAACCCAGGTCCCTAGCTTTGTGAGACCACAATGCTAACCACTATGCCAGGATGAATAAACATTGACTATGACTTTACGGATAACGTCCCTGTATTTATATCAAACGGTGGCATAGAATCACTTATATCCATTTATATCCATTTTAGAGGTGGACAGAATATGGCTTAATACTATTCAAAGGGTGCCCTTAGGGTGGGTTTGCAAGAATAGATGATTGTTGTTGCTGGAGGTCAATCATTTCAGTCCCAGGACATCATGCAGGAGTTCCTCAGGATGGTGCCCTATGTCCAACCATCTTCAACTGCTTCATCAATAATCTTCCTTCCAACATAATGGCGATGTTGATTGAACTGCACAATGTTCAGCACCATTTGTGATGACTGAAGCATTCAATGTCTGTCTGCAGCAAGACCTCGACAGGGTGGTGTTGGGTTGAGACCCCTCGTTAAAGCCCATTGTGCTTTAATCAGGAGACTGTTGAACGGTTATCACAATGTTAGAGATGAAGAAATCATAAATAGCATACCTGGCTGGTGCAGGCATCTTCTCTACCATCCTTTGTGGTGGCTTTGTTGAAATGTTTCCATAATGCAAGCAGATGGCATTTCCGAACCTGTGTTTGTGTTGAGCTCTAGCTTGATTTATCTCTCCCTTCCTCAACGCATCAGACATAGTTAACTGCAGCTTTTATACCAATTCCAAAGTTTTGTTTTAGTCACCCTTTGTAAACCAGCCCGAGTAATCTCTTCCCACACCCAAGAAAACATTTTCAACTGAAAGAGCCGTCTCCAGTCACTCTATTTAAACTCAAAACCTGAAAGAAAGCAACCATTCCACACACACGCTGTCTTTAAATTCAACAATCCCAAGCCAAACATGGAATTATATGTTAAGATCTTGGCAAAGAGCCTCCAATTTTATTACCATCCCGGACCAGGCCCCAGCAGTGGCTAGGATACTTGACAGAAACCAATATTGTATTTTAGGCTTGTAAGATTGTGAGGAAAGGATACCTTGCTCCAGGAGTGATTACATAAAGAAATAGCGATATGGTATATTAAAACAAACTTTATTTTTAACAGTATCAAAATACCTTTAACATCACATCAGAAAATAACATACAATTCCCCTTAAACAATGCTACTGAATATAGTGCATACACTGCTATCTTTATTCACATTTAAACAATGAGGAAAAGATCTATCTCTGCTCCTAATCCACTATTAAACCAAAGGCCAGATTCTCCGTTCCTACGTCTAAGTGCTGACGCCAGCGGAGAATCCGTGGAGTTCCACCTCAGAAAAATTAGTGGCAGCCCCGCAACAATTCCGCTACTGGTGAGGGGTTAGCAGCGGCGTTGAATGGAACACCCGCAGCACATACGAAAAATGGTTTGGAAATCCCCGGGTCAGTGATTGGACACATGTAAGGCTGACAAACTGCAACCCTGTGTAGACTATACAGCCCACACACATGCAGCAATCACACCTGAAAAGATGGCGCTGGTTGTACTGATCCATGTATCCATCCACCCTGGCACCAAAGCCCACCTGCTGGAAATCCACTATTCCCACCAGCCCTGGCAGAAGCCCAGTAAAAAGTGAAGGACTGAGATGCCGAATTCATAATGTATTTTTCTCCCTCCTCCATAGTCCACATGCTTCTTCAAGTATCTGCAGGACTGTTGATTTGCAAAAAGGTCTTATAACTCGGTATCATAAATCTTTCTGCACAGAATCCCCCCAACAGCTGGCCTTTTATGCAAATCCAGGCTCAAGCAATATATGACACCATAGATCATTCACTCAACAGGACACCTGGGTAATGTCAGATACAGAACAAGAATAAAGAACAAAGAAAATTACAGCACAGGAACAGGCCCTTCGGCCCACCCAGCCTGTGCCGATCCAGATCCTTTATCTAAACCTGTTGCCACTTTCCAAGGTCTACTTCTCTCTGTTCCCTACCTGTTCATATATCTGTCCAGATGCATCTTAAATGATGCTAACGTGCCCGCCTCTGCCACCTCCACCGGCAATGCGTTCCAGGCACCCACCACCCTCTGTGTAAAAAACTTTCCACGCACATCTCCCTTAAACTTTCCCCCTCTCACCTTGAAATCGTCACCCCCTTGTAATTGAGATCCCCACTCTTGGAAAAAGCTTGTTGCTATCCAGCCTGTGCATATCTCTCATAATTTTGTAGCCCTCAATCAGGCCTCCCCTCAACCTCCATCTTTCCAATGAAAACAATCCTTTCTTCAACCTTTCTTCATAGCTAGCACCCTCCATACCAGGCAACATCCTGGTGAACCTCTGCACCCTCTCCAAAGCATCCACATCCTTTTGGTAATGTGGCGACCAGAACTGCATGCAGCATTCCAAATGTGGCCTAACCAAAGTCCGATACAACTGTAACATGACCTGCCGACTCTTGTACTCAATACCCCGTCCGATGAAGGCAAGTATGCAGTATGCCTTCTTGACCACTCTATCGACCTGCGTTGCCACCTTCAGGGTACAAGTTACAGCAACTCATCAGTGGAATAAAAATGAACTGGACAAAGTTGGAAAATGACATATTCCACTTTAAAAGGGCAAACTGCTGTACAGACCATGTCTGCAGGCGGACAACATAACATACAAAATAAGCCGGGCCATGAGTCATGACAGAACCAACAGGAAAATTATGTGGGAAGATTAAGCGGCTCGAACTCACTCCAAGAGGAGCAATTGGAATGCAAATCATTTGTTGCCCTGGCCAGACGTAATCACAATACCCTAATGGGAAAAGGATTAAAGTTGTCTCCAGCAACCATTTTCAAGAGATCAGCAGCCTCCGGCGACATTATGAACCTTTGTTGGGGCACTCAGCATATCTATGCCATCCTGTCAGCAATCAGCAAGCCTTTGTCTTGGAGCTTACCTGTGCAAAGGGTCAGTCAGCTCCATACAGCCTCTTGCCCTCACAAAACACGGGACTCAGGAACTGATTTCAGATTTCCTGTTTGGCGCACACTTCACTTGCTTCGAACAGTCCACAAAGACCAGAGGGACACCAGGCTCAAGACCCAGCAGCCACACGGACCAGCCATTTTGGAGGAAAAACCAGAGACATCTGTGCCGGTTTTTAATTCTCCTTCCTGGGAATGGTGAGCATACTCCCTCAACCCACAGAAATTCCCAATTAGTGTAGATTGTTGAGGTTTGAGGTGGGTGAGTGGATATATCTATGTATCTATGTTTGCGGGCGTTAAAGTAAATTTTTGCAACAGTAAGAATTTTCGATTAGCCGTTGAGCCTCTTGTTTTTATACATGGTATTTTATAACCGGTGTTTCTATGTTACAGTCTGAGTTGTGGAGGACCTAATTCTCTTGAATAAATTATTCAATTTTAAATCTACTATCGTTGTAGTCTCACCTTTCTTTCACTGTCCGCTCTGGTTGAGTCACAATAATTGCCAGAACATAATTCCGTAGTCGAGGACCCAAAAGGAATCCGAGCGCTTGAAACATGCTCACTCAAGAGAGGCTACTGGTCAGGAATAAACAGTGGTCCCTCTTTCTCTCTCTCTTGTGAAGTTGTACTAGTGGGGCACTTGCGGGTGACATTTCACCATCACCAGAAGAGAGACTCACACAGGCGTTGGTGGCAGTTAAGGTAACTGGCACGGCATAAGGACAACCTCACTGGTTAGGTATAAACAGTGAGACTTGTTCCCTCTCTCTTGCAAAGCTGTCCCACTGCCATACTTCTGGGTTGTGGTTTCAACACCTGCAGGAGAGAGGCACTCGCAGTTATCTGTGACACCCAACACCAGCCTGCTGTGGAATAAAGGAAACCCTTTTCGTTACACAGACCAACCCTAAATATCAGCCAAGGTTTAGTTTATAATTGCTGCACAAATGCAGACTTTTCTTGACAGGGATTGAATGGGGAGGTGAATGGGCTGCCATTTCCATGAAGCTAACGGCAAATTGGCATAAATGGCCTAGCTTGCTGTGTGATTTACACAGTAATAATGCTGAACACAACTGAGCTCAACATCATTTTGGCAACACATTCTGGCCCAACATCTTCTCCAGCTCCCCATCCTTCCAATTGTTCTTCAGAGATCCAACTGGATGAATTCCCTTTCAGCATATCATTCCGCCCTTCATAATCATTCTTCCCCAGATGCAGACAAACTACAGTGACTACCTGAGGGGCCCAAGGGAAGAGAATATTTTCATTGCTCATAATATTTAAAAGAAAAATATTCACAGTCAAATTCATTACCTTTACCAGTTATTTCAAAGTAGAAATGGTTTTCATTGGTTCATTTATTAGCAATGAGAACTTGGTGTATCATTACTTTGGATCTCAGGTGAAAAAAGCTGAACAGCTATTGGCCAGCTATGGTATGGAAGTGGACACCCTCTGTAGATGGCCTGAAGGCATATGACATTGGCCAAGAGAAGAATATGTCAGAGAATGTCGGTGCCAGAACAGCACTGTTTGATTCTCTGGAGATCGCAAAGCGTTCTGTGTTGTTCTGTTATAGCTGATCTGGCCCATCATCTATTGAGCAATCTCCCTGCAGAGAGGTTTGTGCAAACTATTTGCCTGTGTAGCCCTTGCGAGACTGTAGATCTTGGCTGAACGCATCTACCACAAATTCCAGTGTGATTTCAGAATAGGAAGATGTATAAATGACATGATCTTTCCAGTCCAGCCTCTGCAAGAAAAATGGTGTTTGCCTTTATTATTCTTACTGAGACCATGTGAGCAGAGATTTTAGCTGCTGGAGAAAGTTGGCTGTCTATTGAAGCTACACAAAGGGATCTCTTTTCTCCAATTGTCTATACTGGGGTTCTCCACCTTGACATTGCTTCACACAATAGAGTATGTGTTACAGTGATGGCAGTATTAACTCCTGCAGAGACTTTGTATATTTGCCAATGATAACTATCCAATAATAGTTCTCCAACTCAAATATAAGGACTGCAGTAATTCTATGGTGATTCAAGTGCACATGAGTTGTGGGACAGGAAAGAGACCACTTTGCCTCTCAAACAGCCATGAGAATTGGCATTCTGCACACATCAGGAACCAAATATGAATAGTGAGTAGTTTTGTTCTAGTTGAATAGTGCAGGCACCAAAGTTAGGATGTGCAGTGGGCCAGCCCAACACCAGCTGTACTGTCCTCAGTTTCTATAGGCATCCTTTAGAGATTGAGGGTGATATTGGTACTCAGATACCATTTAGACACTGTTAGAAGTAGTGCAAGCGTAGTGAGTCTATGACAACAGTTATGGTGTCCCTCAGGGTGGTGAGATTGATATAAGAACAAAATGTTAACAGACTGATCAACTCTTTGAGCAATAGGAGGACACCAGTGATGAGTGCTGGCAATTAAGTTTCTAATCCATAGAGCCCCTACAGTACAGGAGGTGGCCATTCAGCCTCTTGAGGGTGTGGTAAATAGGGATCAACAACGACAAAAGAGAGGTAATAGAGAGTGAAATAAGAACACCAACAACTGGAAATTGGGAACGCTGAGCTAAGCCGCATCCGATTTAAACCCCAACGAGCCAATGCGGTAGCAGCGGCGCAAACTCCAGGGAATAAGCTGGTGACAGGTAAATAATAGGGAATTAAGAAAACTCAAATGAGCTGTTGTGCCAACAGTTCAAAAGGAGAAAGAAAAGAAAGTTGAAGTTGAAACCATCACTGAAGCAGATGGTGAATGCTGGAAACCTCTGTGGTAAGAAACATGAAACGTGAGAATTACAGAATGAAAAGCAAATGAAAGCTTGCTGCAAATTCAGTGAAATTGTGTTTGTCCGTCTCGACATTTTCTGACTATGAATGTATAAGAGATGACAGCTTTTATTTTGTTGGAAAGTCGGTCTGTAAAACTGGCTGTGCGATTGAAGTGCACTCACTGTATAATTCGCCGAGCTAAAAGCCATTTTGTCCTATCTTTAACACTGCAAGTATTTGAGAATTTTAATCAATGCTGGTTTTGTAATGCAAATGCTGTTCTAAGTGTGATGATTGTTTTCCATGTGCATGCATACACATGTAGCATTTGTGAGGAACATCAATTGCGCTTTGGTTTTGAGTTGAAACTGAATTTTCCTTGGGTTTAAGACCTAGGATAAGAGATCTCGGATAATCACAAAGATTTGACACTTTGAATGCATGATCCATTGTAAAGATCAATACTTCAAAGTATTCACGGAACTGTGAAATTGTGAAGGTGACTTATTTCAATTTAAAATTTGCGTAATTTTGATTAATTTATTTATTTATTCAGACTTGGAACAAAAGAAACCTTTCAAAAAGTTGCTATTGTTTTAGTCATGTCTGCCTCTTGTGTGGAGTTTGCATTTTCACCCCGTGTCTGCGTGGATTTCTTCCGCATGCTCCGGTTTCCTCCCACAGTCCAAAGATGTGCAGGTTAGGTGATTGACCATGCCAAATTGACCCTTTATGTCCAAAGATGTGTAGGTTGGATGGGGTTACGGGGATAGGGTGGGGGAGTAGGCCTCTGTTGGGTGCCCTTTCAGAGGGTCGGTGCAGACTCCATGGGCCGAATGGCCTTATTCTGCAATGTAGCAATTCTATGGTTCTATGATGGGAATCTCTCGCTAGAAGGTTTGTTGGAGTATTGATACAGGGTATTAATGGAGGTTGGTTAACTGCTCTATTGGATAAGGTTAATTTAAAATGTGTTTTTATTCCTGGTTTTGAAGTTGTGGGGGTTGTGTCTGTTACCTGTTAAAGATGTTGATTTTACATTAGGAAATATCCTGGCTGGATAAAGGATGTTGGACGTGAATCTCCAGCCACGTTGGGTTCTCGCTTGAACGCAACACGGCCAGAGAATCTCAGGAAAGGCCTCGAGCGAGCCTGACAGGCTCCACGCCTCCCGGGATTCTCCAACGCCCCGCAAGATGTCAGAGTGGAAACCTGCCACAAATGGGCGGGACCGAATGACGTTCACGGAAGTAGGTCGTAAACCTACTTACGACCTAACTGTGTGGGATCCAGTGGCCTCCCTCAATTCGCCGCCCTCCCCAGGGAGGCTAAAGATGGGCTGATCAATACTGGTCCAAACAAACATGGACCAAGCGGAACGGCATCCCGGGGGGTCTCCCGGGCCACCAGAGATCCCAGAGTGGTCACGTTAGGTGCAGGATTGCACCCTGGCCCTCCCCCTGGAATGCGGGCACCTTGGTACTGCAACCCTGGCACTGCCAAGATTATCGTATGGCACTGCCAAGCGAGAAGGAGCAGTGCCTTGGTGGCAGGGTGGCAGTGCAAGTGTGCCCAAGTGCCAGGGTCGCACTACCAAGAGCCAATGTCCATTAAATTAGGGTGGAATGGGGGGGGGGGGGTTTGAAGGGTGGAGGAGTGCAGAGAAGGTTAGTAGGGGCCTCCGGGAGTTTGGGTGGGTGATGGTCCTAGAAGGAAGAGGGTGCTGTAAAGGGGCTTGGGGGGCCTGAAGAGGGGGGACCCCAGGGACCCCATAGCAGGAGGGCCTCACTTACGGAATCTGGGGTAGTGTCCATGTGTGTGGGGGTGATATTGCCGATGGGTGGGGTGTGAGGGACACACAAGCTCACTTAGAGATTGGGGCACCCTTTCAAAGTGGAGGCCCGATCTCTGAGTTCAGCTCTCCAGTGCTAAAAAGTTTCTAAGTGGGGGCTAAAACCGTGAGAGAATCCCCAGGGCCCGAGGAGCAGGACCCCGGGCATTGTGAACCCTGGAGCCCAAGTGTTAAGTCCTGTTATATTGTGTTCTGTGCCTGTAACTTAACTGCCTTTGCCTTTTATCAATAAACCCTTTTGTTAACTACTGGAAGCCTCGAATGTATGTCTTGAGACACCACAAAATCTAAAGACCCAGTGACAACCAATGATGACACCATGTGTGTTCTTGAAGTGAATTAAGATTTGAAAATTATGAAATGACTGTTCCTGTGATGAAGATTTGGTCAAAGCTCGGGGAGAGTGGGACGACAAAAACAAAAATTATGTAAAAGAATTTGGGACCTGGCTGGTGGAATAGAGTATCAGACTTTTTGTTGTCTGATTATCGACATAACCTTAATAAGGTTCTTAAAACAGTTAAAAAGGATGTTAATTAATTGGAGAATGAACTGCAGGCTGTGTTAAATTTGAATCCCCTGGAAAAAAATGCCAAAAGTTTAAATTATAGAAATTAATTTAAAATATAAAAGTCATCCTGCATTTAAACAGGAGGAAAACAGCTCAGCGGTTTCTCTGATTGAGGTGTTCTTTACAGATATAGAATTTACAGAAGTTACAGTGCAGAAGGAGGCCATTCGGCCCATCGAGTCTGCACCGGCTCCTGGAAAGAGCACCCTACCCAAGGTTAACACCTCCACCCTATCCCCATAACCCAGTAACCCCACCTAACACTAAGGACAATTTTGGACACTAAGGGCAATTTATCATGGCCAATCCACCTAACCTGCACATCTTTGGACTGTGGGAGGAAACCGGAGCACCCGGAGGAAACCCACGCACACATGGGGAGGATGTGCAGTCTCCTCCGCACAGACAGTGACCCAAGCCGGAATCGAACCTGGGACGCTGGAGCTGTGAAGCCATTGTGCTATCCACAATACTACCGTGCTGCCCCCATGTAGGCATATGTAGGCATAAAATGTAGTCATAAAATGTAGGCATAAAAAAGTGCAAACATGGAAGGAAAAGAGGATAGAAGTTAAAATGTTAACAGGTTGGACCAGGGACTGTGTTAAAAGGTCGGACTCTAATGACAATGTAGCACATGATTTAAAAGAATGACAAATTAAATTACTGAATCTGGGGGTGGGGGTGCGGGTAAGAAGTGTTGTAACAAAGGGCAGCAAGGTGGTGGAGTGGGTTAGCACTGCTGCCTCACGGTGCCGAGGTCCCAGTTTCATATCCTGGCTCTGGGTCATTGACCGTGTGGAGTTTTCACATTCCCCCCGTGTTTGCGTGGGTTTCGCCCCCACAATCCAAAGATATGCAGGCTAGGTGGATTGGCCACGCTACATTGCCCCTCAATTGGAAAAAATGAATTGGATACTCTAAATTTATTTCTTAAAAAAAAAAGTATTGTGACAGAAGATTTATTCTTGTTTGACAATTAACATCTGCTGGTAGCAGAAAGCCTGAGGTATTTTCAGAAATCAGCAATGTTGTTGCTGACAAAGTTAACCAAACAAAATCAAAGCTGCTTTAAAATAGAATTTTAAATTTTTTTGAAAGCCAGGGATAGAAAAACTTGTAAAAACTGCATGAAATGGACATGGAGATTTGCTGCGATAGGTGAGGGAAAGTGAAAGTCTGGCTTGCAGAAGATTTGGAATTCTAAGAACTCATGCAAACTGAACATTTTAAAACCTAACACCATATTATGGATTAAGCATCGAGGTTACCAAGATGCAAGATTTAATGGTGAAAGATAATAGAACGAGAGAAAGTATTACTTGTACTCCACCTAGTAAGTTAGTTGTTAAGGTCTTTGCAAAAATGTTATGCATTCATAGTGTAACTAAATTGTTACTGTGGTAATCATTTATAATTTTGGGGGTAAGTGTTATGAATGTGAGGTTATATGTTTTAAACTGTTTCTTTAATTCAAGGTAAACTGGAGGTACATCTGTGAACTCCTCTCAGTTCTGCCTGACAAGAGGCCTATGTGACCTGGTTGCCAAGGAAACTGGGAGCCCAGGTCAAGTCCTATCGAAACACCAAATACAGATTTCCCGATTAACACAGAGAAAGTCGGCGTTGCTTTGTGCAGACTTACAGATCCTGAGTCAGACTCGGAAACCCTGAAGATGTCATTCAGAAATACCCTCCAATTAGCTGGTGGCATATGTCCATCTATCTTCTGAATCAACTATTTAGAAGACTCAGATGTTCCCTCGGGTTTATTTCTCTTCTTCTTCCTCCTCTGTTGTGGCCCCAATGATTTAACCTCTGGAACATTGCTGGTGGAAGCAATTGGTCTCTCATAATTGACAGATTGAGGAATATGCAGCAAATCATAACAAATCTGGAGATTTTCTCAAGAAAACTCTGAGAAATGCTTTGAACAGAATTTCCCTTTGTCATAATACCATGTTGACTTGTTCTAATCACACTATGCCTTTCGAAATTGATGAGACCATCAATTCACGAGACACGTGCTTTAAGACATGAACAATGGTTTTAATCTACTGACAACAGAGCCAGCCTGTAACACGATGAACCCTGGATGAACTGGTCGGCTGGCTCTGGGCATCGATCTTTATAAATTAAAATGAAAATTGCTTATTGTCACGAGTAGGCTTCAATGAAGTTACTGCGAAAAGCCCCTAGTCACCACATTCCAGCGCCTGTTCGGGGAGGCTGCTACGGGAATCGAACCGTGCTGCTGGCCTGCCTTGGTCTGCTTTCAAAACCAGCGATTTAGCCCAGTGTGCTAAACATCCCCTACAGCAGTCCAGGGGGAGGAGCCGCATGCAGAGCCGAGGGTGGAGCCCTGTACAAACTCCTATGCATTCCCAGTGCTACTCCCCCTAGTGGTCGGGCAACGCAACTGCGCTTACAATAATATGGTATCATATATATTACAGTGTGAATTACATTCACCACAGAAGTGCATTGTTAATACTTCCTTAATAATAAATTTCAATGATTTCCTTATGATTGCTGTCAGGCTAATTGGCCTGAGGTTTCCTGTTTTCTCACTCCCTCCTTTCTTGAGTAGCAGTGTTACATTTGTTGGGCTGGATTCTCTGCTTCGAGGTGCCGGAAGGGCAAATTGCGATCAGTTGGAGAATCGTGCAAAATTGAAAAATTCAGGTTTGTGCCTGGTGCTAAATCTGATACCATGTGCCGGTCCCTCACTGGTGGTGAAATCGAGGTTTGCGCCACACGCCAGTGAGTCCATGCAAAATCGTCATTTGCATGGTGTGGTAGTATGACTAGAGGTATTACGGTACCTTCCGAGGTGAGCTGCCATTGGTGCAGAGGACTCGCTGGGTATTGGCCCAGGTAAGTGATGTGCCTCTCAGGATATAAGAACCCGTGTTCCCCGGCAGTCGACCATTCTTCTGTACGTCTGCTGCCAGGCACACATCTTGTGTATTAAAGCCTTTTGTTTGGATCATATCTTCGCCTCGTGCCGAATTGATGGTCCATCACATGGATTTTAATATAGATAGGGGATTAGACAATTCATGCTCCACCCTCCGCGATGCTCCACCTCTCTTAGGCAGAGATCACACAGGAAAGAATTGATGCAAGTACTTACAAGTGAGGACTGGGTGTCACGGCTGTTCAGGGAGAGCGAAAGGTAAGGAAACTGTGAAAAACTCTCCAAAATTGCCTTGCTTATTGGGTGGTTGGCTGTCTGGGCCGGGAGGGGGGGGGGGGGGGGCGGCAGTAACAGGGATTGACTTTATGCCAAGACTGGATTTGGGGTGTGCCCCTCAGAATCGGGGTAGCCTGGCTCAGATTGCTGCTGTATTTGTTTTACATACAGTCCTTTGATGCTACTTAACAGGCCCCTGGCTGTTAACACTGGTGGCTGCTCACTGTTTCCTGTGAATGTTCAGAGTGCCTCTGGTCATTTGGAAGCCCACCCAGGCCGTCCCTCTGGAAGCCCTCATACCCCAGCTGAATCACCCAACGAGATGGGAGAGGCCAAGTTCAGGTGTTGCCACTCCTCAGTACACTCATCAGAAGCGCAGCCCCACTGCCGAGTTCACCCCAAACAAAGGATTCATGCATTGGGGCCTTTGGGGCCTCACCAGTGTCACTATCAGCTCGCCCACCACCAGCTGTCTTCAAACCCTGCCTGCCCACCATGCCCCTGCTCCCAGCTACCCTGCCCCCGGTCATACCCAGGACTTGCATTACATTGCAGATAAACTCCCAACAGATGCACACTTCCCTGCACACCCCCATCTGTAGGATCTGCCCACACATAAGTCTCTAAGCATGGAGGTGATTGGTCACACACCGTAACAGTACATGTGCCACCCAACCGTCGGGATAACAGAGGGCTCAACAATTGAGGACACCGACATTAGATCCCACTGGGGAAACAGGATGAGGGGCCACAGAGCCTGTCACTGACAGGAGTGGCAGCAGACACTGGTACCCCTGTGGACAGGGATGGGTGGTGAGGATAGAGACTCCCTACATCACAGGCCCGGTACAGTGTGGACGGCAACATAACTCTTATTATCCCTGAGGTCAGGCTTTCACAAACGTCATGCTGCCAACTGTACAGGACCTTAGTTCGACCTCATTTAGAATATTGTGTACAATTCTGGTTGCCACACAACCAGAAGGATGTGGATGCGTTGGAGAGTTCTCACTGGAACGACAGAGTTTGAGAGGCCATCCGATAGAGGTCTATAAGATTCTGAGTGGTATGGACAGAGTAGATAGTCAGATGCTCTTTCCTAGGGTAGGAGAGTCAAGTACTAGGGAAAAAAGGTTTAAAGTAGGTGGGGAAAAGTTTAGAACAGATGTGCGAGGCGAGTTTTTTTACACAGAGGGTGGTAAATATATGGAACGCGCTGTCTGGGGAGGTGGTAGGAGCAAGTAAGATAGCAGCATTTAAGGGGTATCTGAACAAATATATTAATAGGGTGGGAATGGAAGGATATGGGATCCGTACGGCCACATGGTTTTAGTTTAGGCAGGTACCATGGTCGGCGCAGGCTTGGAGGGCTGAAGGGCCTGTTCCTGTGCTGTTTCGTTCTTTATTCTTTATTTTGAGCTGGATAACTCCGGGTGACCTTCCAAGTGCATTGTTGGAGGGAAGAAAAACCTCAAAGTCTGTTCTCGACCGCATGGTGTTGGTAAAACTTCGTTTAATTCGGAAAAACTGTGCGCACATAGGAGAGACAAGTTCTGCTGCTAGCTTTAGCTCGCAAAAGCCAGCTCTGCCTGTCCTCAGAATTACATGCATATATATTTAAAGTTCGTCGGAGTCACACGCAGGTATTGACGTCACTGAATCAGTGGGAACAATACAAAGTGATCAGTATGCATGTTTTCTGGTCCCTGTAATGGGAAAACGATTAAAGAATACAATGTTTCCTTACAATCTCATAGGTTTGTGCTTAACATATTTAACTTCTAGAAGAGGTGCGAATGTGTTGGACAATGGATCCCTTAGACTTACTGGGGCCTCCTGTGTTTCCCTTTTCATATTCAAATGCTCTGTGAGATGATTTAATCCAATGTGGGTGATGTTAACCCCTTGCTTGCTGGTTTTCCCTTGGTATATGTTTAACCACTTGCCTGCTGGTTTATCCTTGACCTGTGCTATTACAATACCTTGAGACATCTTTATTATACCAATCCTGACACATATAGCAATTTCTTCCACTAACACTTCCCCCGATGGCTCTTGGCAATGTACATACCCAAGAACGCCCTTTAAACACTCCCTTCTCTCTGTGTGCTTCCTTTGGTTGAAAACATATTTTATAGCTATCTTGTGGATTTATGATGCTTGTTTGGACAAGCAGCTCTGCAGCATTTAAAAAAAATTCATATGAGCTCATTTTGCCTCAGACCCCCGGAATGTTCCCACGTACCCCTGGGCTCCAAGGACCCCAGTCTGGGAACCTCTGCCCTAAGTTACCCTCTATTTCTGGTAATGTTTTCTGCTGTGAAGACATTCTAGGACAAGAGGTCATTGCTTTAGGATAAGAGGTAGCAAATTTTAAAATGTTGAGGAGAAACTACTTGTGGGTTGTGAATCTATGGAACTCGCTACCCCAGAGTGTGGTGGATGCTGGGACAGTGGGTAACTTTGAGGAGGAGTTAGACAGGTTTCTAACTGATAATGGGTTGAAGGGTTCTGGAGAATGGTCAGGATGGTGGAGTTAAGGCCAGGGTGAGATCAGCCATGGTCGAATGGCGGGGCAGACCCGATGGACCAATTCTGCTCCTGTACCTTATGAACTTATAACAGGCAGAAAACATTTTTTTAATGTCACCTTCCCCATGATAAGTTTTCTTCTCTTCTTCTAAGGGACCAAGAATTAATTTAACTGATTTTTTTTACATACTATATACTCGAGGTCTCTTCTTTATATTTTTAGCTAGTTTGCTCTCATTTATGTTTTTTCTCTTTTCAGCAAATTTGTAGGTCCTTTTGTTGGTTTGCAAAAATCTTCCAATCCTCAGACTTACTCTCATTCGTGGTACCATGATACACGTTTTGTTTTAATCTATTGTTTTTATCCTGCTGAGTAAACCATGGATTGATCTTTCTCACAATTTTTTGGCGGGAATCTCCGACCCCCCCCCCCCCCCCCAGATTGGAGAATCGCCAGGGGGGCGGCGCGAATCCCGCCCCCGCCGTCTGCCAAATTCTCTGGCACTAGAGATTCGGCAGGGGCGGGAATCGTGCTGCGCCGGTCGGCGGCCCGTCACAGTGGCCCCACCGGCGATTCTCCGGGCCGCCATGGGCTGAAGTCTCCCGTTGGTTCTTTGCCAGTCCCGCCGGTGTGGATTAGACCAGGTCCCTTACTGGCAGGACTTGGCGGCAGGGGCCGGCTCCGGGGTCCCGGGGTGCGGGGCGATTTGGTCCCGGGGGTGCCCCCACGGTGGCCTGGCCCGCGATCGGGGCGCACCAATCCGTGGGTGGGCCTGTGCCGTGGGGGTACTCTTTTCCTACGTGTCGGCCGTGTCAGCCTCCGCGATAGCCGACGCGTAGGTGAACCCCCCTGCGCATGCACGGGGATGACGTCAGCCGCCGCTGACGCTCCTGTGCATGCACGGTCTCGCTCCGGTCGGCGGAGTCCCTTCGGCCCCGGCTGGCGAGGCGCCAAAGGCCTTCCATGGCATCCGGCGGGGTGCAAACCATTCCGGCGCCGGCCTCTCCCCTGAAGGTGCAGAGGATTTTGGGGCAGGCCAATGCCGGAGTGGTTCACGCCACTCCGTCCCGGCGGAACCCCCCGCCCCGCCGGGTACGGGAGAATCCCGCCCCTTGTTTTTCATTCAAATGTATTTTTGTTGAATAATTTCATTTGTTTCTTTAAATGTTTCCCACTGTTTATTTACCACGACACCTTTTATTGTATTTACTCTGTCAACCGTAGCCCACTCTCCCCTCGTACCTCTGTAATTGGCTTTGTCAGATTCATGCTTGTGATAGCAGTGTGTCATTTTTAAACTTAACATGGAATTCATAATTTCCCAGTGGACGGTTTGCTATGACATTACTAATTGGCCGTACTTCATTGCACAATACTGGATCTAAAATAGCCTCATTCCCAGTTGGAGATATTGCTCCTGGAAACTGTCATGAAATCATTCAGAAAATTCACCCCCGGGACCAGATCGCCTCGCGCCCCCCCCCCCCCCCCCCCCCCCCCCCAGGACCCCTTTACCACTTTGATTAGCTCAGTTTGTATGAAGATTAAAGTCCCTTAATTAATTCCATCGTGCACTTATCAGCTACGCGTAGCAGAGAAAAATGTGTATGAAGCAAAATCTCGTTTCCTCCTCTGCACTGATTTAGAAACTACAACAAATTTCCAAACTAGAATGCCCTTCATATGGAACAGATTTCAGTCCTTCTCAATAGCTATGCCTCCTACCTCCTCCCCTCAGGGTACAGTATCTCTGGTCAGCTAAGAAGAGCTTGGAGAAGATTGCACCCCTCTGATGCATTACCTTTGCAGCTCCCCTTGTCAACACTCTCCGCTCTTGTTCACTTGTGGAGTGTGATTTGCCATATGACAATCCAACTACCTCTCTAACTTGGTCTGCTGAAGTCTGAATATCTACGCTGATGCATGGTAAGCATGGTTTCTGCAATGGTGTACCCTCAGAAGGAATAAGCTGAAGATTTATCATTGTGAGGGTCAAACGCTGCTGCTGCACATGTGAAGGCCATGGTGGAAAGGTGGTTAGGTGGATTGGCCAGGCTAAATTGCCCCTTAGTGTTGGATTATGGGGATAGGGCAGGAGCTTAGATAGGGTGTTCTTTTGGAGGGTCAATGGGATGAATCACTTCCTTCTGCACTGCAGGGATTCTATGAAAAGATTCAGGCATGGTAAGAATGTTGCAATTTTTATGAAGCTATTGTGGAGAGGATCATTTTTCAAGTCAACATCACCAAGTGTTGTATAACGTGCGTGTCAGTAATATTTAATTCTGCCACTCAGTAGTTTGGAGCATCCCTAACATCAATAGTCAGAGATGCTGAAACGCCACCGATTTCCAGCACTTTTTGCTCAGCAGTTGTTGGCTGTGAGACTTGTGGGGGACCAGCCCCGATTTTCCCCCTTTCCCATGTGTCCTGCATTCTCGTCTCTTGCAACAAGGCAACGACCTATGAGTGACTGTAATGGTACATGCACTTGACTATTGGAATTGTCTATTATGGAGAGATAGCAAATTGTGAAAGGATCAGGGTAAGTGGCAGTGGTGGATGGTTGGATGGGAGAGTGAAGACGTGCATACAAAGAGAAGGATAAGTGTGCCAGCGAGTTTAGTTGTTGTGAGAAGTGATGTGCTGGTGTAAGCTTGACAAGGTAAACTAATGGGGAGGCGTGCACAACAGGGTGTTTTGTACCTCAACTCAACTTGCAACTCAACTCAACCTTTCCTGACATGTTTCGGTCACTATAATGCTTCTTGCATTAAGATCAAGGGCGGGATTCCTGGGCCTCTCAGCTGCGTGTTTCCCGGCGGTGGAAGGCGTCACACCATTCGATGGCAGCGGGATTCTCTGCTCCCGCTGCTGTCAAATGGGAATTCCTTTGAAGCCATCCCACGCCGTTGGGAAACCCATGGGCGGAGGTGTGCTTCCCGTAGGACCAGAGAATCCCACCGCCAGCAAAGGGCTAGAGAAATCTAGCCTAGAAGTGTGGCACATTGACCGCTTCAGCCACAGGCAATCATGCTTTCTTGTAACAGCAGGTTGATTCTTCATGTTGCTGCAGAAGACTATTCACTGTCCTGTAAAAATCTTGGGAAATTCCGACACTTCCTCCCTTATTTACCGCACCACTTTCCCTTTGGCTCTGCCCCAACAGCTCTCGTGTCATTGAATATCTCCTGTCTTCAATATTATCACCGATCTTCTCTTCTATTATTTATTTTTTCCACCCCTCCTCCATTTCACCTCTTTAAAAGCAAATACATTTCTAACTTTTCCCAGTTTTGTTGAAATGGCAAGATCTGAAATGTTATAAGTTTCTCTCTTCAAAGATGCTTCAGACATGCTGAATATTTCCGGAATGTTCTGTTTTATCACACAAAATCTCTAAATTGGGTTTTCATCCTAATTAAAACCTGTGTTTTCCCTTTATTTTCTGTTATTTTCGTCTTATAATTTTGTACCTGGACAAAAATGTGCTTATGCTTTAAGATGGACTTCAGCTTTAAAAAGGAATCCAGGCGGATGTGCTAACATCGGTAATGACTCACCTTGATTGGACTTGGTTGTCAGCCGATGAGCTGTTTATTTTGCTGGACGCTCAGCTGATGATCTATGCTGATTGGTACTGACTGTTCTGGAATGTTCCTTTTCTCTGTGAGACTGTTTCCAAGCTGGTTTTGGTTCGAAGTCAGAGCTCAAGGAAGCTCTTTGGAGTTTTCTCTTTCCCAAAAAAGTATAGAACTCTCTCAAAACCTCGGCTGGGGCTCACTCCAGGTAAACAGAGCAGTCAGCTTTTCCTCTCAATCCATTATGAGAGTGTTTCATTTTGATCAAGTATCTCTCTTGCCTGATGGACTCAGTCTAAAGGTTCAAAGTAAAGACCTTTATATATTTTATTGTGGTAACATTCCGACAGTCAAATTAAGAAAACAGTCACAAGGCACAGGTCTCAATACATTTAACAGTCACATGAACACATCAATCACAGGCACAGGGCCACAATACATTTATCAGTCACATGAGCACATCAATCACAAGGCACAGGGCCACAATGCATTGAACAGTCACATGAGCACATCAATCACAAGGTCTAAAGCCTCAATACATTGAACAGCTTCATAACAAAGCCAATTCATCGACATAAAACAACAGCACACAAAAGGAAGAAACAGCTACTAGTACCAAAAGCTACTCATGTATGTTACACAAGCACCCCCTGATTTCCCCCCCAAACGGGTCCCTGTTAAAAACCAAAGCAACAGTTCCAAGCCACTAGCCAGTAAACCAGCAAGCGGTTACTTTGTCCGTCACCTGCCCTCCTCCCCCTCCTACCTCCCCGGGCCCGGTAGCCTCACATCAGAGTAGAGGCTCCCTCCGCAAGAAGCACAGACCCTGAAAAGATATACACCCGGGCATGGCAGAGGAGAGAGGGTCCTTCTTTCACGGAATCGTGGTAACCTGCCCAACTCGCAAGGGATCATTTGTAAACAGAACTGTTGAATAATACGGACAGAAACAACAGTAATAAACAACACAAAGCAGTCCTAGTGTTGTTTATTGCACCCCCCCCCCCTCCTGGGCCAGTAGCCTCACATCAGAGGAGAGGCCCTCCCTCGAAGAGCACAGATCACCGGAAAGATACCCACCCGGGCGTGGCAGAGGAGAGAGGGGCCCTCCTTCATAGCACCGCGATAACCTGCCCAACCGGCAAGCAGAGCAGTCTAACACCACGGACTGAGACAAGTACAAGATGAAAAAAAAAAGAGACAGTCCTAATACAACAAAACAGCATCAGATACAAAGCTCATTGCCACACCAGTACGTCTTAAAATCCAAAACCCGTTGACACGCCCGCACAGGTAGAAAAGTGCACAGGTAGAAAAGTCCAAAACTCGTTGACACACCAGGACAGCTGGAAAAGTCCACCGATAATCCAGAAAATGGCCACCCGGTGATATGACGATCCCTAGGGGAAAAAACCTGAGATAGTCGCTCCAAAACAAATGAAGGTCAGTAGAAAAGGTGCCAGAATCCCAAAATCAACTTAAACATTTCAAGAGGCCGAGCCCCGAAGCCTCCAGGAGCAGCAGCAGGCCACCATCAAGTTACCTCAAGCTGCAGGCGACAGAGCACCATCTTTAACAAAACAGTGCCCGGTAGGCCTTCCATCCTCGGCCCAAATCTGACCATTCCCAGCAACATACCCACTCCAGCTCTCCTCCTTCCTCCACGCAGCACAGCACTGCAACTCAGGCCAGTAAAGACCTTTATCTCGCAGTCAGATTGAATTGAAAGGAATTTAGATTGAATTGAAAGGAAGTTCAGTCCAGCAACAGCTGTAGGCAGGGCCAGTTGTTTCAAGAACCCTCTTTAGAATCTCGTGAGGGGATCTCTATTTTTCCTATGTTAGGGGAAATTCTGGTGGAGTTGGAAACAAAAAAATTTTACACAGACTTGAGGTGGATCTTCTGGGTGAAAGCCCAGGTTAATAAAAATGAAAGTGACTCCCCAGAGGGAATCCCACAGTCTGGGGATTTGGACTGAATGTTGCAGCTAGAAGATCCTCGTTAGCCATCCAACCAGTGGTTCTCAATCACTCCGCATCCTGAAAGGACAGTCAGCTAAAAACAAAACAACTTCAACACCCGAAGCAAGGACACTCATCTTCGTTAATCCTCTTTTATTTTTCCGCTCCCCCTCCCTCTGTGTATGTGTGTGTGTTTGGCTTCTGTGTATTTAGGTAGAGGGTGGGACGATTAAAAAAGGGGAGTAGTAGATTAGCTGGCCATTATTCTAGTATAATTATTGCGTGCCTTATCTTTATTGTTGTTATAAATAAACAATTATGTTTCATTTACAAATCGGTGCCTGTAAGTCATTGGAACAGCCAAAGATCTCAAACTTTCCACAAATTATTGGTTAATTATTCTGTTGGGACTCCAGGGCCTTTGGGGCTGGAGTTGACCACACACCAGCTCAGGATGTTGTAACAATACTAACTTGACTGACTACACACTTGTTTGATTTCATGGTTATACTGAGTTTAACTCCTGTTTACAATACACCCCAGGTAAGATTGACTGGGAGATGACTTGATAGAGAATTAGGGTTTAGGCTTTCAAATGTCTTTGACACCTCAGGTTTTGGGAAACCTTCAGTGATCTGGCAGAATTGACAAACCAATAGCCGTCTGGGTGAAAATGAAAAGCTAAACACCTGAGCAGAATCTCAGACCCAGATGAGTACAGCCGAGGTAAAATAATTGGACACCAGCAAGGCCACCATATCTTCTCATTTTAAGGCTCTGAAATTGAAATACCAACGTGCTGACCAGTGTCATCGAATCATAGAATCAACAGTGCAGAAAGAGGCAATTTGGCCCATCGAGTCTGCAATGGCTCTTGAAAAGGGCACCCCAATTAAGCCCATACCTCCACCCTATCCCCATAACCCAGTAACCCAATCTAACCTTTTTTTGGACACTTAAGGGCAGTTTAGCATGGCCAATCCACCTAACCTGCACATCTTTGGACTGTGGGAGGAAACCGAGCACCTGGAGGAAACACGCGCAGACACGGGGAGACTGGCACAGACGGTGACCTGAGCTGAGAATTGAACCTGGGACCCTGGAAGCAACTATGCTAACCACTGTGCTACCGTGCTGCTCAGTTGATAGTAGGAAGAAAACAGATGATGCCAGGAATGATGATACAATGACCTAGCTAGTTCAGGCAGATGGAATCACAGGCCCAGAACATCTGAACTTCCAGGTGTTATCACTGACAAGGTGGCCCTTAGATGCACTTGGAAAACCACTGTTCGACTGTCTTACTTGTTATAATAAAATGTTCTGGGATAAAATTCAAGATGCAAAGTTCAGTTCAGCAACACGTTTCATTGGATTGGAGAAGCATAAATACTTTTGCAATGAATCTCAAAAGTGCAGAAGGAGGCCATTTGGCCCATTCATTCTGCACCCACCCTTTGAAAGTGCACCCTACCTAAGCCCACTGCCCACCACTAACCCCGTAACCCATCTAACCTGCATATCTTTGGACTGTGGGACAAGACACAGAGCACCCGGAGGAAACCCACGCAGACACGGGGAGAACCTACAAAATCCACACAGTCACCCGAAATTGAACCCGGATTCATAGTGGTGTGAAGCAGGAGCGCTAACCACTGTGTCATCCCAGAGACACTGAAATCAACAATATTGCAACCAACTGAAAAGTAATAATATGAGCAGAACAAATCCTTGTTTTAATTAATTGACCATTCACCTGAGATCTTCAATTAAGAGACAATTATTTCTGCTTATCATCAATATAGTGTGCTTTGTTCCAACAGAAGTTTGGACTGTCTAATCAGGAGGAAACATTGTTCAATTAAATTTGACAACTCGGTCCAATTTGACCCACTGAGGGCAACATTAGTATCCTTGGGGATGAGATGACAGTTAATTGTAATACCCCAAGAATAAATCATTTCCTTGTGTCAACAATAAACACACTTCATTAAGCACACACAATTACATTTGAGCAGATTAAGTAATATTCTTCCATGCAATTGATGAGTCAAATGAAGCCAGAAGAGGAAAACAAAGATTTCTGAGGAAATGCTAACTTCTTAAAGTTAACTTTTTCCTCCAGTTGCAATGAAGATGAGATGATTATGCTGCCACCTGGCACATTCGTTCAACAGTTTTTGGCTGTTGCAAAAAATCTTGAAGCCTTCAAATTTGAAGACAAAACCACTGGTTAACTCTTTATTTAGTTACACCTTCAATGACTTAGAGTTGAGCATCATCAATGTAGATTATAACAGGGAATAGCCAACCCCATGTTAACTACTTGATGGATCTACCTGATACTGTCACCTGCTTGAATTTACCGATGCTATATTTAATGCCACTAACAATTAACTTCACACTGCTTATTCGAATCATGACCTCCACTGTTCAAGGCCAGGCAGACGATTTTATCAGAGTTGAATTCATTTTAAGTAGATATGATCCTGTTGCAGTGAGGAATTTTAATTAATAAGTATAATTGAATCTCCACAAACTGGTGGACATTCTAATCTGAAAAAAAAGAACATAAGTAACCACAATGTTACATTTTAAATGAGATTTGTTGAGAGTTGACTCCACCTCATGTAAAGTCATTGACATAAGACTGCAAAGAAACATTTGCTGCCTGATCACTGAATGACTCCATTTGTCCACAGTTAACTGCTTCCGTGTTCTTCTGCGACGTATGATTATTGTTACATCTGATGCTGAGAGTTGCAATTCGATCACAAGGAAAATCTCCAGCAACACACTGTATGTTGGAACTGCACTACAGAGTAATGGAATACACATTTTTGCCCTTAATTGTCCCATTTATTAAGTACTGTACACACCCCTGTCAGCATCAACGGGGTCAGTTTCAGTTAGCAATTAACGGGGTTAGCAGTTTCAAATTCCGAGGGTTACAGATCTCCAGAGATCTGTCCTGGTCCACCCACGTCGACGCTGCCACCAAGAAAGCACAACAGCGCCTTTACTTCCTATACAAGGGCTGGTTTAGCACAGGGCTAAATAGCTGGATTTTAAAGCAGACTAAGGTTCAATACCCGTACCAGCCTCCCCGAACAGGCACCGGAATGTGACGACTAGTGGCTTTTCACAGTAACTTCATTTGAAGCCTACTTGTGACAATAAGCGATTTTCATTCCTCAGAAAACTCGGGAAATTCGGCATGTCCACATTAACTCTGATGAACTTTTACAGATGCACCATAGAAAGCATCCAATGGACTGCATCACAGCCCGGTATGGCAACTGCTTGGCCCAAGATGTCAAGAAACTTCAGAGAGTTATGAACACCGCTCAGTCCATCGCACAAACCTGCCTCCCATCCATTGACTCCATCTACACCTCCCGCTGCCTGGGGAAAGCGGCAGCATAACCACAGACCCCTCTCACCCGGCTTACTTACTCTTCCAACTTCTTCCATTGGGCAGGAGATACAAAAGTCTGAGAATACGCATGAACAGACTCAAAAATAGCTTCTTCCCCGTTGTTACCAGATTTCTTAGCTTCTCCCTCTCAAACTGCACGGTAAATTATATCATATTGTGGTCACTGCCCACAAATGTACCGTTTTTGAGGTGATGAGAATTGCGACTTGCCGTCAAATAGCATTTGCCACGATTTTGGCGTCGGAAGCTATTCTCCACCCAATCGCATTTCCCGATTTCAGCTCAGCTCATGGAGAAACCCACCCTTTGTTGTAACTACATGTCTTACAATCGTTTCAAGCCTTTTAAAATGTTACTTTCTGCGTATTTATTCAATTTGGATCAAGTTGTTCTCTTTTGTTGGATTCCAAGTAGGCTTACATTACACTGCAGTAAAAATAAATATTATCATATTATTAATTTTACTTTTACATTATGCTCATTTACTCAAGCTTTATGAAGAGTTTGGATTGTGTCATGGTGAATTTGGGAGGGGTGGGTGATTGTCAATCATCATGTGGGAGCCAAAAAGGATGGAACAATAATACTTTATTCCACATAAAGAGTTGAATTAATTAAGAAATACAGAGTGGAGTTTCTGCTTTGAGTAAAGTTACTGATTCCAACACATAATTATGCACAAAACTATACCTGTGTGTTTTCACATAAACTGTTTTACATATCGCAATTTGCCATGGATCAGCACATTTTAAAAACAAATCTATATATGAGTGTCTATATAAATATGCATTACAAAACCCATTTAGAATATCCCTGGAGATATCTGGGAGCAGTGATATGGCAAAGATTGATTAATAAAGCTGAAAATGAGTTTATTATGAAACAAAGCATTTTTAATCACTGTATCTAACTATTTTCTAACTGTGAGGAACCTGAATTTAAAGGTTTTAAAATGATGCAAAACTATTTTCTTGTTATAATTGGGTACATTTTTCAGATTCTTAATAAATGTTTTAAAAAAATCATACAAAACATTTCAAAATGTACGTAAATATGTCCTCGCATTCAGAAGATCCAGCTTATTTTTTGGACTCTCACTAGAAGGTGTGAGTGCAATTAAAGGAAATTTTCATTGGTGATTAATTCACCTTGACTAGTTTTCTGGACTGGAATATATTGACATCTCTAAGATGAGCACTCACAACAATGAGTTAGCACTTCGGCTAAAGAAAACCTTCCACGGGTCATATTTGTATTTGCTGCTATGGTCATGCAATGAACCTGGTTCTAAATGTGTTGTAGCGTGAGATAATATGACGAGGTTGAGTTAAAAGGAAAAACTTGATATTGCATATCAACACAATTCCAGTTCCCTCGACTCCCAGGCTGACACCAATGATACTCCACTACCCGGGTCCTCGCCCTGGTACTTGATAGGCTCGCGCGCTCCATTCCCTTTGGTTCCGGGTGGGTTACGTGGCCCACAAAGAATTGCTCGTTCCCTAACAGTCACACAAAAAAAACCTCTGACATAGAACCAGTTAAACAGAATTCTCAGTAGGGAGCCAATGGGCAAAGCTGATAAGGTCAGTCTATCAGGGGACTTTCGGACTCTTGCAAAGCGCCGCAACTCTGCAACTGGTTTCTCCACATTTGAAGCATCAGAATCCACATCATAGGAAGCAGATTTGCAAATCCCAAAGATGGGGCAGTACCAGCACCCTCCTCAGCTCCTTCTGCTGAAACACAAAATTCCCCTTGGAAAGACCTTTGTTCTCACACCACCGACTCTGTGGCTGATACGCTGGTAACTATTACTGGGTCCACACACCTTGCTGTGGGGGAGGGGCAGCTTCCTGTGTTCTCATATGGTCTACCTGCTTCAGCACTATACAACCCTGTAGGTCGATGACAAAAGATACTGGGCCAGTCCTTGCAATAACCCTCGCGGGCATCCAAGCTGCTTACCTTCAAAAATTAGGGAAGTAAACAAAATCCTCTGTTTAAAATGACCTCTCTCCCTTGGGTGAGTCTTGGATCTCCTTCTGTGAGGGCTGCTTAGCCTCCACCCGCCCCAACAAATAGCAGAAAAACAAGGTCAAGACGGGTCCTCAGGCAACTACACACCAATAATTTGACTGGAGTAACCCCAGAGGTGGCCTGTGCGGTCGTGTTGCATGAGAGTAAGAAATCTGCTAAATGGAGCAGCAATGATTGGTCAGACTGTTGTCTCATTGAGGCATTGAAGCTTTGGACTGCTCGTTCCACCAACCCATTTGGGGTGGGCAGGGCTGTACATACGTGTTGGATCCCATTGGACTTGATAAAGAGCTGAATCTCCTCGGCTGTGAAAGCAGTGCCAGTATTTGAAATGAACACCTCTGGTATGTCTTGTTTTGTGAAAATCTGTCGCGGCCTGTCGACCATGGCTGATACAATCGTTGAACGCATGAATTGCACAGCCAACTATTTTGAGTTGGCATCAACAACAATTAAAAACATAATTCCCATAAAAAGGCCCGCAAAATTGATGTGGAGCCTCGTCCATGGATGGCCCGGCCAATCCCAAGGGTACAGTTTAGCTGGGGGAGGAAGGGCCTGCTGCATCTGGCAATGCTCAGAATGGCTGACAACACTTTCTATCACTTCATCCACTCCTGATCACCAAGCTCCAAGCCAACATCTTCATCTTGGTTTGGCCAGGATGAGTGTTGAATAATTGTTTGAGAAGTGGTTGTCATCCCAGGGGTGGCACAATCACCCTGCTCCCCACAAGACAATCCCGTCTTCACAGGTAATTTCATCCCTTTGCTGCCTGATTTGCTCTGAATTACCAAAACGCCAGCCAGTGAGAATCATCATTTTTATCTTTGATAAAACCGGGTCCTGGTTAGGCCATGTTTTGATATGGGCTGATGAAATGGGCAGAGTGTCGGGAAACTTCAGAGCCAGAATGATCTATGGTATGGGAAATTCAGATATTGTCTGTGGAAGTGGAATTCAGCTTAAAACATCAGCTTAAAACTGATTTCAGTGATGGTGGGACTGTCATATGAGGAGAGATTGACTAGGTTGGGATTGTTCTCGCTGGAGTTCAGAAGAATGGGGGGGAATCTCATAGAGACTTATACAATTCTAACAGGACTAGACAGGGTAGATGCAGGGAAGATGTTACCAATGATAGGTGTGTTCAGAACCAGTGGTCACAGTCTGAGGATTCAGGGCAAACCATTTCGGACAGAGATAAGGAGACACTTCTTTACACAAAGGGTGATGAGCCTGTGGAATTCATTACCACAGGAAGTAGTTGATGCTAAAACTTTGAATATATTCAAGAGGTGGCTGGATATAGCACTTAGGAGAATGGGATCAAAGGCTATGGGGAGAAAGCAGGATTAGGCTATTGAGTTGGATGATCAGCCATGATCATGATGAATGGCAGAGCAGGCTCGAAGGGCCAAAAGGCCTCCTCCTGCTCCTATCTTCTATGTTTGTATCTATGTATCAGCATTTGGGATTTGTGTACACTGTTTGTGTTGAAAAGTTTAAGAATACACAGCCAGGGCAGCACGGCGGCGCAGTGGGTTAGCCCTGCAGCCTCTCAGCACCGAGGTCCCAGGTTCGATTCTGGGTCACTGTCGTGTGGAGTTTGCACATTCTCCCTGTGTTTGCGTGGGTTTCGCCTCCACAACCCAAAGATGTGCGGGCTAGGTGGATTGGCCACACTAAATTGCCCCTTAATTGGAAAAAATTAATTGGGTGCCCTAAATTTATAAAAAAAAAGAATGCACAGCCAAGAACAATGCCGGTATTTGCACACTGGCCAATGTGATCGCTGGAACTGGTTTATCCTCACCAAAAAGGCCAAGTAATGGTTTAGAGACAATGGTGAAGTGGCAGCCATAAACATACTGGTGGATCAATTTTGCGGCATAAATGACTGCCAACATTTCTTTATCTATCTGTGAGTACTTCCCTTCAGCATCCGACAACGTTCTGGATGCAAAGGTAACAGGCCACTCTGCACCATCTTCCATTTTATGAGAAAGTGCCCCCCCCCCCCCCCCCCCCAATGCCATAATGCAATGTATATTTTGGGTTTGTCTGAGTTAAAGTGGACAAGTAAGGCCAATGATTGTCGGGCCTGCTTCACTTGGTCAAAGGACTTTCTTTGGGAATCTTCCCACTTCCAATGTTGATGCTTCTTCAACAGTTGGTACAGGAGTTGAAAAATTGTAGACAAGTTGGGTAAAACAATGGCCATTATTATTGACCATCCCAAAAAAGGACTTTCCAGATATTGACCCCAAATTTCAAACTCCAAGTCAAATAGGTCGATTTTCCCAAATAGTGACGTCGTTATTCAACTGTAGTTGATTCTTTACCTTTTTACAGGACACCAAGAGGCCACTCTACCCCATATTCCAAATTTTCCTTTTGACTGAACTGATTTATTCTCGTCGCCAATATTGTAGTGCGAGGTTACATGATGAGGCACGGTTAAAGCACAACTGCGAAAGTGTGGAGACCTAGATCAGTGACATGGTGGGATTTATAAAATTGGAGAGGGTCATATTTGCCCTGAGAGCATCAATACAGGGATCTATAAACGGTGGCAGCCTTTTCTGGACTTCCTGGCTCAAAGATAGGTATCTTGGTCAATAGCAGCAGTAACCCGGGGGGGTGAGGGGGGGGTGGTGTTCCTTATTATTGTTTCTATTTTTTTCTATGGTTATGTAACTTAACATTGTGTTAATTTAAGTTGTTGCTAATATGTTTTGTTGTTCATTGAGGATGGGCGGATGTTTATGATTGCTATCATTATTGTTATTGTTGGTATTTTATTACGGTTCGTTGTTGTTGTATAAATACAACATTTTTCAATAAAAATTATTTTTTAAAACAAAGCACAACTGCGATTTATTAACAAAAGGAAGAACTTATATTACAGATCATCACAACTCCAATACAGTACTATTTCCCTCAACTCCTAGTCTTACACTGATAATACCCCACTACGAGATTGTGTCCTGGTATCTGATAGGCTCAGGTTTGCGAGGTCCATCACTATAGTCTATGGACAGGTCACATGGCCCACAAAGGATCACCCTTTAAAAGGGACCACGCTACCACAAAATGGGTGCCAATATTTTCGACCTTTAAAACTACTGTACAAACCTCTGCAAATTGTAGCTGAGAGTGACTGCCCGGGACATGCAGTGAGTCTCGAAGATCAGGTGAAAAGCTGAAATATTTGTGTTAGATCAGAAAAACTAGCTGGTTGATCAAAGACTGTTTTGCAGAAGGTCTTTGGTGAAAAGTCAAAAACATATCCACTTCCGTTTATGTTAACACAGCTCCCAGCACATGCTAGCATACAGGAATACGGATGCTTGAGATGTGATGAATGCAATTCACCCTTAAAAGATCACCATATTCTACGCCAATTATGACAATATGGCATGAATTGGGCAGAAAAAGCTTACATTAACGAGCAAAAATTCCAGACCAAGTTCTTTTGTTATCAAAATTTACAGAATGAAGAATTCCAACATAAACAAAAATAGAATAAAAGACATTTAAGTTCAGTATTCATCCCTGCACTTAAGGCAATACATTTTTGACATTTCCAAACTATAATCGCTGAGTATGTTCCGTGCACACTGAGCTGATCTCTTCAGGATACACGAGTTAGGGATATTCAGGCAGTAGCCTTGACTTTTTTTGTTCGGAGAAACATTACTCAAATTTTCTCTGATAAAATGAGTGCGTACGAACTAGGAGCAGAAGTAAGGAGTTTGACCCCTCAAGCCTGCTCTGTCATTTAATAAGATCATGGGTGCAATTTTCCCAAAATATTTCTAAGTATGGTCTCCGACGGGAAATGTGGTATGATTCCCGCTGGGTGGTTCAGCACGATTCAGATCGTAATCCACCCACACTTCAAAGTTATTGGGGGGGGGGGGGGGGGGGGGGGGGAAGGTGACGAGTTTTGCACTGGCACTAAAAGGGGTTTCAGAGATCAGGGCACCACTTTTAAAGGGCACCCCAACCTCAACGTGACAGTAAAGCCCACACCCTTCATCCCCCCATTTCCCAACCCCACCCCATCACCATCATTGGGGGTTTCACAGCCACCCCCAACACCTTCTTCGCCGGCATCAACCCCACACACACACCCCCGCCCCACGGATCACTGACCCTCCCAATCGGTCTCCATTCAGTCCACGCCCCCATCCCAGTCACGATGCCAGTGCCCCCTCCTCCCCAGACGAGTGATACCACGCTCGCCAAATACCCCCTTCAGGCCCCACCCACTTTCACCCTCCCCTGGCAGTGCCAACCTGGGGGTCATGGTGCAGGTGGCAGTGCCATTATACTGCCCAGCCATATCCCCGACACACCAGGGCTACAATGTCCTCAGAGCCTCCCAGTGGGGTCATCATGTCTGGTTTCCGGTGGTGAAGATCGGTAGTGATTCCCGCCAGCTTCGTATTTTGCTAGCGGGTGGGAGCATATTGTGAGCCGGGAGAATCTGTCTTCAAACAGTCCCAGCATAATTAAATTACATCAGCTGGAGGGGGCTGGGAGCATCGAGCACTGTTTGATGCCCGACGTAGATCTCAGTTTTGAGCCTCTCCCGCTATTCTCCTGAGATAGTGTGCACACTGGGGCTGGAGAATCACCCCTTCCCCATGGCTAATCTGTTTCAGTTGAGTTCTACATTCCCCAGCTAACCTCCAAAACTTTTGATTCCCTTGCCTAACAAGAATCTATCAACACCGGCGTAAAAATAGTCAATGACCCTGCTCCACCGCCTTCTGAGACAGTGAGTTCCAAAGTCCCACAACCCTCTGAGAGATCTGGGACGGGATTCTCCAATAATGGGTCTATGTCCCCACGTCCGCGCAAAAACGTACATGAGTCGATCTGGACATACTTGGTGTAGGTCCAGGGTGATTCTGCGATTTGCAGGGGCCTAGCAGGGCACCAGAGTGCTCCTCACTGCTCCGTCTGCTGATACAGGGCTCTGCACGTCCGGCCGGGGGTCCACGCACGGCGGCGACATGGCCGACCCACACCACGGACTGGCACCAAGAAGATAGGCCCCCCCCCCCCCGGGCAGATCGCGCACGCCCGTGGATCGGTGGCCCCTGATCAATAGCCTGGGCATCCTGGAGGCCCCCCCGCCACGTGAATGATCCCCCTGCCCCCCCACCAGGGCGGCCGCGGACTGAGTCATAAGAGAAACACACACTCGGGAACTCGGCCAGCTTCACTTAGAGAATCGCCGCGGGGGCCTTTCCAATGGCCCCCGACCGGCGCCGCGTCAACCGCGTGCACCTGATTGGCAGCGGGAGTGCCGTCGGACCCGATCTTGGGTCTGATGCCCATTCTCCACCCCCACGCCAAACTTCGGCACAGAGGCTAGGAGAAATCCCGCCCAAGAATTCTAGTCCTCTCTGTCTTATAAGGGAGGGCGACCCCTATATTTAAAACAGTGGCCCTTAGTTCCAGACTTACCCACAAGGGGAAACATCCTTTCCACTTCACCGTGTCAATATCATACAGGATCTTGTACACTTCAATCAAGTCACCCTTTACTCTTCCACGCTTTAGTGGAAACATTTCCAGCCTTTACAATTTACCCTCTTGTAATCTAATAACAATGACAGCTTATATTTACGTCGTGACTTTAAGGCAATGAAACATCCCAAGGCTTTTCACAGAGTAAACAACCAAATTTTGTTGCAAACTTTGGGCACGATTCTCAGGCCTCCCAGCTCCGTGTTTCTCGCTAGCTGGAGGGGGTGTGCCGTTCGTCAGAGGCAGAACTTTGGTTCCGCCGGCAGCGCACCTTTACCCGCAGGTTTCCTAATGGCCTGAGTTGGCTTCAATGGGAAATCCATTTGACATTGGCAATCCCGGCGGTCCTCGTATCTTCAGCAGTATATTTCAGTGCCAAAACTAGATTGACATAAAGGGAAGTTGGTGCATTTTGGATTTTTCACCAGAGACTCTGTGAAACAGTCTTTGCTCCGTCGACTAGCTGTTATGATCTAAGACAAATATCACAGTTTTTTTAACCTGGTGTTGGAGACTCCCTGCTTACCCTATACAGTCATTCTCAGCTGAAATTTGTAGATATTTACACAGTTGTTCATAAGGTTGAATATACTTGCAACCATTTAAAACCAAGTTCACAGCATGACGACAGCACCAAATGCAAATATGAGCTGGGGCGGGGGGGCTACTTTTTGAGTTGCAATGATAACTCGGGCTGAATGCTCATTGTGTCATCTATACATTCTGAATTATGTAGCTTTCATCAATCCTACTTTCTGTTACAAGTCTCTCAAGAATCTCAAACTAAGTGTATCTGACAAACATAAAATACTGTGGATGCTGGTAGTCTGAAATATAAACAGAAAATGCTGGAAATGCTCATCAATTCAGGACCTGCGGAGAAAGAAGCCAAGTCTCGGTCAATGACATTTTGTTTGAAGACCTTCATACACCAAATTGGAAGTTTACAAAAATACAGAGTCAATTATTTACCTCTCCATTTGAGAACAACTAAGAACGGCTGTTGATGGTTATTGTTGTGTGTGCTATTAATCTGCAAGGACAAAATGACACACTGACATACAATGTTAAACATACTCCAAGCTGTGGTATGAAGAGGCAAAAGTCCTGTTCCCTTTTCATCAACACATCTTTATTTCGCCCAACAGACTCTGCACAAGACTCGACACATCACCTGAGCCAGAGGTCACTTGAAGCCCCTTTACATATCAGTGTCAATCATTGAACACTTAACATAAATGAGACAATCATTGAACACTTAACATAAATGAGACAACTAATTGCAATGTGTCTTAATCCATTACTTAACATACAATCTTACTTTAATAAACACTCAGAAACAGGCCATACCTGATTCCCTGTCATGTGCCGATTTTATATGGATGCTGTTCATGCTGTGCATGCAACCTCAGCCAGTGTCAAGTTAATTAGTGTGGGACCTCAATTGTCTGATTATAATTCATGGAATCTTGTGCATTACCTTAATATTTCCACTCGAAAATTGGGGCTTCTGACTAATAGTCAGTGAGACCAGAGAACTGTCCAGAGTTTTGTTGGTAACAAGGTGAATAGGAGATGTACTCATCCAGTAAATATGAATTGCTTGGAGGTTTGTGCCATATTTACATTTTTAAAAGTGGAGTCGTCTAAAGTTTTGCATTCATGAGCTTCAGTTCAAAAGGAATATATGAAGAATGTAATTTTTGCTCTTGAATCACACCACAGGATGAAGAATTCATTTGAAATTCCCCCCTCTATTAATTCAGTAAAGACATGGGGCATGATTCAGCAGTCTTGAAACTAGGTCTGGCTTTGGGTGTGTTTGGCGTGGTGTTTATTGGCGGCTGCAGTGCTGAGATCCCCCCCCCCCCGGCATTTTTCCAGGGTTTTGGGCCTTGGGAGTTCCTCCCCGCTGAGTCCATACTTTAGTCAATTACCTACTGACAAGTTGGCCTCACCAGTAGGAACAGCATCTTGCAGATCCCGACGCCATTTTGACCGCATCCCCGATCTCTGACCCCCCTTTCAGACCCTAACCCCACCCCCACCCATGGCTTGCTGGACCCCACTTCACCCCTACTAATCTTCTCATAGCCCCTGGAAACCGCCCTTATCCCCCCTCTAATGGTCCTGGCAAAACCCCCTGGGCCTGCCCCTGGCAAAGACAACCTGGCACCCATGCACCTTGGGACTGCCATCCTGGCACCCTGGAAGTGCCCTTGGCACCCTGTCAATGCCTGGCTGGCCCTGCCAAGTGACCAGGCCGGCAGTTCCAAGTTTCAATACTGTGCTTCAATGCACAACTGTCTTCTCAGCTTTATATGGCTCCAGGTTAGTGTCCTGAACAGAAATCCACCCTCTTCTGAGCTGAAGTAAAGTCCCGACTAGCTGGTCAATGTATGCTGGCAAGCACAGGGGTAATGGGTCAGTGAAACATTTTGTGAGCTGGGATTCGGACAGCAAGAAGAGTTTTGAAAGTTAAAGTTTATCAAGGTGGGAAAGTGAGAGGCTGACCAGGAATTGATAATCTGGAGGTGACAGAAGCTTGGATGAGCAATTTGGCAGAAATTGGGTTGTGACAGGACAGAACCAGGTGATGTTATAAGGACAAAATAGGTAGTGGGCAAAATTCTCCGTTTGGGAGACTAAGTTCTCCCGTCGGAGCTGAATTGCCATTATATCCTTGGTGCTCGCAAATTAGTGAATGATATACATGAGGTCAGTGAGGAGAGTGTTGAAATAGATAGGTTTAGGAGCAACAAAGGTATGGACCATGGTTTCAGTATTGTCAGCGCAGAGACAGGGGAAGGGTCAGATGATGTTACAGCTTTGGAAATGGGCAGTGTTAGTCTTGCCGGACATATTTAATCAGAAGCTCATGTCAGCGTCAATAAAGCAAGGTAGCTAAGCCTGCTTTGGGGTCAGGCAGTTGCCAAGCAAAGAGATAAATTCGGTATCTCGGGGAAAAATGATTGTCATTGGGACAGTGTTTGGTTGGAAGACATTTCTATTCATCCACTACTGGAGGATAGACAAGAAAGACAATTTAGGGATTATTAAGATGGATAAACAAGATGGATAAACATATTATTTTATTATTCCTGGTTGCTGAAGCCTATTACAAAACATTTTTCATTAGTTTACTGAGAAAAATATAGCCCACTAAGGGCCTTGCATAATGGTGAGGTCAATGTTGTGCTGTTTTGTAACATAAGAACTAGGAGCAGGAGTAGGCACTTTGGCCCCTGGGCCCTTTGGCCCTTTGGCCCTGATCATGGCTGATCTCAACTCAGCCTCAACTCCACTTTCCTACCCAGGTACACCGAGTCTTCTGCCACAAAGCAGAGTGAAAAAGATGGAAACCTATTTCCTATTTTCTCCACCCACTTTGGCCTTGACACATTTTTCAGCAATATTCATAGAGGGGATCACTTTTGGAAAATTGCAGTGGTGTTGAAACACTTTTCCTCCCATTTCCCTGTGTTTCCCCCTGACAGAACCCCAGAAGTTCACTTTCCCATTGACAGTGAGCTTTCAAGGTTAAGACCAGCCCCCAAAATACCAGTATATTCATGTCTGTTCACAGAGAAAGCACTGACACCGCACACTCCCCAAACTGCGTTAATGTGGAGAGAACAGTGAAAACCCAGCCCAATATGTGTGGATTAAACTTGAATTGGTGCATATACTACAGTAACTCTTCGATGTTCTGGAATTTTGAAATGATAATCTTCAAAGTGCTGTCGAAAAAATTCCACCCTATCTGTAAGTTAGATTTCCTTCCTGCAAAAGATTAATTCTGAATATATGCGATATCACTTTAGCATTGGAGTCTTCCTTGACCAGAGAAAACTGTGAAGAGAGACCAATGATTCCTTGAGTTTTGAATTGTTTTTTTCTGAAAGTAGATAGTTTAAGAAGTCCTTTCCTTTTCAAGCAGTACACTTAATGGTAATTGGCCTATTGATTCAAAATATTGCACCGTTTTGGCTTTAATATCAGTTATTTGCTGTGATGATCTGGAATGCACCTCCTGAAAGGGTGGTGAAAATAGATTCAACATTAAACTTTCAAAGTGGAATTGAATATATACCTGACAAGGGAAAGAAAAACAGGGTTATAGGGAACCTGCAGGAGTGCTGTCAAATTGGTTAGCTTTTTCAAAGAGCTGGATGAATGATTTGCTTCTGTGCTTTCAGATAAAATGATGTTACTGAGTTAAATGTCTCCAGACACTGGTGTAAATAAAGCTTACCCTTGTAATCTGGAGCAAGCCTTAGCCTGCTCTGTATCTACATAAGTTTATGTTTCCTGTATTACAGCAATAACTGTACTTCAGAAGTACTTCATTGGTTTTAAAACGTTTTGATATATCCTGATGCCATGAAAGGTGTGAAATAAAAGCAAGTTTTCTCTTTTGTACAATAATGAGATGCAGGGATTGTGATCGAAAATACCAGCTGTGAATGCAGGCTGCAAGAAAATGTTTGCATATCCCCATGTGATTCGTCTTCTCCGAATCCGGCACTGAGGTGAAAATTCTGACCAAGAAACTGTTTTATTTAAATCAAACGGGTGAATGATGTTTTGCTGCCTACAGCAGTGAATAGTGCACTTCTCTGCTATTCTCTACACCAAATGGCAATTAAGACTCTACTCACTTTCCAAGCACAGGTAGAGGCTTTAGACAGAAATGTACTTACTGCAGTTTCAACCTGTTTAATCTCCCCTGCATAAAACTTGAAACAGCTCCCTGTCTGCTGGCTGCAGAACTGACTCTCATGATTGAACTCCAGTCATTAGGCGAGCTTATCCAGAGAAATATGATCTAAATCCCATGGAGGGTGCCCAGAAACAGAAGGCAATAGATGATACCATCTCTCACAGTTATTCTGGATCGGTAAATATTAAAAGAAGAGCCAATTTTTGAAAATGAGAAACCATTCTATCATTAAAAGTGAAGGGCAGCACAGTGGCGCAGTGGTTAACACTGCCGCCTCACAGTGCCGAGGTCCCAGGTTCGATCCCGGTCCTGGGTCACTGTCCGTGTGGAGCTTGCACATTGTCCCCGTGTTTCCGTGGGTTTGGCCCCCACAACCCAAAGATGTGCAGGCTAGGTGGATTGGCCACCTAAATTGCCCCATAATTGGAAACAATGAATTGGGTAAAATAAATTTATTTTTTTGAAAAGTGATAATTCCAGTCAGATGAACAATTAACAAGGTAGCACAGTGGTTAGCACAGTTGATTCACAGCTCCAGGGTCCCAGGTTCGATTCCCGGCTTTGGCCACTGTCTGTGTGGAGTCTGCACGATCTCCCCGTGTGTGTGTAGGTTTCCTCCGGGTGCTCCGGTTTCCTCCTACAGCCCAAAACTGTGCAGAACCGGTGGATTGGCCATGATAAATTGCCTAAGTATCCAAGAAGACTAGGTGGGGTTACGGGATAGGGTGGAGACGTGGGCTTGAGTCGGGTGCTCTTTCCAAGGGCTAGTGCAGACTCGATGGGCCACATGGCTTCCTTCTGCACTGTAAATTCTATGATGCTATGATTCCCCTTTGCTTTTGCCTCAAGAGTTCTTACTGTGTGAAGCCCTCTTGCATGTCAGCCTTTTTAGTCTTTAAACTAATAGCTATTCTGATGTAAAGTACTCTACGTGTCTCTCTGTGGATCACCACCCTGAGGTTGTGGAGAGGTTTGTGTGCTCTTACCATCCTTTAAAAAGGTTGTCGGGAATTTCCTGTTCCTGCTGAGACCACCCACGGTAGCATGGCAAGTTCAGTGACCGGTTGCGGGGGGGGTTTGACATGTCACCGAAGACTGACCACCAACCTGCCAGATTCTTGCAGACATTGACAGTGTCCCGAGATCCCCATGTTAAACAAAGTCTAAGCTGCTGCCAGGAACCCATTGCAAAGACCTGTGGCGATAGCAAATTGCCATTGAGTCCCTTGTCAAGAATCTACAGGTGACAAGTGTTGGGCTGCAGCCTTCCAGCTTGAACAGGTCCTTAACTGCCCCAGAATTAGACCAAATGCCTCAGGAACGAAAATCCCCCCCCCCCCCCCCCCCCCGCATCCTCCACCATTTCTCCAGCCACACATTCACATGGACTATTCTCCTGTTCCTGATCTCACTGGAACATGGCATTGGGAGTAAGCCTGGCATTACGGCCTTTTAGGTCCTACTTTTCAATTTATTTCCAAGCTCCATGTATTCTGCTTGCAAGATATCATCCCTCTTCTTACCTATGTCGTTGGTACTGATATGGACCACATACCCTGGCTGTTCAATCTCCCCTTTCAGAATATCCTACAGCTGCTCAGTTACATCCTTAACCCTGACACAAGAAAGGCAACACAACATCCTGGTGCCACCTCTGCAGCTGCAGAAACGTGTGTCTGTTCCCCTTACAATGGAATCACTTATTACTCCCTCACTCTATTTTCCTCCACACCTCCCTCCACAACAGCTGTGCAGATAAGCTGCTCCAGCGGTATCCAAAACGGGAAATCCGTTAGAGAGGAAGATGTACCCAGGAGACTCCTGCACTACCTGCCTAGTGCTTTTACTCTCTCTGGCAGCCACCTATTTTTTTCTGCCTGTGCATCATTTACCTCTTTCCCTGCAGTGTGACCACTTCACTATATCACTATATGCACTATCTACGCAGATCTCAGCCTTGAACGTGCTCCAGAGTGTCTCCAGCCGCTGCTCCAGACCCAAAATGCAGCTAGAGACACTTCCTCATACGGGCTCACACTGGACACGTGCCCCTGACTCCCCACATCGCACAGGAGGAGCATTCCATGTGGTCAAGCTTTCCTGCCATGATTTACCTTTAAATCACTCCCTTTTAGTTTACTTCCTGTTATGGGCCAGGGTTTAGAGAACACCAAAGTTATCATGGAGTTCACCTGACCCACAACTTTTAATAGATTGTGGCAGAGTAATTACCACGTTGCAATCAGCAAATGAACAGTCATAAGCTTACAGAGATTCATACACATCCTGCTGCGATTTCAGCTTCTCCAAAACTAAAATGAAACCAAACCCACCCTGCAGCAAAAAGCCTAAAGCAAAAGTAAAAAGCTGACAGACAGCCCAGCTCCACCCTCTCTCTGATATCACTGTAGTAATAAACACCCATTTCTGGAAGGTTCTCTCACTGCCGATATTTATATACACACCCATTTATAAACACCCATTTTTAAAGGTACTCTCACATGCCACCTCCCCCCAAGAAAAAAAAAGAAATCATCAACTTCAAGATGGTTTCATTTTTCACCTTTTCACTATCTTTTAAGAAATGCACACAGTAAATATACTTTGTTGTTCAAAAAAAACAACACACGCAAACAGGTATAAAAATATAGTCCATTTTTATTCTTCTTCCTCCAACTGGAATCCCTCTTGCTTGACAGTCTCTTTGAACAAGAATGTCTCTGCGCGATCCATCCATTTCTCTATATCTCAGCATGTCCCTTTAAAGTCAGATACTTCAGTTCAATCTGATCACAGAGGCCCTTGTAATTCTTCAACACAGGAACATTGGTTATCACAGCTTTCAGGCCGTCAAATGCCTGTTGAAACTCCGCTGTCCGCTGACATTTTCGACGTTTCTTCAACATGTCCATCAGTGGAGCAATCACGCTACAAAACCTTTTGCACAAATGTTCGATCAAATCCACTCTTGCCAAGAAATCGTATTATTTCCCTTCGTCTTTAGGGTATCAGAAACTCCGCAATAACTGTTGTCTTCGCATCCCGTGTGACCATTCGACCCTGTGCGTTTGTATGGCCAAGGAAAGTGACTTGGGCTTTTCGAAATTCACTTTTGGCTAGGTTTAACAGCAAACCTGCATCCTGAAGTCGACCGAATAACTCCAACAGATGTTTTAAATGTTCTTTCCATGTCTGGCTGAAAATGACCAGATGGTCGATGTATACCGCACAATTGGGTAATGCTGAAACAACTTTGTTAGTTATCCCGTTGAAATGTGGCTGCGGCATTTTTCATGCTTAATGGCATAACTTTGAATTGGTATACACCACCTGGAGTCACAAAAGCTGAAATCTCCTTCACCCTTTCGGGTAAAGGTACCTGCCAGCAACCTTTAAGTAAATCCAGTTTAGAAATAAAAGCTGATTGTCCAACTTTCTCAATGCAATCCTCAAAATGTGGGGTATGATAAGAGTCCGTTCTTGTAACTACATTAACCTTTCTATAGTCCACACACAACCGTTGGGTAGCGTCTGGTTTAGGTACCATCATTATGGGTGAGCTCCATTGGCTGCAACCCACTTCAATTATGCCATTTTTAAGCATACTCTCTATCTCGTTGTTCACCTGTGCCAATTTTAAATTTTAACATTCCCCTGAGGAAGGAGCAGTGCTCCGAAAGCTAGTGTTTGAAACAAACCTGTTGGACTTTAACCTGGTGTTGTAAGACTTCTTACTGTGCTCACCCCAGTCCAACGCCGTCATCTCCACATCAATTTTAAAGGGGTCAGTCTGTATGGATGTTGTTTGATTGGAACAGCATTTCCCACATGTACATCATAGATAGCCATTTTAGTACTTCCCAATTTTTCTCTACAAATTTGCTCACGTGATAGCAATAACTCTTTCAGGTCAGTCCATTTTTCCTCTGGAAGGTAACTCAACAGTTTATCCCAATTTTTAAGAACATCCTCATTTTCCAATTTAATTTGAGGTATGTGAAATTCACAGTCATCTGGATTTGGTTCGTCACTTTGAGTTAGAATCATTAAAACCTTTTTCCTCTCTCTCTCTTTCTTTTTCCTCTCTCTGTTTTTCGTATTCCATCTGATTGAATTCTTTCTCCTGTTCCATTTGTTTAATTTGTAACTGAATTTTTGCCATTTCCAATGAGTCAAACTGTATCTCAGGCAACTTTAAATGCTTAGCCACCGCCATAATTACCTCACCTTTTCGCATTTTGTCAGGTAATGTTAAATGCAATGTTTTTGCCAAATCTAACAGCCTGCTTTTAGTCTCTGTCCTTAAGACCGTTTGACCGTTTCCCCCCAAAAAAACCTCTGATCAAAAATCGTTTCTGATAATTGCACTTCAACTTCATCGTCACTCTTTGATTTCTCCTCTTGTTTAACCTGTGACTTTGCGACCTTGTTACAACGCAATCCTGAAAAATCCCAGGATATTTGTTCTTCAACACTTCAGTTATCTGATTTTACACTGGATTATCAACCACAGTAGGCATCACTCCCACCTGCGTTCCCGCAGTATCATTCCCCAAAATAAACTGTATTCCTGGACAAGATGGTTTCTCTATTACTCCTACTACCACTTCACCACTCTTCACTGGACTTTCCAACCTTACCTTATATAATGGAACACTACTCCTCTCACCCTGAATTCCACATATTACCACCTTATCCAGCAATATTCTTCCCAAGCTACATAACTCCTCATCTCTTCCCATTAAAGATTGACTCACTCCCGTATCTCTTAAAATTGTGACTTCTTTACCTGCTCCTCCTGATACACATGAGTATACTTTACCCACACAAGCCATTGTCCACAACACACTCCCTACTTAAACTAGAATACCACACATGAAAAGCAACCACAGTATGCTCACCCCTCGCTGTCTTTAAGTTCACTAAGCCAATCCAATAGATAGATAGACTTTTATCCCCTTCACGTCCCCAATTTGTTATAGGCCAGGGTTTAGAGAACCCCAAGGTGTATCATGGAATTCACCTGACCCACAACTTTTCACAGATTGTGGTATGGGGAGCACACGGCCCACTCCACAGGTGTGGTGCAGCAGAAATGGAAAAGTATTTTTAAAGCAAAACAATGTTTATTCTATGAACTCAAGTTAACCTTCTTTAAAACATACAGTGAACATCTTAGCAACCATCAATTCAAATACAACCCCTAAAGAATACAACACTAAGTAATCCTTAATAAATTCCCAAACAACATTCAGAAGACAAAAGACCCTTTCAACACAAAGATCGGGTTTAAATTCACAATTGAGAGCAGTTATCACATTGAAATCAGCAAATGAACATTCATAAGCTTGCAGAGATTCATATACATCCTGCTGTGATTTCAGCTTCTCCAAAACTAAAATGAAACCAAACCCACCCTGCAGCAAAAAGCCTAAAGAAAAAGTAAAAAGCTGACAGACAGCCCAGCTCCACCCACTCTCTGACCCCTGCAGTAATAAACACCGATTTCTGAAAGGTACTCTCACTACAGATATTTATAAACACTCATTTCTTAAAGGTACTCTCACATGACAACCCAGGAGACTCCTGCACTACCTACCTAGTGCTTTTACTCTCTCTGGCAATCATCCATTCTTTTTCTGCCTGTGCATCATTTACCTCTTTACTTACAGTGTGACCACTTCACTATATCACTATATGCACTGTCTACGCAGATCTCCGCTTTGCAGGTGCTCCAGAGTGACTCCAGCCGCTGCTCCAGACCCAAAACGCAGCTAGAGACACTTCCTCATACCGGGTCAATCTGGACAAGTGTCCCTAATTCCCCACATCGCACAGGAGGAGCATTCCATGTGCCCAAGCTTTCCTGCCTTTATTTATCTTTAAATCACTCCCTTTTAGTTTACTTCATCTAATTTAAGGAATATTTAATACACCGGGTGCCTTATTGTACTTCTTAGATGTTAAATACTACTTAATCTAAACTAAAGAGCAATTTTTATTTCAAAGACTGGACAGTAGAAATACCCCCTCGGTCCTCCTAACAAGGCCATCGCTCCTCTCGTGAAGGCTCCCAAGCCTACTCAGTGAACATATGTTCTACCTGTGATGTCACTCATCGATGTTTTCAAAAATCACCCCTATCATGCCACTTTTATCGTGTTTTATGCAGGAATCCTGGATCATAGTGCTGGCTTTTCTTGGATTATGTTATTGTTTGAGTTAAAGATCAAAGTTCCACTTTCAGGCTGCAACAGATAAGAGGACAGCTCTTCCTCCAACTCTGCAGCAGAACAGGGAAATGGAGCAGAGGCTGCATGGAGAACAAGCTTTACACCATCCATCCTGCCAACATGTAAGTGGACTTCTCCATGCTCAGTGACATTGGTAGGAAGCTATCTGGCAAACTAATAATGCACACAGCATCTCAGTGTGCATATCCATTCAAATTTGTATGCCACCACATCAAGTTCCTCACGTGGGTCCTCGACAGCAGAATTTATCTACCAACTCGCACGACTGGCAATAAAATATCTTTTACCACGCATTAATTACTGGTCACACATGCTTAGGTGACTCAACACGTGCTGATGCCAACTCTACACAATCCTCCATGCTATATAAGGCACTGTATATCTGAGTTAGGGTTGTGAGTGACAAATCGAGCGGCTGGAGAATAGCGCCCTTGATCTTTTGTTGACTTGTGGAGGTGTCTGTTGCTAAACACTCACAGCCATCGTTTGGAGGAGGCTGAGTTGGTGCAGCTGATCGGGTGTTTGACCTCCCCGTTAATGGTAGCTCTTAGCTGCGAAGACATGGGAAGCACTCAACATATTCCAGAGTGTCTCCTTCAACATTTATGTGAGGCAGAATATTTGGCTGACCAATTATGGGTTTATATGAGTTTTGTTTTGGCAAATTCCAAGAACAGACAGTTTCTCTGTGATGGCTTGAGACATACACTGGAAGCTTCCAGTCATCAACAAAGGGGTTTATTAATGAAAGGCAAAGGCGGTTAAGTAACAGGCACAGAATATGAAACAACAGGTCTTAACACTTAAGTTCCCTGGTCCACACTGAGTCCGGCTCCATGACCCCATGCAAACTCCCTCGTGGCCAGAGTTTGCACGCTTATGCGTGATTGGCCCTGAACTGATTATGTAGTCCATGGAGTTCACCCCCTTAATATATTATACCCAGCTCTTCCAATCTCTTTAGCTTGGTTTCAACCTTCTGATGCATTGCGTATGGCACTGGTCTAGCTCTGAAGAACATTGGCATCGAATCCAGATTGACATACATCTTGGGTTTTATGCTCTTAATCCAGCCCAATTCATTGTGAAAGATGTCTTCATACCTCCTTAAGACATCTTGGACGCCAGTGGATATTTTGAAGATTTTCAACTATTGGGCATAACCTTCTGTAACCAGTCCCAACAGACTGGGCCTATGTCCTTTCACGACAATCAAAGGCAGAATGTTAACTGTGATCGAAAACATTAACCTCGTCGTCAAGCTCGAGACATACACTGGCGGCTTCCAGTAGTTAACAAAGGAGCTTATTGATGAGACAAAGACAGTTAAGTAACAGGCACATACCTCAATATGGCAGGTCTGAACACTTCAGCTCCTTGCTCCACACTGCCCAGGGTCCTGTTCCCAGGGATTGCACAAACTCCTCATTGGCTGGGGTTTGCACGCTCCTGTGAGATTGGTCCCAAGCCAGTCACATGGTCCGTGGAGCGCACCCCATTAAAGGGGTTGTGTTAGCACACACTCATATGCAGAACTGAAGAGAGGGAGAGTGGCTTGAAAATCTGATCAATAGTGGGCAATGACACTGCTGCAATCGGCAAACTGTTGATCATGTATGTCTGTGGTGGTCAGTTTAATCTTGGCACAGAGACAACTGAGGTTAAAATGTTTTCCACCCAGATGATAACTAATACTCCCACCAAAGAACATTTGGAATGCACTTTTCCCACCACGTTGCGCCCAGCCCCGATCCTGTTGCGCTGAGAGGATCGCCAGTAAGGCCCGAAACGTGCTTCATACCGGGTGCAAAACAGCATGCCCCACACCGGACACGATCTAACTAGTGAGATTTAAATGAGCCATTAAGCTCATCTACAGTCCAAAGATGTGCAGGTTAGGTGGATTGGCCAAGCTAAATTGCCCTTAGGTGTCCAAAATTGTCCTTAGTGTTGGGTGGGGTTACTGGGTTATGGGGATAAGGTGGAGGTGTTGACCTTGGGTAGGGTGCTCTTTCCAAGAGCCGGTGCAGACTCGATGGGCCGAATGGCCTCCTTCTGCACTGTAAATTCTATGATAATCTATGATACGTGCAGCCGGTTTCAGGCCGAAGTCTCCTGGATCCTTTGAGTCAACAACCACACTGGCGAGGCCTCACCCGGGCGGCCATTACCACTGGTCTCCACAAGCAGAGACCAGGCGTGATAGCCACTCTGGAGGTCTCAGAGGCCATTGAAGCCTTTCAGATTGTCGGAGACAGGACAAGGCAGTGTCGTGGCACTGCCCTGGCACCCAAGCAGGACGAACCTGGCAGGAACTGAGGGGGGCCATTCCCATGAAAGGGAAGTAAAGGGATGTAAAGGAGGTATGGAGGGGGGTATGAAGGGGTGCCATGAAGTTTGGGGGTGTGTAGGGGGGTCCCTAAAGGGGGAAAGGAGGCCTGAAATGTGGGAAAATTTATATTCCTGTTTGAAGATAGTTATATGGAGTGGTGGGGTGTGGGGGTAGGGGAAAGGGAGAGTTCCTTTTCCTCCCAAATCCCAGGATGATTGCTTGGAGTCTTGATGTTAGCAAAAGCTTTGAAGACCCCAGCTGAAATGCCATCGGAGCTGTTGCGTTTTGTTGTTCATCATCTGTTTGATTGATTGTTGCAATTTTGCATTGATGGAGGTTCATCAGTGGATACTAACAAAGTGCAATGGGGATAACATGTATTGGATTGGATTTGTTTATTGTCACATGTACCGAGGTACAGTGAAAAGTATTTTTCTGCGAGCAGCTCAACATATCATTAAGTACATGGAAAGAAAAGGGAATAAAAGAAAATGTATAATAGAGCAACAGAAGGTATACAATGTAACTGTAGGAGTCCAGTACGGTTGACTTTATCCGATACCACTATTTTGAATTTGAGTTGAATTTGTAATGATTTTCCAGGTTGGCCATGAGCTTCTCTGGGTCGGATGCTTTACGGTTGAGGCATTGATCTTCTTGTTCATAGACATTTGGGTCTTGTGATGTCTTAGTGCCAGGTGGATGCTTCTGAATGGATCAAGCAATATAGAAGTTACTTGGCTGTCATGTCGGCGAGGTTTACAACAGCTTTTCGAAAATGAGATTCAGTCGAGGGGTTTCTTCCGGATGCGCAAAGGTAAGTAAACCCCAGGGGGCAGAGGGACATACGCAGGCAGTGCCCTGGCACTTCCCCTTGGCACTGGCCTTTGGCACAGGTTGGTACGTCTGTGGAGGGAGGGGACTGGATGTGTTGAGGAAGTAGGAATGCCACAGAAGGATCTGGACAGGCTCGGAGAGTGGACAAAGTAGTGGCAGATGGAACAATGCGGAGTGATGGCAAAACCACGCGCACTCATTCCTTTTCTCACAGAGGCAGAAAGCTGGAAAGAAAACTGATCTTGGCAGCTGGAGAGCGACATATCGGTTTAGTCAGAGACTGACACTTAGAAAAAAATATGGGTAAGATTCCACCCAACATGTATAAAAGTATCCATTTATATCCTCACATTCATACAAATATCAGAAGTTATGTATTGCATATAATCTATCGAAAGAAAGATATATTAAATTGTATGTATTTTATTTATTATGTTATATTTTATGCTACCAATTTAAACTATATTTTACATTTTTATCGCTACTATAATGACTTTATATACTGACATGTGATATGCAAAAAATATGAATTCTCTTTTCATTTGATGTTTTACTTTTTGTTCACACTGTGCATGTCTATACACCTCAGTGATACCTTATCATCCCGCCTCACAGCAATGTTTTTTTTTAATAAATTTAGAGTACCCAATTAATTTTTTCCAATTAAGGGGCAATTTAGTGTGGCCAATCCACCTACCCTGCACATCTTTGGGTTGTGGGGGTGAAACCCACACTAACACGGGGAGAATGTGCAAACTCCACACGGACAGTGACCCAGAGCCGGGATCGAACCTGGGACCTCGGCGCCATGAGGCTGCAGGGCTAACCCACTGTGCCACCGTGCCGTACGCTCACAGCAATGTTGAAGAAAAAAAATGATTCTATCCCTGAGCAACGTCCCTTTTCTTTTTCAGTGATGACATAAATGATAGGAATCATTAAATTTAACATCTCACAAATTTCCAGTCTGACATTGTCATTTGCATTTGGAAAATGAGGTTCTGCCTTTTATGGCAATGTCACTTTTGTCCATCTCAAGGTTTAGCCTGAACGATATAAAAAAATGTCGGGCAGTTCTTCACCTGTGACATCTCATTTCCTTTTTCAGGTGTGATTTTCCATATTCAAGATCCTGCCTGATTCTTCATTAGTTTTCTGTGAATAAAGCTTTTTTGCGATGGTGATGTTACCTGTGATAGCGACACTCGGGGAATGCTACAAAAGTTTACGTTCCAAAGTCAAATCTAGAGAAGAGGGGTTATAGTAAAAGAACGCTGGTAGATTTAATTGGCTGATTTGTTTGAGGAAATATTCATCAATTATTAAATGTCGAATAATCCATCATGATATCTTATAAGGTTCTATGGGTGGTTATTTTGTGTTTTTTAATCAGCAGGGAATGGGAAATCGGATTGTAGAACAATCACAGTTAAGCTTCACGCCAAGTTGGAACCAAAACTTTTGTGTCCTTCACAGAGACGTGAGGTCACTGCTTACCAATGATTTGGTCTGAACACACTGTCTGGAGAATGGAAAATGCAAAAACGATGCAGGAGAACGACGGTGGTATAGATTGATGCCATCCTTCATGGTACTGCCACAAAAGGATTCACTTTATCAGGGTTTTTCAAACTGCACATCGTGACCTGCAGGTGGCTTGCGGGCCGGTGTCGGGGGAGTCACAGAGCGATCGGTTCCGCCGTTCCAGATCGCAAGAGAAGCGGCCAACATAGAATAATGCAGTCTTCAGGCCAGAAGCGGCGGCAGAGGTCAGCTTATGTGCCCATCACTATACTAACATCATGCACTTTGTAAGGCTGAGCTTTTGGCACAAAATTACGGAGGCGAGAGTCCTCCATTTTCCAGCTCCAAGCAAGCAAGGGAACAGGTCTGTGAAGAACTGGAGATGGATCATCTTAAACAAAGAAATAATTGAAATCAAGGACAAAGCAGCATGAAGATGATTTCTTGAGGTATGGCTTTGTTAATTGCACCAATGCAAATCAGGATGCGAAGCCCAAGTGTGTGAAACACAGGGAAGTACAGGCAAAAGAATGTTGAAAACCCTTAAAAATTTAAAGGCATTTGAAGACTAAGCATGGTGAGGTTGCGGACTAACCTCTTGATTTTGTTCGCTAACTCCTTCGCAGAAATGTAATATTGAATGACAAAGCAAGCGAGATTGCGAGAAGCAAACAGGCTCACCTGTCACATTAAAGAAAGGTAAGCTAAAATAGTGTGTTGCAAAGGTCGCCCGGTGTGAGTCGGAACTCCTCAGTGCAGCGAGAGATTGGGACGCCATTTTTAAATGACTTCCGATCTCTCCAGCTCCTGATGCACCCAAGCAGTGCAGCCCCCAGCCCGATCACCGCCGCAAATAAAATGCCAGTTTGACACCGCCAGCCTGGCACCCTGGCTGCAGCTGGAAATGCCACCTGGCACTTTGGCACTGCCAGGGCAGCATCGCCACTACAGGTGTGTGTCACCAGCCGTGCTAGGGTGCCACCCTGCCTGGGGGCCTCCATTCCCCTGGGACAACCACAGAGTGCCGTCCTGTCTGGTCCCTATTTGTTGAAACCAGTACTGAACTATGCTTGTCCAAGGTCTCCAAAGCAAAGTGGATAGCTTTCAATATGTTGGTTACCTCAGGGAACTGCATATTAGAGTGAGGCTAGCTGTCCGCTCTAATACGCAGATTTGCCTGAAAGTGACCCACCCGCAATGGGCAAGCTTCACATCGCGACATCTCGTGAGATCAAGTTGGATCTCGTGAGGCATAGGTAGCTGTAAATGCCGGGAGCCGGGTCTGCAGTCATTTGCGGCCACGTTGCGCCGTGGTGCACTGCTTTTCGGGCCAGTGGATTGTGCCCGCTATTTAAAGGCTATTTTCAAATGAATCTATGAGCCTCCAAAATAAAAAAGAAAAGTACAATAAAAGGCCAATTCAAGTTTCAGCAAATTTTGCTGAATCAGCCACATAAATACTGTGGCTGAAATATGTCAGAGGCTGGGAATTCTGTGGCAAGTGATCCACTTACTGACTCCCCAAATCCCATCCAACGTCCATGAGTCAAGAGTGTGAAGGAATACTCTCCATTTGCCTGGCTGAGTGCAGCTCCATAAACAGACAAGAAGCTCGACACCATCCAGGAGAAAGCATTGTGCTTGATTGGCGCCCCATTCGCCACCTTAAAGATTCATTCTCAGTACCACTGGCACATGATGGCTGCAGTATGCTACATCTGCAAGATGCACCACAGCAATCGACAAGGTTTCTTCAACAGCACCTCCCAAACCCACAGTCTCTGCTACCTGGAAGGACTGAGGCAGCAGATGCATCGGAATAGCATCGCTTGCAATTTTCTCTCCAAGTCACACAACATCATGACTTTAAAATAAACCATTGTTCCTTCGTCATTGCTGAGTCAAAATCATGGAACTTGTTGCCGAACAGTAATGTGGGCAAATCTTCACTACCCAGACTGCATCACTTCGATAAGGTGGCTCATTAATCCTCCTCTAGGGCAATGGGAGGTGGGCAATAAATGCTGATCTTTCCAGTCATATCCAGGTACATTGAACAAACAACAGACAACAAGTCAAGTTAAAGGTTTCTGCTTAAATCACAATGAATGACAGAATTTGACCTTTGGGACCCAAAATCAGTCTTCTTTAGCTTCTGGCCTAAGTTGTTTAAGGCATAAATTCAATGGGTGGATTTAGGCACGTGTCAGAATATGAGATGGGTTGCTGTGTATGATCCTCAGAATTATCAGCCATTTTAGGTTGAAATCAGGCTGGTAAAAAGAGTAAAATATATTTTTAGAGTTAACTGCCTCAAATCTGAGCAAAAAGTCTGCACTCAAATTATTTCCCCCCAAAACACATCTGTCATCATTTGAACTCAGCAGGAGCCCAATCAACCTCAATGTAATTGACGATACGGGGGTGTAATTAACTCTCCATACAGCACAATGTTTACACTGAGGAGGATATTCTGTGTGCTATTTGAAGGTTGGCACTACAGGTGTTTACTGTGTATGCAAATCTATTTCTTCTGTTCTTTCGTGATGCAATCAGAACTTTTAATGCTACTTTTTCTCTCACCTCTGCTCAAGCTAATCATTTGCACTGGAGAGATTTCCCAATAGGAATACCTCATCTTATCCTGTGAAGAAGCGGAGGTGGAAGTGGAAAAGATTCGACTGGAGTCAGGTTTTACAGGGATTTCTTGCCTCATCGCTCAAACTTTCAACATTATTTAGAACCAAGAAAGTTGTTTCGAGTTTTCTGACTTGTTCGTGCCTCTGAAGGCTGAGATTCCTTCCAAAGGTTTTAGGTAATTATATCAACTACCGACTGAACACCTGCACCCCACTCCCATCGGGCGAACAGTCAAGGGCATCACAGCCATCAATTTCTTTTCACAGCAGAAAGTGATCTTCTGTCATGCAGCTGCTTATTATTGTATTTAAGAAGATCATTGATGCTCCATTCAAAAGAACTGCATTATTCATACACTTCCATTAACAGCAGACAAATAAAGGGAGAGAGTTATCCATTCCTGCAGAATGTCCATGCTCCAACAGTATGACAACTCCTCAGTTTTATTAATACGAAAGGTTTTCATTTCACTAATGCGTTCAGTTACTTCAATCGCTTTAACCATGTCACTGTCAGGCACACAAGCATCTGCCATTTATGCTTTCATGGGGTAACAATTCACTATGCCCACTATCGTGACTCACAGATGGTTAATTAGCCCTCAAGATTATCTGCAGCATTCATGCTTGATGGCTCCATCAGCGCTTCCATAGATAACGATGACGACAATGCACCCCAAAGCATTAAAATAAATGGGCAATATGTGGGAATCCCAAAGTGCAGCTTCCGGTGCCTTGTAATAAATGCTCAGAAAGACTATCAAGAATCATTATAGTTTACTGCATTCTGCATAATGTCACAAACAAGAAAAGAGCGCTATAACCAAATGCTGATGGTGACGATGATGAAAAATGACAGAAGATCCTTGCTGCCTGCATAATGAGGAGGATGCCCAGGGATAAAAGGGTACAGGACAAGACAATGATCAGCTAGAGAAAGAATGATACATTTGATACACAATGTTTTCTATTAAAGTCACACCCACATGAATAAAGACAAAAGGAAAGTTCCATATTTCACCTGTCAATCATTAAAGCATCAGAAGCCTAACAGTCCAAAGATGTGCGGGTTAGGTGGATTGGCCATGCTAAATTGCCCGTAGTGTCCTAGGAAGTAAGGTTAGGGGGGGGGAGGGGGTTGTTGGGTTACGGGTATAGGGTGGCTACGTGGGTTTGAGTTGGGTGATCATTGCTCGGCACAACATCGAGGGCCGAAGGGCCTGTTCTGTGCTGTACTGTTCTATCTATGTCTATGTAAGCCAGAAGTGCACAAAGCAATGATCTCAGAAATCTGTGACAGAATTCTGTTTACTTCACACATTGTCCAATCTCTAAAACCAACTAAAAATTCCAATCGCTTAATTTTAAATCTATTTCTTAACATTTTTCTTCCAGCTAACATTTCGCTTTGTGTTCTGAATTAATTATTGACTATGACTAATGTCCTTTAAGGAAGGAACTCTGCCGCCCTTACCCAATGTGGCCTACGAGTGACCCCAGTCCCACACTGGCTGACTCTTAAATGCTCTCAGTTGAAGGGCAGTTGGGGATGGGGAATAAATACTGGCCCAGCCAGCGGAACCCACACCACATGAATGAATGAAAAAAATGTGATGGTTCCTTTGTGAGCTGAGGTTCTAAGGTGGGTAACAAGGATACATAATACAATAAAGCAGTATCAGCATAGCTGAAGGGGCAATCATGCCTCACATATTTATTGGAATTCTTTGAATAAGTAATGAGTAGGATAGATAAAGGCGAACAAGTAGATGGAATACATTAGATTTATAAAAAGCATTCAATAAGGTACCATATGAAAGGCTATCTAATAAGATAAGAGCCCATTGTGTTACATAGAACATAGAACATAGAACGATACAGCGCAGTACAGGCCCTTCGGCCCTCAATGTTGCACCGACATGGAAAAAATCTAAAGGCCATCTAACCTACACTATGCCCTTATCATCCATATGCTTATCCAATAAATTTTTAAATGCCCTCAATGTTGGCGTGTTCACTACTGTTGCAGGTAGGGCATTCCACGGCCTCACCACTCTTTGCGTAAAAAACCCACCCCTGACCTCTGTCCTATATCTATTACCCCTCAATTTAAGGCTATGTCCCCTCGTGCTAGCCACCTCCATCCGCGGGAGAAGGCTCTCGCTGTCCACCCTATCTAACCCTCTGATCATTTTGTATGCCTCTATTAAGTCACCTCTTAACCTTCTTCTCTCTAACGAAAACAACCTCAAGTCCATCAGCCTTTCCTCATAAGATTTTCCCTCCATACCAGGCAACATCCTGGTAAATCTCCTCTGCACCCGTTCCAAAGCTTCCACATCCTTCCTATAATGAGGCGACCAGAACTGTACGCAATACTCCAAATGCGGCCGTACTAGAGTTTTGTACAACTGCAACATGACCTCATGGCTCCGGAACTCAATCCCTCTACCAATAAAGGCCAACACACCATAGGCCTTCTTCACAACCCTATCAACCTGGGTGGCAACTTTCAGGGATCTATGTACATGGACACCGAGATCCCTCTGCTCATCCACACTACCAAGAATTTTACCATTAGCCAAATATTCCGCATTTCTGTTATTCTTTCCAAAGTGAATCACCTCACACTTCTCCACATTAAACTCCATTTGCCACCTCTCAGCCCAGCTCTGCAGCTTATCTATGTCCCTCTGTAACCTGCAACATCCTTCCGCACTGTCTACAACTCCACCGACTTTAGTGTCGTCTGCAAATTTACTCACCCATCCTTCTGCGCCCTCCTCTAGGTCATTTATAAAAATGACAAACAGCAACGGCCCCTGAACAGATCCTTGTGGTACGCCACTCGTAAGTGAACTCCATTCTGAACATTTCCCATCAACTACCACTCTCTGTCTTCTTTCAACTAGCCAATTTCTGATCCACATCTCTAAATCACCCTCAATCCCCAGCCTCCGTATTTTCTGCAATAGCCGACCGCGGGGAACCTTATCAAACGCTTTACTGAAATCCATATACACCACATCAACTGCTCTACCCTCGTCTACCTGTTCAGTCACCTTCTCAAAGAACTCGATAAGGTTTGTGAGGCATGACCTACCCTTCACAAACCCATGCTGACTGTCCCTAATCATATTATTCCTATCTAGATGATTATAAATCATATCTTTTATAATCCTCTCCAAGACTTTACCCACCACAGACGTTAGGCTCACCGGCCTATAGTTACCGGGGTTATCTCTACTCCCCTTCTTGAACAAAGGGACCACATTTGCTATCCTCCAGTCCTCTGGCACTATTCCTGTAGCCAATGATGACCTAAAAATCAAAGCCAAAGGAATACTATATTAGCAAGGGTAGAGGATTGGCTAATTGATAGAAGATAGAGAGTTGGGATGGGAGGGCATTTTCAAGACGGCAACCTGTAACTAGTGGAATACCACAGAGGTCAGTCCTGGGGCCACCATTATTTGCAATATATATTGAAGACTTGGATGAGGGAAGGGAATGTGCTATTGCCAAGTTTGTGGATGACACAAAAATAGGTGGAAAGCCAAGTGGTGAGATGACACATATGCCCATAACTCCCTAAATCCCTCTCAGAAATTCACACCAAAGGGTTTACTCGGCAATTGACCAAAAAGGCTTCCTTTCTCTGGACAATTGTTCTGAGTTCATAACCATCCGACAAAACAGTTTAAAGCACTAACTTTGGATGTTTCTACTAGTTTTACCCTGATTGTTACTCGGAAAGGAAAGAAGTACTTAGAATACCAGAGTAACTATTTAAAAAACCCAGACCGAGCCTCGCATGGGACATCCTGCACACCCATGAGCCAATAGACGGCCCCTTACACCATCCCAACCTCCGATCTCCCAGGATAATCCCCAACCCTGACCCTACAGGGGAATCCCTTACCCCCCCCCCCCAACCACCCCCCCCCCCCCCCCCCCCCCCCCCCCCCCCCCCCCCCCCCCCCCCCCACCCAACACAGACACACACACCCAACAAACCATACACTTCAACCCGACACTGAACACCCTTACCTCCTGGTGAATCACTTTGACCTCGCCCCCATTCCTTCCAGTCTAACACCCTCCCTCTATCCCGGTACCCCCCTCTACTGGTCAGTCCCAACCAAACCATTCCCCGCTCCCAGTCTCACCCCTCAACCATGCCCCGGTTCGACCCCCTACCTTTGTCTGGTGCAACACTCACTCTCTCCCTCTCGGTCCCCCCCCCCCCGCCAACTCCCGGATGAACCCCCTTCCCTCCTGGTGCAATCCCACCTTATCTAAGGAGAGATATACTGGCATTAGAGGAGTCCAGAAAAGGTTCACTCGGTTGATCCCAGATCGGGAGTGTTTTTTTTATGAGGAGTGGTTCAGTAGTTTGAGCCTGTACTCATTGGAGTTGAGAAGAATGTGAGATGACTTTATTGAGTCATATAGAATTCTCAGGGGCCTTAACAGTGTAGATACTCAGAGTTTATTTCCTCTTGTGGGAGAGTTTAGGGCCAGAGGGCAAAATCTCAGAGTAAAGGGTTATCCATTTAAGACAGAGGTAAGGAGAAAGTTCTTCTCTCGGTGCATAGTGGATCTGTGGAATTCTTTACTGCAGAGAGCTGTGGAGGCTGGGTCATTAAGTATGTTCAAGGTTGAGATAAACAGATCTTTAATCAGTAAGGGAATCAAGGGTTACGGCAACAAGGCGAGAAAGTGAAGTTGAGGATTATCACATTAGGTCTGTGCGGAGTCTGCACGTCCTCCCCATGTGTGCGTGGGTTTCCTCGGGGTGCTCCGGTTTCCTCCCACAGTCCAAAGATGTACGGGTTAGGTGGATTGGCCATGCTAAATTGCCCGTAGTGTCCTTAAAAGTAAGGTTAAGGGGGGGGGCGTTGGGTTATGTGTATAGGGTGGATACGTGGGTTTGAGTAGGGTGATCATTGCTCGGCACAACATCGAGGGCCGAAGGGCCTGTTCTGTGCTGTACTGTTCTATGTTCTATGTTCTATCAGTCATGATCTCATTGAATAGCGGAGCGGACTCGATGGGCCACATGGCATATTTTAGCTTCTGTGTCCAGTGGTCTAATGAGTAAGTAATGTAGAGTGTTTCCAAGCACACATACCATTGCTGGCCTGCTCTGTTGGAGTCACAATTGTCTGCGATGATGGTGTGCCACTGTGAGGGTAATGGACAAGGCACATCGGATGTCCACACCCTAATAGATGGTTGGTGATAATGTAAGTGAAGGACAGAGTTTCTTCACCTGTGCTTCACTAACAGATTCAAAAACAGCTTCTTCCCCGCTGTTACCAGACTTCTCAATGGCCGTCTTATGGACTGATCTGATCTCTTCACACAGCTTCTCTACTGGGTACTTCTACACTCCTGTAAGCTTCACCCACTGCCTGTGTCTATGTATTTACATTGTGTATTTATGCATGCCCTATGTTTTTTTTTTCATGTATGGAATGATCTATCTGGTAGAATAATACTTTTCAATATACCTCGGTACACATGACAATAAACAAATCCAATCCAATCCAATCCGTGAACTATTGTCATATGATGTACCATCTATGACTTAACCCTTACCCTAACCCTAACCCATCACACACCTCACCTCAGGAAGAGTAGTAACCCATCTAACCCTTTGAGCCTGCTCCACCATTCAGTGACAAATCAGCAATCTAACTCCCTATCCCACAACACCTTAGGACAAAAATCTATCAATCTCAGATTTAGCATTTACAATGGGTCTCACATCGATTGTCATTTGTTGAAGAGAATTCCAAACTTCTGCCAACCTTTGTGGGTTGAAATCTTTCCTCATTTCCCTCCTGAAAGATCTGGCTCTATTTCTTTAGACTCTGCACCCTCGACCTAGAGACTCTCTTTCCAGCAAAATAGTTTCTAACTAGCCTCAATACTTTGAAAACATTGATAAAATTATCCCTTCACATTCTGAATTCAAGGGAATGCAACTACAGCGTGCGTAAACTTTCCTTGTAACTTGACCTTTGGGGTTCAAGAATCATTCCAATACATCTATGCTGCACTTCTTCCAAGGCCATTTGTTCCTTCCTAAGGTTTGGTACCCAGTACCGTCGACAGTAAAATGTGGTCTAGCCAGTTCTTATTTAGCTGAACCTTTACTCCCTCATAATTTAGCCCGCTAGATATAAAGACCAGCATTTCTAATTAGTTCCTTTGCCTGTTCATGACACTTTAACAATCTATACACCCAAGTTCCTTTCGGCCTTCACCATTGCTAACATTTCACCATTTGCAAATCATCCTGTTCCATCCTCTCCAGGTCCAAAATTGATAACCTCGGGCTGGATTCTCCACTGTCGGGATTCTCCATTGCGCCGGCAACCCGGGGATTTCCCGACGGCGTGGGGCTGCCCATAATGGGAAACCCCATTGGCCGGCTGGCGAGACGGAGAACCCCGAGAGAACGGCGCACCCAGAAATCTCGTGCGGCGGGATGGAAACTCCTGATCCTCATATTTGCCGACATTGAAAAGTATTTGCCACATTTTTGCTCACTCAATTAATCTATCAATATCTTTTTATAATTTCATGCTTCCATCTATACTTCTTACAACGTGCCCAGATTTGTGACATCCACAAATTTGGATATGTTACTTTCTATCTCATAATCTAAGTCATTAATAAATATGGCAAATGGTTGTGTAGTATTCAGTTGTTCTGTGTTTGATTACATGAGTCTGTTGACTATTGTTGTTCACTGTGCTTGATTAGTTAAGTCCGGCTGTGGATTCAGAGCAAAGTAAACACAGTTGAAGAAAGAGCCGGAAGGCAGAGCTGAAGAATTGAGCCTTGTTAAGCATTAGAAAAAACATCCTGTTATAGGCTATTAGAAGGCATGCCTTCTGACGAAAATTACTTTATTTACCACTGATTCAATTTTTAAAATATGGAACGCAACATTCCACTGACTTGATACTTCAGTTTCTAAAATGGTTGAACATCTGCACGGCTGCAAAAAAATTCCAAATCATTAAGTGAAGTCGAGCAGTCTGTCAGAACTCATCAATAATAAACACCGAGAAGAATGTGATGAACCATATATCCTGAGCTATTTGCAGGACATCCAGACCCAAATGGGTGAGCATTAGATGTACTTACATCAGATCAAGGAGCTGGTTGAGAATTCACCCAGTGATAATCTATTCAAATTACACTTGGAATCCACCAGCTGTAACTGTATTTGGGTGACTGGACAATACGAAACAGCTAACCCTATTTTATGTTTCCTCCTGGCCATAGGCAGAAGCAGAAAAATGCCGAAGTTAACAGGACTCCTGTGTGGGCCTCCCTCTCTCTCTATTCCCATCCAACTTCCATGAGGGTGGCATGGTAGCACTGTGGTTAGCACTGTTGCTCCATAGCGCCAGGGACCCGGGTTCGATTCCTGGCTTGGGTCACTGTCTGTGCGGAGTCTACACATTCTCCTGTGTCTGCGTGGGTTTCCCCTGTTGCTCCGGTTTTCCTCCCACAAGTCCCGAAAGACATGATGTTAGATGAATTGGGCATTCTAAATTCTCCCTCAGTGTACCCGAACAGGCGCCGTTGTGTGGTGGCTGGGGGCTTTTCACAGTAACTAACTTCACTGCAGTGTTAATGTAAGCCTACTTGCGACATTAATAAAGATTATTATTATTGTTTGAGCCCTGTCTGTTGTTTGTCTATCCAGGCACTGCAGGCAAATCAATCTAATAGCTTCTGTCTGTGGCAGAAAAGATAAAATGTCCGACAACATATTTAAATCATCCTAATGCTGGTTCCAGAAGGGCCACCAAACTTAGCCAGAAACCATTCTAATCATCAATCTACAAGGCCAAGATACATTTCACTTACTTTAATATGGATGGCATGGTGGCACAGTGGTTAGCAATGGTGCCTCACAGCGCTGAGGACCCGGGTTCGATCCCGGCCCCGTGTCACTGTCTATGTGGAGTTTGCACATTCTCCCCTTGTCTGCGTGGGTCGTGCATCCACACCACAAAGATGTGCAGGGTAGGTGAATTGGCCATGTTAAATTACCCCTTAATTGGAAAAAAAAGAATTGGGTACTCTAAATTTAGAAAAGAAAAACTTACTTTCATATGCTTTAACTAAAAAGCCTGTTTAATCTATCCTCTCTTTGAACATGGAGTCGATGCATGTGCTAATATTAGAGATTTGGGGGGATTCTCCGCCCCGTGGACCAAGTGCCGTCGCCGTCGTGAATCCCGTCACATTTCATAACGGCGCAAACAGGACCCGGGCACATCCTATTCTGGCCCCCACAGAAGGCCAGCACGGCGCTGGAGCAGTTTACACCACTCCAGCCTCTGTACGCCGCGCCAATCCGCGCATGCGCAGTTGTGGCAGCTCAGTCCTGCGCATGCGCAGTTGGGCCAGCTCAATCCTGCGCATGCGCAGTTGGGGCGTGCCATCCTGCGCATGTGCGGGGAACTTCCTACGCACGCTGGCCCCAACGCAATATGGCGTGGGTGTTCAGGGGCCGGCCGCGGCGGAATGTAGGCCCGGGAGGGGGGGGAAGAGGCCAGCCCGCCGATTGGTGGGCCCCGATCGCGGGCCAGACCACTTCGGAGGCCCCCCCCCCCGGTGAAGGAGCCCCCTCCCCCACAGGCCACCACCCAAGCGTTACCGCAGAATTCCCGCCGGCAGCGACCGGGGTGGACGGCACCGTTGGGACCCTGTCGTGTCGGAGCGGCCGCTCGGCCCATCCAGGCTGGAGAATCGCCGCTTGCGCCGATTCTCTGAGCAGCCTGGTGCGATTCGCGCCCCACTGGTTTCGGGGGGGTGGGAGAATCGCGTGCGGGGGCCGGGGCGGCACAGCGCAATTCGCGCAGCGCCCCATCGATTCTCCCACCCAGCAGGTGGGGGGTGAATACCGCCCTTTATTATCTTTACTTAGACCATGCTAACCATAATGTTCTCTTTCTTCTTAAAATCTCAAGGGGAATGTCTGTGTCTTTTAAAATCATAATATATAAACAGTTAAATACACATAAATTCACAAGCTTATCATTTTTTAAACACTTGTCGTGGTCAAACGAGGAGTGATAAAAGAGTGGAACCATTCTACCTTTCTTCATCTAATCGTAACTATTGTATCATCACTGCATGGATTAGGGCAGCACGGTGGTGCAGTGGGTTAGCCCTGTTGCCTCACGGCGCATAGGTCCCAGGTTCGACCCCGGCTCTAGGTCACTGTCCGTGTGGCGTTCTCCCTGTGTTTGCGTGGGTTTCACCCTCACAATCCAAAGATGTGCAGGCTAGGTGGACTGGCCATGCTAAATTGCCCCTTAATTGGAAAAAATGAATTGGGTACTCTAAATTTATATATTTTTTAAATCACTGCAAGGATTTAAAATATTAAAAATAGAACAAAATAGCCACAAGAATGATGAGGAAAGTTTAATTTCACCGACTCCTGCAACTGTTCTTTCCTCACCAGGAGATCCAGCAATGCAATGATGGATTTTGGGGTTCAAGACCTACTTGCTCTCCACAACAATGGACAGTGCACATGTAGCAGCGATCTGCAAGATGTTGATATCATACATTGTCTCAGAGCAGAAGGAAAGCAACACGCATAAGGTGCCTTTACGTTTAGAATAGAATAAAATAGATTCCATACAGTGCAGAAGGAGGACACTTGGCCCATCGAGTCTGCAGTGACCCTTCGAAAGACCACCCTAACTAGGCCAAATTTCCCACCCTATACTTGCAACCCCACCCTAAGGGGTAATCTAGAATGACCAATCCACCTAACCTGCACATCGTTGGACTGTGGGAGGAAATCGGAGCACCCGGAGGAAATCACGCAGACACGGGCAGAATGTAGAAAATCTGCACAGTAACATGAGGTCAGAATCAAACCCAGGTCCCTGGCACAGTGAGGCAGCAATGGTAAGTGCTGGTGACAAGTGCTTAGGACCAAAGAAATGTGTGATGATTGAATGATATGCCTTCTGTCAGTAAGATCATAAAATCATAGAATTTACAGTGCAGAAGGAGGCCATTTGGCCCATCGAGTCTGCACCGGCCCTCGGAAAGAGCACCCTACCCAAGCCCAACCTCCATCCTATCCCCATAACCCAGTAACCCCACACAATTGTTTTCGACACTCAGGGCAATTTAGCATGGCCAATCCACCTAACCTGCACATCTTCGGACTGTGGGAGGAAACCGGAGCACCTGGAGGAAACCCACGCAGGCACGGGAGAACTTGCAGACTCCGCACAGTCAGTGACCCAAGCCGGGAATAGAGCCTGGGACCCTTGTGTTGTGAAGCAACTGTGCTAACCACTGTGCTAGCATGCGCAGGGAAATAATGACCCAGTTGAACAATACATGGCAATGTGGCAGCAACTAACTTCTACATTTAAATTGCCAAACTAACTAATTTGTGACCAATTAATTGAAAGAACTTCAATACCACCCATTAAGAAACATACCCTCTTGGAGGAAGTGATGATTTAACCTTGGAAAAAGGCATGACCTTTGCAGTACAAATTAGAACATAGAACATAGAACAGTACAGCACAGAACAGGCCCTTAGGCCCTCGATGTTGTGCCGAGCAATGATCACCCTACTCAAGTCAACGTATCCACCCTATACCAGTAACCCAACGACAACCCCCCCCCCCCCACCTACCTTATTTTTTAGGACACTAAGGGCAATTTAGCATAGCCAATCCACCTAACCCGCACATCTTTGGACTGTGGGAGGAAACCGGAGCACCCGGAGGAAACCCACGCACACACGGTGAGGACGTGCAGACTCCACACAGACAGTGACCCAGCCGGGAATCGAACCTGGGACCCTGGAGCTGTGAAGCATTTATGCTAACCACCATGCTACCGTGCTGCCCACTGAATTGAATCGAATGAATTGAATCAAAATTGAATCGAATGCGTTAGATACAAAGTGGTTGAACAAAAATGCACCCTGAAATTCAAGGCTACAGACAGAGCTTACCCAACCAACTCAATTGCAAGGGTCACAGTCAAGGAAATCTCAACAGTCTCATCACCACATGCCTCATCACATATGAACATAAGAGCATAAGAACTAAGAGCAGGAGTAGGCCATCTGGCCCTTCGAGCCTGCTCCGCCATTCAATGGGATCATAGCTGATATTTTGTGGACTCAGCTCCCGCTCGAACACCCATCATCCTTTTTCCTTTATTCTTCAAAAAACTATAAATTTTTATCTTGAAAAGATTTAAGAAAGGAGCCTCAACTGCTTCGCTGGGCTGGAAATTCCATAGATTCACAACCCTTTGGGTGAAGAGGTTCCTCCTAAATTCAGTCCTAAATCTGCTTCCCCTTATTTTGAGGCTATGTCCCCTAGTTCTGCTTTCACCCGCCAGTGGAAACAACCTGCCCGCATCAATCCTATCTATTCCCTTCAGAATTTTATATGTTTCTATAAGATCCCCCCACATCCTTCTAAATTCCAACGAGTACAGTTCCAGTCTACTCAACCTCTCCTCATAATCCAACCCCCTCAACTCTGGGAATAACCTAGTCAATCTCCTCTGCACACCCTCCAGTGCCAGTACATCCTTTCTCAGGTAAGGAGACCAAACTGAACACAATACTCCAGGTGTGGCCTCACTAACACCTTATACAATTGCAGCATAACCTCCCTAGTCTCAAACTCCATCCCTCTAGCAATGAAGGACAAAACTCCATTTGCCTTCTTAATCACCTGTTGCACCTACAAACCAACTTTTTGCAACTCATGCACTAGCACACCCAGGTCCCTCTGCACAGGAGCAAGTTGTAATATTTTATCCTTTAAATAATAATCCCTTTTGCTGTTATTCCTACCAAAATGGATAACCTCACATTTATCAACATTGTATTCCTTCTGCCAGATCCTAGCCCATTCAGTTAACCTGTCCAAATCCCTCTGCAGAATTCCAGTATCCTTTGCATTTTTCGCTTTACCACTCATCTTAGTGTCGTCTGCAAATTTGGACACATTGCACTTGGTCCCCAACTCCAAATCATCAATGTAAATTGTGAACAATTGTGGTTCCAACACTGATCCCTGAGGGGCACCACCAGCATTTGATTGCCAACCAGAGAAACACCCATTAATTCCCGCACTTTGCTTTCTATTAATTAACCAATCCTCAATCCATGCTACTACTTTACACTTAATGCCATGCATCATTATCTTATGCAGCAATTTTTTGTGTGGAATCTTGTCAAAAGCATTCTGGAAATCCAGATATACCACATCCATTGGCTCCCCGTTGTCTACCGCACTGCTAATGTCCTCAAAAAATTCCACTAAATTAATTAGGCAAGACCTGCCCTTTATGAACCCATGCTGCGTCTGTCCAATGGGACAATTTTCATCCAGATGCCTCGCTATTTCTTCCCTGATGATAGATTACAGCATCTTCCCTACTAACAAAGTTAAGCTAACTGGCCTATAATTACCCGCTTATTGCCTTTCCCCATTTTTTAAACAGTGGTGTCAGGTTTGCTCATTTCCAATCTGCCGGGACCACCCCAGAGTCTAGTGAAGACCGTATCAAGGTCAGATATCTTCAAAACCTTACCAAAAATTTGGATGTGCTCATCAATTCACGATCTTAAGTCCTGCTCAGGTGAAAGGTGTAAATTACGCTTGAAGTAAAATCCTTGCACTTATCACATCATTATTCAAGGGAACATAATGATATTGAAAGACATATCTTAATGCTGGTTCCAGATGGGCCACCAAGCTTAGCCAGAAGCCATCAAAGTCATCAATCTCATGAAATGCCAGGAGACAAAGGAACACCCAAACTTTGCCTCATTGCCACTCTCTGTTACACGTCTCAAAACTGATGTGAAATCACCTCCAGAGCTGCTCAATGGCAGGAAGTACAAAAGTATTTTGTCAAACAAGATATACCATCCAAATGACCAGGAGGAAGTAAGACAACAACTCACTGATGTAGAGTGATGGTGAACACATTATCACATCCATGCAGTTATACCTGTAAAATGTATGGAAAATGGGTACTTTAACTTTCAAAAACAAAATGAAGAATGGAGAAACTGAATTGAAGCATGAAGGAATCAGATGAACTCGCTTCTCCTTTGTCAATATACATGATGTGGAGATGCCAGTGTTGGACTGGGGTGAGCACAGTAAGAAGTCTTACAACACCAGGTTAAAGTCCAACAGGTTTGTTTCGAATCACTAGCTTTCGGAGCACAGCTCCTTCCTCAGGTGAGTGAAGAGGTAGGTTCCACAAACAAAGTCAATGATGCAAGATGATATTTTTAATGTGAGTCTTTGCAGGCAACTAAGTCTTGGGTCCAGATGGTGTGACTGGAGAGAGGGATAACCACAGGTTAAAGAGGTGGTGTGAATTGTCTCTCATCCCACCAGCCCCCCTCCACCGAGCCTCACCGAGACCATGCAGCCGCTGCGACAACGGATGAACGAACATCACGTGACAATCGCCAGGCAAGAATGTTCTCTTCCAGTCGGGGGACATTTCAGCAGTCAAGGGCATTCAGCCTCTGATCTTCGGATATGTGTTTTCCAAGGCAACCATCGGGATGCGCAACAGCGCAGTATCGCCAAGCCGAAACTGATAGCCAAGTTCCACATGCCTGAGTACGGCCTCAACTGGGGCCTTGGATTCATGTCACATTACATTCACCTCCCTCCATCTGGCCTGAGCTTGCAAAATCCTACCAACTGTCCTGTCTTCAAAAGCTAGTGATTCCAAATAAACCTGTTGGACCTTAACCTGGTGTCAATGTACATGAATCAGTCTGGATGTTAGACTGCCTGTCTGGACAAGACATTAAAATGTAAACACCACTTTCGGACATTCTACTAAGAAGATATTAAAAGTGCAATAGGTCTTTTCCGTGAATTTAATAGCTCCTAATTTTCAAAATGCTACAGAAATTAATGCACATTGGTCCTGCATTCTTTGTAAATGCAGAACAGAATTTCACACAACGGTAGTGAGGAGAAACCCACTCAATCGCAAAGAGGTATGAATGGTTAAAACATAAACCCTATTCTGCGTCAATATTCAAATTATCAGGGAACATTGGAGAGACCAATATTAGAAACCAGCTTGATATAAGAAACATGTATTAACACACATTTGGAGAGTAAAATAGGAGCAGGAGGAGTCCATTCAGCCCTTCGAGCCTGCTCCGTCATTCATTATGATCATGGCCGACCACCCAAATCAATAGCCAAATCCCACCTTCCCGCCTCCCCCCCCATATCCTTTGATCGCCTTTGCTCCAAGTGCCATATCTAATTGCTTCTTGTAAACAACCAATCAATCATCTGGGAGGCACAGGGATGCAGAGGGAAGAGATCCAGCCCAACAAAGAAAGGACCTTGTCTAGAATCCACTCACAGGCAGAGAATTGGGGCTAGCTTTTTACCGACTGATTTGCAGACCCAAACGAGGTCTTTGCCATAAGGGCCCAACCGTACTTCACCTGGAGTTAAGTCAGAGACCTGATGCTGCAAAGAAGAAGCCAATATAAACATGTCACTGGGGCTTCTAACTTCCATTTCTTCAGTGAACCAAAAAGGCATAGTGAGTCCTGAAACATTTCTAGCTTCCATCACAAGCATAACCATGAATGTTTGTCTCTTTAAAAAACTAAGTGCATGTTATATCTTCTGCAATCATATTTTCTGGTGTGTCTGTATGTCTTTGTGTGTGTGTGAGAGTGCATGGGTGATTTTGCAAATACATTTGAGTGTAACATTTTGAACTCTTAAAAAAACTAAGTGCATTCCACACCTTCTGAAATCACTTCATCTGGTGTGTTACCATGAATGTGTGTGAGCTTTTGCAAATACATTCAATTTATTCTTTATTCCAAACTTACAAAGAACCGACCTTTGGTCTGTTCTTAAGAATCACAGCACTCAAGGGGTCAAAGCACTCCTTTAAAACGTATCCATATGCAGTCAGACGAGAGGTGGAGATAGAGGGGACTATTCTACCATCCCTGTCTGCAACAATTTCAATAAGCATGCCGAATCCTTACCTGAATTGTTCTGAGGACAATCTATGCACATACAGGATCCATTTATGAAAACCTGGAACCCAGCAAAAGCTGTTGTGGAAGTTGAGATGCCAAGACCATACATCCTCGAGACTCGAGATGGAAGAGTCTGAATTTCACTGACTCCTGAAAAAGTCATTAACAATATCTATAACAATGGAGACAGCACAAAACAGCATCGCCAAATGCATGAGGTGGAGGCTCAAGAAACTACCACCTAAGTATTCCTATGAATCATGGTTTTTAGAAAAGAAAACAAGCCAAAAAAGACATTTCGGAGGTTCAGTTTAATTATAAACATTAATTGTTAATCTTCTTCAGTTTCGGCATAATGATAAAACAAAGTTAATGATTGGAACAGTTATGCTGATATATTGAGGCACTATATTGTTAAAAAAAAAATGTTATTTTGGTGTATTGTACTGAAACGGTTAGGAAATAATGGCCTGTAACATCCAAGCTCCAGGGCATCGCAACTGGGGAGGGGGGGGGGGTAATCCCAAAGATGTGCTGGGGCAACCCGCCATTCCCGGATGGATTGCACAGGAATTACCCGGAAGTTCGAACTTCTGATGTGTAAATCCTTGCACCAACAAACCATTCGATAGGGCTATTTCATGTCCGAAGATTTTGACTAACGATAGTAGTCTCCATTGAATCTCCATTGGATGCCCCTACGACTCCACCCTTCCCTCAATCCACTCCCACGGCCCCACCCTCCCGCATTGGACCACACTAATCACCTGACCCCCCCCATGACTCTTCAACCATCCAATCTCCCCACTGGCCACCCGCCCCCTCACTGAGTTGCCAACCCCCATATCCCTGATGCCCAGCACCTTCCCCAAACAACAGACTCCCACACAACCAACCAATGCTCCCCTCCCCACCACCCCACAAACCCCCCAGCCCACCCACTTACCTTTCATGCTTACCTCCTCCTGGCTTCTCAAAGTAGCTGGATCTTTGATTGCACCTAATTTATGGTGGCTAGTGCCGTACAAAATGGACCATAGTGTTCTTACCCATGAGCGTGCAGCTTAGACACAAGGGACAGGATTCTCCCAAAACCGACGCGATGGCCGGGAACCAGCGGCAAAAACGGCGCGGATCACTCCGGCGTCGGGCACCCTCAAACGCCAGGAAGCCTTCGGGCCCGAATGGGCTAGCAGCGGCATGATGCCATTCGCGATGGCGTCACCCGCCGTGGACGCGCGGCGTCGCAACACAAAAGACGGTCCCCCGCCCCCCCCCCGGAAGGCCCGCAAAGATAGCCGGCCGCCGCGCAGCCCCGAGGTTCCTGGAGCGTGTCATTGAAGCGCTCCTGGACGCAGTAGAGCAGAGGAGGAAGGCCCTGTATCCCGGACATGGCCGCAGGGTTGCCCCACGCCTCAGCCGGTGCCTGTGGAGGGAGGTGGCAGAGGCCGTCAGCGCTGTGGCTGTGTCACCGAGGACAGACACCCAGTGCCACAAGAAAGTGAACGACCTCGTTAGGGCAGCCAGGGTAAGTCCCCCCCCCCTCCCCCCCCCCCCCCACACCGCCGGTGTGCGGCACACCCCCAGGTGCAACCAACCCTAACGCTAACCCAACCCTAACCCTAATGTGCACCTCTGCCAATATACGCGCAACCGCTGTCGTGCAGTCATATACCTGTCTAACCCTGTTGCCCTTTACACCTGCCACCCACCCGCCGGCCCCCCACAGGAGAAGAGTGCACACAACAACAGGGAGCATCAGAGGACTGGAGGGGGCCCAGCTGATGAGAGACCCCGTCGGGGGGTCGGAGAATCCCGCCCAAGGTCTTGAGCACTGCTGCACTACACAGTTCTCACTCGGCCAGAGCCGGAAGGTAAACCGAGAAAGGAGCAGCTGAATTTTAAGGTATAAAGCAAAGAGTGAAGTGGGAATCCTACTTTGATCACCACTCCACAGAAGTAACAGGCCATAATGTTGTGTGCATGTCTATCCAAAATGCCACATCACTCACAACTGCACTTCAGTCAGACGTCAAACATAATCTCTAGATAGAACGGATCGATATCTACATGGGACATGGGCACAGCACAAGTGATGGGCTCCGAGGGGGGGAATGGGATGTAGGAGTGTCCACCACAACAATGATGAGATCCAGTGTAATTAGGGGAGGCTGGAGTACAACAGGAGGAAATTCTGCCTTCCCATCGTGAGGTCCATGATGTATCTCAGGCACACAGACAGTGAGACACGGAATGTCAATTACTTTTGGAAATATGATTTAGCTGCACCACAGCGATGGTGCTGGCTCAAAACTAAAGTTACTGCAAATCTGATCAGGAGGGATCTGAGAGAGGGAGGATGAGCAATGCTGGCAAACGCCCTTTCTAGGGGCATGTTGTTGCTGCAAGAGTGAGCAGAAGTCTGCAGAAGTCTGGCAAGACATGCCAGATCATCGACTTGGATACCACCATTACACGTGGAAACACCACCCACCAGGTACGCGGTACATACTCGTGCGGCTCGACCAATGTAGTCTACCTCATACGCTGCAGGAAAGGATGTCCCGAAACGTGGTACATTGGCGAGACCGTGCAGACACTGCGACAACGAATGAACAGGCACCGTGCGTCAATCACCAGGCAGGAATGTTCCCTTCCAGTCGGGGAACACGTCAGCAGTCAAGGGCATTCAGCCTCTGATCTCCGGGTAAGCGTTCTTCAAGGCAGCCTTCAGGACGTGCGACAACGCAGGATTGCCGAGCAAAAACTTATAGCTAAGTTCCGCACGCATGAGTGCGGCCTCAACCGGGATCTTGGATTCATAGAACATAGAACATAGAACAGTACAGCACAGAACAGGCCCTTCGGCCCTCAATGTTGTGCCGAGCCATGATCACCCTACTCAAACCCACATATCCACCCTATACCCGTAACCCAACAACCCCCCCCCCCCTTAACCTTACTTTTATTAGGACACTACGGGCAATTTAGCATAACCAATCCACCTAACCCGCACATCTTTGGACTGTGGGAGGAAACCGGAGCACCTGGAGGAAACCCACGCACACAGGGGGAGGACGTGCAGACTCCACACAGACAGTGACCCAGCCGGGAATCGAACCTGGGACCCTGGAGCTGTGAAGCAGCTCATGTCGCATAACATCCATCCCCCACCATCTGGCCTGGACTTTCAAAATTCCACTAACTGTTCTGGCTTGAGACAATTCACACCTCTTTAACCTGTGATTATCCCTCTCTCTGGATCTGTAATGTTTCGATTACTTGCAAATAGATGTGACCAGCGTTAGCTGGTCGCCTCATTATAGGAAGGACGTGGAAGCTTTGGAACGGGTGCAGAGGAGATTTACCAGGATGTTGCCTGGTATGGAGGGAAAATCTTATGAGGAAAGGCTGATGGACTTGAGGTTGTTTTCGTTAGAGAGAAGAAGGTTAAGAGGTGACTTAATAGAGGCATACAAAATGATCAGAGGGTTAGATAGGGTGGACAGCGAGAGCCTTCTCCCGCGGATGGAGGTGGCTAGCACGAGGGGACATAGCCTTAAATTGAGGGGTAATAGATATAGGACAGAGGTCAGAGGTGGGTTTTTTACGCAAAGAGTGGTGAGGCCGTGGAATGCCCTACCTGCAACAGTAGTGAACTCGCCAACATTGAGGGCATTTAAAAGTTTATTGGATAAGCATATGGATGATAAGGGCATAGTGTAGGTTAGATGTCCTTTAGTTTTTTTTTCCATGTTGGTGCAACATCGAGGGCCGAAGGGTCTGTACTGTGCTGTATCGTTCTATGTTCTATGTTCTATGTTCTAAATGCTCACATTCCAAGCATTGTCCAGCATCTCTGACTTTGTCTATATAAATGTTTCTGGATCATACCTCTCCATTCACCTGAGGAAGGAGCTGCGCTCCGAAAGCTGGTGTTTGAAACAAACCTGTTGGACTTTAACCTGGTGTTGTAAGACTTCTTACTGTGCTTAATTAGAAAGGAGGAAGATCTCCTTCGACAGAAAGCTACTGAAAGCCAGTGCCTTTATTAGCTCTGTTAAAGGGTTACTCAGAACTTAGTGATTTCACATCACAGTCACTGCATCAGAAGAGTAACACATAGCAATGAAGATTCTATAAATGTAGGCAATAGTGAAGGAGGCACATCTGCATCATATATGACATGATGGCACAGTGGTTAGCATTGCTGCCTCACCGCGTCAGGGAGCTGGGTTCGATTCCAGCCTTGGGTGGCAGTCTGTGTGGAGTTTGCACATTCTCCTGTGTCAACGTGGGTTTCCGTCAGTCTCTTGTTTCCTCCCACCGTCTATAGATCTGCAGGTTGGGTGGATTGGTCATGATTAATGCACAGGGTTACGAGGATAGGGTAGAAGAGTAGGCCTAGGTAGAGTGCTCTTTTGGAGGGGTCGATGCAGACCCAATGGGCTGAATGGCCTCTTACTGCACCATAGGAATTCTATGAATTCCTTCAATGAAGGCCAGTCACATGTTGAGCAGAATTGGCATTTATAATGGGTCAAAGGGCATTCCACTCATTGACCACAAGCAACTGGGGCGGGATTTTCCGCTGGCAGGATTCTCCGTTTTGCTGGCGCCTGGGGATTTCCCGATGGCTTGGGGCTGCCCCACAATGGGCAACCCCATTGACCAGGTGGTGTAACGGAGAATCCCGCCGGCGGGTCGAAGCAGAAATGTGGCGCGGCGGGCGAAGAATCCAGCCCCTGATTAGTCATTAGCACGCCATATTGGAGCACAGAACTAGGTTGTTTCACTCATCTGGTTACGTCTCATCATCCCACGTAGAGCTCCATTTCTGGGAAGCCATCTTGGTCACCTCAATGTATGTGTGAGTGTCTCAGGTACATGACTACATCAGACGTCAGGCAGGACAAACTATGGACCCTTACAGTTGTCATATGTTTCATATTCAGAGCTTCACTTGCTTGGCGGTTCAATCAGTAACATTTTCAATGTTTTAATTTCAGGAAGAAGACAAAAGTACAAATGAATCCAGTGGCTTTCTTTATTAGGGTCGTAATGTAATGGAGGAGATGAAGGAGGGAGAGGCCACAGCGGACATAGCTCCAGCAGGATGGCCCACCTGAGGGTCATGGTCAAGGGGAGTAACAGAATGAGCAGGAGGGTCAGGAGGAGAGACCCAGGCAACGGAGGTGACCAGCCTGACCTAGGGTATACTATAGAAGAGTCTGCTATTTACAAATGATGTGGAGATGCCGCCGTTGGACTGGGGTGAGCACAGTAAGAAGTCTTACAACACCAGGTTAAAGTCCAACAGGTTTGTTTCAAACACTAGCTTTCGGAGCACTGCTCCTTCCTCAGGTGAATGAAGAGATATGTTCCAGAAACATATATATCGACAAATACAAAGATGCCAGACAATGCTTAGAATGCGAGCATTAGCAGGTGATTAAGTCTTTACAGATCCGGAGATAGGGGTAACCCCAGGTTAAAGAGGTGTGAATTGTCTCAAGCCAGGACAGTTGGTAGGATTTAGCAAGCCCAGGCCAGATGGTGGGGGGTGAATGTAATGCAACATGAATTCCAGGTCCCAGTTGAGGCCGCACTCATGTGTGCGGAACTTGGCTATAAGTTTCTGCTCGGCGATTCTGCGTTGTCGCGCGTCCTGAAGACCGCCTTGGAGAACGCTTACCCGGAGATCAGAGGCTGAATGCCCTTGACTGCTGAAGTGTTTCCCGACTGGAAGGGAACATTCCTGCCTAGTGATTGTCGTGCGATGTCCGTTCATTCGTTGTCGCAGCGTCTGCATGGTCTCGCCAAAGTACCACGCTTTGGGACATTCTTTTCTACAGCATATGAGGTAGGTGAGAGACAATGCTAGGCACGTCTGGCACTTGTCCTGACATCTGGTGCATCACATAAAGCAGATTCTTTGGGAAGATCTGCCGCCATGTGGAGTTGAAGGCTATCACCTGCTAATGGCTGGGAAGGTGACCACAGCACTCAATTTATTTGCCTGTTGGCTTTTTTCAGGGGGATCAGTGCAGCATCTCTCAGTCCACAACACATCGATGCATAAAGGAGGTCAATGATGCCCTTGACAAGAAGGCACATTATTCGGCCAGCATAGCTCTGGATGAAGATATCCAGGGATATCCTCCTCTCGTGCATGTCTTGCGTTCTTCCACTAACACCGAGGAGAGACACATGCTATTCGAATATCTGTGCTGGTGAGCTGGCCTCACTCAACGGTGCTCCTTGAATGGGGGTCACTGTTTAAAATTAAGGGATCACTCATTTAAGACAGAGATGAGGAGAAATAATTTCTCTCAGATGTCTGTAAGTCTCCAGAACACTCTTCAACAAAAGGCAGTAGAAGCAGAACCTTTGAATAGTCTTAAGGCAAAGTTAGATACTTGATTGACAAAGGGGTGAACGGTTATCGGGGGTTGGCAGGAATGTGGGTAACGATCCTTTCTGCCGATGACCGCATCCATTCCAGCTACTCAAACCAACAGGGGTGTTCCTCCCCACGTCGCTGCCGAGCAGGAGACCTTTATCGGGCCCAGGCCCTCCAGCCCCCTGTAACAAGCAGATGAGTCATGATCTTATTGAATGGCGGAGTAAGCTCGAGGGGCCGATTGGCCTACTCCTGCCCTAATTCGTCTGTTTGTATGATGAGTAAAAATGCTTAGAAACACTTACATCACACACTTCAAAAAAAGATTAAAACAAATCTCCCTGACATCCTGCAAGGGTGCAGAATCTAGTTCAACTGAGGTTTATCTCATGAATGTTAATCTCGCGGAGAGAGGATGGTTAAACCTCGATGTAAAAATGTTCAAATTTACAATGCCTTTTTTCACCAAAATATTCAAATTACCATCAAATGTTGATCCAAAAGAGACATCAAAGTTTCTTAATCCTACTGCTATGTCTGGGTACAGCACCAACATCCACAGCAGAGGTCGAGGCAGCCGACTGCTATATCTGTGATGACCTTGATGGCCAAAGGCCTAGAGACCCCTGGCCTGATAAGGGGCAGGGAACCTTCGCCGGTCTGATCAGCTAGAATGGATGGATGACAGGGAGAGGGAGCAGTGAGCAGATGCACATCCATGGAGTGCGTGGAAGTGCCTTGGGGGGTTCAGCTGATGCTCATCCTCCATGTGGGTGCCTGAAGGCCTTCGTCTAACTCCTGCAGGAGATGGTGCACCTGAAAGAAGGTCAACCCGCCTCATCCCCATGTCGTCTGTATTTTGAGGGTGTGTGAGCATGGGTACAGTGCTGAGTGCAAATCTGACAAGACATGCTGGAACAAGGGTTCCATGGTGGTCACCAACCTTCCCCTGGTGACATTGAGGTGCTCGCATGTCGGAGACAAAACATCAGACAGAATGCGGACGGACTCCATCGTTCACTCTCGTCCGCTGGGTAACGAATGTTTGCCTCTTGTTCCGCCGTCCTTGGTTATACCTTCAGCAGTGAATTGGTGGCCATTTCCAGAGGCTCAACATCTGACTCAGTCTGAGCAGATGGTTGGACTTCTGTCCCTATCTCCAACTGCTGCGGAGACGTGTCAGTGAGGCTTTCTCCAGAAAGTGAGACCAAACCTAATCTAGAGGTGTGCCCCACCGAGGTGTGTATCTCAGTGCTGGTGGAAGGTGCGAGGAGAACAGTGATGGTTGTTCCAGAGCTCCATCTTCGGGCATGGTCGAGTGCTTGGGTTTATTTTGGGCTGCTTTGTGGACCTCGATCTGCTGGTGCAAAGAAAATAGAGATTCAATTGATGAGCATGAGCAAAGTAAGACTGCATGTGTCTCACTGTGATTGTCAGTATTTGATGAAGTGATTTTGCTGTGATCCTTACTCGGATGCTGGGAGAGGCCGACCTCCCCTTTCCCAAAGGAGCAATCCCTGTCTTCTGCAACCAGCTTGGCTGCAGCCTCCTCAAACTCAGTGAAGGCAATGATTTTTGCCATCCCTCCCCCAGTCTGTGCTTGCTGAGTGTCAACTTGGCCTGAAATCAAAAGATAGGCATGTGATGGAGCATAGGGATGGAGCAGAGGTTGGTTGAGATCCTTGTCCCCTGCATGTGGTGATTCCACCCCAGAGGGTCAAGAGGATGGAGTGTCAGCAATGTGATGGTGATGATGTGAAAGGTTTGGGCTTCACAAGAGAATGAGTGATGAAACTTGTCCCCCACTAATGGCTGTGTGAGATCCGTGAAGAGAATTGCCATTTCAGTGTATGATGCCCTGATGAGAGTTTGACACTGGAGGGAGTTACCCATGTGGAGCGGATTAGATCATTCAACCTCTTGTTGGACTGGATATTGTTTCGAGTGCGGTTGTCAGCCATGCTAACTTGCTCTGTGATGGCTGCCAGTCTGGAGACCTGAGGTTAGTGCACTTTCAAGAGCCATCCCTGATATACAGGGCCTGCTTGTGCACCAGCACTCCTCTGATTAAGCCCTCAAGGGCCTGGTGGTGAGGGTGGGATGTTGGCTTCTTCTTGAGGCTACAAGCTTTGATCTTCTGGTTGCCAGATATCTGTGATGGTCTCCTGGAGACAGGTGGGCTGGAGATAGCATTTGATGTATGTGTTGGACTGGCATTTAAATATGGTGACCTGACCTTCAACCTCATCAGTTGATGATCCGCAGCCAAATTAGCTCCTGGCCTGCCAGATGATTTGGCCCGGTACTTGCTTGTGCAAATTAATCAACTTCCAAGTGCGGAATTGGGTGTAAGTTCCCGCTAATTCAGCCAGCCGGGTGGGCGCCACTAAAACCTCCCGCAACTGCACTTAGTCACATATATGGAAAACTCTGTTTAATGTTTCATTTTTATTAAATTAAGGGATGATTTAGTGTTGCCTGTCCACCTACCCTGCACATCTTTGGGTTTGGGGGGGGGGGGGGGGGGGGGGGAAGGTGAGACCCACGCAGACACGGGGAGAATGTGCAAACGCCACACGGATAGTGACCCGAGACCGGGATCGAACCTGGGTCCTCGGTGCCGTGAGGCAGCAGTGCTAACCACTGCACCGACATTTCATGTCATTGGTCCTCCACCAAAACTTTATTGGTCGGTCCGATATCTTTGGATTTCTGCCCTCTTATTCCGATCCATGAGAGCTCCCTCCTTAACTACTTCAGTCTTGCTAACACTGTACTCATCTTTAGTAATCCATTAAAAAACCATTAGTGTTTTTGCTCACCTCCTTATTACTGCTAATTGTCCGCTCTGTGAAATACCTTGGGGCGTCCACTTTATTTAAATACGGTCTCAGAAAAATGAAGCGATGTGCAGAATGCAAACTCTGAAACACAACAAAAAATTCTAGTTACTGTAAAAATCCCCGAGTCGCCACACTCCGGCGCCTGTTCAGGTACACTGAGGGAGAATTCAGAATGTCAAATTCACCTAACAAGCACGTCTTTCGGGACTTCTGAGAGGAAACCAGAGCGCCTGGAGGAAACCCACGCGACACGGGGAGAACGTGCAGACTCCGCACAGACAGTGACCCAAGCCGGGAATCGAACCTGTGACCATGGTGCTGTGAAGCAACAGTGCAAACCTCTGTGCTACCGTGCCGCCCTGTAGGCTGAGATGTCCAATTTTGCTTTCAATTTAAAGGTCGCTCCACTTCCAGTCAAGCACTTTGTGTCTGAGGATCTAGATATGTATTGTAAAAATTATAGAGTAATTTAAATGGAAGTTGAGATCCAATTTGCCTGGGACCTAAGATTTGTGCTGGATGCTAGCCTTTGTGCTGTGGATCTGGCACTGCATTGTACAAAGGTCTCCGAGGTACATAGTAAACCACAGACTTTCAAACCCAATTTTCAAGGGAATGAAAAATATATTAAAGCTTATAATCTTTAATCCATTATCCTCTCTAAATAAATAGATCTTGGTTCAAATGACTAGTCCCATAATGATTTTTACTGCCTTTTGTATGCACTGCCAGGGATAAAATCCATCAAGACTAATGAGACGTACAGAAAAGAATTATCTCACTACCCTTATCCAGGGCTGGACCCTGGTATCCTTTACCAATTATTTGTACAGAAATGCCTGTCACATTGCATGTATGAAGGTTTAAACCTGACAAATCTTACTAATTCCATTATTTGATGGAGTAGCTGGAACTGATTTTCCGAATTTAGTCTTTGCCTGATCCATTACCACTGCAACCCCAAATCAGAGCAAGCTGCAAACGGGGATTGTCAGCTCGCTTGTCTTTCTCAAGCAGTCAATCGACTTTAGCAAAATCAGTTGCAACCAGAATGGAAAAGAAAGTAAAGCACAGAAAAGCACACTCACATATAGCAGCAGTGGCAGAAGAAATGTGAGACGATGGGCAGCATTTTACACCCACCCCCAGGTTTGAGGCGGAGGGAGTGTAAAATTGCAAAAACAGGATTCCCCCCGAATCCCACCCCCCCAACTCCCGCCAACTCAGTTGCAATTACATGGTTGGATGGCAGGGCCTTGAGCAGGAAACCCACCCTTTCCCCTATTAAAGCCCTTAAGTGATCACATTATTCCCAATTAAGGACCTTTTCCTGCACAGCCTCAATCTTTAGGCTGGCGGGCGTGGGTCAGAGAACAGGATGGTCAGAAAAATAAATAATTCCCCACCTTGGGCAGGTTGTGAGGGGGAGGTTGAGGCACCTCAATCTGAATCATAGAATTTACAGTGCAGAAGGAGGCCATTTGGCCCATCGTGTCTGCACCAGCCCTTACAAAGAGCACCCTACTGAAGCCAGTGTATCTACCCTATCCCCGTAACCCCCACTTAACATTTTTTGGACACTAAGGGCAATTTAGCATGGCCAATCCACCTAACCGCACATCTTCGGACTGTGGGAGGAAACCGGAGCACCCGAAGGAAACCGACGCAGACACTGGGAGAACGTGCAGACTCCACACAGAGAGTGACCCAAGCCGGGAATCGAACCTGGAACCCTAGAGCTGTGAAGCAGCTGTACTAACCACTATGCTACCGTGCTGTCCAAGGCCCGTTAAGATTTGAGGATCCTTCCCTTACGAGTCCTGGGACCTCTGGCCCTCCCTCCATCCCGGCCTACCCCTTGATGCAGTGATCGTCCACCTCTTGATCCCCCCCAGGGCATTCCTTACCCTCCCACCACCAGGACCCCCAGGATTACATTGAGGACTGTCCCAGGACGTAGTGAAGGCAATGTGCTGCAGAAACCTCTTCTGGTGCCTGCTGCGCCGATGGCTCCCAAGGGCAGATGGAAGTCCCGCCCATTGCCAATCAGAGAGTAGTTTAACGTGATCTGGCAGTGGGCTTCTGAGACTCGGCGGGAGAGTTTTACACGCTGACGCTCAAGGTGGCGAGTGCCAACTGCTCCCTAGCTTGAAAATCCTGCTCATAGAAACAGTTTTGGCGTTGATTGATAGCTGAAACAGAGCAATGGTGCCCTCTGTCTTCATGCAGAGCTTTCGCGAAGGGATTCTGTAAAATCATGTACGGATTTCAAAGCTGCATTCCATCCAAGGGAATCCATATACATGGGCCAGGATTCTCTGAGCCGCCGCACCGAAATCGCGCTCGGCATGGGGGCGGAGAATGGGGCCTCAGATCGGGTCCGACGCCGGGACGTGATTCTCCGCGGACCAGAGAATCTGCGGCAGTCACACGGGCGCAGTCATCGCAGAGCAGGTCGGGGGGCCTTTGTCAACTGTCCGAGTTCCCGCCGCCATGGTTCACGTATGGTTCCACCTGGCGGGAACTTGGTGTTGCGGCTGCGGTGGCCGTCCTGGTGGGGGGGGGGGTGGCGGGGGGGGGGGGGGGGGGAAAGAATCAGTCTCCGGGAATAGCCTCCACAACAGCCAGGCCCGCAATCGGGGGCCACCAATCGGTGGGCGCGCGTGATCTGGGGGGGGGGGGGCTACCTTCTTCCGCGCCGGCCCACTGTGTGGCTTCGCCATGTTGCGCGACTCTGGTGCAGAAGCAGCCACCGCGTGCATGCGCGGACCCACGGCCGGCAGTACAGGGCCGCGTACGGCAGCTGGAGCAGCACGGAGCACTCCAGCGCCGTGCTGGCCTCCTGTGGGCCATGTAATCGCTGCGCCAAGAGCCCCATTGATGCCGGCGTGAAACACTCCGGTGTTTACGCCGGTGTCAACACTTAGCCGCGTTTTTGGAGAATCCCGGGTCAGAGCTCCCTGAGGCTGCAATTACACATGGGTATTGTGGGAAATGACCTTTGTTCAGCTCTTCATGAAATCTTTTTTTTAAATATTTTTATTAAGGCATATATAATTTTAACAATAGTTTTCAAGATGAACAAACAACAGAACAAATAGCACGCACCAAACCATCAGCCAAACCCAGCCCACATGGCTCACATACACAGTCCCCCAGTCCCCCTTCACCACTAATTGTTTGCCATCTCAACCAACCATGCCACCATCTTTCCCTTAACCCCAAACCCCTTTTTATATCTGCTGATAGCTTAATTTTCCCCAAAGAAGTCGATAAATGACTGCCACCTCCGGGCAAACCCTAACATCGATCCCCTCAGGGCGATCTTGATCTTCTCAAGCCTGAGAATCCTGGCCAAGTCACTAACCCATACCCCTGATTTCAGGGATTCGGAGTCCCTCCACTCCACTACCAGGGTAGCAAAGGCCAAAACATCAGCCTCTCTCACTCCCCGGGACTCCCGGTCTTCCGGCACAACAAAAATGCCACCTTGAGACTCAGAACCGCCCGTACCTTCAATACCGTGGACATGACATTGGCAAATCCATGCCAGAATCCCCTAAGCCTCGGACATACCCAAAACATGTGGACATGATTTGCAGGCCCCCCTGCACATCGCCCACACTCATCCTCCACCCTTTCAAAGAACCTGCTCAAACAGGCCACAATCACATGCACCCTGTGAACCACCTTGATTTGTATCAGGCTAAGCCTGGCACATGACCAGGACGCATTAACCCTACTCAGGGCATCCTCCCACAATCCCCCCTCTAATTCCTTGTCCAATTCTACCTCCCATTTTCATTTCACCTCCCCTAGCGGGGTTCCCTCCCATTCCATGAGTTCTTTATAAATTTCGGAGACCTTCCCCTCTCCCACTCCCGTTTTCAACACTACCTTGTCCTGTATCCCCTGGGGCAGTAGGTACGGAAAGGCCGAGATCCGCCTCCACACAAAGTCCCTCACCTTCAGACAGCGGAACCCATTCCCCGCAGCTCTTCATAAAATTATGGGGCAGATTTTCCATACCTCTGCCCTGCCCCCAAATCCAGGGGCTAATTATGCAGAATATACCAAAGAGCAGGAAAGTAGAAACAGTAACAAGAAAACCTCTACCCTTTTTGGACCTGAAATAATTTTCTTTGGAGGGTGCCTCTATACCAGGGGTGGGCAAACTTTTCCGTGCAAGGGCCGCATTCAGAAATTCACAATTCACAAAGGGCCGCATAGTATATTAAGTAAAATAATTACTTCACCCGGTTATGATTCTGGGCGCCTCATATAGAACATAGAACAGTACAGAACAGAACAGGCCCTTCGGCCCTCGACGTTGTGCCAAGCAATGATCACCCTACTCAAGTCAACGTATCCACCCTATACCAGTAAGTAACCCAACAGCCCCCCCCACCCATTAACCTTTAAAAAAAATTTAAAAAAAAACAAAAAAATTTAAAAAAAAATTTTTTTTTTTTTTTTTTTTTTAATGACTTGGTGGGCCGCAGAAATACCTTTGGCGGGCCGCATGCGGCCCGCGGGCCGTAGTTTGCCCACCCCTGCTCTATACAAATGATCGTGTTATATTCTGTTCTTTTACGGCATGGTGGATTTGCGTGCAAGTATTAAGATCTCTAATTGTCACAATCCTTTCCTAGGATGAAGGCAGAAAACTAAGAACAAATGGTCGGAGATATTGATCCAACCTTTACTGCATGGCCTTTGAATGTTTGTCTTTACTTGAGGTTTAAGTGCTTGACTCATCATCAGGGAAATCTCTGGATCTGTGAGAAAAGGGCAAACACTCATCACAGCAAAGGAATAAATATTGTCGAGCTCAAAGCAAAGGAAAATCGCCCTCATGGTTTAATGGCATTTTGCATAAAGCTTAAAATATACCTTTGTACATCTGTATTATCGATGGACCGGTGACTTGAAACCCGAGCCTCGGTCAAGTGGCTGACATCAGCAGGACTCATGGAAGCAGCGAAAATAATGATGGGAAATCTAGTTCTCTGAAGCAAATGGGATTACCAGTCTTCAGTTAGTTTTGAAGAACGAACTGTACTCACAACCACATAAAGAGACGGCAAAATATATTAAATGCTAATACACTAATATTATTTCAAGATCATGTCTCTTGTGTAATATTTTTAAAATTTATTCTTTTGTGTAATTATGTATATAATTTGTGTTCTTTTGATGCTGACTATGTCTTTCATTCGTAGATAGAATTATTTCACTCAGTCTCTATTAATATTAATTTGAATGGTAAAAAAAATACTGAGAAATGTTGGAATTGAAGTGTCCTAACATAGAAAAGAAAATCATTGCTTTGGCAGGGACAGCATGTTCTGTCTTTTCTCACAAAGCATGAGCTGTGCATTACGTAAAAGCATACACATAATAATTCATTTCTCTTTTCCTCAAAGGACGGAATTTAAAGCTAACCACTGTGCCGGTCAACAATCGGGAACATTAAAAAGCAAGCTCCGGTAGTCATTGCATTGAGAAACTGTTCACAATAGTATAATGGTGACTTTCAAATAGCACAGCTACTGTTCATTTATCAATTAAATGTCCTGCAGCAGAACATTCACTGAAGGAAGGTGTCCTTAACGTGGACTGAATCAGCATCCTGGCGCCCACTGAACACACAGATTCAGGCTGCATCAATGGACACTGCTGATCTGATCAGTGCAATTACCTGAAGTAAACACATCACACTTCAAAGGAGGAATGCTCCAGAGGATGGTGAAAGAATCCTTATTCCACCAGTTTTGTTGATGTATCATGGAGGTCATAAATCACGTTACTAACTCCGTTAAAAACTATTTTTTTTTCTCAAAGATATCTCTTTAAGCACCTTGAACATTCATTGACCTTTGGCGAACTTTCTTTCTGTTGTGCCAAAACTACATGGAATCACAGAATGTCGAAAGCACAGGAGGAGGCCATTTGACCCACTGAGTCCTTGTTTGCCCTCACAAGAATAATTTAGCCAGTCTCACTTCCCCCAAATTTCCCCCACAGCCCTGCAAATTGTTTCCCTTCAAGTACCATCTCGCTCCTTTTTGAAACCAATGATTGAATCTGCCTCTGCCACGTTTGAGACCCTGGCGGATTCTCTGTCGCTGATGCCGGAATCGGGAAATGTGATTAGCCAGAGATTCAATTTTGACGCCAAAATCGTGGCAGGCGCCGTTTTCACGCCACATCTCAATTCTCCAGTGCCTTGACAGCAGCATCAATGCGTTCCACTCCTCATGTACAGTAAAGACCGTTGGCATATCATTCGCAGGCCTGACCCGGCATTCCCCGGGGCCCCCCGCCATTCTCCATCTCCGCCGGGGCGAATTCCCGATCGCGAGGTTCACTTGTGCTTTTAAAAATTGCGAAACAGGCTAAATTATTCCTCCTCCGTCCAGACATTCTCTGATTCCATGTAGCTTTGGCACAACAGAAAAAAAAATGTGCACCAAAGATCAATAATAGTCAAGATGCTTAAAGTGGGATCTTTGAGACAAATAAAAATAGAAAAATAGTTTTTAACGGAGAGAGTAATGTGATTTATGTCCTCCATGAAACAGAAGAAAAAATGGTGGGATAAGGAATCTTTCACATTCCTCCATTGGAGTAGAACATAGAAAAATACAGCACAGAACAGGCCCTTCGGCCCACAATGTTGTGCCGAACCTTTGTCCTAGATTAACAAATTAATCTACACCCCATCATTGTACCTATCCAATAGCCGCTTGAAGGTCCCTAATGTTTCCGACTCAACTACTTCCACAGGCAGTGCATTCCATGCCCCCACTACTCTCTGGGTAAAGAACCTACCTCTGACATCCCCCCTATATCTTCCACCATCCACCTTAAATTTATGTCCCCTTGTAATGGTTTGTTCCACCTGGGGAAAAAGTCTCTGACTGTCTATTCTATCTATTCCCTTGATCATCTTATAAACCTCTATCAAGTCGCCCCTCATCCTTCTCCGTTCTAATGAGAAAAGGCCGAGCACCCTCAACCTTTCCTCGTAAGACCTACTCTCCATTCCAGGCAACATCCTGGTAAATCTCCTTTGCACCTTTTCCAAAGCTTCCACATCCTTCCTAAAATGAGGCGACCAGAACTGCACACAGTACTCCCAATGTGGCCTTACCAAATGTGGTGTGTTCAATCCAGGTAATTGCATCAGATCAGCAGCCTCCATTGATGCAGCTTGAATCTATGTGTTCAGTGGGCAGGAGGATGCTGGTTCAGTCCACGTTAAGGGCACCTTCCTGCAATGAATGTTCTGCAGCAGGACATTTCATTGATAAATGAAGAGGAGCTGTGCTAGTTGAATGGCACCGTGAAAGTATTGTGAACAGGTTGTCATTGTATATGCGACTCCTGGAGCTTGCTGAGGGAGAGAGAGGGGGTACGGAAAGTGTGCAACATCACCATAGACTGCTGACAGTCGTGCGATAACCGGGGGCTTCTGTCAGGGCTTGGGGGAGTAGAGAGAGTGACCAGGAGGTGGATTGTGGTGTCGGGGTGGATGGGTACAAAACACTTTGCCGCAACCGACAAGACAGCCGTGCAGCTGCACACGCTGCTGGCAACCCACTGTGAATTTAGGGCCACAGGCCATATGGGTGTCCCCTCAGGCCACCCACCTAGGTGCCCTCTGGCCCCAAACGACTCATCAGTGGCATGGGCGCGCTCCAGCACAACCTGAGCCATCATTCAAAGATGTCCAAAGATGTGCAGGTTAGGTGGATTGGCCGTCCTAAATTGCCCCTTCGTGTCCACAAGGTTAGTTGGGGTTACTGGGTTACGGAGATAGGGTGGAGTCATGGGATTAAGTAGGGTGCTCTTTCCAAGGGCCGGTGCAGACTCGATGGGCCGAATGACCTCCTTCTGCACTGTAAATTCTATGATTCGATGATGAGTGTGTGTGAGGATTGTAATGCAGCTTGTCAGCCTCCTGAGGGTCAATCACAGACCCGGCGAATCTCGCACCGTTTCTCATTGGAATTGACTGTGTTCCATACGATGCCAGTGTTAGAACATAGAACAGTACAGCACAGAACAGGCCCTTCGGCCCTCGATGTTGTGCCGAGCAATGATCACCCTACTCAAACCCACGTATCCACCCTATACCCGTAACCCAACAACCCCCCCTCCCTTGACCTTACTTTTTAGGACACTACGGGCAATTTAGCATGGCCAATCCACCTAACCCGCACATCTTTGGACTGTGGGAGGAAACCGGTGCACCCGGAGGAAACCCATGCACACACGGGGAGGACGTGCAGACTTCGCACAGACAGTGACCCAGCCGGGAACCGAACCTGGGACCCTGGAGCTGTGAAGCATTTATGCTAACCACCATGCTACCGTGTTAGCCCCTGAGCAGTCACTGAATCGGTCCACTTGCGGCGCTAGTTTTGCTGTTGTGGAAGTCCACGAAACCTGCATCAACACTAAGTCTCAGGAACGGAGAATTCCGCCGCCTAACTGTTCACTGTGTGAAATGTTTTTCTTTACATTGCATTTGGTTCTCTGGCCAATCACTTTTAAATTGTGAGCTCTAATTCTTTTACTCTTCCGCCAATAGGAGCCATTTCTCTCTATCTACTCTGTCCAGACATCTCACAATTTTGTCATCTGTATCAAATCTCCTGAAACCTTCCCTCCTCTCCGGGGACATCCCCAGCTTCTCCCATCTATCCATGTGATTGAAGGACCCTATCCCTGGAATCATTCTCATAAGCATTTTCTGCAACCTCCCTGAAGCCATCACATCCTTCCAGATCTGAACAACATATCTGACCTGAGGGAAAGCCAGGGTTTTATAAAGGTTCACCATCATTCCATGCTTTTGTGTTCTAAGCCTTTATTTATACAGTCAGGGTGGTTCGTGTCTGCCTTTCTAACCACTTTCTCAATCAGCCCTGTCACCTTTAACAATTTGTGCAGGAATACCCCAGATCGATCTGTTCATGCCCTCACTTTAGAATCCCATCCTTTATTTTCCATTGCCTCTCCTTGTTCTTCCAATCAAAATGGCTCTGTTCATACTTTTCAATGTTAAGTTTCCGATGTCCACCCATTCCACCAGCCTGTCTATGTCCCCTTGAAGTCGATCACCATCCTCATCACAAACTTTCCTCAAGGTGTAGATGGCAGCAAATAAATTGGAAACAGCAATAGGCCTGTGGCGTTCCTCTGCTTTTAAGGAGTATTTACTTGGTTTAATGCTTACAGAGAATATCCATGTTCTCCTGAGGGCCATTCACCCAGTGATTTATTTCTTCAAGTACAGCAGGAACAGTAGAACACTGTGAAGTCATCATGGCTGCTTCCTTGAAGCCATCCAAAACAATATTTCAGCAGTCAATATTACCTGAGTAGTAAATGAGGGTTAGTTTTGACTTTGAGCAATAGTGTAATACAGATGATATAGGATCGGCCTGTTTTGTCAACAGAGTTGCATATCAAGGGGAATTTATTTTTGTATCAACCAGTTTTGTTTGATAAAATACACTCCTGTGAAGGAACTGGAGATGCTTGAACACATTAAAACCACTTCTTAAGTGCAATTGTTATTTTACCTGACCACCCAAAGTCAAAAGTATTCCCCTTAAGTGTAAACCCTGAAAATCATGTGGTTTCTGTGAAAAGACTGGATGCCTACATCAGTGCAATGTGTGATATTTTACACTTCAGGGGATTTTTCATCCAGTAGAAACTGTCTGGCTGATTGTCCCTTTCCACGGGAAAAGTGATGAAGTTGTTGTCCCTTGCAAATAGCAGTGATTATTTGTCTGAAACATGTGCATATTGCAGATCACGTCATGAGACAGTTGTTTCCTGGGGTGCCTTGTAAGGGTCCAATAGCACAAAAGATTCATGTTGTAGTAACACTTCCTTCGACAGGAAGAGGTGTGCCTGATCGAGAGGTTACCTTTCGCCATTATTATAGCATGTCCCCGTGGAGGCCTGCCTTGTGAGAAAAACAGTTCTCCTCTCATCTATCCAGGTATGTGTGGAGACGGATCAATACATGCTGGGGGCAATGCTGGTTGTGGACAAAATGCCTGTGGTGATGTTGTGCCTGCAATTATTCACAGTTCCCAAACTCCTCACCTTCAGCTGACTTGTGCTGAAGGAGAATTCTCGAAGGAATACCAATCCTCACATCTTTGTGCTGTTCAATGTTAAAGCCTGGAACCATCAAGAGAAGTGAAACAATGTACTGAAAGAACAGAAGGTAGAATGAAGGATGGCAAAACAAAACCAAGTAATACACGGATTAAAATGCATTGAACACACAGTGTACAACATAATCATGATATGGTGGTCTATTTGGTAATGTACTGCACTGCCATTTTATATCCTAGTATGGACAATCATGAACCCAAATGCAATAACACCTGGTAAGATGTGGTTTGCCAGTTCAAATAAATGACCATCAAAGCTGCTGGATTGTTGAAAAAAACTACTTTGTTAAGGTCCTTTCTGAAAAGGCTTTTCATCTGAACCCAGTTTGACCTATGTGTGTCAAAGATGCGCAGGTTGCGTCACAGGGATAGGGCGGATTGGGCAGCGAGTGGGCCTAGGTAGGGTGCTCTTTACGAGGTATGGTGCAGACTCAATGGGCCGAGTGGCCTCCATCTGCACTGTAGGGATTCTATGATCTATGAATTCTTTATGACTTAAGACTTACAATATGTGGTTGACTCTTAATGCCTTTGAGACAATCAGACAGGAACAAAAAATATTGCCTTGTCCGTGTCACTCACTCCCCAAGAACAAAAAAAAAATCACTTTCAAGAAACCTACTTGAACAATACAGGTTCTGGAAAACCACTCATGCCCATTTTCTATAAATGAACAGCAAAGTCGAGGTGAAATTTTGGCTAGAGTTGGATATCAGCAGTAGATGTTTTAAAGTTAACTTAAATATACATGGGCTCATTTTTACCCCACCAAACTGCTTATCGGTATAGCAGGACTAATAGCTCAAATTAGTACAAATGTTTCCTCTCCCTACAACTGTTAGTATAACTCAGCATTTTGCCTCATCCCCAGAATGACATACCTTTTACTTATGGCTTTACATCAGAACCGAAAATAAATAAAAATAATTTGACAGTTATAACTCCCATGGTTTTACAAACTCCCATATCTAGAGTAGAATTAACACAAGATGAGCATTTCCCCAATTTGGCAATGATCTGAAAATGTGTGGTCAAGTGATTGTACGTCAAATTCTCTGCGTTCCCACTCCGACAGGTGATTTTAATGTCAAGGGTGCATGAGGGAGGGGGTTCGGTGTGTGGATTTCTTGCTTCCAGCATGAACAAACTTCCCTTGAGTGGCTATAAGGTACAAAGGCTGCAATTTTCCGGCCGTTCACACCAACGGGATCTTCCGGTCCATCCGACGGTACGCCCACACCGCAGGCGTCCCGGCAGCGAGGGGTGCATTCAATGGGAAACCCCCATTGACCACGGCGGGAGCAGAAGATCCCACCGCCAGTCAATGGCAGACCGCCTCTGCCGTCACGAAACTCGTGACGGGTGTCATAATATGCACCCATGCACATCATGAGGTAAAAGCAGGCAGTGACAGACACCCAGGTTAGCCAATCAACATACAGAACAAAACACAACCAATCACCAGACAGAACACCAGAGGGGGGCTTCCAACTGTAAAACACATGAGGCATCAGTACTCTGCCTCTTTCCACTGGTGACAACTGTAGTGACAGTCAGGGTGTACAAATCATTCAACACCTCCTACATGTGGAACAGAGCTAGCCTGGTCTAGATAGTTAGAGTTAGTTTACTAGCGTAGTAGAGAGTCAAACCACAGGCAGCTGTGTGCTTCGTTACTGAAGTTCAATAAATCTTATTAAACCAACGCCTATGTTTGGTATATGCTTTATCGTTTATCTGCATCCTGTTGCAGTCTGTGTTACCCCAGGATGAATAACACAACAACGGGTTTCACAGAAAATCCCACCCAGGGTTTTATTGAAACATTAAAATAAAAGCAAATACTTTGGATGCTGGAAGTCTGAAACAAAAACAGAAAATGCTGGGAAAACTCAATCGTACAGACTCAAAACGTATTTCTCTCTCCATAGATGCTATCATTTCTATAATTTACTCTTTTTATCTCATTAAAACAGCCCTGATTTCTCCTCATCATCTGTCCGTAAAGAGGAAGGTTTTTTTGATTATTTTAATAGTAGTGATGTATTTCACAACCCCTGTTTTGCTCCAATTCTCTATTAATAACTCCACAACAAACTCAAGATAGAATGAACTAAGAGGGTTGTTTATTTGCACGCACTCAAACACAAGAGGAGTGTAGCATCTTTCAGACAATAAAGATATGGAGCAGGATTCTCCGACCCCCCCACCGGGCTGCAAAATCACCGGCTGGGGGGGGGGGGGGGGGGGGGGGGGGGGCGACATGAATTGCGCCTCGACGCCAGCTGCACCAGTTTTTCGGCAGGGGCGGGAATCGCCGGTCAGGGGCAGTTGGCATCGCCCCTCTGCGGCGATTCTCCGCCCCGTGATGGGCTGAGTGGCCACCCGTTTTCGGCCAGTCCCACCGGCGTAAATCAAGCCAGGTGCGTACCGGCGGAACCTGGCTCTGTGGGCGGCCTGCGGAGTCCTCGGTGGGGCATGGGGGGATGTGGCCCCGGGGATGGGCCCCCACGGTGGCCTGGCAGCGATCAGGGCCCACCAATCCACAGGCGGATCTGTGCCGTGGGGGGACTCTTTCCCTCCGTGCCAGCCACTGTAACGGTCCCCCATGGCTGCCGCAGAGAAGAAGCCCCCTGCGCATGCACTGGGATGACGCCAGTACACGCTGGTGCTCCCGCACATACACCGACTCGCACCGGCCGGCTGAGGCCTTTCGGCACCAGTTGATGTGGCGCCAAGCCCTTTGGCACCGGCCCAGCCCCTGAAAGTGCAGAGAATTCCGCACCTTCCGGGCAGCCCGATGCCGGAGTAGTTCACGCCACTCCTCGGCTCTGGTACGGCCTGCCCCGCCGGTTAAGGGAGAATCCCGCCCATGATTTAGACAAGAAAGAGGTTCAAAGGAGGTTTAAGGGAAAGACCATTGACAAAATAGGAATGGAATTTTACACCGGCAGGATTTTCCACTCCTGCCAATGGACTTTTGAATGGCTCGCTACATTTTCCACCCCAAGCATCTCCATGATGGGGCTTTAAAATTCAGCCCATTGTCTCACATAAATCCAGAGTCGAGAATCAAATTTGCAATGGTATACTCCTTCGCAGAGTTGGTAGGCTACAGCCAGATGCTGGATAATCCACTTTTTCAGAAGCGATGACTTCCATGAGATATGGGCAGCATGGTAGCATTGTGGATAGCACAATCGCTTCACAGCTCCAGGGTCCCAGGTTCGATTCACTGTCTGTGCGGAGTCTGCACATCTTCCCCGTGTGTGCGTGGGTTTCCTCCGGGTCCTCCGGTTTCCTCCCACAGTCCAAAGATGTGCGGGTTAGGTGGTTTGGCCATGATAAATTGCCCTTAGTGTCCAAAATTGCCCTTAGTGTTAGGTGGGGTTACTGAGTTATGGGGATAAGGTGGGGGTGTTGACCTTGGGTAGGGGGTAGGGTGCTCTTTCCAAGAGCCGGTGCAGACTCGATGGGCCAAATGGCCTCCTTCTGCACTGTAAATTCTATGTAAAATGACAGGATAGATAGATAGAAAATAATTAATCTTATAGGCACTGGTGCCAAAGTTCAAAAGTTCCAGTAGACACAGCATAGATGAGGGCCAAGCATTGGAATCTAGAACAGAACTTTGGATCTGAACTGCTGCCTGACAGATGGAAAATGGCAGTCTGAGATTTGCAGGTCCACAAGAAAAGGAAAATGGTTCTCCCAGTTAGGGGGTGTCATGCGATATGGCTCACTCTTCTCCACTTTGATTTGGTTCTTGAGGAAGTCAATGCTTCAACCCATTAATAATTTAAACAAGATTTCAAGGTCATTTGTCCTATCAGACAGGCAATTTCCATTGGCTGGGATGAGCCTTAGAAATGTAATTTACCTTTGTCATAATATACACCAGTATATCATGGTGCAGACACACACTGATGGACATACACTAGGACCAATCAACATGCACAAACACCGCAGCCAATCACCAGTTAGAACACACGCACTTTAAAGGCAGAGGGCATCACTTTTCCTGCTCATTCTGGATGCTGCCTCTCAGAAGCACAAGAGCTCATCAAGTACATGACAAACTTAATCGGAATATCATGCGGGAGCACTACCCGATTCCCAAGCATGAGGAACTCACGTGTGAAATGGCCTACGCCAAACTCTTCACAAAACTCAATGCCTCAAAAGGCTTCTGACAAATCCAGCTGGATGAATCGAGCAGAAAGCTGTGCACATTCAATATGCCCTTTGGCAGCTACTGCTACAACCGAATGCCATTTGGCATCATCTCGGCGTCCGAAGTATTTCACAGAATAATGGAGCAGATGATGGAGGGAATCGAAGGCGTCCGTGTTTACGTCGATGACATAATAATCTGGTCCATCACCCCGCAGGAGCACATCAGCCGCCTCAAGCGTGTCTTCAAGCGCACACAAGACCATGGCCTCCGCCTCAATAGAGCCAAATGCTCTTTCGGCCAGTCGGCCTTTAAATTCCTGGGTGACCATATTTCCCATTTGAGCGTGCGACTGGATGAGGACAAAATTGCTGCTATCACTTCCATGAAAACGCCCGAGGAAAAGAAAGCGGTCCTCCGGTTCTTGGGCATGGTAAATTTCCTAGGAAAGTTTATTCCCAACCTCGCCTCGCATACCACGGCTCTCCGAAAGCTGGTCTGAAAGACAACGGACTTCCAGTGGCTCCCTGCCCACGAGCTCGAATGGAGGGAACTGAAGGCCAAGCTATCCACAGCCCCAGTGCTGGCTTTCTTTGATTCGGCTAAGGTAACGAAAATCTCTATGGCCGCCAATCAGTCTGGCATTGGAGCCGTGCTTCTGCAGCGTGATGAGGCCTCGTCATGGGCCCCCCGTTGCATATGCGTCACGGGCCATAACCCCCACGGAACAGCGCTACGCGCAAATAGAGAAGGAGTGCCTCGGCTTTCTGACCGGTGTGAAGTTCCACGACTATGTTTATGGACTTCCCCAGTTTACTGTCGAGACCGACCATCGTCCGCTCGTCAACATAATACAAAAGGACGTGAATAATATGACGCCTCGCCTCCAGCGCATCCTGCTCAAGCTCCGGAGGTATGATTTCCAACTTGGCCAACTGGCAAAGACCTTATCATTGCCGATGCCCTCTCTAGGTCGGTCACCACTCCATGCGATCATGAAGGGTTCGTTTTCCAGGTCGATGCTCAAGTTGAGTTCGCAGCTTCCCACTTGCCAGCATTTGATGCACACCTGGAACAAATTCGCCGCGAGACAGCGGCTGACCCCCTACTACAGCGTGTCATGCGCCTAATGACGGAAGGGTGGCTCAAGGAACATGGGCAGCACGGTAGCATGGTGGTTAGCATAAATGCTTCACAGCTCCAGGGTCCCAGATTCGATTCCCGGCTGGGTCACTGTCTGTGCGGAGTCTGCACGTCCTCCCCGTGTGTGCGTGGGTTTCCTCCGGTTGCTCCGGTTTCCTCCCACAGTCCAAAGATGTGCGGGTTAGGTGGATTGGCCATGCTAAATTGCCCGTAGTGTCCTAAAAAGTAAGGTTAAGGAAGGGGGGGGGTTTAGTTGGGTTACGGGTATAGGGTGGATACGTGGGTTTGAGTAGGGTGATCATGGCTCGGCACAACATCAAGGGCCGAAGGGCCTGTTCTGTGCTGTACTGTTCTATGTTCTATGTGCTATGTTCCAGACGATCTGGCGGTCGTTAATGGGGTTCTCCTGAAGCTAGACCGCATCGTGATCCCGCACAGCATGCACCAGCTGGTCCTAGAGCAGCTGCACGAGGGCCATTTGGGCATTGAAAAATGTCGCCGAAGGGCCAGGGAAGCTGTCTATTGGCCGGGAATCAACGACGACATTGCCAATGCGGTACTCAATTGCCCCACCTGCCAGTGTTTTCAGCCCGCCCAACCACGGGAGACTCTGATGCCCCATGAGTTGGTCACATCGCCCTGGACCAAGGTGGGCATTGACCTGTTCCACGCATTGGATAGGGACTATGTGTTAATCATTGATTACTTCTCAAACTACCCGGAGGTCATCAGGTTGTATGACCTCACTTCATCCTCTGTCATTCGGGCGTGCAAGGAGACATTTGCCCGGAATAGCATCCCGCTCACAGTGATGTCAGATAATGGCCAGGAATGGGCCAGCTTCGCCCGGCAGTACAACTTCACGCACATCACATCCAGTCCCCTGTACCCTCAGTCCAATGGCAAAGCAGAAAAGGGGGTTCGCATAGTCAAGAGGCTACTCTGCAAGGCTTCCAATGCCGGATCTGACTTCCACCTCGCTTTGTTGGCCTATTGCTCCGCCCCGCTCTCCACTGGGCTGTCGCCTGCACAGTTGCTGATGAATCGTTCCCTGAGGACGACGGTGCCATCCATTCACACCCCGAATCTTGATCTGGTTCCCGTGCTTCACAAGATGCAGACGTCTCAGGCGCAGCAAAAGGTGACACATTACTCACATGCTGCAGATCTCCCCAACATCCTGCCGAACGACAAGTTTCGCATTCATCTCCTGGATGGTGGCTGGTCTGAGACTGCTGTTGTCCTTAGGCAGGTGGCCCCCCGTTCCTTCCTGGTTCGCTTACAAGGCGGATCCATTTGGCGCCGCAATCGGCGTGCCCTGCGCCTTGTTCCGCAATCGTCACGGGATCCTCCGGGTCGCTCCCCTGCTGACCCTGCCATGGACTATGCAGAGCTTCCAATCACTCTGCCTCCCCCTGACTGTGTTGCAGCCCACCCAGCTCCTGACCTGGCGGCTCTCGACCCACTCTTGAGGCGGTCAACCAGAGTTCATCGGCACCCTCAGAGACTGAATTTATTAACTTTGCAAATTTATGGACTCTTCGAGATGTTTCCTTCCTTGTTGAGTCGTTTTCTATTGGTTTGTATATAGCACTGTTCTTGTTCAATTTGTTGCATACTAACTATCTGAACCAGGCACCTTCCCTTGTATATAGCTTTGTTTTCCTGTATATAGATCTGTACATATATCTTCGCACCTCACATGTAGTTAGGAACATTCTTCATACACCCACACTATTTATTGTCACACATTCACATCATATTTTTTTAAAAGGGGGGATGTCATAATATACACCAGTGCAGACACACACTGATGGACATACACTAGGACCAATCAACATGCACAAACACCGCAGCCAATCACCAGTTAGAACACACGCACTATAAAGACAGAGGGCATCACTTTTCCCGCTCATTCTGGATGCTGCCTCTCAGAAACACAAGAGCTCATCAAGTACAGTACAAACTCACACCACGTGCTGAGTGATTCAGCTGGTTCGGACAGGCACAGATCTCTAGTTAAACTAACATCGTGTAAACCCACATTTATAGTATGTCTAGTATTTTATAAGAGTTAATAAAATAGTGTTGAACCTTCTTCAGTGTTGGTGGCATATGTCTGCTTCACGAGTCCACAGTGCCCAAGACTTCAACCTTTTGTAGAATTCCCAGGGAATTTGGCCTCTGCAGTCTGTGTAGTTTGGGTATCTTCAGAGATAATGGGATTGCAGCTGTTCTGAATGCCAGAAAATTCCTTTCGTTTCAGTCATGGCCAGACAATGCTTTAGTCATTTTAGGACCTTTCTCAAGTTTTTATGATTTTATAAACTAGCTGTGATACATATTGGCCAGCGATTTAGCCCAGTGTGCTAAACCAGTGACTTAGCCCAGTGTGCTAAACCAGGGTAGAAATAGCAATAGAGGATAAATTGAATGAATACGTGGCTAAAGAGATGGTTTAAGGAGGAAAGTTTTAGATTCCTGGGGCATTGGAACTGGTTCTGGGGGAGTTGGGACCAGTACAAACTGAATTGATTACACCTGGGTAGGACTGGGACTGATGTCCTAGGGGGAGTATTTGCTGGAATGGTTGGGGAGGGTTTAAACTACAATGGTGGTGGGATGGTAAGCTATGCAAGGAGTGAGAGAAGGAGGAAACAAGGACAAAAACAAGAGACAGAAAGGGGAATAAGAAAAGTGCGAAGCAGGGAAACCAAGGGCCAAATTTAAACAGTGAAAAACATTGGGAGGGAGACAAGTAATGTTAAAAAGACAACTTTAAGGCTTTGTGATTTAACGCACGGAGAATTTGCAATAAAGCGGATAAACTAATTGCACAAATAGACGTAAATGGATATGATATAATCGGGATTACAGAGACAGAGTGACCAGGGATGGGAACAGAATGTCAAGGGGTATTCAATATTTAAGAAGGACAGACAAAACGTAAAAGGCAGTGGAGTGGCAGTGCTGGTTAAAGAGGAAATTAACGCAATAGTGAGGATTAACTCTAACAATGTGAATCTGTATGGGTAGAGCTGAGAAACACCAAGGAGCAAAAAACATTTATGGCCGCCGTATATGGACCCCTAAACTGCAGCGGTGACGTTGGGAATGGCATTAAACAGGAAATTAGAAACACGTGCGATAAAGGAACATCTGTAATTATGGGTGATTTTAATCTGCACATAATTTGGGCAAATCAAATTGGCCACAATGGAGTGTATACGGTATGGTTTTCTGGACCAATAAGTTAAGGAACCAACTAGAGAGCAGGTCATCCTAGGCTGGGTATTGTGTAATGAGCAAATAATCATTGGCAATCTGGTTGTGCGGGACACCTTGGGGATGAGCAACCATAACATGATAAAGTCTTTCATCAAGTTGTAGAGTGAAGTAGTTGATTCTGAGACTAGGGACCTGAATCTCAATAAACAAAACTACGATGATATGAGATGCAAGTAGGCTGTGATAGATTGTAAACGTTACCTAAAGGGATGACAGCTGATAGGTAATGGTAATCACATTCAAGGGGCGTATCTGCAAACTGTATCAATTGTTTATTCCCGGCTGGCACAAAAGTAAAATGGGAAAGGTGGCCAATCCATGGCTCACAAGGGAAATTAGAAATAATATTCAATCCAAGGAAGAAACATACAAATTGGTCAAGACAAAGAACAGGTCTGAGGATTGGGAGCAGTTTAGAAATCAACAACGAAGGATCAAGGGATTGATTTAGAAGTGGAATATAAAGTACGAGAGTAAGATTGCAGGGAACATTAAAAACTGAAAGTAAATGTTTCTATAGGTATGTGAAGAGAAAAAGATGGGTGAAGGCAAATGTAGGTCCCTGACAGTCAGAAACAGGGGAATGTAGTAGAGGGGACAAAGAAATGGCTGAGCAACTAAACATATACTTTGATTCTGCTTTCACAAATTAGGACACAAATCAGATACCATAAAATTTGGGAAATGCAGCGTTTAGCGAGAGGGAGGAACTGAAGGAGATTATTATTAGTAAAGAAATGGTGTTGAGGAAATTGATGGGATTGAATGCTGCTAAATCCCCAAAGCTTGATAATCTATATACCAGAATACTAAAGGAAGTGGATCTGGAAATAGTGGATGCATTGGCGGTCATCTTTCAGAATTCTATAGATTTTGGAACAATTCCTGCAGATCTGAGGGTAGCTAATGTTACTCCATTATTTTACAAGGGAGGAAGAGAGAAAACAGGGAATTATAGACCAGTAAGATTTTATAACAAAGCACTTAGAAAATAGTGGCAGGATTGGATAGAGTCAGTATGGATTTATGAAGGGAAATCATGCTTGACAAATCTACTGGAATTCTTCAAGGATGTAACTAATAGAGTTGATGAGGGGGAGCAAGTGGATGTAGTATATTTTGACTTTCAAAAGGCTTTTGACAAAGTCCCGCATAAAAGATTAGCGTATAAAATTAAAGCCATGTGATTAGGGATAGTGTATTGATAGTAATCTTGTTGGCAGACAGGAAACAAATAGAAATTAATAGGTCTTTTTCAAATTGGCAGGCAGTGACTAATGGGGTACCGCAGTGATCGGTGCTGGGACCCCAGCTATTCACAACATATGTTAATGATTTAGATGAAGGAACGAAATGTCATATCTCCAGATTTGCAGATTACACCAAGTTGTGTGGGAGGGTGAGCTGTGAGGAGGATGCGGAAAACCTTCAGTGTGATTTGGACATGTTGAGTGAGTGGGCAAATAAATGGCAGATGCAGTATAATTTGGAGAAATGCGAGGTTATCCACTTGGGTAACAAAAACAAGAAGGTAAACTATTATCTGAATGGCCATAAATTAGGAGAGGGGCATGTGCAACGAGACATGGGTGACCTCTAGGGGTGTCCAGAACCAGGGGCCACAGTCTGAGGATGCAGGGTAGACCATTTAGGACAGAGATAAGGAGAAGTTTCTTCAACCAGAGAGTGGTCGGTCTGTGGTATTCGTCACCACAGGAAGCAGTTGAGGCTAAAATGTTGCATGTATGCTAGAAGCAGTTAGATATAGCACTTAGGGGGGCAGGGAATCAAAGGATATGGGGCAAAGCGGGATTAGACCATTGAGTTGCAAGATCAGCCATGATTATAATGAATGGTGGAGCAGGCTGAAAGGGCCGAATGGACTCCTCCTGCTACTATTTTTTATGTTTCTATTAGACTTTTAATTCCAGTTTTTTTATTGAATTTAAGTTTCACCATCTGTCACGGTGGGATTGGAACCTGTGTCCCAAGAGTATGGGTCTCTGGATTACTAGTCCAGTGACATTACCACTGTAATTTTCCCAATGGCGGGTTAATGTCAGGTCGCTCTTCCTATTGGCAAGTGACGCAAATGCCATTTGCATTCATTTGCATCTCATGAATGCTCATTGAAACAGCTGTCATTGGCTTCTTGTCAGGCCTTTCAATCTTGCATCACACCAGAAGAAATCACGTCGGCAGCAAATCCAATTGCTAACGAATGCATGCACAAGGTGATCCTCAGTTGGCTTGATACTTCAGGGTGAGTGCAACAGCTTTCTGCCATATTGCTGCACTGTTCCTGATGCGCTGGTCACCACTCTACCAGGGGAAACCAGTATTTGCCTCCATCTCCGTGCCAAGCTGGATTTCATGGACAGCGCTGTGCTGCTGGACCCATTGTCCCTCATCTGTCATCGAGTCAAGCAGTACTCCGCCTGGGATTGGGGAGCACAGAGGTCTCCTTGTCCCCGATGTCACACGGCAGTCTTTATCTATCCAGGACGGTGCTGCGAGATTCATGCATTCACCACAACAAGCATCCTAAGTTCGACAGGGTGTGGAGTGCGAGGTGAGACCAGGGTGAGGGGGGGGGGGGGGGGGGGGGGGGTTGTGGGCTCACAATGACAAATGGGGGGTGCAAGGCGGTGGAGGAAGAAGATGAACAATGGAAGGCAGAGGGAAGACCAAGGGGAGGGAAGTTGGACCCTAGCAAGGCTGCATGAAAAGCTCACAAGTAAGGGGTCAAAGGGATACCACAGGTTTGGTTGGAAGGGGATTGATGAAGAGCCCAGATACTGTGGGTAGCCATCCACATGGGACATGGGGACATCGCAAGTGATGGCCCCTGGAAGGAGGGCCTTGAATCGAGGAACAGACTTCCTGAGGCTTCTCGCCTTTTCCCTTTGGGTGGCTGACATCCCACATGATCTGGTGAAAACAGTTGGGCTGGAGGGAGTGATTGCAATGTTGTGGTAGTCACCACTGTTTGTCTATATCATGTATATGAGATGAAAGATGGCAAGGCTCCTGTACTACAGGTACGGGGGTAGATCCCTGCCTGCTGGCTCCGCCCAGTAGGCGGAGTATAAATGTGTATGCTCACCGAGCTGCAGCCATTTTGGCAGCAGCTGTAGGAGGCTACACATCTCTGCTTAATAAAGCCTAGATTACTCTCTACTCTCGTCTCGTCGTAACTGATAGTGCATCAAATGTGCCGGGCTGGCATTTAAATATGTCACCATGACTTTCCAACCCGTCAGCTGAGGGTATGTGAATGAATCAACTGCTCGCCTGCCAGGTGACTCCGATGGGAACTCACCTGTGCACAGTTAATGAGGTTCCAAGCGCTAAATCGGGCTTGGGATCCCACCATTCCGGCCAATGGCACACACCTGTCATTGCCAACCATCACGGAACTTAGTCTCAAAATGAGAGAATTCCGCTCGTTCTTTCGATTCAAATAAACACCCAATGCCCCGAGAATTCTCGGATTGGATGTGCCTCCACCATACCTCCAGGAAGAGCATTCCAGATCCAAACCACTCGCTGTGTGAAGAAGAATTTTGCCACATCATATTTGCTTCTTTTACAAATTGCATTAAATCTGTGACCCCCCGTTCTCAATCCTTTTACGAGCGAGAGCAGTTTCCCCGATCTAATCTCTCCAGCCTGCTCATGATGTTGAGCAACTCTATAAAATCTCCTCTTAGCCCTCTTCTCGACAAGGAGTCCCAGCCTCTCCAATCTATCCTCTTAACTGAAGTTTCTCATTCCTGGAACCATTTTTGCAAATCTCTTCTGTGCACTCACTGCGCTGCATTCTGTTCCTTCCTACAGTGTGGTCCCCAGAAATGTTCACAACATTCAAGCTGAGCTCTAAACAGTGTCTTGTATAAACTCAGCATAACCTCCTTGCTCTTGTACTCTATGCCTTTTCAAATTCTCTGTCTACCTGTTCTTCCATTTTAAATGATTCATGCATATATATACCCAGGACCCTCTGCTCCAGAACATCCCAGAGGTGTGTACCCATTACTATGTCTTGTCACTTCCTACCAAAATGAATTACCTCACAGTTCTCCGTATTGAACTCCATCTCTTTTATCCTTTTATGGGATGTAAGCATTGCTGGCAAGATCAGCATTTGTCACCCATCGCTAATTGCCCGAGAACTGAATGTCCTGATACACTATTTCAGACAGAACATAGAACATAGAACATAGAACAGTACAGCACAGAACAGGCCCTTCGGCCCTCAATGTTGTGCCGAGCCATGATCACCCTACTCAAACCCACGTATCCACCCTATACCCATAACCCAACAACCCCCCCCCCTAACCTTACTTTTTATTAGGACACTACGGGCAATTTAGCATGGCCAATCCACCTAACCCGCACATCTTTGGACTGTGGGAGGAAACCGGAGCACCCGGAGGAAACCCACGCACACAGGGGGAGGACGTGCAGACTCCACACAGACAGTGACCCAGCCGGGAATCGAACCTGGGACCCTGGAGCTGTGAAGCATTTATGCTAACCACCATGCTACTCTGTTGCCCACAGAAGTTAAGTTTCAACCACATTGTCAATGTCACTGTCTGTGCGGAATCTGCACATTCTCCCCGTGTGTGCGTGGGTCTCCTCCGGGTGCTCTGGTTTCCTCCCACAGTCCAAAGATAGGCAGGTTAGGTGGATTGGCCATGCTAAATTGCCCTTAATGTCCAAAAATGTTTGGGTAGGTGGGGTTAGGGGACAGGGTGGAGGAACAGGGATAGGGTGGAGGTGAGGGCTTAGGTAGGGTGCTCGTTCCAAGGGCCAGTGCAGACTCAATGGGCTGAACGGCCTCCTTCTGCACTGTAAATTCTATGATGCAATGATTGCTGTGGGTATGGAGTCACATGTAGGCCAGACCAGGTAAGGACAGTAGATTTTCTTTCCTGAAGAACAGTGAACCAGATGGGTTTTCACAACAATTGATGATCGTTACCATTTCTTAGACTATCTTTCAATTTCAAATTGGATTCAATTAATTTAATTCACCGGGCAGCACGGTAGCACAAGTGGATAGCACTGTGGCTTCACAGTGCCAGGGCCCCAGGTTTGATACCCCGCTGGGTCACTGTCGGTGCGGAGTCTGCACGTTCTCCCCGTGTCTGTGTGGGTTTTCTCCAGATGCTCCGGTTTCCTCCCACAGTCCAAAGACGTGCAGGTTAGGTGGATTGGCCATGAGAAATTGCCCTTAGTGTCCAAAAAGGTTAGGAGGGGTTATTGGGTTATGGGGATAGGGTGGAAGTGAGGGCTTAAGTGGGTCGGTGCAGACTCGATAGGCCGAATGGCCTCCTTCTGCACTGTATGTTCTATGTTCTATCAATTTAAATTTTATCCGTCTCCCCAATGCATTAATCTGGACTTCTGGATTGCTGATCCAGTGATATTACCACTGCATCACCATCTCCCCCTGCTATCTAACTGCCCACTCCACAAAATTCAGGCTGTGTTTTTTAAAGTTCTCACATTTTACAATGCTTCCAAGTTTTGTATCATCTGAAAATTTGGAAATTGTCCCCTGCACACCAAAATCGAGATCATTAATTTATATCAGGAAAAGCAAGGGTCCCAGTACTGACCCCGGGGGAACTCCACTAAAAATCTTCTTCCAGCACGAAAAATCTCCATTGACCATTACTCACTGTTTCCTTTTTCTCAGCTAGTTCTGCATGCATGTTGCTGGTGTCTCTTTTAACTTTCCTCACAGGTCTGTTACGTGGCACTGTATCAGATGGTTTTGAAGTCTATGTACACCACATCAACAGCATTACCCTCATTGACCCTTTCTGTTACCTCCTCAAAAAAAATCCAGCAACTTAGCTGAACACGATTTTACCTGAAGGCATCCATGCTGGCTCTTCCGAATCAACCCACATTTTGCCATGTGATTATTAATTCTATCCTGAAGAATTGTTTCGAGAAGCTCCCCCACCACTAAACTAACTGGCCTGTAATTGCTGGGGCAATCGTTACAAAATTTACAAACAAAGGTGTAGTGATGGATTCTCCGTGGATGAGTAACCAGCACCATGCAGCTGGCACCAATCCTGGTCCTACACACCCATGCCTCCCACCCATCCAGAGGGCGACCGAACCCCACCCACCGGCAGTCTGCTCGCACCCCAGCCTTTATCACATGCCATCAGCCATACCACCCACCTTGGCCGGGTGGCCTACACATAAGGCCACGAGCTGCCCCCCCCCCCCCCCCCCCCCCCTCAGAAGGCGGCGGCGCACAACTCCGGGGAGTAGAGCAAACTGGAAGAAGCCCACAGGACCAGCGGCCCCTCACTGCCGCGGAGCAGCAGGCTTTGGGCCTGGTCGGTGGGCGGGCAGTTGCTGAGCCAGAGTTCAGCATTGGGGAACCAAGTGAGCCCCCGCTGAGTTGCAGTGTCCCGATGGCACGCGTGGCACCACCCCTGCACCACCCCAGCACTCACAGTACTCACTGCCCCCCTCACCCCAGCACCCCCATAGTACTCACTACCCCCTCACCCCAGCACCCCCATAGAACTCACTACCCCCCTCACCCCAGCACCCCCATAGTACTCACTACCCCCTCACCCCAGCACCCCCATAGTACTCACTACCCCCCTCACCCCAGCACCCCCATAGAACTCACTACCCCCCTCACCCCAGCACCCCCATAGTACTCACTACCCCCTCACCCCAGCACCCCCATAGTACTCACTACCCCCCCTCACCCCAGCACCCCCATAGTACTCACTACCCCCTCACCCCAGCACCCCCACAGTACTCACTGCCCCCTCACCCCAGCACCCCCATAGTACTCAATGCCCCCCTCACCCCAGCACCCCCATAGTACTCACTGCCCCCTCACCCCAGCACCCCCATAGTACTCAATGCCCCCCTCACCCCAGCACCCCCATAGTACTCACTACCCCCTCTCCCCAGCACCCCCATTGAACTCACTACCCCCTCACCCCAGCACCCCCATAGTACTCACTACCCCCCTCACCCCAGCACCCCCGCATAGTACTCACTGCCCCCCTCACTCCAGCACCCCCACAGTACTCACTACCCGCCTTACCCCAGCACCCCCACAGTACTCACTACCCCCCTCACCCCAGCACCCCCATAGTACTCACTACCCCCTCACCCCAGCACCCCCACAGTACTCACTGCCCCCTCACCCCAGCACCCCATAGTACTCACTACCCCCTCACCCCAGCACCCCCACAGTACTCACTGCCCCCTCACCCCAGCACCCCCATAGAACTCACTACCCCCCTCACCCCAGCACCCCCATAGTACTCACTGCCCCCTCACCCCAGAACCCCCATAGAACTCACTACTCCCTTCACCCCAGCACCCCCATAGTACTCACTACCCCCTCACCCCAGCACCCCCATAGTACTCACTACCCCCCTCACCCCAGCACCCCCATGGTACTCACTACCCCCTCACCCCAGCACCCCCACAGTACTCACTGCCCCCTCACCCCAGCACCCCCATAGTACTCAATGCCCCCCTCACCCCAGCACCCCCATAGTACTCACTACCCCCTCACCCCAGCACCCCCATAGAACTCACTACCCCCTCACCCCAGCACCCCCATAGTACTCACTACCCCCCTCACCCCAGCACCCCCGCATAGTACTCACTGCCCCCTCACTCCAGCACCCCCACAGTACTCACTACCCCCCTTACCCCAGCACCCCCACAGTACTCACTACCCCCCTCACCCCAGCACCCCATCACCTCCACACCACCCCTATCCCACTTCCACCCGTGATCAAGCCACACGTCATGTCTTGTGTCTTGCAGGATCACCTGGTGATGAAGTGTGCCTTTCTGCAGTTGGAGGTGCCCAATCACCAGTGTATCCGGGAGGTGATGCCGAACATGCATGCCACCCAAGCCAACACTGAATGAGTGGTGTCTGCAGTGGACGCCTTAGGGGCGAATGTATCGGCCATGGGTCAAGATGTCAAGGCCTGGGAGACTCTGTGTGGGCGGTGGATGAGGCACATGATAGGACAGCATGGTAGCACAGTGGTTAGCACAGTTGCTTCACAGGTCCAGGGTCCCAGGTTCGATTCCTGGCTTGGGGACCACCTGGACATTGAAGCGGTGCTTCAGAGCTTGGCCCAGTCACATAGGTTATGGGTACGGCCGTCGACGGCATTGCCCAGGCACTGGCAGACCTGCGCTAGTCAGAGAGGGAAGTGACACAGTCCCTGTGCTCCATGGCCATGAGCAGTAAGACCCTGGTTAAGACGAGAGCGGGCTTCCAGGATTGGCAGCACCAGGTGGCGGGGCAGCCCCTAGATCTTGCATCGGTCGCACACCCATCCCAGGAGTAACCCGTGGGCCATCCAGTACCCCGAGGGAGGAGGAGGTGATGGAGCCCGTGCCAGTGACCCCCGAGGGGAGGTGCCGGAAAAGCCCAGTGCCTGAAACTCCACCCCACGCCCCCTGTTCCTGCCGCATCCGAAAGGCAACGGACAGAATAGGGTGGCAAAGGGCGGCATCGAGGACCCGGGTTCGATCCCGGCCCCAGGTCACTGTCCGTGTGGAATTTGCACATTCTCACTGTGACTGTGTGGGTATCATCCCCACAACCCAGAAATGTGCAGGGTCGGTGGATTGACCAGCCTAAATTGTCCCTTAATTTGAAAAACTAGAAAAAAAAGAACAGGGTGGCACCACGCCACATGGGACATCCGAGAGATTGCCGGGCCAGTCCAGGCCCAGTCGCACCAGTCGATGCCCGCCAAAGGGGACCCAGGTCACAGGGCGGAAATCGCAACAGTCCGCCCTCCACTCCTGTTGTACTGCCGGCGGAACCATCTAGATGGAGCATTAGGGCGCGTAAGGCCCGAAGGTTCGACACCAATAAAGTTGGACAATGCTTGGAATGTGAGCATTTTCAGGTAATCAAATCATTACAGATCCAGGGAGAGGGATAATCACAGGTTAAAGAGGTGTGAATTGTCTCGAGCCAGAACAGTTGGTGGGATTTTGCAAGTCCAGGCCAGATGGTGGGGGGTGGATGTAATGCGACATGAATCCAAGATCCCTGTTGAGGCCGTACTCATGCGTGCGGAACTTAGCTATACGTTTTTGCTCGGCAATTCTGCGTTGTCGCTTGTCCTGAAGACCGCCTTGGAGAACGCTTACCCGGAGATCAGAGGCTGAATGCCCTTGACTGCTGAGGTGTTCCCCGACTGGAAGGGAACATTCCTGCCTGGTGATTGTCGCACGATGCCCATTCATTCGTTGTCAACAGTGCGGCCTCAACAGGGATCTTGGATTCATGTCGCATTACATCCACCCCCCACCATCTGGCCTGGACTTGCAAAATCCCACCAACTGTTCTGGCTCGAGACAATTCACATCTCTTTAACCTGTGATTATCCCTCTCTCTGGATCTGTAATGATTTGATTACCTGCAAATGCTTGCATTCCAAGCATTGTCCAGCATCTCTGACTTTGTCTAAATAAATGTTTCTGGAACATACCTCGCCATTCACCTGATGAAGGAGCAGTGCTCCGAAAGCTCGTGTTTGAAACAAACCTGTTGGACTTTAACCTGGTGTTGTAAGACTTCTTACTGTGCTCACCCCAGTCCAACGCCGGCATCGCCACATCATCCTTGGTCGCGGCATGGGAGCTGTGTCGTGAGTCTCCGCTTTAGTCTGTGGCCTCCGGATAGGCATCATCAGCCACGACTGCAGCGGATAACCCCTGTTGCCCAAGAGTCAAACCCTCACCTGGGGGTGTGCCTCGAATGTGTCGGTAACCGTTGAGTGTGCTAGGTGCCGTACAAACTGCCCGGGTATCGGGCGCAGACGTGAGAAATTTGCATCTTGAGGTTACACACTGGCTGCATATTCATGAAGTGGTACCTCTTTCAGTTTGTGAAGGCCACCCCCTCATTCGCTGATGCTCGTAGGGCGACATGCATCATGTTGATCACCCCTGGACCTGGGGTATCCCAGCAAGGGCAGTGAACACTGATGCCCAGGCAACCTGGTGGTCTCGGTCCATATTGAGGCTGATATATTGCGCCAACTGGACTATAGTGCCTCCGTGATGGCATAGATGCACCTGTGCACTGACTTCTGCGAGATCCCAAGCAAATCCCCCATTCGGCACCTGGAAGGCCTGGGGCCGGGTCACCATGCGACCATCTGCCCCATGGCGAAAACGTTCTGGCCAACCGTCACCTTGATGACCACTGGGAGCGGGTGCCCCCCATTCCCCCGTGGTGCCAGGTGCTCCATGATGCAGTAGATATGCCGTATGGTCCCCCTGCTCAGCCGAAGTTTTCAACGACACACTCAGTCCAGTGGGTCCTCGAATGACAGGTGCTGCCAGTACACATGAGGTCTAATGAGGCATCACCTTCCTACCTCCTTCTCAGCCTGTTGGCGGCCAAAACTCCATCCTCACCAGCTGGCTCCTGTTCCGCAGTGTCCTACCCGAGCAGCGCTTGCTCGTACAGCCTCAGTGCATCCCCTAGGGCTGCGCCTGCAAGGCAGATGCCAACCATTCCTGGTTGGATTTCGAAATCCATTGTCTGTAGGAGGTGTAAGGTAGATATGTTAGCATGGTGTGTACCCCTGTGCCCAACAGGCTATACGGTGGCCCTGTCCTGTACTTCAGGGCAGCACGGTACCACAAGTGATTAGCACTGTGGCTTCACAGCCAGGTTCCCAGGTTCGATTCCCTGCTGGGTCACTGTCTGTGCGGAGTCTGCACGTTCTCCCTGTGTCTGTGTGGGTTTCCTCCGGGTGCTCCGCTTTCCTCCCACAGTCCAAAGACGTGCAGGTTAGGTGGATTGGCCGTGCTAAATTTCCCTTAGTGCCCAAAAAAGGTTAGGAGGGGTTATTGGATTTCAGGGGTGGGGTGGAAGTGAGGGCTTAAGTGGGTCGATGCAAACTTGATGGGCCGAACAGCCTCCTTCTGCACTGTATGTTCTATGTTCTATGTTCAGCTCCTGCTCCCGCATTCCCCTCCTCTGCCTCCCTCCTCTCCCAACCCCACTTGGTCATTCCCCCTGGTACTCTGTCCTCCACACGACCACCTGGCCCCGTCGGTGTTCGGCACCAAGCGGGATTCTGGTCGTGGCACCCGTCCCTGCTGGCAGTGGTACCGGTGGCTGGCGCGACCCATGCTAGCGGTACTCTCTGCGGCATCTGTTTGGTGCCTTCCTGTACGAGTTACTGTGGGTGTCGTCTGGGTGGGCCACCGGTTCCCCCGCCGGCAAGTTCCTTCCCGGTTGTGGGGAGCTGGGGGGGGGGGGGTGGGGGGGGGGTGGGTGCACCCACACGGCCGGTGTCGTTCTGCTTAACCACAGTCCATGGTGGGCAATCAGGAGGGTGCACAGCAAGGTCGCAATCGGAGTCTGTGCCTGGACATCCCGGTTCCGGGCGGGACACCCCAACCCCACATCTATCCCCTGGTCAACCCCTGCTACTCTCCCCAGCCCTGGCAGACATGCCCCCCTTCAGCCAGCTGCTGGACCGGCAGACCATGGCCATGCCTCTGAAAACATGTCCTACCTCCTCTCTCTCCCTCAACAGCCACGGCGCCTGTTCTCCGATTTTTAAAACCACAAGTGAATGTCGCCATCGGTAATTTCTCATTCCTGTGGCGGAGCGTCACGGAGGCCCCGGATAATACCAGATCGAGCCCATTAATGATATGCCAACAGCGTTTACTGTATGAATTGATACTGCTGACGAGGCAGCTGGGCATGGCGTTCCAGTGGGCGCCCGGCCCATGCGCGATTTCCGCTCATGCGCGATTCTCCGCCCAATCGCGTTTTGCGATTTTGGCGTTACTGGACGGAGAATCCCGCCCATTGTCTTTCTCAGCACAGCAATGGTCTCCTTAACCAAACGACCAAACCTCCTCCTTTTCTTTCTTTGCCACCTTTTCTGAACACATTGCACCTAGCTGTAAAAGGCTGGAATTAGAAATAGAATTAGATGCTACCTCACGGTAGCATGGTGGTTAGCATCAATGCTTCACAGCTCCAGGGTCCCAGGTTCGATTCCCGGCTGGGTCACTGTCTGTGTGGAGTCTGCACATCCTCCCCGTGTGTGCGTGGGTTTCCTCCGGGTGCTCCGGTTTCCTCCCACAGTCCAAAGATGTGCGGGTTAGGTGGATTGGCTATGCTAAATTGCCCGTAGTGTAAGGTTAATGGGGGGATTGTTGGGTTACGGGTATACGGGTTACGTGGGTTTAAGTAGGGTGATCATTGCTCGGCACAACATCGAGGGCCGAAGGGCCTGTTCTGTGCTGTTCTATGTTCTATGTTCTATATCATGGAGGTTTGCGAGCCTGGAGGAGATTACAGAGATAGGAAGGGGCAAGGCCACAGGAGGATTTGAAAATAAGGATGAAGATTTCAAAATCAAGACACTATTTGACCAGAAGCTAATGTGGGTCAACAAATACAGGTGTGATAGGGGACGGGACTTGGTATGATTAAGGCAGAGGCAGCAGAGGTTTGGATAACATCAAGCTTAGTAAGGAATATGGGAGGCTAGTCAGGAATATTACAGGGATTACTCTAATTTGTCAATTCATTCACCTGGTTATTGAAAATAATACATTTCCGTTCGAACCAATTGAGAGTTTACATTAACTTTTTTAATAATTTAACTCCCATTTTTAAAAATTAATTTAGAATATCCAATTCATTTTTTCCAATTAAGGGACAGTTTAATGTGGTCAATCCACCTAACCTGCACATCTTTGGGTTGTGGGAGTGAAACTTACGCAGACACGCAGAAGGTGCAATTCCTCACAGACAGTGACCCAGGGCCAGGATTTGAACCCAGGTCCTCAGTGCCGTAGGCAGCAATGCTAACCACTGTGCCACCATTTTAACTAATCAGACTAAAACTCAGATAGAATTGGCACAGGTCATTGCTTAAAGATCCCAAATGCAGCTGGATTGAAATGTGACTGTCTACAGATGTGAGGAGAATTCATGGCAACTGCATCAATCAACAAATCATTCTATTCACCCTATGTAGAAACTTCAGCAAATTCAGAAGATGAAGAATTCCTAGGTCTGGCTGAACCAGCATATTCTGACATTTATTTATTACATTGCAATCAAATGAATCTGAGATGCTGTACAAAATTCAAACACATTCAGGGAATCCTGGCTACATCTTAAACCTCAAGGCTTATGCAGGCACTGAACCTGGGAGCGTGGTGTACGGTATTTTGTTTTAATATCAAAGAACCTTCTTTCGTTCACATTGTGGAACGGGAAGGGGTTTTACAGGAAAGTTACGTGTGATATCATCCAACAGGTAAAGAGGATTTATTAAAAGATGATGGTATATGTTGTAAAAAATACTATTGTAAATACATCTGATATTAATTTTAAATACAGTCCATTTCAAATCACCATTCTACTGTAAAATTGGATGTGTAATTTACACCACTATATAAATTTCCTTCTCCACTCCCATGGCATTGTTCCTTGGGAATATTCTGTCATTTAAAAAAAAATTGCTTTCATATATTGTTTTTCATGTCTTTGGGACATTCTAGTACACTTTACAGCAAATTAATTATTTTACGTTATAATCATTCTTATGTTATAGGCAAACACAGTAGGCGATTCCCTACAACAAGGTCCCAAAACAGTAACAGGATGTAAGATCAATTGATCTGTTTGTGGTACTGTTGATTAAGGATAGACAGTAATATAATAATCTTTATTGTCACAAGTAGGCTTACATTAACACTGCAATGAAGTTACTGTGAAAATCCTCCAGTCACCATATTCCAGCGCCTGTTTGGGTACACAGAGGGAGAATTCAGAATGTCCAAATTACTTAACAGCACGTATTTGGGACTTGTGGGAGGAAAGCGGAGTACCCAGAGGAAACCCACGCAGACACAGGGAGAACGTGCAGAATCCGCACAGACAGCAACCCAAGCCGGGAATCGAACCTGGGACCTCAGTGCTGTGAGCAACGGTGCTAACCATTATGCTACTATGCCGCCGATATATGGTGGTCAGGAATCTAAGGCAATCTCCCCTGCTCTTCATTAAAGGATCATTAAGGACCATCTCAGAGCAGACTGAGCTGTGCATTAACAGAACATCCAGCCTGGGCTAGCCCACCTTGCCTGGGAGCCATTAAAATGGGTCAATGTGACATACCCTGAAATCCCACTGTAATCATGATAGATTCTATTTGACAACAGCAGCCTACATTCCTGTAACGCTTTTATTGCAATGAAATGTCCCCAGATGCCTCGCAGAAGAAAAGGAAAACAAAGCATAACACTGAGCCCACATGAGGAGATATTGGGCGGGATTCTCCAGCCGTGTTCGCCCGGCGACCGCAGAATCCTGCCCAAGGTCAATGGATTTTTCCATTACTGGTTTCTCACCCGTGGTGTTCAAGCAGCAGGCGGGGCGGAAGAATCCAGCCCATTGGGTTGGATTTAATGATGGATCTTACTAGTGTTATTACAGTGGGACATGAACACTGATCATGCTTTCTGCCCCACTAATGGCAACACTTTACGGATTTTACTTGCTCCCAATGATCTGTTTGTTACAGACTTCCATCTTTACAGTGCAATAGCCAGCGTTTCCAATCTCCATGCAGACAAAACTTTATTATGGCAGGTGAAGTCTAAAAGTAATTCCGTAGGGTGCTGAATCTAAAACCCAAGGATATTTTCATGGGTTTTCATGGGAGAAAACCTGAGAAGCTATCCAGTATTTGTACAAGCCTAGTTTGTGAGACAGTGAAAGGAAAATGATTAGAATAATTATTGTCTAATTGAACTGATATTCCTTTATTTCCCTAATGATCTTCCTGGTCTCACAGTGTTTCACATTGTAATCTACCATTGCAACAGCCCTTAACTTGCTGGAGAAATTTCAAATGATGTTTTATTGCTGAAAATCGGGATGTGGCTGAAGCTTTTAAAGGTTTTAGAGCTCCCTTGCTATCATCTAGCCGTCATCTTGGCTTTACAGTTCTGCTAGCAGGTTGTTGCTTATGAGGTGACTGCTTCCAGGAATTAGCTCCAGTTTGTTTATGACTTCAGCTGCAGAGGCTCTATAATCATGGACTACATATCTGTCACTAATTACCATCGATCACACACAGACCGGCTCAAACTGTCCACCTGAAGTGTCATATAGCCACCCACACTTTCTGCACCTGACAATGAAAGAGAGCGACATGGGTTATCTTACAGTGTGGAGAGAGAGCAAATAAATAACTGTTGAAAGCATCTGCACCTGGCATGCAGGGTGTACAAAATGGAGGAAGAGGAAAAAAGACGCGGGTTGAAAAACCACTTTCACAATGCCTCTTCCAGCATTGCCAGCCACCTTGATTCTGCTACTTCTTGTCATCGCCAATATATTTTCTACTGGAAAGGGCATGTGTTGCTGTGGGCTTTGTCTCCTCTTGTCTCAGGCTGCAGGCAAGCTTTTCCAGTAAGAAATAAGAGATTACTAATTGACGTGGCTGGATACCATGTTACAAGGTTATACCGCTTTTATTTTTGAAAATATTATTTTGAACTTTTAACAGACTGGAAATTTTGCAATTCGAACTGAGACGGTGCAAACTGCTTAAATATGCAAGAACGCAGTCCAAGCTGAAGGTGAGAAACCAACAATGCAGCCTGAGGGGAGTGTGAAGAGAGAGACATTTCCAATAATCCCTACGCCCATCAAAACTCAAAATTGCCTAAGGAAGAGATGCAAAGTACTGGATACTGAAACAATGGCTGCCACAGGCAGACACACCCAAAATCTCTTGAAAATACACAATGGGTGAAGTATTTCAAGGCGAGGCTGCCAGACACTATGGAGAGATTGCACATGATGCAGGTGGTGTCAAGAAAGCCTGTAGCAGAGGAAACTAGCTGTAATGTTGCTCTCCGTATCTCTCTCTTTTGGAATAAGTTTGTCTCCTGGTTCCAGAATCACACTCTACCAGAAACCCATCAGAGAACCAAGCTCTTGCAATAATTGTGACATCTTCAACATCTGAATGCATCCAAGAAAACAGCTAGCCTAAATCAGCCACAACATTTAAAATCTACACCTCAAGAATAATAAAAGGGCCCTGAATGGCGTAGTCTTAAATGTTTTGTTTTATTGTACTCTAACTCCCCTTATTTCTGATGTGTTTGTGCATGTGTGTATGTGTGTACATCAGACATGTGTGCAAATGTGTGTGTGTATTTAATCCAGAATGATTTCATGATGGTTGAATGGCACATTGGCACAGTGGTTAGCACTGCTGCCTTACAGCCACCGGGACTCGGGTTTGATTCTGACCTTGGATGACCATCTGTGTGGAATTTGCACATCCTCCCCTTGTCTTCATGGGTTTCCTTCAGGTGCTCTGGTTTCCTCCCACTGTCCAAAGATGTGCAAGTTAGGTGGATTGGCCACACTAAATTGCTTCTTAGTGTCCAAAGGTCAGGTGGGGATGGGGCGGGGAAGTGGGTCATGATGGGGTGCTTTTTCAGAGAGTCGATACCGACTCGATGGGCCAAATGGCCTCCATCTGCACTCTAAGAATTCTATGTTGATTTGGAAAAGGCATGTCCTCATGTAAAATAAACATAAACCTTTTTCTGTGACCAACCAAGGAAGTTGAATAGAGGGGAGCCAGTCCACCATTTATCATGTGGTCATAAACATTTCTGTGGTGTGTCAGCTGTGTGGTGTGGAGAAGTGAGACTTGAAGCAATTGTCAGATCAGGAGTGCAGTGTGTCTGAGTATGGGAGGCAAGAGTTGTGGCATAGCAAGAGGTTTCTGGCTGGAGACAAAGAAGCGGGGGCAGAGCAGAGATTCAAAATGCACGTCAAGAGATCGGAGGCCGAGTATAATTGAGTTGGAGTGGAGCAGAGATTGAAAAGAAATGACAAATGGCAGCACGCCGGCACAGAGGTTAGCACTGCTGCCTCACGGCACGGAGGACCAGGATTCAATCCCAGCCCCAGGTCACTGTCTATGTGGAAATTGCACCTTCTCCCTGTATCTGCCTGGGTTTCACCTCCAAAGATGTGTACGGTAGGTGCATTGGTAATGCTAAATTGCCCCTTAATTGGAAAAAAAAAAGAAAAGACATGACAAGAGGCTGGAGGGCAGATATGAAAAGCAGAGAGTAGCACGGACATCAAAAAGTTTCCCCAAGAGATAGGTATAGAGTAGGAGTCAAATCAAACACAGGAGATATCAAAATGGGACATTTGAATAACATACCAATCAACAAAGCGAATGGACAAATAGAAAGCAGACCGATGAGCTTTTAACTTAATCAAAATTAATCGACTAGAAAGTAAGGTTTGACTGATTCATCAGCATTCAGGGTAAAAACTATATTTGGTTTGATAATCGATCATCAAGTTAGAATTGGTGCTCAATTAATAGATCAGATAAATTAATAAAACAAATTTAAAATTAAATGATAGGAAATATTAACAATGGGCATGATTCTCTAGCCTCCCCATAGCAGTTTCCCGGGGAACAGTGATCATTGCATCTTAAGGTTTAGGTTGGCTATGGAAAAGGACAAGGAGCAATCGCAAGTAAACACTGAAAGAGAGCAAACTTGGATGGAGTGAGGCAAGATCTGGTCCAGAAGAATTGGAATCAAAGATTGGCAAACAAAAACTATAACGGAACAATGGGCTCCCTTTAAAAAGAAGATAGTTCAGTGACAGTGAAGGTAGATTCCCATGTGAGGGAAAAGTAGGACAAACACATCCAGAGTTCACAAAATGATAGAAGAGAGAATAAGATGAAGCAGAAAAAAAACACACAACAAAAGTAAGGTGGATAAAAGCTAAAAAGCAAATTGGTGAAGCAAAGAGAGAGCAATTGACAGTACCATAAAAGGGAATCCCAAAATACTCAATAGGTATATAAATAGTTAAAAGGGTGGTAAAAGGAGGGGTGGGACTAATTACAAAACTAAAGGAGGATTTGCACATGGGGGCAGGAGTCATGGTTGAGGATCGTAATGTATACTTTGCATCTCTCTTAGTCAAGGAAGACCATATTGCCTACATTATAGTGAAAGTGGAGGCACTTCAGACACTGGATAGAACCAGGAAACCATAGAAAAGCGATGACACAGAAAGAGGCCATTCAGCCTATCATGTCTCGTCTTGTTGGAAAAATTAGCCGTCCATTCTCATCCCACCTTCCAGCACCCAATCCGTACCCTTGCAGTGATCTTACAACACTTCAGATCCAGATGCTCAGCCACCAAACAAGGCAGTGAATTCCAGACACCAACTGGGTGAAAATGTGTAGGTTTCCCTATCCCCTGTCAGGCGGAGAATCCCGTGTTGGGCAAAAAATGGGATCAGCGCTGGGCAGCAGACCCATCCCCAGTCTCTGCACCCACCCCGCTGACAGCAGTGGGATTCAGGCCCTTCGCTGACGGGAACATGTAAGCAATAGATTTGCATTAATTTGAATGCAATTAATAGGCCGGAAGCCGGAATCCCTCCCGCCCGACCCCCTTTATGCTCACACACCTACAGCGGGAACTCCACCGGGTGGAGTTTGGTGTGAGTATTGCCAAGCACAATCCTGTCATGATGGACCCAGAGGGGTCAAGGAACACAAGCCCATTGCTCGTATACCCCTCTGCTTCTGCCAGGCTGCAGAGAGGGGGAGTTTGTGCGGGCTCGGGCTGTGGGACTCTGGGATGGGGGTCCCGTGACTGAACTGCCTCTTCAAGCTCTGGGCAACCTGAAGATCAATCTTGGCATGGTGATCTCAGGCAGCTCTCCATTCAAGATCGTCATCCTGGCTTGACCTATCTAAACTCTGAAGTGGTTTTCCCAGTCTAAACTGTTCTGTCTGACAGCTGATGAGCAAGCAGACAGTTCAGTGAAGAATCAAAATAGGAAGACCGTTCCTCACATCTGTTCCCTCAGCACTATACTTTGCTTTATAAAGTATTCAAGTTGTCTAATAACAAAATGTTTGAAATCTCTTGAGATCCTTCAAAATGCTGAACATTCATTCAATTTCACAGTGCTGTACCGTTATTGTGTCTTTGATTGACAGCTTAATAGTTTAAACACAGATGCCAGGTGGTTTGTTTATGTATCTTTCCCTTCATGCTTGAATGCATCTGAAGTACCCTCATTGATCCTAACTGCAGTGTTTATAAACATTATTGTTATGATTGACAGCTGATGATCACTTCAAAGCATCTAAGTGGTTTCACTTCTTCTTTTCTAACTGCAGAAAACACTGAGGGGGTGTGACCATCCGGTGGCAAGGGGAGGATGCCCCTCCTTGATGAGGGGTTGGGGATGCTCCCCTTGTCAGCGGTGTGGTTAAAATTTGCATTGTGAAAGGGAGGGGGGTCTGTCCCTGGATGCTGAAATCAGGGCGCCTGTTCAAATTGGCGGCTCGACCCCAGCAAGTGCCAGCAAATGTAGGGATATCGACTCTTTTGGACTCTACATATTTTTGCACAGTCAAGCCATGAGAATCCCATCCCAGTGATGGTCCTAGCAGTCCTGATTATCTGTTGGCGGGTGAACGTGGACTCTGGAACAGAGAATCCCAGCCAATGTCTTTCCTAATATCCCCTCTCACACTTTTATCAATCACATTAAATCTGTGTCCTCTGATAATTTACCTCTCTGCCTGGGGAAATAAGTCTTTCCCGAATACCCTATCTAGGCCCCTCATAATTTTGTACACCTCAGTTAGGTTACTCCTTAGCCTCCTTTGTTCGAAGGAAAACAACTCAAGTCTATCCAATCTCTCCTCAGAGCTGCAATTTTCCAGCCCTGGCGCCATTCTTTCAAATTTCTTCTGTACTCTCTCCAGAGCAATTATGTCTTGCCTGCAATGTGGTAAACGGATGGATACGCTAAAAATTGATAGCAAAAATAGATTGGGCTGACTGTACTTAAAAGTTGACAAGTTACCAGAAATGGAAGAGAGTATCCAAGGTTACTTGGAAGTAAGGATGGAAATTGCTGAGGCAGAGGCCTTAATTTTCCAATCCTCCACAGATGCAGGGGTGTGCTGGAGGCCTGGAGACTTGCAAATGTTACACCCATGTTCAAAAGGGTGATAATAAGATCAACAAGTGCGGCCAGTCCAAAGAGGAAATGCTGGAAAATCTTCAGCAGGTCTGGCAGCATCCGTAGGGAGAAGAAAAGAGCTAACGTTTCGAGTCCAGATGACCCTTTGTCAAAGCTAAATGACAGAGAAAGTGGGAAATATTTATACTGTGGAGTGAGAGAATGAAAGATGAGTCATAGCCACAGAAACCAAGGGAACAGGGTGCTAGTGCAGCCAGTCTGCTTAACCTGGCTGGGAGGGAAGCTTTTATAAATGATAATTTGGGACAACATATACTGTCCGTTGGTGGCAGAATTTTTTGAGGGCAACTCATGTTTAGCTACCTTGCTTGAGCTTTTTGATGCGAGATGGGAGGTACCAGGAAGGGATGATGGTAATGCCGTTAATGTTGAGTACATGGACTTGATTAAGTGGCACATGTCAGGCTTGTTAGACCTCATGGGATAGAAAGCAAAGTAACAGCATAAATATGCTGTGAAATTCCGTGTCGGCAGAATCCTCCTCTCCGTCTCCAGTGAGCCCGTGCTTGCACGTTTTCCGATGTCGTGGGGTGGCGACAATGGGAAATCCCATTGGCCGGCTTCCAGAATGGAGCATTCTGCTGCTTGTGAGGGTGTGCCACACATGAAAACGCAGCTGGCAGACCAGAGAATCCTGCCCATGACATTAGCTGAATGACAGGAAACAGAGTAACAGTGAGAGTTTGCTATTTCAAACTCGATGATATATTAGGGTTATCAAGAGGAACTGCTTTATTCTGTTCTTCTTCCTATATATTAATAACCTGGACTCAGGTTTATAGGGGTGGATGATACTAAACTAAGAAGTATTGTAATCTGTGAGGAGGATACTATCAAAAGGATGCGAGGCCCGCTGCCTGGGCACCCTGGTGGGCTCAGTTCCCACCAAAGGTGATGTAATGTGCCACCTGAGCATACAGGGCTTTGGCCACGGAGCGGATGTACCTGTGCGTGGAGAACTTGGAGATTTCTGACAGGTCTCCGCTTGGCGCCTGAAAGGACCCCGTTGTGAAGCAGTTCAGGCTGACCGACATCTTAACGCCCACTGAGAGCAGGTGTCCTCCCCTATGCCCCCGCTGTGCCAGATGCACCATAACACAGCACAGGTGGTGCACAGTGTCCCGGTTCGGCCAGAGTCTTCAGTAGTGCGCCCAGTCTGGCAGGACCTCATACGGCAGGCGCTGCAGGTACGCACAAAGCCGAATGTGACCCCTCCTTCCCAGCTCCTCCTCGGTCTGCTGGACGGCTGGCTCTCCATCGTCGCAGTCTGGCTCCTGCGCCTCTGGGGCAGGCTCCTGTTCTGCAGGCCCCTCCCCAAGCAGCTTCTGCTCATAAAGCCTCAGGGCATCTGCCACAGCTGCGGTGACAAGGATGATGCCAACAACAAGGGCAAGGGCAGCACGGTAGCATGGTGGTTAGCATAAATGCTTCACAGCTCCAGGGTCCCTGGTTCGATTCCCGGCTGGGTCACTGCCTGTGCGGAGTCTGCACGTCCTCCCCGTGTGTGCGTGGGTTTCCTCCGGGTACTCCGGTTTCCTCCCACAGTCCAAAGATGTGCGGGTTAGGTGGATTAGCCATGCTAAATTGCCCTTAGTGTCCTTAAAAAGTAAGGTTAAGGGGTGGGGGGTTGTTGGGTTACGGGTATAGGGTGGATACGTGGGTTTGAGTAGGGTGATCAAGGCTCGGCACAACATCGAGGGCCGAAGGGCCTGTTCTGTGCTGTACTGTTCTATGTTCTATGTTCTAACACCTGGCTCCAATCTGAAATCCATTTTCCCAGGGGGGGTGGAGGGCAGACATGTTGGCATGGTGAGTACACCGATGACCAGACAGATCCAATGGGCTGCAGAGTGGCCCTGGCTTGCACTGCGGCCCCTGCCGCAGCATATTCCACCCCGCGATACACTGCCCCCTCCCGGTTATAGGCCTGTCCCCAGCCATTGCGCCCAATGCCTCTCGCACCGCACCACTAGCCCCATCAGCACTAATTACTGGGGGGCCCCCAGCCCCACCACCCATCTCTTCCAGCATTCTGCTCAGTAGCCCCTATCCCACACCCTCCTGTGTGGTCTGATGTGGGTGCCCCTCTTGGGCTGGCTGCATGGTACCCTGCCAGGTGGGTGGCACCTGGATAGGGGGATGGTTTGGTAGGCACCCATGGGAACTGTGGCTGTGGCTGTGCTGCGCCTGGGGCCTGCATGCAACACACTGATTGTGCCATCCTGCCCTGCAGTGGGCAGGCGGGGCTTGGTGGCGGCTGATGTTCCCGTGGATTGGACTGGCCGGAGGTGCCACTGGTGTGGCGTCTGTCCTGGGGGTGGGGGGCACCCACGGCCGTTGGCACCTTGCACATTTGTGGGACACAGTGGACAGTTTGCGGTCAGCGAGGTACGCAGCAAGGTGGTTGCCTTGCAGGTCGTGGCTATGGCGGGCCGTACACGGCCAACCCGGTCCAGGGGGGGGGGCAAACTGAACCCACGCCGCATAGACTGGCAGCACCCAGAAACTCCTCCCTGCCCTGGCAGACGGCCCTTCAAGCCAGCGGCGCGGGTGGCAGCCCACAGTTGTGCCTTTGGGTACTCAACTTACCTCCACTCACACCCTCAGCAGTCATAGATCATAGAAGCTACAGTGTAGAAGGCCATTCGGCCCATCGAGTCTGCACCGGCCCTTACAAAGAGCACCCTACTCAAGCCCACGTCTCTTCCCTATCCCCGTAACCCAATAAGCCCCATTAATCTTTTTTTTGGATACTAAGGGCAATTTCTGCATGGCCAATCCACCTAACCCGCACATCTTTGGACTGTGGGAGGAAACCGGAGCACCCGGAGGAAACCAACGCAGACATGGGGAGAACGTGCAGACTCCGCACAGTTACCCAAATGGGGAATCGAACCTGGGACTCTGGAGCTGTAGAGCAACTGTGCTAACCACTATGCTACCGAGCAGCCATGCTACCTGTTTCCTGATTTTAAATACCACAATTGAACCACACCGGTGTCGCATCCGCTTGGTGATGGAGCATCGCGAGAGGCCGGAGAATAGCGGGTCAGTCTGTTAATTATATGCTAACGGCCGTTACTGTCTGATTTGCATGCCCACGCCGGCCTGTGGCACGGAACACATTCACGTGGCTATCGAGGCAGCGGAGCATGGCTTCCGTTGGGCACTCGCCGCCAGTCTCGATCTTTGGCCGACGAGCGATCCTCTGCCCAATCGCGTTTAGCGATTCCGGCGTCGCTGGAAGGAGAATCCCATCCCAAATCTGTAGAACAAAAGGGAAGAGGTTGGGGTGGGACTGCTGCAACAAGGTGAGTTTCTCTTGCAAAATTAACAAGCTTGCTCTTGTAGAGAGCAGCCACAGATAAGCATCTGATTCCAGATGTAGTGTCACACAGTAATGCCAGGAGAGTGAAGGGAAATAGGCTAGGGTACTACAAACAGAGTGAAATATACATTCCAGCACCCTGGGCTAGATTTGAAACAATCTTCAAGCGTGAGGAACATTGTTTTGAGCCATTGAGCTGCCAAGTGCGAATTGAAAGATGTAAATCTAATGCGTACCTTTTATAAAGTTCTTCTATCTTTGATATAATACTGCAGTAGTGGTTTGTTCAAGGATTTTTGCCTGAATGCATGCATGGGGTTTCAGCAAAGTTCCAGAAGACGTTATTAACAAAGGTATTTACTTGTCACGACTAAGCTTGGAAACAAAAGCATTTCAATGCTGAACTTTCACGACATATAAAATAGGAGCCCTTCGAGCGTGATCAGCCATTCATTTTTTTTTTAAATTAATTTTTATCAAAAACTTTTGTTTGTACAACAACAAACAGTAATGCAAATAGCAACAGTCTCTAACAATAACAGTCATAACACCCCCAGAACCGTAACAACTCGTACACCGAACCCCAATGACCAACAAAATAAATTAACAACAAATTAAATTAACAACATATTAAATTGAATAACCGTAGAACAAATAGATAACACCCCCCCTCCCCCCCCCCCCCCCCTCCGCCCCGGGTTGCTGCTGCTATTGACCCATTTCCCTATCTCTGAGCCAGAAAGTCCAAGAAAGGCTGCCACCGTTTATAGAACCCTAGTACTGATCCTCTCAGGGCGCATTTGACCCTTTCCAGTTTGATAAACCCCGCCATGTCACTGATCCAGGTCTCCACACTTGGGGGCCTCGCATCCTTCCACTGCAGCAAGATCCTCCACCGGGCTACTAGGGACGCAAAGGCCAAAACATCGGCCTCTTTCGCCTCCTGCACTCCCGGCTCCGCCGCAACCCCAAAGATCGCGAGTCCCCAGCCCGGTTTGACCCTGGATCCAACCACCCTCGACACCGTCCTCGCTACCCCCTTCCAAAATTCCTCCAGTGCCGGGCATGCCCAGAACATATGGGCATGGTTCGCTGGGCTCCCCGAACACCTGACACACCTAACTTCGCCCCCAAAGAACCTACTCATCCGACTCCCGGACATGTGAGCCCGACGCAGCACCTTAAATTGAATGAGACTAAGCCTCGCACATGAAGAGGAAGAGTTAACCCTCTCCAAGGCATCCGCCCAAGTCCCGTCCTCCATCTGCTCCCCTAATTCCTCTTCCCACTTAGCCTTCAGCTCCTCCACTGACGCCTCCTCCCCCTCCTGCATTACCTTATAAATGTCAGACACCTTCCCATCCCCGACCCACAGCCCGAAAGCACCCCGTCCCTTGCCCCCCGCGTGGGCAGCAAAGGAAATCCCTCCACCTGCCGCCTAGCAAACGCCTTTACCTGCAAGTACCTGAACGTGTTCCCTGGGGGGAGCCCGAATTTCTCTTCCAATTCCCCCAGGCTCGCAAACCTCTCGCCCATAAACAGGTCCCCCAACTTCCTAATGCCCACCCTGTACCATCCCCTAAATCCCCCGTCGCTGTTCCCCGGGACAAACTGATGATTCCCCCTTAATGGAGCCTCCACCGAGCCCTTCACTTCCCCCCTGTGCCGCCTCCACTGCCCCCATATTTTTAGGGTCGCCGCCACCACCGGGCTCGTGGTATACCTCGTGGGAGGGAGCGGCAACGGCGCTGTTACCAGGGCCCCCAGGCTCGTGCCTCCACAGGACGCCATCTCCATCCTTCTCCATGCCGCCCCCCCCCCCCCATCACCCATTTACGCACCATTGACACATTGGCCACCCAATAATAATTTGAAAGGTTGGGCAGCGCCAGCCCCCCCATCTCTACCTCACTCCAGAAAGACCCTCTTCACTCTCGGAGTCCCACGCGCCCACACAAAGCTCAAAATGCTACTAGTCACCGTCCTGAAAAAGGCCCTGGGGATGAAGATGGGCAGGAACTGAAACAGGAACAAGAACCTCGGGAGCACCGTCATTTTGACGGACTACACCCTCCCCGCCAACGACAGTGGCAGCATATCCCATCTTTTAAATTTCACCTGCTCCACAAGCCTGGTGAAATTGAGCTTGTGAAGAGTCCCCCAGCTCCTGGCCCCCTGCACCCCCAGGTACCTGATACTCCTCCCTGCCCTCTTAAACGGGAGCCTTCCAATTCCCTCCTCTTGGTCCCCAGGGTGCACCACAAACACCTCACTCTTGCCCAGATTCAGTTTATAGCCTGAAAAAGCCCCGAACTCAGCCAACAGCTGTATCACCCTCGGCATCCCTCCCACTGGGTCCGCCACATACAGTAACAGGTCATCTGCATACAACGACACCAGATGTTCCTCCCCACCCCGCATCAAACCCCTCCACCTTCCTGACTCCCTCAACGCCATCGCCTGTGGCTCGATTGCCAGTGCAAACAACAAGGGGGACAGGGAGCACCTCTTCCTGGTCCCTCGGTAGAGCCGGAAGGACTCCGACCTCCTCCCATTCGTAGCCACACTCGCCATCGGGGCCTCATACAGTAGCCTCACCCACTTAATAAACCCTTCTCCAAATCCAAACCTCTCCAGCACCTCCCATAGGTACCCCCACTCCACTCTATCGAAGGCCTTCTCCGCATCCAGCGCCACCACTATCTCCGCCTCCCCCTCAATCGCCGGCATCATAATGACATTTAGCAACTTCCGTACATTCGTATTCAGCTGCCTTCCCTTAACAAAACCTGTCTGGTCCTCGTGTATCACCCCTGGCACACAGTCCTCAATCCTGGTGGTCAGGATCTTTGCCAGCAACTTGGCGTCTACATTAAGGAGAGACATGGGCCTGTACGAACCACACTGCTGGGGGTCCTTATCCCTCTTTAGGATTAAGGAAATCAGCGCCCGCGACATCGTCGGGGGCAAAGCCCCCCCTCCCATGCCTCATTAAACGTCCGCACCAACAGGGGGCCCACCAGGTCCACATACTTTTTATAGAACTCCACCGGGAACCCGTCCGGCCCCAGCGCCTTCTCAGACTGCATCTGCCCAAATCCCTTAACCAGCTCCTCCAGCTCAATCGACGCCCCCAGCCCTTCCACCTGCTCCTCCTGCACCTTCGGGAAAGATAGCCCGTCGAGAAAACTCTCCATTCCCCTCCTCTCCACCGGTGGCCCCGACCGATACAGTTCCCCATAAAAGTCCTTGAAGACCTCATTCACCTCTTCCCCCTTCCGCACCACATTCCCACTCTTATCTCTCACTCCAGCAATTTCCCTAGCCGCATTCCGCTTGCGGAGCTGATGCGCCAGCGTCCTACTCGCCTTTTCACCATATTCATACACCACCCCCTGTGCCTTCCTCCACTGTGTGGAGGACCACCTTTCTGGTGGTTAACAAATCAAACCTAGCTTGTAGGCTACGTCTCGCCCCCAGCAATCCCTCGTCTGGTGCCTCCGCGTACCACCTATCCACCTCAAGGAGCTCCCCCACCAGACTCTCCCTCTCCCTCCTCTCCGTCCTATCCCTGTGGGCCCGGATGGGTATCAGCTCCCCCCGAATCACTGCCTTCAGGGCTTCCCAGACCATCCCCACCCGGACCTCCCCCATATCGTTAACCTCGAGGTACCCCTCAATACTTCCCCGGACCCTCCTGCACACCTCCTCCTCCGCCAACAACCCCACATCCAGACGCCACAGCGGGCGCTGGTCCCGTACCTCCCCCATCTCCAAATCCATCCAATGCGGAGCGTGGTCGGAGATTGCAATGGCCGAATACTCGGCCTCCTCCACCCTCGGAATCAATCCCCTGCTCACCACGAAAAAGTCTATTCTGGAATAATCCCTGTGGACGTGGGAGAAAAAGGAATACTCCCGCGCCCTGGGCCTCCCAAACCTCCAGGGATCCACCCTCCTATCTGGTCCATAAACCCAATCAGCACCTTGGCCGCCTCCGGCCTCCACCCGTCCTTGAACTGGACCGATCCAATGAAGGATCCAGCACCGTATTGAAGTCCCCCCCCCCCCACCATGATCAGGCCCCCCGCCTCCAGGTCCGGGATACGTCCCAGCATATGCCTCATAAAGCCCGCATCATCCCAATTTGGGGCATACACATTAACTAATACCAACTTCTCTCCCTGTAGCCTACCCTTCACCATAACAAACCTACCCCCCTTATCCGCCACTACCTCAGATGCCTCAAACAACACCCTCTTCCCCACCAGAATCGCCACCCCCGGTTCTTCGCATCCAACCCGGAGTGGAAAACCTGCCCTACCCACCCTTTCCTCAGGTGGACCTGGTCCGCCACCTTTAGGTGGGTCTCCTGGAGTATCGCCACATCTGCCTTCAGCCCCTTCAAATGAGCAAATACCCTAGCCCGCTTAACCGGCCCGTTCAGTCCTCTCACATTCCAGGTGACCAACCGGATCAGAGGGCATCCCACTCCCCTCCCCCGCCGACTAGCCATAGCCCGTCGACTGCCCGCCCCAGGCTAGCACACCCCGCCCGACCCAGTCCCCACGGCGACAGCACCTCTCCTCTACCCCCCCGGCCCACACCGGCTCCTTCCTGACCCTACCAGCAGCAACCCGGTATCCCCCCTCCCCTCCCCCCCCCCCCCCCCAGGCTAGGACCCCTCCTAGCCGCGACACGCCCTCCACTGTACTTCCGTAGGTCAGCTGACTTCTGCTGACCCCGGCAACTCCCGCCAAAACTCGACCCCTCCCGACTTGGGATCAACCCCCCTCCTGCCACTCCCCTTGGCACCGCTCCAGCGCGGGAAAAAATTAAAAATAAAAACCAGTAGAGGCCCCGCCCCCACCACCAGCTCCACCCCTCCAGCCCCGCAACGCGGGAAACCAGAGGAAAGCCCGTGCTTTCGCACTGCCCCACCCCACCCTACTGACACAGCTCCCAAATGCCAGCCCCATCCCATCCCCCAACCCCATATAGAATACAACAAACCCCCAACATCCCCCGCAAAATACAAAACTCAGACCATACCCCCCCCCCCCCGAAAACAGAGCAAACCCACATAAAGAAACCATGTCAAAATTACAAAAGTACAGAAAACACAGCAACAGCAAAAACCAGCAATATAACAATACAACCAACCCCGCAACCCCCAACCCCTAGTTCGAGTCCAACTTCTCCTTCTGCACAAAGGCCCACGCCTCCTCCGGGGACTCAAAATAGTAGTGCCGATCCAGATAACTTACCCACAGGCGCGCAGGCTGCAACATCCCAAACTTTACGTGCTTCTTATGAAGCACCTCCTTCGTCCGGTTAAAGCCGGCCCGCCGCTTAGCCACCTGCGCACTCCACTCCTGGTAGATCCCACTACTGAATTCTCCCACTTGCTGCTCCTCACCTTCTTGGCCCAGCGCAGCACACACTCCCGGTCACTGAACCGATGGAACCGCACCAGCACCGCCCGCGGGGGTTCATTCGCCCTGGGCCTCCTGGCCAGTACTCTGTGGGCTCCCTCCAGCTCCAGGGGCAGATGGAACAACCCTGCCCCCACCATCAAATTCAACATGCTGGCCACGTAGGTCAGCAGATCCGAGACCCAAGGCCCAAGATCCTTAAATTCTTCCGCCTCATGCGGAGATCCAGCAACTCAAAGCGGTCTTGCCACTTTTTATGGAGTGCCTCGTGCACCTCCACCTTACCCAGGAGGACCACGGCCTCCTCCTCTCGTTCAGCGGCCTGCTGCTGCAACTCCTGGAAAGCAGCACCCTGGGTCGTCTGGGTCTCCATTAGCTTGCTGGTTGTTTCTTTCAGTGAGCTCAGCAACTCAGCCTTCAGCTCCGCAAAACAACGCAGGAGAGCAGCTTGCTGCTCCTGCGCCCACAGCCTCCACTCCTCGGGTGCTCCGCCGGCCGCCATCTTGGATTCCTTCCCCCGCTTTTTCTGGGGAGCTGCTGCTGTTTTTCTCCTTGCCCCACTTCGATTTCGAAACATAAATTGCGGAGAATGTTTCTCCCAACACCTTCCCCCACCGGGAAACGTCAAAAAAGCACCGTTTGGGGCTCTAAAAAGAGCCCAAAAGTCCGTTAAAATCGGGAGCTCCCAAATGTGCGGCTTAGCACGTCATCACCGCAACCGGAAGTGCTCTGCCATTCATAATGATCATGGATGATTATCCAACTCAGTAACCTGTTTGCACTATCCCCCCCTCCCCCCCCCCCCCCCCCCCCCCCCCCCCCCCCCCCCCCCCCCCCCCCCCCCCCCCCCCCCCCCACATACCTTGATAACTTTAGCTCTAATAGCTATATCTAACTCCTTGAAAACATTCGGGGCTGGACCCCCCACTCCAGGATGCCCGAGTCGCGTTCCTGATGGGATGGAGAATCGTGCATCGGGGCAAAATTGGAAACAGCGCCCGTGTTACTCTGACCCCCCCGTTGCCGGTGGGAACTAGGTGCGTGTTGCACGCCAGCATGGGACTTAATGACCCATTTGCTTCTATTTAGTGGGCCCAGCACCCCATGCTCCGACCTCCCACCATTCTCCAGTCCCTGCAGCTGGGACTCACTTGTGGTTTTTACCAGTGCCGCCCTGACGTGGTTAAAGGTCAAAAAGTCATCCAGGCTTGAGCTGTTAGCTCCGTTCTCTCTCCACAGATACCTTCAGACATGGTGAGGTTGTCCAGCATTTTTTGCTTTTGTTCCAGATTTGCTTTTATCTGTGATGTGGAGATGCTGGCATTGGACTGGGGTGGGCACAGTTAGAAGTCTTACAACACCAGGTTAAAGTCCAACAGGTTTGTTTCGAATCACTAGCTTTCGGAGCTCAGTTCCTTCAACAGGTGACTCCTGAGGAAGGGGCTATGCTCCGAAAGCTAGAGGTTCGAAGCAAACCTGTTGGACTTTAACCTGGTGTTGTAAGACCTCTTACTGTGCTTTTATCTGGCCTGTTCTCGAGTTGGTTCCTCAACGTATTGGTCCAGAAAACTATCCCAGATACACTCCAGGAATTCCTCTTTCGTGTTATTGTTACTAATTATTGTTACTAATTTGATTTGCCCAATCTATATGCAGATTAAAGTCAACCAGAATTACAGATGTTCCTTTCTGCCATGACCTCAGCAGACTCCTTACTTTATCAAGGAGGTTCAAAGAGGAGAAAATCAATTTTTTTCCAAGAGGGATCTGCAGCTTTTAAAGGAAAACATTACTCATTTAGACACAATTAAGAAATGATTGCAAAGCAGCCGTGCAGAACAGCAGGTAGAAATTTGGTCTTGTTACCTCGCCATTGCAAACACACAAGACAAAAGATTATTCAATTTCTCAAATTTTGCAGGAAAACGTCGCAGACATTTTTTTTTTCCAAATATTTTTTTTGATTATTTCATGTTTAAACATTCAATAACGATTGTGCTGGTAAATTTATTTTGTTTTTAATGAATGATTGCATGATAGCTTCCAAGGACAGAGAAGTTAAGGATTGTTTTGATGACATGAATGGTGACAGCATGTTTAAGGAGAGAGACAGTAGCTGAGGACACAGAGCGGGAGAAACAATATCAGCTGACATGGGGAGCAGGAAGGAAGTTGGGAAGTCAAGATTTTTGTGGAAATTGGATCAAAGGACCAGGAGGGTTTGTCTCCTTCAGAGAGGGCATGAATGGGAGATTGGAGAGGAACTAGAGAAAGATGCAATTTGAAGATGATAGCAGGAGGTAGTTTATTTTGGTGAGTTAAGGGAAAGGAGAGAGGCAGGAGCTGCAGCCAATCAGATAATCACAATCTTAGTGACAAAAACATCCACGTTGAGTGGCACTACCAGAGTTCTGAATGGGATAGTTTCACACCAGATCTAGCAAATCAAAACTTGGCATCCATGAGGCATTGTGGGCCATCAACAGCAGCAGAATTGTATTCATCCACAATCTTCAACCTCATGGCCAGGCATATTCCTCACTCTACCAGGATTAACCCTGGTTCAATGAAGAATGCAAGAGGGAAGCACCAGGAGCAGCATCAGACATACCTAAAAATTAGCTGTCAACCAGTTCTATTTGTGTGCCAAACAGTGAAAGAAGCAGACGATAGCCAGAACTGAGATATCCCACAATCAACAGGTCAGATCCAAGCTCTGCAGTCCTGCAACATCCAGCCTTGACCGGTGGAGGACAATAAAATAACTAACGGGAGAAGGAGGCTCTACAAATATCCCCAAGTTCAATAATGGGGGAGTCCAGCACATCAGTGCAAAAGACAAGTCTTTTCAGCCTTCTTCAGCCAGAAGTGCGGAGTGGACAAGCCACCTCGGCCTCCTCCTGAGATCCCCAGCATCACATTTGCCAATCTTCAGTCAATTCCGTACACTCCATATGATATCAACAATCAGCTGAAGGCAATGGATCATGCAAAGGCCATGAGCCCTGATAACATTCCGGGAATTGTACTGACAACCTATGCTGCTGAACTAGCTGCACCCTTAGCCAAGCTGTTCCAGTACAGCTACAAAACTGGCAACTACCCAGCAATATGGAAACTGCCCGGTTATGTCATGTCCACAAAAAAATAGGACAAACTCAACCTGATCCATCGACCCGCGATCATCAGTAGGGTGTTTGAAGGAGTCATCGGCAGTGCTATCAAGCAGCACAAACTATTGCTGCTCACTGGTGCTCGGTTTGGGTTCCGCCAGGATCACTCAGCTCCTGACCTCAGTATAGCCTGAGTCAAAACATGGACTGAAGAGCTGAACCCCAGAGTGAGGTGACAGTGACTGCATTGACGTCAAGGCAGCATTTAACCATGTGTGTGGCATTAGGAGCATGAGCAAAACTGGGGTCAATGGGAATCAGGTAAAACTCCTCTGATTGGAATCACAGCTAGCACAAAGGAAGATAGATGTGGTGGTTGAAGATCAATCATCCCAGTTCCATGACATCACTGCAGGTGTTCCTTAGGGTAGTGTTCGAGGCCCAACCATCTTCAGCTACTTTATCAATGAACTTTCCACCCTCAGAAGGTCAAAACCAGGGCTATTTGCTGATGATTGCACAATCTTCAGCACCATACATAACTTCTCACATATTGCATATGGACACTGACTGCTTTAGTAAGACCTGGACAAAATTTAGGCTTGGGTTGATAAGTGGCAAGTAACATTTGTGCCACACAAGTGCCAGACAATGACCATTTCCAACAAGAGAGAAACAAACAGCTCCCCTTGACATGCAATGACTTTACTGTCACTAAATTCCCACTATCAACATCCTGCAGTCACCATTGACCAGAAACTGAACTGGACTAGTCATGTAAATACTGTGGCTGCAAGAGCAGACTACACACTGGAAATTCTGCAGAGTATAACTCACCTCTTGACTCCCAAAGCCTGTCCACCATCTATGAGGTATAAGCCAGGAGTGTGATGGACCTCTCCACTTGCCTAGATGATTGCAGTTTTGACAACACTCAAGAAGCTCAATACCATCCAAGACGCAGCAGCCCACTTGATTGGGCCCCCAAACCACCACCTTCAACGTTTACTGCCTGCATGACCGATGCACAGCGGCAGCATCTACAAGATGTACTTCAGCAAATCACAAAGGCTCCTTTGACTTCACTTTCCAAAACCACAACCTCGACCACTTAAAAGGATGAGGGCAGCAGATGTATGGGAACACCACCAGCTGCAAGTTCCCTCCAAGTCACTTATCATCCTCACTTGGAAATATATCAGCGTTCCTTCATGGTTGCTGGGTCAAAATCCTGGAACTCCCTTCCTAACAACACTCTGGATGCACCAACACTACTTGGACTGCAGTGATTCAAAATGGCAGCTCACCACCACCACCTCAAGGAAAATTCGCGATGGGCAATACAAATTCTGGCCGGTCAACAAGCCTCGTGTTCCGCAAAAAAAATGACCGCGTCTCAATTGTTGTTGAAGGTGATAGTGGAGGAGGTACGGGGAGGGATTTAAGAAACCAGGGATATCCTTGCACTCCAGAATGATCTTGGAACAATGATTGGTTTTGGGAGACAAGAGCAGGACTGATAATGCTGCATGTGGTCAATCCAGATTTGAAATGAATGGCTGAACCAGTTATCTGCCTTATCCATTCAAGTTTGCATCTCTTGCACTTAAGAGAGCAGAGATTATGGTCGTTTAATGGTGAATGGTCAGAGTGATTATGAAATGGTTTTCATTGGGACTCGGACATGAAGGGTGATGTGAGGTTGCATACCAGCAGTTGGATAGAGGACAGTAGGAATTTTCAAAGTGCATTTGTACGTGAATTGCTGGAGAGTTTTTCTCCAGAGCAGGTACAAAAGGATATCATTTTGGAAGAGAGAAGGGTGGCGAGGGATTCAAGGGAGTGACTAAAGATGACCTTATCTGTGACTAACACGATGAGCACAGTAAGAAGTCTTACAACACCAGGTTAAAGTCCAACAGGTTTGTTTCGAATCACTAGCTTGAGGAGCACTGCTCCTTCCTCAGGTGAATGTTCAAGAAACATTTATATAGACAAAGTCAAAGATGCAATACGATACTTTGAATGCGAGTCTTTGCAGGTAATTAAGTCTACAGGGCCAGACGGAGCAACTGGAGAGAGGGATAATCACAGGTTAAAGAGGTGTGAATTGTCTCAATTCGGGACAGTTGGTAGAATTCTGCAAGCCCAGGTCAGATGGTGGGGGATGAATGTAATGCGACATGAATTCAAGGTCCTGGTTGTGCACTCATGTGTGCGGAACTTGGCTATAAGTTTCTGCTCGGCGATTCTGCGTTGTCGCGCATCCTGAAGGCCGCCTTGGAGATCGCTTACCCGAAGATCAGAGGCTGAATGCCCTTGATTGGAAGGGAACATTCCTGCCTGATGATTGTCGCGCGATGTCCGTTCATCCGTTGTTGTAGCGTCTGCATGGTCTCACCGATGGAGCATGCTTCAGGACATCCTTTGCTGCAGCGTACGAGTTAGACAACATTGGCCGAGTCGCACGAGTATGTACCACGTACCTGCTGGGTGGTGTTCTCATGTGTAATGGTGGTACCCATGTTGATGATCTGGCATGTCTGCAGAGATTGCCATGGCAGGGTTGTGTGGTGTTGTGGTCGCTGTTCTGAAGGATGGGTAGTTTGCTGCAAACAATGGTTTGTTTGAGGTTGCGCGGTTGTTTGAAGGAAAAACTGCACCGACCTCCTCAGAAGACAAACACGGGACACAACTGACAGAGTACCCTTCGTCGTCCAGTACTTCCCCGGAGTGGAGAAACTATGACATCTTCTTCGCAACTTTCAACACGTCATCGATGAAGATGGACATCTTGCCAAGGTCATCCCCACACCCCCACTACTTGCCTTCAAACAACCGCGCAACCTCAAACAAACCATTCTTTGCAGCAAACTACCCAGCCTTCAGATCAGCTTTTTAAAAATATTTACAGCACAGAAGGAGGCCATTTGGCCCATCATGTCCACACCATCGCCCAAAAGAGCTACCCATCTGGTCCCATTCTGCAGCCATAGCTCCGTAACCCTCAAAATTTATCACTTTCAAATATGTATCCAGCTCCCTTCTGAAAACTCCTATGGCATCCGTCCACCCCCATCAGGGCAGCATGGTAGAACAAATGGATAGCACTGTGGCTTCACAGTGCCAGGGTCCCAGGTTTGATTACCCGCTGGATCACTGTCTGTGCAGAGTCTGCACGCTCTCCCCGTGTCTGCGCGGGTTTTCTCCGAATGCTCCGGTTTCCTGCCACAGTCCAAAGACGTGCAGGCTAAGTGGATTGGCCATGCTAAATTGCCCTTAGTGAACAAAATGGCTAGGAGGGGTTATTGGGTTACGGGGATAGGGTGGAAGTGAGGGCTTAAGTGGGTTGGTGCAGACTCGATGGGCCGAATGGCCTCCTTCTGCACTGTATGTTCTATGTTCACTCCCCCAGGCAGCGCATTCCAAACCCCAACAACTCTCTGAATAAAGAAGTTTCTCCTCATCTCACTCCTAGCTGTCTTGCTGACCATCTTGAAATTGTGACCCCAAATCACTGACATAACAACTAGTGAAACAGAATATCCTTCTTTACCCTGTCAAAATTGTTCATAATTTTGAGCACTTCAATAATGTCACCTCTTAATCGTCTCTGCTTCAAGGAGAACAAGCCCGAATGCTTCACAGCTCCAGGGTCCCAGGTTCGATTCCCGGCTGGGTCACTGTCTGTGTGGAGTCTGCACGTCCTCCCCCTGTGTGCGTGGGTTTCCTCCGGATGCTCTGGTTTCCTCCCACAGTCCAAAGATGTGCGGGTTAGGTGGATTGGCCATGCTAAATTGTCCGTAGTGTCCTAATAAAAGTAAGGTTAAGGGGGAGGTTGTTGGGTTACGGGTATAGGGTGGATACGTGGGTTTGAGTAGGGTGATCATGGTTCGGCACAACATTGAGGGCCGAAGGGCCTGTTCTGTGCTGTACTGTTCTATGTTCTATGTTCTATGTTCTATCTCCAATCTTTCCTTGTATCTAAAATTCCTCATTCCTGGTATAATTCTCGTAAATCTACTCTGCACTCTCTCCAGAGCTTTAACATCCGTCCTTAAATAAGGTGCCCAGAACTGAACACAATACTCCAAATGTGGCCAAATATGATAGAAACATTGATGTTACATGACCTGCCACAGCATTCTGATAAGCAGTAATGCTGAGACGTTGTTGAGATCACGGTAAATGATCCAGAAAAATGCAAATAAAAATATATGGCGCCCATAACTTTTATCCACAAATGTCTTCTGTCACCCTTGGGCATATTTTCACTTAATTTTATGCATCATGATTTTTAATATGTAGCAATGATGTCACCAGAAAGCATCATAATGGAAACTTATAATTCATGCAAATATTCCTGCAGCATTTAAAATATAATATACGATCTATATAATTGTTTAGTTCTCACTTTCAAGTCGATGGAAACGTCATTTTCTGCCATTTAGGGTCCCTGAATACAGCTTTTGTAGATGTACGTGGAATTTTTCGGACAAAATCAACTGCAATTCAGGCACTGAGATAGCTGGGCAAAATAAAACCCGACAGACTGGAAATAATGTGCCACAAGGAGCTGCAATTTTCACAGTATTTAGATTTTAATTTGTTTTTAACCACCGTTTGTAACATTTATGGTAATTCTGAAGTCCATTATAGGCTTCCCTAGCTGTGTTTTGCTCACACCAGCCTTTCACTTGAGCAGATGCAATTCAAAATGATAATTTCCGCCTCAACTTCTCCCTTTCTGCCGTCTACTTCAATTATTTCCTGAGAAATGTCTTTGTTATTGTTCCTTTGCCTGGTGCCTGGGACAGTGAACTAGAGATATACTTAATGAAAAACGGATTTCCAGGAATATGTCCCTGCACTTGAGTAGCATTTCAAAGTGGAACAAGTCGTGACAAATAAGAAAAGAAATGCTTTCTGTGGCCTTGAATTTAAAATGTTGAATTTCAATAATTTGCCGGGAATTGCGATCCACTTTCTTACTTGGCCAATCTTGTTAAATGACTTGAGTGGAATAGAGTGCACATGTTTCTTTCAGAACTCAAAGGAAATAAAATGATCAGCACGCAGCCAGATGTCAAAGGTAAGCTTTCTGTGACCTAAGCTTTGAATAATGCCGTTCAGTGCCATTTAAATAAAACTTCTGTCACGAGATAGTGACCACATTTTGTTTTCTGTCTTGTATCATTGTTACCTGTAAGGAATCAAAGGGGCGAGGTGCTATTACAGGAAAAGTATTCATAACAGACAATTAAATTGTGAAAGATGGATTTTGCAATGTATTGGCCCAGGTAGGAAAATAAATACTTAGACCTTAGAATGAAAATATATTCTGGCATGAAGACTGTGGATTGTAAATCTGTCATCGAAGTGCTTGGTCTCCGAAAAAAGGTTTAATTCAGGTCATTTAACCTGAATAATACGGTGCCCGGGTCACAATGCGGTTGGCATGGGCAGGTACGCAAGAGAGTGATGTCCTTTTTCTCACCACCAGAGGTGAAAAAGTGGGAAGGGAAGAGGGGGTACATATTTTAGGGAGCTTTACCAGGGTATTGCCCAAGGCGATACCCTGTTGAGTGCCTCCCAGCCTAGTTTCCAAAATCTGACTCCCGAACCCACTTCGCCACCCCACTCCCCTCCCCGAGAATGCCCCATTTCCCCTTCCTCCCCCCACCCCCCGCCCACCCAGCACACCCCCAAAATTCACTGAGTCAAGGGCGGCACGGTGGTTGGCACTTTTGCCTCACGGCGCCAGGGACCCGTGTTCAATTTCAGCCTTGGGTCACTGTTGTGCGGAGTCTGCACATTCTCCCCGTGTCTGCGTGGGTTTCCTCCCGATGGTCCGGTTTCCTTCCACAGTCCAAAAATGTGCCGGTTAGGTGGATTGTCTGTGCTACATTGCCCCAGGTATTGGTTAGATTAAGTGGTGAATGGGATAGGGCAGGGGAAGGAGCTTGGGTGAAGCACTCTTTCAGGGGATCGGTGCAGACGTGATGGGCCGAGTGGCCTACTTCTGCACAGTGGGGATTCTGTGAGTCCACGATCCATTGCTGTCTTCTTTCCAGAGACTGCCTGTAGTCCCAGCTGTGCCCACTGCTGAGTTCTGGCACTGCTAGAACAGGCTGGTGCTGTCAGCCACTCAGATCGGCCGGCAGCTTTCGAAGGTAGGAATTTCTCCCACTCGGCTTGTTTTGACTGCCCTCGGCAGGAAGATCTTTTTGAAAGTTGATCAGTCCGCAACCAATCTTTCTAACCATGAGACAGGCCTCTACCTGCCCCCCATCACTGCCTTGAGCCCCCACCCTCCCATAATATTCAGCCCCACATGATTACTCTGGGCTATTGTAAATGAACTGCACTGCCCTTTTACGCCATCTGAGAGGCTTGTAGTTTTCATAATGTAGTCAGAAGAATTATACAGTTTTTGTGTGTCACATGCCTCCCACTTGAAAACCTTTCAAGCGAAGTGCTGCTATCGCCAGAATTGGTACTCACCGCTACTTTCTTGGATAATTTTACCCTGTTTTCTAATTTGTTTTTGTTTCTGTGTCTCAGGCTTCTCTTTAAATTGTACTCTTACGCACGGTGTAGAAATTGGCCCTCTTTGCATTCACTTTTCATATGAGATGGTCAATGTTATCGAAATGGATTTCAGAAGGTATTTGACACTATGCCCCATAATAGCCAGCGGACAGATTGTAAAGTATTAAAATAGAATAGAAAATGGTTGGTTGGCAGACAACAATGCTTTGTACTTCATGGTCAGGTATCTGGTGAGCAGCTAATTGTCAGTGGAGTACATCACGTTTCAGTGTTGGGGCTGTTGCTGTTTGTACATGTTGTGAATAATTTAGAGAAAAGAGTTGTGTGCAGATTTGTAGGCTTTATTATTATTATTATTATTAATTGGGAGAAGCGGCCAAGGATGAATGTCATCACAAATGTATTCAAATGTATTCAAATGGATCTCAATAAACTTGATCACGGTAGTGAGGTGTGGGAGTGTGTGGTGGAAAAGGCCAGATTAATATCGAGAAGTGTACAATTCTGAGATATGTCATCACACGGTTGATATGGATTCTGTGATAAGTGGGTATGTACTTGATTTATCAGAAGGGGAGAGAGATCGCCAAAAAGCAGCACAAAGATCATAGGCTGGTAATAAAAACAATCAGGATTTTGGGACTCGAAGGAAGGGGTATAACATACAAATCCAGAGAGCTAATTTGAAAGATTTTTCTTTCAATTCATTCGCAGGATGTGGGCTTCACCCATAAGGCCAACATGTGGTGCCCATTCCTAATTGGCTTTCCAAAGGTGGTGCTCATCTGCCTCATGAATACAATGGAGTCAATTGTCAGACCATTTAAGTGGGTGGTTAAGAATCAAACACATTTCCAAGGGTTAGGAGTCACAAATCAGCCAAACCATGCAAGAACAGCACATTTTTGTAATGTTTCTGTTGGATGGCCTGATTTATTACAAGAACACTTGTCACTAAAGCTACAAACAATTTATTAACATTAACTGTGGGTAAACGATATAAAAGAAAACATGAAAAACATTAAAATCATGTCAAGCAACCTCTCTCTTCAACTTCCTCCAGCCAGTGTGAGGTCAGCTGACTATAACATTCACTTATATACTAGTGAGATGCCTGGTGCTCAGTCGATGAATTACAACACAACCACAATTTTCTCCCCCAATGTTTTTTAAACAATTTTGTAGTTTCAAAGGGATCATTGTAAATATCGACCTATTATTTAGTTCCCCAGCTGCCAGGGTAGGAGTTGAATTAATATCTGCAGACCCTTGGGCCTGGTCTCTGGGTTACTTGTCCAGCGACTTAACCACTATATAGCAGAACCCATATTCAGCCAAAGTGAGACCACGGGCGGGATTCTCCGTCGGCAGGACCCTCCGCTTCGCTGTCAGTGCATTGACTCCCACGGAAATCCTGACGGCGTGGGTGTTCCCAAAATGAGAAATCCCACTGGCCGGCTGCCAAGACGAAGGACTCTGCTTCCAGGAGGGGCACGCTGCACCGGAAAACGGGTGCAGCGGGACGGGGAATCCCACCCCACATGCAGAGTGTTTGCCGCATGTTTTGGTTTCGCCCTTTCAAAAAAAAAAGACTCTCCCTTATTGCTGGTGGTGGCACCACAGAACCCAGAACAGAAAGGATTGATGGATAAGGAAAGATAGACCAGTCTTACTGAGAGTTACATAAGGGACAATTTTCATCTAAAACCTTAAAAATGGGAAGGTTTGGATGGTTATGTACTGTGAAAACCACCAAAACTTCGGCAATCGCAAGAGAAGCCAGTAAAAATCAATTAGTAACTAACGTGAAAGCAATAGGCAGCACGGCTGGTTATGTGTGTGTGTGTACGGGGGTGGCTTGGGAGGTGTGACTTCCTGTTGTTGAACACATGTTCTGTGGGAGGTTAAGAGAACGCTTTAGGTGGATCGTGAGCTCTAAGATTGCACAGCTGGAAGTTTTCCACATTGATTGATGTCATAACCTGTGTACCTTATGTTCGGAAAACAGATGCTCACTACATGCACACTCATGAATTCACCAAAGTGCATCTGGCACAGCCAGCCCTCAAGGTGTGTCCGTGCTTTGTCAATGTGTGAGAAATTTTTTTATTTTAAAATTTGCAATTGGGTTTTCTGCTGTGATTACAAAGGGAGAGAATCGGTGATTTTTCAGGGGCTTTGTAACCTTTTGTAATAATACACGCAAAGGATTGCGGGTGGAATAGTTAACGGGAGGATCCAGGTTTGAGAGATGCTCATCGAACAACAAGCCAGACAGACAGGGTTCAGTTTGCTCTTGAAGTTTGCTCTCTCTCCATAAGGCTTTGTACCAATATAAGCAAGTGGAAAACATTTTTGACTTTATCCATGATTCGCGAGATGTCGGTTTGCTTAATTGATATATATGTGCACCTATATAGAGGCAGGGTTAGAAAACAAGTAAAATGTTTGAACCATTAAATGTAAGCTATTTCTTTGTTCCAAATGTATTTAATTTGATGTTTAAATTAAAGTTTGTTTCAACCATAAAAGCAGTCTGCTAGTCAGTGTTATCACTCCTGTGGCAGAGTGACATTTCCTCACAAGTTTCCAAAGTAAAAAGTGGGGCTCTTGTTCAGAATCAGATAACAGATTGAGATTGTGGCCCAGAATCCCATAACAGATTGGGGTTCTGGTCCGCAATCGCATAAAAGGTTGGGATTGTGATCCAGAATCCCGTAACAGATTTAGGTTTGGGATTCTGGCCCAGAATTCCATAACAGATTAGGATTATGGTCCAGAATCCCATAACAGATTGGGATTCTGGCTCAGAATTCTATAACAGATTGGGATTGTAGCCCAAAATTCCATAACAGATTGTGGTTCTGCTCAGGAATCCCATGACAGATTGGAATGATGGCCCAGAATTCCATAACAGATTGGGGTTCTGGTCCAGATTCCCACAACAGATTGAGGTTCTGGTCCAGAATCCATAACAGATTGGGATTGTGGTCCGGAACCCCATAAACCAAACCACATATGAATCAGATATATGGCAAGATCAGGGCCCCAGGCACGTAAATCGCGCCTGCCTCGATCCAGAGGTTGTCTGCTCTTCTGCTTCACAGGGAGGTGGTGGCTGCTCCCAGAATAAGAGCCACTGGATCGTGGAGCAGCCCAGGCTAGAGGTTGGAAATGACAGGGGGTGTTTCGCAGGATGGAGGTCGTGGGGTGAGTGTGTATGTGTGGGTGTGGGTGGGGGAGGGGATAGCCAGCAAGGGAAGGGTGGTGGCTCTCAGTGACAGATCCCTTGATCAATCACACTGTGCCTTTGAAGGAGAAACCCTGCCCCCTGGGAGAGGACCAGCAGGCCACACAGGTTTATTGTGTTTCCCATGTGGTTCACCAGCAGCTGGATTAGTATTGGTGGAAGTGGCATGTGCCTTTAAATGGTCATTAATTGTGGCAGGGTGGGAAGGCTGATCACAGACCATCCTGCCCCTGGATTTAATCAGGGTGGAATCAAGAAAGTACTGGAGTGCACTCTTTTGCCAACGCCTTAATCGATTAAATTCCATTCCCAACTGCAAATGCATCACTCAAGAGGGCAGAAGCTTCCATCCATTGAGTGAAGGCTGGGGATGGATGATGCGTTATGTAAATGGTCCATGGTGAAATGAACAGTGGAGAGAGTGTCCAGGTTTCCTGCCCTATAACAATTATTGAGGGAGATTTAAAAGAACTAAGTACATTTTTCTGTCACAACATTGTTATTCTAATGTTAACTTTATGTACCTTTCATGTACTCCAAATTAGTGCCAGTGTGCATTTAATGGCCCGTAACTACCTCGCTGGTGAGTGACTTAAGTCGCTAATCCGCCGCACATGCACGGTGTGATGACCCAGACGTGCGGGTGAACGGGTGAAGCTTTCAAACTCACAGACGATTTTATTTCTCTGCTTGAAGCCCTGCGTTGCGTTGGAGCTGCTGAATGAACAATGTAGCGACAGTGCTCACTTGGACGACTCAACCCAATGTTAGGTGAGCTTTTACACCTTTTCATTTGCACATTTATTTTTTGTCTAGCCGCGGCAGGAGCCATCAGGACACATTTTTTTGAGAGGTTAAATGTTTCAAATTATTCGTGTTTCGCGTTAATAAATATTTTAAAAATATAAATAAAGTGAAAGGAAGATTTATTTTTATTTTTTCCAAACTTTGGTTCATCAAAGGCGCGACATGGTAGCACAGTAGTTAGCACAGTTGCTTCACAGCTCCAGCATCTCAGGTTTGATTCCCGGCTTGGATCACTGCCTGTGTAGAGTCTGCACATTCTTCCAATGTCTGCCTGGGTTTCTTCCGGGTGCTCCGGATTCCTCCCACAGTCCAAAGATGTGCAGGTTAGGTGGATTGGCCATATTAAATTGCCCTTAGGTTAGGTGGGGTTACTGGTTTACAGGGATAAGGTGGATGTGTGGGCTGAAGTGGGTTACTCTTTCCAAGAGCCGGTGCAGACTCAATGGGCCGAATGGCCTCCTTTAGCACTATAAATTCTATGAGGCTGGTAATTCTATTGAAAGGATACTTCACTGTACAAAGTAGATTTGGAGCCACAGAAAATGAAAGAAAGATTTTTTTAAAACTTTGGTTTGTCATGAGGATGTTAATTCCATTCAAGGAACTACAATGGCTAGAATGTGGTGGTCATTCGGTAACGGGTTTGATTCTCCACCTAAGATGCTCCGTGTTGCTTCCCATGGGCTCCATGGGTCCTTGTGTGGCTGATGAGCCTGATCCGAGAGCCACAACTTCAATCACTGACTGGGCAGGAGTTTCCAAAAGGTGAGATCAGTCTTGGACACAAAGTCACAGGTATTCCTTTCTCAGGCTCCTTTTCTGCGCCTCCGGTTGCCATGAAGAAATGTGACCCTGCCATCAGGAGGTCACTCCAAGTAGGTCTCCCCTGAGCAAAGGTTTCCCAGGCATTGACATCTATGTTCCATTTCTAGGGTTAAGCCTTCAATGTGTCTTTGAAGAGCTTCCTTTGTCCTCCTCTTGTTTGGGATGCTTCCTTGAGCTGGGTGAATAAGATTTGTTTTGGTAGTCAATACTCTGACATCCTAAGCATATGGGCGGCCCAGCGGAGTTAGTTACGGATGATCATGACCACGATAGTGATGCCATTGACTCCTTCAGGGACACCAATGTTTGCATGCATGTCCTCCCAGCTGATTCAGAGCTAAAGTACGTTTGGATTTTGCAATGTCTTTTAAGTGTATTGTTCAAGAGTCTCCACGATGTAATGTTCATCCATACAAGCCTCAGTGTTTACTTCAAATGCATTAACAAAGTTTAATGCCTTAGTTGACAAATGCAAGCCTCCTGTAAACTCATGTGAACTATCTCTCTGACAGGTATTGCAGCAAATCAATTAACCATCTCTAAGCAATTCATGCCAAAGGACATCCCAAAATGATGTCAGAGGAGATGTGTGCCAGGACAGTGGGCTTCAGCAGCTGCTGCTTTGCAACAATGAGTTTGTAGCATTAATAATTGATATGCCAAAACCCTCCCCTTTCCCCACCTCTTTACAGACAGAACCGTTGTGTTTATGCCGTGAAATATATTTTATTGACCATTTTGTTCAAGTGAGAAAATATATTTTATTGCAAGAGATTTGTAAAAGTTGAGGTAATTTAATGTCATTGTTCATCTGATAAAGTTAAATGTTAAGTTAAATGTTAACTGATTACAAAGTTTTGTATTTATAAAATTATTTTTGTTAATAAGGACGTGAGAACATCAGAACTAGGAGCAGGAGTAGGCCACCTAGCCCTTCGGACCTGATCCGCCATTCAATGAGATCATGGTTGATCTCTTGTGGACTCAGCTCCACTTTCCCGCCCGAACACCAGAATCCTTTATTCCTTTATTCTTCAAAAAACTATCTATCTTTATCTTGAAAACATTTAATGAAGGAGCCTCAACTGCCTCACTGGGCAGGGAATTCCATAGATTCACAACCCATTGGGTGAAGACGTTCCTCCTAAACCCAGTCCTAAATCTACTTCCCCTTATTTTGAGGCTATGCCCCCTAGTTCTGATTTCACCCTCAAGTGGAAACAGCCTCCCCGCATCTATCCTATCTATTCCCATCAAAATTTTATATGTTTCTATAAGATCCCCCCGCCCGCATCCTTCTAAATTCCAATGAGTACAGTTCCAGTCGACTCAACCTCTCCTCGTAATCCAATCCCGTCAACTCTGGGATTAACCTAATGAATCTCCTCTGCACACCCTCCAGTGCCAGTACGTCCTTTCTCAGGTAAAGAGACCAAAACTGAACACAATACTCCAGGTGGGGCCTCACTAACACTTGAAATGAAATGAAATGAAAATCGCTTATTGTCACGAGTAGGCTTCGAATGAAGTTACTGTAAAAAGCCCCTAGTCGCCACATTCCGGCGCCTGTTCGGGAAGGCTGTTACGGGAATCAAACCGTGCTGCTGGCTTGCCTTGGTCTGCTTTCAAAGCCAGCGATTTAGCCCCGTGAGCTAAACTTTATATAGTTACAGCAGTCTTAAACTCCATCCCTCCAGCAATGAAGGACAAAATTCCATTTGCCTTCTTAATCACCTGTTGTACCTGTAAACCAACTTTTTGCGACTCATTTATGTTTTATAATGTTTTATATTAAACTGATGGTTGATCAGTTGAAACTGTATATCGACATGTATAATATAAGATATTTGTTTAGTTTATGCATTATGCTTGTCATTCATATATACCTCTGATCGTGGAAAATTATTTCAAAATAGCATCACAGAAATACATTTTTTTGAATATAACTTACTCAGAAGGAGCAGAAGGTTTAGTTTTTTTCTCTGATGCATTTTAAACATAGGTGAATGTCGTGGGACAATAGAACTTGAAAAAAATACCTCTTTCCAGACGTAAGATGACACTATACCATTAAAATGACAGAACTTTTGTATTTATCTGTCAGGATATTCAGAATAATGATTCAGGTCGAAAGATGTACTCAATAGAAACCGTCAACCACTTTGGTGAAACGAAAGTGGAAACAAATGATGATGTGATAGGAAGCATCTGCTGATAGTGCAAAATGACCAACATCCTGTGAAATATCAATTTTCATTAACTCTCTTTGTGTATCACCATCTGTCCACAGGACAGCAGAATGGAGGTTTCTTAGTGCTGTGCTGGAAATGTGTCCAGAGTGTGAATGATCACTTTGATGGTCTAACACTGAGACTGCTGATCCAGAAAGTAAGGCAGCAACTGTGTGGAACAAGAGGTGCAACAAGCTTGTGAACAAATAGGTGGAGCAAATGGAGGTTCCAGACTCTCGTAGACCTGGAGAGGTGTGAGGAAACAAAATATCTGAGCTCAAAAAAGCATCTCGGGTAAGGTGAGGTTTTGAATGTCCAACATCTGTTAGAGGTGAGCATGCAAAAACATACCTGCCAATCATTTTGTATTGAACAATCATAACTATTGATAGAGTGGCCCATTCAGTGCTGTTGTGACAGAGGCTGAACTGAAAGCAAAACATATAGAATCATAGAACACCCACAATGCAGAAGGGGCCATTTGGCCCATCAAGTCTGCACCGACCCTTGCATTGCAAAATTGACTCTATCTATGATCACACTCCTCCATCCTATCCCCATAATCCAACCTAACCTTTGGACACTGAGGAGCAATTTTAGCATGGCCAATCCACCTAACCTGCACATCTTTTGACTGTGGGAGGAAGCCAGAGCACCTGGAGGAAACCCACACAGATACTGGGAGAGTCTGTAGATTCTGCAGTGACAGTCACCCTAGGTCAGATTCGAACCCAGATCCCTGGCATTGTGAGGCAACAGTGCTAACCACTGTGCCAGCATGAATGGCCACACTGCAACATGTGAGAAAAATAAGAATTAAATATATGGGCCCAAAATAGTTTGAAAGGATATTCATAAATGAACAGACCACATGATAGATGTTTGATGAATTTCACACAGGCTGACCAATCAGATGGGAAGCTGTATGTCATGTTGCTGCGTGCAAAATCTTAAAAAGACCTGCAGGACAAGATGACGTAAAATAAAACAGAGCAAACCAGAGGTGGAGGACGTGCCAGCACTACAGACTCTTACCTCCACATTAAACTATACTCATCTGACACCTAACTCACTCACAGATTAACTACTCTCATGCTCTCTCAGTATCTTCAGTAATCCTAGCCAGCTCCTGTTTCTACTACCTACTCCAACCTTCTGTCCCACAAGGCTCAGCGTTATCCCTCACATACTTCTAGGCTTGCTCCCTCTAGTGGCTGTCTGTATACATGCCACAACCCTTACATTACCTTCATGGATGATAATACCACAGCGGGAACCAGGCGTGATGGCTGCGGGCTGTGTCCAGCACCGTCAGAGTCGGGTGGGAGCCATGTTGCTGGCCGGGGGGGGCTTCCGCCAAGGCTGGGGGGACTGGTGCGGGGTGGCCAGGGGGTCGTGAGGGCCTGTCCAGGGGGGGTCAGGTTCGCGTAAGGCCGGCGCCATGTTGAATGGGATCCCTGCTGCAGGGATTTGCCGTATGCATGCGCAGCCACGGACTCGCTAATTCCCGGGCCGTTAATTTTGTGGCGGCCTGGCCTTTTATGTGGCACGGATGCTGGCCCCTCAACGCTTGCAGTACCGGGTGAGGGGGCAGCACCGACTTTTTTCACGTAAAATGCCGCAGATTCTCTGCACCTAGCCTCAGAATCGGAGAATCTGGCCTAAAGCGTTGACACTGAAGCACAATTCATGGAATTTCATGACAGCAAAACCGGTGCCGAATCTGGAAAGATTCAGCAACCGTGGCAGGGCTAGCACTGGTGCAACGTGGAACATAATCGATTCCAATGAAAAGCGGTGCAGGATTCACCGGGTCCGTGATTGACACTCGGGAGGCTGACAAGCTGCAGCCGCATGTACACATTACAATCCCCGCACACATTCATCCCAGCAGACAGGATGGCACTGATTTGGTTGGAGCACGCCCATACAGCTGATGGGTTGGCTGGTGCCAGAGGGCGCCTCAGAGGGACACCCAAACGACCCATGGCCCTAAGTTCACGGTGGGCTATCAGCGACGTGCGCAGCTCCATGCCTGCCTTTCTGGCTGTGGTAATGGTGTTCTGTGCCCGTCCAGCCCGACCCCACAGCCCCTCTCCTCACCACCCCAGCTATGCCTGTCAGCCTTAGCAGAAGCCTCACGGCCAGCGGCATGACAGTCAGCAAACTATGGCAATGCCCGGCACTTTCTGTACCCCCTCTCTCTCCCTCAGCAGCCGTAGTGCCTGTTTCAATGAACCGTGCCATCGGGAACTCGACTCATCGGAGGCAGAGAATCACGGAGGTCCGAGAGAATACCAGGTCAGGCCCGCTAATGATAAGCAAAGGGTGTTTACTGTACATGCATTCCGGACCGCATTGACACCGCTGTCGAGGTGACAAAGAATTGCGATTTGGCATCAAGTTGGCATCCGCTGCGATTTTGGCGATATTGTGAGCGGGGCCCTGGTGTGAGTCTTCCCCTTAGCCATGCAAATATATGCACGGTGAAGAGCTCGCCAGATTCCGTCGGAATCGCAGTATCGAGCCGCCATTTTGAGAGGGCGGCCTGATCGCGCGATCCAGCGGGGGTGGGGGGGGGGGCACACTCACTGTGCGAATTCTGCCTCACTGACAAATAGGGGCATCCTCCTCCCCGAACCCCCCTCATTAGTCACCTCCATCAGACCCCTCCCCCTCAGCAGGGCCCCCTCAGAGACCTACATCGGAGACCTCAATCAATCGCCTCTGCCTGAAAGCTGAAGAGCAGTCGAGGCAGTAAAGTGAAAAATTATTGCATTTCCACTTACCCTTCCCTCACATCTGCTGCCGCAGACGAATGTGTTCAAAGCAGCAGCTGTTACAAGTGACAGAGGATTCATCGAATGCCAAGTACACTTGAAAGGGTTTCAAATCCCCTTATAGCCTTTGAAACGCAAAACTCCCATTCAATTTCACACAGCAATACATTAAGCTAGCCAGTGATTGGCAGTTTTATTACTCCAGAGAAAGGTGCTTTGCAGATTGCTTATCCATCTTTCCTTTCACGTTTGAATACATCACCATTGCCCTGCTTTGATGTTAATCACAATGTTTATAAACACTCTTGGTATGATTGACAGCGCCTCATCACATCAAAGTAAATAAGTGCTTTCACTGCCTCTTAGTCACAGGGGGTTGGGTCACTCTCATGCGTACATGCTGTCGGGTCATGGCCCGTTAATAAATGCTTCACAGCTCCAGGGTCCCAGGTTCGATTCCCGACTGGGTCACTGTCTGTGCGGAGTCTGCACGTCCTCCCCGTGTGTGCGTGGGTTTCCTCCGGGTGCTCCGGTTTCCTCCCACAGTCCAAAGATGTGCGGGTTAGGTGGATTGGCCATGCTAAATTGCCCGTATTGTCCTGTAAGTTTAGGGGGGATTGTTGGGTTACAGGTATAGGGTGGATATGTGGGTTTGAGTAGGCTGATCATTGCTCGGCACAACTTCGAGGGCCGAAGGGCCTGTTCTGTGCTGTACTGTTCTATGTTATTCCCATGGTAGGGGAGGGAGGGGCAGAGGATGCGCCAACTTGTCAGTGGAAAGTGATGAATCAGGCTTTCAGCCTGCTAATTATATTAAAATTACGGATTTGCACCCTCCCGCCAGTGAGGGGCAGGTAGCGACTGAAGCCACGGTAAGTTATCAGAGCATTGCAAGGGCACCAAACCCATTTTTTAGGAGGCGCAGCATTCTCCACCTGATCAGGAATGCAGATCGCGGCGTCGAGCAATGAAGAATCCACCCCGCTGCTTTCTGGGAGGAAATCATGCTTCCTGCCTCTCGCTGTAATCCTGCAAAGAAGACTGTTTGTTGTAGGAGAAAAATCATCTGCAGGCATCACCGGTGACCATGCAAATTACCCCACAAGATTGAACGAGAAGTTTATAGCAGTCGACTTGCTGGATCTGCACAGTGAGGAACGCACATTTGTGTCTGCAACATTTTATACATTTTATGCATTTTATCCATTTTATACATTGTCAAGTCCAAGATACGGAGGGACGATCACTTTGGCAGCTGAGAACTTCAACAAATCCATGCTTCGGGATGCTTATTATTCGGATTGAGAGAATCTTCTGACATGAATTCACAGGTCCTATTGTTGTACCGATTTCTGTCCCTATATTCATTGCTGCCATAACCCCCATGAGGACCATGGGGAAACCATTGTCACTCTCCCTGTGGGTCTCGTAGAGTACGAGCTTCCTAGGTAGAGGGCGGAGGCCACCCAGCTGGAGCTCGTTAGACTTACACATAAAAGCCGGCCCAAGCAGGGCCTGGAGTTGTGAGTTGTCTCAACAGTGACTGGATTGTGGAGAATTACTGCCGTGGGCAGAGTATTGTACATAGTTTAAAATAATTCCTTGTTCCACTATCGCTGGCTTTCTCAGTTACTAAACTGGCAACGAGGACAAAGAAGACTCCGGACTCGCTTGTGGAACCACCCAGCTGCCCTGGGCGATTACTATGCCGGAACGTTTGGATATAAAGTTCAGGATGCCGCTGTTCGATAAGCTCGTAACCTTCGATTCCGGCCTGGAAAACTGGAACCAGTACATTGAATGCATGAGGTACTTCTTCCAGGCTGACAGGATTTGGAGGGAAGACCATCAGAAAATCATCCTCCTGACCACTTGCAGAGCCCCGACTTTTGGAATGATCAAGAATCTCATTTACCCGGCTGCACCAGACCCCAAATTGTTTCACGAGCTGGTTGCATTAGTAGCTGAACATTGCAATTCTGAACCTTCCGTTACCATGCAGCGGTATAGGTTTAACACAATGGTGCTGTGTCCGGGTCACTGATTTTTTGGCCAACCTTCGGTGACTGGCAGAGCATTGCGAGTTCGGGCTTTCTCTCTCTGAAATGTTGAGGGTCAGGCTGGTCTGTGGGACAAACAGCACGGCAATTAGTTTTGGCGGTGCCCACCTTAAATTTAAAACGGGTCATTGAGCAATCACTGTTCCATGAGTATGCAGTGAAAGAAGTGTTAGAGCTGCAGTAGTCCATGGACTATAGCGCCCATAGTCTGGCCTGCTCTCCATTTTGAACACCCATTGCATCATGGGGCAATCCTTGACAGACCAGGTCACCTTTGTTGCACGTTTTACTATGGGCGTAAAACGCGTTTATTGGAGTGTATTAACACGCCTCCGAGTTCGACGTGTGCTTAACACTGCTAGGCTCTGTTCTATGTAATTATTCAGCTCTGGAGTCGCCAGTTGCCGTATAGGCAACGTCACAAGTATTCCAAGGTCAAGTTCAAAGTAATAAAGACGATACACCGATTAGTCAAGTTCAAACGATCAATATTTATTATACAGTTAATAATAAATACTCATGCACACACTAAGAGACTAAGCTACAACTAAACATAAGCAAACAGAATACTTATCTAACAGGAACAGGCAAGGTCAGAGAACGAGGCCTTCGTCCTGGTTTTGTCTGCAGCCTTCAGCAAGCGTTCTGGCACTTGGGAGTCTAGCGGGCTTGGATCGCGTAGCGAGCGTTGAACTTACGGTTTCGGCGGCTGGTGCTCAACGGCTGGAGTCAGGATACCAGGTGTCAGTCGGAGCCGGAGCACGGGTTTAACAGACCGGACAACACGAGGTCCCTATCTTTTATAGGGGTTCCGTTGTCCTTCCCTCTTCTCGGGCGGGCTCTACCTATTGGATCAATTTCTTATCGATACTGGATTAATTCCCCAATGCGAGGGGGTCTCCGTGATGGAGGGGGCGTTTCTTATGTCCTTTTGTTTGGAGGTTTCTGGTGCCTCGATGTCTGGGTCTTGATTGGAATGTGTCCATTCAGAACCAAATGTATCTATTGTGTGGGTGTTCAAGTCTGATGGCCTCATTAGCATGCAAAGCGTTTTGCCATTTGCACCTAGCTAAGGTCTTTTCACCTGAGCCCAAACTGGTTTCTGCTGCTGCAGAATGCAAACTGCTCTTTGCAGACTGCTGTTCTGGCTGAACTGTCTGTTTCTCAGCAGCCTTCCATTTTAGTTTGGCTCAGTGTCCATTTTGCGTGGCCAGCATGGCTACATTCCCTCCTTGTGATCCTCACAATCATACTATTGTGAAGGATCACCTATGTACTTTGCCTCCTTGTGTTCTGACCTCTTGCCAGTTCCTGTTCTACTCTGTTCTAAACTATGGGAAGAAGAGAAAAAATTTTTTAACTAACATTTCTACTTGGCCCTATGTCAAAGGGACATGCATTACTACAATTGGGAACCTCTACCTATCACTATTAACCTTAACCTTAACTTAAACATTTCATCACTCTAAAATCTTAACCATTCACACCACAACATCACACTTCCCAACTCGGCAGTCGAGTATGGAACAATATAATACATGGCTGAATTTTTATTTACAGAGTGTTGTAATCAGTGAGGGGTTGAGGGGTTTGGTGGAATCCGAAGATGGGGGATTGCACTCTATAGATGGGTGAGGTGCTGGAACGAGAGGCTCTCCTCTTCCATTTCCTCAACCTGAGGGTCTGCACTAGGATGATGAGGATCGCGATCACCAACAGTGATTCGATTATGTAGGACATGGAGTACCACGTCATGAATTTAGTACACCAGGTCTGAACCTCGCTGATCAGAGCTGAGCACTGGGGGTTTGTTGTACTAACATTTACGGTGGGGGTTGTGGGGGAAACGTGTCTTGTTTCCACACATATACATATGACATTAAACAGTAATAAGTGGGCTTCCATCATTTTGCTGTTCTTCTTCTTTCTCTTCCTTCTTCCTCCGGTATTGACAATCCTGGCTTCGACCTCTGTCTCGTCCTTTGAAACCTTTGGGATCAAGCACAGTATCTGTCAATACACAGTTTAAGACCTTTACTTGTTAGTGCATCTGTCTTTCAAATCCCAATTGACCCTTTAAAATGACTGGCTAAGTCACACCCTGTGACTCCCCTCATTTTTTTTTCAAAAAGCGAATTTAAAGACCAGCATACACCTAACAATCCTTCCTTCTGCGAGCCGTCTCGCAGGCTTTGCTGATTTACCATCCGAATGTTCCCGGATGTAAATAGCATGTGGGATGGTGGCCGAAGGGCTACCTAACGTAAAATGAAAACAAACTTGGAAATAAACATCCGAATGAGTTGCGTATGGGCCGCTACGGGTACGAGTTGGATGGAATCCCCGGGTAGGGCGTGCTGTGCCATACCCGAGCTTGGCTGACCAAGGGTTGGTTCTCAGACAGGGCGGGTCCTCAGTGCCGTTTGTCCACTGCCTGAGTGACCTGGAGAAAACGGGTACGAATGTGTTCACCATGACTTGCAGCCTCTATTTCGCCGAATAGAGGGGCACCTAAAAAAACCAAGGGAGCCAAGATGCTCCAACTGAGGACATCCCTGAAGTTCTCAGAGATATCTGCGGACAAGCTATTTGGCGTGTGGCCTTACAACTTTGGAAAAGATCTCCAATCAAACCGAAGTTCTCAGAAGTATCTGCGGACAAACTAACGTGTATGTGAGGTGGTCACAATCTTTTCAGCTGAAAAGAAGATGTCCATCCTCCAGCTGAACAATGTACATTCCTGAAAACAAACAAACATAAAACGAAGACAAACATACGTGCAGGTTCCATCAGAAAGGACATCGTTTCCCTCAAACGATTCCTATCTTACATCATCTGGACACCTCACTTTGATTCTGCCTCTGTGAACAGGGTCACAAAGGGGTTGCCGTGTCGGGAGTCAGACACCGTGTCGTCCTGCTCTCCCGGATCCCACACCCTTGTGTGGATCAGGCATGCTATTTTGGAGTTGTGTGACCGGGGGTCACTTTCATCATTGCGGACAAGTCTGTAGGAATTGTCCCTGTGCCATTGTGTGGCGTCGAGTGTGTTGTCGGGGTAGTCGGGGTCGGGTGGTGGTTCTGGATATTTGAGGTAGGTGACTTCCATGGGGTCACTGGAGTCGGGGTCGTAGTTGGTGCAGTGTGGGCTGTATGGCTGTGTGCTGTCGCTGTCTTCAGAGTCAGTGTCAGTCCTGCTGTCTCTGCTGTGGCAGCTTGTGGGCGTGTCGGGGCGTGGTCTGTAGTGGTCTGTGGGCGGAGTCGTGGGCGAGTCCGTGGATGAACTGGTCTGTGAGGGGGATGGTGGAAAAGTGTCTCTGGTGGGCGGGGTGAAGTGTTCTGCTGCGTCTAGCAGGACATGGTGGGCATGGTTGGCCTGTGTTCCATATGCCTTTAACTGGTTGATATGGAACCACGCGGTCTTCCCATTAGGATACCTTATCCTGTAAACGGAGGGGCTAATTTTGTCCGAAATTGAGTAGGGACCGGAATATTTTGGAGCCAAAAAACTGCTGGGGTTATAAGCAGATAACATTACCTGTTGCCCAACCTGGAATTCTGTGGTGTGTACGGTCTTATTGAAACAGGCAGTCCGTTGCTGTCGGCGTTTCCCTAGCTGGACTGCGGCTGCGAGCTGTGCAGACCTCACAGTCTCAACTAGATCTTTAACTGCCTTTTCATGTGTGAGGGCCGTCACTTCGGGGCTTGTCATGTCCAGTCCTAAAAGGAATTCTGTACCTTTCATAGGGCGTCCGGTCATGAGTGTGTGTGGTGTGTATCCTGTCGATGTGGAGACAGTGTTCCTTATGAACATAAGTGCAAAGGGGAGCACTGAATCCCATGTGGAATTGTTCTGTTGAACCATTTTCCTAAGGGTAGTTTTTAGGGTCCGATTCATGCGCTCCACAATCCCGCTGGACTGTGGATGATACGCAATGTGGAAGTTCTGTTTGATTCCGAATATTGTCAGGACGTTCCTCATGACCCGTCCTGTAAAGTGAGATCCCTGGTCCGAATCGATACTTCGGGGTAAACCCCATCTCGTGAAGATGTGGTGGGTCAGGATCTTTGCAGCTGTCTTTGCTGTATTTGTTCGTGAGGGAAATGCCTCTACCCACTTGGTAAAGGTATCTATCACCACCAGAACGTATTTATAGCCATTCCGACAAGGGGGCAATGGACCTATAAAGTCGATCTGGAGGTTTGTCCAAGGGCCGTTAACTGGGCGAGTATGCCGAAGTTGTGCTTTCTTAGAATACCGCTCCGGGTTATTCTGAGCACAAATCAGGCAATTCTCTATGTAGTGCGTAACATCATTCCTGAGATCAGGCCACCAACAGAGTTGCCTGAGGTGCCTCGTTGTTGCATCAATTCCCTGATGCCCGTGTCCGTCATGGAACAAGGCAATCATCTGATTCCTGTCCTGCTGTGGGACCACATAAAGTTGGTCCTTAATGATCACACCCTCATGTGTGGTCAGTGCGTGTTTAAAGTGCTCGTAGACAGGCACAAAGTTTCCCTTGAAAACCTCCCTGAGGTCTCCGTCCTGTTTTTGTGCTGCCACGAGATCTTTAATATCAGTCTGTGAGACTTGGACTGCGCTCACAGGGGCGCTAGCTGGTGCGCTAGCTGGGGGGGTCCATAAGTGTCCTCTCCTGGAACCTGCCTTAGCCAACGCGTCGGCTTTTACATTCCCAGGGGGTGATGACCTATGGTGGCTTCTTACTTTTATTATGCCGAAGGTCCTGTCCTTCGCTTTCTCTAGGATATGCTGGAGTAAGGGGGCTGATGGAAGGGGTTTTCCGTCTGCGGAGACAAAACCTCGTGTCCTCCACAGGGGCAGAAAATCGGTTAAACTGTTACAGACATATAAGCTGTCTGAATATATGTCTGCTGGGCTGGGGAAAGAATCGGGGTGGTCCACTATGTACGCTATGGCTGCTAGCTCTGCTGCCTGCGCGCCTAAGTGACCTGGTAACTTAAGAGCTATCTCTTCGAGAGCGCGCCCCTGCGCGTCCTCTACATAGATGCCGCATCCTGTGATACGCTCACCATTTAAAACTGTGGAGGAACCGTCTACATAAATCCTCAAGGGTCCACACGTGTCTGTGGGCTGGGGGCTTTGTTTCGGGTTCCCTATCTTCCTGGGGGGTGTTTTTGCTAAAAAGGGTCCTGTGTTATGCAGGGGAGCTACAATTTCACAGTCATGGGGCTGTCCGGGGTATTGGAGGTTGTCGGCTAAGTATGTGTGGGTGCGTGTCCGTTTCACTGTAATGTCCCGTCCTTGTAAAAGTAGGGTCCATCTAGCTGCCCTAATCTGGCTAACTGAACCGTCCTTCAGTCGACCGTCTAGTAGTAGCTGTGTGGGTGTGTGTTCGGTTAGAATGGTGATGGGGTTTAGTCCGGTGATGTATGAGAAATACTGCACTGCCCAGAAGACAGCAAGGAGGTGCCTCTCACAGGCTGAAAATCCTTGTTCCACCGGGTCTAACAGTCGGGAGGCATAAGCCACTGGTCTTAGCTGCTCGTGCCGTTCCTGAAGCAACACGGCCGAGAGGGTCAGATCGGTGCTCGCTACCTCTATTGCGTACGGTGAAAGTTGGTCGGGGACTAGCAGTGCGGGTGCTGCACTAAGGGCTCGTTTTAACTCTTCCACAGCGCCTGTATGCTGCGGAAGCCATTCCCAGGGGGCTCCTTTCTTAAGGAGGTCTGAAAGTGGGGCGGCTTTTGTCGCGAATCCGTCGATGTGGTTCCGACAATAGCCAACCAGTCCTAAAAACGACCGGAGGGCTGAAACATTCTGGGGAAGGGGCAATTTGACAATCGAATCAATTCTTTTGAATTCGATTTCGCGTTTGCCGTGCGTGATGACTGATCCCAAATACATCACTTTACTTTCCAATATTTGGGCCTTTTTCGGGTTAACTTTACAGCCAATTTCAGTTAAGAGTTCCAGGAGTTCGGCCAGAAGCGAAATGTGCTCTGCCTTTGTGTCTGTCTGCAGTAGTAGGTCGTCTACATACTGTACCAGACATTCGGGTCGGGAAAATTTCTCTAATCCACTTGCCAGCTGTCGGTGGAAAATGGAGGGTGAATTGTGGAATCCTTGTGGGAGGCATGTCCACGTGTACTGCTGAGTTTTAAAAGTGAATGCGAATTTGTATTGGCACGCTTTTGCCAATGGTATTGACCAGAATCCATTACTGATGTCCAATACCGTGAAGTACTTGGCGTTGAGACCCTGCTTGAGCATGGTCTCGGGACTAGTAGCTACCGTTGGGGCTACTGCGGGGGTTACTTTGTTGAGTTCCCGATAATCGATGGTCAGACGCCATGATCCATGGGGCTTCCTCACTGGCCAAATAGGGGCATTGTTGGTGGAGGCTACCGTTCTCAGTACACCTTGGTCCAACAAGCTACCTATAACCTTTTCTATTTCCACCTCTGCCTCGAGGGGAAATCTATACTGCTTTTGCGGTCGGGGGTCCTGTCCGGTAACATGAACTTGTCCAGTCATTCTGCCACAGTCATGACGGTGACTTGCAAATGCTGTCCTGTGTTTGTTTAGTAGGGCCTTAATTTGTCGGTCGGTGTGGAGTGTAGTCAGGTCGAATGAGTACTCTCCCACTGCGCTAATCCGATTAGCGTAGTCTCCTACTGTGAGGGTGGCTGGGGCTCTGTCTGATCTCGCCATTCGCCAGACACACTGGTTCACTGGGTCGAACGACAAGCTGTGAGCGTTCATAAAATCTATCCCCAGGATGTGTTCTGCTGTCCGGGGAAGATTTACTAAAACTACGGGGTGTCTTGTGGAAATGTTCCCTAGCTGGATCGCTACGGGTGCTGTGATATGTCCCTGCTGCGAGTGTCCGGTGAACCCGCTAAGTGTGATGGTGGAGGTGGTCGGCCACGTGTCTGCGTGTGCCGTGGTTGTGGAGTTAATGGTGGTGCGGGATCCTCCTGTGTCCCACAGTAACTCTATGGGCTTCCCTTTGACTTTTGCCGTGACTACGGGCCTCCCTGATGAGTCCCATAGTGTGTCACAGACCCAAGTGGGGGAGCCCGAACACCGTCAGTTCGTCTCGTCCACATTGGTGGGTCCTGACTGTACTACTACATTGTGGATGGGTTTTGCCTTGTTGCGGTTCAGAGTGCCTGTCTGCTGGCCTCTCTGAGATCGCTGGGGTGCTTGGCACTCTTTTGCCCAATGGCCTAACTGTCCACAGTTATAGCATTCCTGTCCTTTCTGTTGAGGGCTGCTCTTGCCTTCATTTACCCATGCGGGCTTCTGGTGCTCTCTGACTGCTTGGATATCTGCAGCAGCCTGAGCCTCTTCTGGGGATCTAACCTTCCCTTTTGCCTGAAGCGATTGCTCCCAAGCGCGGGACAATCTTTTGAGGACCCATTTTTCGTTATGGGCCTCTTCTGAGGGGTCGTAATTATTGCAAGCGCTCTGTCCTGCTTCTGTTGCGTGTGAGATAATTGTGCGCGTCCACTTAACCATGTTTTCGCGGGTTAAATGCGCTCTATCTAACTGTCCGAAAACTGCGCTGAAATGAATCCACAGCCTTCCTGCGAATGCTGTGGGGTGTTCGGATCTCTTCTGCCTGCACTTATTCAATCCTTCTACGGGGTCACCTCTGTTGTACCCGATGGCATCTAAAATGGCAGTGTGCATCTCCTCTAGGCTGCCTCCTGCCACGTTCTGTGGGTCGGGGAGGGCTGCCACTACACTCTGGTCTAAGCTCAGCACGGTGAGCTTAACCTGCTCTCTCTCATCCAGGCCGTACATGGTAGCCTGCTGTTTTACTTTAGCGAAAAACTGGTGGGGGTCTGCGGTGGGGAGGAACGGAGTGATCTTTTCACAAGCGTCCCTTAGCTGGGTTACTGTTAAAGGGGTGGTGTAAGTTATGTCTGGGGCGCCTTCTGATTCGGCTTTCCTCTGTGTGGTTACGGGATTCATGGGTGCGGTTATGATCTGAGCTGTGGGGGGTTGGGGTGCCTGTCGTTTCTGCTGAGCTGCTGGCGCACATGTTCCCTGAACATAACGCTGCGCTGTCTCGCTTAATTCCTGCCAATCTGGGGCATTTTCCCCATCTAACTGAGCTCCAAAGGTGCTTTGGAAGCCATTCTGCACCGAAAGCAGAGATTGCAGTTCCGTAATCTGTTTCCTGCATTTCGCGTGGTCAACTGTGCTTTGTCTTTGTTCGGTCGTTGCAGCGTGGAGTGCTCTCAAAGCTGCTTTGAGATCGGAACATTGCCTCTGCAATGCCTCCACCTGCTTTTCCGATTCCTGTCTTATCAGAACGGCACGTTGCACGTCCTGATAGGCTTTCTCATACTGGGTCTGGGAACTGTTCAGATGAGCTAGACAAGACTGGTGAGCCCTCTTGGCATCATCCACCTCTCTACCCTTCTCTGCCAACTTCCCTTTGAGATCCAGGTTTTCTTTCTCGATGTCCCTGACATCGACCTTACTCATTCGGTTCCTTTCCTCTAAATCTGTCCGGAGCGTCCTGATGACCTCCTCTGCGCCTCGCAACTGTGCCAAGCAGGACACAATCGCCATCGGCTTGCGTGCTTTACCTAAACTCTTTTTGTGTATTTGAGAGAGGTTCTCCCACCAAGTATGACCTATACTCCCGGGACCTGTCTCCTCATTTGCACAAAACTCTTTCCAAAGGGGCCATCCCTTTCCTTGTAAATATTTGCGGAGTTCCAGCTCCCACGTGGGACACTGGCCTACTCTGCTACTGCTGCTGGTCGCTGCGACCACAAACTTTGCTGGATCCATCAGACGTTCCATTGCCTGCATGGCCATTTCCTCTGACTCTCTTTTTATAATTTGGAACAGGGGGTTGCTGGGGTGGTGTTTCGTAAAAAGGGTACGGCTTACGCTATTTTCCGATCACAAAACTACCGAAAGTTTGTCGCAACAAAAAGCTTTCAGTTTTACCTTACAGCCCTGTTAGTACGCATGCACTAAACACACTTCCGAATTTCGCTTATTATTTTGAACACCTTGAATACTTGTGATCTCTTTCTTTCTCTGCAATTTGGAGTTCTAATTCAAATTTCAGGGTCCTGGACACTGTGGTGTTTCCACTTACAACAGGGTCCCGGCGGATGTCGCCACTAAATGTTGCACGTTTTACTATGGGCGTAAAACGCGTTTATTGGAGTGTATTAACACGCCTCCGAGTTCGACGTGTGCTTAACACTGCTAGGCTCTGTTCTATGTAATTATTCAGCTCTGGAGTCGCCAGTTGCCGTATAGGCAACGTCACAAGTATTCCAAGGTCAAGTTCAAAGTAATAAAGACGATACACCGATTAGTCAAGTTCAAACGATCAATATTTATTATACAGTTAATAATAAATACTCATGCACACACTAAGAGACTAAGCTACAACTAAACATAAGCAAACAGAATACTTATCTAACAGGAACAGGCAAGGTCAGAGAACGAGGCCTTCGTCCTGGTTTTGTCTGCAGCCTTCAGCAAGCGTTCTGGCACTTGGGAGTCTAGCGGGCTTGGATCGCGTAGCGAGCGTTGAACTTACGGTTTCGGCGGCTGGTGCTCAACGGCTGGAGTCAGGATACCAGGTGTCAGTCGGAGCCGGAGCACGGGTTTAACAGACCGGACAACACGAGGTCCCTATCTTTTATAGGGGTTCCGTTGTCCTTCCCTCTTCTCGGGCGGGCTCTACCTATTGGATCAATTTCTTATCGATACTGGATTAATTCCCCAATGCAAGGGGGTCTCCGTGATGGAGGGGGCGTTTCTTATGTCCTTTTGTTTGGAGGTTTCTGGTGCCTCGATGTCTGGGTCTTGATTGGAATGTGTCCATTCAGAACCAAATGTATCTATTGTGTGGGTGTTCAAGTCTGATGGCCTCATTAGCATGCAAAGCGTTTTGCCATTTGCACCTAGCTAAGGTCTTTTCACCTGAGCCCAAACTGGTTTCTGCTGCTGCAGAATGCAAACTGCTCTTTGCAGACTGCTGTTCTGGCTGAACTGTCTGTTTCTCAGCAGCCTTCCATTTTAGTTTGGCTCAGTGTCCATTTTGCGTGGCCAGCATGGCTACATTTTCCAAAAGGCAACCCCAGAGGCAATTCCTCACCCGAACCAAGCACTTGAAAGCCACCACAAACCTGCAGTTTGCCTCCCCCTGACGATGAAGGGGAGGGCCGGCCACATTGTCAAATGTGCGGTCGGAGGATGCATGATGGTTAGAGCCGCCAGGTTCAACGCAGAGAACACCGTCCAGGGCAACCATCGAAATCACCAGAGCCATTCACGTAGCTCCCGCAAATGACGAGGATTGCCTGATGCAGTTGAACTGAGTCAAGGCCCCGAACGTAGTCCCACTCTGCGCCATATTACAAGTAGTTGGTCATCCTGTAGTGATGGCGTCAGACATTTCGGAAACTTTGCACAGGGATCATGCTGCTGACATTATGTGACACTAAAGCGAGGTTGGCAATCTCTGCTGGTGAGTCATTGAGAATTGTGGGGACCACCATAACTCTGGTAACACACAAACAACTATCGATCCAACTTGGTTGTGGTACGGGCCCCAGGCTGATAGTGATCCCCAGGTCTGGCACTGAACCCCAGGGTGGCACTGATCCCCAGAGTTGGCAGTGAACCCCAGAGCTGGCACTGATCCTCAGAGCTGGCACTGATCACCAGAGTTGGCAGTGAACCCCAGACCTGGCACTGATCCCCAGGGCTGGCACTGATCTCCAGAGTTGGCAGTGATCCCCAGGGCTGGCACTGATCCCCAGAGCTGGCAGTGATCCCCAGGGCTGGCACTGATCCTCAGAGCTGGGACTGGTCCCCAGAGCTGGCACTGACCCTCAGAGCTGGCACTGATCACCAGAGTTGGCACTGATCCTCAGAGCTGGCACTGATCACCAGAGATGGCACTGATCTCCAAAGCTGGCACTGATCCCCAGGGCTGGCACTGATCCTCAGAGCTGGCACTGATCACCAGAGTTGGCACTGAACCCCAGAGCTGGCACTGAACCCCAGAGCTGGCACTGATCTCCAGAGCTGGCACTGATCACCAGAGCTGGCACTGAACCCCAGGGCTGGCAAAGAACCCCAGAGCTGGCACTGATCCCCAGAGTTGGCACTGAACCCCAGGGCTGCCACTGAACTCCAGGGCTGGCACTGATCCCCAGGGCTGGCACTGATCCCCAGAGCTGGAACTGACCTCCAGGGCTGGCACTGAACCCCGGAGCTGGCACTGATACCCAGAGCTGGCACTGATCCACAGAGCGGGCACTGATCCCCAGAGCTGGAACTGATCCCCAAAGCTGGCAGTGATTCCCAGAGCTGTCACTGAACCCCGGAGCTGGCACTGATCCCCAGAGCTGGCACTGATCCCCAGGGCTGGCACTGATCCCCAGGGCTGGCACTTTTACCCAGAGCTGGCACTGATCACCAGAGTTGGCAGTGAACCCCAGACCTGGCACTGATCCCCAGGGCTGGCACTGATCTCCAGAGTTGGCAGTGATCCCCAGAGCTGGCACTGATGCACAGGGTGGCACTGAACCCCAGAGCTGGCACTGATACGCAGAGCTGGCACTGATCCCCAGAGCTGACACTGATCTCCAGAGCTGGCACTGATCCCCAGAGCTGGCACTGATCTCCAGAGCTGGCACTGGTCCCCAGGTCTGGCATGAATCCCAGGGCTGGCACTGATCCCCAGGTCTGGCATGGATCCCCAAAGCTGGCACTGACCCCAGGGCTGGCACTGATATCCAGGGCTGGCACTGATCTCCAGAGATAACAATGATCCCCAGGGCTGGCAGTGATCCCCAAAGCTGGCACTGATCCCCAGGGCTGGCACTGATCCCCAGAGCTGGCACTGATCCCCACGGCTGGCACTGATCCCCAGGGCTGGCACTGATCCCCAGGGCTGGAACTGATCCCCAGAGCTTGCACTGATCCCCAGGTCTGGCACTGATCCCCAGAGCTGGCAGTGATTCCCAGAGCTGGGACTGATCCCAGGGCTGGCACTGATACACAGAGTTGGCACTGATCCCCAGAGCTGGCACTTATCGCCAGAGTTGGCACTGATCCCAGGGCTGGTTGTGATCACCAGGGCTGGCACTGATCTCCAGAGCTGGCACTGATCCCCAGAGCTGGCACTGATCACCAGGGCTGGCACTGATCCCCAGAGCTGGCACTGATCCCCAGAGCTGGCACTGATTCCCAGGGCTGGCACTGATCCCCAGGGTGGGCACTGATCCCCAGGGCTGGCACTGATCTCCAAAGCTGGCACTGAACCTCAGGGCTAGCACTGATCTCCAAAGTTGGCATGGATCTCCACAGATGTCAGTGATCCCCAGAGCTGGCGCTGATCCCCAGAGCTGGCACTGATCTCCAGAGCTGGCGCTGATCCCCAGAGCTGGCACTGATCTCCAGAGCTGGCACTGATCCCTACGGCTGACACTGAACCCCAGAGCTGGCAGTGATCCCCAGAGCTGGCACTGATCTCCAGAGCTGGCACTGATCCCCAGGGCTGGCACTGATCCCCAGATCTGGCACTGATCCCAGGGCGGGCACTGATCCCCAGAGCTGACACTGATCCCCAGGGCTGGCACTGTTCCCCAGGGCTGGTTGTGATCCCCAGAGCTGGCACTGATCCCCAGAGCTGGCATTGATCCCCACGGCCGGCACTGATCCCCAGGGCTGGCACTGATCCCCAGGGCTGGCACTGATCCCAGGGCTGGTTGTGATCCCCAGGGCTGGCACTGATCCCCAGAGCTTGCACTGATCCCCAGGGCTGGCACTGATCCCCAGGGCTGGCACTGATCCCCAGAGCTGGCACTGATCCCCA